>NC_143129.1:37170000-39670000 GCF_059928025.1 Delphinapterus leucas
TTATATCTATAAATTATGTTAAATCTGTTCTTATATTACTATATAGATATTACATTAACATGTGAATTGTATTGCAATACTATTTGCTGATTCTGACACTCGGATGTATTAATTTCTTAAAATGAAATTTGCAAACATTGTAATAAAACAACAGGTTATTGAGCTGGCTAGCTGTAATTAAACTTCAGGTGGTGTAACAAAAATTAAATTTTTTAACAGGTAGTCTCCCAATGCCCCTGAAAAATAGGTAATTGATGAAAATAACCATAATTCAATATAATTAGTACAAGAAATTCTCATACCCATATTAAAATATAACTGTTTAAAATACAACATAAAATGTTATCCATTTCAAACTTCACAACTTTTAACTTTTGTTAAAAACTGGAAACATTTTAGTGCAGGATAATAGTTTTCTGACTTCTCTTGCAGACGGGGATTGTTGCCTGCCATTCCAGTAAAGAAAGAATGTTGCCTACCATGCTCTTTCTTCTACAAGGATCAAGCCATCAGCCACTACAGCTGCTGCCTTCCACCCATAGTATGCCCTGAAAGGAATTCAGGATGGAGACACACAGGAAGCGTTCTGTACTTTGGATACTGGCCCTAGATAGTTAAGCTTCATATCTAAGGAATAGTTCCAATGAGTCCAGAATCTTGCATCTTCCTCTACATAGAAAAGCACTAAAATTATTAACTTGAGATGTCTGTTCTTTGTGATTAGCAGTAATCTTTTGATCTTCAACTACATGTTTTTTTTCTCCCCAGCAAAATACTCCTGGCTCCTCCCTTAACTCTAAGGAACTGCTCCAAAGAGATACCTGAGAGGCCATCTCCCAGGCTATAGTATTCAGTAAGACATCCAAATAAAACTTAATATGCAACTTTTAGGTTGTGTTTTTTCTTCAGTTGACACTCTTCTTCTTGCTTTTTGACTACTACATTTGTACTTATGAGTTTAAAACACCCTTTTGTCCTGAGTGAAAAATTCTAGGTTGTTAGACATGTTTTATCAAATCTTAGATACCATCATTTTAAAATACACAATTATTTTATGTAGGGCTAAGATTATTGAAAAAAGGGACAAAAATGACAATTATCTATAATATGGTGTTTTCTTATGACTTATTTACAAAAGAACTCATTTATATTTAGACATAGATTTCTATAATATAATCAACTCATATATTTTTTCACTTATAGAATCCAACTCTTCCAAATAATTTTTCTCCTAGAGTTTTTAACATCTGTTTTCCGTTCCATATCCTCCTCTGTGCTGTCAGCACCGTTAGTGGTATGGCATTAAAAAAAATGTTTTATAATAGCTGAGATTTTTTCTCCCCAATACATTTATATCTGTCCCCCAATTTTTGAGATCCTGATTTTTTACCTCCTCTAAATGTGACAATGAAACGTTTGCAGGACAGTAGGCAAGACTCATATTTTCTCTTCAAATAATCCTTAAATTATTGTTGATTGAAATTTCAAATGGCTGAGGGTGTCTAGTCACACTAACAAAAATAGTAAGATTTCACCCATATGCAGGCTGTGACACTGGTGTCATTGTGACTACCACCTGCCAATGACAATTTTAATATGCCATTGAACTTAAGATGTGTCCTACCTACAGATACATAAAGATATGGGAAAATGTGCATCTTACAATTGAGGAAATATGTAATTAATATTGCAGAAGGATACAATATTTAATAATATTTTATTATGAATTAGTGAATAGCTTTTTCCATTTGCCTTGTCCTTAAGAGCCCTCATCATGTTTATAAAATTAATATATTTATGATATTTTCAATTTATACTATGTATATATATTTTCATATTTGTGTATGTACACAGGTATGTATGTAAAATAATTCTTTATTCTCCATAGGAAATAATGTGTATTTGCCCCATGTTTTCCAGTTTCATTATGAGGATTTGGGTAAGAGTATAGAAATATATCTTTAGGTGTACAAATTTATTTCTTGCAACCTTTTTTCAATTTTTATCACCATCAGTAAACTGTTATTTTGGTTCCAGTCTACGTCTCTGCTCTCATGAAACAATTTGTTTCAAAAGGCTATAGCTCTGTTCAACGGGAAATTCCAACATAGTATAGCACTTAAGAACATGACATCGAAAAACCAATAAGTGCACCATTAAGGAAATGCGATTACCTAGATTTGTGTTTGGTGTTACCAGAAGGTAGATGGTAAAGTGTTATTAACATTCAGTGGTGAATTTATTCTATGGTTTATGAAGGACAACTGAAAACAGACACCAACGATAATGACATTTTTCAAGTCCTATCACTTCACTTTCAACCTGGTATTCCACCCCATGAACCATATATTTTTGGTTTGTTTTTTTTTTTAAATGCTTACCTGCCTAGGTTTATGATTGACCCCTCTTCTATTTCTTCTGAAAACTATTTCCCTCATTTCTTTATTTCTATTCTATCTTCCAGTAAATACACATATTCTTTACTAGAACTGTATTCCACCATTTCTTTCTTCTATCTATGGATTCTATCTAATAAATAAAAGAGTGGCTCCAAGAGTCCAAATAGTACAACACTTTATGTGAATGACAGCCAACTCTACTTTCAGTTTTCTGACCTCTACTCTCATAGGTCAAACTGATTGCAGACATATGCATATGGATAGTGTTGTTTTTTTGTTTTTGTTATTTTTTATGAATAATTTACTTGTGTTTTATGTCATCAAGTCTGAATAATATTGCAAATAATATTTCAACTAAGTTCCTGAAAATAGTAGACATTTTTCAGTGACTAAAGTGACCACACTCATAGCTACATAAAAGATCACTCAAGATGAACTGACTTAGGAAACTGGAAGATTAGACAATGTAGTCTTTGCATAATTGTGGTAATGTGGCTACACACAAAGCCATATTGCCTAATGCTATCACCAAGACCTCGGATCATATCACTGATGGGGAGTTATAAAATCAAATATAATATTCATGAAATTAAGGATTGACCTCCAAAGGGAGGATTTTAATGCTGCAAAATAGCTTTGACATGTAATTCTCCTTTCCCATAATCTGGCTAATGATACCTACATTCATTGGCAAAATTAAAAATATTTTGTTACTCAATTCCTAATTACAAAATATTTTATAATGAGTAAATGGATTACAATTATAGATATTCTGCCTTCTGTTAAAAAAAAGCATTTTATACACAGAAAAAATTTTTACTCCTGTCATCTCATGATGAAGACATTTCCACCACCTGCACCACTGTCTCTACCGTGCTCAATTCAGACTCAGCAATTGGAGAATCTACCCTGAAGAAGGTTTTGTTGGCTAGGGAGATGGAAGATACATTGGTGTGGGCCTGTGTGTATGTGTGTGGTGGCCGTGGCTGTGGCAAAGGAAGACACAACTGGAAAGCGCCCCCTCTGTGCAGCCTGCAACTCATTTTATAGGCAATGAATTTGGCAAGGGGATGCAAACCAAGTAGCAAATTGTTGGCATTTAGTTTTAAAATCAAATATGAGTAATTCTGGTGGAAAAGAATCCATTGTTGAAAAGTACCGTTTCTGTTAAAGCACAACATGTAGACATATGTAATCATATATGTACACACATATTTACTTTTTCTGTTCTGATACGACATTCATTCTACCAAGGGGGTCAGAGCTTTTAGGTAAGATGCTTTACTGCTATCACCAGTGGTTTCTCAAACCTCACACCTCTGCTTCCATATCAACCCTGTGCAAAATGTCATCAGTATTATCTGGGGGTGTTTAAGAACTTATTCTCTTTATTCATAGATTTGCTAGAACACATTTTCATTCTCAATACAATATTATATTTATAAAGTTCTTAGAAGGTCACACGAGGTCAGATTTAATGGTTTGCTCGATTATACAGGAGAGAACTAGGTGAGGACATTTGGACACAATTGGCTTCTAAGTTTAATTTTCTCTCTTAAAATTCCATGAAATCTGTGCTCATTACTCAACACTTTCATTGCTCAAAAGAAGACGTCACTTGAAGGGGAAACCTGTTATACAAAGATGTCCTAACATTTCCACATAATTCATCTCTGTACCCGAAGCGATATATCACTTTTCTTGATTAATGCCCACCAGAACAAAATAACCTGGGATGGTTTCTTGTAGTTTGCATTAATATTATCTGGCCTACACACCTAGAGGTTACTGGTCTATTGAGTAGTAGTTAATAGCTAGCTGTAGAATGCTTATTTAATTTTTCAATTTAAATGCCTAGATAATGCTGGGGGCAGTGCAGATATATAAACAACTTGTTCTTGGCCTTAAGAGGTGTGATTATTGCTTAGGATGAGCAATTATTCAAGATATCCTCAGGGGATGTGAGATGTGACAGATGACACACTGACACTATTTAGAAGGAGCCTGCCAGATGATCAGAACCTGCAGTTGTGGAATGAGGACAGTATGAAGGGACCTGGGGCAAAAAAACAGTTCCTGTAGCAATCTGGTAGCAGCAACGTTTGGAAACCTGAGAGACCGGGTCCAAGGGTATGGGAGAAAAACTTCACAAAGTACATGAGTTAAATAAGAACTGAAAGTAGACTCATTTCACAATTCAGTCTTTTCCTGATTAAATCAACTTCTATGGCCTGAGAGGTTGGCTGTTTCTACTTCATCTTGATATAACATACAAGTTACAGTAAAATTTAAAATTTTACTTTAAAAAGTGAATTTTTTCCCCCTCGGGCTACAGAGAAAAGAGTTGGTTATTGCTCTGGCCACAGTTTCAGCACGTTCTTTAAGTCGCCCTGTTATCAAAATATTTTGCTCTCTTCACAGTCTCCATATGCTGTTTACAGCTTGTAGTGCTGAGGATCATTAAGTCTTTGTTCAACCGGTATATCATTGGTGGATGAGTACACAAGGAAGTATGAACTGCAAATGAATGTTTGGAGGACAGGAAGGCAAGAGTCTCTGTCAGCCTCATTTTTAGTGTTATATTAGAGAAGCACAATACAATGGTGGGAAAATAGTTATTGAAGGGAAACATCAAAATTTACCCATCCCAGCAAGAATATGCCTTTCAGTTGAAACATAATATTTCTGACATGTTTTAAATGTAAGGAATGATAATTTGCTAGATTATAGGAGAGAGAAGCTGTCACTGTAATTACACATCACTATTCTTTAGATTTTTTTTTTTTTTGAGGTACGCGGGCCTCTCACTGTTGTGGCCTCTCCCGTTGTGGAGCACAGGCTCCAGACGCACAGGCTCTGCGGCCATGGCTCACAGGCCCAGCTGCTCCGCAGCATGTGGGATCTTCCCGGACCAGGGCACGAACCCGTGTCCCCTGCATCGGCAGGCAGACTCTCAACCACTGCACCACCAGGGAAGCCCATATTCTTTAGATTTTTAATTAAATATTTTAATATAAGTCAAATACAATAAACTGCTCTCATGCCAATGCCATGATTACTGCAGTTTTATAGTAAGTCTTGAAAGTGAAAAGGTAAGTGTCTGACCACCTTTAACTTATTTTTCAAAATACTTCTGGCTATTCTAGGTAAATGACATTTCCAATAAATTGTAAAGTTTGTCAAGTTTACAAAATTTCTTGCTGAGATTATGACTGGGATTGAAACGAAGCTATAAAGTCTCCCAAGCTATGTATGTAGTTCAATAATCTGTTTATTTAAATTTTAATTTTTCAAGGTTACTGGTCTATTGAGTAGTAAGTAGTTAATAGCTAGCTATAATTTATAGTTTAGTTATTTTGTGAAATTCATTCCTAAGTATTTTGATTTTGATACTACTGTAAATTATGTCATTATGTTAATTTTATATTGAAATATTTTGTCCATGGTGTCTAAAACTGCAATTAAAAAATATCTATTGCTCTTTTATTTTGAATCTTGCCATGATCACTTTACTTTATTGTATATATTTAGATTTCTTTCAGTTTGATTTTGGTGTTGTTTTTTTTTTTTTTTTACAAAGATTAGCATATGGTTTGAAGACAGTTTTAGAGTGGGGCATATTTGCCCTGTTGCAAAACTTAGAATGAAATTGTTCAGTCCTTCAACATTAAATATATACTAGTTCTAGGTTTTTCATAAATGACTTATCAAATTGAAAGGTAGTGCTCCACTCAAGACAGTGGAGTCGTAGGACATGGAACTCACCTCTTCCCACAGATACATCAAAAATACACCTACAAATGGAACAATTCTCACAGAACATCTACCGAACACCAGCAGAAGACCTCAAACACCTGAAAGGACAAGAAAGATCTCTACGTAACCAGGTAGGACGACAGGGAAAAAAAGAGGAAGCAGGATGGGACCTGCACACTTGGGAGGGAGCTGAAAAAGAGGGAAGGTTACCGCACCCTGGGAAGCCCGCTCACTGGCAGGGAGATCAGCCAGGACAGAAAAGGAGCTTCAGAGGCTCCTTTTGCTCCTTCTGCAGAATGCAGCCCACTATCTATGGCAGGCAGAAAAGAGAGAGACCTACATGGATGCACGTGTCACTGCCCTGTGCACCCCAGCTGCCTCCTAGGAGGGTTCCTGTTCCAACCACCACCTCAGCAGGCCCTGAGAGCAGGCATCAGTGGGTTGCTCACTCACAGAGGTGGGGTTGAAACCACAGCTGAGCCCCAGGGGCTGTGTGACTCAGGAAGCAGGGCTGAAATCTCTCAACATGGCTGCGTGCACCATGGATTTACACCTCTGCCTCTGGCTTTGTAAATTCATCACCTGTGGGACAACCAAATAGACAATGGGTGCTCCTGCAGCTGGGACAGATCTGGCCTTAGCAGCTGTGGGCTTTGTGGGTGCATGCACACGGGGGGCTAGCCTGGGCCTGAGTCTGTGTTGCCTCCATAGCTCCCAGAGTGGGTCCAGGTTCGTAACTACTGCAGTCCATGGACCTGACTTCAGCGCACTGCACTGGTGGCCTTGTGGAAACAGTGCCTGAGAGACATGAGGCATTGTGTGATCCAATCCTGCCTACCGCACACTGCAGCTCACAAACACAGCTCAGAAACAGATCTGGGGTTTCTACTCCAACACCTCGGGAGCAGATACTGCCCCTGACAAGGCAGTGACAACCACAGAGCTAAGGGGAGGACCTGCTCAACCTCCAGTGCAGGACCTGGTCACCACAACACCAGTCACACCTCCTATCAAGGGGATAATGGCCAGCATATACTGAGGAAAGACGTGGCAGGCATCTATACTAAAAACGGCCCTCACACCAAATATATTAAACCCATGCAGGTGACACAGGGATGTTCCCACATAAAAATAGTCTCCCAAGATCACAGTAGATAACTGTTTCTCCTAAGCTCATAGAGCAAGAGAAAAAAAGTAAAATGAAGAATCAGAGGAACGATTCTCAATTAAAACATCAAGAGAATTCTCTTGAAAAAATAAACAATGAAACAGACCTCTTCAGTCTAATAGACACTGATTTCAAAAAGGAGATAATAAAAATACTGAAGGAATTAAGAAAGGCTATTAACAGAAATGCAAATTACTGTAAAAAGGAACTATAAACTATAAGGATGAGTCAAGAAAAGTTAGAAAATTTATTTCCAGAGATGAAAGCTGAACTAAAGGCAATGAATGCAGAATGAATAATGCAGAAGAAGGAATAAGTGACCTGGAAGATAGAATAATGGAAATCACCCAATCAGAACAGCAAACAGAAAGCCAAATGATAAAAAGTGAAAGCAATATAAGAGACCTTTGGGATAATATAAAGCAGGACAATCTACTGATAATAGGGATCCCAGAAGGAGGAGAAAGAGAAAAGGGGATTGAAAATGTATTTGAAGAAATTATGGCTGAAAACTCCCCAAACCTAAAGAAGGAAACAGTTATCCAAGTACAGGAAGCACAGAGGGTCCCATACAAGGTAAACCCAAACAGACCTACACCAAGACATATTATAATAAAAATGGCAAAATTTAAAGAGGATTCTAAGGCAGCAAGAGAAAAAGAGTTAATTACAAGAGAACCATAAAGCTATCAGCTGATTTCTCTACAGAAATGTTGCAGGCCAGAAGGGAGTGGCAAGATATATTCAAAGTACTGAAAGGGAAAAATCTGCAACCTAGGATGTTCTGCCCAGCAAGATTATCATTTAGAATAGAAGGAGAGATAAAGAATTTTTCAGACAAGCAAAAAATAAAAGAATACAGCAATATTAAATCTATCCTAAAGGAAATATTGAAAGGTCTTCTCTAAATAGAAAAGAAGTAGGAATCTATAGGAAAGAGGAAATCACAATTGAAAAGTAAGTAACTTAAATAAGCCAGTACACAGATTAAAAAATGTCAAAAAAATTCTGTGAAAGCAATGATAACCACAATGAACAGCAAAAGGATATACAAGAAGATGTAAAAGAAGACATCAAAATTATAAAATGTGGGGGAGAAGAGTAACAAAATATAGATTTTTTTTTTCTAGAATATGTTTGAGTCTATATGACTACCGGTCTAAGGCAAGTAGATGTAGTAAGGGAATGCTATACTTGAAAAATAGGGTAAGCACAAATCAAAAACATACAATAGATTTACAGAAACCAAAAAGAAGAGAACATAATTGTAATACAAATTGAAGCACAAAAGGAAAAACAAGAAGGGACAAAGAAGAAATATAAAATCAATGGAAAAACAAGATTAAAGGGGAAATAAATATATATCAATAATTACCTTAAATGCCAATAGAATCAATGCTCCAATCAAAAGACACAGAGTGGCAGAGTGGATAAAAAGCAAGAGCCTACAATATACTCCCTACAAGAGACCCACTTTAGGGCAAAGGACACACATAGACTGAAAGTGAGGGAATGGAGAAAGATATTTCATGCAAACAGAAATGAAAAGAAAGTGGGAGTCATAATACTCATATCAAACAAAACAGACTTTAAAACAAAGGCTATAAAGAAAGATAAAGGACACTATAATGCCCAAAGGATCAATACAAGGAGAGGATATTACACTCATCAACATATATACACCCAATATAGGAGCACCAAAATACATAAAACAAATACTAACAGATATAAAGGGAGAAACTGACAGGAATACAATAATAGTAGGATACTTTAACACCCCACTCACATCAATGGACAGATCTTTGAGACAGAAAATCAGTAAGGCAACAGAGAACCTAAATGATACAATAGAACAGTAATGTAATTGAAATTTCAGGACATTACGTCCAAAAAAAGAATATACGTTCTTTTCAAGTGCACATGGAACATTGTCTAGGATTGACCACATACTAGGGTACAGAAACAAGCCTCAACAAATTTAAGAGTATAGAAATCATTTCAACCATCTTTTCTGACCAAAATGGCATGAAACTAGAAGTCAACCACAGAAAAAGAAATGAGAAAAAAAACAATTATATGGAAATTAAACCACTAAACAACATGCTACTAAAAAAACACAGTGGGTCAACAATGAAATCAAAGAAAAAAGTAAAAAAAAGCACCTTGAGGCAAATGACAATGAAAACACAATCATGCAAAATCTATAGGATGCAGCAAAAGCACTGCATAGAGGGAAGTTCATAGCAATACAGACCTTCTTTAAGAAACAAGAAAAATCTCAAACAATCTAACCTACCACTTAAAAGAAGTAGAAAAAGTAGAACAAACAAAACCTAAAGTCAACAGAAGGAAGGAGATAATAAGAGAGGAAAAAATAAAATAGAGATTAAAAAAATAGAAAAAAATCAGTGAAAGCAAGAGCTGGTTCTTTGAAAGGGTAAACAAAATTGACAAACCTCTGGCCAGTCTCACCAAGAAGAGAGAAGTCCCAAATAAACAAAATAAGAAATGAAAGAGGAGAAATCACAACTGATATCACAGAAATACCAAAAGCCATAAGAGAACACTATGAACAATTGTATGCCAACATATTTGACAACCTAGAAGAAATGGACAACTTTTGAGAAATATAGAGCCCACCAAAACAGAATCAAGAAGAAATAGATAATTTGAACAGACAGATCACTAGAAGTGAAATAGAATCTGTGATTTAAAAAAAAAATCCCTACAAATAAAAGTCCAGGGCCAGATGGAGTCATAGGTAAATTCTATGAAACATACAAAGAAGAACTTATGCTGATCCTTCTGAAACTCTTCCAAAATATTAAAGAGGAAGAACACTCCCAAAGACATTCTTTGAAGCCATCATCACCCTGATACCAAAACCAAAGACACTACCAAAAAACAAAATTACAGACCAATAACTTTGATGAATATAGATGCAAATATTTTCAACTGAATATTAGCAAACCGAATCCAACAACACATAAAAATGATCATATACTACAACCAAGCTGGATTTATCCCAGGGTCACAGGGATGGTCCAACATATGCAAATCAAACAATGTGATACACCACATCATGAAAAGATAAAAACCATATGATCATCTCAATAGATGCAGAAAAATCATTTGATAAAATTCAACATCAGTTCATGATAAAAACCCTTATGAAAGTAGATATAGAGGGAACATATCTCAACATAATAAAAGCTATTTATGATAAACCCACAGCCAATATAATACTCAATGCTGAAAATCTGAAAGCCTTCTTGCTAACATCTGGAACAAGACAAGGATGCCCACTCTCACCAGTTCTCTTCACCATAGTATTGGAAGTCCTAAGCACAGCAATCAGACAAGAAAAAGAAATAAACTGTATTCAAATTGGCAGGGAAGAGGTAAACTTGTCATTATATGCAGATGACCTGATAGTCTATATAGAAAACCCCAAAACTCAACACAAACTACTAGAATTGATAAATGAATTCAGCAAGGTAGCAGGATACAAGATTAACATACAGAAATAAGTTGCATTTCTTTACACTAACAATGAAATATCAGAAAGGGAACATAAAATCACATAAAAAAAGATTATTTAGGAGTAAATCTCACCAAGGAGGTGAAAGACTTATATGCTGAGAACTACAAAACATTAATAAAGGAAATTGAAGATGCCACAAAGAAATGGAAAGATATCCCATGCTCTTGAATTGGAAGAATTAATATTGTTAAAATGGCCATACTACCCAAAGAAATCTACAGATTTAATGCAATACCTATCAAAATACTGATGACATTTTTCACAGAACTAGAATAATCTTAATATTTATATGGAACCATAAAAGACCGAGAATTGTCAAAGCAATCCTGAGGAAAAAGAAAGCAGAAGGCATAACCCTCCCAGACTTCAGACAATACTACAAAACTATAGTAATCAAAACAGCATGGTCCTGGCACAAAAACAGACATATGCATCAATGCAATAGAATAGAGTCCAGAGATAAACCCATACACCTATGGACAATTAATCTTCAACAAAGAAGGCAAGAATATACAAAGGAGAAAAGACAGTCTCTTCAGCAAGTGGTGTGGAGAATGTCAGACAGCTGCATGTACATCAATGAAGCTAGAACACACCCTCACACCATACACAAAGATAAACTCAACATGGCTTAAAGACTTAAATATAAGACATGACACCATAAATCTCCTAGAAGACATCACAGGCAAAACATTCTCTGAAATAAATCATACCAATGTTTTCTTAGGTCAGTCTTCCAAGGCAATAGAAATAAAATCATACATAAAGAAATGGGACCTAATCAAACTTACAAGCTTTTGCACAGCAAAGAAAACCATAAACAAAATGAAAATACAACCTATGGACTGGGAGAAAATATTTGCAAATGATGTGACCAACAAGGGTTTAATTTCCAAAATGTTCAAACAGCTCCTACAATTCAGTAACAAAAAAATCCAAACAACCCAGTTGAAAAATAGGCAGAAGACCTAAATAGACATTTCTCCAAAGAAGGCATACAGATGGCTTATAGGCACATGAAAAGATGCTCATCATTGCTAATGATTATAGAAATGCAAATCAAAACTACAATGAGGCACCACTTCACACCAATCAGAATGGCCATTACTAAAAAGTCTACAAATAATAAATGCTGGAGAGGGTGTGGAGAAAAGGTAAACCTCCTAGAGTGTTGGTAGGAATGTAAATTGGTGCATCCTCTATGGAGAACGGTATGAAGGTTCCTCAAAAAAGTAAAAATAGAGTTGCCACATGATCCAGAAATTCCACTCCTGGGCATATACCCAGACAAAAGTATAGTTTGAAAAGATACATGCACCCCTATGTTCATTGCAGCACTAACTACAATAGCCAAGACATGGAAACAAGCTAAATATCCATCAACAGATGA
Source organism: Delphinapterus leucas (assembly GCF_059928025.1). Classification (NCBI taxonomy): domain Eukaryota; kingdom Metazoa; phylum Chordata; class Mammalia; order Artiodactyla; family Monodontidae; genus Delphinapterus; species Delphinapterus leucas. The sequence goes on from NC_143129.1 coordinate 37,182,258, forward strand.
ATGGATAAAGATGATGTGTTATATACTTACAAAGGAATATTACTCAGCCATTATAAAGAATGAAATAATGCCATTTGCAGCAACATGGATGGACCTAGAGTTTATCGTATTAAGCAAAGTCAGTCAGAAAAAGAAAGACAAATGCCATATCATATCACTTATATGTGGAATCTAAAATATGACACAAATGAACATATCTACGAAACAAAAACAGACTCATAGATATAGACAACAGACTTGTGGTTGCCAAGGTGGGGGTAGGGGAGGGAAGAATTGGGAGTTTGGAATTAGCAGATGCAAATTATTATATATAGGATGGAGAAACAAGGTCCTATTGTATAGCACAGGAAACTATATTCAATATCCTGTGATAAAACATAATGGAAAAGAATATAAAAAGGAATATATATATGTATAACTGAGTCACTTTGCTATACAGCAGAAATTAAACACAACATTGTAAATCAACTATACTTCAATAAAATTTTTTTAAAAAGTAGTTGTTCTATTCATAGTTGACTGATTTTTAAAACTCATGAATATGTTTTCAGAAACTCATGAATATGTTTTTAGTATTGCAAATGCTTTCTTTGCACCTATTGAGATGGCTTTGTGAGTTACTTTTCCTTTATTCTGTTACTGTGGTGAATCATGCTGCTTCTCAAATACTGAAGAAATATTGCATTCCTGAGTATACATTTAACTGAACAATGATACATTGCCATATATGATGTTGTTTTGTGGAGGATCTTTGTATTTGTCTTCAAATGCGATATTGGTCTGTAATTTTCTTGCAACGTCTATGTCAGACTTGGGTGTCAGAGATATGCTGTCCTCAAAAATGAGTTAAGTATTCTCTCATTTAGAATTAAATCTGTAAAATCATTTTAATATACTCTTTGTAGGAAGGTTTATGGATAAAAATTAAATGTCTAATAGGTATAAGTTTAATCAGAAATTCTAGTTTTTTGAACCAGTTTTGGGACATGTTTTTCTAAAGTTTTTGAAATTATTTCTCAAATTTTATAAATTCATCCATTAAATATGTTATCTATTTTATTGATTTAATGTTGTTCAGAAATCCCCATTATTCTCCTTTTAATGTCTGAAGGATCTGTTTTAATGTCTGAACATCTGTCTAATGATGTTCTCTCATTTATTCCTGCTATTGATAACTTGTGTGTGTTATCACTTGTTTACCTAGTAGTCTTGTAAAGAATTTACCAACTTTATTTCCCTTTCCAAATAACAACCATTTGCCTTTGTTTTCACTTAAAAAATTCTTCCTTCTATTCTCTTTATGACTGCTTTCATCATTATTATTTCTTTCCTTGCATTTACTATGGGGTGAATTGCTCTTTTAAAAACTTTCTTAATGTAGAAACATCTATCATTGCTTTTAAACATTTTCTTTTTCCAATATGGGGATTTTGTAGTAAAAATTTTCATCTAAGCAATGCTTAATCTGGTCTCACGAATTCAGATAGGCTGTATTTTCATTATTCAACTTGAAATGTTTTAAAATTTCTCTGGTGTTTTATTTTTTGATTCACTGTTTGTGTATGTGTGTTGATTAATTGAAAAATTCAATGATATACTAATATATTATCATTATTGATATGCAATTTAACTAGATAGTAATCAGAGCACGGACTGTTATATTTCAATCATTTAAAGTTTAATGGAGTTATTGATTTGTTATTTGATTATTATTTGGCCCAGCAGCTAGTCTACCTTGGTGAATATCAGTCTGTAGAAACAAAAAATATACTCCTTAACAGTTGCTTATACTGTTCCATGAATGTCAATTTGGCCAGTTTGGTTGACAGTTCTGCTCACATTGTCTATAGTTACTGATATTCATTTATCAGTTTTAACAGTTACTGTAAGAAGTACTTTTAAAACTTTAAACTATCGTCTTGATCTGTTTTACCTCTTAATTCTGCCAATTTTGCTTTCAAAAATGTTGAAACACTTTTGTCACATAAATATTTAGGGATTTTCATGTTAAAATTGAGAAAAGATCATACATTGTTCTATAAAATGTTGCTTTATAATGTGTGTAAAACACTTCAGATTTGTTGAATCTATTTGGCCTATGTCAGATTTCTAAACTAATAAAATGTAGAGATGTACATATTTTGAAAATTCTATAGTAAAAACATGTTCATATTCAACCTTTTTCTTGTTTAATTAAGATTTTCTTGATAGTAGTAAACTGTTACAATATTTTAATCAAGAAAAATGGTCTAGCCTTCATGGGTACTCTAAATTGATAGCAACAATCCTGCCTTGGAAAGTAATTTGCTGGGAGTAATCAGTTCCAACTCTTACCACTTTTATGTGTATGACCTCATTTATTTGTGCTTAGATCCCTGATCTATAAATTTGGCTTGTTGAGGTAATTGAATGAGTTCGTCCATGTAAATATATATCTTTTTAAATGGCAGCTACACATTAAGATCCCAAGTGTTGCCTAATGGAATGATCAGTAACTTTATAAATGTAATGATTAATATCGCATAAGTTTAATTCAAGTCATACAGATAAAGTTAGATAGAGGCAAGTATTTTTTAAAGATGGTATTAAGAAAAAACTTTCTATACCAAATATGAAAATATAGCTGATACATATTTTAAGAAAGTGGATATTCTTTGATAATATTAAGGCTAATATTTTCCATGACAAACAGTGGTATTCAATTAGATCTACATGCTATCAATAGAAAACACATCTAGTAATACTACCCACTTAAAGCAGCAGCAGGTGGAAGCTTTGAAAATACACCTTTATATTTTAGCAACAAGTTTCTCTTCTGGACACTATGGAAATATAAGTATTTATAGGCTCTTAATTATTGATAATAGGTTTACAAATAATATCTATATAATTTTATCTCCCTATTTACCCACCAATGTCAGTACCTATCTATCTATATCCACCTACACATATAAAGACAGAGATCAATATATCCATACATAAATGTATATATAGAGAGATCAAGACATAGAGATTATCTATGTAGATGTAGAGAGAGATATCTGTATATCTGTATCTCTGGAGAGAGATAGCTATCTATCAATTTGGGGTGGTAGAGATAGAAAATGTATTATCAGTTACTGAACTTTATTTTCTCAATATCTTGATTAGATGGGGAAAATAAAATTATTATATCTACTCTGACTCTGTAGAATAAACACTATTCATCTGGTTGTGGTGACCCAACTTACAATCCAAAGGTCATGACAAATATAGTCTCTCTTGAACTTTGTGGAAAATCTCATCCTTGTAAGAGCAAGGAAAAAAAATAGAGCCTTTACTATATTCTTTGAAAGCATTATTTAATTCTGTTACTGGCCAATCTTTATTTCCAGTAATAATTATAAATAAGTCAAAATAAATAAAATTAGCTATCTTAAAGTTTTGAGAGTCATTTCCCTCTTTACCCAATTTTTTTGTGATCATGCTAATAACCAAGAATAGAAAGAAGGAAAATGTAAACTAGAAAAAAGTTGAATTTGGAAGAGATTACAAAAACCTTTAAATCAAAAGAAGAAAATTAATGTTACCTTTATTTAAGCATGCCCCAATAAAGAAACTATGGAAAGAGCTTTAAGAAAACAATTTTGACACCTTAGCTGTGTAGAAGATCATGTAGACTGAATTCAAGCTTCATGTAAGTAATATGACCATAATAAGGAAAATATGTCCTATTGCAATTTGGTCTATAAATATTCTGCCCATGTCATTGTAAGATTATTGACAAAATCTTCTGGGAAACATATGGTTTACTGAGTTATAACAATGTTAATACCACCTGTGTCCCTAATTAGAACGTTTCAATTTAGTTAATCCTTAAATATCAAAGTCATGCTCATTACTTGTTACCAGAGCTAAGTTAATCACATAATAATGAGTAATATCAAGATGTCAAAATCACTAGAACTTCTGAGGCTAACTGCATATAAAAAGGATCAAATAAATATACTTATCATGGTCCGCTAAAGCACAATTAAGTACATATTTCTATTTTTCCCCATAGTATATTGCCAGTTCCAGGCCCAATGCCTAGAACCCTCTGGGCACATAGCAGGCATTTAAAACTTAATGCATAAATAAATGACTGAATGTAGTATGAGGTTCCACCTATACAAGAAGCAATAAAGTCAGAGGATCAGTGAAGTGGACAGATGAAATTACAGAATATACTGATGAGATGATTCATATTTCAAAAACAAGAAGTGATTTTTTTTTTTTTTTACCCCTGCTCCTAGGTTTTCCGTAATTTGGTGGGAAAAAGCAAATCCAGTGAATCTAGTATACAGACTGAAAGCAATGAGTGACCCCTATGGAGCTGAGTAATGCCTAGGTCTATTTCAGTTTAGTTATACTAGTATTTTCCAACCCTGCACATATGAGAATCACCTAGAGAGAAGTAGAAATGAAAACCCCAATACCAGTGCTTCATCTCTAAACAATTTGGTTATTTATTTTGGGGTGTGTCACATGCATGAGTATTTTTAGAAGCACCTCATCTCAGATCATTTGGAAGTATAGCTTGGGTGAGAAATAAAATTTAGCCAGTTGAAGGAAATAAGAATTTCTAACCAGATGTGGGGAATAGTGTGAAGAAAAAAATACAAACATGAAACTTTACAATGTAAGTATTGCAGCGTCATGGTGGTAGAGGAAAGTGGAGAGTTCCCAGAGATGAAGCTGAGAAAGAAGAGCACAGAGGAATTTGTTTTAAATATTTAGAGGCTAGGCTTTTACTGTAGACACCAGAAAGGAATATAAGGATTTCCGTTAAAAGAATGGCAGAGTTGTTAGGCTGAACTTTCTCATAGATGTTGTGGCTGCATTTGGTAAGTTAGTACCTCACTTGGGATTTTTATAATACTATAAATAAGAGACAATATTACCTGAATTCAGAATAAGGATAAAGACAGTGAGAAATGAATAAAACTATATGTGTATGTGTACATATTTTTATTAAGTTAAATTGGTAAATTCAACTTAATTTATCTGGAGAGACTAGTTTCTAATTTGAATGAGTGAGCATATAATATTATAATTAACTGAGTATTCCTACTAATATTAATGGTAATTTACTGATGTCAAGTTTCAGAGGCTATAAATGTTCGAGCTTCAGTCTTTATAAATCTGAAATGCAGGTTGTTAACCATTATCTTATTTACTTTTAAAAATTATCTCCTTTTGTCAGAGAAAGGGGGGATAATATATTGATAGAAGGACATGGAAATGCCAAGTGTATTCGTTTTCTATTGCTGCACAGCAAATTAACTTAAACAGTGGCTTAAACAAATCTATTACCTCACACTAACCCATGAACAACAGGGGTTTGAACGGAGCTGGTCCACTTATATGCTGATGTTTTTCAATAGTAAATACTGCAGTACTACACAATCCCTGGTTGATTCAATCTGCTAATACAGAACTGTAGCTAGGGAGGAATCACATATATGGAGGGTCCACACTAAGTTAAATGTGGATTTAATTTAGAGTGGACCCTCTTTGCACCTCACTAACTCCTGCATTGTTCAAGTGCATTGTTAAGTGGTTTAGAAGTCTAGGCCCAAGTGGCTGGATTGGGTCTTATATGTCCCCAAATTAAGGTGTACCCAGCTGAGCTCTTACCTGAAGGATCTGAGGAAGAATCAGATTACAAGCTCATTCCTCCTGCTGATTTAATTCTGTTTCTTGCGACTGTAGTTCTTAGGTACCTGTCTCATTGCTATCGGTGAGAGCTTCTCTATGCTCAGATGCTGCCTGTACTCCTTTTCATGTGTCATCCCCATATTCAAAGGCAGCAATATGTACCAAGTCCATCTCGTGTTTCAAATCTCTTTAAGTTCTGCGGTTGCTACTGCATCTGACTTCCTTTTCTGCTACAAGCCAGAGAAAAGTCTCTGCTTTTATGGGCTCATGTTATCAGACCAGACCAACCCAGTTAATCTGTATTTTAAGATTGACTTTGGAATTTAATTATACCTGTAAAATCCCTTCACAGCAGTACCTAGATTAGTGTTTAACTGAATAACCAAGGGATAGGAATCTTGGAAGTGGTGGGAGCCATTTATTAAATTATGCCTATAAGATACAATTATACACACAAGTATACACAGAGTTAAGATTCATCAGCTTTTAGTCAGTGATATAAACTTCTGGAGTAAATAAATTTGTACAAGATGACTATCCAGATGGTCAAAAGAGATAGAATTGTGCCAGCCCAAGGAACACTAATTGCAGGTATAGCAACAGAGCTAACAAAGAGTCTAAATAAAGGTAGTTGATCAAGGAGGGCATGTTTATTTTCATCCTGGAAGCTAAGGTGGAGAGCATTTTTTAAAGGTTAGATCAATTTCCTATGTCAAATGCTGAAAAAAGATTAAGAATTCACAAGCAAATGCTGGATTTGGTCATTAATTATTCCAGTGATAGCTGAGTAATAGACATAATGAAATTCAGAAGCTGAACATTAGGAGGTCAAGAATATAGATTTGATAGGATTTGAAGTGGACTAATTTTTGAGAAACTTAAATAAGATGGGGAAGTCTTAAAGCAGTATTTAGATTCAATTCTGAATCTAATTCCAAGTGAGGGCCCGATAATATACCTGACATGTCTCCCTTTTGAAATAAAAGGTTTCTTAAGAAGTCAAAAGAATCTGCCCATCTACCCACTCACCTATCCACTCATCCACTCCCTATCTACCCTTTAGCCATGCATGCATCAAGCTCTAAGAAATAGAGATAGATTATTTCATTAAATATTTTAAAAATACAGTGACTGGTACTGAATTATGAGAATTCTTCATAATTTATAATGGTAAATGATGGATCTAATCTAAATAAGATTTTAAACAATTTTTTATGCAGATAGACTTTGTAAAATTAAAATGATACTTTCTTGAAGCACTAGGAGGGGAGCTGAAGGCGGCTATTTCTCACCAATGGTGTAAAGGGTACAGGAGAAAAGTTATCTTTCATACTGTGCTTCCATGTCACTCTTTTATAAAAATGTTTACATGCATTATTTCTATAAGTTGGAAAATAATCCACAAAGGGTAAAGTTGGGGAGAAAAGCATTAAATTATATACATTCCATTGAGTTGACTTAATTTTGTTTGAAAGAGTATTATTTTACTATTTTCCTACATTATAATTAACAATATAATCATTATCTCTGTGGTAAATTTGAGTTATCTTGTTCTTGTCAGATCATGGTTGCAACTGTCCTTTTATGTTATTACTGGGCATGAAGCACCATGAGACACTCTGGTAAAATCTTTGAATTTTCATATAATTCTCACTTTCTAGTGCAAATTAGTAGCAGCAAATATATTTTTTCATGATAATAAGAGTGTATTTTTTCATAAGGATAACAGCTCATCTACTGGTATGAGTACTTAAAATATGACCAGAAAGTAGGGGGTAACTAGAAGGTTAGAAGTAAATATTTCCTACTAGAAACATCTACTCTTGGGAATCAGAATCTCTAGTCCACCAGCACAGTAACAAGGACGGAAGTACAAATTTCCCATGTTACTCAATGGCGTGATGGTGGGATCAGCTACTCCTACTGTAGCCTTTAGTTCCTAAACTTTTTTTTTTTTTAAAGGTATTGTGGTCACAGGACCATGTGATGGCCAACAGTTAGAAGTTTATTCCTCATCTTGAGAACAGCAGTCAAAACTTTCAGGGTGTCTTCATAATACCTTGGTTGTGTCTTAGGGTAATTCCAGTGTTCTATTAATCTGTCAGCTTCTAGGCAATAAAGTATACAGCAGGACCAGAGTATCCCATGGACATGTGTCACTGTCATATCTCATGCACCCTTAGTCTGAGGTAATATTATGCAGGATGTCATGATGTTAGTTGGATGCTTTCTGAGTCCTAAGTTGGAAGTACTGGCTAAGGCTCTCTCTGATGCTATCAGGTCCAATATACTGCAGTAGTGATATAGACAGTCTATATGCTTGTTTTCTTCAATAGCCCATCTGACTCTAGTTAATGCTCTTTGGAACAACTTACTGATATCCCCTGGACCTTTTTCATGCCTATCCCAAATGTACCATTTCCATTTTATAATGGATTGGTACTATTTTTAATCAATCTCATGACTTGGGTCTGACTATACAGTTCATAATGGAACCTCTGGCCGTATAATAATTTTCAGTCATATTATCAAGTCTTTAGTTTTTACTTGGGCCTTGTGGCAGGCTTAAAGCTGCTTTACAGAGAGTAATTATCAATTGCAGATGGCAGGATCTCACTCCAGAACCCTAGGTAGCTTTATTAAGGCTATGAGAGACTCTACACTACATTTTTATCTGTCTTAGCTACTTCCAGCACCGCGGACTATAGTGACTTAAGTAATCAAACAGTGAGGGTCATGTATACTGAGGCATTAACGTGCTGCATACCCCTCTTTTGTTCTGGTTCCATTTAAAACTGAGAAGTAACCAAATCACTTGCTGAATGGGTCCAATCTATATTCCAAAATTTACTATGAGCTCTCTCCAAAACTTAGTAGGCTTAAGCATTGTTCTTTGTTTGTAGAAGGTACAAAGCACAACATCTTTACCTTGGATGTTTCAGCATGCCCCAAATAAACACTCTCCCCCAAATTACCCAAAATGATAGCCCTCTGAATCTTTGTAAGATTTATTTCCCATCTTCTCATGTACAGGTATTGTATGAGGACATCCAGACAATTTGTCACTTCTTGCTTACCAGGTCCAATTCATATCATATCATCAATAGAGTGGATTAATGTGTTCATCTGTGGGATGCCTACAATGAAGGTCCATTTGTACTATACAGACTAAATATGTCCATGGGGGCACTATCATAAACCTCAACTACCGATGTCAGATGAATGCTAAATACTCCTGCTTCTCCTTCTCAATAGGGATTGGAAGGAATGTATTTGCAAATCAATAGCAACATGCCATGTGCTAGAAGTTGCACTGAATTTTTCTAGTTAATCACACTACCTGCAGCAGAAAGCAAATCTTGTGACTAAGGTTTGATTACTCTTATGGTAGCCAGACAACTCCATGATCCATCTAAGAGCATTCCTTACATCTCTTAAGTGCTTACATTATTTATGAAGCTAGTTGATACCTTTCCACCAATATCATAAATCACACTGTTTATAAAGTCTTAGAAAGTGGAGTACTTCAGTAAGCCAGGGATTTTCAATACCTCATTTTACTATCAATAATGCAGTATTTACTTTCATCTGGCCAGCAAGTGATATGATTTCCCCCAACCCTATCCTCAGAGTTTACTTCCTAAGACCTCTTCTGTTTCCAACTCACTTGATTTGGGTTCTCCTGCAGGTAGACCCGAGACAACAAGGATCTGAGTATTGTTTCTTTAGAAAGTGATACAATAAAATATTGGTAGGGTAGCAGGAAATAACAATGGGAAGGGGAAAAAATGGAGAAATAAAGAATGCATTAGCGAACCAGTTACCACTGTGTGCACTGAAAGGTCAGTTTCTCTGTGGTAATCTAGGGACAAATATATGCCTCAGTTCTCCCAACTAAGGAACAAGAATTATGTGGTATTTATCCACCAAATTACTAATGTCATTGGATGAGGGTCTCTTCTGGGGAACTTATGCTCTATCACTCTGGCTTGCCTTGAATTTGGACCAGTGTACTTCTCAGCCCGGGAAAAACAACAAAAAAAAACCTTTAGAAAAGGATTACAGGTATTTTTCAATAGGCTGCCTTCCTCCTGTAAAGCATGGACCCAATGCCGACAGTTTGTACTACTACCAGAGAATCTAGAAATTTGTACCAGGATAGCACACAGACTGATCAGGTTTAGGGTTTGCTAGCAATAAAATAATTGACTAATTTGTATCATAAAAGGAAATGAAGGCCAGAAAGAATTAGAAAATCAGGGTAAGAAGAGATCATGTGACTAGATGCTATGATGTGAATAAAGGGACAGGAGTAATGGGAGAAATACTACAAAGAGAAGGTTATTATCACCCTCCAAATCACACAGAAAAATAGATACTTTGGGACTTTGAGTATATGTGACATCAGTATTATATAGCTCTACAAATAACATTAGAGAATTGATAGAAATACAGGCTTTGCCTCCACAACCCCAGTTACTTTTAATGTAACAATGTCAGCTATGAAACTCTATAAGACTGCTGGGGAAGCAGTATCCACAAGACAGCACCAGGTTTATGCTTAGCAATCAAAGGCAGCCTTGTCAGGCAGAATTAATGAAGAGCAGATTTTGGAGAAAGAACATTTTTATGTGATTACTTGTCTAGATTTATTTTTTTACATATTTTTATTTGCTTTAAGTCAACATTCCAGAAAGCACGATTAAATCCAGGAGGGAAGTGGTCAGATACTGGATTAATAGCTGGTAACTCTGTCAGAGAATATGTGAAATCACCTAAGAGAGGGCTGAATGAATCAAAAGACACATGGTTATTCTTTTAATCTAAATCCCTAGGCAAGAGGCAATGTTATAATTCCTCCTACAGCTGTTCCATCAAATACCTGTTCTATTCCTACATATTTCCAGTGAAAGGGAACAAATGACCTACCCATCACTGTAAGCATTTGATGTGTAGGTCCATAACAAAAACGATATAAGAATAGACTATATGAAATTGAAGAAATTGAATGTTAGGGTGACTTTAAAAAGTTCACAGACAAGCCATTGCATATGATATGGATGTAGCATAGTAAATAGCATTTACTTTTACAGATTTAGTGAAGGCACTGCATGCCATTAGGAAGGAAAATAGAAATAGAACCATAGACCCAAAAAAGCATAGATTGGGCTAAAAGAATAGCTATTTGTTCAGTGTTATTGAGGAAGAGAGCTCCTAATAGGGAATCAACTATATAAGCAGCCTGGGGTCAGAATGCAAATGGTTTTGAAAATCTAAGTGGTTTAGAATTCACTCTGTAGGAAATGAGGAGTCACTGATGGCTTTTAAATAGAGGGGTGGCATGGTTAGAAGTAAGAGTGATGTTTAGGCTTAAGAGAAAAGAGAGAGAAGATGCAATGAGAGCATGTAATCACAAAATTATTTAGCGGTAGAATAAAGAGAGGAGGGCAGTCTGAATGAGACAAGGCGGAATCTTTTGGAATAATTGTTTTGAACTTGTTATTTTCATTATGATTTTTTAAATTATGAAATAAAGTCCACAAGGGACATTATGAATGTTATCCCATCATAGTCTACATAGCATCTCTGACCTATGAAGATGGAATGATGGATGGTGGGGGGTTGGTACAGTGTAACTGAAAATTTCTTTCCCTGAAATCCATCACTGTATTCTACCTCTGAAACATCCCAACCCTGATCATCATCCCTGCACTGTTAGTTGTAATATTAAAAGGCATATTTTTAAATATTCATAAAGGGAATATATTAAATATATTTTATTTCCCATGAATATGTTCTTCAGTCCAAAGCCTATTTCAATGCAGTTACCTCAAAAAGAGGGATAAGAAGACAATAACAAAAAGAGTAAGTGACTATCTGGAGTTAAACTACTAAAGGCAAAAACTTTTTGATTTAGAAAATGCTGTGTATAAGACTCTTTAATAAATGCTTTTCAAGGGTGACATCAGCATCAAGACAATGTGAGATGTTCCCTTTGTCTTTTCCCTTCCATTTACAAACAGTAAAACAGCCATAACTCAAATGTGTCTTTGTCCAACATGCATGGGCAGCAGAGAATTCCATATATCTGTACACCTAAAATGTGGGTGGGCTAGAAGATAGGAGGCAAAACCAGGGAAACAACAGATGCAGTGCCTGTAATCTTGGACCCCCATTTGCAGCAGCTGAACCTACAGCTCCAGAGAACCAGGAAGCATCAGGGGAGGGAGCATACACAATGCTGGCCTCCTGGCTGCAGGGGTATTTGTGGTCACAGGGAACCAGATGGCAGTGGAATCTGCAGTCTCATCCCTCGAGGCACCTGCAAATCCAACCTCCCCCATCTGCAGTGGTGGTGCCCACAAACCTGACAACCTTGGTCAAAGCAGAGACACCCCTACCCTGGCTTTCCCTCCACATTCTCCCTTTTCTTGCAGTGGTGGAGCCTGTTACCCAGGAGACCCCAGATGGAGTGAAGGTGTCCACCATCCTGGTGCCCCAGGTGGCAACACCAGTAACACTAGCAGCAGCAAGACAATATGATTTCAGAGGTATAAGCAGTGACAAGGGTTCCAGACAACACCTCTGACAAAGACGGTAGATGGTGGAAAGTACCCATTCTGAAACATGGCCAGAGGCAACTCAGGTAAGACAAACTTAATTTGTGCTATACCGCTGCCTACTGAAAAACAAAAGAAAGACCTCTAATTACTAGCATGATAAATTCTTAGAATTAAAAAAAAAAGGGGGGGGCTTCCCTGGTGGCACAGTGGTTGAGAGTCCGCCTGCCGATGCAGGGGACACGGGTTCATGCCCCGGTCCAGGAAGATCCCACATGCTGTGGAGCGGCTAGGCCCATGAGCCATGGCCGCTGAGCCTGCGTGTCCGGAGCCTGTGCTCCGCAACGGGAGAGGCCACAACAGTGAGAGTCCCGCGTACCACAAAAAAAAAAAAAAAAAAAGGTTTACCCTAAGAAGAAAGGTGATTGCTACTTAAAATGTGCCAGCAGAGGAACAACTCATCAAGCATGAAGAGCCACAATAACATGGTATTACAAAAGGAAAATGATAATTCTCCAGAAACCAAACAAAGTCATGGAATATGATGATCTAACTAACCAAGAATTCAAAATAGCTGTCATATGGAAGCTCAAAGAGCTACAAGAAAACTCAGAAAGGCAGTTCAATGAGCTCAGGAATAAAATTAATGAACAGAAGAAATACTTTACTAAAGATATTGAAACTCTAAAAATAACCAAATAAATTCTGGAGCTGGAGAGCTCAGTGAGATGGAAGAATGCATTAAAAAGCACTGGAAATAAAGCAAACCATATAGAAGAGAAAATTTGTGAGCTCTATGAAAACTATCCCACTCTGTTAGGAAGAGCAATATTAGAATAATGGATAGCCAGAAGGAAAAGAGAGGGAGAAAGTAACAGTATATTTAAAGAAATAGTTTGATAGTTTGATAATTTGATAAAACTATAAAGGAAGAGGAGAAACATGGGACTTGTTATGGCAAATGAAGATAAAATAGTTATTTTCTGCTGATACCATCTTGTCTATGAGAGGTTTTATACAAATCTCATGGTAACCGCAAAACATAAATCTAGAGAAGAGACATGAAACATAAGAGGAAACAGAAAAATCAATTGAAAAAAACTGAGAAAAATCATAGAAAACCATCAAACTAAATGGCAAACACAAGGAAAAATGGACAATGCAGATATAGAGCAACCGGAAGATAAAATGAAGTACTATGGCCTAATCTATCAATAATCACCCGAAATGTAAAGGGATTGAATTAGCCAATCAAAAGACACAGAGTGACTGAATGGATTAAAAAAAGACCCAATTATATGTTGCTTCCAGGAGACTCACACCAGCTCTAAAGAAAAACATAGGCTCACATTTAATGGATGAAAGATAGTACTCCAAGCAAATGGCAGTCAAAATAAAGTGAGTGTAGCCATACTCATTAGACAAAATAGACTTCAAGCCAAACAAGGTAACAAGAGACAAAGATGAACATTATATAACAAGAAAGGAGACAATTCATCAAGAAGATATAACAGTTAATATATATGCACCAAACATAAAAGCACTAAAATATATAAAGCAATTATTAACAGAAATAAAGGGAGAAATTGACAGTGACACAATAATTGTAGGGGACTTTTTGCAACCCACTTACATCAATGGATGGATCATCCAGATGGAAGGTCCACAGAAAACAGTGGCCTTAAATGAAAGATTAGATCAGATAGTTTTAAGAGATTTATACAGAAAATTTCATCCAAATGCAACAGAATACACATTCTTCTCAAGTGCACATGGAACATTATCAAGGATAGATCATATACTGGAACACAAAACAAAGAAGACAAATTATATAAAGCATGTTTTCAGATCATAATGAAATGAAACTAAAAATCATCTACAGGAAGAAAACTGGAAAAGTCACAAATAGGTGGAGACTGAACAACTATTGGGTTAAGAAAAAAATCAAAGGAGAAATTAAAAAATACCTGAAGACAAATGAAAATATGACATCAAAATCTATAGGATGCATCAACAGCAGTACTAAGATGGAAGTTTATTGTAATACAGACCAACCTCAAGAAATAAGAAAAATCTCTAACAATCTTACCTTACACCTAAAGGAACTAGAAAGAGAAGAACAAATGAAGCCCAAAGTCAGTAGAAGGAAGGAAATAATAAAGATCAGAGTGCAATTGAACACACACACACACACACGCACACGCGCACACACACACACACATTGCAGGCCAATATCTTGTATGACATAGGTATAAACATCCTCAATAAAGTATAGGAAAACAGAATTCAGCAATACATTAAAAGGATCATACACCATGATCAAATGGGATTTATCCCAGGGATGCAAGGATAGTTCAATATCTGCAAAGTCAATCAACATGATACACCACATTAACAAAATTAAGGATAAAAACAATATCACTTCAACCAATGCAGAAAAAGCATTTGACCAGATTCAAATGCCCATTTATGATACTCAATAAAATGGGTATAAAAGGAACTTAACATAATAAAGGTCATATATGAAAAACACACAGCCAACATCACACTTAGTGCAAAACTGAAAGCTATCCATCCAAGATCAGGAACAAGACAAGAATGCCCACCCTTGCCACTTTCATTAAACATAGTATTGGAAGTCCTAAGCAGAACAATTAGGCAAGAAAAATAAAGGGCATTTCAATCAGAAAGTTGAACTGTCACTATTTGCAAGTGACATGATTTTATATATAGAAAACTTTAAAGACTCCACCAAAAATACTATCAGAAATAATAAACAAATACAGTAAAGTTTCAGGGTAAAGAAACCAACATACTAATACCTGTTTCATTTCTATACACTAATAAACCAGCAGAAGGAAGTTAACAATCTGATTTACAATTGCAACAAAAAGAATACCTTGGAGTAAATATAACCAAGGAGGTAAAAGACCTGTACACAGAAAACTATAAGACATTGCTGAAAGAAACTGAAGATGACCCAATGAAATGTAAAGATATAGCGTGCTCATGGATTAGAAGAATATTGTTAAAATGTTCAAAATGTTCATATTACCTAAAGCAATATATAGATTCAATGCAATCCCTATCAAATTTCAAAAACAATTTTCACAGAACCAGAACAAAAAAACTTAAAATTTATATGGAACCACAAGAGAACCCAAATAGTCAAAGCAATCCTGAGGGAAAAAAAGCAAGAGGTATAACACACCCTGATTTCAAATTATATTACAGAGTTATACTAATCAAAAGAGCATGGTATTGGCAGACACATAGATCAGTGAAACAGAATTGAGGGCCCAGAAATAAACCTAGATATATATATGAACAATTTATAACAAAGGAGCAAAATACACACAAGGAGAAACGATAGTCTCTTTAATAAATGATTGGGAAAGCTGGACAGCCATGTTCAAAAGAATGGAACTGGACCACTATCCCATACTACACAAAAAATTTAACTCAAAGTGAATTAAAGACTTGAATGTAAGACCTGTAACCATAAAGCTCCTAGAAGAAAACATAGGCAGTACACTATGACATTGATCTAGCAATATCATTCTGGGTATGTCTTCTCTGGCAAGGAAAACAAAAGCAAAAATAAATAAATGGGACTACAAACTGAAAAGCTTGTGCACAGCAAAGAAAACCATCAACAAAATGAATTGACAACCTAATTATAAGATATTTGGGAAAAGATATTTGCAAATCATATCTGAAAGGGACTTGATAGCCTAAATATATAAATAACACATATCAAAAACATTTTTTAATGGGTAGAGAAACTGAATAGATATTTTTCCAAAGAAGACATACAGGTGGCCAACCCTACAGATGCTGAACATCACAAATTTTTAGGGAAACTCAAATCAAAACCACAATGAAATATCCCCTTACCCCCTTTAGAATGACTATTATCAAAAAGGCCAGAAATAACAGTGTTGGAGAAGATGTGGAGAAAAGTTAATCCTCATACACTGCTGGTGGGAATGTAAATTGGTGCAGCCGCTATAGAAAACACTGTGGAGTTTCCTCACAAAATTAAGAATAGAGCCACCATATTACCCAGCTCTTTCACTTCTGGATATTTATCCAAATAATACAAGAACACAAATTCAAAAAAAATATGCACTCTTATGTTCATTGCAGCACTATTTACAATAGCCAAGATGTGAAAACAACCTAAGTGGGTGACAGATGAATGGATAAAATAGATGTGGTATATATACACAATGTAACACTACTCAGCCATAAGAAAGATGAAATCTTGCCATTTGTGACAACATGGGTAGGCCTCAGGCTAAATGAAGTAAGTCAGATGAAGAAAGATAAATACCACATGATTTCACTCATAGGTGAAACTTGTTCTTAAAAAAAAGATGAACAAACCAAAACAAAAACAGATACCGAGAACAAAGTAGTAGTTACCAGAGGAAAAGGTGGTAGGGGGAAGGTGAAATGGGTAAAGGGGGGTCAACTGTATGGGAAGGGATGGAGACTAAATCATTGGTGGTGAGCACATTGTAATTTATACAGAGGTCAAAATATAATATCGTACACATGAAACTTATATAATGTTATAAACCAAAAAAATCTGAAAACAAAAATAAACTAATGCTTTTGACCATGTTAGATTGTGGTCATTGTGATTTTGTGTGTTTAGGCACATGGTTATTTAAGTCAATTAGTCAGTCAACTCATGGACTATGCCATGAGTATGCAGTAAGCTATTTTATCTGAGAATGATTTTTCATGTATTTATCATAACAATAATTGCACATGCTATTTCAATATCTTAATGATTCTAATTTATGTATCCTGTAATATACTATATTACATATATATACTATATAATATACTATATTATATAGTATACTATTATACCACTATATATACTATACTAATTGCTTTGATTTGTGATACTATGATAATCCTGTTTTTTGAAAATTGGGTCTGTTGGCATAGTATAATGTAAAAAAATTTTTTATTCATGTTTTTCCCCAGAAACTAAAGTTTATGACCAAGACCAAAAACAAACTGCAAATGAAATATAATACATATTTTCAATAAATATAACTTGTACTTTGTAATATAACCATAGAAGTTATACCAATTCAGCAGCCTATGTGTCTAATAAAGTAACTGTTTAGCATTATCACTGTCTTTTGAAACATCGTATGTATGCCAGTAAACATTGTCAACTCTTTCATCAATGCAAAAGGTTATATAACTGTAGCTTTAAACAGAATTTATGCAAGGAAACTATGAAAATCCTCTAATCCGACTCCTGGTTGATTTGTCCTTGGTACAAGATGCAGTCCCAATATCCTGGTTTTATTCCCACATTTTCTTTTAGTTCCTCTCCCCCTCTTTCCATCCATAATCTCTCTCAAGATAAAGATATTGCAAACATGGAAGAGTGAACACTAGTTATTAAATTTTTATCTACTAAGCAGGATAAGGTTATACAGAAGGGTATATTTTTAGGTGAGGTGATAAAGGGAAGATCTCTCTGAAGAGGTGAGGTTAAGAGACATGTAACTAGGGAGGAATACTATGGGAGTGTCCTAGAGTAGACTATTTTCAGCAGTCTGAAGAACAAATGCAAAGACTCTAATGACAGGGCATGCCTTGTCTGTTTACGGAGCTGCAAGATGGCTGGTTAGTCTGGAGAAAAGTAACCCAGTGGGAGAGTTAAAGGATGAGAAGCTAGATTATGTAGGGTGCAGTAGTCAATAGGAAGGACTTTTTATTCCCAGTGTGCTGGAAGTTTGGGAGGCAGGACTAAGGAGGAGAATAACATGATCTAATTGGCATTTGAAAAGATGTATTCTGGTTGTTGTGTGAAAAACTGATTGATTGTAAAGAACTGAAGTGGTAGCATGGAGATCAATTAAAAGGTTATTGCTCAAGCCTGCATGAGATGCTTTGGGTGGCTAGGTTGGTAGGATATGACATATGGAGAAAGAATTAGATTTAAGATTTATTGTAAAATCTAATGAAACAAGATTTGCTAATAGGCTATGCTAAGACATGAGAAAAAGATGACAGGAATAACTCCAAGTTTTGAGGTGTGAGCGGCTTGAAAAATGACAGTGCCATTTACTGAGTTAGGAAACACTGGGAAAGTACATACAGGTTAAGTTCATGATGTCTCTTCAACATCCAAGACAGTTAGATGTATGATTCTGGAGTGCAGGGAGGAGACTTCCACAATAGATGTTTGAGAGATAGCAACATATCTGGGGTAGACTGAGGAGATATTGCAACAAGGGCCTTAAATGGAGAAAGGAGAGAAGAGAAAGGAGGTGAGGACTGAATTCTGGGACATGCTGAACTTAATAGGTGGGGGGTGTCTTAAAAATGGGAAGGGCTTATCAGGGAAGGATGAGAATAAAATCTCAGTGAGATATGAGAAAAATCAAGAGCATTTTGTATCCCAGTGTTTCAATATTCATTTCACCCTTACAGCCACTCTGGATGAGAGAATAGCTAGCTATTTTATTTTTACCTATTGGGTAAATACTTGAGATTCAGAAAGGTTAGACATATCCATTATTATAAAGTTAGTAAGTAGTAAAAACATGCCAAGAACAACATGTCTTCTGAGGCCTAGACCAAAAACCTCAACTGAAAAGAAAAATGCCTTAAAATAAAATTTTAAATCTTATGAGTAGTTTTTTAAACAGAGAAAATTATTTTATCAGCAGACCTCAGTAAAAGCTTAAATTTATAGCCTTTGAAGAAAGTACTTAAATTTTATCGATGACAGATGCCTTTCCCAGAAGGGAGAAGGAAGCCTATAGCTCATCTTTTTATTCCAGGGCCAATGTGTCTGAAACATTCCAGTATAAAAAGTGGCTGTCCTGTAATATAAACTAGCATAATTAATAGAGTAGACAAAAGCAGGATTACTTCTTTCATAGAGGAAATTCCACAGGGGCCTAGAAGACAGAATAGTAATGTTAAATATTTCTTAAAGTATGTGTAGGTCAATAGATTTCCCAACATATATATCCAGATTTGATAAAGATCAAAAGGAGAATTTAACTACCAAACAAAATCAACTAAAAAAAGAGTAAAATTAAGTAACATTTTTTTCTTGCCATCATTAGTCTCTTCTAAAATATTAAAATATGAAAAATAGAGTTCTCTTTTATTATGGTTTTGAATTATATTTAAAATTTAATCAGATACTTAATTCTTTAATATGAAAAATGGGACAATTAGAAATATAATAATTCACTACCACTTATCTCATCTGCAAATCTGTTAGTGTTGTTTCATATTTTGTATTATTATGCCTATAATGTTTATATTTTTAAAATATAACTTTGATTTTTCTATAATTAAATGAATATGGTATTTACACCACTGTTTCAAAGTTTATGTATTCCTGACTTTATCTTAGATTGTCTGCATTTTGCTAAGGAGAACAAAAAATGCTGCTGTACTTAGTTTCTGCAGTTTTAGAATTTCTAAACATTGTGTCAGTATTTGAGCAAAAATGATTTGTTTTTCATAGGCAACACATTTATTCTTTCAACAGCTGTAAAACTGGTTTCATTTTCTCTGTGCTTTGAATGGTATATATGAGAAGCCCAAATCTAGTGTGAGATTTTTTTTTTCTCCAGCTGGGATGTCTCTACAATTTCTTTTTCTTTAAAGGTCAAAAAATTAGCTCTATATGTCAGAGTTTTTAGACCTCAATTATTTTTTTGTTGTTATAAAAAGTGCTATTTCCCTGTGTAAATGAAAATGTTTCCTCATTAGAGGCAAATACTTCTAGCAACTTAGGGTTTAATCCTTCCTGATTCCTAATATATTATTTCTACAATTTGTCAGTACCCCAAATCCTTATATCGTATTGGCATTTTCTGTCTTTGCTAGCTATCTTATTTAAATTGTTATTTTATTCTGAATTCTTTGTAATTTTTATTAAGATGTCCTGGGTACCACTTCTGGAAATTTGTTGCAAGTACATAGTTCAGAGTGAATTAGGTTACAGCATACCCTTCTAAAATTAGATATTAAAAAGTCAGTAGGGTCATCATTGGACAAAGTGTACACCGGTGGTCAATCAATAAATATCATGTTAAGCTTCAAAGTTAGCGAGCAAAGGAAAAAACAGGGTTTTCGTTCCTGGTTATTGTTGCAGTATTTCCAAGAATAACTAATTTACATATCTAAACATACACATGGAAAACAATTGTGAATTTCTACAATATTCCCAATTTTGGAAAGGAAAGTAAATAATTGTAATTCTCTTTTGCTGTCTTACAACAGTATGAGTTTAAGTTATGTATGTGTGCTAGCATGTGTGTGTGAACACTTATCTATGCATACTCAGTGAAAATGGGATATGGACAGTGGAACCTTGGGGAAAAAACTAAATTAAATTACTTCCAGAACCATCGGCTCCAGATCCCTAAATTGAGTAAGCAGAGCAAGTTCATAACACAGGTGAAATTCTCAGCTACAGCTTCTACTAAAGTGTAAAAAAACTAGAATATATAATCATAGTTTTTTATTACCTTTTCTCTATAAATTAATTGGTTCCTTTAGGATCATTTTTTGTGTGTATGTTTGTATTGTCTTCATTCTTCCTTTGTTCTGGTAACCCTAAATATTTCTACATCAGATTAGTCAATTATAATCGATAGCATCTCTTTTTTTTTTTTTTTTTTTTTTTTACTATAATTGAACTCTACCCTGGATGAATGGGAAGGAGTATAAGCTTGAAGGCTTCCTCATAACGTTCAGACAGGCTGCCCACACATCAGATTCCAGATGAAGAAAAATCCTATAACCCTCGCTCACAGAACCTCAAGCTCCTAATGTTTAGGTTGATCATGTTCATGAGAAGGTATTTTTACAGATTCAACCATTATTGCTAGTATAGGTACCAGACACTATTGCTTTATGTAAAGGAGTTATGGAATTGATGAGACTGAACCTTACAACATATCTATAGGAAGTTCATTTATTCTCTCAATGCTATGGTGAATGAAACTTGTTTTAATTTTCTCTTCAGGTTGTTTATTGCTAGCATGTAGAAACAATTTTGTATTGATTTTCACCATGAAACATTCCTCAAATTGTTTCAGTTCTTAGTTTTGTTGTGAATTCCTTTGGATTTCCTACATCAAGAATCATGCAGTTTAACAGTAAAGACAGGATTACTTATTTTCTCAAGCAGGTAACATTAATTTCTTTCTTAATTTCTCTCTTTTCGATTTCCTTCTTTATTTCATTTGATCAAATTTCTAGGACACTGTAGAGCAGAAGTAGTGAAAGGTCTTCAAGAAAACGCATTCAAGTTTTTACCATTAAGTTTCATGTAAACTGTATGTTTATGGTAGGTTTTTTTCTTTATTGGGTTTAGGGAGTTGATTTCTAGTCTACATTTGGTGAGAATGTTTATCATTAATGGATGTGGATTTTGTCAATTTCTTTTGTTGCATCTATTGAAATGATTGTGTGGTTTTTATGTTTATCCTATTAATGTAAAGTATTGCATTAATTTTCAGATGTTAATTTGCATTCCTGGACTAAACTGTTTGATCATGCTGTTTAACCTTTTATATATTGCTGAATTATTTGTTCTTACTTGAGAATATTTGCGTCCATGCTCGTGAGATACTGATCAATAATTTGTGTAATATCTTTGTCTAGTTTTTGGTATCAGATTAATACTGGCTTTGAGGAATGAATTGGAAAACATTTTCCTCCTCTATTTTCTAAAGAATATGTGAAGGATTCTGTTTGTGCTTTTGGTAGAACTCAACAGAAAGACCATCTGCTTTCAGCCTTTTGTAAAAAAAACAAAAAATAAACAAAAACAAAAAATTCTTTTTACTTTTAATAGGTCTATTTAAGTTCTTTCATCAGTTTTGTAATTTGCATTGTTCTATATTTCTTTCATCTAATTTTTTGGCAAAATGTTATTGACAAGAATCCTCCAATTTATGTAACATTAGTACTGATACCCCCACCCCTCAATTCCTGATTTTGGCATTTGTTTCATTTGCCTTATTTACTTGGTAAGCAGAGAATTTGTTGAATCTCTCACTCCTTCATTATGTAAATCAGCTTAACTATGTAACATTTTAAAAATTTTATGATACTGGTATAAGATTCAGTGAAGGAATGTAGGGCAGATGACTATCTCAATGCGGGTAGTACATAGAGTAGGGGTAAATCTTAACCAGATGGGTATATAGTATGAGGAGAAGTAAAGACCAGAGAAGAGGTCTCTAAAGTAGATTGAGAAAATACATATAACCTTAGGTAACGTATTTATTTAAAACTAAGCAATTTTTCCCCAAAGTTCATTCCCACTGCTGGTGGGGGAAAATAGACTTAAAGTTAATTCACTATCATTCAACTAAAATAACACAGTATATTTATAAATAAATACCACTTTAATCAATTTAAAATCTAATCTGTCTCTATAAAAAGACTGTTCATCTCTTTCCTGTGGTGTTCAGGCCATTTTTTATGCCAAGGATACAAGGATAAAATTACATATTCTCATTGCACTGGTCCTGGGTTCCTCTTGCATATATTGCCTCTTTATGCTATCTTTTAATTGAAAAATCTTTTGAGATATTAACTTTAAACATCAGCCCCTGTATCCAATACCCCGATTTCTGAAGTATCCAGAGTTGGTGCACCTCATGAAAAGGTATCTTAGTCATTAAAAAAGAAACCACTAGGATCTGAACTTTATCTGAACTTAGATCCCATTAGCACTACTAATAATTTGAGTCTCTATTCTGGCCCTTGGCTTAGGCTTTCACTTGCCATTTATACTAGTAGAGTATGTTACTCTTTCTCACATTTGTGCAACCAGGTTAGCTGACCTCCAATCCAGATACCTGCTACAACATACACTGGGTTTATGCAAGTTTTCTGAATTCTTTCTAAACCATATAACAAAGAGTGAGTTTCATCACTTCTATTCAACATAGTATTAAGAAGTGTTAGGTAGTGCAACTAGGCAAGTAAAATGCATCCAAATTGGAAAGGAAGAAGTAAAACTCACTATTTGCAGATGATATTATATAGAGAAAACTCTAAAGACTCCATCAAAAGACTCATAACTAATAAAATAATTCAGTAAAGACAGGTGGTAGCCAAAATGGTGGAGAAAGACCCTGAACTCATCTCCTCCCACAGACACATCAAAATTACAACTACTTACAAAGCAATTATCTATGTTAATAACCTGAAGATTAACAGAAAAGACCTTCCACAATTAGACATGAAGAAGGAACCACAGTGATATGGGTAAGGGGCAGAGACACAATATAGTCAGGTCCTACAACCCCAGGGTAAGCAACCCACAGAGAGGAGGAATATCACAATTGTAGAGGTCCTCCTCAAAGGCTGAGGTGTCTGAGTTCCACATCAGGCTCGCCCTGTTCTGGGAAGATGTGCTCTCAGAAAGTCTGGCTTTGAAAACCAGTGGAGCTTATGTTTAGGAGAGCAGGCAGGCAATAGGAAACAGAGAGACTGCTTTTAAAGGATATGCACAAAATCTCATACACTCTGTGTCCTGGCAGAGATGGAGTAGTTTAAAATGAGCCTAGGTTAGATTCATTTCATCTTGGAGAGACTCCTGGAGAGGCAGGAGGCAACTGGGAATCCCTCTGGGAACAGAGGTACTAGTGGCAGCCATTTTGAGAAACTCATTCTACTGCTGTAACAGTGGTTCTGGTAAGTGCCATTCTGGAATCCTCCCTCTACTTTCTTAGCTCTGGAGGCTCATTCATCACTAGTGTTGGTATCAGCCCTAAAACTCCTGAGCCATGCAGACAGCCACACAAGGACCTGACATCAGCAGGCTGGCACCAGCCTTGAGCCACCTGGGCTGTGTAGCCAGCTAAACAGGGATCTGGCTCTGCCCTCCAGTGGGCCAGCAGCCACCCCAGGACTCCCTGTAATGTACAGCCAGCCATGTGAGAAGCCTACCCTGCACTCCCAGAGGGCTCTCTGCCACCACACAAGGCACAGACTTACAGCCATCTGGGCTTGGAACCAGTTCTGCCTACAGGTTCACCCACAGTAGTCAGTCCACCACAACTGAGGGGTGCACAAGCCCACATATGGGGCATCCCTAGAGCAAACGGCTCTGGTGACCAGAGGGGAGTGTGCTGCTGGGCCCTTTGGACATCTCCTACATAAGGCCAATTCTCCAAGATTGGGAAATGTAACCAATCTACTTAACATATACAAATAAATACAGAGAATTAGGCAAAATGAGCAAACAATGTTCCAAATTAAGGAAAAGATAAAACCTCAGGTAACGAATTAAGTGGAGGAAAACAATCTATCTGATAAAGAGCTCAAGGTAATCATCACAAAGATGCTCACTGAACTCAGGAGAAGAATGGATGAAAACAGTGAGAATTTTTAACAGAGTTAGAAAATATAAAGAACTGCCAAACAGAGCTGAAGAACTGAAATAAAAAATACACTAAGAGGAATCAGTAGTAGATTAGATGATACAGAGAAACTGGTTAGTGATCTGGAAGACACAATCTGTTCACGCAGCTTGTTCACTCAAGCAGAACAGAAAAGAATTTTTAAAAATGAAGATAGTTTAAGAGACATCTGGGACAACATCAAGCCTAATAGCATTTGTATTATAGGAGGAAAGAGAAGAGAGAGAGAAAGGGGCAGAGAACTTATTTGAAGAAATAATAGCTGAAAAATTCCCAAACCTGAAGAAAAAGACATCCAAGTGCAAGAAGCAGAGAGTCCCAAACAACATGAATCCAAATTAGGCCACACCAAGACACGTTGTAATTAAAATGCCAAAAATTAGAATCTTAAAAGCAAGAGTAAAATAATGAGTTACATATAAGGGAACTCCCATAAGGCTACTAGCTGACTTTTCAGCAGAAACTTTGCAGGTCAGAAAGGGGTGGCACAATATATTCAAAGTGATGAAAGGGAAAATCCTACAACCAAGAATACTCTACCCACCA
Source organism: Delphinapterus leucas (assembly GCF_059928025.1). NCBI lineage: Eukaryota > Metazoa > Chordata > Mammalia > Artiodactyla > Monodontidae > Delphinapterus > Delphinapterus leucas. Next base: position 37,207,492 of record NC_143129.1, read on the forward strand.
AGGTTATTATTCAGATTTGAAGTAGAGATAAACAGTTTTATGGATAAGCAAAAGCTAAAAGAGTTTAGCACTACTAAAATGGCCTTACAAGAAATGATAAAAAGATTTCTCTAAGTGGAAAAAATTTACATCTAGAAATATGAAAGTTATAAAAAGCAATCTCACTGGTAAAGAAAAACATGCAGTAAAAGTGGAAGACCAACTAATTATAAAACTAATAGGAAGGTTAAAGGATAAAAGTATTACAATTATCTGTATTTCCACTGAGTACATAAGGAATGCACATACACAAAAAGATGTAAAATACGACATCAAAAAACAGACTCAGGAGGAGTAAAAATGTAAGGTGATTAGAATGTGTTCAAACTTGAAATCATTAACTTAAAATAATCATATCTATTTTTTTGTACACATACCTCATGGTAACCACCACCCAAAACCTATAATAGATACATACACACAACAAGAGAAAGGAATCCAAATGTAACACTAAAGGTAGCCATTAAATCACAAGAACAAAAGAAGAAACAAAATAACCTACAAAAACCTCTGAGAAAATAATGAACAAAATGGCAATAAGTATATACTCTCAATAAATAAACATAAATGGGTTAAGTCTAATCAAAAGATAGTGACTGTCTGAATAAAAAAGACCCATATATATGCTGCCTTAAGAGAATCACTTCAGATCTAAAGATGCACAGACTGAAAGAGAGTGGATAAAAAGAGGTATTGCATGCCAAAGGAAATGAAAACTGGGTAGCAAAACTTCTATAAAAATATTCTTTAAAACAAAGGCTCATAAAGGACAAAGGATATTACATAATGATAAAGGATCAATACAACAAGAAGATATGACAATTATAAATATGTAATGCACCCACATAGGAACATCTACATACATAAAGCAAATATGAACATAAAGGGAGAAATTGACAATACAGTGATAGTAAGGGATTTTAACATCTTACTTACATCAATGGACAGATCATGCAGACAAAAAAGAAATCAGTGAGGAAACATTGGCCTTAAATGAGGTAGTAGGTCAGATATAAATATACAATTAATAGGTAAAATTAATAGATATATTTCACCAAAGACAGGAGAATACACATTATGTTCAAGTGCACATGGAACATTATTCAGGATAGATCATATGTTAGGCTACAAAATATGTCTCAATAAATTTAAGAAGATTGAAATGTCAAGCATATCTTCTAACCACAACAGTATTAGACTACATATTAACTACATGGATAAAAACTGCAAAAAACACAAACATATGGTATTTAAACAACATGGTACTAAAGAACCAATGGGTCACTGAAGAAACAAAAGTTAATAAATACCTGGAGACAAATGAAGAAAAAACCACAACAATCCAAAACCTATGGGACACAGCAAAAGCAGTTCTAAGAGGGAAGTTTATAGTGATACAAGCATACCTCAGGAAACAAAAATCTGAAACTATTCTACCTCTAAAGAAACTAGAAAAAGGACAAATAAAACCCAATGTTAGAAGAAGAAAGAAATAAAGATCAGAGTGGAAATAAGAGACTTAATAAAATAGAGAAAAATTTTAAACTAAGAACTGTTACTTTGGAAAAATTAATAAAGCTTTATCAAAACCCATTAAGAAAAAAGAGGTTTAACTAAAATCAGAAATAAGTTACAACACTACAGAAAAACAAATGATAAGAGATTAATAAGAACAATTATATGCTAATTAAATGAACAACCTAGAAGAAATAGATACATTCCTAGAAACATAAAATCTCCCAAAAGTGAATCAGGAAGAAATAGTAAATATAAACAAATTTACCAGTAATGAAATGGAACCAGTTCAAACAAACAAACAAAAAAACTCCCAAACCAAAGTCCAGGACCAGATGACTTCACAGGTGAATTCTACAAAACATTTAAAGAAAAGTTAATACCTGTCTCTCTCAAACTATTCCAAAATAATCTAAGAAGGAATCCTTCCAAACTCCTCCTACTAGGACAGCATAATGCTCATCCCCAAACCAGACACCACCCATCCACACAAATTACACGCCAATATCCCTGATGAACAGAGATGCAAAAATCTTCAACAAAATACTAGTAAACTGGATTCAACAATACATTAAAAGGATCATCCACACCGTGTTCAAGTAGAATTTATCCCAGAGAGACAAGGAAGGTTCAATATGTGCAAATCAACCTGATATACCACATTCACAAACTGAATAAAATTTATATGATCATCTCAATAGATGCAGAAAAAGTTTGAAAAAATACTTCATTTATGGTAAGAACTCTCAACAAGGTGGGTGTAAAGGAAACACACCTCAGCATAACAAAAGTCACATACGTCATTCTCACAGCTCACATCACATTTGACAGTGAAAACCTGAAAGCATTTTCTCTAAGGTCAGGAACAAGACAAGGATGGCCATTCTTGCCACTTTTATTCAACATAGTATTGGAAGTCTTAGGCAGAGCAACTCGACAAGGAAAAGACATAAAATGCACCCTAGGAAAAAGAAATAAAAATTGGAAAAGGGAAGTAAAACTGTAATCTGTGAACAACATGATTTTATACATATAGAAAACCCTAAAGTCTCCATCCCAAAACTGCTAGAACTCAAATTCAGTAAAGTTGCAGAGTACAAAGTTAATAATGCAAAAATCTGTTGCATTTTATATACTAACAACAAACTATCAGAGAAATTGAGAAAACAATCCCATTTACAATTGCATCAAGAAGAATAAAATACCTAGGAATAAATCTAACCAAAGAGGTAAAATACTTGTACTTGGAAAACTGATACTGGTGAAAGAAATTAGAGATGACACAAACAAATGTAAAGATATACTGTACTCACGAATTAAAAGAATATGGGTAAGATGACCATACACCTCAAGGCAATCTACAAATTCAGTGCAATCCCTATCAAAATACCAAAGGCATTTCTCACAGAACTAGAATTCTAAGATTTATATACAAACACAGAAGACCCCAAAAAGCCAAAGCAATCTTAAGAACAAATCTGCTCCCCAATTTCAAACTATATTAAAAATCTCCTGTAATCAAAACAGTAGGGTAGTGACAAAAAAGGAACAGAATAGAGTGTTTAGATATAAGCCCATACTTTTATGGTCAATTAATTTACAACAAAGGAGGCAAGATTATACAATGGGGAAAAGATGGACATTTCAATTAATGGTGCTGGGAAAATGAACAGCTACATGCAAAATAATCAAGCTAGACTAGTTTCTCACAGCGTTTACAAAAATAAACTCAAAATAGATTAAAAACATAAATGTAAGACCTGAAACCATAAAACTCCTAGGCAGTATGCTCTTTGACACTGATCTTAGCAATAATTTTTTTTGGATTTGTCTCCTCTGCCAAGGGACAAAAGCAAAAATAAAGACATGGGCCATGTCAAACTAGGAAGCTTTTGTACAGTAAAGGAAACTGAACAAAATTAAAAGGCCCCCTACTGAATAGGAGAAGATATTTGCGAACAATATATTCCATAAAGGGTTAATACCCGAAATATACAAAGAACTTATACAAATAAAAGGATTAAAAAAAACGGCAGGAGACCTGAATAGACAGTTTTCTAAAGATAACATACAGATGTCCAACAGCAACATGAAAAACATGCTCAACATCACTAATCATCAAGGAAATGTAAATCAAAACCACAATGAGAGGGCTTCCCTGGTGGCACAGTGGTTGAGAGTCTGCCTGCCGATGCAGGGGACACGGGTTTGTGCCCCGGTCCTGGAAGATCCCACATGCCGCAGAGCAGCTGGGCCTGTGAGCAATGGCCGCTGAGCCTGCACGTCCAAGTGTTGGCAAGGAGGTATAGAAAAAGGAACCATCACATACTGTTTGTGGTATTGTAAATTGGTGCAGCCACTATAAAAAACCGTAAGGTGTTTCCTCAAAAAAACTAAAAATAGACCTAACATATAATCTAGCAATTTCACTTATGGGTATTTACCCCAAGAAAACAAACATTAATTCAAAAAGATATGCACATGCAAATGTTTATTGTGGCTTTATTTACAATAGCCAAGATATGGAAGCAACCTGTGTTCATCTACAGATGAATGGATAAAGAGGTAGTAATATATATGCAATGGAATACATTCAGTCATAAAAAAAGAATGAAATCTTGCCATTTGTGACAACATGGATGGACCGCAAAGGTATCATGCTATGTAAAATAAGTCAGAAAGACAAATACCAAATGATCTCTGTTATATGTAGAATATAAAACAAAAACAAAACAACCAAGCTCATAGATACTGAGAACAGATTGGTGATTGGAAAGGGATGGGGGTAGAAGAAATGGGTGAAGGGGGTCAAAAGGTACAAACTTCCAGTCATAAAATGTCATGGGAATATAATGTACAATATGGTGACTACAGTTAATAATACCATTGTGCATATTTGAAAGTTGCTAAGAAAGTTGATCTTAAAGTTCTCATCACAAGAAAAAAAGTGTAACTATGTAAGGTGATGTTAACTGGACTTAGTGATCATATCAAAGTGTATACAAATATTGAATCATTATGTTGTACACATAAAATGTAATGTTATGTCATTTATAACTCAATTCGAAATTTAAAAAATATAAAAAAATAGGGTGAGTTTGGGGAGGGTAGAAGGTTCTTATTTCTGATTGCTTATCTTCCTAAACATACTAGGTCACTTTCTAAACATGACATACAGCCAGTTCAAGTGATTTACTTCTACGCATGCTTTGCCATAATTTTTAGTTTTTATTATCAACATAACATACATATATTGATTCATCATTTCCCTGAAGAGTTTTAAAGGTCTAGTAGGGGAAGCATTCACTCTTTTGAAATTTTACCTTAGTCTACATCATGTACTATGATCCCTTGATATTTTTAGAATAAAAATGAGGGAAAGACATGACAAAGGCATTATAAATATTATTAGATGTTTAAGAGTTCAGTATGTTAAGCAAAAATTTAAGTGTGGAGGTAATGAAAATGAGGTTTATGTATTTACTTTAACTATTACATGATTTCATTAGGCTTTCACTGATATTACGGTAATTTTCCCTCAATATCCTTTGTATTTTTTTTTTTTATCGTTTCATGGATTTCACTAGGTAATGCTCAATTTATGGTAACATGCCTTTATTACAGAAAATGGTATGCTTATAACTTGGATTGTGTCTGCAATGCTATTTTATGCTTTGAAAATCCAGGAAAAAATATGATTAAATTCCTGAGGCCTTAGGAGCGGTACAATTTTGCAAGCTTCTTGTTTTGCTTATTTCCTAGTTTTCAATACATCTCTATATGTCTATCTCCATCTTTTTACCTCCACAGTGGAACTAGCCTCCAAGAAATAAAACCACCCATTTCAAGAGATTATCTCACATTGTTTCCAAGTTAGGGACCACCAACTCAAGTTCATTTTCTGAGCTGAGAGATATGGACCACCCCTTGGGTTTGACCCATGGAATGATCAACTTCAGAGGATTTTATCTCCTACATATGTTCCAAAATTAGTCCACAAATATATGTCCCACAATTATAACAGCCATTAAACTAGAATTATGCACAGTCATATGACATAAGTTATTACTCATACCTTCTGCTTCTATATATGGAAAAGCTGCCAGTTTCTAAATTATCTACCAAGCAATGCAGAAGACCATTTATAGGAAGAGGTGACAGTATTTCGGCTTTAGTGTTTAACATATTTTAAGTACTGAATATTATACATGTGTTGGATGGAAAGGATTATTCAGAAGTTACACTATTCAGTCCCAAAGACCATCATTCTTTAGAAAATCTCCTAATTTCCTATTGCATGAAATAGACATTTTTCAAATTTCCCAGCTAGCTTTAGCAATATTTGACATGAACAAGTTCATGATGTGTTTTGCATAAATAAACTTCTCCCAAAGTTGATCCATTTTCTTACCATTTAAAAATAGAATATTCCTTTTTCATTTGTTTTTTCTTTAAAGGACTATGGATTTTCTTTTGTTCAAAATTCCCTAATAATAATCCCATGGGATATGATTACATACAAATTACATATCTTCTACACATAACTTCTGAATTGGAATTTCTAAGGGGCAAAACCTGACCTTTTTAAAAATAATTTAGTTGATTTTTTTTTACAATTATACAAATATATGAAATACAATTTATGTTTGTTTTGCTTATATTTGTTCATCTTGAAAAGTTTGGCTAAGTTTATTGTAGAAGGATATTTTTATATTACTTTAATAAAACCCAACATTTTATGTTTTTCATAAATTGTTTTTATAGTTTTTTGTCATCTAAGTTATAATGGGTAAAACACTTTACTCACTTGCCCTTATCTTACAGTTATTACTCCTTTCATAAAATTCCACTTATATACATTATAAGGCATCAAAAATAGCTTTCAGTTTTACAGTGGAATTTATACTCTTCTATTATAAAACTTCTTCAGTTTGACCTATTAATCATATTTCAAGAATCAAAACTATTTTAGAAATATTTGTCTTCCTTTTCAGTTATTAGTGAGTTACACATCCATGTGTTTTGAGCTGAACTGCGTTCCCCCCAAATATGTTGAAGTTCTAACTTTAGTAACTCAGAATGTGAGGGTATTTGGAAAGAGGATCTTTATGTGGGGACTAAATTTAAAATGTTGTCTCTAGGGTGGGCTTTCACTTAAGAGGGACATAACAGTTCTGCTTAGCTTGACTAAACTTCAGACAGGTTTCTTCCTGACACTTGGCCCCTGACCTCTCTCTTTTTAGACATTAAAAAAGCTTGCAATTGTAAGTTCTTTCTCTGCCTCATTAAGATGTAAATCCTCTCTCAGCCACTTGCCAGGCTTTTTAACCTTGATATAACCTTGCTTTATAACCAAGAGTGTCTTTCTCAAAGACCTGGGAGCCATCCCCTTGAAATGTAATCATTAAGAAAGACAGAGGCCCTATCTCCTAGTCTCTGTTGGGAGGGTAGGAATCTGACTTCAATAAGCCTCAATTAGCAAACACAGATGGCCTAATCACAGTAGCCAGTCTACTCCACTAACATCCCCTTCAGTACTTTTCCACTAGCTCACCCTAGAGCTTAAAAATTCTCTTGTCATTTGTCTCAGCAGAGTTGAGTTCAATCTCTTTATTATAATAGTCTAGACATCTCTTGCAATATCCTTGAATAAAATTTTCTTTGGCTGTTCATCTTGTCTGGTGCAGTTTTAATTTAACAGCTCTAATCCAATTTAATTAGAATCTTTAAAAAGGGGGAAAGTTGGGCACGGAGGCAGACATGCTCACCAAGAGAATGTCACATGAAGATGAAGGTAGAGATCTGAATGATGCAGAAGCCAAGGAATGTGAAGAATTCCCAGCATGCTACTCATACCAAGTTATGAGAGGGGAATGGAATAGATTTCCCCTCACAGCCTTCAGAAGGAACCAACCCTGTTTATAGCTTGATCTTGGACTTCTAGCCTCCAGAACTGTGAAAGAAAACATTTCTTTTGCTTAAGCCACACAGTTGGTAGTATATTGTTTCGGCAGCCCTAGGAAACTAATACATCATATCATGCGGTGACAAGATTACCGATTTGTAGCCGAGAAAGCTAGTCTTGGAGACCAACTCTGCTGCTTCCTAGGTTTGGGGGCTGGGGTAAATCAATAAAGTTTCTAAGTTTCCACATCTTCACAGGCAACTGAATGACCTAACATTTTGAGAGGAGTTGGCTCATATTAGGGATAAATAAAATAAAATAAAAAACGTTATTTCTCAATCAAAAGAATTTCTAAAGTTAAGATAGCAATAGCAAAAAGTTTCTTAGAAACAAACAAAAACATGCAACCAGAACTAAGCACTCAGCAGCAGTTTATCTTACGAGGAGAGAAAAATCTGGAATTTCAAACCCTTCACTTCTGAATTTACTACTTATTAACATTTTCCATGGAAACCATATTGTGTTAAGTTTTACCCAAAGTACAGAACCTTAAAAGTGCCTATATAGTTTCACTCCAAACTAGCTTATTTCACTGATATGTAACACCATCCCAACCTCAGTATAGATGTAGATGTCTTCTGTCATCTTCACAACCACCTCACAGAGGATGGAATCTCCAAATTCCCTAAGTAGAAACACTTTTTTTCTCTTTCCCTTTGTTTAAAGGGAGCATACGCAGAGTGGCTTAGAAAACTTACAATTCCATTATAAACCTCAGCTTTTTTATCATCAGCATGGCATGTGCCTTTTTAATACTACTTTATATTAATGTTGGTGCTTAGTAAATATGAAAGATAGCATAATACTTCTTGGGACAGTATAATTTATAAAAGGAGAGGTTTTATAACAACAAGGCAACAATTTTATAACACCATTGTGCTTTTCTAGCCCTCACAAAGACCTGAGGGAAAATAAAAAAGGATCCATTTAATGTCTGGGTGAGTGCCAGTTTGACCAGGTTCCATGCAAATGAGAACAAAATAAAATTAAACTTAGACAAGAAAAAATAATGGCCTGTTGGAATAATCAGGTGTGGAACAATGTTTAAGGAGAGAAACAAATGGTGAACTGCTTTGTTGTACTTTTCCTACTTTTTTACCCCAGGGAATACTCTTTTAAAGGTGAGTTAACGTCAGTTTAAGAATTTTGATAACGTTCTGATTAGATCATATCAATATCTGCATTCGTAGATTGGGTGAACCTATTGCTTTCAATAAAAATACTAAAAATTATCTATTGGACTAAAGATATAGGGAAGTTGTTGGACAGTAGGTGTATTTTTTATGTACTAATTTCAATCTCCTTTGTCCTAGGTTAATTAACAACAGCCTCTTAAAATAATTATCAGTCTTTTAATACATAGATCAAATTTGAGTTTGTCAAAATGGCTTGGATGTAGTAACCAAGCAGGTGATGGTGATTAAAGCAATTTCAGCTGCAGGAGGAAAAGATTCCTTTTCCTCCTCTGTCAGTGGACTACCAGCAAAGATGATATAATCTCTGATCCATTACTATTGCATGGGCTGGCTTCAACTATTTTGACATTTATTTACACATGTTATTTGACACATGAAATTTTCCAAGCTCTTTATTAGACATTACAGTAAGAACATGACTAGAACATGAGTAGATCACGACTATGTGACTTGTAGAGGAGGGGTGGCTGTGGCTTAGGGTCAATAGGGAGCAGAAATAAAGTGATGACTGCCAACAAATTAATATCAAAAACAGGATTTTGTAAGGGGAGCTTCACAAGAGCATGAAGATGTCTGGATGGGAAATAGAATGGTAACAGAGAGAGCAACTATAATGTTATTGCAATAGTCCAGGTGAGAAATGATGAGAATAAGATTGTGGCAAAGGTAAAGGAAAGAATAAAGCCAGATTCAAGAGACTTGTACACCAGATGGACATAGAAGAAGAAAGTTATTAGTAAAGGATAACCTCAAGGTTTTAAATTCAATGGCTGTGTAAATAACAAAGACATTATTAACAAGGATTGGTGCCAAAACAGGTTGGAAGGGAATGCAATTTGCTCAGTATCAGAGATAATTAGTTTCAGAAACCAGTTGGATATCCAAGATCAGTAAGAAATTGCTTTTCAGATTTAAAATTTAAAAAAAAAAGCCTGGAGATAAAAGATAACAGGAGTCGAACTTATAAATTGGGTAGATTTTGAAGGGAACAAATGAAATATATCATTTTTTTAAAGTTATAAGAAAAAACTCAAATTACATTAGGCACTTGAAAAGATTTATCAGGAAACATAAATTTGGTCGTCTCTCCATCTTTGAGAACTGTTTGGCAGATCTGCAAGTATACTCACACATTTCTTTCTAGTACTCTATAATTGAGTTGATCTTTTTCCCCCATAAACACCCCCTCACTGAATACAGAGAAAAAGAAGCAAAGAAATAAAAGCATAAAGCAAAATTTTGGTTTAATCTCACTGTTCTAGTTTTCTAGGGCTGCTGTAACAAATTACCACATATTTAGTGGATTAAAAGAACACAAACTTTCTTACCTTTCTGTAGCTTGGACTTTTCCTGGGCTAAATCCAAGGTACTAGCGGGGCTGTGTTCCTTTCTGGAGAGTCTAGGGGAGAGACCTTTTAGGGTTGGTGGAGTTCTCACCTCACATCACTCTGATCTTTCTTCTGCCGCCCACGTCCACTTTTAAAACACTTGTAATTACATTAGGCACACCTGGCTCATTCAAGCCATTCTCCCTAATTCCAGCTACAAATTAAATTCCTCTTTACCATGTAATGTAACATTTCCACCTGTACTGGGAATTGGGACATGGATATCTTTGGGGGGGGGCTATTAGTTTGCTTTTGACATTGATAAATCTAGCTCAATGAAATTATTTTGTCTTTCTGATTAGATAAATATCATCTCTAACAATGTTCCAATATAAGTGGGATTGCGGCTCCGTGGCTTATGTAAATTTACATTTTGTGGGTTGAGGGCAGGACGCCTGAGATCCCAGCGGTACCTGCTAAATTCTCTCTGCTTTCTGACGCAAATCTGTGCTTTGTCTTCCCTTGATTGGAGAGCTTTCTGGTATAATTAATCCCATCTGTTTTAAACTGTGCTGTGCTATCACCAAAACCGCTTTAATCTAGCTCACTGTGTTAAAGACTTCATTGCTAGTGACAGTTTTGTCCTGATATTTTAGCCTTTGCCTTTTAATGGTGCACTGGTACTTTGTCCACAAACAGGAATTAAAGAAAATGCTAGATCCACTAAATAATGTACAGATTACATGGATGTAATAGTGCTGTTTCAAGGTCAACTGGCTATTCTTTCCCTTTACCAAACCAAACATCTCTCTGCACCGAATCTATCTTCCTGGACACTCTGTTTTTCAGGCTCTTGATTGTGTAGCTTCAGGTTTCTCCATTTGTTTGAGGCCTCTCATAGAACTCCAAACCCCACCTTATGGTTTCATTGTGAGGAAGCAGAAATATGAGTAATGGGCTCTCATACTTTACTCTCTTTCCCCTTCAATTTCTCACTTTTCTCCTTGCTATATCCTCCATCTTAAGGTGGCAAACATATTAAAGAGTTATTGGAAACATTACGTAAGGGGTATTGAAAAGTTCTGCCTTATGTACAAAACGCTATAATCTCAGTTTCTCCATGGTATAATTTTTACTGGGGTCAATGTACATTTTTTAAATAAGGATTGCAGATGATAAAATATTTATTTAATACACTAAAATATTCACCCTACTGCATATGAATGTCAAGTAAATAGCTCTCTCTACCATTTCAAAGCAATTCAATCTTTACTCTCTCATCACTATTCTACTAATATTTTTTAAAATTTCAAGACATTCATACTTTCCTGAAGAAGCAAATGATTTCCTGAATTCATTAATACACCACAGCATATTACTTATTATCATTCAGTAAGTACTTCCTGCAAGTATACTTATAAAATCCTAATTCAGAGAAATGGAAATGGTATGCCTCTTCCTTCTTCAAAAGGGATTGAAAATTTTACTGCAAGGTGCATAATATAAAAACGTTGTTTAAAAAAAGGTTATATGTACTGGTATAATATTTATTACTCTTAAATTTGAGAGGAAATGACTTGCTTTATAATAAGCATAACATTTTCCATTAGTAAACGTTACACTTTCCACCACCATGATGAGTTTCTACTGCTTAAAAGAATGCTGATTAATAAATATTTCCCTTTTATCATAATATCTTAGAAAAATAAGGGTAGGTCTTGAGATGGAGGTACCACTCTAAAACAAAACCGTGTAAAAATATTTTCACCTTCCATAGCAAAAGAGTGTTCACTGTTTTAAACTAAATCTTTAATTTTTACTATCTATTTATATCTCAATTTTTAGAAGGATGAACTTTTTGTTTATGCAATTACATCATAACAGGAGACATAGTCTATAATTACTTAATATTTTTGGTTTATTTTGTTTAAATGTGAAACTGTGATCATTTAAATATTTATTTTCCAGCCTTTTTTCTTTTTATATCTATTGGTTTGAGTAATTTTAAATACCTGTGGCTTTTTAATTATTTTAAAATGATATATTGACTTAGGAGTGCTTGGGTTATGTTTGAGACAAATAGACAAACTTTGGCAAGATAAATAAAGATAAAGAGAATATACAAATGAACTGTAACAGGAATAAAGATGTAAATAAAAGTACAAAAGTAGGATATTAAAACTTAAATATTAGGTGCCAAAATTGAATATTTGTATGCTAGTAGTTTTGAAAACTTATTAAGTGGATAAATTCCCTGAATAATTTAATTTGACTAAGATGTAAAGAACTAGAAAATTTAAATGGAAATTTAACAGATTCAGAGAATCTGAATCAGTAATAAATTCTGAATTTTCCACACAATAGTCAAATAGCTTTAGAATAGATTTTTTTTTTTTTTTTTTTTTGCGGTACGCAGGACTCTCACTGCTGTGGCCTCTCCCGTTGCGGAGCACAGGCTCCGGACGCACAGGCTCAGCGGCCATGGCTCACGGGCCCAGCCGCTCCGCGGCATGTGGGATCTTCCCAGACCGGGGCACAGAACCCGTGTCCCCTGCATCGGCAGACGGACTCTCAACCACTGCGCCACCAGGGGAGCCCCTAGAATAGGTTTTTTTCCTAAACATTCATCTAGAGATAAGTCGTGTCTCACACATATACTTGCAGAGAGTTGAAGAAACAAAAAAAGAAATGTTAAGCTCCTAAAAATGAAAAGTAGTAAAAGCAAAAATATAAAGACAATAAAAGAATATATGTTAAGAGATAATACATAATGAACCATTTGTTTGTTTCCCAGAAATTCTAGATTAATTTTTTTTAATTTATTTTTGTTTATTTATTTTTGCCTGTGTTGAGTCTTCGTTGCTGTGCACGGGCGTTCTCTAGTTACAGTGAGCAGGGGCTACTCCCCGTTGCGGTGCCCGGGCTTCTAACTGGGTGGCCTCTTGTTTCAGGGCACGGGCTCTAGGCACATGGGCTTCAGTAGTTGTGGCTGGTGGGCTTCAGCAGTTGTGGCTCCCGGGCTCCAGAGCACAGACTCAGCAGTTGTGGCGCACGGGCTTAGCTGCTCTGTGGCATGTGGGATCTTCCCTGAGCAGGGCGCGAACCTGTATCCCCTGCATTGGCAGGTGGGTTCTCAACCTCTGTGCCACCAGGGTAGCCCCTAGATTAAGTTAACAACAGAAAACTGATCAATATGTTTTTAAACATTAACAAATTAAAGAAAGGAAGCTATATGGTTGTGACAATACCTGCAGAAAAAGGGGCAATACAATTATATATCATCTTATGATTAGAATGTCTTAGAAAATTAGGAAAATAGAGTTTTAGCTTAATATTGAGACTGTGCAAAAAAATTTAATGACATATACCAGAAGTAATATATAAAGTACATTTTATCAAATATAACAAAATGGTCTTTACGGGAAAAATAAAACCTTAAAACCTTAGAGAAGAACTATAAAATTGATAGAAATATTATTTTTATAGACTGACTAAAGGTTGCAAATTTCTGGGGAAAAAACAAATGGTTCATTATATATTAACTTTTAATATATATTCTTGCATTGTCTTTGTATATATTTTTTTTTTTTTTTTTGCGGTAAGCGGGCCTCTCACTGCCGCGGCCTCTCCCGTTGTGGAGCACAGGCTCTGGACGCGCAGGCCCAGCGGCTATGGCCTATGGGCCCAGCTGCTCCGCGGCACGCGGGATCCTCCCAGACCGGGGCACGAACCCGCGTCCCCCGCATCGACAGGCGGACCCCCAACCACTGTGCCACCAGGGAAGCCCTGTCTTTGTATTTTTGCTTTACTACTTTTCATTTTTAGAAGCTTAACATTTTTTTTGTGTTTCTTCAATTATACTTTCCAAACTGATCTATGTATTTATATAATTGAAATCTCAACCCAAATAGAAATATAGTCATGTATATGTGGTAATCAAATTTATCACAGAGCTTCTACATTCTTGGGGGATAAGGTGGACTAATAAATAAATGGGTATACAAAAATAATTATCATTATGTAAAAAGGAGATGAATGCTTATCTTACAACACAAACAACAGTTGATTCCAGATATGTCATTGGCTTAAATGCATAAGTGAAATTTATATATAGTTTTTGAAGATGATATAAGAGAATAACTTTATGGCTTTGGGTAGGGAATAATTTCTTAAGATTCACAAGTTATAAAAAAGAAGAACATTATAAATTTAAGAACTTCTGTTGGTCTAGAGAAAAGAAATGATAAGCCAAAGTGGAAAATACTTTCCACAAATATAACTCATAAAGAATTAGTGGTCTAAGAGAATATTTATGATATATAAGTGAGTAAATTGTGTGTGTGTGTGTGTGTAAGAGAAAGACCACTAACAAAATTTTAAAATGGTAAAAATATATGAACAAAGATTTCACAGATAAAACTTGAATAATAAAGGGACAATAGAGAGCAGAGAAATGTGAATCAAAACCACAGTGACCAATTTGGTAAACATTCCAAAGTTGGACAAAACCAATTATTGGCAAAGATATGAGCAAGGGGCACATTCATTAACTACCTAGCAACTGCTTGTCTTACAGCAAATTGCTGCAGCCACTTTGGAAAATAATTTGGCGTTATTTAATACAGTTGACAAGTGCATGTTTTATGACCCAGCAATCCCACTACTCGGTATACATCCTAGAGACAATCCTACACATATGCTTCTGCAGACATGAAACCAGAATTTTCCTTGCAGCCCTGTTCATAAGAGTAAAACACTGAAAACTACCCAGATGTCCATCAACCATGGAATAGACTGCAGCCACATGAATCAAATTGGGTGAATCTCAAAAGCATAACATTAACTGAGAATAGCAAGCTGCAAAAGAATATATATTAATTTCATTTATATAAATTGACAAATGCACTAGAAATGAATGAATGAACTAACTAAATATATATACATACGTATTATATATCTTACATGGATAGTAAAACTCTAAAGAAAAGAGAGAGATTTAATAACACATAACTTGGAATAAGTGGTTATTACTCCCGAGGGAATGAAGTTGACAGGGAACAAACAGGGACTTTTAAGGTATTACCCTGACTTCTGAATATATTGTTTGTTTTATCATGATGATTTAATTGTACATCTAAGTTATATGCAGCAGTTGTATATATATTTAATGACTTAAAAACATTTTTTAAATGCAATGCTAATAATACATTATGTGCACAAACACTAGAGACGCAGCCCATTCAAAGGGCAGAGAGTTTGGAATCAGAGGAAATCAAGGTTGAATAGTTATTGCACCACTTACTATGTTTGTGACCTGGACATTTTTTAAAAGGGAGACAATAATATCCATTCCATAGGGCTGCCGTGAGAACTAAATGAAATAATGAATGCAAACTGCAGGCAGAATGCCTGGCACATAGATGCTCAAATTGAGAATCAGCAAGAAGGAAATTAACTCTCCTTTACTGACAGCAATTACAACAGAAAAGATGTGTTCGCTGCAGCAACTACATTGTAGGAGGAAGTGTCAAATTGTGAGTGAAAAATGCAATGGAGTAACAGCTTCCAATAAATAACACTGTAAGAAAGAGTTTCGTCCTGCTCAGGCATGCATATACATAGGCAGAGGGGAGGTGTGATAGAAATGGCTCTCTTCTCACTGAGACTCTTTCACCCTCAGGTGATCTGTCATTGTATGCAGAACACAGTGGCAGATTTATCCCCACATTTCAGGTTGCTCAGTAATGGTTCAGGTGAAAGCATTCAGGAGTGACATAAAGTGGGAACTCATAAATGACAGAGTCTATTACTGGGTGACAAGCTCCAGCCTAATGACTTTGTATAGACTCTGCAGAAATGCTTTCATTGTCATGAGATTTAGGAGGAAAGGAAAATTCAATGATAACACTGGTCAGCACATTTAATGGCCTGATACTATTAGAAAAACAAAACCCTCCTATGGACAGAAGGCTAAACAGTTTAAAGTAATTGCTGTAATATAGAGCAATTACATTTACTGATGCAACTTGTAATTGTGGTGAAACCTAGGTGTACTTTATATTTTCCTTAATATTTCGAGGAATATTGCTGTTTCCATATTCTGAATAAAGATATTAGATTTTCACTCTGCTTTTATTTTATATTATAATCAGAATGATGATTAATGGTGTCCTGCTCTACAATTAAATGATCGGTCAAAAGAAAAATATGTATCAATAGCTTATACGTGTAACTAGTATTCCCTGTAAAAATTGCTTTGAGGGAAGTAGTGGGAATAAGCTGGCACTTGGGCTCATGTAATTGTGCCTCATGCAATCTACCCTTCAGTGGTCAGTCATAATGGGACCTGGTTACTTCATAAGTTACTGTATTTAAATTTTGAATCATTTAAAAATTTTTAATGTTGGGGAAGTAATAATGCTGATGTCTATCCAATTATTAGTTTTACAGGGAACATTAGAATCTTTAAAAATTACCTATACATACTTTAATTCTGTTCCTGTTAATATTTCATAGGATTCCTCTTTGATGTTAACCTGAAATGTACAGATGACATCCTTCGTCTCATGTTTTCTGTGATATGCAAGCAAACAGCTGCATTATCACTTCAACTAATTGAAAAATTAATTTTAAATATTATTTCATATTTTTGCAGTAAATATATCATTATTTTACTTTTTTTCTGTCAAAGTGTTAATCAGTTTAGGTAAAAGCAGGAGTCAAAACCATAGGTCCAATACCTGTAAATTACTAGCAATTTGCCTTGATAACCTAGAAATAATGATCATCATTTATACAGGCATTTTTACACACATTAAATCATACTTAAATGATGAGGCATAAATACAACAACACAGAAAAAACTAATTGTGGAGAATTTTAAAGGAATTGGATAAAAAAGGATTTCTTAGGATTAACGCTGGATATAGCTCTACTTTATTGCTCTTTCAATTTTGTCACATTCAGATCTAAACAAGATAAGCAGCTTTTGAGTAGGGTATCTCAGTAAATTGAAAAACCTTAAAAAAAAGCAACATACAACTCATTAAAAGTGATTAAAAAATAAGAACAAAGGTTTTATACAGTCCTATAACCAATGAATAAATTGAATATCTGATTAAATTTCCACAGGAAGACCAATGAATTTCTCTGATGAATTCTTTGAAACTTACAGTGAAAAACAGAACATAAATCTTACACACACTCTGCCAAGGTCAGAAAAAGAAGAAATACTTGCTAAAGTCAGGTCAATCTCTCACTTAAATGAGTATGCCTAAATCCTAAATAAAATATTTTGAACAATATATATGAACAACAATTCATCACGAACACATTGAGTTTTGTCCAAGAATGAGGAGTCCTTTGCAATTCAAAACTCTGTCAGTATAATTCCATTATGACTGAATCAGGAGAAAACATACGTGATTGTAACATTAAATACCAATGAAAGCATCAGGTAAAATTAGTTACCAATCTTAATAAACTAGTAATAAAAAAGAATTCCCATAACCTGATAAAGTATATTTACGAACTCCAGCAAAAAAATTACAATAAAATTGAAAAAATGTTTTTAAAGTTTTCTCTCTGAACAAAGGAAGAAGGCAAGGAAGCCTGTTGTTATCTCTAGTAGACTTGTTTTTTAGAACTCTTGGAATAAGGCAAATATTAGAAGAAAGCATAAAGCTATTATTATTGAGAAATATAATATTGATGAATAATTCAGTAAGTTGCAGATATACCATTATATTTATAAAATAAACTTATCAAGTTTTCTGAATATAAGACAAATGTGCAACAATTGATTGAATATCTATATACCAGATATAAGCCATATGGAAAGAAAATGGTAGCATCAACAGCGAAATCAAAAAACATGAAATATATCCATATTAAATGTACAAGTCCTATGCATTAAAGACTTTAAAACTTATTTATGTACATTTGAAAAGAACTAAATAAATGCAGGACGATATCCTATTCCTGCAATCAATGATCCAGTATTGTTAAATGTTAATCGGCTCAGATCATTCTAAACATGCAACACAATCACAAACAAAATTACAATTGGGTTTTTTTGTGGATATTGTAAAATACGTATTAAAATATGAAGTATAAGTAATGCAAAAACAATTTAATTAAAAAGAATGAAAGAGTTGGTGATTATTCTAATGACGACCACATTTATTGGAAAATAAATTAGGAAGCTATGTTTTGGATTAAGGATAAGCAAAAAAATCAATGGTACAGATTTGGAAGTCCAGAAACACACTCACACATATATGGACACTTGATATATGACAATAGGGAAAGGATGGTCTGTTCAATAAATAGTGTTTTGTCAATTTGTTAAACATACACACACACACACATATATAATAATGTACTAGTTAATATAATACTATATATATTAGAGTAAATATTCAAGTCACAAGCTGAGAAACAATATTTGCAAAACATATAACTGACAAAAACTCATTTCTAGAAAAATATATAAAGTCCCACAAATCAATAAGAAATTACAGAGAATCTCATAAGCAATCGACAGGATGGTTCATGAGGCACTTAAATAAAAAGGACATCCGAATGGCCAATTACTGTATGAAAATATTCCCATTAATCACAAGGGCAATACAAGACATAGTTACCATGAGGAAAAATAAATAAACAAGGTAACACTACACACCCACCAGGTCGCTACAATTAATAGGATTGACAATAAAATATATCACTGATGGAGCTACAATGTGGCAGGTAAAAATGGAAAACTGGCACTATCTATTGTTGACACCCATGCACCAACAATTTTATCCAATTATATGTACCAAATAGAAATGCAGAATATCAATATGTTCATCAAGAGACAAAACAAAAATACACACGGGAGCTTTATCTGTACTTGTTCTAAACTGGAAGCAAATCAAATATCTATCAACAATGTAATGAATAAATCAATTGTAATATATTCCTATAACATGAAATTATAAATCAAAGTAAATTAATGGACTATTGTTATAAGCAACATCCCTGATGAATCTCATCCACCCATAAGTGGGCTAAAGGAGACCCTCACATACTTGCACGCACACACATACATACACAACAGCCCCAATGCACAATGTATACACACACACACATGCACAATGTATGCACACACACACAACCAGACAAAACTATCTAAGCTCTTAGAAATAAAGGTAATGGTTATTTGGAAGGAGAGGCGGGAGAACATTTTTGAAGTACTGTTCTATGACCTGTGTAGGTGTTACTTAAGTGTTCTCACTATGTGCAAATTAATTGAACTATATACTTACAATTTGTGCATTTTTGTATATACATTATATTTCGATTAACACATTTTAAGATAGTGCTATATGGAAGACGTATACATTGTACATGGGTACATTTTTTTCTAATTTAGAATGATATTATACATCCCCTAGAGACAAAGATAAAGCTAGCCAAGAATCTCTGCACACATAAAAGGAAAGGCTTGGTGCAGATGTATCTAGGAATATCTATTGTTTATCTAATGGAGTTGGTATAAAATCATTTACACACTGAAAAATCATTACTAGATTCTTTAAAATTCAATTTGAGCAGGAAATTTTCAAAGAAAACTTTGAAATACAAAATTGTCATTTTTAAAAGAATTTAATCATATAATATTTCAAACATGCATAAAAGTACATAAAATATAGAGCACCATTTATCTAGATTTATCAGGTATAAATACTTCACAATAGTTGCTGCAAGTGTCGTTTTTGTTTAGAAATAAATGTGGAAGGTGTAACAGGCTCATACGACAAGCCCCTCCTTTCTCTATATAACCAGTGAAAAACTATTGTTCTAATTTTGATATTTATCTTTTTTTTGTTAACTCAACATTCATTTTTACTTCTGTTCATTTTCATTTAAGTAACTCTCATTGTTTCTAGTGTATGACTGCATCAAAATGTAATAGTGCGTTCCCTTACTGATGGACAGTAAACTTATTT
Source organism: Delphinapterus leucas (assembly GCF_059928025.1). Classification (NCBI taxonomy): domain Eukaryota; kingdom Metazoa; phylum Chordata; class Mammalia; order Artiodactyla; family Monodontidae; genus Delphinapterus; species Delphinapterus leucas. The sequence goes on from NC_143129.1 coordinate 37,227,530, forward strand.
TTAGTGCTATATATCACATATATACAACTTTAAAAATCACCTAGTACCTAACCAATTAAAATGATAGGTAACATAAATGCTGTGAAATTAAGGCAAACAATTTGTTCTTTTTAAAAATATCAAAGACAATAGAATGATTGATATGAAATTATCACCTGATTTCTATTTATCTGAAATCAGAATGCTGTGATAAGCAATTTATTCATATATGTTTTTAATCATCATAGATTCTATGTCCATCTACCTTATGGTAATGGATTTTTAAGATATAAACTATCAAGGAATAAACATATCTACCTTTCTGTTTTATTTCTTGCTTATTTCACATATATCTGAGAGAATATTGGATCTATTTACTCTTTATCATCATTCGCAATCTTATAACTTCCCAGTAAAATGAAAAGTTTTTATTTCTCACAGAAAGTAGCAGGGCTTTGAAATTGACTAATGTCAACCTCAAAAAGTAACATAGCCAGTTACTTTACCAGCAAAATGGGTGTAATCTGGAAAGCAGGGAATTGCAGTTCTGGGGCAGGCAAGATATAGTGAATCATTGGCAAGTGTGAAGAGACAAAAGGAAGGTCAATTTCTACTAGGTTTTAGGAGGAAATTGGAGAAGGTTGTTTTGAATAAAATTTCACTGGAGAAGAACAGGAGTTCGAGGTTGTGGCAGTTTCTTACTGGTGGTCAGCGCATTGTTGCTGGGGCAGGGAGGGATCTACCTTTTCTCCTTTTTTTAATAGATCTTTATTGGAATATAATTGATTCACAATAGTATGTTAGCCTCTGTTGGACAATAAAGTGAATCAGCCATATGCATACATATATCCCCATATCCCCTCCCTCTTGAGCCTCCCTCCCACCCTCCCTATCCCACCCCTCTAGGTCGCAAAGCACAATCTCCCTGTGCTATGCAGCTGCTTCCCACTAGCTATTTTACATTTGGTAGTGTATATATATCAATGCTACTCTCACTTTGCCCCAGCTTCCCCACTCACCCTGTGTCCTCAAGTCCATTCTTTATGTCTACATCTTTATTCCTGCCCTGCCACTAGATTCATCAGTACCATTTTTTTTTTTTAGATTCCATATATATGCATTAGCATACGGTGTTTGTTTTTCTCTTTCTGACTTACTTCACTCTGTATGACAGACTCTAGGTCCATCCGCCTCACTATAAATAACTCAATTTCGTTTCTTTTTATGGCTGAGTAATATTCCTCGTATATATGTGCCACATCTTTATCCATTCATCTGTTGATGGACATTTAGGTTGCTTCCATGTCCTGGCTATTGTAAATAGAGCTGCAATGAACATTGTGGTACATGTCTCTTTTTGAATTATGGTTTTCTCAGGGTATATGCCCAGTAGTGGGATTGCTGGGTCATATGGTAGTTCTATTTTTAGCTTTTTAAGGAACCTCCATACTGTTCTCCATAGTGGCTGTATCAATTTCCATTCCCACCAACAATGCAGGAGTGTACCCTTTTCACCGCACCCTTTCCAGCATTTATTGTTTCTAGAGTTTTTGATAATAGCCATTCTGACTGGTGTGAGGTAATACCTCATTGTAGTTTTGACTTGCATTTCTGTAATAATTAGTGATTTTTAGCATCTTTTCATGTGCCTCTTGGCCATTTGTATGTCTTCTTTTGTGAAATATCTATTTAGGCCTTCCGCTTGCAGGATACAAAATTAATGCACAGAAATCTCTGGCATTCCTATACACTAACAACAAAAAATCAGAAAGAGAAATTAAGAAAACAATCCCATTTACCATCACAACAAAAAGAATAAAATACCTAGGAATAAACCTACCTAAGGAGGCGAAAGACTTGTACTCAAACTAAAACATTGATGAAAGAAATCAAAGATGACATAAACAGATGAAGAAATATACCATGTTCTTGGATTGGAAGAATCAATATTGTGAAAATGACTATATTACCCAAAGCAAGCTACAGATTCAATGCAATCCCTATCAAACTACCACTGGCATTCTTAACAGAATTAGAACAAAAAATCTTACAATTCGTATGGAAACACAAAAGACGCTGAATAGTCAAAGTAATCTTGAGAAAGAAAAGCAGAGCCAGAGGAATAAGGCTTCCCGACTTCAAACTATACTACAAAGCTACAGTAATCAAGACAGTATGGTACTGGCACAAAAACAGAAATATAGATCAATGGTACAGGATAGAAAGCCCAGAGATAAACCCATGCACATATGGTCACATAATTTATGACAAAGGAGACAAGAACATACAGTGGAGAAAAGACAGCCTCTTCAATAAGTGGTGCTGGGGAAACTGGACAGCTACATGTAAAAGAATGAAATGAGAACACTCCCTAACACCATACACAAAAATAAACTCAAAATGGATTAAAGACCTAAATGTAAGACCAGACACTATAAAACTCTTAGAGGAAAACACAGGAAAAACACTCTTTGACATAAACTACAGCAAGATCTTTTTTGACCCACCTCCTAGAGTAATGAAAATAAAAACAAAAATAAACTAATGGGACCTAATGAAACTTAAAAGCTTTTGCACAGCAAAGGAAACCATAAACAAGATGAAAAGACAACCTTCAGGATGGGAGAAAATATTTGCAAATGAAACAATGGACAAAGGATTAATCTCCAATATATACAAACAGCTCATGGAGCTCAATATCATAAAAACAATCAATCCAGTTAAAAAATGGCCAGAAGACATAAATAGACATTCTTTCCTTTTCTTAAAAGCAGGAGATGAAATTCCCATGTAAAAAATGTCCTCCCTCATACCAGAAGAAAAATAACATTCTTAACATCATGGATAAAAAGTTGAAACCCAGAGAATGTTACACAAAGAATTCTATACAAAAAGACCTTTTAAAAATTGCTTCTCTTCCTTCTTCCTTCTGATTATTCAGGCTGGTATGTGCATGAGAGCTCTCCCTTCTAAACTTCCTGATAATGTTTTAAATGAAGTTGTCTTTTATTTATTTTCACACCTTATAAAATTTAGTATAGTATAGTATAGAGTAGATTAAAATATTAGAATAAAGGAATGTAAAATAATTCTTCTCCCTGTTTTTTTCACAATGTCTATTTTAGACTGTTCCTAGTCTAGTCTTGCTTTTATTCAAGACAGAGTCAGCTTTAGATAATTCCACTGACATACCACATATTTGTTTTCTTCTTGAATGTAAGCTCTCCCATGTTTCTGCTTTTTTGGGGTATTCACTTTTCTTCTGTAACACCCTCGTGCATGTGATATTAAAAATTAATAAACTTATGTATCTTTTCTCCTGTTAGTCTGCCTCTTATCAGTTTATTTCATAGAGACAGCTGTTGAACCTAGGAGGGTAGAAAGAAAGTCTTTCCTCCCCTACATCAGCTAGGGCTGCCATAACAAAATATCACAGACTGGTAGCTTAAACAACAGGAATTTATTTTCTCAGAGTTCAGAAAGCTGAAAGACCACAGTCAAGGTGCTGGCAGCATTGGTGTCTCTCCTTGGCGTGAAGACAGCCACCTCCTTGCTGTGTCCTCACATAGCCTTTTCTTTGTGTGCCTGTACCCCTGGAGCCTCTTCCTCTTCTAATAAGGACATAGTCTTATTAGATTAAGGCCCCACCCTTATGATCTCTTTTAACCTTAATTACCTCTTTAAAGACAATATTCCAAATAGTCTCACATTCTATGGTACGAGGGATTAGGGTTTCAACATATGAATTTTAGCGGGGGGGGGGGACATAATTCAGATCATAACAATACATTATAAAGAAATGGACAAAGAAGGATAGTAATGAACTTGGAAAGTTAGGGAGTGATAATGCATATAAAATGGGAAAGATGTATAGGAATATAAGAATGATATTATTTTACACAGTTTGGTTATAATGTTTTCTGTTTTGCCAAAGTGTGTATGTGCATGTATATATGTCCATGTCCTTTGCTTTTTTTTGTTGTTGTTGTACACGGGCCTCTCACTGTTGTGGCCTCTCCCGTTGCGGAGCACAGGCTCCGGACGCGCAGGCTCAGCGGCCATGGCTCATGGGCCCAGCCGCTCCGCGGCATGTGGGATCTTCCCGGATCGGGGCATGAACCCATGTTCCCTGCCTCGGCAGGCGGACTCTCAACCACTGCGCCACCAGGGAAGCCCCCTTTGCATTATTTTTAAAATCAGAAACAAGAGGTGAATTTTTATCGAATGACTTTTCATTCATGTAATATGAGGTTTTATTCTAGATTGCCTATTTTCTTAGTAGTTATAGATATAAATTTAACTATTCACTGAATTTCATTTAATATTTCACTCAACATGTCATCATCTGTATTTATAGGTGTTTTCATTTTTATAATTTTTCGTTTTATTTTTATGATAAATACTACTTCACAAAATAAATCATTTTCCATCTGCTATTATCAAAAATAGTTTACACAAAATGGCAATTGCTTCCTTTACCTATTACTGCATAACAAATCACCACAGCCTGAAGTGACTTAGAACAACAATTTACTATTTCTCATAATGCTGTGGGTTGTCAGTATGGATAGGTCTTCTGTGGGTCATGCCTGACGTTGCTCATATGGCCATAGTCGCAGGATGCCTTCACTAGGACTGGAGTGTCTCAGATGGCCTGATTCACAGGTCTGGCAGTTGAAGACTGATTGTTGGCTGTGGTACCTCTGTTCATCTCCATCTTCCAGGAGGCTCTTCAATACATCTCCAGATGAATTCTGTTTTCTGCCAGGCACTTAGTGACAAATACAATTCTTTGTCTTCTCTCAAAAAACTTACAGTCCAGTTTGGGATAATTATATGTATTTAGATAAATTGTTTTATATGTTATGATAGAAGAATGCATGGTAATATTTTAGCAAAGATAGGAATTTATTTTTTAGCTGTTTCATAAAGAAGGCACATTTAAAGTGAATTATGAATAATGAGTAGGTTTCCAACAAAGAAACAATGGGCATAAAATTAGTTTTTTTACTTCTTTCCTCTTAAATTTTAGCTTTTCTTGTCATTCTATCATTGGCCTACTTATTTCTACTTCTGAATTCCTTATAATAGGAGCAATTATTGGAATTCAAAACTATAAACCACTGCTAATGCTAATTATATGTATATACAGACATATAAACAGGTGAACTTATAGACAGAGAGATTTTTTTCCACCCAGGACCTGCCTATTAAATATAGGTACAATGATATCTATACCGAATCAAACTCCGGAATGTAATAACCTCCACTAGATTTCCGTAAACTTTAGAGGACTTACACAGTGAATAACCTTACTTGCACTAACTTATTCTTTTCTGTTACTTTCTTACTATCTGATATGTGGGGTTTTTTTTTAATTATTGATGTCTGGGGGTCAACCCGTCTTGAGCCTTTTATTTAAAAGAATCATTGTTCAATTAATTTCCATAAGTTTGTATTTAGCTTAATATTATATCAAGTTATTAATACCTAATCATGGTTTTGAATACTAAACAAAGTATTTCAGGTAATAAGTAAACTTTAAAAGTTGCCAGATGCACAGTCAATATGATTAAATTAAGTATATTTCTGAATAGTAGCATCAAACAATTTAAAAGTAAAATTTTAAATACCATTAATAACATCAAAAATATAAAATCAGCAGAATACATTTCAGAAGATTTCTAAAACCTACAATAAAGAGTACAAAACATTGCTGTAAAAACATTAAAGAAGTTCTAAATAATTGAACAGATACCAAATTTGTGAAAACATTGTAAAAGTATCAATTTTCCTCATATTCTTATATAGTCACTAAAATCTCAATGAAAATATCTAAGATTTTTTTAACTTTTGTAGAAAGTGAGAAGGTGATTCTAAGATTTAGTTTGAAATGCAAAGAACCTACTGTAGTCAATACATTCTTGAGGAAGAATAAAATTGGAGGACATACATCCCAGATTTGACAAATTACTGAAAAAGCTAGTTATTAGCATCATAGTGTACTGGCATAAGAATAGACAAACAATATCAATAGTACTAAAATAGATCCATATATTTGGGCACTTGACTTATATCAAAGATTAAACAGGTGAAATTATGTTGAAGCAATAAATTAATGAAAGATAATTGAATCAAGTAATTTTATCTCTATAATGGTAAAAAATAAATAAAACTTGACAACTATCTTATACCATTCAATGAAATTGACAAAACTTAGTTCATAGGCATAACTGTGAAAAGAAATCTAAAGTCTCTATAAGAAAACGCAGAGGGATATCTATATGACCCTGCAATAGGTAAAGATCTCTAATATAGGAATCAAAAACACTGAAGAACTAGTCATAAAACAAAAAATTAAAAATTGGCTTTATAATAAAGATTTTTTCCTTTGTCAATAAACCTCATGAAGAAAGTGAAAACACCAAAGAAATAGTAGAAGAAAATATATATTTGTTATATGTATGTGCTGTAGGACTCATATTCAGAATATAGAAAAGACATCTCCAAATCAATAAGGAAAAAAATAAAAATAATGGGAAATGTCCCTTGAAAAGAATTTTCATATAAATTATATTTAAATAGCTAATAAGCATAATAAATATAGTCAACATCACTATTCATCAGGAAAACACAAATTAAAAATACAAAGAAATACTGTTACATAAATACAAATTAAAAGTACAAATAAATACAGCTACTAGGACAACAATAATTAACTAAGAAAGAAATTGCCAAATGTGTGGAATAGGTGGAAAAATTGAATACATGGCTGGTAAGGATGTAAACTTATAAAACTGCTTCAGGATAGCTGGCCATTTCCATTATTTCCACTCCTAAATGTATACACAAGAGAAGTGAGCACACACAAAGACAAAAATATTTATAACATATTTATTCATAATAATAAGCATCTGGGAAAAACCCATATGCTTAACGATAGAGAATGGGTAAATTGTGGTAAATCTTATGAAGGAATATTACAGAGAAGTACAAAAGAATACACTTCAAATATATACAACATGAATAAACCTAACAGACATAATACTGAGTGAAATCAACTCAAGACAAAAGTAGTAACTGCTATATGATTCCATTTATGGCAAGTTCTAGGATAGTCAAATCTAACTGATGAGGAGAGAATTCAGAATAGTAGTTAAACCTAGGGGCTAGTTTAGACTGAGAAAGGGCAAGGAAGTGCCTTCATGGGTGCTAAAACAGTTCTGTATCTTGTTCTGGGTGGTGATTACATGGGAGAATACACATGTAAACTTCATCATGCTGTATTTGTAGATTTAGTTCACTTCATTCATTTTACCATATGTATTTTGTCCCTTGATTTTCATAAGACAAGTAAATACTTACATATGTGGAAAATGTATCTCAGGCAACTACTGTTATAAACAAACTCATCTTTTCCCCTAAGAAATGTAATTTTCCAAAAGAAGAAATAGTCTGATTTCATTATCAAAACAATAAATCCTTATTCTTGTCCCTAACAATTGATATAAAATAGGTTCATCTTGTTGCTAATAATCAATTTGGAGATAATATTATATAATAGAAATGGTATCGTGTATAGTCTCCTAGGGAATTTGCTATATGAATGCTGGCAGAAGGGTGGACTTAAGTATGTAAAAAATACGAAGAAAATAATCAAGAGTATTTCCACAACGATATTTGAACACTAAAGAGTAGCCAGATGATCTAGAACTTTAAGTAGTTATGCCAATTCAAAGTTATGTTCAAAGAGAAATACACAGTTAAGCAAGTCAAGTTCATTATCAGAAAACGGCCTGTCTGTTCAGACATAGCATGTAGTTTCACACATTTTTGTTTCACCTTTTGAAAATTTCAGTCATTAATAGAGTCTTCTCGAAAAGCTTTAATCCATTGTGAGATTCTTTTCCTGATAAAAAGAGTATTATAATTACAAACTTTGATGTGGAAATTTAAAAAGCACATAGCAGACATAGTTCCAAAGTATGTCTTCTAATTAGTCATTAGGGATGCTTTGGCTAATACTTCCTCACTAATGGTCTGTCTTTCTACAAAGTTTCAGACTTTATGGAAGGAACTCTTCCCCATAATGAGAACCTGCCAGCACATTAGTAGTACTTACCCTATCCTTTTAGAAATTCATAATTAACACATATATTGTCCTCTACATTAAATTGTTTCATTCTTTATGTAATATTAAAGAAACCCAAAGGATAATTATTTTACTCATAATTTTTTAAAATAGGGAAACTGAGGGTCACAGAGGTCAAAAGTTCAGGATTACAGTTAATAGGAAGTGGCAGTAAGGCTTGAAATCGTTTAGATTATGTTTCCAGAAGCTAAGTTTTATGGGAATGAGAAGATATTGTCGCTAAATTTTCTCAAATCATTATGGAATGTTAAAAGACAGTCTTATATATCAATTTTCCACCATAAGCCTGTGAATCAGTTCTCACCATGCTGAGCAAAAGAATTGATTTAGGGTCAAAAGTCACAGATTGGATGTGACCTGTATTTTTCATTTGAGTTCTTTAGTTACTGTCTCATTTATTGTGATCATCTACCATGAAAGATATTAAATTTGTTCTTGAAGTACTAACGATAACCCCTGAAAGGTGCTGTTATAATTTAAGCAGTGTTTTAATATTCATAGAAGGAATAAGTGATATGTAGCAAGAGAAGAAAGGCACCTTCACTGTGAAGGATCTTACTTATTGTCTCAAACTACATTATTTAAGAGACAAGACTATAAATCACACAGAGGGAGACTAATGAAATTTACCAATCCACATTTTTTTTGGAGCACTTGACTTAACTATATTGAGGTTAATTCTGAAATAAAAAGAATTTACTATCTGGTACACCGATTAATAAAAAAAATCACAGTCTAATGATGACAGTTAAATACTGAATGTAAAAAGAAGAAATACAGTGTTATTTTGAGTAAGGTGATAGAGATGTTAAGAAAAAATCAAATGGAAAGAATTAATGATTTTTTTACTGTTCCATAACAGTGAAATTGTGCTAAGTACTTAAATACCAACATTAACAAAGTTTTCTTTCACCAAATTAAAGATTTTCAAAGATATTGATAGTGACAAAATACTAAAATAATAATAGTAATAATAATGATCTTAATATTATTTCAATGTCAAATAAAACACAATATTATTCATTTAAAATCATGCTCAACTACTAATGTATGTTCTATTCTCCATGTTTTATATCTTATTACCTGAACATGAAATAAACATTTAATATTTAATGCAAGACAAAAATTGGTATTTTGGACTTAAGGAACAAAAGCTAAGACATGGAAATTTAAAACCGTGTATACTATTAGAACTTAGTATTAAGACATTAATTGATTTGACTTTATTTATATGATTTTTTTATTTCCAAAAAGGCAAAAATTAAATTAAGAAAATATTTTAATTGAATGTAATCATAAATATATATGAATATATTGAATTATTTATAACTTGAATTGAAAGTTAGGAACATCATAAATTACTTAAATATATATTCATGTCTGTCTGAATGAGCTTTTGCAAAAAATTATACTTCATGGATTTAGCTGTATTATTTTCTTAAAGGGGTTTATTTTTAAAAACGTATTTTCACAGTGTTTGAATTTTCTCTCCAATTGTTTTACATCTATCTCATTTATCTTGAAGAATATTGGGAACAAGTCAAAACTGGAAATGCTTTATACTTTTTCATTACACATTTATATTTACCTTATACATTATTCACTAATTCTATGCAATAAAGTCTATTAAAGTGACATGAACAGGGTACAAACATCTGTCAACTTACTTGGGTGATAGATATCATTCCTGCACTACTGCTGGGAGCTTTTATATCCCAGCCCTTCTAAATCAATCACTCTCTCAACTCTCTCTCTTTCATTCTCTTTTGCACATATAACACATAAAATTCTTAATCTTCCCTTCCATTCACACATAAACTAAATTTGATCAACAAACCTAGTTGTACCTTTTGCATATTAAAAAAAATCTTAATAAGATCATTTTATTGGCATGTGCTTTCATACGCTTAACCTTAATTTTCATGAAGCAAATTTTAAAATGTAAAACGAATTTTAAAAACTCAAAAACGGGAAAATATAAGAACTTTCTCTAAAGGGATCTGCTTATTTTGTTAATAACTTGATCTTTGTAATAGCTATTTAATCTTCTGCTAAGCACTTATTATGATTTGTATTTACTTACCTTTAATATTGTTTTTCCTATTTTCTCCCAGAATTGTGAGCTCAATGAGAGCAGGAATTTTTTTTTGGCTTTTTAATCACCATAATTCCATTATCTAGAACAGTGATTGACAAATAGTAGGCACTTTGGAAATCATTGACCAGATAACAGGAGATAGCTAATAATTATTTGTTGGATAATAAATAAGTAAACACACAAATAAACCTAAAATTAGAACTGGAATTCCTACTAAAATATAATCTATAGAGACTAAAGAACTCTCTTTTGAAAATTGTCTTGAGTAACATTGAAAATTTATAATTTGAAAGACTTATCTTTTTTATCTGTCATTACAAATCTGAATTGATATTCTGAAATAAATATGAATCTATCATTTACATATTCTTAAACTTGCTGAAGTTAATTTAAAGAGCTTTCTGTGTTTTGCTCTAATTTGAAACGAATCATGCTACTGGAAATAACCAATAATCTTTATTAAAATAAAATTATTTAAATTAAATTTCTATTGTTTCATTACTTATGTTTGTAAATAATAATTGTGAGTAAAATCACATGCAAATTTATTATATCAATAAAAATTCCATTCTCCTTAGACAAAGAATAGAAAAGTATCTAGATTGAAAATTCACTGAATTGAGACTTATAACAAGGATTAATGTTTTACTTCTGCATTCCCAATGTTTTATGCTCCTTCTAATACTAAATTAGAGTGACTGGAGTATTAAACTACCAATTGGGACACCTTAATTCCAGCTATAAATTCCCACAATTTATTCACAAATCTGTAACAGAAATAAACAAAAAAAGTTCTCCTCCCTAAAAATAAAAAATGGAAAGATACTATAGTAGCTATGAATATACGTATTCTTAAGTTACATTTTATTTTATCAATACTATAGTATATATCATTTGACATTAATATGCTATATTTATAATGACATTGTTTTACAACATTCTTAAAATATAGGGTTTCATTTTTTTATTTCCTTATTCTTAATCATCAATAAGGTATTAAATTAGATGCTGGAGTAAAATGTCAAAAAATCCTAACACTCTAGAAGGAGATAATTTTGTTATAGTTGCAAAACTAGTCTCTTTAATGCATCATATTAGGTTCTGACATTTCAATCTATTACAAGAATCCTTTGTTGACTGGATTTATCTCTTTAAATCCAATTTATCTCCACCTAAGTGCTACTTTTCTTGACACATAACATGATTTACCTGGATATTAGCGATAAAGTCTAATAATATTTCATCACTTGCTTAAATATTTGCTACATGATATTAAATTTTCCTTTATTACTTTGGAAAAAAACATTATATATAAATTTTATACTGAGTGAGTAAGGAAAAGATACATAGTAAGTACCTAATATATTTTCCTTTCCCTTCATATTTAAAAATTTTAATTACCCTCCTCACTAAGTTTCTCAAAAATCACATGGTTCAGTTTAGTACTATCAAGTTTTCACTTTTCAAAATACAGAACATTATTTAAGTAATCACCAAAAGAAGGAAGAAGTAAAAATAGAAACTATTAAAAGTATTTGTCTCTAGGAAATTGGGCTACTTTCAGGGAATGGTGAAGTAGGGGATTATTGCTTTCATTATAAATTGATTTTGGCTTTATAACTTAAAATATCTGGTACAAATTCTATTTACAATAACAATTATAAAAATACCAATTCTCAAATATCTGGAATTCAAAAGCATTTTTAAATTTTGTATTATGTGGCTCATGGAAACAGACTATGAAAAACATGTGCAAAAAATAAAATGAACAGAATTATTTTAGAAAGACATAAATGCTAAGAAAGCAACAAAATAACACATATTCCTGAGAGTGATAAAGGATCAGGAGTTCGATGGTCAAGAAAAACTGAACAACAATTCTCTATTTTCTCCTTCCCCTGGCCTTTGGTAACCACAATTCTACTCTCTACTTCTATGAGTTTGACTATTTTAGGTACCTTATATAAGTAGAATCATGCAGTATTTGTCCTTCTGTGACCAGCTTACCTCACTTACCATAATGTCCTCCAGGTTCATTCATGCTGTCACATATGGCAGAATCTCCTTCTTTTTTAAGTCTGAATAGTTTGATTCATGCAAGATGAATAAGTTCTAGAGATCTGTTGTACAACAAGTTGCCTATAGTTCGCAATACTCTCTTGTGCACTTAAAAATTTGTTAAGTGGGTAGATCTCAAGTTAAGTGCCCTTACCACACTTTAAAAAAAAAGAAAAGAAAAGACGTGTTGGAAAGGTGAAAAGGAGAAGATACATAAATGAGGGAGTCAGCCTTCGGAAGATCTGGTGGCAGAATATTCAATAAGAAGGAAAGGGAAAATATATCTTTAAAGTACAATAATAAAAAGACAAGTGACTATGGGAAAAGGGGAAATGAAAGTGAGAACAAAGAAGTAAACCAGGTCGGACTGGGCCTTGGAAGACGTGTTTAAAATTTAGTCTCTTCGAGAATTCTAATAGGGTTCTAATTCCAATGGGAGTTCACTGTAGTGTTTGAAAATGAGAATGATGTTACCTAATACATATATTAAAACTGCAAAAATATTCTCAAAAAAAATGAAGAAAAATTCTAGAGGAAAAAAAGTTGTACATGGACATGTGATTGATTACTTCATGAGTCTTTATAGATTTCACCAGCCAGAAATTTTCAAGGATGCTCTATAAATGGGGTTCAATTAATTATGTCTTTCCTGTCTTGGATGGTGTCCTTGGTTGATCATCTTATTCCTGGATGGTGACATTGAATTCCTAAATAAAGTCTGTCACTCTATTAAGGGCATTTAGTTATTGTCAAAATAATTGTGAATAATTCCTCACATCTAACCCAAGCTCCAATAAAGTTTCTAGATAAAACAAAAAATATCTGAGTTCAGAGCTGCTTTCCAGACCATTAAAAAAAAAAAAACCATGAATCATTAATATAATTTTTTCTAAGATTCCCTCAGAGATAAATGACACATAGTCAATTGTTCCAAATGACATAAACCTAACTAAGAAAATAGAAGAAAGAATTTGAGAAACGACTTGAGTTGAGAGTCAGGGGCTAAATAGCAGAATAACACTTTGGAAGCCAACTCTAGAGCTGTAGATGCAAATGATGGAGAATAATCTCAAGACTGAACTAAGAGATTTGAAAATCGCTCCCAAGATAGAAGGGTACATTCCGTCTGTCATGTTTTGTGCTTCCTGTTCATAGCAAATTGTGAAGAGAGAGAGAGAAGAGGGGAGAGAGAAAGAAAGAAAGAAAGGCAAAGGGGAAGGGTAAGAATGGGAAGGGATGGGAAGGAGGAAGGAGGGAAGGAAGGAAGGAAGGAAGAGAAGGCGGAAGTTAAAAAAAGAAAATTAAATAAAGAGAAAATGGGCACAGTATTTTTCTTCAAGAATTAGTCTTCCTGATTAAAGGAAAATTTTAAGGTATTTATTTAAGATTTATCCTAAGATAAGAACAGTGCAATAACCTGGAAGTATAAGGTTTTGGACTAAATATTTGAATTTTTTACTTTTCTGTAAGTTCTTGAAAGATTTCACCTCACTTCTATTCATATACTAATACTAACGCCAATTCATGCTAATTAAAAAGAACAACAGTAAATATAGTAAGAGTGAGTTTCACCAGAACTTTAACTAAAATTAGGATGTAAGCTCATAAGTTAAAATGTAGATATTTGTTTATGATATCACTATCTGAAGTTTTACTGCTGAATATGTGTGCTTTAAACTGACTATAACTCTACTAAAAAAAAATAATTGGAGGCTTGGGTTTGTGAAATCTCCCACAAAGAGAATACTCTGATGCTTTCATAAATTTTCATTATCTGCTCCTTCACGCTGCTCTGTTCTACCTGGCTGTCTCCAACCGTGATACAATTTTTGAGGCCCAGTTTAAAATGCATCTCCCATGTAGTAATCATGTAGTTCCATTGCTTTCATAGTAGACAATTATAAATTAATATACCCTCTTTCCTTAAGTATATTTATACCATTTTACCTCATACTGTAATCATCTTTGGCATGTTTTTCTAAACCCCACCTTCCTTCCTAGTGCACACTGATCTGAACGAGGTCAAATAACAAGGTTCTTTGTGGTAGATGATACCACTGATATAGTTGGATGAAAGCTGTAGGTTTCCTCTCTCCCCTAAACATTACCAGGTGGATGCTAAAATTAAAGCAAGTACCAGAAAAAAATCCACCACCACACACACCTATATTTATGAGTAAAAAGACACAAAAACTTGTACAATCTTTTCTTAAAGATCCAGTAAATTCCTAGCTTTCTAGCCTTTATCCACCTTCATACAATTTATGTAGGGTTTGTTTCTGACAGAAGTAAAATTATTTTAGTGTAAGATGAAATTAATTTTAAGTGGAAGAATCCTCTGAATCTAAGCCCTAGGACAATAACACCACTCAAAAGTGTGTATTATATTAGGTTTTTCTGTAAATTCAAAGTCAGAGATGTTGTTATAATATTTCCAAGAAATCAATATATCTTGAACATCATTTATTAAAACAAATAAAAAAAGTATTTCTTGTAAAATTTTATTCTGATTAATAAATCTCTAATATTCATCTAGGAAATCTAGAATTTCTAGAGCATAGGTACAACTGACACTTTTCCTCTCTTCCTCTCTGCCCCTCACCCCACACTCACATTCAGCTTTCATTCTTGAATAGGACACTTAAAAGTAATACATTTTGCATGTTGATTAAAATTCACTAAGAGATTTATCTATAATTTTAATTGCATTTCTGCTAGAATACTTGAAAATAAATTTTAGATAGCATATTTCACAAACATCATATTTAAAATTTCTTCAAGTCAGTATTGTACAAATTTATGATTGTAAAATCCTACAATTTTAGGATTGTATTAGTTTACAAAATATTTGTTGTCTCTTCACTATGAGAGGACTTACATTCCTATCTCATTAACTCCAGGCTTGACTATTGTACTTACACTGAATTTGACCAATAAAATATGAACAGAAGAGGGATGAGGCACTTCCAAGGAAAATCTTTAAGAACCTTTGATGGTTCCATCATTTTATCTTTTCCATTTCCCATGAAAACAGAAATATATTTAACTGGGACTGGTCATCTAGCTCAGTTCCTTTAATAAAAATGAGAAGCGCATCCACAGACAAACCATCATGAACATGTCACAATAATAGGAAATCCATCATTTTTATTTCCTTTTCTGTATGTGTCCCTGAAACTTTGTGGTTTATAACTTAAGCATAACTTAGCTAAGGCTGACCAATGTGAGTACACAGTTTTTTGTTTATTTGTTTGTTTTGCATATATATTGCTCCAAAAAAGAGCAATGTTATTTTTCAAATTTTATGTGCTTAATAATTATTTTTCCTATGACTGAATTTTGCTGTCACATATTAAGTATAAACTTGCCATAGAATATTTAAATATATTGTTTTTCTCTATTTTGGTATTTAGGTTAAAACACAGTTACTCACATCTCTCAAACCTTATTATATCCCTAAGGAGCGTGTGGATGCATAGATAGATAGAGCAGCTTTATTTTGAAAATTGGATCAAAATTTCTGAAAGAGGGACCATATATTTGCATATTCATCAACCTTACTCAGATAAGGATAATGCACACCGAAGTTGTAGAACTGTTGTTAAATGCGATGATACCTAAATCTTTTAACCATTCATAAACATAAAAATACAATATGTCAGAAATAATTTTAGTTACTTGCCATGAAAAGCAAAGAAAATTAAAATGTATATGCATTGTATAGGTGTTTTTTATTCAGGACTATTTATCAAATATATATAATTTTATGTAATTTTATACATAAATTTCAAATTTTACGCATTCTATATATAAAATTTTAGAATCTATAAGTAAATTCTGGTATTCTCCACATTAATGCATTTATCACTTGAATTTTTCAGAATTGTTTGTCAGAGTTTCTCTTCCATATCCTGTTTTTTCACTTGGAGTCATCTTTATTTCTTTCAACTAACAATTACAGATTATTTAAGAACAAGATTTGTCTTCTCATTAGGGAGAAAAAATAAAGATTTATTAATTGCAAATTCCTCCTAATAAACATGTGGGGAAATTTACATTTTACAAGGAGATATCAATGTTTTTCCTTCACTTTTTTAACTGTCCACTACTACTGTCCAAATAAGAATGACATGTTAATTAAGCAAAATCAAGATGTTACCTATGAATCTCACATTTTGATAAAGATTGCTGTTCTTTTGATTACATTCCTCCTCAGCTTACCATTAACTTATCATTCACCTTCTCTCTTAACCAGATATGACATATTATGGAGATACTACTACAAAGAAATGATACAATTTAGAAGAAAATGCTGGATAGGTTTTAGGATAGGTTCTGCTGCTAACAAGAACAAAAATGTTATATACATTTGAAAAATTGTCAAAATAGTAAAAATTGTCAGGTCAAGATTTGAGTAAAATAAGAAAGCCACAGAGGTAACATACAAAAAGATAACATACAAAATATGCAGTAGATTTTTAAAATTATATTGAGATATATCACAAAACATTTTAGACCAAGGTTCCTGAACCTTGGCACTATTAACATTTTGGATCAAATAAGGTTTGGTTGATGGGAAGGTTGTCCTCTATGTTGCAGGATAGTTCGCAGCATCCTAGTTTCTACCTACTAAATGTCAATAGAAAAAATCCTGTTGTAACCAAAAAAAATTTTTTAAATGTCCCATTGAGGGCAAATTAGCCCTCATTTAAGAACTAGTGCTCTAGGTCAGTAAATAAAATTGAGGTTAAAAAAATGTTTTTTAATTTCTGGAAATACATAACCTACAAAAATTGACACAAGAAGAAAATGAAAACTTAAACAATCCTTTACTCATAGTAACAAATTAAATAGTACTGAAGCCACTATCCTCAACCACAAAAATTCTCCCCCCAAAAATAATATTTCTAGATGGACCACTGCATAGAGGATTTCTACTGTGCCAACACAGCTAGACTGACGCTGTCTTTTTACAGAATTCTCTTTCCTACATAATTACAGGTTAGCATGGACCAAATGAAGCACTTTGCAAGAAATTTGGAAGGGAGAACTATGTAGCAGACACATTAATTTTACATTAGGAAGGTTTTTTGTTTGTTTCTGTTTCTTTGCTTTTATGGCTTCCAAATGGGCTGTGAAATTTGGAACAAAAAAAATGATGAGTTCACAACACCAATTTTCCTGCCCAAATCTCTTATAAGGGAGCTGACTACCATAAAATAAAACCTCATCTTCTATAGACATAGTGCTCATATTTATAAAAATCATACCTGTGTCAAAGAGTGTTTTTCCTATGTTTTCCTCTACGAGTTTTGTAGTGTCTGGTCTTACATTTAGGTCTTTAATCCATTTGGAGTGTATTTTTGTGTATGGTGTTAGGTAGTGTTCTAATTTCATTCTTTTACATGTAGCTGTCCAGTTTTCCCAGCACCACTTATTGAAGAGGCTGTCTTTTCTCCATTGTATGTTCTTGCCTCCTTTGTCATAAATTAGGCAACCATATGTGTGTGGGTCTATCTCTGGTCTTTCTATCTCATTCCATTGATCTATATTTCTGTTTTTGTGCCAGTACCATACTGTCTTGATTACTGTAGCTTTGTAGTATAGTTTGAAGTTGGGGAGTCTGATTCCTCCAGCTCCACTTTTCTTTGCAGTATTATTTTGGCTATTCAGGGTCTTTTGTATTCCCATATGAAGGTGGTACTGATGAACATAGTGGCAGGCCAGGAATAAAGATATAGATATAGGGAATGGAGTTGAAGACACGGGGTGGAGGGGCAAGCTGGGGTGAAGTAAGAGTAGCATTGACATATATACACTACCAAATGGTAAATATTTAGCTAGTGGGAAGCAGCAGCATAGCACAGGGAGATCAGCTCGGTGCTTTGTGACGACCTAGAGGGGTGGTATAGAGAGGGTGGGAGGGAGGCTCAAGAGGGAGGAGATATGGGGATATATGTATGTATATGGCTGATTCACTTTGTTGTACAACAGAAACTAACACAGTATTGTGAAGCAATTATACTCCAATAAAGATCTATTTAAAAAAATACCTAAATTATAAGATTACAGAATTGAATTCTCAAGCTTGCAAGGCTTTTTATGATAAATTTAGGGTATTGATTGGGAAGGATTGGGGTCCTAAATATTAGAGGCATATGGAAAAATTCCAAATAAGATTGGAAAGTTGAACTTTTAAACTCTGCTAAACTGCCTTTCTTTTAGAATTATCTCTTCAACCTCTTGTTTTAAAGACGTTAGTTTCCTCTTGTTTGAAGAAACTATAATTTCCTCCCCACTGAGACAGTTCTCTTGCAAGAAGAGACTGCTAATCCTCTCCATATCCTATCTCCAACAATTCTTAATGCTCCTAGATCTATAACCAGAGTCAATTTCCAACAGGGCCCAGAAGGTAAAGTACAAAGTGTGACATGGAAAGTATTACACATACCAAAAATTTTTCACATATGATTTTAACATTCTACATTTACCAAAACCTAGGTAAACAAGTGAGAATTAATCCTAAGGTTTTTAGATTAAGGTAGAAGAAATATAAATTTGGCTCAGGCTGAGGAGAGCAATAAGGTCTCACTTAGCCAAGATTCTGGATTCAATATGTTAAATCAAGAAGATAGGAGTAGCTTTAACATTTTCCTTTGCAAGTGACTAAAATCTGGGACCAAAAAGTGCTTACATTTAATTAAATTAAATGCTAGAAATTCCCTGTCATATTACTGAGGGATATAACCAAAGTCTTAGTGAGCTCGGAACAGCAGAATATATTTATGATGTCATATTTGTTTATTTATCTCCTAATGCACCCCTCAGGTGGATCAGAATACACTCCCTTCATTAAGTCTGGAAGAAATATATTCATGGGGAGTCCCCCGTGTCCTTAATGAGCTCCTTTGTGATTACATACTTTTTTCTTTTTAAATATTTATTTATTTAGCTACATCGGGTCTTGGTTGGGGCAGGTGGGACCTTCGCTGCGCCCTGAGGGATCTTTCATTGTGGTGCATGAGCTCTTCATTACGACGGGCAGGCTTCTCTCTAGTTGTGGTGCACAGGCTCCAGAGCACACAGGCTCAGTAGATGCGATGTGCAGGCTTCTCTCTAGTTGTGGCTCATGGGCTCCACAATGCACAGGCTCTGTAGTTTGCAGCACATGGGCTATCTAGTTGTGGTGCACGGGCTCCAGAGTGCGTGGGCTCAGTAGTTGTGACACACCGGCTCAGTTGCCCTGTGGCATGTGGGATCTTAGTTCTCCAACCAGGGATGGAACTCACGTCCCCTGCATTCTTAACCACTGGACCACCAGGGAAGTCCCTGTGATTACTTTCTATTGTTCAGAAATATAAGCAGAAACTACTGTCATGGATCTGGGCTCCCAGAAATCAATGGAGATAATGGAATTCCAGGGTGGCAGATGGCAAATAGAGGCACTTAATCTCCAGAGATAAAATAGTAATGGTAAGTCCACTGCAGAGCAGAGCTGAAGCAGGAATCAGAATGTCTATGCTGCAAAGATTTTGGTGTTGAATAGTTCATCATTATGTACCTAGAACTAAAATAAATGAGTAGTCTGTTAAATTTGTAAAAGTAAAAATTCCCAAATGTGTTAACCGTGATCTGTTTTAGAACACAATACAGTCACAGACATCCCTCAACCAGTTTACAGTAACCAGAGTCATTTTAATGAAAAGAAGACTGAGTCCTCTTGAGGAAAGACCTAGCTATATAGCCCAAAATGGATATTGTTAATATTTCTCCTAGCTTTTCCCTAAAGACCTGCAAATATTTACCATGGTTACTATGAACTGGTGAAGGTGAAATCATCAGACTTTTCAAGGACATTTGACATTGACTCTGACCTCCCACTGATGCCTGGAGATAAAAATAGAACTGTAATGTACTAGTCAGAAGAGAGGCTTATGAAGGTCACATAATCAATGGAGTGTGTCCATTTCATAGTAGACCCAATGGACACCTAAACCCACACCGTGACTATCTTCTGAGTTCCAAAATACATAATCAGATAGCACATGCTCATCAGCGGACTTGGTTCTTTAACCCGTGGAAAGGGCTTTGTTATGGTAGGGAAAGCCTAGTGAAAACCCCTAGATCTTCCTTTACACATAAAATATAAAACCGGAAACAACACCACATCCCAAGAGGGATTTCAGAGATTAATATCACTATCAAGCCCCTAAAAATGCTGGAGCTTATTCCTACCACAGCTAATTCAACTTACCTATTTTGCTTGTGCAGAGGACAGATGTAAATAACCATTATGAAATGAGATTATTGAAAATATAATCATGCAGTGACTCCAATTGCATCTGCTAATCTAGATGTAGTTTCATTGCTGGAGCAAATCATTACATCTCCTGTCAACTGATAGGCAATGATAGATGTGGACAATGCTTTTCTTCTCTAAACTTTTGAGCAAAGAGGTAGTTTGCTTTCAGCAGGTAGAGCCAGAAACACAATTGTACTATTCTAGCTCAGGGGTATATCAACTGTTAAGCTTTCTGTCATAGTCTAGTTTGTAATGACCTGAAACACCTCTCAATTCAAAAGGATGTCATGTTTATACATTACATTTATGATGTGGTGATTTTGCATCTGATGAACAGAAAGTATCAGCAACTCTAGAGACTTTGACATGCATGTTAGAATTTGGGAATGCATCCCACAAAATTCAGGGACTTGCCACCTTGGTGACATTTCTAGGGGCTCCACCTCATAGGAATGTTGAAATATCCCTTCCAAGATGAGAGATAAATTGCTGCATCTTGTCCCTCTACTATTGAGAAACGTTTTAACAGTCTATGGGTCTCTTTAGATTTGGGATGCCACATATATCTCACTTTGCTGTATTATTCTTACCCATTTATTTAGTATCCTGAAAAGCTGCCAGTTTTGAGTGAGACTAAGTTTCTGCAAAATGTCCATCTGCCAAGAAAGCTGTTCTACTTGGACCATATGACTCAACGGATCCAATTTTGTTTTAAGTGTTTATGGCAGAAAACAAATGTATTGAACCTTTTGCAGGCTGGTATAAATGATTCACAGAATGGAGTTTTGGAATTTTGGAGAAAGCTATAACAGTTCCTACATATAACTTTCCTTCTGAGACATCACTTCTTTTTGATACCTTGCCTTAGCAGAGATGAAGTGCTTTATTTAACACAGGGCAGCCAGTTATCATAAAACCTGAGACGCCCATCATGAACTGGGTTTATCTGAAGGAAATCAATTGCTGCTAAGAAAGTACATGGATACAAAACTTCAAATTTACAAAGTTCTATACAGGATGGAGGCTGACTTTTGCAAATAATACTTTAATTTTTTTTTTTGGTTAAAGGAAAATAATTTTTATATTCAAATGCATATAAGTCTTAAGCAACTTACAGAATTTACTGTTGGAGTAAAAATGATTTTGGGAGCAAGACAAGCACCTCAAAGAGGAGAAGCAAAGATTAAAGAATTGGGGGCTTCCCTGGTGGCGCAGTGGTTGAGAGTCTGCCTGCCGATGCAGGGGACGTGGGTTCGTGCCCCGGTCCGGGAAGATCCCACATGCCGCGGAGCGGCTGGGCCCGTGAGCCATGGCCGCTGAGCCTGCGCCTCCGGAGCCTGTGCTCCACAACAGGAGAGGCCACAACAGTGAGAGGCCCGCGTACAGGAAAAAAAAAAAAAATAGAATTGGGAGCCGCTGTAATCAAGGCAGGCTCTGCCTCCCAGATACCCTGCTCCTGAGCTGTGTTCTTTCCCAACAAAGCCTGCTGCCTGACAGCACCAGACCCTGTGCAGAAAAAAAAAATTGGTTTATTTGTTTTGTTTAAGTAAATCAATAAACGACAAATGGTCTTGGATAAGGAGGGAAGGGGGCAGGGCACAACCTTTAAAAGAATGATATAGCCATAGGACATGACAAAAACTGTTTAGAACCAACCTGGTCCAAGATGGCGGAAGATTTGACTCCTAGTGGACCTTGGGCTTCATTATATGCTCATTGTAAACATTAGCATGCTAAATGACACACCCACCAGCACCATGACAGTTAGGAGGCTAACTATAAAAGACCAAAAGGTGGGCGGTGGCCCAATTCCTGGAAATCCCCATCCCTTCCCCCAAATAGTTGGAATAATCCTCCCACTCATTAGCCTATGAAATTACTCACCCCTATAAAAACTGACAACCCTGTACCCTGGGGCCTCTTACCTTCAGAGATGGCCCACACTCTGTCTGTGGAATATGTATCTCCCTGAATAAACCTTCTTTCACTTTACTATAGCTCTCTCTTGAACTCTTTCCTGTGCGAAGCCAAGAATCCACACTTGGCAGCCGTCCCAGGGACTTGCCTGAGACCTGGGACATGACCGTCTTCTCGCACTCCACCTTATCTCCTGCAAGTCTGAATTAAAATAATAAATATTAAATTAGCTTTCTTCTAAAGGGATTTTTATATTTTCTTTAGTTTATGATAAGCCTAGAATGTGTGGTAACTTGGAATAAGAAAAAAAAAAAAGATTTGAAAGCAAAAGGCTGTGATGAACTACAAGGGGATGATTGGGTTCTCTGGATAAACTGAGGAAGATAAGGATGCCAAAGATTCCACAGTTAAGTCATTTGCTGTTTTGTGTTTGGTTATGAGTTCTCTCCTGTGTGGTCAGGTCACTGGAAGTTGCTGTTCTCTTGCTCTCTGTACATCCCCAGCTAGACCAGTGCCTGGGGTCTAGCTACACCCTACTCACATGACTGACCTTCCTACATACTGTCCCCAGGCCCCAGGTAGAGATTGTTCTTATCAAAGAGGAGGTGAGGGGCATGCCCGCTGCTAGTTTCCCTGGTAACCAATAAGCTAACCTGACTTCAATTCCCCCTATAACTGGCAATCTCCTCTTCCCCCCAGGAGCAAAGACTGGCACCATGTGCTGCCCACCATCTGCTGCACATGGTGGGGTGTTGCTTCAGAAGTGTAAGATCCCGCTATCCATTAAACCATTGATGTCTCTGTCACTGACTCCGGGCTCTTTCTTTGTCTTGAAGCTGGGCAACTACAGGCCTTTAAGGCCAGTGGGGTGCAACCCAACACCTCCTTAATGCCCATATCTTGTTTACTGCATACAATCAAAGTTGTTATTGACAATTTGGAGAGTAATGCAAAGGACACATTAGTGGTAGGATGTCAGCAGTTGCAAAAAATAAGCCTCAATTTTGGTGATTTCAGATTGAGCTGGAATAGAACTCCCTTGGAAAATTTTAAAGTATATTTATAATAATAAAACCAACAACAATAGTGGTAGTTGTAATAATATAAACAATGATAATGACTGCCAACATTAATGCACACTATCTGACTCAGGTATTGTTGAAGTGCTTTACCTGGATTATCACTTAATTATCACTATAATATATGAGGTAAAACTATTGTTCCCTCTGTTTTCAGTGAAGAATTTGAGTCACCAAAAATTTAAGAAACTTGCCAAAGATCAAACTTCTTACAAACGAAAGTCGCAGAGGGTCAGAGTTGGTAGACTTAGCTAATCACCCCTACACTAGTATACTCTCCATTTACAGAAATGAGGGGAGAGGGAATTTAGCCTTTGATTTATATTAATTGATAGAGTAATTCTAGAACACTGAGCTTCTTTGGGTTATGAATGTTATATTTGTGTTTATTTTGTATTTATTTCCTATCTTTTAAGATTATTTTTCATTTTATTTATGTGCGACATAATTGTGTCATGAAATAAATATCACTAGAAATATATTTCTCATACTGTCAACTGGTTGCCAAGTCATGTACTTATAACTGATTAAAACTGAGCAAGTACTATTATGTAAACAGATGTTTCATCCTCCATAAGACTGGTGATTTATGAAATACATTTTGTAATAAGTTAAGAAGACTGTAGAAATATCACTTCCCCATAAATGAAACAAAAGAATCAATTTATTACACAGAAAATGGGTAATGTGGAAATTGGATTCTGTGACAACTCATTGAACAAACAATCATGAGCAACCACAATAAAATGTAATTTCCTTTACCCTAAATTCTTTAAAGTTAGCAGTTAAAGCTGGATTCTCATATATGCCATTCCATATCTTCCGAGAAAATGATTTTGTGTGTCAAATATCTGTAGCAAGGATAATTCATGAGCTGAGATTTTAAGGGTGAAGAAACCAATGAAAAGTTGCACTGGTGTTCCTTTGCTTCAGACTTATAACTGCACAATGTTAAGTTTTTTTTCAGTTTTGTGTGAGATTATGTAGTGACAGGAAAGCATAATATAATCAAGACAGCAGGGAGCTTCTCTCTACAACTAGAATGAATTTACATTTGTCCATTATGTAAATGATTCTTCACCATTTTCCTATTTGCCTATTTGAAGTAGCGTCAGAGTGAATTTCCATGTGCACTTATGAAAGTGTTTTCAAAGTCTTTCTACAATGATACAAAAATACTCATTTTTAAAAAAAAAAATACTCATTTTTTCATTAATATTAAGATAAGTTACTGGTGTATTTCTATCAGAAATAAGAAATTGGTTAAATGTGTTCTTATTTTCTTTATTTATCTTGTATATGATTTATCCTGCGAAGCTAAGTCTGTGAATAGATTTATTTCATAACCTGAATTAGCCATGATTATAGTTTTAATAGTTGGAGGTCATTAAATACTTTTTATAACATTTTTATAATAATTAGTAAATCCTCTAAATTTTTCACCTAAAAGGGTGTGAAAATTATGTGTTAAATAAGAACAAAAATAAAATAAAAATATTATCACATCTATGACAGATATCTTTAATCAATAAATTCTAGAAATTTATCAAATAGAAAGTTTCCAGCCTCTGCAAGTTTTGAATTATAGCCCTCTGGTTTTATTCTCTTGTAAAATAAATATAGTTGAATGAATTTTGCTGTAAATATGAAAAATACTTTCAACCCCAGAAGTTAAAGTGCATTTTAAAATGAATGCTTTTCAACATATTTCATTTAATAGTCAACTTTAGTTTTGACTCAATGAATGCCATATATTTTTTATTCCTGAAATTTAGTTCACTTTATAGCAGTTGCACAAGTAGTCACTCACTCAATCAGTGCAATTAATAACATATGGCAGGCAAGTAGTAAAAGCGTTTAAACCATTTATTTTCTTTAGTGCAGACTTGGGGAGGTTTGCTATGGCACAGATTTTTCACGAGTAAGCAAGTTTCTGTTGAGTAGTGTATATGACATTTTTTTCTGAGTTTACTGTCCAAAGAATAGTCTAAGCTCACAGCTCCATCCTCCTCAATGAATACTTCTCCCAAATTGCTCATCTACTTTTATGCTTTAGCTATCACGTTTGTGGCCACAAACCTCATATTAACAACCAGTTCTCTAATTTTTTGTTTCTCTAATTATCTATTCAAAGCTACCTTCAAGGTATCTCCACTTTTATTTTCTCCCAACCACACAAATTTAATAGTCATAAACAAAAAGCTATCTTTCTATTGCTCTTGTGCCTCTTCTTACCCTAGACTTTTCTTTTGCATCTGTAGATCATGCCCAGTCTGCCCTCTGCCCAGACTTGAAGGCTTCAATTTCTACTTCAGTGTCCACTTACATCCAGTACCTTCCATTGCTCTACTCTGGGCTTATGTTCCTGCTTTAATTTGTTTCACAAAATGTCTTTATTTTGTAGTGCCTCTGTCATCAAACTAAATCTCTTAGGCATCTAAGATTTTTCCGTAACTAGCAGAATGAGTTCTTTTCAGAGTCATGCTTATTTCTTATAACTATGCAAACCAACACCTTTAGTTAAGTCATCTTTATCAATACTACTTCTCCCCTTGTATCTCCTTCTACACACACACACACACACACACACACTTTATTCATATCGGCAACTGTTCCTTTCCTAATTTTATGCCTCACATGGGCAACCGTTTCTAATATGCTCAACTAATTCAAGCCATATATTTCGTTCTAAAGGTTGCCTAAGAATTTTCTTGCAAATTCTGAATTGCTTATGCTTAAATATTTCAATTCTTGATATTCCCTTTTTACTACCTCATCCACTGTGTGATGCATGGTGACCTGGAATTTAAGGAAAAATTCTAGAAGGATTTTCTAGAGGGTGGATGTTTTCTTTCATTTAAATTTTAATTAAATACATTGACATTATTTTAACACAATAGCACTTGTTTAAAAATGTTTCCTTATTTATAAATCAGTTAGATATAATAGTAAAGGTCATAAAAACCAATTGTAATAAAACTATAAATTTCAGGATTTCTGTGGGGACCTAATGTAAAATGTAATTCAGAAGAGGAAATATGAAAGCAGATTCTGTACAAATTCTCTGAGTTCAAATATGTCATCGTAGATTTTCACTCTGCTTCCAAATGACACAAGCGTGATTTAAAGTAAACCTCTTTAAGTTTTTTATCATTTAAATTTGTGAATTTATTATCCATTCCAGCTTTTTAGTGTTTTTTAAAGACGTGGGTGGGATGCAGGCATTACTTCTTGCACCATTTTGGCTTCATACCACTAGATTTAAGCATTTAACAGTTGGAAGCCTCTTACATGTTCATTTGTAGAAAATGAACTAGGGAGGATGGTTTCACAATGACTCTCCTGCCTTCTCTCTGCTCCAAGTGGAACATCTGCTGGAGGTATGTGCATTCCTTCTGCAAAGACATGATGTCCTTGTACCCATTTTCAATTTCGTAATGATTGTCAGTGAGAACTGGTGAAGCGTGAAGTAGAGAGTGCAAGTTTGGTTGTCAGGAACAGCAATGATCTGTGCTAGATAGGAAGGTTAGATAGGAAGATAGAGTTTAGATAGGAAGAAAGGAGTTGATGTATTAAAAACTATGCTGGATTGAGGTCCTCTGGAAACCAAATCGGAGACATTTATTTGCATGAGATGTATCAGACAGTGCTCTTAGTCACAATTGCCATAAAGGAAAGGAAACAATGAGAGTTTGAACCTTGATGTAGTTGAAATAGAGGTTTCATTCACTCCTATGGGAAGCTCTAGAGTTTGTATGGCCAAATAGACTGCAAGATCAAAATGAAAAATTGCAATAATGACATAGTCAGAAAATTAAAAAGAGGAAAGAAAGAAAGAATGAATGAAAGGGAGAAAGATTGAGAAGAGACTAGTGAATAGCTGTAAAACTAATCAAATTGAAAAGGAAAAATGTTTTAAATGAATAAAAAATCATAAATATCATGAAAAATAAATTAAAAATCATAAACTGTATATATTGGCAGAGCATAACAGGAAATATCTCATAAAACTTTGTGCACTGCACTAAATTTGGGTATCTTCACATAGTAGAAATCTATTTTAGTATTAACATAAAATTTCATGTTGTAAAGCCTCCTAAATAACAATTAAAAAGATATAAGGACACATTTTTAACAGAATTAACTTGTAATTTTTAATGCGTGGATTTAGGAATAGTAAAATAAATACTGGGTTTTGATAAGCCCAGTGGAACACCAGGATATTTGAGAAGATAAAAAATTATTAATTTTAGTCATGAATTAAATTAATCAATACATAAAATATCTACTATGACATTAATAACACTCAAATACAACTGATTTTTTTTCATGCAGTATAGAACTTTCTACTTTCTTATTTTCCCTATTTTGCAACTTTTTGCTCTTTTTCAATTTTTTAAATTTATTCTCTTGTTTTTTCCATCTGCCTCTTTCTAATGTTTATTATTGAAGCTAGATTTATGGATGTCAAAGCAACATATTAAAAACCACAAAATTTAGTAATAATGACTCCTCTGAAAATATGAAGTAAAGGCCAAATGCTGTTGAGTGGCATGTAGATGGAAACTCAAGAAAAAATAATATTATAAAATTAAGCTTATCATCAAATTTGTAAACATGTAAATGGTATTAGAGACTAGATTTTTCTGTCAGTTTCTCTATATCAGTAGAAAAGGCAACAAGTGCAGAAAAATAAACAAGCAACTACAATGACCTTCCACATGCTATCTGCACTCTCAATATTTTTGTACTTATTTGACATAGCAAACTCTTAATGAAATGCATGCTGGAGTAAGGAATGGCGCTGGGGCAGATCATTGTAACACTCTGCTGGTAAATAACATTGCTTCCCTCCTAATTCTAAGAATCATTCAGTTTCTCTAAGGAAATATATATATTTTGTTGTTGTTGTTATTGTTTGTGGGAGGAGGATGAGATGTCAATTTTGAAGCAATGGAAAAGAAGGAAAGATGTAAAGATAAAAACTGGAAAGACTAATTCCAGAACTGATTTTCAAAATTGCCTGAGAGAAATAATCTATATTGTCAGAAATCAGGATAGTGATTTCCTTTGGGAGTTGCTACTAGAAGCAAAGATGAAGGAGGCTTCTAGACTAAAATGTTTAACAAAATTAGTGTACCCCCTAAAACAGTAGCTCTTTTTTTTTTTTTTTTTTTTTTCCGGAACATGGGCCTCTCACTGCTGGGGCCTCTCCCGTTGCGGAGCACAGGCTCCGGTCGTGCAGGCTCAGCGGCCATGGCTCACGGGCCCAGCCGCTCCGTGACATGTGGGATCTTCCCAGACCGGGGTACAAACCCGCGTCCCCTGCATTGGCAGGCGGACTCTCAACCACTGCGCCACCAGGGAAGCCCAGTAGCTCATTTTTAATGCTTCAAGAATACTTAAAAATAATTTTTTTAATGATTAATGGAAATAGCACACAAAATAAGTACACAACTAATCATGGTAATTCATACCTGTTTTTTTGTTGTTGTTTTTGTTTTTTTTTGGCTGTGCCATGCGGCTGTCAGGATTTTAGTTCCCTGACCAGGGATTGAACCCAGGCCCCCTGCAGTGGAAACCCAGAGTCCTAACCACTGGACCACCAGGGAATTCCCTCATGTCTGTATATTCTAATCATGTGATAGAGAAGATTCTAAGATAGTCCCCTAAGATCCCTGCACTGTAGTGTAAATGACTTATATAATCTCCTTCTCTTGAGTGTGGGTGTAGTCTGGAATATAATGGGATATCACTTCTGTGATTAGTTTACTAATAAGCTAACTGTGTGTTATGCAAAAGGGAGATTATTCTTGTGTGGCTAACCTAATTACGTAAGCTTTTAAAATAAGGTGAAACATCAGAGATGGAAGAACACAAATGAAGATGAGAATTCCATCAACAGTCTATCATAGAAATCAATTAATGAAATTTATTTTGAGTTCATGGATTTTTATTTTATTGCATTTTCTCTTTAAAATTTTAATCTAATTATTATTATTAATTATTATAGGTACAATTATCTTATTTTATTAATTTCAACTCTTACCTTTCTAATTTTCTCTCTTCTACTTTCTTCGGGTTTAATTTGATTTTCTTTTTCCAGCATCTTAAGGGAATAATTTAAGTCATTGTATTCATAATTCTTTTTTTTCCTTATATAAATACTTAAAGACACATTTCTCAAGGCTGTTTTAGCTGTATTGAATAAATTTTGCTCTACTGTGTTTCCATATTTACTCATTAAAATATTTTCTATTTTCCTGAGTATTTTTTTGTCCCAAGTGTTATTTGTAAGTGAATTGTTTAGTTTCTGTACACTTGAATATTTTAATATGCCCCTTTTTGTGAATTACTAATTTAATTATGCTGTATAAATGGACTCATACAATATGTCGTATTTGTGGATGTCTTTTTATATCTGGAATAAAATTTACAAGGTTTTTCTATATTGTAGCATGTATCATTACTTAATTCTTACAATGAATAATATTTCATTGTATGGATATAACACATTTTATTTGCTCATTTATCAGTTGATGGACATTTAGATTATTTCTACTTTTTGTCTATTAATAAACCATGCTGCTGTGAAAAAGTGAAAAGAAGTTATGGTAGACATATGTTTTTATTATTCATACATATGAAAATACCGAGGAGGGGAATTTCTGGATTATATGGTAACTCTATTTTTAACATTTTGAGAACAGCTGAACTATTTCCCATGGAGTCTATATCATTTTACATTCCTACCACCAATTTCTCAACATCCTGGCCAGCTAGTTTTATGATCTGTCCTTTTGACTTTAATCATCCTAGTAGGTATTAAATAGTGAATATACTGTGAATATCCTACTATATCAGTATCAGAGATGATCATGTGCTGTGTGTCATTTAATCTATTAATAGAGTATATTATATCGATAGTTTTTACGTATAAAACTGCCAATGCATTCTCTGGATGAAGCCCATTTAGCCGTATATACTTATTTTTATATATTGTTGGATTCACTTTTTCCGAGTATTTTTTGAACATTCTTTGTCTATATTCATTAAGAATATTGGTCTATGAATATAAGGTCTAATGTCCTTATACTAGATGGAAAATAGCCACCTGTCTTATTTCTATAGCAAGGAAACATTTTTTTCACACTAATTCATGAACTCATTCTGTTCTATCATGATACATGCAGAAATAATGCAAATTTATATTAGCATAGGAAAATTAATCATCATTATCATGAGGTGTTTCTTTTCAATGAAAGAGGAGCATGTAATTTCCATGTGCAGATGCACATTTAATGGGATCAGCTGTATGGTGATGGACAGAAACTACATTTTTGGTGGTGAACACGTTGAAAAGTATGCAGAAGTAGATAATATCATGTTGTACACATGGAACTTATATAATGTCATAAACTGACATTACCTCAATAAAAAACAAATCTAAAAAAAGCACACTTAAGAAGAAAATTACTGTCTTGCTTTATGGTGCTTTTAAAAATGATTTTCCTCCTTCAGTGTTGTTACTTCAAATCTAATAAATTTAAGATGTATATGTAGGGTAGTGTTTATATCTCATATGTGGTTGGCCCATAAATATTATTTAAAATATGCACAGTTTTACATTAGGGTATTATTTCCTGACCTCTCAACTAAAGTTTATAAATAACTGATTCTGACATTCTGTACATTGTAATATAAATGAGCATGGGGTACAATATCAACCTCTTACCATAACTGATCATTAACACTCAAGAATGTTTTATGTTGGAGTGGAAAAAAGTTGACTATCATTGAATGGAAAACAGAAACATGATTATACTTAGAAAATAAAGGCAGTAAATGGTTCATTTGCTCTCTTTCCATTTGCAGAATTGTAATAAAAATGCCAACTAGATTGATATTTAGGCAAAAGTACATTGCAATGAAGTTCAGATTACAAGAGGAGCTGCATTAATATACAACATTCTTGTTTGAGCCTGCTTTTCTATTTCAATTTCAAGAGTACGTGGGTATTTTAATTTCAGTTATAGATACCCATTTAGCTACTGGTTTAAAGAGAACTCTCTTTTCTATAAAATAAATGTTAACACTTCTAAGTTATTCCATTTTACCATGTTTTCTTAGATTTTAATCTTAATATTAAAAAGAAAATCACAACATTTGAAAGAAGTTACAGTCCTGTATATCACACAGAGTACTGAATGCCTTCTAGTTCACACATTATTAAGCTGCTGTAGCAGCAGCTGCATAGGATTTAGCACAACATATGGTGTTGATTCTTTCTCTTTTTTAATGAAAATCTGATTTATAAATCTCTTGCAACAAACTGGTGATGAAATGTTTAGCAAAGCTATAACACATATTACTTGATATTTTAAAATGCCACCTTTTTTTCTCGTGAGCAAAATGATGACAGACGTATGAAGGTATGCTAAAAGAGGAGCAGAAATAAAATGGAAGGGAAGAATGAGAAAAAATGTAGAATTACAAGATAATAACTAATACTCCCTAAAATGAGTCTCACAAAATAATGTTATTTTTATTGGTTAAATAATTATTTGAGCTGTAATTGTAGAGTTTTTTAAAAATTTTAAAGTATTAAGGTTGTCATAAGGTGTTTTGTGTGTTTTATATAGGGAGGGTAGAGAGGTAGTACAGCAGCTAAAGAAAAACTACACTATTTCAGGATGTGTTAGAATGCTATGTAAGACATTTCAAATAAATGTTCTTAATATGAACAATATCAATTTTTAAAATATAGAAAAATTGTATTAGCAATTAAAATAAAACGAAAAGTGTCATACAGGCTCTAGCTATACATATTCCAAGAAACAAACCTTGATGAAGATTGCCTTTCTTACTCATCAGTTCCTATTTTTCTGTGCCCATGGCATTTATTCTTTCTAGAAATTAACTAGTGACTTGATATCATCTCATGTAAGAACTGATTCTGACTAAAATATTTTCCTTATATTCTTGAAGATTCCCTGTTATGGTTAATATTTCCACTTAGATTAGGGACTACTTAAAACATCTTCCAATGAAAATATATTTATCAAGAGGAGATTTAAGAAGGGAGAAAACCATCCTTTACCTCTAAAGTGATACAATGCAGGTGTTTTAAGGAAAAATAGATTTTCCTGATACATACACATATGCAGAGAAGCTTGATTCTCAATCTAAGTTTTAAACCTCATTACGACTCAAAACTAATATTTTGTTTATTAAGATGCTATCATAAGCTGTACTAGCAGCCCTTCTCGAAAACAACACTTACATCATCACCAGTGGTGGTATCTTATTTTTTAATGTCACTGGTAGATTACAGACTGGGAATTAGATGTGTTTTTTTATAACCATTTACTTAGTCACAAGTATTCATATGTTCATGCAGTCTGAGCTTGAGAATATTGGGAATGACAGTTTCTATTTTCAGGCTAATCTTTTCTCTCTGTTGACCAAGTAACCTTTCCAGTCTTCACTTCCTCTTTATTCAGAATAAGTCCCCATCCCCCAATTCCTGCCAAAAGAGAGCCTCGATATTCTGGAATAATCTTCCTCACCCTAATTTAGATGTGTCAAACCATGTCTGAATACTAGAGTGAGCGTGATTCAGCCACAAGCTGGTAACTCCACTAAGACTAGTGAAGTCAATATTAGACCCCTAAGAAATAAAGCATTTAGGGCTAGCAAAGAAGAGATTTTTAAAAAAGAAAAATACTAATATCTATTGCTGACTAGTGAATTTTTATTCATTTTATTTATAATAAACAAATTAGATCTTATTATGCCAATTGATCTTATTAAGCCAATTAATAACGCTGGTACAATATTTATAGGTGTTTCTAACAGAATTCATTTTATGTATAAATGGCCAGTCACTATTCTTGTTCTCATTATTACTACCGTTATGCCCATCCTCACTGAACAGAAATAATTTACAGTAATCTGTGATCTCTCTAGAAAAGGAAATGGCATTAAGGGAAATCACAGATCGGCAGAGAGGTAATTAATTAAATATTAAATTAAATCTTGACAGCAAGCTTTCAGAGGCAGCAAAAAATCTCCATTGATGATACAAGGCAAATACACTTAACATCTTTTCTCATCTGTAGTATCTCAATAGATACTATACAGATCTAATACAGACCTAGATAACAGATCTAATGATCTGTCACATGAAACACCTGCTCCAAAGTTTCTATTCTCCCAACTCCTAAAAACATGAGTTCTACAACCCAAGCTAGTAGGTAGATTTTTGCCCCTTTTTTTCTTCTCTCACATTGCTTAAGAGGCTTTCTACTTCAGTTATCTGTAACTCCAGAGTAGTTTAAGTTATTCAACTTTTTCTGAATTTCATTTTAGTGCATCTCAAGAGGCTGACATTGATCAGACTCAGAGAATCTATCTTTTAATTCAAAGACTGGGTAAAAATCTGTAAATGCCTGTGCGTGAATGCATAGTTAGGGTCAATATTACTTTTTCAGTACCCATACTTTTACACTGCACCTGACCTGTTGCACTGATAAACACTATCAGGTATTCTAGTTTGCAAAAACTGTAAGGACCACTTCACATGCATCTCTGGGGAACTAGCTATTGGAACTGTCCTCAAATTTACCCTGCTGAGGCTAAAGTTTTCTTATCTATAAAATACTCTTCAGGGACTTACTTGGGGGTCCAGTGGTGAAGATTCCATGCTTCTACTTCAGGGAGCACAGGTTCAATCCCTGGTCAGGGAGGAAAGATCATGTATGCCATGCCATGCAGCCAAAAAAATAATAATAATAAAATACTATTCATTACTTAATTAAAAAAATAATGCAGGAAGCAGTAAAAGCCCTCAATTCCAGAAGGTGAGAAAGCTTGGGGATAGAGAACTGTGAAGTTCTTTTAATTAGTCCAGCACAGAAAAACTGATTTACCTAGAAATACCATTTGCTTAGTTTTCATGAAGTGCTTACTTCTGCGTCTATGACCCTTTCTTCCAACCCCAGGCCCTCTTTGCCCCCCTTTGACAGCTGAGTCCTCTTCACTTGGTTCTGGATTCCAAGGCCAGACCAGTCTAGATGGGATCTCTCTCACCTGAATATGAAAGTGATGATGATTCATATTGGACCTAACTCAGTATACAAGAAGACACTGCTGGTAGAATCTATGTTTGGCCATAGTTTGGCACTTCCGGTAGAACAATACTCAGTAGCCATCCAGATTGCACTGGCCATTGTGCAGGATTTTTGTTCCAGAAAGTTGGAAAACTTACAGCAACAGTAGGTTGCTGGCCATCTTCTTCAGATTTACCAGTCAAAGTAACTATGTGCAAATCAACTGGGACAGAGTTGAAAAAAGATATAAAGAAAGCAGGAAGACCTGATTTAGAAATGAGCAAATAAAGCAGCACCTGAAATCAGCAATATAATTGAAGCAGCAACAGAATTTATCAAACAGGACATTGTGATGTTCAGTGGATTTGTGAGAGGCTATTTGCTAGGCCTTGCCTCTTAAGGACATGAGTGTTCTGTCACAGTGGATTCAACCTGAGAGGAGAAGGGGTGGTAACATGATGATGTCTCTACAGTTCCAGACACCAGATTCTCCAGGGTGTGAAGAAAAAAGTAGTTGGGCAAAATGGAGCTTGCAACTTACTGTTTGTCTTCTGACAAATCCTGCAGTGCAGCCAAAAAATAAATAAAGTGAATCCACTTTAAAAAATATATATGTTTGCAATAAACTAAAAGGATTGTAATGCCCTTTTGTGGAAGGTCTTAGAAATAATAGAATTATTGAATATATTAAATAGATTCTACTGATATAAAATAATAATAATGGGGGGAAAATCACTGCTGTTCTAGTCTCTGTGACATAATTAGTGCAG
Source organism: Delphinapterus leucas (assembly GCF_059928025.1). Classification (NCBI taxonomy): domain Eukaryota; kingdom Metazoa; phylum Chordata; class Mammalia; order Artiodactyla; family Monodontidae; genus Delphinapterus; species Delphinapterus leucas. The sequence continues at coordinate 37,262,996 of NC_143129.1, forward strand.
CTTGTATCTCCCAAACCTTACCATTCTGTTTCTCTTGCAGGACCAGAATACGGTGCTGCCCTTTGCATTCTCTGCTTCCTAGCACAGAAAACACTGGCAAAGAACAGGCAAGGAAGCTGGACATTTAAGCCACTCTAAACTACAGATTATTCTTGAAGGAGAATCTTTTAAGGAACTGAGTTTTTGGTTTTACATGTATAGTAATGAATTTTACAGTTATTTTTAAACAGTTGTATAAATGTTTTCTTAACTGAGAGATGACTAATTTTAGTTTTCTGTTTTCACTTGTATTCATTACAACGTTTTTTAAATTATAAGCCTTGAATCAATATACTTATGTGAGTGTTGATAAGAGTAATCATTTCTAAGCTTGTTTGTCTCATGCCATAATATATACACATATTTCAAGATATTGAATTTATAGAAAATATATAGAAAAATATATGGAAGTGAATATTTAGAGAAAAAATCACTACTGATCACACCTTGTCAAATTATAAGATATGACAATTTCCCCTAATTATTGTCAATACAAATGCTATCAATGCATTTATATATGCAATGAAACTTTTGAAAATTCATGTAGGAAAATTATATCAGACAGCTCACAGATTAGATTGTACAAATATTGAGTACATTAATGATTATTCATTAAAAACAATCCTAGGTAAAAACAGTAATAAGATGTCGGTATTAAGCCAATCCTTTGAAGTAAAAAGTAATGGCATATAGGGTGTTAATAGATATTAGAGACATAAATTAAAGTGATTGGGCTAACTAAGGCTATAATTCCACACTAGCAATTCAGATTATTATGAGTGTTTTGTAGTGTCAGCCTGAGAATTCTCAAGGAAGTATATTCCAAACTTCCTTAATGATAAATGTCACCAGACTAGATAGCTAAACGTAATGGTTATCAGACCTCTGCCCCAAGAGATTCTCATTCAGTAGATTGTATTGTGACATTGTTATCTATAGTGTATCTGTAGTCCTCCTGGGGACTCGTCAGGCAAGCTTGAAAATCACCAAGGCTAAGAGAAGGTCTGTGACCTTGGCACACTCTGAGCCTTTTAATCTTCCTCATTTGTACATAAAGTTTGTGAAATAGGTTGTAATTGTCAGATTATATAAACTATTTGTTTTATTTTACAGCATTTGCTCACCTGGTCTTATTTGTGACTAACAACTCTGTGAACCACTTGATATATATTTCATATATTCTTTACTTGGATTTAAGGATGCACATGCGTTCTCAAACTTAATGTGCATGAGGATCACTTGGACAAATCATTAAAATGCAAATGCATGCTCTGCCACATAGATTTTGATTCATTTGGTCTCTGATGGGACCTAGGAATTCACATTTGAAATAAGCACTCCTGCTGATTCTGATGAAAGTGCTGTACAGATTATATATTCAGAAATCCCACTGTAGAGAACTGATGAATTAAAATCACAGTGACTGTTGGAAATCCACCTAAATCTAAACAAACCCTGTGGAAATACTTCTTTGTTTGGAGCTTCCTACCAGCTGCCAACGTATTACCTGAATTTTACTATAAATGGTGCACTTGAATGTCATAAGAGATTATCTTTATTCATTGGAATTATTTTGAGATTCATTCTATTTAAAAGACACTACAAGGAGGCTTCCCTGGTGGCGCAGTGGTTGAGAGTCCGCCTGCCGATGCAGCGGACACGAGCTCGTGCCCCGGTCCGGGAAGATCCCACATGCCGCGGAGCGGCTGGGCCCGTGAGCCATGGCCGCTGAGCCTGCGCGTCCAGAGCCTGTGCTCTGCAACGTGAGAGGCCACAACAGTGAGAGGCCCGCGTACCACAAAAAAAAAAAAAAAAAAAAAAAACTACAAGGACAGAACTTCTAGGTGATTTAATTAAGACAAAACTCTTATTATTTGCTATTTAGGTAAGCTATTTTATTTTTAATGTCCAAGCAAAAAACTTGTTTGCAATTGTAATTATACTCTTTACCAATGTATCAAAAACTCCACAGAGAAACTGGTATCATATTTTCCTACAGGAAATTTTGCAGTTCACATTTTTAGTTAGGTAAAATACAACTTTCATTACTATGCACAGTGAGAATTTAAATGTTTCTGATCCTTTCTGCAATAAAATGTTATGTACATGCTTTAAGACAGTTGAATTACTATGCTTCTCACTAATGATGGAGTAAAATTTTACGTGAATGTGTTATAATATTTCTGAATCTCATTAAATATTACCTTCATAGAATTTTATTTTAGAACAATAGCTATCATCTCTTAATTGTTATGATCCTGAAACACACCAAATGCATTTCACTTGGTCAAATTTGCATTGTAACTTATTTTAAATGTTTAATCTTAGAAATCTGAGTTATTAGAAGGGTTGATTCAAAAATCGAATGTGTCTGGCTTGCAGAAGAATGAAACTGTCAATCCTATAATGATTAAAATAATGGATTAACAAATGTGCTAACCATATAAACAGTGGCTTTTTATATTGGCGTATCAGTGTTTTAAATTAGGTAAAATTTGTCAATGTGATCAGCTTTATCATTTTTACTTTCAGATGATATAGTCCAATTTAATGAGGAATAATAACACTGGCTTTCTCACAGAGTTATTACCACAATGCAATCAGCAAAGTATGTTAACAATTTGGATAAACAGTCCGTGTGTGTGTGTGTGTGTGTGTGTGTGTGTATGAAAGTGCACATATGCCTGTGTGCACACAGAGTACATGTTTAATTATAATATTGATATTTTAAAATACAGTTATATTTATCTGTGTGAACACGTTTTATTTCTATTTTGAACAGAGTATTATTAATTCAACCATGCTATTGACCATCTATTTCTAATTTCCTAAATAATTATTTTAAACAGAAGTCATGTTCCTTTATCCAGGTTGGTTTTCCTCATCGAAATTGTGTGTAGAAGAATAATATCTTGATGAGAAAAAGAAGAAAGACTGCACAGTCTAACCCTGATTTTAGAGGGATAGCTTTTTATCTTCATCTCTGACATCAAAAGAGGAGGTATCATAACATTTTAAAGCTTGAGCTTTTTATTTGACGGAGATTAGAAAATAAGGAACTCTGGATTTTGTACTTGTTTACCTGAAAACATCAAATTTAATACAACTCAAAAGATATATTATATTCCAGTTTACTTTTCACATGTCATTGTTATAGTCAAATGTTCTCTTTTTTCCAAGAAGATAAAGTTTTCCTCCGTGAATATTATTTTTTTTAACTTTTCATTTTATATTGGAGTATAGTTTTTTGTTTTGTTTTTTTGCCACACCATGCGGCTTGTGGGATTTTAGTTCCCTGACAAGGGATCGAACCCAGGCCCTTATCAGTGAAAGTGCAGAGCCCTAACCACTGGACCGCGAGGGAATTCCCTGGAGTATAGTTGATTAACAATGTTGTGTTAGTTTCAGGTGTACAGCAAAGTGGTTCAGTTATACATATACATGTATCTATTCTTTTTCAAATTCTTTTCCCTTTTAGGTTGTTACATAATATTGAGCAGATTTCCCTGTGCTATACAGTAGGTCCTTGTTGGTTATCCATTTTAAATACAGCAGTGTGTACATGTCAATCCCACACTCCCTAACCATTCCTTCCCCCCATCCTTCCCCCCTGGTAACCATAAGTTTGTTCTCTAAGTCTGTGAGTCTGTTTCTATTTTGTAAATAAGTTCATTTGTTTCATTTGTTTTTAGATTTCTCATATAAGTTATATCATACAATATTTCTCTTTCTCTGACTTACTTCACTCAGTATGACAATCTCTAGGTCCATCCATGTTGTTGCAAATGGCATGATTTCATTCTTTTTAATGGCTGAGTAATATTCCGTTGTATATACGTACCACTTCTTCTTTATCCATTCCTCTGTCGATGGACATTTAGGTTGTTTCCATGTCTTGGCTATTGCAAACAGTGCTGCAATGAACATTAGGGTGCATGTATCCTTTCAGACCATGTTCTTCTCTGGATATATGCCCAGGAGTGAGATTGCAGATCATATGGTAGCTCTATTTTTAGTTTTTTAAGGAAATTTCGTACTGTTTTCCATAGTGGCTGTACCAATTCACATTCCCACCAAAAGTGTAGGAGGCTTCCCTTCTCTCCACACCCTCTCCAACATTTATTGTTTGTGGATTTTAAAATTTGTATGGAGACACAAAAGACCCTGAATAGCCAAAGCAATCTAGAGAAAGAAAAATGGTGCTGGAGGAATCAGGCTCCCTGACTTCAGATTATACTACAAATCTATAGTCATCAAAACAATATGCTACCGGCACAAAAATAGAAATATAGGGCAATGGAATAGGATAGAAAGCCCAGAAATAAGCCCACACACCTATGGTCAATTAATCTATGACAAAGGAGGCAAGACTATACAATGGGGGAAAGACAGTGTCTTCAATAAATGGTGCTAGGAGAACTGGACAGCTACATGTAAAAAAATGAAATTAGAACATTCTTTAATGCCATACACAAAAATAAGGTCAAAATAGATTAAAGACCTAAATGTGAGACCATAAACTATAAAACTCTTAAAGGAAAACATAGGTAGAACACTCTCTGACATAAATTGCAGCAATATCTTTTTCGATCCGTCTCCCAGAGTAATGGAAATAAAAACAAAAATAAAGAAATGGGACCTAATTAAATTCAAAAGTTTTTGCACAGCAAAGGAAACCATAAACAAAATGAAAAGACAACCCACAGAATGGGAGAAAATATTTGCAAATGATGTGACCAACAAGGGATTAGTCTGCAAAATTTATAAACAGCTCATGTGGTTTAATATCATCAAAACAAACAACCCAAACAGAAAATGGGCAGAAGACCTAAATAGATATTTCTCCAAAGAAGATATACAGATGACCAAGAGGCACATGAAAGATATTCAACATTGCTAATTATTAGAGAAATGCAGATCAAAACTATTGATACAATGAGATATTACCTCACACCAGTCAAAATGGCTATCATCAAAAAACCCACAAACAATAAATACTGGTAAATATTATTTTTATTTTGTATTATAAGTAATTGTTTTTAATAGCTAAGAATTAATACATTTATAACAATGTCTTAAAAACAGAGAAAATCACAATTTGTGAGAATTTAAAGCCAAAATAGATCTATTTATTTCTAAAACATAAAATTGAAAAATTATTATTACAAGTATTCAAGTACGGCATGAGCAGTGCTTAAAAAGATTTATAGACTTGTATTTCATCTAATATAGGAAATCATTCTAGATACTTATTTGTCCAGGGGATTAGTTAAACAAATGTCTCTAACCTATTTAAATTTGTCATCTCAATTGAAGACAGGTCTCAAGAAGTGAATTGGTGGACTCTGAAACACATGGACACACTTTGTGGCCGTCCTATTATTAGAAGCTAAAAGGTAATTACAAATCACAGAGGTGGCAGCGGCTCAAAGGGGTCAGGTTAGAAAGACAGGGAGAAAAATTATGGTCTAACTTTTTTAAAAAAGGATGTGTGTTTAAACCCAATTGAGTTATTTAATGAGTAGATTTAGAGAAAGGATGGTACCCTGTCACACCACTTTAGCATACTGAATAGCTCAAGGGGAAAACGTTGCTAGGAAGCTTTAATTAATTTCCTTCATCTAATCCTCTGTTAACACTAAACAAGCCACTGTCACATGCATCATATGAATTCCAAGGACAAAGTAAAAGCCATTTAAAAGTAGTCATATCCCAATAAGGTTATTAAGAGACTATTTCTAAATTCCTCATTAAAGTTAATGCATTTAACACTAATACCGTTCAAAATCCATATTACAGTCCAGCAATTTCATAAAATATTGATTGCTTTGGTGTGTCCTTATATACTAATGTATTATATTTTTAAATAACTTAGTGAGGCAAAAGTCCAGGTTATTTAGTTTCAGCTTGTTGTGAAAGATTGCAACTCCTGTAACAGCTTTAAATTGCAATAGCTCAAGCCTTTGGGTATATCAGTTTTGTCTCTAAAATTGAGTGCCAGCATCACAGCCTCTGTATTTTGTCTAGAGCTTTTCTCTCTCAGGGTTATACAAAACAATAGGAGATTAATGGGGTAACATAGTAAAAAGTTTTATGAATGATAAATATTATCCCTATTTTTCTGTAGGAGAAATGGAGTCATATGTAGGTTAAGTAACCATTAAAACTGTTATAGAAAAGGATCCATTTATGCTGCATTTAACTGCATTCCAAGCACTTATTCTTTGCTACTCTCCTTAACTGTCACTTTGAGTGCCAAATGTGAGGTAAGGGTATGTATCCTGTATAAACATATGCAAATTTTGAATATTTAAGCTGTCTTTTCAAATATTGATCAATAGATCAAGTTTGATGATCAAAAACCAGAATTTTCCTTACTCTTTGCCAAAAAGCCCCTTTTAGTGAGATTTTCTTTAATGTAATGAGGGGGGGCTGGGGGAGACATAGGTTTGCATATAAATGTATTTCCCAACAGTAAACTTACTTCCCCAAACATCTAGTACTATCATCTCAACTGAAAAGCTGGTGTAGAAAGAATGTCAAAGTCCATGCTGGAGAATAAAATCCTTCCCCACTGAAAACGGTAGAGCAGGTCTGAAGGGAATGACATCTCTCGCTATCTTAAGGAAATTCTTTTTCTTTTCTTTTTTCCTGTCAAAATGCAGCTTAATTCAGTATGAAGACTATGTATAGTGGCTTGTTGCATAAGGTCCTACAATGTTTTTTGCATAATGGTAATAAAGTGTTTTAATGATACATTTTTCCAGTAAGACTTTGGAAGAATATATTGTTGGCATAATGGGTAGAATGAGAGAGTATCTTACAGTGTACGGCAAGAGGAGGTGGGAAAGTTAAAGTAAAAGAAAAAAAATCATTGTATATTATTTTACATGAAATAAAATTTAATTAATAACAATAATTTGTAAAGTGATGAGCGTAGCCAAACATAAATGTGAGTGAAATGAAACTAATATCAGAGACTAAAGAGAAATCTTCATAGATTCACTCTTCTGTAGAAATTGAAGACAGATAAAGGGAAAAGGGCATGGAGAGAATCAAGTTTTTAATTTTCATACAAAACATTAAAAATCCATTGATATCAGATAAGTTCTTTGTATTTAGACCTCCAATGTGAGTGGTGGGAGCTATTTCAATGTCCCTAAATTCTTTCTCAATGAATTTCAGATTTCCTCTACATATATTGAAGAGAAATGTCGTGAATTTTTTAAAGAAATTAGTTCAAATGGAAAATAAGAAGAAATGGAGAAGAAAGAGAAGACAGAGGAGGTGAAGGATGAAGAGAAGAAGAACAAGGGAAAGCACATCATTAACATCTATGAAAACATATGGTCAAGAGAAAAATACACTCCCCCTACAAAGAACTGGGGAGATCAGTGTCCGGCCCTCTTTCTGCCAGTTTACTTTGTAATTGTTTTGTCCAATTTACCTTAGGCTAGCCATGTATTTCCTCCCTACTTTACATACACATGGAAATTGCACATTTTCTAGGATTGGGCTGAAACAAGTTGTGTCTTGAACACGTGGCAAATTTCCTACTCTCTTCTAAGCAAAGTCAAAATATGCCAAGAAAATATACCACATAGAGGTATAACACAACACAGGGTAAGGTGCATTTGGAAGCAAAGACTTTCTTAACAGATGAAAAACTTTCTAAAGCCCAGGCCTCCTGAAAAAGAAAGTTCAACATGAATATAAAGAGAGGAAGAGACTGCTATGGAATGAGCTTAAAAGAGTAGGAAGGGATCATGTTCTTAGTTTGCAGTTTTATTAAGTAGAAAAGAGAAACTGTGGAAATACCTTACATGTGATAACAGTAGGATGAGTTCGTGTTTCTGTAAACTGTTTCCTTTGCAGTCTGAATACTGGATTGGAAAGCAAGAAAGAAAAAAAAAAAGGAATTCAGATCAACAGGTTAAGGGTCATTTCAGCAGTTAACAGAAAGATAGTGGCAGCTGGAAAGAGGTGACAGTAGAAATGGAGAAAATAAATAATGTAGGAGGGAGAATAAAGAATTTTTGGTGCTTTGTGACAGGTGGGCAAAGGTGTCTTGCATGATAACTGTATTAATGGAATGTCAATCCATTTACTAAGAAAGAGATTCAGGAATAGGAGAGATTTTGATGGAATAATATCACAAGTTAAGTTTGGGACAAGTAAAATTTGAGTGGAGCTATCCAATTGTCTGCAAGATATTACCAAGTAGAAAAAATAAGATTTCTGGGCTATAAAGAAAGTATGTGAGTACAATGGGCTTATAGACAAGCAGAGGTACTGGATAAATTGGGTTTAAAAGCTTGACCATTTACAAACAATTTTCCTAATCAAAGGATTATACCTCAGTTTCTTCACCTGCAAAAGTGGGATTGCAGTGGCACCTCTTGACATTGATCTTAGAGGATTATTGTGGAAATTCAATGAGATATTATATGCAAGACACTTGTCATACGTCTAGAGTTTTATACATATTCACAAATGTTAGCTATTATTGCCGTCACTATCATCACCATTTAAACATCTGGGAATGTATGACTCTCTTAAGAAGAAGGGATGTCTCGAGATTAAATGAGCAACCTCAGCACTGCAATACAGTTAGGGGAGGAGAATCCAGAACACAAAACTGAGTAATATGGGCAGCATTGGAAGTACATATATAACTATGAAAATGTTATGCAATAGATATGAAAAAATTTCAGAGTCCAAAGAAAATGAGGGTTGAAAAATGTCCACTTTATTTAACAACAAGGACATATTGAATACACTTGCAAAGCAAATAAAAAAATATATAAATGTATCATTAGCATGGCTTAGACATGAAATTTTTGGAGAGTAGCTATGCATAAGTAGCCACCAGTAGTAGATAGCTAATATTAGCAAAATTTTTTGTGCATAGCAGATGGCACAGTTTTGGGAATTGAAGAGAACAAAAGGAGAAGAAAAAGAGAGAAGCTGACAAATTTATCAATTAATTAATTGGAGAAATAATCTTGCCATTTTTTTGGAGGAGAGCAAGCTTAGAGTTATAAGAGAGGCATATGGTCAAATAATCCTTTAGATATGCAAATATTGGCAATGGCTTTCTTCAGTGGAGTAGAGATGAGTAATATGATCTCTATGAACTGGTAGGACTAAGAAAAATTTCTGTTTAAAGTTGGAACAACTTATTTGGTCAATGATCCATACTGTTCCATACATGGAAATGTTGTAAAATATCAGTCAGATATCAATCATATAGATCCAACATCATTCCTTAAAGAGAGACATTTTACAATGACTCAATCTTGGAATATTTATTCCTCCATATTTTGGAAATTCCTCCATATTTCTCCTTCAAAAAGAATCCTCCTCATCAGCAGTTGTTCATGTTTGTCTCATCAAATTAACCAAAATCCTGCTTATTAGCAAACCTCACATGAATTATCATACTGTTTCTCTCCTTTTCTTCATTAACAAACATCTTGAGAAAACTTCCTACTTTTAATTTCTTCTATTCTTTCTTTTTCACCTTTGTTAATTTTTCTCCGTTTTCCTCTTAAATGTGAACATTCCAGTAGATTTTTTTTTTCTAGCTTATAGTCTCTCCTCATTCTACATATTCTCATGCAGCAATTTGATCTTCAGACACGTTTTCAGTCTGGATGATATGCAGATACGTTCAGCTCAGACTCAAATCCAACTGCTAACATTTTTAGTTCCAAACCAGGAGGTAGGAGGCTGACAGTGAAAATAAGTGGAAAGTCAGACAAGTAAACTGCCCCTGAAACCAAATCTTCCCTGAAGGCCTATGATGGTATATTTATCCCAGATCCCAAGGTTGAATAGCCTTAGAGGGAATAGGAGACAATATTTTGTACTGACACAAGATGGTCAGCTGGAATCGATATTTTGGATGAAACTGGGACTTTGAAAGGGTTATACCTTTATGGAAAAATCAGCAGGAAATAAAAAGTGCATTTGTTTACATGACAGAAATCTTCCAAAATGGCCTGAATGCTAGATGGAGAATGCAAGGCAAGCTCTCGTGAAAAATCATACATGGTAATTCTGCTATTTTGTAGGATTTGGGTTTTAAATTTACGTTACTCATAGAGTCAAGGAAATACAAACTCAAAAAGTTAAAGATATGACTAATTGGTATCACTCCAGAAACTTAATAGAAACAAAAGAAAATATTTTCCAGATTAGCCATTCTGATTGGTATAAAGTGTTATTTTGCCTTTTCCCCAACATCTAGGGAAGTTAAGCACCTTTTCATATATGTATTGGTTATTTGGATATCTTTGTTTGTAAAAGGTCTGTTCAAGTGTTTTGTTCATTTTTTCTATGATTTATTCATAGAAATTTATTTGAATAAATTCAAATTTATTCAATTTCTTAGTAAATATTTATGTGTATCTTACAAATATATGAATTGAAAATATATTTTCCCATGCTGAAGCTTGCCTTTTTAGACTCTTAAAGGTGTCTCTTGATAAGTAGAACGTCTTTATTTTATGTAGGTAAACTTGTATTTTTTTTTCTCTATGCTTAGTGGTTTCTGAATTTAAGAAATCTTTCACACTCAACAGAATAGGTAAAATGAAAAGAAAAACAGTATCAAGTGTTGGCAATTTTATGGAACAACTGAACATCTAGTGTTCATTGACCCAACTATTTTGGAAAACTGTCAGTATTGTACTAAAACTGAACAATATTATTCCATATTACCCAACAATTCCACTGTTAGATAAGTAACCTATTTATAGAAATTACTATACATATTTACCTAAAACTTTGAACAAAACTATTGGTATCAACACTACATATAATGTAGCCAAAAAATGGAAACAACCTTAATGTCCATCAGTAATAGAATGAATACACAGATTTTGCTACAGTCACACAATGGAATGATAAGGAATAAACTGGGTACACACACATAGTAGTTCAATAAATTATTATTTTGTCTTGAGCATGCTAAGACTCTTTATTCAAAAGGTCTAATAATTTCACTTTGGATATATCTTGGCATTGATTATTATGACTACATTTACTAGGCAGCTTTAGATATTTCTTTATTTCAATAAATGGTTACAGGAGTACACAGGTTTGAGAATATTTTTGTTGTTGTTTTTGGTTTATTTTTTAACCACTATGGGAAATACTTAAGTATTTTTATACATACGGAGAAAAGAGCAACTGATAAGAGAACTAAAAATGTAGAAGAGAGAAAGTCCTAAATATAGGGCAATATTTCAGTACTGAAACAGATGGAAGAAGATAGAATCCAATGCAGAGACAGTTGATACAAGCTTGCAAAAGAAATGAGCACCCAGCCTTTGGAACTGAGGAAAAGGAAGCATGTGGCTGAGTTTCTGAATAAAAAATACTATGTGATTGACAAAGAAAATTCCTATCTTGTGTCTTCTGACCCTAATAATTCTAGTGAAGTACAAGGCAAGGTCAAGAGCTGAGAAAGAGGATAGAAGTGACATAGAGGTTACTCTATATTAATGACATCTTTCAATAGCTAATTCATGGGAAGCTTTAAGGTATGAGGAATTTGAACAGAAGGGTAGTTCAAATGATTGGTGAGTGTTTAATAGAGAGCTGTGATCAAAAAACAAGTATCGAATCAGAATGAATGGGTTTGAAACCCACTTCTACCACTTCCGTATTTTGTGACTTTGAGTGTCAGGTTATTCATCTGTAAAATGAGAGTAAAAAAATTGATAATCCTATAGGATTACTATGAAGATACAAAGAAATAATAAGAGGTAAAATGATAGACACACTATCTTAATTAGTTACTTGCATTTTTTTTTGTTTTTTGGTTAGTCAGTGGATCTATAGTGACAGGATAAGAAAGTAGAGAGATTAATAGAGTAGGAAAATGGCAATGGGTCAAGCCTCATGATATATTCACTTTTATTTTTTTAGATCAAAAGTCAGTGAAGTAAGGAGTGAAGGAGATAAAAGGGTAAATGGTTTTAGTAAAACAAAAAAGAAGTAGATTAGCAGTCATCATTTAAGATATGGCAAAATTATGCTTGATGTCAATGTGTAAAGTGTAAAAAAAAAATTGCTAGAAAATGGAAAATTGTTTGTAAAGATTCTTAGTGGATTCAGGATGCCTTCACCTACATACCTACTCACTTTTTAACCAACCTCTATGTGTGCTTTGCACCTAACACTCAAATGATTTCGCTTTGTTAAGATCTGATATCTAATTTTATTTGATCTAGCAACAACATTCAATACAGTTGAACTCTTTTTCCTTTTTAAAATACTCACATTTCTTGACTGGCCTCCAAGTTTGTACATATTTTTCATAGTCCTCCTACACCCTTGTCTGCTCCATCACTATCTTCTATGAAAATACGGCCGCCTTTCCAATGATCCCAAATACTGAATTTGGGGGTCTTCAGTGTATAGGTGGTATAGTTTACTTAGTTCTTGGAAAAAAGTGTGAATTGAGAACAGGAGAGCCCAGATCTATATCCAGAGCAAATTTAATATTCAGAATTGCTTAGAATGGAAGATTCTATCTTTCTCTACTGTAATGCTCGCTGCTTGAATCAGTAAGAATACCCATCCATCTCCATGGCTTCCTCTTTCCCATGGTAGGGAAAATAATCATGATTTACTCTTTCTGTAGTCTCCAACCCAGCCCTTACTAAAGTGTTCTAAATAATCCATATGTATTTTCCCTAGAACTCCTTAGCCCTAAGCTTCTTGCATTATTCTTTTCAGGCCATTGACCTCATGGCAGAGTTCTCTACCTGAGCACAGAATTTAGAGTATTTCCACACATCAGACATACATATTGGATAACTAAGTGTATTGCTTGTATCTTTGCCTATTAGGAGTATTTCCCATCACCAAAACCCGGGTCATCCCAGGAAGAGAGGGGGTACTGCAATGAGATAGTAGTTAATTTTCCATAGTGGCGCTAGACCATGCCAAACTTTCAACCAGGCCTTTGTCTTTTCCACCTCTATCTATACAACTTCTGGTTGTAGAGAATCCCTTAAAACTCTGCCTAGCATCCTTACCTACCTCAGATATATTTATTACCATCAGATCTGCTGGATTATATACCTAAGTGGTAGGCTGCAATATCATGTAGCACCCTCTCTATGCTTCACTCAAATCAAGTAATCTTCTAAAATACCACATAAAAACACCAGAAGAGCAACCACAAGCCCTCTAAAATTCAAGTGGTCCACTAAAAACCACACCTCATTTTTTATAGGCTGGAAGTTCAAAGTATAACAAGTATTATAAATTAGGAGAATTTCGTCTAATGTCACAGAGCACTAGACTCACATAAATGTCACAAATAACTGCAGATGGATGAATCTTTGAAACTTTATCTCTCACCCTCTGGTTTGCCTGTGTCTTAGTAGATAAGACTACATGCTACTTACTGCTTCCCTGGTCTAATGAGTATATCACTAATATAGTGAATCAGCATGTTGTTTCTGGAACATCAAAATGGTCTAGGTCCTAGTGAACTACAGAGCAAGAGACTTAACAGGGTCTGGTGAAAGTTAAAGGTTTGAAAACTGAGTGGTAGAAGTAGGAAAATTCTTATCAACAGTCTTATGCCTCAAGAGATGAAATTCTCATCACTCCATCAGACAAATGAGTGAGAATAAAAATGTTGTCCAAAGGTGAGTGAAATCTAGAATGAATGGTAAAGGAAGTATAAGATAAATATCAACTTTGATTCTAGGATCACCTGTAACATCAAGGACTATATTGAAGGATATTGACATTGACCTCTACTCTGAGGGATTGTAGTTGCTCCTTCTTTCTTGAGATAGAATTCAGGGCCTCTTTTACTAATAACAGATTTGTATATCATAAGAGTGTATGCTATTTAATTGGCATGAAGGGTAAACTGTTACAGACCGAGTCAATACACCACTCATAGTTACTTGGGTCTCATTCATTTCCCTCACTTCCAGAGTGAAGGCAATGATTTTTAAATCCTGGCTCCAGTGACTGCCTCTCATCTCTGAACACCATAAGTTGTCCCAGGGTGCCAAAGGACCAGGGATGGATATTAGACATGACCACCTGTGTGCCCTCCAAGGCATGAGCTACAGCAGCTCCAGCATCCAGTCCACCTGAGCTGGACTCATGTCCAACTGAAAATTCCTGCCTTCCTAGTGGCCCAGTTTAGGTGAATTAATGCCTCACAAAGATTTTGATTACAAGAGACAGAAGGTGGAAAGCAACTAACAGAAAGGTCTTTCCTTTCTTCCTTCAAGGAATTGCTCTATGTGGTGCTGTGTAATCTCATGGAGATGTTCCATAACTGAGCAATCGTACTTGTTTTTTTGAAACTATGTTCAGTTTGATAAAACATGACATTTTATTTTCTATCCCTCTTTTTCTACACTTTTGCTTTCAGTTGATTACCACTCCTCCAACAATAATTGAATATGTAAGATTTTCCTCATGTTCTGCTTTCTAGGAAACCAAGGCTAAAACATGATGCTTATCAGACAGGTAGGTAAGATAAAATTGAGGGCAAAGTAAAAACTATTTAAGCATTTTATAATCCTATGATTATCTGAGGCACAGAATTTTTGCCTTTAGTTACACTTACATTCCAAGCCCCACAATATTATTGAGACTATAGGCCATACCTAAAATAGCAGAACTATGAGTCTTTACTACAGGAAAGACTTTTACAATTATGTTTTCCAAAAACAGTTTTTCTAGTGTGAACAGATGCAACAAATTAATTTTTCTTCTTGTAAATCTATAAAAATATTGCAAATAACCTGTCAGTTATGACCTTTAGAATGATATTGACCTTTTAATCTCATAATGGTGAAAAAGTGATAAAGTATAGCTGCACATAAATTGTATTTCAACCCCACCCACCTGTGAGAATTGATAAAACAATAAGCAGAAAAATACAGAGTTGTTCAGTACAATCACATACCAGGAGTAATGGACACTGGGAGTGTTTAATGGACAATTAATTATTTTTCACATCCAGAAAAGAAACGTGTGTGAGCATCTTGCTGCTCTCATCTGTATATAAACTAGGTTTTTACACAGTGTTCGGCAACATGCAGACCTAAGTTCAAGAGGCCTGTACTACTGTTAGAATGAATGTGAAGAAGACAGCGTTATGAAAAATATATGAAACAGTGAAAATTCATGCCTACTTAAAGGCAACCTTATATTACATTGAAGTTTATGTACCAGTACTAATGAAAAGGGGCAATAAAAGTGGTTCTTTTATGCTAAATTAAAGAATAGATGTATATCAGAGACTCTTTCTTGTTAATGCTTTAGCAGAGGGTTACCAAAATGATCTCTCTTTCAAGAGAATACTTGCATTACACATAGTCAGCAACTGGATACCTGTGTATCTATGCTAAAGCTCCAGACGTGTTTCCCTCAAGTTCTCTGACAAGGATAGAGGCTCCAAAGCCACCCGTTTGAGCTACTAAATCTCCTTTATGTCGCACCAGGTTCAAGGCTCTTGATCAAGTAGCCAGTTACTTCTGGAAGGTAAAGGAATTGTGCAACGATGTAAAGGGTGCTTATACCTTTCTGCTCCCAACCTCTTAAACTTCAGTTTGTTTGTTTTTTTTTGCCACACCGTGTAGCATATGGGATCTTCCCCAACCAGGGATCAAACTCATGCCCCCTGTAGTAGAAGTGTGGAGTCTCAACCACTAGACAACCAGGGAAGTCCCCAATTTCAGAATTAAACCTTGTTCCAACCCACAGTCCTGTCTCTAGCAGAGTTGACTCAATTCATAGATATTTTAAACAGTGAGTCAGGGAATTTTTAAGAAATAGCCTTATAGACTTTGGGGTAAAAGACCTGGAATCAATGAGATATGTGGTGTTAAGTCTTTTCTGGATGGAAAGGTAGATAGGGGCAACTCAGTTTGAACTCTTGGTCAGAAAAGAGGAGCCAATGGGCACAGTCATTTTTAATTCCCAAACATGTTTAACAAGAATGAATGGTATATTTAATTATTTACATTTAAACCATTACTATGTTTTTTGAGAAAAATATATCAAATAAAATGCAAAAAAAATTAAGAGAATATGGAAACTGCAGTCAAGTTTAAAACATTTTCCTATTGAGGTAAGTCCAATTACAATTACAAAATAAAAGAAAAATGGCAAAAGCAAAGTTTCAAACTTACCCGTAGAATAAAATTTGGAGCCCTGCCTATGTACATTACCTCTAACTTTAATGAGTATGGGTGTTTTCTGACTCATGCGTTCCATGTATTAATAATGGATAAATGCAAAATTATAAGCAGTACCAAATAAGCAAAAATGCTAGGATACACTTAAATCTCTTAAGTATTTATAAAGGAATTGTTATAGTAATTTCCTTAATTGAAAGTCAATTTATCCATACTCCCACCAAATGAATTTTCAACACTATCAAAAGACTATGAGTTTGAATTAGGATTTTTAAACTATTGTGCTATAACAAAGTTAACTCATCGTATGTAATCCAGGAAGCTCATTGCTTCTGTGAAATATTTCTTGCCTACAGCTCCCACATTATAATGAGAACTACAATTGCAATATTCCTCTTACTTATCCCTTTTCATCTATACATGCTTTTTTTTTCCCTAAGAAAGTGATGACTTCTTTTGCTGGCCTAATCTTTTAGTTTGTTTAATTTGATATGAATGTATCTTTCCTTATTAGATTGCTCTAAAAGACGATATTTTATGTTACATTTCCAAATTGTGTGTGTGTGTGTGTGTGTGTGTTTGTGTGTGTGTATGTCCTCAATTATCCACATAATTTCTAAGGCCAGCAAACAAACCCTTGAGCCATCATCTGACCCAAATTCTAGAAACACCTCATTGTCATTTGATGGATCATAATATTTTATACCAATGACTATAGGTTGTTTTGTTGTATATGTTTTATTTGTTATACACATTATGTGAAGTATGATAATGATTACAAGAAAGCATGAGAATTTTTTTATTAAATGGACTTTTCCAAATGTCATCATTAATAAATCAATCTATAGATTTAACACAATCTAAATTAATACTGCAGAAAAATATTTATTATTTTTGTAGCAATTGACAAGTGATTTTAAATATTTTGTGAAAATGCAGAGGACCTGGAAAAGCCCAAATGACTTTCAAAGAGAAAAAAAAAGTTGGAACACATGTACTACCTGATTCCGAGATTTACTCTAAACATGCTTTATCACATTGATATGGTATTGGTGTAAGTATAGAAATATAGATTAATGTGACAGAATATCAAGAAATAGATACACTTATACATGGTTAATTAATTTTCAACAAAAATGCCAGTGGAGAAAGGGATGCTTTCAGAACAAATCCTTTTGGAACAAGTAGATATCCATATGAAACAATAGGTAAATAACCTCAACTTTTACCTTAATCAAACAGAAAATTAGTTCAGAATGGATCATAGACCTAAACAGTAAACGCTAGGAATAACAAGTAACTTTCTAAACTGGATAAGCTACTGCTAATATTTTATGTAATGGTGAAATTATAAAATTTACTCTTATGTTTGGGCACAAGAAGGTTTTTCCACTCTCACTAATTCTATTCAAAAATAAACTAGAAATACTAGTTGGTGGAATTAGGCAAGGGAAAGAAATAAAGACTGTGTAGATTGGATAGAAAGAAATACAACTCTCTTCATTCACAGCTGACCTGTTTGTGTACATTGAATATCTTAAGGAATCTATTTAAAAAGCTACTAGAGCTTGCAAATTTGTTTAGCAAGGAAACAGAGTACAATATTAATATACAAAAGTCAATTGTTTTTCTATATACTAGCAAGGAAAAATTGGAAATTGAACATTTAAAAAATACCATTTAGAGTAGCATCAACAAAATGAATACTTTGTGATACATTTGATAAAATATATGTAAGTGCTGAGGACTAGAAATTATAAAACATTGCTGAGATAAACTAGAGAAAACTAAAATAAATGGAGAAACAATATTATGAAATTATCTCCAAGTTGTTCTATAGACTTAATGTAGTCTTTTTACAAAGAAATAATCAAACTGATTCTAAAATTTATATATAAATACAAAAGATCTAAGATAGCTAAAACCATTTTGGAAGAGAACACACCCTACATAATATCAAGATTTATTATAAAGCTACTGTAATTAAAATAGTGTAGTATTAGCATAAGGATAAACAAACAGAATAGGGAGTCTAGATATAAACTCATACATATATGGTCAAAAATGCTGAGATTGTTCAGGGAGCAAAAGATGATGCTCTAGCACATGTGATGATGGAAGATAGGAAAATGCAAAACACACATAAAATAGGAACTACTTTGAAGCTGGTAAGATATTAACATACATTTTCGGGAGTGAGCTTTTCAGATCTTTATGTAGGTGTCAATGCGGCAGGCTGGAGGGATTCGTAGGAGGAGAAGCACATGAAGGACATGGAGTAACAGAAGAGTTAGAATAAGCTGCCTTTCAAAAAGGAACAATACTCTGTGTCAGACCAAAGGCACTAAAGGCATGGTTTGATTCTTTCACAACTTTGCGTAGGATTGATACTCTGTAAAGGTTAAAATCTTTAGGAAGAAATCAGATAAGCAGTGTTGCAAATACTACACCAATCTACAATTTACTGACTACAAGCTCAGTGTTTGTGGAAGCGTGTGTGTGTGTGTGTGTGTGTGATTGAGAGAGAGAGACTATCTCTGATATTCCCTTCTAGCTACTTAGAAGACATCTTAGAAACTTTGGGTCATCTCTTAGGAGTATATATACCATGGCATGGCAGCTAGAGGGTAATGTGAAAAAGAGGTCTGAAAGATGAAGCTTTCTCCTGAGAGCTAACATTGTCAGAACAAATTGGGCAGCTGAGAAATATTGACTCTCCAGACCTCAGAAGATAGTTAAAATCAGTGATCTCAGGGTGGTCAAAGAAAACAAATACCAAAGGCTGACTCAGAACCCAAACATTTGTTATGACTCTCTTCAAAGAACTCTTGGGTGATATTTTTATTTAAATCAATGTTTACAGATTTTGTCAAGTTTTCTGAATTTGTCTGCCGAGTATACTCAAGTACTTTTTCAATAAATAATTGGAAAATTATTTATTTTCAACGTAAATGAACAAAAATAGTCCAAGATAAAATAGAAAGAATAAAGCATGATTTGAATCAAATCCATATATTCTTTAGTACCTGGCATGTATAGTATATATAGTTCAGATTGTTTATTTTTATTCATATATTTTGTTTTATTTTATTTCACTGAATTCTTGCAACAACCACTCTGCTCTTTATCAATAATTATTTTCCATTTAATAGGAGAAGGAATGATGAATTTCTAAATATAATCTTATTTATCTGCATGTTCCTTACTCTTCAAAGAAAGGAGTTTGTCATTTTTGCACTCATGTTACGTATTCAGGTTTAAGAACACAACAGAGAGGGTACTGAGAATAAATATTTAAGAATATTTATAAGATTTCTAGTAAGTTTGATACTCTTGGAAAAATAAATTTTTATACCAAATGGCATAGCTTGAATTCATAAGTGGAAGAACAATGAGAATTTGAAGTGTTGTTATATTTGTTCAAGGACATTGCTCTTAAAAATTTGAGAAACAGTATTTAGTGTAATTTTTAAGAGCACAGATTTCAGGTCAGGCTATTTGGGTAAAATAAATACATCTGCCTTTTATTGGCTGTGTTTACTTGAGCAAGCTATTTAATGTCTCTGGGTCTTTGTTCCTCATCTGTAAAATGGAGATAATATATTCATATCTGTTGTCAAGAATAAATAAATACATGAGAAACACTTCAAATGCAGCCTTATCTACATTAAAGTACTGTGTGTTAGTGATTATATTTAGTCTATTTTCCTATCCAGCGATAAAAATTTTCATTTCACATTTAATTTCCTAGGGACATTTTATAACAACTAGAAACCACAATAAAAACAAAAAAGTTCTCAACACAATTATTTTCACTTCCACAACATGCTTTCCATATGTATGTGTTTCCCCCTTGATTGATCTACATTCTATAGTTGTTTAACCTACTTTACCGAAATTTCTCCCTGATGATATTGTCCTCTCAAATTTCATTTCAGACATTCCCTCCTTCATCCTAAAGCCCAACTAAATCCCCTGATATAAATGATCATCTCTCCATCTTAAGTCCCATAATAATTATCACCTCGGTTGTAGCAAAGATTGCATTCTGCTTTGGCTTTTTTTCATCCTCATCCAGATCTTAAATAACTTATCTATGAGCTTTGAGTTGAATCATTCTCCATCACATGTATAACTTGAGCTTTTTCTTTGTTGTTTCATAGGTAATTTTTAAGTTATCAAACTAATGACTTTAGAATATTCAATGTAACTTAATACTTTATATGTATATGTAATACCTTATGTAATGTATAGTTAGAATTCAGATTTAATTATTTTCCAAATACTTTTATTTGTGGGTATCTATATAAACATTTGCCCTTGCTCTGTTTTCTAATTTTAACTTTAAGAAAAGGTAGTACTTTTCCTCTGTATTTACTAGTGGTTTTACAATATTTTAAAATGTATTTTTCTCACATAGTGCTCATCCATAATATTACAAACATTGGGTATTGCATTAATATGACTAAGTTGCTGTAACTTAGTTAATAAGTATATATTTCAAGAAGTATACTGTCCAATTAGTTTTCTATTTGAATAATTTACAAACCTTCTGAAAATGGATAATAGTGAATAATAAAAATGTCATACAAAATTAGTAAGACCTCTCTAATTATATAACTATATGATATATTCTAAATATTTGGGCCTTAAACACAAGATAAATCTAAAAAACCTTATAATTTAGATAAAATACGTAATAACAAAAACAACAGCAAAGACAAACATTCCTATAGTTCCTACTATTTATCACACAATTTAAGAACTTTACTAATGCATCTATTTGACGGCAAACAAAAGCTTAACACTGACTATTTCTAGTGCTATTACATGTGATTATTTCTCCTTATACTTTTTTGTTTTGTGCAATAATTTTGTTAACAAATATGTTACTTTGGGGCTGAAAACTTTTGCCTTTTATGCCTTTTTTCTTTATTTTATTTTTAAGAAGTTACTTTCTGTTTTTCCAAATAATTGTACCAGAGTGGGTTTTTCATACATTCTGATATTCAGTGGAGGAGACTCTCATACACAAATGTTTTTTAATGATTTTTATCTTAAAAAATCTTATAGGATTTTTTAAAATTTGAGATATAGTTATTTATTTCTAAGTTAATCTCAAGAGAAAGTCAAAATAACTGCAACTATAAGATGTAAGAAATAGGTATACATGAAATGAAAAAGAAATTCTTAAAATCAGCAACTATCAAAAAATCTTATATATTTACTATATACCATTTTCAACATACATATAATCATATGCCTCATTTTATGGAAAAAGTTGGCAATATTATATATAGTAAAAATGTAAAAGCAGCAGTGAGTTCAATGCGAGTCTTCTTTATTTATAGAAAAATTTCAATGAAATGTTTTCAATCTCATGATCTATCCCTTTAAAGAGGTTCTCTGGTACCACCTTATCCCCACCCCCATCTGTATATGTGTGTGTATTTGAAAAAGTTTTAGATTTTTATTTGGAAAAAATTAAAATGGTGTGATGTGTCTCTCTAATATGGGTCTCGTTTTTCAGACTTTTGTATACTTCAGTCTGAATGCAAGAATTAAGGTCATTGGTGTTATACTTTAAGGGTTTGGGGGCTTATTTTTGGATAACTGTGAGACTGGGCCCATTTTCACATTAGCAGTGACTTGAAAATTATTCCACTGGGTAACAGACATATTCAAAAACTACAATCAATAAAATTAATATTTTAGATACTATAATAATAAAATCTTATTAATAAGTGATTAGGTGTGGGAGGAAATATTTTATGTGCATTTTGTTAATAAACAAAATATAACATGCATTCACTTTTAAGTGAATAGCCGATAGCTCAAAGTACTGCCACTATTGCAGTTTTGAAAGAAGAATTTCCCTTCACCAAATAAATGTTAGTCCCGGTATATTTCCTGAAACAATCTAACTTTTTATTTTCCAAGTTAGGTTTTTAGCCTATGAACTTCAGCACATTTTTGAATGTTTCTTTCTTTTTTTTTTTTTAATTTTATTTATTTAATTTATTTATTTTTGGCTGCATTGGGTCTTCGTTACTGTGCGCGGGCTTTCTCCAGTTGTGAGGAGCGGGAACTACGCTTCCTTGTGGTGCGCGGGCTTCTCATTGCGGTGGCTTCTCTTGTTGCAGAGCACGGGCTCTAGGCAGGTGAGCTTCAGTAGTTGTGGCTTGCGGTCTCTAGAGCGCAGGCTCAGTAGTTGTGGTGCACGGGCTTAGTTGCTCCACGGCATGTGGGATCTTCCCGGACCAGGGCTTGAACCTCTGTCCCCTGCATTGGCAGGAAGATTCTTAACCACTGCGCCACCAGGGAAGCCCAAATGTTTCTAATAATGGTGTACCATGAACTAATTCAACACCGATCATTTTCACATACTGGATTTTGTTGTTTAAAGCAATGAAAGCCACTTAACCACAAGGACATCCTTTATTGAGAAATAGGATACCACTTAGAAATGCATCACAATAGTTGCAGAATATATATTATCTAATATTCCCTGGGCTCACTGTGAAACAGACTTGAGCTAGCAATAAAACAACCTATTTTATTAATTTTCATTTACTCAAGGGTCATTTAATCCAAACTAAATATAAATTATCACTAATTCATTCAACAATATATACGGAGCACTGATTTAGGGGCAGGTCCTTCTCCAAGCTATGGAATTTCTGTAAGTTTCCAAAAGACATCAGTCCTAAACTCATGGAGCTCAGTCCTATAAATCTTAATTATATTAAAAAGTCTTGTGTAAAGAACTTTTGTTGTTTCTAAAACAGACTCAATTTAAAGAATTAAAGATAAATTATATACTCATATAAAATTTCAGGTTGATTTAAGTTAAGAAAAAAAAACAAGAGAGAGAAAGTATATCTTTCAAATTTCAAAAACAAAATTATCCATTTCTCATTAAAGCATTTACCTTGTGTAAAATGAGGATGCTTCAGCTTTTTCTCTCACTTCCATAGGAAGGGATTTTTCTTCTTTTAAGAGAAATTTCCTGGCATTTTCCTTTTTTTACTAAAAAGAAACTATTCTTATATTTTTTACCAGATTTTCACAGCACCAGGACCCAGGGTAATCAAAGTCATTCACCAGAATGACCGTGCATTGTAACAAGGCCTTCTACTGCTGCCGTCTGTCAAGAATGGAATAATTTTTTTAATGTAGAGAAGCCAGGAAGAAATAAAATGAAATGTCTGCCCTTTAACATTTCAGAACTGGGAAACTGATTCACTCTGCCTTATTCCAGTTAAATGTAATAGACGTATTTTTGTACTTGTTCAAACCACAGAGCTTCTGATGGGCATTCTTTTAAAATACTCCTATAGATAGAATATATTCTTCCTCTCTGTTTATTTTCTTTGGAATGGCAGCTGCCTCAACTTAATGAGATTGAGACCATTTCTCTGAGGATCAGGTGCTAGTTCAGTGAGATTAATGAACAGTATGAAAGCTTAGTTTGATATTTGAAAAACTTATTTATTTACTTATTTATGACCACTACTCATGGAATTCTGCTCCATAACCAGTGAATTCTTAGTTCCTCAGGCCTGATTCAGGGTAACGTGTAGACTTTAAAATATGACCAATACTATCCTGATGATATTTTGACATCCTTGACTCTCTAGTAGAATCAGTAGATTTTTAGCAACATTTATTATTTGTTCAGAGATTTAGAGTTCATTCATTTGCATTATCTGTCTTATCACAGTGCCTGAGTGAAGAAAGATGGTGATGGTTTCTATACACATTCTCAGTTGAAGGAAACATTTTTCTAATCCTTTCCTATGGTCGTTAAAAATATTTTGAAAGTAAATATTAAATATTTTCAATACCAGTTAAAATTAAAGTATTATATCTCTGTGTATCTATTAATATTGTAATTGCATCGTAGTAAGCTGAAAAATGTCTCCCCCCAAAATATTCACATCCTAATCCCTGGAACCTGTGAATGTTACCTTATATTGCAAAAAAACAGGGGTATTTGCAGATGTGATTAAATTAGATGTTAAGATAGAAAATTATGTTGGATTATCCTAAATGCCATCACATGTATCTCTATAAAAGGGACTCCGATTTTACACAGATGGGGGAGAAGGCAACGTGAAGATGGAGCAGAGAGATACTTAAAGACACTGGAATGATGGGGCCATATCTGACGGGATGCCTGCAGCCACCAGAAACTGGAAAAGTCAAGGAAAAACTTCTCCTATAGAGCCTCTGGGGGGGCCATGGCCCTGCCGCCACTATGACTCAGATTAAGTAATACTGACGGAACTGTGAGAGAATAAGTGGAACACATTTTGCTTGTTTTAAGCTAAGTATCTGCTGAATTGTTACAGAAACTTTTTATGACTTGGAAAAATTATTCTTATGTTATCTTCTTGATGGAGGGCTTAGCTAATTTATTTCTTAGTTTTCAGTTAATTCTTGAAACATCAATGTCTTTCTGAGAACTATTTTTATCATATTATATATTCATCGCTCATAGTCCATATGGTTGCCATTTAAGCAAATTTAGTGAGATTTTTCTTAGTGACCATATTCTATGTGTGTAAAACATAGATGTTTGAATAGATTGAATGTTATTCATATCGTAGACACATATATTATAGGTTAATATATAGAGGGGTATGGATAGATACCCTTTAATATCAAGTAAAACCAAGTTTTATTATGATATAATTCCTTCTTTATTTTTTCCTCTTAGTTTTTTGCTTGCTTTGCTATATTTGAACAAAACTGTTTTCTATTGACTTATTACTTACACGTCATACAGTTTGTAATGATTTCCTGTGAATTTAAAATATACATTGTTATATCTTTAATTAATAGACCTTTACTTAACCAGTTTCTACCTATAGGTGATATGTTGTTTCACCTGTCATATAAGGTCTTTAAAACTGGCCTTAAAATGCCCTAAGGCCAACATTGTCACTGTTTTTTTAGCTTAAGACTTTTGTCTTGTGGTGGAAATAAAGGGGAAGCATCAGGATGCATATACTTGTCCCACCCACATGGCTGTGTTCCCCTCTCCAGTCTGCATCACTAATAAGCATTTCTAGTTGATCTTTCAGACCTTTACTGTGAGAGACCAATGGATTTAATGAAGAAAGAGTCCTCCAGGGCATGCAGACTCCCCCAGTTTCTTCAGTGCAGGGTTGTTTCACATGGCATTCCCAGCCTGCAATTAACCTTCCTCAAGTGTCTGTACTTCTAACTAAATTCTTCTTACCAGCGTCCTGCTGTGTCTACCAATTTTGTTTACTTTTGTGTTGTTTTAAGAACTTGTTTTATCTGTATGTAACAGTACTATTGTAACGGTGAAGAGCTAAATTGGACTCCAGGTTAGATCTGTTTCTTTGAATTTAACCTTTGCTTTTCATTGCTTTTATTATTGTATCATACATAATGGCCTGCCTCAAGGAACACTGCCCCTCTGCCTGAATGTTAAACTAAACTGCCTTTGTTCAGCTCACAGAGAGCTGAATGGCTGCAGATAAGAAGAAATGAACACATCTCCTCCTATTTTGCAAGATAAACGGCCTTTTTACTTTACTTCTTCACCTCCTCTCCCTCTCTGTTCTATAAAAGAAACTGGCATCCAGACCCCGATAAGATGGTTTTTTGGGGACCCTAGTCCGACATCTTCTCGGTCTGCCGGCTTTGAATGAAATCGCTCTTCCTTGCCTCACCACTTCCTGTCCCGATTTATTGGCCTGTCGTGCGGCGAGCAGAGCGAGCTTGGACTCGGTAACACTATTGCATTATTTGGAACATTAGTTACCTCTTAGAAGTCATTTTCTAAGAAAGACAGCGTCACATCTGACTCTGACAAATTGTAAATTCTTAAGTATGTCTTAACTGCTAGAATTTTCTATTTCTTATTCCACTTTTTAGAGTATTTCCCTCATTCACATGTGTGTTATACTGTGCAAGTTTTACACACTTGTGATGTTTCTCTGTTCTTGTTTATCATAATTTTTACTGATATAAAGCAAACCCCTTGATTTTTAAAGCATTTTTACCATAAATTCTATTTTGACTGAGATTTACATTGAAAATCTTGTTTTAATCTTGCTTAAAATTTCCAGGTCTATAAATGGAGATACTTCTAAATGTCTTAAATTTTGGGTTTGATTTGTCTACTATAAATAATATAGTGATAGAATTTTAAGTAGTCAGTCTAGGAAAATTTGTCTTTTAATGCAAGCTTTATATCAATTCACAATTATTATGATCCATAATATACTTCATCTTATATCTGGTTTTCATTGAAATTCTTTTGCTTTTTCCCTTGTTTCTGCATTTTCTTGTATTCCAATTTAAAAACTTTTCTAGAAATACTTTGTATTTTATATTTATGGTTCTTATTTTTCTCTAATACTTAAAAATGTCTATCCTCTCTTTATAAATGGTACATGTGAAACTGAGCAGGGCCCTTTTGAGGCTCCCGGGCACGGAGGTCTCTTTTATATCCCCTATTTCTTGTCGGCGAGACTCCAGCCTCCATGATCTTCCCTGAGTTCCAAAGGGCATATTCAAACAGTTGCTAATCAAGGGAGGAGGAGCCAAAAAAACCACTTGAGGCAAGATTAAAGGGAGGAGAGAAGCTCATCTAGATTAGGAGACCCGCCACTGAGACCCTGCCCACACCCTAATCTTGTCAGCAACCCCACCCTTGGGAAGCATTGTTATAAAACTCCTTATCAAATCCTCCTGGGTGGGGACACACAGTTTTTTGAGGCAGAAGCCCCCTATGTCCCCCTTTGCCTGGCAAAGTTATAAAGCTGTCCTCTTCTATCTCATACAAAGCTCTGTCTCCGAGGTTCGATTCGGCACTGGTGTACAGAGAAGCTGAGCTTTCGACATCACAGGTAACTGAAATGGCCGTATCTAAATGTAAAACAACTTTAACTGCAGCATAAACATCTATGTATATATCCCTGGTAAAACAAACAAATAACAAAAATATCAATATGCATAACTTCTCCTATAACATAGCAATACATTTTGCATGGAATTTCTTGATCCTTCTCCCCTCCCTACCTCTAAACCCAAGGGTTGGTCCTACCATCTAAAATATCTCTTCTTGTTTATAAGTTTTTATATATACAAACAAAAACAGCAAACAACATGAACGTTCTTAAATGGTAAAAATGCTGAATAAATGATAGTACATATAAATACAGAAATATTACCGTTTTTATATGTGACTTGTATGTCCGTCCTCACATGATATCCTGATTGTTGCTTAAGTGGGAAATGCGGGTTTCAGAGTACTGTGTATAGTTTGCTTCCATTCTTTATAGAAGTAAACAGCAAACACATCTACATATGTGTTTGTGTGTATGTATGTTTTTGTATGGGTGCGTGGTATTGAAGCCGAATCCAGCCTCTGTACCCTGACACCGAATTGAATCTCAGAGACAGAGTTTTGGGTGAAGTAGAAAAGAATAGCTTGATTACTTTGCCAGGCAAAGGGGGACACAGCAGTATAATGTCCTCAAAACTGTGTGTCCAAAAAGGGAGAAGGGGTTGTGAAGAGTCTTATAGTCAAGGGGGCAGGGTTGCTGATAAGGATCGGGCTGTGCATTCCTTCAATCCAAATATCATCTGGCATCAGGTGGTGATGGGCAAACTGTTACCTTCTCTGGAATGAAGAGTGCTTCATCAAGTAGTTAACATCTTCCACTTGGTAAGGGTTTTAGTTCTGCAGAAGAGCTCAAAGATATTGTTATGAATATCCTTTGAGGGGGGGTGGGGGGGGAC
Source organism: Delphinapterus leucas (assembly GCF_059928025.1). Taxonomy (NCBI): domain Eukaryota; kingdom Metazoa; phylum Chordata; class Mammalia; order Artiodactyla; family Monodontidae; genus Delphinapterus; species Delphinapterus leucas. Next base: position 37,291,012 of record NC_143129.1, read on the forward strand.
CAGGACCCTGCCCTCAAGGCTGTACTATTGTTTCTAGACTGCTCCTCCCTTGTCTCAGCATCCCCCCCCTCCTGATTAGCAACTGTTTGAACCTGGCCTTTGGAACTCAGAGAAGGGGATACAGAAAGGCTTTTGTGCCCAGGAGCCCTATAGGGTCCTGCTGGGTTTCAGTATCTTTTAAAATTCATGAGGAAAGATGTAATAAGTTATATATATAAAAAAAAACTCATTGCTTGAAGGAGCTAGAAAGCGTTTTATTTCTGTGATTGCATTGAACTTGTATTATTTTGCAATACAAATATTTAGTACTTAAATTGCATTACATTCCAAAGCAGTGTTGTCAAAAAGTATTTATGTTTTAGTCAGTTTTCTCCAGAAAAACAGAGCCTGCAGCAGATATAAAGATATGCAGAGAGAATTTTTTTATGAAGGTGACGTGATTATGGAGGCTGAGAAGTTCCTCGATCTGCAGTTGGCTTGCTGGAGGCCCAGAACACTGGTGACGGATGTAGTTCCTCTTCAAACCCAAAGGCTAAGTGGAGGGGAGCCAATGGCGTAGGTCCCAGTCTGAGTCTGAAAGCCTGAGAACCGAAATTATTGATATCTAAGGGCGGAAGAGGGACCTCCTGGCTCCAACAGAGAGTAAATTCACCCTTCCTCTGCCTTCTTGTTCTATTCAGGCCCTCAGTGGATTGCGTGATGCCCCTCTCCATTGGTGAGGGCCATCTTCTTGACTCAGTCTACTGATTCAGATGCTAATCTCTTCCAGAAACACCCTCACAGACATACCCAGAAATAATGTTTCACAAGGTATCTGGGCATCCCTCAGCCCAGTCAAGCAAGTTGACACATAAAATTATCTATCACAATTTAGCATAAGCTGTGTTTTGCTATTTACATATATATGTACATACAATATAGTTTTTTATATATAAATTTATTATCAGTTTTACTGACCTTATCTATGTGATTTTCTTTTTCTGAAAAAAATATGTATGTACTTTATTTTTTAATTTTTATATTTCTTCAATATATTTGTTTTTTTATACTTGCATAATTAGTTACAGAGTTGTTTTTGCAATATCTTTTTTTTGACCACACTTGCACACGTTGCTGTATTGTTTTGGAGAATGGGGTCATCTCTCAATACATGTTTTATTACCTCATCAGACAATAAAGAAAATGTGACTGTTTTAAAGTGTAAATATTCCTTTTCTCTAGGAGTTTGTAGCAATTTATTATTTTGTTTGTTCATTAATTTTGTCTGAATGTTTCAGATGAAAGCACCATCAATCTTAACAGGGTTTTTGGGGTTGTTTTTAATTCAGTGATACGTTGTACTATTTATTTATCTAAATACCTTTTGCTCTTATATTCTCTCTATCCCTTAGTAGGATATATGTTACTGAGGTTGCATATGCATTTATTTTAAATTCCTAAGCTCCCTTAAGGAAAAGTTTCATATTCATATTTTGCAGGAATGCTATCTTCTCAAACATTACTAAGCATATTTATTAAGTTATTTGTGTTTATTTTTCCATTAATTTCTTTCCTTAATAGATAGTTCTTTCATTAGCTCCAGCCAGTGTTCCTCTTCTATGTTCCCCTCAGATATTTGGTCATTATGGATTTTTCTGTGTAAATTTATAACAGTAGTTAGCATTGATCAATAGTAGTTGTTTAAGTGGCTTCTTTTTATTCACTCAGCACAACACTAAATATTTTTCTTTTCCAAACAGCAGATGCACTTTTACTTTCTGTGATTTCTAGCTGTGGTTGTAATTATGAACTTGAGTCTGGTCTGGTTTTTCTGTTGAACAGGAAGAAATAGCCTTTTCTATGGTGATGACCAGAAGTTTTCCTCAGCACACCTCTCAGCTTCTCCTTCCAGCTTCAACACTCTGGGAACCTGCCATACTTGATCTCTTTGGAGAGGAATTCTGGGACAAATCCTCTAGATACAGAAAATGTTAAGAGGTAACTGGCACAGAATTAACAGCTTTCATACTTGGCTACAAGACAGTCTTCTCTAGTTTCCCAGATATTTCTTGACCTGATGCATTTAAGGACGTTTGAAATCACATTATTTTGACGTGTCTTAATTTTGCTTATATTGGGTTGTGGAAGTTTCAGATTAGGTTTATCCTCTCAAGGCATTCTGATCTTATTGGCTCTGTATCCTTCAGAAATAACTGAATAATTGATTCTTACTAAGGACTTCTCTTGGTTTTTCAGGACCTCCATGTCTTTAGCTGTTTATTTACTATATTTTGTGATTTCTATAATCTCAATGGGATTTTTGAAGGAAGAAGAGATTAAAACATGCCCTTAGTCAGCCATTTTGAAACCCCAAGTCTCTCTTTTTTTTTAGGTAATATTATCACAGTGAGGGAACAGAAAAAACAGTTAATAACAATCAGAGTTTAATACAGAGTACGGTTCTATGAGTTATACATGGACATATAAACAGCAGTTGAAATCTAATCCTTATTAGAAGGAAATGCACATTCTTAAATGTGATTATTTTAACTTCATTATGATTAATTTTAATAAAATTACATACAGTTTTCTGGAATCCAGTTTATCATTAATTAAAATGAAAGGTATGATTAATACATCCACATTAAAAGTGTTTTTAAAAATTAAGCAAGAAAAAAATACACTAATAAAGTAAATGTGAATTTTATTAGTAAATAAGGAAAGTTAATTGGTTTGAAATAATTAGAAATAGACATATCTTAGATTTAAATTGGGTGTAGAATAGAAAGCCCACAGAGAATGTAACTTTAATTCAAAAGGTAATACGGTGAGTTTTACAAATCATAACTTGAGTGTGGGTGGAAAATCACTTCAGTTTTTGTTTTTGTTTTTGTTCTTTTTTTGCGGTACGTGGGCTTCTCACTGTTGTGGCCTCTCTCATTGCGGAGCACAGGCTCTGGACGTGCAGGCTCAGCAGCCATGGCTCACGGGCCCAGCCGCTCCACGGCATGTGGTATCTTCCCGGACCGGGCACGAATCCGTGTCCCCTGCATCGGCAGGCGGGCTCTCAACCACTGTGCCACCAGGGAAGCCCTCGGTTTCTTTTTAAAGTGTGCATTCCTGGTCCTCATTTCCAAATATCCTAATGAGATTCACAAGAAACTAAATTCCTAACAAGAATCCCCAGGTAATTCTAATGAGAGACACTGTTCCAAGAGAGTATGTACTCATTTTACCACTCAATAAAAGAGCTCAACAGAAATAGTTAATCGGATTTGATAATGCTGCAGCAATGCTAACTATGAGAGTAATAGTAATAATAACAATTACAAGAGCAAACAAATTAATAGCTTTATAGTTGTCAGTCTGCTATGAACTTTCTTTTAATGGTTTCTACTAATCCTTATAAAAATCTGAGTTCCTACAAATTAAGTTCATACTTCTGATAAAGAATTTAGTCTAAGAAAAGAGAAGCTATTTGTCTATGTCCTGTAAGTAGCAAGCATCAGCACTCTCTGACAGCAGAGACTTCTCCCATAATCCTCCCTGCTAGACACTTCTATTTAAAATCATAATTTTAATAGTGCAAGTTGAAAACAACATATATTTATATAATTACTATGGAAAACAACATATATTTATATAATTACTATGTACCATGTTAATGTATCACATGACTAATAGAAAGACACCTTTCTGATGTTGATTCTTCCCATACAAGAACAAGGTATTTACTTCCATTAGTCATATCTTTTTTGAAGACTCTCCATAATGCTTCACTATTTTATCTATTGAATTTCTGAAATGTATTGAATGAGTTATTTCTAAATATGTAAATTTTTGTTCTATTGCAACAGAGTTTTTTTTTTTCTTTCTATGATGTTTCTTATCAATTTTTATTAGGAGAAGTAATTTTGGTATATAATTAGAGCACCAATTTAACACATTGCTTATTTTAATTTTTTGTTACATTACTAAAATTTTCTAGGTAATGTATCTGTAAATTGTTAAAATTTTATACCACTTATGCCTCTCATATAATCATATGATAATTGAAAAAATGCATATTAATTAAGAACTGTGTCAAGCACTGCATTGAGTGTTGGAGTGAAAAAAACAAAAAGCAAAACCTTGCCTCATTAAACTTACAATTTACTGGTAATCTCAGGCATTTGCCAAATAACCATACAGAAATATAATTCCAAATTGGATAGGTTCCATTAAGAAAATACAGAAAGTTTTTTTTTTTCCAATAAATTTATTATTTATTTATTTTTGGCTGTGTTGGGTCTTCGTTGCTGCACACAGGCTTTCTCTAGTTGCACGCAGGCTTTCTGTAGTTGTGGCGAGCGGGGACTACTCTTTGTTGCAGTGCGAGGGCTTCTCAATGCAGTGGCTTCTCTTGTTGTGGAGCACAGGCTCTAGGAACGCGGGCTTCAGTAGTTGTGGCTTGCGGGCTCTAGAACGCAGGCTCAGTAGTTGTGGTCCACAGGTTTATTTGCTCCGCATGTGGGATCTTCCCGAACCAGGGCTCAAACCTGTGTCCCCTGTATTGGCAGGCAGACTCTTAACCACTGCGCCACCAGGGAAGCCCAAGAAAATACAGAAAGCTTTTAATGTATGCCACGGGGCATGTGATTAGCAGTTCAGATTTTAGAGAAATGCTGCAGTTAACTAGAAGTGTTACGGAATATTATTTTACATGGGTGGCACTATTTGAAAGCTCCAGGCATGAGGGAAAACAGGGCACAGTGGAGAGCCTAGGGCCTGGTGACTGAGGCAGAGACCACAAAGGGGAATGAGATAGAAGAGTGTATTATCTACTGCTGTGCAAGAAATTACCCCCTAATTTAATGGTTTCTAACAATAAAAATGTATTTTCTAACAGTTTTTGGGAGTCAGGGATCAGAGTGTGACTTAGTTAAGTGCCTCTGTCTAACATCAATACTGAAATTATAGTCTGTAGGCCACCTGGGGCTCTGGTCACACCTATAGACTCAAAGTGAGGAGGGATAAATCCAGTTACAAGTCCATTCATGCGGTTGTTGGCAAGTCTCTGTCCCTCGACACATGAGCCTCCTACAGGGCTACTTGACAAGGTGGCATAACATGGTGATCAAATCCAAGAATGCATGAGAGAAAGCAGCCAAGATGGAAACCAGTCTTTTTACAGCCTAATCTTGGAAATGACAAGTCACCCCTTCTGCTATTCTATGTTACAAAGGACTCCATAAGTCCAGCCTCCACCACCCACAGCCCCTCCCTCCGTGACCCACACCACCACACACACACATGCACACTCCATCCTTCCGATCTTCTACATCTCACTGTCTATTGTTTCTGTTCCCAGGGTGACCATAAGCTGTGGCTGAACCATAAAAATCACGTACGCACAAGCTGACAGTGCTTTGCAAAACGCCCATACTGTGCCCCTCTTACTCCCTGCCTGATGACTTCTTTGTTTGAGCCATTACAGGACCTCTTTTGGCACGTTCCTTTGCACAACCTGAAAGTATGTGGGAGTTAATGTCCCAAGGGATAAACTTTGAACAGTAGGATTCAGTAATTTGTTGGTAAATTCAGTCCTATTTATCCCTTCCAATAGAAGGACCCCAAATGAAGCTAGTATGGATTTTTGAGAGTAATCATGGTATTCTGCAATTTGTCTTACTTAGTGGTAGGCAGTTCAATAATCTATACTTGTATCATCTCTCCCTTCCTCCTTGCCACTTTGTCTTTCACTTCTGCTCCCTAGAAATGAACATAACTCCTCTGCCTCAGGCTCACTTTCTGGAAAGACTAAGCTACCAGTTTGTACTTAGAATGCTAATCTTCAAGGTGGAATTTCGGAACTGAATTTTACCCTCAACTGAAAGCAATAAGAACACCATGTAACAGCACAATCACTAAAGATTTTATGTGTCATTTGGACGAGGTATAGGTGGAAGGTGAAGAGTTCAGATTTATAATGGCTAAGGCACTTGAGCAGTATGACAGCAAAAAATAATTATAAGAACTGTGAAGTGGGTTGGCTTTTTATAAACTGCTAACCATAAGAATGTACTGTAAACCGTTGTTATTTTTAACCAAATTTTAGTATAAAAATATGTGACCTTCAAAAATTAGAAGTTTGCATTCCTATATCCCTTACCTAGAGTTTCCAGGTTTCATTATTTGCTATGTATCCTTTATCTCTCACCCTCGGTCTACCTAAACATACACTCACAACAATACACATTTTGATTACATATTTATCAATTATTTAAAACTAAGTTTCTGATACTTCACACAAATATTTTAGCTTGTATTTCATTTTTTTAAATATATTTTATCTAATTGTAATGTAGTTATCACATCCAGAAAATTTAAGCCTGATATACAAAATGTTCTTTAATATTTATGTCATGTGTTCAATATAACAATTTCCCCCAAATATGCCACTGAATATTTTTCTAGTTGTTTTTGCTTCTTAGTCCTGATCCAAGATCTAATAAAAGATCACATATTGAATTTTCTGGTCATCTAGAACAACCCATATTCCTTTTATTTTTATAACGACGTTTTCACAGTTGTGACTGTGAGAATTTTCTTCACTTACTTCCAAACACCAGGAATGAACTTGACTAAGGGCTCCAAATCCACCACTCTGAAATCCAACTCTGTGATAACACTGAGGTCACAGGTTATCTACGGGACTCCTCTTAGAGCCGATGTTGCCAGTAACAATGTCCCTTTATTTTCTTTTCTTGATATTGAAAATTTTCATTCTTATAGGAAGCTCTTCTCCCTTTTTTCTTGGTCACTGTAACTAGAAGTTTGTCAATTTTATTGAACTTTTCAAAGAATATGCTTTTATTTGCATTGATTTTTTTATTTTTCAATTTCATTAATTTCTTCTCCATTCTTTATTATTTCTTTCTACTTGCTTTGGGTTTAGTTTGCTCTATTTTTCTTTAAAAATTTCTTAAGATGGGGCTTCCCTGGTGGCGCAGTGGTTGAGAGTCTGCCTGCCGATGCAGGGGACACGGGTTCGTGCCCCGGTCTGGGAAGATCCCACATGCCACGGAGCGGCTGGGCCCGTGAGCCATGGCCACTGAGCCTGCGCGTCCGGAGCCTGTGCTCCGCAACGGGAGAGGCCACAACAGTGAGAGGCCCGCGTACCACAAAAAAAAAAAAAATTTCTTAAGATGAAAAATTAAATTATTGATCTGAGTCATTTCTTCTTTCTTAATATAAGTATTCAATACTATAAATGACCCTGAAAGCACTGCTATAGCTGTATCCCTCATATTTTGATGTGTTCTATTTTTATCTGTATTTCATACAGACTATTTTTTCATTGGTTTTAGACTTCCCCTTTAACCTTGGGTTATTTAGAAATGGGATGTTTAATATCTAAATATTTGAGAATTTTTTAGATTTATTCCTGCTTGACTTATAGCTAAATTCTATTATGCTATTAAAATGTAGCTATGATTTCTACTCTTTTAAATTGTTTGAGATATTTTTATTGGCTTATGATATGGCCTATCTTGTTGAATATTCATATGTCTTTGAAAATAATGTGTATTCTACTGTTGGGTGAATTGTTCTATAAATGTCAATTAGGACTATTTGGTTGATAGTGTTCAAATCTTCTATACTCTTACTATCTTTCTGCCTATTTGTTCTATCAATTACTGGGAAAGGATTTTTGATGTCTCAGTTATAATTTTAGAACTGCCAACTTGTTTTACTAACGTCCATTTTTGTCTCATTTATTTTGATACTCTGTTATCAGTAATATATATATATATTTATGGTCATTATGTCTTATTGGAGAATTGACCATTAATGATGATATACTGTCCCATTTTATTCTGGATAGTATTCCTTGTTCCGAAGCTGGCTTTTTCTGATATTAACATAGCTATTCAAGGTTTTGGGGGATATTTTCATGGCATATCTTTCTCCATCTTTTTACTTTTATCTTTATCAGTATATATTAACTGCATTTCTAATAGACACAGTAGAATTGGATCTTGCTGTCTGATCCAATCTGACAATTGCAGTCTTAAGAAAGTTATATTTAAGCCATTCATAAGTAACGTGATTATGGATGTCGTTGGATAAAAACTTTACTAAATTGCTAGCTGTTTTGTATTCATTTAATTTATTATATACTCTTGCTCTGCCTTCTTTTGCATTAAATAAACATTATATAGTATATCATTTTACCTCCACTATTGACTTTTTACTTATACATCTCTTATAAAGTTTGTAGTAATTTCCTGCTAATTTAAAATATACATTGTTATATTTTTAATGAATATACCTTTAATTAATCAGGTTCTACCCTCAAATGATTATTTCACCTATCATATAAGCTCGTTAAAACTGGCCTTAATATACCCTAAGGCCAGTAGTGTCACTGTTCTTTCTGATTAAAGCTTTTGTCTTGTGGTGGAAATAAAGAGGAAGCATCAGGATGCATGTACTTGTCCCACCCACATGACTGTGTTCCCCTCTCCAGTCTGTATCACCATAGGCACTTCTTAGTTGATTTTTCAGACCCTTTGCTGTGAGAGGCCAATGGGGTTCATGAAGAAAGAGTCCTTCAGGGCATGCAGACTCCTCCAGTTTCTTCAGTGCAGTGTTGTTTCACATGGCATTGCCAGCCTGCAATCATCCTTCTTCAAGTATCTGCTCTTCTAGCATCCTACCAATTTTGTTTTGTTTTGTGTTGTTTTAAGAACGTGTTTTTTTCTGTATATAGCAGTACTATTGTATTATTTGGAACATTAGCCTTCTCTTAGATGTCACTTTCTAAGAAAGACAACTTCACATCTGACTCTGACAAACTGTAAATTCTTAAGTATGTATTACCTGCTTGAATTGTCGCATTATAGTAAATGTTACACTGAAAATATTTTATGATGAAAGGCCTTTGGAATAAAATACCCTTGGAATATTGTAAACAAAGTTTTAACATATTAAACAGGGAACTTTTTAAACAGAAGTACTTAGTAAGTTTCTCACAACTTGACATAACCTTAAATACATACCTTACTTAGAATGATTGCTTCTATCATAGAACAGTCCTATGCTGAGATCTATTCCATTATTGAAATAGCTGAAAATCAATGTGTTATTGGGAGATATATAGCCAGGTGTATATTCACATTGTCAGTATGCTTTATAATAAATGCTCAAGGACTTAAAATTATTATAGCTAAGTGATTTGCCCTTGAAATTCAGGGATTACTGTTATGTATTTTGATTCTTGCATTTTATATAATAGTAAGTTCATTTGGTTCAGAGCCCTAAATGTTTCCAAATGACTACAATTTTTTCAATGCCAGCAGTTTGGAAAATTGCTTTGAATCTCATTTTTTTTTATTACACATCATCTACACTATGCCACCCAGACAAGAGAACAGTGAACTAAAAAAACATTGTTGATTTTTTTGTTACATTACAAAGTCTTCCCATTAACGTATATTGATATGGAGTTTTTTTAAGTGCAAGGACTAAGATCACTGAAAGTACAAAATAACATGCCTTAAATTTTGTTGTTGCTGGTAGATAGGCTCTGCTATAGAAATGCTGATTTGAAGGATAGTCACAAAAAGTCACCAAATCAGATATGTAAATTTTACATGGATTAGAATATATTAGCTCAAATTTAACTTAATCCTAATTTTAGAAAAGCTACAGAACTTAACAGGTAGTCAAGTTAAAAGCTTATTATAATTTGTGGTAAGACAAAAGATCATATATTCATACCATTCCACACTTCACAATATATAGGGCATGGAATTTCTAACACTCTTGATATCTTTGGCTTAATCCCATAAAGTTAACATTAAAAACTCCAATATTTTTTGAGAAAGATTAACAATTTAAACAAATATTACATATGGTTTAGGATTTACTAAATGAAAATTGAAATTCCATTCTGAAATTTATGATTATTGATTTCTTCAATCCACATAAAATTAATTTCAGGACACCAAGGCACAGTTCAGTCAGATGAGCACAAATTTCCTTATTTTCTCTGTTCAATGTTAGACAAGAAATATTCAAATATAAACCATACTATCTTCTGTCTCATGATAGTGTGTCAGATACAATGGTGTTCATCAACCCAATCTATTCAACCCCACTGTTTTCCTAGTCTTCTTTCATCTAAGGAAAGCAATGTAGCATGGTTCCAACAATTAGACGGAAACAAGTCACTGAGTTGAGCTTTTGGGAATGTTTTGAAGAATGGTGCGGCTCCATAGGCAGGCAGTTATACTTTTGCCCTTAGGCACTTTATGTTTTTTCCACCCTTTCTTCTTCTTTATACTTGGAATAATGGCAGGTTGTTAGAAGATTATCAACCATACTATGAATGGGAGAATGGAATCCACATACTAAAAATGGCGAAGCAGGAAGACAGAATGTACCTGGGCCTTCAATGGCATTGGTCAGAAGCTGCATTTTTAAGAAAAACTTATAACAGCAACAAAACAACTAAGAGAGAAGAGGAGGATGAGAGAGGATGAGAGAGAATGAGAGAGAGAGAGAGACTTAGAATGAAAAATGTTCTTTTATGTTTTTCTCCCTTGTTTGTACTTTGAAAAAGAAAACCATCATAGGATAAAGTGCTAAAAAATGCTCAGTATTTAGTTAGTTAACTTACTCAATATGCTTTCCAGAAGAAAAAAAAAATCATTACATGAAGTGGTTGACAGAATTGTAAAAATATCTCCCCAAGAGTTTTTGTTTCCTAGCTGTTCAGTAAAGCACTGATACAGGTACTGCTGAGAAGAGTCTTTCACATGGAATTAAGGTTACTAATCAACTGCTTTATATTAGGAAGGTTATCCTGGATTACCTGAGTGGACCTAATGTAATCATATGAGCCCTTAAAAGCTAAAGAGGAAGACAGAATCATCAGTCAAAGAGATGAAGCTTGAGTGACTTGAGGCATGAAAGGGACTTGACCCACACTTGTTGGTTTGAAGATGGAGGAATGGGGCCAGGAGCCAAGGAATGCTAGCAGCCTCTAGAAGCTAAGATCCCGGATGTCTAGCCAACCGGCAATACCAGCAAGAAAACAGGGACCTTAGCCCTACAACCACAAGGAAGTGAATCCTACCAATCACTCACACAAGCCAGGATGTGGATTTTGCCATAAAGCATCAAGAAAGGAACACAGCCATGTAGACACCTTGATTTTAGCCTTCTGAGACCCAAAGAAGCTAGACTTCAGACTGTGAAGGCACTGTGAGATAATGCCTGTGTTAAGTCTCTGAATTTGTGGCAATTTGTTATGGCAACATTATGAAACTAATAATCATAGTAATACAAGAGAACCTGTTTAGGACATTTGCAAAAAATGTCCTGACATATTAGCCTTTCAAAAATTACTTTCATCAAATTATAAGGCATAGATCGGAGATCAAAACCCTGAAAAATTACTACTAAGAACTCAGTGTTTTAGTGGAGGCAGGGAAGTAATGATCATGAGATGCAATCAGGGTAGATATAGTGTGTGGCTCTGTGGATGGTCCTTTGTGACTGAGTTTCCAGTTGGAAGTTTGAAAAATAAATACCAAAAAACTACACTACTTCAGAGTTTTCACTAGTGTCAGTTTCTAAAAAAAATCTCACATGAATTACTATAATTTCAACAAAACATTGATTTTACCAACATTTTATATTGTTGTAACTCTAAGATTTGAACAATAATGATATGGTTTACTGTGAAATATAGGAAATTTACAATTATATGTTTTTAAATTTTTTGCATGTAAAAATAGGTTGATTGAGACTATGCAATCCCATCTATTCACTCTTTTTGTGATTATACTGAAGTGCCATTCTCTTCAAAACAGAAAAAAATATAGAGAACTCAACTGAAACGAAAGGATTATAGTAGTATGAATTATTCATATTAGTGATATATTCAATCAATCCAAAATATTAATTGAATAACCATTATATCCAATGATTTTTATACATAAATTTACCTATATTGCTACAACACAACGCATATTTTGAATGCATTTAAATTATTTTACACACATACACAAAATAAGACTGCTGATGATTAAATTTCACCTCGAAGTATCTTATTAGGTGATAATAGTAGGTGGCACAGAGTACAGTGAATAGTACCAACTATTATTTCATCACTCACTTATAATAAGAAAACATTGAATAAAGAGTCAGTGTTGTATTTATCTCAGTTTCCCAAGCAATCAACAAAATACCTAATACATAGGAACATAAAAATGCTGTTGGCGTGAACTGTATGTTAATAGTTACACGATTTAAGCAAGAACATGACCAAGGATAAATGTATAACTGAATAGTTACGTTCTGTCATTTTGATAAAAAATTTCAAAATAACACTAAAAATCAAGTTTTATTCTTAATTATTTGCTATCTTTCATTCTCTAAACAAATATTACATGAGTACTTGCCATGTAGCAAGTATCCAAGACATTTAGGGAATGGAAACGAACAAAGAGAGTCTCTGGCTTTAAGAATTTCCTGGACATGTTAGAATGTTTGCCACATGCAATACCTGAAGATGTTTATTAGAGCTTTATTCGGCATGCAGCAAAGGGCAGAGGAGGAAGTGTTTAACTCAAGGTAAGTTGTTTATCTGATGGGGGAAAATCAGTGAAATCAGCTGAGAAAAACTGTCATGTGATATTATGGTTTAGGTATTCTGAAATGGGAAATAAAAACATTTTATACAGAAATATTAAATTATTTTATGGTGTGCAAATTAAATTTTTTGCATTGAGGTTTTTTAAAATGGCAATGTTAATCATGAACTTAAGAAAAAATATAGGTGAAAAAAGAGAAATGAGTTATATTTTTCAGGATTGAGCTGAGGGGAATATATTCCAGGCAGTGGCAATGGAAGATGCAACTTGCAGGGCTGTGAAAACTCATGGAACTTTTGAATGGTGACAGGGAGTTCAGAACCAGAGCAGAGAGGTTTCGTAGGCAGACAGGGATGAGTCTGAGAAGCAAGCAGGAGTAAGATCAAAAATGTTCTCAAATATATTGCCAACAAGTATTTTACTTCAAGCTAGGCTCTGGGAACTCAGTGACAGATGTGAATTGCCGAGGAATAACCATATTTCCATTTCAGAACAATCACACTGGCAACAATGTGGAGAGTCAGAAGGGAGGCCAGAATGTGAGCACTCAAATGAAGAAAAAACGAGCATGAGCCCAATGCCAGCAGAAATAGGGTGGAGGAGAGGGCTTCAAGAAAGGTTTAGGACATAGAGTCTGTAAGACTTTCTGATTGATTTGAAATGAAGGGGAGGAACTGCCAAAGGAAGATTCAAGGACCACCCCAATTTACTGGTTAGCAAAACTTAACTTATCACACATACTTGTGATAACTATAAACTGAGATTTAAAAAAATCTTATTTATACTTGAATTTCAGAGTTAACCTAAACATTTCCTAATAAAACTTGCCTATAATTATGATTCCTTCTATTTTTTTCCTAATACTCAAAAGCAGTGATTTTACATTTCATGTAATCATGGTATAAGTGGCATGAGAAATACTAATTGCAGAATATTTACTTCAATAAGCCTTTTTCTCATGTGTTTGAATATTTCAAAACATAGTTCGTGACATTAAAGAAAAAATAAAAAAGATATAGTTAATTCTAAAAGGCACCATGAAATGCAAAAGTGCAACCTATACTTAAAAAAACATTAAAACATTGAGTATTTGTCCACATACATTGCCCACTGATTTGCAGCAGCAGTAATTCATGTAAAAGCTATCACATAATATACATGAGATTGCTTTTCTACAATCTTGCAGAAAGGATACTTGGAAGTATCCTTTTGTACCAAAACTGGAATCATTTTTCTGATGATAGGGTAAAGTAAGGTGAAGCTTTGCATTTCATGAGTAGTCAGTAAATGTAGGTGGGTGAAATCATTTATTCCTTCCAAACAGATCACAAAATGTGTTATTCTTGATGATTTCCAACAATATTATAAGTCCTTGAAGCAGCACATGTATTTGCAGAAAAAAAAATAATATACACATAAGCAAAGCAGGGTGAAAGAAACAAAAATTTACCCATGATCCCAATAGCGATTATATATATATTTGAAAGAGAGAGAGAGAGCATGCTAGCTAACTGACTAGGTAATCAGACTCCCTAAGCATTCTTAACCACTGATTAAGAACCACGGATTCTTAACCACTGTGCCACCAGGGAAGTCCCTCCTCCATAGTTCTTGTCCGTGTTTCTGAGGAGAAACTTATGAGAGGTTAGTGGGAAGAGGTACAGACACCATTGCTGCAGGTAGGTTCAGGGTACCATTAATACTCATCCTCTCCCTCCTCAAACACTTATACTAATTTCCTCCTACCCTTAATTATTACTACAGGATTTGGTAGCTTACCTGGCTTTATGACCCAGGATTAGCTATATAATTTTCTGTGTTCAGTGCAAAATGAAATGTAGGACTCCTTGTTCAAAAATTACTAAGAATTTCAAAACGGTGACAGCAGAGCAATAGACCAAGCGTGAGGTTCTTTTAAGTATGGGGCCCTTCATTTGACCTGTGGGACTGCCCAGGTCAAATGCCCATGAATCTGGCCCTGTTGTGGCCCAAACTTAAATTTCTAAAGGGACTGAGACCTTGGTAATCACCCCTCTGTCTGGCTGGGGTTGCTGCATCCATCCACTCACAGGTACAACTGGGTAAGTTCCAAATTTCATAATGAGAATGCATAATCATTACTGAACTGAGCATGAGGAATTGGATTAATATCAAGATTTTAGGTGTGGAAATGGCAAATAGGAGCTTAGAATTCACTAAATTATAAAACTGAAGAATGTTTCAATGTTTATGCCAGTTGAATGGTATTCTTTTAACAATGTTACTTTGTTTTCATATGTGATGGGAACCTCCTAATTCCTGAAAAGACCTGTGACTTCTGAAAAAAATAAACAATATCTTGAAGTTTTGTGACTTCACACCTACTTTATAAACTAAGTGAGCTGAAGATTGGTGTTTAAAATTCTTGTGTTCTCGAGTGGACAGCTTGTGAAAAAATTGAGGAAAAAATAATACTTACTGGAAAATAAGAAATTTATTTGGTAAAGTATAAAAATATTCTATTGGAGAAGTGAATATGGCCTGTGCATTACTTATTAATAATAATAAATATTTACAAAGCACCTTCTAGGCACTAGGAAAAGTTCTAATTGCTTTACATGTTTTTTTATTATATGATAAATGCCCCCATTTTATGGATAAGGAAACAGAATAAGTAAATCTAGGTAAAAATTTAAGAGTTACAGTCTTAATCAGTTTTTAAAATTAATTACAAATTAATAAAATTCATGTTCTGGTATAAATTAAATTGTGTTTTGAATCGTTTACTTTTAAAAATTTTGTTTTAATTTTACTCAAAGAGAAAAAATATACTCCTGAGTTTGATTAGAGAGAAAAGTGGTCACATTTCAGGAACTAGGTAATATATGATCTTTATATACAACGCCAGCACCCAGGAAGAGACTGCCTATCATAAGTTGTTTTTCTCAAAATAACAGCTTTATGGAAATATAGTTTACTTACCATACATTTTACCACTTTAAAGTGTGCAATGTTTAGCATTAGTGGTTAAGTGTTCATTGTTTGGTGTATTCACAGAGTTCTGCAAGCATCACCACTATCTCATTTTAGAATATTTGCATCACCCCAGGAAGAAATCCTTTAGCAATCTCTCCCCTGTCCTTCCTCTTCTTAACTCCTATTAAACTCCTAAGTTTTTCAAAATTGAAAAAAGTCACATTGAATCCTAACCTGAGGCCCCATTTTTTTGTCTGTTTGTTTTTAAGCTGTGAAAGTCTTATTTGTTTGAAGTTTATGATAATTTTGTTTTTAAGAGATTTACAATGCCAAATTGCTGAGTGTTTGATAGTAATGTTAATTTAAATGTGTTACACTAGATATAACAAAATTCAGATTTTTCCTTATGTAGTATGTTTAAGATGGGCTGCTTGTATATTTTAACCCCTTAACATGACTCTGCATTGAATTTCTATGGTAACTGCATTTCTGCAAAAACATAAAAACATTCAGTGGCTGTGCCCTCTCTCTCCTTTTCCTGTTGCCTTTCAGATCAGGAGAGTATGTCTCTCCAGAAGTCACTGGAATGCCCTACATACATTTATTATTATTGCTATTTCCATCCCCCAAATTAATATCAAAACTACCATGATAGATTTGTAAAGAAACCATTTAGGACTACTCATGAGAAAGAAAATTATCTTGGAGAATGACAGAAAAGAAAAAAAAAATACAGTTAGAAGATGGGAAGTCAAATTCAAACTGTTTGGCCTAATCCTGAATGTATCATTTTCATTATATAGTCAAATTCTGCTGTGCCCACTTGACTTTATGGCTTAATGATATGATTATGCCCAGTTGATGATGAGTAGCTCTGGTCATAGGATCACCTGAAATCCTAGTCATGTTTAAATAGAAGATAGTGGTATGTGAGAAGCTCTTACTCAAACTAAGAGTAATTTACTGTCACAGCAACCAAGATTTTGTCCCCCAACTTCAATTAGGCTATGATGTTTTATCATAATATTTCATTCCTCTCAGATTTCCTATCTTTGGTTATAGGACCAGATGGTTTCACTGGTGAATTCTACCAAATATTATAAGAAGTCATACCATTCCCTTTCAAACTTCTCCAAAACATAGATGAGGAAAGAACACTTTGAAATTCATCTTACAAGGCCATCATTACCTGATACCAAAGCCAGACAAGGATATACAAAAAAATTAAATTACAGGTCAATATACGTGATGAACATAAATGCAAAATTACCCAATAAAATATTAGTAAATCAAATTCAACAGTACATTAAAAGGATCATACACCATGATCAAGTGGGCTTTGCTTCTGGGATGCAAGGATGGGTCAACACTTGCAAATTAATCAATGTGATTCACCACATTACAAAATAAAGGATAAAATCCTGTGATTATCTTAATAGATGCAGAAAAAGCATTTGACAAATTCAACATCTTTTCCTAATAAAAAACTCTTAACAAAGTGGATATAGAAGAAATTTATCTCAACATAATAAAGGCCCTATATAACAAGCCCACAGCTAACATCATAATCAGTGATGAAAAGCTGAAAGCTATTGCTCTAAGATCAGGAACATGACAAGAATGCCTGTTCTCACTATTATTTAACACAGTACTGGCAGTCCTAGTCAGAGCAATTAGTCAAGGAAAAGAAATAAAAAGCATTCAAATCAGAAAATAATAATTTAAATTGTCTCTGCTTGCAGATGATATGATATAATATTTATAATAGACTTCACCAAAAGACTGTTATAACTAATAAACAGTTTCAGTAAAGTTGCAAGATACAAAATCAATATACAAAGGTCAGTTGTGTTTCTATACACTAATAATACCTATCAGAAAGAGAAATTAAGAAAACGATCTCATTTACAATTGCATTAAAAAGAATAAAATACTTGGTAATAAGTTTGATCAAGGAGGTGAAGGATTTGTACACTCAACAATTGTTCCATATTGAATGTTGAGCATCTTTTCATGTACCCGTTGGCCACTTGGGTGTCTTCTTAGGAAAATGTCTACTTAGTTCTTCTACCCATTTTTTAGTTGGATTATTTTGTATTGAGTTGTATGAGTTCCTTATATATTTTGGACATTAACCCTTTACTCCGTATATGGTTTGCAAAAATTTTCTCCCATTCTGTAGTTAGCCTTTTTATTTTGTTGATTGTTTCTTTAGCTGTGAAGAAGCTTTTTAGTTTGATATAGTCCCACTTGTTGATTTCTGCTTTTCTTGCTTGTGTTTTTGGTGTCAAATCCAAAAAATCATTGCCAAGATCAATGTTAAGGAGCTTTCCCTGCATGTTTTCTTCCAGACGTTTTATAGTATCAGGCCATATGTTGAAGTGTTTAATCCATTTTGAGTTAATTTTTATGAGGAGTATAAGATAGAGGTACAATTTCATTTTTCTTCATGTGGTTATCCAGTTTTCCAGACACCATTTGTCGAAGACAGTATTCTTTTCCCAGCAAAATAAGGTATCAAAGAGGTATCAGCACTTCTGTCATTATTGCAACTTTATTCAGAATAACCAAGGTATGAAAAAACTGAAGTGTCCACCAATGGATGAATAAATAAGATGTAAAATATATATGTATGCATATATATATATTATAATTAATATTATAATATATATATAATTCAGCCATGAAAAAAAATAAAATTCTGCCATTTACAACAACATGGATGGACCCTGATTTATTATGCTAAATGAGCTAAGTCAGACAGAGGAAGATTAAATACTGTATGATATTACTTATTTGTGGATTCTAACAAAGATAAACTTGTAAAAACAGAGAGTAGAATAGTGATTACCAGGGGCTGAAGGTTGGGGGGTTGGGGAGATGTTGTTTAAGGATACAAACTTACAACTAGTAGATAAATAAATCCTGAAGTTCTAATGTAGAGCATAGTAATTATAGTCACCAATACTGTATTATGAACTTCAAATTTACCAAGAGACTAGGTCTTAATTGTTCTCATCACAAAAAAAGAAGTGATAATTATATGACACATTAAAGGTATTAGGTAACACTATGGTGGTAATCATATTGCAATATATAAATGCATCAAATCAACACATTGTACACCTTAAAATTACACAGTGTTATATGTCAATAGTATCTCAATTAAAAAACAAAAAAAAGTAATTGGTTGAATAACTTAGTTATCAGAATTGATGTATGTGTAACTTAACCACCTCAACGTGAAGCCCTGATTTCTTTCTAGTCTAAGCTTCAGAATTCAGTTTTACAGTTGTAAATTAGAAATGAGGATTTTGAAAAGTCCTACACATAAATTCATGTAGATACATATAGCACGTGCACACACACACACATCATACTTTGTATATTTATTTTGAATAGAAAATGGAATAAGCAGGTGAGTAGTTTCAAAGTTGAAGATTTATTCATTTTTGGAAATTTTTAGGTAATTTTAGTCAGTTTGATATAAATATCAATATACTATATGTTGGCTGCCATTGGTCTAAAAATCTACCAGATCTTCCAGCTCCATGCTACTAATAATATCTAGTACTGTTGTGAGCTGAACTGTGTCCCCCCCAAAGATATATTGAAGTCCTGAACCCAGGCACCTGTGAATGTGACCTTATTTGGAAGTGGGGTTTCTGTGATTTAACCAACTTAAGGTAAGGTCATATTGGATTGAGGTGGGCCCTAAGTCCAATGACTAGTGTCCTTATAAGGAGAAAGAGACACGGAGAGGTAGACACGCAGGGTAAAGGGCCATATGATGGTGGAGACAGAGGTTGGAGGGATGAAACTTCAAGTCAAGGCACGCCAAGTGTTTGCCAATGATCATCAGAAGTTAGGGAGAGGCAATGAAGGATTCTTCCCGAGAGTCTCCAGAGGGAGCCTGGCACTGCTGACACATCAATTCCAGACTTCTAGCCACCAGAACTGTGAGAAAATAAATTTCTGTTGCTTTAAGTCATATACTTGTAGTATTTTGCTATAGCAGCACTAGGATATTAATACACATACTGTGTACAGTAGTAAATAGTAGATTGGCCAGTGATATTCCAACTGGGTAAACATTTCTTTGACATGTTCTTACACAGATGGGCATTCACCATACCTTAATGACTTGCAATTTATAATTTTGCTTCTGTGACACACCCATGATATGAACTTTGGAACAACAACAACAAACAAAAAGTACTGGGTGAAGGAACAGTATTGTTTCTCCTGAGAGACAATTAGAAACTGGTTTCAGACAGGCTGGAAGTAGAGAATGCAAATTTTCTGTTAAAAACCAGTGGAATAAAAGCATTTTATTTCAATCTCATCTTTTCAACCCCTGGCAAATGCCTAAAAGAACAAAAGAGTAGTAGAAAATTCAAGATTTAATATAATAGAAAAAAAAAACTTCAATATACAAATAGAATTACACTAGCCAAAAAATGTGAAATATTAACCTAAACAAGAGTGCATGATATTTATTTTCACAAACTTCCTCAGTCTCCAAGATATTTGTATATTTCCGAAAAATTAAGTATCTTATTCTACATAATCTCTACAAAATGACAGTTAAGACATCAAGAGTTATAGGAAGGCTCTGGGTACTGTGGAATATATCCTGTTGGGACCGATATTTGCGACAGAAAAGCAGATACCTGGCAAATAAAAAACAAATAAATAGTAAAAATAAATAAAACCATCTGTACACTTTCTTTCCTAGCCTGAAAGTTGCTTCACTGAGAGTTGAATAGAGAAGGAAAAGCATTGCCATAGACTAAATGTTAGTGCCCCCATTCATATGTTAAAACTTAATTTACAGTGGGATGTCATTTGGAGGTGGGGCCTTTGGTTGGTGATCAGGTCATAAGGGCAGATCCCTCATGAATGAATGACACCAAACCTGCTGGCACCTGATCTTGAATTTCCCAGCCTCCAGAAGTGTGAGAAATAAGTTTCTGTTGTTTATAAGTCACCCAGTCTATGGTAATTTGTTATAGCAGCCTGAATGGGCTAAGACATGATTTTATAAGTTGAGGGGTGCTCTGGATACTCTAGCTTTCAATACGATGGTCTCTCAATATTACACTTTCCTTTCTGCACTTTCTTCTGTACTTTTGAGGGATAAACCTGCAAGCCACATATTTCAGACAACCTAGCTTTCTGAATTTCTCTTGGTTTCTGGCAATTGGAGGCACTAGATGGAATTTAGAAGGAAGAAATAAGAAACAGAATATTACTTTGCTATTTCAGTTTCTTTCAGCACCTAGGGGCTGTGACAGTAGCAGGACCATAACGACAAAAGAAGGCATCTTGCTCATGGTCTTCTTGGCATGGAACCTCCATTCTAGAAGAAGAGCATGCAGGGGTGGAGGCAAAGAAAGGCAGACCAGCTCTACAATATACAAAACTTTATTGAATTAAATGCTCGCAAAATGGGTGAATTTTATAATATTTAACCTATATTTTATAAAGCTGTTTTTTTAAAGGTGATTTTAGGCAGCAGTGAATGTCAGCAAATTTGAGAGTAATTTGGCAGCAATGGTAGAGTGGACTCCCGGTTTTTGCTTAATAGCAAAATACATTTCTAACAGTAGCAGACACAGACAGAGAGCTTACCCCTCATACTGTCAGCAGCTCTGGGGCGAAAATGGTCACATGAGCTGTAGTCTAAGGCAGTGACAGTTTCTTGATTTATGAAGAACGACCCTCCTCTTCCCTTAACGCCTTTAGCCATTCCATCACTCTAGTCACCCGTGATCAGCTATAAATTTCCCCATCCTTAAATACTGAATGGTTTTCACATCTGCCAAATGTACGCTGAATACCAAAGAAGATTTTTCTGTCACCCAAGCAATTTGTTGAGGAAAAGTTTGGAGTCAACACCTCTGAATCCACGTCCCAGATAGTGCCAGTTACCATAGTTGTCAACATCTCCGGCAAGCAGCAAAAATAATTCAAAGATGGATCATACTTAGAAAGAAAATGATATGTGCTCTATGCGCAAAACATTTTTCTTTAAATCAGTAAACGGTCATTTCCAATAAAAAGATGGTTACAGTAAAACAAAGGAATGAAAGAAATGCTTCTCATTATTCTCACAGAATTTATAGATAATATCATCTTTATAAGTAATAAGTGAAATTTGAACAATGAGAAAAAAGTATTCCAAAAAGACTTTATAGGATGTCCAAAGAATATAGAATTGAGTTGCAAAATGTCACAATATGACAAAAAATGAAAAGCCAGTGTAGAGAATAATGCCCGTTATAGGTGGAAAAAGTTAGATGTTTATAAGTAGTTATGAGGGTGACTCAGAGAGAAAGAAAGAGAGAGAGGGAGGGAGGTGGAGCAGGGAGAGAGAAAGGGGAATGTAAACATGATCACAGAAGGAACGCTAGACTTTAAAAAGGTATATCTAACATGCATTATTGATATTTTTAAGAAGAACTAAGCAAATGAAAATATAGAAAGAGTCTAAAGTATAATTTTTTCAACATTTTTCTGAAATAAAGACAAGTTGAATGTGTAGACTGAAGGGGCTCATAGATTTCCAAGAAATAATGAAACCTAACATTCATACCTACCATTACAAATCAAAGCATATTCTGGTAAGGATGTTAAAATTCAGGTACAAAGAAAGAATCCTAGGAGTAGGAGGGGAAAAAACCATGCCCCCTACTAGTGTGAAATATCAAGATGGATTCGACATCTTCACAGTAATATTCATGCAAGGAGACAGTTTGATCAGTATCTAAAATATACTAAGAGGAAGAATATGTGATGCAAGAATTTTATAATCAGCTAAGTAATCCTTTGATTTTAAAGAAAACTTTCGAGTAAAAAGGAAAAGCGTGCACGAAGTTATGCCATTTATGAATAACAAGGTCTGAAACTCCTAGGGGACAAGGTTAGGCAGTGATAAAGAAAGAAAAGGGAGAAAATGGAGCTGAAATCAACTGATTAGGTGATGAGAACTAAAGGATATTTTTTAAATTGACAGAGTAGACACCCATGTCAACCCACCCCCCCACTCCTGCCCAAATATGTTAAGATTAATTTTTATTTAATGAAAGTGACAGAAGCGTGAGATGTTCACATGATCAGAGCAAAGGTAGCAGGAATATTCAGCCAGCCTCCTTTGGGTTGCAGAGTCTGTTAATTTTGACTCTGTTCCCACGTGAGGACTCTTGTCAATATGCAAAGCTCATTTTTTCTAAGCTCAAAGCTTTTTCAGAATCAAGTCACCTAACACCATTCAGAAAGAACTTTAAGCAGCATCTATGTCCTTCCTGTGAAATATTTATGAGCAACTTGGATTCTGACTTTCCTGTCAAACCCACCAAAGCCTAGTCTACATTCTCTTTTAAGGACACGATGGATGTTGGAAATGGAAATCCTGTTTATCCCCAGTCCACATCCATCTTTCTATTTTTTTCTATTTCTATAGATGATAGAGAATATAGATATAGTTAATTTCTCACTGAGCTTATTAAAAAATCTATGTTCTTACAAGATGTTACTTATTTCATTTGATTTCCCCAATACTGTTAATAGTTGGCATCATAATTCCCATTTTACAGCATAAAAATTTCAATTCCATTAGGTTAAATCAATTTGTTCTAAATTACACAGAAATTCAGTTTTGTGTCTGGTATTAGAAGAATCTCTTTGTACTTCCCCACCACCCCTTACTGTAGTTGTAAAATTCACCTATTGGCAATCACATATGATAAATGATCATATGATTCAGGAGAATAAATTACAAGTGTTAAACTTAAAAATAATGACTTGTTAGTTCCCTATCCCCACATCTTTAATAACAGAAATCACAGATCTTGTTCATGAGGATCACAGTTTTTGCAGTAAAATACTGGATTTTTATTTCTATTGCTATGACAGTATTATTATAGTAATACCAAAACAAGAAAAAGACAATACACAAAAAGAAAACTACACACCAATTTCCATCATAAAATAAATGTAGAAATCCTTAGCAAAATATTAATAAATAGAATTAGCAATATATAAAAATAATTATACACCATTACCAATTCATTCTGAGCATGTAAAGCCAGTTCAATATTCAAGAATTATCAATGTAGTTTACCCAATCCTAAAGAAAAAAAAATTGCATGGTCATATAATTCAATGCAGAAAAAGGGTTTGACAAATTTCACAACCATTCATGTTGTAAAAACAACAAACAAACAAAAAGCTCTCAGAAAAATAGGAATAGAGAATAACTTCTTCCACTTGATAAACAGCATCTATGGAAATCAAAAACAAAAAGAAAACCAAAACCAAAAATCCCAAAGTTAACATTATACTTAATGATGAAAGACTGAATTATTTCCCTCCTCAAGATCAGGAACAAGGCAAGGATATTCACTCTCACCGCACTCATTTAACATAGTATGAGGTGTTCTAGCAAGTTCAGTAAGGCAAGAAAAACAATTAAAAGACAGATATGTAGGTAAGAAAGAAATAAAATTGTCTCTATTCGCAGATGATATGATTATATACAAACTGAAGTCTAGGAATACACATATACTCAAAAAATACCCTTTTAGAATTAATAAGTTAAGCAAGGATACAGGATATAAAACAAACATAAAATATTAATTGTAAACCTATTTGCTAGGAATTAACTATGGGCAGTGAGATTTTTATAATCACTCAAAAATGAAATATAGAAATATATCCAAATAATCAAATATTTACAAGACTTGTCATCAAAAAACTATAAAATGCTCATGAAAAAAATCAAAGAGGTTCTAAATAAATGGAAGACATTCAGTGTTTATAGATTGGAAGCTTCAGCTTGGTAACTGTTAGTTTTGCAAGGGCCATCATAACAAAATATCAAAGACTGGGTAGCATAAATAAAATAAATATATTTTCTCACAATCCTGGAGGCTTATTAAAGTCCATGATCAAGATGTCAGCAGGGTTTTATTTTGCCTAAGCCTTCTCTTCTTTGCTCGTAAATGGCCATCTCTTCTCTGTACCTTCAGAGTCTTCCTCTATGTGTGTCTGTGTCTTAATTACAAATCAGGTTGGATTAAAGCCCATCCTAATTACCTCATTTTAATTTAAATACCTCTTTAAAGAATATCCCAAATATAGTCACATTCTCATATTGTTAAGTCTGGGGGGTTAAGACTTCTACACATAAATTTTGGGCAGAGTCAATTTGCTCATAACAGTAAGGATTTCAATTATGCCAAAATTGATATATAATTTTAAAACAATTCTCATCAAGACATCAGCAAGAATTTTTGTATAGACCAGATTTAAAAATATATATGGAAAAGAACAAAGGAACTAGAAGAACAAAAAGAATTTGGAAAATGAAGAATATAGTAGAAGAAGCCAGTCTACCCAATTTTAAGCCTTTTTTTAAATCTTTTTTTTATTACTGCTTTATTTATTTATTTTGGAGTATAGTCACTTTACAATATTTTGTTAGTTTCTACTGTACAGTAAAGTGAATCAGCTATACGTATATATATATCCTCTCTTTTTTGGATTTCCTTCCCATTTAGGTCACCACAGAGCACTGAGTAGAGTTCCCTGTGCTATACAGTAGGTTCTCATTAGTTACCTATTTTATACATAGTATCAATAGTATATATATGTCAATCCCAATCTCCCAATTCATCCTTATACTATCTTTAGTAATCAAGACTGCGTGGTGTGAGTGGAGGAATAGACACATAGGCCAATAGAAGAGAACAGAAAATTCCGAAATAAACTCACAAATATGCCCAAATGATTTTTGACAAAAGTGAAAGGAACAATTCAATGGAGAAAAGATAGCCTTTTAAACCAATGGTACTAGAGCAATCTGATAGGTTAAAAAAAATTGAGCCTTGACTTGTCACACATCTTACATAAAAATTAATATTCTGGTTGTGATATTGTACTATAATCTAAGATGTCGCCATTGAGAGAAACTGGGAAATGAGTACATGAGACACCTCTGCATTATTTCTTATTACTGCTAATGAACCTACAATTACTTCAAAATGAAACTTTTAAAAAAATTTAAATACAACATTTAAATCCT
The DNA here is from genome assembly GCF_059928025.1 of Delphinapterus leucas. NCBI lineage: Eukaryota > Metazoa > Chordata > Mammalia > Artiodactyla > Monodontidae > Delphinapterus > Delphinapterus leucas. Next base: position 37,316,680 of record NC_143129.1, read on the forward strand.
AAATAAGATCAATAATCTGAATGTTGATTCATAGTAAAGCCTTTGTCAGTTTGGTGCTTGTGCTATCAACAGCAAGGCAGACTGCTATGATCAGGTGAAAAAACGAGATTACTGTGTGTAGCCGCTCATCCTATAATACCCCACTTGAGTACAGACCTAAATAGAAGACAGTCCTATTTACCAATCAGCTGGGGGAACACATACTGTCTATATATATGTATATATTTCATTTTTAGGAGATTAAAGAAATTCCTAAGCTATAAAATCAACACTACAGTGCTTAGGACTCAGAAATGTTATCTGCTAACTTCATAGTTTATGAAGATCTTTCATTATGAGCTTAAGGGAAGAAAAGAAACTAATATGTAAATTAAGCAAAAGAAAGTTATAATAAAAGAGAAACTCCAACAGAGAAGGTAATAAAATTCCAGTGGAGATCATTATAGGTACTTTTAAGAAATAAAGGTAGTAGAACATAATGATAAGCATGATTTAGAACAGAAAAATGTTGAGAATAAAAGCAGTACATGCAATTTTAAATGGCCAATATAACCTCCAAAAATGACAGAAACTGAGGATGGAAATTATTTTCCAAATATAATTTTAAATGATTTTTTACCAACTGAGGAAATTCTTTCAGCCTAACATTCTCCCTCAAGGGACATTTGGATTTGAACTCCTAAAGATGGGAAGATAATTGGTATTTTATTGCTCAATATGTTTGCAACCATAATGATGAAAATATTGTTTATTTACTTTCAATTTTGAGTCAATCTTAAGGCCACGGAAAGAAGATGCTATGTTTAAGGATGGAATGAAAATCCAAGAGCTATGATAAAAATGTAACTTACACAAAGCAGATTGTGAAGAAAATTGGGTAGAGAAGCAAGGGCATTAAAATTGTCATATAAAGTATGAAAACTGAATTAAAGGACTATAGAAAAATGATTGAGTTTAATTACATTGTTTATACTAAAGATAATTGACAGAAAAACCAAAACAATAACATAATTGACTAAAACAGTTGGAGAAGAGGACCTGAGTGAGTTAAATATTTATATTTGATATTGGGGGAATAATAAATATTATCTGATATTAATAAATTCAGAAAATATATATTGTTTGAGAAGGGAAATAACCAAAATATAAACAATTGTGAAGAACTTGTCTGGAGAGTAGACTTAGAAGTGAAGAAGTGATCTGACTCTGTTGATATTTAATATAAAACATTCTTTAACATGTGATTTTTTTAATGAGCATATATTACTTGATAAAACGAAATATTTTAAAACTACAACCCTACTTACTTATAAGTGATAGTGATTTATATGATAGGAAGGTGCTTATTGTTGAATTGATATGAAAAAATTTAGAATAGAAGCAATTACCAAACTAGAATCATGCATGTAAACATTTTTTCTAGCATTTTTTATGTGTTAAAATATGTTATTTTTCTTTGCTTTATACTGTTGAATTTGAAATATCACCCACCCAAGGCTCTTTGTTTCTCCCTAGTTACTTGGCTAGAGGCTGCTTCTATTTGCAAGGACATATCATGTGAATTACAAGGAAGTAAAATAATTGGCCTTCAACGAGACTAAATTTTCACCAAGTGGATTATTGTGCCCTGATAATGCCCACAGTCTAAATGACAACACTCAAAACTCAAATGTGTTCTTAATTTAATTAATTATAATTTCCAAGTTAGGGAAATTGTGTTTTGTATAAAATATTATTTCATTAAATTAGCCACAATAAGAAATAAGAATCACCTTTCATTGGGAATATACAAGAGTAAGTTTCAAATAATTTTATCATGGAAAGTGTTATGATAATCATTTCTAATATTTACAGTTAAGAATCTTAAAATCCTTCTGGCTTTACTTTCAAGAAAAGTCATCAGCAACGTTTAAAAATGTATGCTTATGAAATAAATCATCCAATTACTCTATTTCTATGTTTAAATTCCCCAGTTCTTCTGGCAATAGAATATAAGTCACTGAAGCTTTGTTTCCAGTGGAAAGTGGCTGGTACTTCCAAACCTACCCCAGAAACCCACAATTATATAATCTGCAATAATTATCCAGTTATTTTTAGATCACTTCCATGGTGTTAATATTTACTTGTCATGTTACTTATTTTCACAGCTAGGCATCACATCACCCATCTTTACAAATAAATTTATTACAAATTAAAGGATATAATCCTTCTTCTCTGACTAGTTTTCTACAATTTCTTTTTCCCAGCAACAAATATAATTAAAAATAATAATTGATCATTTGTTTTAACTTGTCAGTAGAACTTACCGTTTCCTGGTAAGGACATCTTTGTTAAAATTGGATGATTTTTAAATGTGTCAAAATGATCAAGATAATAAAGGTCTTGAAATATTTGCCTTTTTGAATTTAGAAATGTAAGCTATGACAGAATACAATTTCTTTCTGTAAAACACATACAAAAATGAAGAGCACGTTTCAAATAGTTAACTGTTATTTCACAAGGATCATAAAAATTAAATAATTAGATGAGGAACTCTGTTCCATTATTCAACGGGACAATTAGTTCTATCAACATTTACAAGTTTTAAATATAGATTTATAATGCAAATATATTTATAATGTACTTTTATCTTTTATAGTGTATTTTTAAAATCTTCAATTAAAATCAGTAATCAAAAGAATTTAACATTAATTATAATAAAGCATTTATTATAATGTTTCTTTTATTCTTCAGTTATACTATTTCAATACTTTAAATACATGTTCAATTTTATTACCATATTTATGAATTAAAAATCTTAGTTTTGCTTAATGTCCTCCACTAGCAAGAAAACAAAAATTGAATGATACATTTCCATTTACTTGTAACTTGAATTCTTTATAAATAATTTTATTTATCAAATATGAATAACTATGATTATAAATATAAGCTTTCAAAAAATGAGAAAAGCGAAGATACAGTTCATGAATTTGTGCTAATGACAGTTAATTATGCTTAAACTTTATTGTCAATTTGAACAAAAAGCTATCACAAAAACAAAGTAGGACATTATATAATGATAAAAGGTCAAATCACCAGGAAGATACAACAATTACAAATATATATTCATGCAACATCAGAGCACCTAAATATATAAAACAAACACTGACAGAATTGACTAGAAAAATAGACAGAAGTACAATAATAGTAGACGATTTCAACGTCCCACTTTTAAGAATGGAGAGACAGTTACCTTATAGGGAACAATTTTTATGAGTTTTTCTTCTCTCCTTCCCTTATTTATTTTTGCAAATATATTTTAAAAAAGCACAAACTGTGAAATAATAAAGAAAGAAAAGAAACAGAGATGAAAGAGAGAGAAAGGGGTGGAAGGAAGGATGGAAAGAAGGAAGGAAGGAAGGGAGGGTTTCTTACACAAAAGGTGACATACTATACACAGTTTTCTGCAACTTCCTTTTATCACTTAACAATTTATACTCCAAAATATACAATATATAATCCATTTAATCCATTTTGTAGAGATCTTCCCAACTGCTTTGCACAAGTACATAGTAATCCACTGTGTAGATATATTGCAGTTTATATAACTGTTGGATTTTGGTGTTAGAATTTTGGATTTTGGGGGTGATTTCAATTTTGTTACTAGTACCAATAATGTTACATTGAAGAACATTTGATACATGTCATTTCAAACTAATGTCATTGTACTTTTGGATCTTTGGAACAGATTCCTGGAAGAGGGATTGATAGGTCAAAGGCCAAATACAGCTATGATTTTGTTAGATATTGATAAAATCTTCTCCATGGATGTTGTCCCATTTTACATTTTGAAAAACAAAATATTAGACTGCTTTTTCCTCCTTAGCCTCACCAACAGAGTGTTATCAAACTTTTCATATATTTCAAATCTTACAGGTGACTAATGGTTTTGGTTTTAATTAGCATTTTTCTCATTATAAAGATTATAATACAATATGAAATATATTTTCTAACAAACATTGTTCCATTGAAAATATGAAATCTACATTCGGATCTGAGTAGCCCAGGGAAGTATCCTGGGTTAATGACATAAGTGGCTATTTAGTTGTAATTAATTAGGTTAATATGAAACCATCCGTTTTACTCAGGACTGCAGATTAAAGAGATAGGGGAAAGAAAGGCAGAACAGAAGAAAGGGAAGGAAAGACGAAAGGAAGGAAGGAAGGGAGAGAGGGAGGAAAGGAGGGAGGGAGGGAGGGGTGAATTAAGCTAGGTCTGAATTAAGACAAAAAAATATATGAATAAATGGGAAAGAACTGCTTAAATCAATGTAATTACCTTTGCTTGAAATCTGTGTTATAGTTTGAAGTCTGTGCCATACCTACCTTGTTAAGAAAAACACTAAATTTACCTATTTTGCTCATATTCATGTTTCTCATAAACTCTGACCAGAAATTACAAATTTTAAAGTTTTACCACATTTCAGCAGTAAACTACGTGCATAACCTCAGAAATGGATTGATGTCTCTTGTTAATACATATTTTGTTCATCAAATGCTGGGTAGGAGCTACATATTAGTATATATCCTCAAAATTTTATTGCATTTAACACACCAGAAGGGACATTATACAACTAATAAGAAGTGAAGTCATGTTAAGTTATTTGATCAAATATGTTTCTTGAAAACTGCCTAAGAACATCAAAACAATTAGTCAAACTCAAAATTCAATCTGAGTTAGCATTCATATTCAAAGATTTGAATTCAAAAGTAAGTTCAGAGACCAAATATTATATTTTGATTTGTTCTGAAGTGGCCGTCTGCCCATATGAAAAAACTACTGTAACAGTTTGGCAGGGAGTTTAAAGAACCAAAATAACTACTCTGTGCAGGTCAGGTTCACAGGCATCTGGGTGTTGACTTGGAAAGCACAAAAAGTAATAATCACAGCATGTGGTACTTTACTGAGTAGCCAGCCAAAAGTGTCTGTCTAAATAGTCAAAAATTTTGGCTGTCATAAGAATCCTTTGAGGAAACTTTATAAATACTTATCAAATTTCAAATATCAGTGGCCAACATTTTTAAAAACACCATAAAGACCAAATAAAATGTTATAGAAAAGTTATAATAATCCTGAGGTTCCCATAATTTATATCCTGGCACATTTAAAAATGTTCGTTTTGTTTAAAAATGGGCTTCAAAGATATCAATAGTTTTATTTGTATATTTTATAAATATTTGTGTGCTAGTCAATAGTCTGATTTTTAATTGTTTAAAGCAAATCCACAAAGAGCTACTTTAGTCATGCTTTGCAGGAAGGAGTTCAAGGGGAATATCCTCTATCTTCACCCCTCTGCCCCTCCCCTACCTTCAAGTCTTCTCACAGGTCTCTGCCTGGGAACTGCGGACCTTTGCTGCTCCTTTTCTTGGAAGAGTGGCTGTTGAAAGGAGTTAAATATGGCTCTTGGGTAAGTAAGTCTGGGTTGGAGGGCCATGAAGAAGGGTCAGCAAGAGGACAATCTCCCTTGGTGTCCAGAACTTGTAGAATAGCCTGCAATAGAGTGGACCACCAGCTGAGCTCTTTGAAGTGAGAGCTACAGGCTGGCAGGGAGAAGGGTGACCCCAGTGTCAACCAAGAAAAGTTAGATATGGCTGCACTTCAGAGAGCTCACCAACCAGGTGATGGTCACCAATAACAGCAGGAGGATGTTCCCAGTGCTGAAGTTGAGTATGTCTGGCCTGGACCCGAACACCATGTGTTGTTTCATCTTGGATTTTGTGATGGAGAGCAACCACTTCTGGAAGTGTGTGAACAGAGAGTGGGTGCCTGGGGGGTCAGTCCAAGCCATATGTGCATATTGAACTCCTTACATAAATAAAAACTCTAAATTCATATAGTATGAGTTGAGGGTCTACAGGGGATGACTATCAGCCACGGCATTCTCAATGCATATCTATCAAGGCTTACCAGAAAGAGATTACAGCTCTTAAAACTAAATACAACTGATTTGCAAGGGCTTGCTGTGATGCAAAAAGAAGCAGGGATCACAAAGATAAGATGGAAGAACCCAGAGACAAACAGCAACCTGGGTATTACTAATGGAAGTAGCTTAACCCTGGACTCAGTTCCTTCTATCTGCTGTCAACCCCCATCCTCAGTTTGGAGGTCCTGTCTCACTTTTCTCCACCCATGGCTGTGAAAAATGCTCTATGCTGAGGAACCACAGTTCACCCATCCCTGTCCCTGTCCTCAAAGCTGTGCCTAGGACCCCTCCCCACTTGGACAAGCTCATACTTAGCCCATACACTCATTGGAAAAATTCTCCAACCTATTCTGACAATTCACTTGCAAGTTGTCCATGATCTGGTCCCATGAACTTAGCCCATCCTCAGCGTGTGTGTACATACTATCATGTTACTCCTGAGCACAACAGGACTGCATCAGTACCCCAACCTGTGGTCAGCTAGCAGAGCAACTTCACACCAGGGTCTCAGACAGCATAGCTACCTAATGGGCTGGGAGTCCAGTCCTTCCCAGTGAACACTATCTTACCCAAATAATCTCAGGTCCCTTCTCCTCAGGATTCTCACTCTATAAGAACCATGTCATGGCCACAGATATTCCTGACAGCCAATATCACACCTTGGCCTCATAACCTCATGGATATCCCTGTCACCACCTTCCATGTAAACCAAAGCCTTTCCTTAAAATATACACTATATTTTTTTTATGTCTACCAGTTTTACTCAGGATTTGATCTAGGTACAAAATGACAGTCTCATAGGTCAAGAAAGAAAAAAAAATCTTATTAACTTCACTTTAAAATATGAAAAGGAATATGTGTTCTGTTGTTCATCAAAAAAATAACCCCACCCATCATCTGCAACACAAGTGTAGTCCTATGTTGTGTTTATATGCTACAGATGAATTTAAGTATGGAAACAAAACTCAGTTGGACTTTTAAATCACCATTACTTGATCATAATAAAATTTTGTTTGCTAAGATCCAGAAACTTATTTTTTTGTGTCTCTTACAGAATATAGAAGATGTGACACACTAGAATTAATAAACTCAACTCATCTTATTTAGTGAAATAAAAAGCATACTTTCAATTGCATTCCTTGTTGCTTCAGAGTAGTTTTCAGGTCCCTTTTGTGACAGCTATCATACTTATAGTTAAGCTGTTAGGGACAAAATAATAAATTCATAGTTGAGGACAACAGACTTTAACTGAAATGGAAATTTCACTGTTCTGCCCAATAGAATGTGTTTATTTTCAGCATATGTAATTGTCTCTTGTATTGTTAAACCTACAATGGCAATATTTTTCTTCTGAAAAAAATAGCCAAAGACAATCAGCAAAACATTTTCTGCAAAATAAAGGCAATATGCAAAAAAAAAAAAAAAAAAGAAACAACAGCAAAAAACTAAATACAGTTCTAAAAAGATCTAGTGAGAGGATTCAGTACTAGAAATTAGTGACAAATATAATCCACTAAAATTTTCAAAATTTACATAGCTCAAATTCTCGTCTTTTGCTAACTTACTGTGTATCTAGAAATATTTATTTTGGAAAATACTGAGCAAACTTCTTTTTCCCAGAATGAAAAACTTTAAAGTTTAAGATGGATTACACAAAAGAACACATGCTTTTCTTTTCAAAGGAGAGTGATTTTTTTTTTTTTTTTTTGGCAGTACTCTCACTGTTGCAGCTTCTCCCGTTGTGGAGCACAGGCTCCGGACATGCAGGCTCAGCGGCCATGGCTCACGGGCCTAACCACTCTGAGGCATGTGGGATCTTCCCAGACCGTGGCACGAACCCGTGTCCCCTACACCGGCAGGCGGACTCTCAACCACTGTGCCACCAGGGAAGCCCTAAAGGAAAGTGATTTTAAGAGCTTATAATTACTTAGTAAAGGTTTTCTGAAGATCAAATGCTTTTTAAATGCCCCTTTTTTGGTAATCTCTAAATTAATTGGAAGCATGTAAAATTGTTCTAAATTAATGATAAAAAAATCAACTTCATATTTTTTAACTGGCTCTTTAAGTTTTATATTAACAAATTGTAGTTCATGATATACCTTAAAATATTCTGATAAAGTATCCAGATTAAGTTCATCCAAAGAAGAGATAATGCATTTCTACATTTGTTTGTGATAATTGGAGCAAAGACTGTATTAAACTAAATAATGATACTTTGACAGTGTAAAGATGCAAATGTACATGAAAGTAATATTTTTCCAATGGTGAGAAGATGTATTTTATACTAGACCTGACTTAAGGCTTTTGCACAGGATATTTCTTTGTCTGGAAATGACTTTCCCCACATAATTGTCTGGCTTACTCCTTCAATTTCATTCCTCACAGAGGCCACACCTGACTACTCCACATCAACTGCCCCAATGTACTATGAAAACTCTTGGTCTGTTAGATTTTTTTCATAACATGAATTTTTATCTACTATGTTTATTATTTTATTTTCCAAATTTTTTATTGATTGCCTCCCTTGCCTCTGCCAGAATTCAAGTTCCTAAAGTGCAAGAACTCAAGTTTTTCTTGCTAGTTGATCAGTCCCCAAGACCTAGAATCATTTTTGGAAAATAGGAGCCCAGTACATATGTGTCCAAAAAACACTCAATGACCTAGGAGGAATTTCAGGAAAACTTTTGTTGTCATAATCACATAAAAATACATAATGTCTATAAAACAGCAATAACTAATTAGATGGGAAGAACAGGCTGGAATGAAAAAGGAATAATGAGTCAAAAATGGGCTTAGGTGAGATTAAAAAATACTGCTAAGAAAGTAAAAAACAAAATCTAAAAATTATAGCCACACTAGAGGCCCTAAGACAACAAGAAACAGTAATATGATTATAAATGTCACAGCAATAATCCTATTTTTGGTTAAATTCCTGAATCAAAAGCAAAGTATAAAGTCTGAGTTTTAAAGATGAGATAACTACATGTACACAGAGAGAAACAAATTACCCAAATATTTGACAAAAATGTTAAAAAAAATAATTATATACAAAAAATATTTAAAAAGTGATGAAGAATGAAAGAAATGTCAATTGATATTTACAAATATACCAATCTAAATTAGGGATAAGATTAGTCTGAAACCATTGAGTGTCGGAAAAAAATGATAAGAAGGTAAAAGAGAAGTTAATAAGAAATCAATGATAGTATGAAAAAGGAAAAAATTTCAACATAAAAAGAAGATAATAGAAAAAGAAAATTGAGGTCATTTAACTACTAAACTGTAGGCTGTTCTTTCTATGTAACTATGTTTTCACTCTATCCACTTTCTGTCTCTTATTTTTCCAACATACTTTGGACATTTTAAAATAAATTGCAACACACTTGAAAACAGATAAATTATAAGGGTTTACATCACATTTTCTTACCACAATGTTATAAAACTAGTAATTATAACAAAATGTGATAAAATATTCTGAAGTTAAAACACATTTCTGAAAGTTTGTGTAAATAGGAAAATAAAAGCTGAGTTTTTAGATTTCTTATAAATATCAAAGTAAATTATGTACCTCAAAACTCAAGCACAGGGGAGGAGTCAAGATGGTGGTGTGGGAACACGCAGAGTTAGCTTCTCCCCACAACTAGGGTGCCTGCCAGCCACTGGTAGGGTACTCTGACCCCCAAGGAGACAGGAGGAACCCCAGAGTGAACCAGTAGGATGTAGGCAGACCGATGGGGGAGAAGTGGAGCCCAGACAGGACTGGCGTCCCTTGGGCCAGGGAGCTTGCTGAGTTCCCAAGCCAATTCCCCCTCCCCCCAAAGCCCCATCCAGGCCGCATGGGTCCTGGGGACATAGGAGGGAGGCTGGGGAGATCAGAAGTGGCAGATAGGAGGGGCCATCCAGGAGGATCAGGAGAGGAGCAGAGGGTGATTACTCTACTCAATCAGGCACAGGGAGCCTGCTGAGCTCCCAGGCTGGTCCCCTGCCCTCCAAAGGCCCCCTTTTCCCGCTACCGTATTGGTCCTGGGGACATAGGAGAGAGGCCTGGGAGATCAGAGAGGCAGGCAGGAGGGGCCCTCCCAGACCCCAGACCAGAGGAGCAGGAGAGGAGAGGAGGGCATTTGCTCTGCCCCTGCTGGGCTCCCAGGTGAGGTCCCCTACCCTCTGAGACCAGGGGTGGGTGGCACGCCTGGGTGTCTACTGTTCCTTGAGTATAAGCCCCACCCCCCCACAGCCCTCAGGACCTTTTCCAGCCTCGTGGGTCCTGAGCATTGGCCCCATACACCACCCAAACCTCACCCTTGCTTAGGCCTTGCTCTCCACAGCCAAGGCCTTCCCTCCCCCACCTTTTTTTTTCCTTTTCCCTCCTCCTCTTTTTTACTATAGGGTACTGATGTACATTCCAGTTGTTGATTCATATATATTTTTATTTTTACATTCTTTCTAATAAATCTGTTAGTTTCCTAGTCTAATTTTATTTTTACTTTGTTAGTGTTCTTTTTTTTTTTTCTTCTTTTTGCTGCCCCACATGGCTTGTGGGATCTTGATTCATGACCTCGGGGTCGGGCGGAAGCTCTTGCAATGGGAGCTCCGAGTCTGAACCACTGGACTAACAGAGAACCTCAGACTCCAGGGAATATTCTTCAGAGTGAGGTCTCCCAGAGGTCCTCATCTCAGCACAAAGACCATCTCTACTCAATAGCCTACAAACTCTAGTGTTGGAAGCCTCAGGCCAAACAACCAGTAAAACAGGAACACAACCTACTCATTAAAAAAAAAAAAAAATGAGACAGCAAAAAAACATGTCACAGTTGAAGGAGCAAGGTAAAAACCTACAAGACCAAGTAAATGAAAAGGAAACAGGCAATCTACCTGAAAAAGAATTCAGAGTAATGATAGCAAAGATGATTCAGAATCTCAGAAATAGAATGGAAGCACGGATTAAGAAAATACAAGAAGTGTTTAACAAAGACCTAGAAGAACTAAAGAACAAACAAACAGAGATGAACAACACAATAACTGAAATGAAAAATACACTAGAAGGAATCAGTAAAAGAATAGCGGAAGCAGAAGAATGAATAATTGAGCTGGAAGGCAAAATGGTGGAAATAACTGCTGAGGAGAAAAATAAAGAAAAAAAGAATGAAAAGAATTGAAGACAATCTCAGAGACCACTGGGACAATACTAAATGCACCAACATTCAAATTATAGGCGTCCCAGAAGAAGAAGAGAAAAACAAATGGTCTGAGAAAATATTTGAAGAGATTATAGTGGAAAACTTCCTTAACATGGGAAAGGAAAGAGTCACCCAAATCCGGGAAGCACAGAGAGTCCCAATACAAGATAAAACCTTGGAAAAATACACCAGTACACATATTCATCAAATTAACAAAAATTAAATGCAAAGAAAAATATTAAAAACAGCAAGAGAAAAACAAAAAAATAATATACAAAGGAATCCCCATAAGGTTATCAGCTGATTTTTCAGTGGAAACCCTGCAAGCCAGAAGGGAGTGGCAGGATATACTTAAAGTGATGAAAGAAAAAAACCTACAACCAAGATTACTGTACCCAGCAAGGATTTAATTCAGGTTTGATGGAGAAGTCAAAAGCTTTTCAGACAAACCAAAGCTAAGAGAATTCAGCACCATGAAAATAGTTTACAACAAATGCTAAAGAAACTTCCCTAAGCAGGAAACACAAAGAGAAGAAAAAGACCCACAAAAACAAACCGATAACAATTAAGAAAATGGAAATAGGAACATACATATCGATAATAACCTTGAAAGTAAATAAACTAAATGCCGCAACCAAAGGACACAGACTGGCTGAATGGATACAAAAAAAGACCCATATATATGCTGTCTACAAGAGACCCAATTCAGTCCTAGGGACACATACAGACTGAAAGTGAAGGGATGGAAATAGATATTCCATGCAAATGGAAATCAAAAGAAAGCTGGAGTAGCAATACTTGTATCAGATAAAATAGACTTTAAAATAAAGACTGTTACAAGAGATAAGGAGGGACATTACATAATAATCAAAGGATCAGTCCAAAAAGAAGATATAACCATTATAAATGTTTATGCACCCAACATAGGAGCACTTCAATACATAAGGCAAATGCTAACAACCATGAAAGGAAAAATCAACAGTAACAAAATAATAGTAGGGGACTTTAACACCTCACTTACACCAGTGGACAGATTATCCAGACAGAAAATTAATAAGGAAACACAAACTTTAAATGACATAATAGACCACATAGATCTAATTGATATTTATAGAACATTCCACCCAAAAGTGATGGAATACACTTTATTCTCAAGTGCTCATGGAACATTCTCCAGGATAGATCACATCTTGGGTCACAAATCAAGCCTTGGTAAATTTAAGAAAATTGAAACCTATTAAGCATTTTTTCTGACCACAACACTATGAGATTGGAAATCAATTACAGGAAAAAACCTGTAAAAAACACACAAAAAAATGGAAGTTAAACAGTGCACTCCTAAATAACCAAGAGATCACTGAAGAAATCAAAGAAGAAATAAAAAATACATAGAAACAAATGACAATGAAAACACAATGACCCAAAACCTATGCATCATAGCAAAAGCAGTCCTAAGAGGGATGTTTACAGCAATTCAATCTCATCTCAAGAAACAAGAAAAATCTCACAGAAACAATTTATTGTTACTTTTAAGACAACTAAAGAAAGAAGAGCAAAGAAAACCCAAAGTCAGAGGAAGGAAAGAAATCATAAAGATCAGAGCAGAAATAAATGAAATAGAAATGAAGAAAACAATAGCAAAGATCAATAAAACTAAAAGCTTGTTCTTTGAGAAGATAAACAAAATTGATAAACCCTTAGCCAGAATCATCAAGAAAAAGAGGGAGAGTACACAAATCAATAAAATTAGAAATGAAAAAGGAAAAATCACAACTGACACTGCAGAAATACAAAGGATTATAAGAGACTACTACAAACAACCATATGCCAATAAAATGGACAACCATGAAGAAATGGACAAATTCTTTGAAAGGTACAATTTTCCAAGACTGAACCAGGAAGAATTAGAAAATATGAACAGACCTATCACAAGTAATGAAATTGAAACCATAATTAAAAATCTTCCAACAAAAAAATGTCCAGGACCAGATGGCTTCTCAGGCAAATTCTATCAAACATTTGGAGAAGAGCACATTTAGAGAAGAGCAAACACCAATCCTTCTCAAACTCTTCCAAAAAATTGCCGAGGGAGAAACACTCCCAAATTCATTATACGAAGCCACCAGCACCCTGATACCAAAACCAGCAAAAGGTATCACAAAAAATGAAAACTACAGGCCAATATCACTGATGAACAGAGATGTAAGAAACCTGAACAAAACACTAGCAAACAGAATCCAACAGCACATTAAAAGGATCACACACCATGATCAAGTGGGATTTATCCCAGGGATGCAAGGATTCTTCAATATATGCAAATCAGTCAATGTGATACACCACATTAACAATTTAAGGAATAAAAACAATATGATCATCTCACTAGATGCAGAAAAAGCTTCTGACAAAATTCAACACCAATTTATTATAAAAACCCTCCAGAAAGTGGGCATAGAGGGAATCTACCTCAACATAATAAAGTCCATATATGACAAACCCATAGCAAGCATCATACTCAATGGTGAAAAACTGAAAGCATTTCCACTAGGATCAAGAACAAGAGAAGGATGTCCACTCTCGCCACTCTTATTCAACATAGTTTTGGAAGTCCTAGCCATGGCAATCAGAGAAAAAAAAGAAATAAAAGGAATACAAATTGGAAAAATAAGGAATAAAACCGTCACTATTTGCTGATGACATGATGCTATACATAGAAAATCCTAAAGATACCACCAGAAAACTACTAGAACTAATCAATGAGTTTGATAAAGTTTGCAGGATACAAAATTAATGCACAGAAATCTCTGGCATTCCTACACACCACCAACAAAACATCAGAAAAAGAAATTAAGGAAACACTCCCATTTACCATTGCAGCAAAAAGAATAAAATACCTAGGAATAAACCTGCATAAGGAGGCAAAAGACTTGTACTCAGAAAACTATAAAACACTGATGAAAGAAACCAAAGATGACAAAAAACAGATGGAGAAATATACCATGTTCTTGGATTGGAAGAATCAATATTGTGAAAATGACTATATAGCCTAAAGCAATCTACAGATTCAGTGTAATCCCTATCAAACTACCAATGGCATTCTTCACAGAATTGGAACAAAAAATCTTACAATTCATATGGAAACACAAAAGACCCCAAATAGCCAAAGCAATCTTGAGGAAAAAAAAAAATGGAGTTGGAGGAATTAGGCTCCCCGACTTCAAACTATACCACAAAGCTACAGTAATAAGACAGTAAGGTACTGGCACAAAAACAAATATAGCTCAACTGTACAAGACAGAATGACCAGAGATAAATCCATGCACATATGGACACCTGTTTTATGACAAAGGAGGCAAGAACATACAATGGAGAAAAGACAGCCTCTTCAATAAGTGGTGCTGGGAAAACTGGAGAACTACATGTAAAAGAATGAAATTAGAACACTACCTAACACCATACACAAAAATAAGCTCCAAATGGATTAATGACTTAAATGTAAGACCAGACACTATAAAACTTTTGGAGGAAAACATAGGAAAAACACTCTGACATAAACCACAGGAAGAACTTTTTTGACCCACCTCCTAGAGTAACAGAAATAAAAACAAAAATAAACAAATGGGACTTAATTAAACTTAAAAGCTTTTGCACAGCAAAGGAAACCATAAACAAGACAAAAAGACAACCCTCCGAATGGGAGAAAATATTTGCAAATAAAACAAGAGACAAAGGATTAATCTCCAAAATATACAAATAGCTCACGCAGCTCAATATCAAACAAACAAACAATCCAGTTAAAAAGTGGGCAGAAGACCTAAACAGACATTTCACCAAGGAAGACATACAGTTGGCCAAAAGGCACATGAAAAGATGCTCAACATCACTAATTATTAGAGAAATGCAAATCAAAACTACAATGAGGTATCACCTCATGCCAGTCAGAATGGCCATCATCAAAAAATCTAGAAACAATAAATGCTGGAAAGGGTGTGGTGAAAAGGGAGCCCTCCTGCACTGTTGGTGGGAATGTAAATTGATCCAACCACTATGGAAAACAGTATGGAGGTTCCTTAAAGAACTAAAAAAAGAACTACCATATGACCTAGCAATCCCACTACTGGGCATATATCCTGAGAGAACCATAATTCAAAAAGAGACATGCACCCCAATGTTCATTGCAGCACTATTTACAATAGCCAGGACACGGAACCAACCTAAGTGTCCATCGACAGAGGAATGGATAAAGAAGATGTGGCACATATATACAATGGAATATTACTCAGCCATAAAAAGAAACTAAATTGAGTTATTTGTAGTGAGGTGGGTGGACCTAGAGTCTGTCATACAGAGTGAAGTATGTCACCATATGTTAATGCATATATATGGAATCTAAAAAAAAAAATGGTACTGATGAACCTAGTTGCAGGGCAGGAATAAAGAGGTAGACATAGAAAATGGACTTGATGACATGGGGTGGGAGGGGGAATTTGGGGCAAAGTGAGAGCAGCATTGATGTATATACACTCCCGAATGTAAAATAGTTGGCTGGTGGGAAGAAGCAGCATAGCACAGGGAGATCAGCTCGGTGCTTTGAGGTGACCTAGAGGGGTGGGATAGGGAGGATGGGAGGGAGGCTTAAGAGGGAGGGGATATGGGGACATGTGTATGCATACAGCTGATTTGCTTTGTTGTGCAACAGAAACTAACATGGTATTGTGAAGCAATTATACCCCAATAAAGATGTACTAAAAAAAAATGGTATCAACAGAAAAAAAAAAAACCTCAAGCATAAGGACAGTTCGAAAAACTGCAGTATTTACAAAAGCTAAAGATACACAGTTCCAAAGATAATCAGCTCCACTCCTATATATATACCTAAACCCAACAGGAGTGCATTCATAAGTTCACTGAAAGGCATGCACTAGAATATTCATTATAGCATTATTTGTAAGCCCAAACTGGATGCTACCCACATAAATATCCACTCATAGGAGAAGCCATAAAAATTGTGGAATACTCACACAATGGGAATTGATCGTCTATAATGTGCATAATGCATAATTTATCAATACTAAGTACAAAAAAAGACAGGACGAATCTCTGGTTTTAGAAGTCATGGGAGCAGTTAACTGGAACAGTTTTTACTGAGATGAGAATGTGCTAGGTTATTGGTATTCTGTTTTTGATCTGAGTCTGACTAAGCAGGTATCTTCTGACATGTGAAATCAATCCATTGAGCTGAACTCTTTTGATGTGGTTACTAGTCTTTACTGATACTATGTTCAATAAACACTTAAAAGTACATAGAAATTAAAAATATCATTCCCATGATATTTTTATTAATTCATTAAAATAAGTAGAAACACACTTTAATCATGACATGCTTTGCAAAACAAAAGAAAAAAAAGACCCCTAACTTTCAAAGACTTTTATGATCACTCAAGAAAGCAAAATTACAGAGACAAAGAAGCATCAGGAAATCAGTAAGGAAAAATAAATGACAAATTTAAAAAAATGATTTAAACATCAGAAGTGTTATTTATACTGGTTCTGTGGGCTCCATGACTATGAATTCTTTTGTGAAGTGGATGAAGACTCCATCCAGGACAAATTTAATCTCAGTCAACCCAATGAGCAGGTGCCTCACTGTAGACAAGCTCTAGACATGATCTTGGACCTGGAGCCTGATGAAGAGCTGGAAGACAACCCCAACCAGAGAACCCTGATTAAGCAGTCAGGCAAGATGCTGTATGGGTTCACCCAGACCACCTATATCCTCACAAACCATGGCACCACCCAGATGTTGGAAAAGTACCAGCAGGGAGAGTTCGGCTACTGCCCCATGTGCACTGTGAGAACAAGCCAATGCTTTCCAATAGCCTTTCTGACACCCCAGGTAGGGCCTGGTGAAGCTCTACTGCCCCAAGTGCATGGACAATTCCACACCTAAGACACCATCGAGGCAGCACCACACGGAAGGCCCCTACTTGGGTACCAGTTTCCCTCACATTGCTCTTCATGGTGCACGCTGAATGCCGGCCCAAGCAGCCCACTAACCACTTTATGTCCAAAGTGTACAGTTGCAAGATCCATCCACTGTCCTACCAGGTGCAGTTCCAAGCCACCAGCAACTTTGAGTCTGTCAAGACCGTTCACTTATTCCCAACCCCACCTGTCACTCTGTCTTTGACAGTTCCAGTTCTCCCCTGCCACCTTTAAGGAAACCTCTATGGTTTATATTTTAAATTAGAAGAGTCATTATTGTGGTGTGAATATGAAATAAAGTAGAAAAAAGGCAAAAACAAGAATTTACTCAAAATTTATATAAAATCTTGCCAGATCTCTTCAGGAAAAATATTTTAGAGCTTGATGGCTCCTAATATAAATGTTGTAAAATCATAAGGTATTTTTAAAATAATTCTATGGTAATTTATTTAATTACTAAATAAAATTGATTATTTATATTAAGATACATTAGCATCATTGATTAATGTATGGGAAGAATACTGAATAGTACCATAATAATGAAGAAATTTTTTAAAAGATCTACAAAAACTACCATGTTGAAAGGTACAAGAATCACAGGTCTTTAGAAAGGAAAATTTCATGTACCTAAAATCAACTCTCATATTATTTAAAGAGTTCTGGGCTATAAGTTGAAATGGACTTTGCTGTGTCAAACCACAGACTGACTCGCATTATTTTAAAAAAAGCAAATCTCAAATATCACTAGTAAATAGCAATTAAATCTTAAGAGAGAATATATTTTATACTTGATAAAATCAATTCAATGTTTAATAAAATTCAAAGAAAGCATAAGTACCAACAGACATATCTAAACATGACAAGAATGTGTATCTCAATCCACCTATATATCAAACTGTTCTGGAAATTAATTTAATAGATTTATGATTATAAATGTGAAAAGAAGCTAAAATTTAGGTATTTGATCTAGCAACTACTATAATGTACTATAAAACCTTTTATTTTTCCCTTGGAATAGAGAGTCAAGTCAAAAATAATGAATAATCCAATGAAATCAGAGTGTATACAAAATTTATGAACATCAGTGGGGAGAGATTGGATGACACATTAAATTGAGAATTGGCTAATTATGTCAAGTTGGGTTGATATAAAACATCTCTTAGTTGGAGAACTGAAATTCCAATCCCATCTCAGTGGAAAAAATCAAGATGCCTATTTGGAGAGTGTTCTTAGCCATCAAAATCTAGCTAGGCTAATTCAATGACTAATGATAACACCATACTTCTATGTGAGTGACAACAAATATAGACATTGTAATATTCATTTTCTTCTCAGTATATTATTTGCTAAGCACTACATGTTGTTCTAGTTTTTTTTTTCATATTATAAGTGTTAGTTTTTGTTAACTTGATCTTTCTACACCTATCTATCCTTGAGGTGCTTGGATTTATCCTGTAGATACTGTGTTGGAATCATGTTAGCCACCTCAGAGTCAGATATTATGAAACATTTTTGTAATCCACAATGGAGACTTTGTAACAAGCTACAGCAGTGGGGAGTAACAATTTATTAAGTATAAGGTATAAATGGGGCAGCAAAATAATAACACTAAAATTCAAACAAGGACCTTTCAAATAAGCATATTTGTTGAAAATATTTAATCTAAGAGGCAAGTAGACAGATGAGTAAGGACAAGGAGCAGAAAACTATGGCGTCTTGGAAAACCATATCCATGTGAAAATTGAATACTGTCAGCACCAAGTTCTTTCACGCAGTCGTGAATTCAACTGTAATTGAAGCACAGATCATAAATCAGAAAGGTTTTTCAATCTGACACCCTTAGAGGAAAAAAGTGACAAATGTAATTTTCAGATTGCAAAGCATTAGTTTATCATTGCACTTTGTTGTGAAGATATAGAGCAAAGTTGGAGAATATTTATATACCACATCCTAATGACACATGGAATAAGAAAGTTGAGCTCATCATTCTGAAACTTAATATCTCTTTTGTTTACTAAAAAAAGCAAAAAGCAAAACTGTGATAATCGATATTTTTCACTTATATCTAGGGATAGTTATATTAAGCACGGTGTTTGTAATAAGAAGCTGCTGTTGCTCAAATGGATATTGCAACATATTTTTCTTGTCCACTCAAATTTATAATCTATGTTAGACAGAATATTTAGCTTACCAACTTACTCTAATTATCCATACGTATACCCCAGTTACCATGTTTTAATTAATGTGAACATTACATAAATTATATAAATCATCTTGAATTATGAAAAACTTTTTAAACTATCTTTCTAGCATATTGTTAAGATAAAATTAAAATTTTATTTACAGTCAATTCACTTAAAAACATTTTATCTGAAGCTTTTGGGTGGAAAGAAAAAGCATTTACTGTTACCTGTACCCTCAGAAGGATTGACTGAGTCTGACATATACATAAAGTATGAGATAACTTGTTCCATAATCATATGCATTAGGAAGTATATACTGCCTTGCTAAATAAGGGTTTGAAAACTCTTATTCTGATGCTTTCTAGTTTCATAATCTTGAGAAAAGATACCTAATCTGTATTAAACTCAATTTATTAATCTGTGACGTTGACAAACATTGAGTGACTCCTCAAAGATTAATTGAAGAGATTAAATAACATAAGCCACATAAAGTATACTACTATACATAGAAAATGATCAAAGTGTATTGACTACTATTGATATTAATTTAATGTAAGTAAGTGTATTTGGTAATTCCACCCAAACAATCTCTCTATAGTGCTCCTGGCTTCTGGGATATTATGGAGCTATTTTCACTAAAGATGGGAGATGATTCCACTTCAAATACAGCATATTTCTTTCAAACATATCTTCGATCCTGTTCCTATTTAGCATCCTTTGAAGTACAAATCAATTTCCAAAGGGAGCCAACCCTCTTTTGCTGAATGTTGTAAACAGATTTATTTATTTATTGTAAACAGATTTTAATCTCAGTACCTGACAGGACAACACAGCTCTTCTCTTCAGCACACCATGTATTTGCCACTCTACTCAGTGTATCCAGTTTTCTGTGCACTGTAGATCAGTAGCTGTATCTCCATCTCCAGGCATATTTACTTCTGCACTTTTTGTATCACCAAATAATCCTAAGTATGCATTGATTGTTTCCTGAATTTTATATTTCAAAGGCACTAGTTATTGATTGGACAGCTCCAGAAACCTAGATTTGTGCCCTTGTCTCCAGTCCCCATTCAGGGACAGCTAGACCAGTGGCCCATATGCCATTCTTCTCAAAAGCCTAATTGCTTCAGGTGACTATCCCTACTATTTTCTGAAACCTCTGAGACTGAATTCAGAGAGTTGAATTCCATTCTTTTTTGACATGTTCTAACTACATTCATGGAAGGAAACTTGTACACATTTTCAATTTTAAAAATTACCTAAAATAGTAAGACTTTAACTCCCCCTGGATGCCATGCCTCACAATCATGGTTGTCTCTTTGGGATATCGGTCTGGGCAGGAATCTCCTCCTCCTTTGTCAGGAGGTGAAGTCAAATCTTTCTGCTTGCATTTGTTCAGTTTCTCCACACTAAGTTTGGAAAGGCTGTTTTGATTACTTTACAATCCTGACATTCAATTGTGATCATGACTAACTTATTGCAACCAAAACTATTAAGAATCCAGGAATAAATCATCATCTTTCTGTTCTTTACTCCCAAAGGAGAAAGAAAAAACAAATTTGTTACAAAGCAGGGATCCTCAAAAAGATTCATAGCTAATTTCCTATCTGAAACCACGGAAGCAAGAGGCCAGACATATTTAAAGTGCTGAAAGAAAGAAATTGTCCACCAAGAATTCTATATTTGGCCAAAACGGTTTCAAAACTTAGGGAGAAATTAACACATTCCCAGATGAACAAAGGCTGAGGGCATTTGTTTTACAACTTCCTACCACTGCCCTATGACAAATGCTAAATTGAACTTTCAGGTTGAAATGAAAGGACACTAGACAGCAACTCGAAGCTGTATAAAGAAATAGAAATCTCCAGTAAAGATAAATACATGGGCAGATACTAAAGCCAGTATTGCGCTACTGGCTTGTAACTCTACTTTTTATTTCTTACATGATTGAAAAAACAAATGCATAAAATAATCATAAATCCATGTTACTAGGCTCAAAAAGTATAAAGGTGTAATTTGTGACAACAATAATGTAAAGAGGAGGAATGGAACTGTAGAGGAAAAGAGTTGCTGTGTGCTATTGAAGTTGGTTTCAATTCAAATGATATTGTTTGAACTTTAGAAGGGTAAATGTAATCTTCTTGATAACCACAAAGAAAATATCAATAGACTACATGCAAAAAGAAATGAAAAAGGGATCAAGAGTTCACTACAAGAAAATCGGCGAACCACAGAAGAAGTCAGTAATGGAGTAAATAAGTGGCAAAAAATGCATAAGACATACAGAAAACAACCAGGAAACAGACAGAATTAAGTTCTTCCTCATCAGTAATTTTTGAAAAAGTAAGTGGATTAAGCTCTCCAATAAAAAGATAAATATTGGCAGAATGGACTTTAAAAACAACCATAATCCAAGTATATGCTGTCCACAAAAAACTCACTTGATTTCAAGAGACACAAGTTGGTTGAAAGTTAAAGCATAGAATAAAATATCCCATGCAAATAGTAACAAAAAGAAAGAAAGAGAGAGAGAGAAAAAGAAAGGAAGGAAGGAAGGAAGGAAGGAAGGAAGGAAGATAGATCTGGGATGGCTACGTTAATATCACACAAAATAAACTTTAAATCAAAAACTATCACAAGAGGAAAAGGAGGCCACTCTATGTTGATAACAGTTCAATCTATCAAGAAGATATAACAACTATAAACATATATGTACCAAACATCCCCCAAATATGTGAAGCAGACATTGACAGAATTGAAGGAAGAAATAGATAGTTCTAAAATAATAGTTGGAGATCAATACCTTGCTTTCAATAATGGATAACACATCTAGACAGAAGATCAGTAGAGAGGTAGGGGGACTGAATAACACATTTAACCAACTAAACCTAACAGCCATATATAGATCACTCCACTCAACAACAGCAGAATACACATTTTTCTCAAGTACACATGGAACATTCTCCAGGAAAGACCATATGTTACGCCACAATACAAGTACCAATACATTTTTAAGAAACTGAAATCATACAAAGTATCTTCTTTAGCCGCAGTGAAATGAAGATAGAAGTCAATAACAGAACCATTGGTAGCCATTTCCCATCATGCCTGCCACACATGATATAAAGCAATGAAGGGAAAAACATAATTGACCATTTAGAAAAGTGGGAAAGAGGACATGCCATTGACACAGAGTGTGTGCTGTTTCTCGTTGTCAGGGATAGAAATAAATTAGCATTATTTATTCATTAGTGTGTTAATTTCTTGGTCAATCATTGGGCAGCCAGTGTTTCTGCCTGATGGGAAGATTTCCTTTACTCAGTGTTGAGTGGAGACAACCTTGAAAGGGACATTTAAAAGGATTATACTGTGATGGGCTTAGCAGTACCCTTCCTCGTATGCCAGTATTTAGGCTAGGGTATTTCCATGGAGTGTGTACAATCGTAGGCCCCAGGTCACCAGAATTTAGTTGGATTCGTTTTGTTAATACATTCCCTCAGTACTTTGTCTTTTATTTGACTGTTGCATTTACTTCATTCTTTATTATCACTGCGAAACAACTTTGTTTCCTGTTCAGATGCCAAAAAGTGGATATCAATACCTCCTGAGTTTTACACATCACAGATCTGTTTTACATATCAGAGACAGAGACAGTAACTATTTCCAATGACTTTGAGACATGCTTTGAACATGTGATTAACATGTTGAGTGTTGAAATGTGTGTCGAGCTCATTATACTTGCTCTAAAAGGTTTCAAACTGCAAAGATTTAAAAATCTTTATCTTTGAATAGTTTTCCTGTGCTGTCCATTTGTGTCAGACTGTTAATGTGCAGCCTGGCACCTTCAAATAATGTGGCTTGGTAACCAATTATTTACATGTTGTTTTATCCACAGAGAATCTTTCTTTTTAATAAATTTATTTATTTTTGGCTGTGTTGGGTCTTTGTTGCTGCACATGGGCTTTCTCTAGTTGGGGCAAGTGGGCGCTACTCCACATTGTGGTGTGCGGGCTCCTCATTGCTGTGGCTTCTCTCGTTGCGGAGCACGGGCTCTAGGCGCTGGGGTTTCAGTAGTTGTGGCATGCGGGCTTCAGTACTTGTGGCTCATTGGCCCTAGAGCACAGGCTCAGTAGTCGTGGTGCACGGGCTTAGTTGCTCCACGGCATGTGGGATCTTCCCAGACCACGGCCCGAACCCATGTCCCCTGCACTGGCAGGAGGATTCCCAACCACTGTGCCACGAGGGAAGTCCCCACACAGAGAATCTTAAGGTCAAAACATACAACTCGATTAACTACACGTCCTCCTGTTCACATTTCCCTCATCTTTTCTTCATCTTCTGTCTATGTTTCCTTGGCCCTGTTTATATTAAGTGCTTTTGCCATTATATTTGATTGTCTGTATTCCGGTGAGTTACCACAATGCTTTATGAGACACGGTAGGATATAAATGCATTTAAGTAATATATATATATATATATATATATATGTAGTTTGCTTGAGTGCAGTGATTTTTGTTTTCTGTACTGAATTCATTAGCATGGGTCGGTATAAAATTTAGCATAGGTCAATATGTAATTTGTAAACTAATAAGGTCTTAAAAG
This sequence comes from Delphinapterus leucas, assembly GCF_059928025.1. Classification (NCBI taxonomy): domain Eukaryota; kingdom Metazoa; phylum Chordata; class Mammalia; order Artiodactyla; family Monodontidae; genus Delphinapterus; species Delphinapterus leucas. The sequence continues at coordinate 37,340,586 of NC_143129.1, forward strand.
TGAGGAATTAAGTCTTTTAAATTGAATTATTGTAAAGAGCAGAATAGCATACATAAACAGGTGCCTGAGGAAAACTTGTATTCTAATATGGAACTCTCATGAACACATTTTTTTTTTCTTCTAATGGTATGATAGTAGGCCATTTGATTATTTCTATTTTTATGGCTTTAACTTTAGAACAATGAAATATTCGTAAATTTTAAAAAGTATTTTTCTTTATTTGATGCGGCTGGGATACTGGAGAAATGAAAGGTCAAGCACCTATTGAGGAATCCATACTTGTCTATATATTGTGTACTTTTATTTCAAGAACTGATTTAAAATTCCTAAAAGGATGCTATAATAAGTTATTATGCCATTTTACAGACTGAATTAAGTGAATTTCAGGGAGGTATGAAACTTGCCTAAGGCTATCCAGCTACCAAGCGGTAGGAGTGAGAATTAAATCCAGGTATACCTATGGCCAAATTTTCTGCTCATCTCTTTACATCATCCACTTTTAATAGCCAATGCTATCCTGCTTACAAATATGACTGAGGTTTCCAGACAGTCAACAGTCCTTTTTAATCAGATAGAAAAATTACTGTTGATTCTCTAAAGACATATTCCTTTTCCATTAAGTGACTTTAGTTGTTCAAATAATACTTCCAGACAGTAGTAATCATACAGTTGGAGACTAAGAACAGAACTCAGGGATGTGTCTAGCAGTCAGTAAAGACCAACTGGGCTCACTGATGATATTTACAGTCATTTCCTCTAGACTAACATCATCTTATTAATAAGACCCTAATAAATCACAGTACTGCCCTTGCCTGATTGTTTGTTCTCCCTCTATCACTCTCTCTTTCCCCATATTATTATTATTTTTGGTGAATTAAATTCAGGGATTAGTATTCAGGAGTACTAGTCACAAAAGCAGAGAATCTTAGCTCACACCAAAGGAAGAAAATAGAGAAAAAGTATAAATTATATGAATACACACACATACACACATGCCAACTATATGTTGCACTTCTCCAAAATCTATTCAATATCTGCACATTTACTGTATATTAGCAGTAAGACCAGAAATGAGCGTAACGCTCTGTTTACAAGGCACAGAAAACAGACCCAAACATGGAAATTACTAGCAATGAGAATGGGGAAGAAAGACTACAACAAGGAATGTAGATGATATTTTTGTTTCCTAGCTATGATGCCAAATATTGAACTTTCAACTTGAGACAAGGAGTCCATAAAAAGTTGTATTAGTTTCCTAGAGCTGCCATGACAAAGTACCAGAGACTGAGGAGGTTAAACAACAGAAATTTGCTCAATCACAGGTCTAGAGGCTAGAAATCTGACATAAGGTGTCAGCAGGATTGATTTCTTCTCAAGTATCTCTTCTTGGCTTGTAGATGTCATGTTTTCCTTTTCTCTTCACATGGTCTTCTCTCTGTGCATGTCTGTGTCCTAATATTTTCTTTTTATAAGGACACCAGTCATATTGGATTAGAGCCCACCCATTTGACCTCATTTGACCTCAATTACCTATGTAAGGGCCTTATCTCCAAATACAGTCATATTACAAGGTATTGGGGGTTAAGACTTCCACATATTAACTTGAGCAGGACACAATTCAGCTGATAATAGAAGATAAGAGTAATTTAAGCAAGTAACTATTGTTTACAGTGAGCTGCTTAAGGATATGAATTTACTCAAGAAAAACAAAGAAGAAATTACATAACATTGTACGTTATACAAAGATATTAAATTAATCATCATAACATCCTGTGAGATGGGCATTAAATTAGACTAAGCAAGATGAAGCAACTTATCCAGAATTGTATAGTTGGTACTTTCCAGAATTTAAACCAGGTATTTTCCCAGTTCCATTCTACGTTATATATTCATTTCATTATTTGAAATGAATTTTGAGTCTTCATTTTGCTTAGTTTCTGAAGTTATATGGGGATAGAATGGAGTTGGATATTTCCAGTGACATTCACACATGGGGAAGGAAATTGAGTCCAGAAGCTTCAGCAATGTTTCCATGGAGAACACTAACAACAGAACCAGAAACACCGTTATCCTTTTGGTTCAGTGATCTTTCCTGAAGCACTACAAGAATCAATTTTAAGAAGCCCAGTGTTTTCCAAACTTTCACCAATGGGCTCTGTAGGGTCCTCTAACAGTATCTAAGAGACTAACTAGTTTCACATCCCAAGCCACTTAAGACAAGGAGTTTTGATTGTTCTCTATGAGGAAATCAAGTGACAATCATAGCTAGTGATTTAGGATAGTTTCTTCAGGGCCCAGGCAAAACCTAATACACACAAAACCTAAAAATCATTGTTACTGCATCTTTGACAAGGATTAATCAGGTATCAAAGAGGTCTATAAATTGGGAGAAATTATGATCAAAGAGGAACACAGACCAATTATTTATGACTTTAACTTTGGTTAACCTAATTTTCCTTCTTCTAGACAATTTCCAATTCATCTCCACAAAGAGACCAGAATAATCACCTTCCAATACAAGATTTATTGTGTTGCTTTAATTTAAAGCATACAGTGACTTCTACATTCAGTCTACCAAGTTTTGCCAGGAGAGAAAAGGAGACGTTTTATTTTGTCTTGAATTAGATATGCCACCATACTTGACTTAGCTCATCCCACTGGAAGCACTTTGAGGGCAGATTCTACAGTCTTGTCTTACATCCTCTACGGAATCAAGCCAAGGGAATCACACACAGTTACAGCTGGAAAAACATTTGTTCTGGGTTAATACTTTTACCTTTACCGCCAAGACTTTATCATCAAGACCTATCTTTACAGTCTCTAAACAGGAGACCTTCTTGCCTTCCCTTTTCATATTGACTAGGAAGGTAAAGGGAAGAACTGAGAAGTACCCAAAGTCAGCTAGCAGCCAGCACAGATAAATCATTGGTGGAGATATTGTTTCTTTCAAAAGATATAAACATAAGAGGAAGTCCTAGTGTTTGAAACAACTGTGCATAATAAAATTCCATAAAAACCTAGAACTCCAGATGCAGATCAGTAACATATTGGTTAAATAAGCTGTTATGTTCATGCAATGGACGAGTGTACATACGTTAAGAAGAACGAGATACTCTTTTCTATGAGATTCTCTTTCCACTGAACTCATCAGTGCAGCAAAAACAATGTTACATAATACTTTTTCTTTAACATTATATCAGGCATCCTCATCTTGTCCTGCATTTATTGCCAGTGTTACTAAAGTCTATCACTTACCTCTTTCTCTTTTAGACATATAATTTCTTCTTATTTTGGAAGCATTCATCAATCCCTATTTTACTCTTTCTTTTAAATTACAAATGAATATTGAATTTTATAAAATATCTTTTGGGGGATATTTCAAGTGATTGTATACTTTTGCTCTCCTTTGACCTTGTTATATGGTAAATTATATTTTGTTATTTTATATTATGCTATTTATTATACATTGTATTATGTTTACTAATGACATTTATTATATTATAATTACATTATTTTTAAGGTAGCATTTTGTTTTAGATAGACAAAACAACCAGTGGAATAGGAAGCATCTTAAAATTAGATGCAAGAGCATAAGGGAATTGAGATTAAAATAAAATTCATGTTTTGGATCAGTAGCAAAAATTATTCAACGAAAGTGGGAAAATATGGCTATCATAGAATTACTAAATTCTAGATACAGTAACTAGTTAAAAGTTAAAAAAATAATGAAAGTGTAAAAGTATCAGAAACCTGGGAGACTTGAAATAAATTATGCATGAGGAATACCTTTCTAAGACACAAAGAAAAAAGAATACATTTACTTATATAAGAATTAAAATTTTCCTCATGGCAAAATGCACTACAAAGGTCAGAAAACAAGCCAAAGAAATTGGGAAATATATTTAGAAATGGATATGCCTTCTTTACAACTTTTGAGAGAAGCACATGTTTCTTTTTCCTTTAACCTGTTATGTGGGTATTAATCTATAATGTAAGTGCATGGTTCCTTTCCTTTAACCTGTAATGTGAGATTTAATCTATATGGTAAGTGCATGGTTCTTTTCCTTTCATCTGTAATGTGAGTGTCAACATGGGGCACTGCTTCCAAGCACAGAGTTTGGATGTTCCTGTACTGGTCCCGTCACTGACCACCCACAAAAACTTACAAATGTTGCTTTACTTTCCTGGGGGTTAGAGTCTTAGCTAAGAAATGGAAGCAAAATAGAACCTTCCCCCAGGGATGATAGAAGGTTTAAAGGAGTAAATATGTAAGTGACTTAGCACAGTGCCTTGTACAAGAGAGATCAATATAAGTACTTACCAATTTTTTAAAGAGACAGATGAAAGAAATAAAATGTGGTGATTTCAATCTATTGATATATATTCTTGACATTAAACTACCTTTTCATTCATTGAATGACCTAACTTGCTCATGCTTTTTCTTACTCTAGTGAACTTGGGTAGCTAATAGCATAGTCTAAAATTTTTCCTTTTATAGTTACAAGTAAATTTGACCTGTAAATTTCTTTTTCCTTACAGTCCTAATCTATTTTCAGTATTAGGATTATATAGACTTCATAAGATGAATAAAGGAGCATTCTTCCTTTGCTACTCTCTAGAAGTTTTTTTTGTTAATATTGATGTTATCTGTTTAATAGAAGTTTCATAGAATTCACCTCCCAAATGATCTGGCCGGGTCTGGTATTTTCTTGGTGAAAGATTGTAAACTATTGACTTAATTCCTTTACTGGTGCAAGAACTCCAGCTACAAATTTCCTCTTGTGTCAGTTTTGGTAAACGTTAGGAGCTAGGAAATTGTCCACTTTACAGAAATGTTCAAATTTACTGGCATTTCATATATTCTCTGTTTGCACTCTCTGCTATAACATTGTCCTGATTCTTTCTGTATATTATTTACTTACGTTTTTGTTTTGCTTAATCAAAGTGTGTTTTTTTAAATCTTATCAAAGAATATTCTTTTGACTTACTAAATCACCTCAATTTTATACTTTTTTCTGTTTTATTAAGTTCTGCTCATATATTTATTGTCTATTTTTTCTATGTTCTCAGGGTTTATTGTTTTACTCTTCTGATGGCAATTAAAACTTGGTTATTAATTTTAATAAATGTTTTTACTTATAAATAGTTGAACTTTTTGAAGGTTCCAGCTTAGTTGTACGTACCTAAGAGTCAGCTCCTCCTCATAGTTGCTGGCCTAAGGCTTAGTTCACCCTATAGCAATGTATATATTGACATTTTTTCCCCTCGACTTTGTGTTTTGTTACTTCTCACCTTTCTTTGCAGAGAAGCCCTTTGAAATACCCTTAATTTATTTTACAGCCAATAAGTCTTCAAAATACTGTGTATTTTTTAAGATAAATCAACTTATATAATCAGGCAGGAAATCTGATCTGCCATATTTTTAAAAACAGCATAATTTCACTCTTCTCCACGATTAATCTGCTGTATTACACGACCTTCGAGTTTTTAGCTTTATCAATGACATGTACTTTAAAAATGTTTGAAAGATCCTACCCAGTCTTTTAAAACATCCTTGCTCCTTGTTTCAGTTCTAGTTTTATGTATATTTTCTGCCTGGCACCTGATTATTCCAACATCTGATGCATGGCCTTGGGAATTTAATTCTGGTATTGATTGTTTTTGCTGATTCTCTCCACTTGTAGCTGATTTCTTCATTATTGTGTAAATTTAGATCATGAGCTCACGTTTCGCTAAACTTTATCTGTGGGAACGCTATAGGCCTGTGTTGAAGGTCTACCTCTCCAGAAAGGGTTTAGTTTTGTGTTTGGAATACCACCGATTTGGGAGCATTTTAAGTTCATTTCTTAGCTTCTGTTTGCAAGATCGCAAATAAATTTGCAACCCAAACACTGTGAACACAGATCTGCGGTTCAGAATTCTCAAGATTTCCTACCTGTTTCCTACCCAGAGCAGAGGCCAAGAGAATTTGGTCTTAGTCTCCCTTTGCCAGCAGATACTTTTTTCTCCTGGCACACCCTTTCATTAAAGGTGAAGCTAGGGACACATAGGTTTAGTTCTAACTTCCCATCTAGCAGGGATGGAGTCTTACCTCCTGCCTCCCATGTGGTCATGGCCATTTAAAAACAAGTCTCTATACCAGGTGTGTCATTCAACTACGGCCTGTATTCCAAATCTAGACAGCTGCCTATTTTTATGGCCTATGAGCTATGAATAATTTTCATGTTTTAACTGGTAACATTTTAAATGGTTACCTAAGTACCTAAATGATATCCTCAATTTTGCCTCTTTGGTCTACAAAGCCTAAAATATTTGCCATTTGGCTCCATAAAAACAGGATTTCCAGCTTCTGTTCTAAGCTATCAAGATCTTCAAACCACTCTTAATAGAGCTATAACTCTCACACATGTACCACCCTTCCGTCATGGGTCTTGGAAATTTCGACTGCACACTTCCAAAATCAACCACGTACTTAAAAATAAGTTGTGTACATTTAACCTAGCATACCTAACCCTCTTCTTTTAGGAGAGTTTTTCAACGAATCTTGCCCACCGTATTCTTCAGAACTTCATTAATAATGGCAAAAAATTGGGCTTACCTGGTGGCGCAGTGGTTGAGAGTCCGCCTGCCGATGCAGGGGACACGGGTTCGTGCCCCAGTCCGGGAAGATCCCACATGCCGAGGAGCGGCTGGGCCCGTGAGCCATGGCCGCTGAGCCTGTGCGTCCAGAGCCTGTGCTCTGCAACGGGAGAGGCCACAACAGTGAGAGGCCTACGTACCAAAAAAAAAACACGCAAAAAACAAAAAAAGGCAAAAAATTAAAACAACTTAACATTCAACAAAAATGTTCATAACAATTGTAGAAGCACATACAGTAGAATACTATAAACTGTTATTGAAACAGTGAGACATAACTTTTTATTCTTAGAGAACTATGTTTATTTAGGGCCCTTTTGTTTCAATAAGTATATTTCTGTGTATGTATGCATACAGTCATGTATTTATATATACATACATTATTTGTATGATACATTTATATAAACATATGGAATACATACCTATATACATACCTTTGATTTATATTTGTATACATACACAGGAATATACTTATATATTATATATTTATATACATTGAACTGAAAACTGGTAGTATACATATATATCGTGTATAAATGTGTGTCTACGTGCATGTGTAGAAAAGCAGGTTGAGAGATATGGAAGCATGAGTTAGACAGGGTTCAAGATTTTAAAAGTAGTTATGTGTAGGTAGTGAGGTTAAGGCCCATTTGATTGAAAATATTGCATATTTTTACATCAATTGTTAGGATGACGAGATTCTTATGTAAATAAAATTATAAATAGCTATACATACTCGTATGTGTAATGTATGACTAAATGATATATAGTTTTATATATGTATTATATTTATATTATATAATACAACTATACTAATACATTATATATTGTGTTATATAGAATATATTAACTATAGTGTATTATATCAGATAATAATAGTTATATATTCATATAGTATGATATAATTGTTTTATAATCAATATTACAGGATATATCATGTTAATATTATGAACATATTAACCATAGAAATACATTTCATTACTCATATATTTTGTATATAATATATGCTAGGCAAAAATATATATTAATATAATACATAATTTTTATACATTAAAATAAATATTAGTATATTACATTTATACATCAATATAATATTTAATATTGGTATATTTATATTATTTTTAATATATACATAGCTAATGCTCTTTAAAGCCATCTGCTACAAGTAGAATAAGACCAGGAGTATGGCCAAAGCAAATTGTAAAAATATTAGATTACTTATATTCATTTATATGTCATTTTCCTGGAATCTGCATCCGGCTATTAGGGAGGACACACAGCAAAATCAACAAAAAGTGCCCAGGACATAGGATCCTTTATTCATTGGAACCTCAAAGGAAACACAGTGCTATTCAGTCCCCCTTCAAAGAGCCAAGAGCAAACCTTGAAGCACCCAGTAAAAGCCAATTCAAACAAAAAAGCTTTTCCACTTAAACTGGAAAAAGTTAACTTCCCAAGAGACCCCCTACATCAACCACTGAAGCTCATTTGGCAGTAAAAACAATAATGTTCACCGAACAACAAGAAACGCAAAACAATAGGTGTTTTACCAAAAACACAAAAAAGCAGCTAATTAGTGTCTTTCCTGTTTGAAAGAAGGGGGTGGGAAGTGGGCAGGAGACCTGATAGGAAAGATAAAAAGAAAAGGAAAAGGAAAATAACAGTTTCCAGTTTGACACTCAAGCTGTCTTCTGCATCCATTTCGTCAAGACCACCAAGTCAATGTGGAGGCTTTTTCCTCCTTCCCTTTTCTTTTCATGAGACCGATCACAACCAGCACTGCAGATTCCATCCAATTAAGGAATGCTGTTGCCTACTGTGTGAATGAGCTGTGAGTAAAGTACTGAAGTAGAGGACACCTAAAGTGAAACGTCTTCATGAATGTCCACGTGGCTGAGCAGCAAGTTAACCTTTCACAGATGTGCTAAAGGAGAAGCGTTGGGTTTTATTTTATTTACTTTTCCCTGGACTGTGTTGAATGACTGTCATCGACAAGTTCAGGCTACTTTTTGCTGAGGATTAATGCACTGGGAGAGCTGAGAGAACACTGAACAGTAGAGCTGTCTTTTTCTTGACCAGTTCACCTTAGTTTCCCAAACTCCAAGTCTTTCCCTAATTCTTTCTCCTTTTTACTGTAGTAAAATGAACATAACACAAAAATCACCATTTTGATCATTTTACAATTCACTGCACCATTCAGTGGAATTTACTACTGTCAAAATGTTGTGCAACTATCACCACTGTCCAACTACAAAACATTTTCATCACCCCAAGAGGAAACATACACCCATTTTGAGGAGTCATTCCCTATTTCCCTCTCTTCCAAACCCCTGGAAACCACTAATGTATAATATTTTCCGTGTGTATGGATTTGCCACTGCTGGACATTTCATATAATTGGAACCATACAATATAGAGCCTTTCGTGCCTGACTTCTTTCACTTAGTTGCATCCATGATGTAGCATGTATCAGTAATCCATTCACTTTTATGGCTGAATTCCCTGATCCTGTTTTCTTCATACTGTTTGAATACAAAATTTAAAATAAGTTGAGAGTGAAGCTCTGTTTTAAGGGCACATCTACTAGGCCAATTCTTTTAAAAAAGGTGAAAATGGAGATATTGTTGTGAAATGATAATCGTTGAGAAGCCTCAGCCAATTTGATAATGAAAAGTTTGGGAAATGTTGCAAAAAATTATCTGCTTTATATTAAAAGCCTTTCAAGCAAGGATTCAGGAGATTGTCTTTTCCTTGCAGGTAACTTAAATGAGTCAGAAGGAAATAACTGCCCTTTGAAACAGATTTTGAAAGGATTCTATTTATTCTTAATAGACGAATGGGAGTACAAGTAGTTCACATCCAATTTGGACTCCCTGTCCAAACACTGTTTATCGTTTTAGCCACCACTATCGAATTATATTTCTTGAGAGTAAGGCAGCTCAATTCCTGCATATTACTTTTTTTCCTGCATATTACTTTTTAAAATTCATCTATCAAATCCATTAATACAGTATAAACAAGAGATGTTCATGTTTCAGTGCAGTTCAAATATCAGGTATAAAGAACCACCAGTAAGAAAAAGAATTCTATATCTCTTGCCAGAATGTGGTCAGCTCCGGGGTGCTTTGCTAGCTGAAACACACTTTCATTGTTAAGAGGATAGAGGCTGTTTAAGAGGGATGAGAGCCAAAAAATGTTAACTACGTATATGTGTTAAGAACAGTGCTAGGTTATCTCATATTCTATATCAGCCAAGGCTCACCATTTTACATATGTGAAAAGCGAAGTTAAAAGTGTTTTAGTAGGGCTTCCCTGGTGCGCAGTGGTTAAGAATCTGCCTGCCAGTGCAGGGGACGTGGGTTTGAGCCCTGGTCTGGGAAGCTCCCACATGCCACGGAGCAACTAAGAGCATGCGCCACAACTACTGAGCCTGCACTCTAGAGCCCGTGAACCACAACTACTGAAGCCCTCACACCTAGACCCCGCGCTCAGCAACAAAGAGAAGCCACCACAATGAGAAGCCCGCACACCGTAACAAAGAGTAGCCCCCACTCACCGCAACTAGAGAAAGCCCGCGCATAGCAAGGAAGAGCCAACGCAGCCAAAAATAAATAAATAAATCTATTTTTTTTAAAAAAAGTGTTTTAGTAACTTACTAAAAGGCACGCAATCAGTAAATTTGAGCAAGAATTCAATCCCAAATCTGTCACACTGAAGTTTAAGCTAATACATGAGATTAATAAAAACAGCACTAAATTAAAAGTTCAGAGATATTTTTAATTTCATACTCTTTCACTAACGCTCTTTGGAGAGAAATCATTTCTTTTATATGGGCCTTAGTTTTCACAACTATAATAGTTGGAAGCTTGACTAGATGATCTGTATGTAGTCTTCCAATTCTAAAATGTTCCACTCATTTGGATTCCTACAATAATTGCCCTTGCAATACATGCATGCTGCCACCACGTAGCCGTAGAGACTATTAGTTCCTTTTCTATCCCTAGTGGGGAGTGCATTTTGACATCAGACTTACCGGTCAATAGTACAACCTGTTAATATAACTATAAAATAACAAAATAATCTGGTATTATTTCCTGTAAAGCAGAAGCTTTACATTGTCTGTGAATCATATCAGAATCACCTGTAGGTTTGTTTTGTTGTGTTTTAACATCTTTATTGGAGTATAATTGCTTTACAATGGTGTGTTAGTTTCTGTTTTATAACACCTGTAGGTTTTTAAACATAGAGGAAATCCATAACCCATTGAATGAGAATCTTCAGAGACAGGACATGGGCATCTGGATTTTGGGGGTCCCATCATCTGTATATTTTATTTTATTTTATTTTTTGCCTATGTACAATATTTGTCACATCCGCTTGAATCTTTAAATGTTTCTTTTTGTTTAAAATTTTAGAATATTCCATAATCTTCACCTACTTTTCATAAGGTGTTTGTTATGCTTATTCGATCTTGTGCTTCTCCTGGTTAAGTCTTCTTTTTTTCCTTTTTTTTGTGGGGAGGGGCCTGCCCCATGGCTTGCAGGATCTTAGTTCCCTGACAGGGAATTGGACCCCAGGGCCCCAGGAGTGAAAGCGCCAAGTTCTAAGCACTGGACCACCAGGGAAGTCCCAAGACTTCTGTTTTAAATGACTTTTTTTCCCACTCTAATTCATTTCTGGGATCAGTTTCATGTTTGAACATTAAACCAACCTTGCATTACTAGAATAAAGCTACTTTGATTATGATATATGATTGTTTTACATACCATGGATACAATTTGTGCTTCTGTTTACACATTTTGCATGCATGTTCAAAAGAGAAACTGGCCTGTGATTCTATTCTTGTAATATTATTTTTAGTTTTGATCTGAAGCTTATGTTGGTCTTATAAATATTTTAAGCAATATATACTTTTCTGTTTCCTGGAAGATTTTTATGTAAGATTACCAATATTTCTTCCCTAAATATTTGGAAGAATTTACTTGGAAAGCCATTTATCCCTGGAAATCATTTTCTGCAAAGGTACTTAATTATACAAACAACTTTTGCAGTAGATATAGATTTTTTACATATTTTTTCTTTCTTGGGTTAGTCTTGTTATCTTGCACTTATAAAGAATTTGTCACTTTCGATTTTCAAATTTATAAATATAAAATTATCATAATTTTAACAGCTTTATTGGGATGTAATTTACATACCATAATTTCAACACTTTAATGTATACAATTCAGTGGTTCTCAGTGTAACCACTAAAAGACTTGTGTAAGCATCACAACAATCCAATTTTAGATTTCTGTCCCCCCACAAAAAACCCATTACACATTAACAAGCTTTTTTTCAATCTCCTCAACCCTCTCAGCCCTAGGCAACCACTCATCTACTTCCTGTCTCTACAGATTTGCTATTCTGGGCATTTCATATAAATGGGACCGTACAATATGTGATCTTTTGTGAGTGGCCGCTTTTACTTTACATAATGCTTTCATGGTTCATCCATGTTGTAACATGGATCAATAGATCATTCCTTTCTATAGCTGAATGCTATTCTAGTATATGGATATTCCACATTTTGTTTATTCATTTATCCGGTTGTCATTTGAATTATTTCCACCTTTTGTTTTTAGAAATATGTTTCTATGAACATTCACGTACAAGCTTTTGTGCAGACGTAAGTTTTTATTTCTCTTAGGTATATATTTAGTAGTGGAACTGCTGGGTCATAGGGTAACTCTATGTTTAACACTTGCAGGAACTCTCAAGCTGTTTTGTAAAATGGCCGCACCATTTTACATTCCCACCAGCAATGTATGTGGGTTTCAATCTCTTCTCTTACAGCCTAGCATGTCATCTATGCTGAAAAACGTTTCACATGTAGTTGAGCAGGATGAGTATTTTACTGTTTGGCTGAGTGTTCTGTAAACATTTATTAGGTCTTGTTAATTCATAGTCTTGTCCAACTCTTCTATATCGTTGTTGATCTTCTGCCTAACTGTTCTATCCATTATTGACTGTGGAGTACTGAAGCCTCTACCTAATGTTGTGCAATTATCTATTTCTTCCTTCAATTCTTCATGGATTTTGGTATTTTCTTCTTCATGGATTTTGGTTCTACCTTATTCAGGGCAAATATGTTAAAGATTTTTGTATCTTCCCTTTCTTTATCATAAAATGTCCCTTTTCATATCTAGTAACTTTTTTGTTTGTTTTAAAGTCTATTTTTTCTCGTATTAGTATAGCCACTTCAGCAATGCTTACGGTTGCTATTTGCATGATGTATATTTTTTCATCCTTTTACTTTGTACACATTAGACTTTTGAATCCAAGCAGTGTCTCCTATAGAAAACAGTTTTTAATACCCAGTTCGACAATATCTGTCTTTTGATTGTATTGTTTTATTCATTTACATTTAGTTTTTATTGTTGATATGGTAGGATTTATTTATGTCTATCATTTTACCTTTGGTTTTCTACATGTCTCATGTTTTTGTTTTTTTGTTATTGTTGTTGTTCCTCCATTTTCCTTTTATAGTAAGTAGATATTTTCTACTGTAACATGTAATTCCTTTAATGATTTTTAACCACATTGTTTGAGTAATGGCTGCACTAGGGCTTATGTAATACATCTCAGAATCTCTTCAGATTTTTACTAGGTTCATTCCAGATAGAAACAGAAACTGTACTTTTATAGAGCTGTATGCCTTCCCCTCTTTTTTGTTTTTATTACATTTATATATGTTACATACTTAACAACATATTATTATAATAATTACTTCTCACAAACTTATTTTTTCAAAGAGCTTAGAGTAGAAAGTAAATCAAATAAATAGTTTTGAGTTTGTCAGGTTAATCTATTTACCATTTCTGGTTCTCTTCCTTTCTTCCTGCGGATTCAGCTTATGATCCACTGTCATTTTTATTCTAACACAGCTTTGTTCTCACTGCCTTCGTTGTGCCATATCATCAAATATATGATATTTTTTTATGATATATAGAGAACAATCCAAATATAGTCATACTGTTTAGGCACTTACTTTTTAAATTAGTTAAGAGAAGAAAGGAGAAGAAATTTGAAATTACAGTATCTTTTATAATTCCCTACACAACTGCTCTAGTCAGCATTCTTTGTTTTCTTTTTACGGCTTGAGTTACTGTCTGCTATCATTTGAAGAACTTCCACTAGTATTGCTTGTGAAGCCCATCTGCTAACAATGAACTCACTCAGTTTCCATTTCTGAGTTATGGTGAAGTATTGATGATAAGTTGTGGAGTGGTAGGAAAAACTAAGATGCGATGTACTGTATGATGTATGTTTCACTGAAGTGTCTTGGTTAAATTCTAATGATTTATGATAGAAATCACATAAAGCAAGCATCACAATTCTCCAGGAATGTTCTGTAGAATGCTAATGTTAATGATGAATATGTGATCCCAAATCTTTCACTTGTATTGACCTTATCTCATTAATTCTTCTCCCAACAATGCCATAACTAGAGTTGAGTTCTAAAGTGTACCTTCCTCTTTTCCAATAGAAACGGCCCCACAATTTCAAAAAGTTCTCAAAGGTGAAAAAGTGCACACGGCGTTTATCAAGTTTGCAAATGCCAATGAAAATGCTAAGGTAACACTGTCCAAAATGCAATATTCTTCTGTGAGGGCACCCAACTTTAAACAAATACACATATTCTAAATACAGCTTAGATCTGTGACATGTTTTGTCCAATGAAGTGTGAGCAGACATGATGGCCTTCAATGAGCAGCAGAGGCCTTAAATGGGCTTGTGCAGTTGGGCTCACCTCTTATGTTTCAGTGAACTTTGTGAGAAGACAGGGCCTGGGAGTTGCGGCCCAGAGGAAGATGTGTGTTACAGACCTCAAACTGACCCAAAACACGGAGCAAAACCAGCCATCTAGAGGTCTAAAAGAGAGCCACTGCAGCTAGCCAATAGGTCCAAGAAAAATAAATTCTTGTTTATGGAACTGAGTTTTGGGTCAATTTGTTCCAAAGCATTATCACAGCAATAGCTGACTAACACAACATCCTCCAAATCATTGTTATGTAAATGGCTGCCACCATGCCTACAAGTAAGGCAATTGTGTACTCAAATTGTGAGAGTTCTTGAACTCTTGGTGCCTCTCCAACACAATGTACATGGCTAAATTTCCACAAATAAGTTCACTAATATACCACAAAGATCTCCCTAAGCTTTTATTAAATGTAATGCAAAGTTCTTTCTTTTCATTTCCTGCTTCTACATAGTTAAAATGCTTTTTATCAATGTAAAATGGCTCTTACCTTTTGGCTTCTGTCGTGAGAGTCTTTTGAACTCTGAAACACTGTAGGATATCACCTGTACATGGAATCTAAAACATACAACAACTGAACAAATATAACAAAAAAAAGGAGAGTCACCGATATAGAGAACAAACTAATGGTTGCCAGGACGGAGGGGGAGGAGGGGGCAATACAGGGGTGGGGAAGTGAGAGATGTAAACTACTGGGTGTACGACAGGCTCAAGGATGTATTGTACAACATAGGGAATATAGCCAATATTCTGTAATAACTGTAAATGTAAAGTAACCTTTAAAAAGGATATAAAAAATTTTTTAAAAGAAATCATACTTAAAATTCGAAACAATTTAAATGTCCATCAACAGGAAAATGCACATATAAATTATTGTATTTCCCTACATGGGAATCCTATGTAGCGAGGAAAGTACATGAACTAGACAGATCTTTATGTGTCAGCATGGATGAACCTAGTAAAGATAACACTAAATAAAGCAAGTAAGAAGAGAAAACAAAATAGAATACGATATGCAGTTTAAGAATACTTAAACATGTAGCCTACATAGAAAGACATCCATGCCAGTGATGGAGACCAAGTTCAGAGGAGTGGTTACCCAGGGTCAGCTGGGGCGTGGCTGTGTTTGGGAAAGTGGTCACACCAGGGACTCTTCAACAGGAATGGTAAAGTTTCACTTCACACGCTGGCTGGAGGACGGAGGAGTGTCTGCGATGTTATAATGTGAGCACGCTGCATGTAAAAGCCATTGCTTACCACATCTAGGGAAACTGATGCGTGGGAGCTGGTAGTGGGTGGAGGCATCCAGAAGGTGGTGGTAGAAGAGGAACGTTGTACACGTAACGCCTAAGGCCTGACCAGAGGACAACAACTGCTCTAGAAACTGGACACAAATCCAACTTCTACGGCCAATCTTAGAAGACAAACTGAGGCATATTTAAAATTTTAACACTTTATGTGCACAAAAATAGATTCAATTCAGGCACCACAAAGCAGAAAAGGTGAGGAGCACTCCAGCCACAGGAGCTGCAGAGATGTTTATTTTAAAAGGGCAGAAGCAAAGCAAGGAAACGAGTGATTTGCTACGGCTTTAACGCCTAGTTGGTGGTTTGTGACTGGGTGTCCTCAGCGCTGTTCGTCACCCTGAGGCGTTGACAGGCTTAGATTTTGGTTGGTTTAAGTAGGCGGCCGCATCGCTAGAGCCACCGCAGGCTAATGGCCTCCTTGCAGGGTTAATTTACTAACACCAATTGTCTGAGTCCTTCCTCTTACTCAGTCACTTCACTTCCTACGCCTCAGTTTCTCTTCTGTAAAGTGGATATTCAGTAGTAAATTCTCTGTGGAGGTGTCAGTACAAAACAAAGTGATTATTAGTAACCACGATCATGTCCTGAATGCACAGAACATGTCATCGTTTGCCAACCACCGTGTCAAGTCAGCAGAAACGACAGAAATTAAGAGCTCTCCGCAGAAATTCACACACCTGTGCACCAGGTAAGGGACCACAGGCAGACGTTCACTCAGCCTTTCCTGCGTCCCTCACGGAGTTCACGCTCTTTCCTGGGCAGGGCGAGCACAGACACTTTGCGGGAGTTTAATTACTTTTAAAATGCGCTGATACAACCATGTCTCACTTTTGTTTGGATTAGTCAGCAAACGCTTTTTGGAAACCCCAAATTCTCCACACTTCCTACCTTTCGCGCTGCCGTAGTCTCGAAGCTGCCGACACCGCTACTCAGGCCGCGTCGTCATGGGAGGCGGGTCTGCGTGCTGCTCCTCAGGCCGCGTCGTCATGGGAGGCGGGTCTGCGTGCGGACGCACGGCGAGCGCGCAGAAGTCCTCGAGCCCCGCCCTCACGGGCCCGCAGGCCCGGAGGCTTAAACCGCAACCCCGCGGCTCGGGAGGGCGTTGATGCCCGTGCCAACACCAGGCCGCGCGTGGGCTCCAGAGCGCGGCATGGAGGGCCCGGCCTAGCTGGGGCCCGTGGCCCTATGTCTTCTGGCTGCGACGCCGGTCCTGCGCACGATGCGGGGCCGCAGCTGCCGGGCGGTGGGCGTCCGAGGGGCCGGTCGGCGAGCCGGAACCCACAGGCGGGTGTGGGCATCCCTTCTGCAACCAGCGTCCCCGAGGCCGAGCTCAGGCCGTGAACAATCGGTGAAGCTGCACCCGGACAGCGCAGCCGACTCCTCGCGCTCTGAGGACCTGTGCGCGCTGCAGGACTCGGTGCTTCTGCCCTCCGTGTGGGCTTCCCTGAGGGAGGACCTGCTGGACTTAACGCCGACCGCCTCCTCGGGGTAGACTGGGCGCCGCTCCTGAGCACCCTCTGCCCCTGATGTGTATCCAGAGCTTCTTCCAGCCACGGCTTGTCGAGACAGGTTTGTACTTCCCGCTTCCAGGGGCCCTCGTGTGGGCGCTGAGAAGCGGGGTTTTAAATGGTTAAAGGTGGAGGGTGGGCACTAGCAGCGGTGCCCAGTGCCCGGGTGTGCGTGCACTAGACGGGGCGTGCGGCCTAGGACTCCTGCCAGCTCGGTGACCCCGGCCGAGTGCCTTAAGGCTTCAAGGTCTCAGTGTTCCCATCTGTAGCATGGGCTTAACAGGACCCAGCCTCCGTGGCGGTTACAAGGATGCACTGTGTTAATGCTTCTAGACTCTACAAAGTAGAACACTTAGCACAGTTTGGAGCATCGTTAATTGTTGCACAGATGTTACCTGGTCTGTTGAATGACTTTGCCTGGTACACACCAAAGCGATTAGGAAATGGATATATCCCAGCTTCATTTCCTTTCCATTCAAACAGGGCTCAGGAAAAAAAAAATTTTTTTCAATAGGTGTATCATATATAGTGGAAAGAGCACCGGTGTCAAGGCAGCTTAGGGTTTGAATTCCAGGGCTTATGCTCTCTGTGGCCTGGACAGGTTTCTTTTGCACTACAATCCCCACACTTGTAAAATGACATTAAAAACCACTCTTTCTGTGGGTTCTTAGAATTAATTAAGCAGGTTATGTGTGTAAAGTATCCTGGCACTTGAATGAGTTGTCAGAACCAAGGGCTGCTGGAGACGATGCTTCTGCCCTAGGTAATCTTCCCTTCTACTGGGCAGCAAGTAAACACAAGCACAATAGTCAGTGCTCTGGAAGAAGTGAGTTCTGCTGCTACAGAGCACAGAATCTCTTTTTTCTTTAATTTTTATTCTATATTGGAGGATAGTTGATTTACAATATTGTGTTAGTTTCAGGTGTACAGTAAAGTGATTCAGTTATACATATATCCATTCCTTTTCAGATTCTTTTCCCGTAGAGTTTGTTACAGGGTATGGAGTAGAGGTCCCTGTGCTATGCAGTAGGTTCTTGTTGATTATTTTATATATAGATGTGTGTATATGTTAATGCCAAACTCCTAATGTATCCCTCCCCGCCATCTTTCCCCTTTGCAGAGCACAGAAACTTGGAAGGGAAAGTTCAGGGTAGGATTCTTGGAGGAAGTGCCATCCTTTCCAAGGATATGTAGAAGCTCCTGGGGTGGCAGGAGAAAGCAGTGTGTGTTGAAGTTTGAGAAATGTAAGAAAATATGGCAAAACTAATGTACAGGACTGGAACTCAGGGTTTGGGAATGAAATGAGAGTTGATACTGAAAACTTAGTGGGGCCCAACAGAAAGGCGCCTTGTTTGTCCTGCCAGAAATTTGGATGTTTATCCTGAAGGCTGCGGGAAACACCAAAGAACAGTGAAATGGAATTCTGGTTTAGAGGCTCACTTGGACCTCCATGTGGAAGGCAGTTGATTGGGTGCAGGGTGAATTGTAATCTAAGGGTCCCACTTAAGTTATAAAAGGTGGGACCGGGTTTTGCAGATCTGAGAGAGAATGGGTGAGGCCTGGTGACCAGTTAGAAAAGGGAGGGCAGCAAGCGTGGGTGACAGTTTACAGTTGCATCTTTTTGAGAGACACAGAGCACAGTAGAAAGGGATTGGGGGTGGTGAGAGGATCTTACTTCATCTTCAGTGCTTTAGAGGGGCCTGGTAGACAGGTCTGGGCCCAAGGTACAGATGTGGGCTTTTGGGAGGACAGGTGTTTGAAGGCATGGTAGAGACTTAGGTTATCCACAAGAATATCCAAAGAATCATAGGTCTGAGAGTTTTTTTAAGTGGGTATATTTGAGGATGCTTATAAGCTGAGAGAAAGTAGCCAGCAGAGGAAGGGTGTAAAGATCTAGGAGAGGAAGTGATTGTTCATTTGTTTTTGAAAAGCTGAACACTTATCGTGTGCCTGGCCCGTTTCTAGGAAATGGGGTTCACACCATCTGTTATCCCTTCTGCAAGGACAGTTCAATTCATCCCCTGGTGAACAGAAGTCAGATTATTCTTTGCATCCCATTCAGGTGTAAGAACTGTTTTGTACCTCTGAAGGGAAGCAAGCTCTATCCTTTGGTCACCTGCTGATGATAATAGCACTGGCTGAGACCTGACCATTTACAATGAAGGCACTTCTGTAGGTAATAAGTTCCAGGAGGGCCCGAACTGAGTATGTCTGTTTCAGCATTTAGCATGGTTTAGCATCTGAGAGGCCGGTACATTATTGGCATATAGTAGACTTAAAAATGAATACTTGTGGATTGTCTGAATGAGTCGATGTGTGTGATTCATATCCTATTTGCAGGTCCTATGTCCTACAATGGATTTTCACTGTCAGGTTGTGAAAGAATTTATGATGGGGATTGTCATTGTTCCCTATCTAATGGATAAAGATTACACATGAAAGGACTTTACAGTGACATCCCAAAAGCCTCACAGAAATTACATAACAAAAAAATAAAATTGGATTCTGTATAATTTCTAATTTGTAAGCTGGCCAGAACACTGGTATTTCAGCCAGTCCTCTGGTAGTTCCGATGACGTCCCCATGATCACCCATGCATAATCAGAATGGCTTTAGGATTTGGGAGCCAAAATGTTTCTCAGTATTTACTGCTTTGCTAGTCCATTTAAGAAAATGGACTATTGAAAAAATAGCTTCAGACACAATATGGCATGTTATGATTTAGCATGAAATCTGAGAAATATAGAGGTTATCTGAAGCCTGCAATGGTAAAGTTCCCTCTGCTATTGAAGTTATTGTCTTTAAACAAAGATTCTACATCACTAATGCTATATATATATATTTTATGATATTCAGGTTAATTTCCTATTCTCTCTAAGGAAGTAATTGGTTGTTTGGTATGAGAGATGGTGTGGCTTGCAAAGGTGAAAAGTATTATTTTGTTGTAATTTCCGGCTACCTAAGGATGGGAGAGGCCCAGGACACTGCAGTCAGTATATTATGTGGAGCAGGTTATACTGTGGTTTATTTATGAACTTTTACATGTTTATTTTCTTCTTTGCGGTACACGGGCCTCTCACTGTTGCGGCCTCTCCCGTTGAGGAGCACAGGCTCCGGACGCGCAGGCTCAGCGGCCATGGCTCACGGGCCTAGCCACTCCGCGGCATGTGGGATCTTCCCAGACTGGGGCACGAACCCGTGTCCCCTGCATCGGCAGGCAGACTCTCAACCACTGCACCACAAGGGAAGCCCACATGTTTATTTTCTATGCAAGTTTGTGTGCTCCTTTTTGAGTTTTGGTAGATAAGTGTTTTGTAACTTTGGAATACTTGGAGTTTTAAATAAATAAATAAATATATATATATATATATATATTTTTTTTTTTTTAACGTAGTAGTTAAAGCCGTGGAGAGTGTACTAGTCTACCTAGGTTCAAATTCTGGCTTTACCCTATGACTTCCCTGTGGCTTCCTCTGCTCACCTATTAAAAAGGAGGATAATAAGACTGCTGTGGTGAGTTACATACTAAGTGCTATTTAAGCATTTGCTATAATGATCATGTATACTCGAAGGCAAGGAACTTGCCCCTTGATCGTCTCTGTATTCCTAGTGCTTAAGAATTCCTAGTGCTTTCCTAGTGCATTGTCTTAGGATAGAGATAGCTCAGTATAGTTCTTCTCACTATGAAGTACTGTTACGTTGAAAGTCTTTGCTTGTGTACTAATAATCTATGACATGTCTGCTGAGGACAAGGAAAGGAATAGTTTTAAAACTGCAACGGATAACAAAAGATTGTATGATGTAATGCCTTTATTATGTAATTATAAAACTAACAAATGATCATGGTAAAAATTTGAAAAACGCCTAGACAAAAGAGAGATCAACAACATTTGGAGTAACTTTCAGAGTGTAGAGTTGTCCGTGAATATTAGTGTTTTCATATTTTCCAGGACTTTAAGTAGACTCTGCTTCTTAAGAGTCTATTCATGATATTTTACTTTAATGATGTTTTCATCATGGGGACACACACACACAGAAATTTGTTAAAAAAAAAAGAAAGGAAGACATGTAAATCACTGATGTTTCAGATAGCCACATGAAATAAAGTGAGAAAGGTCAACAAGCTGAAAGAATGTGGAGTAGCATCTCCTTAATTGCTTACATAACTCTGATAATTACCTCTTTGTGGATAAAGTAATTAATGGGGAATCTAATTCAAGAAAAATGTATGAACTTCAAGCCTTCTCGAAGCCAAGTATTTCTTTCCACAAAAGGTTACTTTCTACAGCCGTGCTTCCTTATTACCAGACAGGGAAAGTGTATTGTATGGCAAAGGATCTTCCTGAAGGAGGGTGCTTCCCACACAGATTGTCATAAATGACTTTGGAATTACTGTTGCTGTATTACCAAAACCTTAAATTAGGATATTTTTGACAAGTGCGGTCCTTAGTTAATTTTTAGAGCTACAAACTGTCAGATGGCTCTGAAATAACAATTGTCTGGCTATTCTTCAGGGTGATCACAATATGGTAATGACCTTGAGGTATCACTAAAAAGCAGGAAGGTGTGAGTCTTCCTTTGGTGCCAGAGTGAAATGCGAGTTGGAGTTGGAGTTGGAAAAGAGGCCCACAACCAAGTGATAGAGAAGGAAATGTGAGGTCATTAGTGAAAAACCAGGTTGAAGTTAAGGTGAAGAGGCATGAGGAAATGGGCAACTGTTACAGTATTACAAAGATCATCAAGAAGCATATCCATGAATGTAGTTTGTATTGCAATCTGCTGAAAAAGAGACAAATATCCTGGCCTGGCCTTCATGGAGATTATATTTTATTGATTCTGATAATAGATTATTGTTGAAAAGGGCCTCCTATAAATTATAACCATGCAAAGGCAGCAAGATAATTTTTTTTTCTTTATGTATGTGTTTCTCATTCCTACTCACTCCTCTCTTAGGGGAAGAGAAAATCACACACACAAAAAATGTCAAGTCTCAGCTATTCCTTTTCAAAATAATTTTTTTCCAAATTCCAGTGGAGGCAATAAGTTAACTGGTAAGATTTGTAAGGCTCAAAAAGCTAGATTTTTACAAAGTGTAGCCAAATTTTATTTCATAAATAATAGCTTTGGAAAGAATATATGATGATGCAAATTTGGCAACAGCTGGTTTTTCTTCCGTGAATGACTTCAGTGTGTTGGGAGAAGAGGCAGAGAAGAAATCAAAGTAATTAAACATGGGGTGAGTTTTCCTGATAGGGCACTCTGGTACTTTAAAATAGACTAGATAATCCTAGAGATAATCTGAGGGTAGAACAGACCAATGCCTCATTTCCAATCTGTTATCGTGGAAGAAAACAGTGTATTTCCTTTGAGGTCTTGAGAGGTTTTTCTTCTGCTTTGTTTTGGCTCATTTTGTAATCAACCTTATTAAGGTATCATTTACATACAATAAAATGCACACATTTTTAGTCAACGGTTCAGTGACTTTTAATTAATGTATACATTTGTTTAACTACCACCCCCATAAAGATAGATAACAATTCTAAAACCCTAGAAAGTTTTGTCCTAGGCTTTTGCAAAAGTATCCCCATCTCCCACCCCAAGGCAACCTCGGATCTGTTTTTTATCTTTAAAGATGACTTTTGCCCAGTTTAGAATTTCATTTAAGTTGAATAATACAGTAGGTGCCCTTTTGATCTGGCTTCACTTGCTCAGCATATGGTTTTTGAGATTCATTCATGTTGGGATGTTTTAAACCAGGACTTTAGCCTGGGTGGCTGATGTTGTCTGAAGGCACCTATAGGTACATCTGAGTCTCTGGCATTGTCACTGTTCTTGGCTCCGTATTTTCAGCTTTACTAGGAAGCACAAGGTTGAAGTAAGGAAGATCATTGTCAGTATAATGGAGGTGAAGTGGGTTCTGTTATATAATATTCTCAGCATAAATTGACCTGCTTGGAATCATTGTGTTGATAATCGACAAGGATACTCTTCCTCCAAAAACCTTGATACTATAAAACTTCTAAAGGACGCTGTCCTAGGACTCTTTTCGTTTTCATTTTTTGGGAAACATTTCTGGAAATATCAAATGCTCACAACCTGAAAGAAGCAATTATTCACCTGAAGGCTAACTCTGCTAAAGTTGAGTTGTCCAACCTTTACATGCTGATAGAACCCAAATAGCCTTGCAAAACAATGCTCTCTTATTGGATATAAACATATAGATTGTTTAAGATGGACGTGTATATGCAGTAAAGTGAAAAAACACAGAATCTTTGAGTTTCCCTTGCTGGGTTTTTTTATTTTTTCATTTAATCTTCTATAGCGTATGCTAATAGTTCAGGGAAACGTCAGTTTAGTTTTAGGTCCACTCTACACAAATGTTGAAGTACTCCATACCCACCTTTTTTCTACCTTCGTTCTTTTCTTCCATCTTTTCTTTCTAACTTCTTATAATCCATTATACTTAATCCTGCATTTGCTGAGGTGGCAATTACTGTAGGAAAATTGAAAGCACTGTGAAATTTTGCTGTTCAGAACGCATGTTGACCAAATTCTATATTGAGAAAAGGTCTGAATTTACCCAGAGTAACCCTTTCCCAGCGTCTTTGAATAAAGGCCATAGAAACTGGGCTATATATAATATCCTGACAGGTATGTAGAACTCGTAGCAATTGCCCTTAAGAGCTTACCAAACGTAGATGCATATGAATGCATTTAATGATTGTTTTATTGGCAGCAGTGCCAACATACACAGTCTGTTTTGTTTTATATCATTCTCATTACCTGCTGTTTACCACTGTATACATTGCTAATGGCGTGGTTTCTATGGCTTGTGAATTTCACAGCCCAATAATATGTAATTTATTGCATACTTCAGTGTAGAAGATGTAGACTCCATAAATTTTCATGTGCTCTTTGCCCCTTTGGAATGTATTACACTGAGATCAGGCAATGTAATAAATTTATTTGAAATGTGCGTGATAGCTAAACATCAATTAGGACTGATGGGCAATATTTCTTCTTCCAGCAACATACAGTTTTTAAAGACTAAGCCATTGAACGTGCAGTTACTGAACATGGGACTCAGTTCACTGGGATCCTTCTTAGAAAAATAAAGGAGAACTTGAATTGGATTTGTGTGGCTTATTCAAGTAGTAACTAATCAGCTACATCTTGGTGAACTTAATTTGTCACAATCGTTTGGTATTTTATTAACTCTCTTCCCCTTCTTCCCCCGACGCTCACGAGAACAGATCATGAGTATCTTAAAACATCCTAAGTCGTCTTCCATCCCTGTTAATGTAACTACAAAAGGACACTTTCCTTATCCAATGCAACTTACTGTCTTTTAGAGTAGCTGTGGTTTTAATTCTCTACAAAATTAAAACCAGCAAAGAGAAACATTTTCAAGGAGCCACACATTGTAGAGCTTTAGAAAGAAGACTTTAGAATTAAGGGCAAATATATCAATTTATAGCTAAAGCACCTGAGGCCTAAAGTAGGAAGGTAACCATCGAGGTCAGGGAAAGGGGTGGAAGATCAGGTTTCAAGCTGAGGAAGAGTCTACAGGAACTCAATCTGAGCAGGTCAAAAACTGAAATGAGACCACGAATGTTCTGGGAAGGCTGGCATCTGGCCTCCAGTGTGGGATTGAGACGGGGAGTGGGTCCTGGGGGAACTGAGCTTCTGCAGTAGGCAGAGAAGTCCACCTCCTCTCCGGAAAGTGCCACTGACATCAGGGAGTTGAGGGGAAAGAGCAATGAATTCCAGTCCACCTGAGAAAGCAGGCCAGTCTGATTAACTCTGAATTTAGGCTTATTTCAGATACTTCTTGAGAAAGAACTTGGACAAGAGCAAGTCCCACGCAGCCTCTTTTAAATCCATGCCCAGTATTTTCTGGTGGAGCTGCTTAAACCCTCCAAGTGACTCCAGTATTTTAATTTCACTCTATTTAATTTCGACAGTTCTATGATTGATTATTTAATGGGCAAATAAGTAGGGTCACAAAAGAGTGTGAATGTATTTTACAGGATGAGGATGGGCAGAGTGGAGCAGTCTGGAATAGGACACCAATAAAAAGGGATCTTGGTAAAGAAGAAGGTCTATTAGAAATGGAGAGGAATTCGCAAGGAAATTAGTGCCTGACACCACGCCCTTCTCTCTGCATGTTTAGAAGCTAGTTTCTAATTCTATTTTCATAGGAGATGTCCCTGTGATGAATTGTCTTTTACCTCCACACTATTTATCACATGGACATATTGTGAAGTTTGTGTGAGAGAAAGCAAGTATTAGAATTCGTCTTGCAAGCAGCTATAAGCACTTCCTGGAACAATCTAGGATAGAAGGAAAAGGAAAGGAAGGTGGAAACAAAGGAGAAAGACAGCTAATGATGCTGGAGTCTCTCGCTGGGATTTGTGGTATCTCTTTTTGAAACTAAGTACAGAAAGTCAGAACTTGACTGATTGTTTCTTGATCACGGTTTGTTTTCATTTTTGCTTTTCCTTGCTCTCTCATCAGTTACTCCATCCAGTGCCATGTCATTTTCAGTTTCAGTAAGCATGCCTGTCTTGTTTCCATTTGCATTATTCATGCAAACGTTGATTGAACTGATGACCCCGAGTTATCACGGAAACATTAGATACACCAGTGGATACATTTCTTAATTTTAGAAAAAAATTACCGAGTGAAGGTTAAAATAACTCCTCTTCAATTTGCCATTTAAAAAACTTCTCCTAACATACAATACCTCATTGCCTAACAATGCCAGATAAATGAAGAATTCCTATGTATTCATGAATGCAGGCTAGTCTGTATATTTTTTGGCAGGTATGACCGTTACCGAGGGTAACGGCCTGGTTTGCTGGCCATGTCCTGTCTCCTAGAAAGTTGTACTTTCTGTTGTCTTTCAGTTGGTCCATTGGATATCAGAGGTGAATTTATAAAACTATACTTCCCTTTACACTTACTTTGTTTTGTTTTGTTTTGTTTTACTTGAAGTATAGTTGATTGACAATGTTGTGTTTCAGGTGTACAGCCAAGAGATTCATATATATATATTTCTTTTTCAGATCCGTTTCCTTTATAGGTTATTACAAGGTATTGAATATAGTTGCCTGTGCTATACAGCAGGACCTCGTAGTTTATCTACTTTATACATAGTATACACTTACTTTGTGTGATCCACGCTGTTCAGACCACATAATTATTTTCACTTATGATATAATTTTTTCAGGTCCAACCTCAAATCTTTGATGAGAAGATATTTTAAAATAAGTTTAGCATGTGTGTGCTCTAAATCCAACAGTAGTTATTAGAGATATGATTTTGCACTAGGTATTCCTCTCTTTTTTGTTCTTGGCCAACCAATTGAAAATTAGTTTTATTTTCTGGTTGGTTTGCTAGATGTTTATGACTATAATAAAAGTCTTAAATTTTGTCTCATATCTTAAAGCACAATTTGAATTAGCAATGGATATTGTGCTATACATAGGGGCTGTGATATAAATATAGTTTCTAACTTCAAAAACATATAACCTAGAAGGGAACACAGACACATATGCAGCAATTATGGCAACTGTATTTCTTTACTAAGTGAAATAGTACTGAGATGGATAAAGTGCTAGCAAGCCTTGAACAGCCAAATCAGCTTCAAAAATAGATGCGCAGTACTTTAAAAATCTTTTTAACATTTTTCCAGCTACATGTAGCATATAACTTAGCATAAAAACGGTATGGGTTTGAGGATATGGGGAGGGGGAAGGTTAAGCTGTGACAAAGTGAAAGAGTGGCATGGATATATATACACTACCAAACGTAAAATAGATAGCTAGTAGGAAGCAGCCGCTTAGCAAAGGGAGATCAGTTCGGTGCTTTGTGACCACCTGGATGGGTGGGATAGGGAGGGTGGGAGGGAGACAAAAGAGGGAGGGGTTATGGGGATGTATGTATATGTATAGGTGATTCACTTTGTTATAAAGCAGAAACTAACACACTATTGTATAACAATTATACTCCAATAAGGACGTTAAAAATAAATAAATAAGTAAAAGAAGACTGACTCATCCAATTAAAAAAAAAAGAAATTCTCTCATCCTGGATTCAAGAGAAGGGATGAAGTAAAAGGATGAGGAAGAACAAGAAGAGGAAATGTGAGCCTGGAGAGGGTAGGAGGAAGAGCAGCAGGCAAATAAGTGTATGTACTTCCCTTGCCATCCCTGACTTTTTTTTTTTTTTTTTTTTTTGGCGCTTCAGGAAAACCCAAAACCCAGAGAAGAGCACAGAGGTGGTCACCACTGCATGTGAACAAAAAGATGGAGAGAAGAGAATGGTGGTAATCTGCACAGGCAACTGGAGGATGACCTGAGTGCATCTTGCCAGGGAACAGTCCCCGTTCAATAGAACCCCTGAAGATGCCAGGCTGTTATGTTTAGATGGGGGGCTGAAGGCGTCTGTGGGGTCACCACATACATCACTCCTGGAGGTGTTGTTCACATTGTGTTCTTTGTAAAGAGTGTCCCTGGTGAGGTTCAACATCTCCCTCTGCAGGACCCAGCCTTGCCCTCCCAACCCGCCAAGGTCAGCAGGCAACATCCCCAGTTAATCACCAGGTGTGGTGAGATATCTGGAGTGGCCCTGGTACCCCCCAGTTCAGGCGTCCTGGGGAAAGGGTGAGGAGGACAGAGGCACCACCCCGGTCTTCTCATGCAAGCAGACAGCTCACCTGGCCCAGCGCTGCTGCATCCCTGTGGGCACACGGTAGCCCTGGCATCCAGTAGGGGACACTGCAGGATCCACACCTGGCTGGGATTTGCCCAACCCCTGGGGACCCCTCAGCCTCTGTGGAGCCCCACTGAAGGGCCTGGGTCACCTCATGGCACCATTTCTCAACCTGAGGTCCTATAGATTTTTCATAGATGTGTAAAAATTGAATACAACACACACACACAAAATGAAGGCGATTCAAAGCAATGCTAATTGAGGATGAGTTAAAGGGCCAGGATTCCAAATTAATTATGACCTTAAAATTAGATAACAAATACATCTGGTTTTATTACACGCTGAAAAGCAGTGTCTTCTACAAACTTTTCATGTTGGGATATAGCAAAGCTACAAAATTTATGATTCTATGACCACAGCATCAGGATATTTTTAAATTAAAAAGCACAGGCAAGTTTGGCTGGGGTGTTAAAGAAAGAAAAATGATTATTAGGGGAAAAGGGGACATTGCAGTTCTCTGCCCACTTCCACTGTGCTGGTCTCATGATGGGCCGTGTTGCGTGTGGGCTGGAGGGACAGGGTCACTACTCCCACCTGTGTCATCAGACTCCCACTCCTCACAGCGCCCAGGTGGGAGGGACCCACACTTTTCACCCTGGAGCCCCAGAGCCTCCCCTTTCCTCTGCATCACTTTCACTGTTCAGGGGACCAGTCGCTTGAACGCCGCCCGGCCAAATGCGCAGGTTAAATCGCCCCTGTAGGACAGGTCTCTCTGCTACCAGAACACACTTGGCAAAGAGCAGCAAACAGGCCCCAGTGCCCTGGGGATGTGAGCCCTGGGGATGTCAGGGCCCAAAGTCACTTGCAGGGTCTGAGTAGCCCCCTGGGTCCCACACACCGACCCCAGGGAGCCCACCTCCCCACTGACTCCAGTCCCTGCCTTTGTGTGGCAGGTTCTGGTCTGACACCTGTGAAGACCGTGACCTGGAGGCCTCAGCCTGAGACTCAGAGGGGATGGAGCTTGTGCAGCGTCTGGCAGCTTAAATGAGACACGAGGCCAAGGAAGGAGGGCCGCCTCTCTGTTCCAACTCCGCTCCTGAGTCAGGTAGTGAGTGCCGGTTACTTCCTGTCTGAGCTGTACAGATTTAGCATAAATTTTAGATATATGTCTTACTTTTAACAGTGAAAGGCTGTTACATCAAACAGAATTGATCTCCTCCTCTTTTTTTTTTTTAAACATTTCTATGTAAAATAACACACAAGTATAGAAAAGCACCCTCCACAAAGGGAGGGCTCAGTGAATTACAATGGGCGCTGCACTCTGGGGAGCAGTAGTTTTTCCCTCTGTAAAAGCCCAGATGCTTCAGAGAAGCTCCTCTCAGCTTCCTTACTCTGGCCCCAGACCTACACAGCGGAAATCCCAAAGGGACTGGGTTCTCCCAGCCCTCCAGCACCCTCCACTACTTTCTGATTGTGCTGCCACACTCATTTTGAGTTATTTGTGTGTAAATCACTGCACTTGGAATATACATGGAGTAACTGATTTCATTCTTATAACTGAATAAGTTAGCACTTATTCTTCTCCCCTTCTACAGGGGGCAGCCAGGGTGCTGGGGACGTCCTGTATATTGAACTGGGTGTTGGTAACAGATGTGTTTATATTTACAAGAAACCATAAAGCTCTACGCTTAAGATCTGTTCCCTGTACAATACACCAAGTAAACTTCAATTAGAAAAGATGCCAAAAAAATTTCCCCACAAAACAAACTTCAGGGCCCGGTGGCTTGCTCTGATTTCTACCAAACATTTAAGACAGAAACAATGCCCGTCTCCTACACACTCTTCCAGAGAACAGATACAGAGGGAACACACCCGCACTGCTTTCATCGGACCAGAGTACTGATGTCATACCAGCAGCAGATATTACAGGACAGGAGAAATTACAGGCTAAACACTTCTGAATGTCGATGTCAAAATCCAAAAGCAAATATTAGCAGTCTAAATCTAGAGGTTTTCAGAAAGGAAGGAAACTGGGATTTCGTGGCGGTATTTCCAGTGGTTGATGTGGACAGGATCACTGGGTGTTTGGGCGCTGCCTGGGAACGTGGAGAGAAGGGACAATGCCACCGGGTTAGTGGAATGAACATTTGGTGACAGAGATTAGGAGGGCCTGGGTCATCCTCAGAGACAGTCCTGGGCTGGGGTCTCTAGGCTGTGGCTATGGAGGGGTCCCTCTAGAAGGGCATGGGCCTCTCTCCTGTGCCACTGCAGGGTCTAGGGATGGATGAGGAGTTTGTAGGGGCTGGATTTTGATGAGGAAGGATGAGCAGGGAAGGTGCGCCCTCAGAGCCAGTGCAGCCACGGCCCCTCCCCAGCCAGGCCGTAGCCCAGGCTACTGAGACAGTTGCTCACATCAATAGTCAGGCGACAGTGGGGCATGCCAGCTTCACCCACTAAACCACCAAGCACAGCCCAGCAGGCCACTGTCCTCATTAATCAGCACTAACTGTGCATCCAGGGCTGGTTGTTGAAGACCAAGCTAATTTGTTAGAGACGTGCCATGTGGGCAACTGGCTTGGAGAGACCAGGGCTCTGAGCCACTTGGAGACAAGCCGACCACTGGTCAGACCACCAGGAGGCTCACCCAGTGTGTGAAGACACTGAGGGAGGAGGGACGTAGATGGGACCCCCTGATCCTTCAAGGGACCTTCTTTCAGGAATATTTAAGAGCTGTGGGGTCAGGGATCAACATGTAAGGGAGGCAGTGGGTCAGGCATGGGCCCTCCTGTTGGCTCAGACCCCTCCTGTCCTTGGAGCAACCATGGGGCAGGCAGGAGGATTGGGGGGATGGAGGGAGGGGAGCCCTGGGCTCAGGAGTCCAGAGCACCATCTAGAGGATTCAGGGGTTCAGGGATTTCTGTCCCAGGGAACCAACTACATTCCTGTCCCACATCCATCTGTCATCAGCTTTGTGACTCCGGGAAAGTCACTTAAAATCTCAACATTTTAGTGCCATGTACCATAAAATATGGTTCACAGCACCTGCCATGAGTTCCCCACGGGGCTGATGTGGGGATCACAGGAGATGATGACAGATATTCTTCACAAGCTCTAAAGCATCACACCCATAACCTTCCCCACTCCCCTGCCCTGTGGCATCCTGGTCCCCTCTCTGGAGGCAGCACTACCACATTTCTTGCTTATTCTTCCAGACATTTAATATTTGAACACTTAGGTAGCGCTTAGGAAGTAACCATCATTTTTCATCAGGGTCTACCTGATTTGCTGTATTAAGCTTCATCATGTAATACTAATAAGTGGACCCTATTAACATTTCCACTATCACAGAACAAGGAACTGAGGACAGAGGGTCTGCATAACCTTCCCAGGTTCATGTGGCTTCTGGTATGATTTGAATCCAGACCATCAGGCACCAGCCCCCACTCTGTCGGTCACTGTGCTGTGCTCCCCTTCTATATTATCTCACTAAATGAAGTCATGTCCCCGTGCAGTCAGCCTGCTGGCTATTTTAAGTGCACACCACATTGCAACACCCTCTTCTCAGCTCAGCTTCGATTCACTTGACTCCCCTAGACTCCCCTAGGAGGCTGGTGAACAAAGAGAACAGACGTGTGACCTGGGAATGAATTGACACCTCTGCATGGTCTTCTCCCAGCAACATATCAATAGTTCTGTCAGCTTTTGTTGTGTTTTCCAGGATCATGACTTGGGTACCAAGAAGAAAAGGAAGATTATAAAGGAATCAAACACAGGATGTACAAGAATATCATCTGTGATCAAGATAATCTGCTGGCCATCCGCAGCGGTGGTTCAGGCACATCAGAATCAGCATGTGGCCAAACAACAGGGTAGGGACACAAATAGCACCCCCACTAACCACTCCATTGAAGGTACTGTGGAACTAATACCAGCAAGTAGATTCAGGAGCAATGGCTGTAGTTTGTACAGCAGAGCCTGGATCTGGCTGAGGGAGGATTGGGCAGGGAAGGTGCCCACTCAGAGCCCGTGCAGCCACTGCCCGCTCTTAGCCAGGCCTTAGTCCAAGCTGCTCAGAGGATTGGTCAGTTTCTAGTCGGTGAGACCCTGGGGGCCAGTAAACTTCATCTGTTAAGCCACCAAAACACCAGCCCAGTAGACCCTTTTCCCAGCTAATGAATATTAACTGCTCATCATCCAGGTTTGATCAGTTGAAGATGATGCTAATTCTCTGTGCAACTGTCATGTGGGCAGTTGGTTTGGAATGTCCTGGGTTTTGAGTCGGTTACAGAGTCAAGTAGACTACCGGTCATTCAGGGTGGTCACCTGACCACCAGGAAGTCTCACTGCAAATCAGCTGCTAGAATCAACTGCTAAGGGGGAAGGGAGGGGAGATGCATACATATTTGGATACCCAGGTGGAGCTATGTGAGGTCCTGATGGCATTTCTTTTGAGGCAGGAGCTCATTCAAGACGTCTGGAGCCTCAGAGGCTCCCCTCGCCTGTGCGGCAGCAGAGGAATCCTGCGTTTTTAGGGCCTGGGACTGTCAGATTTGCGGGAGCCCTTTCTCCAAGGCCGTTTCTGCGCTCTTGTTGCCTCTGCATCTTTGTCAGGCTGGCTTTTCCTCTGGAAAACCACAGGAGCTGCAGAGGGTGACGGAGGGCCCTCCTTGCTCCCTTTCTTTGTGGAATTCTGGGGCAGCCCTTGCGGTATGGCGGGACCCCTCCTTCTCTGCACTGGCAGGAAACCTCGGGTGGAGCTACATGAGCTCGTGATGGCGTTTCTTTTGAGGCAGGAGCTCATACAAGAGGTCTGCAGTTTCCTATTGGATGTGTCCTCTGCCCTCTTGGCGTGGAGGTCTCTCTGCAGAGGTCCAGTCCTGGGCATGAAGAAAGAGACCCCCAGGGACCTAAATGCAGATCGTGCGCCCCCGGGTTGGAAACCTGGCGAGAAACATCGGGTGGAGCTATATGAGCTCGTGATGGCGTTTCTTTGGGGGCAGGAGCTCATACAAGAGGTCTGGAGTTTCCTGATGGATCTGTCCTCTCCCTCTTGGCGTGGAGGTCTCTCTGCAGAGTCCCAGGCCTGGGCACGAAGAAAGCCCTCCCAGGGGCCTAAATGCAGATCGTGCGCCCCCCGGTGTCATCGGGGCCGCTTCTCTGGTCTTCGTTCCTCCCTGTGACTGTGGGGACTTCCTCCTGCTTGGCCATCCCTTGCCCGCTCTCTCCCAGGGCCCTCAACACCGTCTTCTCTGTGCTGTAGTTGGGGACACAGCTGGGTGTCGTGGGCGGCACTGGCTGCCCTTGCGCCACACTGACAGTGACTGTGTCCACTGCGGACACTGAGCTGCGGGATGTCGTGGAGGTGCGAGCACCCATCACCACCTTCTTCCGATGGCCTCGCCTGAAGATGGAGATAAGGACCCCCATAAGGAGTGCAGGGTCTGCGGGATGGTAGAATGGGATCTCAGAGACTCTGTGGCAAAGCGCAGATGCAGAGTCACTGGACACTTGTGGGCTGGCCTGCGAGTGGATAGCCGGCCATAGACAGCTGGGTGACCCGGGACGGCCACAGGAAGTCGGTGGGTGCGGGGAGCGGGCTGGGGGCAGCCGAGCCCTCCTGGCAGGTGCTGGTCCCCCAGTGCCCGGGGCGGGGGTGAGGGGCAGGGCCTACCTAAGTAACTGCTCCTAGAGAACTTGGGTGAGGTCGGTCATGGGATAGAGAGCTGGGCTCCGAGCACTCTCCTTCAGCTGCCAACTCGGCCAAAAGCGGAGTGCGCTCTCTTTGGCCTGTTGCCTTTTCATACTCTGAAACCTGTGAGCGAACAATGGGCGTGCGTTGGCGGGGCGCAAAAGTTTAGGGAGGGGTGGCGCATGCGCAGCGTACATGTCAGATCCTGGGGTGCACAGGTGAGGATGCGCGCTCCTGGACCGTCTAGCGCTTCTGAATCTCCCGGGGGTCTGAGGGTTGGAGGTGTTTGCCTTGAGGGTGCTGAGCTTCTTGGCAGGGCAGCTGCCCCTTCTCCCCCGGCCGGCTCTAACTGTACAGGATGGGTCCCCGGCCACCAGAGCAGGAAAGCTGGAGAGCAGGGTACCTGGCTCGGCAGCCGCCGCCCGAGGTGGCAGATTTGGCATCAGCGCCTGTGCGTCCGCCTGCCCTCCCGCCTGGCAACATTGGAGGAGAGGGCCGCTAAGAACAGAAGTGCAAAGGAAAAAAAAACAAAACCCAGAAGTGCCCGAGCCACCCAGATCCTGCTGGGGTGACAACTGAAGGGGCAGGCAGGGCGGGCTGGGAGGGACATATATACCAGGTCCAAACCCAGAAAGATCTGAAATGCACGAGTCAGAATGAAAGTCCAGAATCATCCTTGGGCTTTGGGCTGAGCTGGAAGTATAGCCAAACTCTTCCAGGTCTCCAGCTCCACCTGCAGTTTCTGCCTGGCTGGGACATTGCCCCAGAGTGGGGTTAAGTTGAAGGAGTCGAAGGAGGCATACACTTCCATCCTCTGGATCACTGCTCACCAAAAAGTACATAATGCGCCAGGCACATATGTAATTTTGACTTTTCTAATGAACACACCAGGAAAATGAAAATGGTGAAGTCAATGTAAATAATAGATTTTTAATTCAGTATCTGCAAAATGTTAGAATGTTTACATGTGGCACGAGAAATGTGGTCATATTACGAGGGCTTGAGGGCCGCATGGAGCAAGATAGAGGACAAACAGCATGCACTTGAAACTCTAAGAAGTGAACGCTAACGGGCAGATGGGGCCTGGAAGTCCAAAGTTGAATAACAGCCCGTAGCAGGGTGATTATGGTGGTTGTTTTCCTGCCTCTGTCTCCCAGCTTACGCACGGCACGCCAAGTCCAGCAGCAGCTGAAAGTTAGAACCGTGGGATCAACCTTTTATTTCTAGCCAGACAAGTGAGAAAGTGGGGGGCTTGCATGTTGAGGAGTGAGGGGGTCATCCCCATTGGCCTTTTTCTCCCCAGTTACCACATCTCCCCTGCAACCTCCGTGATGGCAGAGGCCTTCACTGAGAAATGGCCTGTGTCTCTGGACAAAGGAACAGGTTAAGAGGCTCCTATTGTCTGAAGAGTGTGAGGGCATGCCCGTTATTTTCCTTTCTTTTCTCTTGCTATTTAAATTGACAAGAACAGATACTACACTTGCTCTTAGCCAAAAGGCTGAGATGAAGTAGACAAAATAAACTTTAAGCTAAAATTACTGTCAAGTATAAATTTTACTAATATAGTAATTCCAAAGGACCAAGGAGCAGGGCAGTGGCTTTATTGAGAACCCAGGATTTCCGAGCGTCCACCGTGCCCAGTCACTTTTAAATCATCGGCACAGCCCTATAATTCAGAGATTTAGGTGAAGTGACTTGCCCAGGGTCACACAGCTAAGTGAGAGTCTTCTGGGACCAACAGTAACTTTTGCAAAGGCGTCTCTTGCTATACTTAATCACTGCCACCATCTGACACTCACATTCTTTTTATACTATTCTGTTTCCTTGGGTCAAAGAATCCGACCCCTGAATTAAGATTAAATAGGAATTAGTGGCAGATCAAAAGCCAAAATCGCTTCAAGATATTCTTTTAATTCCCCCAAGTAATGCCTTTGGTCACAAAAATATAGAACAATATAGAAAATTACAAGCCAAGTGACCTTAGTGTTCACAGGCAAGCACTAATACATTTTAATGTACCATGATCCTATTAAAATACAAATAACTATGAAACATTTTCTGCGGAGAAGCAGCCTCTGCGGCAGGCAGCAGGAAGGGACAGGAAGGCTGCGTGGCGCCCAGGCCCCCGATGGCCTAGGTCTCACCCCACAGCGCACTGTCGATGCGCCAGAACGCTGCTTCCTTCTCGGGGTCTAGGTCTTCAGCGGTGACCCGAAAACCCGGCTCAGGGGCTGGGGGCAGCCTCAGAGGCTCCCCTCGCCTGTGCGGCAGCAGAGGAATCCTGCGTTTTCGGGGCCTGGGACTGTCAGATGTGCGGGAGCCGTTCCTCCAGGGCCCTTTCTGCCCTCTTGTTGCCTCTGCATCTTTGTCAGGCTGGCTTGTCCTCTGGGAAACCACAGGAGCTGCAGAGGGCGACGGAGGGCCCTCCTCGCTCCTTTCTTTGCGGACTTCTGGGGCAGCCCATGCGGTATGGCGGGACCCCTCCTTCTCTGCACTGGCGGGAGACCTCGGGTGGAGTTATATGAGCTCGTGATGGCGTTTCTTTTGAGGCAGGAGCTCATACAAGAGGTCTGGAGCCTCAGAGGCTCCCCTCGCCTGTGCAGCAGCAGAGGAACCCTGCGTTTTCGTCGCCTGGGACTGTCAGCTGCGGCAGGGAGGGGGAAAAGACACGAAGGCTGCATGGCGCCCAGGCCCCCGATGGCATAGGTCTCACCCCGCAGCGCACTGTCGATGCGCCGGAACGCTGCTTCCTTCTCCGGGTCTAGGTCTTCGGCGGTGACCCGGAAACCCGGCTCAGGGGCTGGGGGCAGCCTCAGAGGCTCCCCTCGCCTGTGCGGTAGCAGAGGAATCCCGCGTTTTCGGGGCCTGGGACTGTCAGATGTGCGGGAGCCCTTCCTCCAGGGCCCTTTCTGCCCTCTTGTTGCCTCTGCATCTTTGTCAGGCTGGCTTTTCCCTCTGGGAAACCACCGGAGCTGCAGAGGGCGACGGAGGGCCCTCCTCGCTCCCTGTCTTTGCGGACTTCTGGGGCATGGCGGGACCCCTCCTTCTCTGCACTGGCGGGAAACCTCGGGTGGAGCTACATGAGCTCGTGATGGCGTTTCTTTTGAGGCAGGAGCTCATACAAGAGGTCTGGAGTTTCCTGTTGGAGCTGTCCTCTGCCCTCTTGGCGTGGAGGTCTCTCTGCAGAGGTCCAGGCCTGGGCACGAAGAAAGACCCCCAGGGGCCTAAATGCAGATCGTGCGCCCCCGGTGTCATCGGGGCCGCTTCTCTGGTCTTCGTTCCTCCCTGTGACTGTGGGGACTTCCTCCTGCTTGGCCATCCCTTGCCCGCTCTCTCCCAGGGCCCTCAACACCGTCTTCTCTGTGCTGTAGTTGGGGACACAGCTGGGTGTCGTGGGCGGCACTGGCTGCCCTTGCGCCACACTGACAGTGACTGTGTCCACTGCGGACACTGAGCTGCGGGATGTCGTGGAGGTGCGAGCACCCATCACCACCTTCTTCCGATGGCCTCGCCTGAAGATGGAGATAAGGACCCCCATAAGGAGTGCAGGGTCTGCGGGATGGTAGAATGGGATCTCAGAGACTCTGTGGCAAAGCGCAGATGCAGAGTCACTGGACACTTGTGGGCTGGCCTGCGAGTGGATAGCCGGCCATAGACAGCTGGGTGACCCGGGACGGCCACAGGAAGTCGGTGGGTGCGGGGAGCGGGCTGGGGGCAGCCGAGCCCTCCTGGCAGGTGCTGGTCCCCCAGTGCCCGGGGCGGGGGTGAGGGGCAGGGCCTACCTAAGTAACTGCTCCTAGAGAACTTGGGTGAGGTCGGTCATGGGATAGAGAGCTGGGCTCCGAGCACTCTCCTTCAGCTGCCAACTCGGCCAAAAGCGGAGTGCGCTCTCTTTGGCCTGTTGCCTTTTCATACTCTGAAACCTGTGAGCGAACAATGGGCGTGCGTTGGCGGGGCGCAAAAGTTTAGGGAGGGGTGGCGCATGCGCAGCGTACATGTCAGATCCTGGGGTGCACAGGTGAGGATGCGCGCTCCTGGACCGTCTAGCGCTTCTGAATCTCCCGGGGGTCTGAGGGTTGGAGGTGTTTGCCTTGAGGGTGCTGAGCTTCTTGGCAGGGCAGCTGCCCCTTCTCCCCCGGCCGGCTCTAACTGTACAGGATGGGTCCCCGGCCACCAGAGCAGGAAAGCTGGAGAGCAGGGTACCTGGCTCGGCAGCCGCCGCCCGAGGTGGCAGATTTGGCATCAGCGCCTGTGCGTCCGCCTGCCCTCCCGCCTGGCAACATTGGAGGAGAGGGCCGCTAAGAACAGAAGTGCAAAGGAAAAAAAAACAAAACCCAGAAGTGCCCGAGCCACCCAGATCCTGCTGGGGTGACAACTGAAGGGGCAGGCAGGGCGGGCTGGGAGGGACATATATACCAGGTCCAAACCCAGAAAGATCTGAAATGCACGAGTCAGAATGAAAGTCCAGAATCATCCTTGGGCTTTGGGCTGAGCTGGAAGTATAGCCAAACTCTTCCAGGTCTCCAGCTCCACCTGCAGTTTCTGCCTGGCTGGGACATTGCCCCAGAGTGGGGTTAAGTTGAAGGAGTCGAAGGAGGCATACACTTCCATCCTCTGGATCACTGCTCACCAAAAAGTACATAATGCGCCAGGCACATATGTAATTTTGACTTTTCTAATGAACACACCAGGAAAATGAAAATGGTGAAGTCAATGTAAATAATAGATTTTTAATTCAGTATCTGCAAAATGTTAGAATGTTTACATGTGGCACGAGAAATGTGGTCATATTACGAGGGCTTGAGGGCCGCATGGAGCAAGATAGAGGACAAACAGCATGCACTTGAAACTCTAAGAAGTGAACGCTAACGGGCAGATGGGGCCTGGAAGTCCAAAGTTGAATAACAGCCCGTAGCAGGGTGATTATGGTGGTTGTTTTCCTGCCTCTGTCTCCCAGCTTACGCACGGCACGCCAAGTCCAGCAGCAGCTGAAAGTTAGAACCGTGGGATCAACCTTTTATTTCTAGCCAGACAAGTGAGAAAGTGGGGGGCTTGCATGTTGAGGAGTGAGGGGGTCATCCCCATTGGCCTTTTTCTCCCCAGTTACCACATCTCCCCTGCAACCTCCGTGATGGCAGAGGCCTTCACTGAGAAATGGCCTGTGTCTCTGGACAAAGGAACAGGTTAAGAGGCTCCTATTGTCTGAAGAGTGTGAGGGCATGCCCGTTATTTTCCTTTCTTTTCTCTTGCTATTTAAATTGACAAGAACAGATACTACACTTGCTCTTAGCCAAAAGGCTGAGATGAAGTAGACAAAATAAACTTTAAGCTAAAATTACTGTCAAGTATAAATTTTACTAATATAGTAATTCCAAAGGACCAAGGAGCAGGGCAGTGGCTTTATTGAGAACCCAGGATTTCCGAGCGTCCACCGTGCCCAGTCACTTTTAAATCATCGGCACAGCCCTATAATTCAGAGATTTAGGTGAAGTGACTTGCCCAGGGTCACACAGCTAAGTGAGAGTCTTCTGGGACCAACAGTAACTTTTGCAAAGGCGTCTCTTGCTATACTTAATCACTGCCACCATCTGACACTCACATTCTTTTTATACTATTCTGTTT
Organism: Delphinapterus leucas; assembly: GCF_059928025.1. Taxonomy (NCBI): domain Eukaryota; kingdom Metazoa; phylum Chordata; class Mammalia; order Artiodactyla; family Monodontidae; genus Delphinapterus; species Delphinapterus leucas. Next base: position 37,379,865 of record NC_143129.1, read on the forward strand.
CCTTGGGTCAAAGAATCCGACCCCTGAATTAAGATTAAATAGGAATTAGTGGCAGATCAAAAGCCAAAATCGCTTCAAGATATTCTTTTAATTCCCCCAAGTAATGCCTTTGGTCACAAAAATATAGAACAATATAGAAAATTACAAGCCAAGTGACCTTAGTGTTCACAGGCAAGCACTAATACATTTTAATGTACCATGATCCTATTAAAATACAAATAACTATGAAACATTTTCTGCGGAGAAGCAGCCTCTGCGGCAGGCAGCAGGAAGGGACAGGAAGGCTGCGTGGCGCCCAGGCCCCCGATGGCCTAGGTCTCACCCCACAGCGCACTGTCGATGCGCCAGAACGCTGCTTCCTTCTCGGGGTCTAGGTCTTCAGCGGTGACCCGAAAACCCGGCTCAGGGGCTGGGGGCAGCCTCAGAGGCTCCCCTCGCCTGTGCGGCAGCAGAGGAATCCTGCGTTTTCGGGGCCTGGGACTGTCAGATGTGCGGGAGCCGTTCCTCCAGGGCCCTTTCTGCCCTCTTGTTGCCTCTGCATCTTTGTCAGGCTGGCTTGTCCTCTGGGAAACCACAGGAGCTGCAGAGGGCGACGGAGGGCCCTCCTCGCTCCTTTCTTTGCGGACTTCTGGGGCAGCCCATGCGGTATGGCGGGACCCCTCCTTCTCTGCACTGGCGGGAGACCTCGGGTGGAGTTATATGAGCTCGTGATGGCGTTTCTTTTGAGGCAGGAGCTCATACAAGAGGTCTGGAGCCTCAGAGGCTCCCCTCGCCTGTGCAGCAGCAGAGGAACCCTGCGTTTTCGTCGCCTGGGACTGTCAGCTGCGGCAGGGAGGGGGAAAAGACACGAAGGCTGCATGGCGCCCAGGCCCCCGATGGCATAGGTCTCACCCCGCAGCGCACTGTCGATGCGCCGGAACGCTGCTTCCTTCTCCGGGTCTAGGTCTTCGGCGGTGACCCGGAAACCCGGCTCAGGGGCTGGGGGCAGCCTCAGAGGCTCCCCTCGCCTGTGCGGTAGCAGAGGAATCCCGCGTTTTCGGGGCCTGGGACTGTCAGATGTGCGGGAGCCCTTCCTCCAGGGCCCTTTCTGCCCTCTTGTTGCCTCTGCATCTTTGTCAGGCTGGCTTTTCCCTCTGGGAAACCACCGGAGCTGCAGAGGGCGACGGAGGGCCCTCCTCGCTCCCTGTCTTTGCGGACTTCTGGGGCATGGCGGGACCCCTCCTTCTCTGCACTGGCGGGAAACCTCGGGTGGAGCTACATGAGCTCGTGATGGCGTTTCTTTTGAGGCAGGAGCTCATACAAGAGGTCTGGAGTTTCCTGTTGGAGCTGTCCTCTGCCCTCTTGGCGTGGAGGTCTCTCTGCAGAGGTCCAGGCCTGGGCACGAAGAAAGACCCCCAGGGGCCTAAATGCAGATCGTGCGCCCCCGGTGTCATCGGGGCCGCTTCTCTGGTCTTCGTTCCTCCCTGTGACTGTGGGGACTTCCTCCTGCTTGGCCATCCCTTGCCCGCTCTCTCCCAGGGCCCTCAACACCGTCTTCTCTGTGCTGTAGTTGGGGACACAGCTGGGTGTCGTGGGCGGCACTGGCTGCCCTTGCGCCACACTGACAGTGACTGTGTCCACTGCGGACACTGAGCTGCGGGATGTCGTGGAGGTGCGAGCACCCATCACCACCTTCTTCCGATGGCCTCGCCTGAAGATGGAGATAAGGACCCCCATAAGGAGTGCAGGGTCTGCGGGATGGTAGAATGGGATCTCAGAGACTCTGTGGCAAAGCGCAGATGCAGAGTCACTGGACACTTGTGGGCTGGCCTGCGAGTGGATAGCCGGCCATAGACAGCTGGGTGACCCGGGACGGCCACAGGAAGTCGGTGGGTGCGGGGAGCGGGCTGGGGGCAGCCGAGCCCTCCTGGCAGGTGCTGGTCCCCCAGTGCCCGGGGCGGGGGTGAGGGGCAGGGCCTACCTAAGTAACTGCTCCTAGAGAACTTGGGTGAGGTCGGTCATGGGATAGAGAGCTGGGCTCCGAGCACTCTCCTTCAGCTGCCAACTCGGCCAAAAGCGGAGTGCGCTCTCTTTGGCCTGTTGCCTTTTCATACTCTGAAACCTGTGAGCGAACAATGGGCGTGCGTTGGCGGGGCGCAAAAGTTTAGGGAGGGGTGGCGCATGCGCAGCGTACATGTCAGATCCTGGGGTGCACAGGTGAGGATGCGCGCTCCTGGACCGTCTAGCGCTTCTGAATCTCCCGGGGGTCTGAGGGTTGGAGGTGTTTGCCTTGAGGGTGCTGAGCTTCTTGGCAGGGCAGCTGCCCCTTCTCCCCCGGCCGGCTCTAACTGTACAGGATGGGTCCCCGGCCACCAGAGCAGGAAAGCTGGAGAGCAGGGTACCTGGCTCGGCAGCCGCCGCCCGAGGTGGCAGATTTGGCATCAGCGCCTGTGCGTCCGCCTGCCCTCCCGCCTGGCAACATTGGAGGAGAGGGCCGCTAAGAACAGAAGTGCAAAGGAAAAAAAAACAAAACCCAGAAGTGCCCGAGCCACCCAGATCCTGCTGGGGTGACAACTGAAGGGGCAGGCAGGGCGGGCTGGGAGGGACATATATACCAGGTCCAAACCCAGAAAGATCTGAAATGCACGAGTCAGAATGAAAGTCCAGAATCATCCTTGGGCTTTGGGCTGAGCTGGAAGTATAGCCAAACTCTTCCAGGTCTCCAGCTCCACCTGCAGTTTCTGCCTGGCTGGGACATTGCCCCAGAGTGGGGTTAAGTTGAAGGAGTCGAAGGAGGCATACACTTCCATCCTCTGGATCACTGCTCACCAAAAAGTACATAATGCGCCAGGCACATATGTAATTTTGACTTTTCTAATGAACACACCAGGAAAATGAAAATGGTGAAGTCAATGTAAATAATAGATTTTTAATTCAGTATCTGCAAAATGTTAGAATGTTTACATGTGGCACGAGAAATGTGGTCATATTACGAGGGCTTGAGGGCCGCATGGAGCAAGATAGAGGACAAACAGCATGCACTTGAAACTCTAAGAAGTGAACGCTAACGGGCAGATGGGGCCTGGAAGTCCAAAGTTGAATAACAGCCCGTAGCAGGGTGATTATGGTGGTTGTTTTCCTGCCTCTGTCTCCCAGCTTACGCACGGCACGCCAAGTCCAGCAGCAGCTGAAAGTTAGAACCGTGGGATCAACCTTTTATTTCTAGCCAGACAAGTGAGAAAGTGGGGGGCTTGCATGTTGAGGAGTGAGGGGGTCATCCCCATTGGCCTTTTTCTCCCCAGTTACCACATCTCCCCTGCAACCTCCGTGATGGCAGAGGCCTTCACTGAGAAATGGCCTGTGTCTCTGGACAAAGGAACAGGTTAAGAGGCTCCTATTGTCTGAAGAGTGTGAGGGCATGCCCGTTATTTTCCTTTCTTTTCTCTTGCTATTTAAATTGACAAGAACAGATACTACACTTGCTCTTAGCCAAAAGGCTGAGATGAAGTAGACAAAATAAACTTTAAGCTAAAATTACTGTCAAGTATAAATTTTACTAATATAGTAATTCCAAAGGACCAAGGAGCAGGGCAGTGGCTTTATTGAGAACCCAGGATTTCCGAGCGTCCACCGTGCCCAGTCACTTTTAAATCATCGGCACAGCCCTATAATTCAGAGATTTAGGTGAAGTGACTTGCCCAGGGTCACACAGCTAAGTGAGAGTCTTCTGGGACCAACAGTAACTTTTGCAAAGGCGTCTCTTGCTATACTTAATCACTGCCACCATCTGACACTCACATTCTTTTTATACTATTCTGTTTCCTTGGGTCAAAGAATCCGACCCCTGAATTAAGATTAAATAGGAATTAGTGGCAGATCAAAAGCCAAAATCGCTTCAAGATATTCTTTTAATTCCCCCAAGTAATGCCTTTGGTCACAAAAATATAGAACAATATAGAAAATTACAAGCCAAGTGACCTTAGTGTTCACAGGCAAGCACTAATACATTTTAATGTACCATGATCCTATTAAAATACAAATAACTATGAAACATTTTCTGCGGAGAAGCAGCCTCTGCGGCAGGCAGCAGGAAGGGACAGGAAGGCTGCGTGGCGCCCAGGCCCCCGATGGCCTAGGTCTCACCCCACAGCGCACTGTCGATGCGCCAGAACGCTGCTTCCTTCTCGGGGTCTAGGTCTTCAGCGGTGACCCGAAAACCCGGCTCAGGGGCTGGGGGCAGCCTCAGAGGCTCCCCTCGCCTGTGCGGCAGCAGAGGAATCCTGCGTTTTCGGGGCCTGGGACTGTCAGATGTGCGGGAGCCGTTCCTCCAGGGCCCTTTCTGCCCTCTTGTTGCCTCTGCATCTTTGTCAGGCTGGCTTGTCCTCTGGGAAACCACAGGAGCTGCAGAGGGCGACGGAGGGCCCTCCTCGCTCCTTTCTTTGCGGACTTCTGGGGCAGCCCATGCGGTATGGCGGGACCCCTCCTTCTCTGCACTGGCGGGAGACCTCGGGTGGAGTTATATGAGCTCGTGATGGCGTTTCTTTTGAGGCAGGAGCTCATACAAGAGGTCTGGAGCCTCAGAGGCTCCCCTCGCCTGTGCAGCAGCAGAGGAACCCTGCGTTTTCGTCGCCTGGGACTGTCAGCTGCGGCAGGGAGGGGGAAAAGACACGAAGGCTGCATGGCGCCCAGGCCCCCGATGGCATAGGTCTCACCCCGCAGCGCACTGTCGATGCGCCGGAACGCTGCTTCCTTCTCCGGGTCTAGGTCTTCGGCGGTGACCCGGAAACCCGGCTCAGGGGCTGGGGGCAGCCTCAGAGGCTCCCCTCGCCTGTGCGGTAGCAGAGGAATCCCGCGTTTTCGGGGCCTGGGACTGTCAGATGTGCGGGAGCCCTTCCTCCAGGGCCCTTTCTGCCCTCTTGTTGCCTCTGCATCTTTGTCAGGCTGGCTTTTCCCTCTGGGAAACCACCGGAGCTGCAGAGGGCGACGGAGGGCCCTCCTCGCTCCCTGTCTTTGCGGACTTCTGGGGCATGGCGGGACCCCTCCTTCTCTGCACTGGCGGGAAACCTCGGGTGGAGCTACATGAGCTCGTGATGGCGTTTCTTTTGAGGCAGGAGCTCATACAAGAGGTCTGGAGTTTCCTGTTGGAGCTGTCCTCTGCCCTCTTGGCGTGGAGGTCTCTCTGCAGAGGTCCAGGCCTGGGCACGAAGAAAGACCCCCAGGGGCCTAAATGCAGATCGTGCGCCCCCGGTGTCATCGGGGCCGCTTCTCTGGTCTTCGTTCCTCCCTGTGACTGTGGGGACTTCCTCCTGCTTGGCCATCCCTTGCCCGCTCTCTCCCAGGGCCCTCAACACCGTCTTCTCTGTGCTGTAGTTGGGGACACAGCTGGGTGTCGTGGGCGGCACTGGCTGCCCTTGCGCCACACTGACAGTGACTGTGTCCACTGCGGACACTGAGCTGCGGGATGTCGTGGAGGTGCGAGCACCCATCACCACCTTCTTCCGATGGCCTCGCCTGAAGATGGAGATAAGGACCCCCATAAGGAGTGCAGGGTCTGCGGGATGGTAGAATGGGATCTCAGAGACTCTGTGGCAAAGCGCAGATGCAGAGTCACTGGACACTTGTGGGCTGGCCTGCGAGTGGATAGCCGGCCATAGACAGCTGGGTGACCCGGGACGGCCACAGGAAGTCGGTGGGTGCGGGGAGCGGGCTGGGGGCAGCCGAGCCCTCCTGGCAGGTGCTGGTCCCCCAGTGCCCGGGGCGGGGGTGAGGGGCAGGGCCTACCTAAGTAACTGCTCCTAGAGAACTTGGGTGAGGTCGGTCATGGGATAGAGAGCTGGGCTCCGAGCACTCTCCTTCAGCTGCCAACTCGGCCAAAAGCGGAGTGCGCTCTCTTTGGCCTGTTGCCTTTTCATACTCTGAAACCTGTGAGCGAACAATGGGCGTGCGTTGGCGGGGCGCAAAAGTTTAGGGAGGGGTGGCGCATGCGCAGCGTACATGTCAGATCCTGGGGTGCACAGGTGAGGATGCGCGCTCCTGGACCGTCTAGCGCTTCTGAATCTCCCGGGGGTCTGAGGGTTGGAGGTGTTTGCCTTGAGGGTGCTGAGCTTCTTGGCAGGGCAGCTGCCCCTTCTCCCCCGGCCGGCTCTAACTGTACAGGATGGGTCCCCGGCCACCAGAGCAGGAAAGCTGGAGAGCAGGGTACCTGGCTCGGCAGCCGCCGCCCGAGGTGGCAGATTTGGCATCAGCGCCTGTGCGTCCGCCTGCCCTCCCGCCTGGCAACATTGGAGGAGAGGGCCGCTAAGAACAGAAGTGCAAAGGAAAAAAAAACAAAACCCAGAAGTGCCCGAGCCACCCAGATCCTGCTGGGGTGACAACTGAAGGGGCAGGCAGGGCGGGCTGGGAGGGACATATATACCAGGTCCAAACCCAGAAAGATCTGAAATGCACGAGTCAGAATGAAAGTCCAGAATCATCCTTGGGCTTTGGGCTGAGCTGGAAGTATAGCCAAACTCTTCCAGGTCTCCAGCTCCACCTGCAGTTTCTGCCTGGCTGGGACATTGCCCCAGAGTGGGGTTAAGTTGAAGGAGTCGAAGGAGGCATACACTTCCATCCTCTGGATCACTGCTCACCAAAAAGTACATAATGCGCCAGGCACATATGTAATTTTGACTTTTCTAATGAACACACCAGGAAAATGAAAATGGTGAAGTCAATGTAAATAATAGATTTTTAATTCAGTATCTGCAAAATGTTAGAATGTTTACATGTGGCACGAGAAATGTGGTCATATTACGAGGGCTTGAGGGCCGCATGGAGCAAGATGGAGGACAAAGAGCATGCACTTGAAACTCTAAGAAGTGAACGCTAACAGGCAGATGGGGCCTGGAAGTCCAAAGTTGAATAACAACCTGTAACAGGGTGAGTTTTTTTTTTGCCTCTGTCTCCCAGCTTATGCAAAGCATGCAAAGTCCAGCAGCAGCTGAAAGTTAAAACCATGGGAATCAAACTTTTATTTCTAGCCAGACAAGTGAGAAAGTGGGGGGCTTGGATGTTGAGGAGTGAGGCGGTCATCCCCATTGGTCTTTTTCTCCCCATTTACCACATCTCCCCTGCAACCTCCGTGATGGCAAAGGCCATCACTGAGAAATGGCCTGTGTCTCTGGACAAAGGAACAGGTTAAGAGGCTCCTATTGTCTGAAGAGTGTGGGGGCATGCCCGTTATTTTCCTTTCTTTTCTCTTGCTATTTCACCTGAAAGGTCAACCTGGTCATAGGGAACTGCATGACAGCATGGCGGCTTAAACACTTTAAGGAACATGTAGGAGGGGCCCCTGAAGCCTGAGAATGTGGGTAGAATTCCAAAGAGGAGAGAACTATAGGAGGAGATTATTTAGGTCTGTGTATGAGCTCACATAATTCCTGGGATCCCCCTGAGCCTCATGCACAGACAGAGCCTACGAGGCAGAGTAGAGGCTTGCAGAAGTGAACTACAGTATAAACTGCCACTCAATTCCGAGATTAACCACTGAGTGGTACGTGCACCATGTGGACACAAACAGCACAGCAGTGTCCTGAAAACTGCACCAAGACTGGAACAACTCAGAAGACAAAGCACAATACCTGTTTGACCATAGGTTCATGAATTGCTTAATAAAAACCACAGAAAAAGAGAAAGTATCAATCTCCTGAGGATTTTAATAGGAACCAGAGTCTCGAAACATAATAAGCAAACTTTCTAGGATACCACCCAAAATCACACAACAGAGCATACAAAGAACCAGGGAAATGTGACAAATTCTCAAGAGAAAAATGCAATCAACAGATCCAGCCCTGAAATAACCCACATGGAGGAATTAGCAGACAAAGCATCCATTACAACCATGCTCAATGTGTTAAAAGTAAATCCTCTTGAAATTAATGGAAAGAAGTTCTTCACTGAGAAGTACAAACTATGAAAAAGAAGCAAATGGAAAGCTTAGAACTTAACATGCAATATCCAGAAACAAACATTCACTGGATGGGCTGAATAACAGAACAGAGAAAACAGAGGAAAGATTCAGAAAACTTATGGATCAATAGAAATGGCACAATCTGAAAAACAAAGAGGATACATGACTGAAGAAAAATTAAGTCTCAGAGACATGTGAAACAATATTGCAAGTTCTACCTTTTGTGCCACTGGAGGGTCTGAAGGAAAGGTACAGAAGAAAATATATGAGGAAAAGAATAGTTGAAAAGGTCACTGATTTCGAGACACAGACCTAAGCTCAGAAAGCCTCACCCTGACACACAATCTGATAAAAAAGCCAAGGTGAAGAATAATCTTGAAAGCAGTCAAGGAAACCGACCTGTTATACATCACAGAATGTCAACTTGAAGGACTGTGATGTCTCATCAGAAAACAGAGACCAGAAAAGAATGGAATAACATCTTTAAAGTATTAAAGGAAAAGACCAAACCAGGATATGATATCCTTAAAGCAAGGATATCCTTAAAGACTGAAAGCCAAACAAAAGCCAAAATGAAGTCTGATGGAGATGAGAGAAAACTAAGAGAATTCATCACCAGACAATTTGCTATAAAAATATTACATGAAAGGAACATCTTCAGGCTGAAGTGAAATGACACGAGAAAGAAGTAAGCTTGCAACTTCAGGAACAAAGGAAGGGCAACAAAAATGGCATGTATCTAGAAAAATTATCCTCTTACATTATTTTATATATGTATGACTTTTTTTTTTTTTGGCCACGCCTGCGTGGCCTGCGGGATCTTAGTTCCCCTACCAGGGTCTGAACCCGGGGCCCCAGCAGTGAAAGTGCTGAGTCCTAACCACTGGGCCGCCAGGGAATTCCCTGTATATGTATGAAATAAGGATACCACAGTCTCAGAGGGTGGCACTGAAGTCATATAAAGGTGACACATATGACAGCTATAACAAAGAGTGGAAGGTAAAAGAATCTATATGGATGTAAGCCTTCTGTATTTTATTTAATTGGTAAAATATTAACTCTAGACTGTGAAACAATACGTATACATAGTGTTATTCCAAGAACAATTAAAAAATGACAAACTCAAGAAAATTGGATAACCTCAATAGTCCTATATTTAGGAATTGTGGACAAGATAGCTAAAACATTCACATACGTGTTTTGTGAAAAGTTTTTCTCTTGGTTAATTGCCTAGGAGTGGGTTTTTGGGTCATATGGTAAGTATGGCTCTCTCAGCCAGCCCTGGCCACCACTTCAGGTGTCACCCCAGCAGGATCTGGATGGTGTGGGCACTTCCGTTCTTAGCGGCTCTCCCCTCCAGTGCCGCCAGGGGAAAGGGCAGGAGGATGCAGAGGCGCTGCTGCTAAAGCTGCCGCCTCTTGTGGGAGCTGCACAGCCAGCAGCCTTGCTCCACGTTGCTGGGCAAGGATCCCGTCCAGTACATTTAGTTACCCCGACAGCACTGGGGCGCGGCCAGGGGAGAAGGGCCAGCTGTCCTGCCAAGAAGCTCATCACCCTCAAGGCAAACACCTCCAGCCCTCAGACCCCCGGGAGATTCAGAAGCGCTAGACGGTCCAGGGGCGCGCATCCTCAACTGTGCGCCCCAGGGCCTGACGTGTACTCTACGCATGCGCCACCCCTCCCTAAGCTTTTGGGCCCCGCCAACGCACGCGCATTGTTCGCTCACAGGTTTCAGAGTATAAAAAGGCAACAGGCCAAAGAGAGCGCACTCCGCTTTTGGCCGAGTTGGCAGCTGAAGGAGAGTGCTCGGAGCCCAGCTCTCTATCCCATGACCGACCTCACCCAAGTTCTCTAGGAGCAGTTACTTAGGTAGGCCCTGCCCCTCACCCTCTCCCCGGGCACTGGGGGATCAGCACCTGCCAGGAAGGCTCGGCTGCCCCCAGCCCGCTCCCCGCGCCCACCAACTTCCCGTGGCCGTCCCGGGTCACCCAGCTGTCTATGGCCGGCTATCCACTCGCAGGCCAGCCCACAAGTGTCCAGTGACTCTGCATCTGCGCTTTGCCACAGAGTCTCTGAGACCCCATTCTACCATCCCGCAGACGCTGCACTCCTTATGGGGGTCCTTATCTCCATCTTCAGGCGAGGCCATCGGAAGAAGGCAGTGATGGGTGCTCACACCTCCACGACGTCCCGCAGCTCAGTGTCCGCAGTGGACACAGTCACTGTCAGTGTGGCGTGGGGGCAGCCAGTTCCGGCCACGACACCCAGCTGTGTCCCGAACTACAGCACAGAGAAGACGGTGTTGAGGGCCCTGGGAGAGAGCGGGCAAGGGATGGCCAAGCAGGAGGAAGTCCCCACAGTCACAGGGAAGGACGATGACCAGAGAAGCGGCCCCAATGACACCAGTGGCGTACGATCTGCATTTAGGCCCCTGGGAGGCTCTTTTTTCGTGCCTAGGCCTGGACCTCTGCAGAGAGACCTCCATGCCAAGTGGACAGAGAACAGATCCGCCAGGAAACTCCAGACCTCTTGTATGAGCTCCTGCCCCCAAAGAAACGCCATCACGAGCTCATATAGCTCCACCCGAGGTTTCCTGCCAGTGAAGGGAAGGAGGGTCCCGCCATACCGCAAGGGCTGCCCCAGAAGTCTGCAAAGACAGGGGGCGAGGAGGGCCCTCCATCGCTCTCTGCAGCTCCGGTGGTTTACCAGAGGAAAAGCCAGCGTAACAAAAATGCAGAGGCAGCAAGAGGGCAGAAAGGGCCCTGGAGGAACGGCTCCCGCACATCTGACAGTCCCAGGCCCTGAAAATGCAGGATTCCTCTGCTGCCGCACAGGCGAGGGGAGCCTCTGAGGCTGCCCCCAGCCCTTGAGCCGGGTTTCCGGGTCACCGCCGAAGACCTAGAATCGGAGATGGAAGCAGCGTTCCGGCGCATCAACAGTGCGCTGCGGGGTGAGACCTATGCCATCGGGGACCTGGGCAGCTCTCCCCAGCATAGCAAACGGAAAGCTCCAGCCTTTGCCTCTGCTCCAGGCCCCCCAGCTTCGGGTGGCCCCGCACAAGCATCTTCTGGGGGTTCATCATCCACAAATTCCACCGTGGGCACCCATGCCAGCACACAGCTGGGTTTTGGGAGCAGAGCGGCTGCCCTAGATCTGAGCTGCATGTTTGCAGCTCTCAGTGTTACAGCAGGAACGAGGGGGCCCCTGAGCACCACACACAGCAATGGGGGCAGCGTGGGCCTGAACTCCTGGGGCCCTCCTCACCAGAGCCAACCCATGGTGACCATGGGACCCAGCCCTAAGAAGAAGCCTGGGTTTGGAGGCACTACTGCCCCCATCTTAAGTCACATCCCCGTGGGCGCACCCAGGCAGGGCCCCCCTACTTCCAGCGGAGGGCGCAGCCCATGCCCAGCCAAGGCTGACTTTAGGGGTGTGTCGGTTCCGGCCTCTACTCCTATCAGCCTCAGCTCCGCAGTGGGCACAGCAAGGTGCAGCCTTGCTGTTAGGGCCCCCTCATCACCTGCCCAGGGCTTGGCTGGACAAAAAACCACTGGGCCATCGACCAAGTCATTCTCCTCCACGTCGCGATTCATTACCTTGGGGTTTAAGAGGAGGAAGTTGGCCTGAGCCAATAATTTTGGGGCGAGGCCATCAGTGTCCACCTCCTCCCAGGCTGGGCCTCGTGTGGACCCTGTTTCGATGTGAAACTTATAATAAAGCTTTGTTCTTGTTCTTTTGCATAATCCTCACATGTCTGTGATCTGTAGATCAAGTGTGGAAAAGCACTGGCTTGTATGAGTGGTAACATGGAAAGCCAGACCTGTTAACAGTTTCCTGTGACCCTGCTCATGGGTTGTGAAGAGTAGCACAACAAGATGGCTACAAGGGCCCTATATTGAAAGTGTGTTTTGAGTTTAATCGATGCAGCCCGGAATAAAATGGGCCCAGAGGGAGGGGTAAACAGGGAGGGTCATCCTTGTCTGTTGTAATTGCTGCTTCCCACCCACCTCTCTGGCCTCGAGGGGGCTGGGTCATCCCGAGCACACACCAGCCGCCCATACTCTACACGTTTAGTATTTTCTAATGTAGCAGTTTCTTTGACTTTTTTTGTTTTGCTTTAATAAGTCTTAGGCAAATCATTTACATGCACATCTCACTCAGAGAGTATATGTCCATACAACCTAAAGCAATCTACAGATCCAGTGCAATCCCTATCAAAATTCCAATGACATTTTTTACATAAATAGGAAAAACAATCCTAAAATTCGTATGGAACTGCAATAGACTTCAAAAGCCACAGCAATCCTGAGAAAGAAGAACAAAGCTGGAGGCAACACTTTTCCTGATTTCAAATTATACTACAAAGCTAGAGTAATCAAAATAGTATGGTACTGGCATGAAAACAGACACATACACCAATGCAACAGAATCAAGAGCCGAGAAATAAATCCACACACATACAGGCAACTAATTGACAGGGATCCAAGAATACTCAACAGGGAAAAGATAGTCTCTTCAGTAAATGGTGTTGGGAAAACTGGATACCCACATACAAAACAAAGAAAGTGGACCCCTATCTTACACCATTTGTAAAAATTAACTTGAAATGGATTAAAGACTTAAATGTAAGACCTGAAACTGTAAAACTCCTAGAAGAGAACATAAAGAGAAAGCTCCTTAACATTGGTCTTGGTGATGATTTTTTGGGTATGACAACAAAACCACAAGCAACCAACGGGACTACATCAAACTAAAAAGCTCCTGGAGAGCAAAAGAAACAATCAACAAAATGAAAAGGCAACCTAGGAATGGGAAAAAATATTTGCAAACCACATGTATGATAAGAGGTTAATATCCAAAATCTATAAGGAATTCAAACAACTCCATAGCAAAAAAACAAACAAACAAAAACAAATAATCTGATTCTAAAATAGGCAAAGCAGGGGACTTCCCTGGTGGTCCAGTGGTTAAGACTCCACACTTCCACTGCAGGGGGCATGGGTTTGATCCCTGGTCAGGGAATTAAGGCCCACATGTCATGCAGTGTGTGTAAAAAAATAAAATAGGCAAAGCAAGACTAGGAAACAACTAAGTGTCCAACAGGTGAATGGATAAAGAAAATGTGACATATAGATATAGATAGATAGATAGATAGGTAGGTAGATAGATAGATAACGGAATTTTATTCAGCCACATGAAAAGAAGGAAATCTGCCATTTGTGACAACACAGATAGACCTTGAGGGCATTATGCTAAGTGCATTAAGTCAGAGGGCGAAACATAAATACTGTATGAGATCACTTATATGTGGAATCTTTAAAAAAAAAAGAAGAAACAACTCACAGATACATAGAATAGACTGGTTGCCAGAGGTGGGAGGTGGGTGAAATAGCTGAAAGTGGTCCAAAGGTACAAACTTAAAGTTATAAGATAAATAAGTCCTGGGGATGTCATGTATAGTGTAGTGACTATAGCTAACAATATTGTTGTGTATTTGAAAGTTGCTAAGAGAGTAGATCTTAAAAGCTCTCATCACAAGAAAAAAATAATTTGTTACTGTGAGTGGTGATGTATGAAAAGCCATGGAAGAAGCTTAAATGCATATCGCTAGTTGAAAGAAACCAGTCTGAAAAGACTACACACTGGATGATTCCAACCATATGACATTCTGGGAAAGGCAAAACTATGAAAACAAGAAGACATGTGGCCCCAGTGGACACCACTGTCTCTCCTTTCAGGAGCCTCCAGGTGCTGGAGACCTTCCCCCCTGAGATCCAGGTCTTCATGAAGGACTCCAGTGGCCAGGGCAAGCCTTACACCATTGACCCTGATGACTCCATCCACGACTTGAAAGAGAAGATTGAAGAGGCTGGAGGACCTTACATGGAGGATCAGATACTCAGGTTCCGGGGCCAGAAACTGTGGAATCAATAGCTTCTCAGACTGCACATCAAGGATTGTGACACCATCATGCTCGTTAAGAGAGGCCCCACATCCCCACGAGTGCCAAGGTCAGGCTGTTCATTTTGCAGACTTCTATGGTCATATCCCCCTAGCTCACCCCTTTCTACCCAGACCACTGTGCTCTTTCTGAAGCATAAATAGAAACAGAATCCTCCCCTGCTTAAAATTTTCCAATGGCTCCTATTACCTACAGAATCAAGTTCAAGTTCCTTTGCTTGGCATTCAGGGTGCTTGACCATTTAGCTCTTGCTGACCTCTCAGTCTCTCCTCGTCACTCTCAAAACATACCAGACGTGGCCAAACACTTGCAATTCCAGAACACTGAATGCTGGCTCACAACTCCATGACTTTGAGTCAACTTTCCTTCTCCCCCATGTTGTCACCATTCAAAGTTCAAACCTCTAAGTTATTGATTCTCAAAAGTAAGGACCCCAGACCAGCAGAATTAACATCATCTGGGAACCTCTTTGAAACAAAAATTCTCAGCAGCTAGCCCTGTGTTAGGTTCTCTGGAAGTGGGACTCAGCAATCTGTGTCTTAACAAGCCTTCCAAGTAATTCTGAGCAAATATGGAAGTTCCAGGGAGTTAACACCCCAGGGGGTAAGCCTTGGCGCATTGAAAGGCAGGAACCAGCGAGTGCAGTGAGTGCATACTCCCCTCCTCCACCTCTCAGGTGGATAATTTTGAGGCACGTTCTGCATTGCTCCTTAGAGGGTCCCCAGTGGGATCAAAGCTCAGCGGCCCACAGTAGTGATCAATTTCATGATATTTCTTGGACTGTTTTTTCCTCCTTCTCAATCCCCCACATCTGTCCCTTGGGATCATTTCCCAAAACAAGTCTCATGCAAATCCTTGTCTCAGGCTCTGCATTTGGAGGAACACAAGCTAAGAGAAAACCCATCTTTATGTATCTTCCTCCTTCCTAAAACCCAGCCCACACCCTTCCTAACTACTAGCTCTTCCCCCACCGCCATAGAAATGTGCCCAACTGCGTGGCATTTCTACAAACCATAAAACCAATACACAATTGACTGCATGTTCCCTTTTTTTTTTTTTTTTTTTGCGGTACGCGGGCCTCTCACTGTTGTGGCCTCTCCTGTTGCAGAGCACAGGCTCCGGACACACAGTCTCAGCGGCCATGGCTCATGGGCCTAGCTGCTCCATGGCGTGTGGGATCTTCCCCGACCGGGGCACGAGCCCATGTCCCCTGCATCGGCAGGCGGACTCCCAACCACTGCGCCACCAGGGAAGCCCCATGTTCCCTTTTTAAATCATTTTTTTCTTTTTTGGCCACACTGCGAGGCCTGCAGGTTCCTAAATACCAGACCAGGGATTGAACCCTGGTCCCTGGCAGTGAAAGCCCAGAGTCCCAACCGCTGGACTGCCAGGGAATTCCCCCTTTCGAAATCTTGAAAGCTGCTGAACTCCCAGATATCTCATGAAAATGAATAATGAAATGAATCAAAACTAATATGTAAGGTCTATTGAGCAAAGTGGTGGCTACCAGTGGGGAGAGGCAAAATAGGAGGACGGGATTAAGAGGTACAAACTACTGTGTATAAAATAGATAAGCTACAAGGATATATTGTACAGCACAGGGAATAGAGCCAATATATTATAATAACTTTAGTTTTTCAAAGGTTTATTATTTATTTATTTATTTAATTTATTTTTGGCTGCATTGGGTCTTAGTTGCGAGACGCAGGATCTTCACTGAGGCGTGCGGGATCTTTCATTGCAGCACGTGGGCTCTTCGTTGTGGTGTGGAGGTTTCTCTCTAGTTGTGGCTTGCATGCTCCAGGGCACATGGGCTCAGTAGTTGTGGCACGTGGGCTTAGTTGCCCTGCCGCCTGTAGGATCTTAGTTCCCCGACCAGGGATCAGACCTGTGTCCCCTGAATTGGAAGGCAGATTCTTTACCACTGGATCACCAGGGAAGTGCCTATAATAACTTCAAATGGAATACAACCTGTAAAAATATTGAAAAACTATGTTGTACACCTGAAACCGATATAGTGTTGTAAATCAATTATACTTCAAAAAAATGTTTTAAACTAAGATGTAAGGTCTGAATGTTTGAATAAATTTTATATTGCCTTGAAGCTCATTATCTGTCATTATAAACATAGGACAAATGTTTGGAATCTCACTTTATTGTTGACTTTGGTTTGCGAAATTGCCACTGCTCTTTAAACAGTTATAATATAGGACTGTTTAAGGACCAGGCACTACCAAACTTTGAAAATATGGAGACTTTTAGAATTTATGTAATTAAAAATGTGATTCTTTCCGTTTGGGGTTAGCCAGTTGGAAAGTTTAAATTGAAACGTGTCATGATTGAGGGTTTTTTTTTCCCCCAAATGGTATTTAAGACAACAAACACCCTCCACCCCACCACTTCCTCCAGCTAACACCTGGTCTTTCTCCTCCCTTTGACGACAAAGTTCTTGAAAGTGTTATCTACACTCCTGGTCTCCATCCTCCTCACCCAACTTACTCTTCAACCCCGCACCTAAGATCTGGCTTCTGCTCCCAGCTCTCCCTTACATTTCACCCACAATGATCACCAGTAACCTCTTGGGTGCTTCTCAGACCTATATTCCTGAACTTATCGGAAGCATTAGGCAATGTGGACAACTTTTTTAAGCTCTCTGGCTTAAACAGCTACCCTTGTAGACCTCCCCACTTCCCACTCCTCCTTTTATCTTCCTCCCTTTGTTAACAGTACCCTCCATCCATTACCCAGGTACCCAAGCCAGAGAGCTGATAACCATCCTGTCTTTTCCCTCACCTCCTACCTGTAGTCACCAAGTCCTGTTCACCCTTCCCCCAAGGTAGACCTAGAATCCCATCCCTTCTCCAGCCAAGTCCGGGTCACCTTCTCTCTCACCTGGATCACTGTACAGTGTCCTGACACGTCTCCCTACATATCTACCCCTGGCCCCTCCAATCCATCCTCCCCACAGAAGCAGCCAGACCAATCTTTCAGAATGGTCATTTCACCTCTGGTCACTCCTCTGATTTGCCACTGCCCTCAGGACAAAGTCAGCACAGATTCACCTGATATGTGACCCAGTGGATCACTTTCTCTTTCCTAGAACAATGTTTCCACTTGGCTATCAAAACACACTCCTGATTTTTCTTCCACCTCCCTGGCTACTCCGTTGCATTCTTGTTTGCCGGATGCTTGCCTCTCCCCAATCACTTAATACTATTAAGTGTTTCAGGGCCCAGTCACTGGTCCTTTTCTTGCCTTGCTCTGTACTCACTCCCTTGGTGAACCCATCCAGCCTCATGGCTTTAAATATATCTATGCTGGTAATTTGTATCTCAACCCCAGACTTCGTCCCTGAAATCCAGACTCAAATATGCAACTCCCTAGCCAACTTGGATCTCACTGGACACTCAAGTTTGCTTCCAAAGCTGAGCTCCCGACCTTCATGCCTACACTGTGCCCTGGCCCAGTCTTTCCCTTCTCAGTTAAGGACAATTCCATCCTTCCAGTGCTAAGGCCAAAAGCCTTAGAGTGGTCCTTGACTCTAATTTTTCTCTCACATCACACTCTATCCTTTAGCAAGACCTGTTTATACTCAAAATATAGCCAGTGAAATGATATGAGGTCTGGGATTCACTTCCAAATAATACAGGAGGGGAGATGTGGATGGAGATATCATTGAAACAAGATTGTCTGTAGGTTGGGACTTCACTGGTGGTCCAGTGGTTAGGACTTTGTGCTTCTACTGCAGGGGGCATGGGTTCAATCCCTGGTTGGGGAACTAAGATCCCGTGTGCCGGGTGGCCAATAAAAATAAAAATGGGCAGAAGACCTGAATAAACATTTAAAAAACTGTCTACAGGTTGATAATTGTTGAAGATGGGGGATGGTACGTGGAGGTTCATTGTATTATTCTACTTTTGTTCATGTTTGAAATTTTCCATAATAAGAAAATTGAATCATACCACTTCTCCCTACCTTTCACTGCTACCATTCTGATCCAAGGCGCCACATCTCTTGCCTGGACTGTTGTAGTAGCTTCTTAACTGAATTCCTGCTTCTGCTCTCACCTCCACTCCCCATCCTCTGCTTTTAATCCAATCTTCCCACAAATAGCCAGTGTGATACCGTTAAAATGAAAGTCCATCCATGTCCCTCTTCTGCTTGGAACTCCCCAGTGGCTCCCCATTTCAATCAGAGTAAAAGCCAAAGTCTTAGTAGTCTTCAAGATCCTACACAATTTGCCCCCTACACTTGTACTCAAACCTCATCCCCTCCCACTCTCCCCCTTTGATCATTCCATTCCAGTCACACTGCTATTCCTCAATCCCACCAGGCATACTGCCGCCACAGGGCCTTTGCACTTGCTGTTCCTTCTCCCATTCTTCTTTAATTTTTTTTATTTATTTAATTTTTTTTTAATTTTTGGCTGAGCCGGCTCTCAGTCGCGGCACACGGGATCTTTCGTTGGGGCGTGTGGACTTCTTAGTTGCCGCATACAGACTCTTAGCTGCGGCATGCATGTGGAATTTAGTTCCCCGATCGGGGATCGAACCTGGGCCCCCTGCATTGGGAGAGTGGAGTCTTACCCACTGGACCACCAGGGAAGTCCCACTTTCTCTCATTCTTCCCTCTGACATACATACCGCTCACTCTTCACCTCCTTCATGTCTTTGCTCAAATGTCTCCTTTTCAGACCTTCCCTAGCCACCTTTCTTGAGACTGAACCCCTGAACATTGCCACTTCTCACCCCCCCCCACACACGTAGTCAGTATCTTTTAACCTCTTTCCCTGCTTTATTTTCCTGATTAGCACTTATCACCGTCTTAATTATTATAATGTTACTTATTTATCCTGTTTATTATCTGTCTCCACCATTAGAGTGTTAGCTCTCTGCAGTCCGAGAAGTTTGCCTATTCACTGCTGTATCCCCAGGACACCTGCCTGGCACATAGCGGGCACTCAACAAATGTTTGTTGAATGAATGAATGAATGGCATTCCGAGTTTCAATCCCTGCCCACCTGTCCAGGCACAGCTCTCACCTCTCCCCTCCCTGCCCTCCATGCCAACGTGGATCTGACAGCCGAGTCCTGGCACATACCAGGATGATTCACACTTCTCAGCCTTATCCTGTCTTGTGCCCTCTGTCTCCTGGCCGCATTCCCAGTCTTTTAAGACTCATCTCAAGCAGGTGTTCACTGACACCACAGGTGACGCCAAAGAAACTCTTCTGCCTGAATTTCCACCAAGTTTCTGTGCCCTCTTTTCTCCTAGTACACAGGACACTGGACCCTCTGTGTCTCCTCCGTCTCCCCCACTGCTCTGGGAGCCCCTGGGGCAGGAACCACGTCTTACATTGTCTTCTTAGCACAATGTCTGGCACCCAGCCAGCACTCAATAGATGTACAGTGAACGAATAACAATACTTGCATTTACTTAATGTTTTCTCTGCTAAATGTTCTCTTGCTTAATCCACACAACCTATGGGGTAGGTATTATTCTTAAACCCATTTTAAGGATTATTTCTGTGAGGGTCAGAGAGGTTAAGAGTCTGGCAAAGGGCAGACTGGAATTCCAGAGTTTGTTCTGCGGAACCCTAGAATTCCCACTGTTCAGCCCAACCTCCAGCGAGTGCCTGCTCTTACTGAGCCTGTTTTGGGTGACAAGGTTGTGGGGATGGGATTGGTGGATACCATCCAACTCCCATCTCCTGGGGGAGTTGCCTTTCCCAGGGCCATCCTCAAGCCAGTTTCAGTTTCCAAGTTGTAAAAGGGAAACTAAGAGGTGAGAAACGAAACCTACAGCAGAAAGGGTGACTAAAAGCCCCGCCTGTTAAGGTGGTTTCACCCAGTGTCCCTCGGTACCCCAGCTGCAGTGAATGGCCTCCAGGAAGAGGATCCCCTGGTCAGCCAGACACCCTTTGTTTCCTCTCCACTCTGGTCCTTTATTCCACAGGGTGCTGGAGGTCAGCTGAGGAGGAGTCCCCTTAAAGAAGAGTGTGTGTGCCAGGAGCTGGGTAGGTGTGTGGGTATATATCTAGCCACCAGTGGTACTCTCAAGACAGAGATGGCAGTGCCCCCGAAGCTCTTTGTCACCCCAGCTTCCAGGCTGAACTCCTTCGTGGCTCACTGCCTGCATCCCAGCCAGAAGTGGAAAAAAGAGGTGTTGGAGACTGTGCAGACTGTGGAGCAGTTCCTGAGGGAACAGAGCTTCCAGGGGGAGCATGGGCTGGACCAGGACTCAGGGGTGCTGAAGGTGGTCAAGGTGAGACTGGTTCCCTCCATCCCCAGGACAGGGCTGGGCAAAATGCAGCTTGTGGGTCTACATCCCTGAGGATGCTGGGACCTGTTGCCTCATTATCTCTAGCCCATGCTACTGACATCTCAAGACACTCCATCCCAATGCACTGCTGCCTTGAGCAGAGCAAGTCCAGTAAGGAAGCTAATAATAATAGTGTACTGTTTTGGATGCACTAGCCTAACCCCTTAACATGTATTATGTCTAATTTGTGTACCCTGTGAGGTATGTATTATTCTTTTCCCATTTTACAGATGAGCAGAATGGAAACTCAGTGATTTAAGATCCATAATGACCAAATGCAATGCAAGGTCTCTGATTGGATCTTGGTGTGAATGGACCATCTGTAAAATATAATTTGGGAACAGTTGGGGAAATTTCAATATGGCCAGAATATTAAATAATATATATATAAGGGAATTGTTTTTTTAATATTTATTTATTTTCTTGGCTGCGTCAGGTCTTAGTTGTGGCAATGCGGGATCTTTTGTTGCAGCGTGCAGGCTCGGGATTCTCTCTAGTTGTGGCGTGCGGATTTTCTCTCCCTAGCTGTGGCGCGTGGGTTCCAGGGTGTGTGGGCTTTGTAGTTTGCGGCACACGGGCTCTCTAGTTGAGGCGTGGGAGCTCAGTAGTTGTGGCACGTGGACTTATTTGCCCTGCAGCATGTGGGATCTTCGTTCCCTGACCAGGGATCGAACCCGAGTCCCCTGCATTGGAAGGTGGATTCTTTACCACCGGACCACCAGGGAAGTCCCAGGGAACTGTTTTTTTGAGGCGTAATAGTTTTGTGGTTATGGGGGAAAATGTTCTCTTTTGTTGGACACAAATGCTAAAGTATTTAGGGACGATGGTCCTTAGCGTTTGTAATTTACTTTAAAGTGGCTTAGTTGAAGCAAATATGGCAGAGTTTAGACTTGTTGAATCTGGGCGGATGTATAAGTGTTCATTGTATTCTCTTTCTATTTTTCTGTTTAAAATTTTTGATAATGGAAATTTTTTTTTAATGGAAGCTCAGAGAGTTGAGGTCACTTGCCCAAGTTCACACAGCTAGTGGTGAAGCTGGGATTTCACCCAGGATCTATCTTACTCCACTCCAGGCTGCCCTCACTGAGCTTTTTTCCCCCAAGCCCTTCCTGCAGCTGCGTCATGTCACCTGCTGTCCTAGCTGGGATCATAATGCAAGAGGGTCAAAACTAGAAAGGGGTGATGAGGAAAACAACTTTGAGGAAAACGATTTTGTTTTTCTGAGTGGCTGCCTAGGCATTTTACAGTATGGTGACCCTACTAACACCAAAAGTTCAGACTCTGGACTTTTAGATAGCTTTAGGGTATCCCCACAGGTTCCTGCTTTGCCTTCCCCGGTGGAACCTTTTAATATAACCACTGAGTGGGCTTCCCTGGTGGTCCAGTGGTTAAGACTTTGAGCTTCCACTGCAGTGGGCATGGGTTTGACCTCTGGTCAGGGAAGTTCTGCATGCCACACTGTGTGGCCAAAAGACATAAATAAATAAAATTTTTTAAAAATTTAGAGCTAAGCGGGTTTTAAATAAAATTTTTTAATGTAAATTGATACAGCCACTATGGAGAACAGTATGGAGGTTCCTTAAAAAACTACAGATAGAACTACCATACTACCCAGCAATCCCACTACTGGGCATATACCCTGAGAAAACCATAATTCAAAAAGAGTCATGTACCAAAATGTTCATTGCAGCTCTATTTACAATAGCCAAGACATGGAAGCAACCTAAGTGTCCATCAACAGATGAATGGATAAAGAAGATGTGGCACATATATACAATTGAATATTACTCAGCCATAAAAAGAAACGAAATTGAGTTATTTGTAGTGAGGTGGATGGACCTAGAGTCTGTCATACAGTGTGAAGTAAGTCAGAAAGAGAAAAACAAATACCGTATGCTAACACATATATATGGAATCTAAGGGAAAAAAAAAAAGAAGGTCATGAAGAACGTAGGGGTAAGACAGGAATAAAGACACAAACCTACTAGACAATGGACTTGAGGATATGGGGAGGGGGAAGGGTAAGCTGTGACAAAGTGAGAGAGTGACATGGACGTATATACACTACCAAATGTAAAATAGCTAGTGGGAAGCAGCCGCATAGCACAGGGAGATCAGCTCGGGGCTTTGTGACCCTCTAGAGGGGTGGGATAGGGAGGGTGGGAGGGAGACGCAAGAGAGAAGAGATATGGGAACATATGTATATGTATAACTGATTCACTTTGTTATAAAGCAGAAACTAACACACCATTGTAAAGCAATTATACTCCAATAAAGATGTTAAAAAAAAATAACCACTTAGAGTTAAGCCTGTGAAAAGTTAGTAGCCTCTGCGCCAATCACCTTGTAAGGACTAGGTGCTTGCTACCCTGCTCTATCTCCTGCTGGCTTGTGACCTGGGGTGGAAGACTGCCCTTCCCCCGACTCACTGTGTCCCTTTGCTTCTGGGATATATAAGTAATAAATCATTTTTTTATTTTTTAAATTAATTTTTGTTGGAGCATGGCCACTTTACAATGTTGCGTTAGTCTCTGCTGTACAGCAGAGTGAATCAGTTACACGTATACGTATATTCCCTCCTTTTTAGGTTTCTTTCTCATTTAGGTCACCACAGAGCATTGAGTAGAGTTCCCTGTGCTATACAGTAGGTTCTCATTAGTTATCTATTTTTGAAAGTAATAAATCTTATGACTCTATTCCCTTTGTATGGGTATATTGAAACTGCACCTTTCCTCCAAATGACCCCGGGGGTTTCATTTCCCCACAGAGGGAGTTTGGATGCTGAGGGAGCTACCTGCCCACACTGTGTGGGCGGCTTGTGGCCCCGGCCAATGAGAAATTAACACTTTATTTGGGCTTTAAACTCTCTCCCAACCCCTGAAAATCTGGTAAGCTGTGCTGGTCCACAAGAGTGAATGCTTGTCCTTGGGTTTGAATAGGTTTGAACTGAAGCAAGTCATGAAGCCTGTTCTAGAACGCTCTTCCCTCTCTGCCTATATCTTACCACTGGAAAAGGTGGGAAGGGCAGCACAGGCACAGCCTTCAGCGGGATGTGCTCTGTGCCATTCCCAGCCCTCTCACACAGGGCAGAAACGCCCCACCCCCGCCAATTCCTGAGTTAAAGCCCTCACCTCTAATGTGACTGTATTAGGGAATAGGGTCTTTAAGGAGGTAATTAAGGTTAAATAAAGTCATAATGGTGAAGCCCTAATCAGACTGGACTCGTGTCCTTATAAGAAGATAGAGACATCAGCGGCCTCTCTCTGTCCATGCACACACACAGGTAAGACCATGTGAGGACTCAGTGAGAAGGCAGCTGTCTGCAAGCCAGGAAGAGAGGTCTCAGAAGAAAGCAACTCTGCTGGCATCTTGATTTTAGACTGCAGAATTCCAGAACTGCGAGAAAGGAAATTTCTGTTGTTTAAGCCTCCAGTCTCTAGTATTCTATTATGGCAGCCCAAACAGACTAATGCACCATTGTATGTTGGCTTTTTTCCCCAGGAGAACGGTACCTATAACAGTAGACTAGCATCCTTGTCCCCAGGTCATTTTGGTTCAGTTAAATTCTTAAAGTAGCACTTACATCTTACCTCACACTGAAATAAATCCTTTTGTAGCACGTGAGTGGCAGAGAGTGGAGCTTAAAAGATTTAGCGGGCCATCATGCTCTCTCTAACCCACCCCTCGAACCTGCCTTATAGCATCCTCTTTACTTCCCAGTCCAAACCCTGTGTTCCAGTCTTTACCCTGTCCCCCATTTATAGTGCCCACTCCTTCCTTGCCCAGTTGGAACTTTCTCTAGCTTCCATGCCGACTGCCCAAACCCCATCTGTTCTTCAGGGTCATCCTAAGCCTTACATCTTTGGGGCCTCTTCTCAACCTTCCAGCCAACCTCTGCATCACTCTGGTACTTCCTGCCTTTGCAGAAATTTAACAGAAAGAGAGGAGGGGATTGGAGGCACTGTGCCTAAGATCTCAGGTGGATGAGATTCTTCCCTGCAAGCCAAGTGTCCGGCTGTAAACAATACCTTCAGGGCCTAAACAGTGAATAGAGGGATAGAAAGTGACTTGACTTTGGTGTATGTATGTGTTTATACCCATATATGTGAAGTCTGTGTTCTTGGAGTAGAGCCCCATTCATTTAGAGAAAAAGGAGCCTGCTCCAAATTCCCCATCTGGAACTAGAAATTTGTCCTTAATGAGGCACATGTATAACACAGGTTATAGATTAAGACTGACCTGAAGAGAGCACACTGACTTTTGTCTAAGCACGTCACACGTCAAAGACAGCTAGACGTGGAAGAAACCAAGAAATCAAGTGTAGGATTTCCCAAACTGCAGTCAGTTACTAACCACATTAATAACTTTTTTAAACCTTATTCACATTGCATCAAAGGGATGCTTTGATGCACTGCTGAGGTCTTCTCAGCAAAGCTCATGGGAATTTGGTATATGAGGATCCACAATAGCGATCCATTTCATCGGTGTCAATCTTTCTGGACAGTTTGGGTGGAAAGGACAATTCCTGAAGGTGCGATACCTTCACCGCATGTACTAGCATTGGGTCTTGCTTGTGTGTGTGTCACCGACTTCAGCCTTGCTGTAGCAATAATAGCTAAGATACTGTAGAGCTGAGAGGCTATTTAAGTATTTATAGATATATACATAAGATAAAAGCACCTAACTTTTTTCTACCTATTGCTTACTTTCCACAGCGGTGTACACACCACACTTTAGGAAACAGTGATGTTGTCCAATTTGTCTTCTCATTTGAAGATGAGAAATGAAGGTCTGGAGACCATTCATTGCTCAAGGTCATTCGAGTGTTTAAGGGCAGGATGCTGGGGTTCCTGACTTCCAGAGAACCTAACTTTTCTCTGAAATTATACTGCCCCTTAATCTCTTAGCAGTACATAAAACAAATATTGGTGACCTCGTGACATGCCAGCCCTCGGGTGAAAGAGAGATCTGTGACTGGCTCTCCTCTTAAATGTTTAAGAAATGGGAGTCTAGGGAAAAAAACCCAAAACAGTCATGCAGACTCACTCACGGAAGGGGAGCCCATGGTCGTCTAGCTCAGTGCTGGGCTGAACCCTGGATCGTCCAAGGAGGGTCTTGGAGGCCTCTCTGCAGGCCAAGAAGTCAAGGCATAAGGGGGAATAAGGCAGGTTTGCTTCTGTGTCTTCATGTTATTTTCATGTAAGATAGCACTGAAATTTTCAAAAGTAACACTGGAAATGTGCTGTGCTTGTCCATTTTCATCTTATAGATAATGACATGAAGGCTCAAAGGGGGATCGTGTTTTGCTAGTTGATAACAGACAACATTCCTCATCCAGCATTCCTATAGTTTAAAAAAGCAATAGAGGCAAGTGGGTCCATGAACGTGGGTTTTGTGGTCATGCAGATTTGAACTTGCATCCCAGCAGGGCTTGAATGGAGTTTTTCTCTCCAAATTAGGCAAATTGCTTCTCCAAGGCTCATGGAGTGGTCAGTGTTGTTATAGGGGAGTGAGGTAAAAGCATTTTCCTCACCATATCCTGCCCCAGACATGTTATCTGAAAGGAAGGAAGGAAGGGATATATGGAGAAAGAGGGAGGAAACTAAGGTGGCAGAGAACATTCCTAAAAGTCCTCCATGTTACTTCTGCTGTGCTTCCACACGCTCCTTGGGACCTTGCTTGCCAACAGAAATGTTGATTAAGCACTCTGGTTCTTATGTACTTTCTGCATTGGGAACACTTATAGTTAGGTTTCAGGGCTCTGAACTCCCCAAACTGGGGAACTTGTTATTAAAAGACCCTTTTAAAAAAGTGCCCCAAAGTTTAATGGCATTAGATTTTGGCAATGATTTCTTGAATATGACACCGAAGGCACAGGCAACAAAAGGAAAATAGAGAAATTGACTTCATGAAAATTTTTTAAAATCTGTGCATCCAGACCCTATCAACAGAGGAAAACGGCAATCGCAGAATGAGAGGAGATGTTTGGAAATCACATATCTGATAAGGGATTAATATCTAGAGTGTACAGAGAACTTCTAAAACTCAACCACAAAGCAAACAACCTGGCTAAAAAATGGGCAAAGGACTTGATTAGACATTTCTGCTAAGAAGATACATAAATGGCCCATAAACACCTCAAAAGATGCTCAGCATCAGCGATCATTAGGAGAATACAAGTCAAGACTACAGTGAGATACCACCTTACACACATTAGGGTGGCTACTGTGAAAACAAAAAATAACAAGGGTTAATGAGGATGTAGGAAATTGGAACCCTGTGCACTACTGGTGAGAATGTAAAATGGTACAGCCATTGTGCAAAATATCATGGTGGTTCCTCAAAATTAAAAGTAGGATTACCATATGGTCCAGTTCCACTTCTGGGTATATACCCAACATAACTGAAAGCAGGTTTTCCAAGATAATTTGTATACCTATGTTCATAGCAGCATTGTTCACAATAACTAAACTGTGGAAGCAACCCAACTGTCCACTGACAGATGAATAGATAAGCAAAACGGGGTGTATACACAACAGAATATTATTCAGCCTTAAAGAGGAAGTTCTGACACAGACTACAACATGGATGAATCTTGAAGACATGATGCTAACCTACCAGTCACAGAAAGACAAATGCTGTCGATTTCACTTGTATGAGGCACCTAGAGTGGTCAAGTTCATAAGACAGAAAGTCGAATGGTGGGTGCCAGGGGCTGGGGGTAGCGGTTGCTGGAGGGCAGAGAGTTCCAGTTTTTCCAGAAGAAAAGAGTTCTGGAGATTGGCTGCCGCACAACGTGAATCTCCTGAACGTTTCTAAACTCTACACTCATAAGTGATACGATGATACAATTTTATGTACATTTCACTACAAATAAAAACCAAACATGGACTTCCCTGGTGGCGCAGTGGTTAAGAATCCGCCTGCCAATGCAGGAGACACGGGTTCGAGCCCTTGTCCGGGAAGATCCCACATGCCGCGGAACAACTAAGCCCGTGCACCACAACTACTGAGCCTGCACTCTAGAGCCTGCGAGCCACAGCTACTGAAGCCCGTGTGCCACAACTACTGAAGTGCATGCACCTAGAGCCCGTGCTCCGCAACAAGAGAAGCCACCACTGTAAGAAGCCCGCACACCGCAACGAGGAGTAGCCCCCGCTCGCCGCAACTAGAGAAAGCCCGCACACAGCAACGAAGACCCAACGCAGCCAAAAATAAATAAATAAATAAATTTAAAAATTAATTTAAAAAATTATTTAAAAAATAAAATACCAAACACAAGTGCCCCTCGGAGACAGTAAATATTTTTGTCGTTCACAGTTTAGAGCTGCCTCATTGTCAGGGTGCTAGTCTTCAGTCAACTAGCTGAGAACTGGTACGGAAGGGATGGGAACTTCCATGAAAGAGCTTCTGAAGCTAAGTAGCCTGGTCCACTTCCTAATTTCTTTAGCGAATATCTGAGTGCTTGCTGGAGTCGGGCACTGTACTTGGTCCTCGAGATAGACAGCTGTGAAAAAATTATACAGAGATCCTTGCAATCTGGGAGTGAGAGGTGGGGTAGGGAAGGACCCGCAAATAAAAGCATGGAAGTTTTTAGCATGTTATCAGATGATGCAGGTTACGGGAACAATAAAGCATCAAAGGGAAAGAGGGCTACCCTAATTTGAAGGGGACATGTGGACAGACCGGAGAGAGCAGCCCCTGTAGTTATGGAGAGAAAGAACACTCTAGGCAGAGAGAATAGTAAGTGCAGGAGGCTATGGGGAGGGAGCTGCTAGGAACAGCCAGGGACAGCTCACCAGTGTCTCTGGAAGGGCTTGAGGGAAGGGGAGGGACGGTGTGTGTGTGTGTGTGTGTGTGTGTGTGTGTGTGTCAGAGAGAGAGAGAGACAGAGAGAGACAGAGAGAGAGAGACAGAGAGAGAGAGGAATGGGGAGGGGGAGAGGGGGAGAAGACTGCTTTTGTTCGAATCCAGATGGGAGCCTCTGAAGGGTTTTGAGCTCCGAGCAACACGATCTGACTTGGGACTTACCAGGATCACCGTGACTGCTGTACCTAGAACGGATTGAATGGGAGGGGGCAAAGCAGAAAAACGCATTTGAAAGGGGTGCACAGAAGGGGAGAGCAGGGCTGGTGGGACCTGAGGGGAGAGGTTTTCTGTCTCTTGCAGGGTGCCGGCTAGGGTTTAGTCTGGGTGTGGCCGCCCCGCTCCCCGTCTGCAGCACTCTGCCCTCCTCACCTCCTGTAAACGGAGGCTAAGTGCATCCTTGAGGCTCTCCCAGAGAGTTGATGGCCTGCCTGGGACAGTCCTGAGTCACAGCCCCTTGGCTGTCACCAGCTCCAGGGATGCTCCTGTCCTGAGCATTAACCTCCCTCAGGGAGAGTCCTCATTCTCCAGGGAGGAAATTGATATCTCACTGCTGCGGGATCTTAACTCCTGTAAAGCTGCAGGACAAATGACTTCCCTGAACATGCTTCATGCAGGGAAGAATGGGTAATCTCAGACAAGGGAATAAAACTTCTCAAAACTCCAAACCAGGGGATTGCAGAGAAGCTCGCTGTCTTTTCTCTTTGCTGTGTGTGTGTGAATCGGAGAAGGAGAGGGCGGGCACCGACTTGGGTCTCGGTTCGCCCCCGCGGATCATCCTTCCAGGGCAAGTTTTTCTTAGTGTCACTCGATTTCCTGAAGTGGGAGAATGAATACCCAGTGTAGAAAAGGGGGAAGAAAAGCGTGTTAGTTAGCATGAAATATGGTCATCTGATGACTCGTCCATTATGTATTTGAGGAAGTGGAGATTCTGAAGACCTTCACCTACTCAAGGAGAGGAAATTGCCTCTGTCTAGACCAGGACCTCTTACTTTTGCCACTGGTGACATTTTGTGTCCGATAATTCTTTGCTGTGGGCTGTCCTGGGCATTGTGGGATACTCCTACAGTATCCCTGGCCTCTGCCCAGCCGACGCCAGCAGTCCTTCCCCAGCTGTGACAGCAGAAATGCCTCCTGAACTTGTCAATTGTCCCGGGGGCGGGGAGCTGGGGGGAGGGCGGCAGAGTTGCTCGGGGTTGAGAGCTCCTGACCCAGGCTCAGCAGGCACATGGGTGAAGTCAGGACTGTGTATGTCATGTCCTCTCTGGCTAACAATAATTGATGGAGTTAAAACTAGTAGTGGCTTCTGCTTGGTCACTGGTACAGCAGAGCATTCACTGTTCTGCCTTGAGAGAACAATTTTCCTGTGTTTTAACTAATAAGGCCCTTGTGATGGCTGGATTCTGGGCACCCCAACTAATAAGCGTGCCTATAAGGCAAAGAAAGCAAAACCAACATCCTCCCTGATTGCCAGGGAGGGGGCATGTTTTCTTTCCTCTCCCTCTCCTGGATCCATGCAGTAATTAGCCAAAGTAAAATGAATTTTAGCTCATGCTTAATTGCCTTTACAGCGTACTCGCCAGCACGGATGCAGTAGTGCTAAACTAATTTTTTAAATAAATTTTTAAAAAATTATTTATTTTTATTTTTGCCTGCCTTAGGTCTTTGTTGCTGCGCGCGGGCTTTCTCTAGTTGCGGTGAGCGGGGGCTACTCTTCGTTGCGGTTCGCGGGCTTCTCATTGGGTGGCTTCTCTTGTTGCAGAGCACGGGCTTTAGGCGCATGGGCTTCAGTAGTTGTGGCACTTGGGCTCAGTAGTTGTAGCTCGCGGGCTCTAGAGTGCAGGCTCCATAGTTGTGGCGCACGGGCTTAGTTGCTCCGTGGCATGTGGGATCTTCCCGGACCAGGGCTCGAACCCATGTCCCCTGCTCTGGCAGGTGGATTCTTAACCACTGCACCACCAGGGGAGCCCCTAAACCAATTATTTTTTTTTAACTTTATGGCTTTAAATAATCCTTGGCTCTGAAATTCCCTGTACCCCTCAGCTACATAACCACAGGCCCATCTGCCCTAAATCCTTTTCTTATACTTTTGTAGCTTTTTAAGCAAGGCCCCTCTTTAGGAAGACATAATCCCTTCTCTGTAGAAAACATGAAAGACCTGAACAAATCAAGATTTCTCCATGGAGAATTCAGCTAGTCCTGTGCTTAGCTCCAAACAAGGAAATCCATCTCTCTACCAAGCATGCCATTACCCGGACTAATGCCTGAGTTGAATAACAAGCAAATTGTTGTGCTTTTAATTGTACCCTGCTGGGTCACAAAGCTTATGAGAGAGGAATGTGCCCAGCTTCTCCAGGAGAAACAGGTCAGGCCTCTAATCCTCCTTTTCTGTCACCTTCCCCTCCCCCTTTCCAATCCTTTCTCTTCCCACCAGAGCAGAGGGACAAAAAAGAGACAGCTAAATTATGTTTAAAATGGAAGAGTCTAAAAGAAGAAAAACGGTGGTCAGTACTGACTTGGGAGAGGATGCATTATCTATCCACAGCCTCTGCAGTGTGGCCCATTTGAGGACAATCAGTGCTCTCACTGGCTTGCTGGAGGGTGATATCTGAGAGCCTAAACCAGGCTTTCTCAGCCTCAGCACGACTGCTGGGTGGGGTTGGATGCTTCTTTGCTGTGGGCCTGTCCTGTGATGGAAGGACATTTAGCCTCGCGTAAGCTATGACCATCCAAAGTGTCCCAAGACACTTTCAAATGTCTCCTGGGTGCAAAATTGCCCCTGGTTGAGAACCACGGCCCGAAGCCCTTCTATATTGGGATGTACTTGCTCTCTCTCCCAATCTCTCCCCACCCTCCCCAGTACACAAAACCCAAGAAAATCATGGTTCCTGTGTTAAAACTGGGGAGATCAACGTGCTCTTCATGTAGGTAGAATGAGTGGAAAGGAAAAAGACACTGACTTGTGTGTAGGCAGGGGACTGAGTGGGAACCCCCTCAACGCCAAGACTGAAAAGAGTCTTAGGATGTGGGTGTGTTTGTGGCTCCCGCTGGGAAGTGGCAATGCCCCTGGTTGAACAAGCCAACTTTCGAACGCCTCTACCCTGTGCACTTTGGAATCGGGCTTGCTGTGGGCGAGATGAGGAGTGATGGCGAGGCTGCAGAGATGAAGGCGCCTCTGAAGGTGCTGACTGTCTCCTCCCACACTACTTGGGACAGGGGAGAACTACCCAGCTTCACAGAGATACCTATTGCTCAGACAATGACAATCCTGTCTTGGACCTAAACATCGAGATGAAAGAGGGCTACTGACAAGACAGACGTTGTGCAAGCATGGGGTTGCACTTTCATTACAGACATTGAGGCAAACATTTCACTCCTGGTGATATAAGACCTCCCTATTTTTAGGAACTTACAAGAAGCATTATTGCTTGTTCTTAACCGGCCAGAAGGAAAGGCGGGAGAACGAGTACACTGCAATGAGCCCCCATCTCCACTAGATGGCGGTGTACATCTTCCTTAGAAGCCAGGCGGGCAGCGCTCTGGGCAGCTCGTTGGCCTAAGCAAGACAAGGGCCACTCTTCTTTCGGGAGACAGTCGTCTCCTGTCATTGTCGGCACAAACAGCCCCAAACAATTGCACTGACCGCACAGCTCTAAGCCACGTTCCAGGGCACTGCCGTCTGTTTCGGAGTGAATGCTGGGAAAATGAACCACGCTGCTAATTTGCTTGATTGGGGGGAAAATAAGATCTCAAGTGACAGTGGGTGTAATTTATTTTTCCAACAAGAATAGGGGCAAAGCCATTTCATCCCCCCCCCAAGTGCTACCATAAATGAAAGCAATCACCTAATTAGTCCTGAATTACTAACTGGCAGGGTAAAGATCTGCTGGAATTCAAGCTGAAGTGGGGAGTCTGGAGAAAGGGATGTGATTTCTGCAGGGGAGGAGAGGAGGGGTAGGGCAGGGTGGGAGGGGCGGGAGGGGAGGGGAAGGTCTGAAGCCCATTGTGAGGTCCTGCGCCCCTGTGGTCTGGGGGCCGTGCTGGCCCTGACCCTGGGAGAAAAAGAGGCTCAGTGATGTCTTCAGGCCGTTCATTTTGTGCAGGAGAATGACTTTATAAAGTGAAGGAAAAAGAACCTGTTGGAGAAAACCTATCCGAGAGTTTCTCTGAAAATGCTACAGATGGAGATGAACTGGCTTGGGAAGGAGAGCACAGCCCTGTGGCGCCTGGCCACCCCGCTGCTGGTGGACCCCCCAGGAAGGTTCTGTCATGGAAACGACAGGCAGATCTGAAACCAAGTTGGGCTTTACGTTCATTAAGAAATCCCCCAAAGGAATGGAATAAAGGCCTCCTTTCACACTTTGGGTTTTGCATGTGTCCTGAGGAAGCGCCTCTTCCCCAGCTGAGACAGCGCGCTGTCCCCGCGACCCAGTGAGCGGCCCTCGTCCTGCGGGGAAAGCAAAACAGCAGCGGGGTGGGTGAGCGCCCAGAGCTGCCCCCTCCCAATTGACTTGTTCAGGGGTGACTTCTTGCGTTCTAGTTAGATGTGACTTTAATCGAAGTGCTTTCCTAAGGAGATTTATCACAACTGTGAACCGTCAGTTTGCACTGCTGCTGCTCCTTTAGGGAAACGCACAGGTTCGGGAGGCGGAGGGGCCGGCGCAGGCTCCCCTCTTTCCCACGGACCGGCCCGCGGGTCCCCTTGCCCACCAGAAATATGTGCGCCGCGTCCTCAGAGGCCGCCGCTTCTGTGCTCGGGCTCCTCTGCTGTTTCTGGCTGCTGAACAGCCATCTCCTCTCTCCTGGGAGGGGCAGCTGGTTTCCTTTTGGGGCGCTCCCCTTCTCCCCGTCTCAGCTCCTGCAGCGGAGACGAGGCTGCCCCTCTCTCCCTGCACGCTGTGGGCTGGGTGTGCAACACGGCTCGGGCCACAGTCCCCCCACCCCCCCCCCCCACCCCCCGTCCCCGCCGACCCCGCTCGACGCCCACCACAGCCGGCAAAGCCCACACGGGGCGCTCAGTTAAAGCTGAACCTTAGGTGAAAACCACGACTTTTTAGGGTGTCTTCAACATTGCATGCAACATACTTCTATAAAAAAATTACTGTTTATCTGAAGTTCAGCTTTAACGAGGCGGGCATCCTGTATTTTGTCTGGCAGCCTTCTAGGTTCTAAAGAAAATGTTTGTCCAGAGCAGATCAAATTGGAATCAGCCTAGGACTTTTAACTGGAGCTTTGGGGAAAAAATACTTAAAAGGTATCTGTTGGGACTGCTAGGCTGGTAGGATTCATGCTTGCAACCGCTGGGAGCCAGCTTTGCTATCATGTGCGGAGAGCTGCTTGAACTAGAAGCCAACACCACAGAGAGCAGACCTGTTTCATTTGAACAGGTGGATCCAGCTGTTCTTGAAGCTGGCCCGGTGGGTGGTAGAGGTCAGGGTGCCGATGGCCAGGAGGGATAATAATTTCCTACCCCTCAAATCTGGGAAGTGAAAACAGCAGGGCTGAATGTGCCCACGGGGCATGGCTTCTGTTCAACTGGAAGAGTGGTGAATGGCTATTGGGTGACAAAAACAGTCGGTCTACTATATTCTTACTTTGTTTGCTAATTGTTTTGCTGCATGTAAACTCTTTGTTGCATTAGCTCTTGTTCATGACATCATGTCTGAAGACAGGGTCTGATAGACTTACATGTGGAATTGGAGACTTAAATTTCAAATCTGCCTCTGCCTGGTTGAACGGCTTTAGGGTCCTCGTAACCTCTACAAAGTTGAGTTTCTGGGTCTGAAACCTAAGGACAGAGGTTATCGTAATCCATTTGGGCTGCTATAACAAAATACCAGAGTCTGGGTACCTTATGAACAACAGAAATTTATTTCTCATAGTTCTGGAGGTTGGAAGTCTAAGATCAGGGTGCGAGCAGATTCACAGTCCGGTGAGTATCCTCTTCCTGGGTCACAGTTGGTGTGTTTTCTCTGTAACCTCCCATGGCAGAAAAGTCGAGGGACCTATGCGGGGTCTCTTTTATGAGGGCACTAATTTTGTTCATGAGGGCTCTACCCTCATGACCTTATCACCTCCCAAATGCCACACCTCCTGATACCATCACTTTGGGGGTTAGGATTTCAACATATGAATTTTGGGGGAGGCAAATGTTAAATCTATAGCAGAGGTACTTTCCCCATAGGATGGGGGAGAGGGAAAGTACGTAAGCACCTGTCATAGGGCCTGGTGTGGAGCAGGTGCCCCATACAGATGTTATTACAAAATATTGAGTATAGTTCCCTGTGCCATAGAGGAGATCCTTCTATCTATTCTATGCCTTCTTTGAATGACCGTAGCACTTGTTGTCTGTATCATTTTTATGTCTGTTGTTGCTTTGTGACTGAAAATGAAAAATTTCTATTTGTCCATGTCCTGGCCCTTACATAAAAATGTGTTCATTTATCTATTTCATATTTATTGACTACATCTTAGACACCGTGTTAACTGCTGGTTCTAGATGTTAGTAAAATATAGACCT
Organism: Delphinapterus leucas; assembly: GCF_059928025.1. Lineage (NCBI taxonomy): Eukaryota > Metazoa > Chordata > Mammalia > Artiodactyla > Monodontidae > Delphinapterus > Delphinapterus leucas. The sequence continues at coordinate 37,414,460 of NC_143129.1, forward strand.
TCCTGCTTAAAGGGTCACAGTATTTGTGGGAAAACCAAAAAATGAACAACCTATGTCTCAAAGAGCTTTGTACTTCCCAAAGAGAACACACCTCGTAGGTACAATTAATACATGTATGATATGTAAATGTATAAATAGTTAATGGGATTATACACCTGAGATAACTGCTTTTCGCTTCTGAGGAAATGATGATTATATTTCACCAGGAGCTCAATACCACTCTGATAATGAGGGCTTAACCCCCGACTTGAATCACTGCATCGCTTTCCTATATAAAACTACACAAGTCTGTACATACGCTCTAGAAAAAGGCTTATCTGGCATGAATTTCAGATAGCAAGAAGAAAACTTCAAGAGGTTCAGAGAAGCATCCAGAAGCTCAGATGATTGTCTGGCACTGATACAACGTGCCTGACAGGAAACTAGAACTGTAAATCTCACAAAATTAGATGATCTTTTAATAATTTCTAAACCTCCTGCTATTAATTGGAAACCCTAGAAGAATAGCTTCTTTTAAAATGTACTGATAATATGCTTTACAGCTTAATATTCAGAAGCCTATGTTTTGGCTAAGTGAGCTTCAGGAAGGAAGGAAATTTGTGGTTTACCTCCACTTACTTTGGAACCGCTGGTTCCAAACATCTACTTCTATGCAGTCATCTTATCATCTGTAAAATGGAGGCAACTCTAAGACAACAGAGTTACAGAGATGTTGCACAGCTTCATGTGTCATTGTCTTCATTTGTTTCAGAATACCAATAACATCTAAGCTACTACTGAAAGAGTGCTATATTATTTGGGGTCATCTAGTGCAGCTCTGTCAAAGTAAAGAAAAGGGACCTAGAATGACTATAATTTTCCCAAGAGGACACAATTATTTTATGGTAAATCTGGGACACGAACCCTGATCTCTTGGATCCCATTCCATTGTTCTTTCATTGGATTCTGAACAACCCAGAGAAATAAAGAGAAATAAAACTCCTGTGTGCTGTGTCACTGGTACAGGACATGGCAAGATTGGAATTGGAGCACTACATATTAAGAGGTATCTGAGAAATTCTTCAAACTAATTGATATATATACCAGGTGAATAGAAAACAGTATGTTTTATGAAGATGATTATGTGCAATGAACAGAACTGGTAACACACACTGGAAGGTGAATTCTTGTTTTCTGGCACCTTGAAAACTCCACCTCAACATACACGTTAAAATAAACATTTGAACTGGGTCATATTTAATTCTGCATGCTCTTGTAAGTCAGCAAAATATTCCATATATCATTTAAGTTGTCACTCACTTTTTAACTTGACCTTCAATTTCTAAAAGTCTTTCCAAAGATAAAACAGAGGTGGGAAAATGGTATATGGGAAGCTGCAGAGATGAAATAAGCTTATTTCACTAGGCATAAAGATGAATATCCAAACAACTTCTTCATGGCTGAAAGTGTCCAAATCTACTGTCTTCATTTTGCAGTCAAGCCTTCCGGAAAAATATGCTAATGGATTCCTTATTACCCAAATGCCCCATATCAGTTTCAGTATATATTATATATTATGGAAATTTTTCCCAGTGACAGTGAAAGACATCCTGGCTGAATATCCCCCTGCCCATGACACAGAGATGATGGTCTCAAGCTATCTTGAAGGCATTGGATACCACACTATCCGTTACTAATATTAATGGAGGATAAAACTTCATATTCTGTTTGCTCTATATTTGTTCAATCACTTCTTCCCTTCATTAAACTGGATGGCCCATAATTGAGTCTGTAGTGTGTCTATCATTGGAAACTGAACAAAGTTTTGTTGGTTTTATTAATGTCATAGGGAGGGTCTATTCAATAACTAAGTCTAGTTTCACAGTTACAAATAAATTATGATGTAACTTTGAATAAATTAAGCTCATCATAAAGGAAGGATACTGAGAGTTGCTACTATCCCTTCCTTGAGGGGCTCTCGTAAAGCACTAAGTAAAGTAACAGAGGTGTATATGTATGCATATATTTTCAATGATATTTGTACAGACTTAAAAAGAACTCTACAGAATGCATTATAAAAACCTTAATGCTGTGTGTCCCTAGTTCCCAGCTCTCTCATTAAAACTACTTAAATGAACACAATCTTATCTGTTAGGATAGCTATCAGAGTACTCCAAATATTACTTCTTGCAGTACCCTGTCCCAACCATTTGCCATCCTCTTCCCATTAGTCCTCAAGTCAGAAGCCCCGAAGATCTGTTCATTAATTTATGAACACATTTCTTCATCCAGCCAAGAAAACTGATTGATCCCTTACCAATTTTCAGGCACCATTCTTCAGTATGATTTATAGGCATGTTCAGGAAACACAGCAGTGATTAGCACAGATGAATATAGTCTCTCTTGAGCTGAGGGGGGAGACAAAAGTAAACAAGCAAATATAAAATCATAAGTATAGGGCTTCCCTGGTGGCGCAGTGGTTGAGAATCTGCCTGCCGATGCAGGGGACACGGGTTCGTGCCCCGGTCCGGGTAGATCCCACATGCCGCAGAGCGGCTAGCCCTGTGAGCAATGGCCGCTGAGCCTGTGCGTCCGGAGCCTGTGCTCCACAATGGGAGAGGCCACAACAGTGAGAGGCCTGCGTACCGCAAACAAACAAAAAAAATCATAAGTATAAACATGTAAATAAAAATTAAATAAATGGATAGAATAGTATATCAGGTAAGTGTTGGAGAAAAACAGCAAGCAGGGAAGGGAGATGGAGATTGTTAGCTGGTAGGAGGAGGCTGCAATCTGAAACTAAGTGATCGATGAGGCTTTCTGGGGAAGATAAAATATAAGAGGGAACTTAAGGTTGTGAGAGGGAGCAAGGTGCATATCTGGGAAGTGAATAGTACAAGCAGAGGGAACAGTCAGATGGAAAGGCAATGAGGCAAGAGTGGGTTTGGAGTATCCAAGGAGCAGAGAGGATGTCAGTGTGTGGAAAACAGAGGGAGCAAACTGGAGAGAAGGAAACAGAGAGGAAACAGAGGCCCACATTTCTAGGGCTGTGGACGCACTTTGAGGACTTTGCTTTTCCTGTGAAGGAGCCATTGAAGAGACTTAAGTGACATGACCTCACTTATGTTTTAACAAGATTTCTCTGGACGCCATGTTGATTAGAGACTGTAGGAGAGTAAGGACAAGCCCCAGAAGACCAATAGTTGATTCAAAGAAGTGATTACTCAAACATGGTCCCCCTCCTCTGCATCAGTAAGGACACAGAGCAGAAATCGGCAAAAAATGGCCACAAATCAAATCAGGCTCTCAGCCTGGATCTGTGGGACTGTGAGCTAATAATGGTTCTCACGTTTAGAAAGGTTGTTGAAGAAAAAAGCGTAGGAGAAGTTACAGAAACTGTATATGGCCCACAAAGCCTAACTGCTTAATTCTTTTTTTTTTTAAGGGCAACTCATTCATTTATTGTTTAAAGATTGCAAGACAACTTCTGAATTTATGTAGCACAATTTAAATGTTTTACTTTTTTGATAAATCAGAGTATAATAGAGAAAACAATTAGTTTCCAGTAATATCTATATCTCTATTCAGAATTAAGTCTTCCACAGACATGTAACCTGGAAACAAAAGCCTGTTACAATAAGCAAAGCTTCAACAGAGCTGCCACTTTTCGGGCCAGGGAAAGGTTCATCCCTATAGGAGGAGGATGTGCTATGTAAAATGGCTGCAAGGTCACAGCCTTGAGGGCGCTGGAAATCTATTATCCTATCCCACATTAAGTAGTTTGGTGAACTTCAAACGTCCGTTCATCTGCAACCAAGCTGGCAAACTTTAACTGATATTTCAAGCAGGTAAAAAATAAATTAAAAGAAATCCTTACACTGATGTTCCTTGATTTACACTGTTAAATGGTTCATTAACATGTAATTCTGGCTAAGAATTACATTTGGGACTCCTTGCTCAGATTTTGGTTAACAGTACAAATCTTTCAGAAATTCAAGTTCTTACTAATCAATAATTTGTCAGCTAGGATACATTCAGGCATCAGCTGCAACTACAGAATAGGTGCACTGCCTCAGCGCTGTGGAGAGACATAATCCAGAACGCTACTAGCAGACAAAATATCTGTTACTAGACAGCACAGGTGCAGTACAGCAAGACAAAACCATACATTCATGTGTGCCGCGGACCAGCCGGAGAAAGAGGATTTCACCGCCCAGGGTCAGAAGGGAAGCGGTAAGGAACTGAAGTAGCACCGACGAATGGGGTCAGAAGGACCAAGAGAACTGATGGTTGCAAGGCAAATTTTATTGCGCTACAGTTGCAGATTATATAGACTAGAAAAAGGAAGGTTGCCAGATGGTGGTTTACATTATCTACAGACTGTCTCGGCTCAAGGTTAACTTCCCTGGGAGAAAACCCATAAACCCAGAAGCATCAAAAATAACCTGCATGTGCAGGGGGGAGACAGCTTTGCTTGTCTCATTTTACATTCTTTCTGATTTCTGGGCCCTGGTGATTTATCTCCCATGGAATGGAACAAGGAGGGGAACAAGTAGGGACAGTCCCTTCGAGCAGCGGCCACATGCCTGGCATGTCCTTACCTGCTCTCAAGGCTGACTGCTTCCCACAGGTCTCCCTTTTTTATTTTTTAACTTTTGCTGCAAAATAATTCCATGAAGTTTAGTGCCGAGAGTAGTATACTGTTGCATGAGGATATGAAACAGACATGAGAAGGTTAATATCAATAATAGGCAAATTATGGCCAGGGTAATAAATCCTGACAACCTTCCGGTAATCCAAGACTGAGGATTTAACCACTTTAAATGGTCCAGTAAAGTTTGTTTGTTTTTTGTTTGTTTTTGTGGTACACGGGCCTCTCACTGCTGTGGCCTCTCCCGTTGCAGAGCACAGGCTCCAGACGCGCAGGCTCAGTGGCCATGGCTCACGGGCCCAGCCGCTCCGCGGCATGTGGGATCTTCCCGGACTGGAGCACGAACCCGTGTCCCCTGCATCGGCAGGCAGACTCTCAACCACTGCGCCACCAGGGAAGCCCCGGTCCAGTAAAGTTTGAATTACATCTTCTGGCGAAATATCATCAAGATGTGTATTTTGTATATCCTGAATTGCAGCATTTAATTTCTTAAGATCAAGACTAATATTATTATCTGACCAAACACTCAGCAGATGCATTTTTACTTTTTCCCATTCTCAAATACAGTCACTGTACTTTTAAGGAGTAACACACATCCATGTATACTTTACATGACAAGCTAAACGCATCCTCAATTTTAATGCTGCCATCTGATCTCCAATCCCCAAAATTGCGTTTTTAAATTCATCTAACTTGTTATTAATCTGTAAATCTATGTGACTTTGTAAAGATAAAGCAAGACTGGTATGTTGAGATAACTGATTAGCAAAGTGAGCATGATGAATACTCTGTGAAAGAGCAAGACCGGCAGTAGCCACGGTAGCAGACAGAGCAGCCGAGGCAAGTAAACTTACTATTAGCCACCCAAGAAAGCGTCTCCTTCTCTGCAAGGCTTTAGAGAGTTCCACCCATGCCTGTACTCCAGTATCTTCATACCAAGGTTCTCTCAGATGTACAGGCACCATAACATACATGGGTTGCTTTAGTATAAGCACAGATTGCGTTCCTGCAGAAGGGAACATACAACTGCTAAAAATACAATTAACATAGCTAATATTATATTCTCCTTTGGAAGAATTACCAATGTTAATAGAACCACACAAACGTGTATATGGAGGAGCAACACAAGTTATAACAGGTGTATTGGAATAAGTTAGAGCTAGTTTCCATATATCCCTGTTCTTTTGAAATGTGATAAACCTATCTATGATGGGAAAAGAAGAGATAAGAATTGACACCTTGGTATAATCTATAGTACACCATATTTGGTTATTATTCCAAGATGCATTGCAACGTTCAAAACTGGATCCAGGAAAGTTAACAGTCATAAAAGGAGGCAATTGATTTTTTGATTTTCTGTTAAGCATAGTAACCTTATGTCCAGCTATAAGTATCCCTTGTCCTCCAAGTAAACGCTTCATACAGAAATAATTTCCTGAATCTTCACCTGTAACCTTGGCTATAGTAATAGCGGAATCCCTAAGTGGTGAGGCGTATGAGATTCGACCTCTAATATTAATAGCTTGCCCATTTTATACCAAATGATGGTCTCCTTAAGATCCTCTCGTCGGCTGGTAGCCGGGCATGTAAGAATAATGTTGGTTCCTGTAAAACGAAGGATGCCTGGAGAGCCTGACAAACTAACTGATTGATCCGTTCCCTCATAAACATCTGTATGCTCATAACTAATAGCCTTTACACATCCAGTTTCCAGATGCAATGGGCTAAGACAGACAGGATAGGTACTAAACCAGTTAGTATAATATACATATTGATTTGTTTTATATTCCCAATAAGAGGCCCATAAACAGTTATCATTGTAAAATACAGGAAACTGTGCTTCAGACCAAGATATGGGTTGTAATAGTGGAGGATCAGGTACATAGGCCCAGTAAGTTGCTGCATTAACAGAGGGAACACATGAAATGGTTGCCAACATAACCAAAAATAAAGTTACAGGTGTAACAGGATTATTCTGTTGTTTCACTGACTCTTGAGCTCGTGAAACCAGTTGTTTAATTTGTCCCCAAGTTGGAACATCACTCCTTTGAGTCGTCCTGGCAAGTGGTCTCCTCTTCTTCTTCTTTTTCTGAATCAACACTGTCAAATTTTCCGGAGAGGTGCAGAGCTTCTTCATCTTCTGAACTAGGTGAGCTGTGGCGAGCCATCTATTTGCTTGACTAAGCGCTCAGGAAGCCAGCAAGGTCCAGGCGCTGATCTGGGATAAGATACACACGTGACCACATCCCCAAATCAACACAGGATCAGGACCATGCCAAGTGCTGGTTAACGGATCTTTCCAGAGGACCTCCGGAGATTGAGAGGCCAATCTTGGCTCAGCCACAAACCTTCCCCCTGCAGAGCAGCCAAATTTGTCAACAGTGAGAACATTTAAAATAAACAGAGCATGATTTATAAGGTTATGTGGTGTTGTTCTATACAATTCCCCCCTTCTTATTTTTTCAATGGTTAGCTTTAAAGATCTATTTGCACGTTCTATAATACCTTGTCCTTGAGGGTTATATGGAATGCCTGTAATATGGGTAATTTTGTAATGAATTACAAAATGTTGCAAAAGCAGCGGGCCCATTATCTGTTTTAATAATTTTGGGAAGGTTCATGAAAGCAAAACAGTGTAATAAATGAGTGATAACATGTTTAGTAGCTCCTCCGGTCTGTGCTGTAACACAGAGGAAATCAGAATAAGTATCGATAGTGACATGAACAAACTGTAATTTCCCAAAAGACGGGATATGAGTAACATCCATTTGCCATAAATGTCTAGGTAATAATCCACGAGGATTAACAACATAATGTGGAACAGGAAGGTGAGGTAAGCATTGTGGGCACTGCTTAACAATTTGTCGGGTGGCTTCACGAGTAAGGGAAAATTGTGTGTGTAATGTAGCCGTCGACTGACGGTGTAGAGCGTGCAACGGCTGTGCTGCTTGTGAAGCAGTTTGATCATAACTTACCATAATATGAGGGTGTCCAGGACACGGACCATGAGTATCAACAGTATGAAGATAATGAATGCAGTACATTAGCCATTCTTGACAGCATGACGAACGGAAAGGAGGAGTACAGTAAATTGGGACATGTCCTGCTTTAGGGAAAAGAGATTGAGGAGGAGGAGTAACTTCAACTCTATTCTTGGGAGGAAAATGTACAGGATAAAGATCACGTTTACATCGACTTAAAACATCTGCAGTCGCATTAAGTTTAGTCAATGGACCAGGCAAGTTAGAATGAGCACGGATATACAGACCTGCAACAGGACCATCGTGGGAACGAATAAGCTGTTGATACAAACGAAAAGAGGATGATAATTCAGGGTTATTAGTATGTCCTATGGTCGCAGTCTCCAGAAGAAATCATAAGCTAATAAGATATTTACTATCAGAAAACAAATTAAAAGATATAGAAGGCAAATGTTTAAAAGCCATAATGAAAGCATACAGTTCAACACGTTGAGCTGAAGTCAAGGAAGTTTCTTTAATGAGGTTTGTTCCGTCGTCAATGATTACAGTAGCCACTCCTGAAGAAGAACCGTCCGTAAAAACCAAAGGTACATGAGGAACAGGCTGTTGCCTAATTATAGAAGGAAAGATATGAGTTAAGTTTGCTGAATTGGATCAATTTATCAGCAGGGTAATGGCATTCCAAGGTACCTGAAAATCCTGCAAGAGCAAGACCCCATTCATTACTATGTTGAAAAAGCCAATTTTGTTGACTAACTGAATAAGGGATAATAATTTGAGAAGGTTCTATACTTATAGGTTGTAAGCATCTAGTTCTACCTTGCATTATTAAATTACTAATAAGTTCATAATAAGGGTTAATAACTTTAGAGGGTGTAGTTTTCATATGAATCTATTCAATAATTCCAACAGTTTGCCATAAGACGGCAGTAGGCACATGAGGAGTGGGACAAATTATTAAGAAAATTGGAAGGTGAGTATGAATTCTAGTTAATTGTGTAGAACTGATAGATCTATTGACTATTTGTAAAGCTTGAAATCCTTCTGGAGTCATAGAGCGTGAAGAAGAAGGATCTGAGTCACCTTTAAGAACATCAAACAAAGGCTGTAATTGAGCAGTAGTAAGTTTTAAGGAAGTCGTTAGCCAATTAATATCTCCAAGTAATTTTTGAAAATCATTTAATGTTTTTAAATTATCAACTCGAATTTGCAGTTTTTGAGGCCTAATAGTAGTCTTATCAATGTATTTTCCCAAATATAAAAATGGAGATTGTCTTTGAATTTTTTTTGAGGCAATGACCAAGCCAAATGATTGTAAGTACTGTTGTAAAAATTGAAAAGCAGTCCCTAATAAAGAAATATTATCAGTGGCTAAAAGTATATCATCCATATAATGTATGAGATATAACGATGGAAACCTTTTTCTCACAGGAGTCAAGGCCTGAGCCACATATTTTTGGCATAATGTAGGACTATTTGCCATGCCCTGAGGCAATACTTTCCATTGAAAACTCCTCATGGCTTCCTTAAAATTTAAGGAAGGCAAGCTAAAAGCAAAATGTTTTCTATCTTCAGGAAACAAAGGAATAGTGAAAAAACAATCTTTTAAATCTATAACTAAAAGATGATAATTGTGTGGTATGGCTGTTGGAGAGGGTAGGCCTGGTTGAAGAGTTCCCATTATTAGCCTGCTCTTAGATCCTGTAATAACCTATATTTTCCAGATTTTTTCTTGATAATAAAAATAGGAGTATTCCAAGGACTACTGGAAATTTCTAAATGCCCTAATTGTTCCAGTACTAATTGTTCTGCAGCTTCTAATTTCTCCTTTGTGAGGAGCCATTGGTCCACCCATACAGGGTCATCAGTCAGCCAAGTAATTGGATCAGCAGTGAGTGGAGGAGAATCCAAGGCCCCTAAGAAAAACCTAAACCTTGGCTATTATTTTTTATTTTCACATCAATAGGATAGACAGTTCCTTGTTGATTTGTTCCCAGCCCTTTTGTGGGAAGAAATCCTTGATCCAACATCATATTAGAGACTTGAGAGTTTGGACTATAAAGTAATACTCCGATTTCTTTTAATATATCTCGGCCCCAGAGGTTTAAAGGCAGCCCAGGCAAAACATAAGGCTGGAAGTATCCTGAATGGCCCTCACTATCTTGCCATAATAAAAACTGACTACTTTGCATAGGAGAAGAACTTTGTCCTATTCTGTGAAGTTCTGTAATAGTAGGACTAATGGGCCAATGTTTAGGCCAGTGTATCTGCGTCATAACAGAGACATCAGCTCCAGTGTCTAACAAACCTGAAAAAACCTTTCCATTAATGGTTCATTTCATTTCTGGACGTTCTTTCCCTATCTTCTGAATCCAGTAGGCAGCATTAGACGATCCAAAAGCCTTTGTTTCTCTCTTTTGATTTTGTCAAATTTGTCCATGAGGTACAAAGGGCAAAAGTAGCAATTGTGCAATTTTATCACCAGGAGAAATAGTTATTATATTTTTAATAGTTTGTGCCATGACTTTTATTTCTCCTTCGTAGTCAGAATCTGTGACTCCTGGCATAATAGTTAAACCTTTCATGGTGACACTACTTCTTCCCAATAATAGTCCCATCAAACCCTTGGGTAAAGGTCCACAGATGCCCGTAGAGAGGGCCTGAGGACCCATTTCAGGAGTTAATACATATCAGGCGGAGGTACTGAGCTCCAGTCCTGCGCTTCCTGGTGTTGCTCTGGAGAGCGAGGATATTGTATGTTTTTGGTTTTGGTTAATGTCTGATTGATAATTTGAGGAGGATACACAGACATTGCCCTTATTATTTGTTGGGGCCGGGGAAGGCCCCGGGAGGAGTTCCCCGACAGTGGTGGCCCATCCTTGTGGGCCACTGAGCAACAATCTTGTGCCCAATGTTTTCCCCTATTGCATTTAGGGCATAAACCAGGGATTTTCTGACCATCTGGAGGTTTTTGAGTAGGGAAGGAAGGACTAGGGTTAGAATTAAAAGATCTACATTCTCTAGCAAAATGACCTGCCTTTCCGCATTTAAAACAAGTCTTTGTTTTCTTTTGATTGTTTTTAAACCCCACTTTAGTTAATGCTGCAGCCACAGCAGCACCCTGTATATAAGTAGGCCCAATGTCTGCACAAAGGCGAATATAATCCTCCAATGTTCCCCGTTTTCTCCAAGGTCGAATCGCAGCCTGACATGCATTATTAGCATTCTCAAAAGCAAGCTGCTTAACTACAATTGTACCAGTGAGTCCGTCCACAATGAGTCTCCCCACCGCCTGTGACAACCTATCTACAAAATCAGCATATGGTTCATCAGGTCCCTGTCTAATTGTTGAAAGATCCTCAGTTTTGTGTGTAGAAGGTCATTTCCTCCAGGCTTGTAATGCCAAATGATTTATCTGAGGATAAGCAACAAAGGGATAAGTTAATTGATCTTGTAAAGAAAGATATTGTCCTTCCCCAATCAGCATATGATAATCAACTGGAATATTATGGGCAGCATTCTTTTCTGCTTGTTCAGCAGCCCGTTCATAAAAATCAAACTTCCATATTAAATAAGCTCCACCATTTAAACAAGCTCGTGCAATAGACTTCCAATCAGCGGGGGGAAGAGCTTCTCCTGCAATAGCTTCTCCTGTCAACCATAGCAGTAGTAAAAGGAGCAGTGGGCCCATACTGAGCACAGGCAGATTTTCAATCTTTCAAAACTTTAAAAGGGAGAGACTGATGCTCCCTAGTAGCTTGTTGAGGATTATTAGGATCAGGTCTTTCTATGACGGGACAACGGAAAATAGGATCTTCTCCTCGTTTTATTGCTCCTTGTACAGCGCGCTGCAAGGGACTGAGCATTTTTACAGATGTAGATTTTTGAGGAAGACAGTCCTTATTAACCTGCAGCTTTTTCACTGACTTATCTATCATAGCCATTAGAAAATCATCCTCAGGATATTTCTCTCTTTTATGTTTACAAGCCTCATCTGTTAAGTCAAAATGTTCCTCTTCATCTAAAATATTTAAATTAATTAGCTCTTTCGGTTTAGGAAGTGGCGACACAGTAGCTGATAATACAGTCTCTCCTTCTGTCAGAGGCTTATGTTTTTCTGACTTTACATTCAAATCAACACTATCATGAGAAGAATCTAAACATATTTTTATCAGAGTCCACAAACTATATGTAACAACAGGAGTATGAGTAGGCCCTCGAGACTCATAATAATTTTTTAAATCTTCTCCAACTTTCTGCCAGATTTCTATGTCAACAGAGCCGCCATCAGGAAACCAGGGAGATACACCATGGATATGCTGTAAAAATTCAGTCAACTGTGAGGTAGAAATTTTATTACCCCGAGCTTTAAGCATCGAAAGTAAAACCTGAGCAAATAATTCACACTCCTTTGAGCCCTTTTGCCCCATCTTATTTTAATTCTGACTATTGCCTTATGCCTCTATTAGTTTCACTTTTACTGGTGGCCACACATATTTTGCGTAAGGGTTCTCTTACCTGCACTTTCTTTTTCTTTTAATTGCCTTCACGCTTCAGGTCCCTGTTCGAGTGCCACTTGCCGCGGACCAGCCGGAGAAAGAGGATCTCACCGCCCAGGGTCAGAAGGGAAGGGGTAAGGAACTGAAGTAGCACCGACGGATGGGGTCAGAAGGACCAAGACAACTGATGGTTGCAAGGCAAATTTTATTATGCTACAGTTGCAGATTATATAGACTAGAAATCAGAAGGTTGCCAGATGGTGGTTTACATTATCTACAGACTGTCTCGGCTCAAGGTTAAATTCCCTGGGAGAAAACCCATAAAACCAGAAGCATCAAAAATAACCTGCATGTGCAGGGGGCAGACAGCTTTGCTTGTCTCATTTTACATTCTTTCTGATTTCTGGGCCCTGGTGATTTATCTCCCATGGAATGGAACAAGGAGCGGAACAAGTAGGGACAGTCCCTTCGAGCAGCGGCCGCATGCCTGGCATGTCCTTACCTGCTCTCAAGGCTGACTGCTTCCCAAACGTATGTTGCCTTGTTTAAGCCTCGAGCCCTCGATCCTTTGTTGAAATACAATAATTTCATTCCTATGGTTTTCAATACCAAAAACTCAACCTCCAGGAGGGCTAAAGTCTAATTTGTACTCCAAAGCAAGTAGCAGTGCAGTTCACTACTACTGAGGGTGAATCCATAAAGACTTCAAGACCATGTCCAGAAGACAAGTTATTACATATAATACCCTAGAAGGTCTGAAACATAATTATCATATACATAGCTGGTCCTTCAGAGCTTTTTACCTATAACATGTTTTTTGATGAAAGTTATTTAATGTACTGGAGATAACTGTGACTTACTGATCAAATATTTGAATACTTATACTTACCTGGGATTTCATTTCTGCTGAAAGAAAAAGGAAGAACAGGACTCACTAAAAAAAAAAACAAACTTTAGCAATGAAAGTAAAAATCTTAACACACACTATCACTTTTGGAAGCAGCATAGAGGGGCAGTCAACGGTAAAACACTGGTGAAATAGGTCAAAACTCTGGGCCAAAAATCCATTATTATTATCATCAGTGACAGTACCACAACTGTGCCCTTCAGAATTAATAATCGCTCCTAAGAAACTTCATTTGGCATCAGAAGATGTGTTTAAGAGAAACACTCTGGGAGGTTTTGAATCAGACTTGGTTTTTTGTTCGCCAAGTTACAGGAGAATTTTTAAAGTGGGGGGAAGGGAAGAAGGAAACGGACCAGGAAAAGAATTTAAGCCATCATCTATAAACCAACAAAGCACTGATAGTTCCAAACATTATGTCACAAACTAAAATGACTGATGTAGGCTCAAGTGGTTTATAAAACCTATAAAAAGACTACACCAGCAAAGTCCCCATTTATCTGTAGAGTTCAGAAACTAAAACAAGGAATATTTTAGCTTAAAACCTTATCTCAAGAGAATCATATACACTTCACATGAATAAAAATACCTGAAACCAAACATTTTTAAAAGCTCCAATACCCAAAATATAAAGAAAAATATTAATCCAGAAGACTCAATCAATCCATGATAGTCACAAAATGGCTGGGCAATCTCTATCTCCCTTCCACACTAACCATCCATCCCATGGAAGACCAAGGGAGATCAGACCTTCCAGACTTACCTTCCAGACCTTCCAGACACCTGGATGCTGCAAAATTCTATGGAGACTCCTTGTGGAACAGCAGTTTCCCATCTCTTGTGTCTCTCCCTATCACGATCATGATCATGCAGGAAGCAAGTCTGGCTGTGCTATTTCTTATCATTGTCTGTCACCCATCTGCAACATGGTATTGTACGGATAAGGAAAAAGTAGTTGCCTTTCCCCCAGAAGGTTGAGGCTCAGGTACAGGGTAATTCTCCTGTGCACACAGTCATTATTTAGGCCGATTCAGTGACTTCAACAGGCTTAATCATGTGATCAGGTTTGTTGCCAGCTGCGTAATGCTCCCACATCTGTAGATAGAGCCGCTCTAGGTCCATTGTGTATTGTTTGGTGTTGAACAGAGGGCTAGATGTTCTCTGCTTCCAGACTTTGCCACGAATTTTCTTCAGGTATTCTAGATCAGTTCCCAGTTTCACAGCTATGTCTTCATATTCTTGACTATTTTTAGCAATAAGCTCAAGACAGCCTAAACAAGTGAGCTGGGAAGCTGCAACTCGGGAAGCAAGAGTCTCTCCTGGCATAGTCACCATGGGTGTCCCTGACCAAAGGACATCCATCCCTGTGGTGTGTCCATTACAGAGTGGAGTGTCCAAGCAGACATCAGCCAGCTGGCCTCTCCGAACATGTTCCTCTTTAGGAGCAACAGGTGAAAAAATGATACGGTTCTGGGGAAGGCCCATATTTTGTGCGTACTGTTGAATATTAGGTTCTCCCACTGCTGGAAAACGCAACAGCCACAGTACACTATTGGGAACACGCTTCAGAATATTTGCCCACATCTGCAAAGTAGATGGGTCAATTTTATATAACTGATTGAAGTTACAGTACACAATGGCATCTTCCGGTAACCCGTACTGAGAACGTGTGGTTACAATAATGGTACGGGGAACCTCCTCTCCAGTGGCAGCCTTAATGTTGATCTGGGTAGTTGCCAGTCCATTGCTAAGACTGAATCCATTAATTGTTATCTGAATTTGTCCTCTGTTAATCATTTCAATAACTGCCTCTGCAGTAGTATTCATAGGAATGACAGGCATATTAAGAGCTGTATTACTGCTGTCTGCGGTGTCTCCTCCATCAGGACATTTCATCTTGACAATTTGCACATCTGGGAGACTATCAAGAAATGCTTTGAGGTCGATGCCATTCAGTACAATCCGATTGTCATAAATGTGCCCATTGGACTTAAAATCGATGACTGCTTTCTTCTTCAGGTGAGGGAACATATTAGCATGATCACCAATAAAGAAAGTATGGGGCATATAAGCCAGTTTCTCAGAATACTGCTCAGCAACTTCAGCAGGTGAAGTTTCCTGATCAGTGATGATATAATCCATGAAAAGCACGCCACTGGTCCCAGGGTAGCCCAGCCACATTGCCTGAATAGGAGCTGGCCTGAGAGCAAAGAGTTCATTTCGAGCACCCCTGGTATAACCATTCATATTTACAAGGATGTGTATACCATCTTGATGGATGCGATCAGCTGCTTTCCCATTGCATGGAATCTGAGAAAGATCAATGAAATGATGGGCTTCTGCCATCACCTTCGCTCGGAAGTTTGTGCCATCATCTGGGCTCAGGGCATAACAGAATACCTCAAATTTATCAGGATTGTGCGTGCCTGGAATAGACTGCATAAGATGAGAAGTAGGATGATTCCCAAAGTCAGAACTCACGTATCCTACACGCAGTCGACCATCACTGAGCTTCAAGTCTTTTGGATGTTCGTACGGTGGTTTATGAAGGACACTGATCTCATCCAAGCAGAGGTTCCCATGGCTCTCAGCAATAGCCTTCCTGAAGCCATGAGAAAGAGGATAGAGCATACTATGATGAGGCTGCACAGAAGGCAACCTATTCTTCTCCAGCTGGTCAGCCACAATGCTGACCAACTTCTTCATTCGCTCATCATAGTCTGTCCAATCACAGACAATCTGCAGGCAATGAGCCAAATCACAATAAGCGTCAGGAAAGTCAGGTTCAAGCTTCAGAGCAGTGCGATAAGAAGCAATTGCTTCTGGAATATTCCCTGAATACTTGTGAATGGAAGCCAGATTGCTGTGGGCATCCGCAAGTGCAGGGTTAATCTGAATGGCACGAGTATAACACTGCAAGGCTCCCTGAACATCCTGCATCTCCTTTAGAGTGTTTCCCATGTTACAGTAGGCATCAGCAAAGGTAGGACTGATTCGAACAGCCTCCTTATAATGCATCAGAGCTTCCTGCAGTTTTCCCTGCTGCTCCAATACACTTGCTAAATTTGAATGGGCAACAGCAAACTCTGGGAAGACTTCTAATGCTTTACGATACAAGCGAACTGCCTCTTCAATGTTTCCCTGGTCTCCTTTGATATTGGCTAGGTTATTCAGAGAGTCTGCATGGGTGGGGCACAGCCGCAGAGCTGTATTATAACAATCTTCTGCTTCGGCAACACGGCCCTTCTCTTCCAGAGCGTTGGCTAGGTTGCAGTAAGCATCAGGGAAATGTGGTTGCAATTCAATAGCTCGCCTGTAGGTGTCTACTGCCAGATCCATCAGGCCTTGCTCATAGTATACACAAGCCAGGTTGGCACGTACCACTGCATGATTTGGGCTCAAGCTTAGGGCACAAAGGTAAGCTGCCACAGCTCTGTCAAAAATCCGTGCCTCTTTCAAGACATTTCCTAAATTGATATAAGCATCCAGAAAATTGGGGTCAAGGGTGACAGCCTTTTCAAAGTGATGAATTGCAAGCCAAATCTCCCCTTGTGCATTGAAAACACAGCCAAGATTACTCCAAGCTACTGCGAAGTTCGGTTGCGTCTCCACTGCTTTCAAATAACATGCCTTGGCTCCTTCCAAGCGACCCAGGGCTTTGAGCAGGTTCCCCAGGTCACTGCGAACACAGTACAAATCAGGATTGCACTGAAGAGCAGAGACGTAAGCTTGTACTGCCCCTTGCATGTCGCCTGCTGCTACCAAAGCGGCTGCCAGGTTAATATAACCATCGATGAAATCTGGTTTGAGATGCAATGCATGCCGGTAATGCTCCATTGCTTCCTGCAACTGCCCTCTTTCCTTGTACACATTCCCCAAATTCGAATAGGCTTCTGCCAGAAGAGGGTTCTGTTTAATTGCCAGAGTACTAAAGTGGGCAGATCTGTCCAGTCTTCGACACTGGAAGTGTAGAGATGAAAGTAATAGAAGTACTCCAGTATTGTCTGGCTCTTGTCTCCACAGCTGCATGCAGTGTCTCTCAGCTGCCTCAAAATCTCCTGCCTTATATTCTCGATGTGCCAACTCAGCTAACCCTTGGAAGGAAAGCATACATTTCGTTGGTTCTGTGCTGTCGGCCACGTTGCCCACAGAAGACGCCATCTGGAGCTTCTGGAGAGAGTGAGAAAAGGGGGTAATTGAATCCCGCTGCCGCCACTACTGGCAAGAATGTTTCTAGAGGTAGCAAATACGAGGGCAGCAGCCGTACCACTGCTTTGGCAGGCTTAAGCGGCGGCAACAGTTACAGGCACCGAACCTTAGGAACTCTGGTTGGCCATCTACCTCTCACGCTCTTGAAATCTTAATTCTCAACCCTGCCCTCTTCCACCATTTTTCTCCTAATCAGGGAATAAAAATTACCTATACACTTGCCTTAGAAGAAATCAAAAGTCAGTAGTCCAAACACTTTTAAAATTTTTGTTTTCTGTCCAGTTGGAAAGGAAATACATGATTGACTTTACTTCATCATTCATGTAGTCGATGTGGAAAACATTAGGGCCGTGTATTTCAATACAGTAAGATCAGAAAATTTTAAATTGGCCTTCCCAAACCACTAGTAAGTAACCAACGTTGTATATAATGCTAAAATCTTAGAGACTGAGTTTGATATTTTAAAAGTTCTGAAAGGATTAGCTAATTTCTCCTCATCATATTTCTCATGCCTCAAACCTGAGTATTACTTTTTTAAAAATAAATCTATCTTTATTTATTTTTATTTTGGCTGCGTTGGGTCTTCAATGCTGCGTGCAGACTTTCTCTAGTTGCGGTGAGCGGGGGCTACTCTTTGTTGCGGTGCCCGGGCTTCTCATCACAGCAGCTTCTATTGTTGTTCCACAATTCTATGGGTTCCTTTTTAGGTCCTATGAAGAACCCTAGAAATTAGTTCATGGAATTATATGTTTTTGCAAAATTGTCAAAAGTGAGATATTTTAACTTCCATCAGGTTAAGACCAGAGTCTCTTTCTTTGCCAATTTTCCTTTTATCATATTCCGCTATGTTGGATCATATTGGAATGGCCACAGGCTTTTTTGAAATCTGGCTAAGGAGATTTTCTTTTTTCTGTGGTACGCGGGCCTCTCACTGTTGTGGCCTCTCCCGTTGTGGAGCACAGGCTCTGGACGCACAGGCTCAGCGGCCATGGCTCACGGGCCTAGCCGCTCCGCGGCGTGTGGGATCTTCCCGGACCGGGACACGAACCCGTGTCCCCTGCGTCGGCAGGTGGACTCTCAACCACTGCGCCACCAGGGAAGCCCTAAGGAGATGTTTTAAGTGAGGCTATTATGTGATTTTCAGACACCGCCGTATGTAATTGACTATATACTATCCCATTACAGGAATAACTTCCAGTACTCATACTGACTACTCTACTGACTTAACCTAGCACAAGACACAGAAGCATAAGGACAAAAACCACCTTACAATATAGCCATGTCTTGCACTTCACAGCTCTCAAAGCATGTGCGTTTGAAGAAGAAAAAAACAACTGAAAAGTACAAAACCAGAAGCTATTCTGTGGAAAATTATTTCAATCATCAGGCATGTGAAAGATAAGTCAAAGATTCAGTTCTCATCAATGCTTAGTCAAAACGGAAATTTTCTTCTGTCAGGAATATACTCCAGGGGCTTCCCTGATGGCGCAGTGGTTAAGAAGCCACCTGCCAATGCAGGGGACAAGGGTTCGAGCCCTGGTCCGGGAAGATCCCACATGCCACGGAGCAACTAAGCCGGTGTGCCACAACTACGGAACCTGCGCTCTAGAGCCCGTGAGCCACGACTATTGAGCCTGCGAGCCACAACTACTGAAGCCTCCGTGCCTAGCGCCCGTGCTCTGCAACAAGAGAAGCCACCGCAATGAGAAGCCTGTGCACCGCAACGAAGAGTGGCCCCCAGTCCCTGCAAGTAGAGAAAGCCTGCGCACAGCAACGAAGACCCAACACGGCCAAAAATAAATAAATAAATAAATAAATAAATAAATAAATAAATGAATATACTCCATCAACAATGTGTGTAATGGAATGGTGTGAGTGAGTATTTTATCAGAATCCCTGTAATGCACAAACCTATAGCAGTACTGAAATCAGTAATGCATTTATAATAGTAAATACTTATGAGGAAGTAATCCATAGAGGTTTTCTCAAAGTTGTTAACAATGAAAATTAATGTGACATTATCAATAATAAATTGTGAAGCTGAAATAAACTTTTCTAAACTATTAATAACTAGAAGCAAATTCTAATCAACCATGTTACAAGAAATCTATGTCTAAAAACTGCAAAGTTTATTTCTTAAAATTTTATTTCGAAAATACATAAACTGTCGTATGAGGAGGCAGTTAAAGAATATATAGCTAAAAGAGTGGGGGAAAAGTTTTATAGAGACACATCTGGCAGTAGTTAATTTTTAAATGTCATTTTTCTAGGTTTTGTGACACCTATAGTATTGATATTTGAAAGCATTTAAAAAATTGTAATTTGAAGATTTGCTACTCCCAGGTAGAATAAAATATTTTGAAGCAAAACAACGTTTCCACTGAGAAAAACAAAAAAAGCCAAATAAAATAGCCAGCATTCAATCAAAAAGTTCTAGACAAACCAAGAGATAGAATCATATGGCTAAAATTCTAAGAAAAGAACAGATAATACAAAAATATTTATATAAGATATTGTGTATCTTTATCAGGAAAAGTCTTTATCAAGAAAAGACTTCAAAATCATCAGAATTAATATTTTATTTATTTGTATATTATATTTATATATAGATATTTATATATTTATACAAAGAACTTAAAGATAAAGCCCTAGTTAAGGCAGTGACAATAGCAGTAGCAGTGGGAGTGAAAAGAAATGGTTATATTCAAGCATATTTTGTCAGGAAAAGTCCAAGATCAAATGTCTGACTGCATACATGGGATGGATAGACGGAGTGGGAAAAATCAAAGTTAACTATAGAGGTTCTAGTGAAGATGGGGTTGCCGTCACCCAACCCAAGGGGCTGCGATCATCCCCAAGGTCTAGGAGACTCAAAGGGAAGGTCATGGTCAGAGGCAAAGTTAATTGGTGGGAAAATAAGACTCCCAGTCTCTCCATGTCCTTATACCGGTTTTTTTTTTAACATCTTCATTGGAGTATAATTGCTTTACAATGGTGTGTTAGTTTCTGCTTTATAACAAAGTAAATCAGTTATACATATGTCCCCATATCTCCTCCCTCTTGCATCTCCCTCCCTCCCACCCTCCCTATCCCACCCCTCTAGGTGGTCACAAAGCACCGAGCGCATCTCCCTGTGCTATGCGGCTGCTTCCCACTAGCTATCTCTTCCTTATACCAGTTTTGTTTTTCTGCTCATATACGTA
Organism: Delphinapterus leucas; assembly: GCF_059928025.1. Classification (NCBI taxonomy): domain Eukaryota; kingdom Metazoa; phylum Chordata; class Mammalia; order Artiodactyla; family Monodontidae; genus Delphinapterus; species Delphinapterus leucas. The sequence continues at coordinate 37,434,886 of NC_143129.1, forward strand.
GCAGCATTTCATTCAAGGGGAAAGTCATTGATCTGACTGGTCAAATTAAACAACATAGTTCAAGGCACATTTACAGTGGTTAGTTCCTCCACAATTTAGAAAGTCACATTCACAATTTCCCTCTTCCTATGCCGCGGAACACATTGGCCATTCCTCCAAAGTTTCCACTCCACAGAGTGGACCAGAGATGACGTTAGCCCAGAACTGAGAGCTTGGCATGAGATGGTGTCAGCCCCACGTAGAGCTCTGGCATAAGTTATAACCCAACCCAGGTCTACAGAGAGCTCTGCATGGAATCCTGGGAGTAAACTCAGCCATAATAATGTGATTCTGTTTTTCATTTGCTTTTCTTCCTTGCTTCACTTTCCCTGGCCACTCTGACAAACAAACTTTCAGGCATTCCTGGGCCACTCACTAACTTTATTCCATTTAATGTCATCCAGATTCCCAAGAAAATTACTAACTATAAGGAGGGAAATTTGGAACATGGTGAGTTTTAGATGCCTGAAATAAACAGGTCATTGAATCCAGTTAAGTAGCAAATTATCTGGATCTCAAACATGCCAGTAGAATAGCAGACTAAGCTCAATTTAATGTACTCTTACTGGAGACACATGTAAATTCTGGGTCAATTTTGAAAAAGTTAAAAGCACATAGCTGAGATTAAAAGAAAGAAAGGAACACCTGCATGTTTCAGAAAGTAACAGAGAAATTAAATCCAGAGAAAGAGGAGCGGACTGATGTCTGTGGGTTCCGTTCCTTAGTATAGGCCTTATGTAAATAGGGGCTGGAGCTAGAAATCTAACATTACCTTGAGGCCAGGAATTTAGACTCAGGATGGAACAATACTGAGAAGTTGGTACAGATATCCTACAGAAATCTCATGAGGAACTGCTTAGTCCATTAAGAGGGCCAAGGGCGGTGGTGAGGAAGATTGATAGCTCTTGAAAACCTTCAGGTACAGAAAACATCAACACCTCTGAAAAGGAGGCCTGTCCTTCCCAGCGTTGTGATGGCCAGGTTGTCACTAACCTGTAAGGCCCTGTATGAATCAGAAACTGCAAGGAGAGTAATTCAAAAAAAAACAGATGCAGGATGGGTGTGGCAATAAATCCTAGGACCCTATCAGAAACAAAATTAAAACCACTCTAAAGGGAAATTTTAACAAACCAGAGCAGAGAGTATCCTAACCAGAACAGAATAATAATTCTGAGGATGTTACTTTAGTTATTTAAGTAATATTCAATGCATTTCCATGGCCAGGCCCTTTTGAAGAATTCTAAAACATATACAAACAATTCGTTTACATCTTATATATCCCACCATCCAGAGCAAAATTCACTTAAGTACTGTACTGGTGGAAATTGGGCAGCACTATGGAGACAATAAAAAGGTGTTTACCATCAAAAAACATCAAGGTAAGAAAGAGAATGTCTAATTTTTAATTATCCTGTGGTTTATTGAAATCTTTTGGAAACCCAAAATAGAGAAAACCTAGGAGGCAATGAAGACTTAAATCTTTAGAGATTTATCAACTCATCTATAAAAGCTTTATTAATCTCTTCTTTTAATATCATTCCTGAGAGCTATAAATGTGTCCAGTGATAGGGTTGAAGAAGCCTGAGCGAATTTCAATTGTTTACTATTCTTGGTCAGCTATTAAGACCTTTCAGGCGCCATCTTGATTTTCATGGCATCATCCAACAAAAAGCAGGATATTTTACAGAAAGTCCTGGTCCACTTTTTGGCTTGCTTTTGTGTTTATGTTTTTGGTTTTCTCACATTGGGCGGTACATTAGGCTACCTATTGCACACTCCCTCATTCATGCATGCATTCATTCAAACAATATTTACTGAGTTGAGATATTTAATTAACACCCAATAAATGATGTTTAGATGAATGAATGCGCTTTTTATCAAAGTAAGTGTAAGTACTGAGAAAAATGACAGAATGTATGATCCCAGCCCCACAAAAGCGTATAATTGTGTTGAGGATATAACACATGCTGGTGAAATAACTAATATATCATATTGGACAGTTTCTAAGTTCAAAAATGAGTTTTTATAAATAATCAGAGCCTAAGGAGGACAAAGAAGGGACAGTTCATTATGGGTTGAATCTATCAATAAATGTACATTTCAGATGAGATTTGAGATTGACCTTAAAGAAAGAAGAGGACTTAGATATATGAACAGAGAACAAAAAAGGCATGGTGATAGCATGTGCATAGATAGTGTGGCCAATATTTATGTTCTTCATTAAAGACAGTCAGAGATAACCCAAATGTAACTGTTTCCATGGGTCCATTCTCAGTATCCAAACAAAACGGCAAATCCTATCTTAGTAAAACTAATGAAAAACACAGTCTTTAACAAAGACATTGTGAAGGAAAGGGGGAGAGAAAGGCTTGCATCCCACACCACACAACAAAACTTATTTAATTATTTGTTTCATTTTCTCCCTCTGAAAATTTCCTCTCCCTCTCTCTGTACGTCTCTCTTCTCCCACATCTGGCCACACTCTACCAGCCACCTTTCCAGATCTTTCCAGAACTCTGCATCCTACTTTCATTATGCCACAAGTTGAACATCTCACAGGTCTCCAGGATGCATCCTCATCACTTATTCCACAAAGACAAACAAAGGACACTTCTCAGGATCACGTTTCTTGGAAGGAAGAGGTCACGAGGAGTGATTATAAATAATATAAGGTGGAGAGCAGTGACTTAAAATACCATTTTTTCCTCTTAGAATGTGAATACAGGGAGCTTTGGGAAACTAGAAAATCTAGAAAGGATTCATTGATAATTATTTATTTTCAATGAATAAAATAAAATGTAATAATACGGCTAAACTCTGACAGATTAACTTTTTCAAAAGTTGCTTTCACACACCTTCACTATTGGGATGTTTGATAAACACATCTTTCTTCTTTCTTTGCAGATACTGGCACCAAACTTTCAAACAATAAGAACCTTCCCGTAAGTCCCTTGCCAGGCAAGATTAAGGTATAACAATCCAAACAGATTTTTGAAGAAGATAACTGGTTGAAAGCACAGGAAAAGAGCTGGGTTTCTCTTTTTCAACAGTCACATAATGAGTAATGTGGCAATTGGTTTACAAAGTCTCTCTCCATGAGGGGCTAAGGTTAAGATTAGAACTTCTGAGGCCAGAAGAGCAAAATAACTACAACAACCCACATATTTTCAAGAGCCGCCCTTTGGATGTGAGGGATTGATTTTTCCCACGCTTTTTTCAGCAACCCAACTGGTGTCTTTAGTAAATGACATAAGAGAATACAGTGTGCCCAAGAAGGCTTAGATTTCCTTAGCCCCAAGTCAGATATTCTCAAGTGACTGTCCACTCAAATGAAAAAGAGAGATTTACAAGAGGAAACTGGATACAACTGAGTGTACTTTTATTTCAACCCTTTACCTGAATGTTTTGTTTTGTTTTCAGTTCTCCACTGAAGTTGCCTACATTAATATATTTTTAAGAACATTTCCTTAAGTTGAAGTATTCATTCAGTATATTCATCTACTATAATTGAGAAAAGCCAAATGACTTAGGCAAATTCATTTCTATATTGCCACAGCAGTGTATTGTGAACTAAATGACACCTGGCAGTTCTTTACTCAGATACTAACTCAATTAGAAGGCAGAACAAGGACACCTACCCATTCAGGGAAGGAAAGGTCACTTAGCCTCTGTAGCTGTCTTAGGTCTCTTATCATCACAGTAACAAATTGAAGACTAAAAACCATACGATCACCTCAATAGATGCAGAAAAAGCTTTTGAAAAAATTCAATATCCATTCATGGTAAAAACTCTCCAGAAAGTGGGCATAGAGGGAACATACCTCAACATAATAAAGGCCATATATGACAAGCCCATAGCTAACATACTCAATGGTGAAAAGCTGAAAGCATTTCCCCTAAGATCAGGAACAAGACAAGGATGCCCACTCTCACCACTTTTATTGAACAGAGTTTTGGAAGTCCTAGCCACAGCAATCAGACAAGAACAAATAAATAAAAGGACTCCAAAATGGAAAGGAAAAAGTAAAACTGTCACTGTTTGCAGATGGCATGATACATAGAAAATCTGAAAGACACCATCAAAAACCTATTCGAGCTCAAACATGAACTTGGTAAATTTGCAGGATACAATAGATTTCTATATATAAATTTTGTATTTCTATACACTCACAGTGAACTATCAGAAAGAGAAATTAAGGAAACAATCCCATTTACAATCGCACAAAAATGAATAAAATACATAAGAATAAACCTGCCTAAGGAGGTAAAAGACCCGTACCCAGGAAACTATATGACACTCATAAAAGAAATGAAAGATGACACAAACAGCTGGAAAGATATACCATGGTCACGGATTGGAAGAATTAATATTGTTAAAATGACCATCATACCCAAGGAAATCTACGGATTCAATGCAGTCTGTATCAACATATCAAGGGCATTTTCCACAGACCTAGAACAAATAATTTTAAAGTTTGTATGGAAACACAAAAGATGCTGAATAGCTCAAACAGTCTTGAGAAAGAAGAACACAACTGGAGCAATCATGCTCCCTGGCTTCAGACTGTGCTACAAACCTACAGTAATCAAAACAGTATGGTACCGGCACAAAAACATCCATCACTGGAACAGAATAGAGAGCCCAGAAAGAAACCCATGCACTTATGGTCAATGAATCTATGACAAAGGAGGCAAGAATATGCAATGGAGAAAAGTCTGGGCTCCCTTAGGGATGGTTTCATCAATTAATTTGTTTTCTTAAATGGACCATACTTTTCCATGTCTTTGTATACCTTGTGAGTTTTTTGGTTGAACATTTGGCTTTCAAATATTATAATGTGGTGTCTATGGAAATCAGATTCTCCCACTTTCCCAGGGTTTTCTGGGCTTTTGATTGTTGAAGGCTGTAGTAGTCTGTTTGTTTAGGGACCTTTCCAAACTAGCTTTGCAATGACTGTAATGACTTTGACTTTCCAAAATAGCTTTGCAATGACTCCTTATCGTATGTAGGCACTGAAGTCTCTGTTCCTTTAGTTCATGTTTAGCTAATGTTTTGACAGAGATGTCCTTGAATTCCTGCACCTAAGACAAACAAAAACAAATATACACAAGCACATCCACATGCACACTCAAAACCACACACCTCTCCCCATTGTGCAGATTGCTGGATCACTCCTTCAACATTTAGCTGACCTGCACTGAGTTCAGGGCTCAGCCCATGGTGAAAGCTTAGAGACTCCTCTGGTGTTTTCAGAACATGCATCTTATCTTGAGTATGCATGCGGCTTTCTTAATTTCTCTGGACACGTGTGTACTTTTTGTATGTTCTAAGTTCCCAAAGAATCTCCCCCAACTTTTGCTCCTGCATCTTATGTGGTCTATTGTATTTCAATGCACAGTCTTCTGCCCCAGCCATCTGTGCTTTGTTAGTTCACCTTGCACTTTTTTACAGCAATGACCGCTGCTTTTCCAGACTGTGTTCCAGGTTAGCTAAGACAGAGATGAGCATCTTGTGTCAGTCCTTCAGGTAGCTCCCAGACAGGTTAGAACAGATACACATAGTAATCTGAGAGTACTGTCTCTTCTGCTCCCTCCTGAAGCAGGATTGAGGGTCCCATACTACGAATGGTCTGCCGCTACTTTAAGACTATCACTGCATTAAGACTCCACCACTTTAAGACCATCTCTACACTAACAGTGGATGGGGCAAGGGCAAGTAAAAATGCCACAAAGCTTTCCTGCCATTTTCCAATTGCCTCTTCCCTGGTTCAGTATGTGTGTGGTTGCTGTAAATCTTTGGCTGATTTCAGGACTAAGAGAAACTCAAGGAACCCCACAACAAGAAACAGTATAATCAAACTCTCAGATGCCAAAAGACAGAGAAAGAATCTTTTCTCCCAGAGGAGAAAGAAATAACAAATTTGTTACAAAGCAGGGATCCTCAAAAAGATTCATAGCTAATTTTCTATCTGAAACCACGGAAGCAAGAGGCCAGACATATTTAAAGTGCTGAAAGAAAGAAACTGTCCACCAAGAATTCTATATTTGGCCAAAATGGTTTCAAAACTTAGGGAGAAATTAACACATTCCCAGATGAACAAAGGCTGAGGGCGTTTGTTTTACAACTTCCTAACACTGCCCTATGACAAATGCTAGACTGAACCTTCAGGTTGAAATGAAAGGACACTAGACAGCAACTCGAAGCTGTATAAAGAAATAGAAATCTCCAGTAAAGATAAATACATGGGCAGATACTAAAGCCAGTATTGCGCTACTGGCTTGTAACCCTACTTTTTATTTCTTACATGATTGAAAAAACAAATGCATAAAATAATTATAAGTCCATGTTATTGGGCTCACAAAGTATAAAAGGTGTAATTTGTGACAACAATAATGTAAAGAGGAGGAATGGAACTGTAGAGGAACAGAGTTTCTATGTGCTATTGAAGCTGGTTTCAATTCAAATGATATTGGTTGAACTTTAGAAGGGTAAATGTAATCTTCTTGATAACCACAAAGAAAATATCAATAGACTATATGCAAAAAGAAATGAAAAAGGGATCAAGAGTTCGCTACAAGAAAATCGGCAAACCACAGAAGTAGTCAGTAATGGAGTAAATAAGCGGCAAAAAACGCATAAGACATACAGAAAACAACCAGGAAACAGACAGAATTAAGTTCTTCCTCATCAGTAATTTTTGAAAAAGTAAGTGGATTAAGCTCTCCAATAAACATATACATATTGGCCAATGGACTTTAAAAACAACCATAATCCAAGTATATGCTGTCCGCAAAAAACTCACTTGATTACAAGAGACACAAGGTGGTTGAAAGTTAAAGCATAGAATAAAATATCCCATGCAAATAGTAACAAAAAGAAAGAAAGAGAGAGAGAGAAAAAGAAAGGAAGGAAGGAAGGAAGGAAGATAGATCTGGGATGGCTACGTTAATATCACACAAAATAAACTTTAAATCAAAAACTATCACAAGAGGAAGAGGAGGCCACTATATGTTGATAACAAGTTCAATCTATCAAGAAGATATAACAACTATAAACATATATGTACCAAACATCCCCCAAATATGTGAAGCAGACATTGACAGAATTGAAGGAAGAAATAGATAGTTCTAAAATAATAGTTGGAGATCAATACCTTGCTTTCAATAATGGATAACACATCTAGACAGAAGATCAGTAGAGAGGTAGGGGGACTGAATAACACATTTAACCAACTAAACCTAACAGCCATATATAGATCACTCCACTCAACAACAGCAGAATACACATTTTTCTCAAGTACACATGGAACATTCTCCAGGAAAGACCATATGTTACGCCACAATACAAGTACCAATACATTTTTAAGAAACTGAAATCATACAAAGTATCTTCTTTAACCACAGTGAAAGGAAGGTAGAAATCAATAACAGAACCATTGGTAGCCATTTCCCATCATGCCTGCCACACATGATATAAAGCAATGAAGGGAAAAACATAATTGACCATTTAGAAAAGTGGGAAAGAGGACATATCATTGACACAGAGTGTGTGCTGTTTCCTGTTGTCAGGGATAGAAATAACTTAGCATCATTTATTCATTAGTGTGTTAATTTCTTGGTCAATCATTGGGCAGCCAGTGTTTCTGCCTGATGGGAAGATATCCTATACTCAGTGTTGAGTGCAGACAACCTTGAAAGGGACATTTAAAAGGATTATACTGTGATGGGCTTAGCAGTACCCTTCCTCCTATGCCAGTATTTAGGCTGGGGTATTTCCATGCAGTGTGTACAATCGTAGGCCCCAGGTCACCAGAATTTAGCTGGATTCGTTTTGTTAATACATTCCTTCAGTACTTTGTCTTTTATTTGACTGTTGCATTTACTTCATTCTTTATTATCACTGCGAAACAACTTTGTTTCCTGTTCAGATGCCAAAAAGTGGATATCAATACCTCCTGAGTTTTACACATCACAGATCTGTTTTACATATCAGAGACAGAGACAGCAACTATTTCCAATGACTTTGAGACATACTTTGAACATGTGATTAACATGTTGAGTGTTGAAATGTGTGTCGAGCTCATTATACTTGCTCTAAAAGGTTTCAAACTGCAAAGATTTAAAAATCTTTATGTTTGAATAGTTTTCCTGTGCTGTCCCTTTGTGTCAGACTGTTAATGTGCAGCCTGGCACCTTCAAATAATGTGGCTTTGTAACCAATTATTTACATGTTGTTTTATCCACAGAGAATCTTTTTTTAAAAAATAAATTTATTTATTATTTATTTTTGGCTGTGTTGGGTCTTTGTTGCTGCACATGGGCTTTCTCCAGTTGGGGCGAGTGGGGGCTACTCTGCATTGTGGTATGCGGGCTCCTCACTGCTGTGGCTTCTCTCGTTGCAGAGCATGGGCTCTAGGCGCTGGGGTTTCAGTAGTTGTGGCACGCGGGCTTCAGTAGTTGTGGCTCATTGGCCCTAGAGCACAGGCTCAGTAGTTGTGGCGCACGGGCTTAGTTGCTCCGTGGCATGTGGGATCTTCCCAGACCAGGGCTCGAACCCATGTCCCCTGCACTGGCAGGCGGATTCCCAACCACTGTGCCACCAGGGAAGTCCCCACACAGAGAATCTTAAGGTCAAAACATACAACTCGATTAACTACACGTCCTCCTGTTCACATTTCCCTCATCTTTTCTTCATCTTCTGTCTATGTTTCCTTGGCCCTGTTTATATTAAGTGCTTTTGCCATTATATTTGATTGTCTGTATTCCGCTGAGATACCACAATGCTTTATGAGACACGGTAGGATATAAATGCATTTAAGTTATATATATATATATATATATATATATATATATATATATATGTAGTTTGCTTGAGTGCAGTGTTTTTTGTTTTCTGTACTGAATTCATTAGCATGGGTCGGTATAAAATTTAGCATAGGTCAATATGTAATTCGTAAACTAATAAGGTCTTAAAAGTGAGGAATTAAGTCTTTTAAATTGAATTATTTATTGTAAAGAGCAGAATAGCATACATAAACAGGTACCTAAGGAAAACTTGTATTCTAATATGGAACTCTCATGAACACCGTTGTTTTTCTTCTTCTAATGGTATGATAGTAGGCCATTTGATTATTTCTATTTTTATGGCTTTAACTTTAGAACAATGAAATATTCGTAAATTTTAAAAAGTATTTTTCTTTATTTGATGCGGCTGGGATACTGGAGAAATGAAAGGTCAAGCACCTATTGAGGAATCCATACTTGTCTATATATTGTGTACTTTTATTTCAAGAACTGATTTAAAATTCCTAAAAGGATGCTATAATAAGTTATTATGCCATTTTACAGACTGAATTAAGTGAATTTCAGGGAGGTATGAAACTTGCCTAAGGCTATCCAGCTGCCAAGTGGTAGAAGTGAGAATTAAATCCAGGTATACCTATCGCCAAAGTTTCTGCTCATCTCTTTACATCATCCACTTTTAATAGCCAATGCTTTCCTGCTTACAAATATGACTGAGGTTTCCAGACAGTCAACAGTCCTTTGTAATCAGATAGAAAAATTACTGTTGATTCTCTAAAGACATATTCCTTTTCCATTAAGTGACTTTAGTTGTTCAAATAATACTTCCAGACAGTAGTAATCATACAGTTGGAGACTAAGAACAGAACTCAGGGATGTGTCTAGCAGTCAGTAAAGGCCAACTGGGCTCACTGATGATATTTACGGTCATTTCCTCTAGACTAACATAATCTTATTAATAAGACCCTAACAATTCACAGTACTGCCCTTGCCTGATTGTTTCTTCTTCTCCCTCTATCACTCTCTCTTTCCCCATATTATTTTTTTTGGCAATTTTTGGTGAATTAAATTCAGGGATTAGTATTCAGGAGTACTCGTCACAAAAGCAGAGAATCTTAGCTCACACCAAAGGAAAAAAATAGAGAAAAAGTATAAATTATATGAATACACACACATACACACATGTGCCAACTATATGTTGCGCTTCTCCAAAATCTATTCAGTATCTGCACGTTTACTGTATATTAGCAGTAAGACCAGAAATGAGCGTAACGCTCTGTTTACAAGGCACAGAAAACAGACCCAAATATGGAAATTACCAGCAATGAGAATGGGGAAGAAAGACTACAACAAGGAATGTAGATGATATTTTTGTTTCCTAGCTATGATGCCAAATATTGAACTTTCAACTTGAGACAAGGAGGCCATAAAAAGTTGTGTTAGTTTCCTAGAGCTGCCATGACAAAGTACCAGGGACTGAGGAGGTTAAACAACAGAAATTTACTCACTCACAGGTCTAGAGGCTAGAAATCTGAGATAAGGTGTCAGCAGGATTGATTTCTTCTCAAGTATCTCTTCTTGGTTTGTAGATGCCATGTTTTCCTTTTGTCTTCACATGGTCTTCTCTCTGTGCATGTCTGTGTCCTAATATTTTCTTTTTATAAGGACACCAGTCATATTGGATTAGAGTCCACCCATTTGACCTCATTTGACCTCAATTACCTATGTAAGGGCCTTATCTCCAAATACAGTCATATTACGAGGTATTGGGGGTTAAGACTTCCACATATTAACTTGAGCAGGACACAATTCAGCTGATAATAGAAGATAAGAGTAATTTAAGCAAGTAACTGTTGTTTACAGTGAGTTGCTTAAGGATATGAATTTACTCAAGAAAGACAAGAAGAAATTATATAACACTGTATGTTATACAAAGATATTAAATTAATCATCATAACATCCTGTGAGATGGGCATTAAATTAGACTAAGCAAGATTAAGCAACTTATCCAGAATTGTATAGTTGGTACTTTTCAGAATTTAAACCAGGTATTTTCCCAGTTCCATTCTACATTATATATTCATTTCATTATTTGAAGTGAATTTTGAGTCTTCATTTTGCTTAGTTTCTGAAGTTATATGGGGATAGAATGGAGTTGCATATTTCCAGTGACATTCACACATGGGGAAGGAAATTGAGTCCAGAAGCTTCAGCAATGTTTCCATGGAGAGCACTAACAACAGAACCAGAAACACCGTTATCCTTTTGGTTCAGTGATCTTTCCTGAAGCGCTACAAGAATCAATTTTAAGAAGCCCAGTGTTTTCCAAACTTTCACCAATGGGCTCTGTAGGGTCCTCTAACAGTATCTAAGAGACTAACTAGTTTCTCATCCCAAGCCACTTAAGACAAGGAGTTCTGATTGTTCTCTGTGAGGAAATCAAGTGACAATCATAGCTGGTGATTTAGGATAGTTTCTTCAGGGCCCAGGCAAAACCTAATACACAGTAATAATCATTGTTAACTGCATCTTTGACAAGGATTAATCAGGTATCAGAGAGGTCTATAAATTGGGAGAAATTATGATCAAAGAGAAACATAGACCACAGATATTTAATTAATGCTCAATTATTTATGAGTTTAACTTTGGTTAACCTAATTTTCCTTCTTCTAGACAATTTCCAATTCGTCTCCACAAAGAGACCAGAATAAGCACCTTCCAATACAAGATTTATTGTGTTGCTTTAATTTAAAGCATACAGTGACTTCTACATTCACTCCACCAAGTTTTGCCAGGAGAGAAAAGGAGACGTGATATTTTGTCTTGAATTAGATATGCCACCATACTTGACTTAGCTCATCCCACTGGAAGCACTTTGAGGGCAGATTCTACAGTCTTGTCTTACATCCTCTACGGAATCAAGCCAAGGGAATCACACACAGTTACAGCTGGAAAAACATTTGTTCTGGGTTAATACTTTTAGCCTTTACCACCAAGGCTTTATCGCCAAGACCTATCTTTACAGTCTCTAAACAGGAGACCTTCTTGCCTTCCCTTTTCATATTGACTAGGAAGGTAAAGGGAAGAACTGAGAAGTACCCAAAGTCAGCTAGCAGCCAGCACAGATAAATCATCTGTGGAGATATTGTTTCTTTCAAAAGATATAAACGTAAGAGGAAGTCCTAGTGTTTGAAACAACTGTGCATAATAAAATTCCATGAAAACCTAGAACTCCAGATGCAGATCAGTAACATATTGGTTAAATAAGCTGTTATGCTCATGCAATGGACAAGTGTACATACATTAAGAAGAACGAGATACTCTTTTCCATGAGATTCTCTTTTCACTGAACTCATCAGTGCAGCAAAAACAATGTTACATAATACTTTTTCTTTAACATTATATCAGGCATCCTCATCTTGTCCTGCATTTATTGCCAGTGCCACTAAAGTCTACCACTTACCTCTTTCTCTTTTAGACATATAATTTCTTCTTATTTTGGAAGCATTCATCAATCCCTATTTTACTCTTTCTTTTAAATTACAAATGAATATTGAATTTTATAAAATATCTTTTGGGGGATATTTCAAGTGATTGTATAGTTTTGCTCTCCTTTGACCTTGTTATATGGTAAATTATATTTTGTTATTTTATATTATGTTATTTATTATATATTGTATTCTGTTTACTAATGACATTTATTATATTATAATTACATTATTTTTAAGGTAGCATTTTGTTTTAGATAGACAAAACAACCAGTGGAATAGGAAGCATCTTAAAATTAGATGCAAGAGCATAAGGGAATTGAGATGAAAATAAAATTCACGTTTTGGATCAGCAAAAATTATTCAACAAAAGTGGGAAAATATAGCTATCATAGAATTAGTAAATTCTAGATACAGCAACGAGTTAAAAGTTAAAAAATAATGAAAGTGTAAAAGTATCAGAAACCTGGGAGACTTGAAATAAATTATTCATGAGGAATACCTTTCTAAGATACAAAGAAAAAAGGATACATTTAATTACATAAGAATTAAAATTTTCCTCATGGCAAAATGCACTACAAAGGTCAGAAAACAAGCCAAAGAAATTGGGAAATATATTTAGAAATGGATATGCCTTCTTTACAACTTTTGAGAGAAGCACATGTTTCTTTTTCCTTTAACCTGTTATGTGGGTATTAATCTATAATGTAAGTGCATGGTTCCTTTCCTTTAACCTGTAATGTGAGATTTAATCTATATGGTAAGTGCATGGTTCCTTTCCTTTCATCTGTAATGTGAGTGTCAACATGGGGCACTGTTTCCAAGCACAGACTTTGGATGTTCCTGTACTGGTCCCGTCACTGACCATCCACAAAAACTTACAAATGTTGCTTTACTTTCCTGGGGGTTAGAGTCTTAGCTAAGAAATGGAAGCAAAATAGAACTTTCCCCCAGGGATGATAGACGGTTTAAAGGAGTAAATATGTAAGTGACTTGGCACAGTGCCTACTACAAGAGAGATCAATATAAGTACTTACCAATTTTTTAAAGAGACAGATGAAAGAAATAAAATGTGGTGATTTCAATCTATTGATATATATTCTTGACATTAAACTACCTTTTCATTCATTGGATGACCTAACTTGCTCATGCTTTTTCTTACTCTAGTGAACTTGGGTAGCTAATATCATAGTTTAAAATTTTTCCTTTTATAGTTACAAGTAAATTTGACCTGTAAATTTCTTTTTCCTTACAGTCCTAATCTGTTTTCAGTATTAGGATTATATAGACTTCATAAGATGAATAAAGGAGCATTCTTCCTTTGCTACTCTCCAGAAGTTTTTCTTTGTTAATATTGATGTTATCTGTTTAACAGAAGTTTGATAGAATTCACCTCCCAAATGATCTGGCCGGGTCTGGTATTTTCTTGGTGAAAGATTGTAAACTACTGACTTAATTCCTTTACTGGTGCAAGAACTCCAGCTACAAATTTCCTCTTGTGTCAGTTTTGGTAAACTTTAGGAGCTAGGAAATTGTCCACTTTACAGAAATGTTCAAATTTACTGGCATTTCATATACTCTCTGTTTGCACTCTCTGCTATAACATTGTCCTGATTCTTTCTGTATATTATTTACTTACGTTTTTGTTTTGCTTAATCAAAGTGTGTTTTTTTAAATCTTTTCAAAGAATATTCTTTTGACTTACTAAATCACCTCAATTTTATACTTTTTTCTGTTTTATTAAGTTCTGCTCATATCTTTATTGTCTATTTTTCTATGTTCTCAGGGTTTATTGTTTTACTCTTCTGATGTCAATTAAAACACTTGGTTATTCATTTTAATAAATCTTTTTACTTATAAATAGTTGAACTTTTTGAAGGTTCCAGCTTAGTTGTACGTATCTAAGGGTCAGCTCCTCCTCATAGTTGCTGGCCTAAGGCTTAGTTCACCCTATACCGATGTATATATTGACATTTTTTCCCCTCGACTTTCTGTGTTTTGCTACTTCTCACTTTTCTTTGCAGAGAAGCCCTTTGAAATACCCTCAACTTATTTTACAGCCAATAAGTCTTTAAAATACTGTGTATTTTTTAAGATAAATCAACTTATATAATTAGGCAGGAAATCTGATCTGCCATATTTTAAAAAACAGCATAATTTCACTCTTCTCCACGATTAATCTGCTGTATTACACGACCTTCGAGTTTTTAGCTTTATCAATGACATGTACTTTAAAAATGTTTGAAAGATCCTACCCAGTCTTTTAAAACATCCTTGCTCCTTGTTTCAGTTCTAGTTTTATGTATATTTTCTGCCTGGCACCTGATTATTCCAGCATCTGATGGATGGCCTTGGGAATTTAAGTCTGGTATTGATTGTTTTTGCTGATTCTCTCCACTTGTAGCTGATTTCTTCATTATTGTGTAAATTTAGATCATGAGCTCACGTTTAGCTAACCTTTATCTGTGGGAACGCTATAGGCCTGTGTTGAGGGTCTACCTCTCCAGAAAGGGTTTAGTTTTGTGTTTGGAATACCACCGATTTGGGAGCATTTTAAGTTAATTTCTTGGCTTCTGTTTGCAAGACCGCAAATAAATTTGCAACCCAAACACTGTGAACACAGATCGGCAGTTCAGAATTCTCAAGATTTCCTACCTGTTTCCTACCCAGAGCAGAGGCCAAGAGAATTTGGTCTTAGTCTCCCTTTGCCAGCAGATATTTTTTTTCTCCTGGCACACCCTTTCATTAAAGGTGAAGCTAGGGATAGATAGGTTTAGTTCTAACTTCCCGTCTAGTAGGGATGGAGTCTTACCTCCTGCCTCCCATGTGGTCATGGCCATTTAAAAACAAGTCTCTATACCAGGTGTGTCATTCAACTACGGCCTGTATTCCAAATCCAGACAGCTGCCTATTTTTTATGGCCTATGAGCTAGGAATAATTTTCACGTTTTAACTGGTAACATTTTAAATGGTTACCTAAGTACCTAAATAATATCCTCAATTTTGCCTCTTTGGTCTACAAAGCCTAAAATATTTGCCATTTGGCTCCATAAAAACAGGATTTCCAGCTTCTGTTCTAAGCTATCAAGATCTTCAATCCACTCTTAATAGAGCTATAACTCTTACACATGTACCACCCTTCCTTCATGGGTCCTGGAAATTTCGACTGCACACTTCCAAAATCAACCACGCACTTCAAAATAAGTTGTGTACATTTAACCTAGCATACCTAACCCATTTCTTTTAGGAGAGTTTTTCAAGTAATCTTGCCCACCGTATTCTTCAGAACTTCATTAATAATGGCAAAAAACTGGGCTTACCTGGCGGCGCAGTGGTTGAGAGTCCGCCTGCCGATGCAGGGGACTCGGGTTCGTGCCCCGGTCCGGGAAGATCCCACATGCCGCGGAGCGGCTGGGCCCGTGAGCCATGGCCGCTGAGCCTGTGCGTCCGGAGCCTGTGCTCCGCAACGGGAGAGGCCGCAACAGTGAGAGGCCTACGTACCAAAAAAAAAAACAAACAAAAAACAAAAAAAGGCAAAAAATTAAAACAACTTAACATTCAACAAAAATGGGAAATGTTCATAACAATTATAGAAGCACATACAGTAGAAAACTATAAACTGTTATTGAAACAGTGAGACATAACTTTTTATTCTTAGAGAACTATGTTTATTTAGGTCCCTTTTGTTTAAATAAGTATATTTCTGTGTATGTATGTATACAGTCATGTACTTATATACACATACATTATTTGTATGATATATTTACATGAACATATGAAATACATACCTATACACATACCTTTGATTTATATCTGTATACATACACAGGAATATAATTATATATTATATATTTATATACATTGAACTGAAAACTGGTAGTATACATGTATATCGTGTATAAATGTGTGTCTACGTGCATGTGTAGAAAAGCCGGTTGAGAGATATGGAAGCATGAGTTAGACAGGGTTCAAGATTTTAAAAGTAGTTATGTGTAGGTAGTGAGGTTAAGGCCCATTTGATTGAAAATATTGCATATTTTTACATCAATTGTTATGATGACCAGATTCCTATGTAAATAAAATTATAAATAGCTATACATACTCGTATGTGTAATGTATAACTAAAAGATATATAGTTTTATATATGTATTATATTTATATTATATAATACAATTATACTAATACATTATATATTGTGTTATATAGAATATATTAACTATAGTGTATTATATCAGATAATAATATATATTTATATATTATGATATAATTGTTTTATAATCAATATTACAGGATATATCATATTAATATTATGAACATATTAACCATAGAAATACATTTCATTACTCATATATTTTGTATATAATATATGCTAGGCAAAAATATATATTAATATAATACACAATTGTTATACACTAATATAAATATTAGTATATTACATTTATACATCAATATAATATTTAATATTGGTATATTTATATTATTTTTAATATATACATAGCTAATGCTCTTTAAAGCCATCTGCTACAAGTAGAATAAGACCAGGAGTATGGCCAAAGCAAATTGTAATAATATTAGATTACTTATATTCATTTATATGTCATTTTCCTGGAATCTGCATCTGGCTACTAGAGAGGACACACAGCAAAATCAACAAAACGTGCCCAGGACATAGGATCCTTTATTCATTGGAACCTCAAAGGAAACACAGTGCTATTCAGTCCCCCTTCAAAGAGCCAAGAGCAAACCTTGAAGCACCCAGTAAAAGCCAATTCAAACAAAAAAGCTTTTCCACTTAAACTGGAAAAAGTTAAGTTCCCAAGAGACCCCTTACATCAACCACTGAAGCTCATTTGGCAGTAAAAACAATAATGTTCACCGAACAACAAGAAACGCAAAACAATAGGTGTTTTACCAAAAACACAAAAAAGCAGCTAATTAGTGTCTTTCCTGTTTGAAAGAAGGGGGTGGGAAGTGGGCAGAAGACCTGATAGGAAAGATAAAAAGAAAAGGAAAAGGAAAATAACAGTTTCCAGTTTGACACTCAAGCTGTCTTCTGCATCCATTTCGTCAAGACCACCAAGTCAATGTGGAGGCTTTTTCCTCCTTCCCTTTTCTTTTCATGAGACCGATCACAACCAGCACTGCAGATTCCATCCAATTAAGGAATGCTGTTGCCTACATGTGTGAATGAGCTGTGAGTAAAGTACTGAAGTAGAGGACACCTAAAGTGAAACGTCTTCATGAATGTCCACGTGGCTGAGCAGCAAGTTAACCTTTCACAGATGTGCTAAAGAAGAAGAGTTGGGTTTTATTTTATTTACTTTTCCCTGGACTGTGTTGAATGACTGTCATCGACAAGTTCAGGCTACTTTTTGCTGAGGATTAATGCACTGGGAGAGCTGAGAGAACACTGAACAGTAGAGCTGTCTTTTTCTTGACCAGTTCACCTTAGTTTCCCAAACTCAAAGTCTTTCCCTAATTCCTTCTCCTTTTTATTGTAGTGAAATGAACATAACACAAAATCCACCATTTTGACCATTTTACAATTCACTGTACCATTCCGTGGAATTTACTACTGTCACAATGTTGTGCAACTATCACCACTGTCCAACTACAAAACATTTTCACCACCCCAAGAGGAAACATACACCCATTTTGAGGAGTCATTCCCTATTTCCCTCTCTTCCAAACCCCTGGAAACCACTAATGTATAATATTTTCCGTGTGTATGGACTTGCCACTGCTGGACATTTCATAAATATGGAACCATACAATATAGAGCCTTTCGTGCCTGACTTCTTTCACTTAGTTGCATCCATGATGTAGCGTGTATCAGTAATCCATTCACTTTTATGGCTGAATTCCCTGATCCTGTTTTCTTCATACTGTTTGAATACAAAAATTTAAAATAAGTTGAGAGTGAAGCTCTGTTTTAAGGGCACATCTACGAGGCCAATTCTTTTAAAAAAGGTGAAAATGGAGATATTGTTGTGAAATGATAATCGTTGAGAAGCCTCAGCCAATTTGATAATGAAAAGTTTGGGAAATGTTGCCAAAAATTATCTGCTTTATATTAAAAGCCTTTTAAGCAAGGATTCAGGAGATTGTCTTTTTCTTGCAGGTAACTTAAATGAGTCAGAAGGAAATAACTGCCCTTTAAAACAGATTTTGAAAGGATTCTATTTATTCTTAATAGACGAATGGGAGTACAGGTAGTTCACATCCAATATGGACTCCCTGTCCAAACACTGTTTATCGTTTTAGCCACCACTATCGAATTATATTTCTTGAGAGTAAGGCAGCTCAATTCCTGCATATTACTTTTTTTTTCCTGCATATTACTTTTTAAAATTCATCTATCAAATTATCAAATTCATCAATCCATTAATACAGTATAAACAAGAGATGTTCATGTTTCAGTGCAGTTCAAATATCAGGTATAAAGAACCACCAGCAAGAAAAAGAATCCTATATCTCTTAGCCAGAATGTGGTCAGCTCTGGGGTGCTTTGCTAGCTGAAACACACTTTCATTGTTAAGAGGATAGAGGCTGTTTAAGAGGGATGAGAGCCAAAAAATGTTAACTACGTGTATGTGTTAAGAACAGTGCTAGGTTATCTCATATTCTAGATCAGCCAAGGCTCACCATTTTACATATGTGAAAAGCGAAGTTAAAAGTGTTTTAGTAGGGCTTCCCTGGTGGCGCAGTGGTTAAGAATCTGCCTGCCAGTGCAGGGGACGCGGGTTTGAGCCCTGGTCCGGGAAGCTCCCACATGCCACGGAGCAACTAAGAGCATGTGCCACAACTACTGAGCCTGCACTCTAGAGCCCGTGAACCACAACTCCTGAAGCCCACACACCTAGACCCCGCGCTCAGCAACAAAGAGAAGCCACCACATTGAGAAGCCCGCACACCGTAACAAAGAGTAGCCCCCGCTCACCGCAACTAGAGAAAGCCCGCGCATAGCAAGGAAGAGCCAACGCAGCCAAAAATAAATCTATTTTAAAAAAAAAAAAGTGTTTTAGTAACTTCCTAAAAGGCACGCAATCAGTAAATTTGAGCAAGAATTCAATCCCAAATCTGTCACACTGAAGTTTAAGCTAATACATGAGATTAATAAAAACAGCACTAAATTAAAAGTTCAGAGATATTTTTAATTTCATACTCTTTCACTAACGCTCTTTGGAGAGAAATCATTTCTTTTATATGGGCCTTAGTTTTCACAACTATAATAGTTGGAAGCTTGACTAGATGATCTGTATGTAGTCTTCCAATTCTAAAATGTTCCACTCACTTGGATTCCTACAATAATTGCCCTTGCAATACATGCATGCTGCCACCAAGTAGCCGTACAGACTATTAGTTCCTTTTATATCCCTAGTGGGGAGTGCGTTTTGACATCAGACTTACCAGTCAATAGTACAACCTGTTACTATAACTATAAAATAACAAAATAATCTGGTATTATTTCCTGTAAAGCAGAAGCTTTACATTGTCTGTGAATCATATCAGAATCACCTGTAGGTTTGTTTTGTTGTGTTTTAACATATTTATTGGAGTATAATTGCTTTACAATGGTGTGTTAGTTTCTGCTTTATAACACCTGTAGGTTTTTAAACATAGAGGAAATCCATAACCCATTGAATGAGAATCTTCAGAGACAGGACATGGGCATCTGGATTTTTGGGCTCCCATCATCCGTATATTTTATTTTATTTTTTGCCTATGTACAATATTTGTCACATCCTCTTGAATCTTTAAATGTTTCTTTTTGTTTTAAAATTTTAGAATATTCCATAATCTTCACCTACTTTTCATAAGGTGTTATCTGTTATGTTTATTCGATCTTGTGCTTCTCCTGGTTAAGTCTTCCTTTTTTCCTCTTTTTTTGGGGGGGGGGGCCCTGCCTCATGGCTTGCAGGATCTTAGTTCCCTGACCGGGAATTGGACCCCAGGGCCCCAGCAGTGAAAACGCCGAGTTCTAACCACTGGACCACCAGGGAAGTCCCAAGACTTCTGTTTTAAATGACTTTTTTTCCCACTCTAATTCATTCCTGGGATCAGTTTCATGTTTGAACATTAAACCAACCTTGCATTACTAGAATAAAGCTACTTTGATTGTGATATATGATTGTTTTACATACCATGGATACAGTTTGTGCTTCTGTTTACACATTTTGCATGCATGTTCAAAAGAGAAATTGGCCTGTGATTCTATTCTTGTAATATTCCTTTTAGTTTTGATCTGAAGCTTATGTTGGCCTTATAAATATTTTGAGCAATATATACTTTTCTGTTTCCTGGAAGATTTTTATGTAAGATTACCAATATTTCTTCCCTAAATATTTGGAAGAATTTACTTGGAAAGCCATTTATCCCTGGAAATCATTTTCTGTAAAGGTACTTAATTATACAAACAACTTTTGCAGTAGATATAGGGTTTTTAGATATTTTTTCTTTCTTGGGTTAGTCTTGTTAGCTTGCATTTTTAATGAATTTGTCATTTTCGATGAATTTTCAAATTTATAAATATAAAATTATCATAATTTTAACAGCTTTATTGGGATGTAATTTACATACCATAATTTCAACACATTAATGTATACAATTCAGTGGTTCTCAGTGTAACCACTAAAAGACTTGTGTAAGCATCACCAGAATCCAATTTTAGATTTCTGTCCCCCCACAAAAAACCCATTACACATTAACAAGCTTTCTTCAATCTCCTCAACCCTCTCAGCCCTAGGCAACCACTCATCTACTTCCTGTCTCTACAGATTTGCTATTCTGGGCATTTCATATAAATGGGACCGTACAATATGTGATCTTTTGTGAGTGGCTGCTTTTACTTTACATAATGCTTTCATGGTTCATCCATGTTGTAACATGGATCAATAGATCATTCCTTTCTATAGCTGAATGCTATTCTATTGTATGGATATTCCACATTTTGTTTATTCATTTATCCGGTTGTCATTCGAATTATTTCCACCTTTTGTTTTTAGAAATATGCTTCTATGAACATTCACGTAGAAGCTTTTGTGCAGACATAAGTTTTTATTTCTCTTAGGTGTATATTTAGTAGTGGAACTGCTGGGTCACAGGGTAACTCTATGTTTAACACTTGCAGGAACTCTCAAGCTGTTTTGTAAAATGGCCGCACCATTTTACATTCCCACCAGCAATGTATGCGGGTTTCAATCTCTTCTCTTACAGCCTAGCATGTCATCTATGCTGGAAAACGTTTCACATGTAGTTGAGCAGGATGAGTATTTTACTGTTTGGTTGAGTGTTCTGTAAACATTTATTAGGTCTTGTTAATTCATAGTCTCGTCCAAGTCTTCTATATCGTTGTTGACCTTCTGCCTAACTGTTCTATCCATTATTGACTGTGGAGTACTGAAGCCTCTACCTAATGTTGTGCAATTATCTATTTCTTCCTTCAATTCTTCATGGATTTTGGTATTTTCTTCTTCATGTACTTTGGTTTTACCTTATTCAGGGCAAATATGTTAAAGATTTTTGTATCTTCCCTTTCTTTATCATAAAATGTCCCTTTTCATATCTAGTAACTTTTTTGTTTGTTTTAAAGTCTATTTTTTCTGGTATTAGTATAGCCACTTCAGCAATGCTTACGGTTGCCATTTGCATGTTGTATATTTTTTCATCCTTTTACTTTGTACACATTAGACTTTTGAATCCAAGCAGTGCCTGCTATAGAAAACAGTTTTTAATACCCAGTTCGACAATATCTGCCTTTTGATTGTATTGTTTAATTCATTTACATTTAGTTTTTATTATTGATATGGTAGGATTTATTTATGTCTATCATTTTACCTTTGGTTTTCTACATGTCTCATGTTTTTGTTTTTTTGTTATTGTTCCTCCATTTTCCTTTTATAGTAAGTAGATATTTTCTACTGTAACATGTAATTCCTTTAATGATTTTTAACCACATTGTTTGAGTAATGGCTGCACTAGGGCTTATGTAATACATCTCAGAATCTCTTCAGATTTTTACTAGGTTCATTCCAGATAGAAACAGAAACTGTACTTTTATAGAGCTGTATGCCTTCCCCTCTTTTTTGTTTTTATTACATTTATATATGTTACATACTTAACATATTATAATAATTACTTCTCACAAGCTTATTTTTTCAAAGAGCTTAGAGAAGAAAGTTGAGCAAATAAATATTTTTGAGTTTGTCGGCTTAATCTATTTACCATTTCTGGTTCTCTTCCTTTCTTCCTGCGGATTCAGCTTATGATCTACTGTCATTTTTATTCTAACACAGCTTTGTTCTCACTGCCTTCGTTGTGCCATATCATCAAATATATGATATTTTTTTATGTTATATAGAGAACAATCCAAATATAGTCATATTGTTTAGGCACTTACTTTTTAAATTAGTTAAGAGAAGAAAGGAGAAGAAATTTGAAATTACAGTATCTTTTATAATTCCCTACACAACTGCTCTAGTCAGCATTCTTTGTTTTGTTTTTATGGCTTGAGTTACTGTCTGCTATCATTTGAAGAACTTCCACTAGTATTGCTTGTGAAGCCCATCTGCTAACAATGAACTCACTCAGTTTCTTTTTCTGTTTCTGAGTTATGGTGAAGTATTGATGATAAGTTGTGGAGTGGTAGGAAAAACTAAAATGCGATGTGCTGTATGATGTATGTTTCACTGAAGTGTCTTGGTCAAATTCTAATGATTTATGATAGAAATCACATAAAGCCAGCATCACAATTCTCCAGGAATGTTCTGTAGAATGCTAATGTTAATGATGAATATGTGATCCCAAATCTTTCACTTGTATTGACCTTATCTCATTAATTCTTCTCCCAACAATGCCATAACTAGAGTTGAGTTCTAAAGTGTACCTTCCTCTTTTCCAATAGAAATGGTCCCACAATTTCAGAAAGTTCTCAAAGGTGAAAAAGTGCACACGGCGTTTATCACGTTTGCAAATGCCAATGAAAATGCTAAGGTAACACTGTCCAAAATGCAATATTCTTCTGTGAGGGCACCCAACTTTAAACAAATACACATATTCTAAATACAGCTTAGATCTGTGACATGTTTTGGCCAATGAAGTGTGAGCAGACATGATGGCCTTCAATGAGCAGCAGAGGCCTTAAATGGGCTTGTGCAGTTGGGCTCACCTCTTATGTTTCAGTGAACTTTGTGAGAAGACAGGGCCTGGGAGCTGCGGCCTCACAGTTGGGCTCCAGAGGAAGATGTGTGTTACAGACCTCAAACTGACCCAAAACACGGAGCAAAACCAGCCATCTAGAGGTCTAAAAGAGAGCCACTGCAGCTAGCCAACAGGTCCAAGAAAAATAAATTCTTGTTTATGGAACTGAGTTTTGGGTCGATTTGTTCCAAAGCATTATCACAGCAAGAGCTGACTAACACAACATCCTCCAAATCATTGTTATGTAAATGGCTGCCACCATGCCTACAAGTAAGGCAATTGTGTACTCAAATTGTGAGAGTTCTTGAACTCTTGGTGCCTCTCCAACACAATGTACATGGCTAAATTTCCACAGATAAGTTCACTAATATACCACAAAGATCTCCCTAAGCTTTTATTAAATGTAATGCAAAGTTCTTTCTTTTCATTTCCTGCTTCTACATAGTTAAAATGCTTTTTATCAATGTAAAATGGCTCTTACCTTTTGGCTTCTGTCGTGAGAGTCTTTTGAACTCTGAAACACTGTAGGATATCACCTATATATGGAATCTAAAACATACAACAACTGAATGAATATAACAAAAAAGAAGGAGAGTCACCGATAGAGAGAACAAACTAATGGTTGCCAGTGCGGAGGGGGAGGAGGGGGCAATACAGGGGTGGGGAAGTGAGAGATGTAAACTACTGGGTGTACGACAGGCTCAAGGATGTATTGTACAACACAGGGAATATAGCCAATATTTTGTAATAACTGTAAAGTAACCTTTAAAAAGTATATAACATTTTTTTAAAAAGAAATCATACTTAAAATTCGAAACAATTTAAATGTCCATCAACAGGAAAATGCACATATAAATTATTGTATTTCCCTACATGGGAATCCTACGTAGCGAGGAAAGTACATGAACTAGACAGATCTTTACATGTCAGCATGGATGAACCTAGCAAAGATAACACTAAATAAAGCAAGTAACAAGAGAAAACAAAATAGAATACGATATGCAGTTTAAGAATACTTAAACATGTAGCCTACATAGAAAGACATCCATG
Source organism: Delphinapterus leucas (assembly GCF_059928025.1). Lineage (NCBI taxonomy): Eukaryota > Metazoa > Chordata > Mammalia > Artiodactyla > Monodontidae > Delphinapterus > Delphinapterus leucas. Next base: position 37,459,464 of record NC_143129.1, read on the forward strand.
CCAGTGATGGAGACCAAGTTCAGAGGAGTGGTTACCCAGGGTCAGCTGGGGAGTGGCTGTGTTTGGGAAAGTGGTCACACCAGAGACTCTTCAACAGGAATGGTAATGTTTCACTTCACACGCTGGCTGGAGGATGGAGGGAGTGTCTGCGATGTTATAATGCGAGCATGCTGCATGTAAAAGCCATTGCTGACCACATCTAGGGGAACTGATGCGTGGGAGCTGGTAGTGGGTGGAGGCATCCAGAAGGTGGTGGTAGAAGAGGAACGTTGTACACGTAACGCCTAAGGCCTGACCAGAGGACGACCACTGCTCTAGAAACTGGACACAAATCCAACTTCTACGGCCAATCTTAGAAGACAAACTGAGGCATATTTAAAATTTTAACACTTTATGTGCGCAAAAACAGATTCAATTCACGCACCACAAAGCGGAAGAGGTGAGGAGCACTCCAGCCACAGGAGCTGCAGAGATGTTTATTTTAAAAGGGCAGAAGCAAAGCAAGGAAACGAGTGATTTGCTATGGCTTTAACGCCTAGTTGGTGGTTTGTGACTGGGTGTCCTCGGCGCTGTTCATCACCCTGAGGCGTTGACAGGCTTAGATTTTGGTTGGTTTAACTAGGCGGCCGCATCGCTAGAGCCACCGCAGGCTAACGGCCTCCTTGCAGGCTTAATTTACTAACACCAATTGTCTGAGTCCTTCCTCTTACTCAGTCACTTCACTTCCTATGCCTCAGTTTCTCTTCTGTAAAGTGGATATTCAGTAGTAAATTCTCTGTGGAGGTGTCAGTACAAAACAAAGTGATTATTAGTAACCACGATCATGTCCTGAATGCACGGAACACGTCACCGTTTGCCAACCACCGTGTCAAGTCAGCAGAAACGACAGAAATTAAGAGCTCTCCGCAGAAATTCACACACCCGTGCACCAGGTAAGGGACCACAGGCAGACGTTCACTCAGCCTTTCCTGCGTCCCTCACGGAGTTCACGCTCTCTCCTGGGCGGGGCGAGCACAGACACTTTGCGGGAGTTTAACTACTTTTAACATGAGCTGATACAACCATGTCTCACTTTTGTTTGGATCAGTCAGCAAACGCTTTTTGGAAACCCCAAATCCTCCACACCTCCTACCTTTCGCGCTACCGTAGCCTCGAAGCTGCCGACACCGCTACTCAGGCCGCGTCGTCATGGGAGGCGGGTCTGCGTGCTGCTCCTCAAGCCGCGTCGTCATGGGAGGCGGGTCTGCGTGCGGACGCACGGCGAGCGCGCAGAAGTCCTCGAGCCCCGCCCCCACGGGCCTGCCGGCCCGGAGGCTTAAACCGCAACCCCGCGGCTCGGGAGGGCGTTGATGCCCGCGCCAACGGCAGGCCGCGCGTGGGCTCCAGAGCGCGGCATGGAGGGCCCGGCCTAGCTGGGGCCCGTGGCCCTATGTCTTCTGGCTGCGACGCCGGTCCTGCGCACGATGCGGGGCCGCAGCCGCCGGGCCGCAGCCGCCGGGCGGTGGGCGCCCGAGGGGCCGGAAGGCGAGCCGGGACCCACAGGCGGGTGTGGGCATCCTGTCTGCAGCCAGCGTCCCCGAGGCCGCGCTCAGGCCATGAACACTCGGGGAAGCTGCGCCCGGACAGCGCGGCCGACTCCTTCTCGCGCTCTGAGGACCTGTGCGCGCTGCAGGACTCGGTGCCTCTGCCCTCCGTGCGGGCTTCCCTGAGGGAGGGCCTGCTGGACTTAACGCCGACCGCCTCCGCGGGGTAGACTGGGCGCCGCTCCTGAGCACCCTCTGCCCCTGATGTGTATCCAGAGCTTCTTCCAGCCACGGCTTGTCGAGACAGGTTTGTACTTCCCGCTTCCAGGGGCCCTCGTGTGGGCGCTGAGAAGCGGGGTTTTAAATGGTTAAAGGTGGAGGGTGGGCACTAGAACCGGTGCCCAGTGCCCGGGTGTGCGTGCACTAGACGGGGCGTGCGGCCTAGGACTCCTGCCAGCTCGGTGACCCCGGCCGAGTGCCTTAAGGCTTCAAGGTCTCAGTGTTCCCATCTGTAGCATGGGCTTAACAGGACCCAGCCTCCGTGGCGGTTACAAGGATGCACTGTGTTAATGCTTCTAGACTCTACAAAGTAGAACACTTAGCACAGTTTGGAGCATCGTTAATTGTTGCACAGATGTTACCTGGTCTGTTGAATGACTTTGCCTGGTACACACCAAAGCGATTAGGAAATGGATGTATCCCAGCTTCATTTCCTTTCCATTCAAACAGGGCTCAGGAAAAAAAAAAATTTTTTCAATAGGTGTATCATATATAGTGGAAAGAGCACCGGTGTCAAGGCAGCTTAGGGTTTGAATTCCAGGGCTTATGCTCTCTGTGGCCTGGACAGGTTTCTTTTGCACTACAATCCCCACACTTGTAAAATGACATTAAAAACCACTCTTTCTGTGGGTTCTTAGAATTAATTAAGCAGGTTATGTGTGTAAAGTATCCTGGCACTTGAATGAGTTGTCAGAACCAAGGGCTGCTGGAGACGATGCTTCTGCCCTAGGTAATCTTCCCTTCTACTGGGCAGCAAGTAAACACAAGCACAGGAGTCAGTGCTCTGGAAGAAGTGAGTTCTGCTGCTACAGAGCACAGAATCTCTTTTTTCTTTAATTTAATTTTTATTCTATATTGGAGGATAGTTGATTTACAATATTGTGTTAGTTTCAGGTGTACAGTAAAGTGATTCAGCTATACATATATCCATTCCTTTTCAGATTCTTTTCCCGTACAGTTTGTTACAGGATATGGAGTAGAGGTCCCTGTGCTATGCAGTAGGTCCTTGTTGATTATTTTATATATAGTCATGTGTATATGTTAATGCCAAACTCCTAATGTATCCCTCCCCGCCATCTTTCCCCTTTGCAGAGCACAGAAACTTGGAAGGGAAAGTTCAGGGTAGGATTCTTGGAGGAAGTGCCATCCTTTCCAAGGATATGTAGAAGCTCCTGGGGTGGCAGGAGAAAGCAGTGTGTGTTGAAGTTTGAGAAATGTAAGAAAATATGGCAAAACTAATGTACAGGACTGGAACTCAGGGTTTGGGAAAGAAATGAGAGTTGATACTGAAAACTTAGTGGGGCCCAACAGAAAGGCGCCTTGTTTGTCCTGTCAGAAGTTTGGATGTTTATCCTGAAGGCTGCGGGAAACACCAAAGAACAGTGAAATGGAATTCTGGTTTAGAGGCTCACTTGGACCTCCATGTGGAAGGCAGTTGATTGGGTGCAGGGTGAATTGTAATCTAAGGGTCCCACTTAAGTTATAAAAGGTGGGACCGGGTTTTGCAGATCTGAGAGAGAATGGGTGAGGCCTGGTGACCAGTTAGAAAAGGGAGGGCAGCAAGCGTGGGTGACAGTTTACAGTTGCATCTTTTTGAGAGACACAGAGCACAGTAGAAAGGGATTGGGGGTGGCGAGAGGATCTTACTTCATCTTCAGTGCTTTAGAGGGGCCTGGTAGACAGGTCTGGGCCCAAGGTACAGATGTGGGCTTTTGGGAGGACAGGTGTTTGAAGGCATGGTAGAGACTTAGGTTATCCACAAGAATATGCAAAGAATCATAGGTCTGAGAGTTTTTTTAAGTGGGTATATTTGAGGATGTTTATAAGCTGCGAGAAAGTAGCCAACAGAGGAAGGGTGTAAAGATCTAGGAGAGGAAGTGCTTGTTCATTTGTTTTTGAAAAGCTGAACACTTATCGTGTGCCTGGCCCGTTTCTAGGATCTGGGGTTCACACCATCTGTTATCTCTTCTGCAAGGACAGTTCAGTTCATCCCCTGGTGAACAGAAGTCAGATTATTCTTTGCATCCCATTCAGGTGTAAGAACTGTTTTATACCTCTGAAGGGAAGCAAGCTCTATCCTTTGGTCACCTGCTGATGATAATAGCATTGGCTGAGACCTGACCATTTACAACGAAGGCACTTCTGTAGGTAATAAGTTCCAGGAGGGCCCGAACTGAGTATGTCTGTTTCAGCATTTAGCATGGTTTAGCATCTGAGAGGCCGGTACATTATTGGCATATAGTAGACTTAAAAATGAGTATCTGTGGATTGTCTGAATGAGTGGATGTGTGTGATTCACATCCTATTTGCAGGTCCTATGCCCTACAATGGATTTTCAGTGTCAGGTTGTGAAAGTATTTATGACGGGGATTGGCATTGTTCCCTATCTAATGGATAAAGATTACACATGAAAGGACTTTACACTGACATCCTAAAAGCCTCATAGGAATTACTTAACAAAAAAATAAAATCGGATTCTGTATAATTTCTAATTTGTAAGCTGGCCAGAACACTGGTATTTCAGCCAGTCCTCTGGTAGTTCCGATGACGTCCCCATGATCACCCATGCATAATCAGAATGGCTTTAGGATTTGGGAGCCAAAATGTTCCTCAGTATTTACGGCTTTGCTAGTCCATTTAAGAAAATGGACTATTGAAAAAATAGCTTCAGACACAATATGGCATTTTATGATTTAGCATGAAATCTGAGAAATATAGAGGTTATCGGAAGCCTGCAATGGTAAAGTTCCCTCTGCTATTGAAGTTATTGTCTTTAAACAAAGATTCTACATCACTAATGCTATATATATATATTTTATGATATTCAGGTTAATTTCCAATTCTAAGGAAGTAATTGGTTGATTGGTATGAGAGATGGTGTGGCTTCCAAAGGTGAAAAGTATTATTTTGTTGTAATTTCCGGCTACCTAAGGATGGGAGAGGCCCAGGACACTGCAGTCAGTATATTATGTGGAGCAGGTTATATTGTGGTTTATTTATGAACTTTTACATGTTTATTTTCTTCTTTGCGGTATGCGGGCCTCTCACTGTTGCGGCCTCTCCCATTGAGGAGCACAGGCTCCGGACGCGCAGGCTCAGCGGCCATGGCTCACGGGCCTAGCCACTCCGTGGCATATGGGATCTTCCCGGACTGGGGCACGAACCCCTGTCCCCTGCATCGGCAGGCAGACTCTCAACCACTGCGCCACAAGGGAAGCCCACATGTTTATTTTCTATGCAAGTTTGTGTGCTCCTTTTTGAGTTTTCGTAGATAAGTGTTTTGTAACTTTGGAATACTTGGAGTTTTATGTGTATATATATATATATATATATAAAACATATATATATATATATATATATATATATTTTTTTTTTTTTTTTAATGTAGTAGTTAAAGCCGTGGAGAGTGTACTAGTCTACCTAGGTTCAAATTCTGGCTTTACCCTATGACTTCCCTGTAGCTTCCTCTGCTCACCTATTAAAAAGGAGGATAATAAGACTGCTGTGGTGAGTTACATACTAAGTGCTATTTAAGCATTTGCTATAATGATCATGTATACTCGAAGGCAAGGAACTTGCCCCTCGATCGTCTCTGTATTCCTAGTGCTTAAGAATTCCTAGTGCTTTCCTAGTGCATTGTCTTAGGATAGAGATAGCTCAGTATAGTTCTTCTCACTATGAAGTACTGTTACGTTGAAAGTCTTTGCTTGTGTACTAATAATCTATGACATGTCTGCTGAGGACAAGGAAGGGAATAGTTTTAAAACTGCAATGGATAACAAAAGATTGTATGATGTAATGCCTTTATTATGTAATTATAAAACTAACAAATGATCATGGTAAAAATTTGAAAAACGCCTAGACAAAAGAGAGATCAAGAACATTTGGAGTAACTTTCAGAGTGTAGAGTTGTCCGTGAATATTAGTGCTTTCATATTTTCCAGGACTTTAAGTAGACTCTGCTTCTTAAGAGTCTATTCATGATATTTTACTTTAATGATGTTTTCATCATGGGGACACACACACACAGAAATCTGTTTTAAAAAAAAAAAGAAAGGCATGTAATCACTGATGTTTCAGATAGCCACATGAAATAAAGTGAGAAAGGTCAACAAGCTGAAAGGATGTGGAGTAGCATCTCCTTAATTGCTTACATAACTCTGATAATTACCTCTTTGTGGATAAAGTAATTAATGGGGAATCTAATTCAAGAAAAATGTATGAACTTCAAGCCTTCTCAAAGCCAAGTATTTCTTTCCACAAAAGGTTACTTTCCACGGCCATTCTTCCTTATTACCAGACAGGGAAAGAGTATTGTATGGCAAAGGATCTTCCCGAAGGAGGGTGCTTCCCACACTGATTGTCATAAATGACTTCGGAATTACTGTTGCTGTATTACCAAAATCTTAAACTAGGATATTTTTGACAAATGCGGTCCTTAGTTAATTTTTAGAGCTACAAACTGTCAGATGGCTCTGAAATAACAATTGTCTGGCTATTCTTCAGGGTGATCACCAAATGGTAATGACCTTGAGGTATCACTAAAAAGCAGGAAGGTGTGAGTCTTCCTTTGGTGCCAGAGTGAAATGCGAGTTGGGGTTGGAGTTGGAAAAGAGGCCCACAACCAAGTGATAGAGAAGGAAATGTGAGGTCATTGGTAAAAAACCAGGTTGAAGTTAAGGTGAAGAGGCATGAGGAAATGGGCAACTGTTACAGTATTACAAAGATCATCAAGAAGCATATCCATGAATGTAGTTTGTATTGCAATCTGCTGAAAAAGAGACAAATATCCTGGCCTGGCCTTCATGGAGATTATATTTTATTGATTCTGATAATAGATTATTGTTGAAAAGGGCCTCCTATAAATTATAACCATGCAAAGGCAGCAAGATAATTTTTTTTTCTTTATGTATGTGTTTCTCATTCCTACTCACTTCTCTCTTAGGGGAAGAGAAAATCACACACACACAAAAATATCAAGTCTCAGCTATTCCTTTTCAAAATAATTTTTTTCCAAATTCCAGTGGAGGCAATAGGTTAACTGTTAAGATTTGTAAGGCTCAAAAAGCTAGATTTTTACAAAGTGTAGCCAAATTTCATTCCATAAATAATAGCTTTGGAAAGAATATGTGGTGATGCAAAGTTGGAAAAAGCTGGTTTTCCTTCCGTGAATGGCTTCACTGTGTTGGGAGAAGAGGCAGAGAAGAAATCAAAGTTATTAAACATGGGGTGAGTTTTCCTGATAGGGGACTCTAGTGCCTTAAAATAGACTAGATAATCCTAGGGATAATCTCAGGGTAGAACAGACCAATGCCTCATTTCCAATCTGGTGCCCTGGAAGAAAACAGTGTATTTCCTTTGAGGTCTTGAGAGGTTTTTTTCTTCTGCTTTGTTTTGGTTTTGGTTCATTTTGTAATCAACCTTATTAAGGTATCATTTACATACAATAAAATGCAGACATTTTTAGTCAACGGTTCAGTGACTTTTAATTAATGTATACATTTGTCTAACTACCACCCCCACAAAGATAGATAACAATTCTAAAACCCTAGAAAGTTTCTCCTAGGCTTTTGCAAAAGTATCCCCATCTCCCACCCCAAGGCAACCACGGATCTGTTTTTTTATCTTTAGAGATGACTTTTGCCGAGTTTACAATTTCATGTAAGTTGAATAATACAGTAGGTGCCCTTTTGATCTGGCTTCACTTGCTCAGCATATGGTTTTTGAGATTCATTCATGTTGGGATGTTTTAAACCAGGACTTTAGCCTGGGTGGCTGATGTTGTCTGAAGGCACCTATAGGTACATCTGAGTCTCTGGCATTGTCACTGTCTGTTCTTGGCTCAGTAGTTTCAACTTTACTAAGAAGCACAAGGTTGAAGTAAGGAAGATCATTGTCAGTATAATGGAGGTGAAGTGGGTTCTGTTATATAATATTCTCAGCAAAAATTGACCTGCTTGGAATCATTGTGTTGATAATCGACAAGGATTCTCTTCCTCCAAAAGCCTTGATACTATATAAAACTTCTAAAGGATGCTGTCCTAGGACCCTTCCTTTAGTTTTCATATTTTGGGAAACATTTCTGGAAAATTCAAATGCTCGCAACCTGAAAGAAGCAATTATTCACCTGAAGGCTAACTCTGCTAAAGTTGAGTTGTCCGACCTTTACATGCTGATAGAAGCCAAATAGCCTTGCAAAACAATGCTCTCTTATTGGATATAAGCATATAGATTGTTTAAGATGGACGTGTATATGCAGTAAAGTGAAAAAACAAAGAATCTTGGAGTTTCCCTTGCTGGTTTTTTTTTATTTTTTCATTTAAGTTTCTATAGCGTATGCTAATAGCTCAGGGAAACCTCAGGTTAGTTTTAGGTCCACTCTTTACATAAATGTTGAAGTACTCCATACCCACCTTTTTTCTACCTTCCTTCTTTTCTTCCATCTTTCCTTTCTAACTTCTTATAATCCATTATACTTAATCCTGCATTTGCTGAGGTGGCACTTAGTGTAGGAAAATACTGTGAAATTTTGCTGTTCAGAATGCATGTTGACCAAATTCTATATTGAGAAAAGGTCTGAATTTACCCAGAGTAACCCTTTCTCAGAGACTTTGAATAAAGGCCATAGAAACTGGGCTATATATAATATCCTGACAGGTATGTAGAACTCATAACAATTGCCCTAAAGAGCTTACCTAGCATAGATGCATATGAATGCATTTAATGATTGTTTTATTGGCAGCAGTGCCAACATACACAGTCTGTTTTGTTTTATATCATTCTCATTACCTGCTGTTTACCACTGTACACATTGCTAATGGCGTGGTTTCTATGGCTTGTGAATTTCACGGCCAAATAATATGTAATTTATTGCACACTTCAGTGTAGAAGATGGAGACTGCATAACTTTTCGTGTGCTCTTTGCCCCTTTGGAATGTATTACACTGAGATCAGGCAAAGTAATACATTTATTTCAAATGTGCGTGATAGCTAAACATCAGTTAGGACTGATGGGCAATATTTCTTCTTCCAGCAACATAACAGTTTTTAAAGACTAAGCCATTGAACGTGGAGCTACTGAACATGGGACTCAGTTCACTGGGATCCTTCTTAGAAAACTAAAGAACAACTTGAATTGGATTTGTGTGGCTTATTCAAGTAGTAACTAATCAGCTACATCTTGGTGAACTTAATTTGTCACAATCGTTTGGTATTTTATTAACTCTCTTCCCCTTCGTCCCCCAACTCTCACGAGAACGGATCATGAGTATCTTAAAACATACTAAGTCGTCTTCCATCCCTGTTAATCTAACTACAAAAGCACACTTTCCTTATCCCATGCAACTTACTGTCTTTTAGAGTAGCAGGGGTTTTAATTCTCTACAAAATTAAAACCAGCAAAGAGAAACATTTTCAAGGAGCCACCACATTGTAGAGCTTTAGAAAGAAGACTTTAGAATTAAGGGCAACTATATCAATTTATAGCTAAAGCACCTGAGGCCTAAAGTAGGAAGGTAACCATCGAGGTCAGGGAAAGGGGTGGAAGATCAGGTTTCAAGCTGAGAAAGAGTCTACAGGGACTCAATCTGAGCAGGTCAAAAACTGAAAGGAGACCACGAATGTTCTGGGAAGGCTGGCATCTGGCCTCAAGTGTGGGATTCAGACAGGGAGTGGGCCCGGGGGGAACTGAGCTTCTGCGGTAGGCAGAGAAGTCCACCTCATCTCCGGAAAGTGCCGCTGACATCAGGGAGTTGAGGGGAAAGATCAATGAATTCCAGTCCACCTGAGAAAGCAGGCCAGCCTGATTAACTCTGAATTTAGGCTTATTTCAGATACTTCTTGAGAAAGAACTTGGACAAGAGCAAGTCCCACGCAGCCTCTTTTAAATCCATGCCCAGTATTTTCTGGTGGAGCTGCTTAAACCCTCCAAGTGACTCCAGTATTTTAATTTCACTCTATATTTAATTCCGACAGTTCTATGATTGATTATTTAATGGGCAAATAAGTAGGGTCACAAAAGAGTGTGAATGTATTTTACAGGATGAGGATGGGCGGAGTGGAGCAGTCTGGAATAGGACACCAATAAAAAGGGATCTTGGTAAAGAAGAACGTCTATTAGAAATGGAGAGGAATTCGCAAGGAAATTAGTGCCTGACACCAACACCACGCCCTTCTCTCTGCATGTTTAGAAGCTAGTTTCTAATTCTGTTTTCATAGGAGATGTGCCTGTGATGAATTGTCTTTTACCTCCACACTATTTATCACATGGACATATTGTGAAGTTTGTGTGAGAGAAAGCAAGTATTAGAATTTGTTTTGCAAGGAGCTATAATCACTTCCTGGAACAATCTAGGGTAGAAGGAAAAGGAAAGGAAGGTGGAAACAAAGGAGAAAGACAGCTAATGATGCTGGAGTTTCTCGCTGGGATTTGCGGTATCTCGTTTTGAAACGAAGTACAGAAAATCGGAACTTGACTGATTGTTTCTTGATCACGGTTTGTTTTCAGTTTTGTTTTTTTTCTTGCTCTCTCATCAGTTACTCCAGCCAGTGCCATGTCATTTTCAGATTCAGTAAGCATGCCTGTCTTGTTTCCATTTGCATTATTCATGCAAACGTTGATTGAACTGATGACCCCGAGTTATCACGGAAACATTAGATACACCAGTGGATACATTTCTTAATTTTAGAAAAAAATTACCGAGTGAAGGTTAAAATAACTCCTCTTCAATTTGTCATTTAAAAAAAACTTATCCTAACATACAATACCTCATTGCCTAACAATGCCAGATAAATGAAGAATTCCTATGTATTCATGAATGCAGGCTAGTCTGTATATTTTTTGGCAGGTATGACCGTTACCGAGGGTAACGGCCTGGTTTGCTGGCCATGTCCTGTCTCCTAGAAAGTTGTACTTTCTGTTGTCTTTAAGTTGGGCCATTGGATATCAGAGGTGAATTTATAGAACTATACTTCCCTTTACACTTACTTTGTTTTGTTTTGTTTCCCTTGAAGACTAGTTGATTGACAATGTTGTGTTTCAGGTGTACAGCCAAGTGATTCAGATATATATATTTCTTTTTTCAGATCCTTTTCCTGTACAGGTTATTACAAGGTCTTGAATATAGTTGCCTGTGCTCTACAGTAGGACCTCATAGTTTATCTACTGTATATATTGTATACACTTACTTTGTGTGATCCACGCTGGTCAGACCACATAATTATTTTCACTTCTGATATAATATTTTACGGTCCAACCTCAAATCTTTGATGAGAAGATATTTTAAAATAAGTTTAGCATGTGTGTGCTCTAAATCCAACAGTAGATATTAGAGAGATGATTTTGCACTAGGTATTCCTCTCTTTTTTGTTCTTGGCCAACCAATTGAAAATTAGTTTTTATTTTCTGGTTCGTTTGCTAGATGTTTATGACTATAATAAGAGTCTTAAATTTTGTCTCATATCTTAAAACACAATCTGAATTAGCAATGGGTATTGTGCTATACATAGGGGCTGTGATATAGATATAGTTTCTAACTTCAAAAACATATAACCTAGAAGGGAACACAGACACATATGCAGCAATTATGGCAACTGCATTTGTTTACTAAGTGAAATAGTACTGAGATGGATAAAGCGCTAGCAAGCCTTGAACAGCCAAATCAGCTTCAAAAATAGATGCGCAGTTCATTAAAAATCTTTTTAACATTTTTCCAGCTACATGTAGCATATAACTTAGCATAAAAACGGTATGGGTTTTATTTTAAGTAATTTAGCATTTTGACATCCTCATAATGAAATTAAATCCAGAAGGAGGTTTCTCTCCATGATCTCTTGAAATGGTCCTTGATTATCCGCAATATTTCCCATCATCACAAAGGTGGTACCAAGGGCAGGGAATTCCAACATTATTAAAGTTTCATAAAGCAAAGTCAATTTTAAGAATATAATGTCCCCAAACTGGTAAAGGTCTTGACAGATAATTTCAAGGGAAGCATAAATTATTTTTTGTTTGTCAGAGGGCAAAAATATTTAGGTTGAGTTAATGAATGGTAGAGTTTTTGAGTGGAGATGGTCCTTAAAATATTATGTAGATCTGTACTGTCAACGGATGCTAGCCACGTGGCATTATTTATATTTAAACAAAATTAAAAATAAGATTAAAAATTCAGTTCCTCATTTGCATTTGCCATATTTCAAACATGTTTATTAGCTTCATGTAGCTATTGGATACTGCTTTACATAGTACAGATATAGAATATTTTCATTATCAACAAAAATTCTATTGAGCAATACTAAAATTATACCCAGATATGCACAGAGAAGGCAACCAAGTCTCAAGGAAATAATGTAACTTCCCCAAGATCACACAGCTGTGTTTTTAAAAAAAAAACAAAATGACACAAAGGAAATAGTAACAGAGGCATTAACGAAACCCAGTAAGTTTCTGGAGCAGTCAAAGTAGGGTTTAAAAGTGCATACTTAGCTGTTAGCAGGGTTGAAGCTCTTGATGGTTGGTAAGATCAACCTGCCTGAATTTGGACATTAGCATTTTATGCAATGAATTAAAAGCAAAAAGTAATTTCAACGAATGGCTTCCAGCTCCATATTTTTAGCCACTGCCATGCTTCCAGGTTATGTTTATCACTTTCATATACAGGGCACCACTGTGAAATGTGATGGTTTATCTGACCCCAGAGAAATCAAGAAATCTTGTGGGGGTTATGGCTATATTTGAAAAGGTTGATTTTTAAATGCATCATGCAGACTGGCCCTGTTTTAAAAGGGATTCCTGCCATCAAATAATCAAAATGTAAACTGTCTTCTCACCTTGCAAAAGTCAAAGATAGTCCCTGCATCTTTATTATTTCATTGAAATCCAAATATTATTTTTCCATTCTCTAACTTGTTTTCCTCACAGTGTGATCAACTATTGCCAAGGAAGGAAAGGTTAGATTTATCAATCAAAGTTTGCTAAAGGCCCCCTATGTAACTGAATCCTCAGGAGAAACAATCGTCATGTATTCATTTTCTGTTGTTTCAGTATCTTCGTAAAGAGTCATTTCAATATGTTTGGTTCTGTAGCAGAGGTTCTGTGAAGTGCTTATCTTCCTCAGAGGTGCAGAAAGCCTGCGAGTCTGTGGGTAAAGATGGGTAAGGAGAGAGAGGGAAGGAGGCTAGACAGAGGCTCAGTGCTGAGATAAGGACAGTGTTCTAAAGCCTCCTGGGGGTGAGGCTGGGGTGCACAAACACCCACGACTAATCTAGACAGAAACTGAATAATCAAGGGGACGACCAGTGTGAAGTCATGTGGTCACCTCTCCCTCTAGAAATAAACATTGCCCTCAGTAAGTCTCCCCCCACCCCAGAAGAGCATTAGGAAGGTCTGGAGAGGGGGATTATTGGCAGAAATGGGAAAAGCAGGTTGAAGGGATTAGCCTGGAACAGAGAGCCCAAGAAACCTAAACCAGTAGATGGAAGGCAGACTTTTCATGGAAGTCTCCAAGCCCACGTCAAGTTCTGGGACCACCAAGTACAAGTCAAAGAGTGCTCATTTAACCCCTCTGGGCCCCCACGGGAGTGGAGGAAGGCTGGACAGAGAGGGAGAAGGGGCCATTGAAGGTACAGTATTTACTATGGGATTTAACTCCTCAAAGGCCTCCCAGTAGCTTCAGATCTTCTCAAGAATCCTTCATGTCCTGCTGGTTTGCAGCGAGTGGCTCACAGCTTCAAGGCCTCCTCTGCCAGATGGAGAACTATTTCAAACATCCTGCCTCTATTTTGTACTGTAGCGATGCAGTCAGGAAACCTGACCCCATTTTCAGGTTCTAAAGAGAAATTCTAAGTACCTGAAAGACTGAGGAACATGGTGGCTTTTACTTAAGATGTGGAGATAGAGAGCACATACCTGGACTTGGGCCTGCAGCAGCACCAAATTGCACCAAGTGTTCCCTTTATTTTCTCTCGCATCTCTGTTTCTCCTTTTCTCTCTGCTGGATTAGCCACGGGGACTCCAAGTTCTTTCTTGTGTGGTCCTGGTACCAAGATTCTCCTGGGAATTATAAAGCTATTCACCTTCTACATGGAGCACTTCTTATTTTTTCCCCAGCAACATAAGTCATCCTTAAGAGGGGTCAGGGTGCTAGCTCTAAAATATATTTTAGTCATCCCTTTGTACATTAAATTCTCTTTCTTGGAGACTGCTCCTGACATGGTGTTCACCGTGCTCTCAGCTGGCCTCCTGAAGTTCTGCCCTGCCTTCCCCACCAGGTACAGTTCAGGAGCTGCCTACCTCAGGGTGATAGGTTCTCTTCTAGTTGCTTTATTCCTTTCCGTTTTACACTTAGAGAGTATAATTGGAATACATAAACTTCTCTGTGACCACAGCTTTATTTGCAACCCACAGGTTTTGTTATGGCATATTTTCATTATCATTGAATTAATAAAATTCTAATTCCCACTGCAACTTTATCTTTGACCTACATAATGATCAGAAGTATGTTTTTAATATCCAACTATCTGGTAAAATATTGGTTATATAGGTTTAAATTTCTTGCTTATTCGGAGTCTTGTTTTATAACCAGAATATAGTCAATTTTATAAATGTGCCATGTGCACCTAAAAATTTCTGCATAATATATATATTCCATCATTGTTGGTGCAGTGTTTTATATAAATTTAGGCCAAAGTTTTTAATGATGGTATTCAGATCTTCTATAATCTGCTGATTTGTTGTTGTGGTTCTATGTTACTGATCTAGGTAATTTAGATTTTTCTATTTCTACTTAGATTTTTGGAATTTCCCTTCATATATTGCATTGAAGTTTAGATTTATAATATATTCCTTGTAAAGTAACAGTGGGTTTTATTATCCTGCCTTATCGCCAGTGGTACTTTTTGCTTTCAAATCTATGTTAAGATTAAAAAGTCTTCTTCAATTTTACTTATTGTTGTTATGACATAACTTTTGAATCCTTTCATTTTCAATCTGACTCTTGTCTCTTGTAGGTGGCATAGAATTAGGTTTTTTGTTTGTTTCAATAATCCTTGTCCTTTAATTTGAATATTTACTGTTAATGTATTTTCTTACAGACCGTTTACTCCTTGTTTACTCTTTGTCCCACCTTGTTATGTTCCTTTTGCTCTTATTTCTTCCTTTGATATTTCTTCAAATTCCATTTTCCCTTATATTAGCTTGTTACTTTTACACAAGTAGCAGTTACACATGTACCATGACTTATTAGCTCTTTTACTGCTTCTCAAGCAATGCTGAGATCTTAAATTTCTTTTACTACTTTTTCTTCTTCCATTTGTTTTAATGCATTCTAATTTTTGATATATTTTATTATTACTCTTTTGTGCTGTTAGATTTTATTTAGTTTTATCCACTTATTTCCGTGATAACTCGGGGTCATCAGTTCAATCAACGTTTGCATGAATAATGCAAATGGAAACAAGACAGGCATGCTTACTGAAACTGAAAATGACATGGCACTGGCTGGAATAACTGATGAGAGAGCAAGAAAAAAACAAAAATGAAAACAAACCGTGATCAAGAAACAATCAGTCAAGTTCCGACTTTCTGTACTTAGTTTCAAAACGAGATACCACAAATCCCAGCGAGAAACTCCAGCATCACTAGCTGTCTTTCTCCTTTGTTTCCACCTTCCTTTCCTTTTCCTTCTACCCTAGATTGTTCCAGGAAGTGTTTATAGCTCCTTGCAAGACAAATTCTAATACTTGCTTTCTCTCACACAAACTTCACAATATGTCCATGTGATAAATAGTGTGGAGGTAAAAGACAATTCATCACAGGCACATCTCCTATGAAAATAGAATTAGAAACTAGCTTCTAAACATGCAGAGAGAAGGGTGTGGTGTCAGGCACTAATTTCCTTGCGAATTCCTCTCCATTTCTAATAGACGTTCTTCTTTACCAAGATCCCTTTTTATTGGTGTCCTATTCCAGACTGCTCCACTCCGCCCATCCTCATCCTGTAAAATACATTCACACTCTTTTGTGACCCTACTTATTTGCCCATTAAATAATCAATCATAGAACTGTCGGAATTAAATATAGAGTGAAATTAAAATACTGGAGTCACTTGGAGGGTTTAAGCAGCTCCACCAGAAAATACTGGGCATGGATTTAAAAGAGGCTGCGTGGGACTTGCTCTTGTCCAAGTTCTTTCTCAAGAAGTATCTGAAATAAGCCTAAATTCAGAGTTAATCAGGCTGGCCTGCTTTCTCAGGTGGACTGGAATTCATTGATCTTTCCCCTCAACTCCCTGATGTCAGCGGCACTTTCCGGAGATGAGGTGGACTTCTCTGCCTACCGCAGAAGCTCAGTTCCCCCCGGGCCCACTCCCTGTCTGAATCCCACACTTGAGGCCAGATGCCAGCCTTCCCAGAACATTCGTGGTCTCCTTTCAGTTTTTGACCTGCTCAGATTGAGTCCCTGTAGACTCTTTCTCAGCTTGAAACCTGATCTTCCACCCCTTTCCCTGACCTCGATGGTTACCTTCCTACTTTAGGCCTCAGGTGCTTTAGCTATAAATTGATATAGTTGCCCTTAATTCTAAAGTCTTCTTTCTAAAGCTCTACAATGTGGTGGCTCCTTGAAAATGTTTCTCTTTGCTGGTTTTAATTTTGTAGAGAATTAAAACCCCTGCTACTCTAAAAGACAGTAAGTTGCATGGGATAAGGAAAGTGTGCTTTTGTAGTTAGATTAACAGGGATGGAAGACGACTTAGTATGTTTTAAGATACTCATGATCCGTTCTCGTGAGAGTTGGGGGACGAAGGGGAAGAGAGTTAATAAAATACCAAACGATTGTGACAAATTAAGTTCACCAAGATGTAGCTGATTAGTTACTACTTGAATAAGCCACACAAATCCAATTCAAGTTGTTCTTTAGTTTTCTAAGAAGGATCCCAGTGAACTGAGTCCCATGTTCAGTAGCTCCACGTTCAATGGCTTAGTCTTTAAAAACTGTTATGTTGCTGGAAGAAGAAATATTGCCCATCAGTCCTAACTGATGTTTAGCTATCACGCACATTTGAAATAAATGTATTACTTTGCCTGATCTCAGTGTAATACATTCCAAAGGGGCAAAGAGCACACGAAAAGTTATGCAGTCTCCATCTTCTACACTGAAGTGTGCAATAAATTACATATTATTTGGCCGTGAAATTCACAAGCCATAGAAACCACGCCATTAGCAATGTGTACAGTGGTAAACAGCAGGTAATGAGAATGATATAAAACAAAACAGACTGTGTATGTTGGCACTGCTGCCAATAAAACAATCATTAAATGCATTCATATGCATCTATGCTAGGTAAGCTCTTTAGGGCAATTGTTATGAGTTCTACATACCTGTCAGGATATTATATATAGCCCAGTTTCTATGGCCTTTATTCAAAGTCTCTGAGAAAGGGTTACTCTGGGTAAATTCAGACCTTTTCTCAATATAGAATTTGGTCAACATGCATTCTGAACAGCAAAATTTCACAGTATTTTCCTACACTAAGTGCCACCTCAGCAAATGCAGGATTAAGTATAATGGATTATAAGAAGTTAGAAAGGAAAGATGGAAGAAAAGAAGGAAGGTAGAAAAAAGGTGGGTATGGAGTACTTCAACATTTATGTAAAGAGTGGACCTAAAACTAACCTGAGGTTTCCCTGAGCTATTAGCATACGCTATAGAAACTTAAATGAAAAAATAAAAAAAAACCAGCAAGGGAAACTCCAAGATTCTTTGTTTTTTCACTTTACTGCATATACACGTCCATCTTAAACAATCTATATGCTTATATCCAATAAGAGAGCATTGTTTTGCAAGGCTATTTGGCTTCTATCAGCATGTAAAGGTCGGACAACTCAACTTTAGCAGAGTTAGCCTTCAGGTGAATAATTGCTTCTTTCAGGTTGCGAGCATTTGAATTTTCCAGAAATGTTTCCCAAAATATGAAAACTAAAGGAAGGGTCCTAGGACAGCATCCTTTAGAAGTTTTATATAGTATCAAGGCTTTTGGAGGAAGAGAATCCTTGTCGATTATCAACACAATGATTCCAAGCAGGTCAATTTTTGCTGAGAATATTATATAACAGAACCCACTTCACCTCCATTATACTGACAATGATCTTCCTTACTTCAACCTTGTGCTTCTTAGTAAAGTTGAAACTACTGAGCCAAGAACAGACAGTGACAATGCCAGAGACTCAGATGTACCTATAGGTGCCTTCAGACAACATCAGCCACCCAGGCTAAAGTCCTGGTTTAAAACATCCCAACATGAATGAATCTCAAAAACCATATGCTGAGCAAGTGAAGCCAGATCAAAAGGGCACCTACTGTATTATTCAACTTACATGAAATTGTAAACTCGGCAAAAGTCATCTCTAAAGATAAAAAAACAGATCCGTGGTTGCCTTGGGGTGGGAGATGGGGATACTTTTGCAAAAGCCTAGGAGAAACTTTCTAGGGTTTTAGAATTGTTATCTATCTTTGTGGGGGTGGTAGTTAGACAAATGTATACATTAATTAAAAGTCACTGAACCGTTGACTAAAAATGTCTGCATTTTATTGTATGTAAATGATACCTTAATAAGGTTGATTACAAAATGAACCAAAACCAAAACAAAGCAGAAGAAAAAAACCTCTCAAGACCTCAAAGGAAATACACTGTTTTCTTCCAGGGCACCAGATTGGAAATGAGGCATTGGTCTGTTCTACCCTGAGATTATCCCTAGGATTATCTAGTCTATTTTAAGGCACTAGAGTCCCCTATCAGGAAAACTCACCCCATGTTTAATAACTTTGATTTCTTCTCTGCCTCTTCTCCCAACACAGTGAAGCCATTCACGGAAGGAAAACCAGCTTTTTCCAACTTTGCATCACCACATATTCTTTCCAAAGCTATTATTTATGGAATGAAATTTGGCTACACTTTGTAAAAATCTAGCTTTTTGAGCCTTACAAATCTTAACAGTTAACCTATTGCCTCCACTGGAATTTGGAAAAAAATTATTTTGAAAAGGAATAGCTGAGACTTGATATTTTTGTGTGTGTGTGATTTTCTCTTCCCCTAAGAGAGAAGTGAGTAGGAATGAGAAACACATACATAAAGAAAAAAAAATTATCTTGCTGCCTTTGCATGGTTATAATTTATAGGAGGCCCTTTTCAACAATAATCTATTATCAGAATCAATAAAATATAATCTCCATGAAGGCCAGGCCAGGATATTTGTCTCTTTTTCAGCAGATTGCAATACAAACTACATTCATGGATATGCTTCTTGATGATCTTTGTAATACTGTAACAGTTGCCCATTTCCTCATGCCTCTTCACCTTAACTTCAACCTGGTTTTTTACCAATGACCTCACATTTCCTTCTCTATCACTTGGTTGTGGGCCTCTTTTCCAACTCCAACCCCAACTCGCATTTCACTCTGGCACCAAAGGAAGACTCACACCTTCCTGCTTTTTAGTGATACCTCAAGGTCATTACCATTTGGTGATCACCCTGAAGAATAGCCAGACAATTGTTATTTCAGAGCCATCTGACAGTTTGTAGCTCTAAAAATTAACTAAGGACCGCATTTGTCAAAAATATCCTAGTTTAAGATTTTGGTAATACAGCAACAGTAATTCCGAAGTCATTTATGACAATCAGTGTGGGAAGCACCCTCCTTCGGGAAGATCCTTTGCCATACAATACTCTTTCCCTGTCTGGTAATAAGGAAGAATGGCCGTGGAAAGTAACCTTTTGTGGAAAGAAATACTTGGCTTTGAGAAGGCTTGAAGTTCATACATTTTTCTTGAATTAGATTCCCCATTAATTACTTTATCCACAAAGAGGTAATTATCAGAGTTATGTAAGCAATTAAGGAGATGCTACTCCACATCCTTTCAGCTTGTTGACCTTTCTCACTTTATTTCATGTGGCTATCTGAAACATCAGTGATTACATGCCTTTCTTTTTTTTTTTAAAACAGATTTCTGTGTGTGTGTGTCCCCATGATGAAAACATCATTAAAGTAAAATATCATGAATAGACTCTTAAGAAGCAGAGTCTACTTAAAGTCCTGGAAAATATGAAAGCACTAATATTCACGGACAACTCTACACTCTGAAAGTTACTCCAAATGTTCTTGATCTCTCTTTTGTCTAGGCGTTTTTCAAATTTTTACCATGATCATTTGTTAGTTTTATAATTACATAATAAAGGCATTACATCATACAATCTTTTGTTATCCATTGCAGTTTTAAAACTATTCCCTTCCTTGTCCTCAGCAGACATGTCATAGATTATTAGTACACAAGCAAAGACTTTCAACGTAACAGTACTTCATAGTGAGAAGAACTATACTGAGCTATCTCTATCCTAAGACAATGCACTAGGAAAGCACTAGGAATTCTTAAGCACTAGGAATACAGAGACGATCGAGGGGCAAGTTCCTTGCCTTCGAGTATACATGATCATTATAGCAAATGCTTAAATAGCACTTAGTATGTAACTCACCACAGCAGTCTTATTATCCTCCTTTTTAATAGGTGAGCAGAGGAAGCTACAGGGAAGTCATAGGGTAAAGCCAGAATTTGAACCTAGGTAGACTAGTACACTCTCCACGGCTTTAACTACTACATTAAAAAAAAAAAAAAAATATATATATATATATATATATATATATGTTTTATATATATATATATATATATACACATAAAACTCCAAGTATTCCAAAGTTACAAAACACTTATCTACGAAAACTCAAAAAGGAGCACACAAACTTGCATAGAAAATAAACATGTGGGCTTCCCTTGTGGCGCAGTGGTTGAGAGTCTGCCTGCCGATGCAGGGGACAGGGGTTCGTGCCCCAGTCCGGGAAGATCCCATATGCCACGGAGTGGCTAGGCCCGTGAGCCATGGCCGCTGAGCCTGCGCGTCCGGAGCCTGTGCTCCTCAATGGGAGAGGCCGCAACAGTGAGAGGCCCGCATACCGCAAAGAAGAAAATAAACATGTAAAAGTTCATAAATAAACCACAATATAACCTGCTCCACATAATATACTGACTGCAGTGTCCTGGGCCTCTCCCATCCTTAGGTAGCCGGAAATTACAACAAAATAATACTTTTCACCTTTGGAAGCCACACCATCTCTCATACCAATCAACCAATTACTTCCTTAGAATTGGAAATTAACCTGAATATCATAAAATATATATATATAGCATTAGTGATGTAGAATCTTTGTTTAAAGACAATAACTTCAATAGCAGAGGGAACTTTACCATTGCAGGCTTCCGATAACCTCTATATTTCTCAGATTTCATGCTAAATCATAAAATGCCATATTGTGTCTGAAGCTATTTTTTCAATAGTCCATTTTCTTAAATGGACTAGCAAAGCCGTAAATACTGAGGAACATTTTGGCTCCCAAATCCTAAAGCCATTCTGATTATGCATGGGTGATCATGGGGACGTCATCGGAACTACCAGAGGACTGGCTGAAATACCAGTGTTCTGGCCAGCTTACAAATTAGAAATTATACAGAATCCGATTTTATTTTTTTGTTAAGTAATTCCTATGAGGCTTTTAGGATGTCAGTGTAAAGTCCTTTCATGTGTAATCTTTATCCATTAGATAGGGAACAATGCCAATCCCCGTCATAAATACTTTCACAACCTGACACTGAAAATCCATTGTAGGGCATAGGACCTGCAAATAGGATGTGAATCACACACATCCACTCATTCAGACAATCCACAGATACTCATTTTTAAGTCTACTATATGCCAATAATGTACCGGCCTCTCAGATGCTAAACCATGCTAAATGCTGAAACAGACATACTCAGTTCGGGCCCTCCTGGAACTTATTACCTACAGAAGTGCCTTCGTTGTAAATGGTCAGGTCTCAGCCAATGCTATTATCATCAGCAGGTGACCAAAGGATAGAGCTTGCTTCCCTTCAGAGGTATAAAACAGTTCTTACACCTGAATGGGATGCAAAGAATAATCTGACTTCTGTTCACCAGGGGATGAACTGAACTGTCCTTGCAGAAGAGATAACAGATGGTGTGAACCCCAGATCCTAGAAACGGGCCAGGCACACGATAAGTGTTCAGCTTTTCAAAAACAAATGAACAAGCACTTCCTCTCCTAGATCTTTACACCCTTCCTCTGTTGGCTACTTTCTCGCAGCTTATAAACATCCTCAAATATACCCACTTAAAAAAACTCTCAGACCTATGATTCTTTGCATATTCTTGTGGATAACCTAAGTCTCTACCATGCCTTCAAACACCTGTCCTCCCAAAAGCCCACATCTGTACCTTGGGCCCAGACCTGTCTACCAGGCCCCTCTAAAGCACTGAAGATGAAGTAAGATCCTCTCGCCACCCCCAATCCCTTTCTACTGTGCTCTGTGTCTCTCAAAAAGATGCAACTGTAAACTGTCACCCACGCTTGCTGCCCTCCCTTTTCTAACTGGTCACCAGGCCTCACCCATTCTCTCTCAGATCTGCAAAACCCGGTCCCACCTTTTATAACTTAAGTGGGACCCTTAGATTACAATTCACCCTGCACCCAATCAACTGCCTTCCACATGGAGGTCCAAGTGAGCCTCTAAACCAGAATTCCATTTCACTGTTCTTTGGTGTTTCCCGCAGCCTTCAGGATAAACATCCAAACTTCTGACAGGACAAACAAGGCGCCTTTCTGTTGGGCCCCACTAAGTTTTCAGTATCAACTCTCATTTCTTTCCCAAACCCTGAGTTCCAGTCCTGTACATTAGTTTTGCCATATTTTCTTACATTTCTCAAACTTCAACACACACTGCTTTCTCCTGCCACCCCAGGAGCTTCTACATATCCTTGGAAAGGATGGCACTTCCTCCAAGAATCCTACCCTGAACTTTCCCTTCCAAGTTTCTGTGCTCTGCAAAGGGGAAAGATGGCGGGGAGGGATACATTAGGAGTTTGGCATTAACATATACACATGACTATATATAAAATAATCAACAAGGACCTACTGCATAGCACAGGGACCTCTACTCCATATCCTGTAACAAACTGTACGGGAAAAGAATCTGAAAAGGAATGGATATATGTATAGCTGAATCACTTTACTGTACACCTGAAACTAACACAATATTGTAAATCAACTATCCTCCAATATAGAATAAAAATTAAATTAAAGAAAAAAGAGATTCTGTGCTCTGTAGCAGCAGAACTCACTTCTTCCAGAGCACTGACTCCTGTGCTTGTGTTTACTTGCTGCCCAGTAGAAGGGAAGATTACCTAGGGCAGAAGCATCGTCTCCAGCAGCCCTTGGTTCTGACAACTCATTCAAGTGCCAGGATACTTTACACACATAACCTGCTTAATTAATTCTAAGAACCCACAGAAAGAGTGGTTTTTAATGTCATTTTACAAGTGTGGGGATTGTAGTGCAAAAGAAACCTGTCCAGGCCACAGAGAGCATAAGCCCTGGAATTCAAACCCTAAGCTGCCTTGACACCGGTGCTCTTTCCACTATATATGATACACCTATTGAAAAAATTTTTTTTTTTCCTGAGCCCTGTTTGAATGGAAAGGAAATGAAGCTGGGATACATCCATTTCCTAATCGCTTTGGTGTGTACCAGGCAAAGTCATTCAACAGACCAGGTAACATCTGTGCAACAATTAACGATGCTCCAAACTGTGCTAAGTGTTCTACTTTGTAGAGTCTAGAAGCATTAACACAGTGCATCCTTGTAACCGCCACGGAGGCTGGGTCCTGTTAAGCCCATGCTACAGATGGGAACACTGAGACCTTGAAGCCTTAAGGCACTCGGCCGGGGTCACCGAGCTGGCAGGAGTCCTAGGCCGCACGCCCCGTCTAGTGCACGCACACCCGGGCACTGGGCACCGGTTCTAGTGCCCACCCTCCACCTTTAACCATTTAAAACCCCGCTTCTCAGCGCCCACACGAGGGCCCCTGGAAGCGGGAAGTACAAACCTGTCTCGACAAGCCGTGGCTGGAAGAAGCTCTGGATACACATCAGGGGCAGAGGGTGCTCAGGAGCGGCGCCCAGTCTACCCCGCGGAGGCGGTCGGCGTTAAGTCCAGCAGGCCCTCCCTCAGGGAAGCCCGCACGGAGGGCAGAGGCACCGAGTCCTGCAGCGCGCACAGGTCCTCAGAGCGCGAGAAGGAGTCGGCCGCGCTGTCCGGGCGCAGCTTCCCCGAGTGTTCATGGCCTGAGCGCGGCCTCGGGGACGCTGGCTGCAGACAGGATGCCCACACCCGCCTGTGGGTCCCGGCTCGCCTTCCGGCCCCTCGGGCGCCCACCGCCCGGCGGCTGCGGCCCGGCGGCTGCGGCCCCGCATCGTGCGCAGGACCGGCGTCGCAGCCAGAAGACATAGGGCCACGGGCCCCAGCTAGGCCGGGCCCTCCATGCCGCGCTCTGGAGCCCACGCGCGGCCTGCCGTTGGCGCGGGCATCAACGCCCTCCCGAGCCGCGGGGTTGCGGTTTAAGCCTCCGGGCCGGCAGGCCCGTGGGGGCGGGGCTCGAGGACTTCTGCGCGCTCGCCGTGCGTCCGCACGCAGACCCGCCTCCCATGACGACGCGGCTTGAGGAGCAGCACGCAGACCCGCCTCCCATGACGACGCGGCCTGAGTAGCGGTGTCGGCAGCTTCGAGGCTACGGCAGCGCGAAAGGTAGGAGGTGTGGAGGATTTGGGGTTTCCAAAAAGCGTTTGCTGACTGATCCAAACAAAAGTGAGACATGGTTGTATCAGCTCATGTTAAAAGTAGTTAAACTCCCGCAAAGTGTCTGTGCTCGCCCCGCCCAGGAGAGAGCGTGAACTCCGTGAGGGACGCAGGAAAGGCTGAGTGAACGTCTGCCTGTGGTCCCTTACCTGGTGCACGGGTGTGTGAATTTCTGCGGAGAGCTCTTAATTTCTGTCGTTTCTGCTGACTTGACACGGTGGTTGGCAAACGGTGACGTGTTCCGTGCATTCAGGACATGATCGTGGTTACTAATAATCACTTTGTTTTGTACTGACACCTCCACAGAGAATTTACTACTGAATATCCACTTTACAGAAGAGAAACTGAGGCATAGGAAGTGAAGTGACTGAGTAAGAGGAAGGACTCAGACAATTGGTGTTAGTAAATTAAGCCTGCAAGGAGGCCGTTAGCCTGCGGTGGCTCTAGCGATGCGGCCGCCTAGTTAAACCAACCAAAATCTAAGCCTGTCAACGCCTCAGGGTGATGAACAGCGCCGAGGACACCCAGTCACAAACCACCAACTAGGCGTTAAAGCCATAGCAAATCACTCGTTTCCTTGCTTTGCTTCTGCCCTTTTAAAATAAACATCTCTGCAGCTCCTGTGGCTGGAGTGCTCCTCACCTCTTCCGCTTTGTGGTGCGTGAATTGAATCTGTTTTTGCGCACATAAAGTGTTAAAATTTTAAATATGCCTCAGTTTGTCTTCTAAGATTGGCCGTAGAAGTTGGATTTGTGTCCAGTTTCTAGAGCAGTGGTCGTCCTCTGGTCAGGCCTTAGGCGTTACGTGTACAACGTTCCTCTTCTACCACCACCTTCTGGATGCCTCCACCCACTACCAGCTCCCACGCATCAGTTCCCCTAGATGTGGTCAGCAATGGCTTTTACATGCAGCATGCTCGCATTATAACATCGCAGACACTCCCTCCATCCTCCAGCCAGCGTGTGAAGTGAAACATTACCATTCCTGTTGAAGAGTCTCTGGTGTGACCACTTTCCCAAACACAGCCACTCCCCAGCTGACCCTGGGTAACCACTCCTCTGAACTTGGTCTCCATCACTGGCATGGATGTCTTTCTATGTAGGCTACATGTTTAAGTATTCTTAAACTGCATATCGTATTCTATTTTGTTTTCTCTTGTTACTTGCTTTATTTAGTGTTATCTTTGCTAGGTTCATCCATGCTGACATGTAAAGATCTGTCTAGTTCATGTACTTTCCTCGCTACGTAGGATTCCCATGTAGGGAAATACAATAATTTATATGTGCATTTTCCTGTTGATGGACATTTAAATTGTTTCGAATTTTAAGTATGATTTCTTTTTAAAAAAATGTTATATACTTTTTAAAGGTTACTTTACAGTTATTACAAAATATTGGCTATATTCCCTGTGTTGTACAATACATCCTTGAGCCTGTCGTACACCCAGTAGTTTACATCTCTCACTTCCCCACCCCTGTATTGCCCCCTCCTCCCCCTCCGCACTGGCAACCATTAGTTTGTTCTCTCTATCGGTGACTCTCCTTCTTTTTTGTTATATTCATTCAGTTGTTGTATGTTTTAGATTCCATATATAGGTGATATCCTACAGTGTTTCAGAGTTCAAAAGACTCTCACGACAGAAGCCAAAAGGTAAGAGCCATTTTACATTGATAAAAAGCATTTTAACTATGTAGAAGCAGGAAATGAAAAGAAAGAACTTTGCATTACATTTAATAAAAGCTTAGGGAGATCTTTGTGGTATATTAGTGAACTTATCTGTGGAAATTTAGCCATGTACATTGTGTTGGAGAGGCACCAAGAGTTCAAGAACTCTCACAATTTGAGTACACAATTGCCTTACTTGTAGGCATGGTGGCAGCCATTTACATAACAATGATTTGGAGGATGTTGTGTTAGTCAGCTCTTGCTGTGATAATGCTTTGGAACAAATCGACCCAAAACTCAGTTCCATAAACAAGAATTTATTTTTCTTGGACCTGTTGGCTAGCTGCAGTGGCTCTCTTTTAGACCTCTAGATGGCTGGTTTTGCTCCGTGTTTTGGGTCAGTTTGAGGTCTGTAACACACATCTTCCTCTGGAGCCCAACTGTGAGGCCGCAGCTCCCAGGCCCTGTCTTCTCACAAAGTTCACTGAAACATAAGAGGTGAGCCCAACTGCACAAGCCCATTTAAGGCCTCTGCTGCTCATTGAAGGCCATCATGTCTGCTCACACTTCATTGGCCAAAACATGTCACAGATCTAAGCTGTATTTAGAATATGTGTATTTGTTTAAAGTTGGGTGCCCTCACAGAAGAATATTGCATTTTGGACAGTGTTACCTTAGCATTTTCATTGGCATTTGCAAACGTGATAAACGCCGTGTGCACTTTTTCACCTTTGAGAACTTTCTGAAATTGTGGGACCATTTCTATTGGAAAAGAGGAAGGTACACTTTAGAACTCAACTCTAGTTATGGCATTGTTGGGAGAAGAATTAATGAGATAAGGTCAATACAAGTGAAAGATTTGGGATCACATATTCATCATTAACATTAGCATTCTACAGAACATTCCTGGAGAATTGTGATGCTGGCTTTATGTGATTTCTATCATAAATCATTAGAATTTGACCAAGACACTTCAGTGAAACATACATCATACAGCACATCGCATTTTAGTTTTTCCTACCACTCCACAACTTATCATCAATACTTCACCATAACTCAGAAACAGAAAAAGAAACTGAGTGAGTTCATTGTTAGCAGATGGGCTTCACAAGCAATACTAGTGGAAGTTCTTCAAATGATAGCAGACAGTAACTCAAGCCATAAAAACAAAACAAAGAATGCTGACTAGAGCAGTTGTGTAGGGAATTATAAAAGATACTGTAATTTCAAATTTCTTCTCCTTTCTTCTCTTAACTAATTTAAAAAGTAAGTGCCTAAACAATATGACTATATTTGGATTGTTCTCTATATAACATAAAAAAATATCATATATTTGATGATATGGCACAACGAAGGCAGTGAGAACAAAGCTGTGTTAGAATAAAAATGACAGTAGATCATAAGCTGAATCCGCAGGAAGAAAGGAAGAGAACCAGAAATGGTAAATAGATTAAGCCGACAAACTCAAAAATATTTATTTGCTCAACTTTCTTCTCTAAGCTCTTTGAAAAAATAAGCTTGTGAGAAGTAATTATTATAATATGTTAAGTATGTAACATATATAAATGTAATAAAAACAAAAAAGAGGGGAAGGCATACAGCTCTATAAAAGTACAGTTTCTGTTTCTATCTGGAATGAACCTAGTAAAAATCTGAAGAGATTCTGAGATGTATTACATAAGCCCTAGTGCAGCCATTACTCAAACAATGTGGTTAAAAATCATTAAAGGAATTACATGTTACAGTAGAAAATATCTACTTACTATAAAAGGAAAATGGAGGAACAATAACAAAAAAACAAAAACATGAGACATGTAGAAAACCAAAGGTAAAATGATAGACATAAATAAATCCTACCATATCAATAATAAAAACTAAATGTAAATGAATTAAACAATACAATCAAAAGGCAGATATTGTCGAACTGGGTATTAAAAACTGTTTTCTATAGCAGGCACTGCTTGGATTCAAAAGTCTAATGTGTACAAAGTAAAAGGATGAAAAAATATACAACATGCAAATGGCAACCGTAAGCATTGCTGAAGTGGCTATACTAATACCAGAAAAAATAGACTTTAAAACAAACAAAAAAGTTACTAGATATGAAAAGGGACATTTTATGATAAAGAAAGGGAAGATACAAAAATCTTTAACATATTTGCCCTGAATAAGGTAAAACCAAAGTACATGAAGAAGAAAATACCAAAATCCATGAAGAATTGAAGGAAGAAATAGATAATTGCACAACATTAGGTAGAGGCTTCAGTACTCCACAGTCAATAATGGATAGAACAGTTAGGCAGAAGGTCAACAACGATATAGAAGACTTGGACGAGACTATGAATTAACAAGACCTAATAAATGTTTACAGAACACTCAACCAAACAGTAAAATACTCATCCTGCTCAACTACATGTGAAACGTTTTCCAGCATAGATGACATGCTAGGCTGTAAGAGAAGAGATTGAAACCCGCATACATTGCTGGTGGGAATGTAAAATGGTGCGGCCATTTTACAAAACAGCTTGAGAGTTCCTGCAAGTGTTAAACATAGAGTTACCCTGTGACCCAGCAGTTCCACTACTAAATATACACCTAAGAGAAATAAAAACTTATGTCTGCACAAAAGCTTCTACGTGAATGTTCATAGAAGCATATTTCTAAAAACAAAAGGTGGAAATAATTCGAATGACAACCGGATAAATGAATAAACAAAATGTGGAATATCCATACAATAGAATAGCATTCAGCTATAGAAAGGAATGATCTATTGATCCATGTTACAACATGGATGAACCATGAAAGCATTATGTAAAGTAAAAGCAGCCACTCACAAAAGATCACATATTGTACGGTCCCATTTATATGAAATGCCCAGAATAGCAAATCTGTAGAGACAGGAAGTAGATGAGTGGTTGCCTAGGGCTGAGAGGGTTGAGGAGATTGAAGAAAGCTTGTTAATGTGTAATGGGTTTTTTGTGGGGGGACAGAAATCTAAAATTGGATTCTGGTGATGCTTACACAAGTCTTTTAGTGGTTACACTGAGAACCACTGAATTGTATACATTAATGTGTTGAAATTATGGTATGTAAATTACATCCCAATAAAGCTGTTAAAATTATGATAATTTTATATTTATAAATTTGAAAATTCATCGAAAATGACAAATTCATTAAAAATGCAAGCTAACAAGACTAACCCAAGAAAGAAAAAATATCTAAAAACCCTATATCTACTGCAAAAGTTGTTTGTATAATTAAGTACCTTTACAGAAAATGATTTCCAGGGATAAATGGCTTTCCAAGTAAATTCTTCCAAATATTTAGGGAAGAAATATTGGTAATCTTACATAAAAATCTTCCAGGAAACAGAAAAGTATATATTGCTCAAAATATTTATAAGGCCAACATAAGCTTCAGATCAAAACTAAAAGGAATATTACAAGAATAGAATCACAGGCCAATTTCTCTTTTGAACATGCATGCAAAATGTGTAAACAGAAGCACAAACTGTATCCATGGTATGTAAAACAATCATATATCACAATCAAAGTAGCTTTATTCTAGTAATGCAAGGTTGGTTTAATGTTCAAACATGAAACTGATCCCAGGAATGAATTAGAGTGGGAAAAAAAGTCATTTAAAACAGAAGTCTTGGGACTTCCCTGGTGGTCCAGTGGTTAGAACTCGGCGTTTTCACTGCTGGGGCCCTGGGGTCCAATTCCCGGTCAGGGAACTAAGATCCTGCAAGCCATGAGGCAGGGCCCCCCCCCCCAAAAAAAGAGGAAAAAAGGAAGACTTAACCAGGAGAAGCACAAGATCGAATAAACATAACAGATAACACCTTATGAAAAGTAGGTGAAGATTATGGAATATTCTAAAATTTTAAAACAAAAAGAAACATTTAAAGATTCAAGAGGATGTGACAAATATTGTACATAGGCAAAAAATAAAATAAAATATACGGATGATGGGAGCCCAAAAATCCAGATGCCCATGTCCTGTCTCTGAAGATTCTCATTCAATGGGTTATGGATTTCCTCTATGTTTAAAAACCTACAGGTGTTATAAAGCAGAAACTAACACACCATTGTAAAGCAATTATACTCCAATAAATATGTTAAAACACAACAAAACAAACCTACAGGTGATTCTGATATGATTCACAGACAATGTAAAGCTTCTGCTTTACAGGAAATAATACCAGATTATTTTGTTATTTTATAGTTATAGTAACAGGTTGTACTATTGACTGGTAAGTCTGATGTCAAAACGCACTCCCCACTAGGGATATAAAAGGAACTAATAGTCTGTACGGCTACTTGGTGGCAGCATGCATGTATTGCAAGGGCAATTATTGTAGGAATCCAAGTGAGTGGAACATTTTAGAATTGGAAGACTACATACAGATCATCTAGTCAAGCTTCCAACTATTATAGTTGTGAAAACTAAGGCCCATATAAAAGAAATGATTTCTCTCCAAAGAGCGTTAGTGAAAGAGTATGAAATTAAAAATATCTCTGAACTTTTAATTTAGTGCTGTTTTTATTAATCTCATGTATTAGCTTAAACTTCAGTGTGACAGATTTGGGATTGAATTCTTGCTCAAATTTACTGATTGCGTGCCTTTTAGGAAGTTACTAAAACACTTTTTTTTTTTTAAAATAGATTTATTTTTGGCTGCGTTGGCTCTTCCTTGCTATGCGCGGGCTTTCTCTAGTTGCGGTGAGCGGGGGCTACTCTTTGTTACGGTGTGCGGGCTTCTCAATGTGGTGGCTTCTCTTTGTTGCTGAGCGCGGGGTCTAGGTGTGTGGGCTTCAGGAGTTGTGGTTCACGGGCTCTAGAGTGCAGGCTCAGTAGTTGTGGCACATGCTCTTAGTTGCTCCGTGGCATGTGGGAGCTTCCCGGACCAGGGCTCAAACCCGCGTCCCCTGCACTGGCAGGCAGATTCTTAACCACTGCGCCACCAGGGAAGCCCTACTAAAACACTTTTAACTTCGCTTTTCACATATGTAAAATGGTGAGCCTTGGCTGATCTAGAATATGAGATAACCTAGCACTGTTCTTAACACATACACGTAGTTAACATTTTTTGGCTCTCATCCCTCTTAAACAGCCTCTATCCTCTTAACAATGAAAGTGTGTTTCAGCTAGCAAAGCACCCCAGAGCTGACCACATTCTGGCTAAGAGATATAGGATTCTTTTTCTTGCTGGTGGTTCTTTATACCTGATATTTGAACTGCACTGAAACATGAACATCTCTTGTTTATACTGTATTAATGGATTGATGAATTTGATAATTTGATAGATGAATTTTAAAAAGTAATATGCAGGAAAAAAAAAGTAATATGCAGGAATTGAGCTGCCTTACTCTCAAGAAATATAATTCGATAGTGGTGGCTAAAACGATAAACAGTGTTTGGACAGGGAGTCCATATTGGATGTGAACTACCTGTACTCCCATTCGTCTATTAAGAATAAATAGAATCCTTTCAAAATCTGTTTTAAAGGGCAGTTATTTCCTTCTGACTCATTTAAGTTACCTGCAAGAAAAAGACAATCTCCTGAATCCTTGCTTAAAAGGCTTTTAATATAAAGCAGATAATTTTTGGCAACATTTCCCAAACTTTTCATTATCAAATTGGCTGAGGCTTCTCAACGATTATCATTTCACAACAATATCTCCATTTTCACCTTTTTTAAAAGAATTGGCCTCGTAGATGTGCCCTTAAAACAGAGCTTCACTCTCAACTTATTTTAAATTTTTGTATTCAAACAGTATGAAGAAAACAGGATCAGGGAATTCAGCCATAAAAGTGAATGGATTACTGATACACGCTACATCATGGATGCAACTAAGTGAAAGAAGTCAGGCACGAAAGGCTCTATATTGTATGGTTCCATATTTATGAAATGTCCAGCAGTGGCAAGTCCATACACACGGAAAATATTATACATTAGTGGTTTCCAGGGGTTTGGAAGAGAGGGAAATAGGGAATGACTCCTCAAAATGGGTGTATGTTTCCTCTTGGGGTGGTGAAAATGTTTTGTAGTTGGACAGTGGTGATAGTTGCACAACATTGTGACAGTAGTAAATTCCACGGAATGGTACAGTGAATTGTAAAATGGTCAAAATGGTGGATTTTGTGTTATGTTCATTTCACTACAATAAAAAGGAGAAGGAATTAGGGAAAGACTTTGAGTTTGGGAAACTAAGGTGAACTGGTCAAGAAAAAGACAGCTCTACTGTTCAGTGTTCTCTCAGCTCTCCCAGTGCATTAATCCTCAGCAAAAAGTAGCCTGAACTTGTCGATGACAGTCATTCAACACAGTCCAGGGAAAAGTAAATAAAATAAAACCCAACTCTTCTTCTTTAGCACATCTGTGAAAGGTTAACTTGCTGCTCAGCCACGTGGACATTCATGAAGACGTTTCACTTTAGGTGTCCTCTACTTCAGTACTTTACTCACAGCTCATTCACACATGTAGGCAACAGCATTCCTTAATTGGATGGAATCTGCAGTGCTGGTTGTGATCGGTCTCATGAAAAGAAAAGGGAAGGAGGAAAAAGCCTCCACATTGACTTGGTGGTCTTGACGAAATGGATGCAGAAGACAGCTTGAGTGTCAAACTGGAAACTGTTATTTTCCTTTTCCTTTTCTTTTTATCTTTCCTATCAGGTCTTCTGCCCACTTCCCACCCCCTTCTTTCAAACAGGAAAGACACTAATTAGCTGCTTTTTTGTGTTTTTGGTAAAACACCTATTGTTTTGCGTTTCTTGTTGTTCGGTGAACATTATTGTTTTTACTGCCAAATGAGCTTCAGTGGTTGATGTAAGGGGTCTCTTGGGAACTTAACTTTTTCCAGTTTAAGTGGAAAAGCTTTTTTGTTTGAATTGGCTTTTACTGGGTGCTTCAAGGTTTGCTCTTGGCTCTTTGAAGGGGGACTGAATAGCACTGTGTTTCCTTTGAGGTTCCAATGAATAAAGGATCCTATGTCCTGGGCACGTTTTGTTGATTTTGCTGTGTGTCCTCTCTAGTAGCCAGATGCAGATTCCAGGAAAATGACATATAAATGAATATAAGTAATCTAATATTATTACAATTTGCTTTGGCCATACTCCTGGTCTTATTCTACTTGTAGCAGATGGCTTTAAAGAGCATTAGCTATGTATATATTAAAAATAATATAAATATACCAATATTAAATATTATATTGATGTATAAATGTAATATACTAATATTTATATTAGTGTATAACAATTGTGTATTATATTAATATATATTTTTGCCTAGCATATATTATATACAAAATATATGAGTAATGAAATGTATTTCTATGGTTAATATGTTCATAATATTAATATGATATATCCTGTAATATTGATTATAAAACAATTATATCATAATATATAAATATATATTATTATCTGATATAATACACTATAGTTAATATATTCTATATAACACAATATATAATGTATTAGTATAATTGTATTATATAATATAAATATAATACATATATAAAACTATATATCTTTTAGTTATACATTACACATACGAGTATGTATAGCTATTTATAATTTTATTTACATAGGAATCTGGTCATCATAACAATTGATGTAAAAATATGCAATATTTTCAATCAAATGGGCCTTAACCTCACTACCTACACATAACTACTTTTAAAATCTTGAACCCTGTCTAACTCATGCTTCCATATCTCTCAACCGGCTTTTCTACACATGCACGTAGACACACATTTATACACGATATACATGTATACTACCAGTTTTCAGTTCAATGTATATAAATATATAATATATAATTATATTCCTGTGTATGTATACAGATATAAATCAAAGGTATGTGTATAGGTATGTATTTCATATGTTCATGTAAATATATCATACAAATAATGTATGTGTATATAAGTACATGACTGTATACATACATACACAGAAATATACTTATTTAAACAAAAGGGACCTAAATAAACATAGTTCTCTAAGAATAAAAAGTTATGTCTCACTGTTTCAATAACAGTTTATAGTTTTCTACTGTATGTGCTTCTATAATTGTTATGAACATTTCCCATTTTTGTTGAATGTTAAGTTGTTTTAATTTTTTGCCTTTTTTTGTTTTTTGTTTGTTTTTTTTTTTGGTACGTAGGCCTCTCACTGTTGCGGCCTCTCCCGTTGCGGAGCACAGGCTCCGGACGCACAGGCTCAGCGGCCATGGCTCACGGGCCCAGCCGCTCCGCGGCATGTGGGATCTTCCCGGACCGGGGCACGAACCCGAGTCCCCTGCATCGGCAGGCGGACTCTCAACCACTGCGCCGCCAGGTAAGCCCAGTTTTTTGCCATTATTAATGAAGTTCTGAAGAATACGGTGGGCAAGATTACTTGAAAAACTCTCCTAAAAGAAATGGGTTAGGTATGCTAGGTTAAATGTACACAACTTATTTTGAAGTGCGTGGTTGATTTTGGAAGTGTGCAGTCGAAATTTCCAGGACCCATGAAGGAAGGGTGGTACATGTGTAAGAGTTATAGCTCTATTAAGAGTGGATTGAAGATCTTGATAGCTTAGAACAGAAGCTGGAAATCCTGTTTTTATGGAGCCAAATGGCAAATATTTTAGGCTTTGTAGACCAAAGAGGCAAAATTGAGGATATTATTTAGGTACTTAGGTAACCATTTAAAATGTTACCAGTTAAAACGTGAAAATTATTCCTAGCTCATAGGCCATAAAAAATAGGCAGCTGTCTGGATTTGGAATACAGGCCGTAGTTGAATGACACACCTGGTATAGAGACTTGTTTTTAAATGGCCATGACCACATGGGAGGCAGGAGGTAAGACTCCATCCCTACTAGACGGGAAGTTAGAACTAAACCTATCTATCCCTAGCTTCACCTTTAATGAAAGGGTGTGCCAGGAGAAAAAAAATATCTGCTGGCAAAGGGAGACTAAGACCAAATTCTCTTGGCCTCTGCTCTGGGTAGGAAACAGGTAGGAAATCTTGAGAATTCTGAACCGCCGATCTGTGTTCACAGTGTTTGGGTTGCAAATTTATTTGCGGTCTTGCAAACAGAAGCCAAGAAATTAACTTAAAATGCTCCCAAATCGGTGGTATTCCAAACACAAAACTAAACCCTTTCTGGAGAGGTAGACCCTCAACACAGGCCTATAGCGTTCCCACAGATAAAGGTTAGCTAAACGTGAGCTCATGATCTAAATTTACACAATAATGAAGAAATCAGCTACAAGTGGAGAGAATCAGCAAAAACAATCAATACCAGACTTAAATTCCCAAGGCCATCCATCAGATGCTGGAATAATCAGGTGCCAGGCAGAAAATATACATAAAACTAGAACTGAAACAAGGAGCAAGGATGTTTTAAAAGACTGGGTAGGATCTTTCAAACATTTTTAAAGTACATGTCATTGATAAAGCTAAAAACTCGAAGGTCGTGTAATACAGCAGATTAATCGTGGAGAAGAGTGAAATTATGCTGTTTTTTAAAATATGGCAGATCAGATTTCCTGCCTAATTATATAAGTTGATTTATCTTAAAAAATACACAGTATTTTAAAGACTTATTGGCTGTAAAATAAGTTGAGGGTATTTCAAAGGGCTTCTCTGCAAAGAAAAGTGAGAAGTAGCAAAACACAGAAAGTCGAGGGGAAAAAATGTCAATATATACATCGGTATAGGGTGAACTAAGCCTTAGGCCAGCAACTATGAGGAGGAGCTGACCCTTAGATACGTACAACTAAGCTGGAACCTTCAAAAAGTTCAACTATTTATAAGTAAAAAGATTTATTAAAATGAATAACCAAGTGTTTTAATTGACATCAGAAGAGTAAAACAATAAACCCTGAGAACATAGAAAAATAGACAATAAAGATATGAGCAGAACTTAATAA
Source organism: Delphinapterus leucas (assembly GCF_059928025.1). NCBI lineage: Eukaryota > Metazoa > Chordata > Mammalia > Artiodactyla > Monodontidae > Delphinapterus > Delphinapterus leucas. The sequence goes on from NC_143129.1 coordinate 37,495,612, forward strand.
AACAGAAAAAAGTATAAAATTGAGGTGATTTAGTAAGTCAAAAGAATATTCTTTGAAAAGATTTAAAAAAACACACTTTGATTAAGCAAAACAAAAACGTAAGTAAATAATATACAGAAAGAATCAGGACAATGTTATAGCAGAGAGTGCAAACAGAGAGTATATGAAATGCCAGTAAATTTGAACATTTCTGTAAAGTGGACAATTTCCTAGCTCCTAAAGTTTACCAAAACTGACACAAGAGGAAATTTGTAGCTGGAGTTCTTGCACCAGTAAAGGAATTAAGTCAGTAGTTTACAATCTTTCACCAAGAAAATACCAGACCCGGCCAGATCATTTGGGAGGTGAATTCTATCAAACTTCTGTTAAACAGATAACATCAATATTAACAAAGAAAAACTTCTGGAGAGTAGCAAAGGAAGAATGCTCCTTTATTCATCTTATGAAGTCTATATAATCCTAATACTGAAAACAGATTAGGACTGTAAGGAAAAAGAAATTTACAGGTCAAATTTACTTGTAACTATAAAAGGAAAAATTTTAAACTATGATATTAGCTACCCAAGTTCACTAGAGTAAGAAAAAGCATGAGCAAGTTAGGTCATCCAATGAATGAAAAGGTAGTTTAATGTCAAGAATATATATCAATAGATTGAAATCACCACATTTTATTTCTTTCATCTGTCTCTTTAAAAAATTGGTAAGTACTTATATTGATCTCTCTTGTAGTAGGCACTGTGCCAAGTCACTTACATATTTACTCCTTTAAACCGTCTATCATCCCTGGGGGAAAGTTCTATTTTGCTTCCATTTCTTAGCTAAGACTCTAACCCCCAGGAAAGTAAAGCAACATTTGTAAGTTTTTGTGGATGGTCAGTGACGGGACCAGTACAGGAACATCCAAAGTCTGTGCTTGGAAACAGTGCCCCATGTTGACACTCACATTACAGATGAAAGGAAAGGAACCATGCACTTACCATATAGATTAAATCTCACATTACAGGTTAAAGGAAAGGAACCATGCACTTACATTATAGATTAATACCCACATAACAGGTTAAAGGAAAAAGAAACATGTGCTTCTCTCAAAAGTTGTAAAGAAGGCATATCCATTTCTAAATATATTTCCCAATTTCTTTGGCTTGTTTTCTGACCTTTGTAGTGCATTTTGCCATGAGGAAAATTTTAATTCTTATGTAATTAAATGTATCCTTTTTTCTTTGTATCTTAGAAAGGTATTCCTCATGAATAATTTATTTCAAGTCTCCCAGGTTTCTGATACTTTTACACTTTCATTATTTTTTAACTTTTAACTCGTTGCTGTATCTAGAATTTACTAATTCTATGATAGCTATATTTTCCCACTTTTGTTGAATAATTTTTGCTGATCCAAAACGTGAATTTTATTTTCATCTCAATTCCCTTATGCTCTTGCATCTAATTTTAAGATGCTTCCTATTCCACTGGTTGTTTTGTCTATCTAAAACAAAATGCTACCTTAAAAATAATGTAATTATAATATAATAAATGTCATTAGTAAACAGAATACAATATATAATAAATAACATAATATAAAATAACAAAATATAATTTACCATATAACAAGGTCAAAGGAGAGCAAAACTATACAATCACTTGAAATATCCCCCAAAAGATATTTTATAAAATTCAATATTCATTTGTAATTTAAAAGAAAGAGTAAAATAGGGATTGATGAATGCTTCCAAAATAAGAAGAAATTATATGTCTAAAAGAGAAAGAGGTAAGTGGTAGACTTTAGTGGCACTGGCAATAAATGCAGGACAAGATGAGGATGCCTGATATAATGTTAAAGAAAAAGTATTATGTAACATTGTTTTTGCTGCACTGATGAGTTCAGTGAAAAGAGAATCTCATGGAAAAGAGTATCTCGTTCTTCTTAATGTATGTACACTTGTCCATTGCATGAGCATAACAGCTTATTTAACCAATATGTTACTGATCTGCATCTGGAGTTCTAGGTTTTCATGGAATTTTATTATGCACAGTTGTTTCAAACACTAGGACTTCCTCTTACGTTTATATCTTTTGAAAGAAACAATATCTCCACAGATGATTTATCTGTGCTGGCTGCTAGCTGACTTTGGGTACTTCTCAGTTCTTCCCTTTACCTTCCTAGTCAATATGAAAAGGGAAGGCAAGAAGGTCTCCTGTTTAGAGACTGTAAAGATAGGTCTTGGCGATAAAGCCTTGGTGGTAAAGGCTAAAAGTATTAACCCAGAACAAATGTTTTTCCAGCTGTAACTGTGTGTGATTCCCTTGGCTTGATTCCGTAGAGGATGTAAGACAAGACTGTAGAATCTGCCCTCAAAGTGCTTCCAGTGGGATGAGCTAAGTCAAGTATGGTGGCATATCTAATTCAAGACAAAATATCACGTCTCCTTTTCTCTCCTGGCAAAACTTGGTGGAGTGAATGTAGAAGTCACTGTATGCTTTAAATTAAAGCAACACAATAAATCTTGTATTGGAAGGTGCTTATTCTGGTCTCTTTGTGGAGACGAATTGGAAATTGTCTAGAAGAAGGAAAATTAGGTTAACCAAAGTTAAACTCATAAATAATTGAGCATTAATTAAATATCTGTGGTCTATGTTTCTCTTTGATCATAATTTCTCCCAATTTATAGACCTCTCTGATACCTGATTAATCCTTGTCAAAGATGCAGTTAACAATGATTATTACTGTGTATTAGGTTTTGCCTGGGCCCTGAAGAAACTATCCTAAATCACCAGCTATGATTGTCACTTGATTTCCTCACAGAGAACAATCAGAACTCCTTGTCTTAAGTGGCTTGGGATGAGAAACTAGTTAGTCTCTTAGATACTGTTAGAGGACCCTACAGAGCCCATTGGTGAAAGTTTGGAAAACACTGGGCTTCTTAAAATTGATTCTTGTAGCGCTTCAGGAAAGATCACTGAACCAAAAGGATAACGGTGTTTCTGGTTCTGTTGTTAGTGCTCTCCATGGAAACATTGCTGAAGCTTCTGGACTCAATTTCCTTCCCCATGTGTGAATGTCACTGGAAATATGCAACTCCATTCTATCCCCATATAACTTCAGAAACTAAGCAAAATGAAGACTCAAAATTCACTTCAAATAATGAAATGAATATATAATGTAGAATGGAACTGGGAAAATACCTGGTTTAAATTCTGAAAAGTACCAACTATACAATTCTGGATAAGTTGCTTAATCTTGCTTAGTCTAATTTAATGCCCATCTCACAGGATGTTATGATGATTAATTTAATATCTTTGTATAACATACAGTGTTATATAATTTCTTCTTGTCTTTCTTGAGTAAATTCATATCCTTAAGCAACTCACTGTAAACAACAGTTACTTGCTTAAATTACTCTTATCTTCTATTATCAGCTGAATTGTGTCCTGCTCAAGTTAATATGTGGAAGTCTTAACCCCCAATACCTCGTAATATGACTGTATTTGGAGATAAGGCCCTTACATAGGTAATTGAGGTCAAATGAGGTCAAATGGGTGGACTCTAATCCAATATGACTGGTGTCCTTATAAAAAGAAAATATTAGGACACAGACATGCACAGAGAGAAGACCATGTGAAGACAAAAGGAAAACATGGCATCTACAAACCAAGAAGAGATACTTGAGAAGAAATCAATCCTGCTGACACCTTATCTCAGATTTCTAGCCTCTAGACCTGTGAGTGAGTAAATTTCTGTTGTTTAACCTCCTCAGTCCCTGGTACTTTGTCATGGCAGCTCTAGGAAACTAACACAACTTTTTATGGCCTCCTTGTCTCAAGTTGAAAGTTCAATATTTGGCATCATAGCTAGGAAACAAAAATATCATCTACATTCCTTGTTGTAGTCTTTCTTCCCCATTCTCATTGCTGGTAATTTCCATATTTGGGTCTGTTTTCTGTGCCTTGTAAACAGAGCGTTACGCTCATTTCTGGTCTTACTGCTAATATACAGTAAACGTGCAGATACTGAATAGATTTTGGAGAAGCGCAACATATAGTTGGCACATGTGTGTATGTGTGTGTATTCATATAATTTATACTTTTTCTCTATTTTTTTCCTTTGGTGTGAGCTAAGATTCTCTGCTTTTGTGACGAGTACTCCTGAATACTAATCCCTGAATTTAATTCACCAAAAATTGCCAAAAAAAATAATATGGGGAAAGAGAGAGTGATAGAGGGAGAAGAAGAAACAATCAGGCAAGGGCAGTACTGTGAATTGTTAGGGTCTTATTAATAAGATTATGTTAGTCTAGAGGAAATGACCGTAAATATCATCAGTGAGCCCAGTTGGCCTTTACTGACTGCTAGACACATCCCTGAGTTCTGTTCTTAGTCTCCAACTGTATGATTACTACTGTCTGGAAGTATTATTTGAACAACTAAAGTCACTTAATGGAAAAGGAATATGTCTTTAGAGAATCAACAGTAATTTTTCTATCTGATTACAAAGGACTGTTGACTGTCTGGAAACCTCAGTCATATTTGTAAGCAGGAAAGCATTGGCTATTAAAAGTGGATGATGTAAAGAGATGAGCAGAAACTTTGGCGATAGGTATACCTGGATTTAATTCTCACTTCTACCACTTGGCAGCTGGATAGCCTTAGGCAAGTTTCATACCTCCCTGAAATTCACTTAATTCAGTCTGTAAAATGGCATAATAACTTATTATAGCATCCTTTTAGGAATTTTAAATCAGTTCTTGAAATAAAAGTACACAATATATAGACAAGTATGGATTCCTCAATAGGTGCTTGACCTTTCATTTCTCCAGTATCCCAGCCGCATCAAATAAAGAAAAATACTTTTTAAAATTTACGAATATTTCATTGTTCTAAAGTTAAAGCCATAAAAATAGAAATAATCAAATGGCCTACTATCATACCATTAGAAGAAGAAAAACAACGGTGTTCATGAGAGTTCCATATTAGAATACAAGTTTTCCTTAGGTACCTGTTTATGTATGCTATTCTGCTCTTTACAATAAATAATTCAATTTAAAAGACTTAATTCCTCACTTTTAAGACCTTATTAGTTTACGAATTACATATTGACCTATGCTAAATTTTATACCGACCCATGCTAATGAATTCAGTACAGAAAACAAAAAACACTGCACTCAAGCAAACTACATATATATATATATATATATATATATATAACTTAAATGCATTTATATCCTACCGTGTCTCATAAAGCATTGTGGTATCTCAGCGGAATACAGACAATCAAATATAATGGCAAAAGCACTTAATATAAACAGGGCCAAGGAAACATAGACAGAAGATGAAGAAAAGATGAGGGAAATGTGAACAGGAGGACGTGTAGTTAATCGAGTTGTATGTTTTGACCTTAAGATTCTCTGTGTGGGGACTTCCCTGGTGGCACAGTGGTTGGGAATCCGCCTGCCAGTGCAGGGGACATGGGTTCGAGCCCTGGTCTGGGAAGATCCCACATGCCACGGAGCAACTAAGCCCGTGCGCCACAACTACTGAGCCTGTGCTCTAGGGCCAATGAGCCACAACTACTGAAGCCCGCGTGCCACAACTACTGAAACCCCAGCGCCTAGAGCCCATGCTCTGCAACGAGAGAAGCCACAGCAGTGAGGAGCCCGCATACCACAATGCAGAGTAGCCCCCACTCGCCCCAACTGGAGAAAGCCCATGTGCAGCAACAAAGACCCAACACAGCCAAAAATAAATAATAAATAAATTTATTTTTTAAAAAAAGATTCTCTGTGGATAAAACAACATGTAAATAATTGGTTACAAAGCCACATTATTTGAAGGTGCCAGGCTGCACATTAACAGTCTGACACAAAGGGACAGCACAGGAAAACTATTCAAACATAAAGATTTTTAAATCTTTGCAGTTTGAAACCTTTTAGAGCAAGTATAATGAGCTCGACACACATTTCAACACTCAACATGTTAATCACATGTTCAAAGTATGTCTCAAAGTCATTGGAAATAGTTGCTGTCTCTGTCTCTGATATGTAAAACAGATCTGTGATGTGTAAAACTCAGGAGGTATTGATATCCACTTTTTGGCATCTGAACAGGAAACAAAGTTGTTTCGCAGTGATAATAAAGAATGAAGTAAATGCAACAGTCAAATAAAAGACAAAGTACTGAAGGAATGTATTAACAAAACGAATCCAGCTAAATTCTGGTGACCTGGGGCCTACGATTGTACACACTGCATGGAAATACCCCAGCCTAAATACTGGCATAGGAGGAAGGGTACTGCTAAGCCCATCACAGTATAATCCTTTTAAATGTCCCTTTCAAGGTTGTCTGCACTCAACACTGAGTATAGGATATCTTCCCATCAGGCAGAAACACTGGCTGCCCAATGATTGACCAAGAAATTAACACACTAATGAATAAATGATGCTAAGTTATTTCTATCCCTGACAACAGGAAACAGCACACACTCTGTGTCAATGATATGTCCTCTTTCCCACTTTTCTAAATGGTCAATTATGTTTTTCCCTTCATTGCTTTATATCATGTGTGGCAGGCATGATGGGAAATGGCTACCAATGGTTCTGTTATTGATTTCTACCTTCCTTTCACTGTGGTTAAAGAAGATACTTTGTATGATTTCAGTTTCTTAAAAATGTATTGGTACTTGTATTGTGGCGTAACATATGGTCTTTCCTGGAGAATGTTCCATGTGTACTTGAGAAAAATGTGTATTCTGCTGTTGTTGAGTGGAGTGATCTATATATGGCTGTTAGGTTTAGTTGGTTAAATGTGTTATTCAGTCCCCCTACCTCTCTACTGATCTTCTGTCTAGATGTGTTATCCATTATTGAAAGCAAGGTATTGATCTCCAACTATTATTTTAGAACTATCTATTTCTTCCTTCAATTCTGTCAATGTCTGCTTCACATATTTGGGGGATGTTTGGTACATATATGTTTATAGTTGTTATATCTTCTTGATAGATTGAACTTGTTATCAACATATAGTGGCCTCCTCTTCCTCTTGTGATAGTTTTTGATTTAAAGTTTATTTTGTGTGATATTAACGTAGCCATCCCAGATCTATCTTCCTTCCTTCCTTCCTTCCTTTCTTTTTCTCTCTCTCTCTTTCTTTCTTTTTGTTACTATTTGCATGGGATATTTTATTCTATGCTTTAACTTTCAACCACCTTGTGTCTCTTGTAATCAAGTGAGTTTTTTGCGGACAGCATATACTTGGATTATGGTTGTTTTTAAAGTCCATTGGCCAATATGTATATGTTTATTGGAGAGCTTAATCCACTTACTTTTTCAAAAATTACTGATGAGGAAGAACTTAATTCTGTCTGTTTCCTGGTTGTTTTCTGTATGTCTTATGCGTTTTTTGCCGCTTATTTACTCCATTACTGACTACTTCTGTGGTTTGCCGATTTTCTTGTAGCGAACTCTTGATCCCTTTTTCATTTCTTTTTGCATATAGTCTATTGATATTTTCTTTGTGGTTATCAAGAAGATTACATTTACCCTTCTAAAGTTCAACCAATATCATTTGAATTGAAACCAGCTTCAATAGCACATAGAAACTCTGTTCCTCTACAGTTCCATTCCTCCTCTTTACATTATTGTTGTCACAAATTACACCTTTTATACTTTGTGAGCCCAATAACATGGACTTATAATTATTTTATGCATTTGTTTTTTCAATCATGTAAGAAATAAAAAGTAGGGTTACAAGCCAGTAGCGCAATACTGGCTTTAGTATCTGCCCATGTATTTATCTTTACTGGAGATTTCTATTTCTTTATACAGCTTCGAGTTGCTGTCTAGTGTCCTTTCATTTCAACCTGAAGGTTCAGTCTAGCATTTGTCATAGGGCAGTGTTAGGAAGTTGTAAAACAAACGCCCTCAGCCTTTGTTCATCTGGGAATGTGTTAATTTCTCCCTAAGTTTTGAAACCATTTTGGCCAAATATAGAATTCTTGGTGGACAGTTTCTTTCTTTCAGCACTTTAAATATGTCTGGCCTCTTGCTTCCGTGGTTTCAGATAGAAAATTAGCTATGAATCTTTTTGAGGATCCCTGCTTTGTAACAAATTTGTTATTTCTTTCTCCTCTGGGAGAAAAGATTCTTTCTCTGTCTTTTGGCATCTGAGAGTTTGATTATACTGTTTCTTGTTGTGGGGTTCCTTGAGTTTCTCTTAGTCCTGAAATCAGCCAAAGATTTACAGCAACCACACACATACTGAACCAGGGAAGAGGCAATTGGAAAATGGCAGGAAAGCTTTGTGGCATTTTTACTTGCCCTTGCCCCATCCACTGTTAGTGTAGAGATGGTCTTAAAGTGGTGGAGTCTTAATGCAGTGATAGTCTTAAAGTAGCGGCAGACCATTCGTAGTATGGGACCCTCAATCCTGCTTCAGGAGGGAGCAGAAGAGACAGTACTCTCAGATTACTATGTGTATCTGTTCTAACCTGTCTGGGAGCTACCTGAAGGACTGACACAAGATGCTCATCTCTGTCTTAGCTAACCTGGAACACAGTCTGGAAAAGCAGCGGTCATTGCTGTAAAAAAGTGCAAGGTGAACTAACAAAGCACAGATGGCTGGGGCAGAAGACTGTGCATTGAAATACAATAGACCACATAAGATGCAGGAGCAAAAGTTGGGGGAGATTCTTTGGGAACTTAGAACATACAAAAAGTACACACGTGTCCAGAGAAATTAAGAAAGCCGCATGCATACTCAAGATAAGATGCATGTTCTGAAAACACCAGAGGAGTCTCTAAGCTTTCACCATGGGCTGAGCCCTGAACTCAGTGCAGGTCAGCTAAATGTTGAAGGAGTGATCCAGCAATCTGCACAATGGGGAGAGGTGTGTGGTTTTGAGTGTGCATGTGGATGTGCTTGTGTATATTTGTTTTTGTTTGTCTTAGGTGCAGGAATTCAAGGACATCTCTGTCAAAACATTAGCTAAACATGAACTAAAGGAACAGAGACTTCAGTGCCTACATACGATAAGGAGTCATTGCAAAGCTATTTTGGAAAGTCAAAGTCATTACAGTCATTGCAAAGCTAGTTTGGAAAGGTCCCTAAACAAACAGACTACTACAGCCTTCAACAATCAAAAGCCCAGAAAACCCTGGGAAAGTGGGAGAATCTGATTTCCATAGACACCACATTATAATATTTGAAAGCCAAATGTTCAACCAAAAAACTCACAAGGTATACAAAGACATGGAAAAGTATGGTCCATTTAAGAAAACAAATTAATTGATGAAACCATCCCTAAGGGAGCCCAGACTTTTCTCCATTGCATATTCTTGCCTCCTTTGTCATAGATTCATTGACCATAAGTGCATGGGTTTCTTTCTGGGCTCTCTATTCTGTTCCAGTGATGGATGTTTTTGTGCCGGTACCATACTGTTTTGATTACTGTAGGTTTGTAGCACAGTCTGAAGCCAGGGAGCATGATTGCTCCAGTTGTGTTCTTCTTTCTCAAGACTGTTTGAGCTATTCAGCATCTTTTGTGTTTCCATACAAACTTTAAAATTATTTGTTCTAGGTCTGTGGAAAATGCCCTTGATATGTTGATACAGACTGCATTGAATCCGTAGATTTCCTTGGGTATGATGGTCATTTTAACAATATTAATTCTTCCAATCCGTGACCATGGTATATCTTTCCAGCTGTTTGTGTCATCTTTCATTTCTTTTATGAGTGTCATATAGTTTCCTGGGTACGGGTCTTTTACCTCCTTAGGCAGGTTTATTCTTATGTATTTTATTCATTTTTGTGCGATTGTAAATGGGATTGTTTCCTTAATTTCTCTTTCTGATAGTTCACTGTGAGTGTATAGAAATACAAAATTTATATATAGAAATCTATTGTATCCTGCAAATTTACCAAGTTCATGTTTGAGCTCGAATAGGTTTTTGATGGTGTCTTTCAGATTTTCTATGTATCATGCCATCTGCAAACAGTGACAGTTTTACTTTTTCCTTTCCATTTTGGAGTCCTTTTATTTATTTGTTCTTGTCTGATTGCTGTGGCTAGGACTTCCAAAACTCTGTTCAATAAAAGTGGTGAGAGTGGGCATCCTTGTCTTGTTCCTGATCTTAGGGGAAATGCTTTCAGCTTTTCACCATTGAGTATGTTAGCTATGGGCTTGTCATATATGGCCTTTATTATGTTGAGGTATGTTCCCTCTATGCCCACTTTCTGGAGAGTTTTTACCATGAATGGATATTGAATTTTTTCAAAAGCTTTTTCTGCATCTATTGAGGTGATCGTATGGTTTTTAGTCTTCAATTTGTTACTGTGATGATAAGAGACCTAAGACAGCTACAGAGGCTAAGTGACCTTTCCTTCCCTGAATGGGTAGGTGTCCTTGTTCTGCCTTCTAATTGAGTTAGTATCTGAGTAAAGAACTGCCAGGTGTCATTTAGTTCACAATACACTGCTGTGGCAATATAGAAATGAATTTGCCTAAGTCATTTGGCTTTTCTCAATTATAGTAGATGAATATACTGAATGAATACTTCAACTTAAGGAAATGTTCTTAAAAATATATTAATGTAGGCAACTTCAGTGGAGAACTGAAAACAAAACAAAACATTCAGGTAAAGGGTTGAAATAAAAGTACACTCAGTTGTATCCAGTTTCCTCTTGTAAATCTCTCTTTTTCATTTGAGTGGACAGTCACTTGAGAATATCTGACTTGGGGCTAAGGAAATCTAAGCCTTCTTGGGCACACTGTATTCTCTTATGTCATTTACTAAAGACACCAGTTGGGTTGCTGAAAAAAGCGTGGGAAAAATCAATCCCTCACATCCAAAGGGCGGCTCTTGAAAATATGTGGGTTGTTGTAGTTATTTTGCTCTTCTGGCCTCAGAAGTTCTAATCTTAACCTTAGCCCCTCATGGAGAGAGACTTTGTAAACCAATTGCCACATTACTCATTATGTGACTGTTGAAAAAGAGAAACCCAGCTCTTTTCCTGTGCTTTCAACCAGTTATCTTCTTCAAAAATCTGTTTGGATTGTTATACCTTAATCTTGCCTGGCAAGGGACTTACGGGAAGGTTCTTATTGTTTGAAAGTTTGGTGCCAGTATCTGCAAAGAAAGAAGAAAGATGTGTTTATCAAACATCCCAATAGTGAAGGTGTGTGAAAGCAACTTTTGAAAAAGTTAATCTGTCAGAGTTTAGCCGTATTATTACATTTTATTTTATTCATTGAAAATAAATAATTATCAATGAATCCTTTCTAGATTTTCTAGTTTCCCAAAGCTCCCTGTATTCACATTCTAAGAGGAAAAAATGGTATTTTAAGTCACTGCTCTCCACCTTATATTATTTATAATCACTCCTCGTGACCTCTTCCTTCCAAGAAACGTGATCCTGAGAAGTGTCCTTTGTTTGTCTTTGTGGAATAAGTGATGAGGATGCATCCTGGAGACCTGTGAGATGTTCAACTTGTGGCATAATGAAAGTAGGATGCAGAGTTCTGGAAAGATCTGGAAAGGTGGCTGGTAGAGTGTGGCCAGATGTGGGAGAAGAGAGACGTACAGAGAGAGGGAGAGGAAATTTTCAGAGGGAGAAAATGAAACAAATAATTAAATAAGTTTTGTTGTGTGGTGTGGGATGCAAGCCTTTCTCTCCCCCTTTCCTTCACAATGTCTTTGTTAAAGACTGTGTTTTTCATTAGTTTTACTAAGATAGGATTTGCCGTTTTGTTTGGATACTGAGAATGGACCCATGGAAACAGTTACATTTGGGTTATCTCTGACTGTCTTTAATGAAGAACATAAATATTGGCCACACTATCTATGCACATGCTATCACCATGCCTTTTTTGTTCTCTGTTCATATATCTAAGTCCTCTTCTTTCTTTAAGGTCAATCTCAAATCTCATCTGAAATGTACATTTATTGATAGATTCAACCCATAATGAACTGTCCCTTCTTTGTCCTCCTTAGGCTCTGATTATTTATAAAAACTCATTTTTGAACTTAGAAACTGTCCAATATGATATATTAGTTATTTCACCAGCATGTGTTATATCCTCAACACAATTATACGCTTTTGTGGGGCTGGGATCATACATTCTGTCATTTTTCTCAGTACTTACACTTACTTTGATAAAAAGCGCATTCATTCATCTAAACATCATTTATTGGGTGTTAATTAAATATCTCAACTCAGTAAATATTGTTTGAATGAATGCATGCATGAATGAGGGAGTGTGCAATAGGTAGCCTAATGTACCGCCCAATGTGAGAAAACCAAAAACATAAACACAAAAGCAAGCCAAAAAGTGGACCAGGACTTTCTGTAAAATATCCTGCTTTTTGTTGGATGATGCCATGAAAATCAAGATGGCGCCTGAAAGGTCTTAATAGCTGACCAAGAATAGTAAACAATTGAAATTCGCTCAGGCTTCTTCAACCCTATCACTGGACACATTTATAGCTCTCAGGAATGATATTAAAAGAAGAGATTAATAAAGCTTTTATAGATGAGTTGATAAATCTCTAAAGATTTAAGTCTTCATTGCCTCCTAGGTTTTCTCTATTTTGGGTTTCCAAAAGATTTCAATAAACCACAGGATAATTAAAAATTAGACATTCTCTTTCTTACCTTGATGTTTTTTGATGGTAAACACCTTTTTATTGTCTCCATAGTGCTGCCCAATTTCCACCAGTACAGTACTTAAGTGAATTTTGCTCTGGATGGTGGGATATATAAGATGTAAACGAATTGTTTGTATATGTTTTAGAATTCTTCAAAAGGGCCTGGCCATGGAAATGCATTGAATATTACTTAAATAACTAAAGTAACATCCTCAGAATTATTATTCTGTTCTGGTTAGGATACTCTCTGCTCTGGTTTGTTAAAATTTCCCTTTAGAGTGGTTTTAATTTTGTTTCTGATAGGGTCCTAGGATTTATTGCCACACCCATCCTGCATCTGTTTTTTTTTGAATTACTCTCCTTGCAGTTTCTGATTCATACAGGGCCTTACAGGTTAGTGACAACCTGGCCATCACAACGCTGGGAAGGACAGGCCTCCTTTTCAGAGGTGTTGATGTTTTCTGTACCTGAAGGTTTTCAAGAGCTATCAATCTTCCTCACCACCGCCCTTGGCCCTCTTAATGGACTAAGCAGTTCCTCATGAGATTTCTGTAGGATATCTGTACCAACTTCTCAGTATTGTTCCATCCTGAGTCTAAATTCCTGGCCTCAAGGTAATGTTAGATTTCTAGCTCCAGCCCCTATTTACATAAGGCCTATACTAAGGAACGGAACCCACAGACATCAGTCCGCTCCTCTTTCTCTGGATTTAATTTCTCTGTTACTTTCTGAAACATGCAGGTGTTCCTTTCTTTCTTTTAATCTCAGCTATGTGCTTTTAACTTTTTCAAAATTGACCCAGAATTTACATGTGTCTCCAGTAAGAGTACATTAAATTGAGCTTAGTCTGCTATTCTACTGGCATGTTTGAGATCCAGATAATTTGCTACTTAACTGGATTCAATGACCTGTTTATTTCAGGCATCTAAAACTCACCATGTTCCAAATTTCCCTCCTTATAGTTAGTAATTTTCTTGGGAATCTGGATGACATTAAATGGAATAAAGTTAGTGAGTGGCCCAGGAATGCCTGAAAGTTTGTTTGTCAGAGTGGCCAGGGAAAGTGAAGCAAGGAAGAAAAGCAAATGAAAAACAGAATCACATTATTATGGCTGAGTTTACTCCCAGGATTCCATGCAGAGCTCTCTGTAGACCTGGGTTGGGTTATAACTTATGCCAGAGCTCTACGTGGGGCTGACACCATCTCATGCCAAGCTCTCAGTTCTGGGCTAACGTCATCTCTGGTCCACTCTGTGGAGTGGAAACTTTGGAGGAATGGCCAATGTGTTCCGCGGCATAGGAAGAGGGAAATTGTGAATGTGACTTTCTAAATTGTGGAGGAACTAACCACTGTAAATGTGCCTTGAACTATGTTGTTTAATTTGACCAGTCAGATCAATGACTTTCCCCTTGAATGAAATGCTGCTACGTATATGAGCAGAAAAACAAAACTGGTATAAGGAAGAGATAGCTAGTGGGAAGCAGCCGCATAGCACAGGGAGATGCGCTCGGTGCTTTGTGACCACCTAGAGGGGTGGGATAGGGAGGGTGGGAGGGAGGGAGATGCAAGAGGGAGGAGATATGGGGACATATGTATAACTGATTTACTTTGTTATAAAGCAGAAACTAACACACCATTGTAAAGCAATTATACTCCAATGAAGATGTTAAAAAAAAAACCGGTATAAGGACATGGAGAGACTGGGAGTCTTATTTTCCCACCAATTAACTTTGCCTCTGACCATGACCTTCCCTTTGAGTCTCCTAGACCTTGGGGATGATCGCAGCCCCTTGGGTTGGGTGACGGCAACCCCATCTTCACTAGAACCTCTATAGTTAACTTTGATTTTTCCCACTCCGTCTATCCATCCCATGTATGCAGTCAGACATTTGATCTTGGACTTTTCCTGACAAAATATGCTTGAATATAACCATTTCTTTTCACTCCCACTGCTACTGCTATTGTCACTGCCTTAACTAGGGCTTTATCTTTAAGTTCTTTGTATAAATATATAAATATCTATATATAAATATAATATACAAATAAATAAAATATTAATTCTGATGATTTTGAAGTCTTTTCTTGATAAAGACTTTTCCTGATAAAGATACACAATATCTTATATAAATATTTTTGTATTATCTGTTCTTTTCTTAGAATTTTAGCCATATGATTCTATCTCTTGGTTTGTCTAGAACTTTTTGATTGAATGCTGGCTATTTTATTTGGCTTTTTTTGTTTTTCTCAGTGGAAACGTTGTTTTGCTTCAAAATATTTTATTCTACCTGGGAGTAGCAAATCTTCAAATTACAATTTTTTAAATGCTTTCAAATATCAATACTATAGGTGTCACAAAACCTAGAAAAATGACATTTAAAAATTAACTACTGCCAGATGTGTCTCTATAAAACTTTTCCCCCACTCTTTTAGCTATATATTCTTTAACTGCCTCCTCATACGACAGTTTATGTATTTTCGAAATAAAATTTTAAGAAATAAACTTTGCAGTTTTTAGACATAGATTTCTTGTAACATGGTTGATTAGAATTTGCTTCTAGTTATTAATAGTTTAGAAAAGTTTATTTCAGCTTCACAATTTATTATTGATAATGTCACATTAATTTTCATTGTTAACAACTTTGAGAAAACCTCTATGGATTACTTCCTCATAAGTATTTACTATTATAAATGCATTACTGATTTCAGTACTGCTATAGGTTTGTGCATTACAGGGATTCTGATAAAATACTCACTCACACCATTCCATTACACACATTGTTGATGGAGTATATTCATTTATTTATTTATTTATTTATTTATTTATTTATTTATTTTTGGCCGTGTTGGGTCTTCGTTGCTGTGCGCAGGCTTTCTCTACTTGCAGGGACTGGGGGCCACTCTTCGTTGCGGTGCACAGGCTTCTCATTGCGGTGGCTTCTCTTGTTGCAGAGCACGGGCGCTAGGCACGGAGGCTTCAGTAGTTGTGGCTCGCAGGCTCAATAGTCGTGGCTCACGGGCTCTAGAGCGCAGGTTCCGTAGTTGTGGCACACCGGCTTAGTTGCTCCGTGGCATGTGGGATCTTCCCGGACCAGGGCTCGAACCCTTGTCCCCTGCATTGGCAGGTGGCTTCTTAACCACTGCGCCATCAGGGAAGCCCCTGGAGTATATTCCTGACAGAAGAAAATTTCCGTTTTGACTAAGCATTGATGAGAACTGAATCTTTGACTTATCTTTCACATGCCTGATGATTGAAATAATTTTCCACAGAATAGCTTCTGGTTTTGTACTTTTCAGTTGTTTTTTTCTTCTTCAAACGCACATGCTTTGAGAGCTGTGAAGTGCAAGACATGGCTATATTGTAAGGTGGTTTTTGTCCTTATGCTTCTGTGTCTTGTGCTAGGTTAAGTCAGTAGAGTAGTCAGTATGAGTACTGGAAGTTATTCCTGTAATGGGATAGTATATAGTCAATTACATACGGCGGTGTCTGAAAATCACATAATAGCCTCACTTAAAACATCTCCTTAGGGCTTCCCTGGTGGCGCAGTGGTTGAGAGTCCACCTGCCGACGCAGGGGACACGGGTTCGTGTCCCGGTCCGGGAAGATCCCACACGCCGCGGAGCGGCTAGGCCCGTGAGCCATGGCCGCTGAGCCTGTGCGTCCAGAGCCTGTGCTCCACAACGGGAGAGGCCACAACAGTGAGAGGCCCGCGTACCACAGAAAAAAGAAAATCTCCTTAGCCAGATTTCAAAAAAGCCTGTGGCCATTCCAATATGATCCAACATAGCGGAATATGATAAAAGGAAAATTGGCAAAGAAAGAGACTCTGGTCTTAACCTGATGGAAGTTAAAATATCTCACTTTTGACAATTTTGCAAAAACATATAATTCCATGAACTAATTTCTAGGGTTCTTCATAGGACCTAAAAAGGAACCCATAGAATTGTGGAACAACAATAGAAGCTGCTGTGATGAGAAGCCCGGGCACCGCAACAAAGAGTAGCCCCCGCTCACCGCAACTAGAGAAAGTCTGCACGCAGCATTGAAGACCCAACGCAGCCAAAATAAAAATAAATAAAGATAGATTTATTTTTAAAAAAGTAATACTCAGGTTTGAGGCATGAGAAATATGATGAGGAGAAATTAGCTAATCCTTTCAGAACTTTTAAAATATCAAACTCAGTCTCTAAGATTTTAGCATTATATACAACGTTGGTTACTTACTAGTGGTTTGGGAAGGCCAATTTAAAATTTTCTGATCTTACTGTATTGAAATACACGGCCCTAATGTTTTCCACATCGACTACATGAATGATGAAGTAAAGTCAATCATGTATTTCCTTTCCAACTGGACAGAAAACAAAAATTTTAAAAGTGTTTGGACTACTGACTTTTGATTTCTTCTAAGGCAAGTGTATAGGTAATTTTTATTCCCTGATTAGGAGAAAAATGGTGGAAGAGGGCAGGGTTGAGAATTAAGATTTCAAGAGCGTGAGAGGTAGATGGCCGACCAGAGTTCCTAAGGTTCGGTGCCTGTAACTGTTGCCGCCGCTTAAGCCTGCCAAAGCAGTGGTACGGCTGCTGCCCTCGTATTTGCTACCTCTAGAAACATTCTTGCCAGTAGTGGCGGCAGCGGGATTCAATTACCCCCTTTTCTCACTCTCTCCAGAAGCTCCAGATGGCGTCTTCTGTGGGCAACGTGGCCGACAGCACAGAACCAACGAAATGTATGCTTTCCTTCCAAGGGTTAGCTGAGTTGGCACATCGAGAATATAAGGCAGGAGATTTTGAGGCAGCTGAGAGACACTGCATGCAGCTGTGGAGACAAGAGCCAGACAATACTGGAGTACTTCTATTACTTTCATCTCTACACTTCCAGTGTCGAAGACTGGACAGATCTGCCCACTTTAGTACTCTGGCAATTAAACAGAACCCTCTTCTGGCAGAAGCCTATTCGAATTTGGGGAATGTGTACAAGGAAAGAGGGCAGTTGCAGGAAGCAATGGAGCATTACCGGCATGCATTGCATCTCAAACCAGATTTCATCGATGGTTATATTAACCTGGCAGCCGCTTTGGTAGCAGCAGGCGACATGCAAGGGGCAGTACAAGCTTACGTCTCTGCTCTTCAGTGCAATCCTGATTTGTACTGTGTTCGCAGTGACCTGGGGAACCTGCTCAAAGCCCTGGGTCGCTTGGAAGGAGCCAAGGCATGTTATTTGAAAGCAGTGGAGACGCAACCGAACTTCGCAGTAGCTTGGAGTAATCTTGGCTGTGTTTTCAATGCACAAGGGGAGATTTGGCTTGCAATTCATCACTTTGAAAAGGCTGTCACCCTTGACCCCAATTTTCTGGATGCTTATATCAATTTAGGAAATGTCTTGAAAGAGGCACGGATTTTTGACAGAGCTGTGGCAGCTTACCTTTGTGCCCTAAGCTTGAGCCCAAATCATGCAGTGGTACGTGCCAACCTGGCTTGTGTATACTATGAGCAAGGCCTGATGGATCTGGCAGTAGACACCTACAGGCGAGCTATTGAATTGCAACCACATTTCCCTGATGCTTACTGCAACCTAGCCAACGCTCTGGAAGAGAAGGGCCGTGTTGCCGAAGCAGAAGATTGTTATAATACAGCTCTGCGGCTGTGCCCCACCCATGCAGACTCTCTGAATAACCTAGCCAATATCAAAGGAGACCAGGGAAACATTGAAGAGGCAGTTCGCTTGTATCGTAAAGCATTAGAAGTCTTCCCAGAGTTTGCTGTTGCCCATTCAAATTTAGCAAGTGTATTGGAGCAGCAGGGAAAACTGCAGGAAGCTCTGATGCATTATAAGGAGGCTGTTCGAATCAGTCCTACCTTTGCTGATGCCTACTGTAACATGGGAAACACTCTAAAGGAGATGCAGGATGTTCAGGGAGCCTTGCAGTGTTATACTCGTGCCATTCAGATTAACCCTGCACTTGCGGATGCCCACAGCAATCTGGCTTCCATTCACAAGTATTCAGGGAATATTCCAGAAGCAATTGCTTCTTATCGCACTGCTCTGAAGCTTGAACCTGACTTTCCTGACGCTTATTGTGATTTGGCTCATTGCCTGCAGATTGTCTGTGATTGGACAGACTATGATGAGCGAATGAAGAAGTTGGTCAGCATTGTGGCTGACCAGCTGGAGAAGAATAGGTTGCCTTCTGTGCAGCCTCATCATAGTATGCTCTATCCTCTTTCTCATGGCTTCAGGAAGGCTATTGCTGAGAGCCATGGGAACCTCTGCTTGGATGAGATCAGTGTCCTTCATAAACCACCGTACGAACATCCAAAAGACTTGAAGCTCAGTGATGGTCGACTGCGTGTAGGATACGTGAGTTCTGACTTTGGGAATCATCCTACTTCTCATCTTATGCAGTCTATTCCAGGCACGCACAATCCTGATAAATTTGAGGTATTCTGTTATGCCCTGAGCCCAGATGATGGCACAAACTTCCGAGCGAAGGTGATGGCAGAAGCCCATCATTTCATTGATCTTTCTCAGATTCCATGCAATGGGAAAGCAGCTGATCGCATCCATCAAGATGGTATACACATCCTTGTAAATATGAATGGTTATACCAGGGGTGCTCGAAATGAACTCTTTGCTCTCAGGCCAGCTCCTATTCAGGCAATGTGGCTGGGCTACCCTGGGACCAGTGGCGTGCTTTTCATGGATTATATCATCACTGATCAGGAAACTTCACCTGCTGAAGTTGCTGAGCAGTATTCTGAGAAACTGGCTTATATGCCCCATACTTTCTTTATTGGTGATCATGCTAATATGTTCCCTCACCTGAAGAAGAAAGCAGTCATCGATTTTAAGTCCAATGGGCACATTTATGACAATCGGATTGTACTGAATGGCATCGACCTCAAAGCATTTCTTGATAGTCTCCCAGATGTGCAAATTGTCAAGATGAAATGTCCTGATGGAGGAGACACCGCAGACAGCAGTAATACAGCTCTTAATATGCCTGTCATTCCTATGAATACTACTGCAGAGGCAGTTATTGAAATGATTAACAGAGGACAAATTCAGATAACAATTAATGGATTCAGTCTTAGCAATGGACTGGCAACTACCCAGATCAACATTAAGGCTGCCACTGGAGAGGAGGTTCCCCGTACCATTATTGTAACCACACGTTCTCAGTACGGGTTACCGGAAGATGCCATTGTGTACTGTAACTTCAATCAGTTATATAAAATTGACCCATCTACTTTGCAGATGTGGGCAAATATTCTGAAGCGTGTTCCCAATAGTGTACTGTGGCTGTTGCGTTTTCCAGCAGTGGGAGAACCTAATATTCAACAGTACGCACAAAATATGGGCCTTCCCCAGAACCGTATCATTTTTTCACCTGTTGCTCCTAAAGAGGAACATGTTCGGAGAGGCCAGCTGGCTGATGTCTGCTTGGACACTCCACTCTGTAATGGACACACCACAGGGATGGATGTCCTTTGGTCAGGGACACCCATGGTGACTATGCCAGGAGAGACTCTTGCTTCCCGAGTTGCAGCTTCCCAGCTCACTTGTTTAGGCTGTCTTGAGCTTATTGCTAAAAATAGTCAAGAATATGAAGACATAGCTGTGAAACTGGGAACTGATCTAGAATACCTGAAGAAAATTCGTGGCAAAGTCTGGAAGCAGAGAACATCTAGCCCTCTGTTCAACACCAAACAATACACAATGGACCTAGAGCGGCTCTATCTACAGATGTGGGAGCATTACGCAGCTGGCAACAAACCTGATCACATGATTAAGCCTGTTGAAGTCACTGAATCGGCCTAAATAATGACTGTGTGCACAGGAGAATTACCCTGTACCTGAGCCTCAACCTTCTGGGGGAAAGGCAACTACTTTTTCCTTATCCGTACAATACCATGTTGCAGATGGGTGACAGACAATGATAAGAAATAGCACAGCCAGACTTGCTTCCTGCATGATCATGATCGTGATAGGGAGAGACACAAGAGATGGGAAACTGCTGTTCCACAAGGAGTCTCCATAGAATTTTGCAGCATCCAGGTGTCTGGAAGGTCTGGAAGGTAAGTCTGGAAGGTCTGATCTCCCTTGGTCTTCCATGGGATGGATGGTTAGTGTGGAAGGGAGATAGAGATTGCCCAGCCATTTTGTGACTATCATGGATTGATTGAGTCTTCTGGATTAATATTTTTCTTTATATTTTGGGTATTGGAGCTTTTAAAAATGTTTGGTTTCAGGTATTTTTATTCATGTGAAGTGTATATGATTCTCTTGAGATAAGGTTTTAAGCTAAAATATTCCTTGTTTTAGTTTCTGAACTCTACAGATAAATGGGGACTTTGCTGGTGTAGTCTTTTTATAGGTTTTATAAACCACTTGAGCCTACATCAGTCATTTTAGTTTGTGACATAATGTTTGGAACTATCAGTGCTTTGTTGGTTTATAGATGATGGCTTAAATTCTTTTCCTGGTCCGTTTCCTTCTTCCCTTCCCCCCACTTTAAAAATTCTCCTGTAACTTGGCGAACAAAAAACCAAGTCTGATTCAAAACCTCCCAGAGTGTTTCTCTTAAACACATCTTCTGATGCCAAATGAAGTTTCTTAGGAGCGATTATTAATTCTGAAGGGCACAGTTGTGGTACTGTCACTGATGATAATAATAATGGATTTTTGGCCCAGAGTTTTGACCTATTTCACCAGTGTTTTACCGTTGACTGCCCCTCTATGCTGCTTCCAAAAGTGATAGTGTGTGTTAAGATTTTTACTTTCATTGCTAAAGTTTGTTTTTTTTTTTAGTGAGTCCTGTTCTTCCTTTTTCTTTCAGCAGAAATGAAATCCCAGGTAAGTATAAGTATTCAAATATTTGATCAGTAAGTCACAGTTATCTCCAGTACATTAAATAACTTTCATCAAAAAACATGTTATAGGTAAAAAGCTCTGAAGGACCAGCTATGTATATGATAATTATGTTTCAGACCTTCTAGGGTATTATATGTAATAACTTGTCTTCTGGACATGGTCTTGAAGTCTTTATGGATTCACCCTCAGTAGTAGTGAACTGCACTGCTACTTGCTTTGGAGTACAAATTAGACTTTAGCCCTCCTGGAGGTTGAGTTTTTGGTATTGAAAACCATAGGAATGAAATTATTGTATTTCAACAAAGGATCGAGGGCTCGAGGCTTAAACAAGGCAACATACGTTTGGGAAGCAGTCAGCCTTGAGAGCAGGTAAGGACATGCCAGGCATGCGGCCGCTGCTCGAAGGGACTGTCCCTACTTGTTCCGCTCCTTGTTCCATTCCATGGGAGATAAATCACCAGGGCCCAGAAATCAGAAAGAATGTAAAATGAGACAAGCAAAGCTGTCTGCCCCCTGCACATGCAGGTTATTTTTGATGCTTCTGGTTTTATGGGTTTTCTCCCAGGGAATTTAACCTTGAGCCGAGACAGTCTGTAGATAATGTAAACCACCATCTGGCAACCTTCTGATTTCTAGTCTATATAATCTGCAACTGTAGCATAATAAAATTTGCCTTGCAACCATCAGTTGTCTTGGTCCTTCTGACCCCATCCGTCGGTGCTACTTCAGTTCCTTACCCCTTCCCTTCTGACCCTGGGCGGTGAGATCCTCTTTCTCCGGCTGGTCCGCGGCAAGTGGCACTCGAACAGGGACCTGAAGCGTGAAGGCAATTAAAAGAAAAAGAAAGTGCAGGTAAGAGAACCCTTACGCAAAATATGTGTGGCCACCAGTAAAAGTGAAACTAATAGAGGCATAAGGCAATAGTCAGAATTAAAATAAGATGGGGCAAAAGGGCTCAAAGGAGTGTGAATTATTTGCTCAGGTTTTACTTTCGATGCTTAAAGCTCGGGGTAATAAAATTTCTACCTCACAGTTGACTGAATTTTTACAGCATATCCATGGTGTATCTCCCTGGTTTCCTGATGGCGGCTCTGTTGACATAGAAATCTGGCAGAAAGTTGGAGA
Organism: Delphinapterus leucas; assembly: GCF_059928025.1. Classification (NCBI taxonomy): domain Eukaryota; kingdom Metazoa; phylum Chordata; class Mammalia; order Artiodactyla; family Monodontidae; genus Delphinapterus; species Delphinapterus leucas. Next base: position 37,518,236 of record NC_143129.1, read on the forward strand.
AGATTTAAAAAATTATTATGAGTCTCGAGGGCCTACTCATACTCCTGTTGTTACATATAGTTTGTGGACTCTGATAAAAATATGTTTAGATTCTTCTCATGATAGTGTTGATTTGAATGTAAAGTCAGAAAAACATAAGCCTCTGACAGAAGGAGAGACTGTATTATCAGCTACTGTGTCGCCACTTCCTAAACCGAAAGAGCTAATTAATTTAAATATTTTAGATGAAGAGGAACATTTTGACTTAACAGATGAGGCTTGTAAACATAAAAGAGAGAAATATCCTGAGGATGATTTTCTAATGGCTATGATAGATAAGTCAGTGAAAAAGCTGCAGGTTAATAAGGACTGTCTTCCTCAAAAATCTACATCTGTAAAAATGCTCAGTCCCTTGCAGCGCGCTGTACAAGGAGCAATAAAACGAGGAGAAGATCCTATTTTCCGTTGTCCCGTCATAGAAAGACCTGATCCTAATAATCCTCAACAAGCTACTAGGGAGCATCAGTCTCTCCCTTTTAAAGTTTTGAAAGATTGAAAATCTGCCTGTGCTCAGTATGGGCCCACTGCTCCTTTTACTACTGCTATGGTTGACAGGAGAAGCTATTGCAGGAGAAGCTCTTCCCCCCGCTGATTGGAAGTCTATTGCACGAGCTTGTTTAAATGGTGGAGCTTATTTAATATGGAAGTTTGATTTTTATGAACGGGCTGCTGAACAAGCAGAAAAGAATGCTGCCCATAATATTCCAGTTGATTATCATATGCTGATTGGGGAAGGACAATATCTTTCTTTACAAGATCAATTAACTTATCCCTTTGTTGCTTATCCTCAGATAAATCATTTGGCATTACAAGCCTGGAGGAAATGACCTTCTACACACAAAACTGAGGATCTTTCAACAATTAGACAGGGACCTGATGAACCATATGCTGATTTTGTAGATAGGTTGTCACAGGCGGTGGGGAGACTCATTGTGGACGGACTCACTGGTACAATTGTAGTTAAGCAGCTTGCTTTTGAGAATGCTAATAATGCATGTCAGGCTGCGATTCGACCTTGGAGAAAACGGGGAACATTGGAGGATTATATTCGCCTTTGTGCAGACATTGGGCCTACTTATATACAGGGTGCTGCTGTGGCTGCAGCATTAACTAAAGTGGGGTTTAAAAACAATCAAAAGAAAACAAAGACTTGTTTTAAATGCGGAAAGGCAGGTCATTTTGCTAGAGAATGTAGATCTTTTAATTCTAACCCTAGTCCTTCCTTCCCTACTCAAAAACCTCCAGATGGTCAGAAAATCCCTGGTTTATGCCCTAAATGCAATAGGGGAAAACATTGGGCACAAGATTGTTGCTCAGTGGCCCACAAGGATGGGCCACCACTGTCGGGGAACTCCTCCCGGGGCCTTCCCCGGCCCCAACAAATAATAAGGGCAATGTCTGTGTATCCTCCTCAAATTATCAATCAGACATTAACCAAAACCAAAAACATACAATATCCTCGCTCTCCAGAGCAACACCAGGAAGCGCAGGACTGGAGCTCAGTACCTCCGCCTGATATGTATTAACTCCTGAAATGGGTCCTCAGGCCCTCTCTACGGGCATCTGTGGACCTTTACCCAAGGGTTTGATGGGACTATTATTGGGAAGAAGTAGTGTCACCATGAAAGGTTTAACTATTATGCCAGGAGTCACAGATTCTGACTACGAAGGAGAAATAAAAGTCATGGCACAAACTATTAAAAATATAATAACTATTTCTCCTGGTGATAAAATTGCACAATTGCTACTTTTGCCCTTTGTACCTCATGGACAAATTTGACAAAATCAAAAGAGAGAAACAAAGGCTTTTGGATCGTCTAATGCTGCCTACTGGATTCAGAAGATAGGGAAAGAACGTCCAGAAATGAAATGAACCATTAATGGAAAGGTTTTTTCAGGTTTGTTAGACACTGGAGCTGATGTCTCTGTTATGACGCAGATACACTGGCCTAAACATTGGCCCATTAGTCCTACTATTACAGAACTTCACAGAATAGGACAAAGTTCTTCTCCTATGCAAAGTAGTCAGTTTTTATTATGGCAAGATAGTGAGGGCCATTCAGGATACTTCCAGCCTTATGTTTTGCCTGGGCTGCCTTTAAACCTCTGGGGCCGAGATATATTAAAAGAAATCGGAGTATTACTTTATAGTCCAAACTCTCAAGTCTCTAATATGATGTTGGATCAAGGATTTCTTCCCACAAAAGGGCTGGGAACAAATCAACAAGGAACTGTCTATCCTATTGATGTGAAAATAAAAAATAATAGCCAAGGTTTAGGTTTTTCTTAGGGGCCTTGGATTCTCCTCCACTCACTGCTGATCCAATTACTTGGCTGACTGATGACCCTGTATGGGTGGACCAATGGCTCCTCACAAAGGAGAAATTAGAAGCTGCAGAACAATTAGTACTGGAACAATTAGGGCATTTAGAAATTTCCAGTAGTCCTTGGAATACTCCTATTTTTATTATCAAGAAAAAATCTGGAAAATATAGGTTATTACAGGATCTAAGAGCAGGCTAATAATGGGAACTCTTCAACCAGGCCTACCCTCTCCAACAGCCATACCACACAATTATCATCTTTTAGTTATAGATTTAAAAGATTGTTTTTTCACTATTCCTTTGTTTCCTGAAGATAGAAAACATTTTGCTTTTAGCTTGCCTTCCTTAAATTTTAAGGAAGCCATGAGGAGTTTTCAATGGAAAGTATTGCCTCAGGGCATGGCAAATAGTCCTACATTATGCCAAAAATATGTGGCTCAGGCCTTGACTCCTGTGAGAAAAAGGTTTCCATCGTTATATCTCATACATTATATGGATGATATACTTTTAGCCACTGATAATATTTCTTTATTAGGGACTGCTTTTCAATTTTTACAACAGTACTTACAATCATTTGGCTTGGTCATTGCCTCAAAAAAAATTCAAAGACAATCTCCATTTTTATATTTGGGAAAATACATTGATAAGACTACTATTAGGCCTCAAAAACTGCAAATTCGAGTTGATAATTTAAAAACATTAAATGATTTTCAAAAATTACTTGGAGATATTAATTGGCTAACGACTTCCTTAAAACTTACTACTGCTCAATTACAGCCTTTGTTTGATGTTCTTAAAGGTGACTCAGATCCTTCTTCTTCACGCTCTATGACTCCAGAAGGATTTCAAGCTTTACAAATAGTCAATAGATCTATCAGTTCTACACAATTAACTAGAATTCATACTCACCTTCCAATTTTCTTAATAATTTGTCCCACTCCTCATGTGCCTACTGCCGTCTTATGGCAAACTGTTGGAATTATTGAATAGATTCATATGAAAACTACACCCTCTAAAGTTATTAACCCTTATTATGAACTTATTAGTAATTTAATAATGCAAGGTAGAACTAGATGCTTACAACCTATAAGTATAGAACCTTCTCAAATTATTATCCCTTATTCAGTTAGTCAACAAAATTGGCTTTTTCAACATAGTAATGAATGGGGTCTTGCTCTTGCAGGATTTTCAGGTACCTTGGAATGCCATTACCCTGCTGATAAATTGATCCAATTCAGCAAACTTAACTCATATCTTTCCTTCTATAATTAGGCAACAGCCTGTTCCTCATGTACCTTTGGTTTTTACGGACGGTTCTTCTTCAGGAGTGGCTACTGTAATCATTGACGACGGAACAAACCTCATTAAAGAAACTTCCTTGACTTCAGCTCAACGTGTTGAACTGTATGCTTTCATTATGGCTTTTAAACATTTGCCTTCTATATCTTTTAATTTGTTTTCTGATAGTAAATATCTTATTAGCTTATGATTTCTTCTGGAGACTGCGACCATAGGACATACTAATAACCCTGAATTATCATCCTCTTTTCGTTTGTATCAACAGCTTATTCGTTCCCACGATGGTCCTGTTGCAGGTCTGTATATCCGTGCTCATTCTAACTTGCCTGGTCCATTGACTAAACTTAATGCGACTGCAGATGTTTTAAGTCGATGTAAACGTGATCTTTATCCTGTACATTTTCCTCCCAAGAATAGAGTTGAAGTTACTCCTCCTCCTCAATCTCTTTTCCCTAAAGCAGGACATGTCCCAATTTACTGTACTCCTCCTTTCCGTTCGTCATGCTGTCAAGAATGGCTAATGTACTGCATTCATTATCTTCATACTGTTGATACTCATGGTCCGTGTCCTGGACACCCTCATATTATGGTAAGTTATGATCAAACTGCTTCACAAGCAGCACAGCCGTTGCACGCTCTACACCGTCAGTCGACGGCTACATTACACACACAATTTTCCCTTACTCGTGAAGCCACCCGACAAATTGTTAAGCAGTGCCCACAATGCTTACCTCACCTTCCTGTTCCACATTATGTTGTTAATCCTCGTGGATTATTACCTAGACATTTATGGCAAATGGATGTTACTCATATCCCGTCTTTTGGGAAATTACAGTTTGTTCATGTCACTATCGATACTTATTCTGATTTCCTCTGTGTTACAGCACAGACCGGAGGAGCTACTAAACATGTTATCACTCATTTATTACACTGTTTTGCTTTCATGAACCTTCCCAAAATTATTAAAACAGATAATGGGCCCGCTGCTTTTGCAACATTTTGTAATTCATTACAAAATTACCCATATTACAGGCATTCCATATAACCCTCAAGGACAAGGTATTATAGAACGTGCAAATAGATCTTTAAAGCTAACCATTGAAAAAATAAGAAGGGGGGAATTGTATAGAACAACACCACATAACCTTATAAATCATGCTCTGTTTATTTTAAATGTTCTCACTGTTGACAAATTTGGCTGCTCTGCAGGGGGAAGGTTTGTGGCTGAGCCAAGATTGGCCTCTCAATCTCCGGAGGTCCTCTGGAAAGATCCGTTAACCAGCACTTGGCATGGTCCTGATCCTGTGTTGATTTGGGGACGTGGTCACGTGTGTATCTTATCCCAGATCAGCGCCTGGACCTTGCTGGCTTCCTGAGCGCTTAGTCAAGCAAATAGATGGCTCGCCACAGCTCACCTAGTTCAGAAGATGAAGAAGCTCTGCACCTCTCCGGAAAATTTGACAGTGTTGATTCAGAAAAAGAAGAAGAAGAGGAGACCACTTGCCAGGACGACTCAAAGGAGTGATGTTCCAACTTGGGGACAAATTAAACAACTGGTTTCACGAGCTCAAGAGTCAGTGAAACAACAGAATAATCCTGTTACACCTGTAACTTTATTTTTGGTTATGTTGGCAACCATTTCATGTGTTCCCTCTGTTAATGCAGCAACTTACTGGGCCTATGTACCTGATCCTCCACTATTACAACCCATATCTTGGTCTGAAGCACAGTTTCCTGTATTTTACAATGATAACTGTTTATGGGCCTCTTATTGGGAATATAAAACAAATCAATATGTATATTATACTAACTGGTTTAGTACCTATCCTGTCTGTCTTAGCCCATTGCATCTGGAAACTGGATGTGTAAAGGCTATTAGTTATGAGCATACAGATGTTTATGAGGGAACGGATCAATCAGTTAGTTTGTCAGGCTCTCCAGGCATCCTTCGTTTTACAGGAACCAACATTATTCTTACATGCCCGGCTACCAGCCGACGAGAGGATCTTAAGGAGACCATCATTTGGTATAAAATGGGCAAGCTATTAATATTAGAGGTCGAATCTCATACGCCTCACCACTTAGGGATTCCGCTATTACTATAGCCAAGGTTACAGGTGAAGATTCAGGAAATTATTTCTGTATGAAGCGTTTACTTGGAGGACAAGGGATACTTATAGCTGGACATAAGGTTACTATGCTTAACAGAAAATCAAAAAATCAATTGCCTCCTTTTATGACTGTTAACTTTCCTGGATCCAGTTTTGAACGTTGCAATGCATCTTGGAATAATAACCAAATATGGTGTACTATAGATTATACCAAGGTGTCAATTCTTATCTCTTCTTTTCCCATCATAGATAGGTTTATCACATTTCAAAAGAACAGGGATATATGGAAACTAGCTCTAACTTATTCCAATACACCTGTTATAACTTGTGTTGCTCCTCCATATACACGTTTGTGTGGTTCTATTAACATTGGTAATTCTTCCAAAGGAGAATATAATATTAGCTATGTTAATTGTATTTTTAGCAGTTGTATGTTCCCTTCTGCAGGAACGCAATCTGTGCTTATACTAAAGCAACCCATGTATGTTATGGTGCCTGTACATCTGAGAGAACCTTGGTATGAAGATACTGGAGTACAGGCATGGGTGGAACTCTCTAAAGCCTTGCAGAGAAGGAGACGCTTTCTTGGGTGGCTAATAGTAAGTTTACTTGCCTCGGCTGCTCTGTCTGCTACCGTGGCTACTGCCGGTCTTGCTCTTTCACAGAGTATTCATCATGCTCACTTTGCTAATCAGTTATCTCAACATACCAGTCTTGCTTTATCTTTACAAAGTCACATAGATTTACAGATTAATAACAAGTTAGATGAATTTAAAAACGCAATTTTGGGGATTGGAGATCAGATGGCAGCATTAAAATTGAGGATGCGTTTAGCTTGTCATGTAAAGTATACATGGATGTGTGTTACTCCTTAAAAGTACAGTGACTGTATTTGAGAATGGGAAAAAGTAAAAATGCATCTGCTGAGTGTTTGGTCAGATAATAATATTAGTCTTGATCTTAAGAAATTAAATGCTGCAATTCAGGATATACAAAATACACATCTTGATGATATTTCGCCAGAAGATGTAATTCAAACTTTACTGGACCGGGGCTTCCCTGGTGGCGCAGTGGTTGAGAGTCTGCCTGCCGATGCAGGGGACACGGGTTCGTGCTCCAGTCCGGGAAGATCCCACATGCCGCGGAGCGGCTGGGCCCGTGAGCCATGGCCACTGAGCCTGCGCGTCTGGAGCCTGTGCTCTGCAACGGGAGAGGCCACAGCAGTGAGAGGCCCGTGTACCACAAAAACAAACAAAAAACAAACAAACTTTACTGGACCATTTAAAGTGGTTAAATCCTCAGTCTTGGATTACCGGAAGGTTGTCAGGATTTATTACCCTGGCCATAATTTGCCTATTATTGATATTAACCTTCTCATGTCTGTTTCATATCCTCATGCAACAGTATACTACTCTCGGCACTAAACTTCATGGAATTATTTTGCAGCAAAAGTTAAAAAATAAAAAAGGGAGACCTGTGGGAAGCAGTCAGCCTTGAGAGCAGGTAAGGACATGCCAGGCATGTGGCCGCTGCTCGAAGGGACTGTCCCTACTTGTTCCCCTCCTTGTTCCATTCCATGGGAGATAAATCACCAGGGCCCAGAAATCAGAAAGAATGTAAAATGAGACAAGCAAAGCTGTCTCCCCCCTGCACATGCAGGTTATTTTTGATGCTTCTGGGTTTATGGGTTTTCTCCCAGGGAAGTTAACCTTGAGCCGAGACAGTCTGTAGATAATGTAAACCACCATCTGGCAACCTTCCTTTTTCTAGTCTATATAATCTGCAACTGTAGCGCAATAAAATTTGCCTTGCAACCATCAGTTCTCTTGGTCCTTCTGACCCCATTCGTCGGTGCTACTTCAGTTCCTTACCGCTTCCCTTCTGACCCTGGGCGGTGAAATCCTCTTTCTCCGGCTGGTCCGCGGCACACATGAATGTATGGTTTTGTCTTGCTGTACTGCACCTGTGCTGTCTAGTAACAGATATTTTGTCTGCTAGTAGCGTTCTGGATTATGTCTCTCCACAGCGCTGAGGCAGTGCACCTATTCTGTAGTTGCAGCTGATGCCTGAATGTATCCTAGCTGACAAATTATTGATTAGTAAGAACTTGAATTTCTGAAAGATTTGTACTGTTAACCAAAATCTGAGCAAGGAGTCCCAAATGTAATTCTTAGCCAGAATTACATGTTAATGAACCATTTAACAGTGTAAATCAAGGAACATCAGTGTAAGGATTTCTTTTAATTTATTTTTTACCTGCTTGAAATATCAGTTAAAGTTTGCCAGCTTGGTTGCAGATGAACGGACGTTTGAAGTTCACCAAACTACTTAATGTGGGATAGGATAATAGATTTCCAGCGCCCTCAAGGCTGTGACCTTGCAGCCATTTTACATAGCACATCCTCCTCCTATAGGGATGAACCTTTCCCTGGCCCGAAAAGTGGCAGCTCTGTTGAAGCTTTGCTTATTGTAACAGGCTTTTGTTTCCAGGTTACATGTCTGTGGAAGACTTAATTCTGAATAGAGATATAGATATTACTGGAAACTAATTGTTTTCTCTATTATACTCTGATTTATCAAAAAAGTAAAACATTTAAATTGTGCTACATAAATTCAGAAGTTGTCTTGCAATCTTTAAACAATAAATGAATGAGTTGCCCTTAAAAAAAAAAAGAATTAAGCAGTTAGGCTTTGTGGGCCATATACAGTTTCTGTAACTTCTCCTACGCTTTTTTCTTCAACAACCTTTCTAAACGTGAGAACCATTATTAGCTCACAGTCCCACAGATCCAGGCTGAGAGCCTGATTTGATTTGTGGCCATTTTTTGCCGATTTCTGCTCTGTGTCCTTACTGATGCAGAGGAGGGGGACCATGTTTGAGTAATCACTTCTTTGAATCAACTATTGGTCTTCTGGGGCTTGTCCTTACTCTCCTACAGTCTCTAATCAACATGGCGTCCAGAGAAATCTTGTTAAAACATAAGTGAGGTCATGTCACTTAAGTCTCTTCAATGGCTCCTTCACAGGAAAAGCAAAGTCCTCAAAGTGCGTCCACAGCCCTAGAAATGTGGGCCTCTGTTTCCTCTCTGTTTCCTTCTCTCCAGTTTGCTCCCTCTGTTTTCCACACACTGACATCCTCTCTGCTCCTTGGATACTCCAAACCCACTCTTGCCTCATTGCCTTTCCATCTGACTGTTCCCTCTGCTTGTACTATTCACTTCCCAGATATGCACCTTGCTCCCTCTCACAACCTTAAGTTCCCTCTTATATTTTATCTTCCCCAGAAAGCCTCATCGATCACTTAGTTTCAGATTGCAGCCTCCTCCTACCAGCTAACAATCTCCATCTCCCTTCCCTGCTTGCTGTTTTTCTCCAACACTTACCTGATATACTATTCTATCCATTTATTTAATTTTTATTTACATGTTTATACTTATGATTTTTTTTGTTTGTTTGCGGTACGCAGGCCTCTCACTGTTGTGGCCTCTCCCATTGTGGAGCACAGGCTCCGGACGCACAGGCTCAGCGGCCATTGCTCACAGGGCTAGCCGCTCTGCGGCATGTGGGATCTACCCGGACCGGGGCACGAACCCGTGTCCCCTGCATCGGCAGGCAGATTCTCAACCACTGCGCCACCAGGGAAGCCCTATACTTATGATTTTATATTTGCTTGTTTACTTTTGTCTCCCCCCTCAGCTCAAGAGAGACTATATTCATCTGTGCTAATCACTGCTGTGTTTCCTGAACATGCCTATAAATCATACTGAAGAATGGTGCCTGAAAATTGGTAAGGGATCAATCAGTTTTCTTGGCTGGATGAAGAAATGTGTTCATAAATTAATGAACAGATCTTCGGGGCTTCTGACTTGAGGACTAATGGGAAGAGGATGGCAAATGGTTGGGACAGGGTACTGCAAGAAGTAATATTTGGAGTACTCTGATAGCTATCCTAACAGATAAGATTGTGTTCATTTAAGTAGTTTTAATGAGAGAGCTGGGAACTAGGGACACACAGCATTAAGGTTTTTATAATGCATTCTGTAGAGTTCTTTTTAAGTCTGTACAAATATCATTGAAAATATATGCATACATATACACCTCTGTTACTTTACTTAGTGCTTTACGAGAGCCCCTCAAGGAAGGGATAGTAGCAACTCTCAGTATCCTTCCTTTATGATGAGCTTAATTTATTCAAAGTTACATCATAATTTATTTGTAACTGTGAAACTAGACTTAGTTATTGAATAGACCCTCCCTATGACATTAATAAAACCAACAAAACTTTGTTCAGTTTCCAATGATAGACACACTACAGACTCAATTATGGGCCATCCAGTTTAATGAAGGGAAGAAGTGATTGAACAAATATAGAGCAAACAGAATATGAAGTTTTATCCTCCATTAATATTAGTAACGGATAGTGTGGTATCCAATGCCTTCAAGATAGCTTGAGACCATCATCTCTGTGTCATGGGCAGGGGGATATTCAGCCAGGATGTCTTTCACTGTCACTGGGAAAAATTTCCATAATATATAATATATACTGAAACTGATATGGGGCATTTGGGTAATAAGGAATCCATTAGCATATTTTTCCGGAAGGCTTGACTGCAAAATGAAGACAGTAGATTTGGACACTTTCAGCCATGAAGAAGTTGTTTGGATATTCATCTTTATGCCTAGTGAAATAAGCTTATTTCATCTCTGCAGCTTCCCATATACCATTTTCCCACCTCTGTTTTATCTTTGGAAAGACTTTTAGAAATTGAAGGTCAAGTTAAAAAGTGAGTGACAACTTAAATGATATATGGAATATTTTGCTGACTTACAAGAGCATGCAGAATTAAATATGACCCAGTTCAAATGTTTATTTTAACGTGTATGTTGAGGTGGAGTTTTCAAGGTGCCAGAAAACAAGAATTCACCTTCCAGTGTGTGTTACCAGTTCTGTTCATTGCACATAATCATCTTCATAAAACATACTGTTTTCTATTCACCTGGTATATATATCAATTAGTTTGAAGAATTTCTCAGATACCTCTTAATATGTAGTGCTCCAATTCCAATCTTGCCATGTCCTGTACCAGTGACACAGCACACAGGAGTTTTATTTCTCTTTATTTCTCTGGGTTGTTCAGAATCCAATGAAAGAACAATGGAATGGGATCCAAGAGATCAGGGTTCGTGTCCCAGATTTACCATAAAATAATTGTGTCCTCTTGGGAAAATTATAGTCATTCTAGGTCCCTTTTCTTTACTTTGACAGAGCTGCACTAGATGACCCCAAATAATATAGCACTCTTTCAGTAGTAGCTTAGATGTTATTGGTATTCTGAAACAAATGAAGACAATGACACATGAAGCTGTGCAACATCTCTGTAACTCTGTTGTCTTAGAGTTGCCTCCATTTTACAGATGATAAGATGACTGCATAGAAGTAGATGTTTGGAACCAGCGGTTCCAAAGTAAGTGGAGGTAAACCACAAATTTCCTTCCTTCCTGAAGCTCACTTAGCCAAAACATAGGCTTCTGAATATTAAGCTGTAAAGCATATTATCAGTACATTTTAAAAGAAGCTATTCTTCTAGGGTTTCCAATTAATAGCAGGAGGTTTAGAAATTATTAAAAGATCATCTAATTTTGTGAGATTTACAGTTCTAGTTTCCTGTCAGGCACGTTGTATCAGTGCCAGACAATCATCTGAGCTTCTGGATGCTTCTCTGAACCTCTTGAAGTTTTCTTCTTGCTATCTGAAATTCATGCCAGATAAGCCTTTTTCTAGAGCGTATGTACAGACTTGTGTAGTTTTATATAGGAAAGCGATGCAGTGATTCAAGTCGGGGGTTAAGCCCTCATTATCAGAGTGGTATTGAGCTCCTGGTGAAATATAATCATCATTTCCTCAGAAGCGAAAAGCAGTTATCTCAGGTGTATAATCCCATTAACTATTTATACATTTACATATCATGCATGTATTAATTGTACCTACGAGGTGTGTTCTCTTTGGGAAGTACAAAGCTCTTTGAGACATAGGTTGTTCATTTTTTGGTTTTCCCACAAATACTGTGACCCTTTAAGCAGGAAGGTCTATATTTTACTAACATCTAGAACCAGCAGTTAACACGGTGTCTAAGATGTAGTCAATAAATATGAAATAGATAAATGAACACATTTTTATGTAAGGGCCAGGACATGGACAAATAGAAATTTTTCATTTTCAGTCACAAAGCAACAACAGACATAAAAATGATACAGACAACAAGTGCTACGGTCATTCAAAGAAGGCATAGAATAGATAGAAGGATCTCCTCTATGGCACAGGGAACTATACTCAATATTTTGTAATAACATCTGTATGGGGCACCTGCTCCACACCAGGCCCTATGACAGGTGCTTACGTACTTTCCCTCTCCCCCATCCTATGGGGAAAGTACCTCTGCTATAGATTTAACATTTGCCTCCCCCAAAATTCATATGTTGAAATCCTAACCCCCAAAGTGATGGTATCAGGAGGTGTGGCATTTGGGAGGTGATAAGGTCATGAGGGTAGAGCCCTCATGAACAAAATTAGTGCCCTCATAAAAGAGACCCCGCATAGGTCCCTCGACTTTTCTGCCATGGGAGGTTACAGAGAAAACACACCAACTGTGACCCAGGAAGAGGATACTCACCGGACTGTGAATCTGCTCGCACCCTGATCTTAGACTTCCAACCTCCAGAACTATGAGAAATAAATTTCTGTTGTTCATAAGGTACCCAGACTCTGGTATTTTGTTATAGCAGCCCAAATGGATTACGATAACCTCTGTCCTTAGGTTTCAGACCCAGAAACTCAACTTTGTAGAGGTTACGAGGACCCTAAAGCCGTTCAACCAGGCAGAGGCAGATTTGAAATTTAAGTCTCCAATTCCACATGTAAGTCTATCAGACCCTGTCTTCAGACATGATGTCATGAACAAGAGCTAATGCAACAAAGAGTTTACATGCAGCAAAACAATTAGCAAACAAAGTAAGAATATAGTAGACCGACTGTTTTTGTCACCCAATAGCCATTCACCACTCTTCCAGTTGAACAGAAGCCATGCCCCGTGGGCACATTCAGCCCTGCTGTTTTCACTTCCCAGATTTGAGGGGTAGGAAATTATTATCCCTCCTGGCCATCGGCACCCTGACCTCTACCACCCACCGGGCCAGCTTCAAGAACAGCTGGATCCACCTGTTCAAATGAAACAGGTCTGCTCTCTGTGGTGTTGGCTTCTAGTTCAAGCAGCTCTCCGCACATGATAGCAAAGCTGGCTCCCAGCGGTTGCAAGCATGAATCCTACCAGCCTAGCAGTCCCAACAGATACCTTTTAAGTATTTTTTCCCCAAAGCTCCAGTTAAAAGTCCTAGGCTGATTCCAATTTGATCTGCTCTGGACAAACATTTTCTTTAGAACCTAGAAGGCTGCCAGACAAAATACAGGATGCCCGCCTCGTTAAAGCTGAACTTCAGATAAACAGTAATTTTTTTATAGAAGTATGTTGCATGCAATGTTGAAGACACCCTAAAAAGTCGTGGTTTTCACCTAAGGTTCAGCTTTAACTGAGCGCCCCGTGTGGGCTTTGCCGGCTGTGGTGGGCGCCGAGCGGGGTCGGCGGGGACGGGGGGGGGGGGGGGGGGGGGGGGGGGGGGGGACTGTGGCCCGAGCCGTGTTGCACACCCAGCCCACAGCGTGCAGGGAGAGAGGGGCAGCCTCGTCTCCGCTGCAGGAGCTGAGACGGGGAGAAGGGGAGCGCCCCAAAAGGAAACCAGCTGCCCCTCCCAGGAGAGAGGAGATGGCTGTTCAGCAGCCAGAAACAGCAGAGGAGCCCGAGCACAGAAGCGGCGGCCTCTGAGGACGCGGCGCACATATTTCTGGTGGGCAAGGGGACCCGCGGGCCGGTCCGTGGGAAAGAGGGGAGCCTGCGCCGGCCCCTCCGCCTCCCGAACCTGTGCGTTTCCCTAAAGGAGCAGCAGCAGTGCAAACTGACGGTTCACAGTTGTGATAAATCTCCTTAGGAAAGCACTTCGATTAAAGTCACATCTAACTAGAACGCAAGAAGTCACCCCTGAACAAGTCAATTGGGAGGGGGCAGCTCTGGGCGCTCACCCACCCCGCTGCTGTTTTGCTTTCCCCGCAGGACGAGGGCCGCTCACTGGGTCGCGGGGACAGCGCGCTGTCTCAGCTGGGGAAGAGGCGCTTCCTCAGGACACATGCAAAACCCAAAGTGTGAAAGGAGGCCTTTATTCCATTCCTTTGGGGGATTTCTTAATGAACGTAAAGCCCAACTTGGTTTCAGATCTGCCTGTCGTTTCCATGACAGAACCTTCCTGGGGGGTCCACCAGCAGCGGGGTGGCCAGGCGCCACAGGGCTGTGCTCTCCTTCCCAAGCCAGTTCATCTCCATCTGTAGCATTTTCAGAGAAACTCTCGGATAGGTTTTCTCCAACAGGTTCTTTTTCCTTCACTTTATAAAGTCATTCTCCTGCACAAAATGAACGGCCTGAAGACATCACTGAGCCTCTTTTTCTCCCAGGGTCAGGGCCAGCACGGCCCCCAGACCACAGGGGCGCAGGACCTCACAATGGGCTTCAGACCTTCCCCTCCCCTCCCGCCCCTCCCACCCTGCCCTACCCCTCCTCTCCTCCCCTGCAGAAATCACATCCCTTTCTCCAGACTCCCCACTTCAGCTTGAATTCCAGCAGATCTTTACCCTGCCAGTTAGTAATTCAGGACTAATTAGGTGATTGCTTTCATTTATGGTAGCACTTGGGGGGGGGATGAAATGGCTTTGCCCCTATTCTTGTTGGAAAAATAAATTACACCCACTGTCACTTGAGATCTTATTTTCCCCCCAATCAAGCAAATTAGCAGCGTGGTTCATTTTCCCAGCATTCACTCCGAAACAGACGGCAGTGCCCTGGAACGTGGCTTAGAGCTGTGCGGTCAGTGCAATTGTTTGGGGCTGTTTGTGCCGACAATGACAGGAGACGACTGTCTCCCGAAAGAAGAGTGGCCCTTGTCTTGCTTAGGCCAACGAGCTGCCCAGAGCGCTGCCCGCCTGGCTTCTGAGGAAGATGTACACCGCCATCTAGTGGAGATGGGGGCTCATTGCAGTGTACTCGTTCTCCCGCCTTTCCTTCTGGCCGGTTAACCTCAATGTCTGTAATGAAAGTGCAACCCCATGCTTGCACAACGTCTGTCTTGTCAGTAGCCCTCTTTCATCTCGATGTTTAGGTCCAAGACAGGATTGTCATTGTCTGAGCAATAGGTATCTCTGTGAAGCTGGGTAGTTCTCCCCTGTCCCAAGTAGTGTGGGAGGAGACAGTCAGCACCTTCAGAGGCGCCTTCATCTCTGCAGCCTCGCCATCACTCCTCATCTCGCCCACAGCAAGCCCGATTCCAAAGTGCACAGGGTAGAGGCGTTCGAAAGTTGGCTTGTTCAACCAGGGGCATTGCCACTTCCCAGCGGGAGCCACAAACACACCCACATCCTAAGACTCTTTTCAGTCTTGGCGTTGAGGGGGTTCCCACTCAGTCCCCTGCCTACACACAAGTCAGTGTCTTTTTCCTTTCCACTCATTCTACCTACATGAAGAGCACGTTGATCTCCCCAGTTTTAACACAGGAACCATGATTTTCTTGGGTTTTGTGTACTGGGGAGGGTGGGGAGAGATTGGGAGAGAGAGCAAGTACATCCCAATATAGAAGGGCTTCGGGCCGTGGTTCTCAACCAGGGGCAATTTTGCACCCAGGAGACATTTGAAAGTGTCTTGGGACACTTTGGATGGTCATAGCTTACGCGAGGCTAAATGTCCTTCCATCACAGGACAGGCCCACAGCAAAGAAGCATCCAACCCCACCCAGCAGTCGTGCTGAGGCTGAGAAAGCCTGGTTTAGGCTCTCAGATATCACCCTCCAGCAAGCCAGTGAGAGCACTGATTGTCCTCAAATGGGCCACACTGCAGAGGCTGTGGATAGATAATGCATCCTCTCCCAAGTCAGTACTGACCACCGTTTTTCTTCTTTTAGACTCTTCCATTTTAAACATAATTTAGCTGTCTCTTTTTTGTCCCTCTGCTCTGGTGGGAAGAGAAAGGATTGGAAAGGGGGAGGGGAAGGTGACAGAAAAGGAGGATTAGAGGCCTGACCTGTTTCTCCTGGAGAAGCTGGGCACATTCCTCTCTCATAAGCTTTGTGACCCAGCAGGGTACAATTAAAAGCACAACAATTTGCTTGTTATTCAACTCAGGCATTAGTCCGGGTAATGGCATGCTTGGTAGAGAGATGGATTTCCTTGTTTGGAGCTAAGCACAGGACTAGCTGAATTCTCCATGGAGAAATCTTGATTTGTTCAGGTCTTTCATGTTTTCTACAGAGAAGGGATTATGTCTTCCTAAAGAGGGGCCTTGCTTAAAAAGCTACAAAAGTATAAGAAAAGGATTTAGGGCAGATGGGCCTGTGGTTATGTAGCTGAGGGGTACAGGGAATTTCAGAGCCAAGGATTATTTAAAGCCATAAAGTTAAAAAAAAATAATTGGTTTAGGGGCTCCCCTGGTGGTGCAGTGGTTAAGAATCCACCTGCCAGTGCAGGGGACATGGGTTCGAGCCCTGGTCCGGGAAGATCCCACATGCCACGGAGCAACTAAGCCCGTGCGCCACAACTATGGAGCCTGCACTCTAGAGCCCGCGAGCTACAACTACTGAGCCCAAGTGCCACAACTACTGAAGCCCACGCGCCTAAAGCCCGTGCTCTGCAACAAGAGAAGCCACCCAATGAGAAGCCCGCGAACCGCAACGAAGAGTAGCCCCCGCTCACCGCAACTAGAGAAAGCCCGCGCGCAGCAACAAAGACCTAAGGCAGGCAAAAATAAAAATAAATAATTTTTTAAAAATTTATTTAAAAAATTAGTTTAGCACTACTGCATCCGTGCTGGCGAGTACGCTGTAAAGGCAATTAAGCATGAGCTAAAATTCATTTTACTTTGGCTAATTACTGCATGGATCCAGGAGAGGGAGAGGAAAGAAAACATGCCCCCTCCCTGGCAATCAGGGAGGATGTTGGTTTTGCTTTCTTTGCCTTATAGGCACGCTTATTAGTTGGGGTGCCCAGAATCCAGCCATCACAAGGGCCTTATTAGTTAAAACACAGGAAAATTGTTCTCTCAAGGCAGAACAGTGAATGCTCTGCTGTACCAGTGACCAAGCAGAAGCCACTACTAGTTTTAACTCCATCAATTATTGTTAGCCAGAGAGGACATGACATACACAGTCCTGACTTCACCCATGTGCCTGCTGAGCCTGGGTCAGGAGCTCTCAACCCCGAGCAACTCTGCCGCCCTCCCCCCAGCTCCCTGCCCCCGGGACAATTGACAAGTTCAGGAGGCATTTCTGCTGTCACAGCTGGGGAAGGACTGCTGGCGTCGGCTGGGCAGAGGCCAGGGATACTGTAGGAGTATCCCACAATGCCCAGGACAGCCCACAGCAAAGAATTATCGGACACAAAATGTCACCAGTGGCAAAAGTAAGAGGTCCTGGTCTAGACAGAGGCAATTTCCTCTCCTTGAGTAGGTGAAGGTCTTCAGAATCTCCACTTCCTCAAATACATAATGGACGAGTCATCAGATGACCATATTTCATGCTAACTAACACGCTTTTCTTCCCCCTTTTCTACACTGGGTATTCATTCTCCCACTTCAGGAAATCGAGTGACACTAAGAAAAACTTGCCCTGGAAGGATGATCCGCGGGGGCGAACCGAGACCCAAGTCGGTGCCCGCCCTCTCCTTCTCCGATTCACACACACACAGCAAAGAGAAAAGACAGCGAGCTTCTCTGCAATCCCCTGGTTTGGAGTTTTGAGAAGTTTTATTCCCTTGTCTGAGATTACCCATTCTTCCCTGCATGAAGCATGTTCAGGGAAGTCATTTGTCCTGCAGCTTTACAGGAGTTAAGATCCCGCAGCAGTGAGATATCAATTTCCTCCCTGGAGAATGAGGACTCTCCCTGAGGGAGGTTAATGCTCAGGACAGGAGCATCCCTGGAGCTGGTGACAGCCAAGGGGCTGTGACTCAGGACTGTCCCAGGCAGGCCATCAACTCTCTGGGAGAGCCTCAAGGATGCACTTAGCCTCCGTTTACAGGAGGTGAGGAGGGCAGAGTGCTGCAGACGGGGAGCGGGGCGGCCACACCCAGACTAAACCCTAGCCGGCACCCTGCAAGAGACAGAAAACCTCTCCCCTCAGGTCCCACCAGCCCTGCTCTCCCCTTCTGTGCACCCCTTTCAAATGCGTTTTTCTGCTTTGCCCCCTCCCATTCAATCCGTTCTAGGTACAGCAGTCACGGTGATCCTGGTAAGTCCCAAGTCAGATCGTGTTGCTCGGAGCTCAAAACCCTTCAGAGGCTCCCATCTGGATTCGAACAAAAGCAGTCTTCTCCCCCTCTCCCCCTCCCCATTCCTCTCTCTCTCTGTCTCTCTCTCTCTGTCTCTCTCTGTCTCTCTCTCTCTCTGACACACACACACACACACACACCGTCCCTCCCCTTCCCTCAAGCCCTTCCAGAGACACTGGTGAGCTGTCCCTGGCTGTTCCTAGCAGCTCCCTCCCCATAGCCTCCTGCACTTACTATTCTCTCTGCCTAGAGTGTTCTTTCTCTCCATAACTACAGGGGCTGCTCTCTCCGGTCTGTCCACATGTCCCCTTCAAATTAGGGTAGCCCTCTTTCCCTTTGATGCTTTATTGTTCCCGTAACCTGCATCATCTGATAACATGCTAAAAACTTCCATGCTTTTATTTGCGGGTCCTTCCCTACCCCACCTCTCACTCCCAGATTGCAAGGATCTCTGTATAATTTTTTCACAGCTGTCTATCTCGAGGACCAAGTACAGTGCCCGACTCCAGCAAGCACTCAGATATTCGCTAAAGAAATTAGGAAGTGGACCAGGCTACTTAGCTTCAGAAGCTCTTTCATGGAAGTTCCCATCCCTTCCGTACCAGTTCTCAGCTAGTTGACTGAAGACTAGCACCCTGACAATGAGGCAGCTCTAAACTGTGAACGACAAAAATATTTACTGTCTCCGAGGGGCACTTGTGTTTGGTATTTTATTTTTTAAATAATTTTTTAAATTAATTTTTAAATTTATTTATTTATTTATTTTTGGCTGCGTTGGGTCTTCGTTGCTGTGTGCGGGCTTTCTCTAGTTGCGGCGAGCGGGGGCTACTCCTCGTTGCGGTGTGCGGGCTTCTTACAGTGGTGGCTTCTCTTGTTGCGGAGCACGGGCTCTAGGTGCATGCACTTCAGTAGTTGTGGCACACGGGCTTCAGTAGCTGTGGCTCGCAGGCTCTAGAGTGCAGGCTCAGTAGTTGTGGTGCACGGGCTTAGTTGTTCCGCGGCATGTGGGATCTTCCCGGACAAGGGCTCGAACCCGTGTCTCCTGCATTGGCAGGCGGATTCTTAACCACTGCGCCACCAGGGAAGTCCATGTTTGGTTTTTATTTGTAGTGAAATGTACATAAAATTGTATCATCGTATCACTTATGAGTGTAGAGTTTAGAAACGTTCAGGAGATTCACGTTGTGCGGCAGCCAATCTCCAGAACTCTTTTCTTCTGGAAAAACTGGAACTCTCTGCCCTCCAGCAACCGCTACCCCCAGCCCCTGGCACCCACCATTCGACTTTCTGTCTTATGAACTTGACCACTCTAGGTGCCTCATACAAGTGAAATCGACAGCATTTGTCTTTCTGTGACTGGTAGGTTAGCATCATGTCTTCAAGATTCATCCATGTTGTAGTCTGTGTCAGAACTTCCTCTTTAAGGCTGAATAATATTCTGTTGTGTATACACCCCGTTTTGCTTATCTATTCATCTGTCAGTGGACAGTTGGGTTGCTTCCACAGTTTAGTTATTGTGAACAATGCTGCTATGAACATAGGTATACAAATTATCTTGGAAAACCTGCTTTCAGTTATGTTGGGTATATACCCAGAAGTGGAACTGGACCATATGGTAATCCTACTTTTAATTTTGAGGAACCACCATGATATTTTGCACAATGGCTGTACCATTTTACATTCTCACCAGTAGTGCACAGGGTTCCAATTTCCTACATCCTCATTAACCCTTGTTATTTTTTGTTTTCACAGTAGCCACCCTAATGTGTGTAAGGTGGTATCTCACTGTAGTCTTGACTTGTATTCTCCTAATGATCGCTGATGCTGAGCATCTTTTGAGGTGTTTATGGGCCATTTATGTATCTTCTTAGCAGAAATGTCTAATCAAGTCCTTTGCCCATTTTTTAGCCAGGTTGTTTGCTTTGTGGTTGAGTTTTAGAAGTTCTCTGTACACTCTAGATATTAATCCCTTATCAGATATGTGATTTCCAAACATCTCCTCTCATTCTGCGATTGCCGTTTTCCTCTGTTGATAGGGTCTGGATGCACAGATTTTAAAAAATTTTCATGAAGTCAATTTCTCTATTTTCCTTTTGTTGCCTGTGCCTTCGGTGTCATATTCAAGAAATCATTGCCAAAATCTAATGCCATTAAACTTTGGGGCACTTTTTTAAAAGGGTCTTTTAATAACAAGTTCCCCAGTTTGGGGAGTTCAGAGCCCTGAAACCTAACTATAAGTGTTCCCAATGCAGAAAGTACATAAGAACCAGAGTGCTTAATCAACATTTCTGTTGGCAAGCAAGGTCCCAAGGAGCGTGTGGAAGCACAGCAGAAGTAACATGGAGGACTTTTAGGAATGTTCTCTGCCACCTTAGTTTCCTCCCTCTTTCTCCATATATCCCTTCCTTCCTTCCTTTCAGATAACATGTCTGGGGCAGGATATGGTGAGGAAAATGCTTTTACCTCACTCCCCTATAACAACACTGACCACTCCATGAGCCTTGGAGAAGCAATTTGCCTAATTTGGAGAGAAAAACTCCATTCAAGCCCTGCTGGGATGCAAGTTCAAATCTGCATGACCACAAAACCCACGTTCATGGACCCACTTGCCTCTATTGCTTTTTTAAACTATAGGAATGCTGGATGAGGAATGTTGTCTGTTATCAACTAGCAAAACACGATCCCCCTTTGAGCCTTCATGTCATTATCTATAAGATGAAAATGGACAAGCACAGCACATTTCCAGTGTTACTTTTGAAAATTTCAGTGCTATCTTACATGAAAATAACATGAAGACACAGAAGCAAACCTGCCTTATTCCCCCTTATGCCTTGACTTCTTGGCCTGCAGAGAGGCCTCCAAGACCCTCCTTGGACGATCCAGGGTTCAGCCCAGCACTGAGCTAGACGACCATGGGCTCCCCTTCCGTGAGTGAGTCTGCATGACTGTTTTGGGTTTTTTTCCCTAGACTCCCATTTCTTAAACATTTAAGAGGAGAGCCAGTCACAGATCTCTCTTTCACCCGAGGGCTGGCATGTCACGAGGTCACCAATATTTGTTTTATGTACTGCTAAGAGATTAAGGGGCAGTATAATTTCAGAGAAAAGTTAGGTTCTCTGGAAGTCAGGAACCCCAGCATCCTGCCCTTAAACACTCGAATGACCTTGAGCAATGAATGGTCTCCAGACCTTCATTTCTCATCTTCAAATGAGAAGACAAATTGGACAACATCACTGTTTCCTAAAGTGTGGTGTGTACACCGCTGTGGAAAGTAAGCAATAGGTAGAAAAAAGTTAGGTGCTTTTATCTTATGTATATATCTATAAATACTTAAATAGCCTCTCAGCTCTACAGTATCTTAGCTATTATTGCTACAGCAAGGCTGAAGTCGGTGACACACACACAAGCAAGACCCAATGCTAGTACATGCGGTGAAGGTATCGCACCTTCAGGAATTGTCCTTTCCACCCAAACTGTCCAGAAAGATTGACACCGATGAAATGGATCGCTATTGTGGATCCTCATATACCAAATTCCCATGAGCTTTGCTGAGAAGACCTCAGCAGTGCATCAAAGCATCCCTTTGATGCAATGTGAATAAGGTTTAAAAAAGTTATTAATGTGGTTAGTAACTGACTGCAGTTTGGGAAATCCTACACTTGATTTCTTGGTTTCTTCCACGTCTAGCTGTCTTTGACGTGTGACGTGCTTAGACAAAAGTCAGTGTGCTCTCTTCAGGTCAGTCTTAATCTATAACCTGTGTTATACATGTGCCTCATTAAGGACAAATTTCTAGTTCCAGATGGGGAATTTGGAGCAGGCTCCTTTTTCTCTAAATGAATGGGGCTCTACTCCAAGAACACAGACTTCACATATATGGGTATAAACACATACATACACCAAAGTCAAGTCACTTTCTATCCCTCTATTCACTGTTTAGGCCCTGAAGGTATTGTTTACAGCCGGACACTTGGCTTGCAGGGAAGAATCTCATCCACCTGAGATCTTAGGCACAGTGCCTCCAATCCCCTCCTCTCTTTCTGTTAAATTTCTGCAAAGGCAGGAAGTACCAGAGTGATGCAGAGGTTGGCTGGAAGGTTGAGAAGAGGCCCCAAAGATGTAAGGCTTAGGATGACCCTGAAGAACAGATGGGGTTTGGGCAGTCGGCATGGAAGCTAGAGAAAGTTCCAACTGGGCAAGGAAGGAGTGGGCACTATAAATGGGGGACAGGGTAAAGACTGGAACACAGGGTTTGGACTGGGAAGTAAAGAGGATGCTATAAGGCAGGTTCGAGGGGTGGGTTAGAGAGAGCATGATGGCCCGCTAAATCTTTTAAGCTCCACTCTCTGCCACTCACGTGCTACAAAAGGATTTATTTCAGTGTGAGGTAAGATGTAAGTGCTACTTTAAGAATTTAACTGAACCAAAATGACCTGGGGACAAGGATGCTAGTCTACTGTTATAGGTACCGTTCTCCTGGGGAAAAAAGCCAACATACAATGGTGCATTAGTCTGTTTGGGCTGCCATAATAGAATACTAGAGACTGGAGGCTTAAACAACAGAAATTTCCTTTCTCGCAGTTCTGGAATTCTGCAGTCTAAAATCAAGATGCCAGCAGAGTTGCTTTCTTCTGAGACCTCTCTTCCTGGCTTGCAGACAGCTGCCTTCTCACTGAGTCCTCACATGGTCTTACCTGTGTGTGTGCATGGACAGAGAGAGGCCGCTGATGTCTCTATCTTCTTATAAGGACACGAGTCCAGTCTGATTAGGGCTTCACCATTATGACTTTATTTAACCTTAATTACCTCCTTAAAGACCCTATTCCCTAATACAGTCACATTAGAGGTGAGGGCTTTAACTCAGGAATTGGCGGGGGTGGGGCGTTTCTGCCCTGTGTGAGAGGGCTGGGAATGGCACAGAGCACATCCCGCTGAAGGCTGTGCCTGTGCTGCCCTTCCCACCTTTTCCAGTGGTAAGATATAGGCAGAGAGGGAAGAGCGTTCTAGAACAGGCTTCATGACTTGCTTCAGTTCAAACCTATTCAAACCCAAGGACAAGCATTCACTCTTGTGGACCAGCACAGCTTACCAGATTTTCAGGGGTTGGGAGAGAGTTTAAAGCCCAAATAAAGTGTTAATTTCTCATTGGCCGGGGCCACAAGCCGCCCACACAGTGTGGGCAGGTAGCTCCCTCAGCATCCAAACTCCCTCTGTGGGGAAATGAAACCCCCGGGGTCATTTGGAGGAAAGGTGCAGTTTCAATATACCCATACAAAGGGAATAGAGTCATAAGATTTATTACTTTCAAAAATAGATAACTAATGAGAACCTACTGTATAGCACAGGGAACTCTACTCAATGCTCTGTGGTGACCTAAATGAGAAAGAAACCTAAAAAGGAGGGAATATACGTATACGTGTAACTGATTCACTCTGCTGTACAGCAGAGACTAACGCAACATTGTAAAGTGGCCATGCTCCAACAAAAATTAATTTAAAAAATAAAAAAATGATTTATTACTTATATATCCCAGAAGCAAAGGGACACAGTGAGTCGGGGGAAGGGCAGTCTTCCACCCCAGGTCACAAGCCAGCAGGAGATAGAGCAGGGTAGCAAGCACCTAGTCCTTACAAGGTGATTGGCGCAGAGGCTACTAACTTTTCACAGGCTTAACTCTAAGTGGTTATTTTTTTTTAACATCTTTATTGGAGTATAATTGCTTTACAATGGTGTGTTAGTTTCTGCTTTATAACAAAGTGAATCAGTTATACATATACATATGTTCCCATATCTCTTCTCTCTTGCGTCTCCCTCCCACCCTCCCTATCCCACCCCTCTAGAGGGTCACAAAGCCCCGAGCTGATCTCCCTGTGCTATGCGGCTGCTTCCCACTAGCTATTTTACATTTGGTAGTGTATATACGTCCATGTCACTCTCTCACTTTGTCACAGCTTACCCTTCCCCCTCCCCATATCCTCAAGTCCATTGTCTAGTAGGTTTGTGTCTTTATTCCTGTCTTACCCCTACGTTCTTCATGACCTTCTTTTTTTTTTTCCCTTAGATTCCATATATATGTGTTAGCATACGGTATTTGTTTTTCTCTTTCTGACTTACTTCACACTGTATGACAGACTCTAGGTCCATCCACCTCACTACAAATAACTCAATTTCGTTTCTTTTTATGGCTGAGTAATATTCAATTGTATATATGTGCCACATCTTCTTTATCCATTCATCTGTTGATGGACACTTAGGTTGCTTCCATGTCTTGGCTATTGTAAATAGAGCTGCAATGAACATTTTGGTACATGACTCTTTTTGAATTATGGTTTTCTCAGGGTATATGCCCAGTAGTGGGATTGCTGGGTAGTATGGTAGTTCTATCTGTAGTTTTTTAAGGAACCTCCATACTGTTCTCCATAGTGGCTGTATCAATTTACATTAAAAAATTTTATTTAAAACCCGCTTAGCTCTAAATTTTTAAAAAATTTTATTTATTTATGTCTTTTGGCCACACAGTGTGGCATGCAGAACTTCCCTGACCAGAGGTCAAACCCATGCCCACTGCAGTGGAAGCTCAAAGTCTTAACCACTGGACCACCAGGGAAGCCCACTCAGTGGTTATATTAAAAGGTTCCACCGGGGAAGGCAAAGCAGGAACCTGTGGGGATACCCTAAAGCTATCTAAAAGTCCAGAGTCTGAACTTTTGGTGTTAGTAGGGTCACCATACTGTAAAATGCCTAGGCAGCCACTCAGAAAAACAAAATCGTTTTCCTCAAAGTTGTTTTCCTCATCACCCCTTTCTAGTTTTGACCCTCTTGCATTATGATCCCAGCTAGGACAGCAGGTGACATGACGCAGCTGCAGGAAGGGCTTGGGGGAAAAAAGCTCAGTGAGGGCAGCCTGGAGTGGAGTAAGATAGATCCTGGGTGAAATCCCAGCTTCACCACTAGCTGTGTGAACTTGGGCAAGTGACCTCAACTCTCTGAGCTTCCATTAAAAAAAAATTTCCATTATCAAAAATTTTAAACAGAAAAATAGAAAGAGAATACAATGAACACTTATACATCCGCCCAGATTCAACAAGTCTAAACTCTGCCATATTTGCTTCAACTAAGCCACTTTAAAGTAAATTACAAACGCTAAGGACCATCGTCCCTAAATACTTTAGCATTTGTGTCCAACAAAAGAGAACATTTTCCCCCATAACCACAAAACTATTACGCCTCAAAAAAACAGTTCCCTGGGACTTCCCTGGTGGTCCGGTGGTAAAGAATCCACCTTCCAATGCAGGGGACTCGGGTTCGATCCCTGGTCAGGGAACGAAGATCCCACATGCTGCAGGGCAAATAAGTCCACGTGCCACAACTACTGAGCTCCCACGCCTCAACTAGAGAGCCCGTGTGCCGCAAACTACAAAGCCCACACACCCTGGAACCCACGCGCCACAGCTAGGGAGAGAAAATCCGCACGCCACAACTAGAGAGAATCCCGAGCCTGCACGCTGCAACAAAAGATCCCGCATTGCCACAACTAAGACCTGACGCAGCCAAGAAAATAAATAAATATTAAAAAAACAATTCCCTTATATATATTATTTAATATTCTGGCCATATTGAAATTTCCCCAACTGTTCCCAAATTATATTTTACAGATGGTCCATTCACACCAAGATCCAATCAGAGACCTTGCATTGCATTTGGTCATTATGGATCTTAAATCACTGAGTTTCCATTCTGCTCATCTGTAAAATGGGAAAAGAATAATACATACCTCACAGGGTACACAAATTAGACATAATACATGTTAAGGGGTTAGGCTAGTGCATCCAAAACAGTACACTATTATTATTAGCTTCCTTACTGGACTTGCTCTGCTCAAGGCAGCAGTGCATTGGGATGGAGTGTCTTGAGATGTCAGTAGCATGGGCTAGAGATAATGAGGCAACAGGTCCCAGCATCCTCAGGGATGTAGACCCACAAGCTGCATTTTGCCCAGCCCTGTCCTGGGGATGGAGGGAACCAGTCTCACCTTGACCACCTTCAGCACCCCCGAGTCCTGGTCCAGCCCATGCTCCCCCTGGAAGCTCTGTTCCCTCAGGAACTGCTCCACAGTCTGCACAGTCTCCAACACCTCTTTTTTCCACTTCTGGCTGGGATGCAGGCAGTGAGCCACGAAGGAGTTCAGCCTGGAAGCTGGGGTGACAAAGAGCTTCGGGGGCACTGCCATCTCTGTCTTGAGAGTACCACTGGTGGCTAGATATATACCCACACACCTACCCAGCTCCTGGCACACACACTCTTCTTTAAGGGGACTCCTCCTCAGCTGACCTCCAGCACCCTGTGGAATAAAGGACCAGAGTGGAGAGGAAACAAAGGGTGTCTGGCTGACCAGGGGATCCTCTTCCTGGAGGCCATTCACTGCAGCTGGGGTACCGAGGGACACTGGGTGAAACCACCTTAACAGGCGGGGCTTTTAGTCACCCTTTCTGCTGTAGGTTTCGTTTCTCACCTCTTAGTTTCCCTTTTACAACTTGGAAACTGAAACTGGCTTGAGGATGGCCCTGGGAAAGGCAACTCCCCCAGGAGATGGGAGTTGGATGGTATCCACCAATCCCATCCCCACAACCTTGTCACCCAAAACAGGCTCAGTAAGAGCAGGCACTCGCTGGAGGTTGGGCTGAACAGTGGGAATTCTAGGGTTCCGCAGAACAAACTCTGGAATTCCAGTCTGCCCTTTGCCAGACTCTTAACCTCTCTGACCCTCACAGAAATAATCCTTAAAATGGGTTTAAGAATAATACCTACCCCATAGGTTGTGTGGATTAAGCAAGAGAACATTTAGCAGAGAAAACATTAAGTAAATGCAAGTATTGTTATTCGTTCACTGTACATCTATTGAGTGCTGGCTGGGTGCCAGACATTGTGCTAAGAAGACAATGTAAGACGTGGTTCCTGCCCCAGGGGCTCCCAGAGCAGTGGGGGAGACGGAGGAGACACAGAGGGTCCAGTGTCCTGTGTACTAGGAGAAAAGAGGGCACAGAAACTTGGTGGAAATTCAGGCAGAAGAGTTTCTTTGGCGTCACCTGTGGTGTCAGTGAACACCTGCTTGAGATGAGTCTTAAAAGACTGGGAATGCGGCCAGGAGACAGAGGGCACAAGACAGGATAAGGCTGAGAAGTGTGAATCATCCTGGTATGTGCCAGGACTCGGCTGTCAGATCCACGTTGGCATGGAGGGCAGGGAGGGGAGAGGTGAGAGCTGTGCCTGGACAGGTGGGCAGGGATTGAAACTCGGAATGCCATTCATTCATTCATTCAACAAACATTTGTTGAGTGCCCGCTATGTGCCAGGCAGGTGTCCTGGGGATACAGCAGTGAATAGGCAAACTTCTCGGACTGCAGAGAGCTAACACTCTAATGGTGGAGACAGATAATAAACAGGATAAATAAGTAACATTATAATAATTAAGACGGTGATAAGTGCTAATCAGGAAAATAAAGCAGGGAAAGAGGTTAAAAGATACTGACTACGTGTGTGTGGGGGGGTGAGAAGTGGCAATGTTCAGGGGTTCAGTCTCAAGAAAGGTGGCTAGGGAAGGTCTGAAAAGGAGACATTTGAGCAAAGACATGAAGGAGGTGAAGAGTGAGCGGTATGTATGTCAGAGGGAAGAATGAGAGAAAGTGGGACTTCCCTGGTGGTCCAGTGGGTAAGACTCCACTCTCCCAATGCAGGGGGCCCAGGTTCGATCCCCGATCGGGGAACTAAATTCCACATGCATGCCGCAGCTAAGAGTCTGTATGCGGCAACTAAGAAGTCCACACGCCCCAACGAAAGATCCCGTGTGCCGCGACTGAGAGCCGGCTCAGCCAAAAATTAAAAAAAAATTAAATAAATAAAAAAAATTAAAGAAGAATGGGAGAAGGAACAGCAAGTGCAAAGGCCCTGTGGCGGCAGTATGCCTGGTGGGATTGAGGAATAGCAGTGTGACTGGAATGGAATGATCAAAGGGGGAGAGTGGGAGGGGATGAGGTTTGAGTACAAGTGTAGGGGGCAAATTGTGTAGGATCTTGAAGACTACTAAGACTTTGGCTTTTACTCTGATTGAAATGGGGAGCCACTGGGGAGTTCCAAGCAGAAGAGGGACATGGATGGACTTTCATTTTAACGGTATCACACTGGCTATTTGTGGGAAGATTGGATTAAAAGCAGAGGATGGGGAGTGGAGGTGAGAGCAGAAGCAGGAATTCAGTTAAGAAGCTACTACAACAGTCCAGGCAAGAGATGTGGCGCCTTGGATCAGAATGGTAGCAGTGAAAGGTAGGGAGAAGTGGTATGATTCAATTTTCTTATTATGGAAAATTTCAAACATGAACAAAAGTAGAATAATACAATGAACCTCCACGTACCATCCCCCATCTTCAACAATTATCAACCTGTAGACAGTTTTTTAAATGTTTATTCAGGTCTTCTGCCCATTTTTATTTTTATTGGCCACCCGGCACACGGGATCTTAGTTCCCCAACCAGGGATTGAACCCATGCCCCCTGCAGTAGAAGCACAAAGTCCTAACCACTGGACCACCAGTGAAGTCCCAACCTACAGACAATCTTGTTTCAATGATATCTCCATCCACATCTCCCCTCCTGTATTATTTGGAAGTGAATCCCAGACCTCATATCATTTCACTGGCTATATTTTGAGTATAAACAGGTCTTGCTAAAGGATAGAGTGTGATGTGAGAGAAAAATTAGAGTCAAGGACCACTCTAAGGCTTTTGGCCTTAGCACTGGAAGGATGGAATTGTCCTTAACTGAGAAGGGAAAGACTGGGCCAGGGCACAGTGTAGGCATGAAGGTCGGGAGCTCGGCTTTGGAAGCAAACTTGAGTGTCCAGTGAGATCCAAGTTGGCTAGGGAGTTGCATATTTGAGTCTGGATTTCAGGGACGAAGTCTGGGGTTGAGATACAAATTACCAGCATAGATATATTTAAAGCCATGAGGCTGGATGGGTTCACCAAGGGAGTGAGTACAGAGCAAGGCAAGAAAAGGACCAGTGACTGGGCCCTGAAACACTTAATAGTATTAAGTGATTGGGGAGAGGCAAGTATCCGGCAAACAAGAATGCGAAGGAGTAGCCAGGGAGGTGGAAGAAAAATCAGCAGTGTGTTTTGATAGCCAAGTGGAAACATTGTTCTAGGAAAGAGAAAGTGATACACTGGGTCACATATCAGGTGAATCTGCGCTGACTTTGTCCTGAGGGCAGTGGCAAATCAGAGGAGTGACCAGAGGTGAAAGGACCATTCTGGAAAGATTGGTCTGGCTGCTTCTGTGGGGAGGATGGATTGCAGGGGCCAGGGGTAGATATGTAGGGAGACGTGTCAGGACACTGTACAGTGATCCAGGTGAGAGGGAAGGTGACCCGGACTTGGCCGGAGAAGGGATGGGATTCTAGGTCTACCTTGGGGGAAGGGTGAACAGGACTTGGTGACTACAGGTAGGAGGTGAGGGAAAAGACAGGATGGCTATCAGCTCTCTGGCTTGGGTACCTGGGTAATGGATGGAGGGTACTGTTAACAAAGGGAGGAAGATAAAAGGAGGAGTGGGAAGTGGGGAGGTCTACAAGGGTAGCTGTTTAAGCCAGAGAGCTTAAAAAAGTTGTCCACATTGCCTAATGCTTCCGATAAGTTCAGGAATATAGGTCTGAGAAGCACCCAAGAGGCTACTGGTGATCATTGTGGGTGAAATGTAAGGGAGAGCTGGGAGCAGAAGTCAGATTTTAGGTGCGGGGTTGAAGAGTAAGTTGGGTGAGGAGGATGGAGACCAGGAGTGTAGATAACACTTTCAAGAACTTTGTCGTCAAAGGGAGGAGAAAGACCAGGTGTTAGCTGGAGGAAGTGGTGAGGTGGAGGGTGTTTGTTGTCTTAAATACCATTTGGGGGAAAAAAAAAACCCTCAATCATGACACGTTTCAATTTAAACTTTCCAACTGGCTAACCCCAAACGGAAAGAATCACATTTTTAATTACATAAATTCTAAAAGTCTCCATATTTTCAAAGTTTGGTAGTGCCTAGTCCTTAAACAGTCCTATATTATAACTGTTTAAAGAGCAGTGGCAATTTCGCAAACCAAAGTCAACAATAAAGTGAGATTCCAAACATTTGTCCTATGTTTATAATGACAGATAATGAGCTTCAAGGCAATACAAAAGTTATTCAAACAAAAGTTATTCAAACATTCAGACCTTACATCTTAGTTTAAAACTTTTTTTGAAGTATAATTGATTTACAACACTATATCGCTTTCAGGTGTACAACATAGTTATTCAATATTTTTACAGGTTGTACTCCATTTGAAGTTATTATAGGCACTTCTCTGGTGATCCAGTGGTAAAGAATCTGCCTTCCAATTCAGGGGACACAGGTCTGATCCCTGGTCGGGGAACTAAGATCCTACAGGCGGCAGGGCAACTAAGCCCACGTGCCACAACTACTGAGCCCATGTGCCCTGGAGCATGCAGGCCACAACTGGAGAGAAACCTCCACACCACAACGAAGAGCCCACGTCCTGCAATGAAAGATCCCGCACGCCTCAGTGAAGATCCTGCGTCTCGCAACTAAGACCCAATGCAGCCAAAAATAAATTAAATAAATAATAAACCTTTGAAAAACTAAAGTTATTATAATATATTGGCTCTATTCCCTGTGCTGTACAATATGTCCTTGTAGCTTATCTATTTTATACACAGTAGTTTGTACCTCTTAATCCCGTCCTCCTATTTTGCCTCTCCCCACTGGTAGCCACCACTTTGCTCAATAGACCTTACATATTAGTTTTGATTCATTTCATTATTCATTTTCATGAGATATCTGGGAGTTCAGCAGCTTTCAAGATTTCGAAAGGGGGAATTCCCTGGCAGTCGAGCAGTTGGGACTCTGGGCTTTCACTGCCAGGGACCAGGGTTCAATCCCTTGTCTGGTATTTAGGAACCTGCAGGCCTCGCAGAGTGGCCAAAAAAAGAAAAAAAAAACGATTTAAAAAGGGAACATGGGGCTTCCCTGGTGGCGCAGTGTTTAGGAGCCCGCCTGCCGATGCAGGGGACATGGGTTCGTGCCCCGGTCTGGGAAGATCCTACACGCCGCTGAGCGGCTAGGCCCGTGAGCCATGGCCGCTGAGACTGCGCGTCCGGAGCCTGTGCTCTGCAACAGGAGAGGCCACAACAGTGAGAGGCCCGCGTACCGCAAAAAAAAAAAAAAAAAGGGAACATGCAGTCGATTGTGTATTGGCTTTATGGTTTGTAGAAATGCCACGTAGTTGGGCACATTTCTATGGTGGTGGGGGAAGAGCTAGTAGTTAGGAAGGGTGTGGGCTGGGTTTTAGGAAGAGGAAGATACATAAAGATGGGTTTTCTCTTAGCTTGTGTTCCTCCAAATGCAGAGCCTGAGACAAGGAGTTGCATGAGACTTGTTTTGGGAAATGATCCCAAAGGACAGGTGTGGGGGATTGAGAAGGAGGAAAAAACAGTCCAAGAAATATGAAATTGATCACTACTGTGGGCAGCTGAGCTTTGATCCCACTGGGGATCCTCTAAGGAGCAATGCAGAACGTGCCTCAAAATTATCCACCTGAGAGGTGGAGGAGGGGAGTGTGCACTCGCTGGTTCCTGTCTTTCAATGCGCCAAGGCTTACCCCCTGGGGTGTTAACTCCCTGGAACTTCCATATTTGCTCAGAATTACTTGGAAGGCTTGTTAAGACACCGATTGCTGAGTCCCGCTACCAGAGAACCTAACTCAGGTAATTCTGGGCTAGTTGCTGAGAATTTTTATTTCAGAGAGGTTCCTAGATGATGTTGATTCTGCTGGTCTGGGGTCCTTACTTTTGAGAATCAATAACTTAGAGGTTTGAGCTTTGAAAGGTGACAACATGGGGGAGAAGGAAAGTTGACTCAAAGTCATGGAGTTGTGAGCCAGCATTCAGTGTTCTGAAATTGCAAGTGTTTGGCCACGTCTGGTATGTTTTGAGAGTGACGAGGAGAGACTGAGAGGTCAGCAAGAGCTAAATGGTCAAGCACCCTGAATGCCAAGCAAAGGAACTTGAACTTGAATCTGTAGGTAATAGGAGCCATTGGAGAATTTTAAGCAGGGGAGGATTCTGTTTCTATTTATGCTTCAGAAAGAGCACAGTGGTCTGGGTAGAAAGGGGTGAGCTAGGGGGACATGACCATAGAAGTCTACAAAATGAACAGCCTGACCTTGGCACTCGTGGAGATGTGGGGCCTCTCTTAACGAGCATGATGGTGTCACAATCCTTGATGTGCAGTCTGAGAAGCTATTGATTCCACAGTTTCTGGCCCCGGAACCTGAGTATCTGATCCTCCATGTAAGGTCCTCCAGCCTCTTCAATCTTCTCTTTCAAGTCGTGGATGGAGTCATCAGGGTCAATGGTGTAAGGCTTGCCCTGGCCACTGGAGTCCTTCATGAAGACCTGGATCTCAGGGGGGAAGGTCTCCAGCACCTGGAGGCTCCTGAAAGGAGAGACAGTGGTGTCCACTGGGGCCACATGTCCCTTGTTTTCATAGTTTTGCCTTTCCCAGAATGTGATATGGTTGAATCATCCAGTGTGTAGTCTTTTCAGACTGGTTTCTTTCAACTAGCAATATGCATTTAAGCTTCTTCCATGACTTTTCATACATCACCACTCACAGTAACAAATTATTTTTTTCTTGTGATGAGAGCTTTTAAGATCTACTCTCTTAGCAACTTTCAAATACACAACAATATTGTTAGCTATAGTCACTACACTATACACGACATCCCCAGGACTTATCTTATAACTTGAAGTTTGTACCTTTGGACCACTTTCAGCTATTTCACCCACCTCCCACCTCTGGCAACCAGTCTATTCTATGTATCTGTGAGTTGTTTCTTCTTTTTTTTTTTAAAGATTCCACATATAAGTGATCTCATACAGTATTTATGTTTCGCCCTCTGACTTAATGCACTTAGCATAATGCCCTCAAGGTCTATCTGTGTTGTCACAAATGACAGATTTCCTTCTTTTCATGTGGCTGAATAAAATTCCATTATCTATCTATCTATCTATATCTATCTATCTATCTATCTATAGCTATATGTCACATTTTCTTTATCCATTCACCTGTTGGACACTTAGTTGTTTCCTAGTCTTGCTTTGCCTATTTTATTTTATTTTTTTACACACACTGCATGACATGCGGGCCTTAATTCCCTGACCAGGGATCAAACCCATGCCCCCTGCAGTGGAAGTGTGGAGTCTTAACCACTGGACCACCAGAGAAGTCCCCTGCTTTGCCTATTTTAGAATCAGATTGTTTGTTTTTGTTTGTTCTTTTGTTTGTTTGTTTGTTTTTTGCTATGGAGTTGTTTGAATTCCTTATAGATTTTGGATATTAACCTCTTATCATACATGTGGCTTGCAAATATTTTTTCCCATTCCTAGGTTGCCTTTTCATTCTGTTGATTGTTTCTTTTGCTCTCCAGGAGCTTTTTAGTTTGATGTAGTCCTATTGGTTGCTTTTTGTTTTTGTTGCTTGTGGTTTTGTTGTCATACCCAAAAAATCATCACCAAGACCAATGTTAAGGAGCTTTCTCTTTATGTTCTCTTCTAGGAGTTTTACAGTTTCAGGTCTTACATTTAAGTCTTTAATCCATTTCAAGTTAATTTTTACAAATGGTGTAAGATAGGGGTCCACTTTCTTTGTTTTGCATGTGGGTATCCAGTTTTCCCAACACCATTTACTGAAGAGACTATCTTTTCCCTGTTGAGTATTCTTGGATCTCTGTCAATTAGTTGCCTGTATGTGTGTGGATTTATTTCTCGGCTCTTGATTCTGTTGCATTGGTGTATGTGTCTGTTTTCATGCCAGTACCATACTATTTTGATTACTCTAGCTTTGTAGTATAATTTGAAATCAGGAAAAGTGTTGCCTCCAGCTTTGTTCTTCTTTCTCAGGATTGCTGTGGCTTTTGAAGTCTATTGCAGTTCCATACGAATTTTAGGATTGTTTTTCCTATTTATGTAAAAAATGTCATTGGAATTTTGATAGGGATTGCACTGGATCTGTAGATTGCTTTAGGTTGTATGGACATATCCTCTCTGAGTGAGATGTGCATGTAAATGATTTGCCTAAGACTTATTAAAGCAAACCAAAAAAAGTCAAAGAAGCTGCTACATTAGAAAATACTAAACGTGTAGAGTATGGGCGGCTGGTGTGTGCTCGGGATGACCCAGCCCCCCTGCAGGCCAGAGAGGTGGGTGGGAAGCAGCAATTACAACAGACAAGGATGACCCTCCTTGTTTACCCCTCCCTCTGGGCCCATTTTATTCCGGGCTGCATCGTTTAAACTCAAAACACACTTTTAATATAGGGCCCTTGTAGCCATCTTGTTGTGCTACTCTTCACAACCCATGAGCAGGGTCACAGGAAACTGTTAACAGGTCTGGCTTTCCATGTTACCACTCATACGAGCCAGTGCTTTTCCACACTTGATCTACAGATCACAGACACGTGAGGATTATGCAAAAGAACAAGAACAAAGCTTTATTATAAGTTTCACATCAAAACAGGGTCCACACGAGGCCCAGCCTGGGAGGAGGTGGACACTGATGGCCTCGCCCCAAAATTATTGGCTCAGGCCAACTTCCTCCTCTTAAACCCCAAGGTAATGAATCGCGACGTGGAGGAGAATGACTTGGTCGATGGCCCAGTGGTTTTTTGTCCAGCCAAGCCCTGGGCAGGTGATGAGGGGGCCCTAACAGCAAGGCTGCACCTTGCTGTGCCCACTGCGGAGCTGAGGCTGATAGGAGTAGAGGCCGGAACCGACACACCCCTAAAGTCAGCCTTGGCTGGGCATGGGCTGCGCCCTCCGCTGGAAGTAGGGGGGCCCTGCCTGGGTGCGCCCACGGGGATGTGACTTAAGATGGGGGCAGTAGTGCCTCCAAACCCAGGCTTCTTCTTAGGGCTGGGTCCCGTGGTCACCATGGGTTGGCTCTGGTGAGGAGGGCCCCAGGAGTTCAGGCCCACGCTGCCCCCATTGCTGTGTGTGGTGCTCAGGGGCCCCCTCGTTCCTGCTGTAACACTGAGAGCTGCAAACATGCAGCTCAGATCTAGGGCAGCCGCTCTGCTCCCAAAACCCAGCTGTGTGCTGGCATGGGTGCCCACGGTGGAATTTGTGGATGATGAACCCCCAGAAGATGCTTGTGCGGGGCCGCCCGAAGCTGGGGGGCCTGGAGCAGAGGCAAAGGCTGAAGCTTTCCTTTTCCTATGCTGGGGAGAGCTGCCACAGGCGGTGGTTCCTTGCTGCTGCCAATCATGGCCCCCAGGGATGTGACTTAAGATGGAGGCAGTAGCGCCTCCAAACCCAGGCTTCTTCTTAGGGCTGGGTCCCGTGGTCACCATGGGGTGGCTCTGGTGAGGAGGACCCCAGGAGTTCAGGCCCACGCTGCCCCCTTTGCTGTGTGTGGTGCTCGGGGGTCCCCTCGTTCCTGTTGTAACGCTGAGAGCTGCAAACATGCAGCTCAGATCTAGGGCGGCCGCTCTGCTCCCAAAACCCAGCTGTGTGCTGGCATGGGTGCCCACGGTGGAATTTGTGGACGATGAACCCACAGAAGATGCTTGTGCGGGGCCGCCCGAAGCTGGGGTGCCTGGAGCAGAGGAAAAGGCTGGAGCTTTCCGTTTCCTATGCTGGGGAGAGCTGCTCAGGTCCCTGATGACATAGGTCTCCCCCTGCAGCGCACTGTTGATGCGCCGGAACGCTGCTTGCTTCTCCGAGTCTAGGTCTTCAGCGGTGACCCGGAAACCCGGCTCAGGGCCTGGGGGCAGCCTCAGAGGCTCCCCTTGCCGGTGCGGCAGCAGAGGAATCCTGCGTTTTCGGGGCCTGGGACTGTCAGATGTGCGGGAGCCCTTCCTCCAGGGCCCTTTCTGCCCTCTTGCTGCCTCTGCATCTTTGTCAGGCTGGCTTTTCCTCTGGGAAACCACCGGAGCTGCAGAGGGCGACGGAGGGCCCTCCTCGCTCCCTTTCTTTGCAGTCTTCTGGGGCAGCCCTTGCGGTATGGCGGGACCCCTCCTTCTTTCCACTGGCAGGAAATCTCGGGTGGAGCTATATGAGCTCGTGATGGCGTTTCTTTGGGGGCAGGAGCTCATACAAGAGGTCTGCTGTTTCCTGGCGGATCTGTCCTCTGCCCACTTGGTGTGGAGGTCTCTCTGCAGAGGTCCAGGCCTGGGCACGAAGAAAGAGCCCCCCAGGGGCCTAAATGCAGATCGTGCGCCCCCGGTGTCATCGGGGCCGCTTCTCTGGTCATCGTTCCTCCCTGTGACTGTGGGGACTTCCTCCTGCTTGGCCATCCCTTGCCCGCTCTCTCCCAGGGCCCTCAACACCGTCTTCTCTGTGCTGTAGTTCGGGACACAGCTGGGTGTCGTGGCCGGCACTGGCTGCCCCCGCGCCACACTGACAGTGACTGTGTCCACTGCGGACACTGAGCTGCGGGACGTCGTGGAGGTGCGAGCACCCATCACTGCCTTCTTCCGATGGTCTCGCCTGAAGATGGAGATAAGGATCCCCATAAGGAGTGCAGCGTCTGCGGGATGGTAGAATGGGGTCTCAGAGACTCTGTGGCAAAGCGCAGATGCAGAGTCACTGGACACTTGTGGGCTGGCCTGCGAGTGGATAGCCGGCCATAGACAGCTGGGTGACCCGGGCCGGCCAAGGGAAGTCGGTGGGCGCGGGGAGCGGGCTGGGGGCAGCCGAGCCCTCCTGGCAGGTGCTGGTCCCCCAGTGCCCGGGGCGAGGGTGAGGGGCAGGGCCTACCTAAGTAACTGCTCCTAGAGAACTTGGGTGAGGTCGTTCCGTGGATAGAGAGCTGGGCTGCGAGCACTCTCCTTCAGCTGCCAACTCGGCCAAAAGCGGAGTGCGCTCTCTTTGGCCTATTGCCTCTTTATACTCTGAAACCTGTGAGCGAACAATGGGCGTGTGTTGGTGGGGCGCAACAGTTTAGGGAGGGGTGGCGCATGCGCAGAGTACACGTCAGGCCCTGGGGCGCACAGGTGAGGATGCGCGCCCCTGGACCGTCTAGCGCTTCTGAATCTCCCGGGGGTCTGAGGGCTGGAGGTGTTTGCCTTGAGGGTTATGAGCTTCTTGGCAGGACAGCTGGCCCTTCTCCCCTGGCCGCGCCCCAGTGCTGTCGGGGTAACTAACTGTACTGGACGGGATCTCCGCCCAGCAACGTGGAGCAAGGTTGCTGGCGGTGCAGCTCCCACAAGAGGCGGCAGCTTTGGCAGCAGCGCCTCTGCGTCCTCCTGCCCCTTCCCCTGGCGGCACTGGAGGGGAGAGCCGCTAAGAACGGAAGTGCCCACACCATCCAGATCCTGCTGGGGTGACACCTGAAGTGGTGGCCAAGGCTGGCTAAGAGGGCCATACTTACCATATGACCCAAAAACCCACTCCTAGGCAGTTAACCCAGAGAAAAACTTTTCACAAAACACATATGTGAATGTTTTAGCTATCTTGTCCACAATTCCTAAATATAGGACTATTGAGGTTATCCAATTTTCTTGAGTTTGTCATTTTTTAATTGTTCTTGGAATAACACTATGTATACGTATTGTTTCACAGTCTAGAGTTAATATTTTACCAATTAAATAAAATTCAGAAGGCTTACATCCATATAGATTCTCTTACCTTCCACTCTTTGTTATAGCTGTCATATGTGTCACCTTTATATGACTTCAACGCCACCCTCTGAAACTGTGGTATCCTTTTTTCATACATATACAGGGAATTCCCTGGCGGTCCAGTGGTTAGGACTCAGCACTTTCACTGCTGGGGCCCCAGGTTCAGTCCCTGGTAGGGAAACTAAGATCCCGCAGGCCACGCAGGCGTGGCCAAAAAAAAAAAAGTCATACATATATAAAATAATGTAAGAGGATAATTTTTCCAGATACTTGCCATTTTTGTTGCCCTTCCTTTGTTCCTGAAGTTGCAAGCTTACTTCTTTCTTGTGTCATTTCACTTCAGCCTGAAGATGTTCCTTTCATGTAATATTTTTATAGCAAATTGTCTGGTGATGAATTCTCTTAGTTTTCTCTCATCTCCATCAGACTTCATTTTGGCTTTTGTTTGGCTTTCAGTCTTTAAGGATATCCTTGCTTTAAGGATATCATATCCTGGTTTGGTCTTTTCCTTTAATACTTTAAAGATGTTATTCCATTCTTTTCTGGTCTCTGTTTTCTGATGAGAAATCACAGTCCTTCAAGTTGACATTCTGTGATGTATAACAGGTCGGTTTCCTTGACTGCTTTCAAGATTATTCTTCACCTTGGCTTTTTTATCAGATTGTGTGTCAGGGTGAGGCTTTCTGAGCTTAGGTCTGTGTCTCGAAATCAGTGACCTTTTCAACTATTCTTTTCCTCATATATTTTCTTCTGTACCTTTCCTTCAGACCCTCCAGTGGCACAAAAGGTAGAACTTGCAATATTGTTTCACATGTCTCTGAGACTTAATTTTTCTTCAGTCATGTATCCTCTTTGTTTTTCAGATTGTGCCATTTCTATTGATCCATAAGTTTTCTGAATCTTTCCTCTGTTTTCTCTGTTCTGTTATTCAGCCCATCCAGTGAATGTTTGCTTTTGGATATTGCATGTTAAGTTCTAAACTTTCCATTTGCTTCTTTTTCATAGTTTGTACTTCTCAGTGAAGAACTTCTTTCCATTAATTTCAAGAGGATTTACCTTTAACTCATTGAGCATGGTTGTAATGGATGCTTTGTCTGCTAATTCCTCCATGTGGGTTATTTCAGGGCTGGATCTGTTGATTGCATTTTTCTCTTGAGAATTTGTCACATTTCCCTGGTTCTTTGTATGCTCTGTTGTGTGATTTTGGGTGGTATCCTAGAAAGTTTGCTTATTATGTTTCGAGACTCTGGTTCCTATTAAAATCCTCAGGAGATTGATACTTTCTCTTTTTCTGTGGTTTTTATTAAGCAATTCATGAACCTATGGTCAAACAGGTATTGTGCTTTGTCTTCTGAGTTGTTCCAGTCTTGGTGCAGTTTTCAGGACACTGCTGTGCTGTTTGTGTCCACATGGTGCACGTACCACTCAGTGGTTAATCTCGGAATTGAGTGGCAGTTTATACTGTAGTTCACTTCTGCAAGCCTCTACTCTGCCTCGTAGGCTCTGTCTGTGCATGAGGCTCAGGGGGATCCCAGGAATTATGTGAGCTCATACACAGACCTAAATAATCTCCTCCTATAGTTCTCTCCTCTTTGGAATTCTACCCACATTCTCAGGCTTCAGGGGCCCCTCCTACATGTTCCTTAAAGTGTTTAAGCCGCCATGCTGTCATGCAGTTCCCTATGACCAGGTTGACCTTTCAGGTGAAATAGCAAGAGAAAAGAAAGGAAAATAACGGGCATGCCCCCACACTCTTCAGACAATAGGAGCCTCTTAACCTGTTCCTTTGTCCAGAGACACAGGCCATTTCTCAGTGAAGGCCTTTGCCATCACGGAGGTTGCAGGGGCGACGTGGTAACTGGGGAGAAAAAGACCAATGGGGATGACCCCCTCACTCCTCAACATCCAAGCCCCCCACTTTCTCACTTGTCTGGCTAGAAATAAAAGGTTGATCCCATGGTTTTAACTTTCAGCTGTTGCTGGACTTTGCGTGCCTTGCGTAAGCTGGGAGACAGAGGCAGGAAAAAAACCCACCATAATCACCCTGTTACGGGCTGTTATTCAACTTTGGACTTCCAGGCCCCATCTGCCTGTTAGCGTTCACTTCTTAGAGTTTCAAGTGCATGCTGTTTGTCCTCTATCTTGCTCTATGCGGCTCTCAAGCCCTCGTAATCTGACCACAGTTCTCGTGCCACATGTAAACATTCGAACACTTTGCAGATACTGAATTAAAAATCTATTATTTACATTGACTCCACCATTTTTATTTTCCTGGTGTGTTCATTAGAAAAGTCAAAATTACATATGTGCCTGGCATTATGTATTTTTTGGTGAGCAGTGATCCAGAGGATGGAAATGTATGCCTCCTTCGACTCCTTCAACTTAACCCCACTCTGGGGCAATGTCCCAGCCAGGCAGAAAGTGCAGGTGGAGCTGGAGACCTGGAAGAGTTTGGCTATACTTCCAGCTCAGCCCGAAGCCCAAGGATGATTCTGGACTTTCATTCTGACTTGTGCATTTCAGATCTTTCTGGGTTTGGACCTGATATATATGTCCCTCCCAGCCCGCCCTGCCTGCCCCTTCAGTTGTCACCCCAGCAGGATCTGGTTGGCTTGGGCACTTCTGGGTTTTTTTTTTTTTTTTTTTGCACTTCTGTTCTTAGCGGCTCTCTCCTCCAATGTTACCAGGCGGGAGGGCAGGTGGACGCACAGGCGCTGATGCCAAATCTGCCACCTCGGGCGGCGGCTGCTGAGCCAGGTACCCTGCTCTCCAGCTTTCCTGCTCTGGTGGCCGGGGACCCATCCTGTACAGTTAGAGCCGGCCGGGGGAGAAGGGGCAGCTGCCCTGCCAAGAAGCTCAGCACCCTCAAGGCAAACACCTCCAGCCCTCAGACCCCCGGGGAGATTCAGAAGCGCTAGACGGTCCAGGGGCGCGCATCCTCACCTGTGCACCCCAGGGCCTGACGTGTACTCTGCGCATGCGCCACCCCTCCCTAAACTTTTGCGCCCCGCCAACGCACGCCCATTGTTCGCTCACAGGTTCCAGAGCTGCATCCCAGCAACAGGCCAAAGAGAGCGCACTCCGCTTTTGGCCGATTTGGCAGCTGAAGGAGAGTGCTCGGAGCCCAGCTCTCTATCCAAGGACCGACCTCACCCAAGTTCTCTAGGGCCAGGTACTTAGGTAGGCCCTGCCCCTCACCCCCGCCCCGGGCACTGGGGGATCAGCACCTGCCAGGAGGGTTCATCTGCCCCCGGCCCGCTCCCCACGCCCACCAACTTACCGTGGTCGGCCCGGGTCACCCAGCTGTCTATGGCCGGCTATCCACTCGCAGGCCAGCCCACAAGTGTCCAGTGACTCTGCATCTGCGCTTTGCCACAGAGTCTCTGAGACCCCATTCTACCATCCCGCAGACCCTGCACTCCTTTCTGGGGGTGCTTATCTCCATCTGCAGGCGAGGCCATCGGAAGAAGGCAGTGATGGGTGCTCGCACCTCCACGACGTCCCGCAGCTCAGTGTCCGCAGTGGACACAGTCACTGTCAGTGTGGCGCGGGGGCAGCCAGTGCCGGCCACGACACCCAGCTGTGTCCCGAACTACAGCACAGAGAAGACGGTGTTGAGGGCCCTGGGAGAGAGCGGGCAAGGGATGGCCAAGCAGGAGGAAGTCCCCACAGTCACAGGGAGGAACGATGACCAGAGAAGCGGCCCCGATGACACCGGGGGCGCACGATCTGCATTTAGGTCCCTGTGGGGCTCTTTCTTCGTGCCCAGGCCTGGACCTCTGCAGAGAGACCTCCACGCCAAGAGGGCAGAAGAAAGATCCACCAGGAAACAGCAGACCACTTGTATGAGCTCCTGCCCCCAAAGAAACGCCATCACGAGCTCATATAGCTCCACCCGAGGTTTCCCGCCAATGAAGAGAAGGAGGGGTCCCGCCATACCGCAAGGGCTGCCCCATAAGTCTGCAAAGAAAGGGAGCGAGGAGGGCCCTCCGTCGCCCTCTGCAGCTCCGGTGGTTTCCCAGAGGAAAAGCCAGCCTGACAAAGATGCAGAGGCAGCAAGAGGGCAGAAAGGGCCCTGGAGGAAGGGCTCCCGCACATCTGACAGTCCCAGGCCCCGAAAACGCAGGATTCCTCTGCTGCCGCACCGGTGAGGGGAGCCTCTGAGGCTGCCCCCAGGCCCTGAGCTGGGTTTCCCTGTCGCCACTGAAGACCTAGACTCGGAGAAGCAAGCAGCGTTCCGGCGCATCAACAGTGCGCTGCAGGGTGAGACCTAGGCCATTGGGGGCCTGGGCGCCATGCAGCCTTCCTGTCCCTTTCTGCTGCCTGCCGCAGGGGCTGCTTCTCCGCAGAAAATGTTTCATAGTTATTTCTATTTTAATATGATCATGGTACATTAAAATGTATTAGTGCTTGCCTGTGAACACTAAGGTCACTTGACTTGTAATTGTCTATATTGTTCTATATTTTTGTGACTAAATGCATTACTTGGGGGAATTAAAAGAGTATCTTGAAGCGATTTTGGCTTTTGATCTGCCACTAACTCCTATTTAACCTTAATTCAGGGGTCGGATTCTTTGACCCAAGGAAACAGAATAGTACAAAAAGAAAGAATGTGAGTGTCAGATGGCGGCAGTGATTAAGTATAGCAAGAGACGCCTTTGCAAAAGTTACTGTTGGTCCCAGGAGACTCTCACTTAGCTGTGTGACCGTGGGCAAGTCACTTCACCTAAATCTCTGAATTATAGGGCTGTGCTGATGATTTAAAAGTGATTGAGCACGGTGGACACTCGGAAATCCTGGGTTCTCAATAAAGCCACTGCCCTGCTCTTTGGTCCTTTGGAATTACTATATTAGTAAAATTTATACTTGACAGTAATTTTAGCTTAAAGTTTATTTTGTCTATTTCATCTCAGCCTTTTGGCTAAGATCAAGTGTAGTATCTGTTCTTGTCAATTTAAATAGCAAGAGAAAAGAAAGGAAAATAACGGGCATGCCCCCACACTCTTCAAACAATAGGAGTCTCTTAACCTGTTCCTTTGTCCAGAGACACAGGCCATTTCTCAGTGAAGGCCTCTGCCATCACTGAGGTTGCAGGGGAGACGTGGTAACTGGGGAGAAAAAGACCAATGGGGATGACCCCCTCACTCCTCAACATCCAAGCCCCCCACTTTCTCACTTGTCTGGCTAGAAATAAAAGGTTGATCCCATGGTTTTAACTTTCAGCTGTTGCTGGACTTTGCGTGCCTTGCGTAAGCTGGGAGACAGAGGCAGGAAAAAAACCCACCATAATCACCCTGTTACGGGCTGTTATTCAACTTTGGACTTCCAGGCCCCATCTGCCTGTTAGCGTTCACTTCTTAGAGTTTCAAGTGCATGCTGTTTGTCCTCTATCTTGCTCTATGCGGCTCTCAAGCCCTCGTAACATGACCACAGTTCTCGTGCCACATGTAAACATTCGAACACTTTGCAGATACTGAATTAAAAATCTATTATTTACATTGACTCCACCATTTTTATTTTCCTGGTGTGTTCATTAGAAAAGTCAAAATTACATATGTGCCTGGCATTATGTATTTTTTGGTGAGCAGTGATCCAGAGGATGGAAATGTATGCCTCCTTCGACTCCTTCAACTTAACCCCACTCTGGGGCAATGTCCCAGCCAGGCAGAAACTGCAGTGTGTCTTGGAGAAGGTCTTTTGCATTGAGATAGTAGGATGCTCTTTTAGCTTCAAGAACTTGGATGTTGTTGAGTTTAACCTGGTATAAGTTCAAATTAGAGTGTTTTAATTTTAGGATGTTAAAGGTAATCCCCATGGTAAACACAAAGAAAATAGCTATAGAATATTCCCAAAAGGAATTGAGAAAGTAATTTAAATATTGTATTGTAAGAAATCAGCTAAACACACACAACGAAAGAGAGGAATGCAGGAAATGAGGGGCAAAAAAGCTTTGGGCAGATGGAAAAGAAACAGCACAATAGAAGAAATAAGTCTTTTATTTGTCAGCAATTACTTTAAATGTAAATGCATTAAACTCTCCAATCAAAATACAGAGATTGGCGGAATAGGTAAAAACATATGATCCAACTATATGCTGTCTACAAGAGACTTACTTGAGATCAAAAGACTCAAGCAGGTTAAAAGTTAAAGGATAGAAAAGGGAATTCCAAACTCAGTGAGAAAACTCAAATAGTAACCAAGAGAGCAGGAGTGTCTATACCAATATCAGACAAAATAGACTTTGAATTTAAAATGGATCAAAGAGTTAAATATAAGAGCTAAACTATACAAATTTCTGAAGAAAAAAAGGGATAAATCTTCATAGTCTTGGATTTGGCAATGAACTCTTAAATATGATAGCAAAAGCACAGGCAACAAAAGGAAAAAGAAATTGGACTTTATCAAAATTAAAATTCTTTGTGTTTCAAAGAACAC
Source organism: Delphinapterus leucas (assembly GCF_059928025.1). Lineage (NCBI taxonomy): Eukaryota > Metazoa > Chordata > Mammalia > Artiodactyla > Monodontidae > Delphinapterus > Delphinapterus leucas. The sequence goes on from NC_143129.1 coordinate 37,562,565, forward strand.
CATCAAGAAAGACATAATACAACCTTCAGAATGAAGGAAAATGTTTGCAAGTCATATATCTGATAAAGCCTAGTATTCAGAATATGTAAAGAACACTGGCAACTCAACAATAAAATGTCAAATAACCAAATTTTAAAAATGAGAAAAAGAATCTGCACAGATACTGCTCCAAAGAAGACACAAATTGCCAATAAGCACATGAAAACATGTCCAAAATTATTAGTCAAAATTATGCAAACTGAAACCACAGTGAGATACCACTTCATACCCACTATTGTGCCATATAATTTTTTTAAAAACAAGCGTTGGCAATGATGTGGGGAAATTGGCACTTTCAAGCATTGCTGGTGCAAATACGAAAAAGAAAATAGTTTGGCCGTTCCTCAAAAAGTTCAACACAGAGATACAATATGGCCCAGGAACTCCACTCCCAGGTATATGTCCAGGAGAAATAAAAAACATACGTTCACACAAAAACTTGTACATGAGTGTTATATTGTCGTATCGTTATTCATAATAGCCAAAGAGTGGAAACAACCCAACTATTCGCCAACTGAGGAATGGAAAAATAAAATGTGTTCTATCCATACAATGAATATTATTCAGCCATTAAAAGGGCGAAGGACAGATACATGCTACAACCTGGATGCACCTTGAATACATTTTGCTTACTGCAAAAGTCAGACACAGAAGTCCGCACATTGTGTGGTTCTATTCATATGAAAAGTCCAGCATAGGAAAATCAATAGAGACAGAAAGACCCAGGGCTGGGGTGAAAGGGGTGGACAGAATGAGAATGACTGATACTAGGTATGAGGTTTCTCTTGGGGATGATGAAAATGTACTGGAATTAGAGATGTTGATTGCAAAACCTGAGTACACTAAAAGCAGCTGAATCACACAGTTAAAAAAAATGTGAATTGATGGAATGTGAATTATATCTCAATCAAAAGATAATATGACAACATTTTTATAGTCATTACTCTTGATCAGTTTCAGGATGGAATTCTCACAGTGACTTCAATGGAGTGGCTTGTATGGGATGATATTTGAGGCTCAACCCTTTGGGACTAGATGTTCATTTTGAGCTGTTGAATGACGGTGAGGGCCAGCCAGTATATTTTCTTCACGGAGGATCAATCCCCATATGGTATCCTTGGTTTGAATCCTTGTCTTTTTCTCTTCATATTCCTGAAACAAGTTCCTAGGAAATACATTCACAATAGTGAGAGGTGTTGACATCTTCCTGGCAAAAGTCTTATTCACAGGTGAAACTTCAGATCTCCTTATTACTAGCTGCCCGGGGAGTCCCCTGAATCAAAGTAGGGCTTATGAAGATGGATCTTGCATTTTAGCGTGCACTTAAAATACCCAACAGGCTGATCACATGGGGAAAATAACTTTATTTACATGAGACAAGTACAAAGTCAGCACAACACAATGAGGGAGAGTATGGGTACTGGTGCCTGATGGCCTGAAATCAAATCCTATTTGAACGCCATATGTACCTGGGAAGTTTAGTTACTTAGCTCTTCTGTTTCTCAGTTCCCTGGCCAGGGATATGGAAATATTAGTAGGACCTGCTTATTCGTATTATGTTCTGAGGCTAAAAATTAGTGAATACAAAGCCTGAAGAAAAATGATGAGTACTTCATAAGTGCTACCTACATAAATGTTCAAGTATTAAATGCCTGGAAGAATAAGTAGGTTGTCTCCAGAAAGGGCACCTAGGAGGCTACAAACAGGAGGATAGAGCCTACTTTTTCACATTGATGACATGAGTAAGAAGTTTTAGAGCTCATGGAAAGAATATTATTTCTTGTGATGCACTGTGGGGTGGGCAGAGTAGGGGCTGTGACCCATATTTTATGGTTCAGGGCACTGAAATTTAGACAGATTGAGTAACTTGTCCAGCGTCACAACACTGATGAGTGATGGGTCTGAGGCAGGGGAGGGATAGAGATTCCGGAACACATGGACATGAGATCATACCCTGGATACACAAACCAAGGGCTCTCCTCACTCCCTTTCCCACATCCTCCTGCCCCAAGAATGCTGCAGGGAGACAGCTGGTACTCGGAGGAGGTGCCTGGCCCAAGAGAATGGCTCAAATCTGGACCCACTTCCTGGCTCTACGTTTCAATCCCTGACCCCAAATACAATGTCTTTCCCCCAAACGCAGACACCCTGAAGGACCGGGGTATCCAAATATGTGTGCATCTCCCCTCCCTTCCCCCTCAGCACTTGATTCTAGCAGCTGATTTGCAGTGAGACTTCCTGGTGGTCAGGTGACCACCCTGAATGACCAGTAGTCTACTTGACTCCCTAACTGACTCAAAACCCAGGACATTCCAAACCAACTGCCCACATGACAGTTGCACAGAGAATTAGCATCATCTTCAACTGATCAAACCCGGATGATGAGCAGTTAATATTCATTAGCTGGGAACAGGGTCTACTGGGCTGGTGTTTTGGTGACTTAACAGATGAAGGTTACAGGCCCCCAGGGTCTCACTGACTAGAAACTGACCAATCCTCTGAGCAGCTTGGACTAAGGCCTGGCTAAGAGTGGGCAGTGGCTGCACGGGCTCTGAGTGGGCACCTTCCCTGCCCAATCCTCCCTCAGCCAGATCCAGGCTCTGCTGTACAAACTACAGCCATTGCTCCTGAATCTACTTGCTGGTATTAGTTCCACAGTACCTTCAATGGAGTGGTCAGTGGGGGTGCTATTTGGGTCCCTACCCTGTTGTTTGGCCAGATGCTGATTCTGATGTGCCTGAACCACCGCTGCGGATGGCCAGCAGATTATCTTGATCACAGATGATATTCTTGTGCATCCTGTGTTTGATTCCTTTATAATCTTCCTTTTCTTCTTGGTACCCGAGTCATGATCCTGGAAAACACAACAAAAACTGAGAGAACTATTGATATGTTGCTGGGAGAAGACCATGCATAGGTGTCAATTCACTCCCAGGTCACACGTCTGTTCTCTTTGTTCACCAGCCTCCTAGGGGAGTCTAGGGGAGTCAAGTGAATCGAAGCTGGGCTGAGAAGAGGGTGTTGCAATGTGGTGTGCACTTAAAATAGCCAGCAGGCTGACTGCACGGGACATGACTTTATTTAGTGAGATAATATAGAAGGGGAGCACAGCACAGTGACCGACAGAGTGGGGGCTGGTGCCTGATGGTCTGGATTCAAATCATACCAGAAGCCACATGAACCTGGGAAGGTTATGCAGACCCTCTGTCCTCAGTTCCTTGTTCTGTGATAGTGGAAATGTTAATAGGGTCCACTTATTAGTATTACATGATGAAGCTTAATACAGCAAATCAGGTAGACCCTGATGAAAAATGATGGTTACTTCCTAAGCGCTACCTAAGTGTTCAAATATTAAATGTCTGGAAGAATAAGCAAGAAATGTGGTAGTGCTGCCTCCAGAGAGGGGACCTGGATGCCACAGGGCAGGGGAGTGGGGAAGGTTATGGGTGTGATGCTTTAGAGCTTGTGAAGAATATCTGTCATCATCTCCTGTGATCCCCACATCAGCCCCGTGGGGAACTCATGGCAGGTGCTGTGAACCATATTTTATGGTACATGGCACTAAAATGTTGAGATTTTAAGTGACTTTCCCGGAGTCGCAAAGCTGATGACAGATGGATGTGGGACAGGAATGTAGTTGGTTCCCTGGGACAGAAATCCCTGAACCCCTGAATGCTCTAGATGGTGCTCTGGACTCCTGAGCCCAGGGCTCCCCTGCCTCCATCCCCCCAATCCTCCTGCCTGCCCCATGGTTGCTCCAAGGACAGGAGGGGTCTGAGCCAACAGGAGGGCCCATGCCTGACCTGCTGCCTCCCTTACATGTTGATCCCTGACCCCACAGCTCTTAAATATCCCTGAAAGAAGGTCCCTTGAAGGATCAGGGGGTCCCATCTACGTCCCTCCTCCCTCAGCGTCTTCACACACTGGGTGAGCCTCCTGGTGGTCTGACCAGTGGTCGGCTTGTCTCCACGTGGCTCAGAGCCCTGGTCTCTCCAAGCCAGTTGCCCACATGGCACGTCTCTAACAAATTAGCTTGGTCTTCAACAACCAGCCCTGGATGCACAGTTAGTGCTGATTAATTAGGACAGTGGCCTGCTGGGCTGTGCTTGGTGGTTTAGTGGGTGAAGCTGGCGTGCCCCACTGTCGCCTGACTATTGATGTGAGCAACTGTCTCAGTAGCCTGGGCTACGGCCTGGCTGGGGAGGGGCCGTGGCTGCACTGGCTCTGAGGGCGCACCTTCCCTGCTCATCCTTCCTCATCAAAATCCAGCCCCTACAAACTCCTCATCCATCCCTAGACCCTGCAGTGGCACAGGAGAGAGGCCCATGCCCTTCTAGAGGGATCCCTCCATAGCCACAGTCTAGAGACCCCAGCCCAGGACTGTCTCTGAGGATGACCCAGGCCCTCCTAATCTCTGTCACCAAATGTTCATTCCACTAACCCGATGGCATTGTCCCTTCTCTCCACGTTCCCAGGCAGCGCCCAAACACCCAGTGATCCTGTCCACATCAACCACTGGAAATACCGCCACGAAATCCCAGTTTCCTTCCTTTCTGAAAACCTCTAGATTTAGACTGCTAATATTTGCTTTTGGATTTTGACATCGACATTCAGAAGTGTTTAGTCTGTAATTTCTCCTGTCCTGTAATATCTACTGCTGGTATGACATCAGTATTCTCCTGGTCCGATGAAAGCAGTGTGGGTGTGTCCCCTCTGTATCTGTTCTCTGGAAGAGTGTGTAGGAGACGGGCATCGTTTCTGTCTTAAATGTTTGGTAGAAATCAGAGGAAACCACCTGGCCCTGAAGTTTGTTTTGTGGGGAAATTTTTTGGCATCTCTTTCTAATTGAAGTTTACTTGGTGTATTGTACAGGGCACAGATCTTAAGCATAGAGCTTTATGGTTTCTTGTAAATATAAACACATCTGTTACCAACACCCAGTTCAATATACAGGACGCCCCCAGCACCCTGGCCGCCCCCTGTCGAAGGGGAGAAGAATAAGTGCTAACTTATTCGGTTATAAGAATGAAGTCAGTTACTCCATGTATATTCCAAGTGCAGTGATTTACACACAAATAACTCAAAATGAGTGTGGCAGCACAATCAGAAAGTAGTGGAGGGTGCTGGAGGGCTGGGAGAACCCAGTCCCTTTGGGATTTCCGCTGTGGAGGTCGGGCCAGAGTAAGGAAGCTGAGAGGAGCTTCTCTGAAGCATCTGGGCTTTTACAGAGGGAAGAACTACTGCTCCCCAGAGTGCAGCGCCCATTGTAATTCACTGAGCCCTCCCTTTGTGGAGGGTGCTTTTCTATATTTGTGTGTTATTTTACATAGAAATGTTTTTTAAAAAAAAGAGATCAATTTTGTTGGATGTAACAGCCTTTCACTGTTAAAAATAAGACCTATATCTAAAATTTATGCTAAATCTGTACAGCTCAGACAGGAAGTAACCGGCACTCACTACCTGACTCAGGAGCGGAGGCGGAGCAGAGAGGCGGCCCTCCTTCCTTGGCCTCGTGTCTCATTTAAGCTGCCAGACGCTGCACAAGCTCCATCCCCTCTGAGTCTCAGGCTGAGGCCTCCAGGTCACAGTCTTCACAGGTGTCAGACCAGAACCTGCCACACAAAGGCAGGGACTGGAGTCAGTGGGGAGGTGGGCTCCCTGGGGTCGGTGTGTGGGACCCAGGGGGCTACTCAGACCCTGCAAGTGACTTTGGGCCCTGACATCCCCAGGGCTCACATCCCCAGGGCACTGGGGCCTGTTTGCTGCTCTTTGCCAAGTGTGTTCTGGTAGCAGAGAGACCTGTCCTACAGGGGAGATTTAACCTGCGCATTTGGCCGGGCGGCGTTCAAGTGACTGGTCCCCTGAACAGTGAAAGTGATGCAGAGGAAAGGGGAGGCTCTGGGGCTCCAGGGTGAAAAGTGTGGGTCCCTCCCACCTGGGCGCTGTGAGGAGTGGGAGGTCTGATGACACAGGTGGGAGTAGTGACCCTGTCCCTCCAGCCCACACGCAACACGGCCCATCATGAGACCAGCACAGTGGAAGTGGGCAGAGAACCGCAATGTTCCCTTTTTCCCTAATAATCGTTTTTCTTTAACACCCCAGCCAAACTTGCCTGTGTTTTTTAATTTAAAAATATCCTGATGCTGTGGTCATAGAATCATAAATTCTATAGCTTTGCTGTATCCCAACATGAAAAGTTTGTAGAAGACACTGCTTTTCAGCGTGTAATAAAACCAGATGTATTTGTTATCTAATTTTAAGGTCATAATTAATTTGGAATCCTGGCCCTTTAACTCATCCTCAATTAGCATTGCTTTGAATTGCCTTCATTTTGTGTGTGTGTGTTGTATTCAATTTTTACACATCTATGAAAAATCTATAGAACCTCAGGTTGAGAAATGGTGCCATGAGGTGACCCAGGCCCTTCAGTGGGGCTCCACAGAGGCTGAGGGGTCCCCAGGGGTTGGGCAAATCCCAGCCAGGTGTGGATCCTGCAGTGTCCCCTACCGGATGACAGGGCTACTGTGTGCCCACAGGGATGCAGCAGCGCTGGGCCAGGTGAGCTGTCTGCTTGCATGAGAAGAAGCCCCGGTTCCTCTGTCCTCCTCACCCTTTCCCCAGGACGCCTGAACTGGGGGGTACCAGGGCCACTCCAGATATCTCACTACACCTGGTGATTAACTGGGGATGTTGTCTGCTGACCTTGGCGGGTTGGGAGGGCAAGGCTGGGTCCTGCAGAGGGAGATGTTGAACCTCACCAGGGACACTCTTTACAAAGAACACAATGTGAACAACACCTCCAGGAGTGATGTATGTGATGACCCCACAGACACCTTCGGCCCCCCATCTAAACATAACAGCCTGGCATCTTCAGGGGTTCTATTGAACGGGGACTGTTCCCTGGCGAGATGCACTCAGGTCATCCTCCAGTTGCCTGCGCAGATTACCACCATGCTCTTCTCTCCACCTTTTTGTTCACATGCAGTGGTGAGCACCTCTGTGCTCTTCTCTGGCTTTTGGGTTTTCCTGAAGCGCCAAAAAAAAAAAAAAAAAAAGTCAGGGATGGCAAGGGAAGCACATACACTTATTTGCCTTCTGCTCTTCCTCCTACCCTCTCCACGCTCACATTTCCTCTTCTTGTTCTTCCTCATCCTTTTACTTCATCCCTTCTCTTGAATCCGGGATGAGAGAATTTCTTTTTTTTTTTTAATTGGATGAGTCAGTCTTCTTTTACTTATTTATTTATTTTTAACGTCTTTATTGGCGTATAATTGCTTTACAATGGTGTGTTAGTTTCTGCTTTATAACAAAGTGAATCACCTATACATATACATACATCCCCATAACCCCTCCCTCTTTTGTCTCCCTCCCACCCTCCCTATCCCACCCATCCAGGTGGTCACAAAGCACCGAACTGATCTCCCTTTGCTAAGCGGCTGCTTCCCACTAGCTATCTATTTTACGTTTGGCAGTGTATATATGTCCATGCCACTCTCTTTGTCACAGCTTAACCTTCCCCCTCCCCATATCCTCAAACCCATACCGTTTTTATGCTAAGTTATATTCTACATGTACCTGGAAAAATGTTAAAAATATTTTTAAAGAACTGCGCATCTATTTTTGCAGCTGATTTGCCTGTTCAAGGCTCGCTAGCACTTTATCCATCTCAGTACTATTTCACTTAGTAAACAAATGCAGTTACCATAATTGCTGCATATGTGTCTGTGTTCCCTTCTAGGTTATATGTTTTTGAAGTTAGAAACTATACTTATATCACAGCCCCTATGTATGGCACTATATCCATTGCTAATTCAGATTGTTTTAAGATATGAGACAAAATTTAAGACTTTTATTATAGTCATAAACGTCTAGCAAATCAACCAGAAAATAAAAACTAATTTTCAATTGGTTGGCCAAGAAAAAAAAGGAAGGAATACCTAGTGCAAAATCATATCTCTAATAACTACTGTTGGATTTAGAGCACACACATGCTAAACTTATTTTAAAATATCTTCTTATCAAAGATTTGAGGTTGGACCGGAAAAAATTATATCAGAAGTGAAAATAATTATGTGGTCTGACCAGCGTGGATCACAGAAAGTAAATGTATACTATATATAAAGTAGATAAACTACGAGGTCCTGCTGTATAGCACAGGCAACTATATTCAATACCTTGTAATAACCTATAAAGGAAAAGGATCTGAAAAAGAAATATATATATCTCTGAATCACTTGGCTGTACACCTGAAACACAACATTGTCAATCAACTATACTTCAAGGGAAACAAAACAAAACAAAGTAAGTGTAAAGGGAAGTATAGTTTTATAAATTCACCTCTGATATCCAATGGACCAACTGAAAGACAACAGAAAGTACAACTTTCTAGGAGACAGGACATGGCCAGCAAACCAGGCGTTACCCTCGGTAACGGTCATACCTGCCAAAAAATATACAGACTAGCCTGCATTCAGGAATACATAGGAATTCTTCATTTATCTGGCATTGTTAGGCAATGAGGTATTGCATGTTAGGAGAAGTATTTCTAAAATGACAAAATGAAGAGGAGTTATTTTAACCTTCACTCGGTAATTTTTTTCTAAAATTAAGAAATGTATCCACTGGTGTATTTAATGTTTCCGTGATAACTCGGGGTCATCAGTTCAATCAACGTTTGCATGAATAATGCAAATGGAAACAAGACAGGCATGCTTACTGAAACTGAAAATGACATGGCACTGGCTGGAATAACTGATGAGAGAGCACGAAAAAAGCAAAAATGAAAACAAACCGTGATCAAGAAACAATCAGTCAAGTTCTGACTTTCTGTACTTAGTTTCAAAACGAGATACCACAAATCCCAGCGAGAGACTCCAGCATCATCAGCTGTCTTTCTCCTTTGTTTCCACCTTCCTTTCCTTCTCCTTCTATCCTAGACTGTTCCAGGCAGTGCTTATAGCTGCTTGCAAGACAAATTCTAATACTTGCTTTCTCTCACACAAACTTCACAATATGTCCATGTGATAACTAGTGTGGAGGTAAAAGACAATTCATCACAGAGACATCTCCTATGAAAATAAAATTAGAAACTAGCTTTTAAACATGCAGAGAGAAGGGCGTGGAGTCAGGCACTAATTTCCTTGCGAATTCCTCTCCATTTCTAATAGACGTTCTTCTTTACCAAGATCCCTTTTTATCGGTGTGCTGTTCCAGACTGCTCCACTCCGCCCATCCTCATTCTGTAAAATACATTCACACTCTTTTGTGACCCTACTTATTTGCCCATTAAATAATCAATCATAGAACTGTCGGAATTATTTACAGAGTGAAATTAAAATGCTGGAGTCACTTGGAGGGTTTAAGCAACTCCACCAGAAAATACTGGGCATGGATTTAAAAGAGGCTGCGTGGGACTTGCTCTTGTCCAAGTTCTTTCTCAAGAAGTATCTGAAATAAGCCTAAATTCAGAGTTAATCAGACTGGCCTGCTTTCTCAGGTGGACTGGAACTCATTGCTCTTTCCCCTCAACTCCCTGATGTCAGCAGCACTTTCCGGAGAGGAGGGAGGTGGACTTCTCTGCCTACTGCAGAAGCTCAGTTCCCCCCGGGCCCACTCCGTGTCTGAATCCCACACTTGAGGCCACATGCCAGCCTTCCCAGAACATTCGTGGTCTCATTTCCGTTTTTGACGTGCTCAGATTGAGTCCCTGTAGACTCTTCCTCAGCTTGAAACCTGATCTTCCACCCCTTTCCCTGACCTCGATGGTAACCTGCCTACTTTAGGCCTCAGGTGCTTTAGCTATAAATTGATATATTTGCCCTTAATTCTAAAGTCTTCTTTCTAAAGCTCTACAATGTGGTGGCTCCTTGAAAATGTTTCTCTTTGCTGGTTGTAATTTTGTACAGAATTAAAGGCACAGCTACTCTAAAAGACAGTAAGTTGCATTGGATAAGGAAAGTGTGCTTTTGTAGTTAGATTAACAGGGATGGAAGACGACTTAGTATGTTTTAAGATACTCATGATCCGTTCTCGTGAGAGTCGGGGGAAGAAGGGGAAGGGAGTTAATAAAATACCAAATGTTTGTGACAAATTAAGTTCAAGTGTAGCTGATAAGTTACTACTTGAATAAGCCACACAAATCCAATTCAAGTTTTGCTTTATTTTTCTAAGAAGGGATCCCAGTGAGCTGAGTCCCATGTTCAGTAACTCCACGTTCAATGGCTTAGTCTTTAAACACTGTTATGTTGCTGGAAGAAGAAATATTGCCCATCAGTCCTAATTGATGTTTAGCTATCACGCACATTTGAAATAAATTTATTACTTTGCCTGATCTCAGGGTAATACATTCCAAAGGGGCAAAGAGCACACGAAAAGTTATGGAGTCTCCATCTTCTACACTAAAGTGTGCGATAAATTACATATTATTTGGCCGTGAAATTCACAAGCCATAGAAACCACTCCATTTGCAATGAATACAGTGGTAATCAGCAGGTAATGAGAATGATATAAAACCAAACAGACCGTGTACGATGGCACTGCTGCCAATAAAGCAATCATTAAATGCATTCATATGCATCTACGATAGGTAAGCTCTTTGAGGGCAATTGCTATGAATTCTAAATACCTGTCAGGATACTATATATAGCCCACTTTCTATGGCCTTTATTCAAAGACGCTGAGAAAGGGTTACTCTGGGTAAATTCAGACCTTTTCTCAATATAGAATTTGGTCAACATGCATTCTGAACAGCAAAATTTCACAGTATTTTCCTACACTAAGTGCCACCTCAGCAAATGCAGGATTAAGTATAATGGATTATAAGAAGTTAGAAAGGAAAGATGGAAGAAAAGAAGGAAGGTAGAAAAAAGGTGGGTATGGAGTACTTCAACATTTATGTAAAGAGTGGAACTAAAACTAACCTGAGGTTACCCTGAATTATCAGCATACGCTATAGAAACTTAAATGAAAAAATAAAAAAAACCCAGCAAGGGAAACTCAAAGATTCTCTGTTTTTTCACTTTACTGCATATACACGTCCATCTTAAACAATCTATATGCTTATATCCAATAAGAGAGCATTGTTTTGCAAGGCTATTTGGCTTCTATCAACATGTAAAGGTCGGACAACTCAACTTTAGCAGAGTCAGCCTTCAGGTGAATAATTGCTTCTTTCAGGTTGTGAACATTTGAATTTTCCAGAAATGTTTCCCAAAATATGAAAACTAAAAGAGTCCTAGGACAGCGTCCTTTAGAAGTTTTATAGCACCAAGGTTTTTGGAGGAAGAGTATTCTTGTCGATTATCAACACAATGACTCCAAGCAGGTCAATTTATGCTGACAATATTATATAACAGAATCCACTTCACCTCCATCATACTGACAATGATCTTCCTTACTTCAACCTTGTGCTTCTTAGTAAAGTTGAAAACACGGAGCCAAGAACAGACAGTGACAATGCCAGAGACTCAGATGTACCTATAAGTGCCTTCAGACAACATCAGCCACCCAGGTTAAAGTCCTGTTTTAAAGCATCCCAACATGAATGAATCTCAAAAACTATATGCTGAGCGAGTGAAGCCAGATCAAAAGGGCGCCTACTGTATTATTCAACTTACATGAAATTGTAAACTGGGCATAAGTCATCTCTAAAGATAAAAAACAGATCCGTGGTTGCCTTGGGGTGGGAGATGGGGATACTTTTGCAAAAGCCTAGGAGGAAACTTTCTAGGGTTTTAGAATTGTTATCTATCTTTATGGGGGTGGTAGTTAGACAAATGTATACATTAATTAAAAGTCACTGAACCGTTTACTAAAAATGTCTGCATTTTATTGTATGTAAATGATACCTTAATAACGTTGATTACAAAATGAACCAAAAACAAAACAAAGCAGAAGAGAAACCTCTCAAGACGTCAAAGGAAATACACTGTTTTCTTCCAGGGCACCAGATTGGAAATGAGGCATTGGTCTGTTCTACCCTCAGCTTATCCCTAGGGTTATCTAGTCTATTTTAAAGCACTAGAGTCCCCTATCAGGAAAACTCACCCCATGTTTAATTACTTTGATTTCTTCTCTGCCTCTTCTCCCAACACACTGAAGTCATTCACGGAAGAAAAACCAGCTTTTTCCAACTTTGCATCATGACACATTCTTTCCAAAGCTATTAGTTATAGAATAAAATTTGGGTACACTTTGTAAAAATCTAGCTTTTTGAGCCTTACAAATCTTAACAGTTAACCTATTGCCTCCACTGGAATTTGGAAAAAAATTATTTTGAAAATGAATAGCTGAGACTTGACATTTTTTTCTGTGTGATTTTCTCTTCCCCTAAGAGAGAAGTGAGTAGGAATGAGAAACACATACATAAAGAAAAAAAATTATCTTGCTGCCTTTGCATGGTTATAATTTATAGGAGGACCTTTTCAACAATAATCTATTATCAGAATCAATAAAATATAATCTCCATGAAGGCCAGGCCAGGATACTTGTCTCTTTTTCAGCAGATTGCAATACAAACCACATTCATGGATATGCTTCTTGATGATCTTTGTAATACTGTAACAGTTGACCATTTCCTCATGCCTCTTCACCTTAACTTCAACCTGGTTTTTCACTAATGACTTCACATTTCCTTCTCTAACACTTGGTTGTGGGCCTCTTTTCCAACTCCAACTCGCATTTCACTCTGGCACCAAAGGAAGACTCACACCTTCCTGCTACAGTTGCAGATTATATAGACTAGAAAAAGGAAGGTTGCCAGATGGTGGTTTACATTATCTACAGACTGTCTCGGCTCAAGGTTAACTTCCCTGGGAGAAAACCCATAAACCCAGAAGCATCAAAAATAACCTGCATGTGCAGGGGGGAGACAGCTTTACTTGTCTCATTTTACATTCTTTCTGATTTCTGGGCCCTGCTGATTTATCTCCCATGGAATGGAACAAGGAGGGGAACAAGTAGGGACAGTCCCTTCCCTTCGAGCTAAGAGAAACACTCCGGGAGGTTTTGAATCAGACTTGGTTTTTTGTTCGCCAAGTTACAGGAGAATTTTTAAAGTGGGGGGAACGGAAGAAGGAAGCGGACCAGGAAAAGAATTTAAGCCATCATCTATAAACCAACAAAGCACTGATAGTTCCAAACATTATGTCACAAACTAAAATGACTGATATAGGCTCAAGTGGTTTATAAAACCTATAAAAAGACTACACCAGCAAAGTCCCCATTTATCTGTAGAGTTCAGAAACTAAAACAAGGAATATTTTAGCTTAAAACCTTATCTCAAGAGAATCATATACACTTCACATGAATAAAAATACCTGAAACCAAACATTTTTAAAAGCTCCAATACCCAAAATATAAAGAAAAATATTAATCCAGAAGACTCAATCAATCCATGATAATCACAAAATGGCTGGGCAATCTCTATCTCCCTTCCACACTAACCATCCATCCCATGGAAGACCAAGGGAGATCAGACCTTCCAGACTTACCTTCCAGACCTTCCAGACACCTGGCTGCTGCAAAATTCTATGGAGACTCCTTGTGGAACAGCATTTTCCCATCTCTTGTGTCTCTCCCTATCGTGATCATGATCATGCAGGAAGCAAGTCTGGCTGTGCTATTTCTTATCATTGTCTGTCACCCATCTGCAACATGGTATTGTACAGATAAGGAGAAAGTAGTTGCCTTTCCCCCAGAAGGTTGAGGCTCAGGTACAGGGGTAATTCTCCTGTGCACACAGTCATTATTTAGGTCGATTCAGTGACTTCAACAGGCTTAATCATGTGATCAGGTTTGTTGCCAGCTGCGTAATGCTCCCACATCTGTAGATAGAGTCGCTCTAGGTCCATTGTGTATTGTTTGGTGTTGAACAGAGGGCTAGATGTTCTCTGCTTCCAGACTTTGCCACGAATTTTCTTCAGGTATTCTAGATCAGTTCCCAGTTTCACAGCTATGTCTTCATATTCTTGTCTATTTTTAGCAATAAGCTCAAGACAGCCTAAACAAGTGAGCTGGGAAGCTGCAACTCGGGAAGCAAGAGTCTCTCCTGGCATAGTCACCATGGGTGTCCCTGACCAAAGGACATCCATCCCTGTGGTGTGTCCATTACAGAGTGGAGTGTCCAAGCAGACATCAGCCAGCTGGCCTCTCCGAACATGTTCCTCTTTAGGAGCAACAGGTGAAAAAATGATACGGTTCTGGGGAAGGCCCATATTTTGTGCGTACTGTTGAATATTAGGTTCTCCCACTGCTGGAAAACGCAACAGCCACAGTACACTATTGGGAACACGCTTCAGAATATTTGCCCACATCTGCAAAGTAGATGGGTCAATTTTATATAACTGATTGAAGTTACAGTACACAATGGCATCTTCCGGTAACCCGTACTGAGAACGTGTGGTTACAATAATGGTACGGGGAACCTCCTCTCCAGTGGCAGCCTTAATGTTGATCTGGGTAGTTGCCAGTCCATTGCTAAGACTGAATCCATTAATTGTTATCTGAATTTGTCCTCTGTTAATCATTTCAATAACTGCCTCTGCAGTAGTATTCATAGGAATGACAGGCATATTAAGAGCTGTATTACTGCTGTCTGCGGTGTCTCCTCCATCAGGACATTTCATCTTGACAATTTGCACATCTGGGAGACTATCAAGAAATGCTTTGAGGTCGATGCCATTCAGTACAATCCGATTGTCATAAATGTGCCCATTGGACTTAAAATCGATGACTGCTTTCTTCTTCAGGTGAGGGAACATATTAGCATGATCACCAATAAAGAAAGTATGGGGCATATAAGCCAGTTTCTCAGAATACTGCTCAGCAACTTCAGCAGGTGAAGTTTCCTGATCAGTGATGATATAATCCATGAAAAGCACGCCACTGGTCCCAGGGTAGCCCAGCCACATTGCCTGAATAGGAGCTGGCCTGAGAGCAAAGAGTTCATTTCGAGCACCCCTGGTATAACCATTCATATTTACAAGGATGTGTATACCATCATGATGGATGCGATCAGCTGCTTTCCCATTGCATGGAATCTGAGAAAGATCAATGAAATGATGGGCTTCTGCCATCACCTTCGCTCGGAAGTTTGTGCCATCATTTGGGCTCAGGGCATAACAGAATACCTCAAATTTATCAGGATTGTGCATGCCTGGAATAGACTGCATAAGATGAGAAGTAGGATGATTCCCAAAGTCAGAACTCACGTATCCTACACGCAGTCGACCATCACTGAGCTTCAAGTCTTTTGGATGTTCATACGGTGGTTTACGAAGGACACTGATCTCATCCAGGGAGAGGTTCCCATGGCTCTCAGCAATAGCCTTCCTGAAGCCATGAGAAAGAGGATAGAGCATACTATGATGAGGCTGCACAGAAGGCAACCTATTCTTCTCCAACTGGTCAGCCACAATGCTGACCAACTTCTTCATTCGCTCATCATAGTCTGTCCAATCACAGACAATCTGCAGGCAATGAGCCAAATCACAATAAGCGTCAGGAAAGTCAGGTTCAAGCTTCAGAGCAGTGCGATAAGAAGCAATTGCTTCTGGAATATACCGTGAATCCTTGTGAATGGAAGCCAGATTGCTGTGGGCATCTGCAAATGCAGGGTAAATCTGAATGGCAGGAGTATAACACTGCAAGGCTCCCTGAACATCCTGCATCTCCTTTAGAGTGTTTCCCATGTTACAGTAGGCGTCAGCAGAGGTAGGACTGATTCGAACAGCCTCCTTATAATGCATCAGAGCTTCCTGCAGTGTCCCCTGCTGCTGCAATACACTTGCTAAATTTGAATGGGCAAGAGCAAACTCTGGGAAGACTTCTAATGCTTTACGATACAAGCGAACTGCCTCTTCAATGTTTCCCTGGTCTCCTTTGATATTGGCTAGGTTATTCAGAGAGTCTGCATGGGTGGGGCACAGCCGCAGAGCTGTATTATAACAATCTTCTGCTTCGGCAACATGGCCCTTCTCTTCCAGAGCGTTGGCTAGGTTGCAGTAAGCATCACGGAAATGTGGTTGCAATCTAATAGCTCACCTGTAGGTGTCTACTGCCAGATCCATCAGGCCTTGCTCGTAGTGTACACAAGCCAGGTTGGCATGTACCACTGCATGATTTGGACTCAAGCTTAGGGCACAAAGGTAAGCTGCCACAGCTCTGTCAAAAATCCGTGCCTCTTTCAAGACATTTCCTAAATTGATATAAGCATCCAGAAAATTGGGGTCAAGGGTGACAGCCTTTTCAAAGTGATGAATTGCAAGCCAAATCTCCCCTTGTGCATTGAAAACACAGCCAAGATTACTCCAAGCTACTGCGAAGTTCGGTTGCGTCTCCATTGCTTTCAAATGACATGCCTTGGCTCCTTCCAAGCGACCCAGGGCTTTGAGCAGGTTCCCCAGGTCACTGCGAACACGGTACAAATCAGGATTGTACTGAAGAGCAGAGACGTAAGCTTATACTGCCCCTTCCATGTCGCCTGCTGCTACCAAAGCAGCTTCCAGGTTAATATAACCATTGATGAAATCTGGTTTGAGACGTAATGCATGCCGGTAATGCTCAATTGCTTCCTACAACTGCCCTCATTCCTTGTACACATTCCCCAAATTCGAATAGGCTTCTGCCAGAAGAGGGTTCTGTTTAATTGCCAGAGTACTAAAGTGGGCAGATCTGTCCAGCCTTCGACACTGGAAGTGTAGAGATGAAAGTAGAAAATAAAAGAATAGGATGTGATTTTTAGTCGATACTACTTTTGCAAAAATTAGAAAATACAAAACAATTCGGTATTTCAAATATATACATATGTTTAAAATAACTATCAAGGTGAGTTGGGAGATTACATATTAAATGGCCCAAATGGTGCTATATAGGGGAAAATAAAGGAAATAAATCTGGCAGAGGAACGTCGGGGCCAAAACCAATCTTAAAAGTATTAGAAAATAGAGTGACCATACACACTGATGATAGAGTGACATGAACTGAGGCATATGGTCCCTTTTGAGTAAATGTCTTAAATACAAACTAAAAACATAATGTCATAAGATTTACAAACACTATAAAAATATTTAGCAGTACTGCAGTAGATAGTAGAAATATATAACCTTTCAACTTAAATAAAAACAAGACTGATGAAATATCATCTTTGTTTCCATGTCATCCATGCTAAGGAAGAAATAATAAATCAGCTTTCAAGATAGAATTTTTTACAATGAGAGAGAAAAAAACAAAGAAAAAGAAACCCTAACTGTTTATCCCATGAAGGGAGAAAAAAACATTTTGAAAAGTCAGAGTAGAACTCTCTGAGGATAATATTTAACATCAATTTTTTTTTGTAAAACAGAATTTTAAGCTGGTTTTGAATTGTTTATAGAGTTTCTAATTAGCATGCTGAGGAAATACAGGGTCCATCTTAATCCAGAAGCAAGTAAAAAGTTCTGACTCTTAAAATTCTAGGCTCTAGAGTAGGTGTGTGCTGGCGTGTATGTGTGTGTGTGTGTGCACATTTGCTGTGTGTTTTCAATAAACTCAAGAGTACATAAGGGTGTATGTTATTACATTGTAACAATTCTTGAGCAAATCTAACTGAAGGTCAGTAGCAAACAAGTAGATGCCGCTTGGGTGGCCCCCCAAACTCTCAGGTAATGCGCAGATCTGCCTTGGCAGTCATGTTCTGCTTTTAGACATAATGCATTTTTATGTTCTTGTTAGCACTGAAAGACTAACTTGAATATTCTGCAACTGATGAAATGGACAACAGAGCAGTAACCTAGAGTTTACAAGTATTTGGGGCAGTAAAACTTTAGTTCTAGATTTAACTTGGATTTTAGTCCTAATTTAACTTGGATCTTCTACAACGCATTTTTTTTCTATAAACTGGAGGTATATACCACCATAATCCTAAAGAAACTGTGACTTTGGGCTTCAGGGGTCTAAGCCTTCTCTCTAAGTGACTGAAAGGTACAACTGGATATTAGACCTGTCTAAAAATTGTCCTTTTCTGTCCTCACATACAAGGGAACGCTTGATTTTTGGATAGCTGTCATTAAAAAAAAAAAAAAAATGTGCAAAGAGCTAATGTCTTTTGCTACAAGACAAAACAATTTCTCCTGGACATGCAGTAATAGGAGGCAATGCCATGTGTTGGAAGCATGCACATATTTTATGATAGATATTAATCTGGAGGTTAACAGCTAGGTGCTCTGGTTGAAGCAGTTTATTTCAAACATACATATAATGTTAGTCCACTTTGTAACAAAGCCTTCAACATTTCATATGCAAATTCGTTCTTCTTTCTAGTTTAAGCCCAAGGAAATCCCTATAAATCTTGTCTCCAAAGAGAAAATATAAAGAATTCATAAGATTAAAGAGTTCTTATCAATTGTATAAAAAACTAGAAATGTACTAACTACATAAAAATGTAGATGTCTAAGAGAACGTCCAACAAATAGAAAAGTAGAGGATTGCACTGAGATTGCAATCCTGAGAAAAATACATTATTTCTAAATGAAGTAAAAGGAGATAGCATAAATTAAAGCCAGAAGAAAAATTTAAAACCTACAAAAATACGAGTCAATACAAAGTTAAAAACCCATGAATTTTACTATATACCCAAAGGCTTCACAAAAGATCTCATGAATATCACAAATTAAAATAAACAAAAGCCAGAAATATTGTTTTCCCCAAATTGTACTACTACCTGCTTATTGCTTCAGTGGTAAGAAGAAAAATTATCTTCAAATAGTTGAATTGTATACCTACTTATATTTTAACTCTTAGGTGGATCTTGTTATATAATATATATGATCTTTAAAGAAAACTTGTTGATTGTTTATTTTGGCATCTGTTAGGAAATTCCTATTTAATTAGATAAATCTCCTTAGATAACTCTTAAATAAAAATAGATGCAAATATAGTATGTTTCCTATCATTCATTTTAGACCTCTAAGAGTTGGAAAAGCTCAACCTGGAGAAGAAACTAGTTTTATTGAGGGAAGAAACTACTTTCCAGTTTAGAAGAGGAGGGATTATCCCATTTCTGTAGAGGAAGCAATCAGGAAGATACAAAAAGAATGATCCTTGCCTAGTGCTAAGGCCAGAACTACTGTGAATATTGTACCAGATCTTGTAAAAACAGCCACTGTGCTGGCACTCACAGGCCTGGGTCATGGTGTGTTCAACAATAAAACTTTGTTCCAAAGGATGGAACTCCTTCGGGCCAAAAAGCTTTCACCTGCATTATTCCATTAACCTCACTGTTTTGTTATGGGAAATGCGTTTATTTTTTGAAATGACATTGAAATATATCCTTAAAAGAACACTTTAGGTCTCAACAAGATTCTCGTCTCTTTCAGCCAACACATTACCTTTTAGAAATCAACAGTCTACTTCTTTCTTTAAATCATCACATTTCAAAGCTGTAGCAGCTAATAAATGTTAATATGGTTTTTCCAAAACTGCAATCTCCCTAAATTTCTATGCTGTCTTCTTTATCCTGTCTTTTCAAGGTAAAGGTATCTTTCCAGTTTTCTTAGCGTTATCAGGATTATGGATTTTGTTCATTGTTAAAGTTCGTTATTTATGGACATAAGTTAATGTAAATGCAAAAATATCTCGTATTATTCACAAGCTGGCTGACTTAAATCACTCGCTCTTAAAACAACTTTACTGCTCTCCAATCTGTTCAAATGCACGGAAATATAAATTCAGGATGATGTGGCTTTTCTGCAATGCTTTCTTTTCAGGCTGCAGTCTACGTGACAGCGTTATATCTTATCCTTGCTGCTGTTGTTGTTCAATCTATAAAACCTCTCTTGAAGACCCCCAAAACAGCTTGTAATTTAAACTTTTACTTTTGGTGACTCACTGTTTTCAAATTGCCATCTCTGACCATATCCCCCTTCCAGGGGAATTTATGCAGACTCTTAACCCATAATTGCTTTACTCTTTACCTCTATTTCTGGGTTCTTAAATTAAATTAACTGTTACATCAGTGTTCTTCATTACTCAAATTATTTTTTCTTAAGAACTTTTCCTGGAAGTAAGTTCATGCTATTTTTGACAAGCAAACATTTGACTTCTGAAAGAATTCTTATGGAAATGGGTTTATATCCCAAATGCACCACCAAAAATCTTTGTGACCTTGCATAAATGTCCCTTACCATTTCAGGTGCTATCTTTGCTTGACTCCAAAGGGAACTGATTAAAACTATGAGCATCTAGCTGGTATGCACTTTTGTCTCAGTTTGGTCAATGAAACTCTTAAAAATCCATCAGGTTTTCATTATTTTTATCATTAGCCTGTTTGTGTAAAATAAGTTACCATTTATGGAGCCAGTGTTCTCCTTTATTCCGGCATCCAATCATTGTAAATATTTCTCATGGACACATTCTTAGAAGGCCTATGAATAACCTGGCCCCTTACTGAGTCTCCCTTTTGGAGTCTTACCAGCCAGACTTCCCCAATAACTTTCAGAGAGAGTTTTCCCCCTTTCCGGGTCTTCTTTTTGACTTCTATACGCCATAGAACTTTCAAAAGTCATCACACCAATACTAATATTACCACATACCCTCCAAAAAGCTCCAAGCTGTTTATGCCTATTCATTAAGTTAATACTTTATCAAAACTTGTCCAACTGAGTAGTTTTAGCACAGATATTTTACACATTTTAGCACAGACATGCTCTGTTTAAGGCTGACAGATCCATCAGGAATTAACTTTCTGGTACATTTTCCCTCTGACATTTTCCTCACAACTGCGTTTCCTCATAACTGAGCCATCACTTATCTCTTGCCTATGGAAAGGCAGATAAGAGAAAAGAAAGCTAAGTGAGAAAAGATATGTAAATAGACTAGCACAATATTGGACACATAATAAGTATTCAATAAATGATAGCAAGTATTCTTACCCTTATCCTCACATTAGTTTATATGTATTAAAAACTGATTACTGGACTCAACTCTTACTTCCATTGCTCATTAGATCCTCACAGAAACCTTGGAGGAAGCGAGGTTTTATCCCCATTTTACAGGTTGGGAGACTGCAGCCTAGAGGGCTTAAGTACCTTAACTGAAGTCATATAGTCAAGAAATAAGCCTATATTTGTCACAATCACTGGCCCATGCTTTGACGTGACACCACCACCCATCACTTACCCAGCTTCACCAAGGTACTACTAAATTTTTTACTCTTATTCTCCTCTCTTTGCTTCATACTGCCATTGCCACCAACCCAAATTCACTTTTAATTTTCCAATGTTAGTGAAGGGAGTAGAAGGTGGAAATTGAGGTTAAAGGAGGAAACTTTAATGTTATTCAAGGATGACTTCATCTTAACTTCCAGCCTTTGTCTACCCATTCTCTGCTCCAGTCACACGCAGAGTATTTGCTATCTCTTCCGTAAGTCTTGACTTTTCTTGTCTTTATGCCACTTTTCTTTTCTCCATTTGCAATGAATCTCCCTTTCCCTTGGTTCTTCACCATTTCTTACTCCATACTCTCCATTAAAATTCAAATCTACCTTTAAAGCCCAACTCATATACCAGTTCTGTCCTGCAGTCTCCTGGATCTGCCAAGTCAGAACTAACCACTTGCTCCTCCGTGCTCCTGCAATGGCAATGATGTTAGAAGGGCGAGTGATTTTACAGCTCGCTCACCACCTGCAGGAAATATGTCCTATTTGCCCTTCCACATCCTTTCTCCACCCAACTCTATATGGATGGCTTGCATGGCCTATCTTAGTAAGTGTCCTTGCTCTGGCTTCTGTTTGGCTCACCAATGAAGAGCACCAATAGAAGATTGTAGGGAATGAAGGAGGGGAGTGAAGTTAGGGTATTAATTCTTGCCAAATTGCTGGGAGTTGGCTGCATCCCCCAACTAACGTATAGTGCTTCTCTGTGGGGCATCACAGCATCTTTGGGGAGGACTCTCTCTCCAGCAAGGCTTCCTTTCTCTTTCATCTCCTATAAAGTAGCCACACTTTTACTGAACCCAGGGCACTACACTATCTCTTGATTCTCTACATTGGGCTCAATTTATCCCTATTGATGTACCCCTGATTTCCTGCTGAGACCCTGTCTGATGAACTTCGTAATATGCTCTTCTAAGCTGTTAATTTTACAAACCACATTATTACACTTATTAGAAGAATGTCTTCAGGATGTGTCAGTAAGCTCTGATTGATGATAACGGTAAACAGCTAGAATTTATGGAACATAAAGTATGCTTTGGTTACTCTCTTGAGTACACCGTGTGCATTATTCTAATTAATTAAAATCACTATTAGCTAAGCAAGGCACACAGATGCTAAGAGGTTCCCAGGAGTAACTTGCTCATGGTCACTCCAGTGTCTCAGTAGTGTTTAGGACTCAGATCTGTCCAAAGCCTAAACCTTAAACTCTAGGTCTAAGCAGTGGGTCTCAAACTTGAGTATGCATCGGCATCACCCAGAGAGCTTGCTGAAACAGGTAGTGGGCCCCACCCCCAGAGTGTCCGAGTCTGCAGGTCTGGAGCAGGGCCCAAGACTTTCACTTCTAAAAATTCCTACGTGCAGCTGATGTGCTGGTCTGGGTACCAGACTTTGAGAACCACTAGTCCAGGCATTTTTAGGTCCAGAATTTCAGGTGTTAGAATAATTTTCTGGTGATAAATTGTCGAAAAAAAAAAAAAAAGCACTGCATTTTCCTGTTTGTAAGGAGGTAATACATTAAATCTTAAGAGTCAATAATGGGGCTAAGTATTTAAGAAAGAAGAGTTATTCTCCAGGAAGATGGGAGGAGATGGACATTCTACGGACAGGAATGCCCTTTCAGGAATCTTGCAAAGGGAACAGAAAAATAACAGTAAGATTCTGCTATCCAGTGTTCACAGAACATGAGTGGGATACTCTTGACTGTAAAATGGGAAGCCAACTTTTGCTCACCATATACATACCTTATTCAGTACAAATGTTTATTAAGAATCTCCAAAAGCTAGACACTAGGCATCAGGGCTACACTGATAGAGCAGATAAAGTGCCTGGCCTCAGGGAGCTTGTGCTTCAGAGGATGTACATCAGCTAGATAGACTGAATGATGGATACTATATTGGGTTCACACTTCGTCTGAAGAAAAAAATATATCCATAGACGTGATCCAGGAGTCAAATGGCAAAAGACCGAGCCTCAAAGTGAGTGCTAATTTCATTAAATGGTAGGTAAAAATTATTTTATATGCCGAGATAGGCTCTGCTTAAAAGACACACTATTCCTCCAAACGTATTATACAAGCCAGCTTATAAACCTGTGACTTTTTCTAGGAGACATGTTGCCTTCTTTCCCAAGAAGGGAGCAGTAGGCGTCGGGGTGGAAATAGTTTCATCATCAGAGGCACAGTCTCACTACTACTGCTCAGCTCCAATTCGCAACCTTCTGAATGGTTTCCAGACTAAGTCATTTAGCAAAGTGATGAAGAAAACATGGCCCATTAATCTTATGATGCGTGTTATAACTTAACTCTGGGTTTAGCATAGGAAAAATATTATTTGCATTGATTAGAAATATGCTTTATGGCTGCATATATTATTCACTCTGAACATTGTAAAATTATTAGCTGGGTTGACATGATGAACTGCACAGGAGTACTTCTAGATGACATCTCAATGTCATCTGTTACTCACATCATATAGGTCTAGGAATCAATATGTATTTTATTCAATATGAGATCTTATTCCAAACACCAAAATATGCCTGTTTTTATTCGATGGTTATCATCATGAAACTACCAGCTAAACATCATTTAGAAAATTCAAAGCTAGTAAATTACTGTATTAACTGTCCAACTATGATTATGACTTTCCTCCACTTATAGCTGAACCTAATATAATGATCTGGTCAGTCTGACTAGGAGGATTTATCCATTAATTTACTCAAATGTTCTGAGGTATATTTTGAAGGACTTAAATTATGGTCTGGTTTGTAGGATCCAACAGTAAGGGTGCAGGTTTATCTCCTACAAGCTCTGTGACCTTGCCCAAGTGACTTAGCATCTCTGAGACTCACTTTCCTAATCTGTAAAATGGAAACAATAGTAGAACCCAAGTTGTAAAGCTGAAGGAAAAAAAGGAATATGGTAATGTATTTTGGCACAAAAGAGCAGTTACGCTGATGGTCATTATTTGTGAATACTGTTGCTAAGATTATTGAAAACCTGTTGTGTGTTAGGTGCTGTTCAAGGACTAGAATTTTAAGACTGTTCTTCACCTTTATCCCAGTTTTACCTGCAAAGTTCTGCCATGCACTGGAAAAACATACTGGTATTTCTAGGGAAGGGGACCACTCAGGTGACATTTTTGTTTCACCAGGTATATAAAGTATACAAAGGTTATAGTGTATCTTTTAAGTCCTTTGGACGTCTAGTTACCTTTCACTAGAATGATTCTAGTAGATCCTGATAGATACCTGAGACAAGGTCAGGTCAGTGATGTTGGTACCTTTTCTGGCTTAAGAGCGTAGGGCAGAAACACAGGAAGAGAGGTCTTCCTTTTCCACTCCTGTTACTAAGAACCCTCTCGAATAATGACAATCTGAAACAGATCACTACATTGTTGCATGTTGTAGAATCAAAGCAGTGTACAAAGCAAAGAGCACTGGCCTCCATTATACGTGCATTTCACTTGAGATTCACTTTTCTAGACCGTGGAGAAAGCAGATGTTCCAACACTTTCCAGGTACTGGAATATTACAATCTGGCAATCTCTACCACTGCATGTTTGATCACACTATTCCCTGCAAATGGAATGCTGTTCCATCAAGGTCAGATTGACCAGTGCAAATACCTGATTTTACCGTACGGTCAGAACCAAATTAACTTACTGAAATTCTGCCCAGCTCAGGGTCTACCTGAAACCTCCTGTGAGATCCCAAGTTACAAACAACTCTATCTTCTTCAGAAGACATTGTATACTATATAAATAGTAATTTACATATAAATATATGTATATGTGTGTGTATTTCTTTGTTACATTAAGTTACAACTCCTGTGGTTTCTCTTCTTAACTAAATTGGACCCCCTTATCATCACAGTGGCCATGTACATCATTGTATCCTCCAAAAAATCCAGATAATAATATCATGGATTTAGTATATAGTTGTTTAATAGAAAACAATTAACTAACCACTGCAGAATACTAGTGTCTCTCAAGTATGTTCAGTGGATCATAAATCCTATGAGACAGTCCATGAAGGAAAAGATTTCAAATAAATTTGGGATCTGTTGTCCACTACATCTCCTTATCAGAGACTCATAATTCACAAGACTGGTAAAAAGCTCTGTAGCAAAGAAACTGTTGACTTAGTTTGACCCAGTATTTCTCTTACAAGAGTATCAGTTCTGGAGGTCAAGGACATTTTCCACCTCTAATACAACAGCTCTACTGCCTAGTAGAGTGCCTGGCACTTAGTAGACACCTAATAAATATTTGAATAAGTTTCAACATATATTCCCCTTTTAAGCTATAGAAGAAAAACATAGTATATAGTAGATTTTGATTTACTTGGGGAGAATAATAATATGAATAGATAAATTTACACAAATCATTTTAAAGTATATGTATTTGATAATACTTTTTTCCACAAATCTACACAGTTGCACATTTAGTGGTGATAGTAAACGAACTACATTTGCTTTGAAAACTTGCTACTAAAAACTACAACTTGAACCCAAAACAACTGATTTAGTTCATGGGTCCCCACTCCTTAGCAGTTTTAATATAGAAGAAAATAGACGCATATATTTCTTTTCTACCATAATATGACATCATATAAGGAATGCTATTTTATTAGCTAGAAATAAGATTTGCTTTTGTTATTTTAGTACATTTGATCACATAAGAATAATTCTAGATTTTGTCCTAGACTGCTTACTATGTGCTTTCACTATAGATTTTAATGTCAATAGAGAAAGGAGAAGGAAAAGTCAGAGGGAAATGAAACAGGTGTATGCAACACCCCTCTCTACTACCGACATTTCTCAGAATTCTGGGGGAAGTTGCATCTATAAGGGGAAAGTTTTTCACCATGGAACTCACGGTGGTTGAACTTCTCATGAAGAATTTTTTTTCACTACTGAAGAAAAATATGTTTGATTTTACCATAACTGAAAAGTTCTCCTGTTTCTACTTCTGAGGTTTGCCCTCAAGACTACTGTTTACCTAATGGAAGTGACTCCTATGCATGGAGGAAAAAGTGCACCATTTGAAGGAAAAGCTAAAGGAGTGATATTCAGGTAGCTCCTCATTCCACCAATGAAAACGTACACATAGATTTTCCACTTTACACCTCATTTTCCACCTTATTTTCATGATTTTGAAATGAATATGTAGGGTCTGATGAGTTTGTCAATAGTCTATAATTATTAGTGTTATTAAAATAGAATACAAATGATAAGCCATATGTAAAAATGCTGTGTGAATAAACTGCTATACCCCAAATAATACAAATGAGTGAATGGCAGTAAATGCTAAGAGGGATTAACAACATAAAGGATATTAAAAAAATGATGACCATATTTCATATTTATGTGTCTTTTTCTCTCTCACTCTTTTTTTTTTTGCGGTACGCGGGCCTCTCACTGTTGTGGCCTCTCCCGTTGCGGAGCACAGGCTCCGGACGCGCAAGCTCAGCGGCCATGGCTCACGGGCCCAGCCGCTCCACGGCATGTGGGATCTTCCCGGACCGGGGCACGAACCCGCGTCCCCTGCATCGGCAGGCAGAACACTCAACCACTGCGCCACCAGGGAAGCCCTTCTCTCTCACTCTTACTCAACTCCTAAATAACTAAGAGAATATGCTCACAAATGGTAAGCATGTTTTGGATGTTCGATGTGTGTTTGTGGGAAAGAACAAAAAAAATACTGCCTCAATTAGGTCAAATATACAAGAGATGAATGAGATTAGAGATGGGATTGGGATTTGCGTAGCTAACCAATCACAGATATGACAGTGTAGTGCAATATGCAAATATACTTTTAAACAACTTCTCTTAAGTTATCTACTGTCTGTAAAGACAATCACACTCAACTGCTCTGCACTTAACCCCAGAGCTTCTGAGTTAGAATCTCTTAGAAATAGGTACACGTTTCATTGCTTTGGCAACATTTACATGGCTCTGCATCAGGCAATACAACTGCTAAGATCACACTCTGGGAATTCAGGAAAGGCTAGTGTCCAGTTCTGGTCGTTCTACCACCCAACTGTGATCTAGGGTAAATTCCTGATAAAAAAAAAAAAAAAAGAAAAACGCTGAAGATGCTGCAGCAGTATTTCCTACTTCACAGGGTCGTCATGGGGATAAAAGGTCATTAGGATAAAGTGCCTCTCACCCAGGAAACACTGATAAATGCTACTGATGCTACCATCATCATCATCGTGACCGATCAAGAACATATGGCCACATGGAAATTCAACATTCCCTGGGCCATTCACAACTTTCCTTTAAAGGACTCATATTCTATGTGGGGTCTTAACACCTTCAAATAACAGAAAATACAAGTCTTTACACCTTTTTTTCTGTAGCTAATTTTGGCATCTTTCACCTCTGTCCACTTAAGTGTTGGTTTAGCATATTCTTGTCACACAAAGAAGCTACAGAGGAACAATGTGTCAAGTGACAAAGACATTGAGTGAAGTCTTTCACATCCTAGATTGTCCACGGTACAGCTCAGCTGGTCTCTGGGTTGGAAGGCCTGGGTCTACTTTGCTCGTCTGTTACAGGGGAAGGGACGTGGTCCTTAGCATGTGGTCTGTGAAACAGAGGCAGCTGCGGGTAGAATTATAACACAAGCAGAACTGGCTTCAATTCTTCCTTCTTAGGTCTTTTTCTTCTTGTTCAGCTGTTCAAGGAACTTGCCTGCCCTCTGTCCCCGCCAGGACGATGTTACATCTGCCTGGATAAGTAGGTCACCATTGTATATCAGGAAAGGTCTTATTTGTAACCATCAGGAACCAGATACGCTAATTTGAGCAGAAAAGGAAGCTTCTGGAAGCTTATGGTTAGGTCTCAGTAACTAGAAGCAGACTAAACAACCGAAAGCCAAGGCTATGCTATTGCAATTATAGGATCAGGCCAAAGTGATGTTATAAGTCCTAGCTGGCCTTGCTACCAAGCAGGAACAGGAAACAGGAGGTTGACCCAGCACTGCTGGCCTTGCTTCTTTACATCATTTATTTGTAATGCAAAATCCAAGAGAAGGGTGCAGTTGGCCAACCCGAGGTCGCCCGACTGTTTTCCATCTGGAAGGGAGACTGAGCATGTGAGTAAACAGTGTATCGGACATGTTCAGCTTGTATAAGGAGAGGAAGGCTCTGTTTCTCACCAAGACCCACAAAGTGGAAAATTCCCCAAAGAGAAAGGAATTTCACATCAGATGCTTGGAAGTTAAAAACAACAACAACAAACAAATGCAGATGTGGAATTAAAGACATGGAGTCATTAAGAACCTATATGTGGAGTGATTCAGACCTGAGTTCACATCTGGAGCAAGCTACTCAATCTTGCTGAGCTTCAATTTTCTTTAAAGGAAACAATGTGGAAGATGATATCCACATGTAACTTGTGGTGCACATGAAGGAGGATAGTACAGTATATGATGCCTGGCACATCCTATGCATTTTCTAAAACTACTAGTAGTACTATTATTATTGTTACTTATTATACAATTTATTGTAGAAATTAACAGGGAGAGTATTAATAAATGTTAATACAGTGCTAAGTGTCACATTTATGATCTCAACTAATTATTTGTTGATTCAACAAACATTCCACATATCAGAAAATAACCTGTTAGTATATATATATATGTTTTTTTTTTACAGAAGAAAAGAAACCCTGAGGCTTAGAAAGTGTAAACAATGTACCAAAAGTCACCCATTTAAGAGGTAATGGAATATTATTCAGCCTTAAAAAAATGAAGGAGATCCTTTCCTTTGTGACAATATAGATGAAACAGGAGTGCATTATGCTGATGAAATAAGCCAGACAGGATAAATACGAATGATATCATTTATATATGGAATCTAAAAAGAAAAAAAGCCACACTCATAGAAACAGAGTAGAAAACTGGTTGCCAGGGGCTGGGGTGTGGGTGGGGAAAAGAGGGGAAGACTGGTAAAAGGGTACAAACTTTCAGCTGCAGTACTGTATAACTAACATTTTCGGAGAGAATAGAACTTAAGTGTTCTCACCAAAAAAAGAAAAAAAGCAAAAAGGTGTCATGAGCTGTTAGATGTATTAATTAACGTGATGGGAAGGATCCTTTTACAACGCATATGTATATCAAATCATCATGATATACTCTTTGACTATCTTACAATTTTGTCAATTATACCTCAATAAAACAGAAAAAAAAGAGGTAATAAATATGAGACTCCAATCCAGGATTATCCAGCTCAAAAAACTACACTCTTAACCATTACAATATAGTATCCATCCATATGTCGTAACTGTAAAATGCTTAACACAAAGGAAACGTTAAATAAATGGTATTTATTCTAACTCTAATGCTTACTAGATATTAGTTATGTGGTATGCTTTACTTCTAACTACAAGGGTATAAGGTGCAAATTCTTGCTACAGAACATAAAAGCCCCTGTGGTACCCTGTAGGATAAACACAGTACCTGTAAATCTCTCATCTCTCAACCCAGAGTCTCCTCAAGTTGGAGGTCTTTACCCCCTTTATAATGTGGGAATAATGCCTTTCCCACATTTGCACTGGGCATGAAAATCCATACTTCCAGGTGTATACTGAACATCCACTTAGCTCCTCGTCACCTTGGAATCACCAGACCAAAGATCATTTATTCCATTAAGAATAATGATGTAGGGATAGAAGTACAGAATATACAGAGAGTGTTGGAGGAATCCAAACAACAAGTCCTCCACTCTCAAAACAAATTTAGAGTTCCAAAAGTAAAGAGCAATGTTTCGAAATAAAACTAAAAATGAAACTAACATCTACAATTAGCCAAGTATTTATTATGGGCCAGGATACTTACTAGGCACTTGATAAACATTACAGCTCATCTTCCTGCAGCCCTTCAAAGCATATAATATTGTTTCTATTTCATAGAGAAGAAAATTGTATCTAAGCAGGTTAGTGATTAGCCCAAGACCACAGGGCTAGGCTGTAAGAAAAGAAGGCCAAGTTTCAGTGGTCAAAATGGTGATGGATGTTATAACTAGAAGATTATGGCTAATCAAATAAAAATATTCAAAACGGTCCTAATGTATTATTAGGATTCTTTAGAATAACTTGGGTGCCTTAGTGAATACCCTGCTATATAAGTGCACACCTTGTGCAACCTTATGCTGTGATGCGTCCGCCCCTTCCAGCCAGCCCTGGAGCTGCGAGCGTATAAGCCCGCAGCTGTGCCAGAAGCTCCCACATAAACAGGGAAATATTTGAATTCCATAATTAGAGACACCAGAGAGGAGAAAAGGCAGAGAGAAGAAGGGGTGGGGAAGAGAGAAAGGGACCTGGTTAAAACATGTGAACTCCTGGATCCACATGTGCCTGAAAGATTGCCTCTTTTTTTTCAATTATATAGTATTTTATTTCTGTTGTTTGAAGTCAAAATATCCTCTTGTAACTCACCTATTCTGCTATTCAATACATTGGATGAAAAAGGCTGGAACAAGTGAAACAGATATCCTGTTAAGGCAGCATTAGCTAATTTGGAAAGGGGGAAAGAAGCAAAGCAATAGAAAGGCATCCTTGGGAACACAAATACTGTGATCCTAGTATTTAGGCATCAGTACCTCAGGCTATACTTGATAGAGACTGCATCCTTATTTAGTTTTTAATTTAAGGCTATCTAGTAGGTACTTGGTGCCAAAAAACATATTTGAAGAGCTGTGTTACAAGTAATAACACTTGATTTTTCACCTGCCCATGTGAAGATCTATGTTCTCCTCTTCCATTTCCAGCTCACAGCTTGCAATTGCTCAACAAATAGTTCTTGGCTGACTGTTGAATGTTGCCTTATTCTGTGTTCTCTCTTTGCTCTACTCATTCTCCCCAAACATCTGGCAGCAATCATTATCTTCTTTTTGTTGCAGTCATCTCTGTGCATGTTTTATTTCCCTTGCTAAGCTGGAAGATCCTTGAGGGTAAGGGGCTAGGTATTATAAGGGACTAGGTATTATTTATCTTTTTATCTCGGACAATGTTCAGAATGGTATTTTGTACCTAAGAAGGACTCATGTGTTGAATGAATCAGAATTGGTTTGCCATTCCCCACTGCCTTTATCTCACAATAACAGAAACATAAAGTGGGCAGAGCAGAAACGACTGCAAATAAATTGTCCTCTTAGTCACAGAATGCAGTTTCTAGAACTTAAAGAATAATTAGTAGATTTTGAAATAATTTTGTTTTACAAAAATTTCGTAAGATTGAAATACTCTAACCTTAAAGCTCTCGATCAACTCTAAAGGAGGGCTTTAATTGGCTCTTTCTGAGTCAAGTGTTTATTCCTGGGCCGATAACTGGGGCCATTGTCATAATAGAAAGGGTGATTTGTTACCAGAGAAAGAGGAAAGTGACGCTGGGCTTGCAAGATATTTATATCTTCAGCCAGAGTGCATAGGATCTGGAACTTAATTGGTGACGCAGTATTTGTTTGAGATTATATGAATGAAAAATCTTTGTGTAAGAGTGATTAATCTAAAACTTGGCCAGTCATTGTCCTAGTGTCATATTAAATTGCAGGAGAATCTAGTTTTAGGCACAAAGATCATAAATATAAAATGTGTTCCCAGGCTTGGTTCTGTGTAGTCAGTAATCTATACTCACCCACTCATTAATAAAAATGGAAGTTAAGGACTCAGTCCTAACTTATATGCTTAGCATTGTATTTTGTTAACAATCTCAATTTTATTTTTTTTGTTCTCCCCTGTCCATCATCTTCTGCAGAAAATAATGTCTCCACTTCCAATTCCCTGTCTATTTAAATCCAATTTGTAATTTATAAAGTTGTCCTCCTTAAGGGCTGCTGCTTCTGCCACAGTAATGTACTCTGGCCATTATTATACTCTTCCATCTTTCATGTAGGTCTCCATCCATAGGTTTTGTTTCCATAGCTTTTTTTTTTTGGCGGTACGAGGGCCTCTCACTGTTGTGGCCTCTCCCGACGCGGAGCACAGGCTCAGCGGCCATGGCTCACAGGTCCAGCCGCTGCGTGGCATGCGGCATCTTCCAGGACTGGGGCACAAACCCGTGTCGCCTGCATCGGCAGGCAGACTCTCAACCACTGCGCCACCAGGGAAGCCCTATACTTATGATTTTATGTTTGCTTATTTACTTTTGTCTCCCCCCTCAGCTCAAGAGAGACTATATTCATCTGTGTTAATCACTGCTGTGTTTCCTGAACATGCCTATAAATCATACTGAAGAATGGTGCCTGAAAATTGGTAAGGGATCAATCAATTTTCTTGGCTGGATGAAGAAATGTGTTCATAAATTAATGAACAGATCTTCGGGGCTTCTGACTTGAGGACTAATGGGAAGAGGATGGCAAATGGTTGGGACAGGGTACTGCAAGAAGTAGTATTTGGAGTACTCTGATAGCTATCCTAACAGATAAGACTGTGTTCATTTAAGTAGTTTTAATGAGAGAGCTGGGAACTAGGGACACACAGCATTAAGGTTTTTATAATGCATTCTGTAGAGTTCTTTTTAAGTCTGTACAAATATCATTGAAAATATATGCATACATATACACCTCTGTTACTTTACTTAGTGCTTTACGAGAGCCCCTCAAGGAAGGGGTAGTAGGAACTCTCAGTATCCTTCCTTTATGATGAGCTTAATTTATTCAAAGTTACATCATAATTTATTTGTAACTGTGAAACTAGACTTAGTTATTGAATAGACCCTCCCTAGAAACGTATGACATTAATAAAACCAACAAAACTTTGTTCAGTTTCCAATGATAGACACACTACAGACTCAATTATGGGCCATCCAGTTTAATGAAGGGAAGAAGTGATTGAACAAATATAGAGCAAACAGAATATGAAGTTTTATCCTCCATTAATATTAGTAACGGATACTGTGGGCTCCAATCTGTGTCATAGGCAGGGGGATGTTCAGCCAGGATGTCTTTCACTGTCACTGAGAAAAATTTCCATAATATATAATGATACCTACTGAAACTGTTATGGGGCATTTGGGTAATAAGGAATCCATTAGCATATTTTTCCGGAAGACTTGACTACAAAATGAAGACAGTAGATTTGGACACTTTCAGCCATGAAGAAGTTGTTTGGATATTCATCTTTATGCCTAATGAAATAAGCTTATTTCATCTCTGCAGCTTCCCATATACCATTTTCCCACCTCTGTTTTATCTTTGGAAAGATTTTAGAAATTGAAGGTCAAGTTAAAAAGTGAGTGACAACTTAAATGATATATGGAATATTTTGCTGACTTACAAGAGCATGCAGAATTAAATATGACCCAGTTCAAATGTTTATTTTAACGTGTATGTTGAGGTGGAGTTTTCAAGGTGCCAGAAAATGAGAATTCACCTTGCAGTGTGTGTTACCAGTTCTGTTCATTGCACAGAATCATCTTCATAAAACATACTGTTTTCTATGTACCTGGTATATATCTCAATTAGTTTGAAGAATTTCTCAGATACCTCTTAATATGTAATGCTCCAATTCCAATCTTGCCATGCCCTATACCAGTGACACAGCACACAGGAGTTTTATTTCTCTTTATTTCTCTGGGTTGTTCAGAATCCAATGAAAGAACAATGGAATGGGATCCAAGAGATCAGGGTTCTTGTCCCAGATTTACCATAAAATAATTGTGTCCTCTTGGGAAAATTATAGTCATTCTAGGTCCCTTTTCTTTACTTTGACAGAGCTGCACTAGATGACCCCAAGTAATATAGCACTCTTTCAGTAGTAGCTTAGATGTTATTGGTATTCTGAAACAAATGAAGACAATGACACATGAATCTGTGCAACGTCTCTGTAACTCTGTTGTCTTAGAGTTGCCTCCATTTTACAGATGATAAGATGACTGTGCATAGAAGTAGATGTTTGGAACCAGCGGTTCCAAAGTAAGTGGAGGTAAACCACAAATTTCCTTCCTTCCTGAAGCTCACTTAGCCAAAACATAGGCTTCTGAATATTAAGCTGTAAGGCATATTATCAGTACATTTTGAAAGAAGCTATTCTTCTAGGATTTCCAATTAATAGCAGGAGGTTTTGAAATTCTTAAAAGATCAACTAATTTTGTGAGATTTACAACTCTATTTTCCTGTCAAGCAAGAGTCATCTGAGCTTCTGGATGCTTCTCTGAACCTCTTGAAGTTTTCTTCTTGCTATCTGAAATTCATGCCAGATAAGTCTTTTTCTAGTGCGTATGTACAGACTTGTGTATTTTTATATAGGAAAGCGATGCAGTGAGTCAAGTCGGGAGTTAAGCCCTCATTCTCAGAGTGGTATTGAGGTCCTGGTGAAATATAATCATCATTTCCTCAGGATCGAAAAGCAGTTATCTCAGGTGTATAATCCCATTAACTAGTTATACATTTACGTAGGATACATGTATTTATTGTACCTACGAGGTGCGTTCTCTTTGGGAAGTACAAAGCTCTTAGAGACATAGGTTGTTCATTTTTTTGTTATCCCACAAATCCTGTGACCCTTTGAGCAGGAAAGTCTATATTTTACTAACATCTAGAACCAGCAGTTAACACGGTGTCTAAGATGTAGTCAATAAATATGAAATAGATAAATGAACACATTTTTATGTAAGGGCCAGGACATGGACAAATAGAAATTTTTCATTTTCAGTCACAAAGCAACAACAGACATAAAAATGATACAGACAACAAGTGCTACGGTCATTCAAAGAAGGCATAGAATAGATAGAAGGATCTCCTCTATGGCACAGGGAACTATACTCAATATTTTGTAATAACATCTGTATGGGGCACCTGCTCCACACCAGGCCCTATGATAGGTGCTTACGTACTTTCCCTCTCCTGCATCCTATGGGGAAAGTACTTCTGCTATAGATTTAACTTTTGCCTCCCCCATTAATAACTTTTTTAAACCTTATTCACATTGCATCAAAGGGATGCTTTGATGCACTGCTGAGGTCTTCTCAGCAAAGCTCATGGGAATTTGGTATATGAGGATCCACAATAGCTATCCATTTCATCGGTGTCAATCTTTCTGGACAGTTTGGGTGGAAAGGACAATTCCTGAAGGTGCAATACCTTCACCGCATGTACTAGCATTGGGTCTTGCTTGTGTGTGTGTCACCGACTTCAGCCTTGCTGTATCAATAATAGCTAAGATACTGTAGAGCTGAGAGGCTATTTAAGTATTTATAGATATATACATAAGATAAAAGCACCTAACTTTTTTCTACCTATTGCTTACTTTCCACAGCGGTGTACACATCACACTTTAGGAAACAGTGATGTTGTCCAATTTGTCTTCTCATTTGAAGATGAGAAATGAAGGTCTGGAGACCTTTCATTGCTCAAGGTCATTGGAATAAGGGCAGGATGCTGGGATTCCTGACTTCCAGGGAACCTAACTTTTCTCTGAAATTATACTGTCCCTTAATCTCTTAGCAGTACATAAAACAAATATTGGTGACCTCGTGACATGCCAGCCCTTTGGTGAAATGGAGATCTGTAACTGGTTCTCAAACTTTTAAGAAATGGGAGTCTAGAAAAAAAAAACCCAAAACAGTCATGCAAAGACTCACTGGGCTGGAAGCGGAGCCCGTGGTCGTCTAGCTCAGTGCTGGGCTGAACCCTGGATCATCCAAGGAGGGTCTTGGAGGCCTCTCTGCAGGCCAAATAGTCAAGGCATAAGGGGGAATCAGGCAGGTTTGCTTCTGTTTCTTCATGTTATTTTCATGTAAGATAGCACTGAAAACTTCAAAAGTAACACTGAAAATGTGCTTATCCATTTTCATCTTATAGGTAATGACATGAAGGCTCAAAGGGGGATCATGTTTTTCTAGTTGATAACAGACAACATTCCTCATCCAGCATTCCTATAGCTTAAAAAAGCAATAGAGGCAAGTGGGTCCATGAACGTGGGTTTTGTGGTCACGCAGATTTGAACTTGCATCCCAGCAGGGCTTGAATGGAGTTTTTCTCTCCAAATTAGGCAAATTGCTTCTCCAAGGCTCATGGAGTGGTCAGTGTTGTTATAGGGGAGTGAGGTAAAAGCATTTTCTTCACCATATCCTGCCCCAGACATGTTATCTGAAAGGAAGGAAGGAAAAATGGGAGGGATATATGGAGAAATAAGGAGGAAATTAAGGTGGCAGAGAACATTCCTAAAAGTCCTCCGTGTTACTTCTGCTGTGCTTCCACACGCTCCTTGGGACCTTGCTTGCCAACAGAAATGTTGATTAAGCACTCTGGTTCTTATGTACTTT
Organism: Delphinapterus leucas; assembly: GCF_059928025.1. Classification (NCBI taxonomy): domain Eukaryota; kingdom Metazoa; phylum Chordata; class Mammalia; order Artiodactyla; family Monodontidae; genus Delphinapterus; species Delphinapterus leucas. Next base: position 37,599,057 of record NC_143129.1, read on the forward strand.
CTGCATTGGGAACACTTATAGTTCGGTTTCAGGGCTCTGAACTCCCCAAACTGGGGAACTTATTAAAAGGTCCTTTGAAAAAGCACAAGTGCCCCAAAGTTTAATGGCATTAGATTTTGGCAATGATTTCTTGAATATGACACCGAAGGCACGGGCAACAAAAGGAAAATAGAGAAATTGGACTTCATGAAAATTTTTAAAACTCTGTGCATCAAGACCCTATCAACAGAGGAAAAGGGCAATCACAGAATGAGAGGAGATGTTTGGAAATCATATATCTGATAAGGGATTAATATCCAGAGTGTACAGAGAGCTCCTAAAACTCAACCACAAAGCAAACAACCTGGCTAAAAAATGGGCAAAGGACTTGATTAGACATTTCTGCTAAGAAGATACATAAATGACCCATAAACACATCAAAAGATGCTCAGCATCACTGATCATTAGGAAAATGCAAGTCAAGACTACAGTGAGACACCACCTTACACTCATTAGGGTGGCTACTGTGAAAACAAAAAATAACAAGAGTTAATGAGGATGTAGGAAATTGGAACCCTGTGTACTACTGGTGAGAATGTAAAATGGTACAGCCATTGTGCAAAATATCATGGTGGTTCCTCAAAATTAAAAGTAGGATTACCATATGGTCCAGTTCCACTTCTGGGTATATACCCAACATAACTGAAAGCAGGTTTTCCAAGATACTTTGTATACCTATGTTCATAGCAGCATTGTTCACAATAACTAAACTGTGGAAGCAACCCAACTGCCCACTGACAGATGAATAGATAAGCAAAACGGGGTGTATACATAACAGAATATTATTCAGCCTTAAAGAGGAAGTTCTGACACACTACAACATGGATGAATCTTGAGGACATGATGCTAACCTACCAGTCACAGAAAGACAAATGTTGTCGATTCCACTTGTATGAGGCACCTAGAGTGGTCAAGTTCATAAGACAGAAAGTCGAATGGTGGGTGCCAGGGGCTGGGGGTAGCGGTTGCTGGAGGGCAGAGAGTTCCAGTTTTTCCAGAAGAAAAGAGTTCTGGAGATTGGCTGCCGCACAACGTGAATCTCCTGAACGTTTCTAAACTCTACACTCATAAGTGATACGATGATACAATTTTATGTGCATTTCACTACAAATAAAAACCAAACATGGACTTCCCTGGTGGCGCAGTGGTTAAGAATCCGCCTGCCAATGCAGGAGACACGGGTTCGAGCCCTTGTCCGGGAAGATCCCACATGCCGCGGAACAACTAAGCCCGTGCACCACAACTACTGAGCCTGCACTCTAGAGCCTGCGAGCCACAGCTACTGAAGCCCGTGTGCCACAACTACTGAAGTGCATGCACCTAGAGCCCGTGCTCTGCAACAAGAGAAGTCACCACTGTGAGAAGCCCACACACCGCAACGAGGAGTAGCCCCCGCTCGCCGCAACTAGGGAAAGCCCGCGCACAGCAACGAAGACCCAACGCAGCCAATAATAAATAAATTAGTTAATTTTAAAATTAATTTAAAACAGTATTAAAAAAATAAAACACCAAACACAAGTGGCCCTCGGAGACACAGTAAATATTTTTGTCGTTCACAGTTTAGAGCTGCCTCACTGTCAGGGTGCTAGTCTTCAGTCAACTAGCTGAGAACTGGTACGGAGGGGATGGGAACTTCCATGAAAGAGCTTCTGAAGCTAAGTAGCCTGGTCCAGTTCCTAATTTCTTCAACGAATATCTGAGTGCTTGCTGGAGCCAGTCACTGTACTTGGTCCTCGAGATAGACAGCTGTGAAAACATTATACAGAGAGCGTTGCAATCTGGGAGTGAGAGGTGGGGTAGGGAAGGACCTGCAAATGAAAGCATGGAAGTTTTTAGCATGTTACCAGATGATGCAGGTTACGGGAACAATAAAGCATCAAAGGGAAAGAGGGCTACCCTAATTAGAAGGGGATATGGGGACAGACCGGAGAGAGAAGCCACTGTAGATACGGAGAGAAAGAACATTCTAGGCAGAGAGAATAGTAAGTGCAGGAGGCTATGGGGAGGGAGCTGCTAGGAACAGCCAGGGACAGCGTGCCAGTGTGTCTGGAAGGGCTTGAGGGAAGGGGAGGGACAGTGTGTGTGTGTGTGTGTGTGTGTGTGTGTGTGTGTGTGTGAGAGAGAGAGAGAGAGAGAGAGAGAGACGGGGGGATGGGGAGGGGGAGAGGGAGAGAAGACTGCTTTTTTTCGAATCCAGATGGGAGCCTCTGAAGGGTTTTGAGCTCTGAGAAACACGATCTGACTTGGCACTTACCAGGATCACCGTGACCACTGTACCTAGAACGGATTGAATGGGAGGGGGCAAAGCAGAAAAACGCATTTGAAAGGGGTGCACAGAAGGGGAGAGCAGGGCTGGTGGGACCTGAGGGGAGAGGTTTTCTGTCTCTTGCAGGGTGCCGGCTAGGGTTTAGTCTGGGTGTGGCCGCCCCGCTCCCCGTCTGCAGCACTCTGCCCTCCTCACCTCCTGTAAACGGAGGCTAAGTGCATCCTTGAGGCTCTCCCAGAGAGCTGATGGCCTGCCCGGGACAGTCCTGAGTCACAGCCCCTTGGCTGTCACCAGCTCCAGGGATGCTCCTGTCCTGAGCATTAACCTCCCTCAGGGAGAGTCCTCATTCTCCAGGGAGGAAATTGATATCTCACTGCTGCGGGATCTTAACTCCTGTAAAGCTGCAGGACAAATGACTTCCCTGAACATGCTTCATGCAGGGAAGAATGGGTAATCTCAGACAAGGGAATAAAACTTCTCAAATCTCCAAACCAGGGGATTGCAGAGAAGCTCGCTGTCTTCTCTCTTGGGTGCGTGTGTGTGAATCGGAGAAGGAGAGGGCGGGCACCGACTTGGGTCTCGGTTCGCCCCCGCGGATCATCCTTCCAGGGCAAGTTTTTCTTAGTGTCACTCGATTTCCTGAAGTGGGAGAATAAATACCCAGTGTAGAAAAGGGGGAAGAAAAGCGTGTTAGTTAGCATGAAATATGGTCATCTCATGACTCGTCCATTATGTATTTGAGGAAGCGAAGATTCTGAAGACCTTCACCTACTCAAGGAGAGGAAATTGCCTCTGTCTACACCAGGACCTCTTACTTTTGCCACTGGTGACATTTTGTGTCCGATAATTCTTTGCTGTGGGCTGTCCTGGGCATTGTGGGATACTCCTACAGTATCCCTGGCCTCCGCCCAGCGGACGCCAGCAGTCCTTCCCCAGCTGTGACAGCAGAAATGCCTCCTGAAATTGTCAATTGTCCGGGAGGCGGGGAGCTGGGGGGAAGGGGACAGAGTTGCTCTGGGTTGAGAGCCCCTGACCCAGGCTCAGCAGGCACATGGGTGAAGTCAGGACTGTGTATGTCATGTCCTCTCTGGCTAAGAATAATCGATGGAGTTTAAACTAATAGTGGCTTCTGCTTGGTCACTGGGACAGCAGAGCATTCACTGTTCTGCCTTGAGAGAACAATTTTCCTGTGTTTTAACTAATAAGGCCCTTGTGATGGCTGGATTCTGGGCACCTCAACTAATAAGCGTGCCTATAAGGCAAAGAAACCAAAACCAACGTCCTCCCTGATTGCCAGGGAGGGGGCATGTTTTCTTTCCCCTCCCTCTCCTGGATCCATGCAGTAATTAGCCAAAGTAAAATGAATATTAGCTCATGCTAAATTGCCTTTACAGTGTACTCGCCAGCACTGATGCAGTAGTGCTAAAACAATGTTTTTTAATAAATTTTTTAAAATTTATTTTTATTTTTGGCTACCTTAGGTCTTTGTAGCTGCGCGTGGGCTTTCTCTAGTTGTGGTGAGCAGGGGCTGCTCTTTGTTGCGGTTCACGGGCTTCTCACTGCATGGCTTCTCTTGTTGCAGAGCACGGGCTTTAGGCGCGTGGGCTTCAGTAGTTGTGGCACGCAGGCTCCGTAGTTGTGGCACGCGGGCTTAGTTGCTCCACGGCATGTGGTATCTTCCCAGACCAGGGCTCAAACCCGTGTTCCCTGCACTGGCAGGAGGATTCTTAATCACTGCGCCACCAGGGAAGTCCCTAAAGCAATTATTTTTTTAACTTTATGGCTTTAAATAATCCTTGGCTCTGAAATTCCCTGTACCCCTCATCTACGTAACCACAGGCCCCTCTGCCCTAAATCCTTTTCTTACACTTTGTAGCTTTTTAAGCAAGGCGCCTCTTTAGGAAGACATAATCCCTTCTCTGTAGAAAACATGAAAGACCTGAACAAATCAAGATTTCTCCATGGAGAATTCAGCTAGTCCTGTGCTTAGCTCCAACAAGGAAATCCATCTCTACACCAAGCACGCCATTACCCGGACTAATGTCTGACTTGAATAACAAGCAAAATATTGGCTTTTAATTGTACTCTGCTGGGTCACAAAGCACGTGTGAGAGAGGAATGTGCCCAGCTTCTCCAGGAGAAACAGGTGAGGCCTCTAATCCTCCTTTTCTGTCACCTTGCCCTCCCCCTTTCCAATCCTTTCTCTTCTCAGCAGAGCAGAGGGAAAAAAAAGAGACAGCTAAATTATGTTTAAAATGGAAGAGTCTAAAAGAAGAAAAACGGTGGTCAGTACTGACTTGGGAGAGGATGCATTATCTATCAACAGCCTCTGCAGTGTGGGCCATTTGAGGACAATCAGTGTTCTCACCGGCTTGCTGGAGGGTGATATCTGCGGGCCTAAACCAGGCTTTCTCAGCCTCAGCAAGACTGCTGGGTGGGGTTGGATGCTTCTTTGCTGTGGGCCTGTCTTGTGACGGAAGGACTTTTAGCCTCGCGTAAGCTGTGACCATCCAAAGTGTCCCAAGACACTTTCAAATGTCTCCTGGGTGCAAAATTGCCCCTGGTTGAGAACCACGGCCCGAAGCCCTTCCATATTGGGATGTACTTGCTCTCTCTCCCAATCTCTCCCCACCCTCCCCAGTACACAAAACCCAAGAAAATCATGGTTCCTGTGTTAAAACTGGGGAGATGAACGTGCTCTTCATGTAGGTAGAATGAGTGGAAAGGAAAAAGACACTGACTTGTGTGTAGTCAGGGGACAGAGTGGGGACCCCCTCATCGCCAAGAGTGAAAAGAGTCTTAGGATGTGGGTGTGTTTCTGGCCCCTCTGGGAAGTGGCAATGCCCCTGGTTGAACAAGCCAACTTTCGAACGCCTCTACCCTGTGCACTTTGGAATTGGGCTTGCTGTGGGCGAGATGAGGAGTGATGGCGAAGCTGAAGAGATGAAGACGCCTGTGAAGGTGCTGACTGTCTCCTCCCACACTACTTGGGACAGGGGAGAACAACTCAGAGAAATACCCATTGCTCAGACAATGACGATCCTGTCTTGGACCTAAACATCGGGATGAAAGAGGGCTACTGACAAGACAGACGTTGTGCAAGCATGCGGTTGCACTTTCATTACAGACATTGAGGCAAACATTTCACTCCTGGTGATATAAGACCTCCCTATTTTTAGGAACTTACAAGAAGCATTATTGCTTGTTCTTACCGGCCAGAAGGAAAGGCGGGAGAACGAGTACACTGCAATGAGCCCCCATCTCCACTAGATGGCGGTGTACACCTTCCTCAGAAGCCAGGCGGGCAGCGCTCTGGGCAGCTCGTTGGCCTAAGCAAGACAAGGGCCACTCTTCTTTCGGGAGACAGGCGTCTCCTGTCATTGTCGGCACAAACAGCCCCAAACAATTGCACTGACCGCACAGCTCTAAGCCACGTTCCAGGGCACTGCCATCTGTTTCGGAGTGAATGCTGGGAAAATGAACCACGCTGCTAATTTGTTTCATTGGGGGAAAATAAGATCTCAAGTGACAGTGGGTGTAATTTATTTTTCCAACAAGAATAGGGGCAAAGCCATTTCATCCCCCCCCCAACTGCTACCATAAATGAAAGCAATCACCTAATTGGTCCTGAATTACTAACTGGCAGGGTAAAGATCTGCTGGAAGTCAAGCTGAAGTGGGGAGTCTTGAGAAAGGGATGTGATTTCTGCAGGGGAGGAGAGGAGGGGTAGGGCAGGGTGGGAGGGGCGGGAGGGGAGGGGAAGTTCTGAAGCCCATTGTGAGGTCCTGCGCCCCTGTGGTCTGGGGGCCGTGCTGGCCCTGACCCTGGGAGAAAAAGAGGCTCAGTGATGTCTTCAGGCCGTTCATTTTGTGCAGGAGTATGACTTTATAAAGTGAAGGAAAAAGAACCTGTTGGAGAAAACCTATCCAAGAGTTTCTCTGAAAATGCTACAGGTGGAGATGAACTGGCTTGGGAAGGAGAGCACAGCCCTGTGGCGCCTGGCCACCCCGCTTCTGGTGGACCCCCCAGGAAGGTTCTGTCACGGAAACAACAGGCAGATCTGAAACCAAGTTGGGCTTTACGTCATTAAGAAATCCCCCAAAGGAATGGAATAAAGGCCTCCTTTCACACTTTGGGTTTTGCATGTGTCCTGAGGAAGCGCCTCTTCCCCAGCTGAGACAGCGCGCTGTCCCCGCGACCCAGTGAGCGGCCCTCGTCCTCCGGGGAAAGCAAAACAGCAGCGGGGTGGGTGCGCGCCCAGAGCTGCCCCTCTCGCAATTGATTTGTTCAGGGGTGACTTCTTGCGTTCTAGTTAGATGTGACTTTAATCGAAGTGCTTTCCTAAGGCGATTTATCACAACTGTGAACCGTCAGTTTGCACTGCTGCTGCTCTTTTAGGGAAACGCACAGGCTCGGGAGGCGCAGGGGCAGACGCGGGCTCCCCTCTTTCCCACGGATCGGCCCGCGTGCCCCTCGCCCACCAGAAATATGTGCGCTTCGGTGCTCGGGCTCCTCTGCTGTTTCTGGCTGCTGAACAGCCATCTCCTCTCTCCTGGGAGGGGCAGCTGGTTTCCTTTTGGGGCGCTCCCCTTCTCCCCGTCTCAGCTCCTGCAGCGGAGACGAGGCTACCCCTCTCTCCCTGCACGCTGTGGGCTGGGTGTGCAACCCGGCTTGGGCCACAGTCCCCCGCCGACCCCGCTCGACGCCCACCACAGCCGGCAAAGCCCACACGGGGCGCCCAGTTAAAGCTGAACCCCAGATGAAAACCACGACTTTTTAGGGTGTCTTCAACATTGCATGCAACATACTTCTACTAAAAAAATTACTATCTGAAGTTCAGCTTTAACGAGGCGGGCATCCTGTATATTGTCTGACAGCCTTCTTGTTCTAAAGAAAATGTTTGTCCAGAGCAGGTCAAATTGGAATCAGCCTAGGACTCTTAACTGGAGTTTTGGGGAAAAAATACTTAAGAGGTATCTGTTGGGACTGCTAGGCTGGTAGGATTCATGCTTGCAACCGCTGGGAGCCAGCTTTGCTATCATGTGGGGAGAGCTGCTTGAACTAGAAGCCAACACCACAGAGAGCAGACCTGTTTCATTTGAACAGGTGGATCCAGCTGTTCTTGAAGCTGGCCCGGTGGGTGGTAGAGGTCAGGGTGCTGATGGCCAGGAGGGATAATAATTTCCTACCCTCAAATCTGGGAAGTGAAAACAGCAGGGCTGAATGTGCCCACGGGGCATGGCTTCTGTTCAACTGGAAGAGTGGTGAATGGCTATTGGATGACCAAAACAGTCGGTCTACTATATTCTTACTTTGTTTGCTAATTGTTTTGCTGCATGTAAACTCTTTGTTGCATTAGCTCTTGTTCATGACATCATGTCTGGAGACAGGGTCTGATAGACTTACATGTGGAATTGGAGACTTAAATTTCAAATCTGCCTCTGCCTGGTTGAGTGGCTTTAGGGTTCTCGTAACCTCTACAAAGTTGAGTTTCTGGGTCTGAAACCTAAGGACAGAGGTTATCGTAATCCATTTGGGCTGCTATAACAAAATACCAGAGTCTGGGTACCTTATGAACAACAGAAATTTATTTCTCATAGTTCTGGAGGTTGGAAGTCTAAGATCAGGGTGCGAGCAAATTCACAGTCCGGTGAGTATCCTCTTCCTGGGTCACAGTTGGCGTGTTTTCTCTGTAACCTCCCATGGCAGAAAAGTTGAGGGACCTATGCGGGGTCTCTTTTATGAGGGCAATAATTTTGTTCATGACCTTATCACCTCCCAAATGTCACACCTCCTGATACCATCACTTTGGGGGTTAGGATTTCAACGTATGAATTTTGGGGGAGGCAAATGTTAAATCTATAGCAGAGGTACTTTCCCCATAGGATGGGGGAGAGAGAAAGTACGTAAGCACCTGTCATACGGCCTGGTGTGGAGCAGGTGCCCCATACAGATGTTATTACAAAGTATTGAGTATAGTTCCCTGTGCCATAGAGGAGATCCTTCTATCTATTCTATGCCTTCTTTGAATGACCGTAGCACTTGTTGTCTGTATCATTTTTATGTCTGTTGTTGCTTTGTGACTGAAAATGAAAAATTTCTATTTGTCCATGTCCTGGCCGTTACATAAAAATGTGTTCATTTATCTATTTCATATTTATTGACTACATCTTAGACACCGTGTTAACTGCTGGTTCTAGATGTTAGTAAAATATGGACTTTCCTGCTCAAAGGGTCACAGGATTTGTGGGATAACAAAAAAATGAACAACTTATGTCCCTAAGAGCTTTGTACTTCCCAAAGAGAACACACCTCTTAGGTACAATAAATACATGTATCCTACGTAAATGTATAACTAGTTAATGGGATTATACACCTGAGATAACTGCTTTTCGATTCTGAGGAAATGATGATTATATTTCACCAGGAGCTCAATACCTCTCTGAGAATGAGGGCTTAACCCCCGACTTGAATCACTGCATCGCTTTCCTATATAAAAATACACAAGTCTGTACATACGCTCTAGAAAAAGGCTTATCTGGCATGAATTTCAGATAGCAAGAAGAAAACTTCAAGAGGTTCAGAGAAGCATCCAGAAGCTCAGATGACTCTCTGGCACTAATACAACTTGCTTGACAGGAAAATAGAGCTGTAAATCTCACAAAATTAGATGATCTTTTAATAATTTCAAAACCTCCTGCTATTAATTGGAAATCCTAGAAGAATAGCTTCTTTCAAAATGTACTGATAATATGCTTTACAGCTTAATAGTCAAAAGCCTATGGTTTGGCTAAGTGAGCTTCAGGAAGGAAGGAAATTTGTGGTTTACCTCCACTTACTTTGGAACCACTGGTTCCAAACATCTACTTCTATGCACAGTCATCTTATCATCTGTAAAATGGAAGCAACTCTAAGACAACAGAGTTACAGAGATGTGGTACAGCTTCATGTGTCATTGTCTTCCTTTGTTTCAGAATACCAATAACATCTAAGCTACTACTGAAAGAGTGTTATATTATTTGGGGTCATCTAGTGCAGCTCTGTCAAAGTAAAGAAAAGGGATGTAGAATGACTATAATTTTCCCAAGAGGACACAATTATTTTATGGTAAATCTGGGACAAGAACCCTGATCTCTTGGATCCCAGTCCATTGTTCTTTCATTGGGTTCTGAACAACCCAGAGAAATAAAACTCCTGTGTGCTGTGTCACTGGTATAGGGCATGGCAAGATTGGAATTGGAGCATTACATATTAAGAGGTATCTGAGAAATTCTTCAAACTAATTGAGATATATACCAGGTACATAGAAAACAGTATGTTTTATGAAGATGATTCTGTGCAATGAACAGAACTGGTAACACACACTGCAAGGTGAATTCTCATTTTCTGGCACCTTGAAAACTCCACCTCAACATACACACTAAAATAAACATTTGAACTGGGTCATATTTAATTCTGCATGCTCTTGTAAGTCAGCAAAATATTCCATATATCATTTAAGTTGTCACTCACTTTTTAACTTGACTTTCAATTTCTAAAATCTTTCCAAAGATAAAACAGAGGTGGGAAAATGGTATATGGGAAGCTGCAGAGATGAAATAAGCTTATTTCATTAGGCATAAAGATGAATATCCAAACAACTTCTTCATGGCTGAAAGTGTCCAAATCTACTGTCTTCATTTTGTAGTCAAGTCTTCCGGAAAATATGCTAATGGATTCCTTATTACCCAAATGCCCCATAACAGTTTCAGTAGGTATCATTATATATTATGGAAATTTTTCTCAGTGACAGTGAAAGACATCCTGGCTGAACATCCCCCTGCCCATGACACAGAGATGATGGTCTCAAGCTATCTTGAAGGCATTGGAGCCCACAGTATCCGTTACTAATATTAATGGAGGATAAAACTTCATATTCTGTTTGCTCTATATTTGTTCAATCACTTCTTCCCTTCATTAAACTGGATGGCCCATAATTGATTGAGTCTGTAGTGTGTCTATCATTGGAAACTGAACAAAGTTTTGTTGGTTTTATTAATGTCATACGTTTCTAGGGAGGGTCTAGTCAATAACTAAGTCTAGTTTCACAGTTACAAATAAATTATGATGTAACTTTGAATAAATTAAGCTCATCATAAAGGAAAGATACTGAGAGTTCCTACTACCCCTTCCTTGAGGGGCTCTCGTAAAGCACTAAGTAACAGAGGTGTATATGTATGCATATATTTTCAATGATATTTGTACAGACTTAAAAAGAACTCTACAGAATGCATTATAAAAACCTTAATGCTGTGTGTCCCTAGTTCCCAGCTCTCTCATTAAAACTACTTAAATGAACACAATCTTATCTGTTAGGATAGCTATCAGAGTACTCCAAATACTACTTCTTGCAGTACCCTGTCCCAACCATTTGCCATCCTCTTCCCATTAGTCCTCAAGTCAGAAGCCCCGAAGATCTGTTCATTAATTTATGAACACATTCCTTCATCCAGCCAAGAAAATTGATTGATCCCTTACCAATTTTCAGGCACCATTCTTCAGTATGATTTATAGGCATGTACAGGAAACACAGCAGTGATTAACACAGATGAATATAGTCTCTCTTGAGCTGAAGGGGGAGACAAAAGTAAATAAGCAAATATAAAATCATAAGTATAGGGCTTCCCTGGTGGCACTGTGGTTGAAAGTCCCATTGCCAATGCAGGGGACACGGGTTCATGCCCCGGTCCGGGTAGATCCCACATGCGGCAGAGCGGCTAGCCCCGTGAACCACGGTCGCTGAGCCTGTGCGTCCGGAGCCTGTGCTCCACAATGGGAGAGGCCACAACAGTGAGAGACCTGCGTACCACAAAAAAAAAAAATCATAAGTATAAATATGTAAATTAAAATTAAATAAATGGATAGAATAGTATATCAGGTAAGTGTTGGAGAAAAACAGCAAGCAGGGAAGGGAGATGGAGATTGTTAGCTGGTAGGAGGAGGCTGCGATCTGAAACTAAGTGATCGATGAGAGCTTTCTGGGGAATATAAAATATAAGAGGGAACTTAAGGTTGTGAGAGGGAGCAAGGTGCATATCTGGGAAGTGAATAGTACAAGCAGAGGGAACAGTCAGATGGAAAGGCAATGAGGCAAGTGTGGGTTTGGAGTATCCAAGGAGCAGAAAGGATGTCAGTGTGTGGAAAACAGAGGGAGCAAAGCGGAGAGGAGAAGGAAACAGACAGGAAACAGAGGCCCACACTTCTAGGGCTGTGGACGCACTTTAAGGACTTTGCTTTTCCTGTGAAGGAGCTATTGAAGAGACTTAAGTGACATGATCTCACTTATGTTTTAACAAGATCTCTCTGGATGCCATGTTGATGAGAGACTGTAGGAGAGTAAGGACAAGCCCCAGAAGACCAATAGTTGATTCAAAGAAGTGATTACTCAAATATGGTCCCCTCCTCAGTAAGGACGCAGAGCAGGAATCGGCAAATAATGGCCACAAATCAAATCAGACTCTCAGCCTGGATCTGTGGGACTGTGAGCTAATAATGTCCCACGTTTAGAAAGGTTGTTGAAGAAAAAAGGGTAGGAGAAGTTACAGAAACTGTATATGGTCCACAAAGCCTAACTGCTTAATTCTTTTTTTTTTTTAAGGGCAACTCATTCATTTATTGTTTAAAGATTGCAAGACAACTTCTGAATTTATGTAGCACAATTTAAATGTTTTACTTTTTTGATAAATCAGAGTATATTAGAAAAAACAATTAATTTCCAGTAATATCTATATCTGTATTCAGATTTAAGTCTTCCACAGACCTGTAACCTGGAAACAAAAGCCTGTTACAATAAGCAAAGCTTCAACAGAGCTGCCACTTTTCGGGCCACGGAAAGGTTCATCCCTATAGGAGGAAGATGTGCTATGTAAAATGGCTGCAAGGTCACAGCCTTGAGGACGCTGGAAGTCTATTATCCTATCCCACATTTAGTAGTTTGGTGTACTTCAAACGTCCTTTCATCTGCAACCAAGCTGGCAAACTTTATTTCAAGCAGGTAAAAAATAAATTAAAAGAAATCCTTACACTGATGTTCCTTGATTTACACTGTTAAGTGGTTCATTAACATGTAATTCTGGCTAAGAATTACATTTGAGACTCCTTGCTCAGATTTTGGTTAACAGTACAAATCTTTCAGAAATTCAACTTCTTATTAATCAATAAGTTGTCAGCTAGGATACATTCAGGCATCGGCTGCAACTACAGAATAGGTGCACTGCCTCAGCGCTTTGGAAAGACATAATCTAGAACACTACTAGCAGACAAAATATCTGTTACTAGACAGCACAGGTGCAGTACAGCAAGACAAAAACATATATTCATGAGTGCCGCGGACCAGCTGGAGAAAGAGGATTTCACCGCCCAGGGTCAGAAGGGAAGGGGTAAGGAACTGAAGTGGCACCGACGGTTGGGGTCGGAAGGACCAAGACAACTGATGGTTGCAAGGCAAATTTTATTATGCTACAGTTGCAGATAATATAGACTAGAAAAAGGAAGGTTGCCAGATGGTGGTTTACATTATCTACAGACTGTCTCGGCTCAAGGTTAAATTCCCTGGGAGAAAACCCATAAACCCAGAAACATCAAAAATAACCTGCATGTGCAGGGGAGAGACAGCTTTGCTTGTCTCATTTTACATTCTTTCTGATTTCTGGGCCCTGGTGATTTCTCTCCCATGGAATGGAACAAGGAGGGGAACAAGTAGGGACAGTATCTTCGAGCAGCGGCCGCATGCCTGGCATGTCCTTAGCTGCTCTCAAGGCTGACTGCTTCCCACAGGTCTCCCTTTTGTATTTTTTAACTTTTGCTGCAAAATAATTCCATGAAGTTTAGTGCCGAGAATAGTATACTGTTGCATGAGGATACAAAACAGACATGAGAAGATTAATATCAATAATAGGCAAATTATGGCCAGGGTAATAAATCCTGACAACCTTCCGGTAATCCAAGACTGAGGGTTTAACCACTTTAAATGGTCCAGTAAAGTTTGAATTACATCTTCTGGCGAAATATCATCAAGATGTGCATTTTGTATATCCTGAATTGCAGCATTTAATTTCTTAAGATCAAGACTAATATTATTATCTGACCAAACACTCAGCAGATGCATTTTTACTTTTTCCCATTCCCAAATACAGTCATTGTACTTTTAAGGAGTAACAAACATCCATGTATACAAGCTAAACGCATCCTCAATTTAATGCTGCCATCTGATCTCCAATCCCCAAAATTGCGTTTTTAAATTCATCTAACTTGTTATTAATCTGTAAATCTATGTGACTTTGTAAAGATAAAGCAAGACTGGTATGTTGAGATAACTGATTAGCAAAGTGAGCATGATGAATACTCTGTGAAAGAGCAAGACCGGCAGTAGCCACGGTAGCAGACAGAGCAGCCGAGGCAAGTAAACTTACTATTAGCCACCCAAGAAAGCGTCTCCTTCTCTGCAAGGCTTTAGAGAGTTCCACCCATGCCTGTACTCCAGTATCTTCATACCAAGGTTCTCTCAGATGTACAGGCACCATAATATACATGGTTTGCTTTAGTATAAGCACAGATTGCGTTCCTGCAGAAGGGAACATACAACTGCTAAAAGTACAGTTAACACAGCTAATATTACATCCTCCTTCGGAAGAATTACCAATGTTAATAGAACCACACAAACGTGTATATGGAGGAGCAACACAAGTTATAACACGTGTATTGGAAAAAGTTAGAGCTAGTTGCCATATATCCCAGTTCTTTTGAAATGTGATAAACCTATCTATGATGGGAATAGAAGAGATAAGAATTGACACCTTGATATAATCTATAGTACACCATATTTTGTTATTATTCCAAGATGCATTGCAAGGTTCAAAAGTGAATCCAGGAAAGTTAACGGTCATAAAAGGAGGAAATTGATTTTTTGATTTTCTGTTAAGCATAGTAACCTTATGTCCAGCTATAAGTATCCCTTGTCCTCCAAGTAAACGCTTCATACAGAAATAATTTCCTTAATCTTCACCTGTAACCTTGGCTATAGTAATAGCGGAATCCCTAAGTGGTGAGGCGTATGAGATTTGACCTCTAATATTAAGAGGTTGCCCATTTTATACCAAATGATGGTATCCTTAAGATCCTCTCGTCGGCTGGTAGCCGGGCATGTAAGATTAATGTTGGTTCCTGTAAAATGAAGGATGCCTGGAGAGCCTGATGAACTAACTGATTGATCCGTTCCCTCATAAACATCTGTATGCTTATAACTAATAGGCTTTACACGTCCAGTTTCCAGATGCAATGGGCTAAGACAGACAGGATGAGTACTAAACCAGTTAGTATAATTTACAGATATACTGATTTATTTTATATTCCCAATAACAGGCCCATAAACAGTTATCATTGTAAAATACAGGAAACTCTGCTTCAGACCAAGATATGGGTTGTAATAGTGGAGGATCAGGTACATAGGCCCAGTAAGTTGCTGCATTAACAGAGGGAACACATGAAATGGTTACCAACATAACCAAAAATAAAGTTACAGGTGTAACAGGATTATTCTGTTGTTTCACTAACTCTTGAGCTCGTGAAACCAGTTGTTTAATTTGTTCCCAAGTTGGAACATCACTCCTTTGAGAGTCCTGGCAAGTGGTCTCCTCTTCTTTTTCTTCTTCCGAATCAACACTGTCAAATTTTCGGGAGAGATGCAGAGCTTCTTCATCTTCTGAACTAGTTGTGAGCTGTGGCGAGCCATCTATTTGCTTGACTAAGCGCTCAGGAAGCCAGCAAGGTCCAGGCGCTGTTCTGGGAAAGATACACACGTGACCACGTCCCCAAATCAACACAGGATCAGGACCACACCAAGTGCTGGTTAACGGATCTTTCCAGAGGACCTCCGGAGATTGACAGGCCAAGCTTGGCTCAGCCACCCACCTTTCTCGTGCAGAGCAGCCAAATTTGTCAACAGTGAGAACATTTAAAATAAACAGAGCATGATTTATAAGGTTATGTGGTGTTGTTCTATACAATTCCCCCCTTCTTATTTTTTCAATGGTTAGCTTTAAAGATCTATTTGCACGTTCTATAATACCTTGTCCTTGAGGGTTATATGGAATGCCTGTAATATGGGTAATTTTGTAATGAATTACAAAATGTTGCAAAAGCAGCACTAGAGTAAGCGGACCCATTATCTGTTTTAATAATTTTGGGAAGGTTCATGAAAGCAAAACAGTGTAATAAATGAGTGATAACATGTTTAGTAGCTTCTCCGGTCTGTGCTGTAACACAGAGGAAATCAGAATAAGTGTTGATAGTGACATGAACAAACTGTAATTTCCCAAAACACGGGGTATGAGTAACATCCATTTGCCATAAATGTCTAAGTAATAATCCACGAGGATTAACAACATAAGGTGGAACAGGAAGGTGAGGTAAGCATTGTGGGCATTGCTTAACAATTTGTCGGGCGGCTTCACGACTAAGGGAAAATTGTGTGTGTAATGTAGACGCCGACTGACGGTGTAGAGCGTGCAACGGCTGTGCTGCTTGTGAAGCAGTTTGATCATAACTTACCATAATATGAGGGTGTCCAGGACATGGACCATTAGTATCAACAGTATGAAGGTAATGAATGCAGTACATTAGGCATTCTTGACAGCATGACGAACGGAAAGGAGGAGTACGGTAAATTGGGACATGCCCTACTTTAGGGAAAAGAGATTGAGGAGGAGGAGTAACTTCAACTCTATTCTTGGGAGGAAAATGTACAGGATAAAGATCACGTTTAGATCGAGTTAAAACATCTGCAGTCACATTAAGTTTAGTCAATGGACCAGGCAAGTTAGAATTAGCACGGATATACAGACCTGCAACAGGACCATCATGGGAACAAATAAGCTGTTGAAGCAAACGAAAAGAGGATGATAATTCAGGGTCATTAGTATGTCCTATGGTCGCAGTCTCCAGAAGAAATCATAAGCTAATAAGATATTTACTATCAGAAAACAAATTAAAATATATAGAAGGCAAATGTTTAAAAGACATAATGACAGCATACAGTTCAACACGTTGAGCTGAAGTCAAGGAAGTTTCTTTAATGAGGTTTGTTCCGTCGTCAATGATTACAGTAGCCACTCTTGAAGAAGAACCGTCCGTAAAAACCAAAGGTACATGAGGAACAGGCTGTTGCCTAATTATAGAAGGAAAGATTGAGTTAAGTTTGCTGAATTGGATCAATTTATCAGCAGGGTAATGGCATTCCAAGGTACCTGAAAATCCTGCAAGAGCAAGACCCCATTCATTACTATGTTGGAAAAGCCAATTTTGTTGACTAACTGAATAAGGGATAATAATTTGAGAAGATTCTATACTTATAGGTAGTAAGCACCTAGTTCTACCTTGCATTATTAAATTACTAATAAGTTCATAATAAGCGTTAATAACTATAGAGGGTGTAGTTTTCATATGAATCTATTCAATAATTCCAACAGTTGGCCATAAGACGGCAGTAGGCGCATGAGGAATTGGACAAATTATTAAGAAAACTGGAAGGTGAGTATGAATTCTAGTTAATTGTGTAGAACTGATAGATCTATTGACTATTTGTAAAGCTTGAAATCCTTCTGGAGTCATAGAGCGTGAAGAAGAAGGATCTGAGTCACCTTTAAGAACATCAAACAAAGGCTGTAATTGAGCAGTAGTAAGTTTTAAGGAAGGCCTTAGCCAATTAATATCTCCAAGTAATTTTTGAAAATCATTTAAGGTTTTTAAATTATCAACTCGAATTTGCAGTCCCTGAGGCCTAATAGTAGTGTTATCAATATATTTTCCCAAATATAAAAATGGAGATTGTCTTTGAATTTTTTTTGAGGCAATGACCAAGCCAAATGATTGTAAGGACTGTTGTAAAAATTGAAAAGCAGTCTCTAATAAAGAAATATTATCAGTGGCTAAAAGTATTTCATCCATATAGTGTATGAGATATAACGATGGAAACCTTTTTCTCACAGGAGTCAAGGCCTGAGCCACATATTTTTGGCATAATGTAGGACTATTTGCCATGCCCTGAGGCAATACTTTCCATTGAAATCTCGTCATGGCTTCCTTAAAATTTAAGGAAGGCAAGCTAAAAGTAAAATATTTTCTATATTCAGGAAACAAAGGAATAGTGAAAAAACAATCTTTTAAATCTATAACTAAAAGATGATAATTGTGTGGTATGGCTTTTGGAGAGGGTAGGCCTGGTTGAAGAGCTCCCGTTATTAGCATAGTTTTATTAACAGCTCTTAGATCCTGTAATAACCTATATTTTCCAGATTTTTTCTTGATAATAAAAATAGGAGTATTCCAAGGACTACTGTAAATTTCTAAATGCCCTAATTGTTTCAGTACTAATAGTTCTGCAGCTTCTAATTTCTCCTTTGTGAGGGGCCATTGGTCCACCCATACAGGGTCATCAGTCAGCCAAGTAATTGGATCAGCAGTGAGTGGAGGAGAATCCAAGGCCCCTAAGAAAAACCCAAACCTTGTCTATTATTTTTTATTTTCACATCAATAGGATAGACAGTTCCTTGTTGATTTGTTCCCAGCCCTTTTGTGGGAAGAAATCCTTGATCCAACATCATATTAGAGACTTGAGAGTTTGGACTATAAAGTAATACTCCGATTTCTTTTAATATATCTCGGCCCCAGAGGTTTAAAGGCAGCCTAGGCAAAACATAAGGCTGGAAGTATCCTGAATGGCCCTCACTATCTTGCCATAATAAAAACTGACTACTTTGCATAGGAGAAGAACTTTGTCCTATTCCGTGAAGTTCTGTAATAGTAGGACTAATGGGCCAACGTTTAGGCCAGTGTATCTGCGTCATAACAGAGACATCAGCTCCAGTGTCTAACAAACCTGAAAAAACCTTTCCATTAATGGTTCATTTCATTCCTGGACGTTCTTTCCCTATCTTCTGAATCCAGTGGGCAGCATTAGACGATCCAAAAGCCTTTGTTTCTCTCTTTTGATGTTGTCAAATATGTCCACGAGGTACAAAGGGCAAAAGTAGCAATTGTGCAATTTTATCACCAGGAGAAATAGTTATTATATTTTTAATAGTTTGTGCCATGACTTTTATTTCTCCTTCGTAGTCAGAATCTGTGACTCCTGGTATAATAGTTAAACCTTTCATGGTGACACTATTTCTTCCCAATAATAGTCCCATCAAACCCTTGGGTAAAGGTCCACAGATGCCCGTAGAGAGGGCCTGAGGACCCATTTCAGGAGTTAGTACATATCGGGCGGAGGTACTGAGCTCCAGTCCTGCGCTTCCTGGTGTTGCTCTGGAGAGCAAGGATATTGTATGTTTTTGTTTTCGGTTAATGTCTGATTGATAATTTGAGGAGGATACACAGACATTGCCCTTATTATTTGTTGGGGCCGGGGAAGGCCCCGGGAGGAGTTCCCCGACAGTGGTGGCCCATCCTTGTGGGCCACTGAGCAACAATCTTGTGCCCAATGTTTTCCCCTATTGCATTTAGGGCATAAACCAGGGATTTTCTGACCATCTGGAGGTTTTTGAGTAGGGAAGGAAGGACTAGGGTTAGAATTAAAAGATCTACATTCTCTAGCAAAATGACCTGCCTTTCCGCATTTAAAACGTCTTTGTTTTCTTTTGATTGTTTTTGAACCCCACTTTAGTTAATGCTGCAGCCATAGCAGCACCCTGTATATAAGTAGGCCCAATGTCTGCACAAAGGCGAATATAATCCTCCAATTTTCCCCGTTTTCTCCAAGGTCGAATCGCAGCCTGACATGCATTATTAGCATTCTCAAAAGCAAGCTGCTTAACTACAATTGTACCAGTGAGTCCGTCCACAATGAGTCTCCCCACCGCCTGTGACAACCTATCTACAAAATTAGCATATGGTTCATCAGGTCCCTGTCTAATTGTTGAAAGATCCTCAGTTTTGTGTGTAGAAGGTCATTTCCTCCAGGCTTGTAATGCCAAATGATTTATCTGAGGATAAGCAACAAAGGGATAAGTTAATTGATCTTGTAAAGAAAGATATTGTCCTTCCCCAATCAGCATATGATAATCAACTGGAATATTATGGGCAGCATTCTTTTCTGCTTGTTCAGCAGCCCGTTCATAAAAATCAAACTTCCATATTAAATAATCTCCACCATTTAAACAAGCTCGTGGAATAGACTTCCAATCAGCGGGGGGAAGAGCTTCTCCTGCAATAGCTTCCCCTGTCAACCGTAGCAGTAGTAAAAGGAGCAGTGGGCCCATATTGAGCACAAGCAGATTTTCAATCTTTCAAAACTTTAAAAGGGAGAGCTTGATGCTCCCTAGTAGCTTGTTGAGTATTATTAGAATCAGGTCTTTCTATGACGGGACAACGGAAAATAGGATCTTCTCCTCGTTTTATTGCTCCTTGTAAAGTGCGCTGCAAGGGACTGAGCATTTTTACAGAGGTAGATTTTTGAGGAAGACAGTCCTTATTAACCTGCAGCTTTTTCACTGACTTATCTATCATAGCCATTAGAAAACCATCCTCAGGATAGTTCTCTCTTTTATGTTTACAAGCCTCATCTGTTAAATCAAAATGTTCCTCTTCATCTAAAATATTTAAATTAATTAGCTCTTTCGGTTTAGGAAGTGGCGACACAGTAGCTGATAATACAGTCTCTCCTTCTGTCAGAGGCTTATGCTTTTCTGACTTTACATTCAAATCAACACTATCATGAGAAGAATCTAAACATATTTTTTATCAGAGTCCACAAACTATATGTAACAACAGGAGTATGAGTAGGCCCTCGAGACTCATAATAATTTTTTAAATCTTCTCCAACTTTCTGCCAGATTTCTATGTCAACAAGAGCCGCCATCAGGAAACCAGGGAGATACACCATGGATATGCTGTAAAAATTCAGTCAACTGTGAGGTAGAAACTTTATTACCCCGAGTTTTAAGCATCGAAAGTAAAACCTGGCAAATAATTCACACTCCTTTGAGCCCTTTGGCCCCATCTTATTTTACTTCTGACTATTGCCTTATGCCTCTACTAGTTTCACTTTTACTGGTGGCCACACATATTTTGCGTAAGGGTTCTCTTACCTGCAGTTTCTTTTTCTTTTAATTGCCTTCACGCTTCAGATTCCTGTTCGTGTGCCACTTGCCGCGAACCAGCTGGAGAAAGAGGATTTCACCGCCCAGGGTCAGAAGGGAAGGGGTAAGGAACTGAAGTAGCACCGACGGATGGGGTCAGAAGGACCCAGACAACTTATGGTGGCAAGGCAAATTTTATTATGCTACAGTTGCAGATAATATAGACTAGAAATCGGAAGGTTGCCAGATGGTGGTTTACATTATCTACAGACTGTCTCGGCTCAAGGTTAAATTCCCTGGGAGAAAACCCATAAACCCAGAAGCATCAAAACCTGCATGTGCAGGGGAGAGACAGCTTTGCTTGTCTCATTTTACATTCTTTCTGATTTCTGGGCCCTGGTGATTTATCCCCATGGAATGGAACAAGGAGGGGAACAAGTAGGGACAGTCCCTTCGAGCAGCGGCCGCATGCCTGGCATGTCCTTACCTGCTCTCAAGGCTGACTGCTTCCCAAACGTATGTTGCCTTGTTTAAGCCTCGAGCCCTCGATCCTTTGTTGAAATACAATAATTTCATTCCGATGGTTTTCAATAGCAAAACTCAACCTCCATGAGGGCTAAAGTCTAATTTGTACTCCAAAGCAAGTAGCAGTGCAGTTCGCTACTACTGAGGCTGAATCCATAAAGACTTCAAGACCACGTCCAGAAGACAAGTTATTATATATAATACCCTAGAAGGTCTGAAACATAATTATCATATACATAGCTGGTCCTTCAGAGCTTTTTACCTATAACATGTTTTTTGATGAAAGTTATTTAATGTACTGGAGATAACTGCGAATTACTAATCAAATATTTGAATACTTATACTTACCTGGGATTTCATTTCTGCTGAAAGAAAAAGGAAGAACAGGACTCACTAAAAAAAAAACAAACTTTAGCAATGAAAGTAAAAATCAACAAACACTATCACTTTTGGAAGCAGCATAGAGGGGCAGTCAACGGTAAAACACTGGTGAAATAGGTCAAAACTCTAGGCCAAAAATCCATTATTATTATCATCAGTGACAGTACCACAACTGTGCCCTTCAGAATTAATAATCACTCCTAAGAAACTTCATTTGGCATCAGAAGATGTGTTTAAGAGAAACACTCTGGGAGGTTTCGAATCAGACTTTGTTTTTTGTTAGCCAAGTTACAGGAGAATTTTTAAAGTGGGGGGAAGGGAAGAAGGAAACGGACCAGGAAAAGAATTTAAGCCATCATCTATAAACCAACAAAGCACTGATAGTTCCAAACATTATGTCAGACACTAAAATGACTGATATAGGCTCAAGTGGTTTATCAAACCTATAAAAAGACTACACTAGCAAAGTCCCCATTTATCTGTAGAGTTCAGAAACTAAAACAAGGAATATTTTAGCTTAAAACCTTATCTCAAGGGAATCATATACATTTCACATGAATAAAAATACCTGAAACCAAACATTTTTAAAAGCTCCAATACCCAAAATATAAAGAAAAATATTAATCCAGAAGACTCAATCAATCCATGATAGTCACAAAATGGCTGGGCAATCTCTATCTCCCTTCCACACCAACCATCCATCTCATGGAAGACCAAGGGAGATCAGACCTTCCAGACTTACTTTCCAGACCTTCCAGACACCTGGATGCTGCAAAATTCTATGGAGACTCCTTGTGGAACAGCAGTTTCCCATCTCTTGTGTCTCTCCCTATTGTGATCGTGATCATGCAGGAAGCAAGTCTGGCTGTGCTATTTCTTATCATTGTCTGTCATCCATCTGCAACATGGTATTGTACAGATAAGGAGAAAGTAGTTGCCTTTCCCCCAGAAGGTTGAGGCTCAGGTACAGGGGTAATTCTCCTGTGCACACAGTCATTATTTAGGCTGACTCAGTGACTTCAACAGGCTTAATCATGTGATCAGGTTTGTTGCCAGCTGCGTAATTCTCCCACATCTGTAGATAGAGCCGCTCTAGGTCCATTGTGTATTGTTTGGTGTTGAACAGAGGGCTAGATGTTCTCTGTTTCCAGACTTTGCCACGAATTTTCTTCAGGTATTCTAGATCAGTTCCCAGTTTCACAGCTATGTCTTCATATTCTTGACTATTTTTAGCAATAAGCTCAAGACAGCCTAAACAAGTGAGCTGGGAAGCTGCAACTCGGGAAGCAAGAGTCTCTCCTGGCATAGTCACCATGGGTGTCCCTGACCAAAGGACATCCATCCCTGTGGTGTGTCCATTACAGAGTGGAGTGTCCAAGCAGACATCAGCCAGCTGGCCTCTCCCAACATGTTCCTCTTTAGGAGCAACAGGTGAAAAAATGATACGGTTCTGGGGAAGGCCCATATTTTGTGCGTACTGTTGAATATTAGGTTCTCCCACTGCTGGAAAACGCAACAGCCACAGTACACTATTGGGAACACGCTTCAGAATATTTGCCCACATCTGCAAAGTAGATGGGTCAATTTTATATAACTGATTGAAGTTACAGTACACAATGGCATCTTCCGGTAACCCGTACTGAGAACGTGTGGTTACAATAATGGTACGGGGAACCTCCTCTCCAGTGGCAGCCTTAATGTTGATCTGGGTAGTTGCCAGTCCATTGCTAAGACTGAATCCATTAATTGTTATCTGAATTTGTCCTCTGTTAATCATTTCAATAACTGCCTCTGCAGTAGTATTCATAGGAATGACAGGCATATTAAGAGCTGTATTACTGCTGTCTGTGTTGTCTCCTCCATCAGGACATTTCATCTTGACAATTTGTACATCTGGGAGACTATCAAGAAATGCTTTGAGGTCGATGCCATTCAGCACAATCCGATTGTCAGAAATGTGCTCATTGGACTTAAAATCGATGACTGCTTTCTTCTTCAGGTGAGGGAACATATTAGCATGATCACCAATAAAGAAAGTATGGTGCATATAAGCTAGTTTCTCAGAATACTGCTCAGCAACTTCAGCAGGTGAAGTTTCCTGATCAGTGATGATATAATCCATGAAAAGCACGCCACTGGTCCCAGGGTAGCCCAGCCACATTGCCTGAATAGGAGCTGGCCTGAGAGCAAAGAGTTCATTTCGAGCACCCCTGGTATAACCATTCATATTTACAAGGATGTGTATACCATCATGATGGATGCGATCAGCTGCTTTCCCATTGCATGGAATCTGAGAAAGATCAATGAAATGATGGGCTTCTGCCATCACCTTCGCTCGGAAGTTTGTGCCATCATTTGGGCTCAGGGCATAACAGAATACCTCAAATTTATCAGGATTGTGCATGCCTGGAATAGACTGCATAAGATGAGAAGTAGGATGATTCCCAAAGTCAGAGCTCACGTATCTTACACGCAGTCGACCATCACTGAGCTTCAAGTCTTTTGGATGTTCGTACGGTGGTTTATGAAGGACACTGATCTCATCCAAGCAGAGGTTCCCACGGCTCTCAGCAATAGCCTTCCTGAAGCCATGAGAAAGAGGATAGAGCATACTATGATGAGGCTGCACAGAAGGCAACCTATTCTTCTCCAGCTGGTCAGCCACAATGCTGACCAACTTCTTCATTCGCTCATAGTCTGTCCAATCACAGACAATCTGCAGGCAATGAGCCAAATCACAATAAGCGTCAGGAAAATCAGGTTCAAGCTTCAGAGCAGTGCGATAAGAAGCAATTGCTTCTGGAATATTCCCTGAATACTTGTGAATGGAAGCCAGATTGCTGTGGGCATCTGCAAATGCAGGGTTAATCTGAATGGCACGAGTATAACACTGCAAGGCTCCCTGAACATCCTGCATCTCCTTTAGAGTGTTTCCCATGTTACAGTAGGCATCAGCAAAGGTAGGACTGATTCGAACAGCCTCCTTATAATGCATTAGAGCTTCCTGCAGTTTTCCCTGCTGCTGCAATACACTTGCTAAATTTGAATGGGCAACAGTAAACTCTGGGAAGACTTCTAATGCTTTACAATACAAGCGAACTGCCTCTTCAATGTTTCCCTGGTCTCCTTTGATATTGGCTAGGTTATTCAGAGAGTCTGCATGGGTGGGGCACAGCCGCAGAGCTGTATTACAACAATCTTCTGCTTCGGCAACACTGCCCTTCTCTTCCAGAGCGTTGGCTAGGTTGCAGTAAGCATCAGGGAAATGTGGTAGCAATTCAATAGGTCGCCTGTAGGTGTCTATTGCCAGATCTATCAGGCCTTGCTCATAGTATACACAAGCCAGGTTGGCATGTACCACTGCATGACTTGGGCTCAAGCTTAGGGTACAAAGGTAAGCTGCCACAGCTCTGTCAAAAATCCGTGCCTCTTTCAAGACATTTCCTAAATTGATATAAGCATCCAGAATATTGGAGTCAAGGGTGACAGACTTTTCAAAGTGATGAATTGCAAGCCAAGTCTCCCCTTGTGCATGGAAAACACAGCCACGATTACTCCAAGCTACTGCAAAGTTCGGTTGCCTATCCATTGCTTTCAAATGACATGCCTTGGCTCCTTCCAAGCGACCCAGGGCTTGAGCAGGTTCCTCAGGTCACTGCGAACACAGTACAAATCAGGATTGCACTGAAGAGCAGAGACGTAGGCTTGTACTGCCCCCTCCATGTCGCCTGCTGCTACCAAAGCGGCTGCCAGGTTAGTATAACCATCGATGAAATCTGGTTTGAGATGCAATGCATGCCAGTAATGCTCAATTGCTTCCTGCAACTGCCCTCTTTCCTTGTACACATTCCCCAAATTCGAATAGGCTTCTGCCAGAAGAGGGCTCTGTTTAATTGCCAGAGTACTAAAGTGGGCAGATCTGTCCAGCCTTCGACACTGGAAGTGTAGAGATGAAAGTAATAAAAGTACTGCAGTATTGTCTGGCTCTTGTCTCCACAGCTGCATGCAGTGTCTCTCAGCTGCCTCAAAATCTCCTGCCTGATATTCTCGATGTGCCAACTCAGCTAACCCTTGGAAGGAAAGCATACGTTTCGTTGGTTCTGTGCTGTCGGCCACGTTGCCCACAGAAGATGCCATCTGGAGCTTCTGGAGAGAGTGAGAAAAGGGGGTAATTGAGTCCCGCTGCCGCCACTACTGGCAAGAATGTTTCTAGAGGTAGCAAATACGAGGGCAGCAGCCGTACCACTGCTTTGGCAGGCTTAAGCGGCGGCAACAGTTACAGGCACCGAACCTTAGGAACTCTGGTTGGCCATCTACCTCTCACGCTCTTGAAATCTTAATTCTCAACCCTGCCCTCTTCCACCATTTTTCTCCTAATCAGGGAATAAAAATTACATACACTTGCCTTAGAAGAAATCAAAAGTCAGTAGTCCAAACACTTTTAAAATTTTGTTTTCTGTCCAGTTGGAGAGGAAATACATGATTGACTTTACTTCATCATTCATATAGTCACTGTGGAAAACAGTAGGGCCGCGAATTTCAATACAGTAATATCAGAAAATTTTAAAATGGCCTACCCAATGCGCTAATAAGCAACCGATGTTGTATATAATGCTAAAATTTTAGAGACTGAGTTTGATATTTTAAAAGTTCTGAAAGGATTAGCTAATTTCTCATCATATTTCTCATGCCTCAAACCTGAGTATTACTTTTTTAAAAATAAATTTATTTATTTTTATTTTGGCTGCGTTGGGTCTTCAGTGCTACGTGCAGACTTTCTCTAGTTGCGGCGAGCGGGGGCTACTCTTTGTTGCGGTGCCCGGACTTCACGTCACAGCAGCTTCTATTGTTCCACAACTCTATGGGTTCCTTTTTAGGTCCTATGAAGAACCCTAGAAATTAGTTCACGGAATTATATGTTTTTGCAAAATTGTCAAAAGTGAGATATTTTAACTTCCATCAGGTAAGACCAGCGTCTCTTTCTTTTCAAATTTTCCTTCTATCATATTCTGCTATGTTGGATCATATTGGAATGGTCACAGGATTTTTTGAAATCTGGCTATGGAGATTTTATTTTTTCTGTGGTACGCGGTCCTCTCACTGTTGTGGCCTCTCCCGTTGTGGAGCACAGGCTCTGGACGCACAGGCTCAGCGGCCATGGCTCACGGGCCTAGCCGCTCCGCAGCATGTGGGATCTTCCCGGACTGGGACACGAACCCGTGTCCCCTGCATCAGCAGGTGGACCCTCAACCACTGCGCCACCAGTGAAGCCCTAAGGAGATGTTTTAAGTGAGGCTATTATGTGATTTTCAGACACCGCCATATGTAATTGACTATATACTATCCCATAACAGGAATAACTTCCAGTATTCATACTGACTACTGACTTAACTAGCCCAAGACATAGAAGCATAAGGACAAAAACCACCTTACAATATAGCGATGTCTTGCACTTCACAGGTCTCAAAACATGTGCATTTGAAGAAGAAAAAAAGAACTGAAAAGTACAAAACCAGAAGCTATTCTGTGGAAAATTATTTCAATCATCAGGCATGTGAAAGATAAGTCAAAGATTCAGTTCTCATCAATGCTTAGTCAAAACGGAAATTTTCTTCTGTCAAGAATATACTCCAGGGGCTTCCCTGATGGCCCAGTGTTAAGAAGCCACCTGCCAATGCAGGGGACAAGAGTTCGAGCCCTGGTCCGGGAAGATCCCACATGCCACGGAACAACTAAGCCGGTGTGCCACAGCTACGGAACCTGTGCTCTAGAGCCCGTGAACCACGACTACTGAGCCTGCGAGCCACAACTACTGAAGCCTGCGTGCCTAGCGCCCGTGCTCTGCAACAAGAGAAGCCACCGCAATGAGAAGCCTGTGCACCGCAACGAAGAGTGGCCCCCAGTCCCTGCAAGTAGAGAAAGCCTGCGCACAGCAACGAAGACCCAACACAGCCAAAAATAAAATAAATAAATAAATAAATAAATAAATAAATATACTCCATCAACAATGTGTGTAATGAAATGGTGTGAATGAGAATTTTATCAGAATCCCTGTAATGCACAAACCTATAGCAGTACTGAAATCAGTAATGTATTTAAAATAGTAAATATTTATGAGGAAGTAACCCATAGAGGTTTTCTCAAAGTTAACAATGAAAATTAATGTGACATTATCAATAATAAATTGTGAAGCTGAAATAAACTTTTCTAAACTATTAATAACTAGAAACAAATTCTAATCAACCATGTTACAAGAAATCTATGTCTAAAACTACAAAGTTTCTTTCTTAAAATATTATTTCGAAAATACATAAACTGTCGTATGAGGAGGCAGTTAAAGAATATATAGCTAAAAGAGTGGGGGAAAAGTTTTATAGAGACACATCTGGCAGTAGTTAATTTTTAAATGTCATTTTTCTAGATTTTGTGACACCTATAGTATTGATATTTGAAAGCATTTAAAAAATTGTAATTTGAAGATTTGCTACTTCCAGGTAGAATAAAATATTTTGAAGCAAAACAACGTTTCCAAAGAGGAAAACAAAAAAAGCCAAATAGCCAGCATTCAATCAAAAGGTTCTAGACAAACCAAGAGAGAGAATCATATGACTAAAATTCTAAGAAAAGAACAGATAATACAAAAATATTTATATATTGTGTATCTTTATTAGGAAAAGTTTTTATCAAGAAAAGACTTTAAAATCATCAGAATTATTATATTTTATTTATTTGTATATTATATTTATATATTTATATAAAGAACTTAAAGATAAAGTTCTAGTTAAGGCAGTGACAATAGCAGTAGCAGTGGGATTGAAAAGAAATGGTTATATTCAAGCATATTTTGTCAGGAAAAGTCCAAGATCAAATGTCTGACTGCATACATGGGATGGATAGACGGAGTGGGACAAATCAAAGTTAACTATAGAGGTTCTAGTGAAGATGGGGTTGCCATCACCCAACCCAAGGGGTTGCGATTATCCCCAAGGTCTAGGAGACTCAAAGGGAAGGTCATGGTCAGAGGCAAAGTTAATTGGTGGGAAAATAAGACTCCCAGTCTCTCCATCTCCTTATACCAGTTTTTTTTTTAAACATCTTTATTGGAGTATAATAGCTTTACAATGGTGTGTTAGTTTCTGCTTTATAACAAGGTAAATCAGTTATACATATGTCGCCATATCTCCTCCCTCTTGCATCTCCCTCCCTCCCACCCTCCCTATCCCACCCCTCTAGGTGGTCACAAAGCACCGAGCGCATCTCCATGTGCTATGCGGCTGCTTCCCACTAGCTATCTCTTCCTTATACCAGTTTTGTTTTTCTGCTCATATACGTAGCAGCATTTCATTCAAGGGGAAAGTCATTGATCTGACTGGTCAAATTAAACAACATAGTTCAAGGCACATTTACAGTGGTTAGTTCCTCCACAATTTAGAAAGTCACATTCACAATTTCCCTCTTCCTACGCCGCGGAATACATTGGCCATTCCTCCAAAGTTTCCACTCCACACAGTGGACCAGAGATGACGTGAGCCCAGAACTGAGAGCTTGGCATGAGATGGTGTCAGCCCCACGTAGAGCTCTGGCATAAGTTATAACCCAAACCAGCTCTACAGAGAGCTCTGCATGGAATCCTGGGAGTAAACTCAGCCATAATAATGTGATTCTGTTTTTCATTTGCTTTTCTTCCTTGCTTCACTTTCCCTGGCCACTCTGACAAACAAACTTTCAGGCATTCCTGGGCCACTCACTAACTTTATTCCATTTAATGTCATCCAGATTCCCAAGAAAATTACTAACTATAAGGAGGGAAATTTGGAACATGGTAAGTTTTAGACGCCTGAAATATACAGGTCATTGAATCCAGTTAAGTAGCAAATTATCTAGACCTCAAATATGCCAGTAGAATAGCAGACTAAGCTCAATTTAATGTACTCTTACTGGAGACACATGTAAATTCTGGGTCAATTTTGAAAAAGTTAAAAGCACATAGCTGAGATTAAAAGAAAGAAAGGAACACCTGCATGTTTCAGAAAGTAACAGAGAAATTAAATCTAGAGAAATAAGAGCGGACTGATGTCTGTGGGTTCCGTTCCTTAGTATAGGCTTTATGTAAATAGGGGCTGGAGCTAGAAATCTAACATTACCTTGAGGCCAGGAATTTAGAATCAGGATGGAACAATATTGAGAAGTTGGTACAGATATCCTACAGAAATCTCATGAGGAACTGCTTAGTCCATTAAGAGGGCCAAGGGAGGGGGTGAGGAAGATTGATACCTCTTGAAAAGCTTCAGGTACAGAAAACATCAACACCTCTGAAAAGTAGGCCTGTCCTTCCCAGCGTTGTGATGGCCCGGTTGTCACTAACCTGTAAGGCCTTCTATGAATCAGAAACTGCAAGGTGACTAATTCAAAGAAAAACAGATGCAGGATGGGTGTGGCAATAAATCCTAGGACCCTATCAGAAACAAAATTAAAACCACTCTAAAGGGAAATTTTAACAAACCAGAGCAGAGAGTATCCTAACCAGAATAGAATAATAATTCTGAGGAAGTTACTTTAGTTATTTAAGTAAGATTCAATGCATTTCCATGGCCAGGCCCTTTTGAAGAATTCTAAAACATATACAAACAATTCGTTTACATCTTATATATCCCACCATCCAGAGCAAAATTCACTTAAATACTGTACTGGTGGAAATTGGGCAACACTATGTAGACAATGAAAAGGTGTTTACCATCAAAACGTCAAGGTAAGAAAGATAATGTCTAATTTTTAATTATCCTGTGGTTTATTGAAATCTTTTGGAAACCCAAAATAGAGAAAACCTAGGAGGCAATGAAGACTTAAATATTTAGAGATTTATCAACTCATCTATAAAAGCTTCATTAATCTCTTCTTTTAATACTATTCCTGAGAGCTATAAATGTGTCCAGTGATAGGGTTGAAGAAGCCTGAGAGAATTTCAATTGTTTACTATTCTTGGTCAGCTATTAAGACCTTTCAGGAGCATCTTGATTTTCATGGCATCATCCAACAAAAAGCATATTTTACAGAAAGTCCTGGTCCACTTTTTGGCTTGCTTTTGTGTTTATGTTTTTGGTTTTCTCACATTGGGCGCTACATTAGGCTACCTATTGCATACTCCCTCACTCATGCATGCATTCATTCAAACAATATTTACTGAGTTGAGATATTTAATTAACACCCAATAAATGATGTTTAGATGAATGAATGTGCCTTTTATCAAAGTAAGTGTGAGTACTGAGAAAAATGACAGAATGTATGATCCCAGCCCCACAAAAGCGTATAATTGTGTTGAGGATATAACACATGCTGGTGAAATAACTAATATATCATATTGGACAGTTTCTAAGTTCAAAAATGAGTTTTTATAAATAATCAGAGCCTAAGGAGGACAAAGAAGGGACAGTTCATTATGGGTTGAATCTATCAATAAATGTACATTTCAGATGAGATTTGAGATTGACCTTAAAGAAAGAAGAGGACTTAGATATATGAACAGAGAACAAAAAAGGCATGGTGATAGCATGTGCATAGATAGTGTGGCCAATATTTATGTTCTTCATTAAAGACAGTCAGAGATAACCCAAATGTAACTGTTTCCATGGGTCCATTCTCAGTATCCAAACAAAACGGCAAATCCTATCTTAGTAAAACTAATGAAAAACACAGTCTTTAACAAAGACATTGTGAAGGAAAGGGGGAGAGAAAGGCTTGCATCCCACACCACACAATAAAACTTATTTAATTATTTGTTTCATTTTCTCCCTCTGAAAATTTCCTCTCCCTCTCTCTGTACGTCTCTCTTCTCCCACATCTGGCCACACTCTACCAGCCACCTTTCCAGATCTTTCCAGAACTCTGCATCCTACTTTCATTATGCCACAAGTTGAACATCTCACAGGTCTCCAGGATGCATCCTCATCACTTATTCCACAAAGACAAAGAACACTTCTCAGGATCACGTTTCTTGGAAGGAAGAGGTCACGAGGAGTGATTATAAATAATATAAGGTGGAGAGCAGTGACTTAAAATACCATTTTTTCCTCTTAGAATGTGAATACAGGGAACTTTGGGAAACTAGAAAATCTAGAAAGGATTCATTGATAATTATTTATTTTCAATGAATAAAATAAAATGTAATAATACGGCTAAACTCTGACAGATTAACTTTTTCAAAAGTTGCTTTCACACACCTTCACTATTGGGATGTTTGATAAACACATCTTTCTTCTTTCTTTGCAGATACTGGCACCAAACTTTCAAACAATAAGAACCTTCCCGTAAGTCCCTTGCCAGGCAAGATTAAGGTATAACAATCCAAACAGATTTTTGAAGAAGATAACTGGTTGAAAGCACAGGAAAAGAGCTGGGTTTCTCTTTTTCAACAGTCACATAATGAATAATGTGGGAATTGGTTTACAAAGTCTCTTTCCATGAGGGGCTAACGTTAAGATTAGAACTTCTGAGGCCAGAAGAGCAAAATAACTACAATAACCCACATATTTTCAAGAGCCGCCCTTTGGATGTCAGGGATTGATTTTTCCCACTCTTTTTTCAGCAACCCAACTGGTGTCTTTATTAAATGACATAAGAGAATACAGTGTGGCCAAGAAGGCTTAGATTTCCTTAGCCCCAAGTCAGATATTCTCAAGTGACTGTCCACTCAAATTAAAAAGAGAGATTTACAAGAGGTAACTGGCTACAACTGAGTGTACTTTTATTTCAACCCTTTACCTGAATGTTTTGTTTTGTTTTCAGTTCTCCACTGAAGTTGCCTACATTAATATATTTTTAAGAACATTTCCTTAAGTTGAAGTATTCATTCAGTATATTCATTTACTAAAATTGAGAAAAGCCAAATGACTTAGGCAAATTCATTTCTGTACTCCCACAGCAGTGTATTGTGAACTAAATGCCACCTGGAAGTTCTTTACTCAGATACTAACTCAATTAGAAGGCAGAACAAGGATACCTACCCATTCAGGAAAGGAAAGGTCACTTAGCCTCTGTAGCTGACTTAGGTCTCATCATCATAGTAACAAATTGATGCCCACTCTCACCACTTTTATTGAACAGAGTTTTGGAAGTCCTAGCCACAGCAATCAGACAAGAAAAAATAAATAAATAAAAGGACTCCAAAATGGAAAGGAAAAAGTAAAACTGTCACTGTTTGCAGATGGCATGATACATAGGAAATCTGAAAGACACCATGAAAAAACTATTTGAGCGCAAACGTGGACTTGGAAAATTTGCAGGATACAGTAAATTTCTATATATAAATTTTGTATTTCTATACACTAACAGTGAACTATCAGAAAGAGAAATTAAGGAAACAATCCCATTTACAATCACATAAAAAAGAATGAAATACATAAGAATAAACCTGTCTAAGGAGGTAAAAGACCTGTACCCAGGAAACTATATGACACTCATAAAAGAAATGAAAGATGACACAAACAGCTGGAAAGATATACCATGGTCACGGATTGGAAGAATTAATATTGTTAAAATGACCATCATACCCAAGGAAATCTACGGATTCAATGCAGTCTGTATCAACATATCAAGGGCATTTTTCCACAGACCTAGAACAAATAGCTTTAAAGTTTGTATGGAAACACAAAAGATCCTGGATAGGTAAAAGAGTCTTGAGAAAGAAGAACACAACTGGAGGAATCATGCTCCCTGGCTTCAGACTGTGCTACAAACCTACTGTAATCAAAAGAGTATGGTACTGGCACAAAAACATCGATCACTGGAACAGAATAGAGAGCCCAGAAAGAAACCCATGCACTTATGGTCAATGAATCTATGACAAAGGAGGCAAGAATATGCAATGGAGAAAAGTCTGAGCTTCCTTAGGGATGGTTTCATCAATTAATTTGTTTTCTTAAATGGACCATACTTTTCCAGGTCTTTGTATACCTTGTGAGTTTTTTGGTTGAACATTTGGCTTTCAAACATTATAATGTGGTGTCTATGGAAATCAGATTCTCTCACTTCCCCAGGGTTTTCTGGGCTTTTGATTGTTGAAGGCTGTAGTAGTCTGTTTGTTAAGGGACCTTTCCAAACTAGTTTTGCAATGACTGTACTCCTTATCGTATGTAGGCACTGAAGTCTCTGTTCCTTTAGTTCATGTTTAGCTAATGTTTTGACAGAGATGTCCTTGAATTCCTGCACCTAAGACAAAGAAAAACAAATATACACAAGCACATCCACATGCACACTCAAAACCACACACCTCACCCCATTGTGCAGATTGCTGGATCACTCCTTCAACATCTAGCTGACCTGCACTGAGTTCAGGGCTCAGCCCATGGTGAAAGCTTAGAGACTCCTCTGATGTTTTCAGAACATGCATCTTATCTTGAGTATGCATGTGGCTTTCTTAATTTCTCTGGACACGTGTACTTTTTGTATGTTCTAAGTTCACAAAGAATCTCCCCCAACTTTTGCTCCTACATCTTATGTAGTCTATTCTATTTCAATACACAGTCTTCTGCCCCAGCCATCTGTGCTTTGTTAGTTCACCTTGCACTTTTTTTGAGCAATGACCGCTGCTTTTCCAGACTGTGTTCCAGGTTAGCTAAGACAGAGATGAGCATCTTGTGTCAGTCCTTCAGGTAGCTCCCAGACAGGTTAGAACAGATACACATAAAAATCCGAGAGTATGGTCTCTTCTGCTCCCTCCTGAAGCAGGATTGAGGGTCCCATACTAGGAATGGTCTGCTGCTACTTTAAGACTATCACTGCATTAAGACCCCACCACGTTAAGACCATCACTACACTTACAGTAGATGGGGCAAGGGCAAGTAAAAATACCACAAAGCCTTCCTGCCACTTTCAAATTGCCTCTTCCCTGGTTCAGTATGTGTTTGGTTGCTGTAAATCTTTGGCTGATTTCAGGACTACGAGAAACTCAAGGAACGCCACAGCCAAAACAGTATAATCAAACTCTCAGATGCCAAAAGACAGAGAAAGAATCTTTACTCCAAAAGGAGAAAGAAAAATCAAATTTGTTACAAAGCAGGGATCCTCAAAAAGATTCATAGCTAATTTCCTATCTGAAACCACGGAAGCAAGAGGCCAGACATATTTAAAGTGCTGAAAGAAAGAAATTGTCCACCAAGAATTCTGTATTTGGCCAAAATGGTTTCAAAACTTAGGGAGAAATTAACACATTCCCAGATGAACAAAGGCTGAGGGTGTTTTACAACTTCCTAACACTGCCCTATGACAGATGCTAAATGGAGCCTTCAGGTTGAAATGAAAGGACACTAGACAGCAACTCGAAGCTGTATAAAGAAATAGAAATCTCCAGTAAAGATAAATACATGGGTAGATACTAAAGCCAGTGTTGTGCTACTGGCTTGTAACTCTACTTTTTATTTCTTACATGATCGAAAACAAATGCATAAAATAACCATAAATCCATGTTATTGGGATCACAAATTATAAAAGTGTAATTTGGGACAACAATAATGTAAGGAGGAGAAATGGAACTGTAGAGGAACAGAGTTTCTGTGTGCTGTTGAAGTTGGTTTCAATTCAAATGATATTGTTTGAACTTTAGAAGGGTAAATGTAATCTTCTTGATAACCACAAAGAAAATATCAATAGACTATATGCAAAAAGAAATGAAAAAGGGATCAAGAGTTCACTACAAGAAAATCGACGAACCACAGAAGAAGTCAGTAATGAGGTAAATAAGCGGCAAAAAATGCATAAGACATACAGAAAACAACCAGGAAACAGAATTAAGTTCTTCCTCATCAGTAATTTTTGAAAAAGTAAGTGGATTAAGCTCTCCAATAAAAAGATAAATATTGGCAGAATGGAATTTAAAAACAACCATAATCCAAGTATATGCTGTCCACAAAAAACTCACTTGATTTCAAGAGACACAAGTTGGTTGAAAGTTAAAGCATAGAATAAAATATCCCATGCAAATTGTAACAAAAAGAAAGAAAGAGAGAGAAAAAGAAAGGAAGGAAGGAAGGAAGGAAGATAGATCTGGGATGGCTATGTTAATATCACACAAAATAAACTTTAAATCAAAAACTATCACAAGAGGAAGAGGAGGCCACTCTATGTTGATAACAAGTTCAATCTATCAAGAAGATATAACAACTATAAACATATATGTACCAAACATCCCCCAAACATGTGAAGCAGACATTGACAGAATTGAAGGAAGAAATAGATAGTTCCAAAATAATAGTTGGAGATCAATGCCTTTCTTTCAATAATGGATAACACATCTAGACAGAAGATCAGTAGAGAGGTAGGGGGACTGAATAACACATTTAACCAACTAAACCTAACAGCCATATATAGATCACTCCACTCAACAACAGCAGAATACACATTTTTCTCAAGTACACATGGAACATTCTCCAGGAAAGACCATATGTTACGCCACAATACAAGTACCAATACATTTTTAAGAAACTGAAATCATACAAAGTATCTTCTTTAGCCACAGTGAAATGAAGGTAGAAATCAGTAACAGAACCATTGGTAGCCATTTCCCATCATGCCTGCCACACATGATATAAAGCAATGAAGGGAAAAACATAATTGACCTTTTAGAAAAGTGGGAAAGAGGACATACCTTTGACACACAGTGTATGCTGTTTCTCGTTGTCAGGGATAGAAATAAATTAGCATTATTTATTCATTAGTGTGTTAATTTCTTGGTCAATCATTGGGCAGCCCAGTGTTTCTGCCTGATGGGAAGATTTCCTATACTCAGTGTTGAGGGGAGACAACCTTGAAAGGGACGTTTAAAAGGATTATACTGTGATGGGCTTAGCAGTACCCTTCCTCCTATGCCAGTATTTAGGCTGGGGTATTTCCATGCAGTGTGTACAATCGTAGGCCCCAGGTCACCAGAATTTAGTTGGATTCGTTTTGTTAATACATTCCCTCAGTATTTTGTCTTTTATTTGACTGTTGCATTTACTTCTTTATTATCACTGCGAAACAACTTTGTTTCCTGTTCAGAGGCCCAAAAGTGGATATCAATACCTCCTGAGTTACACATCACAGATCTGTTTTACATATCAGAGACAGAGACCGCAACTATTTCCAATGACTTTGAGACTTACTTTGAACATGTGATTAACATGTTGAGTGTTGAAATGTGTGTCGAGCTCATTATACTTGTTCTAAAAGGTTTCAAACTGCAAAGATTTTAAAATCTTTATGTTTGAATAGTTTTCCTGTGCTGTCCCTTTGTGTCAGACTGTTAATGTGCAGCCTGGCACCTTCAAATAATGTTGCTTTGTAACCAATTATTTACATGTTGTTTTATCCACAGAGAATTTTTTAAAAAATAAATTTAATTATTTATTTTTAGCTGTGTTGGGTCTTTGTTGCTGCACATGGGCTTTCTCTAGTTGGGGCGAGTCGGAGCTACTCTACTTTGTGGTGTGCGGGCTCCTCATTGTTGTGGCTTCTCTTGCGGAGCGTGGGCTCTAGGCGTTGGGGTTTCAGTAGTTCTGGCACACGGGCTTCAGTAGTTGTGGCTCACTGGCCCTAGGGCACAGGCTCAGTAGTTGTGGCGCACTGGCTTAGTTGCTCCACGGCATGTGGGATCTTCCCAAACCAGGGCTCGAAACCATGTCCCCTCCACTGGCAGGCGGATTCCCAACCACTGTGCCACCAGGGAAGTCCCCACACAGAGAATCTTAAGGTCAAAACATACAACTCGATTAACTACACGTCCTCCTGTTCACATTTCCCTCATCTTTTCTTCATCTTCTGTCTATGTTTCCTTGGCACTGTTTATATTAAGTGCTTTTGCCATTATATTTGATTGTCAGTATTCCAGTGACTTACCACAATGCTTTATGAGAAACGGTAAGATATAAATGCATTTAAGTTATATATATATATATATATATATATATATATATATATATATAGTTTGCTTGAGTGCAGTGTTTTTTGTTTTCTGTACTGAATTCATTAGCATGGGTCGGTATAAAATTTAGCATAGGTCAATATGTAATTTGTAAACTAATAAGGTCTTAAAAGTGAGGAATTAAGTCTTTTAAATTTAATTATTTATTGTAAAGAACAGAATAGCATACATAAACAGGTGCCTTAAAGAAAACTTGTATTCTAATATAGAACTCTCATGAACACCTTTTATTTTTTCTTCTAACGGTATGATAGTAGGCCATTTATTTCTATTTTTATGGCTTTAACTTTAGAACAATGAAATATTCATAAATTTTGAAAAGTATTTTTCTTTATTTGATGCGGCTGGGATACTGGAGAAATGAAAGGTCAAACACCTATTGAGGAATCCATACTTCTCTATACATTGTGTAGTTTTATTTCAATGACTGATTTAAAATTCCTAAAAGGATGCTATAATAAGTTATTATGCCATTTTACAGACTGAGTTAAGTGAATTTCAGGGAGGTATGAAACTTGCCTAAGGCTATCCAGCTACCAAGTGGTGGAAGTGAGGATTAAATCCAGGTATACCTATCGCCAAATTTTCTGCTCATCTCTTTACATCATCCACTTTTAATAGTCAATGCTTTCCTGCTTACAAATATGACTGGGGTTTCCAGACAGTCAACATTCCTTTTTAATCAGATACAAAAATTACTGTTGATTCTCTAAAGACATATTCCTTTCCCATTGTGACATTAGTTGTTCAAATAATACTTCCAGACAGTAGTAATCATACAGTTGGAGACTAAGAACAGAACCCAGGGATGTGTCTAGCAGTCAGGAAAGACCAACTGGGCTCACTGATGATATTTACAGTCATTTCCTCTAGACTAACATAATCTTATTAATAAGACCCTAATAATTCACAGTAGTGCCCTTGCCTGATTGTTTCTTCTTCTCCCTCTATCACTCTCTCTTTCCCCATATTATTGTTATTTTTGGCAATTTTTGGTGAATTAAATTCAGGGATTAGTATTCAGGAGTACTAGTCACAAAAGCAGAGAGTCTTAGCTCACATCAAAGGAAGAAAATAGAGAAAAAGTATAAATTATATGAATATAGACACATACACACATGTGCGAACTACATGTTGCACTTCTCCAAAATCTATTCAGTATCTGCACATTTACTGTATATTAGCAGTAAAACCAGAAATGAGCGTAACGCTCTGTTTACAAGGCACAGAAAACAGACCCAAATATGGAAATTACTAGCAATGAGAATGGGGAAGAAAGACTACAACAAGGAATGTAGATGATATTTTTGTTTCCTAGCTATGATGCCAAATATTGAACTTTCAACTTGAGACAAGGAGGCCATAAAAAGTTGTATTAGTTTCCTAGAGCTGCCATGACAAAGTACCATAGACTGAGGAGGTTAAGCAACAAAAATTTACTCACTCCCAGGTCTAGAGGCTAGAAATCTGAGATAAGGTGTCAGCAGGATTGATTTCTTCTCAAGTATCTCTTCTTGGTTTGTAGATGCCATGTTTTCCTTTTGTCTTCACATGGTCTTCTCTCTGTGCATGTCTGTGTCGTAATATTTTCTTTTTATAAGGACACCAGTCATATTGGATTAGAGCCCACCCATTTGACCTCATTTGATCTCAATTACCTATTTAAGGGCCTTATCTCCAAATACAGTCATATTACGAGGTATTGGGGGTTAAGACTTCCACATATTAACTTGAGCAGGACACAATTCAGCTGATAATAGAAGATAAGAGTAATTTAAGCAAGTAAGTAACTATTGTTTACAGTGAGTTGCTTAAGGATATGAATTTACTCAAGAAAAACAAGAAGAAATTACATAACACTGTACGTTATACAAAGATATTAAATTAATCCTCATAACATCCTGTAAGATGGGCATTAAATTAGACTAAGCAAGATTAAGCAACTTATCCAGAATTATATAGTTGGTACTTTCCAGAATTTAAACCAGGTATTTTCCCAGTTCCATTCTACGTTATATATTCATTTCATTATTTAAAATGAATTTTGAGTCTTCATTTTGCTTAGTTTCTGAAGTTATATGGGGATAGAATGGAGTTGGATATTTTCAGTGACATTCACACATGGGGAAGGAAATTGAGTCCAGAAGCTTCAGCAATGTTTCCATGGAAAACACTAACAACAGAACCAGAAACACCGTTATCCTTTTGGTTCCGTGATCTTTCCTGAAGCACTACAAGAATCAATTTTAAGAAGCCCAGTGTTTTCCAAACTTTCACCAATGGGCTCTGTAGGGTCCTCTAACAGTATCTAAGAGACTAACTAGTTTCACATCCCAAGCCACTTAAGACAAGGAGTTCTGATTGTTCTCTATGAGGAAATCAAGTGACAATCATAGCTGGTGATTTAGGATAGTTTCTTCAGGGCACAGGCAAAACCTAATACACACAAAACCTAAAAATCGACTTTATCTTTGACCTACACTGTGATCAGAAGTATGTTTTTAATATCCAACTATTTGGTAAAATATTGGTTATATAGTTTTAAATTTCTTGCTTATTCGGAGTCTTTTTTTATAACCAGAATATAGTCAATTTTATAAATGTGCCATGTGTACCTAAAATTTTCTGCATAATATATATATTCCATCATTGTTGGTGCAGTGTTTTATGTAAATTTAGGCCAAAGTTTTTAAATGATGGTATTCAGATCTTCTATAATCTGCTGATTTGTTGTTGTGGTTCTATGTTACTGATCTAGGTAATTTAGATATTTCTATTTCTACTTAGATTTTTGGAATTTCCCTTCATATATTGCATTGAAGTTTAGACTTATAATGTATTCCTTGTAAAGTAACAGTGGGTTTTATTATCCTGCCTTATCGCCAGTGATACTTCTTGCTTGCAAATCTATGTTAATATTAAAAAATCTTCTTCAATTTTACTTATTGTTGTTATGACATAATTTTTGAATCCTTTCATTTTCAATCTGACTCTTGTCTCTTGCAGGTGGCATAGAATTAGGTTTCTTGTTTGTTTCAATAATCCTTGTGCTTTAATATGAGTATTTACAGTTAACGTATTTTCTTACAGATCGTTTACTCCTTGTTTACTCTTTGTCCGATCTTGTTATGTTCCTTTTGCTCTTCTTTCTTCCTTTGAGATTTCTTCAAATCCCATTTTCCCTTATATTAGCTTGTTACTTTTACATAAGTAGCAGTTACACATGTACCACGACTTATTAGATATTTTACTGCTTCTCAAGCAATGCTGAGATCTTAAATTTACTACTTTTTCTTCTTCCATTTGTTTTAATGCATTCTCATTTTTGATATATTTTATTATTACTCTTTTGTGCTGTTAGATTTTATTTATGTATATCCACTTATTTCCGTAATAACTCGGGGTCATCAGTTCAATCAACGTTTGCATGAATAATGCAAATGGTAACAAGACAGGCATGCTTACTGAAACTCAGAATGACATGGCACTGGCTGAAGTAACTGATGAGAGAGCAAGAAAAAAAACAAATGAAAACAAACCGTGATCAAGAAACAATCAGTCAAGTTCTGACTTTCTGTACTTAGTTTCAAAACGAGATACCACAAATCCCAGCGAGAGACTGCAACATCATTAGCTGTCTTTCTCCTTTCTTTCCACCTTCCTTTCCTTTTCCTTCTACCCTAGATTGTTCCAGGAAGTGTTTATAGCTCCTTGCAAGACAAATTCTAATTCTTGCTTTCTCTCACGCAAACTTCACTATATGTCCCTGTGATAAGTAGTGTGGAGGTAAAAGACAATTCATCACTGGCACATCTCCTATGCAAATAGAATTAGAAACTAGCTTCTAAACATGCAGAGAGAAGGGCGTGGTGTCAGGCACTAATTTCCTTGCGAATTCCTCTCCATTTTTATTAGACGTTCTTCTTTACCAAGATCTCTTTTTATTGGTGTCCTATTCCAGACTGCTCCACTCCGCTCATCCTCATCCTGTAAAATACATTCACACTCTTTTGTGACCCTACTTATTTGCCCATTACATAATCAATCATAGAACTATAGGAATTAAATACAGAGTGAATTTAAAACACTGGAGTCACTTGGAGGGTTTAAGCAGCTCCACCAGAAAATACTGGGCATGGATTTAAAAGAGGCTGCGTGGGACTTGCTCTTGTCCAAGTTGTTTCTCAAGAAGTATCTGAAATAAGCCTAAATTCAGAGTTAATCAGGCTGGCCTGCTTTCTCAGGTGGACTGGAACTCATTGCTCTTTCCCCTCAACTCCCTGATGTCAGTGGCACTTTCCGGAGGTGAGGTGGACTTCTCTGCCTACTGCAGAAGCGCAGTTCCCCC
This sequence comes from Delphinapterus leucas, assembly GCF_059928025.1. Lineage (NCBI taxonomy): Eukaryota > Metazoa > Chordata > Mammalia > Artiodactyla > Monodontidae > Delphinapterus > Delphinapterus leucas. The sequence continues at coordinate 37,640,681 of NC_143129.1, forward strand.
CGGGCCCACTCCCTGTCTGAATCCCACACTTGAGACCAGATGCCAGCCTTCCCAGAACATTCGTGGTCTCCTTTCAGTTTTTGACCTGCTCTGTTTGAGTCCCTGTAGACTCTTCCTCAGCTTGCAACCTGATCTTCCACCCCTTCCCTGACCTTGATGGTTACCTTCCTACTTTAGGCCTCAGGTGCTTTAGCTATAAAATGATATAGTTGCCCTTAATTCTATAGTTTTCTTTCTAAAGCGCTACAATGTGGTGGCTCCTTGAAAATGTTTCTCTTTGCTGGTTTTAATTTTGTAGAGAATTAAAACCCCAGCCACTTTAAAAGACAGTAATTTACATTGGATAAGGAAAGTGTGCTTTTGTAGTTAGATTAATAGGGATGGAAGATGACTTAATATGTTTTAAGATACTCATGATCCGTTCTCGTGAGAGTCGGGGGAAGAAGGGGAAGAGAGTTAATAAAATACAAAACGATTGTGACAAATTAAGTCACCAAGATGTAGCTGATTATTTACTACTTGAATAAGCCGCACAAATCCAAATCATGTTGTCCTTTATTTTTCTAAGAAGGATCCCAGTGAACTGAGTCCCATGTTCAGTAACTCCACGTTCAACGGCTTAATCTTTAAAAACTGTTATGTTGCTGGAAGAAGAAATATTGCCCATCAGTCCTAATTGATGTTTAGCTATCACGCACATTTGATATAAATTTATTACCTTGCCTGATCTCAGTGTAATACATTCCAAAGGAGCAAAGAGCACACGAAAAGTTATGGAGTCTCCCTCTTCTACACTGAAGTGTGCAATAAATTACATATTATTAGGCCGTGAAATTCACAAGCCATAGAAACCACGCTTTAGCAATGTATACAGTGGTAAACAGCAGGTAATGAGAATGATATAAAACAAAACAGACTATGTATGTTGGCACTGCTGCCAATAAAACAATCATTAAATGCATTCATATACATCTACGCTAGGTAAGCTATTTAGGGCAATTGCTATGAGTTCTACATACCTGTCAGGATATTATATATAGCCCAGTTTCTATGGCCTTTATTCAAAGACGCTGAGAAAGGGTTACTCTGGTAAATTCAGACCTTTTCTCAATATAGAATTTGGTCAACATGCATTCTGAACAGCAAAATTTCACAGTATTTTCCTACACTAATTGCCACCTCAGCAAATGCAGGAATAAGTATAATGGATTATAAGAAGTTAGAAAGGAAAGATGGAAGAAAAGAAGGAAGGTAGAAAAAAAGTGGGTATGGAGTACTTCAACATTTATGTAGAGTGGACCTAAAACTAACCTGAGGTTTCCCTGAGCTATTAGAATACGCTATAGAAACTTAAATGAAAAAAAAAAAACAAAACAGCAAGGGAAACTCAGAGATTCTTTGTTTTTTCACTTTACTGCATATACACGTCCATCTTAAACAACCTATTTGCTTATATCCAATAAGAGAGCATTATTTTGCAAGGCTATTTGGCTTCTATCAGCATGTAAAGGTCGGACAACTCAACTTTAGCAGAGTCAGCCTTTAGGTGAATAATTGCTTCTTTCAGGTTGCGAGCATTTGAATTTTCCAGAAATGTTTCCTAAAATATGAAAACTAAAAGAGTCCTAGGACAGCGTCCTTTAGAAGTTTTATAGTATCAAGGCTTTTGGAGGAAGCGAACGCTTGTCGATTATCACACAATGATTCCTAGCAGGTCAATTTTTGCTGAGAATATTATATAACAGAACCCACTTCACCTCCATTATACTGACAGTGATCTTCCTTACTTCAACCTTGTGCTTCTCAGTAAAGTTGAAAATACGGAGCCAAGAACAGACAGTGACAATGCCAGAGACTCAGATGTACCTATAGGTGCCGTCAGACAACATCAGCCACACAGGCTGAAGTCCTGGTTTAAAACATCTCAACATGAATGAAACTCAAAAACCATATGCTGAGCAAGTGAAGCCAGATCAAAAGGGCATCTACTGTATTATTCAACTTACCTGAAATTGTAAACTCGGCAAAAGTCATCTCTAAAGATAAAAAAACAGATCCGTGCTTGCCTTGGGGTGGGAGATAGGGAAACTTTTGCAAAAGCCTAGGAGGAAACTTTCTAGGGTTTTTAGAATTGTTATCTATCTTTATGGGGGTGGTAGTTAAACAAATGTATACATTAATTAAAAGTCACTGAAGGGCTTCCCTGGTGGCGCAGTGGTTGAGAGTCCACCTGCCAGTGCAGGGGACACGGGTTCGTGCCCTGGTCCGGGAAGATCCCACATGCTGCGGAGCGGCTGGGCCCGTGAGCCATGGCCGCTGAGCCTGCGCGTCCGGAGCCTGTGCTCCGCAACGGGAGAGGCCACAACAATGGGAGGCCCGCGTACCACAAAAAAAAAAAAAACTCACTGAAGCGTTGACTAAAAATGTCTGCATTTTATTGTATGTAAATGATACCTTAATAAGGTTGATTACAAAATGAACCAAAACCAAAACAAAGCAGAAGAAAAACCTCTCAAGACCTCAAAGGAAATACACTGTTTTCTTCCAGGGCCCCAGATTGGAAATGAGGCATTGGTCTGTGCTACCCTCAGATTATCCCTAGGGTTATCTAGTCTATTTTAAAGCACTAGAGTCCCCTATCAGGAAAACTCACCCCATGTTTAATTACTTTGATTTCTTCTCTGCCTCTTCTCCCAAGACAGTGAAGTCACTCACGGAAGGAAAACCAGCTTTTTCCAACTTTGCATCACCACATATTCTTTCCAAAGCTATTATTTATGGAATGAAATTTGGCTACACTTTGTAAAAATCTAGCTTTTTGAGCCTTACGAATCTTAACAGTTAACCTATTGCCTCCACTGGAATTTGGAAAAAAATTATTTTGAAAAGGAATAGCTGAGACTTGACATTTTTTGTGTGTGTGATTTTTCTCTTCCCCTAAGAGAGAAGTGAGTAGGAATGAGAAACACATACATAAAGAAAAAAAAATTATCTTGCTGCCTTTGCATGGTTATAATTTATAGGAGGCCCTTTTCAACAATAATCTATTATCAGAATCAATAAAATATAATCTCCATGAAGGCCAGGCCAGGATATTTGTCTCTTTTTCAGGAGATTGCAATACAGACTACATTCATGGATATGCTTCTTGATGATCTTTGTAATACTGTAACAGTTGACCATTTCCTCATGTCTCTTCACCTTAACTTCAACCTGGTTTTTCACCAATGACCTCACATTTTCTTCTCTATCACTTGGTTGTGGGCCTCTTTCCCAACTCCAACTCGCATTTCACTCTGGCACCAAAGGAAGACTCACATCTTCCTGCTTTTTAGTGATACCACAAGGTCATTACCATATTGTGATCACCCTGAAGAATAGCCAGACAATTGTTATTTCAGAGCCATCTGACAGTCTGTAGCTCTAAAAATTAAGGACCGCATTTGTCAAAAATATCCTAGTTGAAGATTTTGGTAATACAGCAACAGTAATTCCGAAGTCATTTATGACAATCAGTGTGGGAAGCACCCTCCTTCAGGAAGATCCTTTGCCATACAATACTCTTCCCCTGTCTGGTAATAAGGAAGAATGGCCGTGGAAAGTAACCTTTTGTGGAAAGAAATACTTGGCTTTGAGAAGGCTTGAAGTTCATACATTTTTCTGTTTTTTTTTTTTTTTTTTTGCAGTTCGCGGGCCTCTCACTGTTGTGGCCTCTCCCGTTGCGGAGCACAGGCTCCGGACGCGCAGGCTCAGCGGCCATGGCTCACGGGCCTAGCCGCTCCGCGGCATGTGGGATCTTCCCGAACCGGGGCACGAACCCGTGTCCCCTGCATCAGCAGGCGGACTCTCAACCACTGCGCCACCAGGGAAGCCCTCATACATTTTTCTTGAATTAGATTCCCCATTAATTACTTTATCCACAAAGAGGTAATTATCAGAGTTATGTAAGCAATTAAGGAGATGCTACTCCACATTCTTTCAGCTTGTTGACCTTTCTCACTTTATTTCATGTGGCTATCTGAAACATCAGTGATTTACATGTCTTTTTTTTTTAACAGATTTCTGTATGTGTGTGTGTCCCCATGATGAAAACATCATTAAAGTAAAATATCATGAATAGACTCTTAAGAAGCAGAGTCTACTTAAAGTCCTGGAAAATATGAAAGCACTAATATTCATGGACAACTCTACACTCTGAAAGTTACTCCAAATGTTGTTGATCTCTCTTTTGTCTAGGAATTCTTCAAATTTTCTACCATGATCATTTGTTAGTTTTATAATTACATAATAAAGGCATTACATCATACAATCTTTTGTTATCCATTGCAGTTTTAAAACTATTCCCTTCCTTGTCCTCAGCAGATATATCATAGATTATTAGTACACAAGCAAAGACTTTCAACGTAACAGTTCTTTATAGTGAGAAGAACTGTACTGACCTATCTCTATCCTAAGACAATGCACTAGGAACGCACTAGGAACTCTTAAGCACTAGGAATACAGAGACGATCAAGGGGCAAGTTCCTTGCCTTCGAGTATACATGATCATTATAGCAAATGCTTAAACAGCACTTAGTATATAACTCACCGCAGCAGTCTTATTATCCTCCTTTTTAATAGGTGAGCAGAGGAAGCCACAGGGAAGTCATAGGGTAAAGCCAGAATTTGAACCTAGGTAGACTAGTACACTTTCCACGGCTTGAACTACTACATTAAAAAAAATATATATATATATATATATATAACTCTAAGTATTCCAAAGTTACAAAACATCTACCAAAACTCAAAAAGGAGCACACAAACTTGCATAGAAAATAAACATGTGGGCTTCCCTTGAGGCGCAGTGGTTGAGAGTTTGCCTGCCGATGCAGGGGACACGGGTTCGTGCCCCAGTCCGGGAAGATCCCACATGACGCGGAGTGGCTAGGCCCGTGGGCCATGGCCTCTGAGCCTGCGCGTCCAGAGCCTGTGCTCCTGAACGGGAGAGGCCGCAACAGTGAGAAGCCCGCGTATCGCAAAGAAGAAAATAAACATGTAAAAGTTCATAAATAAACCACAATATAACCTGCTCCACATAATATACTGACTGCAGTGTCCTGGGCCTCTCCCATCCTTAGGTAGCCGGAAATTACAACAAAATAATACTTTTCACCTTTGGAAGCCACACCATCTCTCATACCAACCAACCAATTACTTCCTTAGAATTGGAAATTAACCTGAATATCATAAAATATATATATATATAGCATTAGTGATGTAGTATCTTTGTTTAAAGACAATAACTTCAATAGCAGAGGGAACTTTACCATTGCAGACTTCCGATAACCTCTATATTTCTCAGATTTCATGCTAAATCATAAAATGCCATATTGTGTCTGAAGCTATTTTTTCAATAGTCCATTTTCTTAAATGGACTAGCAAAGCCGTAAATACTGAGGAACAATTTTGGCTCCCAAATCCTAAAGCCATTCTGATTATGCCTGCCTGATCATGGGGACGTCATCGGAACTACCAGAGGACTGGCTGAAATACCAGTGTTCTGGCCAGCTTACAAATTAGAAATTATACAGAATCCAATTTTATTTTTTTGTTATGTAATTCCTATGAGGCTTTTAGGATGTCAGTGTAAAGTCCTTTCATGTGTAATCTTTATCCATTAGATAGGGAACAATGCCAATCCCCGTCATAAATACTTTCACAACCTGACACTGATAATCCATTGTAGGGCATAGGACCTGCAAATAGGATGTGAATCACACACATCCACTCATTCAGACAATCCACAAATATTCATGTTTAAGTCTACTATATGCCAATAATGTACCGGCCTCTCAGATGCTAAACCATGCTAAATGCTGAAACAGACATACTCAGTTCGGGCCCTCCTGGAACTTATTACCTACAGAAGTGCCTTCGTTGTAAATGGTCAGGTCTCAGCCAATGCTATTATCATCAGCAGGTGACCAAAGGATAGAGCTTGCTTCCCTTCAGAGGTACAAAACAGTTCTTACACCTGAATGGGATGCAAAGAATAATCTGACTTCTGTTCACCAGGGGATGAACTGAACTGTCCTTGCAGAAGAGATAACAGATGGTGTGAACTCCACATCCTAGAAACGGGCCAGGCACACAATGTGTTCAGCTTTTCAAAAACAAATGAAGAATCACTTCCTCTCCTAGATCTTTACACCCTTCCTCTGCTGGCTACTTTCTCTCAGCTTATAAGGATCCTCAAATATACCCACTTAAAAAAACTCTCAGACCTATGATTCTTTGGAAATTCTTGTGGATAACCTAAGTCTCTACCATGCCTTCAAACACCTGTCCTCCCAAAAGCCCACATCTGTACCTTGGGCCCAGACCTGTCTACCAGGCCCCTCTAAAGCACTGAAGATGAAGTAAGATCCTCTCGCCACCCCCAATCCCTTTCTACTGTGCTCTGTGTCTCTCAAAAAGATGCAGCTGTAAACTGTCACCCACGCTTGCTGCCCTCCCTTTTCTAACTGGTCACCAGGCCTCACCCATTCTCTCTCAGATCTGGAAAACCCGGTCCCACCTTTTATAACTTAAGTGGAACCCTTAGATTACAATTCACCCTGCACCCAATCAACTGCCTTCCACATGGAGGTCCAAGTGAGCCTCTAAACCCGAATTCCATTTCACTGGTCTTTGGTGTTTCCCGCAGCCTTCCGGATAAACATCCAAACTTCTGACAGGACAAACAAGGCGCCTTTCTGCTGGGCCCCAATAAGTTTTCAGTATCAACTCTCATGTCTTTCCCAAACCCTGAGTTCCAGTCCTGTACATTAGTTTTGCCATATTTTCTTACATTTCTCAAACTTCAACACACACTGCTTTCTCCTGCCACCCCAGGAGCTTCTACATATCCTTAGGAAGGATGGCACTTCCTCCAAGAATCCTACCCTGAACTTTCCCTTCCAAGTTTCTGTGCTCTGCAAAGGGGAAGGATGGCGGGGAGGGATACATTAGGAGTTTGGCATTAACATATACACATGACTATATAGAAAATAATCAACAAGGACCTACTGCATAGCGCAGGGACCTCTACTCCATATCCTGTAACAAACTGTACGGGAAAAGAATCTGAAAAGGAATGGATATACGTATAACTGAATCACTTTACTGTACACCTGAAATTAACACAATATTGTAAATCAACTATCCTCCAATATAGAATAAAAATTAAATTAAAGAAAAAAGAGATTCTGTGCTCTGTAGCAGCAGAACTCACTTCTTCCAGAGCACTGACTCCTGTGCTTGTGTTTACTTGCTGCCCAGTAGAAGGGAAGATTACCTAGGGCAGAAGCATCGTCTCCAGCAGCCCTTGGTTCTGACAACTCATTCAAGTGCCAGGATACTTTACACACATAACCTGCTTAATTAATTCTAAGAACCCACAGAAAGAGTGGTTTTTAATGTCATTTTACAAGTGTGGGGATTGTAGTGCAAAAGAAACCTGTCCAGGCCACAGAGAGCATAAGCCCTGGAATTCAAACCCTAAGCTGCCTTGACACCAGTGCTCTTTCCACTATATATGATACAAATATTGAAAAAAAATTATTTTCCCTGAGACCTGTTTGAATGGAAAGGAAATGAAACTGGGATATATCCATTTCCTAATCGCTTTGGTGTGTACCAGGCAAAGTCATTCAACAGACCAGGTAATTTTAAGTATGATTTCTTTTTAAAAATTTTGTTATATACTTTTTAAAGGTTACTTTACATTTACAGTTATTACAAAATATTGGCTATATTCCCTGTGTTGTACAATACATCCTTGAGCCTGTCGTACACCCAGTAGTTTACATCTCTCACTTCCCCACCCCTGTATTGCCCCCTCCTCCCCCTCCACCCTGGCAACAATTAGTTTTTTCTCTATATCGGTGACTCTCCTTCTTTCTTGTTATATTCGTTCAATTGTTGTATGTTTTAGATTCCATATATAGGTGATATTCTACAGTGTTTCAGAGTTCAAAAGACTCTCACGACAGAAGCCAAAAGGTAAGAGCCACTTTCCATTGATTAAAAGCATTTTAACTATGTAGAAGCAGAAAATGTAAACAAACAACATTGCATTACAGTTAATAAAAGCTTAGGGAGATCTTTGTGGTATATTAGTGAACTTATTTGTGGAAATTTAGCCATGTACGTTGTGTTGGAGAGGCACCAAGAGTTCAAGAACTCTCACAATTTGAGTACACAATTGCCTTACTTGTAGGCATGGTGGCAGCCATTTACATAACAATGATTTGGAGGATGTTGTGTTAGTCAGCTCTTGCTTTGGAACAAATCGACCCAAAACTCAGTTCCATAAACAAGAATTTATTCTTCTTGGACTTATTGGCTAGCTGCAGTGGCTCTCTTGTAGACCTCTAGATGGCTGGTTTTGCTCCGTGTTTTGGGTCAGTTTGAGGTCTGTAACACACATCTTCCTCTGGAGCCCCTGTGAGGCCGCAGCTCCCAGGCCCTGTCTTCTCACAAAGTTCACCGAAACATAAGAGGTGAGCCCAACTGCACAATCCCATTTAAGGCCTCTGCTGCTCATTGAAGGCCATCATGTCTGCTCACACTTCACTGGCCAAAACATGTCACAGATCTAAGCTGTATTTAGAATATATGTATTTGTTGAAAGTTGGGTGCCCTCACAGAAGAATATTGCATTTTGGACAGTGTTACCTTAGCATTTTCATTGGCATTTGCAAACGTGATAAACGCCGTGTGCACTTTTTCACCTTTGAGAACTTTCTGAAATTGTGGGACCATTTCTATTGGAAAAGAGGAAGGTACACTTTAGAACTCAACTCTAGTTATGGCATTGTTGGGAGAAGAATTAATGAGATGAGGTCAATACAAGTGAAAGATTTGGGATCACATATTCATCATTAACATTAGAATGTTCTACAGAACATTCCTGGAGAATTGTGATGCTGGCTTTATGTGATTTCTATCATAAGTCATTAGAATTTAACCAAGACACTTCAGTGAAACATACATCATACAGCACATCGCATCTTAGATTTTCCTACCACTCCACAACATATCATCAATACTTCACCATAACTCAGAAACAGAAACAGAAACTGAGTGAGTTCATTGTTAGCAGACGGGCTTCACAAGCAATACTAGTGCAAGTTCTTCAAATGATAGCAGACAGTAACTCAAGCCATAAAAACAAAACAAAGAATGCTGACTAGAGCAGTTGTGTAGGGAATTATAAAAGATACTGTCATCTCAAATTTCTTCTCCTTTCTTCTCTTAACTAATTTAAAAAGTAAGTGCCTAAACAATATGACTATATTTGGATTGTTCTCTATATATCATAAAATAATACCATATATTTGATGATATGGCACAACGAAGGCAGTGAGAACAAAGCTGTGTTAGAATAAAATTGACAGTGGATCATAAGCTGAACACGCAGGAAGAAAGGAAGAGAACCAGAAATGGTAAATAGATTAACCCGACAAACTCAAAAATATTTATTTGATCTACTTTCTTCTCTAAGCTCTTTGAAAAGATAAGTTTGTGAGAAGTAATTATTATAATAATATGTTGTTAAGTATGTAACATATATAAATGTAATAAAAACAAAAAAGAGGGAAGGCATACAGCTCTATAGAAGTACAGTTTTGGTTTCTATCTGGAATGAACCTAGTAAAAATCTGAAGAGATTCTGAGAAAATGTATTACATAAGCCCTAGTGCAGCCATTACTCAAACAATGTGGTTAAAAATCATTAAAGGAATTACATGTTACAGTAGAAAATATCTACTTACTATAAAAGGAAAATGGAGGAACAACAACAATAACAAAAAAACAAAAACATGAGACATGTAGAAAACCAAAGGTAAAATGATAGACATAAATAAATCCTACCATATCAACAATAAAAACTAAATGTAAATGAATAAAACAATACAATCAAAAGACAGATATTGTCGAACTGGGTATTAAAAACTGTTTTCTATAGGAGACACTGCTTGGATTCAAAAGTCTAATGTGTACAAAGTAAAAGGATGAAAAAATATACATCATGCAAATGGCAACCGTAAGCATTGCTGAAGTGGCTATACTAATACGAGAAAAAATAGACTTTAAAACAAACAAAAAAGTTACTAGATATGAAAAGGGACATTTTATGATAAAGAAAGGGAAGATACAAAAATCTTTAACATATTTGCCCTGAATAAGGTAAAACCAAAGTACATGAAGAAGAAAATACCAAAATCCATGAAGAATTGAAGGAAGAAATAGATAATTGCACAACATTAGGTAGAGGCTTCAGTACTCCACAGTCAATAATGGATAGAACAGTTAGGCAGAAGGTCAACAACGATATAGAAGACTTGGACGAGACTATGAATTAACAAGACCTAATAAATGTTTACAGAACACTCAACCAAACAGTAAAATACTCATCCTGCTCAACTACATGTGAAACGTTTTCCAGCATAGATGACATGCTAGGCTGTAAGAGAAGAGATTGAAACCCGCATACATTGCTGGTGGGAATGTAAAATGGTGCGGCCATTTTACAAAACAGCTTGAGAGTTCCTGCAAGTGTTAAACATAGAGTTACCCTGTGACCCAGCAGTTCCACTACTAAATATACACCTAAGAGAAATAAAAACTTATGTCTGCACAAAAGCTTCTACGTGAATGTTCATAGAAGCATATTTCTAAAAACAAAAGGTGGAAATAATTCGAATGACAACCGGATAAATGAATAAACAAAATGTGGAATATCCATACAATAGAATAGCATTCAGCTATAGAAAGGAATGATCTATTGATCCATGTTACAACATGGATGAACCATGAAAGCATTATGTAAAGTAAAAGCAGCCACTCACAAAAGATCACATATTGTACGGTCCCATTTATATGAAATGCCCAGAATAGCAAATCTGTAGAGACAGGAAGTAGATGAGTGGTTGCCTAGGGCTGAGAGGGTTGAGGAGATTGAAGAAAGCTTGTTAATGTGTAATGGGGGGACAGAAATCTAAAATTGGATTGTTGTGATGTTTACACAAGTCTTTTAGTGGTTACACTGAGAACCACTGAATTGTATACATTAAAGTGTTGAAATTATGGTATGTAAATTACATCCCAATAAAGCTGTTAAAATTATGATAATTTTATATTTATAAATTTGAAAATTCATCGAAAATGACAAATTCTTAAAAAATGCAAGCTAACAAGACTAACCCAAGAAAGAAAAAATATCTAAAAACCCTATATCTACGGCAAAAGTTGTTTGTATAATTAAGTACCTTTACAGAAAATGATTTCCAGGGATAAATGGCTTTCCAAGTAAATTCTTCCAAATATTTAGGGAAGAAATATTGGTAATCTTACATAAAAATCTTCCAGGAAACAGAAAAGTATATATTGCTCAAAATATTTATAAGGCCAACATAAGCTTCATATCAAAACTAAAAAGAATATTACAAGAATAGACTCACAGGCCAGTTTCTCTTTTGAACATTCATGCAAAATGTGTAAACAGAAGCACAAACTGTATCCATGGTATGTAAAACAATCATATATCACAATCAAATTAGCTTTATTCTAGTAATGCAAGGTTGGTTTAATGTTCAAACATGAATGTTATCCCAGGAATGAATTAGAGTGGGAAAAAAAGTCATGTTAAAACAGAAGTCTTGGGACTTCCCTGGTGGTCCAGTGCTTAGAACTTGGCGCTTTCACTGCTGGGGCCCTGGGGTCCAATTCCCGGTCAGGGAACTAAGATCCTGCAAGCCATGAGGCAGGGCCCCCCCCCAAAAAAAGAGGAAAAAAAGAAGACTTAACCAGGAGAAGCACAAGATTGAATAAACATAACAGATAACACCTTATGAAAAGTAGGTGAAGATTATGGAATATTCTAAAATTTTAAAACAAAAAGAAACATTTAAAGATTCAAGAGGATGTGACAAATATTGTACATAGGCAAAAAATAAAATAAAATAAAATATACGGATGATGGGAGCCCAAAAATCCAGATGCCCATGTCCTGTCTCTGAAGATTCTCATTCAATGGGTTATGGATTTCCTCTATGTTTAAAAACCTACAGGTGTTATAAAGCAGAAACTAACACACCATTGTAAAGCAATTATACTCCAATAAATATGTTAAAACACAACAAAACAAACCTACAGGTGATTCTGATATGATTCACAGACAATGTAAAGCTTCTGCTTTACAGGAAATAATACCAGATTATTTTGTTATTTTATAGTTATATTAACAGGTTGTACTATTGACCGGTAAGTCTGATGTCAAAATGCCCTCCCCACTAGGGATAGAAAAGGAACTAATAGTCTCTACGGCTACTTGGTGGCAGCATGCATGTATTGCAAGGGCAATTATTGTAGGAATCCAAATGAGTGGAACATTTTAGAATTGGAAGACTATATACAGATCATCTAGTCAAGCTTCCAACTATTATAGTTGTGAAAACTAAGGCCCATATAAAAGAAATGATTTCTCTCCAAAGAGCGTTAGTGAAAGAGTATGAAATTAAAAATATCTCTGAACTTTTAATTTAGTGCTGTTTTTATTAATCTCATGTATTAGCTTAAACTTCAGTGTGACAGATTTGGGATTGAATTCTTGCTCAAATTTACTGATTGCGTGCCTTTTAGTAAGTTACTAAAACACTTAAAAAAAAATACATTTATTATTTATTTTTGGCTGCGTTGGCTCTTCCTTGCTATGCGCGGGCTTTCTCTAGTTTCGGTGAGCGGGGGCTACTCTTTGTTACGGTGTGCGGGCGGGCTTCTTATTGTGGTGGCTTCTCTTTGTTGCTGAGCGCGGGTTCTAGGTGTGTGGGCTTCAGTAGTTGTGGTTCACAGGCTCTAGAGTGCAGGCTCAGTAGTTGTGGCGCATGCTCTTAGTTGCTCCGTGGCATGTGGGAGCTTCCCGGACCAGGGCTCAAACCCGCGTCCCCTGCACTGGCCGGCCGATTCTTAACCACTGCTCCACCAGGGAAGCCCTACTAAAACACTTTTAACTTCGCTTTTCACATATGTAAAATGGTGAGCCTTGGCTGATCTAGAATATGAGATAACCTAGCACTGTTCTTAACACATACACGTAGTTAACACTTTTTGGCTCTCATCCCTCTTAAACAGCCTCTATCCTCTTAACAATGAAAGTGTGTTTCAGCTAGCAAAGCACCCCGGAGCTGACCACATTCTGGCAAGAGATATAGGATTCCTTTTCTTACTGGTGGTTCTTTATACCTGATATTTGAACTGCACTGAAACATGAACATCTCTTGTTTATACTGTATTAATGGATTTGATAGATGAATTTTAAAAAGTAATATGCAGGAAAAAGAAAGTAATATGCGGGAATTGAGCTGCCTTACTCTCAAGAAATATAATTCGATAGTGGTGGCTAAAACGATAAACAGTGTTTGGACAGGGAGTCCATATTGGATGTGAACTACCTGTACTCCCATTCGTCTCTTAAGAATGAATAGAATCCTTTCAAAATCTGTTTTAAAGGGCAGTTATTTCCTTCTGACTCATTTAAGTTACCTGCAAGAAAAAGACAGTCTCCTGAATCCTTGCTTGAAAGGCTTTTAATATAAAGCCGATAATTTTTTGCAACATTTCCCAAACTTTTCATTATCAAATTGGCTGAGGCTTCTCAACGATTATCATTTCACAACATCTACATTTTCACATTTTTTTAAAAGGATTGGCCTCGTAGATGTGCCCTTAAAACAGAGCTTCACGCTCAACTTATTTTAAATTTTGTATTCAAACAGTATGAAGAAAACAGGAACAGGGAATTCAGCCATAAAAGTGAATGGATTACTGATACATGCTACATCATGGATGCAACTAAGTGAAAGAAGTCAGGCACGAAAGGCTCTATATTGTATGGTTCCATTTATATGAAATGTGCAGCAGTGGCAAATCCATACACACGGAAAATATTATACATTAGTGGTTTCCAGGGGTTTGGAAGAGAAGGAAATAGGGAATGACTCCTCAAAATGGGTGTATGCTTCCTCTTGGGGTGATGAAAATGTTTTGTAGTTGGACAGTGGTGATAGTTGCACAACATTGTGACAGTAGTAAATTCCACGGAACGGTACAGTGAATTGTAAAATGATCAAAATGGTGAATTCTGTGTTATGTTCATTTTACTGCAATAAAAAGGAGAATTAGGGAAAGACTTAGAGTTTGGGAAACTAAAGTGAACTGGTCAAGAAAAAGCTCTACTGTTCAGTGTTCTCTCAGCTCTCCCAGTGCATTAATCCTCAGCAAAAAGTAGCCTGAACTTGTCGATGACAGTCATTCAACACAGTCCAGGGAAAAGTAAATAAAATAAAACCCAACTCTTCTTCTTCAGCACATCTGTGAAAGGTTAACTTGCTGCTCAGCCACGTGGACATTCATGAAGACGTTTCACTTTAGGTGTCTACTTCAGTACTTTACTCACAGCTCATTCACACATGTAGGCGAGAGCATTCCTTAATTCGATGGAATCTGCAGCGCTGGTTGTGATCGGTCTCATGAAAAGGGAAGGAGGAAAAAGCCTCCCCATTGACTTGGTGGTCTTGACGAAATGGATGCAGAAGACAGCTTGAGTGTCAAACTGGAAACTGTTATTTTCCTTTTCCTTTTCTTTTTATCTTTCCTATCAGGTCTTCTGCCCACTTCCCACCCCCTTCTTTCAAACAGGAAAGACACTAATTAGCTGCTTTTTTGTGTTTTTGGTAAAACACCTATTGTTTTGCGTTTCTTGTTGTTCGGTGAACATTATTGTTTTTACTGCCAAATGAGCTTCAGTGGTTGATGTAAGGGGTCTCTTGGGAACTTAACTTTTTCCAGTTTAAGTGGAAAAGCTTTTTTGTTTGAATTGGCTTTTACTGGGTGCTTCAAGGTTTGCTCTTGGCTCTTTGAAGGGGGACTGAATAGCACTGTTTCCTTTGAGGTTCCAATGAATAAAAGATCCTATGTCCTGGGCACTTTTTGTTGATTTTGCTGTGTGTGTCCTCTCGAATAGCCAGATGCAGATTCCAGGAAAATGACATATAAATGAATATAAATAATCTAATATTTTTACAATTTGCTTTGGCCATACTCCTGGTCTTATTCTACTTGCAGCAGATGGCTTTAAAGAGCATTAGCTATGTATATATTAAAAATAATATAAATATACCAATATTAAATATTATATTCATGTATAAATGTAATATACTAATATTTATATTATGTATAACAATTATGTATTATATTAATATATATTTTTGCCTAGCATATATACAAAATATATGAGTAATGAAATGTATTTGTATGGTTAATATGTTCATAATATTAACATGATATATCCTGTAATATTGATTATAAAACAATTGTATCATAATATATAAATATATAATTATTATCTGATATAATACACTATAGTTCATATATTCTATATAACACAATATATAATGTATTAGTATAGTTGTATTATATAATATAAATATAATACATATATAATACTATATATCTTTTAGTCATACATTACACATACGAGTATGTATAGCTATTTATAATTTTATTTACATAGGAATATGGTCATCATACCAATTGATGTAAAAATATGCAATATTTTCAATCAACTGGGCCTGAACCTCACTACCTACACATAACAACTTTTAAAATCTTGAACCCTGTCTAACTCATGCTTCCATATCTCTCAACCTGCTTTTCTACACATGCACGTAGACATACATTTATACACGATATATATGTATACTACCAGTTTTCAGTTCAATGTATATAAACATATAACACATAAGTATATTCCTGTGTATGTATACAAATATAAATGAAAGGTATGTGTTTCATATGTTTATATAAATATATCATACAAATAATGTATGTGTATATAAATACATGACTGTATACATACATACACAGAAGTATACTTATTTAAACAAAAGGGACCTAAATAAACATAGTTCTCTAAGAATAAAAAGTTATGTCTCACTGTTTCAATAACAGTTTATAGTTTTCTACTACTTCTATAATTGTTATGAACATTTCCCATTTTTGTTGAATGTTAAGTTGTTTTAATTTTTTGCCTTTTTTTGTTTTTTTTTGTTTTTTTTTTTTGGTACCTAGGCCTCTCACTGTTGTGGCCTCTCCGGTTGTGGAGCACAGGCTCTGGACGCACAGGCTCAGCGGCCATGGCTCACGGGCCCAGCCGCTCCGCGGCATGTGGGATCTTCCTGGACCAGGGAACGAACCCGTGTCCCCTGCATCGGCAGGCGGACTCTCAACCACTGCGCCACCAGGTAAGCCCAATTTTTTGCCATTATTAATGAAGTTCTGAAGAATACGGTGGGCAAGATTAGTTGAAAAACTCTCCTAAAAGAAGAGGGTTAGGTATGCTAGGTTAAATGTACACAACTTATTTTGAAGTGCGTGGTTGATTTTGGAAGTGTGCAGTCGAAATTTCCAAGACCCATGAAGGAAGGGTGGTACATGTGTGAGAGTTATAGCTATATTGAGTGGATTGCAGATCTTGATAGCTTAGAACAGAAGCTGGAAATCCTGATTTATGGAGCCAAATGGCAAATATTTTTGGCTTTGTGGACCAAAGAGGCAAAATTGAGGATATTATTTAGGTACTTAGGTAACCATTTAAAATGTTACCAGTTAAAACGTGAAAATTATTCATAGCTCATAGGCCATAAAAATAGGCAGCTGTCTGTATTTGGAATACAGGCCGCAGTTGAATGACACACCTGGTATAGAGACTTGTTTTTAAATGGCCATGACCACATGGGAGGCAGGAGGTAAGACTCCATCCCTACTAGATGGGCAGTTAGAACTAAACCTATCTGTCCCTAGCTTCACCTTTAATGAAAGGGTGTGCCAGAAGAAAAAATGTCTGCTGGCAAAGGGAGACTAAGACCAAATTCTCTTGGCCTCTGCTGTGGGTTGGAACCAGGTAGGAAATCTTGAGAATTCTGAACCGCCGATCTGTGTTCACAGTGTTTGGGTTGCAAATTTATTTGCGGTTTTGCAAACAGAAGCTAAGAAATGAACTTAAAATGCTCCCAAATCGGTGGTATTCCAAACACAAAACTAAACCCTTTCTGGAGAGGTAGAGCTTCAACACAGGCCTATAGCGTTCCCACAGATAAACTTTAGCTAAACGTGGGCTCATGATCTAAATTTACACAATAAGGAAGAAATCAGCTACAAGTGGAGAGAATCAGCAAAAACAATCAATACCAGACTTAAATTCCCAAGGCCATCCATCAGATGCTGGAATAATCAGGTGCCAGGCAGAAAATATACATAAAACTAGAACTGAAACAAGGAGCAAGGATGTTTTAAAAGACTGGGTAGGATCTTTCAAACATTTTTAAAGTACATGTCATTGATAAAGCTAAAAACTCGAAGGTCGTGCAATACAGCAGATTAATCGTGGAGAAGAGTGAAATTATGCTGTTTTTAAAAATATGGCAGATCAGATTTCCTGCCTAATTATATAAGTTGATTTATCTTTAAAAATACACAGTATTTTGAAGACTTATTGGCTGTAAAATAAATTAAGGATATTTCAAGGGGCTTCTCTGCAAAGAAAGGTGAGAAGTAGCAAAACACAGAAAGTCGAGGGGAAAAAAGGTCAATATATACATTGCTATAGGGTGAACTAAGCCTTAGGCCAGCAACTATGAGGAGGAGCTGACCCTTAGATACGTACAACTAAGCTGGAACCTTCAAAAAGTTCAACTATTTATAAGTAAAAAGATTTATTAAAATGAATAACCAAGTGTTTTAATTGCCATCAGAAGAGTAAAACAATAAACCCTGAGAACATAGAAAAAATAGACAATAAATATATGAGCAGAACTTAATAAAACAGAAAAAAGTATAAAATTGAGGTGATTTAGTAAGTCAAAAAATATTCTTTGATAAGATTTAAAAAAACACACTTTGATTAAGCAAAACAAAAAAGTAAGTAAATAATATACAGAAAGAATCAGGACAATGTTATAGCAGAGAGTACAGAGAATATATGAAATGCCAGTAAATTTGAACATTTCTGTAAAGTGGACAGTTTCCTAGCCCCTAACGTTTACCAAAACTGACACAAGAGGAAATTTGTAGCTGGAGTTCTTGCACCAGTAAAGGAATTAAGTCAATAGTTTACAATCTTTCACCAAGAAAATACCAGACCCGGCCAGATCATTTGGGAGGTGAATTCTATGAAAATTCTATTAAACAGATAACATCAATATTAACAAAGAAAAACTTCTAGAGAGTAGCAAAGGAAGAATGCTCCTTCATCTTATGAAGTCTATATAATCCAAATACTGAAAATAGATTAGGACTGTAAGGAAAAAGAAATTTACAGGTCAAATTTACTTGTAAATATAAAAGGAAAAATTTTAGACTATGCTATTAGCTACTCATGTTCACTGGAGTAAGAAAAAGCATGAGCAAGTTAAGTCATCCAATGAATGAAAAGGTAGTTTAATGTCAAGAATATATATCAATAGATTGAAATCACCACATTTTATTTCTTTCATCTGTCTCTTTAAAAAATTGGTACTTATATTGATCTCTCTTGTACAAGGCACTGTGCTAAGTCACTTACATATTTACTCCTTTAAACCTTCTATCATCCCTGGGGGAATATTCGTTCTTTGTTGCTTCCATTTCTTAGCTAAGACTCTAACCCCCAGGAAAGTAAAGCAACATTTGTAAGTTTTTGTGGATCGTCAGTGACGGGACCAGTACAGGAACATCCAAAGTCTGTGCTTGGAAACAGTGCCCCATGTTGACACTCACATTACAGATGAAAGGAAAAGAACCATGCCTTTACCATATAGATTAAATCTCACATTACAGGTTAAAGGAGAGGAACCATGCACTTACATTATAGATTAATACCCACATAACAGGTTAAAGGAAAAAGAAGAAACATGTGCTTCTCTCAAAAGTTGTAAAGAAGGCATATCCATTTCTAAATATATTTCCCAATTTCTTTTGCTTGTTTTCTGATCTTTGTAGTGCATTTTGCCATGAGGAAAATTTTAAATCTTATATAATTAAATGTATCCTTTTTTCTTTGTATCTTAGAAAGGTATTCCTCATGAATAATTTATTTCAAGTCTCCCAGGTTTCTGATACTTTTACACTTTCATTATTTTTTTAACTTTTAACTAGTTGCTGTATCTAGAATTTAGTAATTCTATGATAGCCGTATTTTCCCACTTTTGTTGAATAATTTTTGCTACTGAGCCAAAACGTGAATTTTATCTTAATTCCCTTATGCTCTTGCATCTAAGTTTAAGATGCTTCCTATTCCACTGGTTGTTTTGTCTAAAACAAAATGCTACCTTAAAAATAATGTAATTATAATATAATAAATATCATTAGTAAACATAATACAATATATAATAAATAGCATAATATAAAATAACAAAATATAATTTACCATATAACAAGGTCAAAGGAGAGCAAAAGTATACAATCATTTGAAATATCCCCCAAAAGATATTTCATAAAATTCAATATTCATTTGTAATTTAAAAGAAAGAGGAAAATAGGGATTGATGAATGCTTCCAAAATAAGAAGAAATTATGTCTAAAAGGGAAAGAGGTAAGTGATAGACTTTAGTAACACTGGCAATAAATGCAGGACAAGATGAGGATGCCTGATATAATGTTAAAGAAAAAGTATTATGTAACATTGTTTCTGCAGCACTGATGAGTTCAGTGGAAAGAGAATCTCATAGAAAAGAGCATCTCGTTCTTCTTAACGTATGTATACTCGTCCACTGCATGAACATAACAGCTTATTTAACCAATATGTTACTGATCTGCATCTGGATTTCTAGGTTTTCATGGAATTTTATTATGCACAGTTGTTTCAAACACTAGGACTTCCTCTTATGTTTATATCTTTGAAAGAAACAATATCTCCACCGATGATTTATCTGTGCTGGCTGCTAGCTGACTTTGGGTACTTCTCATTTCTTCCCTTTACCTTCCTAGTCAATATGAAAAGGGAAGGCAAGAAGGTCTCCTGTTTAGAGACTGTAAAGATAGGTCTTGGTGAAAAAGTCTTGGTGGTAAAGGCTAAAAGTATTAACCCAGAACAAATGTTTTTCCAGCTGTAACTGTGTGTCATTCCCTTGGCTTGATTCCGTAGAGGATGTAAGACAAGACTGTAGAATCTGCCCTCAAAGTGCTTCCAGTAGGATGAGCTAAGTATGGTGGCATATCTAATTCAAGGGAAAATATCACGTCTCCTTTTCTCTCCTGGCAAAACTTGGTGGAGTGAATGTAGAAGTCACTGTATGCTTTAAATTAAAGCAACACAATAAATCTTGTATTGGAAGGTGATTATTCTGGTCTCTTTGTGGAGACGAATTGGTAATTGTCTAGAAGAAGGAAAATTAGGTTAACCAAAGTTAAACTCATAAATAATTGAGCATTAATTAAATATCTGTGGTCTATGTTTCTCTTTGATCATAATTTCTCCCAATTTATAGACCTCTTTGATACCTGATTAATCCTTGTCAAAGATGCAGTTAACAATGATTATTAGGTTTTGTGTGTATTAGGTTTTGCCTGTGCCCTGAAGAAACTATCCTAAATCACCAGCTATGATTGTCACTTGATTTCCTCATAGAGAACAATCAGAACTCCTTGTCTTAAGTGGCTTGGGATGTGAAACTAGTTAGTCTCTTAGATACTGTTAGAGGACCCTACAGAGCACATTGGTGAAAGTTTGGAAAACACTGGGCTTCTTAAAATTGATTCTTGTAGTGCTTCAGGAAAGATCACTGAACCAAAAGGATAACGGTGTTTCTGGTTCTGTTGTTAGTGTTCTCCATGGAAACATTGCTGAAGCTTCTGGACTCAGTTTCCTTCCCCATGTGTGAATGTCACTGAAAATATCCAACTCCATTCTATCCCCATATAACTTCAGAAACTAAGCAAAATGAAGACTCAAAATTCATTTCAAATAATGAAATGAATACATAACGTAGAATGGAATGGGGAAAATACCTGGTTTAAATTCTGGAAAGTACCAACTACACAATTCTGGACAAGTTGCTTCATCTTGCTTAGTCTAATTTAATGCCCATCTCACAGGATGTTATGATGATTAATTTAATATCTTTGTATAACGTACAGTGTTATGTAATTTCTTCTTGTTTTTCTTGAGTAAATTCATATCCTTAAGCAACTCACTGTAAACAATAGTTACATGCTTAAATTACTCTTATCTTCTATTATCAGCTGAATTGTGTCCTGCTGAAGTTAATATGTGGAAGTCTTAACCCCCAATACCTCGTAATATGACTGTATTTGGAGATAAGGCCCTTACATAGGTAATTGAGGTCAAATGAGGTCAAATGGGTGGGCTCTAATCCAATATGACTGGTGTCCTTATAAAAAGAAAATATTAGGACACAGACATGCACAGAGAGAAGACCATGTGAAGACAAAAGGAAAACATGGCATCTACAAACCAAGAAGAGATACTTGAGAAGAAATCAATCCTGCTGACACCTTATCTCAGATTTCTAGCCTCTAGACCTGTGAGTGAGTAAATTTCTGTTGTTTAACCTCCTCAGTCCCTGGTACTTTGTCATGGCAGCTCTAGGAAACTAATACAACTTTTTATGGCCTCCTTGTCTCAAGTTGAAAGTTCAATATTTGGCATCATAGCTAGGAAACAAAAATATCTTCTACATTCCTTGTTTTAGTCTTTCTTCCCCATTCTCATTGCTGGTAATTTCCATATTTGGGTCTGTTTTCTGTGCCTTGTAAACAGAGCGTTACGCTCATTTCTGGTCTTACTGCTAATATACAGTAAATGTGGGGATACAGAATAGATTTTGGAGAAGTGCAACATATAGTTGGCACGTGTGTATGTGTGTGTATTCATATAATTTATACTTTTTCTCTATATTCTTCCTTTGGCGTGAGCTAAGATTCTCTGCTTTCGTGACGAGTACTCCTGAATACTAATCCCTGAATTTAATTCACCAAAAAAAATAATAATATGGGAAAAGAGAGAGTGATAGAGGGAGAAGAACAAACAATCAGGCAAGGGCAGTACTGTGATTTATTAGGGTCTTATTAATAAGATGATGTTAGTCTAGAGGAAATGACCGTAAATATCATCAGTGAGCCCAGTTGGTCTTTACTGACTGCTAGACACATCCCTGAGCTCTGTTCTTAGTCTCCAACTGTATGATTACTACTGTCTGGAAGTATTATTTGAACAACTAAAGTCACTTACTGGAAAAGGAATATGTCTTTAGAGAATCAACAGTAATTTTTCTATCTGATTAAAAAGGACTGTTGACTGTCTGGAAACATCAGTCATATTTGTAAGCAGAAAGCATTGGCTATTAAAAGTGGATGATGTAAAGAGATGAGCAGAAAATTTGGCGATAGGTATACCTGGATTTAATTCTCACTCCTACCGCTTGGTAGCTGGATAGCCTTAGGCAAGTTTCATACCTCCCTGAAATTCACTTAATTCAGTCTGTAAAATGGCATAATAACTTATTATAGCATCCTTTTAGGAATTTTAAATCAGTTATTGAAATAAAAGTACACAATATATAGACAAGTATGGATTCCTCAATAGGTGTTTGACCTTTCATTTCTCCAGTATCCCAGCCGCATCAAATAAAGAAAAACACTTTTTAAAATTTACGAATATTTCATTGTTCTAAAGTTAAAGCCATAAAAATAGAAATAATCAAATGGCCTACTATCATACCATTAGAAGAAAAAAAAATGTGTTCATGAGAGTTGCATATTATATTACAAGTTTTCCTTAGGCACCTGTTTATGTATGTTATTCTGCTCTTTACAATAAATAAATTTAAAAGACTTAATTCCTCGCTTTTAAGACCCTATTAGTTTACAAATTACATATTGACCTATGCTAAATTTTATACCGACCCATGCTAATGAATTCAGTACAGAAAACAAAAATCACTGCACTCAAGCAAACTACATATATATATATATATATATATATATATATATATATATATATATATTACTTAAATGCATTTATATCCTACCGTGTCTCATAAAGCATTGTGGTAAATCACCGGAATACAGACAATCAAATATAATGGCAAAAGCACTTAATATAAACAGGGCCAAGGAAACATAGACAGAAGATGAAGAAAAGATGAGGGAAATGTGAACAGGAGGACGTGTAGTTAATCGAGTTGTATGTTTTGACCTTAAGATTCTCTGTGTGGGGACTTCCTTGGTGGCACAGTGGTTGGGAATCCTCCTGCCAGTGCAGGGGACATGGGTTCGGGCCCTGGTCTGGGAAGATCCCACATGCCGCGGAGCAACTAAGCCCGTGCGCCACAACTACTGAGCCTGTGCTCTAGGGCTAATGAGCCACAACTACTGAAGCCCGTGTGCCACAGCTACTGAAACCCCAGCGCCTAGAGCCCGTGCTCTGCAACGAGAGAAGCCACGGCAATGAGAAGCCCGCACACCACAATGTGGAGTAGCGCCCACTCGTCCCAACTAGAGAAAGCCCATGTGCAGCAACAAAGACCCAACACAGCCAAAAATAAATAAATTTATTAAAAAAAAAATTCTCTGTGGATAAAACAACATGTAAATAATTGGTTACAAAGCCACATTATTTGAAGGTGCCAGGCTGCACATTAACAGTCTGACACAAATGGACAGCACAGGAAAACTATTCAAAGATAAAGATTTTTAAATCTTTGCAGTTTGAAACCTTTTAGAACAAGTATAATGAGCTCAACACACATTTCAACACTCAACATGTTAATCACATGTTCAAAGCATGTCTCAAAGTCATTGGAAATAGTTGCTGTCTCTGTCTCTGATATGTAAAACAGATCTGTGATGTGTAAAACTCAGGAGGTATTGATATCCACTTTTTGGCATCTGAACAGGAAACAAAGTTGTTTCGCAGTGATAATAAAGAATGAAGTAAATGCAACAGTCAAATAAAAGGCAAAGTACTGGGGGAATGTATTAACAAAACGAATCCAACTAAATTCTGGTGACCTGGGGCCTACGATTGTACACACTCCATGGAAATACCCTAGCCTAAATGCTGGCATACGAAGAAGGGTACTGCTAAGCCCATCACAGTATAATCCTTTTAAATGTCCCTTTCAAGGTTGTCTCCACTCAACACTGAGTACAGGAAATCTTCCCATCAGGCAGAAACACTGGCTGTGCAATGATTGACCAAGAAATTAACACACTAATGAATAAATGATGCTAATTTATTTCTATCCCTGACAACGAGAAACAGCATACACTCTGTGTCAATGGCATGTCCTCTTTCCCACTTTTCTAAATGGTCAATTATGTTTTTCCCTTCATTGCTTTATATCATGTGTGGCAGGCATAATGGGAAATGGCTACCAATGGTTCTGTTATTGAGTTCTACCTTCATTTCACTGTGGCTAAAGAAGATACTTTGTATGATTTCAGTTTCTTAAAAATGTATTGGTACTTGTATTGTGGCGTAACATATGGTCTTTCCTGGAGAATGTTCCATGTGTACTTGAGAAAAATGTGTATTCTGCTGTTGTTGAGTGGAGTGATCTATATATGGCTGTTAGGTTTAGCTGGTTAAATGTGTTATTCAGTCCCCCTACCTCTCTTCTGATCTTCTGTCTAGATGTGTTATCCATTATTGAAAGCAAGGTATTGATCTCCAACTATTATTTTAGAACTATCTATTTCTTCCTTCAATTCTGTCAATGTCTGCTTCACATATTTGGGGGTGGTTTGGTACATATATGTTTATAGTTGTTATATCTTCTTGATAGATTGAACTTGTTATCAACATAGAGTGGCCTCCTTTTCCTCTTGTGATAGTTTTTGATTTAAATTTTATTTTGTGTGATATTAACATAGCCATCCCAGGTCTATCTTCCTTCCTTCCTACCTTCCTTCCTTCCTTCCTTCCTTCCTTTCTTTTTCTCTCTCTTTCTTTTTGTTACAATTTGCATGGGATATTTTATTCTATGCTTTAACTTTCAACCAACTTGTGTCTCTTGAAATCAAGTGAGTTTTTTGTGGACAGCATATACTTGGATTATGGTTGTTTTTAAAGTCCATTCTGCCAATATTTATCTTTTTATTGGAGAGCTTAATCCACTTTTTCAAAAATTACTGATGAGGAAGAACTTAATTCTGTCTGTTTCCTGGTTGTTTTCTGTATGTCTTATGCATTTTTTGCCACTTATTTACTCCATTACTGACTTCTTCTGTGGTTCGCCGATTTTCTTGTAGTGAACTCTTGATCCCTTTTTCATTTCTTTTTGCATATAGTCTATTGATATTTTCTTTGTGGTTATCAAGAAGATTACATTTACCCTTCTAAAGTTCAAACAATATCAATTGAATTGAAACCAACTTCAAGAGCACACAGCAACTCTTTTCCTCTACAGTTCCATTCCTCCTCTTTACATTACTGTTGTCACAAATTACACCTTTATACTTTTTGAGCCTAGTAACATGGATTTATGATTATTTTATGCATTTGTTTTTTCAATCATGTAAGAAATAAAAAGTAGAGTTACAAGCCAGTAGCACAATACTGGCTTTAGTATCTGCCCATGTATTTATCTTTACTGGAGATTTCTATTTCTTTATACAGCTTCGAGTTGCTGTCTAGTGTCCTTTCATTTCAACCTGAAAGTTCAATTTAGCATTTGTCATAGGGCAGTGGTAGGAAGTTGTAAAACAAATGCCCTCAGCCTTTGTTCATCTGGGAATGTGTTAATTTCTCCCTAAGTTTTGAAACCGTTTTGGCCAAATATAGAATTCTTGGTGGACAATTTCTTTCTTTCAGCACTTTAAATATGTCTGGCCTCTTGCTTCCGTGGTTTCAGATAGGAAATTAGCTATGAATCTTTTTGAGGATCCCTGCTTTGTAACAAATTTGTTTTTTCTTTCTCCTTTGGGAGTAAAGAACAGAAAGATGATGATTTATTCCTGGATTCTTAATAGTTTTGGTTGCAATAAGTTAGTCATGATCACAATTGAATGTCAGGATTGTAAAATAATCAAAACAGCCTTTCCAAACTTAGTGTGGAGAAACTGAACAAATGCAAGCAGAAAGATTTGACTTCACCTCCTGACAAAGGAGGAGGAGATTCCTGCCCAGACCTATATCCCGAAGAGACAACCATGATTGTGAGGCATGGCATCCAGGGGGAGTTAAAGTCTTACTATTTTAGGTAATTTTTAAAATTGAAAATGTGTACAAGTTTCCTTCCATGAATGTAGTTAGAACATGTCAAAAAAGAACGGAATTCAACTCTCTGAATTCAGTCTCAGAGGTTTCAGAAAATAGTAGGGATAGTCACCTGAAGCAATTAGGCTTTTGAGAAGAATGGCATATGGGCCACTGGTCTAGCTGTCCCTGAATGGGGACTGGAGACAAGGGCACAAATCTAGGTTTCTGGAGCTGTCCAATCAATAACTAGTGCCTTTGAAACATAAAATTCAGGAAACAATCAATGCATACTTAGGATTATTTGGTGATACAAAAAGTGCAGAAGTAAATATGCCTGGAGATGGAGATACAGCTACTGATCTACAGTGCACAGAAAACTGGATACACTGAGTAGAGTGGCAAATACATGGTGTGCTGAAGAGAAGAGCTGTGTTGTCCTGTCAGGTACTGAGATTAAAATCTGTTTACAATAAATAAATATATCTGTTTACAACATTCAGCAAAAGAGGGTTGGCTCCCTTTGGAAATTGATTTGTACTTCAAAGGATGCTAAATAGGAACAGGATCGAAGATATGTTTGAAAGAAATATGCTGTATTTGAAGTGGAATCATCTCCCATCTTTAGTGAAAATAGCTCCATAATATCCCAGAAGCCAGGAGCACTATAGAGAGATTGTTTGGGTGGAATTACCAAATACACTTACTTACATTAAATTAATATCAATAGTAGTCAATACACTTTGATCATTTTCTATGTATAGTAGTATACTTTATGTGGCTTATGTTATTTAATCTCTTCAATTAATCTTTGAGGAGTCACTCAATGTTTGTCAACGTCACAGATTAATAAATTGAGTTTAATACAGATTAGGTATCTTTTCTCAAGATTATGAAACTAGAAAGCATCAGAATAAGAGTTTTCAAACCCTTATTTAGCAAGGCAGTATATACTTCCTAATGCATATGATTATGGAACAAGTTATCTCATACTTTATGTATATGTCAGACTCAGTCAATCCTTCTGAGGGTACAGGTAACAGTAAATGCTTTTTCTTTCCACCCAAAAGCTTCAGATAAAATGTTTTTAAGTGAATTGACTGTAAATAAAATTTTAATTTTATCTTAACAATATGCTAGAAAGATAGTTTAAAAAGTTTTTCATAATTCAAGATGACTTATATAATTTATGTAATGTTCACATTAATTAAAACATGGTAACTGGGGTATACGTATGGATAATTAGAGTAAGTTGGTAAGCTAAATATTCTGTCTAACATAGATTATAAATTTGAGTGGACAAGAAAAATATGTTGTAATATCCATTTGAGCAACAGCAGCTTCTTATTACAAACACCGTGCTTAATATAACTATCCCTAGATATAAGTGAAAAATATCGATTATCACAGTTTTGCTTTTTGCTTTTTTTAGTAAACAAAAGAGATATTAAGTTTCAGAATGATGAGCTCAACTTTCTTATTCCATGTGTCATTAGGATGTGGTATATAAATATTCTCCAACTTTGCTCTATATCTTCACAACAAAGTGCAATGATAAACTAATGCTTTGCAATCTGAAAATTACATTTGTCACTTTTTTCCTCTAAGGGTGTCAGATTGTAAAACCTTTCTGATTTATGATCTGTGCTTCAATTACAGTTGAATTCACGACTGCGTGAAAGAACTTGGTGCTGACAGTATTCAATTTTCACATGGATATGGTTTTCCAAGACGCCATAGTTTTCTGCTCCTTGTCCTTACTCATCTGTCTACTTGCCTCTTAGATTAAATATTTTCAACAAATATGCTTATTTGAAAGGTCCTTGTTTGAATTTTAGTG
This sequence comes from Delphinapterus leucas, assembly GCF_059928025.1. Lineage (NCBI taxonomy): Eukaryota > Metazoa > Chordata > Mammalia > Artiodactyla > Monodontidae > Delphinapterus > Delphinapterus leucas. The sequence goes on from NC_143129.1 coordinate 37,668,799, forward strand.
TTATTATTTTGCTGCCCCATTTATACCTTATACTTAATAAATTGTTACTCCCCACTGCTGTAGCTTGTTACAAAGTCTCCATTGTGGATTACAAAAATGTTTCATAATATCTGACTCTGAGGTGGCTAACATGATTCCAACACAGTATCTACAGGATAAATCCAAGCACCTCAAGGATAGATAGGTGTAGAAAGATCAAGTTAACAAAAACTAGCACTTATAATATGAAAAAAAAAACTAGAACATGTAGTGCTTAGCAAATAATATACTGAGAAGAAAATGAATATTACAATGTCTATATTTTTGTCACTCACATAGAAGTATGGTGTTATCATTAGTCATTGAATTAGCCTAGCTAGATTTTGATGGCTAAGAACACTCTCCAAATAGGCATCTTGATTTTTTCCACTGAGATGGGATTGGAATTTCAGTTCTCCAACTAAGAGATGTTTTATATCAACCCAACTTGACATAATTAGCCAATTCTCAATTTAATGTGTCATCCAATCTCTCCCCACTGATGTTCATAAATTTTGTATACACTCTGATTTCATTGGATTATTCATTATTTTTGACTTGACTCTCTATTCCAAGGGAAAAATAAAAGGTTTTATAGTACATTATAGTAGTTGCTAGATCAAATACCTAAATTTTAGCTTCTTTTCACCTTTATAATCATAAATCTATTAAATTAATTTCCAGAACATTTTGATATATAGGTGGATTGAGATACACATTCTTGTCATGTTTAGATATGTCTGTTGGTACTTATGCTTTCTTTGAATTTTATTAAACATTGAATTGATTTTATCAAGTATAAAATATATTCTCTCTTAAGATTTAATTGCTATTTACTAGTGATATTTGAGATTTGCTTTTTTAAAATAATGCGTCAGTCTGTGGTTTGACACAGCAAAGTCCATTTCAACTTATAGCCCAGAACTCTTTAAATAATATGAGAGTTGATTTTTAGGTACATGAAATTTTCCTTTCTAAAGACCTGTGATTCTTGTACCTTTCAACATGGTAGTTTTTGTAGATCTTTTAAAAAATTTCTTCATTATTATGGTACCATTCAGTATTCTTCTCATACATTAATCAATGATGCTAATGTATCTTAATATAAATAATCAATTTTATTTAGTAATTAAATAAATTACCATAGAATTATTTTAAAAATACCTTATGATTTTACAACATTTATATTAGGAGCCATCAAGCCCTAAAATATTTTTCCTGAAGAGATCTGGCAAGATTTTATATAAATTTTGAGTAAATTCTTATTTTTGTCTTTTTTCTACTTTATTTCATATTCACACCACAATAATGACTCTTCTAATTTAAAATATAAACCATAGAGGTTTCCTTAAAGGTGGCAGGAGAGGACTGGAACTGTCAGAGTGACAGGTGGGGTTGGGAATAAGTGAACGGTCTTGACAGACTCAAAGTTGCTGGTGGCTTGGAACTGCCCCTGGTAGGACAGTGGATGGATCTTGCAACTGTACACTTTGGACATAAACTAGTTAGTGGGCTGCTTGGGCCAGCATTCAGCGTGCACCATGAAGAGCAATGTGAGGGAAACTGGTACCCAAGTAGGGGCCTTCCGTGTGGTGCTGCCTCGATGGTGTCTTAGGTGTGGAATTGTCCATGCACGTGGGGCAGTAGCGCTTCACCAGGGCCTCACCTGGGGTGTCAGAAAGGCTATTGGAAAGCATTGGCTTGTTCTCACAGTGCACATGGGGCAGTAGCCGAACTCTCCCTGCTGGTACTTTTCCAACATCTGGGTGGTGCCATGGTTTGTGAGGATATAGGTGGTCTGGGTGAACCCATACAGCATCTTGGCTGACTACTTAATCAGGGTTCTCTGGTTGAGGTTGTCTTCCAGCTCTTCATCAGGCTCCAGGTCCAAGATCATGTCTAGAGCTTGTCTACAGTGAGGCACCTGCTCATTGAGTTGACTGAGATTAAATTTGTCCTGGATGGAGTCTTCATCCACTTCACGAAAGAATTCATAGTCATGGAGCCCACAGAACCAGTATAAATAACACTTCCCGATGTTTAAATCATTTTTTTAAATTTGTCATTTATTTTTCCTTACTGATTTCCTGATGCTTCTTTGTCTCTGTAATTTTGCTTTCTTGAGTGATCATAAAAGTCTTTGAAAGTTAGGGGTCTTTTTTTTCTTTTGTTTTGCAAAGCATGTCATGATTAAAGTGTGTTTCTACTTATTTTAATGAATTAATAAAAATATCATGGGAATGATATTTTTAATTTCTATGTACTTTTAAGTGTTTATTGAACATAGTATCAGTAAAGACTAGTAACCACATCAAAAGAGTTCAGCTCAATGGATTGATTTCACATGTCAGAAGACACCTGCTTAGTCAGACTCAGATCAAAAACAGAATACCAATAACCTAGCACATTCTCATCTCAGTAAAAACTGTTCCAGTTAACTGCTCTCATGACTTCTAAAACCAGAGATTCGTCCTTTTTTTTTGTACTTAGTATTGATAAATTATGCATTATGCACATTATAGACGATCAATTCCCATTATGTGAGTATTCCACAATTTTTATGGCTTCTCCTATGAGTGGATATTTATGTGGGTAGCATCCAGTTTGGGCTTACAAATAATGCTATAATGAATATTCTAGTGCATGCCTTTCAGTGAACTTATGAATGCACTCCTGTTGGGTTTAGGTATATATATAGGAGTGGAGCTGATTATCTTTGGAACTGTGTATCTTCAGCTTTTGTAAATACTGCAGTTTTTCGAACTGTACTTATGCTTGAGGTTTTTTTTTTTCTATTGATACCATTTTTTTTAGTACATCTTTATTGGGGTATAATTGCTTCACAATACCATGTTAGTTTCTGTTGCACAACAAAGCAAATCAGCCGTATGCATACACATGTCCCCATATCCCCTCCCTCTTAAGCCTCCCTCCCATCCTCCCTATCCCACCCCTCTAGGTCACCTCAAAGCACCGAGCTGATCTCCCTGTGCTATGCTGCTTCTTCCCTCCAGCCAACTATTTTATATTCGGGAGTGTATGTACATCAATGCTACTCTCACTTTGCCCCAGCTTCCCCCTCCCACCCCATGTCATCAAGTCCATTTTCTATGTCTACCTCTTTATTTCTGCCCTGCAACTAGGTTCATCATTACCATTTTCTCTTTTAGATTCCATATATATGCATTAACATATGGTGACATACTTCACTCTGTATGACAGACTCTAGGTCTACCCACCTCACTACAAATAACTCAATTTAGTTTCTTTTTATGGCTGAGTAATATTCCATTGTATATATGTGCCACATCTTCTTTATCCATTCCTCTGTCGATGGACACTTAGGTTGGTTCCGTGTCCTGGCTATTGTAAATAGTGCTGCAATGAACATTGGGGTGCATGTCTCTTTTTGAATTATGGTTCTCTCAGGGTATATGCCCAGTAGTGGGATTGCTAGGTCATATGGTAGTTCTTTTTTTAGTTCTTTAGGGAACCTCCATACTGTTTTCCATAGTGGTTGGATCAATTTACATTCCCACCAACAGTGCAGGAGGGCTCTCTTTTCACCACACCCTTTCCAGCATTTATTGTTTCTAGATTTTTTGATGATGGCCATTCTGACTGGCATGAGGTGATACCTCATTGTAGTTTTGATTTGCATTTCTCTAATAATTAGTGATGTTGAGCATCTTTTCATGTGCCTTTTGGCCAACTGTATGTCTTCCTTGGTGAAATGTCTGTTTAGGTCTTCTGCCCACTTTTTAACTGGATTGTTTGTTTGTTTGATATTGAGCTGCGTGAGCTATTTGTATATTTTGGAGATTAATCCTTTGTCTCTTGTTTTATTTGCAAATATTTTCTCCCATTCGGAGGGTTGTCTTTTTGTCTTGTTTATGGTTTCCTTTGCTGTGCAAAAGCTTTTAAGTTTAATTAAGTCCCATTTGTTTATTTTTGTTTTTATTTCTGTTACTCTAGGAGGTGGGTCAAAAAAGTTCTTCCTGTGGTTTATGTCAGAGTGTTTTTCCTATGTTTTCCTCCAAAAGTTTTATAGTGTCTGGTCTTACATTTAAGTCATTAATCCATTTGGAGTTTATTTTTGTGTATGGTGTTAGGTAGTGTTCTAATTTCATTCTTTTACATGTAGTTCTCCAGTTTTCCCAGCACCACTTATTGAAGAGGCTGTCTTTTCTCCATTGTATGTTCTTGCCTCCTTTGTCATAAAACAGGTGTCCATATGTGCATGGATTTATCTCTGGTCATTCTGTCTTGTACAGTTGAGCTATATTTGTTTTTGTGCCAGTACCTTACTGTCTTATTACTGTAGCTTTGTGGTATAGTTTGAAGTCGGGGAGCCTAATTCCTCCAACTCCATTTTTTTTTTTCCTCAAGATTGCTTTGGCTATTTGGGGTCTTTTGTGTTTCCATATGAATTGTAAGATTTTTTGTTCCAATTCTGTGAAGAATGCCATTGGTAGTTTGATAGGGATTACACTGAATCTGTAGATTGCTTTAGGCTATATAGTCATTTTCACAATATTGATTCTTCCAATCCAAGAACATGGTATATTTCTCCATCTGTTTTTTGTCATCTTTGGTTTCTTTCATCAGTGTTTTATAGTTTTCTGAGTACAAGTCTTTTGCCTCCTTATGCAGGTTTATTCCTAGGTATTTTATTCTTTTTGCTGCAATGGTAAATGGGAGTGTTTCCTTAATTTCTTTTTCTGATGTTTTGTTGGTGGTGTGTAGGAATGCCAGAGATTTCTGTGCATTAATTTTGTATCCTGCAAACTTTATCAAACTCATTGATTAGTTCTAGTAGTTTTCTGGTGGTATCTTTAGGATTTTCTATGTATAGCATCATGTCATCAGCAAATAGTGACGGTTTTATTCCTTATTTTTCCAATTTGTATTCCTTTTATTTCTCTGATTGCCATGGCTAGGACTTCGAAAACTATGTTGAATAAGAGTGGCGAGAGTGGACATCCTTCTCTTGCTCTTGATCCTAGTGGAAATGCTTTCAGTTTTTCACCATTGAGTATGACGCTTGCTGTGGGTTTGTCATATATGGACTTTATTATGTTGAGGTAGATTCCCTCTATGCCCACTTTCTGGAGGGTTTTTATAATAAATTAGTGTTGAATTTTGTCAGAAGCTTTTTCTGCATCCAGTGAGATGATCATATTGTTTTTATTCCTTAAATTGTTAATGTGGTGTATCACATTGACTGATTTGCATATATTGAAGAATCCTTGCATCCCTGGGATAAATCCCACTTGATCGTGGTGTGTGATCCTTTTAATGTGCTGTTGGATTCTGTTTGCTAGTGTTTTGTTCAGGATATTTACATCTCTGTTCATCAGTGATATTGGCCTGTAGTTTTCATTATTTGTGATACCTTTTGCTGGTTTTGGTATCAGGGTGCTGGTGGCTTCGTATAATGAATTTGGGAGTGTTTCTCCCTCGGCAATTTTTTGGAAGAGTTTGAGAAGGATTGGTGTTTGCTCTTCTCTAAATGTGCTCTTCTCCAAATGTTTGATAGAATTTGCCTGAGAAACCATCTGGTCCTGGACATTTTTTTGTTGGAAGATTTTTAATTATGGTTTCAATTTCATTACTTGTGAGAGGTCTGTTCATATTTTCTAATTCTTCCTGGTTCAGTCTTGGAAAATTGTACCTTTCAAAGAATTTGTCCATTTCTTCATGGTTGTCCATTTTATTGGCATATGGTTGTTTGTAGTAGTCTCTTATAATCCTTTGTGTTTCTGCAGTGTCAGTTGTGATTTCTCCTTTTTCATTTCTAATTTTATTGATTTGTGTCCTCTCCCTCTTTTTCTTGATGATTCTGGCTAAGGGTTTATCAATTTTGTTTATCTTCTCAAAGAACAAGCTTTTAGTTTTATTGATCTTTGCTATTTTCTTCGTTTCTATTTCATTTATTTCTGCTCTGATCTTTATGATTTCTTTCCTTCCTCTGACTTTGGGTTTTCTTTGCTCTTCTTTCTTTAGTTGTCTTAAAAGTAACAATAAATTGTTTCTGTGAGATTTTTCTTGTTTCTTGAGATGAGATTGAATTGCTGTAAACTTCTCTCTTAGGACTGCTTTTGCTATGATGCATAGGTTTTGGGTCATTGTGTTTTCATTGTCATTCGTTTCTATGTATTTTTTATTTCTTCTTTGATTTCTTCAGTGATCTCTTGGTTATTTAGGAGTTCACTGTTTAACTTCCTTTTTTATTGTGTTTTTTACAGGTTTTTTCCTGTAATTGATTTCCAATCTCATAGTGTTGTGGTCAGAAAAAATGCTTAATAGGTTTCAATTTTCTTAAATTTACCAAGGCTTGATTTGTGACCCAAGATGTGATCTATCCTGGAGAATGTTCCATGAGCACTTGAGAATAAAGTGTATTCCATCACTTTTGGGTGGAATGTTCTATAAATATCAATTAGATCTATGTGGTCTATTATGTCATTTAAAGTTTGTGTTCCCTTATTAATTTTCTGTCTGGATAATCTGTCCACTGGTGTAAGTGAAGTGTTAAAGTCCCCTACTATTATTTTGTTACTGTCGATTTTTCCTTTCATGGTTGTTAGCATTTGCCTTATGTATTGAAGTGCTCCTATGTTGGGTGCATAAACATTTATAATTGTTATATCTTCTTTTTGGACTGATCCTTTGATTATTATGTAATGTCCCTCCTTATCTCTTGTAACAGTCTTTATTTTAAAGTCTATTTTATCTGATACAAGTATTGCTACTCCAGCTTTCTTTTGATTTCCATTTGCATGGAATATCTATTTCCATCCCTTCACTTTCAGTCTGTATGTGTCCCTAGGACTGAATTGGGTCTCTTGTAGACAGCATATATATGGGTCTTTTTTTGTATTCATTCAGCCAGTCTGTGTCCTTTGGTTGTGGCATTTAGTTTATTTACTTTCAAGGTTATTATCGATATGTATGTTCCTATTACCATTTTCTTGTTATCGGTTTGTTTTTGTGGGTCTTTTTCTTCTCTTTGTGTTTCCTGCTTAGGGAAGTTTCTTTAGCATTTGTTGTAAACTATTTTCATGGTGCTGAATTCTCTTAGCTTTGGTTTGTCTGAAAAGCTTTTGACTTCTCCATCAAACCTGAATTAAATCCTTGCTGGGTACAGTAATCTTGGTTGTAGGTTTTTTTCTTTCATCACTTTAAGTATATCCTGCCACTCCCTTCTGGCTTGCAGGGTTTCCACTGAAAAATCAGCTGAAGACTAAGCTTCCTGAAACACTATTTTTTATAATACAGTCAGGCCACCATTCACTATGGTGTTAAAATAACAATCTGAACTCTTTTATTTAACTGAATATTCGCAAATAATAGATTTTCCTGTGACCTCACCAAGCTCTACAATGTCAAGGCTACCTCCTTAAGAAAGGAGGCAGAATTAATGCCCAAGCATGCCTTCCAGTTATATCTCACTTTGGCTTTCCTGTGTCCAAGGAAATACATTTCTGCCTCTTGTACCCTGCTTTGAGTGGCATTAATTTCTATTGATTGATTATTCCATTTCTAATTATTTCCATAAATGATACAGGGAAAAACATTAAATACATTTTATCTTCTAATTTGTGTCTGTAAGATATTTCAAGTAATCCACCTATTTGTCATTTGTGTTAAAATTTGACAGGTCAATTTGCCCAAATAAGGGTAACCTGGATGCCTCAGGATCTGAAAATAATATCAAATGAAAAATGATTTAAGAGTTGGAAAAGGCATTTAATAAAAAATCATGTGACATAAAAACCATGAATTTTTATCATCTGGAATCCTAAATTCCTGCTTCCAGCTCCACTATGTAGAGCCAAACCTGGCTAGTTCAAATCAGACAGGTTTAATTTTTCCCATATTGTGGAAGAGATACTCATATGCCTAAGAAGTTCAATAAAAGACTGATGTAAAATAAAATGTTACCACATGGTGAGGGACATGAATATATCCTGATAAATTGTGGGAAGAAGGCAGAGGTTAAGCAAACAGTAAAATAGTGACCCCGTCTGCTCATATTACCTATGTAACTTGGAAGAGAATTAAAAGTTATCAAATGCTTTACAGAACATTGTCTTTAATATCCTATTCAAAATCAGTGCTTCAACTTGTCTTAGTAACAGAATATCTATTCCCATTTCCCAAATCTATGTTATAGAAAGGCAGCAGGGCTCCATGCACTTAAACACAGCTGTACAATAATACTTATTGGTTTACTATTCAGTATTAGCCACCTGAATAATATTTGGGATTTCTTAGAAGCTCTATTTGGTTTTAGTATATATTACACTAAAGACACAGAGTTAAAATGTATTCTAAAGTCATTTGAAACAATTATCTTTTGTGCATGTATGTTTAGGTCCCCAATATGATATGTGGTTGGATTAATTTATTTTAGTTAGTTTTCAATTAGAGGAAATTGCTTTTGTAATTAATTTGGTTTTTATTTTTTTAATTGAAATACATTTGACATACATTGTTTAAGATGTACTACATGTTAAATATGTATTGTAATATGACTGACATTGTAGTGATAATTAGTAGCTGTTTCACATCACATAAGTATTTCTTTAGTTGGAATAATTAAGATAAGTTTGATGATTATAATACAGTATTGTTGTGTATATTGACTATACTGTGCACTAGATCTCTAGGGCTTAATTACTACTGGTTGCAAGTTTGTACCTTTCAACAACATCTATCCTATCCCTCCCACCTCCATTCTTAGCCCCATCCCCTGGTAACCACCATTTCACTCTCTGTTTTTACAAGTTTGGCTTTTTTAGATTCCACATATAAGTGATATCATATGGTATTTATCTTTGTCTGACTTGTTTCACTTAGCATAACATTCTCAAAGTTTATCCATGTCACACATGGCAGAATATTCTTATTTCTCATGGCTGAATAATTTTATATATATATATATATATATACACACATACACACACACACACACACACACACACACACACACACACACCACATCTTCTTTATTCATTCTTCCATTGATGGACACATAGGTAGTTTCTGTATCTTGGCTATTGTGAATACTGCTGCAATAACATGGGAATGCATATATCTCTTCAATGTCATGTTTTTATTTGGGTATTTACCCAGGAGTGGAATTGCTGGATCATATGGTAGATCTATTTAATTTTTGGATAAACCTCCATATTGTTTTCCATAGTGGTTGAACCACTTTATATTCCCACCAACAGTGCAGAAGGGTTTCCTTTTCTCTATATCCTTGCCAACATTTGTTATCTCTTGTCATTTTGATGATAACCATTCTAACAGGTGTGAGGTGATATCTTATTGGGTTTTGATTTGCATTTCCCTGATGATTAGTGATGCTGAGCATACTTTCATGTACCCGTTGGTCATTTGGATGTCTTCTTTGGAAAATGTCTATTTAGTTCTTCAGGGCGTTAAAAAATTTTTTGTTGTTATAGAGGTGTATGAGTTCTTTTTATATTTTGGATATTAATTCCTTATTGGATATACAATTTACAAACATTTTCTTCCATTCTGTATGTTGCCTTTTCATTTTATTAATTGTTTCTTTTGCTGTGCAGAAGTTTTTGGTTTTATATAGTCCCATTTGTTGAATTTTGCTTTTGTTTGTTTTTGGTGTCATATCCAAAAATGCATTGCCAAGATCAATTATTTTCTTCTAGGAGTTTTGTGGTATCAGGTGTTACGTTTAAGTTTTTGAAATTTCAAGTTAATTTTTGTGAGTGGTGTAATACAGGGGTCCAATTTTATTTTTCTGCATGTGTTTATCCAGCTTTCCCAGCACCATTTGAGGAAGAGACTATCCATTCCACAATGAGTGTTCTTGGTTCTCTTGTCATATATGAGTTGACTGTATATATGGGGGTTTAATTCTGGGCTTTCTGTTCTGTTTATTTGTCTATGTCTATTTTTATGTCAGCATCATACTGTTATAATCACTATAGCTTTATAGTATAGTTTGAAATCAGAAAGTGTGATACCATAATTTGGTTTTTAAATATGTAAAATTATACCATTCCAAAGGCAAAACTATAAAATGATAAATATTTAGGAAAAAAACCCACCATATTTCTCTTCCTATTCTCTCCAATCTATGCCTTTCACTCTTTAAAGGAAACAATTTGTATTATAATTGTGGTTATTTCAGTGTTTCCTTTTTCAAATATATATTTGCATATTTTCCTTCATTTCTTTCATAAAATGCAGCTAATATATGTACATACAGATACAAACTCTCTTGCACCTTTTCCTTGTCTTCAAGGTATGACTCCATACCAATGTATAAAAATTTTCCCCATTCATTTTTATGGATTCTTTGTATTCAATTGGGCAGGTATCAGAACTTATTCATTCAAGCCCTTCCATCAATTTGGGGTTGTTTTAAAATTTTAATGTCATAAATAACACCAAAATGAACGTATTTGTGTATAAGTCATTCTTGGAGAAGAGATCAGTATTACCTTTTACAGCTTAAAATTTTTAATTTATTTTAGGTTTGAGAAGAGAAAATAAAATTTATATATTTGAGGTCAGTCTGTACAGACAAAAATGGTTAACAGGCTGATTTTATCTCTTGCAGCCTAGGTTAAGTTGGAGGTCCAATATTTAGGTGGACACTGTGATAATGCTTTTCTTGCATTAGACTTGTGTCTCCATTGCTACACTGTAGTATTCATATATTGAGTAGAAGTACCCATATAATATTCATATAATGAGTATAAGTACCATAGAATAACTAGTCCAAAGATAGAAGTTATACAGTGTTCAATTGCCAAAGACACTCCAAAAGTAAGCAATAAATGCCCTAACATAAGAAGAATGAGGTCATGTTGTTGAGTACAGAAATTCCCTATGCACTAAATCACTTACAAGATTGTATTTAGTGAATTCTTGATTTTATAAAAGGGAGTTTTCAAGAAAAGATGAAGAAACTGTTGCACAAATATATATCTCATTATAAAAAGCAGAATGGGTAGATTCTTATAATTGAAATTGCTAGGTGAAAGGGTAAATGTATATATTGTTGATATCATCAAAGGAATATAACATTTTTTATTTTATTGTGGAAAAATGCCTATTTTCCCATAGTCTTGTCATTACAGTATATTCTCAAACTTGGATTTTGCCAGTCAGATAGCTAAGTAAATTTAATATTTATATGAGTTTAATATTTTTAAATTCTATATTCAGTTCTAAATATATACTTAATTTACATAATCTCATTTTATTTATTGATATTACAGATTGTAAGTGTGTGACATAAATTACAAATACTTTTCCTTTGTTTCCCATTTGTGATTTCCTTTTTGATTTTTATTTTTAATGCATGTAAAGTCTGATTTGGTTTGTTTGCCTTTTAAATGAGTTGTATTTATCAATCACTATTACTATTGCTTTGGAATTTTACAATGGTATTACTCATTCCAAGATTACAAAGGAATTTAACCATTTTTAACATCTGTATTATTTCACTGTTTACTATTTAGATCACTCATCCTTCTGGAATTTATCCTTTATACAATACCATACAGGTTCAATTCTATACTCATCTGAATATCTATTAAATAATTTATTTAAAAAGTTAACCTTCTTTCATTGTAATGTGATGCCAAGTTTATCAGCTAGCAAATTTTACTATCTTCTGTGTATATTCCTGGTATTTAAAATTTTGATATGTTGCTCTTATATTTGTGCATTAATACCACACACAATTAATTATAGAGGCTATACGTTTAAATAGCTGGAAGAACAACCCCTAATATTGCTTTTCTACTTTTTCTTTGTCTATTTATTTTGCTTACTCATGTTTTCCAAATGAACATCATAATCAAGTTAGCTGGCTCCATGAAAAGCAATTGTTGGAAATTTTATTTTATATGAATTTAATTAAATCTATAAATTAGGTTATGGAAAATTGACAGTTTATGAAGTTACAACTTCCTATTCAAGAGCATAGACATTTCTTTCTGTTTAATAATATATACTCTGTGCATTCCAGTTTTGCACATTACTGTTTAGGTTTGTACTGAGGCACTTTCCTTAACTTTTTTGTTGTTAACTCAAATTGGATCTTCTCTCTCATTATATCCTGTATTTACTGTTTTAGTTTTATTGTCACATTTCTGGTAGTTATTGTGTTGATATTGGTTTTATCCTGATATTCAGTCATATACTCTGATGATGAATGTAGTTTTATTTCCTTTCTAATTATTTAGATTAGAACTGAATTTTCTTACCTAATTGCATTAGTTAATACCTCGAATGCTGAGTAAAACTGTAGTCATAGTGAACATCTTTGTCTTATTCTTTAGTGAGGTAAGGATTTTGTTTCTGACACTTGAAAAACAAAACAAGTATTTTCCTTTTCTCTTGACAAAAATAGTAATTACATTTTTATTGACAGATGTTGGAAGGAGCAAAGCAGAAGGCTTTATTAAAGAAACCAGTGAGCTTTACCCAAGGAATTGTATTATATACAGGAATTTATCTCTCCCTATCAGAATCCATTTCAAATGGCAGAACAAATATAAAAATATTAAATCCGCAATAGTTCTAGAATTAAAAATCAGAACCCATTTGTTCTTGCTTTTAGCAGTATTTCATTTCTGTTAAGTTCTACAGCAAATTGGATCAGAAGGTGTTCAAATCCAAAGACCTATAAAATCTACCACTCAACACCAATAAGAATAAGTCCATCAAAAAAATACTCTTAGTATAATTCCTCATTATTAGCAAAATATATGTGGGAGAGTTGAGAGCTGGGCGATGGAATGAGCCTTGGATTTTCATTCCCAAACAATTGACTAAAGAACAATGAAACCACTCTGATATAATGAATGTGAGAGTAGGATTAAAAAGTAGTTCCCCCTCTTTAAACAAAAGGAAGAGAGAATTCAATGGAAGAACCTGTTCAAATGTGAGTCCTCTCAACTCTCATGTAGAATCATGGAGCAAAGACATTTTATTTATCAGAATTGTCTCCATACTCAGGAAAACATCCCTCCTTTAACTAAGGAAACTAATTAGAGTGATATCCCTCTAGATATCTGTGCTGATCAAGCAAAGGTCTGGATTACAATAAGAAAAACATATATCTGAGGTAGCATAACTATCAAAGAAATAAAGTATCATACTTAAAGACATGAGCAATACTCAAAATATCTTTTAGAGAAAAGAATTTTTGAAAAGTACATACAGTATTATTATCTATATTGTATTATAAACAGAAAAGCAAAAATAGATGAATAAGCATTTATTTTGGAAAGAGGCAAGTAGAGGTTTCAGATGATAAAGCCAAATGTTTTTTGATGTGGACCAGTTTTAAAGTCTTTTATTGAATTTGTTACAGCATTGCTTCTGTTTTATGGTTTTTTGGTTTGTTTGTTTTTTGTTTTTGGCCACGAGGCATGTGGTATCTTAGCTCCTTGACAGGAGATTGAACCCACACCTCCTGCATTGGAAGGCAAAGTCTTAATCACTGGACCGCCAGGGAAGTCCTAATAAAGACAAAAATGAAAAAAATATATGTAGTGTGAATAACAGAATGCACAATCCAGAAAAAGAATTAGAAAGCCAGAAGGTAGTCAAGACTTATTTCTCTAACATACCACAGAAACAAACACACAATATAGGATAAATAATTATGGTAGAAAATAAATTCAGAGTTCTTCATATATACTTGGTAGGAAATACAGCAAAATACATCAGACATAGAGGAAAGTAATATTTAATGTAATAGAATGTCAAAAAACATTCACTTTTGTTTGAACTTTTTACAACAATCAAGTGGTCAAATGTTCCAGTAAAAATTTTACAATGTAAGCTTATACCCCTGTGGTACTTGAATGGTATCAAAAGTAGATTATGCTGCTTCCTGACACTATAGATATAATCCTTCTAGAAAAGGAACATTAGCCTCTCAAACTCCTACATTACAAAGGACTTAACAAAAGAGTTTTTTATATATGGGATACTGCTTAAAAATAATTTTTAAAATGAATAAATTCTAAAGATTTTTAAAATCTTAGAAATAGTATCTCAATAAATTTCCATGTATGTTGTAGTTCACACTACATTTGATGTTTCATTTTTTTGTTGTTATTTATCACTATATGAAACATGCCCTCATCCTTTAGCACAGCCTAAGGCTTTCTCTGGAAAAAAAGTGTTACAAGCAGCTTCTTCACAAACAGGAAAAATACTGCAAATTTGTGATTGATATTCTTAAAAAGGTATGTATTAGTGTGCTATATAGTACTAAACATGTACCTTTAAGGCTTCTCTGGTGGCGCAGTGGTTGAGAGTCCACCTGCCGATGCAGGGGATACGGGTTTGTGCCCAGGTCCAGGAAGATCCCACATGCCGCGGAGCAGCTGGGCCCGTGAGCCATGGCCGCTGAGCCAGCGCGTCCGGAGCCTGTGCTCCACAACGGGAGAGGCCACAGCAGTGAGAGGTCCACGTACCGCAAAAAAAATAAAATAAAATAAAATAAAATTGTACCTTTATTACTAAATTAAGATGATTATTCTGTCAGTAATATTTATTGGGCCCAGAATTTTGAAGTTTTTGGTTAGCTATGATTCATAAAGATAATTTAGAAATATATGAATTGATTGTAAAAAAAAATCATTTGATCTTTCCTAATTCTGAAACCATAATATTTTAGACATCTTTAAAGCATGATAAGGAAATAATTTATAACTAACTGTAAAAAGAATCATACATGACAATTACTTCTCTTAAACAGCCACATTACTAGTAATAAAAATACAATATATCCTACATTTAATAAGTATGTACTGAAGCTACTACTCTTAGCTTATTTATTGCTTTTATTATTTGATAAACATATCCATTACTATCACTTAAGTTCATTTATCATTTTAATAGAGAAAAATGTGCCAGTCTACCCAATTTCTAGGGAACTAGAAATCATGAAGTGTGATATAAATACATTGATTATCATCACAAACAGTAACACGTTGTTCACCATCTAAATTATAATTTTTTCTTAATTTGTACAAATAATTTTATAATTTTTGCATTCTTCTTTTCCCGAGACTAAATAACTTTTATTATCATTGTATCGTTACATGATGGAGCAAAAAAAAAAGGGGAGATAGGTAAATGTAACTCATTTTTTCTCATTGTAAAGGCAGGATTATTGTGATTTAATATACCTAAAGTAGATTTCATCCTTTAAAGATGTACATTTCTATGAACATGTAGATACTTTTCTCTTACTAATGTTTCAGATATATCACAAAGACTTAAAAGGCCCAAAAGACAAAACTACCTCAATTTCCTACCCTCAATCCCCACAGCACATGCTCTTGTTTTTTCTTTATTACTTATTGAACAGGAGGGGACGTCTATCTTCTTACCAAACACTTTCCTGTCTTCCCCTCCACTTCCACTCCCTGGCTGTGGATCCCATTGTACCTGACATCTCAACAAAGTTATGCCATTATTTTTTCTTTCTTTTCTTTGGTATTGCTACCTTTTCCTTCTCTACCATTTCCATTAGCATGTATACAGGCATACCTTGTTTTCTTGTGCTTCGGTTTATTGCCCTTTGCACATATTGCATTTTTTACAAATTGAAGGTTTGTGGCAAGCCTCCATCAAGCAAGTCTACTGGCACCATTTTTCAACAGTATTTGCTCACTTTGAGCCTCTGCGTCACATTTTGGTAATCTTGCAATATTTCAAAATGTTTTATTATTTGTTATGGTGATCTGCGAATAGTGATCTTTGACGTTACTATTGTAATTGTTTTGAGGTGCCACAAACCACACCTATATGACAGCAAATTTAATCAATAAATGTGTGTGTTCTGACTGCTCCACCGATGGGCCATTCTCCATCTCTCCCTCTCCTTGGGCCTCTGTATTCCTTGAGACACAAAAATATTGAAATTAGGTCAGTAAATAACCCTTCAATGGCCTCTAGGTTTTCAAGTGAAAGGAAGAGTTGCATGTCTCTTACTTTAAATCAAACTCTAGAAATGATGCAGCTGAGTGAGGAAGGCACGTTAAAAGCAGATAGACTGAAAACTAGGCCTCTTGGGCTGCCAGTTAATCAACTTGTGAATGCAAAGGGAAAGTTCTTGGAAGAAACTACAAATGTTACTCCAGTGAACACAAGAATGATAGAAAGCAAAGCAGCCTTATTGTTGATATGGAAAAAGTTTTAGTGGTCTGCATCAAAAAATCAAACCAGTCACAACATTCCCTTAAGCTAAAGACTAATCCAGAGGAAGGCCCTAAATCTCTTCAGAGGAAGGCCCTAAATCGCTTCAATTCCATGAAAGTTGAGAGAGGTGAGGAAGCTGCAGAAGGAAATTCTGAAGCTAGAAGAGATTGGTTCATGAGGCTTAAGGAAATAAGTTGTCTCCATTAATGTTAGGTGCATGCAAGATGAAGCAGCAAGTGCTGATTTAGAAGCTGCAGCAAGTTATCAAGAAGATCTAGCTGAGGTCCTTAATGAAGGTGGCTACCCTAAACAACAGATTTTCAATGTAGACAAAACAACCTTATACTGGAAGAAGATGCCATCTAGGACTTTCATAGCTAAAGAGGAGAAGTCAATGCCTGGTTTCAAAAAACAGGCTGACTATCTAGCTAGGGTCTAAGGCAGCTGGTGACTTGAAGTTGAAGCCAATAATTTACCATTCTGAAAATCCTAGGGTCCTTAAGAATTATGCTCAATCTACTCTGCCTGTGCTCTATAAATAGAATACCAAAGCTTGGATGACAGCACATCTGTTTATAGCATGATCTGCTGAATATTTTAAGCCCACCTTTGAAGCCTATTGCTCAGAAAAAGATTCTTTTCAAAATACTACTGTTCATTGACAATGCATCTGGTCACCAAAGAGCTCTGATGGAGATATACAATGAGATCATGTTGTTTTCATGCCTGCTAACACAGCATCTATTCTGTAGCCAATGGATTAAAGAGAAGTTTTGATTTTCAAGTCCTATTTAAGAAATACACTTCATAAATCTATAGCTGACATAGAGAGTGATTCCTTTTATGGACCTGGGCAAAATAAATTGAAAACCTTCTGGAAAAAATTCACCACATTCTAGATGCCATTAAGAACATTTGTGATTTATGAGAAAAGGTCAAAATATCAACATAGGTTTGAAAGAAGTTGATCCCAACCCTAATGGGTGACTTTGAAAGTAGCAGGAGAACTGGAATTAGAAGTGGAGCCTGAAGATGTGACTGAATTGCTGTAATCTCAGGATAAATCTTTAACAGATAAGGAGTTGCTTCTTATGGATGAGCAATGATAGTGTTTTCTTGAGGTGGAATCTCCTCCTGGTGAAGATGCTCTGAAGATTGTTCAAATGACAACAAAGGATTTAGAATATTAGATAAATTTAGTTGATAAAGCAGTGGCAGGGTTTGAGAGGATTGACTCCAATTTTGAAAGAAGTCTACTGTCCGTAAAATGCTGTCAAACAGCATTGCATGCTATCGAGAAATTGTTCATGAAAGGAAGAGTCAGTTGATATGGGAAACTTCATTGTTGTCTTATTTTAAGGAACGCCACAGCCATCCCAACCTTCAACAACCACCACCCTGGTCAGTTGGTAGCCATCAACATCAAGGCAAGACCCTCTACTAGCAAAAAGATTACAACTTGTTAAAGGCTCAGATTATGTTTAGCATTTCTTAGCAATAAAGTATTTTTCAATTAAGGTATGTACATTGTCTTTTTAAACATAATGCTACTGCAACTTAACAGATTATAGTGTAAAAATAACTTTTATATGAACTGGGAAATTTTTTAAAATTTGGGACTCACTTTATTGTGATATTTTCTTTATTGCAGTGGTCTGGAACCAAACCACAATACCTCCGAGGTATGCCTGTACATGTTCCATTCTCTTTGATCTAAAGACAAGCAATCACAAACTCTAAACCACAGAACCACATATACATCTTAGCTCAAATCTAACTTGCTGAAAGCATTGTTTCCATTTAGGGTTCTGACTGCTGACTGCCTAACCTCCCATTTAGTAGTTCCACCCTCCTCTCCATTTTTCCCCATCTCTCCAATTAAAATATCTACATCCCTTCCTTCAAATAATTGCTCCCTCTTTCAATCCTTTCTTCCCTTGACTTATATAGCACTAGAGTCTTTCACTTCTCCTACAAATGTTTTGTCTGAACTTTCTATCTGATAGATTTCTTCTCCATGATCTTATTTTGTAAATTGAGATTCTCATCTCACCAAAAATAGTTCAATGATGAAAGAATGCCCAGATATTATGTACAGCATCTGGCAGAGTATAGATGAGAAATATTTGTTGAAAGAGTAAAAGAAAAAAGAAGGAAGGCAGGCAGGCAGACAGGTGAAGGAGAGGAAGAATTAATGAAGCTAATTTCCTAATTTTCCCATCAAAAGATAAAGTTTATTTCCTTTTCTTTTAAGAAAAAGTCAGTCTCTTTTTCTATTAATTACTGTGACTGAATGTGCATATTGTCATTGCATTGAACCAAGCACTAGTTAGGACACAAGATTTTGTTTCCTAACATTGACAAATGGAAAATTTTAACTATTAGTGGCATATTTACTAAAGTCAGACATACAGAGTTCACAAATTGTATATTTTCACAAGGAAGGACACCCATCTAGCTATCAGTAGATGGAGAAATTGGTCATAACTAGCATACCAGATTCTTCTCATATGAACCCTCCTGTGAACTAAACCTCATTCTCTTTAAAATAATTACTCCTACCAACAAAAAGTCCTTTAAGTTTATATAAGTGTACTCATGCCTTATGTGTTCTTTTTTCTCTAGCTTCTTTGGCCAACATTTAATTGGCTGTGGTGGTGAGATAGATCTATATTACTGTGTTTTGATAATTTGGCTTATGAATTGGCAGTTACCTAAGTGAAAAAGTGGTGCAGAGTATCAGACTCACAATGATGCATTTCCTTCTTTTAGGACTTAGTCCATCAAATCTACTCTAGCTTTGTATCTCTCTGATGCCCACAAATAATATTCTTTTAATTTAACGAACTTACCTATTTTTTTCCAGCAGTTGAATTAATCTGTTACAAGCTATTCCAGTATTGTAAAAAGCAGAAAATACCTAAATCCATTCTTACCTCCACAATTTTGCTATGTATCTTCCTCCCTGAAATGTTTCTTATGCAAGTCTTCAAATGCTTTCTGAAGTGACATCATTCAGTATGAGTAAAGGAAAGGCTGGTGTCAGATTTAATATAAAAGACATTCTTAGAAATAATACAGTGATGTATTCTTGCCCTTTGAGAAAGAAAAGCACAGCTCATACCAAAGAGGATTCAAACTTGCAGTAGGTTTAAGTCTAGAAAACACAATATATCAGAGGCAGCTTGCCCAGTGAAATGTTGTGACTTTTATCATTGTCATAAATATTTCTAAGAAACACTGAAGGATTTGAACCAAAAAGGGTAAGCTCTCTATTTATAATAGTAATATGATAAAGTTAAAGAGGATATTGCATTGAAAACCTGGCTTTGCTCCAGTCATTAGAAAAAGAAGTTGCAGACAGAAATACAGAAATGACTGAGAGAACCCCCACGAATATTATTGTTTTCTTTTTACTTTTATTGAGCATGCCACTCACTCTTATAAGGATATTACTTGTATTAACACCTTTGCCTGCATTAACCTTCTACAGCAGTTGTCCCCATTTTGCAGATAGAAAAAAATGGCACAGAGACAGACAAAGTCAGAGCTGGGGTTAAAACCAATCTCAGGGATTCTAACAGCCCTGACATACTAAAGCTGGTATTGCATTGAGACAAAACTCAACCAGTAAACGACCCTTTGAGAGCAGATCTAACAAATGAAGTAATGAAACTAGAAAAGTAATGACCCAGTGGGGCCATAACACCAACATACACACACCTCCAGTAATGTCAATCCTAAGGGAGAATTCAGGAAGCATGAAGATTATCTACCTTGTCATCAAGTGGAAAAGGGGTTCCACTTATTTGCTGAATTTAATGAATATCTTTATTTACTAGCTCTTCAGTGCCAAGTTTTAGACTAATTCAGTTGAAACATTTCAAAGGCTAGAAGAAAATAAAATAATATTTCTTAGTTTATGTTGCATTAAACTCCCTTCCCCAACAGTTATCAACTTGCAAGTCAAGTTCAAAGTAATTCTTCCTCAAAATGTCTCCCCTCCTTGCATTGGCCTCCATGGAACTCGCTCTATAAAAATCTATGTCTACACAGTTTTTTGTTTCCATTTTAATGTTAATTCCAATCTTATAAAATAATATTCAAATAAATAAAAGGTATGGCTGGTAACTTTCAGGCACATACCAACTATGAGATTTTAAAAATTATTGGCACTTGTATGCCTGTAAAAAAAAAAAAAGGAAGAAAAATTAGAGTTAGCAATTACAGTTCCTTTCACGCTCATAGATTTTAGATAACTACTCCTGCTCCTCTACAATTCCCCTCATTTTTATAAATTTCCATGTTTTTCATCTTCTTGGGAATTCACCCAGACTATTTATATATTGTTATTACTATAAATATATATAAATGTATATAAATATTAATAAAGAGTAACTTAATGAACTCATAATAAATAATGTTAATTAAAATACATAGTAGGCTTCTATTAATTTATAAACTTCATATGAATAATATATTGTTGACATCCTTCTGGAACATGGGGTTTTTTCGGTATTTTAATGTCAAGATGTGTATGTTTTATTTTTTATTTTTTTTAAAGGAATCTCATCTTTATTTTTTAAATTTTTATTTATATTGGAGTATCATTGATTAACAATGTTGTGTTAGTTTCAGGTGTACAGCAAAGTGACTCAGTTATACATATACATGTATAAGTTCTTATTCAAATTCCTTTCCCATTTAGTTTATTACGGAATATTGAGCAGAGTTCCCTGTGCTATACAGTAGGTCCTTGTGAGTTATGTATTTTAAATATAGCAGTGTGTACGTGTCAATCTCAAACTTCCTATCTATCCCTCCCCCCACCCCTCCCTCCCCAGTAACCAAAAGTTCATGCTCTGAGTCTGTCAGTCTGTTTCTGTTTTGTAAATAAGTTCATTTGTATCATTATTTTAAGATTCCACATATAAGCGATATCATATTACATTTGACTTTGTCTGACTTACTTCATTTAGTATGATAATGTACAGGTCCATCTATGTTGCTGCAAATGGCATTATTTCATTCTTTTTTATGGCTGGGTAATATACCATTGTATATATGTACCTCTTCATCTTTATCCAGTCCTCTTTTGGTGGACATTTAGGTTGCTTCCATGTCTTGGATATTGGGGACAGTGCTGCCAGGAACATTGGGTGCATGTATAATTTCTAACCATGTTTTCCTCCAGACATATGCCCAGGAGTGGGATTTCTGGATCATATGGTAGCTCTATTTTTAGTTTCTTAAGGAACCTCCATACTGTTCTCCATAGTGGCTGTACCAATTTACATTCCCACCAACAGTGTAGAAGGTTCCCTTTTCTTCACACCCTCTCCAGCATTTATTGTTTGCAGATTTTTTGATGATGACCTTTCTGACTGGTGTGAGGTGATATCTCATTGTAGTTTGCTTTGCCTTTTTCTAATACTTAGCAATGTTGAGCAAATTTCATGTGACTCTTGGCCATCTGCATGTCTTCTTTGCAGAAATGTCAATTTAGGTCTTCTGCCCATTTTTTGATTGGGTTGTTTGCTTTTTGATATTGAGCCACATGAGCTGCTTGTAAATTCTGGAGATTAATCCCTTGTTGGTCACATTGTTTGCAAATATTTTCTCCCATTCTATGGGTTGTCCATTCATTTTGTTTATGTTCAGTGTTCATTGCAGCACTATTTACAATAGCCAGGACATGGAAACAACCTAAATGTCCAATGATAGATGTCCTCAATTCTTTTCATTCTTTTTTCTTTATTCAGCTTCACAGCAGTTATTTCCACCATTCTATCTTTCAGCTCACTTATCCGTTCTTCTGCCTCAGTTAGTCTCCCATTGATTCCTTCTAGAGACTTTTTAATTTCATTTATTGTGTTGTTCAACAGTGTTTGTTTGTTCTTTAGATTTTCTAGGTCCTTGTTAAATGTCTCTTGTATTTTCTCCATTCTCTTTCTGAGATTTTGGATCATCTTTATTATCATTACTCTGGATTCTTTTTCAGGTAGACTGCCTGTCTCCTCTTCATTTGTTTGGTCTGGTGGGTTTTTACCTTGCTCTTTCATCTGCTGCATATTTCTCTGTCTTCTCATTTTGTTTAATTTACTGTGTTTGGGGTCTCCTTTCTGCAGGCTGCAGGGTCGTAGTGCCTTTTACTTCTGTTGTCTGTCCCCACTGGCTTGTGTAGGCTGCCTGGTTGGGGGCACTGGTGCCTGCATTCTGTGAGTGGAGGTAGATCTTGTTCTTCTTATGGGCAGGGCTGCTTCTAGTGGTGTGCTCTATGGTGTCTGTGAGCTTAGTATTACTTTAGGCAGGCTGTCTGGTAATGGGTGGGGTTGTGTTCCTGTCTTGCTAGTTGTTTGTCATGAGGCATCCAGCACTGGAGCTCGCTGGCCATTGGGTGGAGCCAGGTCTTTGTGTTAAGATGGAGACCGCTGGGCGAGCTCTCACCGATTAATATTCCATGGGGCTGGGAGTTTGGTGGTCCAAAACCCTGAACTCAGCTCTCCCTCCTTGGAAGCTCAGGCCCGACCCCCGGCTGGAGCACCAAGACCCTACAAGCCACACAGTGTGGAAGAAAAGGAAGAAGAAAACAAACAAACAAACAAACAAAAAACCCAAACCAATGAACACACAAAACCCCAAGACAAGTGGTAAAAGCAAAACTAAACAGACAAATTACACAAAGAAACATACACACACGCACTCACAAAAAGAAAAGAAAGAAAAAAAAGCAAAAACAAAGAAGAGAGCAACCAAATCAATAAACAAACCCAAAAATGAAAACAAACACTAAAAACTACAAAACACATAAAACCAGAAACACATCAAATGCAGAAAGCAAACTAAAAAAAGGCAATGAAAGCATAAAACTAACCCACAAAAATCAAAAAAATGCAAAGATGAAAGTTGAAAACAAAAGGAAAAACTATAAAACAACAAAGTAGTAAAGTAAAAATAGAAAAATGTAAAATATAGTTAAAAATAAAATGAAAACAAAGCAAAAGAAAGGAAAAAACAAACAAGGAAAAAACAGTGTAATGAGAAATTACAATAGAAATAGGAAAAAATAGAATAAAAATATATTTAAAATAAAAGCATGAAAAAGTAAAAAATTAAAAGAATAATAAAAAAAGAACAACTGAACAACAACAAAAAAGTAGTGATATTTTCCTGTGGCCTTAGCTGTCAGTGTCCTTGCCCCCATAGTGAGCCACAGCCAATCCCTGCCTTCACAGGAAGTCCTCCAGTACTTCTAGGTAGGTCTCTGGACCTACTGTGGGCACTGTGGGGCAAGCTCAGACTAATCTGACCTTACTCCCACATGTACTTGTCCCCAAAGCCCACAGCCTCAATTGTGGGAAAACTTGTTGTCTATTCAGGTATCCTACAGACGCAGGGTTTGCCAAGCCGATTGCAGGGATTTAATCCACTGCTTCTGCAGCTGCACGGGGAGATTTCCCTCTCTCTTCTTTGGTTGCACAGCCCCTGGGATTTAGCTTTGGTTTTGGCCCCACCTCTGGGAGTGGGCCGCCCCCAGACATCTGTTCCCTGCACAGGAAAAAGGGTGCGAAAGCAGCAGCTGATTAGGGCTCACTTGCTCACTCAGGCTGGGGAGAGGGAGGGATATGGCAATCACAGTCGGGATGTGCAGGGAGTGCCTGCTGTGGCAGAGGCCAGCATGAAGCTGCAAGAGCCTGAGCTGTGCTGTGCATTCTCCTGGGGAAGTTGGCCCCAATCGCGGCACCCTCGGCAGTGGTGGGCTCCACAGGCTGCTGGGAAGGTGTGGGCAGTGACCTGCCTTGCACACAGGACTCTTGGTAGCAGCGGTGGACGGCAGCCTCTGGGGTCAGATATAACAGCCACAGCTTGTGCTTGTGCTCACATAGGTGTTGCCCTGCTGTCTGTGAGTGTGTGAAGCAGGAAGCTCCTATGGCAGGCCGCTCCTCAAGCACCCCGCAACAAAGGTCTCTTGCCTATCTGGCAGGCCCAGCTTTTTCCCAGACTCTCTGCCAACTAGCTCTGGCGCACTAGCCGCCCCCCAACTGTCCTCATGCAATCAACCCCAGTCCTCTCCCTGGGTTCTGACCTCTGAAGACCAAGCCTCAGCACCCAGCCCCCACCCGCCCCAGCGAGTGAGCAGACAAGCACCTCAGGCTGGTGAGTGCTGGTGTGCACCGATCCTCTGTGTGGGAATCTCTCCGCTCTGCCTCTGCACCTCTGTTGCTGCCCTCTCCTCTGAGGTTCCAGAGCTACCCCACAGTCCCCGCCAGGGAATGGCCTTCCTAGTGTGTGGAAACTTTTCCTCCTTCACAGCTCCCTCCCAGAGGGGCAGGTCCCATCCCAATTTCTTTCCTTTTTCTTTTTTTCTTTTGCCCTACTAGTTACGTGGGGATTTTCTTGCCTTTTTTGAAGCCTGAGGTTCCCTACCAGCATTCAGTAGTTGTTCTGTAGGTGCTGTTCCACATGTAGATGTATTCTTGATGTATTTGTGGGGAGGAAGGTAGTTTCCACATCTTACTCCTCTGTCATCTTGCCGGTCCTGCAAGAGAATTTCATGAGAAGTAAGACAGCTAGCTGAAAAATGTCAGGAATGATATGAGTTCAAGAGAGCTTTGACAGCATGAGGTACAAAGATGGTCAAAGAGGATCTTAAGACTATTTCTTCAGTGGCTTTTACCAGAAAGGCAGTAGCAGGTGTAGCCCTAAGGCATAAGCGTAACATTGGGTCATGGGATCTAATTGTTGGCTGTAATAACCTAGATGTTGTGGTAGCCCCCATGTTTTGAGTAAGTACTCTGAGGGTATTACCCTCTTTTTCATAGACAAAAAGGAAAAAGGGGTAGTTTATAGTTTGTATATCCAAGGGCAAGAGGATTTATTAAGCTTTCCTTTAAGATTTTAAAGGCTAGATCATCTTGGTTTTTCCAGATAACAGGGTCAGGCTTAGTAGTTTTTAGTAAGATATACAAGCCTGGGCCATTAAAGAGAAGTTTGGAATCCAATTGTGACAATAACCAACTAGCCCAAGAAAACCTGATAATTGACATTTGGTTTTAGATTTTGGGGAGCTCAAGATGCCATGAAACCTATCAGCATCTAGGTGTTATCCTTGTTCTGAGATTAAATATCCTAAATATTGGATAGAGCTGTAATGATGAAATCTGTCTTCTTGTGAGGAGGCTTGAGAGGGTGAGTAGAGAAATAAATCATCTACATACTGTAGTATGGTAGAGCCTCCAGAAAATTTTGTATCATCGAGGTCAGCATTTAAATTTTGTGAGAAGTAAGAAGGACCTTTAGAAAAACTGTGGGCCATTTCTGTCCAGATATATTGTTGTCCTTCCAAGGTAAAAGCAAGAATATATTGGCCAGCCTCATCAACTATAATACTCAACAATGCCTTGCATAAATTGATCACGATGAAAAATTTGCTTTCAGTAGGGAATAATGTTAATAATGTATGGGGATAAGGAACAACAGGATGGTGAGGAATAACAATGTTACGTATTGCATGGAGATCTTGAACAAATCTTTATTCTTGATCTTTACGTTTTCTTATAGGTAAAACGGGTTTTACAAGGACTACTGCAAGGGATAATAAGTTCCTGTGCTTTGTAGTCATCTATGATAAGTCTTATGCCCTGTAAAGCTTCTTTGTTTATAGGGTATTGATTAATTTTTGAGAGAGGTTTTGAGGGATTGACTTGGATCTTAACATAGTGAAAAGCAATATGAATTCTGTCTATGTCTGTGGAAGATTTTGCTCATAGACTAGGAGGCACTAAATTTAATAACAGAGATGTACCTGAAGTTTGTTCTTCTATGGTTTGTAAAGTACATGTGAGAGAGAAAAGTTTGGATTTTCTTGGGGCTTAGATTCAAGGGACTTAAATTCAAGAGATTTTAACAAGATTTATTTCTCTCTTTCAAGAGAGAGAAATGGCAGCATGGTATTTTTCTAGGAAATCTCATCGTAATAAATGAACAGGAGCCTAATCACTGGAAAAACAGGTGTTTATCTTTCAAAGGTCCCAAACAAAAGGGTATAGATTGAGAAATAAAGACACATTGTGGTTAATTTGAACTCCCCACTATTTGAAGGGACTGTTTATTTGTAGTAGGGTTGAGAACTGATAGAGTAGCTCCTGTGTCAATCGATATGTAAGGGATTTTTACCGGATCTGGAGAGTAGTTTCCCCAGTCTATTTAATGGTAGAATGGGAACAGTCTATGTGCTTCTTTGGAGTCCCATCACTGGGATGAGTTTGACCCTTGGGTCTTGGAAAGCTGTAATTGTCTAGACTTGAAAAAAAAATTTGTGGCAGTCTCACTTCCAATGGCCAGGCTTTTTTTTGTTTTGTTTTGTTTTTTTTAACCATAATGACAAAATCAGGAAGAGTCTGCTTGGGAGATTCCATCTGTTGAAGTCTGAGATGTAAAATTTTAGTTGCCCTTTTTCTGGAATCATCTTCTGGGGTGTGGGTTAACTGGTTAGCTACATTGACAAGTTCAGGGTGGACATTATTTTTCATTCTGTGTGGGTTCTCTTGACAGAGATAGATCTCTGTTTTAACTAAAACATTGAATTAAAGGCCACCTTGCTAGATGCAATGTATATAGGGAGTCCATATTTTCCTTAAAAACAATTTGGATTCTGCTGTAGTAATCATGAATAGATTCAACAGGCTTTTGGGTGCATGCGTTAATTTTGTTCCCAGGTGCTGGCTTATGGAAAGCCCTCAGGATGGCAAGATGTAGCCTTGGGGTATGGCAGGAGCTTGGCCATATAAAAGAGCTATTGGCTGACTGACTTGGAATTTCAAAGATTGTTTGGGGCTTTCCCAATAAGCAGTTTTCATTCAATGCTGGGCTTGACCTCCACCAATAAGCATGTGGATTAACTGATAAAGATCGGAGAAATCAGGTTAAGTTTGAATTATAATACTGATTTGGCAAATCTATGAGGATCCCCAGTTACCTTGGGAAAATAGTTTACTATAGCTCCAAGTTCCGCTTTGGTCCGTGGAACAAAATTAATTAGTGGTTTAGCAGGATCCTCAGAAGACTTAATTTTTTTTTAAGATTTATTTATTATTTATTTATTTCTATTTATTTTTGGCTGCATCAGGTCTTTAGTTGCAGCACGCAGGATCTTCGTTGAGTCACGCGGAATCTTTTGTTGTAGCATGCAGTCTTCTCTCTAGTTGCGGCATGTGGGTTTTCTCTCTCTAGTTGTGGCATGCAGGCTCCAGGGCACGTGGGCTCTGTAGTTGTGGTGCATGGGCTCCAGAGCACATAGGGTCTGTAGTTAGCAGCACACAGGCTCTCTAGTTGAGGTGCGAGAGCTCAGTAGTTGTGGCACACGGGCTTAGATGCCACATGGCATGTGGGATCTTAGTTCCCTGACCGGGGATTGAACCCGCATCCCCTGCATTGTAAGGTGGATTCTTTACCACTGGATCATCAGGGAAGTCCCCAGAAGACCTAATTTTAAAAGGGAAAGTTTTAATTGGCTCAGTTGGTAAACTTTACTCACTAGAGAAGAAGGGGAGTCTAGATAAAGAAAGGGGGTTTGAAGAAGGCAAAGGTGGATATAGAGAGGGGAGAGTAATGGGTTTAGGGGAACCTTGGCTCATGTCACCAAGGAAGAGGCCTTAGCTGCCTGTTTATCTCCTTTGTTTATTTCTTTCAGTTAACTTAGAAATAATATTTTACAAAGCGGTAATTTTAAAATCCTGAATATATTTAGAAGCCTCTAGGTACCAATTAAAATAGTTATCCCACTCAGATTGTTTAATTCTATTGCCGCAGTCTTTCTAGTCTGGAGAAAATCATGTTCGGGCAGACTGAAAGTTCTTCATAACAGCCATTGGAGTTCTACATTATCTTTAGTAAGACTGGACCATCTAGTCAAAAATGCATGTGAGGAGAGACCATAATTTTTTAACATAAAATCAGTTAGGATCCCTGAAGAGCACTAGGATGACTGGAATCTCATATCTCAGAGGTTTTCTTGAGAGCAAAAGAAGAATTCCTAAATAGCCGAATGGGTGTGCTCAGGGTTGGGAGTTATGTTTTGTTTTACAGTGTGCCTTTCATGGGATACATACTGTCTTTCTCTTTTTTTCTCCTGGAAGACAGTGTTTGCCCTAGTTGTTCGACCTGTGACCAGTTGTCCCTTGTTACATGTAAATTGTCTTGCAGTTGGCAGACGACCGACCTAATGTCGGTCTGGCCTGA
Source organism: Delphinapterus leucas (assembly GCF_059928025.1). Taxonomy (NCBI): domain Eukaryota; kingdom Metazoa; phylum Chordata; class Mammalia; order Artiodactyla; family Monodontidae; genus Delphinapterus; species Delphinapterus leucas. The sequence continues at coordinate 37,697,290 of NC_143129.1, forward strand.
CATTTGTGACCAGTGTCTGTGACCAATTTGTGCTCTCACATAAGTCTTTGCCTTAGAGACCAAAGTCTCTAAAGGGAGGTGGCAAGCACTCTAACAGCATTTACTTGCTTAACCTGTGCCCACTGATAGAATTTTTAATTTTTGCTCTCTAGCATTCCAAAGGAATTACACTGAAATTCTAGCATGTTTCCTACAAGAAAACAAACAAGGACTCACCAAAAAGGATAAAACCTTTAAACAGACCCTTAACAAAGTCAGAAAGCTCAACCGAATGGGGGGAGACCAGAATCTGAGAGGAGAATCACCAAGCCAAAAGTAGACAATAACTCAGAGAAGCAATGAGCTCAAGGGCTTTTGTGCAGGTTCTTCACACAATTCCGAGGGTCATTGTCCTTTGGGGGGTCATCTCCTTTGGATCCCACTTCCAAGTGCCAAGGAATGTCTACCTAAAGAAAAAGATAAAATGAGTCAAGCTCAAAATTGTCGAAAAGCCGAGATTCATTTAGGATTAGCAGAAGAATTGCAGATCAGAACACATAAACTGTAGCAAGCTGTAGGTGAGTCGTTGAGGATTTGGGATATGCTGTATTTATGGACAGGGAGTATAAAGAAGTGAGAGTTCAGTTAGAGTCTGCTAAAATAAAAAAAACAAATGGAGACCATTTCTGAAAATTTCTGAGGAGACAAAACCAGCCCAGTCCACAAACAAAGCTCAGTTCAAGCTTAATTTATGAGACCAACTCACCCAGAGTCATTTCTTGTTCATGCCTCTGGAAACCATAAGCAAAATTTCCCAAGGTTCCCTGACCAACTTCCTATCATTTAAGAACATTCCAATACTATCAGTTTTCTGTAAATCAGACATTTACGGGAAATCAGTACCTCAGTTCTTAAGTTTTGTTTTCCTGAGGGCACGTGTAGAAGATTTTCCATTTTATATTCTCTGGTTCCATTTTAGATTGAAATTCTTTCACATGGCATATGTAGGACTTGGGGGTATTAAAAATGGAAAATAATTTTGGAAGATTATTAAAACTTCTTTTTAAGAACAATGGGGAAAAAATGAGTCAAATTATAACACACATACCATAAAAATGTTTTTAAGCTCACATTTTTTTCCTGTGGTGTTGTTTTGACATTGCTTTAAAAAGGTGAAAAATATGCTCTAAAGTTTTTCAAACAGAGAGTTTTAGTCATTTATTTTAATTGCAATCACATAAAAAATGAAAATAGACAAAATGACCTTACCATGCATTCCAGCTTTATGCTTCTTTATAGCTTCAGAATATGTTTTGATTATTATCCCTTTACAAATAGCAAGTGGGAGTATGAGTATTGACATTCCATGCATAGTAATCAAGGTAATATCTATTTTATGAGGGTACAATTCTTAATTAAGGTTGGTCCAAGTGGGTCACCTTAGGAAAATAATGGAAAGCCAAAGTGCCAGTGCTCAAGGTTGTACTACCTTATAAATAGTTTCTTATTGGTTCCTGCCCTTTATATTAATAGTATAGCTATCTTTACATGATAACAAAAATTTTATTCTCATTTTCAAGTGAGGTTTTTGTTGTTGTTGTTCAACCCTTATAAAAATACCTAATTATTTAATAGATATTCAGAATAACATTGGATTCTATCAAGGAAAGAAAAACAGTGGACAAGGCAAAAAATATGTATGATTTTCCAATATCTCCTAATTTCCACTTTTCTCTTATTAGATAATCTCAAACTGTGGACATATTCTCTTAAGAGTAGATGTATTCCTTTATGAATTATGTGTCGGGTGATAAGTTCAGTGCTTTTGCTTGGACTATGGCTTGGTTACCTTGGGACCACTTATTTTTAATGCCTATTTGTTGGAAGATAAGGAATGAAGTTAGGTGGCACACTATCACTCAACCAGTAGGCCATTCCGCCCAGTGTTAAGACTGGGGCTCAGTACTCTCCCATCATCTACTGCTTCCTAATAAATCATTGTTTTGAAGGTTAGATTTTATAGGTTTATTTGATCAGTTTCTATTTAACTATATCAGTTTATTTGATGTAGTTAAATAGAAAAGGCTATGAAAATGTTTTTTTCCAATGCCCCTCATCAGACCCTGTACCTTTAATTGGCTTAGGGTTTATCTAGAACTGAAAGCTATTAATATCTTCATTTTGTTAACAAGCGAACAACTGTTTAGGAATATTAAATAATTGCCAAATAAGTAACTAAATCAACCAGCCTAGGATTGTTTGTCTCAAAGATGTCAATGTCTACATTCAGTTAGTGAGTAAATCATGAACAGATATTAGTCAAAAATACTATTATAAGAAAGAAAGATGAGAGAGATATAAGATTAATGAACCCTCTGCAAAAGATTCAAATGCATGGATATATTAGAAGTAGTCTGGTTTCATCACTGTGTATAAGCCACTTTAGACAACTTTTATTGCTTTACCTTAAAGTGATTTAAATCTTAAAGGGTAGAAGAAAAGAAGCAGAACATTTATCTCCCTTCCCCCCATCTCTTCTTGTACCTATGATCAGAAACTTTGACAGAAGTTTGATATGATAATATGATAGAAATAATACATAATAGTTTCACAAAACTTGCTTCACATGTCCTGTTTTGAATTCCAATTTTGATGATTATTGCAAAACAGGAAAGTTTGGATTGTGTGTTTCTACAATAAGTCTAAAGAAAGAATGTGATGTCATTGATGTTTTATGTTTTCATCTTTATGATTTTAATTTGCTTTCAATTTTTAAGATTTTAACTTTAAAAACCTTTGCTCAAGGGGGAAATTCTATAACTGCTTTCTTGGCTCTCATGTTGTTCTACAACTTTTAGATGCGTGGAGGAAGAGCAGGGGAGTATGAGGAAACAATCAACTTGCTCACACAATCAATAGAAGGCAGATGGAAGCAGGTTATGAAGAAAGGAAATGCATTGGATATAGAGATAGTAATTGTCAGCCCAGCCATTGATGGCTAGCACTTTATGTATTTTTTGCCTGGATAGGATGAAATGTAGTTGGCATAACATTTTATATACATATCATTTATATGCATTCAGTACTTTTGCAGATAAAATTAACTTATTTGAGTCTCTTCACACACTGAATTATATATCAGTGTTTCCATTTTCTTGTTGTGGAAACAGAAGTTCAGAGATATTTAGCTACTTAGCCTAGGAAGCATAGCTGGGAAAATATGGAGTTCACCTCATTCCAAGTATCTCTTTTTCTAATTCCTGAAGGCAACCGTTCATTCATGAACGGTACCTGAAAAGTTATTGTTTCGTAGAATAATGTTGTTGGAAAGAGGGCAAATGCTGTTGTATAATTTTATTTTATAAATACCTGGGAAGGATAGAAGAAACTATGTATCACAAATATTAAGTTCCCAAAGAAAAAGAAAGTACAATGTTTGCTTTCAAGTATAGGAATAAACACAAGAAAGACCCTATCTCCAGAAGAACCCAACTTTGTGCCAAATGTGCTTTACACTTATCAGAAACAGTTCCTCATTCACAATGTAAAAATGATGTTGTTATTTTCGTTTATATATAACAGATGACATAAGGAGTGATTTTGTGACTAATTCAGGCCTCATGGTTCTTTTTCCCACCCAAATTCATATGTTAGGCCATTTAATTTCTGCCGATCTACTGTTTCAAATTTTACAGTTCATTTTCAAGTTAGAAAACATACTGTTGTGTTTCCTTTCTATTTCTTCCTGAATATATTTGTTTTAAATTTTTGTGCAATAATGAATCATTTTTTGACACATCCCAATATTTCTTCCTCACATGCCTTTCTGTTTTTCAGCTCCAAATAATGAAATCATCACTGACCCCATTGGCATTCATTTCTACTCTGATTTGTGTGAAGAACTCTTAGATTGAAGTTTTACACTGTCAACAACTAGAGGGGTTTGCTATGATCTTGTCATAGTCTGTTTTGCACAGTTTCTCTTCCCTCCATACGTTCCATCAATGTAATTTCACATGAAAATATGGTTAGTGGGATGCTTTACTTATTTTTATAGATCATCAATGGAAATATTAACTCTGACAGGAATAAATATAGGGCTCGGTACCACCCTATAAGAGACTTGCTATCTTGAGTTTATTATTTACCATCATTCATTTTCAAAATCTGCCAGTTGCTTTTATGAAGTGTGTGTGTACATTTTAGTCTAAGACCCACCCATTAAGTTTGCTATTAAAATGTAAGCTCATCTATAATTTGACACATTTATAAGAAGGGAAGAAAGTAGCTGAGTCTCTTCATAATCAGACTCAACTTCTAGGGCTGAGAAGCAGGTTTTTATTTTTACCAGGTGATACAGGTTTGGCTGGGTAATTTTAGAAAGGCACAAATAGTTGTTTCTTGTATTGAAAATGTTGTTGTATGCCTACTATAATATTCCATTTTCTTGGTTAGGTATTATTGACTTTAAAGAAAACTCAAGCTTTTAAGCACTTAAAAATCTAAGATTAATATAAAACACCAGTAGATTTTTCTTTCCAAAAAGATCTTCAGAAGTCATTGTTGGCAAACTTCCAAATACAAATTAAATAATGGATTTGTATGACATTTTTATCATATTAATTATATATTTATTCTTTTGGTGCACACTGTTTTGTACATTATATGTCTGTTGCCAATGTCTGTGGATGGTATAAAGTTGCAGAAAAGTTTAAGTGCCAAGTTTTAATATGGCTCTGAAAGTTGTAGAAAATGACCATTGAGAATCATTCTCTGAATATTTACCAATTGAACAATAATAGAATGTTGGATTTGGAGATAATCATAAAGATTGAATTTAGGCCAGAGTGCTTTGTTTTTGTTTTGCAGAAGAAGAAAGTGATCTACAACAGGGAAGTGCATAGATTAAAAAATATTTAAACACTACATCTCAGACTAGAACTCAGGTCTGTAGAACTCTGATGTGCACCATTCAACCTGTTTAATTGAAAAAGCCTTTTTATTATTTTTCTGTTGCTGTGTTACACGTGAGCACCAACTTGGTGATTTTAAACAATCTGCATTTATTATCTCTCAGTATTTGTGAGTCAGGAGTCCAAACATGGCTTCCCTGGCTACTCTGTTCAGGGTTTCAAAAGGTTACCATCAGGTTATTAGCCAGATAACATCCTCATCTGGAGGCTCAACTAGGGAAGAATCCACTTCCAAGATCATTCACGTTGTCGGCAAGAGTCATTTTCTTGTGACTGTGTAACTGAGGGCTTTGGCTTTCTGCTAGTCCTAGGCTGGAGGCCACTCTTAAGTCTTAGAAGATGCTTAACATTCCTAGAGGCCATCCACAGTTCTTTGGCAAGTGGACATCCTCCGCATGACAGCCTACTTCGTCAAGCCAGCAAGGGCAATATCTCACCTCAACAAGGTCCCAGCGCTTCTTTTAAGGGTGTTCATCTGATTAATTCTAATAGAATTTATTGGCGGTCTTCATTACATTGGCAAAATCTCAACTTTGTCATCATACTCTGTTAGCTAGGAGCAAGTCACAAATCCCACCCACACCTAAAGGAAATTATAAAAGGCGTGAATACTAAGGCATGGGAATCATGAGGGGCCACCCTAGTATATGTCCACCACAGCTTGCGTCTTGGATCCAAACCACATTAAAGCAATCTACTGAAACACTGGCACAAATATCACACACAGAAAGCATACATAAACCTTTGACTTTCCCCCAATAATTCAAGAAGGCTTCCTGTATCTATATGCATTCCCTACCTTCTCTCAAAGATCAAATCCAGGGCTGCCCTGGTGGCGCAATGGTTGAGAGCCCACCTGCCGATGCAGGGGACACGGGTTCGTGCCCCGGTCCGGGAAGATCCCACATGCCGCGGAGCGGCTGGGCCCGTGAGCCATGGCTGCTGAGCCTGCGCGTCCGGAGCCTGTGCTCCGCAGCGGGAGAGGCCACAACAGTGAGAGGCCTGCATACCGCAAAAAAAAAAAAAAAAAAAGATCAAATCCAGCCTACCTTGCTCACAATCTCATCTTCTCTTTGTCTTGAGAATTTGAGAGAATATTTTCCTCTTCCTTTCTTCTTTCTCCTTCAACTGAGTTAGGCATTCAAATATATTATACATCAGCCCTGTCCAATAGAGATATCATGCAAGCCACATATATAACTACATTAAAAAGTTAAAAAAAACATAAAAAACTAATTTTCATAATATATTTTATTTAATTCAACATATTAAAAATATTTTCACCTTGATATGCACTGAAGATATGTGTAAGAAACAATCTACTTTATTTTCTTCTTACCAAGTCTGCAAAATCTGGTATGTGTTTTACATTTATGGCACATCTCAATTTGGACTTTTTCCAGTTCTCAGGAGGCACTGTGAACAGTTTCTACCTTACTGACCAGTGTAGCTCTTTTTTAGTAAAAGCATCATTATAAAAAATCTTCCTCCAGCCATGGCCATATTGATTGGCTCTCTATTACTATTCTCGAAAATGTTTTCTACAAACAACTTCTACTTCCTAATCTATCAGTTACTCTTTTACCCTTTCTCAGCTGGCTTCCACCCTTACAAATCCATCATCACTACTGTTGCTAATATCTCCATGTTGCTAAACCAAATGGAAAGTTTTCTAACTAGAATTCTCATCATCTTGTTGCACAGTTGATGTCTTATTTCCTTAAAATTTCTTTCACTTTAAATAATGTGTCAGCACTCATGTCTAGTTTTATCCTGCTATCACTGATATCTTCTTAATCCTGTCCTTAGTAATACTTAAACAAGGTTCAAAATAAAACTCTTACTCTTCTCTAAAACCTGGTCCTCTTCTAATCCTAACCAACAAATGTCATAGCTATTGGCCCAGGTGTTTACATAATTTTATCATTCTCTGTCTCTCTCTTGCTATCTCTTTGTCTCTCTCTCTCTACATGTATATGTGCACTGTTTAATTCAAGAAATATTTGAGTTTGTACTTTTGTACTGTTTGTCAAACATCATTCTAAACGGTAAAAAGACAGATAAGGACTGCTAAGGATTGATTTCATGTGCATATGCTATAAAGAGCAAGAGAAAATAATTATATATGTGATATAATGATTAATATATCATAATGGTATAGACATAATATTGTAATTATATAATTTCATATAGAAAAAAATAAATAAAACAAGATATCAGTATGAGAATGATTATGAATTAGAATTACAATGTATGGTTTGGTAAAATAGTCCAAATTATCTGTGTGTGTGTGTGTGTGTGTGTGTGTGTGTGTGTGTATACCACAGACAACATATTTGTATATAAATATTCATGTGTGAATAGACATATCTTCTCAAGTATATAAATACTCAAATGAATATTTATATTCATATATATGTGTATGTATGTACTAACTTAGTTCTCACACTAATCATATGAGAAAAAACTTCCCCACTTACAGAAAGTTAAGTAATCTCTCTCCTACAGTCATATTGTTGTAAATGATAGGGCCTGGATTTGAGTCACCCTTCTACTCAGTGGCATAATAAAGGCAAGGTAACGGGGCAAAGGTCCTATAATGGGAGTAGTACTGCTCTGGGTGCAGAAATGAAGGGAATGCATTGTCTGCATGTAAAAACAATAATAAAACCAAATAACACTAGTCTACTTTTTGTTTTCAGCACTACTGATAAATCTAAACAGAATTATTGTCAGTGATAAAATACTATCACCTGCAAAAAAAACTTTTGGTGTCCTAATTTCTAAATGATTGTTGTCAGTAATGTTCATTTTAGTAATATACAGGCAGGTTATATTTATACATTTTACTTATTCCTTAATAAATATTATAATTTACATGAAAACTGATTTAGAGAATCCCCAGTTATAAGCCTCTCCCACACATTACCACTTTCAGCCATAGACCTTTGTTTTCAGAGCCAGTACATAATAATTTGAAACTGTTCCACTTGGTTTCAGTCAGTTGCAGTTCCTGTCCCCACACCCTATAGTCTGATATTTTAGTGTGCTTAAGCAGTAGTTTTCAAAGAAAGAATAATAGCTCAGTGTTCATAAAGATGAAGAAACAATTTGATTTGCACTAAAGCTGTCAGTATATGTGCAAATCATTCTCTGAGCTTTGTGGAGGTAATTCTTTTGGAAACACTTCTTTACATTTGTTTAAACCACATTATTAAGGTTTCATTTATATATATGAAAGCTGTTCATATTCAATGTATACAGCTTGGTGAGTTTAGAGATAAATATTCATCTGTAGAACCATAACCACAATATGTGACCTAAACAAACCATTATCTCCAAAAGTTTCCTCATGATCTCTTTATTATTGCTGTCATTGTTCTGTGGTAAGAACATTTAACATAAGATTTACCCTCTGAGAAATTTTGAAGTGTATAATATGTATTGTTAACTATAGGCTATATAGTGTGCAGTGAATCTCTGTACTTATTCATATAATTGAAACTTTGTATCCTTTAACTAATGCTTCCCCATTCACCCCTACCTGTAGCGCCTGGGAACAATTATTCTACTCTCTGCTTCTGAGTTGACTATTTTAGATTCCTAATCTAAGTAGTATAAAGTAGTACTTGTCCTTCTGTTTCTGGCTTATTTCATTTAGCATAATGTCCTCCAAGATTATCCACATTGTTGTGAATGACAGGATTTCCTTCTTTGTTAAAGCTGATTAATATTCTATCATATGTACATACTCTCTTTTCTTTATACATTCATCCACATATAGGCACTGATTGTTTCCACATCTTGGCTATTGTGAATAATGATGAAATGATCAAGGGAGTCCATATATCTCTTCAAAATCCTGGTTTCAGTTCCTTTGGATATATAACCAAAAGTGAGATTCCTATATTAGATGGTAATTCCAATGCATGCACAGATAATAACTTTCCATTTATTAGTGTCTACTTGAATTTCTTTCATCAGATAGTTTGCTTTTAGTGTATAGAAATGCAATTGGATTTTCTATATTGATTTTGCATAATACAACTTTACTGAATTTGTTTATTCTAGCAGTATTTTTTGGTGGAATTCTTTAGGGTTTTCTATATATAAGATCATGCCACGTGCCAACAGAAATAATTTTACTTCTTTCCAATTTGGATATTTTTATTTCTTTTTCTCATCTAATTGCTCTGGCTAGTTATTCTAGTACTATGTTGAATAGAAGTGGTGAGAGTGGGTATAATTCTATGGTTCTAGATCTTAAAGGAAAAGGCTTCAGTTTCTCACCATTGAGTATAATTTAGCTGTAAGCTTATTATACATGGCCTTTATTTTGTTGAGATACGTTCCTTCTATACCTAGTTTGCTGAGAAATTTTTTTATCATAAAAGTGTGTTGAATTTTTTCAAATGTCCTTTCTGTATCTATCAAGATGATTATCTGATTTTTATCCCTCATTCTGTTAATGTGGCATATCACATGGACTGTTTTGTGTATATTGAATCATCTTTGCACCCTAGGGATAAATCCCACTTGGTTATAGTGTATGATCCTGTATGTTTATGTGGTGTTGAATTCTGTTTGCTAGTATTCTGTTGAAAATTTTTGCCTACATGTGTATCAGAGATATTGGTCTATAGTTTTGTCTTCTTGTGGTATGCATTAGTAACAGGGTGATATTGGCCTTACAGAATGAGTTTGGAAGTGTTTGCTTTTCTATATTTTGGAAGAGTTTAAGAAGAATTGGTATTAACTCTTCTTTAAATGTTTGGTAGAATTCACCTGGGAAGTCATCTTATCCTGGGCTTTTCTTTGTTGGGAAGTTTTTGATTACTAATTCCATCTCCTACGTTGCTGTTGGTCTTTTTAAACTTTTTATTTCTGCTGGATTCAGTCTTTGGTAGGTCATCCTATGTGTTGGCATATAATTATTTATAATAATTTGCCTTGATCTTTTAAAAATTTCTGTGACATCTGTTGTAACGTCTCCTCTTTCATTTCTGATTTTTTTTTTGTTTTTTTGCGGTATGCAGGCCTCTCACTGCTGTGGCCTCTCCTCTTGCGGAGCACAGGCTCCATACACACAGGCTCAGTGGCCATGGCTCACGGGCCCAGCCGCTCCACGGCATGTGAGATCTTCCCAGACCGGGGCACGAACCCGTGTCCCCTGCATCACCAGGCGGACTCTCAACCACTGCGCCACCAGGGAAGCCCTCATTTCTGATTTTATTTATTTGAGTCTTTTCTCTTTTTTTACGTGGTTAGTCTAGCTAAGTTTCTATTAATTATTTTTATGTTTTCAGAAGTTCAGCTCAATTTTAGCATTTTTTCTATTGCTTTTCTATTTTCTATTTCCTGTATTTCTTCTCTATTTTTAAATATTTCCTCCCTTTTGCCAACTTTGACCTTAGATTGTTCTTTTTCTAGTTTCTTTACATGTTGAGGTGCAGTTAAATTGTTTATTTGAAATTAGTCTTTTTTAAATGTATGTGTTTATTACTATAAACAATCCCTTTTAGCGCTGCTTTTGCTGTATCCCATAAGTTTTGATACATTGTATTTTCATTTGTCTCAAGGTTTATTTCTGTTTTGATTTCTTCTTTGATCCAATGGTTATTCACGAGTATAATGTTTAATTTTCATGTATTTTTGAATTTTTCTGTTTCCTCCAGTTTGATTTCTAGTTTCATTCCATTGTGGTTGGAAAAAGATATGTGAAATGTTTTCAATCTTATTAAATTTGTTAAGACTTGTTTTGTGACCTAGTATGTGATTTATCCTGGAGAATGTTTTGTGTGCTCTTGAGAAGAATGCATATTCTGCTGTTGTTGAGTGAAATATTCTGTGTACATCTATTAGGTAAATTTGGTCTATAGTATTGTTCAAGCCTGCTGTTTCCTTATTGACTTTTCTCTCTGGATGATCTATTATTGTAAGTGGGGTACTGAAGTTTACTATTGGTGTATTACTGTGTATTTCTCAATTCAGATCTTTCAATACTTGCTTTCTATATTTAGGGGCTCTGATGTTGGATGTGCAATTGACCTTTGAGCAATGTGGGGTTAAGGGCACTAACCCCCCACACAGTTGAAAATCTGCATACTGCTATCTCTGCCTCAAAAGCAAAGGTTGATAAATGACTGACCCAAGGCCAGGAAGCTGAAGCAGTTTGGATATAATCAGGACTCAAATTCTAATTTCTTTTGATTCTGCATATTGTGATCTTTTATCAAACACAAACTATTCCCACACACTTAAAGAGCTGTAAAAATAAAAATGAAGGTACTATATTTGTTGAAAAAAATCTGTGTATAAGTGAACCCACACAGTTCAAACTCATGTTGTTCAAGGGTCAACTATATATATATACATATATATATGTATATGTGTTTTTTATCTTCTTGTCGATTTCACCTTTTATCATTATGTGATGACTTTCTTTCTCTCTTGGTGAGAGTTTTAAACTTAAAGTTTATTTTGTCTAATATTATTACAGTCATTGCTACTCTCTTTTGATTACCATTTACATGGAATATCTTTTTCCATCTATTTACTTTCTGCCCATTTGTGTCATTTAACCTAAATTGAGTTTCTGGTAAACAGTATACAGTTGGATCTTATTGATTTTTAGTACTTTAAGCCACTCCTTATCTTTTGTTTGAGTTTAATCCTCTTATGTTTGAAGTAATTATTGACAGATAATTGAAAGGACTTACTATTGTCATTTTGTTGTTTTCTGTCTGATTTGTAGTTCTGTTGTTCGTCTCTTACTGTCTTCCTTTGTGATTCTTTTTGGTAATGATATATTTTGATTTTTTTTTTTTATCTACTGTAGGTTTTTTCTTTGTGGTTACCATGAAGTCTGAATAAAACTTCTTATAGTTATATAAATAGTTAAAATAAAGCTGGTAACAACTATAATCACATGCAAAAAATCAACAATTTTACTCCTCCTCCCCCACTTTATTATTAATGTCAAAATTTACTTCTTTTTATATTGTATATTCATTAACAAATTTTTGGATTATAGGTATTCTTAATACTTTTGTCTTTTAACTGTTATACTAGGGATAAGAGGGATTTACTCACCACCATTACAATGCTAGAGTATTCTGAATTTGACTATACATTTACTTTAATAGGGAGCTTTCAAATGCTTTCTTGTTGCTGTTTAGCTTTCTTTTGTTTCAATTTGAAAAAGTCCCCTTAGCACTTCTTGTAAGTCAAGTCTAGTGACCAGTTCCCTCAGTTTTTGTTCTTTGGGCTTCATGAAGCTGGTTGCTCACCATAGATTTGGGAAAATTTCAGCCAATATTACTTTAAATAACTCTTCTGCCCCTTTCTCTTTCTCTTCTCCTGGAACTCATCTGATGAATACATTGGTTCACTTGATCATGTTCCATAAGTTCCATAGACTGTCTTCCTTATTTTTTTAATTCTTTTTTCTTTTGCTTCCTCTAACTGGATAATTTTAAATGATCTGGCATCAACTTCACTGATTCTTTCTTCTGGTTGACCAAGTCTGCTCTTGAAGCCTTCTGTTGAATTTTTTATGTCAGACAGTTTATTCGTCAGTTCCAGAATTTGTTTGGTTCTTTTTTTTTTTTTTTATGGTTTCTATATCTTTGTTGAACTTTTCATTTGTTTATGTATTATTTTCCTGATTTCATTTAGTTTTTTATCTAATGGATGACTGAACTTCTTTAAGATGATTGTTCGTTTTTTGTTTTTTGTTTTTCAGGCAGTTCAATAACATTTCTTTGGTGCTTTATGTAATTTGCTCTTTTGGTAGAATCATGCTTTCCTAATTCAATTGATCTTTGTATCCTTTTATTGATGCTTGCACATTTGAAGAAATAGTCACCAATTCTGGTCTTTGCAGATTGGCCTTGAAAGGAAAAGCCCTTCACAGTCAGCCCAGGCCAGATATTCTGGTGGGCCAAGTGGCAGGGACCATGGGTGGACCAGCTGCCAAGGGATCTGTGGGCAAACAGGCAGGTGTGGTGTTTCAGTCAGCAGGTAATTGGTCATGATGCTGGCTTCCATGAGCATGGCTGCTGTCTTCATTTCTTTTTCTTCTTCTTTTTCCAGGAACTGCATATTTGTAACTAAAGAACGTTAACCCATTTCTTATTTTCTTTTTTATATTGAAATTATTATTTTATTATTTATTTTAAATTCTAATTTAGTACATGATTATAGATACGAAGTTCAGTAAAGAAAGTATTCACTGCCTACATTTGTTTTCTGGCCACTATCATTATTTATTTCATCCCATGATTATTACCAAAAAAATAAAGTTAAATTAAAAATGCCAAATGGAGAAAGGAGAATGTTACAAATGACCTCTAGGTGTCAAATTTATGAGACATGAGAATGGTCTGGTAGTAGACCAGTGATCTTAGCCTTTACATTACACCCAAGCCAGATAAACAGAAACATGAAGGAAGAATGGGTCAGTCAGAAGGACAAAAGGAGCCAAGTAACTATAAACTGGCTGTATCAAGGCATAAAGAGCATGTCAGTGTGGTTAGAAAGTGGTTATTGAGGGAGACTGACTCAAAGTCCAAAGAAATTAGATCATGTAGAGTTTTAAAGACCATAGTGAGCCAGTAGGTTTACTCTAATTAAAAATGAGAAGCAAGTGGTGATTGGAGATTTTTAAGAAAGAAAGTTATAGGTTCTGATTTTCATTGTCAGAAACTTTAGAATCATCCTCTAAGCCAAGTCCTGTCAGTTTTTACTTCTAAAATTCAGGTAGATGATGTGACACATTGCACAGAGATGTTTCAAAGAAGCACTGGTATTTCTGTTATCAAATCTTTACTGAACTCATGACAACAATGAAGTTTTTTTTTTTAACAAAGTTTTATTGGAACACAGCCATGCTTACTCATTTATGTGTTTTATGATGGTTTTCATGCTAAAATGGCAGATTTGAGTAGTTGCAATAAAGACTGTATGGTCAACGAAGCCCCAAACATTTCCTATCTAACCATTTACAGGAAAAGAAAAGCCAACTCTTGATATAGAAAAAATTTTAAAGCCAAAATTTGTTTACTTGAAAGAATTGCTACAGTAACTACACCCGAGAAAGACTGATCACAGACAAAATAGAAACAAAAATTAAAAATATTAGGAATGAAAAAGTGGAGTTACCTGTAAAAATACAAATATTAGAAAATAATATGTTAATATCACTTTTTGGGAAGACAATTGACATATGGGATGAAATGAACAAATTTATCAAAAAAAAAACCTGCCAAGAAAGAAAAAATATTTCTGAATATCTATATTTCTACTTAGAAATAAGTGTTATTATTGATTACCCTGCATTAAATAAAAAGAGAACAACAAAAAAATCAGGTCCAGATAGCTTTGGAGAATAAAAATAGAGGGTGTACTTCCAAAGTCTTTTATAAAATATAAAAATAAGATAAAAATAAAATTTTGTAGCAATTTTATTGTGCGGTAACTGAGCACAAGAACATAATGTTTGCCAGATGTCTTAGTTCATCAACATCTGGGTATACTGCCTACTATTTTTCACTATCTATTTGCGAAATGCTGACTTAGGTTTTCACTAAACTGACTTGAAAAACAACCTTTCTTAAATATGATTTTAACCTCTAATCAATCTCTGTTACATTATTCAATTCTGGGCAAGGCATTGCTAACACTAGATATTCTAGAATCCTCTCCTCTGAATTAAACAAATAGTCCTTAGTTGAGAGTGGATTTATTATATGTTTATTAGCAGACTTTATTGAATGCAGCCTGCTTTTGAAAGGGGAATTATTACTTCTTAAGCTTTTCACAATATCACTTAAAGTAACTCATCCTTACTGAAAATTTATGAATCTAATGCAATATTGTCAATGGATTTAATAAATGCTCAAATTTTACATGCTTAAAAATTAACACCAAGAAACAAAGAGGATATGGTAACTCTTTTACTGTTTTGTTATTAAGAGGTTCTTGTTACTGATAGTTATACTGACCTCTCTGACAGGAATGTCATGGGAAATGTTTTATTAATGATTGAAGATCATTGTGAAAATATGAAGTGCCACATAAATACTGAATTATTCCCGACATAAGGAACTAGACTCTATTAGCTGTCCTAGCAATAAATGTCAGATCATGGGATTATTTCTGGAAAGTAGCCATTGTCTAATCTCTGTCCCTTTAGCCTTTTGAAGAAGCTAAGGGTACATGAGTTACTGTTAGTAAAACTGAATAAACTCTACGGGTTTTCTTTTACCTTACAGTACTTAATAGGATCACAGAAATATTAGATTAACAATCAATCAGGGAAGAAAGACCAGCAGGGTTAGAAAACAATGATGTGAAATTCCAAAAGTAGAACAAAAATGTCTGTACAATATAAACAGACCAAGGAATTCTGTTCAAAGAAATGCATACTTAATTATGAAAAGGATAAGGGGAAGATGGGCATTTTGGTTCCACATGATATGTCTCACAAGTGGATATCTCCAGAAATAAATAGGATTCTATGCAATAGGTATAATGATGAAACTTATAAACATGAGAATGTGTAAAAGGCGTACTATTCATATTTCCATTAGCAGAGAGGGCAAATAAACCTCCATAAATAACAAAAACAATCAACCAAATAAAAAATGAACATAAATTACTGCATTATAATTTAGAATGGTTTTAAGAAATTAGTTGAATGTAAGAAAAGTAAATCCACTTTTTGGAGATGCTAAAAACATTCTCTTCGAATATTCTGGAGCTACTTTTAAAATACTCATAGGGAAAGAAAGAAAACAATAGGACATGACAAAGTTACTATAAATCTGATTAAATCAGGTTTATGGTTTTCTAGTATTTTTAGGAAACTTAGAAAAGTGATAAGTATTATAATTTCAGTACAGGATATAAGTGTTAGTGTAAAGTTAAGAATGTTGCTAATTTGAGTAACATGGATGATAAGGCAAAAATGAAAGGAAATACACAAATATTGTATCATATTAAAGTTTAAAATGTTACAGGAGACATCTTCATGTCAGACAGCACTGAACCTCCACAAACTCACAAAACCTTCCTAATATACCAATTGAGTAAGTTTTAAGGACTAAATTAAAAAGGAAACAGGGGAGGAAAAATCAGGAACAATGTTCTGGAAACTGTATAGTGTGCCGAGGAGCAATCTGATTTGTGGGTTTGAACTCCCATAAGTTTCTGGAATTGGCTGTAACAAACATGTAAGTGGGGGTGAACTTGATATGAAAACAGGAAGATTGATTGACAGTATATCTAAAAGGAAATTATACCCATGTTTCACTTGCCTCATTCCATGCAGCCTGGGGATGATTCCACTTCTATACAGCAGAAACTAAGCATTATTCTCTGAAGAGGGTAATTAAAGGCCCTGGACTGACAGGTAACAGGTATGGTTGTTTAAAGGAAAGTTTACATACCAATATTATAAATGTTGGGACCCACTAATGTCTTTTCCTGCTACAATTGTACAACTTTTGAGAGCACTTAGCCAGGCATGTATTCTTCCAAGCTAGAAAACCTTACTAGCTCAAAGAATGACTGAAAGTTCTGACATAGAGGATTCCCTACTGAAATGGCTCAGCTAGGTGATACCTCGGTAATGACCACAGAAAAGAAGCCCCATCTGTAAGTGCAGAATTTTCAAACAGTGTTTTTATAACTCTGCTTTTAAAGATAAGAAAACAACCAGGGATCACTAGAACTTTGCTTTAAAAAACAAACAATGAAACCAAAAAGCCTCTATTGTAATAGATTGAGACTGCAATAAACAAAAAAGGATATAATAAAAACAGTTGGTAAAGATCAGAAACTGTTCAGGAAGATAAAATGGCCAGCTTCTGGGCATTAAAAAAAAGTTACAGCATTAGTCAAGTGGATGCCATTAAAAGCAATATTCAGAGGACAAAAAATAATTTGAGACATTAAATAAAAGAACAAGAAATCTCTAATAAAATAGAAAAGATGAAATGGAAATTATTAGAAAGTAACAAAAACAAAAAAATCAAACAATCCATCTGCAAAGTATACACAGAAATAAAAGAAGTTTTAGAAGAGAGAACATTGAGAGGAGTTCACAGAGCCAAAGAAAGGAAGAGTGACAGGCCTAGAGTGCCAACAAATGAACCAATGAAGACCTACAGCAAAGCATATCAACATAACATTTCAGAAAACTAGGAACATAATTTGATAGTTTATCACTCTCTTCATCCATACATGTCCCTCTTCTGCTTCCAAGACAGCTCACACTCCTTGAGTTTTTCTTATTCTCTGGAAACTCATTCTTAGTCTCTTTTTCTTTTTCTTTTCTTTTTTTTAATTTTTATTTTATATTGGTGCATAGTTGATTAAAAATGTTGTATTAGTTTCAGGTGTACAGCAAAATGATTCAGTCATACATATACTTGTATCTATTATTTTTCAAATTCTTTTCCCATTTAGGTTATTACAAAATATTGACCAGAGTTCCCTGTGCTATACACGTCCTTGTTGGTTATCTATTTTAACTATAGTAGTGTGTACATGTTAATCCCAAACTCCCAATCTTTGTACCCCTCACCCTTCTCCCCTGCTAACTATAAGTGCATTCTCCAAGTCTGTGAGTCTGTTTCTGCTTTGTAAATAAGATCATTTGTATCTTTTTTTTTTTTTTTTAGATTCCCCATATAAGCTATATCATGTGATATTTGCCTTTCTCTGTCTGATTTACTTCATTTACTTTACCTGGAGTAGGATAATCTCCAGGTCCATCCATGTTGCTGCAAATGGCATTATTACATTGTTTTTAATTGCTGAGTAATATTCCATTGTATAAATGTACCACATCTTCTTTTTCCATTCCTCTGTTGATGAACATTTAGGGTGCTTCCATTTCTTGGCTATTGTAATCAGCACTGCAATAAACATTGAGGTGCCTGTATCCTTTCGAACCATGTTATTCTCTGGATATATGCCCAGGAGTGGGATTGCTGGATCATATGGTAGCTCTATTTTTAGTTTCTTAAGGAAGCTACATACTGTTCTCCATAGTGGCTATACCAGTTCACATTACCACCAACAGTGTAGGAGGGTTCCCTTTTCTCCACACACTCTCCAGCATTTATTGTTTATAGACTTTTTGATGATGGCCATTCTGACTGGTGTGTGGTGATACCTTGTAGTTTTGATTTGCGTTTCTTTAATGTTTAGCAATTTTGAGCATCTTTTCATGTGCCTCTTGGCCATCTGTATGTCTTCTTTGCAGAAATGTCTATTTAGGTCTTCTGCCCATTTTTTGCCTTGTTTGTTTGTTTTTTTGATATTGAGCAGCATGAGCTGCTTGTATATTTTGGAGATTAATCCCTTGTCGGTCACATCATTTGCAAATATTTTCTCCCATTCTGTGGGTTGTCTTTTCATTTTGTTTATGGTTTCCTTTGATGTGCAAAAGCTTTTGAGTCTAATTGGGTCCCATTTGTTTATTTTTGTTTTTATTTCTATTACTGTAGGAGACAGAAAAAGATATTGCTGCAACTTGTGTCAAGGAGCGTTCTGCCTATGTTTCTCTCTAAGGGTTTTATAGTATCTGGTCTTACATTTGGATCTTTAATCCATTTTGAGTGTACTTTTGTGTATGGTGTTAAAGAATGTTCTAATTTCATTTTTTTACATGTAGCTGTCCAGTTTTCCCAGCACTATTTATTAAAGAGACTGTCTTTCCTCCATTGTATAATCTTGCCTCCTTTGTCATAGATGAACTGACCATAGGTGCATGGGTTTATTTCTGGACTTTCTATCCTGTTCCATTGATCTATATTTGTCTTTTTGTGCCAGTACCATACTGTTTTGATGACTGTAACTTTTTAGTATTGTCTGAAGTCAGGGAGCCTGATTCCTCAAGCTCTGTTTTTCTTTCTCAAGATTGCTTTGGCTACTCAGGGTCTTTTGTGTCTCCATACAAATTTTTAATATTCTTTGTTCTAGTTCTGTGAAAAATGCCATTGGTAATTTGATAGGGATTGCACTGAATCGGTAGATTGTTTTGGGTAGGATAGTCATTTTGACACTTGGTTTTTCCAATCCAAGAACATGGTATATCTTTCCATCTGTTTGTTTCATCTTCGGTTTCTTTCATCAGCGCCTTATAGTTTTTGGAGTACAGGTCTTTTGTCTCCTTAGGTAGGTTTATTCCTAGGTATTTTATTCCTTTTGATGTGATGGTAAATGGGATTGTTTCTTTAATTTCTCTTTCTGATCTTTTGTTGTCAGTGTATAGAAGTGCAACCGATTTCTGTGTGCTAATTTTGTATCCTGCAACTTTACTGAATTCACTGATGAGCTCTAGCAGTTTTCTGGTAGCATCTTTAGGATTTTCTATGTATAGTATCATGTCATCTGAAAACAGTGACAGTTTTACTTGTTTTTTTCCAATCTGAACTCCTTTTATTTGTTTTTCTTCTCTGATTACTGTGGCTAGGACTTCCAAAAATATGTTGAATAAAAGTGGTGAGAGTGGACATCCTTGTCTTGTTCCTGATCTTAGAGGAAATGCTTTCAGCTTTTCACCATTGAGTATGATGTTAGCTGTAGGTTTGTCATCTATTGCTGATTCTTCCTTCTTTCTCCATTTTGTTTTTAATGTTGAAGTGTCCCAGGGCTTAATACTCAGAACTTTTCTTTCTGTTTTCATTTCCTTGGTGTTCTCTTCCAGTCTCATGCATTTAATCTATATTTTAAGTTCCATGATTCCACTGGTAATACTGGCCTTTGTCTCAGCTTCAGCTTGCAAGTTTATCTGTCCAGCATCTCAACTCAACATGTGTAAAGATGAATTCCTAATTTTCTTTTTCACCTCAATCTGCTCCTCCTGAGGCCATGCCTCTCATTTTATGGCAACTCCATCTTTTCAAGTGTTCATCACAAAAACTGTGATGTCATGCTTGAATCCTCATTTTTTTTTTAATGTCCAATCACGTAGAAAATCCTGTTTGCTCACATTTAAAATGCATCTAGATCCGAGCACCTCTCACCATCTCAGCTGCTATCTCTGAGTCTGTTCTACCATCATTTTTTATTTGCTGTGAGCTTATCACTGTTCTTTCCACTCCTTCAGCTGCTGCCCAGCGTTCCATTTTCAACAGAGCAGCCAGGTTGATTTTTTTTTTTTTAAGTATGAGCATTTACCTGCTCACAATATTGCAATGGTTTCTCATTCCCCTCATAGATAAAACCAAAGTTTGTACAGTAGTTCACAAGGCCTTTCATGATCTAGCCATTTATTTTCTCCCACACCACATCCACTACTAACCTGTTAGCTAAATCTCTGGATTTAATCTAGATGTGTTCCAGCCAAAGAGGCCTTAACGCTCACCATTTTTTCTGCCTAGAATGATTTGACCAATGTATGTGCATGGGTGATCCTTTTATTTCATTCACTTCTTTGCTCAAGTGTCACTTTCACTGCGTGGCTCCCTATTTACATTGTATCCTACATTTCCTACAGGCAATTCCAGATATCCTATTTTCTGCTCCACTTTTTACTTTGGCCATAGTATTTATCACCTTCCAATACTCTCTTAAATTTACTTATTGTGTTTATTGTTTATATTCTTCTCTTTAATGTAAACTCCATAAGGTGAAGCATTTTAATTTATTTTTACTCACCAATGTATCTTAAATGCTTAGAAGATTGTCTAGCACATAATAGGCACTTACTGAATATTGTTAAATGAAAGAATGAAGCATTGCTGGACATATTCATGTGGTAATAACATTATAATGACTGAATAGTGATCTAACAAAATTTACAATATATCAGCTTTGAGAGGCTTGGAAGATGAAAAGTCAGAGAAATGGAAAAGGTAGAATAAACTCATGTATTTCACAGATTAATGTAATTAGTGATTAAAACATACAAAAAAGAGTAGCAAGATAAGCATGCAGTTTAGAGATGGGGAAAAAATGCCAAAAGGATCAGCTAAAATTGTTGAAAGCTATAGCTTGTAGGCAATGGAAAGTAATTTGATTCTGGGTCAGGCTGATTTTTTTTTAGAACTAAATAATTAACTCTGTGCAAAGGTAACTTAGACAGAAAAGAACATTAATTTTAAGATATTTCCATTAAATACAAGAATGGAAATTAATATTATAACTTTCAAACATATTTGAGGTCAGCAATGGAGAGATGCCAAGTGAGTTAGAATTTCCATCTTCCATAGTAGGGATCAATACTCTCTTATAAAATAAAAAAGTAGTGGTATTATACCATATAAAGGTATGGAGCTAATTCTCAAACAAACTAAAGTAGAAATTTAAAAAGAAAATATACCTTGAGAAATATGTGGAGAACTGGGTTGTCACATGTGCTATTGATTGTTATTCCTAAACTGCTCTATACTATTTGATACTAATATATTAAAAAATATGGACTCTGTTAAAATAGAAGTGTCTTTATATGTCACTTCACCATTTTTTCAGCCATTTTATATCAAGTCACCCTCCTTATATCTTAATTTTCAAGTATAAGAAAAATCTTATTTTCATTATTCATATTCAACAGAGTCATAGGAAAAGTCAAAGGACTCACCACTCCAATGACTTCCCTTTATCAGTGAATTCCAGTCTTCTGATTATATAGATTATCCAGTCTCTTCTGATTATATAGATAGGATGGGGTGAAGGAAGTGATGTTAAGGAGTTAGTGTATTTCTCAGCAAGGCTCGAGGGTGAGTGACACTGTCAGCTTCTGAGTTACTCTTTTTCAAGAGTTCCTATTGTCCTCAAATTTCAGAGTTGAGTCAAAAATCTCAGAAAAAAAATGAAATTTCTATGACTTCTACTATATATGTGTAATACATGTAACATACATTAGGAGGGACAGAATAAAGAGATATTGTGACCCACATCCTTTACTCTGGGTTCTAATATGTATCTTTTTACCTATGCACATTTAGGGGAAAAAGGTGAGAAGTGCTAATAAAAATTGACCAGTATCATGAGTTTATATTCTAGGACACACCTTCTATACCATTTATTTCATTTTTACAGAAGCTGCTCCCATAAAATTCCTCCTTTTATGAAAATGTATGTTTTCAAAAATTTTCCTAGCTCTGGAGATGACTTTGAAGTCCTGTCCAGTATACTCTTATGCTTTGATGGAGCAACTTGATATCTATATACTATGATTTTTTGAAGCAGACCTAGATTTCCTAATCTATATGCTTTGCTTTTTTTCATGTATTTCATAAATCTCATGATATCTATGAAAACTGTTAGAGATTTCAAATGCTTATCAAGCATTCATATTCTAAAGGGATATAGGTGTGCAGTAGGTCCAAATTATTTAACCTCTGTGGGATAATAATAGTACCTACCTAATAAAAATATTGTGATGATTAAATGAGTAAAAATATGAAGGATGTTTAGAACAGTATCTGTCATCGTTAATATTACCTGAGGATTTCTTCTTACTATTTTTTTAATGTGGCTTTATTCCTGCAAAGACATGTATTGGCTCTCTGAATCTTAGTTAATCCCGAAGTCTGAACCTTCAGAGATCTGTACAGTGCAAATTTTACCCGGCATCTTACAGATTGAGGGAAAAAAATGTTTTCTACAATGAATCAACTAAGTGTAGTAATGGCGTTATTATGTTTTGCTTCCAGAAAAACAATCCAAGGAACTATGTAGAAGGTAAATTGGTAAGTGGAAAATTGGACAGAGAAACTCTGGATATGAAACGCTTTATTCAATATATGGGAATAGAAAGAGGTCAGATTCCAAAAACGTTTCAAGCAAAAAGTAACGAATTTCAGAGTCACATATCCTCTAAAGATCTATTTCCATTAACCTGAGAAAGTAATACAGGAAGAAATAGACATGGTGAAGGAAGGTAAAATTTACTTAAGTTTGAACTGCCTGCAGAAGTTCTTCATAGAGAAATCCAAAATAGTTGAGGCACATCAAGATACTGATTGAGGGTCAAGTTATGACAGGATCCTGGGTAACAAATTTTAAACAGATGCCAGAGTTGGGCCATGCCAGGTGCAGGTATATTTTAGCTGGTATAAAGCATTACACTTGCTGTGATGGATAGATAACTGGGTATATGATAACCTGCTCCAGTTGTCTCTTGCTATTTGAGACAGCACAAAATGTAATGGCTTAAAGCAAAACAATGTATTATTTTCTATCATGTTTCTCTGAGTTGGCTAGGATCAGCTGGGCAGTTCTTGGTTGATGCCTTTCATTGTGAATACAGTTGAAGAGTAGTTGGGAACAGAGCCATTTTAAGTCCAACATGGCAGGATATCATCTCACATTGCTGAGAACCACTCCTGGTTGTTGGTTGTGAGCTCAGCTAGAGTTGCAGAATGCACTGTCCCTGCATGGATCCTAGTGTATCTTGGGCTTCCCACTGCATGATAGTTGGGTTCTAAAGATGTGTGTCGTAAGAGACAGAAAGTGAAAGCAGTCTGGGCCCAGAAGATGGAACTACATCATTTTCTCCATATTCAATGGGTGAAAGCAGTCACACAGTTTGCCCGTATTCAAGGGGAGAGGTCTCTTCACTGTAAGCGTGTCAAATAATTCATAATATTTTAATTCATCAGCCAACTTTAGAATTAAAATGATTACAAAACACTTAGCTTGGGCTTACCCTCTTTTCCCATGTTTTCAAAGATTTTTTTTTCATAGATTCACTGTTACCTTCTTTTTTCCTTGTGTAAATAAAGATAGCTAAGATGGCTTTGACCATTGTGGATGGAGCAGGGAGTGATCCCATGACCTCTCTAGTAGGCACCAGAGTGAATGGCCCTGGCCAGTAAGAGATAAAGAGAGTTAGGTCACTTCTGGGAAAGGTAGAAAGTGGAATATTTGAGATGACTTATTCATTTTGAGTTTTCTTTACCTCCACTACTTGACCCCTAAATTATCAGTTTGGAGCAAATATAATGTTGTGTAAAAAGTTAAGCTTGTGGCTTATGTATGACATCCAATGGCCTGGTATTAAATCCTTATCCTCCCAATTGCTAACTTGTACTGAATACTGTATTTCTTTAAGCCTCTTTTCCCATCTGTTAATAGTACCTAACTGGGCTTCCCTGGTGGCGCAGTGGTTGAGAGTCCGCCTGCTGATGCAGGGGACACGGGTTCGTGCCCCGGTCCGGGAAGATCCCACATGCCGCAGAGCGGCTGGGCCCGTGAGCCATGGCCGGAGCCTGTGCTCCACAACGGGAGAGGCCACAACAGTGAGAGGCCCGCGTACCGCAAAAAAAAAAAAAAAAAAAAAAATAGTACCTAACTATATTTGCATTTTATAGTAGGTCCTATGCTTTCTTATTTCATGTTAAATCAAAATCTCTGTAAATAAATTCTGGAAGGTAAATGTATTTCTCCCCAAAGTTTCAAAGTATGGAACATGGCCTAGTTCTGGGTCTTCTGATCCCTAGGTTGGGTCACTGCCTACACTTGCATTTATTCAGACTTTTAAAAAATTCATATTGTCACCTTTAATTTGCTAATTCACCTGCAAAATCTGTGGCTTAAAGACATTGTCTCCAGCCAAGTTCTTCTGGTGATCAGTATCAAGACTCAAGTTAAAGCTTTGGCTTTCACTAACACTCCCCTGACCGACACCACTGAAATTCATAAGTAAATGCTGTGACTTTGGCAAAAGTTCTGCATGTATTTAGATATCAGGCAGTATGTTTACTACTTCAAGGCAGTATAATCAGGTTACCATGGAGCTGGAAGAGGACAGTAGCATTAAATCACTGAAAGATTTCAAACTTACAGGCCTATAATCCTGGGTGTAGTGTATTGCCATCTTGGATAAATGGCTAAATAAAATTTTATAATCATTCTCATTTTCAACAGAAAGAGCAATTCATTGCAAATTATAAACTCTTTCCTCACGGCTTCCACAGTTTATGAAATTACTAGCAATGACACATGGCAAAAAAACAGGAAGAACAATTGTCAGAGAAGTTTTAATTAAATTAACATACCAATCTTCCAAAGCTTAATTATTTAAATTACTAACAGCACACTATGGAGGTGACAAAACAGTGTCTGAGACCTCAAGTAAAACAGAATGGTTTAATGGCAGTTATTTTGCCTTTTAAAATGCATTCTCAGTGAATATTTAAATGGAGAATCTAATTATTTGAGGAGGTCAATAGGTGACATTTTAGTAATCAATGCCTAGCCTTGTAAACTGACCTTGAGTTTATCCTAATTAAGTCAGTTTTCTCTGTTGTTTGACAGCTGCATGGAAGTACATAATGTTTATCTTTTTTTTTCAAAAGCAGGTTTTTTTTTTCTCTTTTTTCCCTCTATTGCATTGGGCTACATTATAGCAAAGAAATCTTACAATCACAGGTAAGAGTGAGGGTCCCTTGTGTTTACTAGTATGTCCCAATTTAATAAACGTGAGTTACTTTTTTTTCTTAATTCATTTTACAAGCATATGAGATTAGAGAATTTAGGGTCTGTATAACTGAAACAGGAAAGTAATGCGCATAAAATTATGGATTTTGTGATAGTTTTACATATACCTTGGAACTAGAAGTGCACATTCATGCTTCCTTCCGGAGGGGGATCAAAGACAAACTCAGGGAATGGAATATTAAAGTAATTGTGAATAAAGGTCAATTCAAAGAAAGGTAAGCAAGATGGCAGGGAGCTCATCACCTATTTGTGCATTTGAGAAGCCAAGAAGCGAGAACTTGCAGGTTACTCTCTGGATTAGCCTTCCTTGTGCGTGTATTTTGCTATTCCTGCATCTTGACAGGAGGTCAGTAAAATCTCCTTTAACCTGACAACACTTGTGTGGGACATTGCTGGGACACGTAATCCACCACCACTGCAGCATCTTTTGTTATACAAGAATATATTGGACTAAGAAAGAGATGATTGGGAAATAATCTTTCTTTTAGTTAGCTGTGATCTCCTCTTCTTCCCTAACTGCAAATGATTAAAAGGCCCAATTTTGTTCACTTAATAAATTTACTCAGATATTTCAAGATTACTTGGCTCTTAATAGTATAATATTCATCTACCAAATATGAAAACTATGAATCCTTAATTTTTTTAGTGGAAGAAAACTAAACTAAACCAAGTTTTTTAAATGTACATTGAGTGTTTACTTAAAGCAATAATATGACATATGTCTGTACTTGAAGAGTGCAGATCACTTAATAAATGTATGAGATATCTTTAAAAATAATTTATACTTTTCCTATCTTTGCCTTTATACATTTCCTAAGGAAAAAACAGGTGAAATAAGAAAAGTAGGGACTTCCCTTGTGGCGCAGTGATTAAGAATCTGCCTGCCAATGCAGGGGATATGGGTTCGAGCCCTGGTCCAGGAAGATCCCACCTGCTGCGGAGCAACTAAGCCCATGCACCTAGATCCCGTGCTTCTCAACAAGAGAAGCCACCACAGTGAGAAGCCCATGCACCACAACGAAGAGTAGCCCCTACTCACTGCAACTAAAGAAAGCCTGCGTGCAGCAACGAAGACCCAACACAGCCAAAAAAAAATATATATATATATACCTATATAAATAAATAAATAATTTTTCTAAAAAAAAATAAAAGGTAAAGAAAGTAAACAACTTTCATATTCCTCCAATAATAATTCTATCTTTAAAAGAATGTTCAAGCTGAAAGCTATTCAGGAAATTAGAAAATAAACATAATAGAAATGAACACCGACCACATTCCAGCCAGGCCTGTTATGAACAGAAGACTAGTCCATGCTAGTGTTTTCTCCATGACAAACTTACTTCCTTTTCCTACTGTCATTTTCAATATTATTGCCTAACTCTGGGCCTGTTTTTAATATAATCATTTCTCAGATATGCTACGAAGAAGGACATGGAATAGGCAAATACACTAACTTTTTCCTGTAAAGGCTGGTGATAGTTTATTGATACTCTTCTATTTTGATGGGCTTGGTTCTTTAGATCTCTTGTAGAAAGACAAAATTAAGGCAGACAGAAATTCATGACTAAATGTACAAGAATACAATAAGAAAACGTAATTCTTGAGAAAAAAGGCTGAAAAGAGTGGTAAAAAGGAGTGTGAACAAGATAGCATTATTTCTGTTATGAACGAAAGCAAAGAAAGTTTTCTTTATGTTTTCAAATTTAGTGCCAAAATATAAGATATTATTTGAGATTATACTTTTTAAGAGTAAAACTGTAGCAAACATTAATTAAAACGGACAAAACAAAATTTACACAAATGGCAAATAAGCACTTTAGAGTATCTATATTGTCCATATGTATCAAACTTCTAATAAAAATTTTCTCTAGGTTTTTGAGTTAAACAAGACACTGATTTCCTTGATCATCCAATATTTCTCCAATAAGCTTATAAAAGTTTGGAATTCTGAAATATTATCTTTATTTAAACATATACATTTTTAGTTTTAGTAGGATATTTACACACTACTGATTTACCAAAGAGTTTGTTTCTTCCTGTCTTCAATCTACTCACATACTGATAAAAGAATATATTCATCTCTGTGGGAAACTGTTTATTCCTCATTTTTAGCTCACTCAGTTTGGATGGACTTAACCTGTTCTCAATTTCACAAGCAGGCAATTTTTTTTTCCTAAAGGAACAAAATCATCCTATCCCCTTGACCACAGTTCATCCTATCATTAGTGTAAGAGAAAGACAGACTCAGGACACCTACTTATTCTTCCTACTAGATAGGAGGTTAAAGTGACACTACGCTTGACATTGCTGTAGCTACCCTAGGGCTAAGGGAAGAAGCTTGCTGAAAATAAGATCGACACAAGGAAAAGAACATAAGCTATGTGATGTAAAATTGCTTAGGAATGGAGTGGCCTCACTGTTAATGAGCTACTTGAGCATATCATGGAGTAAAATGATGTGATGAAGTACTCTAAGTAGATATCAGAAGATAATTCCAGGCAGAGGAAGCAGAACTGGTGTAGGTGGGAATGAGCTTATTGTCAAATTGGCCTAATGTCCAAAAAATAAAAGTTACTGTATATCTAAAATAGTGGGAAGGTAATAGAATCATGAGGAGGTGCAGATAACATCCATGCTTGTAGGTCATCGAAAGATTTTGATTTTATTCAAAAATAGGTAGTGACTAGAAGATTTTGAGTGGTGGAATGACATGATCCGATTTACATCTTTAACTTGATAGTCAGAAACCTAAATGGAGAAGAGTTCTGGGGTGGAGTAGGGAGAGTTGCAAGACAAACATGGAAGCAGGAAATCAGTTCAGAGGTTAGTGCAGCTTTCCTATTGAGAGAAAGGGTGCTGTTATTGAAATAAATAAATATTCAGAATAAGATGTGAATTGTGAAGAGTCTAGAAATGTGATGGCAATTACGAGGTCTTGTGTTATTTCCCCTGCCATCACATCCAAATATTAGCTGCATTAATGTGAAAACACAGAGGTACTGTTTAGGAACTACTGAACACTTTATGTTGTATAAGCTGTGGGGGGTGCAAGATATTTAATAAAGAAAAAAATGTCCATCACTGTACTCTGATTACACTTGCAACATTTTGATTAAATTGCTTGTATTAAATATGAGCTAGAAAATTGCTGATATAATATGAAACTTGAAAGTATGATCTAAAATGCGTTTAACCTGCAGAAAACTAATGAAGCAATTGATAATAAGATGGAATAATTCGGTATTTACATAGTTGCAAGTGGGCAGCTTCCAGACACTAAATTAGGAGAATTAGAACACTAAGTGCTATTTTTAAAACAGATTTTCTAACATGGGAAATCTAAGCAGTGTAAAGAAATTCAGACTGAATTATTTTTTAGAAATCACATAAGGACATGGTTATTGATACTATGTCTCTCTAAAATTAACTTGTTAAATGCATGCTTATATATTTATTAGGTTATAAGCTTTATAAATTGTATCTCTGGAATGAAATCAAAACATTGTATTTGTGTAGGTGCAATACTTAAAAATTTTTTTTTAAAAAATGTTTAAGGAGATGCAGTAAAATTAATTTTCCTCTAGTGGACTCGGGGAATATTTGTTTTTAGGGTTAAAAGAAAAATATTCTCCTCTAATCCATTTTAATCTCAGAGAAAGATGATTAATGGGTACTTGTGCATTTTTGAACTAGGAAATTGATCTTTTATATCTTCCCTCACTTAAGAACATCACCAGCTCCAAAGCATGTACATCAGCTTTGTAAGGATATAAAGCCAATCATACCTCACATCTTGACATCTCAGAATGGCAATCATTCTCATACCTATTTAGTTAACACAGAATACAGAACACAAAGATTCTCATGGTTAGGACCATCTTCATGATGTATGATTAAGCATTAGTGGCCATTCTGGATATGCAACCTCTCTCTCAACTTTATGGAGGGGTAAAACATATCAATTATCAGTTTTAGTTTTGTTTCATATATATGTGTATATATATGAAAATATATACAGATTGTTTCATACATACTTTATTTACATATATATAAGGTGAGATGTAATTCCCATAGCATAAAATTTACCTTTTTAAAGTGTAAAATTTAATGGTTTTTAGTACCTTCACAAAGTTGTGTAACCATCACCACTATCTAATTCTCCATTTTTCACACCCCAGAAGGAATGAGGTACCCATTAGCACCTATTCCATATACCCCTCTTCTGCCTGGCAACTGATAATTTACTTTCTATCCCTATAGATTTGCCTATTCTGGACATTTTATATAAACAGAATCCTGCAATATCTGGCCTTTCGTGTCTAGCTTCTTTCACTTAACATGATATTTTCAAGATTCATTGTTACTGTAGCATCTATCAATAATTCCTATATTTTTATGACTGAATAACATTATTATATGGATATACCATATTTTATTTATAGATTCATCAATTGACAGATATTTGGATTGTTTCTACCTTTTGGGTATTATGAAAAGTACTGCTGTAAAAATTTGTACACAAGTTTTCGCGTGGACCTATGTGTTCAGTGTTTTTTGGTGGACTTTCTGGGAATTGCTGGACCATTAAGTAACTTTATGGTAAACATTTTGAGGAATTTTCAAATCGATTTTCTAAACAGCTGTAACATTTTATACTCCCACAAGCAATAAATGAGGGTTCCAATGTTTCCACATCCTTGCCAAAACTTTTTAATTTGCATTAAAAAAAATTATAGCTCTCCTAGTAGGTCTGAAGTGCTATCTCATTGTGGTTTACGTTTGCATTTCCCTAATAACTAATGGTGTTGAATATCTTTTATGTGCTTATTGGCCATTTGTATATCTTCTTTGGATAATGTTTAACCCAAGGGCTTTGTCCCTTTTTTAATAGGATTGTGTCAAGAGTTGAGTTAAACTACTCCATGGTATTACTGCTTTGGTGTCCATTTTGTTTGGCCAAGAAACCTGCAGTGACTTTAAACTGACACTAGCCCCTTCATTCGAGCACATGCCCTAAACAGCAGCCTGCAGAATCACAAGCAAATGTAAGTTCCTTATATGATTTCCCAGCAGCCCTTGTGATTAAACAGTCTCTTCTGCCTTCCACTGCCATTTGTTTATGCTCCCCTAGGTAAGACCTCCATATAACTTACCAAAACCCTGCTCTTTTAGTTTGAATTAACCAATCCAGCCCTAGCCCAGGAACCCCAAGGCACTCTATCCATAGACTCTAATAAACGCATGTGCTCTGGGTCCTGCCTCTCTCTTTCTGTACACTGTCTTGATCTCCCCTTCAGGTCCCTCAGATTATACCAGATACTCCCTCCAGGACTTGTGAGTAATAAACTTCTCTATTTCAGTTCCTCTTGTGGTCTTTTGTTGAATGGTGACGTACCGTCTGGCACCTTCTCCTCCCCTTGATAAAAGTTAACTTGACAAATTCATAATAGGTTGCTAGTCTTACAACTTCTGTCTGTTTTCATATCTAAAACAGAGTTTCTTATAGACAGTATACAGAGGGATCTTATGTTTTAATCCATTCCTAAATCTCTTCCTTTTAATTGAAAAATTTATTACATTTACTTTTAAAGTAATTACTGTTAAGGACTTCTTTCTGCCTTAGCTATTTGATTATTGTATGTTGTATATTTTTTTGTTTCTCAATGTCTCCATCACTGTCTTTTTGTAATTAGTTAATTTTTTGTTGTGTAAAATTTTGATCCCCCTCTACTTTCCTTTTATGTGTGTGTGTGTGTGTTAACAACACAGTTTGAATTCTACCAACTAAATTTCAATAGTGTACATTTTGTTCTTATACATCTCCTTCTTAGCTCCTTTATATTGTTATTCTCACAGATTAATGCTATATATGTGTGAATATTAATCTAGATTTATAATTATTTTATGTATTTGCCTTTCAGTCATATAGGAAATAAAGAGGAGTTATAAACTAAATGTAAAATAATACTAACATTCATATTTACATATACAGTAAGTCTGCTACATGAGATCCATTCTGAGAGCACGTTCCTAAGTCCAATTTGTTCATTTAGTCCAAAAAGGTTAGCCTAGGTACTCAGCTAACACAATCAGCTATATAGTACTGAACCATGATAGGTTTATAATACTTTTCACACAGAAGTAAAGTACACAAAAGCACAACCACTTGTAGAGGTTGCACGAATGTGACAATGTACTCCAGACATGTGAACTAACTTACGTGACTGGATATCTGAATGCACATTCGCATCTTTGAAAGTTCACAACTTGAAGGTTTGTGTGTAGGGGACTTACTATACAGTAACCTTTATTAAAGTCCTTTATTTCTTAATATGACTTCAGATTACTGGCTAGTATCATTCCATTTCTGTGTGAAGGGCTGCCTCTAGCATTTAATATATGAGAGGTCTACTAATAATAAAATTTCTTAGCTTTTGATTATCTGAGAATGTTTTAATTTTTCTCTCATTCTTGAAGGATGGTTTTCCAGATACAGAGTACTTGTTTGTCTTTTGTTTGTTTTTGTTTTAAACTTAAAACACTTTATGTCATCCCATTTCTTCTGGTCTCCATGATTCCTGGTGATAAATCAACTTTTAATCATACTGATGGCCCCTGGATGTATGATTCACTTTTCTCTTGCTGCTTTAAAAATTCTCCTTGTTTTTGTCTTATGGTGATTTGACTATAACATGTCTATGTATCAGACTCTTTGAGTTTTTCATGTATGGAGTTCATTGAGCTTCTTGGATGTGTGTATTCATAGATTTCATCCAAGTTGGAATGTCTACATCCACTATTTAGTCAAATTTTTTCTGCCACTTTTTCTCTTCTCCTTCTGGAACTCCAGTGATCCATATATTGGTGCACTGTGTGGTACCCAACAGGTTCTGTGGTTCTGTTCATTTTTTCTTAATTTCTTTGCCTGCTCTTTGGAGTGTCTTATTATCTTCAATTTTCCTGATTCTTTATTCTGCCTGCTCAAATCTGTTGAATACCTTTAGTGAACTTTTAATTTTAATGATTTTACTTTCAGTTCCAGAATTCTATACTTTAAGGCCCAGAAATTCTATTTAGCTCTTTTTACAATTTCTCTTTGTTAACATTCTCTATCTGTACATACATCTGTTCCCTAAGTTTCTTTCTTTTCCCATTTTTTTTTCCTAGCACACTGAGCATATTTAAGATAGTTGATATAGGTTCTTTGACTAGTAATGTCAATGTCAGAGCTTCCTAAGGGATGGTTTGTGTCTTTTCCTGTGAGTGATTCATATTTTCCTATTTCTTTGTACACTTTGTGATTTTTAAATGATAACTGGATGTTTTGAGTATCATTAATGTGGTAACTCTGGAAATCAGATTCACCCCCTCATCAGGGACTGCTTTTTTTTCACTTGTTGAGGGATGCAGTCACCCATTTGTATAGTGGCTTTCCAAACTAATTTTGCCAAGTCTGTATATATTGTTGTGATGGATCACTGATGTTTCTGTTCCATTATCTCTTCAGTCAGGCTGTTACCTACAAGGGATGTCCTTAAATGTCTGGAACCATAAATAAATGTATAAATAATTTAATTACAAGTGTGTTGGTTTCTTTGAATCTTACAGTAGATAGTGCCGGGGAAGCTGCTGCCAGCAAAACAAAAGCACGAGCCTACACTGATGCATTGAAAATGACAAATTCACCAAAACACACAACCCCAATTTTGGAGGACAAGGTTTTTACTCTCCATTCTTTTCTTTCTTTAAATTGAAGCATAGTTGATTTACAATGTTGTTTTAGTTGCATGTGTACAGCAAAGTGATTCAGTTATACATATATTCATTATTTTTCAGATTCTTTACCCATATAGGTTATTACAGAATATTGAGTAGAGTTCCCTGTTCTATAAAGTAGGTCCTTGTTGGTTATCTATTTTATATATAGTACTGTGTGTATTTTAATCCCAAGCTCCTCATTTATTCCTCCCTACTACATTTCCCCTTTGGTAACCATAAGTCTGTTTTTGAAATCAGTGAGCCTGTTTCTGTTTTGTAAATAAATTCATTAATATCATTTTCTAAAATTAGATTTCACATATGAGTAATATATGATATTTGTCTTCCTCTGTCTTACTTATTTCACCTAGTATGATAATCTCTAGGTCTGTTCATGTTGCTGCAAATGGCATTGTTTTGTTCCTTTTTTTATGGCTGAGTAATATTCCGTTGTACTGTGTACCACATCTTTTTTATCCATTTATCTGTCAATGGGCATTTAGTTGTTTCCATGTCTTGGCTATTGTAAATAGTGCTGCAATGAACATTGGGGTGCATGTGTCTTTTTGAATAATGCTTTTCTGCAGATATATACCCAGGAGTGGGATTGCTGGATCATATGGTAGCTCTATTTTTAGTTTCTTAAGGAACCTCCATACTGTTCTCCATAGTGGTTGTACCAATTTACATTCCCACCAACAGTGTAAGAGGGTTCTCTTTTCTCCACACCCTTTCCAGCATTTATTGTCTGCAGACTTTTTGATGATGGCCATTCTGACCGGTGTGAGGTGATAACCTCATTGTAGTTTTGATTTGCATTTCTCTCATAATTAGTGATGTTGACATGATATTTTCATGTGCTTTTTGGCCATCTGTATGTCATCTTTGGAGAAATGTCTATTTAGATCTTCTGCCCATTTTTGATTGGGTGCATTTCTCTAATAACTAGTGATGTTGAGCATCTTTTCATGTGCCTGTTGGCCATCTGTGTGTCTTCTTTGGAGAAATTTTGGTCTTCAGCCCATTTTTATTGGTTTTCTTTCTTTTTTTTTTTTGATACTGAGCTGTGTGAGCTGTTTGTATATTAGTATATTTTGGGAATTAAGCTCTTGTCGGTTAAATCATTTGCAAATATTTTCTCCCAGTCTGTAGGTTATCTTTTTACTCTCCATTCTGACACCAGCCATTCTAAGAATGTAGGCCACCATCCTTATGGCCAGAGTAAACCTGAGAAATGGTGAATGGTAGCAGGTTTACACATTCTTCTCTCTTACCAGAGTTATGCAGACTCTCTCTTCATCAAGCACTCCCCTGGTTGCTCTAAGTGTCTGATCAGGTTCTGGAGTTCCAAAATAGTCGATTCTTATAATTTTTACAACTTAATTGCTGTTTTGGTGTTAAGACCGACTCCTGGAACTTCCTAATCTGCCATTGTTTGTGATGTCACACCCACATTTTAGTTTTTATTTTGCTAACGACTAAAGATGTTGAGCTTTCTTTCATGTGATTATTGATCATTTATAAATTTTCCTTGGAAGAATGTCTCTTCAAACTTTTTGCTCAATTTCAATTGAGTTGTCTTTTTATTGTTGATTTGTAAGATTTCTTTATATAGTTTGAACACTGGCCTCTTATCAGACATGTAATTTTCAAATATCATCTTCTATTCTGTGGATTATGTTTTCACATCCTTGATTGTGTCTTTGAAGCACACTTTAAAAATTTATTTTTAATTTTTTTTTTTTTTTTCCAGTACACAGGCCTCTCACTGTTTTGGCCTCTGCCATCGTGGAGCACAGGCTCCGGATGCGCAGGCTCAGCAGCCATGGCTCACAGGCCCAGCTGCTCCGCGGCATGTGGGATCTTCCCAGACTGGGGCACGAACCCATGTCCCCTGCATCGGCAGGCAGACTCTCAACCACTGTGCCACCAGGGAAGCCCTATTTTTAATTTTTTAATTGAATTATATTTGATGTACAATATTGTAACTTTCAGGTGTACAACATAGTAATTCACAATTTTAATGGTTATATTCCATTTATAGTTATTATAAAATATTGGCTATATTCCCTGTGTTGTACTATATATCCTTGTAGTTTATTTATTTTATACATAATAGTTTGTACTTCTTAACACCCTTCTCCCATCATGCTCTTCCCACTTCCTACTACCTACTGGTAAGCACTAGTTTGTTCTCTATATCTGTGGGTCTGTTTCCTTTTTGTTATATTCACTAGTTTTATTTTTTAGATCCCACATATAAGTGATATTATACAGGTTTTGTCTTTGACTTATTTCATTTAGCATAATACCTTCCAAGTCCATCTATGTTGTTCCAAATGGCAAAATTTTATTATTTTTTATGGCTGAGTAGTAGCCCATGGTATGTATGTATATGTGTGTGTGTGTGTGTGTGTGTATAAACACACACACACACACATATACACATAACACCACATTTTCATTATCCATTCATCTGTTGATGCACACTTTGGTTACTTTCATATCTTGGCTAGTGTTAATAATACTACAATGAACACTGGATTGCATGTATTCTTTTGAATTAGTGTTGTCATTTTGGGGCGATATATACCCAGGAGTGGAATTACTGGGTCATATGGTAGTTCTTTTCTCAGTTGTTTGAGAAACCTCTATTCTGTTTCCCATAGTGGCTGCACCAGCTTACATTCCCACCGACAGTGTATGAGGGTTCCTTTTTCTCCACATCCTCGCCGACATTTGTTATTTGTAGTCTTTTTGATGATAGCCATTCTGTCAGGCGTGAGGTTATATCTTATTGTGGTTTTGATTTGCATTCCTCTGATGTCTAATGATGTTGAGCATCTTTTCATGTACCTGTTGGCCATCTGTTTATCTTCTTGGAAAAACTGTTTATTCAGGGCTTCTGCCCATTTTAAAATCAAGCTGTTTTTTTGATGAGTTGTGTGAATGCTTTATATATTTGGATATTAATCCCTTATCAGTCATATTTGCAAATATTTTCTCCCATTCCTTAGGTTGTCTTTTTGTTTTGTTCATGGCTTCCTTTGCTGTGCAAAAGCTTGTACATTTATTTTTGCTTTATTTACTTCACTTTAAGAGACATATTTTTAAAAAATTGATTATGTCAAAGAAGGTTCTGCCTATGTGTCCTTCTAGTCCCTTTCCAGCCTTAAATTTAGATCTTTCATCCATTTTGAGTTATTATTGTATACAGTGTTAGGAATGTTGTAATTTCATTCTTTTACATGTTGCTGTCCAGTTTCCCTAACACCAGTTATTGAACTGCCTGTCTTCTCTACATAGTATATTCTTGCCTCCTCTGTTGTAGTTAACTGACCATAAGTTTGTGGATTTATTTCTGGGTCTCAATTCTGTTTCATTGTTCTATGTGTCTGTTTTGGTGCCAGTACCATACTGTTTTGATTTCTGTAGCTTTGTAGTATAGTGTAAGTTAGGGAGCATGATTCCTCTAGTTCTGTTCTTCTTTCTCAAGATTGTTTGGACCATTTGGAGTCTCTTGTGTGTCCATACAAAATTTTAAATTATTTTTTCTATTTCTGTGAAAAATACCCCTGGTATTTTGATAGGAACTGCATTGAATCTGTAGATTGCCTTGGGTGGTATGGACATTTTAACAGTATTACTTCTTCCAATCCATGAACACAGTATATCTTTCCATCTGTTTGTGTCATCTTCAATTACTTTCACCAGTGTCTTATAGTTTCCAAATACAAGTGTTTTACCTCCTTAGGTAGGTTATTCCTAGGTATTTTATTGTTTTTGATGTTATTGTAATGGGATTGTTTCCTTAATTTCTCTTTCTGATAGTTCATTGTTAGTGTATATAAAAGGAAAATAGATTTCTGTGTATTAATTTTGTATCCTGCAACTGTACCAGATTCAGTGATGAGATCTACTAGTTTTTTGGTGGCATCTTTAGGGTTTTCTCTGTATAGTATCATGACAGCTGCGAACAGTGATAGTTTTACTGATACTTCTACCTTTCCAATTTGGATTCATTTTGTTTCTTTTTCTTGTCTGATTGCTATGGCTAGGACTTCTAATATTATGTTGAATAAAAGTGGTGAGAGTGGGCATCCTTGTCTTGTTCCTGATCTCAGAGGAAATGCTTTCAGATTTTCACCTTTGAGTATGATGTTAGCTGTGAGCTTGAATATATGGGCTTTATTATGTTGAAATATGTTCCCTCTATGCCCACTTTCTAGAGAGTTTTTATCATAAATGGATGTTGAGTTTTATCAAAAGCTTTTTCTGTATCTATTGAGATGATCATATAGGTTTTAATCTTCAACTTGTTAATGTGGTGTATCAGACGGATTGATTTGCAGATATTAGAAAGAAATTTTTTTGATGCAGCTAAGTTTATTAATTTTTCTTTTGTTGATTGTGTTTTGATGTTGCATAAAAGAAACCATCATGTAATCCAACAACAGAAAGATTCAGGTGTATTACATTTTCTAAGGATTTTTATAATTTTAGTTCTTATAATTTGATTCATCTAGAGGTTTATTTTGTATATTGTGTAAGGTAAGGATTCAACATCATCATTTGCATATATACAATATGTATATCCAGTTTCTCAGAAACATTTATTAAAAACTATTATTTCCCTATTGAATTGTCTTGATACCCTAGGAAAAATTAATTAAACATAAATGAATGACTTTATTTTTACACTGTAAATTTTATTTAATTGTTGTATGTCTATCCTTATGCTAATCCATGAAGCCTTGATTTCTGTGACTTTGTCTTAGGTTTTAAAATCAGGAAGTGAGACTTCTAAATATTTTTGTTTGGCTTTTTAATTTGTTTTTCAAGTTCTGACTATTCTGTGTATTCTGCAATTCTATATGAATTTTAGTAACAGATTAGAAATTTCTGCAAAAAATCACCTGGAGTTTTGATACAGTCTGTGTTAACTCTGTAGATTAATTAAGGGATTTGCTATCTTAACAATGCTAAGTCTTCCAATCCATGAACACAATATGCCCTTACATTCATTTTAGTTTTTAATGTCTTTTAACAGTGTTCTGTAGTTTTCCACATGAAAATCATGTACTACTTTTATTCAATTTACTTCTAAATATTTTATTTTTTGATGCTATTATAGATGAAAATGTTAAGTTGGTTTTATTTTCTGACAGTTTTTGCCAGCATATATAAATGCAATTTAGTTGTTTATTAATCTTGTATTCTGAAGTTTTGATAAATTTCTTTATAGGTCTAATTATTTTTTGAGGATCCTTATGATTTCCCATACACAATATCATGTTATCTGTGAATAGTGATAGTTTTAGTTCTTTCTTTTCAATTTAGTTGCCTTTTATTCCTATTCTTTTTAATGGCTAGAACCTATATTACAAGACTTGATAAAATAGATGCAGTGAGAGCAGACATTGTTGTCTTGTTCTTGACCTTAAGGGAAACAAATCCAATCCTATTAAATGTGATTTTAGCAATGTGTTTTTTAGAAATGTGTTTTCTTTATTTCCTTATTTTCTCCTCTCTAATTTTTTTGGTTGGAACCTACAGAATAATTTTGAATTGAAGTAGCAAGAGAGAACATTCTTGTCTCGTTCCTGATTTTAGGAAGAAAACTTTTGTTTTTTTACTGTTAATTATCAAGTTTGCTGTGAGTTTGTCAAAATTTGTTCATTGTTTATTAAGACCATTTTCATGGTATTTTACATTTATATATTTTCATGTGTTGAAACAATCTTGTATTTCTTGGACAAATCCCACTTGGTCATAGCGTATAATCCTTTTAATATTGTTCTGGATTTGGCTTGTACACTTTATTGAGGATTGTTACATCTATATCATAGAGATACTGTTCTATAACTTTCTGTTCTTGTCATATCTTTGGTTTTGTTATCAAGGGAATAGGGGACCCATAGAATGAGATAAGAAATGTTTCTTCCTCTTCTGTTTTTTGGAAAAGATTAAGTATCAGCATTAATTCATCTTAAATATTTTGTATAGTTTTACAGTAATCTTCTTGTCTAAGTGTTTTCTTTGTAGAATATTTTTTGATGACTAATTCAATCTCATTACTTACAGGCATATTCAGATTGTCTTTTTCTTGTTGAGTTAGTTTTTGTTGTTTGTGTTCATCTAGAAATTTCCCCATTTCATTTAGATTTTCTATTATTTTTGGAATATAATTATTCATAGTGTTCCCATATAATCCCTTTTATTTCTATAATGTCAGTAGTAGTGTCCCCTCTTTCATGTCTGATTATAAAATTAGAGTCTTCACCCTTTTTATCTTGGTTAGTTCATCTAAATATTTGTCAGTTTAGCTGATCTTCTCAAAGAACTAACATTTAGTTCTGTTGAATTCATCTTTTATTTATATAACACCTATTCTGTTATCTCTGCTCTTGTTTTATATCCTTTCTTCTGTTTGCTTTGGGATTAGTTTACCCTTATTTTTCTAGTTCTTAATTGAGAACATTAGGTTATTGATTTAAGAAAGAATTTTAAAAATAACATTTATAACAATAAATTTCTCATAAACAATGCTTTATTAGCATCCAATAAGTTTTGATGTGCTGTATTTTCCTTTCCATTCCTCTCAAATTATTTTATGATTTCACTTGTGATTTCTTATTTTACCCAGTAGTTATTTTGGAAAACATTATTCAGGTTCTCATAATTTCTTCTATTATTAGAAGAACATATATGATTTTAATTTATTTTAAATTTATTGAGACATTTTATGACCTGACATATAATCTAAGAGAATATTCTGTGTGCACTTGAGATGAATGTGTATTCTTCTGATGTTGCTAGAGTGTTCTGTGGATATGTGTAAGTCTATTTGGTCTGTAGTGTAGTTCAAGTCTTCCAAACCTTTATTGATCCTTTTCCTATATAATTAATCCATTATTGACAATGAGGAATTATATGTTTAGATGTGACTTAAATTATTTCCCTTTAAGTTTATATTTCTGGTTTATGTACTATGGAAATCTATTATTAGGTGCATATATGTTTACAAGTCTTACATAATTTAATGAAATGAGCCCATTAACATTAAAACCCCATGTATCTAGGGACCCCATTTGTCCCTAGTTACAATTTCTGTGCTAAAGTCTATTTTTTTCTGATATTAGTCGCTCCAGGTTTTTTTGATTACTGTTGCATGAAATATTTTTTCTATCATTTTATTTTCATTCTGTTTGTGTCTTTGAGTCTAAAATGTGTCTCCTGAAAGCAACATATTGTTAGATTTTGTATTTTTATTCATCCTGCAGGTCTTTTCTGTTTGACTGTAAAGTTTAATCCATTAAAATTTAACATAATTACTAATGAGGTAGGATTTATGTCCTCTATTTTGTTATTTGCTTTCTACCTGTTTTATGTCCCATTTGTCCCTCTGTCCTTCAATTACTGCTTTCTCTTGTATCTCAAGGGTGTTTTTCTAGTTTACCATTTTCACTCACCTGTTATTTAATTCACTATGTTTTTTCAGATATTTCCTTAATGGTTGTCCTAGCTCTTAAAATTTACATCTTAAATTATAACAGTCTTCTTCAATTAATACTAACATTTTCCATAGTATACAAAATGTTTTTCCTTTATATTCATTGTTTCTTTCTTATTTGTGTGGCTATTGCCATACCAGTTACATCTTTATACACTACAATGCAATCAACAAAGATTTATAAATATTGCTTTTTTGTAGCTGTCATTTAATTCATATAGGAGAAAAAAGAGCTGCAAAATCTATGTATATAGTTACCTTTATTGGTAACTTTGTCTTCCAGTGGATTCTATGAATTGTCTAGTGTCATTTATTTCAGTGTGAAGGATTCCTAATATTATCAATTGATATCAATTATCAATTGATAATTATCAATTATCAATGCTAGCAAATCTGCTAGCAAGGAAATTCTCAGTTTTTCTTTATCTGAGAATCCCTAAATCTCTCCTCTGATGGATAGGTGTTCTGGATATAAAATTTTTGGATTACAAACTTTTGTTCCATTACATTGACTATGTCATCCCACTGCCTGCTGGCTTTTATAGTTTCTGTCATTTTTCGTCAAACTTGTGAACTTTTGGTCCATTATTTCTTCAAATATTCTTTCTATGCACTTTTCTCTCTCCTTTCCTTCTGTTCATCACAATAAGTCTATGTTGGTGCATGTCATAGTTCACCACAGATCTCAGAGACTCTTATATTTTTCTTAATTCCTTTTTCTTTCCATTTTTTGGACTAAAATAATTGAGACTATCTGAGTAACATAATCTGTTATTGATTAACTGAGATAATTGAGATGATCTCAGTTGAGCTCTCATCAAGTATGCTGTTTCTTTCCTTTGCCAAGTAAAAATTACTCTGGAGGGCTTCTGATGAATTTTACGTGCTAGTTATTATGCTTTTAACTTCTTGAATTTCTATCTGGTTCTTTTTTATGATTTCTAATGCTTTATTGATATTCTATATTTGATAAACATAATTCTTTGCTTTAGTATTAGGTATGTTTTCTGTAAGTTCTTTGAACGTGTTTAACTGATTCACTATCTTTGCCTAGTAAGTCCAACATCTGGCTTCCTAAGGGACAGTTTTTATTGACTGTTTATTTTCCTTGTATGGGCCACGGTTTCTTTTTATATTTTGTGTTTTAAAATATATTTGTTAAATAATATAATATGGCAATTCTGGAAATCAGATATTTCTCCCTCTAGCATTTGTTGTTTTTTGCTGTTTGTTTAGTGACTTTTCTGAATTATGTAAATTTTTGTAATTGCATTGCCACTTAAATTTCTGCTTGTTTACCTTATTGGGCAGCTAATGCTTTTATAGAGAATCCCTTAAATGTCTGTGATTAATTAGGCTTCCATTCTTTGCTGAGGATTTCTGCACATGGACTATGTCTTGCATGCAACCCTCAGCCAAGCACTCAGAACTTCACATGTGCATAGCCTTCTAGGAATATGTCAAAGCTATTCAAAGCCCTGTATGGACATCTCATTTTCCCAGCTTTTCCATTTAAGTCTTTTTGTTAGTCTATTGTTTGTCCCAGTTGTTACTGCCTCAGACATCGGTAATGTTAAACAATTGCCATTGATCGTTTTCAACAAATGCCCACCAAGAAAATTTATCTTGCAATTGGTTAACTCTGACTTAAGTCAAATAAATACAAGCCTTTTAAGTGCATCTTTTAGGGAATTACCAGACAGGTCAAATATTGACGAGAATGAGGCTTTGAAAGAGCTCTATCCCATTTGCAGGTTTAATGTTGTCATGCTGCTGCTTTTCACTGTAATTTTAGGCTGTTGGTTTTTTACTCTAGAACATAGAGAGAGGGATGATAGTAGGACAAGATAAAATACACAATGCTGAATGCCCGATGCATTCATACCTAGGTTTCTTTACCTGGGGTCCTCAGCCAACGTCTTCCTTAGGCACCACCTTATCACGGGAGCAGGGGGATATACCTTGAAGACACGTTTCCTGAATCTGACTCAATACTCAGTACTTCTCTACCTGTAGCCCTCTCTTTTCTTCCTACTATCTTATCTCCCCCTACCCCCAGCCTCAGGGTACATAAATCTGCAAAAACTTTTTGTTTAAGGATCCCTCCACAGTGAGAGGATTCCTTCATGTCTCTGCTGAGCCATCTGACCCTTGACTGGCAAACCATTTGTTGGGGGAAAACGAAATGGGGTTGCTTGTACTTTCTCCTGTTTAGATTCTTGCTTTTTTCATGGCAGTAAGCGATTAAAGCCTTAACTTTCATATTGGCTTTTTGTTTTTAATCAATTACTCCAATATTTGGCAGCTCAGATCCTTCTCCAGCTCAACTGTGTGCCAAACAATACAATTCTATGTATGTAGAGATCTATATATATTTCTAAATGGTATTCACATTACGTTAAGCATGAGTTGATTAGAGTCAGAGACATCAGTATTCATTACCACATGTATCATTTTAGCATCCTTCTCTATCTGTAAATTCCTATTCCCAAAGTGAGGAAACTGATTCCTACCATTCTCCACCCATTTACTTAATTCTTGAATGCTAGTATATGTGTATTTTAGTATCAGAATTATTAACCCACACCCCACTTGATAGTCATTTCTAGTTGATAGAAATGACTATCATCTAGATACAGTTCTTATGTGCAGTTTTCTTTACCTTTAGTCTTATGGATTACACTCATTTCCAAAGTCACTTGGATTGCTAATCTCTTGTACACTTTCCAGTGAAGTTATTTAATGCATTTCTAATACAGTTATTGATTTCAATATTCTGCATTCTATCCTGGAATCCCCTGATCTTCTATAGGACTTTAACATTTTTTCATACGTTAACGTTCAATTTTTATGCTCTAAAAGTCTGAGTATTGACAAATCTGTAGTTTCATGTAATCACCATTACTGTCTTATGCACATAGTCTCACCATAGTAAAATTCTTCTGCATTTCCCCTATTCAACCTATTCCCACATGCTCATGGGGACCCATGCAGCCACTGATCTGTTTACCATCTTTATAGTTTTACCTTTTCCAGAATATCATGTAATTAGAATAATAAATAGTTCTTACTACTCCACATGCCTATCAGCAACTGGTATTGCTAGTTTTTGGATTTTAGCAGTTGTAATGGGTATCTTTGTAATAGGTACATGTGTTATATTATTGCTGTATTTTCAAATCCCTCACGAGAAATAATTTTGAGTATAATTTCATATGATTAGTTACCATTGAATATCTTTTTTGGAGAGGTGTCTATTAACATATTTTGCATGTTTGAATTGAAGTTTTTGGTTTCTTACTGGTGAGTTTTTTTTTTTTTTAAACATCTTTATTGGGGTATAATTTCTTTACAATGGTGTGTTAGTTTCTGCTTTATAACAAAGTGAATTAGTTATACATATACATATGTTCCCATATGTCTTCCCTCTTGCGTCTTCCTCCCTCCCACTCTCCCTATCCCACCCCTCCAGGCTGTCACAAAGCACCGAGCTAATATCCCTGTGCCTTGCGGCTGCTTCCCCCTAGCTATCTACCTTACTACGTTTGTTAGTGTGTATATGTCCATGACTCTCTCTCGCCCTGTCAAAGCTCACCCTTCCCCCTCCCCATATCCTCAAGTCCGTTCTCCAGTTGGTCTGCGTCTTTATTCCTGTCTTACCCCTAGGTTCTTCATGACATTTTTTTCCCCCTTAAATTCCATATATATGTGTTAGCATACGGTATTTGTCTTTTTCTTTCTGACTTACTTCACTCTGTATGACAGACTCTAGGTCTATCCATCTCATTACAAATAGCTCAATTTCATTTCTTTTTAAGGCTGAGTAATATTCCATTGTATATATGTGCCACATCTTCTTTATCCATTCATCCGATGATGGGCGCTTAGGTTGTTTCCATCTCCGGGCTATTGTAAATAGAGCTGCAATGAACATTTTGGTACATGACTCTTTTTGAATTTTGGTTTTCTCAGGGTATATGCCCAGTAGTGGGATTGCTGGGTCATATGGTAATTCTATTTGTACTTTTTTAAGGAACCTCCATACTGTTCTCCATAGTGGCTGAACCAATTCACATTCCCACCAGCAGTGCAAGAGTGTTCCCTTTTCTCCACACCCTCTCCAGCATTTATTGTTTCTAGATTTTTTGATGATGGCCATTCT
Source organism: Delphinapterus leucas (assembly GCF_059928025.1). Lineage (NCBI taxonomy): Eukaryota > Metazoa > Chordata > Mammalia > Artiodactyla > Monodontidae > Delphinapterus > Delphinapterus leucas. Next base: position 37,742,135 of record NC_143129.1, read on the forward strand.
GACTGGTGTGAGATGATATCTCATTGTAGTTTTGATTTGCATTTCTCTAATGATTAATGATGTTGAGCATTCTTTCATGTGTTTGTTGGCATTCTGTATATCTTCTTTGGAGAAATGTCTATTTAGGTCTTCTGCCCATTTTTGGATTGGGTTGTTTGTTTTTTTGTTATTGAGCTGCATGAGCTGCTTGTAAATTTTGGAGATTAACTCTTTGTCATTTGCTTCATTTGCAAATATTTTCTCCCATTCTGAGGGTTGTCTTTTGGTCTTGATTATGGTTTCCTTTGCTGTGCAAAAGCTTTGAAGTTTCATTAGGTCTCATTTGTTTATTTTTGTCCTTATTTCCATTACTCTAGGAGGTGGGTCAGAAAGGATCTTGCTGTGATATATGTCACAGAGTGTTCTGCCTATGTTTTCCTCTAAGAGTTTGATAGTTTCTGGCCTTACATTTATGTCTTTAATCCATTTTGAGCTTATTTTTGTGTATGGTGTTAGGGAGTGATCTAATCTCATACTTTTACATGTACCTGTCCAGTTTTCCCAGCACGATTTATTGAAGAGGCTGTCCTTTCTCCACTGTACATTCCTGCCACCTTTATCAAAGATAAGGTGTCCATATGTGCGTGGGTTTATCTCTGGGCTTTCTATCCTGTTCCATTGATCTATCTTTCTGTTTTTGTGCCAGTACCATACTGTCTTGATTACTGTAGCTTTGTAGTATAGTCTGAAGTCAGGGAGCCTGATTCCTCCAGCTCCTTTTTTCGTTCTCAGGATTGCTTTGGCTATTCGGGGTCTTTTGTGTTTCCATACAAATTGCGAAATTTTTTGTCCTAGTTCTGTGAAAAATGCCAGTGGTAGTTTGATAGGGATTGCATTGAATCTGTAGATTGCTTTGGGTAGTAGAGTCATTTTCACAATGTTGATTCTTCCCATCCAAGAACATGGTATATCTCTTCATCTATTTGTATCATCTTTAATTTCTTTAATCAGTGTCTTATAATTTTCTGCATACAGGCCTTTCGTCTCCTTAGGTAGGTTTATTCCTAGATATTTTATTCTTTTTGTTGTGATGGTAAAACTGGTGAGTTTTAAGAGTTCTTTGTATATAGGTACAAGTTCTCTATCAGACACGTTTTGCAAACATTTTCTCTCAATATGTGGCTAGTCTTTTCAACTTCTTAATAGTGCCTTTGCAAATAGTAGATTTTAAGTTAATAAAGTTAAACTTATTAATTTTTCTTCCATGTTTTATAATTTTGGTGTTGCATCTAAGAACTTATTTAAAAGAGTCAACGTCTCACAGATTTTTCTCTTTATTTTTTTCTGGAAGTTTTATAGTTTTGCATTTAACTTTGGGTCTATGATCCATTTTGAGTTAGTTTCTGTGAATGGTGTAAAATCTGTTCCTAGATTTATTTATTTTTTTTGCTTTTGGACATCCAATTTTTCTAGAATTACTTGTTGAAAAAACTATCCTTGCTCCATTGAATTGGCTTTGCTACTTTTCAAAGACTAGTTCACTGTATTTGTGTGAGTCTGTTGCCATGGGTCTATGTGTCAATTCACTCCTGTTGATTACTATAGCTTTATAATCACTCTTGAAACTGGAGAACGTGAGTACTCCAAATTTGTTCTTCTTGAGCATTGTGTTGGCACTTCTAAACCTTTTGCCTTTTAGTGTCAACTTTAAAATCATTCTGTCTACAATAATAATTACTGGCCTATTCAGATTATCTATTCCTCCTTTTGTGTGTGTTAGTAATATATATCTTTTAAGGAATAAGTACATTTTATCTAAGTTATCAAATAAGTTTGCATACAGTGTACATAGCGTTCTATGTCTTTCCTTTTAATACCTGTGGAATCAGCAGTGACGCCCCCATTTCATTATTTTAATTTTGATACAGGTAATCTGTTCTCTCTCTCTGGCTAGAGGTTATCTATTAATTTTACTGAACTTTTCAAAGAGCCAACTTTTGGTTTCCTTGATTTATTGTTTTCTGTTTTCAGTTTCATTAATTTCTCCTTTAATTTTTATTACTCCTTTTCTTCTTCTTGATTTAGACTTAAATTTCTGTTCTTTTCCTAGCTTTCTAAGATGATCACTAAGATTATTGATTAGTTCTTTCTTGTTTTCTAATATATGTATTTAATGGTAAAATTTTTCCTCTTAGCACCACTTTTACTACATCCCATAATTTTGATGTTCTATCTTCATTTTAATTTATTTCCCATTTAAAACATTTCTTTTGAGATTTCTACTTTGTAGTGTCAAGTTTTATTTAGACATGCTTTATTTAAATCATATATATACATATAATGTTTTAAATTCACTTGTAGTACAGATATAACAGATTATTCTCTCTCCCTTATCTCCTTTACTACATTGCTGTCATTTGTTTCACATATTTTATGATATAATCACCTAATACATGATTATTATAATTACATTAAAATTATCTTTTAGATCAATTAAGAATAAGAAAAAAATAATTAATTTTCTCTTCATTTATTCTCCTTGTCCACTATTTCTGATTAATATAGATCTGAATTTCTGACCTAATTATTTTCAATCCTGGAGAACTTTTTAAAATATTTTTTCCATATAAGTCTGCTGGCAATGAGTTTCTTCAGTAATTTATTTACTTATGCTTTTTTTTAATAAAGTCTTTATTTCTCCTTCAATTTTGTTGGATAATTTTACTGGTTATAGAATTCTAGGTTTTTCTCAGTACTTTGAATATTTCATTTTATTCTCTTCTTTATTGTATGGTTTTGGGGGGAAGCCCCATGAGTTTCTTATCCATGTTACTCTAAATGTATGTATTTGTTTTGAGTGTATTTGTTTTCTCTAATTCCTTTCAAGATTTTCTTTACATCTGGTTTCCTACATTTTGAGTATGATAACCCTAGAAGTACTTTATTGTTGTTTAATTATTTGGATTCTCCTTTTTTTTCTTTTTTTTTTAGGTTCACTGTCTTACGGTCCTTGCTTTTAGAATATTCTCAATCAGCATTAATTCAAATAATTCTATGTTCTTTTTTCTCCTTATAGTATACCAATTATGATTATGTTCCACCTTTGTAATTGTCCCACTGTTTTGGACATTGCATCCTTTTATTTAAATTTTCTTCTATTTGCATTTCAGCTTGTGAAGTTTCTATTGACCAAGCTCACTGATTATTCCTTTAACCATGTCCATCCTACGGATGAGTCCTTCAGAGTTATGGGTACGATACACTGCTTTTTATTTCTAACATATATTTTTGATTCTTTTTTAGAGTTTTCATGTTTCTGTTTATAGTATTCATCTCTTCTTGCATTTGATCTACTTTTTCATTAGAACCTTAAACACATTGAACATTGTCATTTTATCTAGCTGATAATTTCAACATTTATATCATGTGTAAGTCTGGTCCTTAAGCTTGTTTCTCCTTGCAGACTAATTTTTCTGGCACTTTAGAATGTCTTTTAATTTTTTATTGAAAGTAGGACATATATCAGGCAATAGGAACTAAGTTACATAGGCCACTAAAGTGAGGATTTATGTTAATACAGATAGAAGTTGGACCCCTTAATATTTTCTGTAACTAGAGATTCCAGAGACTTCATTTTGTGTCCTTGCTTTTATCTTAGTTTTGGGCTTCTCTAATTACTCCTCCTCAGTGAGTCTGCATCTTGGAATGTTTCAGCTATAATCCACTGTTACTATACTAGAGCAATGTTGGTGTGGTGGTATGGTATGAGGGAAGGAACAAGTTCTATAATCTTATAATTAAATCTCAGTGTTTCCAAAGGCCTGTGTCTCTGAGCTGTGACCTTTACAAGTGTTTCTTTATTTGAATAGTTTTTTCTTCTTCCCATTTATGTGAGACAGAAAAACTAAATGGGGCTGTTTTGGGATAAATGTTCTTCCCTAGGTGGGATAAGACTATAGTTAAGTCTTTTCTTATGGATTAGCTCATTGTTATAGAGACTATTCTGTGCATATTTCAAAATGCTTAGTGCTGTAATGGAATAATGGCCTCCCAAAGATATCAGGTCTTAATTCATGGAATCTGTAAATGTTATCTTATAAGGAAAAGGGCTTTTTGCAGACATGACTAAGTTAATATATTGACATCAAGAAGATTATCATGGATTTTCCAGATGCATCTTAAATTCAATTATATGTGTCATTATAAGAGAGGCATATAAAAGAGGCGGCAATGTGGCCACAGAAGCAGAGATTGGAATGATGTGGTCACAGTTAAGGAATGTAGCAGCTACCAGAAGCTGGAAGAGGGAAGAAATGGATTCTCCTCTCATGTCTCCTGAAGGAGCGTGGCCCAGGTAACCCTTTAATTTTAGGTCAGTGAAATTGATTTTCAGCTTCAGTATTTCAGAATTGCAAGAGAGTAAATTTCTACTGTTTTAAGCCATCACATTTGTAATAATTTGTTATAGCAGCCCTAAGGACTTACTTTTCCCACTCCCAATCCTAACACCAGGAGGAAATTTTTCCTGACTCTTTATTGTGAGAACTTGTGTGTATTTCTGTAGGTTAAAGGCCACAAAAATTTTGAGATTCCCTTAAAACTGTAGCACCCGGGAGTTTCTCACTCACACTGGTTCCATACTCAGTCTTTAGCAGTTCAGCAATATTATGATTAAAAGGGCCCTACCATTTTATGGCTCCCGTAACTTTTTTCTCCAGATAAGAAGATCTTTGCTGTGACTACGTGGGTTCACCTGTGTTTCTAGACTTTGGAGTGGTGATTTGCCCTGTAAGCTCTAGTCCATGTTGAGTCCAAAAAGATACATTGGTTTTCAGGGTTTTTGTTGTTGTTGTTGTGAGTATTAAAGGTTTGATTTCAATATTCTTTATGTGTTAGGACTGAAACCAGAAGTCCTGTTAGATATATATTTTAAATTGTAATTGAAGTAAGTAATGAGGTAAAAGCAAAAATGGTAACATTCATAAAATAGAAAAAATTTTAGTAATAGATTGTCTGAATTCAATCTAAAGCAAAAGGAATGGAGCTGAGAAATGATTTATTTTGTGAAAATTATTATATCATGCTTTATAATTACATACTTATTTCATTTACAAATTTTATCAAAGTTTAGTCCAATAAATTATCTTCCTTTTGCCATTTGATAATCTATTGTTTGATTTTAAAACTCTAATAGAGTTTTACATTTCTCCTGAAATTGTTTTGTAAGTTTATTGATATTATTGAGCTATCTTAGCTGATACTGTATAATTAAAATGTGGGTTTGCACTCTTTAAGCATTTTATGCGTGACTGCACTGTGTGATGCTCTTCTATAAACTGTGAAGAAAATGAGCATTTAAATATTTGCAAATTTCAAGTTTTATTTCTGCAAAGAGAATATAAAACAGTTAAAAATAATTAAGAAAATAATTCAGTGAATCTGTCTTTAATGAGCTTGTTTTTATTTTGTATATTTATCTTTCACAATCAATTAATACTGAGATGCAAATTGTTAGCCAAATAGCAAACACATTTCATTTGCAAAGTGATCTCCATTAATACTAGTCAAAATGTATTATAAATTGCAGTTAGTACAAGCCTTTTCTATTTTAATGATCAAGTTAACATTAATATTTCATATTTTTTGATATGTACTTTGTATCATTGCCAATGTTATTCTTGTCACAAGTAAGGACACCAGTGGGCAAAAATCATTCTACTTTCACTGATAAATTATAAAGATTTGTTTCATCAAAACTATAAAATGTTTCACTCAGCCAGACAGTGTGGTATCTTGATTACATAACCCTTTGCTGAGTTTTGACATATGAATGTACCTGTTGAAGAGTACACTTCATATGTTTACAGATTGTTGCATGGTGACTGTACCGTAACCAAATACTTATTCTCTGTAGTTTTTTTTCTTTTTTTTAACTTTGTTCTAGTGACAGGAAATTTCCTAGGTGCTAGTGTTGCAAAGAGTAATAAGATACTTGTCACCTTGAGGCACACTAGAGTAAGTAGATACACTCATTAACAGATCTTTCATGTAATATATTCAGTGCTATGAATGACAATGCAAAGGGAAAAGTGAGAAGTACTATGGAGAGGCACTAAGCTTTGTGACTATTAGAGAAGGCTCATAGAGGATATTCAATGTCAGTTGAAACCAGAGGGATGAACAGTTCATTAGTTTCCTAGAGCTGCCATAACAGTTTGCCACAAACTAGATGACTTCAAACAACAGAAGTTTGTCCTCTCACAGTTCTGGAGGCTAGAAGGCTGAAATGAGAGTGTCAGCAGCACTATATTCTTTCTGAAGTTTCCAGGGAAGAATCCTTCCTTGCCTCTTCTTAGCTTCTGGTGGTTTGCTAACAGTCCTTGTCATTCCTTGGCTCATAGCTACATCATTACAATTTTTGCCTCCATCTTCACATGACCGTCTTTTCTCCGTATGATTCTATTCTTTGCATTCACATATCCTTCTCCTTTATCTTACAAAGACACTAGTCATTGGATTTATGGTCCATTCTTATCAAATATGACCTCATCATAACTTGATTACATCTGCAAAGATCCTATTCCAAATAATGCCACGTGTGCACATTTAGGATGGTTTGAATTTTAGGGAGAATTATTCAACCCAGTACAGTTCTTCCATTGTTTCCTCCAAATTTTCATTATTTCTATATACAAAATATATTCATACTATTCCATTGTCACCAAGTCTTAATCCATTCCAGTATCAACTCTAAGTTCAAAATACCATCTCAATATAATTAATTCAAAAGTCTCAAATTGTATATCTTCTAAATAATTTAAGTCAGACATGGGTGAAGCTCTGATATGGTCCATTGTGGGGAAAAATTGTTTTCTACTCATGGACCTGCCAACCTATAAAAAAGTTATCTGCTTTCAAATTATAATGGGGGATATGTATAGGGTAGATATTCCTACCTTAAAAGGGATGAATAGGAAGGAAAAAAAAGTCAAGGGTCTCAAGGAAGTCCAAAACTCAGTATAGCAATTTCTGTTAGGTGCCAAGACCAGAGAATAACACTCTGTGGCTCAATGCTTGGTCTCCTTACCCCACTAGGGCAGTGGGTCCACCCTCTTGACCCTATCCAGTGGTAGTCCTACTTACTCAAATATATTAATAAAGATTAATATTTTACAGGTCAGATTTATTATAATATTGATTCCTTATTTCCATTTTATATGCTAGGAATTGGCAATAGGCAGCTCTAGGAACCTTGCAAGAAGACTATTTTTCTCACATTGCTTATTTCACTTTTACTAGTTTTATTTCAGGAACAATTAGTCTACTCATGTTTTGTAATTATTTTCTCCTTTCCTGAGTTAAGGTCTGTGATGTGAAATTTTGTTACATGTATTATAAGAGAAAAACATTCTATTGTCAAATAAATGTAGAAAATGTGGAATAATAATAAACTAATCTACTTTCTCTTCCCTTGGCCTTTGTGTATGATAAACAACAAATCAGTTTTACAAGAAGTATTTTCTTTATAAAGCTACTTTAAAAATCACATACATCACTGTTTTGTGAGATATTATTTTTAACCACTTTCTTGTTTCCAACATGATTATATCTGATTTATACTAATATATTTATCATAAAGTGGAAAATATCAAATTACAATTGTTAAACAGTACATTTTTTCTTTTTGCAAAATTGTAGTCACTAAAAAAAGTTTTATCCAAAATTGTCTTCAGTCTCCTATTTTTACTAAATATGCAATGCATACTGACTTATAGATAATTTATGTGCTAAGTATTGTTAAAATAAAAAAGAGACCAAAGTTGAAAACTCCCTGAAAAGACAAAACCGATTTAGCCATACAAACAAAGCTTAATTACTAGCTTGACCTGACTCATTTCTTGTTTCTGCTTCTGCAAATCATAAGCAAGACTTAAACTTCTTCTCAAACTTGATAAGAGGTAACAACTAACCAATTCCCTATCACTTAAATTCTAATATTATAACCAATCACTGAAGAATAAGCAGTCACTGTCTTCTCACTAAACTGCTTTATAACAATTGCCTATGAGCCTCTATGTTTTGCTTTGAGTGTGCTTGGTTTGCAAACTATATTTTTGGTGTGTGCACAACAAACTTTTACTAATTACTACTTCAGTGATTCATTGGTTTTACTTCTGTTATCTCTGAGCTTTTGACAGTATACTTATGAATTATTTTAATTCTCATAGGATCCTCTTGATAAGTCATACAAGGGAGTGTGGCGTTGTTACTCCATAACCAGCTTGTTATTGTTACTTTTAATTTTTAAGGTAAGACCTATTAACAATAATACTAAATCAGGGGTTTGGCATAGAGATATTAAAAAGGTGTACACTGGATAATATTCCTAAACTATGTCTCCTTTATAAAGAAACAAAATCTCTTATAAAGTAAGAATAAAATAAATTATTGATTAATATGTTAAAATAGTGACTGGTTTCCTTAAATTCTCTTTCTGATCTTTTGTTGTTAGGAATGCAAGAGATTTCTGTGTATGGTTTTTATATCCTGCAACTTTACCAAATTCATTAATGAGCTCTAGTAATTTTCTGGTAGCATCTTCAGGATTTTCTATGGATAGTATTATGTCATCTGCAAAGAGTGACAGTTTTACTACTTCTTTTCCAATTTGGATCATTTTATTTCTTTTTCTTCTCTGATTGCTGTGACTAAAACTTCCAAAACTATGTTGAATAATACTGGCAAGAATGGACATCCTTGTCTTCTTGTTCCTGATCTTAGAGGAAATGCTTTCAGCTTTTCACCACAGAGATTGATGTTTGCTCTGGGTTTGTTGACTATGGCTTTATTATGCTGTGGTAGGTTCCCTCTATGCCCACTTTCTGGAGAATTTTTATCATAAATGGGTTTTGAATTCTGTCAAAAGCTTTTTCTGCATCTATTGAGATGATCATGTGATTTTTATTCTTCAAATTATTGATGTGATGTATCACACTCATTGATTTGTGGATAATGAAAAATCATTTCATCCCTGGGCTAAATCCCACCTGATCATAGTGTATGATCCCTTTAATGTGTTGCTGGATTCTGTTTGCTAGTATTTTGTTGAGGATTTTTGTGTCTATGTGCATCAGTGATATTGGCCTGTAATTTTCTTTTTTGTGCTATCTATCTTTGTCTGGTTTTGGTATCAGGGTGATGGTGGCCTCATAGAATGAGCTTGGGAGTCTTCCTTCCTCTGCAACTTTTTGAAAGAGTTTGAGAAGAAAAGGTTTCCTGTAATTGATTTCTAATCTCATAGCATTGTGGTCAGAAAAGATGCTTGATATGATTTCAATTTTCTTAAATTCATCAAAAGGAATTAAGAAAATAATACCACTTACCATGACATCAAAACGAATAAAATACCCAGGAATAACCCTACCTAAGGAGGCAAAAGGGCTGCACAGAGAAAACTATAAGATACTGAGATACAGATGTAGAGAACAGACTTGTAGATACAGGGGGAGGGAAGGGGAGGGTGGGATGAACTGAGAGAGTAACACTGAAATATATACACTGCCATGTGTAAAAGAGATAGATAGTAGGAAGCTGCTGTATAGCACAGAGAGCTCAGCTCGGTGCTCTGTGATGAACTAGAGGGGTGGGGTGGGGATATATGTATAAATATAGCTGATTCACTTTGTTCTAGAGCAGAAACTAACCCAATATTGTAAAACAATTATACTCCAATAAAAAGAAAAAATATACTGATGAAAAAAATCACAGATGACACAAACAGATGGAGAGATATACCATGTTCTTGGACTGGAAGAATCAATATTGTCCAAATGACTATACTGCCCAAAGCAATCTACAGATTCAATTCAATCCCTATCAAATTACCAGTAGCATTTTTCACAGAATTAGAACAAAATTTTTTAAAATTTGTACAGAAACACAGAAGACCCCGAATAGATAAAGCAATCTTGAGAAACAAAAAAGGAGCTGGAGGAATCAGGCTCCCTGACTTCAAACTATACCACAAAGCTACAGTCATCAAAACATTATGGTACTGGCACAAAAAGAGAAATATAGATCAATGGAACAGGATAGCAAGTCCAGAGCTATATCCAAGCACGTATGGTCCCCTGATCTACTGCAAAGGAGGCAAGAATAGGCAATGGAGAAAAGACATCCTCTTTAATAAGTGGTGCTGGGAAAACAGGACAGCTACATGTAAAAGAATGAAATTAGAACACTCCCTAACACCATACACAAAATAAACTCAAAATGGATTAAAGACCTAAATATAAGGCCGGATACTATAAAACTCTTAGAGGAAAACATAAGCAGAACACTTTCTCACATAAATTGCAGCAAGATCTTTTTTGACCCACTTCTTAGAGTAATGAAAATAAAAACAAAAATAAACAAATGGGACCTAATTAAAAGATTTTGCACGGGGACTTCGCCAATGGTCCAGTGGTTAAGACTGCACTTCCACTGCAGGAGGCACGAGTTCGATCCATGGTCAGGGAACTAAATTCCTGTATGCTGTGCAGCACAGCCAAAAATCCCAAAACCAAAACAAAAAAACTTTTGCACAGTAATGGAAACCATAAACAAAACGAAAAGACACCAAACTGGAGAAAATATTTGCAAATGAAGTGACAAAGGACTAATCTCCAAAATATACAAACAAACAGCTCATGCAGCTCAATATATATTAAAAAAAAAACCCAATCAAAAAATGGGTGGAAACTCTAAATAGACATTTCTCCAAAGAAGACAAACAGATGGACAAAAAGCAAATGAAAAGATACTTAACAACACTAATTCTTAGAGAATACAAATCAAAACTACAATGAGGTATCACCTCACACTGGTCAGAATGGCCATCATCAAAATATCTACAAACAATAAATGCTAGGGAGGGTGTGGAGAAAAGGGAACCCTCCTCCACTGTTGGTGGGAATGTAAATTGGTACAGCCACTATGGAGGACAGTATGGAGTTTGCTTAAGAAACTAGAAAGAGAGATACCATATGATCCAGCAATCCCACTCCTGGGCATATATCCAGAGAAAACCATAATTCGAAAAGATACATTGCACCCCAATGTTCACTGCAGCCATAAAAGTAGTATGAAATAATATCATTTGCAGTGACATGAATGGGCCTAGAAATTGTCATACTGAGTGAAGACAGAGAAAGACAAATATCATAAGATATCACGTACCTGTGGAATCTAAAAAAATGGTACAAACGAACTTATTTACAAAACAGAGATAGAGTCACAGATGCAGAAAACAAACTCATGGTTACTGGGGTCGGGGGGGATAAATTGGGAGACTGACATATACACACTACTATATATATATATATATAATAGATAACTAATAAGGACTTACTCTATAGCACAGGGAACTCGTCTTAATACTCTCGAATGACCTGTACAGGAAAAGATTCTAAATAGGAGTGGATATATGTATACGTACAACTGATTCACTCTGCTATACAGCAAAAACTAATACAACATTTTAAATCAACTACACTGCAATAGAAATTTTTTAAAAATCACAAATATGATAATGGCAAAGTGTTATACTTTTAATAAATGATTAGGAACCATAAAAAATACATTATGGAACACAGTTTGAGGTCAATTTCAGTTAAAACGAACAGGGACAACACACATATTCTACTTGCAGAAAAAGATAGTGAATGGTTACATGAAGTCAAAGCAATGAAATTTCCTAATTAATGCAGCTGCAGTTAAGAAATCTCCCAAACCTTCAATTCATTAATTTATTTATTTTTCCAAATAAATTTACTATTTAAAGTTTTACTCCATTCGAGTAAGAAAGGGAGGGAGTGGGGGAGAGAGGGAGAGAGACAGAAAGCTCCATTAGCTTTCAAGTCTACCAAATATTGCTTAAAAGAATCATAAAAAGTAGTACTATAGTATCCTATTAATGCATCCCTCTGTTTTCACAACCTTGCAACTTTAGTCTAATCAAATTTGAATGATAAGGTATAAGATATAGCCTGATCTAAGTTCTGCCTTACTTTCCTTGTTTTATTTAGTCCTGGATGAAAATTATTCTCATTTTAAAAATGTTTCTTAGTATTGTGTTTTGAAGATATTTAACCACTTTTCTTCTCATGATGGACTGACAAGTAGATTAATGTAGACACTTGGTGCCCAGGGGTCTTGATTTTATATCAATTAAAGGAATTTGGGATAGAGAATAGAAAAGATAGAGGAGACACAAATCAATGGTGAAGATAAAACAGGCTAGTTGGAGGCACAAGGACGTGAGATTTCAGATGTTTCATGTTAAAGTAATAGTACTCCTCATATCTTAAGCCAAGTTGTTGTAATTTAAAATGTGTCCTCCCCCCCACAAATGTTGGAGTCCTAATCCCCAGTGCTTCAGAGTGTGACCTTATTTGGAGATAGTTTTTACAGAGGTAATTAAGTTAAAATGTGGTGGATAGTGTAAGCCCTAATCTAATATGGGTTGTATCCTTATGAAAAGGAAAAAAATTTGGACAGAGAGACAAGTACAGAGAGAAAATAATGTGAAAAGACACAGAGAGACAATGGCTGTCTTTAATGTAAGGAGAGAGGCCCTTAGAAGTTACTAACCCTGTTGACACCTTTATCTTGAACTTCCAGGCTCCAGAACTTTGAGACAATAAACTTCAGTTGTTCAAGCCACCCATTCCTGATATTTTGTTACGGCAGCTCTAGCAAACTATTACACAAGTGATCCATCTTTCAGACAAACAAGAAAGAAAATTTCCTTTTGAGGCTACTTTACTTTTTTTCCTTTTTATAGGAACACAGGGAAAACAAAGCACACTTAGCCTCTAAGGTCAGCTGATTAGTGACTTACAAGCTCTGTTGTCATTAGAGTCCTTTACAAATTATGTCATAACATCCAACACAGAATTAATTAAACAAAGATAACAGCCAAAGTCATGGTATGAAAATAGTTGAAGCCAAGGAGGATAAGTTTTTATTACCGAATTTCTTCTAATTATTTTTATTGTGAGAACTAAAATGAGTTAATTCATGTAATATGATTAGAATAAGTGGCCAAAACATGGTAAGTGCAATGTAGGCATTTGCTATTATTACCTAATTGGGATCCTGAATTTTCTTACGCTAATGTATTGGTCAGAGCGATCGAACTAAAATTTGAAATTATTGTGGAGAAGAAGATGGTAGAGTAGGAAGATGTAAAACTCACCTCCTCCTACAAAAACATCAAAAATATATCTACATGTGGAATGATTCTCACTGAAAACTAACTGTAGACTGGCAGAAAGACTCCTGTACAGCCAAGGCTGTAAGAAAGATCCACACAGGATTAGGTAAGGAAGGGAAGAGAACTGATCAGATTTGGACCTGTGCACCTGGGAGGGGACTCAGAAGAGGAGGGAGGTTACACAAGTGGAGATCTCCCATAGAGAGTGATTGGCTCAAGTCACATACTGGGTGCCCCAGGGCTGGGGTCTGACACCTGGTAAACAAGCCCACTTGGCTGGTTGGAGGACAGGTGGGACTAACAGGAGAGCTGTGGGAAGCCTGGACTCTGCTCATGAGAGTGCACACATGCTTGCTTACTTCTGAAACAGGGTGGAGAGTGGATTGAAACTGCACAGGATGCAGGCTGGTTTCCTAAGACCACCCTGGCGTGCACCCAAGCCTGAGATGAGTGCCCACTCATGCCCCACCTGCTCATGACGTAGGTTCACATTGGGGCAAGGGCTGCCACTGCTGCAGGGAAATCTCAGCTCTGAGGGACAAAGGCAGCTCAGACCAGGAGCTGCATCTGAGCAGGGTAAGGGCAACAATTACTGGTGCTTACTCAGGCAGTGCATCATAAGTGATCCAGGTCTCTGACTGTGTCTGGGACTGCCCTCAGCCTTCTCAACAATCCATGCTAAGCACCTGCACCAGCCCCACCTACTCCACAGCACAGCTCCACACTAGGGTGAGGGATACAGTGGCCAAGAGGAGAGCTCAGCTGTTAGGGACAAAGGCAGCACAGACCCAGAGAAGAGAGAAAAAAGGGGGTAGAAGATGTATTTGATAAAATTATTGCTGGAAACTTCCCAAACGTGAAGAAGGAAACATATCCAGGTATGGGAAGCACAGAAGATCCCAAACAAGATTAACCCAAACAGATCCTCACCAAGAAATACCATAATTAAAATGGCAAAAGTTAAAGAGAGAATTTTAAAGGCAGCAAGAGAAAAACTGTTATATACAAGGGAGTCCCCCAAAGGTTATCAGCTGACTTCTCTGCAGAAACTTCTCAGGCCAGAATGGAGTGGCTTGATATAGCCAAAGAGCTTAAAGGAAAAAACCTGCAACCTAGGATACTACACCCAGCAAGATTATCATTTAGAATTGAAGGAGAGAGAAAGAAATTCTGAGACAAGCAAAAGCTAAAAGAGTTCATGTATACTAAACCTACCCTAAAAGAAATGTTACAGGGTTTTCTCTGACTGGAAATGAAAAGGCTATAATAAGAAGTAAGTATATATAGGAAATGAAAAATCCCACTAGCAAAGGTAGATATGTAGTAAAGGCTGAGGATCAGCCAGTTAAATTGCGCAAAGAATAAAATGCAAAAATTTGTAAAATCATCTACAATAATCAGTAAAGAGATGAAGATGTGACATTAAAAACACAAAATGTAGAGGATGGGAGTTAAAAATGTAAATCTTTTAGAATGTGTTTGAACTGAAATGATTACCTGATTAAAACATATAGTTATAGATCAACATATATGAATCCCATGGTAACCACAAATCAAAAACCTACAATAGATACACAAAAACTAGAGAGTAAGGAACACAAATATACTACTTAAAATATCAAACCAAAAGGAAGAAACTAGAAAAAGAATTAAAAAACAGAACTACAAAAAAGAACCAGAAAACAAGTTTTTAAAAAAATGACAATAAATACACACCTATCAATAATCACTTTAAATATCAGTGGGCTAAATTTTTTTCAATGGACAAAAGGTGGTTATTGGAAAAAAAAATAGGACCCATCTATAATGCTGCTTACAAGAGACTTACTTCAGAGCTAAAGATACACACAGACTGAAAGTTGAGGGGATGGAAAAAGATATTTCATGTAAGTGGAATCAACAAAAAGCATGGTAGCAGTGCTCATATCAGACAAAGTAGACTTTAAAACAGAGGCTATAACAAAAGACAAACAAGGATATTACATAATGATAAAAGGATCAATAAAAGAAGAGGGTATAACACTCGTTATATATGAACCTAATACAGGAACACCTAACTAAAAGCAAATATTAACAGACATAAAGGGAGAAATTGACAATAATATTAGCAGGGGACTTCAGTACACCACATACATCAATGGACAGATCATCCAGATAGAAAATCAATAAGGAAAGAGTGGTCTTAAATGACATGTTAGACCAGTTGGATTTAATACATACCTATAGGAAATTCCATACAAAAACAGCAGAATAAACATTCTTTTCAAGCATGCATGGAATGTTCTCCATGATAGACAACATGTTGGCCAAAAACCAAGTCTTAACAAATTTAAGTGGATAGAAATTATATCAAAGCATCCTTTCTGACCAAAATGATATAAAAATGGAAATTAGTTACAGGAAGAAAAATGGGAAAAGAACATACACATGGAGACTAAACAGTATGCTACTAAAAAACCAGTGGGTCAATGAAGAATTCATTGAGGAAATCAGAAAATACCTTGAGACAAATGAGAATGGAAATACAACTTTCCAAAATTCATGTGATGCAGCAAAAGCAGTTCTAAGATGGAAGTTTATAGTGACACAGGCCTACCTCAAGAAACAAGAAAACACGTCATAAAAACAAGATGAAGTACCATCTAAATGAATCAGAAAAAGAAGAACAAAGTCCGAAGTCAGTAGAGAAAAGGAAATAATAAAGATCAGAAGGGAAATGAATAAAATAGAGACAAAAAAAGAGAAATGATCAGTAAAACAAAGAGCTGATTTTTTTTAAGATAAACAAAATTGAGAAAAATTTAGCCAGACTCATCAGGAAAAAAGAGGATTCACATAAACAAAATAAGAAATGAAAGAGGAGAAGTAACAACAAATATCACAGAGATACAAAATAAAATCATGAGAGAATACTATGAACAGCTATATGCCAACAAATTGGACAAACTAGAAGAAATGGACAAATTTCTAGAAAGATACAATCTTCCAAGACTGTATCAGGAAGAAATAGACAATGTAAACAGACCAATCACTAGTAGTGAAATTGAATTTGTAATAAAAAAACAAAAACAAAAACAAAACTTCCCAGTAAACAGAAGTCCAGGACTGGATGTCTTCACAGGGGACTTCTACCAAATATATAAAGAAAAGCTAATACCTATCTGTCTCAAACTATTCTAAAAAATTTAAAAAGGATGGAATACTTCCAAATTCATTCTACAAGGTCACCATCACTCTGATATCAAAACCAAGGAAAGAGTCTACAAAAAAGAAAATTATAGGCAAATATATCTGATGAATATAAATGCAGAAATTCTCAACACAATATTAGAAAAACAAATTCAATAATATATAAAAAGGATATATATGCCATGATGAAGTGGAGTTTATTCTAGGGTCACAAAGATGGTTCAACACTTGCAAATCAATTAATGTGATATACCACATTAACAAAAGGAAGGAGAATATTCACATGATCATCTCAATAGACAAAGGAAAAGCATGTGAGAAAATTCAACATCCATTCATGATAAAAACTCTCATCATAATTGGTATAGAGGAAACATGTCTGAACATAATAAAGACTATTTACAACAAACTCACGACTAACATATTTAATGGTGAAAAGCTGAAAACTTTTCCCCTAAAATCAGGAACAAGACAAGGATGCCCACTCTTGCCACTTCTATTTAACATACATAGTACTGGTAGTCCTAGCCATAGCAATCAGACAATAAAAAGAAATAAAAGGCTTCCAAACTGGAAAGAAAGAAGTAAAATCCTATTTGCAGGTGGCATTATACCATATGTGGAAAACCCTAAAGTCTGTATCCAAAAACTATTAGAACTAATAAAGGAATTCAGTAAAGTTGCAGAATACAAAATTAATATACAGAAATCTGTTGCTTTTTTATACACTTATAATGAACTATCAAAAAGAGAAAGCAGAACAAAATCATGTTTAAAATTGGATCAGAAAGAATAAAATACCTAGGAATAAACTTAACCAAGGAGGAGAAAAACCTAAACTCTGAAAATTATGAAACACTGATGAAGGAAATTGAAGATGATACAAAGAAATGGAAAGATATCCTGTGTTCTTAATTGGAAAAATTAATAGTTAAATGTGTCCATACTACACAAAGCAATCTACACATTTGATGGAATCCCTGACAAAATAACCATGACACTTTTCACCAAATTAGACCAAATAATCCTAAAATTTATATGGAACTAACCACAAAAGACCTCAAGTTGCCACAGCAATCTTGAGAAAAAAAGTACATAGCTCAAATTATCATGCTCCCTGATTTCAGACTGTACTACAAGTCTACAGTAATCAAAACAGCATGGCACTGGCACAAAAACAGATACACAGATCAATGGAAGAGAACTGAGACCCAGAAATAAACCCACACATCTATGGTCAATTAATCTACAAAAGGAGCCAAGAATATACGGCAGGAAAAGAAAGTCTCTTCAATAAATAGTGCTGGGAAAACTGGTCAGTTACATGAAAAAGAATGAAATCAGAACATTTTCTCACACCACTTACAAAAATAAAATGGATTAAAGACCTACCTAAATATAAGACCAGAAACTATAAAACTCCTAGGAGAGAACAAAGGCAGAACACTCTTTGACATAGATCCAAAAAATATATACTGCAACGATTTATCTCCTAAGGCAAAAGAAACAAGAGCAAAAATAAACAAATGGGGACTAATTAAACTTAAAAGTTTTTGCACAACAAAGGAAGACATTGACAAAATATCTGAATGGAAGAAAATATCTGCATATGATATGACCAATAAGGGATTAATATCTAAAATATATAAACATCTCATACAACTCATTATCAAAAAAACAACCAGAGGGCTCCAATCAAGATGGAAGAATAGAAGGATGTGGAGCTCACCTCTTCCCACAAATACTTCAAAAATACATCTACATGCAGAACAATTCTCACAGAATACCTACTGAATCCTGGCAACTCTCAGACACACAAAAGTGAAAGAAAGATCTCCATGTATCCAGGTAGGATGAAAGAAAATAAAAGGAACCAGGACAGGACCTGAAGCCCTGGAAGGGAGCTGTGAAACAGGAAAGATTCCTGCAACCTGGGAAGCCCCCTCACTGGCAGCAAGATCAGCTGGGACAGAAAGAGAACTTCAGAAGCTCAGAGGAAAGTACAGCAACCAGTTTCAGCAGGCAGAATAGAGAGAGACGTGCACAGATGGTCCGTGCCACAACCCTGCACTCCCTAGCCTGATAAGTGCCTCCACTGGTGTGGGTGGGGGCTGGGTGCTGAAACTCGGATATTAGAGGACAGACCTGGGGACAGGACTGGGATTGGCTGCACAGAGACAGCCTGAAGGGGCTGGAGTTTGGTACAGGCTGCAATCACGGGTGTATGCAGAAGAAGCCTGGGCCTGCCATAGAAGTGAAATACCATGTTTAAGCGGCCTGTGAAGGGAGGGGCAGGGCCTGCCATAACAGCCTCTTTCTCAGTGAGCTCTCAGCCAGCTTGGTCCCACCTCTACAAGCTCTGGGAGCACACAGGTGCAAGTGCCAGCATGTTGCCCACAGGCAGAGGTGGAGCTGAAATCAGAGCTGATCTCCAGGGGCCATTCAACTTAGGAAGCAGGGCTGAAATCTGAGCCCTTTCCCCATGGCTATGCAATCCACAGATTTAAACTGCCACCACCAGCTTTGTAACATCTGCACCTGCAGGACATCCAAGTGGACAATGGGTACTCCCACAGCCGGGACAGGTCTGGCCTTAGAATCTGTGGGCTTATAGGGTGTGCATATGTGGAGGCATGGCCAGGGTCTGGGCTGTTTCCATAGCTCCCATGGTGGGTCCAAGTGTGCAACAACTGTGGCCCTGTTACCTGATTTCAGTGGATCTGTGCCTATGGATCTGCACTGATGGTTTTGTGAAAGCAACACCTGAGGGACACCAGGGCCGATTTCTGGCATTCTCACAGTTGAGGCAGGTGTGAGGGAAGTGCCAACAACAGTGTACTTTGTGAGGCAGGTGATAGGTGACACCACAGAGCACACTCCCCAGTGGACAGCTCCAGCAGAGGAATGCTTAGTGGCTTCTCTCTCAGTGGGAGTGCTCCAATCCTGCCTACTTCAAACCACAGCTCACAAACAGATATGGGGGCTTCTAGTCCAACAACTAGGGAGCAGATCCTGACCCCAACAGGGCTGTGACAACCATAGAGCAAAGAGGAGGCCCCATTCAACATTCAGTGCAAGCTCTAGCTAGACACCACAACAGTCACATCCCCGAATGAGGGGGTAACAGCCAGCACATACTGAGAAAAGAGGTCACAGTCATCCATACTAAAAACAGCCCTCACACCAAAAAACATTAAACCCATGCAGGCTACACAGGGATGTTCCCATGCAAAAATAGCCCTCCAAGACCACAATAGATAGCTGTTTCTACTAAACTCATAGAGTAAGAGAAATAAAAGTAAAGTGAAGAAGATGAGGAACCACTTCCAATGAAAAGATCAAGAGAATTCCCCTGAAAGAACAAACAAACAGACCTCTTCAGTCTAATAGAAACTGAGTTCAAAAAGGAGATAATGAAAATATTGAAGGAATTAAGAGAAGCTATTGACAGAAATGTGGATTACTATAAAAAGGAACTAGAAACTATAAGGAGGAGCCAAGAAAAATTAGAAAATTCATTTGCAGAGATGAAATCTGAACTAAAGGCAATGAATAGCAGAATGAATAATGCAGAAGAAGGAATAAGTGATCTGGAAGATAGAATAATGGAAATCAGCCAATCAGAACAGCAGACAGAAAGCCAAATTTAAAAAAAATGAAAGCAATATAAGAGACCTATGGGATAATATAAAGCATGCCAGTCTATGCATAATAGGGATTCCAGAAGGAGAAGAAAGGTGAAAGGGGATCAAAAATGTAGTTGAAGAAATTATGGCTGAAAAGTTCCCAAACCTAAAGAAGGAAACAGATATCCAGGTACAGGAAACACAGAGGGACCCATACAAGATAAACCCAAACAGACCTACACCAAGACATATTATAATTAAAATGGCAAAAGTTAAAGAGAGGATTCAAAAAACAGCAAGAGAAAAACAAAGAGTTTATTACAAGGAAACCCCCACAAGGCTATCAGCCGATTTCTCTACAGAAATGTTGCATGCCAGAAGGGAGGGGGAAAATATATCCAAAGTCTTGAAAGGGAAAATTCTGCAATCTAAAATACTCTACCCAGGAAGATTAACATTCAGAATAGAAGGAGAGATAAAGAATTTCTCAAACAAAAGCTAAAGGAATACAGCAATACTAAACCTGTCCTTAAAAGAAATATTGAAATGTCTTTTCTAAATAGAAAAGAAGCAAGAACCTATAGGAATGAGAAAATCACATTTGGAAAGTATATCACTTAAATTAAGCTAGTATACAGATTAAAAAAAGAAAAAATCAAAAAAAATATTTGTGAAAGCAGTGGTAACCACAATGAACAGCAAGATGACAAACATGAAGATTTAAAAGAGGACATCAAAATCATAAAATGTTGGGGAGGAGAGTAAGAAAATGTAGGGGTTTTTTTCAGAATGTGTTTGAGCCTATATGACTATCAGTCTAAAGCAAGTAGATATAGCAAGGGGTTAACATTTTTGAAAAACAGGGTAGCCACAAATCAAAAACATGCAATAGGTTCACAGAAACCAAAAAAAACCACAAACATAATACAAAAGGAAGGCATCAAAGTACAAAAGAAAAAAGAAACAAAGAAATACAGAATCAACTGGAAAGCAAGGTTTAAAATGGCAATAAATACATATCTATCAATAATCACCTTAGATGTCAATGGACTAAGCACTCCAATCAAAAGACATAGAGTAACAGATTGCATTAAAAAAAATAAGAGCCTACAATAGTCTCCCTACAAGAGATCCACTTTAGGTCAAAGATCACACATAGATTGAAAGTGAGGGGATGGAAAAAGATACAGATACTTCATGCAAATGGAAACGATAAATTGGGGGTTGAAATACTCATATGATACAAAATAAACTTCGAAACAAAGGCCATTAAGAAAGAAAAAGAAGGACACTATATAGTGATAAAAGGATCAGTACAAGAAGAGGATATTACACTTGTCAACATATATATATGCACCCAATATAGGAGCACCCAAATACATAAAACAAATACTAACTGATATAAAGGGAGAAATTGATGGAAATACAATAATAGTAGGAGACTTTAACACCCCACTCACATCAGTGGCAGAACTTCTAGACAGAAAATCAATATGGCAACAGAGATCCTAAATGATGCAATAGAGCAATTAGACTTAACTGATATTTTTGGAACATTACATCCAAAAAAAAGCAGAATACACATTGTTTTCAAGTGCACATGGAACATTTTCTAGGACTGACCACGTACTAGGGCACAGGAAAAACCTCAGCCAATTTAAGAGTATAGAAATTATTTCAAGCATTTTTTTTTTACCACAGTGGCATGAAGCTAGAAATCAACCACAGAAAAGTAAATGAGAAAACAAAACAAAATGATTACATGGAAACTAAACAACATGCTACTAAAAGACCAAAGGGCCAACGATGAAACCAAAGAATAAATTTAACAATACCTTGAGATAAATGACAGTGAATACACAACCATACAAAAATTTACGGAATGCAGCAAACGCAGTTCTTAGATGGATGTTCAGAGTGATACAGGTCTTCCTCAGAAAACAAGCAAAATCTCAAATAAACAACCTAACCTACCTCCTAAAATAATTAGAAAAAGAAGAACAAACAAAACTTAAAATTAGCAGAAAGAAGGAAATAATAAAAATCAGAGGAAATAAAAGATATTTTAAAAACAATAGAAAAAGAAATCAATAAAACCAATAGCTGTTTCTTTGAAAGGGTAAACAAAATTGACCAACTTCTGGGCAGGCTCACCAAGAAGAAAAGATAAATAATCCAAATAAACAAAATGAAAAAGGAGAAACAATAACCAATACCACAGAACTACATAAACCATAAGAGAATACTATGAACAATTGTATGCCAACAATTGGACAGCCTTGAAGAAATGGACAAAATTCTAAACATTTACAGTCCACCAAAACTGAATCAGGAAGAAATAGATTATTTGAACAGACTGATCACTCACATATATACACACATATATGTATATATGTGTCTCTATATAAACACACAGAGTATATATGTAAGTAATTGTATATATACATATGCGCATAATATTTTGAGCTATTTTAGGGTAAGTTACACATGTATAATAGTTTGACCCTTTATCGCTAAATATGCCAGTGTGTGTTTCCTAAGAATAGGGTTATCCTCTTACATTTTCACATCATAGTACAGTTATCAACTTCATAAATTTACATGAATATAATCCTTTAATCTACAGTGCATCTTTCAATTTTGTCAGTTTCTTAATAATGTCTTTATAGAATAACCCCGACCAACTCCTCCAGGAGGCAGTCAACTGGGTCTGTGACTAAGCTCCAGTTAAAACTCTAGAAACCAGAGCTTAGGTGAGCTTTCTGAATGCAAATTCTTCATGTCTATTAGCACACGTCATTGATGAGAGGAGTTAACGCTGTCCATGACTTCACCAGGAAAGGACAGCTGGATGATCCGTGTTTGGAGGCCTTCTAAAGTCTACCAATTGCATTTTTTCCTTTGTCTGATTTTAATTGGTATTCTTTCATTGTAATAGGCTATAGCCATGAGTATAATAGCTTTCAGTGATATTTGTCAGTTTTTCTAGAAAATTATCGAACTTGCGGGTGGTCTTGGGGATCTCTGAACTTGTAATTTGTGTCAAAAGTGAGGGTGATTAGGGAAATGCCCAGACTCTTTAGATGGTGTCAGAAGAAAGGGCGGTATTGTGGACAGTTCTCTAGCATCACAGTATTACATTGACCTGCCCCCGTCCCCTGCCCCAGCTATCAGAAGTGCCCTGTGGTACCTCAGACACCTGGAAAAGGTCACCAAACTTAAGTTTGCTTACACTGAAATTGCCTTTACTGGGTGGGTTCTGTAATTTAATCTCAAACAAAAGATTGCTCTCAAAACACAAGCCTATTTCTTTTGTTCTGAGGGTATTTTAATAGTTGTCTCCAAAAGATGTGAGGACATGTACCATATGACCTGCTCTACTAGATAGCCTAATGACAGTTTTGGGAGAAAGCTTTCTGGGTGCAGCTCTTATTACCTCATTGCTGACTTTATGAGTTAGCGGGAGGTAAGGAAGAGCAATTCGATAGGATAAGACATGCTGGGTTTAAACCAATTTCTACCCCCCAAAACACCTTTGGAGACTTTTCATACTATAATATAGCAGGTACTTGAGAAATAGTTAATATTTTTCCATAGTGAATCCTGCTAGTGAGGGAGGGAAATACTACTAAAAGGAATAGCAGTCTAAAAATTGATTCAAACAAATGTGCCATTAGAAGCATGCAGTTAAAGTAGTGAGTAAAGATGTGATGCTTTATTTCTTACAATTCTTTCTATGAACATCCATACTTTAGGACCCATAAAAAGGATCAATGGATGTTCTTTCTTTTTTATTAAATTTGTAAGTCATTGGAAAATATACAAGCCCACACTTCTTTGCTCATATCCCGTTCATCTGTGAGAGACGGTGAAAATAATGGCTCAAAATGTTTCCCATCTTTGTCAGAGTCATATATCCTATTGATTGCTTGTTTCCAACAAATGGTGATGAGCCATAAACTCTAAAGCCCTCCATGCCCCATCTCCTTAACATTCTCCTCATAACAACCAGAATCAGGTCCATTCTATCTGCTTTTGTGATTTTAATCATTAGTTTGTAACTTTAATACCATCCATTTTGCTATCAACACGGTATGTAAGAGTTTTTTTGGACGAAGAAAAATGAACATTTTGCATTTTAAAATTGCACTTAATAACTTAGAACCACCATGGGTTTCTGTTCTTAGGAACTACAACCAGATCTCATATCAGCAGATTTGATTATTGAAAGCACAGAGTAAAAGTTGCATTATAATGTATAAAGATGCTGATGAAGAGCAATGGAGTGCTGTGTGGTACAGCTTTGATTTACAGATCAACTAGGGTGGCCAGTTATTGATCATTACCTGTGAATTATTGATACCCTGAGATCAGTGAAATGGTTTCTTTTCAGCTTGTCTCAATTTACACTTCCTTCAAAGAATGCAGGTTTTGTTTGTAGGACTGTCTTTGACTTCCCTGAAACCTAATGGTTCACAGTACTTGTTAGAAGAGGATTCTATTGCATCTTGATATTTTAGGGAAATAAAAGTGTCTCCTTGGAAGGAAAGTCTTTCCGTTCAGTGTAGTAGTATTACCCCTTTGTATCAGATTCTTTTAGGGCCCTGGTTCTTTTAATATGAATTTCCTTAACCATGTAACTACCTTTCCCACTTTTCTTGACCAAGTGACATTAGAGGTATTCTTCTCTTTTCTTCCTTCCTTCCTTCCTCCCTCCCTCCCTTCTTTCTTTCTTTCTTTCTTTCTTTCTTTCTTTCTCTTTCTTTCTTTCTTTCTTTCTTTCTTTCTTTCTTTCTTTCTTTCTTTCTTTCTTTCCCTTTCATCCTCCCTCCCTTTTTTCCTCCTTCCCTCCCTCCCTTCCTCCCACCCTTCCTTCCTTTTCCTGTCTCTCTGTCTTTCTTTCTATCTTCTTTCTGATGTGAAAAAGTTGTCAAGTGACAATTAAAACCATCATTATTTCACCCCAAATCAGAACCTTGAAACCACTTTTAAGTATACACTCCCCTTTACTCTTCTTGTGCAATTAGTTATCAAGCTGTATTGATAGTTTTCCTTGATATCTCATCAGTCTTTTCCCCCTTATTCTAATTGTTGCTACCATAATTAAGCACTTGCAATAATCAGCTATTTTCACTATCTGGAGTCCTGGCTCTCTATAATACATGATGTTCTCCACTTATAAATTTCAAAGGTTCAGCCCCTGACGTTGAATGCAAAATACTACAATCAGATTTTGATCTGATTTTTAGAGGAAATCTATGATTAGAAAAAAGATAAAGATTCCTTCTGTAAATCATCTTCTGGCACATTGCTTTAAATTTTTAACATTATTCTATACAAGTCTGTATGGATGTTCAGAGTGGACAGCTCATCTGTGCAATAGGATGTTTTATTCTAGATCAAAGAACAATTACCACTCTTAGTATGTGAGATATTTTAATGGTTATATTTAAACAGTTTCTTTTCTTTAAAGTTTTTGTTGTCTATTCAAAATCATCAGTGAACTCAAATGCCAATCAACAGGGGCTTGGTTGAATCAATAATGCTGTATCTGCAAAGTAGAATACTATGTAACTATTAAAAGAGATAAATCTACCTGGCTTAACATAGAAAAATCCCCAAGATGGATTGTCAAATAAGAAAGCAAGCTATAAGGGATTTTAGCGTAGATACACAATTTAGTTGAGAAAATAAGTATGTGTTTACATATGTACATGTGTATGTACAGACAAAGTTTGGAAGGATATACCCTATTTTATTAAAACAGTTACCTCTTAGAAATAAATGTAAATAGATTTTTTAAAATTTATACATTTAATTACTGATTGAAATTTTCATTAGGAGCTTGTATCACTTTTATATGCAACATTGAAAGAAAAAAATGACATATACCATGAGCGTTTGTAACTATATAAGCAAGTCTAAAGTTAATATTCAAAGCTCCTCATAATTTAGCCTCTGCTGATATTTCCACCATTACTGTTCACTTTGTTAGGATCAGTTGCAGTTTGCTTCTGGTTTACTAACTCTGTTTTGGCCAAAGCAATCTCCCTTTTCCTGAATATGCCTCATGTGAGTGTATAGTAATGTCTCTGAACAGCTCCATTCACAGGGAGGAATCCTGGCCTCCTTTACATGCTAGCATGTGTTCTTCCATCATGTTTTCACATACCTAACACTCCTGCCTACCGATACCAAGAGCAGAATTGTCTGAACGACAGGGATTGTGTACCACTGCCATTGTTTTCTCCAAATCCCTGTGCAACCTGTAATTTACATAATTTATTTAGATTGCCCCATATTTTCTTTTTTTTCACATGTTTATCGGAGTATAAATGCTTTACAATGTTGTGTTAGTTTCCGCTGTACAACAGAGTGAATCAGCTATATGTATACATATATTCCCATATCCCCTCCGTCTTGAGCCTCCCTCCCACCCTCCCTATCCCACCCCTCTAGGTCGTCACAAAGCACCAAGCTGACCTCCTTGTGCTATGCAGCAGCTTCCTACTAGCCATCCATTTTACGTTTGGTAGTGTATATATGTCAGTGCTACTCTTTCACTTCATCCCAGCATCGCCTGCCCCCTCCCCTGTGCCCTCAAATCCATTCTCTACGTCTACATCTTTATTCCTGCCCTGCCACTAGGTTCATCAGTATGGCTTTTTAAAATTCCATATATATGTGTTAGTGTGCGGTATTTGTTTTTCTCTTTCTGACTTGCTTCACTCTGCATGACGGATTCTAGGTCCATCCACCTCACTACAAATAACTCAATTTCATTCCTTTTTATGGTGGAGTAATATTCCATGTATATATATATGCGCCACATCTTCTTTATCCATTCATCTGTTGATGGACACTTAGGTTGCTTCCATATCCTCACTATTGTAAATAGAGCTGCAATGAACATTTTGGTACATGACTCTTTTTGAATTATGGTTTTCTCAGCGTATATACCCAGTAGTGGGATTGCTGGGTTGTATGGTAGTTCTATTTTTAGTTTTTTAAGGAACCTCCATACTGTTCTCCACAGTGGCTGTATCAATTTACATTCCCACCAACAGTACAAGAGGATTCCCTTTTCTGCACACCCTCTCCAGCATTTATTGTTTGTAGATTTTTTGATGATGGCCATTCTGACCAGTGTGATGTGATACCTCCTTGTGGTTTTGATTTGCATTTCTCTAATGATTAGTGATTTGCATTTCTCTAATGATTAGTGATGTTGAGCATCCTTTCATGTGTTTGTTGTCAATCTGTATATCTTCTTTGGAGAAATGTCTATTTAGGTCTTCTGCCTATTTTTGGATTGGGTTGCTTGTTTTTTTGATATTGAGCTGCATGAGTTGTTTGTATGATTTGGAGATTAATCTTTTGTCAGTTGCTTCATTTGCAAATATTTTCTCCCATTCTGAGGGTTGTCTTTTCGTCTTGTTTATGTTTTCCTTTGCTGTGCAAAAGCTTTGAAGTTTCATTAGGTCCCATTGGTTTATTTTCGTTTTTATTTCCATTTCTCTAGGAGGTGGGTCAAAAGGGATCTTGCTGTGATTTATGTCATAGAGTGTTCTGCCTATGTTTTCCTCTAAGAGTTTGATGGTGTCTGGCCTTACACTTAGGTCTTTAATCCATTTTGAGTTTATTTTTGTGTATGGTTTTAGGGAGTGTTCTAATTTTATTCATTTACATGTAGGTTGTTTATTTGAGATGTTTCTTGTTTTTTAAGGTAGGATTGTATTGATAGAAACTTCGCTCTTAGAACTGATTTTGCTGCATCCCATAGGTTTTTGTGTCATCATGTTTTTATTGTCATTTGTTTCAAGGTATTTTTTTATTTCCTCTTTGATTTCTTCAGTGATATCTTGGTTATTTAGTAGTGTATTGTTTAGCGTCCATGTGTCTGTATTTTTTGCACATTTCTTCCTGCAATTGATATTTAGTCTCATAGCGTTGTAGTTGGAAAAGATACTTGATACAATTTGAATGTTCTTAAATTTACCAAGGCTCGATTTGTGACCCAAGATATGATCTATCCTGGAGAATGTTCCATGAGCACTTGAGCAAAATGTGTATTCTGTTGTTTTGGATGGAATGTCCTATAAATATCAATTAAGTCCATCTTGTTTAATGTATCATTTAAAGCTTGTGTTTCGTTATTTATTTTCATTTTGGATGATCTGTCCATTGGTGAAAGTGGAGTGTTAAAGTCCCCTCCTATGATTGTGTTACTGTCGATTTCCCCTTTTATGGCTGTTAGTATTTGCTTTATGTATTGAGGTGCTCCTTTGTTGGGTGCATAAATATTTACAATTGTTATATATTTTACTTGGGTTGATCCCTTGATCATCATGTAGTGTCCTTCTTTGTCTCTTGTCTTTGTTTTAAAGTCTCTTTTGTCTGATATGAGAATTGCTACTCCAGCTTTCTTTTGATTTCCATTTGCATGGAATATCTTTTTCCATTCCCTCACTTTCAGTCAGTATGTGTCCCTAGGTCTGAAGTGGGTCTCTTGTAGACAGCATAAATATGGGTCTTGTTTTTGTATCCATTCAGCCAGTCTGTGTCTTTTTGTTGGAGCATTTAATCCATTTACATTTATGGTAATTATTGATATGTATGTTCCTATTACCATTTTCTTAATTGTTTGGGTTTATTATTGTAGGTCTTTTCCTTCTCTTGTGTTTCCTGCCTAGAGAAGTTCCTTTATCATTTGTTGTAAAGCTGGTTTGATGGTGCTAAATTCTCTTAGCTTTTGCATGTCTGTAAAGGTTTTAATTTCTCTGTCAAATCTGAATGAGATCCTTGCTGGGTAGAGTCATGTTGGTTGTAGGTTTTTCCCTTTCATCACTTTAAATATGTCCTGCCATTCGCTTCTGGCTTGCAGAGTTTCTGCTGAAAGATCAGCTGTTAACCTTATGGGGATTCCCTTGTGTGATATTTGTTGCTTTTCCATTACTGCTTTTAATATTTTTCTTTGTATTTAATTTTTGATAGTTTGATTAATATGTGTCTTGGTGTGTTTCTCTTTGGGTTTTTCCTGTATGGAACTCTCTGCACTTCCTGGACTTGATTGACTATTTCCTTTCCCTTGTTAGGGAAGTTTTTGACTCTAATCTCTTCAAATATTTTCTCAGACCCTTTCTTTTTCTCTTTTTCTTCTGGGACCACTATAATTCGAATGTTGGTGTGTTTAATGTTGTCCCAGAAGTCTCTGAGACTGTTCTCAGTTCTTTTCATTTTTTTTTTCTTTACTCTGCTCCCTGGCAGTTGTTTTCACCATTTTATCTTCCAGCTCATTCATCCATTCTTCTGCCTCAGTTATTCTGCTATTGATTCCTTCTATAGTATTTTTAATATCAGTTATTACATTGTTCATCACTGTTTGTTTGCTCTTCAGTTCCTTTAGATCCTTGTTAAATGTTTGTGTTTTTCTCCATTCTGTTTCTGAGATTTTGGATCATCTTTACTGTCCTTACTCTGAATTCCTTTTCAGGTAGGTTGCATATTTTGTCTTCATTTATTTGGTCTTGTAGGATTTTACCTTGCTCCTTCATCTGTAACATATTTTTTTGTTGTTTCATTTTTTTTTTGATGGGAGGGGCTGTATTCCTGTCTTACTGGTTGTTGGCCTGAGGCTTCCTTCAATGGAGTTTGCAGGAAGTAAGGTAGAGCCAGACCTTGGTGCCGAGATGAGGACCTCCAGGAGGCCTCACCTCAATTAATATTTCCTGGCATCTGAGGTTCTTTGTTAGTCCAGCAGCTTGGACTTGGTGCTCCCACCACAGGAGCTCAGGCCTGACCTATGGCCTGGGAACCAAGAACCCACAAGCTGCATAGCATCATTAAAAAAAAAGAATAAAAAAGAATAAAAGGAGCAGTACAATAACAAAGAATAAATATAAAATTAGAATAATAAAAAATGTATTAGGAAAAATAAAAATATAATTGAAACAACTGCAACTGCAACAAGGGAAAACAAAACCACACCAGAAACAAGAAAAAAAAGTGGTGGGGGGAAACAACCCAAAAGGAGCAGAACAATAACAAAGTATAGAGAATAAAATAAAATTAGAAAAATAAAAGGTTTATTAGAAAAAATAATTATATTAATGAATTAACAAGAAGAAGGTAAAACAGCACCCCGACCTAAAAGAAGAGAAAAGGAAAAAAAAAAAAAAGGCCTTGGCTCTTGGGGGTGGAGTTTAGGTGGGGGGGTGGAACTTAGGCAGGGGCAGGGTTTAGGGTTGGGCAGGGCCTAGCCAGGGTGGTGACGTTTGAGTGTGGGGCAGGGCCTAGACTCAGGACCCACACAGCCAGAAAAGGCCTTGGGTGTGGGGCCTAGGCTGGGCAACATTCAAGTGTGTGGTGGGGCCTCTGCCTAGGACCTACACGGAATGGGAGAGGCAGCACATCCAAAGGGGTTCTCTGGAGTGTGGATTTCGGGAGTTTGGAGGTAGGGCCATGGGTGAGGGTGTGTGTGCGGGGTTTAGGCCCAGGGTGTTTGGAGGGGGTCTCAGAAGGGGTCTCCGAGTGTAGAGGTGGGGCCCTGGGTGGGGGTGTAGGGGAAGGGCTTGGGCTCTACCTGGTAGGAGGGAGGCCCCCAGGGCAGAGGATTAGGCCTGGGAGCCCAACAGGCTACCCGGTGCCTAAGTGGGCAGCGAAAGCGCTGGCCGTGTTCCTTTCTGTTCCTCCACGCCCTCCCCCATGGTCTCCCCCAGGGTCTCCACAGTCGCCGCTGGACCCTAACTGTGGGCTGGTCCCACTGAGTGTAGGAACTCCTACCCCCGCCCATTTGCCCCTCAGGGGTGCAGGTCCCAGAGGTCTGGCCTTTACTTTTGATCCCCCTTTCCTCCCTCCCACTCCCTCAGGACCCACGCAGCTGGAGGGGTTTAGGTGGGCAGAGGATCAGGTCCGGGATTTCATCAGGCTTCTGGGGCCCAAGAAGGTAGGGGAAACATAGCCACCCTCCCTTTTGATCCTCTGCCCTCCCAGTGGTCCCCCAATTTCCCCCTCCAGGTGTGGGATCTCTTCCTCTCCCCCAGCTGCCCCTCAGGGGCGCCAGTCCAGTCCCACCTCCACTTCTCCTCCCCACTCACTCTCCCCATGCCCCATGTCGTACTTGGTTGCTGGGGGTTCCTCCCGTCCCCTTAGGCGTCCGTGGTCCCCTACCGGTGCCTGGTAGGTGCCCTAGTTGTGCCAAGATGCGAATTTCATGCCCTCCTAGTCTGCCATCTTGACTCCCCCATATTTTCTTTAGTGCTTTATAAGGGTAACTGGGTAATTAAGTATGAAAAGTGAAACCACTGATATAAGTCAGTTCTATATTCACTTTAATAACTGTTAGAACAAAATAGCTGTTAAAATATCTTACACACTGAAAGTGGTAATTGTTTTTTGATCTATGATTATGTATCTTTTGGCACAGAGAAGCTGTCCACTCTGGCCATTCATGTAGCCCTGTTTGGAATAACTTTAAAATGCTTATCTTAGATTTCTAAGCACTTAAGGCCAATGTCCCGTTTAAAAAACGTTCTTCCATACAGGTCCAGTGACCCCTTTTCAGCACCTTACTTATCTTTCTATGCCTTAGTTCTTCATTTGGTGATAACAGTAGTTCCTACCTGATAGAGTTGTTATGTGATTATATGAGGTAATGATATTTCAAATGTGCTTAAAATAGTTGTTTGGCATGTATTAGTGATGTTTCATTTAATCCTCACTTGGGACTTATCTTGAGAGCTTAGTAAAGCACCATTCAAATATAGCACTTAAAACAGTGCCTGGCACACAGTAAGTATTCAGAATAATTTATGGAAATAATTCTTCTTAATTTTTTTCTCCTCGTCTGAATCCTCCCCAGCCACACTTCATAAAAGTATCTTAGCACCTTTTATGCTCTTTTGTCTCAGGGCAGGCTTGTATTTCAGTGCTAACTTGCAGAAATTTCCTGGAAGATATATTCCTCTCCTGGGTTTTGATCTTTAAAGGCTGAGCATCCTGGAAAGATGATACTAAGTGCCTGTGTTTAGGATTGGAATTTTGGAGGATGCACATTGATGGTGACAGGATTTTGGAAGGAATGGGAAGCAGTTTGAAGGTGAGATTCTAGAGGCTCCTAGTCTCAGCGTACATCCCCAGGTACATACATGGTGTAAAATCAAATAGCTTTTAGATTATAGACTTGCATAATGAGGATTTCTGCTGTGGCCACAGAAGACTGCAAGATGAAGCTCTTTCTCTAGAATGTCCTAAATTATGGGTGAACCCTGAAGGTGATACACCCAGCAATGGCAGAGATCAGAATTTCCTAGCAGCCCATTAGGCTTTTGAGGCTGAATATAATTTGATTAAATGAAAATAAAATCGTTGATCATTCTTGCATACCCTATAAAATGAGATTCACAGCCCTTAACCAGAGAAATTGGGTCCTTTTATAGGCTAACTTTGTCCCTGTCAAACTGGGATATGCACCTCCTGATGATCCAGAAGGACAGTTGAATATTTAATAATCTGAGCTCCAGGATCCATTACCCATCTAATAGCTGTTCTTTGGAGGAAACGCAAATGACTTTTTCCTAATCTTTATTCAAAGAGGAGTCTTAAAAAGCTCTGGAAACATAAACAGCATGAGCTCCATTGAGAATAGTGCAGAACAAGCACACATTAAATAGTAAACTAGAAGGAATCTGAAAGAGTTAATGGTGGTCATTTTGAAGTAAAAATTCTAACCCCAGTGGTGGATGGTAGGACAGATAATGACACATCTAGTCACCACAGACTCCCTAATAAAGCATAAACCTTAACTTTGTTGCAAGGATGAAAGTAAGAATAATCTCCCTTAATGGGAGCAGCAGACCAGAGGTGTTTAATCACCTAAAATCACTGATGGTAAAATCACCTCATCGTGCTTACGGAGGCAAGGATCATTTACACACACTTCAAGTCACCCTTGACAAACAGGCTCTTTGTTGATTTCATTAAGTGCCGAACTTTTCTCACCCAGCTCGCCTCAGGATGCACACATTTCATTTCCATGCGTGTTCTGGGAGGACAGTCCATGTCATTTGCCAGCATTTCGGCCAACATATACATAATCAAATGCAGCCACCATGGAACATGGGCTGAGAAACAATCCATCCAGTGTTTAATGAGTAACATTAGCATGCTCTTAAAAGCACTAATAGCAAGTTTCATTACTGTTCATTTTAGTGTGGATGGCAGCTATCCAAAACCTAACCATGTACTAAATTCATTTTAGTAAAAGCAGAAAATAATAAATAAAATAAATGATTGTAATTACAAGTAACTTCTAGAAGTTAGACTTATATTAACATGACATTAACTCAGAAAAGAAACACTTTCTTCTTTTTTTTTTCCAGATTACAATTTTCTTTTAGGAAACCCTTTCTCTCCTACAGTGACTTTCAATCTAATATTGTCTTCAAATTAATTTTCATTATTTTATTATAAAAGTGATGTTATACTTTTGGGGATTTTGATCCTGAGGATCAGAAATTGTTCAGAAGGCATTTGGAGTTTTCTATAAATTTGTTTATATTGACTTTTGCAGTATCCACTCCCACTGCTTTCTTGTGTGCCTTCCTATACTTCTTCC
The DNA here is from genome assembly GCF_059928025.1 of Delphinapterus leucas. Lineage (NCBI taxonomy): Eukaryota > Metazoa > Chordata > Mammalia > Artiodactyla > Monodontidae > Delphinapterus > Delphinapterus leucas. The sequence goes on from NC_143129.1 coordinate 37,775,802, forward strand.
CTTTCCAGTCTCTTCAGGATGTTCCCCAGCTCCTTTACGGCTATGGTTCTGGATGTGATTTTAGTTCTGCAAGTCACACATTCTCACGGGGACATGGATTTGGAATTTTCTGGTGCAGATGGTGGCAGAGGTTCTCAGTTGCTGGAGTCACCAGCTTCAGCGGTGTTTCCTGATTTGAGAATCTGCTTCCTCACCATTGCAGAGGCAGTAGCTGTTGTGGCAGCCTGGTGTGGCCAGAACCTCAGTCTAGGGTCTGTTGCTTCCCTTCTCTCTAATTATAAGCTTTTCTACTTCAGGTATCTAGGAAAGATTCTATGCTCTGCAGCTGAACCCTGAGTAAGACTGCCTTGGTGCCTACTTCATAGATTGCAAACATTTTGGTGATTAAATGGGATACTTGCATACAGTTTCCTTAGCCAAATGCCTGGCACAGAGTGGATAATAAATATTAGCTTCTATTTTTCCCCTCATAATGCCTAGGGTGGTTCAATGTGAACCTACCTGATAGAAAAATTAAATCCTCAGTATACTTTTTAGTTACATGGTGACTACATATGACACAGTAGAGAAAGACATAGAGACAGTGTGTTATAATGGTAGGGCCAGAGAGTGGTGAACAATATTTAGAGTAAAATGATCTAGGTTCAACTCTCAGACCTACTTATTGTTTGGCCTTGAGCAAAGTTTTCTGGGGTTTATTTGTTCCAGCTACAGTGGGAGATGTACTGCATTTTCTTTAATGTTTCTCAAGTTTTTAAAATTCTGAGACTTATATTCTAGCTTCATCTGCTTCTAATTTTCAGTAATGATTTGAAATAACAAGAATGTTCACTTCTTTAGATGACTCATTGTTTAAGGCGTATGATAGCAAACGATGAAGTTGTTTTTTTTTTTTTAAGACTTGCCTGATGCTTGCCATCATAAAAGGTGAATTAAGCAATGCAAGGAAGAAAAAAAATAGAGGTGAGGATAGTACATTTAACGCATTTGGGAGGGTAAAGAAAAAAGTCCTCTTAGTTTAGTTTGTCTTATCAGTGACAAACTGAAACTGGTTTTTCATAGTAACACCTGGTCATTGTTCTAAAAATATGAAACTTGAGGCCTGTTTGTTGTTGTTGTGTTTTTGTTTTTTTACAGTTAGAAACCTTGATTACAGTGCTACATTTAGAAAATTTAGAAAAGGCACTCTGAGGAACTGAAAATTGTAGAAGAAAATAGAATCTCTTAAGGGTGTAGGAAGTAGATACAATCTCTGGCAGAGAAAAGCAGTTTTCACAAAAATATAATAGAGAAAGATAACTGAACTTATTATAAAGGCACCTAACTAAAAGGGAAAAATCAGTAGAGGAAAGGAAGTTATCTCCTAGTCTTAAGCTGTTTAAGGTCTTGGGATGCCAGGAAAGATGCAAAATGCCATTTATTCTTTTTCTTTCTCTCTCAAAACTGCTTTAAAAATCCACGAAAAAGGGCTTCCCTGGTGGCGCAGTGGTTGGGAGTCTGCCTCCCGATGCAGGGGACGCGGGTTCGTGCCCCGGTCCGGGAGGATCCCACATGCCGCGGAGCGGCTGGGCCCGTGAGCTGTGGCCGCTGTGCCTGCGCGTCCGGAGCCTGTGCTCTGCAACGGGAGAGGCCACAGCAGTGAGAGGCCCGCGTACTACAAAAAAAACAAAAAAAAACAAAAAAAAACCACGAAAAAATCAAGCCTGCCTTTTAGCTATTAAAATTGAATTTTTAAAAAATGACATGGGTTCAGATTTGGATTGACATTATTGACTAGTTACTCTTCTTTTCATAAAAATGATAGCAGTATCAGTGTTTGAATCTGGCTCATTTGGTTACGAGGAAGAATTCAGTCAGATTATTGCAGTGGACAAATGGTTGTTATAATTACATATGGACTCTGACTGGACCTGGAAGCTTAGGCGTAGAGAGAAATATTTTGCTCCCTCTCTGAGTCTTTGGTGCTCTGTGTCCATCTGCTGTATTCCCCATTCCAACCTCTGGAACTTATCTGCTGACGCTGGTTTTCTACATCTTCATTGTCCAGCTTGCCTATTTGCGTAGGTTACTTCTCCTAGATTATCTTTGTCCCCTTTCTACAGCACACATTTTTTTCTCTAACTTGTATTTTAATCTCATGTATAACATAGGAAGCCTTGCCTCTGTTGGGGTAAGGAAAGCATTTTCCTCTTTTCTCCTCAGAGCAACTCCTTCATTTGGGAATATGTAACTAATATGATTGAGGGAATTGGGACCTGGACTGCCAAGAATTTACCACTCGTTCTTATTCTCATTCTCTTGTTCTTTCTGTTTCTCACTAGTTTCACTTCAGAGGGAAAGAAAGAAATCCTTTTTTTTTTTTTTTTTTGGCCGCATCACACAGCAATGGGGGATCTTAGTTCCCCAACCAGGGATTGAACCCGCAGTGGAAGTGCATAGTCTTAACTGCTGGACCACCAGGAAAGTCCTGAAAGAAGTCTTGATTTTAAATTCCAAGCTGTATTCTGGCTTTACCAGAATGACAGCTGTTAAATTTCCCCTTTTGATTTCTATGTATAGTGATCTACTGGTTCAAGATCCATAGGGCAGTGATTCTCAACTGGAAGTGATTTTGATAGGGGACATTTGACAATGTCAGAAAACATTTGTGATTGTCAGGACTGAAGAAGGAGATTCTACTGGCTTCTGGTCATTAGAGTTGAAGGATGCTGCCAAACATCATTCAATGCACCAGGTAACAACCCGCGTTAAAAATAACAATAATAATACTGCTATATTTAAAATAGATAACCAACAAGGAGCTACTGTATAGCACCAGGAACTCTGCTCAATACTCTGTAATAACTTATATGGGAAAAAAAATTCGATAAAGAGTAGATACATGTATACGTACAACTGAGTCACTTTGCTGTACACCTGAAGCTAACACAGCATTGTTAATCAACTATACTCCAATATAAAGTAAAAATTAAAAACATTTTTTCTAGCCCCAAATATCAGTAGTGCCAAAGTTGAAAAATTCTGCCATACGAGAAGTAAAGGGTTTGAGATTAATTATTGCCTTTTTATTCAAAAACTATTTTATTACCGTTTCTAACTATCTAATCTCTCAATTACACCCTTCCAGATTCCCAGGGAAAGATATGAATGGTGAAGCCTATTTTTGAACTAGGCTCCACAAAGCACAGCCTTCTGCCAGTCCAAGGGTTCAAGTTCCTTAGTCCAACCCGAACAACTATGACTCACAAGGTATCAGCTATGATTATAAAATAAAACATGGACATGTTAGCTCTTGTCTCTAAAAAAGGTAGATAATTTTTTTAGAAGGAGATGTGATTAGGTAGGAATCATAAAACATGTTCAGACCAAAAAAATAAAATATAATTTCCTTAATACTTAATAACTTTTAATTGATGACAAAAATCAAGTGAGTCTTCTATCATGTACATTTTAAGCCAATACGATTCAGTAATATTGTTTTGTATATTCAGTTACTATATTTGTGAGAACACTTAATTTTTATTATCTCTGAGAAAAAGGAAAAAACTAATTACATATTGGATTAATTTGTGAGTTTCCTATTCCTTAGGTACCCTGGGGGTCTATAATTCTTACTTCCAGGAACTCTTTGTAAGCCTTTTTTCCAGAAAAGAGTTTCAGACCAAGAATGCAGAGGCAAAGCAGAACACATTGTAGATGCTAATATTCACTAGAAGAGGAGCAAGGGAGCTGTTTTCGAAGGAGTGAGAAGGAGTGTTGTGCACAGATTCTGTTATGACTTTAATGGAAACAGTGCATGTCATTCCCACACAGCTTGCTGAGTACTTGCCCCGGAGAATATAGTGATTAGAATGAATGATGTGCTGGGATTAAAACACTTTACTGTTTAGTTCTATTTGTCGGGAAACATTTACTGATTCTAGCCCTGGTTTCCCTTATGATATGATTAGGCAGAGAGGAGTCACTTTCCTGAGGAAACTGAGGTCACAGTGTTCTCTCACGATATAAAGCTCGTGAGGCATGTGGAAGAGCTGAGATCATGGATTTGGAAAGGATCACCGTAGAGTTGTTAAAATAAAATTTTCTACAGATAACTTACTGATCTAGTTGACTTCTATTCAGTGATTCATGACTTGGGTACTGTTTAATCTAACAGGTAGAAAGGAGCTCTGAAGAGCAGTACAAGGTGAGAGCTTTTTATAGACCAAAGTGAGCAGGGTCAAGGACGATGTACTGGTCATTTGCTAATGGGTTAATGAGAGTTCCTTTCCTTATATGGAACAAGGAGCTGGATAAGGGTTTGGTAAGCAGGCAAGCATGATTGGTTGGTTGACCTGGGCCTTCCTTTGCTTGGAGAGCCCAGGTAGGGAAACTTAGATAAATTTTGGTTTGCTGATGTGGGGCTTAGCATGAGTGATTCCATCTTGGACCTAATCTGGTTACTTTGACAGAATCCTTGGCCTATCACATAGTCTTTACTATGCAAATAGGGCCAGTCACTTCAGAATTTTGAGAATTGATCTCAGTATCTTTCTACTGAAGACAATAACTGCTTTCCAGCATTGTGGCAAGACATTTAAGAGCTTCCATCACAGCTCCAGCGCAACTTAACCACGTAACCAGTTCTGTGAATGCTGTCATGTTCTGGAATATTATCGTGCCTCACTTTTCTGTTTTGTAAATTTGGGAAGATTGTATCTGCTTCACAGGGTTTTTTGAGAAAGAAATGAGTTACTAATAATGACTGCAAAGCACTTGTGACAGTGTCTGTCTCAAATGTTATTATCATTGTTAATGCACGTTGAGCTTTTAGCTCAGTGCTTGAAAACCTGGCAATCATTCAGTCAATGGTAGCTAGTTTTTACACAATGCCCGGTATTATTATTGCTAGAAACAAAGAAAAATAACAATTTACGTCAAGGGAGAATCCAGTAAATGATCTATGAAGGTCTGTTATTGCCTAAACCAACATATGCTTTGTGATAGTGATTAGGCTGGGTGGGAGCCATCAGTCAAGCCAGAAGGATGAGGCAAATGAGGAAACCTTTTCAGAAGACATGTGGATGATTCTAGGGAACTGGATGACGTTTTGGTTGGGGGCATAACTTCACAGTAATTGAACACTCCCCAAATATCATTTTTAAAGTAAACTTACCTTATTACTGTTAGTTGGAGGCATAAATTTCCACTCTGTGAATGCCCTGTGCATTTGTGGATCCGATTGCAGGGTTAAACAAAATCAACAGAGTCCTTCCATCCCATTCATTTCTAATGCAACCTGTATTGCTACCATCAACAGCAAAATAAAATCTTTTCCATTTACCTCTGACTCAAAAAGCAGAGGGAGAGGTATTTTGAGATAGTTTAAATAGGGAAATGGAGATTTAGAGGCTAAGTGATGGGTTTAATGACAGTGGTGCTTCATGTTAGTACTGTATTTCGTTTTTCAAAGTATATCCTCATAAATAATCTCCTTGGATCTATACAACTAAATAGAATAGAAACAAGAATATAAGACTGTTATCTCCGTATAACAAATTAGAAAGCTGATGTTTCTCTATCACATGTATACTCAGGCTAAACTGGAGACATTGATTCCAGCTCTCACTGTTACGTAGGGGAGCTTCTCTTGCTATCATTGTAAAGCCTACAGCATTTCCCCAGCATTGACTTTATTCTGATTTCTTTAAAAATAAACTCCTGGGCTTCCCTGGTGGCTCAGTGGTTGAGAGTCCGCCTGCTGATGCGGGGAACATGGGTTCGTGCCCAGGTCCGGGAAGATCCCACATGCCGCGGAGCAGCTGGGTCCGTGAGCCACGGCCGCTGAGCCTGCGCGTCCGGAGCCTGTGCTCTGCAACAGGAGAGGCCACAACAGTGAGAGGCCCGCGTATCACAAAAAATAAATAAATAAATAAACTCCTGCTAGTCTTTCTTGAATTAGATGCTGATAGACCTAAGAAAATGAGTCTAATTCCTCTTCCCCATTAGCCCTAAAGCTAACATACCTGCAGATCTTCTAAGTTACTCTTTTCTCTAAATCAGACTTCCCTCAGTAGTCTGAACTTATCTATCACAAATTCTAGAACTTTCATCATACTTCAGAAAAATGTACTTTATCCACTTCCCTGAAGAAAGAAAACAAGTATAATTCACTCAGCTAATATTGACTGATGGCCAACAGTATTAGAATCTTATTGTGTGTTTATGTACAGTCATGAACAAAAAAGATACAGTCCTTGAAATTAGGTAATTTGCTTATTAGGGCAGGGACATAGGTGATATTCATGAAATAATTTAAAATTTTATTCAGCAGTAAGTTGCCATGAAAAAAATAAAATAAAAAACAGTGTTCTTGAGCATTATATTATATTGAATGGAGCAAGAAGTTATCCCTGAGGAAATTGCCTTTGAAAGACAAAAAAGGAGCCAGGCATTCAAAAATCTGGGACAAGAGAGAGCCAAATAAAGGAAAATGTTAGTGCAAAGATGGGAGCCAGGCTGGTGTGATCAAAGGATCAAGAGGATTCCAATAAATAAGGACTAAGTTGAATAAGGGGGCAAATGAGAAGAATTGAAGTTAGGGACATAGGCAGGGACAGATATTCTGGGGCCTTAGGATGCCCCATAAAAGGGATTTGGATTTTATTCTAAATCCTAGTGCTATCTATTGGTTTTGAGTGTGGAGAGACTTGATCTGATCTCATTTTTAAAAGAATATGCTGGCTGTTTTAAGAAATGAATTGTGGGGAGGCAAGAGTAGAGTCTGGGGACTAGTGAGAGGCTTCCAGTAAACCAAAAGAGGTTATCATGTTCAAACAAGGACTTGATGATGCATTGTCTTGCCTTAGAGTTGGGGCGGATGGTGATTGAAAGGGAAGAATTGGACACTTCCTGGCTGGGGATTTGAGTAGCTGGGTGGACAACGCTGTCCTCACTTGAAGTAGGAAAGACTTAGGGTGAGAGAAAAGGTCTTGGGGCTGGGGACAAATGGGTAGTTCTGGTTTTAAAAAAATTATGTCTGGAATTTATATTTTGTTTTAGATGTGTTCTCACTTATATGCAGTACAGGGTAACAGTAGTTTCCCTTGAATTTGAGCTGTTATTTCTATTATATCAGCCTCAGGTTGTAGTTGTTTATTAAGCAGTCATGTGTAGAAAAAAATGTATTCAGTGAAAAACTATGCATCCTTTCTCTCTCTCTCTCTCTCTCTCTCTCTCTCTCTCTATATATATATATATATATATATATATACACACACACACACACACACACACACACACGTACTTTTTTTTAATGCAGGCTTCTTAGATTTCCCTTCTTGGTTATCAGATTCTAGCTCTGTTTCTTGTCTCTGAGCTATTTTGCAACTCTTTGTAAGTTGCAGGTAACTAATAGATATATAAACTCTTCTCTGTGCAGTAGTGATTTTAATTGAGTACCTTTTTTCTGTGGAAAACTGGTTTTGTCCACATTTGCAATTAATTTCAACATTCCTTTACTCCATATGAATTTTTCTTCCTTTTCCCTTCATTCAGTTACAACATCTGCTTGATTTCCTCATCTAAGTAAAGTAAAATCTTTAATGTGCATTCCTTTTTATATCTGTATGAGAATCATAGCTTTACTTTTTCCTAAAAATGATCTTTTAGCACAGTTCTCACCAATGGCTCATATTGCTCTCCTGGGCAGATGAACACCCATACGTTTTCACACACACTACTGTAAAGTTGTGCTCCCGAATTCTGTATTTAATAATGTGACATTAACACATTTCATTTCATATGATGCCAATTTCCCAGAAAAATTCTGGACTCTCATGTGAAATACCCAGAATCAATTTTGCCAGTACAATTATGAATTCAAATGTCAAATGATTCATTTTATACCTCAGCCCCAAGAACATTGCATCCTCCTAGTGGAAGGGAGAATTTCTAATGATCAGTCTTTGAGCTTCCACGAGCCATTTAGTAAAATTTTAGACACTTTGTGTACAACAGAATTAGTTTGTCAATAATGAAAGATATCATTGAGTGTTTCTAAGCAAATTCATACATTGCCTCTATTCTCAGAAGTGTATACTTCAGTGACTAAGGTTCTGAGAGATTGTAATTCATTAATTCTTAGAGGAAACTTACTTGAAGTTATATTCTAAAACTGTCTTTTAAAAAAGATTAGCTCATGACTCATAAATTGGAGTGGTTCATTTTTTGTCTTGTCAAGGAAGAAGAAAACGTACTTCACTGACAAGGAAAAATAAGCATTGCATCTTTGGCAAAGGTGCAGTTTAAATATTTAGAAAATTGTGATTCATAAGTCAAAAAAGGTAACGATATAATATCATTTCCAGAGCTGTATCTGTGCAAGCACTTTTTGTACTCATATAACATTAATTGATTTTAAGGTATCATTTGTATAAGTTATTATTAACATTGAAAATATAAATCATGAAGATTAAATGACACAATTAATTTACAAAAAATAAGTTCATCTAACGTTTATTTTGTAAGACTTTTTAAAAAATATTATGCCAGGCCTGGCAAACTTTAACAAATATTTTAATTTCTTATAAATCATTTTTTGAATGTGACTATTTTAGAGGAATTATAGATGAAAACAGAGTTTTGGTTGACAAATTGAAAACTTCACAAAGAAAGAAGCATAGATTTATTGATTGATATAGCTAATATGTTTATGGCATCTGTGAGAGCCACGTATACAGGTAGATTGTGAGATGGGTTGATGATTACCAATTTTGTTCTGACGTTATGAAAATAAAAACTCAAATGTTACACAAAACTTATTCTTTGAGTTGGGGTGGATGGTTATTGAAAAAGAATAATTAGATGCTTTCTATTTTGGGGATTTCAGTAGCTGGGTGGACACTGTTGTCCTGACCTGAAATAGGAAAGACTTATGGTGAGGGGGAAGATCTTGGGGCTGGGGTAAGAATGGATAGTTCTGTTTGTAACAAACTTACTTCTAGAATTCACATTTTATTGTAGATGTGTTTTTACTTGCATGCAGTAGAGGGTGACTGTAGTCTTCCTGGGACTTGAGCCTTTATTTCTGTTATATCAGTCTCAGGTTCAGTTGTTTGTTTAGCAGTCATGCGTGGAAAAGAAAGATGTATTGCATGGAAAACTATGCATCTTCCTTAGATTACCATCTGTAAAATGCTTACTTTAAAAATCTTAGTTGAACTTACTTTTATCCATACTGGGTTGACATTTTTGGTATATTTTTAATAGTTCTAAGACAAAATATTTCACTTGTAATTGAGAGATTATACACTAGACTTGGGGAAACGTGGGGGCTATCCTGATGAGGCCTCTCATTTACATTTCCTCATTTGTGAAAGAGAAAGTATTTAGTTTCTGGAAACTTGGGGCTGCCTCCCCCCTTTATGTTAGACTACATTTTGAATTGGCCTTAGAGTTCCTTCAAATAAAGCAACAAGCAATAAATGGATATTTTCATACTTCTATAAGCTCTCTTCTTGAAGGAGAGATCCCTTGTAGTATTCACCATTTTAGCTCCAGAACCTACATTGTTGATGGTTGAGGGTAGATCTCATAGAGGTGTCTTTGCCTTACTGGGGAGTCTTTGTATGGCTTATAGGGTACAATTCTAAGGTCAAAAGGAAAGTGATTGACTCTATCCCTAACATTTCTCAAGGACCCGTGATGATAGAGAATCACAACTCTCTTCCCACATTTGGTACCCTAAGAGGTAGATTTCTGTTTATTCTGTATAAGAAATATTTTTATTTATTACTTTATTTTATTTTATTTTTTTTTTGCGGTACACGGCCTGTCACTGTTGTGGCCTCTCCCGTTGCGGAGCACAGGCTCTGGACGCGCAGGCCCAGTGGCCATGGCTCACGGGCCCAGCTGCTCCGCGGCATATGGGATCCTCCTGGACCGGAGCACGAACCCGTGTCTCCTGCATCGGCAGGCGGACTCTCATCCACTGCAGCACCAGGGAAGCCCAAGAAATATTTTGAAAAGAAGCAAACATCATTTCTAATCAAAGAGATGTTTTTCAAAGGAGTTCTTCAAAATGTACATGTTCTTTTCCTTTGGGATAGTACATAAGATCTACCTTCTGGAAAGGTACACACATATCAAATCATGTGCTTCTTCCTTAAAAGGAAAAATTCATGTTTGGTCAAGCCTCTTTACTTCCCATAAGGAAAAATTAACTCATTTCTTAGAGTGTCCAGAGAGTCTCAAGCTCATAATGAGTATTTTATGGAAATTTTCTCATAATTGAAGATTAATGTTTAGTTTATGATTTTATTTCAATAATCTCTACCATATTTATTTTTAACCCATTGCACAAATAGGGGTAACATAAGTTGACTAAAGCAGTATAACAAAGATTTTATGTTTGATGGACTTGGGAAGGGGGAGGAACAAGAAGTTTTTACACCCTTTTTCTCACTTGTTCCCAGCAGTGTTCTCAAGTTTCAGGACAGTCTGGATGGCAAATAGGCGAGTAGAGAAAAGTATGCTTTGTTTCTGTGGCAGTCTCAGAGCCAATGACTTCTCTGGGAGAGAGGTAGCTTACCCAGCCTAAAATTTTGAGACTGAAAACTTGGAGGGAAGCTGGTCCAAGATTTCTGCAGGATAAAACCCTTGGTGCTACTGCCAGAATAGAATAGATGTCTGGTTTGTGATATTAGTTATCTATTACATTCTTGGAAAGGCTAAATATCAGCTTCCCTGGTACCCAGCAAATGGCGATAGGTCAATTACTGCTGCTCTAAATGAATATTTTTAAGCAACTTTTTCCCCTTGGCATTATTTAAAGCATAAGTGGTTAGATTTATTTATTTATTTTTCACCAGCGTATACATGTCAATCCCAGTCGCCCAATTCATCACACCCCCACACACACACCCCCGCTGCTTTCCCCCCTTGATGTCCATATGTTTGTTCTCTACATCTTTGTCTCAGCTTCTGCCCTGCAAACCAGTTCAAGTCTACCATTTTTCTAGGTTCCACATATATGCGATATTTGTTTTTCTCTTTCTGACTTACATCACTCTGTATGACACTCTCTAGATCATCCATGTCTCAACAAATGACCCAATTACGTTCCATTTTATGGCTGAGTAATATATATGTGCCACATCTTCTTTATCCATTCGCCTGTCGATGGGCATTTAGGTTGCTTCCATGACCTGCCTATTGTAAATAGAGCTGCAATGAACATTGGGGTACATGTGTCTTTTTGAATAATGGTTTTCTCTGGGTATATGCCTGGTAGTGGGATTGCTGCATCATATGGTAATTCTATTTTTAGTTTTTTAAGGAACCTCCATACTGTCCTCCATAGTGGCTGTATCAATTTACATTCCCACCAAAAGTGCAAGAGGGTTCCCTTTTCTCCACACCCTCTCCAGCATTTGTTGTTTGTAGATTTTCTGATGCTGCCCATTCTAACTGGTGTGAGGTGATACCTCATTGTAGTTTTAATTTGCATTTCTCTAATAATTAGTGATGTTGAGAAGCTTTTCATGTCCTTCTTAGCCATGTGTATGTCTTCTTTGGAGAAATGTCTGTTTAGGTCTTCTGCCCATTTTTGGATTGGGTTGTTTGTTTTTTTAATATTGAGCTGCATGAGCTGTTTATATATTTTGGAGATTAATCCTTTGTCCGTTGATTTGTTTGCAAATATTTTCTCCCGTTCTGACGGTTGTCTTTTCGTCTTGTTTATGGTTTCCTTTGCTGGGCAAAAGCATTTAAGTTTCATTAGGTCCCATTTGTTTATTTATTTTTTTAAATTTCCATTACTCTAGGAGGTGGATCAAAAAAGATCTTGCTGTCAAAGAGTGTTCTTCCTATGTTTTCCTCTAAGAGTTTTATAGTGTGTAGTCTTACATTTAGGTCTCTAATCCATTTTGAGTTTTTTTGTGTGTATGGTGTTAGGGAGTGTTCTAATTTCATTCTTTTACATGTAGCGGTCCAGTTTCCCCAGCACCGCTTATTGAAGAGACTGTCTTTTCTCCATTGTATATCCTTGTCTCCTTTGTCATAGATTAGTTTACCATAGGAACGTGGGTTTATCTCTGGGCTTTCTATCCTGTTCCATTGATCTATATTTCTGTTTTTGTGCCAGTACCATATTGTGTTGATTACTGTAGGTTTGTAGTATTGTCTGAAGTCAGGGAGTCTGTTTCTTCCAGCTCCGTTTTTTTCCCTCAAGACTGCTTTGGCTATTCGGGGTTCTTTGTGTCTCCATACAAATTTTAAGATTTTTTGTTCTAGTTCTGTAAAAAATGCCATTGGTAATTTGATAGGGATTGCATTGAATCTGTAGATTGCTTTGGGTAGATAGTCACTTTCACAATATTGATTCTTGCAATCCAAGTACAGGGTATATCTCTCCATCTGTTGGTATCATCTTTAATTTCTTTCATCAGTGTCTTATAGTTTTCTGCATACAGGTCTTTCCTCTCCCTAAGTAGGTTTATTCCTAGATGTTTTATTCTTTTTGTTGCAATGGTAAATGGGAGTGTTTCCTTAATTTCTCTTTCAGATTTTTCATCATTAGTATATAGGAATGCAAGAGATTTCTGTGCATTAATTTTGTATCCTGCAACTTTACCAAATTCATTGATTACCTCTAGTAGTTTTCTGGTGGCATCTTTAGGATTCTCTATGTATAGTATCATGTCGTCTGTAAACAGTGACAGTGTTGCTCCTTCTTTTCCAATTTGTATTCCTTTTATTTCTTTTTCTTCTCTGATTGCTGTGGCTAAAACTTCCAAAACTATGTTGAATAATAGTGGTGAGAGTGGACACCTTTGGCTTGTTCCTGATCTTACTGGAAATGCTTTCAGTTTTTCACCATTGAGAATGATGTTTGCTGTGGGTTTGTCATATATGGCCTTTATTATGTTGAGGTAGGTTCCCTCTATGCCCACTTTCTGGAGAGTTTTTGTCATAAATGGGTGTTGAATTTTGTCAAAAGATTTTTCTGCATCTATTGAGATGATCATATGGTTTTTCTTCTCAGTGTGTTAATATGGTGTATCACATTGATTTATTTGCGTATATTGAAGTATCCTTGCATCCCTGAGATAAATCCCACTTGGTCATGGTGTATGATCCTTTTAATGTGTTGTTGGATTCTGTTTGCTAGTATTTTGTTGAGGATTTTTGCATCTATATTCATCAGTGATATTGGTCTGTAATTTTCTTTGTTTGTAGTATCTTTGTCCGGTTTTGGTATCAGGGTGATGGTGGCCTCATAGAATGAGTTTGGGAGTATTCCTTCCTCCGCAATTTTTTGCAAGAGTTTGAGAAGGACGGGTGTTAGCTCTTCTCTAAATGTTTGATAGAATTCACCTGTGAAGCCATCTGGTCCTGGACTTTTGTTTTTTGGAAGATTTTTAATCACAGTTTCAATTTCATTACTTGTGATTGGTCTGTTCATATTTTCTATATGGTTCAGTCTTGGAAGGTTATACCTTTCTAAGAATTTGTCCATTTCTTCCAGGTTGCCCATTTTATTGGCATAGAGTTGCTTGTAGTAGTCTCTTAGGATGCTTTGTATTTCTGCAGTGTCTGTTGTAACTTCTCCTTTTTCATTTCTAATTTTATTGATTTGAGTCCTCTCCCTCTTTTTCTTGATGAGCCTGGCTAATGGTTTATCAATTTTGTTTATCTTCTCAAAGAACCAGCTTTTAGTTTTATTGATCTTTGCTATTGTTTTGTCTCTATTTCATTCATTTCTGCTCTGATCTTTATGATTTCTTTCCTTCTGCTAACTTTGGGTTTTGTTTGTTCTTCTTTCTGTAGTTCCTTTAGGTGTAAGGTTAGATTGTTTATTTGAGATTTTTCTTGTTACTTGAGGTAGGCTTGTATAGATATAAACTTCACTTTTAGAACTGCTTTTGCTGCATCCGATAGGTTTTGGATCATCTCGTTTTCGTTGTCATTTGTGTCTAGGTATTTTTTGATTTCCTCTTTGATTTCTTCAGTGATCTCTTATTTAGTAACGTATTGTTTAACCTCCATGTGTTTGTTTTTCCCTGGAATTCATTTCTAATCTCATAGCATTGTGGTTAGAAAAGATGCTTGATATGATTTCAATTTTCTTAACTTTACTGAGACTTGATATGTGACCCAAGATGTGATCTATCCTGGAGAAGGTTCCATGTGCACTTGAGAAGAAAGTGTAATCTGCTGTTTTTGGATGGAACATCCTATAAATATCAATTAAATCTATCTTGTCTATTGTGTCATTTAAAGCTTCTGTTTCCTTATTTATTTTCATTTTGGATGATCTGTCCATTGGTGTAAGTGAGGTGTTAAAGTCCCCCACTAGTGTGTTACTGTTGATTTCCTCTTTTATGGCTGTTAGCAGTTGCCTTATGTATTGCGGTGCTCCTTTGTTGGGTGCATATATATTTATAATTGTTGTATCTTCCTCTTGGATTGATCCCTTGATCATTAGGTAGTGTCCTTCCTTGTCTCTTGTAACATTCTCTATTTTAAAGTCTATTTTATCTGATATGAGTATTGCTACTCCAGCTTTCTTTTGATTTCCATTTGCATGGAATATCTTTTCCATCCCCTCACTTTCAGTCTGTATGTGTCCCTATGTCTGAGTGGGTCTCTTGTAGACAACATAGGTATGGGTCTTGTTTTTGTATCCATTCAGCAAGCCTGTGTGCTTCGGTTGGAGCATTTAATCCATTCACGTTTAAGGTAATTATCAATATGTATGTTCCTATGACCATTTTCTTAATTGTTTTAGGTTTGTTTTTGTAGGTCCTTTTCTTCTCTTGTGTTTCCCACTTAGAGAAGTTCCTGTAGCATTTGTTGTAGAGCTGGTTTTGTGGTGCTGAATTCTCTTGGCTTTTGCTTGTCTGTAAAGCTTTTGATTTCTCCATTGAATCTGAATTAGATCCTTGCCGGGTAGAGTAATCTTGGTTGTAGGTTCTTCCCTTTCATCACTTTAAGTATATCATGTCACTCCCTTGTGGCTTGTAGAGTTTCTGATGAGAAATCAGATGTTCACCTTATGGGAGTTCCCTTGTATGTTATTTGTTGTTTTTCCCTTGTTGCTTTCAGTAAGTTTTCTATGTCTTTAATTTTTGCCAATTTGATTACTATTTGTCTCAGCGTGTTTCTCCTTGGGTTTATCCTGTATGGGACTCTCTGCTCTTCCTGGACTTGGGTGGCTATTTCCTTTCCTATGTTAGGGAAGTGTTCGACTATAATCTCTTCAAATATTTTCTCGGGTCCTTTCTGTCTCTCTTCTCCTTCTGGGACCCCTGTAATGCGAGTGTTGTTGCGTTTAATGTTGTCCCAGAGGTATCTTAGGCTGTCTTCATTTCTTTTCATTCTTTTTTCTTTATTCTGTTCCACAGCAGTGAATTCCACCATTCAGTCTTCCAGGTCACTTATCCATTCTTCTGCCTCGGTTATTCTGCTATTGATTCCTTCTAGTGTAGTTTGCATTTCAGTTATTGTATTGTTCATCTCTGTTTGTTTGTTCTTTAATTCTTTTAGGTTTTTGTTAAACATTTCTTGCATCTTCTCAATCTTTGCCTCCATTTTTTTCCCAAGGTCCTGGATCATCTTCACTATCATTATTCTGAATTCTTTTTGTGGAAGGTTGCCTATCTCTACTTCATTTAGTTTTTTTTTTCTGGGGTTTTAACTTGTTCCTTCATCTGGTACATAGCCCTCTGCCTTTTCATCTTGTCTCTCTTTCTGTGAATGTGGTTTTTTTCCCATAGGCTGCAGGATTGTAGTTCTTGCTTCTGCTGTGTGCCCTCTGGTGGGTGAGGCTATCTGAGTGGCTTGTGGTAGTTTCCTGATGGGAGGAACTGGTGGTGGGTAGAGCTGGCTGTTGCTCTGGTGGGCAGAGCTCAGTAAAACTTTAATCTGCTTTTCTGCTGATGGGTGTGGCTGGGTTCCCTCCCTGTTGGTTGTTTGGCCTGAGGCAACCCAACACTGGAGCCCACCTGGACTCTTTGGTGGGGCTAATGGCGGACTCTGGGAGGGCTCACGCCAAGGAGTACTTCTGCTGCCAGTGTCCTTCTCCTCACGGTGAGCCGCAGCCACCCCATGCCTCTGCAGGAGAGCCCCCAACACTAGCAGGTAGGTCTGGTTCAGTCTCCTCTGGGGTCACTGCTCCTTCCCCTGGGTCCCGATGTGCACACTACTTTGTGTGTGCCCTCCAAGAGCGGAGCCTCTGTTTCCCCCAGTCCTGTCAAAGTCCTCTAATCAAATCCCGCTAGCCTTCAAAATCTGATTCTCTAGGAATTTCTCCTCCCATTGCTGGACCCCCAGGTTGGGAAGCCTGACATGGGGCTCAGAACCTTCACTCCATTGGGTGGACTTTTGTGGTATAGTTCTCCAGTTTGTGAGTCATCCACCCATCAGTTATGGGATTTGATTTTATTGTGATTGCACCCCTCCTACCATCTCATTGTGGTTTCTCCTTTATCTGTGGTAGTGGCGTATCCTTCTTGGTCAGTTCCAGTGTCTTCCTGTCGATGATTGTTCAGCAATTAGTTGTGATTCTGGTGTTCTGGCAAGAGGGAGTCCTGATCCCTTACTTGAAACACCTATCTTTCCAAAGATTATGACAAGAAGAAGGTTCAAATAAATAATAACGTTTCTTCACTTTAATGATAACTTAGAAACTCCACTTCCTTTTGCACCACCCTGGTCTCGCAGCTCCCGCCCCTGCTCCTCGGACCAGGTCCCCTATTTATTTTTTTAATACATCTTATTTGGAGTATAATTGCTTTACAGTGCTATGTTAGTTTCTGTTGTACAACAAAGTGAATCAGCCATATGCATACATATATCCCCACATCCCCTCCCTCTTGAGTCTCCCTCCCACCCTCCCTGTCCCACCCCTCTAGGTCTTCGAAAAGCACCGAGCTGATCTCCCTGTGCTATGTGGCTGCTTCCCACTAGCTATCTGTTTTACATTTGGTAGTATATATATGTCCATGCCACTCTCTCACTTCATCCCAGCTTACCCTTCTCCCTCCCCATGTCCTCAAGTCCATTCACTATGTCTGCATTTTTATTCCTGCCCAGCCACTAGGTTCATCAGTACCATTTTTTTTTTTTAGATTCCGTATATATGTGTTAACATACGATATTTGTTTTTCTCTTTCTGACTTACTTCACTCTGTATGACAGACTCTAGGTCTATCCTCCTCACTACAAATAACTCAATTTCATTTCTTTTCATGGCTGAGTAATATTCCATTGAATATATGTGCCACATCTTCTTTATCCATTCATCTGTCAGTGGACATTTAGGTTGCTTACATGTCCTGGCTATTATAAATAGTGCTGCAATGAATATTGTGGTACATATCTCCTTTTGAATTATGGTTTTCTCAGGGTATATGCCCAATAGTGGGATTGCTGGGTCATATGGTAGTTCTAATTTTAGTTTTTTAAGGAAACTCCATACTCTTGTCCATAGTGGTTGTATCAATTTACATTCCCACCAACAGTGTAGGAGGGTTCCCTTTGCACCGCACCCTTTCCAGCATTTATTGTTTCTAGATACTTTGATGGTGGCCATTCTGACTGGTGTGAGGTGATACCTCATTGTAGTTTTGATTTGCATTTCTCTAATAATTAGTGATATTGAGCATCTTTTCATGTGCCTCTTGGCTATCTGTATGTCTTCTTTGGTGAAATGTCTATTTAGGTCTTCCACCCATTTTTTAATTGAGTTGTTTGTTTTTCGATTTTGATCTCCATGAGCTGTTTGTATATTTTGGAGATTAATCATTTAGATTTATAACTAGAACCAAATATATACTTAAGGACAACTTGTAAATATGAAAAATAATGATTTTGACTATGTATCCTAAATATAGAAATTACCTAATGAATATATTTAAAAGTAATTTTAATCTTTATAGCAGTGATGTGGCCCAGGGTTATTTTTAGCAAGGAGAAAATTAGACAACGAGTTGTATACAAAGAGTATTGAAGAAATTGTAGAATATCAGTTTTTTCTTTAAGATCGATATACTTTTAATCAGCTTGTGTTAGCATAGGAGAGAGAGACCCCAAAAAAAGTAAAGAATAAATATCAAAAGTATAAATACCTAGTCTTCAAATTTCAACTGGATTGAGAAAACTTATATTCTTCTAATAATTTCCCAAATGGCAACTCCAGAAGTTTTTGGAAAATCCCAGTGTATTATAGGCACAATTATTTTTCAGAGTAAATTAAATCTAGAAACCTTGGCTTATTAAACCCAGACTTTTCAGATTTTGTAACCTGTTATTTTACTGATTTTTTGGAGCAGGGGAAATAGAAAGACTCTCATACCAAAATTCACCAAAATTTCTTGACCAGCTAAACTGGTATTGAAAGTAAAATCATGCATTTTTAGAAGTATTTTTTTAATCTTTAAAAAACAGTTTCAATGGAACTTCACTATTATTTAAAGAAGAAAAAAATCAGTATGATTTTTGGCATTATTTTCAAATTTGGATTTATGAAACTGTTTAGCAATGCTGTGAAACAAATTCTTTTTACTGTATTTTTTTGAAAGATATCTTTTAAATAACGAATCGAAAATTTTTTGGCTGGAATTTGTTGCTATAATTCCATAAAAGGACATCAGTTGATCATGCTTTTCTTCTGAGGTTGGGGAAATTTTACCTCTTCTACTTTATACTCCTGTGATAGGAGCATTTAACATTTAAATGCTCTTTTAACTGATCTGGCATATTACAGGTTACAGGGTATGAGAGGAAAATTAAGTTTACATATATACCATATATAAAACAGATTTTCATTAATAATACATATTTATTTCAAAAGTAATAGTAATGGTAATAGTAAGTAATAATAAAGAATGGATGATCAGACAAGAGTATGATAACCATGAAGCAATCTCAAAATGATTTTTTGGTAAATAATATGGTTTGACGTATGAGAAGTGGTATGTGTTGAAACATGAAATTCTTCAAGCATTCTTTGATGATGATAGCATTCCTTAGGAATTTTTAAAAAATATTTTATGTACACCAAAAATACCAGTTTCATATTTTATCACTGTTAGAAAAAAAGGCTTTCCAGTAGTTTTCCTTTGGGTTGTAATTTTTTCCAGGGGCAGAAACTATGACAGATTATCCATTTCCACAAAAGTGAAGCTAGTCCACCATTCTGTGTTCAATCAAAGGTACAGTTCATCTATAAAGTGTTGTCATTGTGTGTTTCATGTAGAGAAAGAAACTAGTATGTCATAAATGCGCTGCAGTTATTTTCCATTTCTTGTTTCAGCAGCAATAAAAGGAGAGAGAGAGTTACACATTTATTTACTTGTCAGACTGGACAAAGTTCTTCAGAAAGAAAAATCATATGCTACCTTAACTACTTTAGCAATTTTTGCAATCCAAAAGGAAAGAAAAAAGATTGATTTCTGTTTAGCCTGTTTTTTTTTTATTCTGTGGGTAACACTATTTTTTTTTCCTAGACATTTCTCTCCCTCAAAATTAAGGGGTTATTTTAGAACCATTTTACAGTGTTTCTTGAAAAACTAAAGTTCTCTAGGAGACTGTCTGTTCTGTACTTGAATATGTAAGTACTAACCATGTCTGAAGGTATTGAGATAATAGATACATTCTGTTTACGTGCTTTGTAGTGAGTTATTGTTCTTAAGCCTGTAAGATGCAGCTACAAAGAAGATGTAAATGGAGAATTCACTCAATAAGCCAGAAAGAGTGTTACCAAACTAGACCTTTGGGTCCACTTGCCCACACACAGTAAAGCCAAGCTCTTGTGAAGGAGAGTGCAGCCTTTATTGAAAGGCCAAGTAAGGACCTGAACTCTCCCATGGATTTCAGGGAAGGGTTTTTAAAGGCAAGATGAGGGAGATAGTTGCAGGGTGCCTGGTAAGCTCCTGCATAATTCTCTGATTGGTTGATGGTGAGTTAACAGGATGGCGACAAGGGATTAACATCATCAGTCCTCAGGCCCCAACTGGTCTGGGACCTACGTGCTTATAGTCATCATGCAGTTAGCTTCTTCTGTCTAGTGGGGGTTTTAGTATATGCAAAACAACTCAAGAGTATGTGTCAGATGCTGTTATCTATGTCCTTCAGGGAGGAACTAAAGATTCTGTGACTGTAAATTGTTACCATTTCTCCTGGTCCAACTACTATTTTTTGTTACTACGTGTTCACATTCTTTCAATCATTAATTCTTGAGCCAGCCTTTTATGACTCAGTGGAGGCCTGGGGGAATAAATATTTTCTACAAACAAGAGGCAGGCGGAGGACATGTGGCCGGGGTGGGGGTGGTGGGGACGTTTGTCCTGGGAAGGCCCCACAAGGTCCTGCTCAGTTATAAGAAGAGAGAGAATTCTCTTTTTAGGCATTTATTAAGTATAACACTGTGTTCACTTTTTAAAATCTAATAATTGGCATCATTTGGAGAATAATACACTAATTCTAGAGGCAGAACAAAGAAAAGGTACATTGCCTCCCTTTTAAAATATTTACTTCTCTGATTAAGTAAAATCCAAAGAAAAACACAATGTAGATATGGGATACAATATCTTTCATAACCAGCAATGGTGATAAGACTTTCCAAAGAAGGATTCATCTACTTCAGTGAAGCTCCATGAGCCTATGGGGAAGAGCCCTTTTCTGCAACTTGCATTTTTAGATATTTTTAACATCCTATGGAGTGTGGGTTCCTGGTGTTATCCTATGTCAGGCCTTATTAATCAGACCATTTTATACAGATTGCCATCCGCAAACACATCTGTAACTGGGTCAACGTTGTTCTGATTAAATTACCATGACTATTTTTCTTTCTTTGTCTTTCCTTTTTAAACATGGGATGTGAAGCCTCAGATTCATACTAACGTAACATTTATCATCCATATGTGCCAATTTTCTTCTTTGAGGCAAAGCATGACAAATCATTTAAGTGTTCACATTAGGAGTGCTAATCCTCTATGTCAGGAGTAGTCAAACTATAATCTGTCAGCCAAATGAAGGTTGCAGTTTATTTTTCTATAACCTGTAGGCTAAGAATTGTTTTTACATTTTTACAAGGTTGTTACCCCCCAAAAAAAAGAATCTGTGATGGCGACCTTATGCCATGCAAAGCGTAAAATATTTACTATCTGGCCATTTAAGAAAAAAAAATTGGCAGATCCCTGTTATATCTGACGGCATTTATATATGCAAACATACAAAATGTTCCTCTTTTGTTAAATCTCTCATTTTCAGCTCTGACATTTTTTCCTTAGGCTTGCAGCCTATTACCCTTCTCTTGTTTCATATGCCATAGGCACTAGAGAAGAGTGTGTTGTTGCTCACGTGTGTAATCAAATGAATTTAAATACAATTAACAGGGCTTCCCTCGTGGCACAGTGGTTGAGAGTCTGCCTGTTGATGCAGAGGACACGGGTTCGTGCCCCGGTCCGGGAAGATCCCACATGCCACGGAGTGGCTGGGCCCGTGAGCCATGGCCACTGAGCCTGCGCGTCCGGAGCCTGTGCTCCGCAACGGGAGAGGCCACAACAGTGAGAGGCCCACGTACCGCAAAAAAAAATAATAATAATACAATTAACATATGTCCTTTGTTTTTCACCCCTCTAGTGATGTAGTTAATTTAGTAATATTTGATTTATTTCATTCATTTTACCCAGAAAATATTAATAAACTATATATGTGTACAGCAAATAAGGTACAACCCCTGACCTCACACGCTTATAGTTTGTGAAGACAGAAAATTAAATAGGCATCACAATCCCTTATCAAAATATTCAGTCCTACTATATAACATAGAGCAGGTCATAGTAGAGAGACAAAATCAAATGGTGAATATTATGGAAGGCATTTGGAGAACTTGAACTCTGCATTCTGAAGGCCTACTTGAAATTGTCCAAATGTAGGAGAAATATAGGGAGAGGAAGTTTATGTAAGGTTCCAGGGTTGTAGAGAAATGGTCCATTCTAGAGTGAAAACGATACAGTGCATGATTGGAAAGCTGGACATTTATAACCAAATTTCTAGCTTCATAGAGCCATAAACAGGGACAATGTGATTGTCCCAATATTTTCAAGAAAAAGTAAATAATTTTCTAGTAGTTGTAGCTTATTATTGACTTAAAAAATAAAGAAAAGAGAAAGATGGTGATAAAACATGTATTTTCATGACAGCAAATCATTAGACCTTTTGAGAAACCCGTTTAACTAGAAAGCAGTTGTTCCATTAGAAAATAAAGCTCACTGGCAGTGTCATTTGGAACTTATAAGCAGTGTCAGTTTTCTTCTCTTAGGGAGTAAATGGTCAGCCATGCAGGTGTTATCAGCAGTAACGAGGCACTTCAGACTAGGGGATGTAGAGACCGAAGAGTGGGGTTTCATTTTATTTTCTCCAGTACATACAATCTTATTAACTTGAAAATTAAAGCTAAATAGTTGGCTCCCCATTGCTTACTCTTAGCTGTGCTGTAGCCACTAGCCAAATATGACTATTAAAATTCAATTAACTTAAATTGATTTGAAAACTCAGTTTCTTAGTCACACCAGCCACACTTCAGATGCTCAACAGCTACATGTGGCTAGTGGCTACTGTATTGGGCAATGGAGATTTGGACATTTCCATCATCATAGAGTGTTATCTTGGAAAGGACTGGCAGTTGCATTAATTACAGTAAAGTCATTTCTGTTAAGTTCTCTAAATAGATGTTATTTGTCATATACCCATTCAGACAAGTTTTTCTTTTGTTATTGTACTTAAAGTGTTCAATCTTTGAATTGCAGTTCTTTTTGTCTTAGCTAGATATGAATTCCTTCAAAGTTTTCTTCTTCACATGGGATCCACAACATACAAAGCATTTGCAACCATATTTACTTCTCAATACTTAGATATTAAATGTTTTCATTGGAAGTTAACATAAAGAAAACATATGAAGTTAACATAAAGAAAACATATGAAGTTAACATAAAGAAAAGCGCCTATAGCTCAGTAAATCATCTCAAAGTGAACCCATACATGGACCCTAACTAAAGTCAAGAAACAGAATATCCTTTGCTATAATTGTATTTATTGAGTAATTAATGTTTTTGAAAGAGTAGATTTTTAGGTTCTTTCTGTTTTTTTAATGTGATTAAATTTAAAGTTTCACTGAGTAAATTTTGGTTTATTCAAGAAATAGTTAGACAGTTTTTTAATTATCAGTTTTTCTCTTATTTTCTTCCTTCATGATGCTCATAATGTTGGCCTCCTTTGTTAATTATATTAACTCTCACCTCCTTAGCCATAGTTTAGAGATGTATATGGAGCTGAGGGGAGTGTAGACAAAGGCCAAATAATAAAATATTGAAGTTATCATATCCTACAGTTTAATTCTTTGACTGTTGGTTTTTACTAGCATTCCATATTCTGAAAATCTGAAAAACACAAATTCTGAAAAACACATCTAAATGATACAACCACATACTAAGTGAGAATGGCCAGATATATTATGAATTTTTTTAGAGTAACCTTTTCTTTGAAGTATAACAGTCATGCAGAAATGTAATCCAACATCAGAGACGTTGAATGTCATTAAAAATATTCTTCCACAATTTAAAAAGCTGCAAGGTACTCCATCCCACAGATGTACCACGATTTAGCTTTCTAACTCCTGTTGCAGTTTTCTGGCTTTTTACCTAGTCGTCTTACCCCTCTTTCCATAATTCTGCAAAAATGAATTCATCTGTGTTTAATATCTTTGTGCCAATTTCCAATTTTTCCTTAGAATAAAATTCCTAGAGGCGGAATTTCTGAGTCAAAAGGCATGTGCATTTTTTGTTTGTTTGTTTGTTTTTTGCGATACGCAGGCCTCTCACTGTTGTGGCCTCTCCTGTTGCAGAGCACAGGCTCTGGACGTGCAGGCTCAGCAGCCATGGCTCACGGGCCCAGCCGCTCCGCGGCATGTGGGATCTTCCCGAACCGGGGCACGAACCCGTGTCCCCTGCATCGGCAGGCGGACTCTCAACCACTGTGCCACCAGGGAAGCCCCCTAATAAACCATATCTAAAATAAAATTTCACTGAATCAGTTTGAGAAGTAGGCCAGTCTTCATTGTAGGTGTTTAACAGCAATGGTAGTTTGGTAGTTTGAAGTGAAAATTAATTTCCACAGGTATTCATCACAGTTTTACTTATTATAGATGAAGCATTCTTAATTGAGTATTCGTAGACACTTAGGATGAGCTTTAAATTATTTGACTCCCTGAAATAGTATGCAAATCCTGAGGTTCTGTATATATTGGGATGGTCCATACCTTGATCATATAGATTAATCTACTTAATTTCTAAATTTGTTCTTCCTTCTCTATCCCTGTCACCACTTCCCTAATTCAAGGCTTCAGCATGTCTTACACAAATTGGTTTGTTGTACTTGGGCGGGGGAACATGGCTTGTCCCACTAAAGCCATCGGAGAGCTCTAGCAGCTATGGAAAATACATGGTAAAGATGAATATAAGCATTAATTTGATTATCTTGTCAATTCCCTGTAGTGGTTCGCATCTGAACTATAACTGGTGAACAAGTTTTGCTGTCATCTGCTCCAGGTGGAAAAGTTCATCCTTTGTCTCTCTTTACTTTGAACTCAGTGTTTTCCAGCTCTTTGGCATGTTCTTTCTTATCCCTGTCCCCCTAGATATCTCTATTAATACTATATAATTTGACTAAGGCATTCCCTTCTTTTCTTCAGGAATCCTTCACAGGCTGTTACTTTTCTTCATGCCTCTCTAACTCATACCTGGGACTATCCCTATCATTATAATTACCATAGCATGTGTGTGCAACTTCAGTGTGTGTGTATATCATGTTTCACTTGACATTGATCTTCTTGAAAGTAGGGCCTATGTTATTAATTTTTATATTCCTGGAGTCAGGCACAAGACCTGGGACACCAAAGGTGCTCAATAAATATACGGCAAATGAGTGAATGAATGAAAATGGATTTTCAGGTCTGCTCATTAATTTAAAATAATTCATTTCAACTAGAACTTGTTTTTATAATATACACACTAAAGACCTGATAATTTTAATTCTAATAATATGACTTCTGAAATTATAATACGTTTAACTTGGTGAACTTTTTATGGTAAGAACATGCAAGTCTCACAGTCATATGTGTCTGGACCCCTTTACACCAGCATTTGAAGAGATCAGAAAGGTCATCATTTCACAACTGAGGAATGGGTGGGGGGGTGTTAAATTCAGTGGGTAGGTGTGAAGCAGCATGGTATTATATCACCCCAATTTACCAGTACTGTACACCAGGGTCAAAGACATTGGACCGCTTTGATCCTTACATTTCCCCTCTTTAAAGTGAAATAATGATGACCAGTTCACAGAGAGCTCCTTTCATCGTTTTGGTATATTCCCTACCACACTATCTCCAATGTAGTTTTTTGTTTGAATTAATGGGGAAGAAAAGGAAAGGAAAGGAAGAGAGAGAAAAAAAGGAGAGAATGAGTTAAGACTACAAAACTTATAAAAGTAGTAGAATCTAATATTTATTGTTATCTTTTACTGTTTGTGCTTTTTAAGTGTGGTCTTTGGTGACCACATAGTATTCCTTAACGAGAATGCACCATATGTGTTTAACAGCGTCCCCATTTTGGGACAGTAGGAAAGTTTCCATTTTTAGCCACGTACGTGTAATACGGCCTTGAGGGTGGAGCTTTGCCTGTATGTTTGGAATCACTGCCATACTGTTGGCTCTGAGGGATGGAAGGCTGTCCTGTAGATACTCCAAAACTCTGCACCTGTGTGCCTTGCCGCAGCAGTGTGTCGGTCCCTCTTCACCAGCAACTCTCTGACCATCCATTACAGTTGAGAGTAGCCATCTTTCAAGAGAATGGAAACTGTCTCATCCCCCTTCATACACTACTTGGACCTTCTTCTTGTGCTCATGAGGCACTTTTGAGAACTTGACTCTCTCTTGATCCCTTCAAGGGGATCCAGTATGTGTGGTGGCATTTCTGACATCTGGGAGGGAAACAGCTGTATTTGAAAATATGAAGTTAGTAGATGAGCAAGATGCTCTTTGGGAAAGAAGAAGAACGAATGTTTTCTTTGAGAAGTTGAGCAGTCACTGTAACGTACAGTAGACGATTCATGTCTCTGTGTAAATTGAATTGTGATTATCTTTCCCATACACTCAAAGCCTTATTTATTTTGAGTACATTATATAGATGCTGCTATCCACAGGATGCAGAGAGGATCCTATGTAATGTGTCAGCCTCGACACTGCAGTAGAAAGAACTCATTTGCTTACCATGTTATACGTATTGGTCTGCATTTCCCCAGGCTGTGAATTACTCCCTTCCAGGGAATTTCTGCCTTGGAAGGATCATTAACTCTTTGAGGGTACCAGCAAACCAGGTAGCAGATTCACCTTTTGTGAACTAAAATTCTAAATCCAGAAAAGACGATGAGAGTTCTGAAGTCCATCTCCCTATCTTTGTAAGAGGATCATCTCAGTAAGGAATGATTAAGGTTGTGATTTTTAAGGAGGCATTCCTAGATTCAATTCCTTCCTCCATAAGGTTTAAAATTCCTCTATGCCTCAGTTTTCTCATAGGTAAATAATATCTACCATATAGTTTATTATGAGGATTAAATGATAAATAGAACTTAGATACTAATAAGAACTCAATAGGGAATTCCCTGGCAGTCCAGTGGTTAGGACTCTGTGCTTCTACTGCAAGGGCCACAGGTTCAATCCCTGGTCTGGGAACTAAGATCCCGCATGCTGTGTGGTGTGGCCAAAAAAAAAAACAAAAACCAAAAAAACCCCACAAACTCAATAAAAGCTAGCTATCATATTATTAGTCTTATTATTATTGTCATTATTAATTTGATGAGCTTCAGAAAAAATTGTGCACCTTTCTTCATGCCGTTGAGACCTGACTGTCCCTTTAAAACCTGCTACTCTGAAATAATAACCAACCCCAAGTAAACCTAGTCAGTGGAGAAGAATTACAGCCATTTTCTTTCCTTTTTTTTTTTAACTTTAAAAAAAGAGCATTACAGATAACCCCAGTTATACAGATTTTTTCTTGTGTCATTCCATTTAAGCTCTTAGGAGCACAAAGTTTTAGGTCTCTAGTCTCTTAAAGTAGTAAATTGTTTAAGCAAGAAAATAGCTGCATTGATAGGATCCTGATTAGCTTATTGGCATTTGGCTTTGTGGATGCAAATGCTGAGTGAAGATTTAGGATGCAAAGATTTAGGAAAGCGGTGTTTAAGACCAGCTCTGCCTCTTAGCGTTGCGACTGTGGACTAATCAGTGCCTCTCCTTTTCAGATTCTTATCCAAGTTATGGGACTTGGTAATCTCTGAGATACCTAGAAGAGCTAATATCCTGTGATTGATTCAGAAAGGAATCATGCTTTAAAGAATGGGGAATGAATTCTGCTCCCAGTTCCTCAGGTAAACTATTATTATGGTATAATAAATTGTTGGGAAAATTATTCTAATTTTCCTTGCCGTTGGATAGATACAGCCATTGAAGCATTTCAGGTGAGAATAGCTTGTCTGGACAGCACCACAAAACCACTGCTGGGCTGGATTAAGTTCCTGACATAACAAGCTGATATAAAAGGTTATCAGAAGTGAGTTAGCCACACAGAGAATTGGCAGGTGTAGCCACTATCAGCAAAGCTTTGTTTGTCAACAGTGTTCCTAAAGGAATCACCTTCTCAGCAATGCCACTGTCCCTGCAAAGTCATTCTCTCTGTAGCTTTGAGAAACTCACTTCTTGGTACAGCCAAACCCTTTTCTATTCAATGTGTCTGCCATCTTTTGAGAAGAGCTTCCACCATAATGTGTCATGTTCATTTCTGTGACTTCATAGTATTTGGCACTTTCTGGGTCTTGAAACAAACACAGTGTCAGCAAACTCATTTCTTCATCCAGGAGGAAAGGGCCAAGTTGTTGTTGCCCAGTTGTTGCTGGTGGACAGAGGCTCTGTTTCCAGGTTTTCAGGGTCCTGGTATACCTGTGTTTACCTTGGAAACTAAGACATGCTGGGGTTTTTTGTTTTTATTTTTGTTTTTTAATCAGGGGTATAGTTGTTTTACAATGTTGTGCTAGCTCCTGCGGCACAGTGAAGTGAACCCGCCATATGTATACACATATTCCCCTCCCTTTTGGATTTCCTTCCCATCCAGGTCACCACAGAGCACCAAGTAGAGTTCCCCTTGCTATACAGCACATCCTCACTAGTTTTCTATTTCATGCTGGCTTTATCTCAGAAATCACTCTTATCCCTGCACCTCTTGGTTCACCTGTGAGTGAAGACTAGAAACTTCTCTTTTTATCTGACCTCTTGTTTAAAGAAGAAGAGTATTTTGATGTTCTGTTGACACACTGATTACGGTGGAGTAGTGTCTGCCTCAGCAATTAGGGTTTAGTCAGCACTTACGGCAAAAACCATGTATAGTAAAAAAATGCCTTTAGAAATCCGTTAAGTTTGACATAAAGTGCAGCGTAAGTAGATTTGTGTACAATTCTATGAAGTAAAATACGTATATGAAAAATACATATCTTCAAACTAGAACCGCACTGCACACACTGCAAGCTGATTACTCTGAGAGAGGTTCCCAGGGACCGACATACCTTGTAGGCACAGTTAATTTGTGTCTCCCTGTTCACTACCCTCCTGGTTATATTTAGTGCATGGAAGGGCAGGCAGACTCACTCAGGCTATTTAAATTCTTGTTTCTCTCCTTCTCTCTTTATCTCCCTAGATGTGTACAATTAGAATATTATAAGCTAAATACCCAAATGATGTGGCTCCTCTATAGCTAGGGTTAGCTCTGTATTCATAGAGGGGAAAGATGATTTAAAAGATGTTTCAGTAATAGGCTGCTGCAGAGAATCAGTTTAAATTACTTTTTTTTTTTTTTGCGGTACTAGGGCCTCTCACTGTTGTGGCCTCTCCCGTTGTGGAGCACAGGCTCCGGATGCGCAAGCTCAGCGGCCATGGCTCACGGGCCCAGCCGCTCCGCGGCATGTGGGATCTTCCCGGACCAGGGCACGAACCCGTGTCCCCTGCATCAGCAGGCGGACTCTCAACCACTGAGCCACCAGGGAAGCCCTAAATTACTTTTTGATGCATCAAAGAGCACTTATTGAGCACCTATGTTATGGACTCAGTGTTTTGTGTGCTCCCTCGAAATGCATATATTGAAACCCTAACCCCCAGTGTGATGGTTGGAGGGCCTTTGGGATGTAGTTAGGTTTAGGGTGATGCCCTCATGATGAGATTCGTGTCCCCATAAGAAGAAGAGACAGGAGAGCCAACTCCCTCCCCACAAGCACACATGGAGGAAAGGCTATGTACGCACAAGCTGGAAGGAGGCCCTCTGTAGCCAGGAATCAGCTCTCACCAGACACTGAATCTGCTGGCACTTTGATCTTGGACTTCCCAGCCTTCAGAACTGTGAGAAATAAATGTCTGTTGTTTAAGACACCTGGCCTGTGGCATTTTGTTATGGCAGGCTGAGCTGACTAAAACAACTTACTGTCCTCTTGATCTAGATGTTTTAAACCAGGGAAAGAATGCTGTTGCCTGCATGTGAATGTAAATGTGATACATAATAGAGATGACATTACAGATCACTGAAGAAAAAAATGGACTGGTAAATAACTAACCTGGAAGTACTATGTTATCCATATAGAAAAAAAAAATCTATACCATTCAAATATAAAAAAATCTGTTGCATTTAGGTTAAATACCTAATTATGTAAATAAAATATTAAAATTTTAAAAATAAAATGTAAGATGATTTCTTATAAACTTAGAATAAGAATGAGTTTGTTTAATGAAATATAAAATTCAAACCTTGAATAAAAGAGTTGACACATTGATCCACATAAAAATATCCTGTTCAATAAAAATCACTATAAACAGCCAAGTCACAAACTGGGAGTAGATGTTTGCAACACATGTAAACAATGTAGGATCAATATTTCATGTTTATAAAGAATTTCTATAAATTAGCAGGACAGTAACTAATAGGAAAATGGACAAATGAGGATCGAAGCAGGCAATTTCTAGAAGGGACCATACTGGACTGATGGATAAAGAATTGATAAGATGTTCAACTTCACTAGAAATTGGTGAAATATATGAGAAACAAGGTGATCTAGGAAATCGGTAAAATATTTTAAATTCTTACAATACCAAATGTTGGTAAGGGTGTTTAGAAAGGGACATTTTTAGACCCTGTTGTCTTTTGCATAGCTTGATAAGCCTAATTTGCAGAACAATTGTGTAGTATCTAGTAAGTAAAATTGTACCCATTTTTAACCTAGCAGTTCTGTTACTAGCTGTGATTTTAGAAAAACTCCCTAGTATGTGAGCAGGGAAACATATACAGACTTAATTATGGAATCATTTGCATTAAAACATTAAATACAGTACATAATGTTTATTACAAGGTCTTTCTTTTACTTGTTTTCTCATGTATTTATTTATTCAGTTTACATGGTCTATACATAAAATCACTTTAAAACCTCTAAATTATCTCATGTCCATTAAATGGAAACAGTAATGCTAGGCCTGTTTAAATTACAAGAAAAAAATCACTCTATACCAACAAAGTGTTTTAAAAAACCAAGGTCAAAGGAAGTAGTCTTGGGGGAGAGGCATTCCTGAGCTGGTGGCTGGATCCCAGGAGCTGCTGGGCGAAAGAAAGAAAAAGATGCTTTCAGACAGGAGTGGTTTGATTAGAGCCCAGTGACACAGCTAAAGGGAATTAATCATAATTACATGTCTCAACATAGTAAATCTCAAATGCAGTGTCAAGAGACAAAAAAAAAAGCATATGCCATGGCAAAAAGACAAAAAGACTAACAGCATTTATCGGGTGTTATTCTATGTTGAGCATATTGTAAATACAGTTTATATAAAGTTTAAAGTAACAGGGAAAATATTGCAAATATTGTTTAGGGAGAAATATTTTGTAAAAGAATAATATGGACAGTAATGATAATCACCAAAGTCATTCGAGGGAGTGCCTGGGAAAGGGCTGGTGGGGGAGGATGTGGGAGATTGAGCAGCAGTTCACAGAAAGCTTTAGCTATATCTCTATATCTGTGAAGACCTAGTCCATTAAAAACAAAAAGTTTTGAGGCAAATTTGGCAAACTGAATCTGTGGTGTGGTGAATATATGAATATACATTACTTTTTCCCCTAGGTAAGTTTTAGTCTATTTGAAATATTCTAAATGTTTAGAAATTTTAAAATTGCCATTGCAGTTATTTTTGCAATGTGTTTAACTTAGCAGCTTTGTGAAATGTATGGCGACACAGGGTAAATTGCCCTATACTTAATATCTCCAGTGGTAACAAGGCATGATTTAGAAATTTCACCCAGAATTCACCTCTGTAAACTCTGCAGTAACGAAGTAGTTAAGTTCAGGACTTCTATATTGATCAGGATTGCTTTGAATATAATTCAAAGATTAGTGCTAGAGGAATACACACCTGTGGGAAGGCAGAGTGAACTAAGAGGACTCAGATCATCTATGGATTCACTGCATATTTACATTTTTATATGTTTACAGTGGAAAAAAGTTAAGTTGCACAATGAAAGCATTAAGAAATATGCTTAAAACTTCCTGCTCAACAAAAAATGCTATAAACAAATTTAGTCAACTCACACACTGATTTTAAAATCATTAAATCTGAAGACATTGCCTCCATTTTCTTGAGTTTAGTGAGGACACTTCTGGCTGCTTAATATGAATTTTCAGATTTAAATTGGAGTAAAGAGAATGAATGAAGAATATGTATAAAAAATTTATAGGTATCTTTAAAATTTTTTCTATTAGTTTTCTTTGGTTACATTTAGATATCATGCCAAAAAAAAGCAAGTACTAAGAATGGAAAACAAAGATTTTTCAGCTGAGAGGATTTATGACTTTATTATCAAATATGTAGTCAGTCATTCAAGCAACAGTTAGTTATTGAGTATCTGCTCTGTGCCAGGTACAGTTCGAAGTGCTGAGGAAGGAGCAGAGAACAAAGTAAATGAGAAACCCCTGCCCTCATTTTATTTATGCTCGAAGGAGGAAGGGGTAGAACTTACTTTCTCATCGTCTAGTGCCCATATACAAGGAAACCTACTAAATGGTAATTGAGAATCTTTGTGGTTTTGGGAAGGAAAGGGGTGGGGGGAGTGCACTGAATGGGATTTCTTGGATAACCGTAATTACAGAAGGAAAACACGCACTGGCTTCTCCTATTATATAAATGAGAACGTTTATAGTAATTTTCTGAGAATGGCATTCTCAAATGTTTTAAGTGCAGAAGAAGAATAAATGGTCGAGTCTGCTTTTCAGCTGTGCTATGACTGCCTGTTTTACTCTTTTTCCTTCCCAACTCTACTGAGCTTATTACTTAATTGATGGGTTTTTCGTTTTCTTTTTTTTTCCCTGAAGAGTAAATCATTGTCTTTATTCAGTAAGGAGTTCAAGTGAAATGTAAAGTACTCTTTTATTCAACTAACTCTTTACTTTCTTGTTAAGACCTCCTGTGTGTGTCAGGCACGGTCCCAGGCTCTGTGTGTTCAGAAATGCACAGCTCCTCCTCCAGGGGGTCTGTGGTCTAACAGGCCAAATGCCAGTGCCAGTTGTCGTGCAGCATGGCAGGTGATCTTAAGGAGGGATAGACATAGTTCTGAGTGAGCAGTCCTGCCTGAGGTTCAGAAGCTGTGTAGCTGGAAGATTTTTTTCATTGTTGGGGCTTCAAAAATGAGTGATGGTTTGCCAGATGTGAAGTGTGAGGTGGACTTCCCAGCAACTTCACAACCCCATGACTCCCGTCAGTCAGTCAGTGCATTCATTGCCTCAACGTGCCGTAGCTTCTGTATGTCATTCATTCGGTCATTCATTTATCCTTTGATTTATGCCATCAAATTTAGTATATGTATTATACTCCTTTTGTGGGCCATTTGCTAAGCAGTAGTGAAATGTGCAAGAAAGATGCTGCATTTACCTTCATTTTATATGTCAACACCAATGGCTAGAGTTATTGGCACGTAGGCATTCTAATCCAAAGATTTTTCAATTCAAAATATTGGGTTGGCCAGAAAGTTCCTTTGGGTTTTTTGTAACATCCACGGAAAAACCCGAAGGAACTTTTGGCCAACCCACTGTGTGAGTTATTATAGTCAGATGGGTAACATGACTTGGTTTTGAATAGAAGTACTTAGTTATGTTCTACAGTGGACAAGAGCATTTAGAGGTTATATAATGCATCTGATCATAGTATCGAACCTGATCAGAAAAACAAAGAAAACAGAATTCTTCTGGAGCTTGCTTTATATACTTGTTTCCACACAATCCAAATAATTCCCATTCACTACAATTCTGGGAGAACATAAGAGCACACAGCAATTTTAGGTAGGTTATCTTGTTGGTTCTGACAGCGTCCCTATGGATCATGAATATAGACTCCATGACTTTTCCAGAAACATAGGAATAGTATGTGGTAGAACTCTAACTTGATTGTAGTGTTCACTTCACCATGCCCATGAGAAAACGCTGAAATTCCTAGATGCCTCTCATACTTCTTTTTCTTCTGATATATCTTTTTATAGTTTTAAAGTAACGTTTTTCTCCTTACATAGCTTTCCTTTAACAAGAAGGCAAATATTTTCTTTTTTTTTAAGTAAAATAAGTAAAACAGTGGGGTAATGTAGCTACCAATATAAAAATGTTTACATTTCTAAAATATGGTAGATTTAGGGAACTGTGAACATAGCCATTTGTGTGTGTGTGTGTGTGTGTGTGTGTGTGTATAGAAATATAGCTTCAATAAATTAGATTTCGTCACAAATACAAAATTATATTTTTTAACATATTGATATTTCACTTCATCATATGATATAACCACGTGCTGAAAATGAAGATGAATTTGGAATTTCAAGACACACGCAAAAGTATAATCCATCAATGGTCCTCATTCTTCTTGGTGAATCCTTCCCTTTTAGGATATTTCCTTTCACTGAAATGACTGGACATAAGGCATGTCAATGCAAAACATAAGTGAAGAATTTAGAGAAGCTAAATTTTACCAGGGGAATAGATGGGAAGTAGAGATTAAGGAAGCAGGGAGCCATTGAAAAATGTTGGGTGGAATTGAGAGGGGCTTAATGTAGCTTAAAGGAGATGGGCTTTCAAGAGAGCTCCGAAGTCGGACGAGTGGAAACAAGAAAGTGATAGAGAGCTATAAGGAAGGGTCAGCAACTGTTTAGTAACTGTGCGCCTCTGCAAGACCCCAGTGCCTGGTGTTGTGGACTCAGTGGAGTTCTCAAGATTCTTGAGGTCTGGAAAAACATGTTCTCGTCAGATGAGAAGAAAAGATCTAAAAAAGATAAAGCAAGTCTGAGAGGTGGAGTAGAAATTGAAATTTAGGACTATTGTTGTCAGTGGCACACTATGAGCAACTTTTAAAAGGCTTGTTAGGGTAAAAATGCACTTTTTGTCTTTTTAAGAAAGCATACTATGAAGAAAGAAATAATTGATCATATACTCAGAGCTAAGCATAACTATTGGCTTGCTGTCCCTCCCATAACAACCAAAAATTGAGGGGAAGGGAGAGCAAAGATGCTGATCTTGTGAGCTTCAGATTGCCACAGCAGCCAGCAAACAACGATTGGACCGTAGATCAGTATTTCAAGCAAACAGTCTTGACTGTTTACCAGCATAATCCCAGGATCTTCACTTTAAGCCAATGTTCTTTGCCCTAAGAGAGCGTCACGCAAAGCATTTGTTTCTTTGTGAGTGAAGAACAATTAATTTAGTTCAACTCACTTCGTTGAGCATGTACTATGTGAAAAAACCATACCTAGTCCATAAATCGTAGTTCTCCATGACCATAACCACTGGAGGCTGCTGTTTCAGCATACCAACAGAGGCAGTGAATCTCTAGAAGCAAAACAATCTAGGCCAAAACAAATTAGTAAAGGTTGTCTGAGGGTAAGTGGTTTTTTTAATTGATATAAAATTTATATCCAG
Source organism: Delphinapterus leucas (assembly GCF_059928025.1). Lineage (NCBI taxonomy): Eukaryota > Metazoa > Chordata > Mammalia > Artiodactyla > Monodontidae > Delphinapterus > Delphinapterus leucas. The sequence goes on from NC_143129.1 coordinate 37,810,869, forward strand.
TGAAATGCACAGTTGAGTACTCTCTTCTACATGATTTTTTTTCCACCTTGAATTCTGTGAAACCAGTTTGCCCTGGTCTTTCTCCTACACCTTTGGCTATTCCACCCCTCTCTCATCATAGTTACCTATCGCTTCACTAAATGTTGATATTCCAATGTCTGACTTCTTCTCTTCTCAGGTTACATATTCTCTTTACACTGTGTTGCTTTCAATAACCTCATCAGCATCACATCTACAAATCTAGACCCTATTTCCCATCTGCTCCATTCGTATATATCCAGCAAGCAATGGGACCTCTTTGCTTAGTGGTCCCATAAGAACTTTAAATTTGTCATGTGCAAGAATGAACTTATTGCCTCTCACTACAAACATGCTTTTAATTATGTTTTCATTATTAGCACTAATGAAAACATACTATTCAAAACAATTCAAGCAATCGAGCACTTTTGTGTGATAAGGGATGTGTCAAACATTATAAATCAGGTAACCCTCTTTTGGGAGAACTGATAGTTTAGCCATTTATTCACGCCAAACCTGGCCATCATTCTGGAACTTTCCTCCTTCCTCATTGCACCCACCCAGAATCCCCCCAAAATTTCACCTCCCCCTCATCATCGTGGTCCTTGCTTCTTTCTCTGGAATCTCTCAAATCTGTTTCTTTGTCCTTGTCAAAAATCTTTCTACTTTCTTTCCAGACTTCCACACAGGGAGTATTGTTACAACAGATTCAGACTCTGTTCCTTAGGCATAGAGGTAACGGAGGGATGAATTCTGATTGGAGATTTACTCATCAACCATGTATTGAGTTTCTGTTAGGCATAAAATAAGTCTATTAAAGTAGCAGAACAGAATTAGTCCGAGTGGAGCAAGCGAGCTGAGTGCTTGAGTAGTCGAGTCCCGGAGACCGGTAGCGCTTGAAGCATGGCTGACCAGCTGACTGAAGAGCAGATTGCAGAATTCAAAGAAGCTTTCTCACTATTTGACAAGGATGGTGATGGAACTATAACAACAAAGGAGTTGGGAACTGTAATGAGGTCTGTTGGGCAGAATCCCACAGAAGCAGTTACAGGACATGATTAATGAGGTGGATGCTGATGGTAACGGCACAATTGACTTCCCGGAATTTCTGACAATGATGGCAAGAAAAATGAAGGACACAGACAGTGAAGAAGAACTTAGAGAAGCATTCCTTGTGTTTGATGAGGATGGTAATGGCTATATTAGTGCAGCAGAGCTCCGCCATGTGATGACAAACCTTGGAGAGAAGTTAACAGATGAAGAGGTTGATGAAATGTCAGGGAAGCAGATATTGACGGTGATGGTCAAGTAAACTAAGAAGAGTTTGTACAGATGACAGCAAAGTGAACACATTGTACAGAACGTGTTAAATGTCTTGTACAAAATCGTTTATTTGACTTTTCTTTGTTTGTAACTTATCTGTAAAAGGTTTCCCCCTATTGTCAAAAAATATGTGTGTATAGTAATTAGGACTTCATTCCTCCATGTTTTCTTCCCTTATCTTACTGTCATTGTCCTGAAACCTTATTTTAGAAAAATTGATCAAGTAACATGCTGCATGTGGCTTACTCTGGATATATCTAATAAGCCCTTCTGCACATCTAAACTTAGATGGAGTTGGTCAAATGAGGGAACATCTGGGTTATGCCTTTTTTTTAAAGTAGTTTTCTTTAGGAACTGTCAGCATGTTGTTGTTGAAGTGTGGAGTTGTAACTCTGCATGGACTGTGGACAGTCAACAATATGTACTTAAAAGTTGCACTATTGCAAAACGGGTGTTTTATCCAGGTACTCGTACACTATTTTTTTGTACTGCTGGTCCTGTACCGGAAACATTTTCTTTTATTGTTACTTGCTTTTTAAACTTTGTTTTAGCCACTTAAAGAAAATCTGCTTCTGGCACAATTTGCCTCAAATCCATTCCAAGTTGTATATTGCTTTATTATCTTCACGGTGCTATGTCCCTCTCTAAATCATCTAGTTTATTATCTGGTTTCCTACTTTATAGTCTTTCTCCACTCTCGTATGTAAGCTTGCTAAGGACAGGGGTGTGTTCTAACTTGTTCATTACTCCATCCTTATTGTGTAGATACAGTGGTAGACACACAGTAGGTGCTCAGGAAATATTTGTTGCATGTTAACAAGTAATCTTCCCTCCAGCCTTAAATGAGAGTTTTTGACTGGCGCAGTGATTCATATTCACCTCTGCGGATTTGTATAATACCATTATGAAATGTTGCTGGGTGTGTTATCTGCCTCATAGGGATATAAGGATGTTATAAGGATTAAATGAGATAATGTATATGAAAGTTACTTTGTTAGAGAAACAAAAACTTATAATAGTATTTATGATCACTCTCCTGATTTCACAGATGAGCAGATGAGAAACCTGGAGCCCCAGTGGGTACATAATCACCCAAGGGCATAGATATCAGCTCTTACATCTTCTGCCAACCATCACAAAGATGCTTTTACATATTTTTTTCCCCTTTATGCTGAATGTCCCTCACTGAAAGGTCATAAGGATGACAAAGATGTTTCTGAAAATTAGAAAGGGAGGAGTAAAGCCACTTTTTGTTGAGAAAGAGCGTGCAGATCAGTAAAAACAGCCACAGGGAATATAGGAATGAAAAATTCAGGGTAGAATTTGGCCTACTGGCCCAGATGGGAATAAACTAGTTGAGATGTTTAATGTGAAGCTATAGAAAAGTTAATAGGTTTGTGAACAAATGTTCCAAACTCTCAGCTCAGGGTATGATTTCCCAATTCAAGAAACTTTTCTACCCTGAGGGTAACAAGTTTTACTCAGCTTTTGTGCAAAGAAACTGCCACTATTTCATATTTTCTTTTCTTTTTCTGTTTCCTTAATAAAAGTATTCAGTATTACTTGGTGGAGTTCTGCCCTATTGTTTGATATCATGACACTTTCTTCCAGGCAGTGCAGTGTCCTGTCATTGGGAGCCATTGGTGCTAACCAGAATGGTGTACAGTACCAGGGAGTATGCTAGTATATTGAGTTATATCTCATATTCTTATGTAATTCACAAACCAGCCCTTGAAAAGAACTCAATTTCGGACCTGTGTGATATCATTTGTGGTATACTTAAGCCACACTTTATTTTTAATTTGATATATGCTCATTAAAAAACATTATCTTACTTGCTTTAGGGTCATACAACTAGTAAGTGAAGGAACCAGTCTTCCAAACTCCATTATTTGCATTTTTTAAAATTGTTTAGCGTTTATATGAAGGCAAAAATTAACCTTCCAGCTCTGTTATCAATTTCTGTATCCCAGTGGATATACCAATGTCCTCTGAAGTTGCATAGCTCTTATTTGTCATGATGTGGCAATGTAACAACACCTTGAATTGGATCTATGATGAATTCCCCCACCTTGGTGAATTTCTGAGGGAGCTGTCCAGAGCTGAGTTTGCTATGGAATGGCCACTGAGTGAGGAGGCATGAGAACAGACTTCTAGGGCTTGAATATTTGATTTTATGCATATCCAGTCTTAGCTTCTAGCTGAAGAATCCTAATGTGGAACCCTAGGAGAATTTGCTTTCTGGATTTCAAATACAAAAGTTCAAAGCGGTCAGGTTCTATTTAAAAAGCCCACATGCAAAAGTAAGTGAAGTACCTTGAAATTGCCAGTGAAGAGGTCATCCTGAAATCTACAGAGTAAAAAAATGAGTTTTAGAGGAGGAAAATATGTTTTCAAATAAGGGAATGTATATTATAGCTTTTCAAATTCCATTCATTCAGAGAAAGTGAATAAACAGGGATAAAAGACCTTGAACAAGACTCTTTTTCGTGTCTATTTAAATAAGAACTTTATTCAATTTGTGGTACTATTAAATAGGAATACAATATTAAATAGCTTAAAACTTATAGTGGTATTTCTTATATCCAAATATGTGAAAAGAATTTTATATAATTTATTATGGCTCATTCTGAGGTGGCTCAAATTATGAATTGTGAACACTGTCTAATACTTTTCCCTAAAATATTAATAAATTTATACTTATATATTCTTAAAACTTCAAATATTATATTAAAATAATGTTCATATTATCATTTAAAGATCTAGAATGTAATTTCCCAGTCTTGATTTTAATTCGATTATATGAAAGCTGAAAATATAAGATTGTAACACTTTTTCTTAGATTGTGGTTATTTTTTAAAAAGTCATTCACCTGTTGAATCATTCAGTAGATATATAGTGGCACATTCCAAGCTGTGGTCACGTGGTTCCAGCCTCCATTAGACTTATAGTCTAGTGCAGGAAAGGTTAAGTAAACTGAAGCTTAAAATGCACGATAATAAGTGCTATGATGGGGTTGGTACAGCGTATTATAATCACACACTGCAGGATCCTCTTATTTGAATTTGGTGGGGGGACTGGTCAGAGAGAGTTCCCAGGGAAAGTGATATGGAAGGTGATACCTGAAGTATTAGTAGAATTCAGCCAAGCAAAGAGATGGAGAAGAATCTTTCAGTCACAGTGAGCATAATATGTGAAAGTATGGAGACAAAAGAGGATGTGGTGTTCTTCGAAGAGAAGTTAAATTTAACTAAAAGTTAGAATTCTTAAAAGATAAAACAGGGACTGGGGATAATAAATAAGACTGAGGCAGTAAGCTGAGGTTGTACCATGGAAGCATGAACATCCTTCTAAGAGCATTGGGATTCTGTAGTAAGGTTTTAAATAAGGAAGCTGCCTGGTCAGGTTCACATTTTAGAAAAGTCATTTCAGTGTAAAGAAAAGATCACGGTTAGGTGAGAGCCTAAGTCTAGAGGCTGAGGGACTCTTTTGGAATCTGCTACAGTGGTTCCAGATGATACATGATGCTGGCCTCAACTAGAATAGCACTAAGTGTTGATGGAGAGAAGTAGCTGGAATCATCATTTTTTAGAAGATTAAATTGAGAGGGCTTCACAGCTGTTTGGAAGTAGAGGAGGGTGAGAATATGAGGTCAGGGAAGCTAATTAGATTTCTGGAATCTGCAGCAGTGGTGGCTGGTTCCACTTCCAAAGATAGAAAACACAGAAGTTTGCAAGTGAAGCTAGTGAGATCATTTGGGGACATAGAAAGTTTTATGTTTCTGTAGGACTCTAAATGAAATGGCTAGCAGAAATTTGGGCCTGTGGATTTTGAAGCTCAGGAATGAGATGTGACCTAGAGATATAAAGTTTAGAACTTTTATCAGGTGGATGGTAATTGAGCATTTAGGAATGGATGATATTACCCAAGGAAGATGTTGAAGAGATTCTCAAACTTTGGGGTCAGATGAATTACCCAGGAGGTGTGATAAAATTCAGAATCCTGGGCACCAACTCCAGAGTCTTACTGAGTAGTTATAGGATGTAGCTCACAAATCTACATGCTTGACAAATAGAGTTCCTTACCATGATTTTGATGCAGATGATCCTCTGACCCCACTTTCAAGTAAAAGGAAAAGTGGATCTTGCATAGGAGCCTAAGTAGTATCAGCACATAAAAGATGGACAGAGGAGGAGGAACCCGGAAAGAAGGCTGGTGAAGAAGTAACCATAGGTGTGGAAGGAAAATTAAAAGTATAAAATATCACTAATTACATGGAAAGAGAATCAGTATAAGAGAAGGAATCATCGACAGGGCCAGAAGTGTTGAGACAGGAAGTAAAGATAAAGGCTGGAATACACCTACTACATGTAACAAAAAGGAGGTCATAACAAAGTTGGCAAGAATAGTTTCAGTAGAATAATGTTGGCTGAAGCCAGATTGCAGTGGGTTGAGGGTTGAATATGATATGAGGATGAAGAGACATGAAGCAGAGACAAAATCTTTTAAAAGTAGTTAGAAGGGATGGAGGAGGTTGCTACAGCAGGATATGGGTAGGGGTGAATGTTTTAGGAAGGAAACAGCGTGAGTCAAAGTCTTATCTCACCCTTGGCCTGCTCTTATCTCTAATTTTTTTGGAGCTTTTCGTCTTATCAACTTATGAATGGATATATTATACAATTCAGCAATAAAAAGAATGGGTTGTGTGTTAAGTTTACGTCGAAATTTCTAAGAAACTACCAAATACTTTTCCAAAGAGCTGTTCTATTTTACATTTGGATATTGGGGAGCAAATTAAGGTGCTGCTTTGTGTTTTGTGCATTATGGTTATGCCAAAAAATACTGAAATATGCCTGAATATTAGCCTGACCCCTAGTGGTGGTCCACATCCATGGGGCTAAACGTGGAACTGAGTTTTTTCTACGCTTTCCATCACATGAGCTGCCACTCCACCTCCATCGTTTCTTGCAAACACATAACAGTAGAGAGATGGTGTAAATATGCCCAAACAAATTTAGATGGTGTACTGCGGGGTCCAGTGGGGCAGAAGGAGGGAAGTCCTTACACCCTGCTACCTGCTTGAGATCAATACCTGCTGTCATAGCTTCAGCATCACCACCATCCGGGGGACTTTGAGAAAAATACTGAACTTCATTTAAGCTCAATTTCCTCATATTTACAACGACGATTATAGTAATACCTACCTTAGAGTGATTAAGTGAGGTTAAATGAGATTGTGTATGTAAAGCGCCTAACACAGTTCAGCCCAGAGTTGACATTCACAAAAGAGCAGGTGTTCATATTTCATAATGATAAAAACAATCAATAATGTAGTCAAATCCTACAATGAAATTTTATTCATGGTATTTTTTTTTCTGGTTCTCATTTGCTTGCATTCCATGTTAGTGTTCTCTATTTCAACTGGAACCTCTTTAAATTTAGGACTGGGTTTTATTTGATAAAGATAAAAGCCACAACCATACCAACAATAACATCCTCTATTATTTTAGAGTAACTATATATCAAGACATTGCTAAAATATTTCTTATGTAAAATTTAATGCTGAAACAGTTTTATGAGGTAGGCAAAGATCTCAGATGGTCTATGTTAAAGATTTTCATCTGTATCTTTTTCACCCAGACCTCACATCTTGACTCCTTGATGTGCTGGCCCTGCCAGTGGCAATGATAATATCAGTTACATATGGTTGATACAAGAAATACAAAGATTATGTACAAAGTATTGATATTGATACTGATATTGATAAAGCTAGCTTTCTTCTCTTTGAGCTTTTCCATTCTGGAAAGCTAGCTCTCACCGAGAAAAAAAGCTACCTCTTATTTAACCCTTGAGAAACAAAAACAGAATGAACAAAAATCTATTTGCTTCTTTTATTACCCCAACGATACTAGGGCTGACTGTTGTTATTTTTAATTATTATGTTTCCAGGTATTTTTCCCCCGCACTCAACCGACTGATTAATAACCACATAATTTCTCTTTAACAATGACTTCTTCAGCTTATGTCAGAACAAGTAATGAACATCCAGAACTATAAAGGACAAACCAGAACATTAATCCTTATGTCCCTTATTCATTGGCCAACAAACTTACTAGGCCTCTTACTGAACTCATTTGCGCCCCTACGCAACTTTCAATAACCTTAGGCACAGTGGTCCCTTTATGAGCAGGCACTGTGATCACTGGCTTCTGCCATAAAGCAAAAGCATCTGTAGGCCGCTTTCTATCACCCGGGGCACCAATCCCTCTTATCCCTATGCTAGTAATTATTGAAGCTATTAGCTTATTTATCCAACCAATAGCCCTAGCCCTATGACTAACAGACAGTATCACAGCCGGTCACCTGTTAATTCACCTAATCAGAGGAGCATCCCTTTCCCTATTAAGCATGAATCCTCCCACAACCCTCATTATATTTATTAGTCTTGTTCTTCTCACTTTTCTCGAATATGCAGTAGCCCTTATTCAAGCTTACGTGCTCACCCTGTGAGTGAGCCTCTACCTACACAATGACACCTAATGACTCACCAAACCCATGCGTATCATATAGTAAATCCTCGTCCCTGACCTCTTACAGGAGCCCTCTTAGTCCTTCTCTTAACATCCCATCTAGTCATATGATTCCATTTTAACTCAACTTTTTTATTATCCTCGGCTGATTAACTAGTATGTTAACAATATGTCAATGACGATGAGACATCACCAGGGAAAGCACTTTTCAAGGCCATCACACACCAGTTTCATTCAAAAAGGATGTTGATATGGCATAATTCTGTTTATTATTTCAGAGGTTCTCTTTTTTATAGGCTTCTTCTGAGGTTTTCATCACTCAAGTCTTGCCCTTACACTTGAACTAGGTGGTTGCTAACCACCAACAGGCATTCACCCCCTAAATCCATTAGAAGTACCACTTTTCAACACCTGTCTTACTGGCCTCTGGAGTACCTATTACCCAAGCTCACGACAGCTTGATAGAAGGAAATTGTAAGCATATTCCTCAAGCTCTTTTTATTACAATCTCCCTAGTTTACTTTACACTACTGCAAGCCTCAGAATATTATGAAACAGCTTTTACAATCTCAGATGGAGTACACAGGTCAACAGTCTTCATAACCAAAGGTTTCCATGGCCTACACGTGATCATTGGCTCTACTTTTCCTCATTGTCTGCTGCCTGTGCCAACTACAGTTTCAAATCATTTCAGATTTGAAGCCACTGCCTGATACACTTTGTAGACATAGTATGGCTGTTTCTATACATCCCCATTTATTGATGAGGGTCTATTCTGTTTTTTCTTTTATTGGGGTAGAGTTGTTTTACAATGTTGTGTTAGTTTCTACTGTACAGTGAAATGGAGTTGAGGGTGTGTTCTTTTAGTATCAATTAGTTGTCTTCCAGTCAATTAGTACAATCTGAAAAGAATAATAAACCTTATAGCATTAACCACAAACATAGTACTAGCTTTACTACTTGTACTTAGCGAATTCTGACTTCCCCTACTAAAGACAGACACAGAAGAATCAAGTCCTTACAAATGTGGATTTGACCCCATAGGATTTTCCATAAAGATTTTCCTGGTAGCCGTTACATTTCTCCCCTTGACCGAGAGAAATTGCCCCCCTTCGGCCCCTGCCCTGAGCAGTCCAAACTAGCAACCTAAAAACAATACTCATTATAGCACTAATCCTGATCTCACTACTAGCAGTAAGTATAGCCTGTGAGTGAACTCAAAAGGGATCAGAATGACACAAATATGATAATTAGTTTAAATGAAAACAAATGATTTTGTCTCGTTAAACTATGATTAAATTCATAATTACTGAGTATCTTTTGTCTACATAAATATTATTCCAGCATTCACAGTTTCCCTTATAGGGCTATTAATTTATTGATCTCACTTAATATCTTCTCTGCTATGTCAGGAAGAAATAATATTATCATTATTCATTATAGCAACCCTAATAATTCTAAATGTCCATTTCACTCTAGCTAGCATAATACTCGTCATCTGACTAATATTCATAACCTGAAAAGCTGCGCTAGGTTATCCCTGCTAGGAATATTATCAAACACCTATGGCATTGATTGCATCGAAATACAAACCTTCTCCAGTGTTAAAAATTACTGTTCTAACTATTATATTCATGCCACTAACATGTTTATCAAAAAGCAATATAATTTGAATTCACACCACAACCTACAGCATACTAATTAGTTTTGTTAGTCTTTACCTTTCTAACAGCAGCCTTAACTTTAATCTTCTCTGACCCTCTGTCAGCACCTTTACCAACTCGAACGGCATGACTCTTACCACTAACACTCAGAGCTAGGCAATTCCAGCTACCTAAAGAATCACTGGCTTGGGAAAAAAGCAAACAAACTGTCTATTACTATATTAATCATACTACATATATTCTTAATCTTAACATTCAAGGCCATGGAAATGATTCCATTCTACAGCTGATTTGAAGCAACACAAGTCCCAACATTAGTTATTATTACTTGATGAGGAAACCAAACAGGACGGCTTAATGCAGGACTCTACTTTTTTATTTTACTCACTAGTGGCATCCCTTCCACTTCTAGTTGCACTAATGTCTATCCAAAATACTACAGGCTCGCTAAACTTTTTAACAATGCAGTACTGAGCCCAAACAATATCTAACTTTTGATCCCATATTTTCACACGATTAGTGTGTAAAGTGGCTTTTATAGTAAAAATACCCCTTTATGGGTTACACCTATGATGTCAATAATGCACGTAGAAGCCCTTATCGCCTGATCTATGATTCTTGCAGCCCTACAACGCAAACATGGTGGCTACGAATCACAATAATCCTGAAACCCATAGCAAAGTATGTAGGGTACCCATTCCTTATATTGTCCTTCTAAGGAGTAATTATAATGAGCTCAATCTGCTTGCACCAAACAGACTTAAAATAGCTCATCACATGCGCCTCCGTTAAGCACGTGTCACTTGTCATAGTAGCTCTTCTTACCCAAACACCTTCAAGTTCCATAGGAACTAGGGCCCTAATAATCACCCACAGCCTCACATCGTCTATATTATTTTGCCTGGCAAATTCAAATTATCAGCGTGTTCATAGCTGAAACATAATTTTAGTCCGTGGTCTACAAACATTTCTTCCACTAATGGCAACATGATGACTACTAGTAAATCTTACAGACCTAGCCCTGCCCCCAACAATCAACTTAATCAGAGAACTATTTGTAGTAATATCTTTCTTCTAGTCCAATATCACCATTATCCTCACAGGGGCTAAGACAGTATTACCGCCCTATACACTCTCTCTGTATTAATCATAACACAACGAGGTAAATATATGTATCATACCAACAATATCAAACCACCATTTACATGAGAAAACACCCTCATAACTCTTGACCTATTACCCCTTCTGCTCCTATAACTCAACCCAAAATTATTTGGGGACCTAGGTACTGTAATAGAGTTTAACAAAAACATTAGGCTGTGAAGTAAAAGAAGCTTAAATCTCCTTTTTACTGAAAAGCTTAGCCTTTTCTCGGGTGAGCCTCCTCACTCTGGAAAGCTAGCTCTTACCCAAAGCCAGCTACCGCTTATTTACCCCTGAGAAACAAAAACAGAATGAGCGAAAATCTGTTTGCCTCTTTCATTTCCGCAAAGATAATAGGGCGCCTGTTGTTATTTTATTTTATTTTTTAAAATTAATTAATTTAGCTATTTATCTTTGGCTGCGTTGGGTCTGAGTTGCTGCGCGCAGGCTTTCTCTAGTTGTGGCGAGCCAGGGTTACTCTTCGTTGCGGTGCGTGGGCTTCTCATTGCGGTGGCTTCTCTTGTTGTGGAGCACGGGCTTCAGGCTTGTGGGCTTCAGTAGTTGTGGCTCGCGGGCTCTAGAGCGCAGGCTCAGTAGTTGTGGTGTACGGGCTTAGTTGCTCTGCAACATGTGGGATCTTCCCGGACCAGGGCTCGAACCCCTGTCCCCTGCATTGGCAGGTGGATTCTTAACCACTGCACCACCAGGGAAGTCTTGTTATTGTTTTAGTTATTCTGTTTCTGAGCATTTTATTCACATCCAACCAACTCAGCTACCTCCTCAATGAGGAGAAATGTGGGCATCTGTGACCTCCTCAGACTCAGTATCTCACGAACATTTGTTACTCTGGAGAAGAGAAGACACAACACCAGGAATGGCCAGTACCTGATGATTATTCCAATCAGCCATTTGGCAATTTAAGATAGTGGCATTCTTTTTCCCACCCCACCCTAAGCACATTTATTTCCTTTTTTTTCACTGTAATAGCTGAGTTTCACCCTAAAATAGTCAAAGGATTCTATTCACATTTTGTCCTTGTAGATTAATGATAGTGTTAAGACACACAGTTCCTTCATGGAAAATAAGAAAGCGTCTTCTTGGCCACATGTGATTAGCACCATCCAGACTTCTGCCTCACATGCCTGGTGAGGCGTGCATTCTCTTCAGTATCCAGTTGTTTTTCAAGAGAGATGTGTAAATTAAAGTAGTGACAACGATGTTAACATATGTGTTAGGCAACAAAATAGATGGCGCTGATGCAGATGGTGTTACAAGTTGTATTTTCAACTTGGGTCTGCATTTGGAAAATATTTCTACTATTTCCTTCCTTCAATGTCATCAATTTTAATGGCTTCTATTCCATCTAATTTTTAAGCTGTAAATATATTCTAGTATTTGAAAAGGAAATCAAAACGATCCTTTGTAACAGAGGCTGAACCTAGTTTGTTTTCTCAGCAAAATTAGCCTTCAGTTTATATGTATCTAAATGCTGGATTATGAGTTCCCAAATCCATAATTTATCCTAGAATTCTTCAGTTAATAAAAACCGATGTGAGAATAAGTTTGTCTCATGTGATTATTAAAAAGCCTCTGAGCAAGCATTTAAATATTAGGAGATTTCATATAAAAAATCTTCCTTTGGGCTTCTCTGACAAATCAATGATTTCGAAATGCTTTCAGAGACCTGAGTAGGACCTGGACAAGTCATACGCACTAACACTCTCCTATCAGCCTGAGAGCCCCTGGACAGTTTTGACTTTTGCTTAATATCAGTGGATATTTAGTCTACTGAAATATTTTAATACATCTTTCCCTGTAGAAATTTGAACCTAAATTTAAAAGGGCTTTTCTAATGCAGTTCAAGCCAACAGGTATAATTCATTTTAAAGGTAATTTTTAGGACTAGCTTCAAAGTGTCTAGGCAAACATTTATTTAATTTCCTATGTTTCTGTAGAAATGATAATACCTAACAAATATTACTTACTCTTTGTCACATGCTGTGGTTTACATATCTCATATTTTAATTCTTACAACAAGCCGTAAGGTAGGTGCTAAATGCTATTATTAGTTTAACAAGGACAACCTGAACCTTCAAGAGGTATGTACGTTGCCCAAGGTCGCAAAGCTTGCAAGAGGTTGAGCTGGGAAAATCTTTTCTCTAAAAGTCATGTTCTTAACCACTCACTGTCTTACTCTGACATATATGTTCTAAACTAGTTTCAAATGTATCTTTAAAAATAATTTAAATATGGATACTTTAAAACACATAAATATATAAATAGGGATATTTATATAAAGAAACATTTATCCTCGTTCTGAAGTAAAGGCTCCAGATACTCTCTGCTCCCTATGCCCCCTTTTAGGTCACAAAGGGACCTCTTTTTATGCATTGTCCACCAAAGGGGTCAGGGTTTGAATTCTCCCCTAGTCTTTTCCTTTTTTCCCTGTTGTAAATGAATTACGTATATGCCCTGAAGTAATTAGCAAAGACGCTGTTGTTCAGGTGAATTTTAAACTAATTAATCTGACCTAATTCCTGTCAAGAATAATTAGGAGAAAATATGTCCTCCCTGAGCAGCTCTTTCAAGCTAAGATGCTAAAGCACGATGTCTCCTGTGTGTGCACTGCATGTGCACTGCGTGTGCACTGTGCTAAAAGCGAGAGGGCTATTTACTTAATGGTTTTAGAGGAAATGCTAAAATGATACCTCTTCAATTGCCACCTGGGCATCAGCTCTTCAGTTTCTATATCTGAATAAAAACAAGAAGCTGAACTAACGACAGGGATTCTGACATGAGTGATATCAGTGACTCCTTAAGACATTGTGGTTTGCAATTAAAACTTAAAAACTAATCCCTCCTCTTCCAAAAGGCTTTTGAATGAAGTCGCATGCCCCATTTCACAGCCTGTTAATTTTCTTATCATAAGAGCTATTCAACTGTCTTCTAACCCTCTCTCCCATCCCCTACCTGTCCTTTTTTAAATGTTTAGCATCCTTAGTAATCTAATTAACTGGTGAAATTTCTCATGTAACAACCAAGTCCTAAGCGGTATGTTTCGAGAAAGATATTTTAGGAAAAATCAATAAGCAAGCTTTACCCACAGATGCAGTTTGTCAAGAAGGGGAGATAATCTCTGGTTGCAATGACGGCAGGTTTGAATATGATGACGTTTGCTGTCCATGATTGTCTGGAGCCCTAACCACTGCTCTGTCATTGTATAGCAACCTCTCTGCATGCCCTCTAACCTTGCCTTCTAATATATTAAGGGGCTTGTGGAAGAGGAGACCACTGGAGAACTTATATCTCACATCGCCACGCAGTTCAGAGTTAATAATTTCCTTATTAAACCTATGAACCCTTCACGTTTTGTAGTCCTGCCTGCCCAACCCCCTTCTAAGTTAGTTTCTAGGCAAACCAATAAACATTGAATTACATTAAGCTCCTTATTTCAAGGCTGCCGTTCAGGATTTTGCTGCATATTTGTTGGCTCATTTATGGAGACTGCAGCATAATATTCATTAATTCTGTTTAATCTTCAGTACTTCAGTGATTTGATTCTCAACCACATTACCTATGCCAGTTTGTCCATGTTTAAACCACCCCAGTGCTGTGATGCTGTTCTATATGTTGATTACCCAAAGGTTCTGTGAGCTCTAGTCTGGAATCACAGAGGCAGATTATCCACCATTTCCAGTTCTTGGTGATCACTCAGCACTTGAAGGTAACCTATTAGAAAATTAAAAATTTCAGCATCTGTCTTGAATGGCCAACATATCTGTAGCTGAATTTTAATAAGAAAGAACGTGCAGTTTAGGAATAGTCTGAAAAGGTAATAAGCATTTGCAAAAAGAAGGACATTGTTTGCTTTGACAAATTAAGGTTTTGATGTGAAAAAGAGGTTCTTGGAAATATCCCTTTATTGATATGGATCAAGGAATTGAGGTTTTAATTTCAAACTTACCCAGCACTATGTGAGAATGAATATTAATCTTCCAGCAGAACTGTTCTCTGTTTTGAATGTTGAATGTTTTGAGACATTCTCTAAAACACTCTTGCAAGTACTCTCTCGCTCTCTCTTTCTCTTTCTCTTTGTGTGTGTGTATGTGTGTGTGTACATCTACGTCTTCACAACCAAACAAAAACATAAATTAAATGTTTACTCTCTAGTTTCATAACATAAAGTAATCACTGATATTGGTCACACTGAAGGGTGGCTTGGAAAGGAGAGAAGTGAAATCCTTTCAAATGCCGATTCAATATCTTTCCTTCACCTGCTTTCTGGTGGGGAAGGGTGTATAAGGCTGGGTGAAAAAAGTCAATTGAGTAGTTTTTGCAGGCTCAACCAAACTGTAATAGTTAATAATAGTTTTACTGGCAGGGTCTGGAACGGTGGTGCTCCTGTGTGTCGCTGGTGATGGAGGCTCTGCCAGGATTTCTCATTGTGCCCCCATCACTAGTGACACAGGAGCACCACTGTTCCAGACCCTGCCAGTAAAGCTACTACCCATCACTGAGAATTTGCGTGCATCTGTTCTAACAGCTAGTATTACTTTTCACTTCTAAAAGTACCGTGAGCCCTGTGATAGGATAACTTGAATCAGTAGAACCACAGAACACTCTTCACTGCCCGCTGTGTGCCACATAGTACTGCAGATTCCAAGGATTCTACAGTCATTAAAACAAGAAAGGGCCCTACCTCCATTCAGTTGTTAAAGTAGCAGGGAAAACAGACATAAACTATTGCAATGAGTCTATTAGTTATGCACATGTAAAGAAAGGCAAAATAGAAATTCAATGACTGTGGAACACACAGTAAGATCTAAACTACTCTAGCAATGATGAATATATTTTTTTATTTATTAATGCTTATTTCCAAATGTTAGTTTGTACAAACATAAATCTGGATTTCATGTTACACCGAGGGAACTGTGTACAGAGTAGGCTAGTAGACTCAGTAGGTTAAACTGTTTCTTTCTTTTATATATATATAAATATATATATATGTATATTTATGTATTTATGTATGTATGTATGTGTGGCTGCGTTGGGTCTTCCTTGCTACGCACAGGCTTTCTCTAGTTGCAGCGAGCAGGGGCTACTCTTCATTGCGGTGTGCGTGCTTCTCATTGCGGTGGCTTCTCTTGTTGTGCAGCACGGGCTCTAGGTGCACGGGCTTCAGTAGTTGTGGCTCACGGGCTCTAGGGCGCAGGCTCGGTAGTTGTGGTGCATGGGCTTAGTTGCTTCGCGGCATGTGGGATCTTCCTGGACCAGGGATGGAACCCATGTCCCCTGCACTAGCAGGCAGATTCTTAACTGCTATGCCACCAGGGAAGTCCCTAAACTGTTTCTTAAAATAGGTGTTTTTTTTTTTCCTTTGAGCTATCAGGGTATTCAGAAAACATTTCACCTAATCCTTCTCCAGGTAAGGAGAAATGTCTTATCCAAACTAATAATACCATCTTTTTAAATGAATGGAATATTTAGTGTATGCTAGGAACTATGTTATTCTCTACTTTTAACCAATTTTTATGGTGAAATTTAGTATCCTTAAGGATGAGTCTATAATAAAAGATATGTAGGTCACTGATTTATCAAAAAAAAAAAAGAAAAAAGAAAAAAGACACGTATGTAATGCCACTCAGGTCAAGAAATGGATAATTGCTTGCTTCCCAGATTTGCTGAGCAGCCCAGCCCACTTCTGACTCCATTCCTTGCCCCCTCCCTACTGCCCTTCTTCTGAGGGTCATGATTATAATTTAGCTTTTCTTTATAGTTTTACACATTCACATGCATTCAGAAATGATGTTTTTAGGGCTTCCCTGGTGGCGCAGTGGCTGGGGGTCCGTCTGCTGATGCAGGGGGCGCAGGTTCGTGCCCCGGTCCGGGGGGATCCCGCGTGCCGCAGAGCGGCTGGGCCCGTGAGCCGTGGCCGCTGAGCCTGCGCGTCCAGAGCCTGTGCTCCGTGGCGGGAGAGGCCGCGGCGGTGAGAGGCCCGCGTACCGCAAAAACAAACAAAAAAAATAATGATGTTTTTAAATGTACTTTTAACTTCAGATAAACTGATTTGTAGTAGTGTGTATGCCTTTATGTCTATCTTCTTTCACACAACTCAACATTTGTGATAGTAATTCATGTTCTTTTTTGTAGCATTACCTTGGTCATTTTCATTCTATTGTATGAATGTATCACAATTTATTCTACTGTAAGTATTCTAAAATTAATCCATTTTAGAATAAATGGCATTTGTTCGTCTGACTGATATGAATAGCATAACTCTAAATAGTCTTGTGCTTGTTTCTTGGAACACATGTGCATATATTTCTATCTCCTAATTCTCAAAATTTGGTGTTATGCTATATCCCACACTCATGTTTCTGTGGAATTCAAAGATATATTCTTATGAAAGAAAGTTGGAAAGGAAGGACAGGCTGAGGTAACATAATAGAACCAGATGTACTGAATTGGTTGCCTGATTGCAGTCTCACAGATTTTTGTTTCAGTATCTAATGGGTTAAGCTGAGTTCCTTCACGTGTCACTGAAACAAATGAATAGAAGAAGTAAATGATCAGTGTCATCTTTATCGTTACTAATTCTTTGTTTAACCTTTGGTAATATGGGTGAGATGCAATGCCTTCCTGCTCTTATGCTTGGTTCAACCATTTTTATTGCATTATTTCTGTTCTTTTGTCTAGCTAAGTTTTTCCCATCACAGAATATGCTGTTCCCTTTGCCTGAAATATGTTCTTATTGTAAAACTTTGGTCGCATGACTAACTCCTTTTGTTATTGAGGTAAAGCTGACGTACAGTGTTAGTTGCAAGTGTATGACCTAATAGTTCAGTATTTGTATACACCACTAAGTGATCACTATAATAAGTCTAGTTACCCTCTGTCACCTTACACAGTTACAAACAATTTTTTTTTCTTGTGATAAGAACTTCTAAGATTTACTATCTTAGCTTCTTTCAAATATGGAACTCCTCCCTTCCTTCTCAGGATCATTTCATCTGAACTCGGAAATCTTCTTTGATAGTCCTACTGCCCCCAGTCACACTCTATTACATTTACCCCTTATAATTGCTGTTAGTTAATTCATCTCTTTAATGGTTATCTTGTTTATAGTTTATTCTTTTTTCTGGTCCCTCCTTTCCCTGCCTTCCAGAAATATAAGCACCAGGAATCTCATTTCTTTTGTAGAACAAGTTAGCTACAGTATGTGGAACAATACCAGTTCATAATAGGTGCTCAATAAATGTCTAATGAATAAATGGAAGAAAGGAAGGTAGAGGTTTGGAAGGAGGCCAAGCAGTAAAGAGACTATTTGCATGTTTCAAAAATGCTATAATTCTTCATGACAGGTGTAAAAGAGGAGATTTGTGGATTCAGATCTTATAAGGAGACTAAGCAATCAAAGATACCAAACCATTGAAGGTTAGAAAGAAGCAGGGAGCTCAGTGTTTCCACACAGTGAGGCAGGCTGAAAGCAATAAGGGAAACCAAAAGCCCAGGACGGTGTGTGACTGTCATTCCAATGTTCTATATATCTCTTTGCCAAGCTATACATACATGAATTCCTAACAGTCTGACTAATGTTCATCTCAAAGAAAGAATCTGAGTCAAAGTGACCTCAGGGTTACTAGCCATGGAGACAGAGGAGGGAGAGTGTGGTCATTAGATGCTGTTGTCAAAGAACAAAGGAGGGACAAAAAATAGAAGTTTGGTGCTCTCCCACATTGATTTGGAGGAAATTGGCCAACATCCAATGTGAGCAAGGCAGTTGGGTAACCCTGGGAGAATGAGTCGTCTTGGCAGGCTCTGCAGAAGTGCCTGCTTGTGTCAATCATCACTGTAATGACAGATACCAAGGGTCAATATTTACAAGGGTCCACTAGGATGAGTAGTAAGATGAGTCTAGGAGTGGTCCCCAGGAAATCACAGAGCAGTGAGGCTCATAGAAGAGATATAAATTCCAGGAGTTGACCAAACTGTTAGCTATAAAGGAAATGTATATTTAACACATGAAGAAAAGAGAGCCAAGTACTACTGTAGGCAGATCCAATAGGAATGTAATATAATACTTGTGGTTACAGACAGGGAAAATGTTTAAATATCTGTAGTGTCAAACTGCCATATATTAACCCTTTAGTCAAACACGGTTTCTACCCATTTAGGCTATTTTCCTTCCCTGCCAAAGATGGCAACTTTCATTTTACCATGTTAGTGAGTAAGGGAAATGACTCATTTTACAGACAACTTGGCAAGACTATAAGTAAGAAAAGGAGGGCATGAACTGTGTCCTGTAGGTAACAAAATGCTTTTCTAAAGTCATTGCTGGGGAAATAGTAAAACATTACAACCCAGGAAGTCCAGGTAAATTATATGAGAGAGTAGTCAGTAGATGTCACAGGGGAAAAATACAAGCATTTCTGAGAGGAAAAGTAAAAGGCTTTGACGTGATGTCTCTGACACCTAAGTGGAGCAGAGAATCTGAGGCAGAGATCCATGCCTCTCATTTGTGAGAGCTCGAATAGGGAGGGTTGTGCTGAGTAATTTTGCTTGGCAATGAAATTAATACCTCCCTCCTCTTCCCCTCCCCCCCAAAAAAGCAAAATTAAACTAGGTAGCAGAGGTAGATCATCTCCCTCCTAAAGCCAACTCAGCATTCCACAGCATTTATACATCAAATTCCAAGAACTAGGCTATAAAATGTGGAGTTCATTTTGCCACCTTGCAAAAGGAGCTTCAGCTTCTCATTTCTCTTACCTTGTGCTGAGGAGGCCTTGAATGGGTCGTTCCTGAGGACCAAAGAGACCCAAAGAGTGATAATGGCATCCCAACCTTGATCTCTGTCTCCACTAAGAACTGCCAAGCCCTGTGGGCCTTGAGGAATTTTCTGTTTCTCCCCCAATCTCTAGGAACAAAGGTGTGACTGACTCTTTCAACTGAGTGACTCTCAAGGATCTGTAGAGAATGAACTCTTTCATTAAAGTAGCACAGGAAATCCCAATGCTAAGAGGAGAAGCCAGTCTCAGTACAACCCTATGAAACATCTTATTTTCTAGTCTAGGGGTAAGGCAATGAAAATTCTCAGTTCCTGCCTCATTTAGAGGTAGTACAGGTCAGGACTTCCCTGGTGGTGCAGTGGTTAAGAATCCGCCTACGCATGCAGGGGACATGGATTCCATCCCTGGTCCGGGAAGATCCCACATGTCGCAGAGCAACTAAGCCCGTGCACCACAACTATGGAGCCTGTGCTCTAGAGCCCATGAGCCACAACTACTGAGCCCACGTGCCACAACTGCTGAAGCCCACATACCTACAGCCCATGCTTCTCAACAAGAAAAGCCACTGCAATGAGGAGCCCATGCACTGCAAGGCAGAGTAACTCCCACTCGCCCCAACTAGGGAAAGCCCGCCCGCATCAACGAAGACCCAACACAGTCAAAAATAAATAAAATAAATTTCAAAAAATGTTAAGGGTGAAGGGTTTTTTTTTTTTAAAAAAAAAAAAAGGTAGTACAGGTCAGAGAATAATTGAATTTCAGAGCTGAAACGGATATTTCTGACTACCTACTGTAATCACCTCACCTTCCTGTTAAGGATATTACCAGGAAGGAGAAGTGACTTATACAGTTCATCCCATCATGGGTTTATGTAATGTCTATTTACATAGCACCAAACATACTTTTACCAGGCACTTCATTATTGGTTTAACGGATAAAATATGACTAAGACTTGATTCTTGCCCTCAGGAACTTGCTATCAATTGGGCAGTTAAGATGAGTAAACCGAGAAAGGCATTGCCGTAGTACAAAAGAGGACAGTGTACACAGTGGTTAAGAGTACAGGCTGTGGGTTGAAGCTATCTGAGTTCAAACACAATACCACTGCTCACACGTTGGATGGCCTTGGGCAACTGAGTTCACTTTACTATGCTTCAATTTCCTTTTCCATGAAATGTTGATAACATTAGCATTTATCTTATAGGGTTACTTGATGATTAAGTGAGAAAATATATACTCAATGCTTAGTAAAATATTTAGTAGTAGTAATCGATCAATAAATGTATTATTATCAGTAGTAGGTGCAATAGAGTAGGAACATCATCATTATTATTAGATTCCAGGTGTGGTAGTTTAAAAAGAAAGCTTCCCAGCAGTGGGATTAATAGTCCATGATTATATTAAGGTTTAGGAAGAGTGTTCTGGCAAAAGGGGTTAAATTATTTTCTGGTTTCCTGGACTTTGACTTTGTGGAGGCTTCTGAATGTCAAGGTTTTGGCTAGAGCTGTAACTGAATTGCAAACATAATTCTCATGCTCGTGATGATCCTGGGTTTATATGCCATGTGTTCCAGAAAATGGCAGTGAAGTTTATGAGGAAGAAACAGCTCTTTCTCTTTCATACAAAGGTGAAGTTTCAGTTGGAAGTGTAGCTTCCTAGGGTGTTTGTTCTTACCCCACTGACCCAAACAGAGTGAACTATATGACAACAGGGTGTATATCACAGTATGTCATAGAGATGTAAGTTGGTAACATTTTGTATCTTCCACTGTAGGCTGTAAGTATTCTGAGGTCTGGGATGTAGCAGTTATCTATTGCTGAGTAACAAACCACTCCAAAACTTAGTGACTGTTTTAGTGACTAAAACAACAGGAGTTATGGAATTTGCATTTCAGGCAGGGCTCTGTGGGGATGACTTGTTCTGCTCCATGCTTGACTTGAGGCTGAGATCCACTTTCTAGATGGCTCACTCATGTGGCTGGCAAGGTGGTGATGGCTTTTGGTAGTGAACTCAATCAAAACTGGAGTACTCATTTCTTGCTGGCTGCTTATTTGGGTTTCCTTACAGCATGGCTACCACCTCAGAGCAGTCAGACTACTTACATGGTAACTTATTGCCACTTGTGAGTGTCACAGAAGTACCAGGCAGAGACTGTGTGGCTTTGTAAATCTAGCTTCAGGAGTCAAATAATGTTACTTCTGCCATAGTTGCAAGTGCATCCACATTCAGGGGGAAAGAACATAGGCCCTCATCCCTCTATGGTGGAAATGTCAAAGTTACATGGTGAGAAGTACATGTGGGTATGACTCTGTTGAGAAACACAATCTGCCAAAAATGCCACTTCCGTTTTGCCCACCAGAGTGTCCAGAACAGTGGTGACACAACACGGGTACTTAATAAATATAGCTCTGAATGAATTATAGCACTGAATACCTTGAGTGAATGAAAATAAATGAATAATTTACTATTGTTACCCCAGTTCCTGACCCTTTCTGAATGACACGGATATTAGTATCAAACTTGGCTCCTGGCTTGAAATTTTGCTCTTTAATCTGGGCACTTACTTATGTATGTCTATAGTTGATGTTGGAGTCTTAAACTCCTTTGGGGAATAAGGAAATGATTACAAAGACAGAGCGGTAGTGCCTTTGAAGAAAAGTAATTTGAATAAGTGAGGTAGAATTTGGTTGTAAAGATTTATCAAGTCGTCAAAGAGAGGAAAATAGTTCTGAAGGAGGAAAATAATTGATGATGAACCAGCGTGGTTGTGATGAAGGAAACAATATGATGACAAGAGATCGGGCAGCTTCTAGGGGAACAGCAGCCAAAAGAATCATCGGCAAAACTCTGTTTAATTAATGAACGGCAGAAGAAGAGGGTGCTCTAAAAAGATTAGAGATGGCACTTGAGGCTGTGCCTCCTGGGAAATATTGGATGACTGAAGTACTTCTGTGTGTGATGTGATTAAAATAATCAACTAGAATGTTGAACATTGAATCATGAATTTAAAAGATTTTGTCTGCCTGTGTAAAGCAAACATAAGACAGTCATTTTTGATTAATCTTGGGGAATAGGGAAGACCACCAATATAATGGTTGTTTCCAGAAGCCATAGTGGAAATGTCTTATTCTTTGTCCATAGCAACCTGATATATTATTGTCCATCAAGATTTTAACTCTGTGCCCTTATTATAAAATATATTTGGAGCTGACAGTTGCAACTTGAACTGTGTAACTTAGGATAAAAGGTACAGATTGTAAATTTCTCCTCTGTATCATCCATGATTATTTTTATTTTTTTAATGAAAATGAAAGAGTGTGTAATCTTGTTAGTAAGTGCAACTCCTCAAACTTCAGAACAGAAAAAAAAATAGAATTTTGTTGATTATGTCACTCTTGATCATTTTGCCATTGTCAAGTGTTTCTTGGATTCTTCCAGAATGTTGACATTTACCCAACTTTGATTGAAGTTAAGGGAAAACTGTATTCCCTTTTCATTTGCTTTTTATCATCCTTTTCTAAAATTTTGTTATAGGAAAAGAGGCACACAGGGATTTAGCTATAAGGCTTCTGAGTGTTATGAATTAACAAGAGAGCAGTATTATTCCCATATCTCTGATTCCTACTGTCGTGGTGGGAATGACCAATAATTACGTTTTTTTTCTTATTTCACTGTACTACAATAAATGCATGTTGCAGCTGAACGGGTTTGACAGAAAACATACTTCAAGTATGTGACTACATTTACAGTTATTTACATATTAATGGTATAGGATTTGGACATCATAATGTCATCACTGGCTTTAAAAAACACTTAGAATATTCTTTTAATTAAGTTTAGATTTGCTATGAGAGTTTGAAAATATAATTTGTGCCGAATTCTAAACCTGAGTAGTCAAAGACATTATTTAAAAGTTCTCATAAACTTTAAATTATGCTTCAGTTGATGTTTCTTGCTAAGCAGAACATTAATTTGGTTTTGCTGTATATAAATATATCAAAATTAAAAAGTAAATATTTTCATCGGCTCTTTAGACACTCGGATTAAGGTATCTGAAGCAGGCTGGTCAGGAACCTTTGACCTAGTAGTGGAGTTTACAGATATGGCAAACCCCTACGGCAGATTAAAACATTGCATACAAAGACACCAGCTAGGTCTTCAAAACACACCAAACGTCACTGCATAGTTTGTTAAGGTGATCATATAAGAGGGAGAAAAAATTCAGCTGGGGCTTTGGCTACAGAGTGAGACACTGCCGCCCCAAGCTACAGTACTTCCACTTCTTTGTTCTCACTAGTTCCTCACTTCCCACCAGCACCTTTCAGTAGAGTCCTAATCGCCACCTATAATTAGATTTTTATTTGTGCCTTAACATGCTTAACGTCCGCCTCCCTCAGACAGGGGATACCCTTGATGGAAAGACTATGGGTAATTTGTGTTTCCCTCTGAATCCCTGATACTTAGTATAGGACATCACATATAGTAGGCACTTCAGTTAATTTTTATTAAATGTTAAAAGATGCCATTTTGGGAAAGAGATTTCTCATTTAACCTTAATCAGAGCAGCATCAGGATTGGTCCCAGGCATAGACTTTAGAGCCTCAGTTTACATTCATATATATGTGAAATCATCAGCGCTGCCTTCTCTCAGGCAACAGAGTCACATGCGTTTAATTCAGGATCTGTTTTCTTTTTTTTTTTTTAACATCTTTATTGGAGCATAATTGCTTTACAATGGTGTGTTAGTTTCCGCTTTACAAAAAAATGAATCAGTTATATATATACATATGTTCCCATATCTCTTCCCTCTTGCGTCTCCCTCCCTCCCACCCTCCCTGTCCCACCACTCCAGGCGGTCACCAAGCACCGAGCTGATCTCCCTGTGCTATGCGGCTGCTTCCCACTAGCTATCTACCTTACGTTTGGTAGTGTATATATGTCCATGCCTCTCTCTCAGTTTGTCACAGCTTACCCTTCCCCCTCCCCATATCCTCAAGTCCATTCTCTAGTAGGTCTGTGTCTTTATTCCTGTCTTACCCCTAGGTTCTTCATGACATTTTTTTTTCCTTAAATTCCATATATATGTGTTAGCATACCGTATTTGTCTCTCTCTTTCTGACTGACTTCACTCTGTATGACAGACTCTAGGTCTATCCACCTCATTACAAATAGCTCAATTTTGTTTCTTTTTATGGCTGAGTAATATTCCATTGTATATATGTGCCACATCTTCTTTATCCATTCATCCGATGATGGACACTTAGGTTGTTTCCATCTCCGGGCTATTGTAAATAGAGCTGCAATGAACATTTTGCTATGTGACTCTTTTTGAATTATGGTTTTCTCAGGGTATATGCCCAGTAGTGGGATTGCTGGGTCACATGGTAGTTCTATTTGTAGTTTTTTAAGGAACTTCCATACTGTTCTCCACAGTGGCTGTATCAATTTACATTCCCACTAACAGTGCAAGAGGGTTCCCTTTTCTCCACACCCTCTCCAGCATTTATTGTTTCTAGATTTTTTGATGATGGCCATTCTGACCGGTGTGAGATGATATCTCATTGTAGTTTTGATTTGCATTTCTCTAATGATTAGTGATGTTGAGCATTCTTTCATGTGTTTGTTGGCATTCTGTATATCTTCTTTGGAGAAATGTCTATTTAGGTCTTCTGCCCATTTTTGGATTGGGTTGTTTGTTTTTTTGTTATTGAGCTGCATGAGCTGCTTATAAATTTTGGAGATTAATTCTTTGTCAGTTGCTTCATTTGCAAATGTTTTCTCCCATTCTGAGGGTTGTCTTTTGGTCTTGTTTATGGTTTCCTTTGCTGTGCAAAAGCTTTTAAGTTTCATTAGGTCCCATTTGGTTGTTTGGTCTTTAATCCATTTTGAGTTTATTTTTGTGTATGGTGTTAAGGAGTGCTCTAATTTCATTCTCTTACGTGTACCTGTTCAGTTTTCGCAGCAGCATTTATTGAAGAGGCTGTCTTTTCTCCATTGTATATTCTCACCTCCTTTATCAAAGATAAGGTGACCATATGTGGGTGGGTTTATCTCTGGGCTTTCTGTCCTGTTCCATTGATCTATATTCCTATTTTTGTGCCAGTACCATACTATCTTGATTACTGTAGCTTTGTAGTATAGTCTGAAGGAAAATATTTTTGTTGTTTTTCTATTAGTGATTATGAGCCCTCTTAACTCAAATACACTTGAATTTATACTTTTTGATCGAAATTATCATTACTTTTGGATCACCCCAGGTATAAGTTCCAATGATATTGTCCAAGTTAATTTATCTTATAGAAAATTTAGGATGGCTGCCCATTTCTGGTGTAGTGAATTTTCCAGTTCCTAACAGAATATCACCCACAGAGACTTGGCTGCTCCTTTCAACAAATGAAAGGGAACACACTAATTTCTTAGCTCATCCCAGGATACAAGACAGCACCATGAATCAAAGATCAGAGTTTTGCTTGATTCAGCCACCAAATGCCACTTTCTTCTCAGTGTCATATAGCGATGACACTTGGATCTCTGCTCATCCTGACTCTAGCCAAGAGATAATTGCTTGGACTGAAGCCTAGGCATGCAGTACACATTGGCTTCCTGTTGGGAACCACACTCAGAGAGAGAGAGTGTGTGTCAACCTTCGGTTCTTACGTAGCTTTTTCAAAGAATTCTTGACATCGATGATTCCTCCTTGCAATTTTTGGAATACTAAGACTATATAACAATTTATTAGGAGCCTCTTTAGCAACACCTAAAGACTGTGGGAAAGATGAAAAGAATGCACACAAAGGACAGGTGGACTTGCTGGGGCTCAGCGTGCTGTTTGCTCTGTTTGTATGTCATTTACTGCTGCTGGCAATTTTAAGAATATATTCTTCATTGGATATCTGAAATGAAATACGTTTGTCTCAACTTACCCTAATTCAGGCTTTGAAAAAGTTTATCTTACTTTGGAAAAATAGTTTAAGCAAAGCACTTGAGGGAAAACGGGTTAGAGAAAATGTCTCCAAAAACTCAATGTCTTCATTAGTAGAAGTTACCGCTACCCCACTCATCTTTTAGATACTGAAATCTGACCTAACAAAATGAAAAATAAATAATCTAATTAAATATCAGGGAACTCCAGTGGTTATTAAGTATAAATACAATTAATGAATACAAAAGGACTTTCATAGTACATTATATTTTACAATTATTTATAATAGAAATAAAATAAAGATAATAAAAACCTTGGAACCTTTATTAATTGTAAGAGTTTATAGTGCTTGCAGTTACTGTGTTTTGTTTTGTTTTATTTTCCTCAGAAAACAGGTTGAAACCTCTGAAACCTCAGAAAACAAGTTTCCTCAGAAAACAGATTGAAACAACCTGAAACCTCTAATTTATTTTATGAACTGCCAAATTTTGCAGAAGAGTCTAGGAACTCATCATGATTTGCCCCCTTCCAGAAATTCGTGTATTCCTCAGAAATGAATTCTACTTAAAACTTTCTGATTAATTCAATCATTTCTGAGTGTTCTGGGAAATAATTTATTTAATAATCTCTGCTTTGGAAAAGATATTTGGAAAAATGAAAAAAGAAAGAATCATTAATAGAGTATGAAATAGGTTTGTTAGTTGACCCCAAGGAGGGTGGGGGATTAGACTGTGGACGCAGAGTTTATAAGAGAAGAGGAAGAAATATGGAAGCAGTCATTATGAATACAGGAGGAAATCACATCTGTTAGAACTCATGGCCTGTGGCTATTCTGGACCACAGTTAGGAAAATGGTAAAGTAGATCTAGGTGGTAGACCAGGCGTATGACCCAAAGTAAATCCGTTGAACTGTGTGTGCCTAGACTCTTGAGCCTCAAAACATTCTCGTTCCTATTGGAAAAAAAAAACACTATTATTTTCTGAAACCACACACACACACACACTCTACAGTGCTCGTACACTGGGCATCTTTGCATTATTAGGAATTGATGGTAGGAAGAGCATCATAGCTCGACAGAGTGGAGAAGTGTTTGTGAGAAGTGTTTGTGATAGAAAGGATTTTCGTACTTTAGAAGGCAAGTGTGATCACAGAATTCTTAAATCATGGCAAAGAACTCATTTCTTTTTGCCCTGTCAGACATTTGGTATTTCAAAAATGAACAGCTCTTACATTTTTTCAGTTACAGCAAGGCCTTCTCATGACTGCCATGTCCTGGCTGCTGACCTTTGCTCCAGTGTCATCTGGTGTCACTTTCCACCTTGCTCGTCTCACTGCAGCTACTCTGTTCTTATTTTAGTTCTGTGCTCCAATCTCTTTTCCAACACCTAGCCTCACACTTTCCCCCAGAGGAAGAATCTTTTTCTTTCTTTCCCTTTCTTTCCTTCCTTTCCTTTCTTTAACCTGAATGCCTTCCTATCAGCCTTTCTGTCTTCCTTTCTCTTTTCTTTTTCTTTATTCTATCTCTCAGCTCCTTTTGTAATTAGTCCCTTCTCATGTTTCTGTCCTGCCTGACATGTTTCTTACTTGGAGATACTTTTCCTGTGCACCTCATCTAAGATGGGTTCCCCCGTCTTACCCTCAGCTGTTAACTGCCTCAATATCCCATTTTCACTTAAGAAGTAAGAATTTTTTATTCTGCACTTCTTTGATATTGATATTTACATCTATCAGAATAATTTAACTCTGGGACATGAATTCTTATGACTGTCTGAAAACATTCTGAGGATGTATACCAAAGAGTTTCTGTTTTTCAAAACTGTTCATGAATCATTTTAATAAGTAAAACGAAGACAAGAACTACACATTTTCATTCATTCCAATTTCCATAGAATCAATCGAACAAATATTTTTTTCTCTGCAGAGAGATCAAGATGGTTTTCCTCCCAGATACTTTAGTTTTCTATTCTTAGATTTGTATGTATATATCTTTGAGTGTGTATGTGTGTGTGTATATATATATATATACATATGTATATATGTAAAAACTGTATTTGCTCCCACTCAAATGTGGAAAGAATAAAATATGATGCTTTATTCCTCCATAAGTGTACTTCAGAAAAACTTAAACTTCCTAAGGGAATGTAATTCATTATGAGGTGAATACTCAGTGAAGTCATAGTTCACACTTACTATCAAGGTTATTCATCCCATCTCAAAGGGTGTTCCATCATTTCCTTCCCAATGTAGGCCCCCTCTAGGTGCACAGGGATACCTACCTGTGCCCAGAGATTTGACAAAGGGGCCTATGGTCTGCATGTTCTTCTCTTCCTGACTTATAATAAATTCTAGATTACCCATAAGTGATCTTAACTAGACTCTGAGTCATGGTTTCACATCTTGCTCTACCTGCTGCTGAAGTAGCTTAAAGCTGGTATAACTCATGGTCTTTTCAGAGTACAGTGGTTCCCTTTCTGCAGTAACTTGGCTCCATCTTGATTTTCTTTGCTTCAGATGCTCTGAGAGCATCTGAAATGCCTGCTTTCCAGGTCCTGGCATAGACTATTCATGTCAAGGCATCCATCCCATGGCTACCTATTCCCTTACCATGGTGGCCTCAGCCTCCCCAGGAAGTTTAGCTCTCAATCCTCAGCAATTCCACTGGGGGTGTACCAGGCCTTCTAGATCCCTCTCCAATCCTGTGCAGACCTGACAGTATCTCATGTCTACTCTCTTCTTAAACATATCAAGCCACTCTCTTTCCTTAGCTATAAACAACAGCTAGCAAATCCTTTTCAGAGGGAAGAACTTTCAGGGTATTTAGCAAGTGAAGAGGCATCACCATGCAATTTAAAAAGCAGACCTTCAAAGCAAAATAATTTTCTAGGTACCTCTCTTGCAAGAAGAGGTTTTTTTAAAAGTTATATATAAATGACTGTGAGACCACTAACTAAAATACACATCTAATTAATATATTTTTTTTAATCCAACACTGCCTACTACCTTGTTAGGTACAAGATCCCTTGGAATTTTGAGATTCTGATATTGTTGTTGACATAGGATATTAGATAAGTTTTTTCTAATAGGAAAAAAAATAAGTCAGCATTGAGACTTGAAGCTGAATAGTGACTGTGTTATTCTGTGCTGAACTTGCTCTATTCTTACCTGAGGTAACAAACTTCATGGCCAAGCCTTCATGGTAGAATGGGCACAAAGAAAGAAATTGGCTTACCAGTAAGAAGAGGTACTAGGAAAGTGTTTTAAATTTTGACATCTGGTATCATATATTATGTTTAGTTTGGACAGAGTAGTCTTTTTTTATTCACTATGACTGGCCTCACCGGTCAATTAATGACAGAAATAATTTAAAGAGGGGAGTCATTTAAAAATGTTTGATATAGATGTACTATTTTAACTGTCATTCACTTTATAATAATTTGAAGCAGGGCTACATTTACTGTTATTTGGTTTTTGTTTTATTTTGTTTCTTAACATGAATTTACTTATCTTGTATAAACTGTATTTATAATGCATTGTCTTTTATTTCCATGTTGTTTGTCTTTTTTAAGTGAAATGAGAACGTAAATGTATTTGTAAAATGATCCAAGAGTATAATCCTCATAGATTTTATATTCCTCTGCCTAATTTTTTAAATTTATGTTTTTCTATACATAATTCAAGACTTTGTTTGTAACCTGCTTAAGTATTTTGAAACCATTAAGCACAGACTTCAAAAGAACTGCTCTTTCCATGCTCATATTCCATTAGGTTATATAAATAACAAAGAAGTAATAAAAAGGACACCTGGGGGAAAAAATTGAGAAAAAGCACAAATTATTCTTGATAAACATGCAGCTTATGTGGTGGTGGCAGAAATGGGAGAGTATTAGACCATAATTTAGTATCCTGGTGCAGTCCTTGGTTGATGAACGTAAGTTTTAAGTCTTGCAAAGAAAATTGATATTCTTAGTTAACCCAATAGGTTAGTTAAATTGAGACCAGTTAAAAGGGCTTCTCCCATGTTTACACACATTTTATATAATCATATCAATCATGCATGTATTTTGTATTTCTTTTCTTTTGTCTTTTAGCTTGGTTGAATTCAGTAGCCTTCTGGAGCCCCTTCTCCTGGACACCTACTCAACTATGTGTTGGGAAGACCAAGGTGAATAAGGACTGGACTCTGAATGCAGTGAGGGTCTAAAAGGGAGATAACAAACACTCATCCATGTTTTATGTAGTAAATCCCACCAAGCACAAAAACTAAAAGTACATCGTTTCACATATTAAAAATAGGCCCCTATGTCACTTATTCTTATGCCAGTTTTTCTTCAGTATTTTATGTAAAATTTTACTTGATAATTTAGATCAAGTTTTAAAGATGTAAAAATATCTGGATAATAGTATGTGCCCTTATCACTAATTGTCAGTCTACATCAGCTACTATTTATTTTAAAGTACTTCATTCCAGTGTGAGGAGGGTTACATTTAAATATTTCTCAGTCTCCTGAGATTTCTGATTCATATATGTAGCTCTGAAATACTGTGAGCAGGGTGCCATTCAATGCTTTTATGGAGTTTTTTTTTTTTTTTTTGCTGCTCGTGAACTGCTATGTGCCAGATGCCCCATTCATAACATCTCTTAACTCTGATAATGAGTAGATGTCATTATTTTGCCTTCCAGCACTTCTGATCAATATCAGGCTAATATTATTTTCTCTCTGATTTTCCTTTATATTTTCAAAATTTATAGCAAACACAAAATGAAGTAATTATTTAATGTTTAACACAGTACAGTTTTTTTTTTGACTGCCCTCTAAGCCCTTGCAACTAGGATCGACTTTATTACAAGTTTAAAAAATTATGAAAATATTTTAGCATAAATATTTATTTAGTGGTACCCTTAACAGTGAATTTATGAGTTTTTTAGGCCACTTTTCAAACTCATTTTAGTTTCAATTAAGATTTGGTGGAATATTTTTTAAACTCATATAAGAAAATATAAGACCTAAAAAGGAAATGTAAGTCACATTCTTTAGAATTATCTTTCTGTTTATACCCAGTATTTCTTAGTTATCAGAATAAAATTGTGAGCCCAGTGCCTGACACATATTTGGCACTCAGAAAAGTGTATTAAATGAATGCATTCAAACTGAAATAACGTAGCTGCTTAGTTGAGGCTTCTCTTGTTTTAGGTGTTTTTTTACAAGATTCTTTTCATTTTAAAAGAGATAATAGAGACTTTAGAAACTGAAAGGTAATGTTAATAGGAATCATAGCAATTATCTCGTCTATCTTCTCCAATTTTCAGATGGAGTTGACAAAGAAATTAAGTGATTTAACCAATGGCAAGTTAAATAGACTTCAAACTTTCAGATGTATTATTAAGCCATGTAGTTAATTTGGTTCAAAGTTTTGATTTAACCAACATGTATTAAGCATGTGTAATGATGAAGGCACTCTAATGAGCGCCAAGCTTAAAAAAAAAAAAGAAACACGAAATTCCTACCCAAAGTTTGTAAACTACGGACTAGTATTTGGGAACCACTGAAATTTGATTCTTAGGCTCCGGACTGGAGTCTGGGCGGGCGATACTGATTTGAGAGTCATTAGTATACACTTGTAATTGAACGGATGCAGTGAATGAGATCACACAAGAGGAAATAAAACAAAAGAAATAGTAGAACTAGTGGATTCCTGGTGAAGACGTATTTATAAGATGATACAAAGAGAATCAAGGGGGAAAAGAGACATATAAAAGGAGTGAGAATCAGATGATAAATAGTTCCTTGAAAATCAAGGGACAAAGAGAACCAGGTAGTAAATGATGGGAGGTTTCTTGTACCTTGCAGAAAACTCAATTATGATGAAGACTTAAAAGACACTATTAAAATCAGACATTCAGCATCACTGGGGATTCTTGCAAAAGTGCTTTGCTACAAAGGGAGTAACATATGAGCCACAATGAAGATTGCAAATTCTTGGAAAGAAGGAAAGAGGAGGAAAGAAATAATACAAATAAAAGACCAGCATTTTCCAGAATGAGTTCTGCTATCTTCACAGGTTTTAGTAGCTATTACTTGAAAAATATAAAAGAGAGCGTTGGGGTAGAGAGTTCACTTGTGAGATATCTTGAGGAAACAATTAAAAAAGTTAATTTTGCTGCAGGACTTCAGAAAATTTATTTGGCAAATGGGAATGGAGAATATCCAAAAGAGGGTATATTTGGTCATCTATTTTCTTTAAAAATAAAAAACAGTTTTGGGGATTACTATTCTATATTAGTCACTTGGGAAATTTTGCTTTGGAATAAAAAGAAAAAGCCAAGATATTTAACACTAATAGAAAAAGAAAGAAGAGAAAGAAACAACAGGAATTCAAAAAAAATTCTCCAGCTTTATTAAGATATAATTGACACATAACATTGTGTAAGTTTAAGGTATACAATATGTTGATATGATACATTTATATATTGCAAAATGGTCACTACCATAGTACTAGCTGACACCTCCATCATGTCACGTAACTACCATTTCTTTTTTGTGGTGAGAACATTTAAGGTCTACTCTTAGCAACTTTCAAGTATATTAAACAGTTTTATTAGCTAAAATCACTGTAACGTAATTAGACCCAGAGAACTTATTCATCTTAAAACTGGAAGTTTGTACTCTTTGGCTGACATCTCCTGATTACCCCCAACCCCCTGCCTCTAGTAAACACCATTCTAGTCTCTGTTTCTATGAATTTGACTTCTTAAAAATTCCACATATAAGTGATATCCTACAGTATTTGTCTTTCTCCAACTTACTTCAGTTAGCATCGCGCCCTCAAAGTCCACCCATGTGATAGGTTGAAAGAAACCTTGTTTGTGTTGAGGTGTGAATCCCTTCTACTCCAGGATAAGTTTGATTAGATTTGAAAGCCCAAATATTGGAATTTCAATATGTTTAAAGGTTCAGTGCAAATAAAGACCTTCTGAAGTCAAGTGTACACTCAGATAGTGACAGAGCCATGCAACAGAATTTCTATTCATTTGTGTTTTCTTCACAAAGACATCCAGGAAAGATGCATCAAAGGGGAAACCTAGCAGAAAATCTTAAACCAAAATAATTGGTAAGGCTGATTAAGAGAGGAGAAAACATGAAGCAAAGAAACTTAGTAAGTACTTTTTTCCAGCTTTATTTCGATATAAATGATATATAACATTGGGTATATTTAAGGTGTACAACATGTTGATTTGATACACGTATATATTGCAAAGTAATTACTACCATAACATTAGCTAATACCTGAATCATGTAGCATAATTTCCATTTATATTTTGTGGTGAGAATATTTAAGATATACTCTCTTAGCAACTTTCAAGTATATAATACAGTATTATTAACGTAAATTACTATACTGTACATTAGATTCCCCAGAACTTATCTTATAACTAGAAGTTTATAATATTTGATATTATTATATATCAAAATATGATATTTTGACCAACATATCACTTCTCTGCCACCTCCCAGCTCCTGGTAACCACCCTTTTTTTCTCTGTTTCTACAAGTTTTATGAATTTTGGGTTTTGTTTGTTTGGTTTTTTTAGATTCCATATGTAAATGAGATCATACAATATTTGTCTTTCCGTGTCAGGCTTATTTCATTTAGCATAGAGCCCTCAAGCTCTATCCATGCTGTCACAAATGGCAAGGTGTCTTTCTCATGGCTGAATAATATGTACATATGTATATACACCCCCCACCTCATCTTTATTCATTCATCTGCTGAGGAACACTTAGGTTGTTTCCATATCTTGGTTATTGTGAATAATGCTGCAATGAACATGAGAGTGCAGATATCTCTCCCAAGATCCTGTTCTCATTTCCTTTGTATATATACCCAGAAATGGGATTGCTGGATCATGTAGTAGTTTTATTTTTAATGTTTTGAGGAACCCTCTTAGTTTTCCATAGTGGCTGCACCAAGTTACATTCTCACCAATGGTGCAGGAGAGTTCCTTTTCTCTACATCTTCGCCAACACTTGTTGTTTCTCGTCTTTCTGATAATAGTCATTTTGACAGGTATGAGATGGTATCTCATTGTGGTTTTGCATTTTTCTGGGGATTACTGATGTTGAGGACTTTTTCTTGTACCTGTTTGACTGTCTTCTTTGAAAAAAATAAAGAAGATTGAAATCATATCAAAAGCCTTTTCGTACCACAGTTGCATAAAACTAAAAGTTTTCCTGGTTTCCTAGTTTCTCCTAGTTTACCAGGAGAAAACTGAAAAATTAACCAATATGTGGAGATTAAACAGCATGCTACTGAACAACCAGTGGGTCAAGGAAGAAATCAAAAGAGAAATCAAAACCATTTCTTGAGACAAATAAAAATGAAAATACAATATACCAAAACTTATGGAATGCATCTAAAGCAGTTCTAAGAGGGAAGTTTTTAGTGATAAATACCTACAT
Source organism: Delphinapterus leucas (assembly GCF_059928025.1). Taxonomy (NCBI): domain Eukaryota; kingdom Metazoa; phylum Chordata; class Mammalia; order Artiodactyla; family Monodontidae; genus Delphinapterus; species Delphinapterus leucas. The sequence goes on from NC_143129.1 coordinate 37,845,715, forward strand.
GAAGAAAAAAGAAAGATCTCAAATAAACAACCTAATTTTACAACTCAAAGAACTAGAAAAAGAAGAACAAACTATGACCAAAGTTAGTGGGAGGAAAGAAATAAAGATCAGTGCAGAAATGAATGAATGAGAGACTAAAAAGAAAATAGAAAAGATCCCTGAAACTTGAGTTTTTTTGAAAAGATAAACAAAACACACAGACCTTTAGCTAGACTTATCAAGAAAATAAAAGAGGATTCAAATAAACAAAATTATAAATGAAAGAGGGTACATTACACCTAGATACCACACAAATGGAAAGGAATATGGGAAACTACTATGAACAATTATGCACCAACAAATGGACAAACTAGAAGAGATGAACACATTCTTCGTAAGTACTTCTACTGGTCTTACATTCCTGCTCATTTTCTGGCATTCCAAAATCTTATTTGAAATTTTGGACATAAACATTCTTAGAAGAATCCACTGGTTAACAAAGAAAATTTTGTTTCATACTTAAAATTTTCTTTTCAATTCATAACTGGTTTTCTGTATGTGAGACATATTGTTTTCTTATATCAAGTGAATGCTGTCGGGAGTGATCTTCCATCACTTGTTCCTGTTTCTGGAACATGGCTTGCTCTGTGGCTTGGCATTTTGGAGCTGTCCCTTTTAGACAAGTCTTGAATAAACCATCTTCTCACATAATTTGGCAGAAGCAAAATGGCATCCTCATGTAAAATGTCACCTGCTCTAGACTGGCATTATTCTTGAGATTATAAGTATTCGAATAATGCTCTAAGATTCCTCTCTGTTTATCTCAGAAATATTACTCCCTGATGGTTTCTAAGAGGATAGATTTGGTTATTTTATTAGGTCAAACTTTAATCCTTGATAGAGAGCAAAATATTTTAAAAACGGAGCCTAGGACAGATAAAGTTTGATTTAGTAATTAAACATTAGAGCTGGAAAGGAAAATAGAGTTCATTGAATTCAGTGATTAGTGAGATGACTCTAGAAGAATTTCTGTTTCAGTACCATTGTGGAGAAAGAAGGTAAGCTAAATTAGGGTTTTTGGTTCCTTGGTTTTCTCCCCTCATAGCATTTCTTTGGGTTTCTTTTTACATTGTGTTCTTCTTTAGTAGATTAACATTTTATTTTAAAACAATAATTTAATATAAATATTTCATATTGAAAAGTTGGAAAATTAGTTTTTAAGGGATTAAATGATTTTCCCAAGTCATAACTCTACTAAAAGATACAATGGGAACTAGGAACATGGTTTCTTGTGTTTTAGTGCTTTTTGATTTTTATTTCATGTTTTTGTTCTATTAAAGATCTAAGAACCCAATTGGAATTCCATAATAGGACATGATGGCTTAAAAAAAAATAGAAAGAATGAAAGAAAAGAGTTATAAAGAGAATTAAAATCATCAATAATTATTCTTGCCTACTGCATTTTTCCTTCAAATAATTATTTCTTCACCTGTTTATATTCTTCATACTGTATGTGATAAAGAATTTAAATAATAAAATAAAAATTTCCCCAAAATGTATTCATCTCGATCAGGGTTTCTCAACCTCAGCACTAAAATTTTGGAGTGACACATTTTTTTGTTGTTTGCTGTCCTATGCATTGTATAATGTTTAGCAGCATCCTTGGCCTCAACCCACCAGATACATGGAGATATGACAGTCTTTTACTCAGTCATGATAATCAGAAATGTCTCAGAGAATGCCAGATATCCACCAGAGACAATACTACCCCTGGCTGAGAACGATTGATCTAAATAATGTACAGTCTAGATCCAAACTGAGACACCAAACTGAAGATAATCTTACCATATGTTAGCTATTGTGAGTAGACATTTGTTCCAAGATTTTAAGCAGTCCATTGTGATATTTTAGAAATTCTAAGGAAAACAGTCGTGGCTGTAAGAAGTGAGGCAGGTGTGGGAGTCAAGCCTTAATGCAAGCAGGTGAAGTGGGCTGCATGAGTGTTGACTATGTGCTTGGTGGGTGTGGAGAGTCCACAAAAATATTTAATATTCTAATTTAATTGAACTCAGTTCTTGTTAACTTTTTGTATTATGTGACCCTACATGTAATAGGCAAAAAGAGTTAAATATTTGTCTTTGATGGCTGGACAAGGCAGTCAGACTCTAGAGTAGAGTATGGTGATGGTGATGGGGATTTTAAGCTTGCCACTTTGATGTCCAGATGTGTCTTAGAATGAAAGATGGAAAAAGTCATGAAGAAAGGGCTATCTTGAGGACTAGCTTTCCCTAGTTACAATAAAAGGGAATTATTTTTTGTTTTTTTGTTGTTTTTTTTTACTTTGTATTAGTGAACAGCTATTAATCCCAGTGTGGAATTGTTCCTCTATCACCCACATAGTTCTCTTGAGTCTCTCAGCCACAGTGTCTGATCACTTCCTGGTGTAAAGCATGACTCAGCTTTGCCCAACTAGATTACTTTCATGCTATTTTCTGTACTTGTTCTATGGTCATTGGCATAGAGGTAACTATTACTTTAGCATTTTGACCTGTAATGATTTTATAAAGTAGCTGGGACAGTGATTATCTTGCCTGTCAATGCAAAGAGCCTAGCCACAACAGGAGAGAACTAAGCCACCAAGCAAAAAGATACAAAGGCAAAGAGACCCTGAACGATAAGGCACCTCAAGACTTCTTTAATCACCTGGATCCAGCTGTATCTGAAACTCAGGTTGCCCCTTGGACATCCAGCTACATGAGTCAACAAAGTAACCTTTTTTTTTTTTTTTTTTTTTGCTTCATCTAGTTTGTGTTAGGTTTCCATCACTTACAATTGAAAGAGGTCTGCTGAGTATGGAGAATATTCCCATTGAGCAAATGTGAGCAAGGAATTGCAAATGCATAGAAATAAAATGACAGCTATACAGATGAAAGACTAACACGAAACAACAAGAAAAGCCCCTTGAACTTTAATGCAGGAATAATGAACAAATAAAGAGTATGTGTGAGCTATCTCACAAAAACCTGTTCTTCAAGGAGAAGCAAGGCATCAGAGAAAAATGACCTCATAACAGATTGAAATAGAGACGATAATGGAGGAGGAAAATGTCCAGAATCAAACCAGAGAGTGTGTCCTTCTATTCACATACTGTTTGCAAATTCTAATGATGGAGGACCAGTAATGGAGTTCACCTGTGTAAGAACTGTATAATTCATTTATTCAGCCAACATTTACAAATTATTAACCAAGAGGGAAGGATTCCAAGTTGTTAAACACCAAGTCTCTGAACTTCAGTCTTTATCCGAGATGTAAGTCTAGGGAGGGGAAAAAAAATTTAAGAAACCATGAATAGTATAAAAGCTATTGTAGGCAAGTGCAGAGTGAGACAGACAATTCACTCTATTACTTATGGCTTCTTCAATTGTAAGTGACAGAAAAAGGAATTCAAACTAGCTTAAGTAGGAGAAAAAATTTGCATGAGGTTGCATTCAGGTTTGAACTCCTGAGTCCATGCACAGCTGGACTCAGGAGTTCAAACCATGGCACCTGAATTCTATCTCCTTCTCTACCTCTTAATTTTGTTTGCTTCTGAGTTGTCTTTCCACATTGTTGCAAAGAAGACAATTAGCAGATCTGGGTTAATGTCATTAGAGGTCATGACTCCAAAGGTAAAGTTACCTCTTTTCCTCACATGACATTTATTGACTCTGCTTTAGTCTTAGGCCCATTTCTGGAGCAATCTCTGTATCTAAGAGGATGTGCCTCAGCCTTGTCCATGTACCACTTCTGCAGCTGGGTGCTGGGACCATGATACTGACAGACCCACCAAGATAAGGTGAAGTGAGAGTTACTGAAAGGAAAAGAAGCTATGTAGTCAGTATCATTTATGATGATGATGGTTATGATGATAACCTTCATCATCATTATTCTAGACGACATTCAGTCTCCTAACACATCCTGGGTGGGACCTAGAAGTTGTCATGTCACATCTGAGCTAACTATTAAAGAGTAAGTATTTGTATGACTACTGTTGGTTAGGGTGAAAAACAAGAGGATGCATTAGTGTAGAGGATTCAGTGTAATTATGCAGGCATGCTTTAGCAAAATTCACTAATGTCCAAATATACACAAATTGTCATCTACCATTTATTGAGTACTGATTATGTGCCAGGCATTTGCTAAGTAAGCTCTTTAATTTGATCATCTCATTTAATTCTCCCAAATTTTACAAGGTAAATATTACTCTCTTTCTCAAATTGCAAATAATGCTCAGTGAGGTGAAATAATTTACTTAATTAGCAAGTGGTAGAGTTTGGATTGAGACACAGGAAGTGTGAAACAAGAGCTTGGATATTTAATATGACTTTGTACTTAGGGGGACCATACATCTCAGTTTATGCCTCTTGTCCTGATACAATTATTAATTGCATCCCCTTCTACTTCAAAACATGTTCAGATTTTGACAATAAATTATATAACATGAACACTGCCTCCTTCATGGATATGTTTGAACTCCCTTGTATTTTATATACTTGTCTTTCATTCAGAATGATTTTAATAATCTTTTATTTTAGGAGAAGAGCTTCATATTTACAAAGAAGGTGCAAAGATAGTACAGAGAGTTCTGATATCCCCACACCCACTTTCCCTTATTATTAGCACCTTATATTAATTTGTCACAATTAATGACAATATTGATACATTATTATTAACTAAAGTTCATACTTTATTCATACTTCCTTAGTTTTCACTTAGGGTATTTTTTCTGTTACAGGATCCCATCCAGGATATCACATTATGTTTAGTCATCATGTCTCCTTAGGCTCCTCTTAACTGTGACAGTTTCTCAGGCTTTCCTTGTTTTTGATGACATTGGCCCTTTTGCGAAGTACTGGCCAGGTGTTTTGTAGAATGTCTCCCATCTGGGATTTCTCTGATGTTTTCCTCACAATTATAATGGGGTTATGGGTTTGGGGGAGGAGATCACAGAGGTAAAGTGCCAATTTTATCACATAACATCAAGGGTATATACTATCAATGTGGCTTATTATTGTTGATATTAACCCTGATCACCTGGCTGAGGTAGTGTTTGACGTGTTTCTCCATTGTAAAGTTACTCTTGTAAAATGGTTGTTAACCTTTTCTAGTTATGTTTATACAGAGAACATGCACACATTTTAAGTGTGTGAATCCATGACTTTTGACAGATATATTTACCCATGTAACCACTATCCCTTTCAAGATGTAGAACATTTCTGTCAGCCTTCTAAAGTTGTTTTAACTTGTCTTAATGTAATCTTTTGATTTCATAGAGTCCCTAAAGAATCCTTTCAGTTATGATTGAGTCAGAAGTGCCCCAACTCTTAGCAGGCATATCACAATTTTGAGCTGCTCTCGAAATAAATAACCAGATTCTTAACTATGTTTGACTCTATCAGGTTACCTTTTATAGACTGGCCATCTCTCCATATATCCTTCCTGACTGGAATAACTAGGTAATGCAGACTTACCATCCCATGGACTTGAAACCTTGTCCTATAGGTAAGAACACCAGGATGAACAAGCCTCAGAAAGGGAGACTTAACGAAAAATCACAAGGAACCAATCTTTATAACTGCTAAAGTGTGACAGGATGTGAAGAAGGCTGACATGACTGTGACAAATCTGGCTTAGAGAAGACTATTGTGGATAATATCATGGGATACCACCGCATTTTATATTCAGAGATTTCTAAGAGTGGACCTGAAGTAGGAGCAAGACAGGTATGGTCTTAACATCCTAAGTAAGACATTATCAGTATTCGAAAGAGGTTTCTAAAGCACTTTTATCAATTCCTTTTTTAAAGTATTAGTTATAATATTAATCACTGTTGGATTTATAGGGAAATAATGTTTTACAAGAAGCAACATAAATATAAGTGTAAAAGTTCATGAGGCGGCATCATGCAAGTTATTTTATCAAAACTTATATAAAAATCATGGCATATAATTAGAGCTGAAAGAAATGTTAAATCTCAGAGAGCCACAAAGAAAAAAAACTCTTCAGTTTATAGATAATAAAAATGGATGAGTTGAAAAATTTGCCCAGATGATTGGATCTTAACCTTATATATAAACTTTATTGTGGTATAGTTTACATAAACAAAAGTATATGCATATTAAATATATGATTGATGAGCTTATAAAATATAAACTAAGCATAAAACTTTATATACTAAAAACCACCACAAATTAGATATATAACATTTTCATCACCCTGGAAAGGTACCTTATACCCCTGTTTACTCAATCCATCCCCTATTCTCAGACCCAGGCTCATCTGCTCTCACTACATATTAACTTTGACTTTTCTAGAATTTCATATAAAAGATGTCATATTGCATACACTGTCTTTTGTCTTCCTTTACTTCCTATAACATTTTTGAGATATATCTGTTTAGTGTGTATTAGTTGTTCCCTTTTATAGCTGAGTAGTATTCCATTGTATGGATATACCACTTGTATTTATCCTTTTGATGGGCATTTGCGTTGTTTCCATTTTATAGTTATTTTGAATAACACCACTATAAACATTTATACAGAAATACCTGTGGATCGTTATTTCCTTGGGTAGAAGTGGAAATGTTGGGTTGAATGGTAAGTGTATGTTTACCTTTATGAGAGACTGAGAAAGACTTTTCTAAAGTGGTTGCACCATTTTGCATTCTGATCAGCAGTGTATAAAAGTACTAGTTCTGCTGTATCCTTTCTAACACTCACAATGGTCAGTCTTTTTCATTTTAACCTTTGTAATAGGTAGTGGGATCTCATTTTGGTTTTAATTTGCTTATCCCTGAAAACTAATGGTGCTGAACATCTCTTCATGTGCCTACTGCCTTTTGTGTATCTTCTTTAGTGAACATATATTTTTTCTGTGTGTGTGTGTAGTATATAACCTTCCTTATGTACAAGTTCTTTGTAAAATATATGTTTTGTGAAATTTTCACCATTTCTGCTTCCTTCTCCCCTATTTTCTGAACGAGTCTCTGTAAGATTGACATTTTTCCTTAGATTGTTGATCACATTCACCAAGGAATGCCATCTGGACCTAGAATTTTCTTTGTGGGAATGATTTTTTATAGTTACTTTGTTTATCTTATTCAAACAGCTTTGTTGAGATGAATTTTACTTATAAAATCCACTAATTTCAAGGATACAATTTAGTCATTTTTAGTAACTACCAAATTATACAACCATCAACATGAATCAGTTTTAGAATATTTTTATTACCCTAATAAGGTCTCTCATGCCCATTTCCAGTTTATCGCCATTCCCACCACCAGCCCCAGGCATGGGAAGGTTTTTCACTGTAAAGGAAATGTAACAAACATAAAGTTTTTAGATTTTTTTCTTTCTTTTTGAGTCAATTTTGGTAAGTTGTGCCTTTCAATGAATTTGTCCATTTCACTTAGTTATCAATTTTTTGATATAAAATTTTCATGACATTTCCTTATTTTCCTTTCCATGAGTCTAGGGTCTAGAGTGATGGTTTTTCTTTTTATATTGGTCATTTCTCTCTTCTTTCTTTTTTTCTTAATCTGTCCAGCTTAGACATTTTCAGTTTTACTGGTCTTTACAAGGAACAGCTTTTGGTATTATTGGGTTTTATCTCTTTTTGCTCTTTTCTATTTTATTGATTTATACTTTTTATTCTTTCTTTTTACTTTGAGTTTAATTTATTTTACTCTTTTAGTTTCGAATGCAAAGTTTAGATGATTGAATTAAATGTATATTTTCTTTTCTACTATATGGCTTTAAGCTATAAATCTCTCCCTAAGAACTGCTTTAGATAGAGTCAACAGATTTTGACAGGCTGTTATTGTTATCAGTCATTAAAAATATATTCTAATTTATCTGGTTTTTTTTTTTTTTTTTTTTTTGCGGTACACGGGCCTGTCACTGTTGTGGCCTCTCCCGTTGCGGAGCACAGGCTCCGGACGTGCAGGCTCAGGGGCCATGGCTCATGGGTCTAGCCACTCCGTGGCATGTGGGATCTTCCCGGGCCGGGGCACGAACCCGTGTCCCCTGCATTGGCAGGTGGACTCTCAACCACCGCGCCGCCAGGGAAGCCCTTACCTGGATTTTTAAAAAGATTGTGAGTTAAGTGTGTTTAAATATCAAATATTAGGGGATTTTCTAGATATTTTGTTATTGATTTTCAAGTTAATACCATTGTTATCAGAATGAGTTCAATAATTTTAAGTGTATTGAAACTTGTTTATGGAACAATATATGGTCTATCTTGAACAATGTTCAAGTTTGTCTTCTGCAGTGTGCAACTGCTGTTACACAGATGCAGTGAATTTCAAACAATGTATTTTTCAGCCCTACACATTCCATTTATTTTTATATTTTTCACTTCTCTCCTCATTGGGTTCATGTTTCCCTCAAATTCTTGAACATATTTACACTAGCTGTTTATATTTGTTTCCTATTGCTGTGACACAACTACCACACATTTAGTGACTTAAAACAATACTCATTTATCTCACAGATCTTTAGGTACTCAAGTATGGGCGGCTTGGCTGGGATCTCTCCTGAGGCTCTTCTTACAGAACTGAAGTCAGAGTGTCAGCCAGGCTGAGCTGTTATCTGGGAGCTCTGGGAAAAATCCGTGTCCAAGGTTATTTAGCTTATCAGTAGAATTCAGTTACTTACAACTGTAGGGACGACGTCCTTGTCTTCTCTTGCCGTTATCCAGGGGCCAGACAGCTGCTAGGGCCACTCTCAGACCCTTCCAGATGGCTCCTTCCCTCTCAGCAATAGAGAACCTCCTTCATGTTGAATCCTTCTCACACTTAGGATCTCTCTGACATACTCTTTTGTGACCAGCCAAAGAAAAGTCTTATTTTAAGGACTTACGTGATTAGGTTAGGCTCACCTGGAGAATCTCTCTCAAAGCCAACCGATTAATAACCTCAACTACACCTGCAAAATCCCATTCACTATATAATTATGCGGGCTATTTTAGAATTCTGTCACACTGTTTTTTTTGTATTTGTGCTGATTCTAAAATCTGTCATTTCTAGATCTGTTTTTATTTTATTTTATTTTTTTCCTCCTGCCTTTTCACATGCCTTATAATTTTTATTGGATTCTGTACAGTGTAAAAATAATGTGGTTGTGTCTTCATTTCACTGTCTTCCTTTAAAAAGCATTGAATCTTGTTTTAGCAGATGTTAGGTTACTTGCAGGTCAGCTAGAACCTTTCCAGGTTGGTTTTTAAGACTTTTTCCAGTGGGTATTTAGCCTTGCTATTAAAGTGTAACCTTTCTGGGTCTCTACTAATTTGTCCGAGTCTTCAGAAAGATTTCTCCCCTCCAGAGGGTTAGCACTTCAGTGTCTCCCAGTGCTGTGTGAGCTCTGTTACAGTTCCCTAATAGTTGTTATTTTCCTAGGGTCCCATATCCTCATCCTATGTTTTCCCAGTTTAGTGTTGAGCCAAAATTCAAGGGACTACCATACATATTTCTAGCCCTCTTTCTCTGTGTACCTCCTATCTTGTACTCTTGCCTGCAAGTTGCAGCTTCCTGAGTCTCTCTGAACTCTGATCTCTGTTTTCTCAAATTAGCCCATTGACCATGCTCAGCTTGGGTCTGAAAAGTGGCACCAGGCAGGAACATTCATAGGGCTTGCCTCATTTGTTCCCCCTCCTTTGGGGAACACAGTCCTGAGCTCTTAGCTGCCCAGTGTCTTAAAAGGGTTGTTTAAGTTATTCTAATTTTCTAATGATTAGCTTTGAGAGGAAAATTCTGGGGCCAATTACTCCATAATGGCTAGAAGCAGGAGTCCTCAACTGAGATTGATTGACTGAATGAATGTCTACAAGAGCTTACCTGCTACCTTCTCCCCACAGAAATGAGACTTGATCCCACTTCTGATTTTATTTTAATGGGGTGGAGGATTGAGGAACTGAAGAATCAAAATCATTATAGGATAGGGACTTCCCTGGTGGTGCAGTGGTTAAGAATCCACCTGCCAATGCAGGGGACACGGATTCCATCCCTGGTCCAGGAAGATCCCACATGCCCTGGAGCAACTAAGCCCGTGCGCCACAACTACTGAGCCTGTGCTCTAGAGCCCATGAGCCACAACTACTGAAGCCCGCACGCGTAGAGCCCGTGCTCCACAACAGAAGAAGCCACCGCAGTGAGAAGCCAGCACACTGCAATGGAGAGTAGCCCCTGCTTGCCGTAACTAGAGAAAGCCTGCACACAGCAACGAAGACCCAACACAGTCAAAAATAAATAAAATAAAAAATAATTTTTAAAATGCTGTGAATTCACAACACAATGATAAAATTTTTTTTAATCATTGTAAGATAAATAACTTGCATGGGGAAGATACTAGTATCAACTTACGTTAAATAATTTCAAAGCAGATACGATCATGAGAAATGGGCCCACATCACAAAGAATCAAGATATGCAAAGAATATGAGTAATTACCCTAAGGAATATTGTTTGAATATTAAATGAGATGTGAATATTAAAAAATGATAGATGGTCTAAAATTCCATTTAATTCGATTAGTGGAATTAAGTATGGTAGATGGTCTCGTAAGACATTCCCCAGAGAGAACTTTCCAATAATTTAAACATTTTATGTTCAGTTGTTCACTGGACATACCCAGAACGTGATTCATCCAAGAGGAATAGTTCTGGAAACACTGCTGATAGGGATTAGTGTCTAATACATAGACAGACAACAGAGTACAGTAGTTAAAAGTGTTGTTGCTGAGATTAGACATGGGTATGAGCTCTGTTTCTGCACCCAAGAGCTAGGTGGCAGAGGGGTTGAAACATAGATCTTGAAGATAGTTCCTGACTTCAAATTGAGCTCTGTGCTTCCTAGCTTTATGTCCTTGGCAAGTCTCTTAAGAACACTGTACCTCAATTTCTTCATCTGAAAAATAGGGGTGATGAATAATAATACCTGCCTTTTATGTATTGGGGATGAGATAAATCCTTAGTTTATTATGAGGATTAAATAAATCAACATGTGTAAACCATTCAAGCAGTACCTGGGGCATAGTAAGTTCCAGATAAGTGTTAGCTATTACAATAATTTCTTGTCTAAAATTAGGATAATAATAAAAATAGTAACTCTTTCATAAATACAGGTGTCAGTGCCATTTGGAATAGTCTCTATAACAATTTCTGTCTCCACATTTACTGTGTTTCAGCAATTTACCTAACAGATGGTGAGTGGGCAATTTTTAAAGGGGCATTTTTTAAAAGAGCGGAGAGGGAAGGAATAGAGACAGGCACATACTATATTTGAAGTTACCTCCACGTGTATTTTATGTATGTATACCCATACAATTAAGAAGTCTTTGGATGTTTTATCTTCAAGAATAATTCAGATACTGGATTACTTGAATATCATAAACATTTAGGGTTTAACAGATTTGTTACATATAGATGTTGTATCATGGATTTAAAAGACCATAGCCAGCGGGCAGCGGCGGGCGGAGCGACCGAGGGGCGGCGAGGGCTGGGCAGCGGGTGCGGGGGTCCGTGCTTCCTCGCGGTGGAAGGCAGGGGTTCGCCAGAGACGCCGGGTTGCTCCGCGTTGCCAGGTTACCGAGCGCGTGCCCCGCGCCCGCTCTTCCGCCTGGGCCGCCCTCGGCGCCGCCTGAGCCGCGGTGCGGGCTGCGCGGGGCGCCGGGTCCGCGGAAGCCTAGGTCGGGGGCTGCGTGAGGGATTCTCGTCGCGCGTGGACGCTGCGCGAGCGCGCGGGGGACGTAGGGCGCCGACCTGGGACTCCCCGGAGCTCCGGCTCCGCTCAGGGCGCCCGCTCAGGGGCCTCCGGCGCGAGGCCCCCTTTGTGGTCAAGATGGCGGCGCCCAGGCGGGCTGCGCCGAGGTGAGCTGGAGCTGGGCCCGGAGAGGGGCGAGTCTGCCACGCCCAGGACTTGGACCCCGGACTCGTCTCCCGTCTCCCGGGGAGCGGCGGGTGAGTGGGGGCGGCCGCGCGTAGGTTCCTCTCGTGGGGTGGTCAGCTCTTCGTGCGTCCGCATACTTCTGTCGTCTGATAGATCTGGGGTGGCCCAGGTTGGAGGCGAGGGTGCTTGATTGGGGAAACCTGAGGGGTTTAAGGACTCTATTGGGATCCTTTCAGACCCCAGCAAGAAGCTGAGCAAGTTTCCTCCTGACTCTCTTCCCGGCTAAGTTTTCTCCCTTCTCTGAAGGCGCCAGCTTTTCTGAATCACCTTGTTACTCGGGGGGATACAGTTGGTGGTTCTGACCGTGGAACGTAGGACCCGGCGCGGGGAAGCCTGAGCTGGTTCTAGTTACTTCGTTTGCAAAGCACTTGTCTTGTCTTTGGAATCTTTGTGTATGTAACCCACGTTGGGAAGAGCCAGCGTTTTCTCCTCCAAAACACTGCGAGGGGTAAGTTTATACGTAAGAAACAAGTGGGCGTTCACATCCATCTCTTTTCCAACCACTGAGTTTTGGTTGTGTTTTCTTTCTTTAAGTTTGTCTCGTTTTGAAGTGATAACAAAACACACAAACAAACTAACTAAACCATAGCCAATTACACAAAGTATATACTCTAGTCTCAGTCCTGCCATTAATTAGCTATGTTGCCTTAAGTCATTTAATTTTCTAGGCCTCATTTTTCTCATGTGATGTTTTTTCTTTGAAAAAGTATAGTTTCTAGAAGTCTCTAATCTCTGTGTCATAGTTCAACTTGGAGAAAACCTGTTCTTATCCAAACTCCATGACATTGTATTTCCAGCTCCAACTTTGGACTTTGAGTGAGTTGGGGGCAACTTTTTAAGGATATTTTCACACAGCTTTTTTAGTTAATATCAGTCTAGCTGACTTGTCATACTCAGACTTTCTCCCATATTCTTTTACCAGTGTGTTCCTTAGTCATATATATAAAGACTGTTGTGGAAAAAATGACCTCCTGGGTCAGCTTACTGCATGGTCATCGACACAGGGCAGGGAGTAAGATTCTGTGGATTTTACAGAAGCAGATACAGGTTTCATTATCCATGTCCTCTCCCCTTTCATCTTACAAAAACAGCAGGCTTTTCTCGGAGAACTGCCAGATAATGCCATCCTGCCTCCTCACGGGCCCCGGGGATGAGTCGCCCAGGGACTGAACTCCAGTAAAGCAGGTGATTGGCTCATGGGTAGGCATCTGACCTCGGCTAAGTCTATCAGACTCCTCCCCAGGACTTTTCTCTCAGAGCAAAATGGAAGAACTGTCTTTTCTCTCTGGAATTTCTAAGCTGGGGAGATATGACTCTGGGACTCCCAGTGACCATCCAGCACCAGAAGAGACTTTCTGTAAAATAAAGTCTTGCAGAGGTAAGCAGGGCTGAGCGATGGAGAGAGAGCTGGAACCCTGCTGATACTCTGGAACTTCCAGATCAGCTGTATCTGAATATGGCTGCATCCCTGAATTTCCAGTACTTGTTTGTTGAGGTTATTGTTGTTGTTTGGTTTTTGTTTTTAAATTTCCTTTGACTATTTTGAATTTGTTTTCAGCCATGTGCATTTGAAAGCATCATAGCTAAAAGAGCTAATTTCCTGCATTACTGTCAGGTTTGCTGACTGGCATTCCTTAAGTGAAAACTCATATCCGCTATTTTCTTTAAATAAAATCCTTCTAGCTCAGGTTTGAGATATTCAAAACTCTGCCTCCTACCCCCCTCTTTTCCAACATTTACTATATCACCTTGAAGCATTTGTGACCACATCTTTCCCATCTAGACGCAGTTGAGAGAGAGAGCAAAGACTTCTGATATAAACTGCAACCTATACGCCTCCTACCTGGAAGCTTTAGAACATACTTGATTCTTGTCATTAAAGCAAATCTTTTGTTGTTGTCTCTGGGGCACAGAAGCATTTTCATGGCATAATGGAGTACAAAGTACCTTAAGCCTAACTCTACTTCTCACCCTCTTTTACTTTAAATAGGCAGAAAAGAACAATCTCAAACACATTTTCCCAACAAATAAAATACATATACGATTATGTTTAGAAGACATTTATGCAACATATAGTTAGACTGATTAATTAATGGACCTTTCGCCAATTGGCACAGTAAATATATATGTTCAATGTGCTTAATTAAAAAGAAGACAATAACATATTTTTACAGGTTAATTATCTGAGAAGAGTATTGTGCCAGCACACTTGATACTACAGTATTTCATGTTTGACAAGTAACCTTCTTTCAATTATATTTACTGCTAAATGTTTCCTGGATCAAGCTATTAAATTATAAGGTCAAAAGTAAAATGATATGAAATTACAATGATAAAGGGACACATATCCCACTTTATGAGAATAGAAGTTCTAATTTCTTTTCAGTACTACTAGTAGTGACCACAGTACTAATTTGAGCCCTTACTATGAGCCACTGTGCCCATATACATTTAGTTCTTACAGTAGTTCTGCAAAGGGCATATAATAATCCACACTGCAAAGCTGAAGAAAGTGATTCTCATAGCTGAAAGTCACATAGCTGGTGAGTGGCAAAGTCTAGATTCAAACTTAGAGTCGTCTGACAATGCCCAGGTTGTTGACCACTATGTACACTGCTCAATTGTTGCACCAATAAAGAAGTGCTTGAAATAATTATAGATTTGCCTACCCTGAAACTGCAGTGATTTAAAGACGTCAAAGTTGCCAGTTGCTTAACCACATCTACTTACAGTAAGAAATTACATTTTATTTCATTTCTAAAACAAGATTAATTCTGCAGGCCCATCGAAACTTGAGCACACAAATCCTACCTCCAAATGAAAGATGCTTGTTTTCCATTATTCAACAGATGGCCCTGTACAGAGGCAATAAATATATAGTAGAATTTTCATTCAAATAAATGAGAAGAGAGGTTTCTTCTTGTCCTGATTCAGTGCCCATCATTATGGATTATGATGGCTCTTCCCAAACTTTACTTCATTCACTCCAGTCTTTCTACAAAACTCCAGTAATGGAATCCATCATTCAGATATATGTGCAAAGCGAAAGGACTGTATTAATACAGTTGCTGAAAGTCAAGTTGATAGAGCACAGGAAATGCATCCTAATAAATGCAACATTAATATTTGTGTGGGCCTTGGAGTGAGGGGTAGAAGAATTTTCAGTGTAATGGAATATTTTGCCTCTTGCTGTGAAAGTGTGGCTTAATAGTCTTGTAATTGGTCATTTACAGAATCCTCCATCTCTGGGTTTCATGCTTTCTTTACTCTGCAGCTGTTGATTCCTTCTCTTGTTCTGGATGGAAGATAGCAACGAAGCCACTTCAAAGGGCTCAGCCTGCCTTTTTGTGTTATTGTTTAGATGAAGATATTTCCATTTATTAAAGCACACTATTTAAACATTTTTATCATGTTTCAAACTTGACTGTGTTCTGAAGGTATGAGCACAGGCAGACATAATGGGGGATGTTTTCCAGGAGAGAACATACCCTTATCAAAGGAATTATCAGAATTTTCATGTATGGATTGAGAATCAAATTCTGGAGTTAGACCTGAATTTAAATTCATACTCACAACTTATTACCAGTCTCATCTTGATCAAACGGTTACCACACTTCTCATCAATTTCCTTATCTTTGAAAGCGGAATAAGAGAAGTATGCCTGGTGGAGTTACACATAAAGCTCATCTGATAGAATATTCATAAGGATTTTGCACAAAATATACATGGAAATATTTTAGCACCGAGTTTAGCATGCGATTCATCTTCAATACATTTAAGAGCTATTATTTTATTATTATTATGCTATCATTAAATATCACTATTACTTAAATGTCATTATTGCTAAAATTGCTGTAAAATTACCGCAATAACCCATGATGAATTCCCCTCTTCTGTTTCCTTTGTTTAAATGGAAAATATATATATAAATCTAGACAGAGAACACTTTAGTGATCCTATTCAGTGGAGTGAGAATTTCCATGGCACTGATTAAAACAAATCCTGAATTGCATGGACTTAAGATAGCAGAGAGGGGCTTCCCTGGTGGCGCAGTGGTTGAGAGTTCGTGACCCGATCCGGGAAGATCCCACATGCTGCGGAGCAGCTGGGCCTGTGAGCCATGGCTGCTGAGCCTGCGCGTCCGGAGCCTGTGCTCCGCAACGGGAGAGGCTGCAACAGTGAGAGGCCCGCGTACCGCAAAGAAGAAAAAAAAGATAGCAGAGAGGCTAACAGATTTGAAGTTAGACATCCCCAAGTGTGAATTCTACTGTGACCCTCTTCTAGCTCCAGAACCTTGAGGAAGTTTCTTAAACTTTCTGAGCTTTACTACTAGTTTCCTCATCTGTATTTTTTTCAGGACTATTTATCAAGCATCTTCCTGTTCTCTATGCTTGGACGTATCAATGAATAAATTAGACAAGAGCCTTTGCCTGCGTGCTCCTCCTTGCATGCTTTCTCCCTCCTTACACTCTCGTGTGGAAACGGATGTTATAAATAAATTCTATGCTTTGTCACAGGTTGATGGGTGCTACGGGATAAGGAAAAGGATGTGAAGCTCACTGAAGAGGCTTGGGTTGGGAGTGCTGGAGGAGTGTACAGGTAGGTTCTGATTTTAAATAGGGTAGTCAGGGTGGATTTTATAAGTTGACATTTGAGCAAAGACTTGAAGTGAGGGAGTTGTCAGAATGTATGATGGGGAGACCACTCCCTGGGAGCAAGAATAACCAGTCCCAAAACTCTAAGGCAGAAATATGCCGGGCAGCTTGGAGGAATATCAAGGAGGCCACCCTGGCTGACTTAGTCAGTGGAGAGGAAGAGACAGCAGGAGGGCTGGAGGTCGCATATGTGATGGGATGGATTGGGTAAGTCCTGGGAGGCCATCACATGCATTGTGTCTTTTACTCTAAATGTAGGCAGCCAGGGGCAGGATTTTAGCCGAGGTGTGGCATGAACTGTCTCTTGTTTGAAAAGCATAACTCTATCTGTGGTCTTGAGGATGTGGGGAGAGAGTGGAGTCAGGGAGAATCTCGGGAGGCGACTACAGGATCCTCGTGGTCTATGTTGGTGGCCTGCACCAGGCTGCTAGCGGCTGGTAATTCTCAGAAGTGGCACATTGGGAAGGTTGTGACAGCATTTTGTGGTAGATTGAATGCAAGAATGGAAAGGAAGAGGGGGTCAAGGGTGAATTCGAGATTTAGGGCCTGGGGAACTGGAAAGGTGTGGTTACTGTCACCTAAGATGGAAAAAGTTTGGGGTAGAGCATGTTTGGGGGATTAAAGACCAGTTTTGGAGGTATAAGATTTGAGATGTTTTCGTGACGTCCAAGTAGAGATGCTGAGTACTCAGTTGGATACACAAGTCTGCAGTTCTGAAGAAAGGTCTAAACTAGAGATACACTTTAATACAATGGAGATATTAAGAATAATTACATGGAAGCGCTATTTTAAAGATAAAATGAAGTAATGCAATTAGCACTCTGTCTTCTCAAAACATTTAATAACTGTTAGCTAAAATAATTACCTGAAATGAAAAAATACCTATAGTTTGTTTTGTTGTTTGCAGTAAAAGTGAATAAAATGTCACAATTATTTTAATAGTATTTGTGACACAGTAGTTTTAGTTAAGACACCATGACTACAAACATTTACAATAAACCTTTCAGTCTCCTACTTTTCACTCTGATAGGGTACTTGGAACCATATTTTGTAAGGTTTAAGTTAGTTGTCATAGGGAACCTCTTTAATTAGAAGTAATTCTGAACTGTCTAGTTCCATGCAGTTTTATATACATATATGTATAATTATTATTTTATGATTTATCAAACTCAGTTGAAAATTTGCATCACTGATATACATTAGAAAACATGGCAGGGGAAATACTATCTTACTGGTCTTTGAGTTCCCCTTAGCTATCTGCAAGTCCTTAAACAGCCTTTGTGGCTTAACCAAAATTCTCTTCCATCTTCATTCCGCTAACAGATATTGGTCTAAGCATGTACTTATACGAAAAAATTCATGACCACGTTGTCTCTACACATCTATAATTTTATGTTAACACTATCATTATGTAAGCTATACTTTAATTGTAATTATAACAGATTTTATGTCAACACACATCCATTTCTAGTGTTCAACTGGTGTTCAAGGGGAGAGCAGCATGTCGTAAATTTTATCAAAATATAACATCTGAAGAATAGAACAGAGGATAATTGTGTAATTCTGTATTTACTCTAATTAAGTTCAGTGGAGTTGGCATAATAGAATTAAGATGAAAAACAAAAGACATTGAGGTACCATGGCTCCCTCTCCTTAACACACCCTTTCGTATCCAAGAGCAGAGACTCAGCACCTTTCTGTACAGAAATGGAGACAGGAAGAGGCCAGAGGATGAATGACAGGCACGAATGAGGTGGAACTTTGAAGAGCAACATGGAAATGAAATACTTCTTTTGTATTTGGTAGGTGGGGAAAATGTACCAGCGTGTATGCCTACTGGGACCACGTTTTCCAGAACAGTTAAGCCCAGTGTCAACTATGCTGTCCCACCTTCCTCGTAAGTAGGAACATACTGTTACTTGAATCTTTGCTTCCTGTTTCTTGATAGCTGGTTGAGAAGATTATCACAGGAACTGCATCTTGTTAGCAAACACACTGTTTTGAAATGATTGACACTCACTGAAGAGTGGCAACTCCAAGCTGCCTCTCTCTTGATCTTGGTCTATTTAAGTCTGGAGTGCAGGAGTGGGTTATGGGGAAAGACCATTGGAATTCTTATGTCTTCAGCATAATGGTTATAGCATAATGGTTAGGAGTGTAGGTGCTGGTTCAAATCTCTGCTTTCCACTTGCTAACCATATGAGCTTGGGCAATTTACCTGATTACCTGAACCTCAATACTCCTGCCTATAAAATGATGTTAATAATATTTCATCCTCATAGACTTGTTTTCAATGTTAAAATGAAGTCACTTACACCAAGCACTTAATACAATGCCTAGAGCATAGTAAAGTCTATTATTATTACTATTACTACTACTACTACTATTATTATTATTACTATCACGATACCAGGTGCTATTTTTCCTATGCCTTATTCCATTATCTTCTGCCCTGTCCCCCCATTTCTGTTTTGTTTCTGTACAAGGGTAGGTTTGTCACAGAGCATTTTCTTTCCCTAGTGTCTGACTCTTAGTCATCAAGGTGACTGGTCCACGACCCGGCATTCATTGCTGCTCGTTGAAGCAACCCATTTTGAGAAGGGGAGCTGGATATTGATGCCAAGTTGGGTCAAGGAGAGAGAATTTTCTCTCTTCTGCACTCAGAGAGCTAAGTGAAATATTCAGGCCTCAGAAGGAGAATCAGGCAAAAGGCAACATGCTTAATTTCATACCTTAGTGATTAAGAACAAGTCAGACAGGCTGGATTTGAACTCATTTCCGTCATGTACTGACAACGGGATCTTAGGTGCTTTTGTAACCCGTCTGAGGCTCAGTCAACATCTGAAAGAGACAAATAACATTATCAGGACCTAGCGTATAGCCTCGTTGTAATAAGTGAGTAAATCCTTTTAAAACGTTCAGCACGTTGTTTGGCATATAAACACGTAATAAAATTTAGCTTCTTTGACTACTACCGCTGCTAATATTATTAAGTAGCTGAGCAGATCCGAGGCCCATTTTTTTCTTAGATTGCACATAATCATTTGGACAACCAGCTCACATTGATCAACCGTTGCTTATATATAAACCCCCATGAACCCAAAGGTGCTTTAACTCTCTCCCAGTCAGAGCCTGTTCTGGGGGCAGAAGCAACACCGGCACTACCCCCGTCATCTTTGCCTTTATTGTCACTACACTCGCCTGCCGTACTGAGCACTTTCTGTTTGCCAGGCACCAGATTTAGCCCTGCGTATGCACTATATCATGTAGTTCTCACACTCAGGTGGGAGACATTATCATCATCCCCAATTTTCAGATAAAGACGCTGAGGTGTTGGAAAGGTAAGAAACTTGACCCACAGCAAGAGATGGAGCCGGAGAATTCAAACCCTTCTCTCTGACCTCAAGAACCCTTAAATATTAGCATACTACTACATCCTGGTAAGAAAATCTGCTTCCAGCCACTCCGGTGAGAGTAGAAATGATTCTCAGCCCCCACATTCCTCTATTGCCCATGCCACCCTAGCCTCAGGACTAGGGGGGAAAGGAAGTGATCTCTTCAAAGAGCAGCCAAAGGGAACCTACTCCCTTCTGCCTTTTCGTAATCAACTAACCAATATTTTATTTCCTTCTTAAGAGTCCCCACATGTTCCTTTTGGTACTTAGCTTGGCCTTTTAGAATTCTGACATTCTGTACATGACTCATCCACTGTATTTCATGTTAATTTATTGAGGTCAAGTATAGGGTCTTACTCATCCTGAAGTCCAGTTATCCCCTGTCACATCTAACTCTGTTCTTTTCTTCTTGTAGGACATCCGCAGGTATTTATTTGAATTTTGTTGAATTGTTCTCATCAATAGTACATTAAAAGTTATACAGAAAGTGCTTTCTTATAAGGAAAACCATCTAAATAGATTTCTAGCTCTTTACTCTTTATAGCACTATTGTAGAGATTATAGATCTCCAGGTAATATTTTTTAGATTGAGTTCTTCATATCATCTTATTTTTACATATAATGATAAATCTGAATTTTCTCTATCAAAGCTCCGAGACTTCACTGGCTTGTAACTTAGCTTGTTGATTATGTGTTGTTGACTTTTCCATTTACAATGATATTTGATCCTGGTAAGGATGGGGCTGGGTGGGAAGGTACATCTTAGGGCCATAAATTGGTTTTGCAGAGAACTAACATAAAGATCTAAAGTCTCATCATATTTCTGCAGAACTCATGAATCATTTTATTATAATTCCATTCATTCAGGGAGTATAAAACCATTTTCAAATTGTTATTCCTAATTTGTTCATCTTCTCTTCCTTAGTCTTAGTGAGAAGAGAGCAGGCTGAATGGAAGAAAGTCATTATGACCACTGGGGCCACTAGGGTAGGCATCAGTCCCAGAGTTTTGTTTTCATCTCTCCGCTATTAATATTGGCTAATGTCTTGAGTGCTTACTTGGTGCCAATTACTTAGCCGACCATGGCAAATGGATTGTGTCATTTCATCCCCTGATAGTCATACAATTAATGTATGTATTATTATGATATCCCATAATGCATACATGGAACAGAGCCTCAGAAGTGGTTATTTGCTCACAAAAATATGGTAGATGTGGAATTTGGACTCAGGTCTGATAGACTCCTAAATCACTCCTAGTGATTTTTACCACGAAATTAAAGTTGTATACCTCTGGAGAGTAGATAGTTTCTAAAATTTCCTCAGCTCTAACGTTTTATAATTAAATTTTTGTCTGATGGCAAGCTTAACAGTTAAGATGGGTAGGAAGGAATGCCAGCCTGTTGAATGGAATTTCCCTGAAATAAGCCTGTTTTATGACACCAGTTCACTCATTCATTCACTCAGCATGTATTGAATGTTTGCTCTGTGCAAAGGCATTTTAGGCATCACAGTGGAGTGAGCACCCCTTCCATAGACTCTCCTGCAGCACTCAGAGAAGTCTTGGACTGGTTTGCCTGTTATGGAATGGGGCTTGGTGATAGAAGCCTGGTTTGTCCTCCACTGATAAAACTAAGACATACTCATATGAGTTTATAGGCATCTTGAAGCCGTGGGATAGTAACACACATGAATCTTACCATTTTTGCCTGGGATTAATGATATAAGGCTTTGGATTTGGGTATGGAAAATGGGTGCAATTATGGGCGTGTTGGTTCTACATATATATGGACATCACGTGTCATCAGCCTGCAGCTACCTGCCATTCCTCACTACTCCTTCTTTTCACAAACCAAACAAGTACCTTCTTATCTGTCCTGTGGATAAGCTCTTGACAGTGACACTAGGGCCTCCCTGAATAAGTACATCATTGGCTAAACCAGTGGTTTCTCAGATATGCTCATTGAACAACCCTTAAGGTGGATTGACATTCCACTGCCTAGAATAGAATATGGTGTTCTTTAGAAATCGGGGGGAAAAAATAGGCCACCAGATGTACTTTCTTTAATTTAAATTGTTTATATATATATATATATGAACAATTGTTATATATGTGTATGTATACTTGTTCATATATATGAATGATTTAAAATTGAAGAGATATATATATATACACACACATATATATGTATATTTAAATTTTGGCTTCTGTTAGCAAGTAGTAAATTAAATTATTAGCAGATCCATACTGCAGGGAAATAACCAATCAGATTTCATTCAATAGCTTGCTTTTTTGTAGATTTATGGTTGTGATTTTATATCTGCAGGTATGTTTGCTGAAGAAAATATTTCTACCACTTTACACAAAATTAAATTCATTTAATACCAATGCGGCATGTCTCAAATGTCTTAATACAGTTTTAATCTTGAATCGCATCAGAAGTATGAAATTAGAAACATACCCCAAAATCATTTGAAGATAAATTACTTTCATTTCCCTTATACTTTTGAGACTTTTGAAAAATAAGTATTTAGTTGTACTTATCTGTTTCTGTCTCTCTAAGGATAGCAAACACTGAAACACAATTCTTTTTAAAGTCAATATTAAAAATATATTGTCCAAGATGATCAAAACTAAGGAAGTGGCAAAGAAATTCAAAAATTTAAACTTTCGAAGGGTGCTTTTTTTGTGAATGTGTAGTACTTGTTCTTCTGAAGGAATTAATCTTTTTAAAAATTTAATTAACTTATTTTTTATTGAAGTATACTTGGTTTACAGCGTTGTGTTAATTACTGCTGTACAGCAAAGTGACTCTGTTATACATATGTATATACATTCTTTTTCATATTCTTTTCCATTATGGTTTATCACAGGATATTGAATATAGTTCCCTGTGCTATATAGTAGGACCTTGTTGTTTAGCCAATCTATATATACCAGCTTGCATCTGCTAATCCCAAACTCCCAGTTCATCCCTCTCCCACCTGCTTCCCCCTTGGCAGCCACCAGTCTATTCTCTATGTCTCTGATTCTGTTTCTGTTTCATAGATAGGTTCATTTGTGTCATATTTTAGATTCCACATATAAGTGGTATCATGGTATTTTTCTTTCTCTTTCTGACTTACTTTGCTTAGTATGATAATCTCTAGTTGCATCCATGTTGCTGCTGCAAATGGCATTATTTCATTCTTTTTTTTATGGCTGAGTAGCATTTCATTGTATATATGTACCACATCGTCTTTATCCATTCATCTGTTGATGGACATTTAGGTTGTTTCCATGTCTTGGCTATTGTGAATATTGCTGCTGTGAAGATCAGGGTGAATGTGTCTTTTTGAATTATAGTTTGGTCTGGATATATGCCCAGGAGTGGGATTGCTGGATCATATGGTAGGTCTATTTTTAGTTTTCTGAGGAGCCTCCATACTGTTTTCCACAGTGGCTGCACCAACTTACATTCCCACCAACAGTGTTGTAGGAGGGTTCCCTTTTCTCCACACCCTCTCAGGCATATGTTATTTGTAGACTTTTTAATGATGGCCACTCTGACTGGTGTGAGGTGGTACCTCATGGTAGTTTTGATTTGCATTTCTTTAATAATTGGCAGTGTTGAGCATCTTTTCATGTGCCTATTGGCCATCTGTATTTCTTCTTTGGAGAAATGTCTCTTTAAGTCTTCTGCCTATTTTTTTGATTGGGTTGTTTGCTTTTATTGTCATCAAGTTGTATGAGCTGTTTGTATATTTTGGAAATTAAGCCCTTGCTGGCCGCATCATTTGCAAATATTTTCTCCCATTCTGTAGGTTGTCTTTTCATTTTGTTTATGGTTTCCTTTGCTGTGCAAAAGCTTGTAAGTTTGATTCGGTCCCCTTTGTTTATTTTCATTTTGATTTCTGTTGTCTTGGGAGACTGGCCTAAGAAAACATTGGTATGATTTATGTCAGAGAATATTTTGCCTGTGTTCTCTTCTAGAAGTTTTATGGTGTCAGGTCTTATGTTTAAGTCTTTAAGACATTTTGAGTTTATTTTCGTGTATGGTGAAAGGATGTGTTCTAACTTCACTGGTTTATATAAGGCTGTCCAACTTTACCAACACCACTTGCGGAAAAGACTGTCTCTTTCCCATTATATATTCTTGCCTCCTTTGTCAAAGATTAATTGTCAAAGATTAACTGAGGTGTGTGGGTTTATTTCTGGGCTCTGTATTCTGTTCCGTTGATCCATATGTCTGTTTTTGTGCCAATACCACGCTGTTTTGATTACTGTGACTTTGGAGTACTGTCTGAGTCTGGGGTGGCTATGCCTCCAACATTGTTCTTTTTCTTCAGGATTGCTTTGGCAATTCTGGGTCTTTTATGGTTCTGTATGAATTTTAGGATTATTTGTTCTAATTGTGTGAAAAATGTCATGGGTAATTTGATAGGGATCGCATTAAATCTGTAGATTGCTTTCGGTAGTATGAGCATTTTCACAATATTAATTCCTCCAACCCAAGAACATGAGATGTCTTTCCATTTCTTTGAATCATCTTTACTTTCCTTTATTAATGCCTTACAGTTCTCAGCGTATAAGTCTTTTGCCTTCTTGGTGAGGTTTATTCCTAAGTATTTTATTTTTGGGGTTGTGATTTTAAAAGACATTGTTTTTTTACATTCCCTTTCCGATATTTCATTGTTGGTATAAAGAAATGCAACCAATTTCTGTATGTTAATCTTGTATTCTGCTACCTTGCTGAATTCATTTATCAGTTGTAGTAGTTTTCATGTAGAGTCTTTAGGGTTTTCTATATATAGTATCATATCATCTGCATCTAATGACAATTTTACCTCTTCCTGAAGGAATTAATCTTGAAGTTCTACTAAGACTTTTGGGATACCTGTTTTAATGAGCCACTACTTCCTGCCTGAGATTGCACTATGCACCAGAGATTCTAGAATTAGCATAATAAAACTAATAATGCAAACAACAGCAACAGATCTTCACAAACCTTCCTTGCAAGGAAGTAAAGTCCACTGGAAAAACAGACAAGTGAAACACACATTCAAAATGGCAGTGATTCTCAAACATTTATGTGCTGAAAAATCATGACAAGCATGATAACCAGAGCAGTTACTAGACCCCTTCTCCAGCTGGTCAGGCGTAAGGTCCTGTATCTCTATTTTTGGTGAATGCCTCCAGGAGAGTCTGAGACAGATGTTCTCAGTGGTCGGCAACCTTTAGTGTGCATCAGATTTGCCTGAGAATATTGTTAAAACACAGATTGCAGGGCTCCAGTGCCAGAGTTCTAACCAGTTCCCAGGTGTGGCTGATATTGCTGGCCCAGGGACCACATTTTGAGAACCACCTTTCAAAACTCTGCAGTATGCAGTTGTGTGTGTTGTGAATGAGACGGGCCCAGAGAACCAAAGGAGGGCAAAGGGACTGCCCTAAATTAGTCAAAGGTAACAATAGCAGCTAGAATTGATTGACCCAAGAAAAAATTATAAGAACTTTACCTGCATTTGCTCATTTAATCCTTTCAGTAAGGTACATAGGTGCTACTTAGTGTTCCTCTTTTACAGGGGCGTCCAGAGAAGGTAACTACTTTGCCCACGTCCTAAACTGGTAAGTAACAGATTAAGAATTCAAGTCTAGGAAGTCTGATTCCAGAGCCCACACCTCTACCCTTTCTGCATGTAGAGAGGAGCAAAGGGGTTGTCAGTGAAGCCTTCCTGGGGGCCCTGGCCTCTGAGTGTAGATAGAAGGATGAGTGGACATAAAGATCATTATTTGTGTGTGGTAGGGGTAGGGGAGGAAGTATGAGGGCTTCCAGAAGGGCCCGCCCTCCCCATATATCTGCTATAAGCAAGTCTGATGATCAGGAGTCCGGAACATGAGTATGACTATGGGATACTGAGAAGGGTTCTAGAACCCTGAGGTTAGAGTTCTGGATCAGTTAGTAGGTAACAGAAAGTGAATGAGTGATTTACCTTACTTTCCACGGGTAGCAGGAAGTTTGGAGATAGTCCCTCTAGCGTTAGTCCAGCTGCTGAAGGGCATCACCAGGGGACTGGGTTGCTTCGCTCTTCCAGCTTCCACATCTCTAGCACGTCCACATAGCTTCAAAGTGACCCCAGAATCTCCAATAGTGTTCCAACAATTTGGGCAGGAAGAAAGAAAAGGAAAAATAAAAAAATTAAGTAAGAAAAAAAAGGCAGTGTCTAACTCAGAGAGCAAATTTTTTACCACAGATGGTCAGCAGACTTGCACTTAGATCTCATCAGCTCGGATTTTAAACTGGCCACCTTAGCCTTAAGGATAATGGGGTCTCCTAAACCAGGGCTCTGATAGTAAGGAATAAGGAGAGAGTGGTACTGATTAGCAGTGCCTGCTGTCCCAAACAAATATTATCCCCAAACTATTTTTTTTATCCTATATTTTACTTTAAAGAATGGAGGGGAAACATTATGTATCTGTAAATAGCCTTTTAGAAAGGGTACAATTATATAGTTATACAACCCCCTGGAGGGCTCCTTTCTTCTAAAATCTCTTTAAAAACTGTTCAAGGTTAAGGACATTTTTATCTTAATTTAGTAACTTGCAGTCGATTATCTTGGAATGACATCCTCTCTCTGCAGGTGTTCTGTCAGGCTTTAGAAAATTCTAGAAGTGGACAGAGAAGTGTTATGGTACATGTATTTGCAATATGCACGTCTTTGAAATGAAATCCATTTAGGGACCAAAAGGCATTTCACGTCTTTGCTATACATTTTCACATATTTGCCTTTCCAGAATTCCTTTGAGCAAATCTGTTAGATGTAACCCATCCGTTTCTCCCATCTGAATTCTTTATTACTAAACATTCTTCAGTATGCTCTCACTCCCCTCTGTCAAAGGCGTTTCTCTGGGTCCTCACCCTTCTCATCTCATATGTGAATGCGTATCTTAAACTGAAGCAACAGTCTGCTATGACTTCTCCATAACTTGAAGAACCCGTCTTTGTGGGAAAAAAAGTAGACTTACTAACTTAAAAGGTAAAATGTGCGCAGTGTTTCTGAGAATTAAAAACTAAGATAAAAACATAAGCAATGGAAAAAACTTACAGTGGATCCTTTTCAAAGACTTTATTTTACAGAGAAGGCAACTGAGGTTTAAAGAAAAAATGCGTTAGTTAAACACTAAATAATAAACCTTAAACCTCAGTGGAGCAACACATGGACAGTTCATTTCTCACTCACTCAGGAGTGTAGTATGGACTTTGGCGGTCTGAGGGTCAGTTTTCTGCTCAGTTATTCAGGGACCCACCACCTTCATCAAGTGGCTCTACGTTTGTCCTAAAAAGGAAAGGAGAGAGGAAGCTGCAAGCTACAATTATCAACTCGTTATCCTTCAGACATAAACTCTTCAGGTCACCTCTGGTGACATTCTTTGGGATAGAACCATACCCAGATGCAAGCGGAGATGGAGAATGTTGTTCCTATCTTGGTCCTAGTGATGCCTCTACAGGCTGGAGGAGCTAATTAAAGTGTAGTCAACAGCTCGTTGTTTCTGCCACAATGAGTGATTAGCCTAAGACTGTGGATTAATTATGTGTGTGTGTCACATATACATATAATACACACAAACATATATATGTGTGTGTATATATACATTTTTTAGCATGAGTTGACACAGGGGGCGTCTGCCGTATCAAAAGAGTACAAACTGCCTCTTGTTGCTTTTTCTTAATTGAAGTTGACTACTACTATCTATTTCCCTTCATTTTGCTACCTCCCCCCCACCTTTCAGTATTATATGAAAATTCTGAAAGAAATAATTTCAAAGTTTCCAGTGCTTTTAAAGGTAATAGAATACTCAGACCTTAACAATTTTCCTGTGTGAAACTTTTGCCAGACTAAAATAGTTAACTTATGAAAAGTAAATTTAGATTGATACAAAAGAGAAAATAAGCTGATTTTTTTTTTTTTTACACAAATGCCCTGAGCCAGGGTGGAAAATAAATGGAAAACTGGAGGAATTTAGATCCTTTTATTGTAAATTTAAATATTTTTAATTGTAAAAATAATACAGGCTCATTGCAGAAACTCCAAAATTGAAAGGATTTAAAGAAAAAAGGAAAAATAACTCAAAATCCCATTTCTGATAAATCATCTCTGTAACATTTTTGAGGGTATCTTTTGAAACTTTTTTGTGACGGGGTGCATATAAATACAATGCAAGTATAAAATACCTTTAATTATTATATCCAACTACAAACAGTTCTATAACATTTTTATTTAGTAATATAAGTATGATTACTCATCACCTAATAAAAATCTGCAGCATCATTTTTAATGGTTGAACAGCATTCTGTTATTTATTTAACCAGTCCCTACTGTTCAACATTTAGATTATTCCTGTTTTGCTTTGCTAAACAATGAGACAAGCATCCTTGTTCATATGTCTTTGAGCATTTGTTTATTTCCTTAGAATGGACTTCTAGAACTTGAATGGCTGGTTGTCAGTTCTGGTACATACTGACATATTGTCTTCCAGAAAGGTTACCGTGCTTTTTATTTCTACCAAGAATTTAACATCCAGTGTGGTTTCTTACACACACTCATCAGTACCAGTATTATCAATATCAATACCAGTATTATCACGTTTTTTAAAACTTTGTCATTCTAGTCAGTAAAATATGACACCTGAATTATTTTATTTGTATTTCTTTGATTAATAATAACAAGGTTGAACATATTTTCATATCTTTATTGGCTGTTAATACTTTTTAGTTTGTGACTTTATGACATCCATTTTTCATCGATGTATAACAACCTTTTATATATCAGTGTGTTTATTTTGTTTGTTGTAAATGCAATTTTTTTCTCTTCATTTATTAATTTTTATTTTGTGTGTGTTGAACTTCTTTAATACTGTCAAGTCTATTCAAAAACCCTTTAATGAGCACAACAAATGTGGAAAATCAGTCATTCTCCTGCATTTTGTAATCAATGTATTTCCTTTTGGGCAGTATGGAAATGTAAGTTCTTATTTCATCTTATGGTTGGAAAGAATCTATTCCCTCGGAAAGGGATTATAGTCTCCATGATGCAGTAATGGGAGATTTTATAGGGTAGGCAGGGTCTACAGAAGAAAAAACCCTAAATCACACTCCATTGGTGGTTGCCTTATTTATAAAAATGGCATTTAAGGTTGTGTGACTGCCATCAGGTAAGCAAAATTAATTTTTAGCATGAAGTACTCCTATCAGCAAGAACAGCCTAGGATAGGCTAGCAGTAAGAAGTGAGGGGTTATGGGATTGGGGCATAGCCTCTGTTTCCTCCATTGCAGCTGGAAATTTAAACTCTGGGGCTCCTGCTTGATCCAATCAGCCCAGCTAGTATGTGTTACCAGGTAGGGTGAATAGACTCAGAAGTACAAGAGCTCATCCTTGGTCCCCTCTGGAAATGAGCAGAGAATACTGTGTCAAGCAGAGGTGATCAGTCCATGGTCTGGAGACTTGGATCTCCTCACATAGTCCTTAAAGTCAGGGTGAGACAAAATGCCAATACAAATTATATTGATGACAGTATCAATGAGGTGACATTGAGTCCTTTGACCCAACGTGTGTCTGCAGTGTGCCATCCATTAGTAAATGGGCAAAGCCATTTGACAGATCTATCTGATACAATGAATGAATCTGACACTCATAGTTTGAAAAACTGAAACTGTATCCATTTGTCAAGAACAGTGGCTACTTGTTCTGCTTTATTCCCCCTGGTAGAACTAGGTAACATTGCAGGCAGTAAGACGTTCCAGCATTTCACCCTGGAGTAGCCCCAAAACTGAAGAAGCTGTCTTATCAGTAGTTAGCTCCTTGTCACCAAGAATATTAAAGTAGATTTGTATGATTAGCAAATTAAAGAGACTGTAGTGCCTACCACTACTGTATTCACTAAGGCACCCAAGTTATTCTAAAGAATCCTAATAATACATTAGGACCGTTTTGAATATTTTTATTTGATTAGCCATAATCTTCTAGTTATAACATCCATCACCATTTTGACCACTGAAACTTGGCCTTCTTTTCTTACAGCCTAGCCCTGTGGTCTTGGGCTAATCACTAACCTGCTTAGATACAATTTTCTTCTCTATGAAATAGAAACAATATTATATGCTTTGAAGGGCTGCAGGAAGATGAGCTGTAATGTTTATCAAGTGCCTAGTAAGTACCCTGGCCCATAATAAATACTTGGCTAATTGTAGATGTTAGTTTCATTTTTAGTTTTATTTCGAAACATTGCTCTTTACTTTTGGAACTCTAAAATTTGTTTTGAGAGTGGAGGACTTGTTGTTTGGATTCCTCCAACACTCTCTGTATATTCTGTACTTCTATCCCTACATCATTATTCTTAATGGAATAAATGATCTTTGGTCTGGTGATTCCAAGGTGACGAGGAGCTAAGTGGATGTTCAGTATACACCTGGAAGTATGGATTTTCATGCCCAGTGCAAATGTGGGAAAGGCATTATTCCCACATTATAAAGGGGGTAAAGACCTCCAACTTGAGGAGACTCTGGGTTGAGAGATGAGAGATTTACAGGTACTGTGTTTATCCTACAGGGTACCACAGGGGCTTTTATGTTCTGTAGCAAGAATTTGCACCTTATACCCTTGTAGTTAGAAGTAAAGCATACCACATAACTAATATCTAGTAAGCATTAGAGTTAGAATAAATACCATTTATTTAACGTTTCCTTTGTGTTAAGCATTTTACAGTTACGACATATGGATGGATACTATATTGTAATGGTTAAGAGTGTAGTTTTTTGAGCTGGATAATCCTGGATTGGAGTCTCATATTTATTACCTCTTTTTTTTCTGTTTTATTGAGGTATAATTGACAAAATTGTAAGATAGTCAAAGAGTATATCATGATGATTTGATATACATATGCGTTGTAAAAGGATCCTTCCCATCACGTTAATTAATACATCTAACAGCTCATGACACCTTTTTGCTTTTTTTCTTTTTTTGGTGAGAACACTTAAGTTCTATTCTCTCCGAAAATGTTAGTTATACAGTACTGCAGCTGAAAGTTTGTACCCTTTTACCAGTCTTCCCCTCTTTTCCCCACCCACACCCCAGCCCCTGGCAACCAGTTTTCTACTCTGTTTCTATGAGTATGGCTTTTTTTCTTTTTAGATTCCATATATAAATGATATCATTCGTATTTATCCTGTCTGGCTTATTTCATCAGCATAATGCACTCCTGTTTCATCTATATTGTCACAAAGGAAAGGATCTCCTTCATTTTTTTAAGGCTGAATAATATTCCATTACCTCTTAAATGGGTGACTTTTGGTACATTGTTTACACTTTCTAAGCC
The DNA here is from genome assembly GCF_059928025.1 of Delphinapterus leucas. Lineage (NCBI taxonomy): Eukaryota > Metazoa > Chordata > Mammalia > Artiodactyla > Monodontidae > Delphinapterus > Delphinapterus leucas. The sequence goes on from NC_143129.1 coordinate 37,877,075, forward strand.
TCAGGGTTTCTTTTCTTCTGTAAAAAAAAAAATATATATATATACTAACAGGTTATTTTCTGATATGTGGAATGTTTGTTGAATCAACAAATAATTAGTTGAGATCATAAATGTGACACTTAGCACTGTATTAACATTTATTAATACTCTCCCTGTTAATTTCTACAATAAATTGTATAATAAGTAACAATAATAATAGTACTACTAGTAGTTTTAGAAAATGCATAGGATGTGCCAGGCATCATATACTGTACTATCCTCCTTCATGTGCACCACAAGTTACATGTGGATATCATCTTCCACATTGTTTCCTTTAAAGAAAATTGAAGCTCAGCAAGATTGAGTAGCTTGCTCCAGATGTGAACTCAGGTCTGAATCACTCCACATATAGGTTCTTAATGACTCCATGTCTTTAATTCCACATCTGCATTTGTTTGTTGTTGTTGTTTTTAACTTCCAAGCATCTGATGTGAAATTCCTTTCTCTTTGGGGAATTTTCCACTTTGTGGGTCTTGGTGAGAAACAGAGCCTTCCTCTCCTTATACAAGCTGAACATGTCCGATACACTGTTTACTCACATGCTCAGTCTCCCTTCCAGATGGAAAACAGTCGGGCGACCTCGGGTTGGCCAACTGCACCCTTCTCTTGGATTTTGAATTACAAATAAATGATGTAAAGAAGCAAGGCCAGCAGTGCTGGGTCAACCTCCTGTTTCCTGTTCCTGCTTGGTAGCAAGGCCAGCTAGGACTTATAACATCACTTTGGCCTGATCCTATAATTGCAATAGCATAGCCTTGGCTTTCGGTTGTTTAGTCTGCTTCTAGTTACTGAGACCTAACCATAAGCTTCCAGAAGTTTCCTTTTCTGCTCAAATTAGCCGTATCTGGTTCCTGATGGTTACAAATAAGACCTTTCCTGATATACAATGGTGACCTACTTATCCAGGCAGATGTAACATCGTCCTGGCAGGGACAGAGGGCAGGCAAGTTCCTTGAACAGCTGAACAAGAAGAAAAAGACCTAAGAAGGAAGAATTGAAGCCAGTTCTGCTTGTGTTATAATTCTACCCGCAGCTGCCTCTGTTTCACAGACCACATGCTAAGGACCACGTCCCTTCCCCTGTAACAGACGAGCAAAGTAGACCCAGGCCTTCCAACCCAGAGACCAGCTGAGCTGTACCGTGGACAATCTAGGATGTGAAAGACTTCACTCAATGTCTTTGTCACTTGACACATTGTTCCTCTCTTTGGGAAGTAGCTTCTTTGTGTGACAAGAATATGCTAAACCAACACTTAAGTGGACAGAGGTGAAAGATGCCAAAATTAGCTACAGAAAAAAAGGTGTAAAGACTTGTATTTTCTGTTATTTGAAGGTGTTAAGACCCCACATAGAATATGAGTCCTTTAAAGGAAAGTTGTGAATGGCCCAGGGAATGTTGAATTTCCATGTGGCCATATGTTCTTGATCGGTCACGATGATGATGATGGTAGCATCAGTAGCATTTATCAGTGTTTCCTGGGTGAGAGGCACTTTATCCTAATGACCTTTTATCCCCATGACGACCCTGTGAAGTAGGAAATACTGCTGCAGCATCTTCAGCGTTTTTCTTTTTTTTTTTTTTTTTATCAGGAATTTACCCTAGATCACAGTTGGGTGGTAGAACGACCAGAACTGGACACTAGCCTTTCCTGAATTCCCAGAGTGTGATCTTAGCAGTTGTATTGCCTGATGCAGAGCCATGTAAATGTTGCCAAAGCAATGAAACGTGTACCTATTTCTAAGAGATTCTAACTCAGAAGCTCTGGGGTTAAGTGCAGAGCAGTTGAGTGTGATTGTCTTTACAGACAGTAGATAACTTAAGAGAAGTTGTTTAAAAGTATATTTGCATATTGCACTACACTGTCATATCTGTGATTGGTTAGCTACGCAAATCCCAATCCCATATCTAATCCCATTCATCTCTTGTATATTTGACCTAATTGAGGCAGTATTTTTTTTGTTCTTTCCCACAAACACACATCGAACATCCAAAACATGCTTACCATTTGTGAGCATATTCTCTTAGTTATTTAGGAGTTGAGTAAGAGTGAGAGAGAAGGGCTTCCCTGGTGGCGCAGTGGTTGAGTGTTCTGCCTGCCGATGCAGGGGACGCGGGTTCGTGCCCCGGTCCGGGAAGATCCCACATGCCGTGGAGCGGCTGGGCCCGTGAGCCATGGCCGCTGAGCTTGCGCGTCCGGAGCCTGTGCTCCGCAACGGGAGAGGCCACAACAGTGAGAGGCCCGCGTACCGCAAAAAAAAAAAGAGTGAGAGAGAAAAAGACACATAAATATGAAATATGGTCATCATTTTTTTAATATCCTTTATGTTGTTAATCCCTCTTAGCATTTACTGCCATTCACTCATTTGTATTATTTGGGGTATAGCAGTTTATTCACACAGCATTTTTACATATGGCTTATCATTTGTATTCTATTTTAATAACACTAATAATTATAGACTATTGACAAACTCATCAGACCCTACATATTCATTTCAAAATCATGAAAATAAGGTGGAAAATGAGGTGTAAAGTGGAAAATCTATGTGTACGTTTTCATTGGTGGAATGAGGAGCTACCTGAATATCACTCCTTTAGCTTTTCCTTCAAATGGTGCACTTTTTCCTCCATGCATAGGAGTCACTTCCATTAGGTAAACAGTAGTCTTGAGGGCAAACCTCAGAAGTAGAAACAGGAGAACTTTTCAGTTATGGTAAAATCAAACATATTTTTCTTCAGTAGTGAAAAAAAATTCTTCATGAGAAGTTCAACCACCGTGAGTTCCATGGTGAAAAACTTTCCCCTTATAGATGCAACTTCCCCCAGAATTCTGAGAAATGTCGGTAGTAGAGAGGGGTGTTGCATACACCTGTTTCATTTCCCTCTGACTTTTCCTTCTCCTTTCTCTATTGATATTAAAATCTATAGTGAAAGCACATAGTAAGCAGTCTAGGACAAAATCTAGAATTATTCTTATGTGATCAAATGTACTAAAATAACAAGCAAATCTTATTTCTAGCTAATAAAATAGCATTCCTTATATGATGTCATATTATGGTAGAAAAGAAATATATGCGTCTATTTTCTTCTATATTAAAACTGCTAAGGAGTGGGGACCCATGAACTAAATCAATTGTTTTGGGTTCAAGTTGTAGTTTTTAGTAGCAAGTTTTCAAAGCAAATGTAGTTCGTTTACTATCACCACTAAATGTGCAACTGTGTAGATTTGTGGAAAAAAGTATTATCAAATACATATACTTTAAAATGATTTGTGTAAATTTATCTATTCATATTATTATTCTCCCCAAGTAAATCAAAATCTACTATATACTGTGTTTTTCTTCTATAGCTTAAAAGGGGAATATATGTTGAAACTTATTCAAATATTTATTAGGTGTCTACTAAGTGCCAGGCACTCTACTAGGCAGTAGAGCTGTTGTATTAGAGGTGGAAAATGTCCTTGACCTCCAGAACTGATACTCTTGTAAGAGAAATACTGGGTTAAACTAAGTCAACAGTTTCTTTGCTACAGAGCTTTTTACCAGTCTTGTGAATTATGAGTCTCTGATAAGGAGATGTAGTGGACAACAGATCCCAAATTTATTTGAAATCTTTTCCTTCATGGACTGTCTCATAGGATTTATGATCCACTGAACATACTTGAGAGACACTAATATTCTGCAGTGGTTAGTTAATTGTTTTCTATTAAACAACTATATACTAAATCCATGATATTATTATCTGGATTTTTTGGAGGATACAATGATGTACATGGCCACTGTGATGATAAGGGGGTCCAATTTAGTTAAGAAGAGAAACCACAGGAGTTGTAACTTAATGTAACAAAGAAATACACACACATATACATATATTTATATGTAAATTACTATTTATATAGTATACAATGTCTTCTGAAGAAGATAGAGTTGTTTGTAACTTGGGATCTCACAGGAGGTTTCAGGTAGACCCTGAGCTGGGCAGAATTTCAGTAAGTTAATTTGGTTCTGACCGTACGGTAAAATCAGGTATTTGCACTGGTCAATCTGACCTTGATGGAACAGCATTCCATTTGCAGGGAATAGTGTGATCAAACATGCAGTGGTAGAGATTGCCAGATTGTAATATTCCAGTACCTGGAAAGTGTTGGAACATCTGCTTTCTCCACGGTCTAGAAAAGTGAATCTCAAGTGAAATGCACGTATAATGGAGGCCAGTGCTCTTTGCTTTGTACACTGCTTTGATTCTACAACATGCAACAATGTAGTGATCTGTTTCAGATTGTCATTATTCGAGAGGGTTCTTAGTAACAGGAGTGGAAAAGGAAGACCTCTCTTCCTGTGTTTCTGCCCTACGCTCTTAAGCCAGAAAAGGTACCAACATCACTGACCTGACCTTGTCTCAGGTATCTATCAGGATCTACTAGAATCATTCTAGTGAAAGGTAACTAGACGTCCAAAGGACTTAAAAGATACACTATAACCTTTGTATACTTTATATACCTGGTGAAACAAAAATGTCACCTGAGTGGTCCCCTTCCCTAGAAATACCAGTATGTTTTTCCAGTGCATGGCAGAACTTTGCAGGTAAAACTGGGATAAAGGTGAAGAACAGTCTTAAAATTCTAGTCCTTGAACAGCACCTAACACACAACAGGTTTTCAATAATCTTAGCAACAGTATTCACAAATAATGACCATCAGCGTAACTGCTCTTTTGTGCCAAAATACATTACCATATTCCTTTTTTTCCTTCAGCTTTACAACTTGGGTTCTACTATTGTTTCCATTTTACAGATTAGGAAAGTGAGTCTCAGAGATGCTAAGTCACTTGGGCAAGGTCACAGAGCTTGTAGGAGATAAACCTGCACCCTTACTGTTGGATCCTACAAACCAGACCATAATTTAAGTCCTTCAAAATATACCTCAGAACATTTGAGTAAATTAATGGATAAATCCTCCTAGTCAGACTGACCAGATCATTATATTAGGTTCAGCTATAAGTGGAGGAAAGTCATAATCATAGTTGGACAGTTAATACAGTAATTTACTTGCTTTGAATTTTCTAAATGATGTTTAGCTGGTAGTTTCATGATGATAACCATCGAATAAAAACAGGCATATTTTGGTGTTTGGAATAAGATCTCATATTGAATAAAATACATATTGATTCCTAGACCTATATGATGTGAGTAACAGATGACATTGAGATGTCATCTAGAAGTACTCCTGTGCAGTTCATCATGTCAACCCAGCTAATAATTTTACAATGTTCAGAGTGAATAATATATGCAGCCATAAAGCATATTTCTAATCAATGCAAATAATATTTTTCCTATGCTAAACCCAGAGTTAAATTATAACATGCATCATAAGATTAATGGGCCATGTTTTCTTCATCACTTTGCTAAATGACTTAGCCTGGAAACCATTCAGAAGGTTGCGAATTGGAGCTGAGCAGTAGTAGTGAGACTGTGCCTCTGATGATGAAACTATTTCCACCCCGACGCCTACTGCTCCCTTCTTGGGAAAGAAGGCAACATGTCTCCTAGAAAAAGTCACAGGTTTATAAGCTGGCTTGTATAATACGTTTGGAGGAATAGTGTGTCTTTTAAGCAGAGCCTATCTCGGCATATAAAATAATTTTTACCTACCATTTAATGAAATTAGCACTCACTTTGAGGCTCGGTCTTTTGCCATTTGACTCCTGGATCACGTCTATGGATATATTTTTTTCTTCAGACGAAGTGTGAACCCAATATAGTATCCATCATTCAGTCTATCTAGCTGATGTACATCCTCTGAAGCACAAGCTCCCTGAGGCCAGGCACTTTATCTGCTCTATCAGTGTAGCCCTGATGCCTAGTGTCTAGCTTTTGGAGATTCTTAATAAACATTTGTACTGAATAAGGTATGTATATGGTGAGCAAAAGTTGGCTTCCCATTTTACAGTCAAGAGTATCCCACTCATGTTCTGTGAACACTGGATAGCAGAATCTTACTGTTATTTTTCTGTTCCCTTTGCAAGATTCCTGAAAGGGCATTCCTGTCCGTAGAATGTCCATCTCCTCCCATCTTCCTGGAGAATAACTCTTCTTTCTTAAATACTTAGCCCCATTATTGACTCTTTAAGATTTAATGTATTACCTCCTTACAAACAGGAAAATGCAGTGCTTTTTTTTTTTTTTTTCGACAATTTATCACCAGAAAATTATTCTAACACCTGAAATTCTGGACCTAAAAATGCCTGGACTAGTGGTTCTCAAAGTCTGGTACCCAGACCAGCACATCAGCTGCACGTAGGAATTTTTAGAAGTGAAAGTCTTGGGCCCTGCTCCAGACCTGCAGACTCGGACACTCTGGGGGTGGGGCCCACTACCTGTTTCAGCAAGCTCTCTGGGTGATGCCGATGCATACTCAAGTTTGAGACCCACTGCTTAGACCTAGAGTTTAAGGTTTAGGCTTTGGACAGATCTGAGTCCTAAACACTACTGAGACACTGGAGTGACCATGAGCAAGTTACTCCTGGGAACCTCTTAGCATCTGTGTGCCTTGCTTAGCTAATAGTGATTTTAATTAATTAGAATAATGCACACGGTGTACTCAAGAGAGTAACCAAAGCATACTTTATGTTCCATAAATTCTAGCTGTTTACCGTTATCATCAATCAGAGCTTACTGACACATCCTGAAGACATTCTTCTAATAAGTGTAATAATGTGGTTTGTAAAATTAACAGCTTAGAAGAGCATATTACGAAGTTCATCAGACAGGGTCTCAGCAGGAAATCAGGGGTACATCAATAGGGATAAATTGAGCCCAAAGTAGAGAATCAAGAGATAGTGTAGTGCCCTGGGTTCAGTAAAAGTGTGGCTACTTTATAGGAGATGAAAGAGAAAGGAAGCCTTGCTGGAGAGAGAGTCCTCCCCAAAGATGCTGTGATGCCCCACAGAGAAGCACTATACGTTAGTTGGGGGATGCAGCCAACTCCCAGCAATTTGGCAAGAATTAATACCCTAACTTCACTCCCCTCCTTCATTCCCTACAATCTTCTATTGGTGCTCTTCATTGGTGAGCCAAACAGAAGCCAGAGCAAGGACACTTACTAAGATAGGCCATGCAAGCCATCCATATAGAGTTGGGTGGAGAAAGGATGTGGAAGGGCAAATAGGACATATTTCCTGCAGGTGGTGAGCGAGCTGTAAAATCACTCGCCCTTCTAACATCATTGCCATTGCAGGAGCACGGAGGAGCAAGTGGTTAGTTCTGACTTGGCAGATCCAGGAGACTGCAGGACAGAACTGGTATATGAGTTGGGCTTTAAAGGTAGATTTGAATTTTAATGGAGAGTATGGAGTAAGAAATGGTGAAGAACCAAGGGAAAGGGAGATTCATTGCAAATGGAGAAAAGAAAAGTGGCATAAAGACAAGAAAAGTCAAGACTTACGGAAGAGATAGCAAATACTCTGCGTGTGACTGGAGCAGAGAATGGGTAGACAAAGGCTGGAAGTTAAGATGAAGTCATCCTTGAATAACATTAAAGTTTCCTCCTTTAACCTCAATTTCCACCTTCTACTCCCTTCACTAACATTGGAAAATTAAAAGTGAATTTGGGTTGGTGGCAATGGCAGTATGAAGCAAAGAGAGGAGAATAAGAGTAAAAAATTTAGTAGTACCTTGGTGAAGCTGGGTAAGTGATGGGTGGTGGTGTCACGTCAAAGCATGGGCAAGTGATTGTGACAAATATAGGCTTATTTCTTGACTATATGACTTCAGTTAAGGTACTTAAGCCCTCTAGGCTGCAGTCTCCCAACCTGTAAAATGGGGATAAAACCTCGCTTCCTCCAAGGTTTCTGTGAGGATCTAATGAGCAATGGAAGTAAGAGTTGAGTCCAGTAATCAGTTTTTAATACATATAAACTAATGTGAGGATAAGGGTAAGAATACTTGCTATCATTTATTGAATACTTATTATGTGTCCAATATTGTGCTAGTCTATTTACATATCTTTTCTCACTTAGCTTTCTTTTCTCTTATCTGCCTTTCCATAGGCAAGAGATAAGTGATGGCTCAGTTATGAGGAAACGCAGTTGTGAGGAAAATGTCAGAGGGAAAATGTACCAGAAAGTTAATTCCTGATGGATCTGTCAGCCTTAAACAGAGCATGTCTGTGCTAAAATGTGTAAAATATCTGTGCTAAAACTACTCAGTTGGACAAGTTTTGATAAAGTATTAACTTAATGAATAGGCATAAACAGCTTGGAGCTTTTTGGAGGGTATGTGGTAATATTAGTATTGGTGTGATGACTTTTGAAAGTTCTATGGCGTATAGAAGTCAAAAAGAAGACCCGGAAAGGGGGAAAACTCTCTCTGAAAGTTATTGGGGAAGTCTGGCTGGTAAGGCTCCAAAAGGGAGACTCAGTAAGGGGCCAGGTTATTCATAGGCCTTCTAAGAATGTGTCCATGAGAAATATTTACAATGATTGGATGCCGGAATAAAGGAGAACACTGGCTCCATAAATGGTAACTTATTTTACACAAACAGGCTAATGATAAAAATAATGAAAACCTGATGGATTTTTAAGAGTTTCATTGACCAAACTGAGACAAAAGTGCATACCAGCTAGATGCTCATAGTTTTAATCAGTTCCCTTTGGAGTCAAGCAAAGATAGCACCTGAAATGGTAAGGGACATTTATGCAAGGTCACAAAGATTTTTGGTGGTGCATTTGGGATATAAACCCATTTCCATAAGAATTCTTTCAGAAGTCAAATGTTTGCTTGTCAAAAATAGCATGAACTTACTTCCAGGAAAAGTTCTTAAGAAAAAATAATTTGAGTAATGAAGAACACTGATGTAACAGTTAATTTAATTTAAGAACCCAGAAATAGAGGTAAAGAGTAAAGCAATTATGGGTTAAGAGTCTGCATAAATTCCCCTGGAAGGGGGATATGGTCAGAGATGGCAATTTGAAAACAGTGAGTCACCAAAAGTAAAAGTTTAAATTACAAGCTGTTTTGGGGGTCTTCAAGAGAGGTTTTATAGATTGAACAACAACAGCAGCAAGGATAAGATATAACGCTGTCACGTAGACTGCAGCCTGAAAAGAAAGCATTGCAGAAAAGCCACATCATCCTGAATTTATATTTCCGTGCATTTGAACAGATTGGAGAGCAGTAAAGTTGTTTTAAGAGCGAGTGATTTAAGTCAGCCAGCTTGTGAATAATACGAGATATTTTTGCATTTACATTAACTTATGTCCATAAATAACGAACTTTAACAATGAACAAAATCCATAATCCTGATAATGCTAAGAAAACTGGAAAGATACCTTTACCTTGAAAAGACAGGATAAAGAAGACAGCATAGAAATTTAGGGAGATTGCAGTTTTGGAAAAACCATATTAACATTTATTAGCTGCTACAGCTTTGAAATGTGATGATTTAAAGAAAGAAGTAGACTGTTGATTTCTAAAAGGTAATGTGTTGGCTGAAAGAGATGAGAATCTTGTTGAGACCTAAAGTGTTCTTTTAAGGATATATTTCAATGTCATTTCAAAAAATAAACGCATTTCCCATAACAAAACAGTGAGGTTAATGGAATAATGCAGGTGAAAGCTTTTTGGCCCGAAGGAGTTCCATCCTTTGGAACAAAGTTTTATTGTTGAACACACCATGACCCAGGCCTGTGAGTGCCAGCACAGTGGCTGTTTTTACAAGATCTGGTACAATATTCACAGTAGTTCTGGCCTTAGCACTAGGCAAGGATCATTCTTTTTGTATCTTCCTGATTGCTTCCTCTACAGAAATGGGATAATCCCTCCTCTTCTAAACTGGAAAGTAGTTTCTTCCCTCAATAAAACTAGTTTCTTCTCCAGGTTGAGCTTTTTCAACTCTTAGAGGTCTAAAATGAATGATAGGAAACATACTATATTTGCATCTATTTTTATTTAAGAGTTATCTAAGGAGATTTATCTAATTAAATAGGAATTTCCTAACACATGCCAAAATAAACAATCAACAAGTTTTCTTTAAAGATCATATATATTATATAACAAGATCCACCTAAGAGTTAAAATATAAGTAGGTATACAATTTAACTATTTGAAGATAATTTTTCTTCTTACCACTGAAGCAATAAGCAGGTAGTAGTACAATTTGGGGAAAACAATATTTCTGGCTTTTGTTTGTTTTATTTTAATTTGTGATATTCATGAGATCTTTTGTGAAGCCTTTGGGTATATAGTAAAATTCATGGGTTTTTAACTTTGTATTGACTCGTATTTTTGTAGGTTTTAAATTTTTCTTCTGGCTTTAATTTATTCTATCTCCTTTTACTTCTTCATTTAGAAATAATGTATTTTTCTCAGGATTGCAATCTCAGTGCAGTCCTCTACTTTTCTATTTGTTGGACGTTCTCTTAGACATCTACATTTTTGTCTAGTTAGTACATTTCTAGTTTTTTATACAATTGATAAGAACTCTTTAATCTTATGAATTCTTTATATTTTCTCTTTGGAGACAAGATTTATAGGGATTTCCTTGGGCTTAAACTAGAAAGAAAAACGAATTTGCATATGAAATGTTGAAGGCTTTGTTACAAAGTGGACTAACATTATATGTATGTTTGAAATAAACTACTTCAACCAGATCACCCAGCTGTTAACCTCCAGATTAATATCTATCATAAAATATGTGCATGCTTCCAACACATGGCATTGCCTCCTATTACTGCATGTCCAGGAGAAATTGTTTTGTCTTGTAGCAAAAGACATTAGCTCTTTGCACATTTTTTTTTTTTTTTTTTAATGACAGCTATCCAAAAATCAAGCTGAACCCCTGTATGTGAGGACAGAAAAGGACAATTTTTAGACAGGTCTAATATCCAGTTGTACCTTTCAGTCACTTAGAAGGCTTAGACCCCTGAAGCCCAAAGTCACAGGTTTTTTAGGATTATGGTGGTATATACCTCCAGTTTATAGAAAAAAAATGCATTGTAGAAAATCCAAGTTAAATTAGGACTAAAATCCAAGTTAAATCTAGAACTAAAGTTTTACTGCCCCAAATACTTGTAAACTCTAGGTTACTGCTCTGTTGTCCATTTCATCAGTTGCAGAATATTCAAGTTAGTCTTTCAGTGCTAACAAGAACATAAAAATGCATTATGTCTAAAAGCAGAACATGACTGCCAAGGCAGATCTGCGCATTACCTGAGAGTTTGGGGGGCCACCCAAGCGGCATCTACTTGTTTGCTACTGACCTTCAGTTAGACTTGCTCAAGAATTGTTACAATGTAATAACATACACCCTTATGTACTCTTGAGTTTATTGAAAACACACAGCAAATGTGCACACACACACATACACACCAGCACACCAGCACGCACCTACTCTAGAGCCTAGAATTTTAAGAGTCAGAACTTTTTATTTGCTTCTGGATTAAGATGGACCCTGTATTTCCTCAGCATGCTAATTAGAAACTCTATAAACAATTCAAAACCAGCTTCTTAAAATTCTGTTTTACAAAAATTGATGTTAAATATTGTCCTCAGAGAGTTCTACTCTGACTTTTCAAATTGTTTTTTTCTCCCTTCATGGGATAAACAGTTAGGGTTTCTTTTTGTTTGTTTTTTATCTCTCATTGTAAAAAATTCTATCTTAAAAGCTGATTTATTATTTCTTCCTTAGCATGGATGACATGGGAACAAAGATGATATTTCATCAGTCTTGTTTTTATTTAAGTTGAAAGGTTATATATTTCTACTATCTACTGCAATACTGCTAAATATTTTTATAGTGCTTGTAAATCTTATGACATTAATTTTTTAGTTTGTATTTAAGGCATTTACTCAAAAGGGACCATATGCCTCAGTTCATGTCACTCTATCATCAGTGTGTATGGTCACTCTATTTTCTAATACTTTTAAGATTGGTTTTGGCCCTGACGTTCCTCTGCCAGATTTATTTCCTTTATTTTCCTCTATATAGCACCATTTGGGCCATTTAATAAGTAATTTCCCAACTCACCTTTCATAGTTATTTTAAACATATGTATATATTTGGAATACCGAATTGTTTTGTATTTTCTAATTTTTGCAAAAGTAGTATCGACTAAAAATCACATGGTATTCTTTTATTTTTTCTACACAAAATTATTGTTTTAAAATTTGTCTGTGTTGCTCTGTAGAAATTATTGCTTCTGGCCACTGTCTAATATTCCACCATATGTTAATACCATGTTTTGCTTATCCATTACCCTGGTGATACATACTTAGGCTATTTTCAACACTTTATGTCCACCATAAAGCATTAATACACTCTTTCCACATGTTCCCTTGAGTAACAGTGCAGAGTAACAGTTCAGCCGTGAAATGGCTGAGGTAGAAGTCATATATATGCCTTATTTCACAGATTCCTCCCCAGAATAGCTGTACCATTTTCCCCTCACCAGCAATACTTGGAATTTCTCTCTTGCCATATCCTTTGTCACCACATGCTGTTAATCTGCTTTTTTAAAAATTAATTAATTTATTTTTGGCTGCATTGGGTCTTCGTTGCTACACTCAGGCTCTCTCTAGTTGCAGTGAGCGGGGTCTACTCTTCGTTGCGGTGCGCAGGCTTCTCATTGCAGTGGCTTCTCTTGTTGCGGAGCACAGGCTCTAGGCGCGTGGGCTCAGTAGTTGTGGCTCCCAGGCTCTAGAGCGCAGGCTCAGTAGTTGTGATGCGCAGGCGTAGTTGCTCCACGGCATAATTTGCATTTTAACTTCTGGAAATTTGGCATGTGTGGATTCATATGAAGTAAGGTGTTTTAATTCTGCATTGCTCTGATTCTAGAAAGGTTAGGTCTTCATATACTTTCTTGCTATTCATGTTTTCCATTCTATGAATTGCCTATCATGACCTTCGCTCATTTTCCTATTGAGTATTCTGTGTCTTTAGAGATGTAGAAGTTTTTGTATTCAGATGTTGAGTCCTTTATTGGGTTTTAGATAATGTATATGTTTTCTACCCATCAACTTTTTCAGTCTGACTTTGGTATCCTTTATTGTACATAAAATTCTAATTTTTTATTAAAGTATAATTGATTTACAATATTATGTTAATTTCAGGTGTACAACATGGTGATTCAATATTTTTATAGATTATGCTCCATTGAAAGTTACTGTAAAATATTGGCTATATTCCCCATGCCCTACAATATATCCTTGTATCTCATTTATTTTATACGTAGTTGTCTGCACTTCCTAATTCCCAGTCTGTATCTTGCCCCTCTTGCTTCCCTCTCCCCACTGGTAACCACTAGATTGTTTTCTATATCTGTGAATCTGTTTCTGTTTTGTTGTATCCATTCATTTGTCTTATTTTTTAGATTCTACTTATAAGTGATATCATTACAGTATTTGTCTGACTTATTTCACTAAGCATAATACCCTCCAGGTCCATCTATGTTGTTGCAAATGGCAAAATTTAATCATTTTTTATGGCTGAGCAGTGTTCCATTGTGTATATATGGCACGTATTCTTTATTCATTCATCTGTTGATGGACACTTAGGTTGCTTCCATATCTTGGCTATTGTAAACAATGCTGTTATAAACACTGGATGTGGGTGCATGCATCTTTTCAAATTAGTGTTTCTGTTTTCTTCAGATATATACTCAGGAGTGGAATTACTGGATTATATGGTTGTTCTGTTTTGTTTTTGTTTTTATTAACATCTTTATTGGAGTATAGTTGCTTTACAATGGTGTGTTAGTTTCTGCTTTATAACAAAGTGAGTCAGCTATACATATACATATGTCCCCATATCTTCTTCCTCTTGTGTCTCCCTCCCACCCTCCCTATCCCACCCCTCTAGTGGCTATATCAGTTAACATTCCCACCAACAGTGTACCAGGGTTCCCTTTTCTCCACATCCTCGCCAAGGCTTGTTAATTTTGTTCTTTTTTATGATAGCCATTCTGACATGTGTGAGGTGATCTCTCATTGTGGTTTTGATTTGCATTTCCCTGATGGCTAGTGAAGTTGAGCATCTTTTCATGTGCCTGTTGGCCATCTGTATATTTTCTTTGGAAAAATGTCTATTCAGCTCTTCTGCCCATTTTTTTAAATCAGATTTTTTATATAATAAATTTATAATTTTAATATAGTTAAATTCATCACTTTTGCTTCATACAATGTATGCTTCTTTATTTTTCAAAGATCTATTTCATCTCTTACCCTGAAATCACAAATATATTACCTTGCAATTTCTTTTATTCTCTCTAGATTTTATTTTTCACATTTAGATATTGAAACTATTGTATTTTAGTTTTGTACATTAGGTGGAATTATATAACATAATGGTTAATAGAATGATTTCTGTGGGGTTTAAGTTCCAGCTCCACCATGTACTTCTTAGGCTAGTCATTTTATCTCTCATACCTCCGTTTTTCCACCTGTAAAATGAGGATAATAGTTTATGCCTTGTGGATTTTTTTGTGAAGATTAGGTGAGCTATATAGGACTGGGTACAACATAAGTGATATCACTAGGTTAAGATCCAGTCTCATATCTCTTTTGAAAATGAGACTGTTTCCCCAAAAGCTGTAATTCAACTTCCTCCATTGGACTATGATTCCATCTCTTTCATGTGCCAACTTCCTATCTGTATATAGCTCTATTTCTAGGCCACCTGTTTGATTTGTTTTCTTGTTTGCCGTTTCTTCCAAGGGCATCACACAGTTCTTATCTATCATGACTTCCCAATATATCTTAATGTATAGGGCACATTCTCCATTTTTCAAAACTACCTTAGCTGTATGGAGAACTTTATTCTTCCAGATACATTTTATTTTATTTTATTTTAATGTTTTTATAGGAGATAGAGCAATCTGCTCTTTTTTTTTCTTTTGGCTGCGTTGGGTCTTCATTGCTGCGTGTGAGCTTTGTCTAGTTGCAGCGAGGGGTGGGGCAGGAGGCTACTCTTTGTTGTGGTGCACAGGCTTCTCATTGCAGTGGCTTCCCTTGTTGCGGAGCACAGGCTCCAGGCTCGTGGGCTTCAGTAGTTGTGGCTCGTGGGCTCTAGAGTGCAGGCTCAGCAGTTGTGGTGCACCAGCTTAGTTGCTCCATGGCATGTGGGATCTTCCTGGACCAGGGATTGAACCCATGTTCCCTCCATTGGCAGGCGGATTCTCAACAACTGCACCACCAGGGAAGTCCCCCAGATACATTTTAGAATCACTTTTTTATGCTGTCCCTCAAAAAAAAAGAGCTTGGCCTTTTATTACAGTTGCATTTAATTTTATAGATTAATATAAGGACATTTATATTATTATAGTAAGTCATCTCATCCATACCTGTGATATATATTTCTTTTGCTCATGTGTCCTCTAATAAAGTTTTCATTATGAAGATTTTCTGCATAATTTATTAGGTGAAACCCCATACTCTCTATAGGTTTTGTTACTATGGTAAATTCATCTTGTATTGTATCTAGATATTGATGCTATGGAGGAACACAATTGATTTTGGTGTATTAATTTTTTTCCAGCCCCTATGTTGAGCTCTTTTCTTAGATTTAATAGCTTATTGATTTTCCTGTGTTTCCAATGAAATACATAATCAAAACAATCTATAAATATGACATTCTTATCTATATTCTTCTAAACCTTCTCTGTCTTTCTATTTCTCTCAATACACAGCTCCAAAAAGGTCGGTTCCAATAGACCAGTAATGTTAGAAATCTTTATCTCAATTCTCTCCTTAAAGGAAATGCTAATTTTTAAAAAAAATTAGTAGTATAATAATTTTTGTTAGTGTATACATGTGCCATGTATTTTTGGTATATAGCCTTTATCAAGGAAAGATAGTTATTATTTGGATCTAGTTTTATAAAATTTACCCTACCCAATAGATTTTGAACCTCATGGGATGCTTTTTATCTCTTCTATCTAAAAAGAATGATGATATGATTTTCTCCTTTTATTTAACTAGTACAGTGAATCACATGATTTGACTGGCTGATACTGAACCAACCTTGCATTCTCAAGGATAAACCCACTTGACCAAGTCGTATTATAGTATAGATTAGCTTTTGCTGTATTACAAACCACCTCAAAACTTAGTGGCTTAGGGAGATCAGCTTGGTGCTTTGTGACCACCTAGACGGGTGGGATAGGGAGGGTGGGAGGGAGGGAGACACAAGAGGGAAGAGATATGGGAACATATATATATATGTATAACTGATTCACTTTGTTATAAAGCAGAAACTAACACACCATTGTAAAGAAATTATACTCCCATAAAGATATAAAAAACAAAACAACAACAACAAAAAACTTAGTGGCTTAAAATAGCAATTACTTGGCAATTTGGGACTGGATTCATCTGCGTAGTGTTTTACTTTTGGTTTTATCTGGGCTCCTTCATGCAGTTTTAGTCAACTGATGGATCAGCTGAGTGAGAGCTGGTCTGAGACAGCCTCACTCACAGGTTTGGTGGTTGGCATGGGCAGTGGGAGCAGCTGGTCCACTTGTCTTCAGAACCTAGTGGGCCAGTCCTCGGCAACTGAGCCATCAAGCTCTTTTGCTGTTGTCTCATCATGTGGGTTGAGTATGCCAAAGCCCAGTCCTGCTGAAGTGGTGGCTCAGGAATGAGGATGTCAGAAGGGGATTGTACCATAATTTTTGAAACATCCTATCACAATGTTTTTAATATACCTTAAAACTCTGTGGAATAATAGTGTATTTAGGTTTTTGACTTATATTTTTAATAAGGAAAATTTGATTGTAATGTTTTTTTATATTGCCCCTGTTTGGTATAATATTCTTCTTGCACCTCTAGCCCCATTATTCTAGCTTGGGATACTTAAAATGTATTGAAGGGGATAGAAATGAGTATTGCATCTTAAATAAAATAGTCTTGGACAAGTGGTTCCCACTTATCACTGAGGTTGTTCAACAGGCTGCACTCTCACAGTGGACTATTGAACCCTTATGCACACCAAGCATTACATCTCACTCATACCTTACTAGCATTCTTGTGCTGGTTCCTTGATTTTAATTTAAAAAGTAATAAGTCCTTGAAAAATTACAAAGTAAGAAGCAAAAACCCTCCATCACCCTAGTCTCTTTCCCTCACAGGGGAAGCAACTATAAAGTTAAGATGTCAATTTAAAAATATTTACAAGATGAAAATGATTCTTAAAAGACCTTGGGGGCATTTAATCATTGAAGGGTATGCTGAAGAAGGTAAGTGACAGTTTGACCTCCAATCCAGAGACTGTTGGCAATAAGTGTAAACAGTGCTCTAACAACATGGCCTAATAGAACTATAGAACTAAAGAAAAAGCTAGGATTAGGATTATTGGGCCCAAATTCACATTGTTCCTAATGAAGAACCTTAAAATCATGAAATATTGACTGATCTCTAATTCTAAGTCATTCCAGAATGCTATTTTCTATGTTGAGGAGTGGAGTTTGAGAGAGAAATAAGAAGGAATAAAGTCCAATTTGGTTTTAAAGAATCATGGAGAAATGAAGATTATTTCTTTCATAATTTCCCTGTAGATAGAGCTCTTCTATGACTGACTGTTTCACTAAAGCAGGGAAATACAGGGTGTTATCCAGAAAATCATATCAGTTTACTTCAAGTCAGTCCTCTTCTGGGCAAACACATCTTTAACTTCATTTGTATTATATAGTATTTTAAATTATGAATTGTTTTGTCTTCTCAGGTCAGTTTCTTTTAGCCACGTGGGTTTGTTCTCTGTTTATTCCTTCCTCCTTCCCTCTTTTCCTTCTTCTCTCCTGTACTCCCTTTTTTATTAGTGAATTGGAAAGACAATTTCCTTATATATGCTAAACTATGCAATAGCAAAACCCCAAAATATAACTAACGTTTTATGAAGAAGACAATAAGGAAAAAAAATTATAGTGGAAAAATCTTAGGAAACTGGAAGGAATTTGGGGGTCTTTCTGTCTCGAAGTAGATTTGGAATGTGAATTTCAGGTTCTCTTTTTTAATGCAGGGTTGCTAGTTGAGCCTTTATTTTGTTTCCAAGAAAACAATCAGCTTACATATTTTTTAAACAAGGTTTTCTTCACCTTTGGAAATTAGTAATGATTAAAAAGAATATTATACAGTTAAGTGATGTCTAATTTTTTTCCTCATGGGTTCACCGTAGTTCAGGTTATAGCCCTGATCTGTTTAATCCTCCAACAATCCTGAGAGGGAGCAAAGGGGCAGATGTTCTTTCCTCATTTCACAGATGAGAAAACTGAGGTTCAAAGATTCAAAGTGAGGTTAAGTGCTTCTGCCAAGGTCATTCTCTGAGGTGAAGCCGGAGCCAGGAATAGCACCTCATCCTCTTGTTTTCTCTCATGTGATTTTCCATCTGCTCACCCACTCTGACTCTAAAAACACACTGTACCAGGCCTCACACAGTCCCTGAAACGTCCTTTTAGTAGGACACTATGGTAGTGACAAGATTGAACAGCTATAAAGAATGCTGTAAAAAAGGACCTGTCTTTTTTGTTGACTCCATCCCATAAACTTCCACAGCCACACTGCATGAGAAACATGAGACATCCATTACGATCATATTCCCATTAGTTCCCAAAATCTAGCTAGAACTAGATTTTGCAGAAATTGAAGACACATCTTGTGGCCTGACTGCTGAAAATGAGTGTCTCAGGAGTCAGAGAGGCATTGCTGCTCAACAAAGTCAAGAATGCCCTTTGCTAATTGTCTCTCCTCCATTTCTGAGGGAATTTAAATTCATGATCGGCACCATATATTATACTTCAATACTATTCACCATCCATCTTGTACATATTTGCAGGAAAGAATGTTGCCCAAGTCATTATATCCCGCCATGATTCACAGTCGTATGACCTTAGGTGGCAGCTCAGCAGGAGCTTACCGGTGCCTTAAATCATCCCTGTTGTGGACATACAAGAGCGTGACCTCCGACTTCCCAAGCTGTCTCTTCATGAAATGAAAATGGAACTGCGAGTTTAGGGGAAAGTTTTGAAAGTGTCTGGCGTTTGCAGTCATCTAATGAGGTCCTCATTTCTAGCTGCTAAGCATGCCCTTTAATTGGTGGTCACTCGACAATCAATGATAATATAACTGTCCAACTCTTTGGAGCTATTTTTCTCTCTGCTTTCTATCCTGCAAGTGCACGATAAAAGAAGCCACCCATTCAGCCATTATCTTGTGTCACTTACTATTCAGAGATCAGTCTTCCTTTATGTGCTCTTTCAGGAAAGACCTGGGTTATATTTTTCACTTGCATTTCAGGCAGAGAGTAGAGTCCTTGGCACAGATTAAGTCCTCAAAAATGTTAGATGGGTGGATGGGTGGGCAGTGGATTGCAGCGCATGAGCAACTACAGTAACATTATGATTTTTTACTGTACATGACAAGGAAATGACCTCAGTTGGGGAAATAAATGCCTAGCACATATGCCACCACTTTCCCCTTCCATCTTCATTACAGTCCTTACTAATCTATTATGACATTTTTTCCCATTGGGTCTAGACATGACCTCAGGATCCTTGTAGAATATAAACAGTCCTGTGCAATGTAAACCTTGTATAATGTAACAGTGCTTTACTGTTTGAGTTGGGACACGAGAAGAATCCTATTTTCCGTCCATAACATAGACGTTGGGAATAATAGCTAACGCTTATGTAAACATATAGATTCATAGGATAGAAAAAATAATTTTTAAGAAGTGACCTAGTACAGACTCAGGGGGGAAATATATGTGAACTTGATTATAGAAATTTGGTTCAGCCACTCAGCTTCAACCTTCAAAAATCATGTCACTTTTAATTTTAAATCAACATATGAATCCAAGGTATAGCAAAATAAACCATAAACCTTGCAGAACAGGGCCCTTCTAGATACGATCTCGTTAGGACCTGATCCTCCATGGTTGTATCTACACAGAGGGGTAATGCCAGGTCCCCTACTGGGAAGTTGAATTGGAGGAAGAGATAGACATAGAGGTACTGTGGATAATTCTAGACTGACATGGTCATCGAGAAGTCCTATGAAAAATAATTTCTGGTGAGTATAGAGTAAATCAGCAATGAGAAACGGAGAGGATTGGAATTAAGTAGACTCATCACTAGTCCGTGGTTATTACCAGTGTAGCAGTTTAGCAATGAATTACTCAAGGTAATTGGTGCTAGGTAGTCTAACAAACACTCCTGAAAGCCAAGTGTCTTAACTTAATAAATGTTTATTTCTCTTGTCAGAGACCAGTGTGAATTAGGTGGTTCATTCTTAGCAGATTGCTTTCAAGTAGTGAATCAGGAGCCCATGCCCCCTCCACCTTGAGGTGTTGTCTTAAGTGCATGACTACCAAAACTACAGCAGAAGGGAACATGGGCAATCATGCATAATATCTCCTGGCCAGGCCTGAAAGTGGTAGACCCATACCCTTTCAACAAGAATGCAAAAACTTGACCTCTGCCTGGCTCCAAGGGAGGTTAGAAAAGGTCATTGTTCTGTGTGTCCAGGAAGAGGAGAATGAAATGCATCTCACTTGTCCATAGCTGAAGGCAGGTAATCTGTGAGAGAGAGCAATGTTTGCAGATGGTGATACATGAAGATTGAGGAAGATTGATTTCTCAATCATTGAGGAGTACTGTTCCATCTAACTGAGCTCTGAATGGTAATAAAGTCATCCACTGAAAACTTACCAATCTAGTTTGTGTTCAAGATATTATGAATTATAGTCTTACCGTTAATTTAGCAGACCCACAAATATTTACATCTACCAAGCACCGTGCTGGCAACTGCAGCTTACCAGTACTTCTTTCCTGGGCCCTGGATAATTTCCAGTAGTTGGTATCAGGATCTAATCTATCCACTTGATGTGGACACTAGTCCCCTTGTAGCCCTCTCACAGGAGCCTTTAACCATTCGTGGCCAAAAACAAAGGAAATGGGCAAGAGTTACTGCTCTGCTTATCAGAAAGTGTCTCCTAAAGTCTTGTCTCCTAAATCATTCTTCTGGCCCCTTTATAGTAATTCTTTCTTTATTCACATTTCTTGGCCTACTGAACGCTATAATCAAATCCTCCTTCAATTTTCATTTTTCTGAAGTATATAAAACTACATTTTCTTAAGCCTTTTTTTAAAAAAATGATAATTGTTTATTTGTATTTGGAAAATCTAATGAGATCACATATTTAAAAATCACATACTATCAAAAGATAAATAGTAGTAGTAATTCCTTCTGGAATATTTTTGCCCCTCATCCAACCAACGTTAGGCCCCTTACCCCCTTTCTTAGAAACTTTTATTAATTTCTTATGTGTCTATCAAAGTTTTTTGTGGCAGAGGTACATGTGTATGTTTCAGAGGTTACTGTTGTCATGAATTCACAGAAGCCAGAGCCTGGAAAGCATTAAGTGGTCCTGAGCACCCCATTTCCAATGAGAGAGCATAGCAGTGCTCAAATGGCTGGGTGTCCTATAATTCAACTCAGTTCTGGCACTATCTACCTGTAGATAGCATCAGATCTCACATGTGAAGGGCTCAGTCCAGCAGGAATGCACACACACACTTCAGGTGCCAGTCACCAAGTATATGTTGTCACCTGTGCTTCTGACCCTTGTACCACAGATCAGAGGTTCCAACGACCCCCTTCTTAGCTTTAATTAATTTGCTCAAGTGACTCAGAACTCACAGAAATATTCTATTAACTAGATTAACCGGTGTATTATAAAATGATAAAACTCAGCAACAGCCAGATAGAAAACATGTATAGGATGAGGTATGGGGAGAAAGCATGGAAGCCCACTCTCCCCAAATCTCCATGTGCTCACCAACTGGGAAGCTCCCTGAACCCTGTCCTTGGGGGTTTATGGAGGCTTCAGTACACAGGTGTGACTGAATAACTCATTGGCCATGGGCTATTGAGCTCAATCTTGAGTGGCTCTTCCCTGCCCTGAGGGCAAGGGGGTGGGACTGAAAGGTCCAACCTCTAATCACAAGGTTGGCTCCACAGGCTGCCTGCTCCCATCCTTAGGTGCTTTCCAAAGATCACCTTGTTAACATAACAAAAGAGACCATTATCATCTCATCACTTAGGAAATCCCAAGGGTTTTAGAAACTGTGGCAGAAACTGGGACAGAGACCAAAAATGTAATTCTTATTACTCCTAAATCACAGTTATCTAGGTAAATGTTTGTATCACCCCAAACAGGCAGTAGTCACCAGGGAAAATAAGTTAATTGCCAGTCTTTTCTATTAATTTTTAAAAATCAGATTTAAGAAGAGAATTTTTTTAATGGCCAGTGAAAACGTCTCTTACTTTAGCTCTTGCCTTTTTCTACTTATTATTTATTTTTTCAATTTTTAGTTTAGTTTTGAAAAGTGTCTTTAAGTTATTTTAAGGTTAGAACAGAACCTTCCAGGGTTAAAAAAATATTGCGTCTCTTGAAAGAGATTATTTTAGACTTAGTGAAATGGATTTGATGCTAGAGAACATGTGACATCATACATTTGACCTTTTTGAAATGATTTACATTATATCAGCTACATTTTAAGTCCAGCAACTGTAACCAAAAAAAAGGAAAAAAACCCCTACTAATTAAGGCAACTTTGCAGATTGATGGCATTAGATTATCAATTAAGATCTCAGTTTTAAACCAGATTTTTCCTCTAAATAGTGATCCAAAGAACACTAGTTTTACGGTCATTCTAATTAGTCAGACAGCCTTCTGATTGTTTAGTGCCTTCACTTGAAGTTTGTTAAATATTTTGAATAGCACCTATGCTCCCATGGGACATTAGTGAATGTGAAGTCAACAAAAAAGAAAAAAAAGTAAGAAAAAGGATTTTGTAGTAAAATAAACTTGAGAAATCCTGGGTTCAGTAAATTTAAACATGTTTCATGACTGGAGGACTTTTGAGATGTGGAATGAGCTATAATGTGCTCTGTGAATTTCACTGTTAAGTAGAGTTTGGTCTGAAGTGTTTTTAAACTTTATTTGGCTCTACAACCCTTTGTCAGTGGAACATTTTAAAGGACTCTTTGTTTCTAGCAACTTTGGAAAATGCTGTTCTGGTCTCAGTTAAGCCCTTGAAATCTTAGCATTTGGAAGGAGATCCACACACAAGCTCATCCAATTTCTGGTACAGAAATCTACCATGTAGCCATGCTATAGGCTCACTCAGCTGTGGATGAGTATTTTGATAACAAAATGCTCACTACCCATAAATCAGCTGATTCTATAGTCGGAATGCTGGTCTGTTAGGAGGTTTTAACTTTTTAAGTGCCTTTTACTATTAGAAAATTTTAAGTTTTAAAATTTTGTCTGTTGGACCTAGATCTGATCTCTGGATTAAGATAAGTCCTACTCAAGTAAAAGAATCCTTATTTTTCAAGGATGATTTGTACATGAAAAAAAAAAATCCATATACTTAAAATCATCTGTAAGTAGTGACTGAAGAGTAATTGAAAATACATTTGAAAATAATTTTCATTTGAAATTTATGTCAAACTATGTTATTATATAAACGAATCCAGTATATTTTCTCTTATAGCCAGTAAAATTTAGGTTAAATTTTAATTAAGCACAAGTGCTACAATTAAAAAAAAGAATTACATTCTGTTTCGAGTGATTATTTCAGCAAAACTGGTTTATGGGACAGTAAACTGTCCTTCCCTGCATGTTCAATGTTAGCAGCTCAAACAGGCTAATTCTGGTAAAAATTCAACAGTTTTCCAAGGCCTTCTCTTAATTATTTGATACTCAATTGTTTTTTCTTTTACTTCTATTGTATCTCTTTTTTAATTTGTTAACTGCACATCCTCATTTATCAATGGCTTTGTATGTTTAACCCAGCAGATCTCTGGTATTA
The DNA here is from genome assembly GCF_059928025.1 of Delphinapterus leucas. NCBI lineage: Eukaryota > Metazoa > Chordata > Mammalia > Artiodactyla > Monodontidae > Delphinapterus > Delphinapterus leucas. Next base: position 37,900,972 of record NC_143129.1, read on the forward strand.
TTTACAATGGCTTCATGATATTATATCTTTAAAATTCAGAATTTCACTTTAAAGTTGATTTGAATTTTATTTCTATTATACGGTATTATGTTTATGTTATGAATCCATCAGTGAGTAGTTTTCTGAAACAGGATGAGCAGTTTGCTGACTTAGAAGGGCTGGAATCTATAGACACCTTAAAATTAGGATGTAGATAACAAATAGTTGGATGACAAGAAACCCTGTTATATGAAAACAGGAATAATAATGAGTGTTCCAAATCTTATCTTTTCTGTTCTTACTTTTCTCCAAAGGTTAGTTCTAGAGTCCTTAATTCTCCATTCAGTATTAAATGATTGACTATTTGCAGCCTTCCCACCATTCTCCCCACTTCTAGGTCTGAGTTTGATAAACCTTTTGGTTTCATCCTTTCTTTGTGAAGTAGTGTTCCTAGTTAAGCCAGAAGGCTGTTCCATTAAAGGTTTAGCATTTTAGTGATTTTAGTAGTAAGGGTAAGGATAAGTGGTCTTCAGCCGTCACAGTCTTCCACCCAACCTTTCTTCATATGAATTTCCTGCAGTAGAAAAATTAGACAACCAGGCTGAATGATTGAGTCCCTGACTATGACTAGGAATGAACTACTCAGCCCTGGCTTCCTGGGCATGCCATCCTTCAAAAACAGCCTGCCAGATGGAATCTCAATCCCCTAGCTTGGCATTCAAGATACTCATACTCTAATCCACCAAAATCCAGTTCCAGTAGTTCTCCGCACTTCTTTCATACAGCAAATATCCATTCACCCAACTGCATTCACTTATCTGGAGTACAAGTTCTCTTCCTTATATTCCAATATATCCCTATTTCATCTGGCTAGGAAGTCTTTCAACTTCTTCACAATCTTAAATCCTACATGGTCTTTACTTTCCTACCTTTACAACTTGACCTTAAGAAAATTTTTGCTTTCCAAGATCTATAAGTCAATCAATCAATAAACCATTAATAAGTTCATAGGCTGCTTCAATACAGTTCTCCTCAATACAAATATAGTTGTCAATCCTTAATAATAACAGCTTATATTTGATCACATAGAAATGTATTTTAACTCACATATTTGTTATCTAAAATGATAGTATAGCACTCTTCATTTTGTTGGTTATTTTCACATATTTTAATGTCAGTATCACCTCTTTGAAGACTTAAAGTATATGTTGTCCATTTTTTCAGTATTTTAGTATCCTGCCCTGTTTTACACTTAGTGGGTGTTCAATAAATGACTTCGACACTTCACAGAATGGAGAAAATTTTCCCAAATCCTACAAGTGTTGACCCTCTCTGACTTTGCACATCACTTGTTAATGGCAGCTGGGTAGTTGTGTTTGATAGAAATTCAAGAAAAAATGTCTACATGTTTCAAGACCAAAGCCACAGTCATATGAGGACCTTAGTCAGCATCATGAATATATTCTTAAACATATACAATGGAGAATTGCACTTTTATGGTTTTGTGATGAACCACATGTAAAACAGTCATTCACATTTTATTTATTTATTTATTATTATTTTAAAATATCTTTATTGGAGTATAATTGCTTTACAATGGTGTGTTAGTTTCTGCTTTATAACAAAGTGAATCAGCTATACATATACATATATCCCCACATCTCCTCCCGCTTGCATCTCCCTCCCACCCTCCCTATCCCACCCCTCTAGGTGGTCACAAAGCACTGAGCTGATCTGCCTGTGCTATGTGGCTACTTCCCACTAGCTGTCTGTTTTACATTTGGTAGTGTATACATGTCCATGCCACTCTCTCTTTGTCCCAGCTTACCCTTCCCCCTTCCTATGTCCTCAAGTCCGTTCTCTATGTCTGCGTATTTATTCCTGTCCTGCCCCTAGGTTCTTCAGAACCATTTTTTCTTTCTTTTTTTTAGATTCCATATATATGTGTTAGCATATGGGATTTGTTTTTCTCTTTCTGACTTACTTCACTTTGTATGACAGACTCTAGGTCAATCCACCTCACTATGAATAACTCAATTTCGTTTCTCTTTACAGCTGAGTAATATTCCATTGTATATATGTGCCACATCTTCATTATCCATTCATCTGTCGCTGGACACTTAGGATGCTTCCATGTCCTGGCTATTGTAAATAGAGCTTCAAAGAACATTGTGGTACATGTCTCTTTTTGAATGATGATTTTCTCAGGGTATATGCCCAACAGTGGGATTGCTGGGTCATATGGTAGTTCTATTTTTAGTTTTTTAAGGCCCCGACATATGGTTCTCCATAGTGACTGTATCAATTTACATTCCCACCAACAGTACAAGAGTGTTCCCTTTTCTCCACACCCTCTCCAGCATTTATTGTTTGTAGATCTTTTTGATGATGGCCATTCTGACCGGTGTGAGGTGATACCTCATGGCACTTTTGATTTGCATTTCTCTAATGATTAGTGATGTTGAACATCCTTTCATGAGTTTGTTGTCAATCTGTATATTTTCTTTGGAGAAATGTCTGTTTAGGGCTTCTGCCCATTTTGGGATTGGCTTGTTTGTTTTTTTTATGTTGAGCTGCATGAGGTGCTTGTATATTTTGAGATTAATCCTTTGTCAGTTTCTTCATTTGCAAATATTTTCTCCCATTCTCAGGATTGTCTATGGTTTCCTTTGCTGTGCAAAAGCTTTTAAGTTTCATTAGGTCCCATTTGTTTATTTTTGTTTTTATTTCCATTTCTCTAGGAGGTGGGTCAGAAAGGATCTTGCTGTGATTTATGTCATAGAGTATTCTGCCTATGTTTTCCTCTAAGAGTTTTATAGCGTCTGGTCTTACATTTAGGTCTTTAATCCATTTTGAGTTTATTTTTGTGTATGGTGTTAGGGAGTGTTCTAATTTCATTCTTTTAAAGGTAGCTGTCCAGTTTTCCCAGCACCATTATTGAAGAGGCTGTCTTTTCTCCATTGTATATTCTTGCCTCCTTTATGAAAAATAAGGTGACCATATGTGTGTGGGTTTCTCTCTGGGCTTTCTATCCTGATCCATTGATGTATATTTCTGTCTTTGTGCCAGTACCATACTGTCTTGGTTACTGTACCTTTGTAATATAGTCTGAGGCCTGGGAGCGTAAATCCTCTAGCTGTGTTTTTCTTTCTCAAGATTGCTTTGGCTATTCAGGGTCTTCTGTGTTTCCATACAAATTGTGAAATTTTTTGTTCTAATTCTGTGAAAAATGCCGTTGGTAGTTGGATAGTATTGCATTGAATCTGTAGATTGCTGTGGGTAGTATTGTCATTTTCACAATGTTGATTCTTCCAATGCAAGAACATGGTATATCTCTCCATCTCTTTGTATCATGTTTAATTTCTTGCCTCAGTGTCTTACCATTTTCTGCATAAAGGTCTTTTGTCTCCTTAGGTAGGTTTATTCCTAGGTATTTTATTCTTTTTGTTGCAGTGGTAAATGGGAGTGTTTCCTTAATTTGTGTTTCAGATTTTTCATTATTAGTGTATAGGAATGCAAGAGATTTCTGTTCATTTATTTTGTATCCTGCTATATAACCAAATTCATTGATTAGCTCTAGTAGTGTTCTGGTAGCATCTTTAGGATTCTCTATGTATAGTATCATGTCATCTGCAAACAGTGACAGCCTTACTTCTTCTTTTCCAATTCGGATTCCTTTTATTTCTTTTCCTTCTCTGATTTCTGTGCCTAGAACTTCCAAAACTATGTTGAATAATAGTGGTGAGAGTGAACAACCTTGTCTTGTTCCTCATCTTAGAGGAAATGGTTTCAGTTTTTCACCATTGAAAATGGTGTTGGCTGTGGGTTTGTCATATATGGCCTTTATTATGTTGAGGCAAGTTCCCTCTATGCCTACTTTCTGGAGGGTTTTTATCGTAAATGGGTGTTGAATTTTGTGGAAAGCTTTTCCTGCATCTATTGAGATGATCATATGGTTTTTCTCCTTCTGTTTGTTAATATGGTTTATCACATTGATTGATTTGCATATATTGAAGAATGCTTTCATTCCTGGGATAAACCCCACTTGATCATGGTGTAGGATCCTTTTAATGTGCTGTTGGATTCTGTTTGCTAGTATTTTGTTGAGGATTTTTGCATCTATGTTCATCAGTGATATTGGTCTGTAGTTTTCTTTCTTTGTGACATCTTTGGTTTTGGTATCAGGGTGATGGTGGCCTCGTAGAATGAGTTTGGGAATGTCTCTCCCCCTGCTATATTTTGGAAGAGTTTGAGAAGGATAGGTGTTAGCTCTTATCTAAATGTTTGCTAGAACTCGCCTGTGAAACCATCTGGTCCTGGGCTTTTGTTTGTTGGAAGATTTTTAATCACGGTCTCTATTTCAGTGCTTCTGATTGGTGTCTTTATATTTTCTGTTTCTTCCTGGTTCAGTCTCAGAAGGTTGTGCATTTCTAAGAATTTGTGTGTTTCTTCCAGGTTGTCCATTTTATTGGCATAGAGTTGCTTGTAGTGATCTCTCACGATCCATTGTATTTCTGCAGTGTCTGTTGTTACTTCTCCTTTTTCATTTCTAATTCTATTGATTTGAGTCTTCTTCCTTTTTTTCTTAATGAGTCTGGCTAATGGTTTATCAATTTTGTTTATCTTCTCAAAGAACCAGCTTTTAGTTTTATTGATTTTTGCTCTCGTTTCCTTCATTTGTTTTTCATTTATTTCTGATCTGATTTTTATGATTTCTTTCCTTCTGCTAACTTTGGGGTTTTTTTTGTTCTTCTTTCCCTATTTGCTTTAAGTGTAAGGTTAGATTGTTTATTTGAGTTGTTTCTTCCTTCTTGAGGTAGGCTTGTATTGCTATAAACTGCCCTCTTACAACTGCTTTTGCAGCATCCCGTAGGTTTTGCGTCATCGTGTTTTCATTGTCATTCGTTTCTAGGTATTTTTTGATTTCCTCTTTGATTTCTTCAGTGATCTTTTGGTAATTTAGTAACATATTGTTTAGCCTCCATGTTTTTGTATTTTTTACAGTTTTTTTCCTGTAATTGATATCTAGTCTTGTAGCATTATGGTCAGAATAGGTACTTGATACGATTTTAATTTTCTTACATTTACCAGGGCTTGACTTGTGACAAGTCAATATATGATCTATCCTGGAGAATGTTCCATGAGCACTTGAGAAGAAAGTGTATTCTGTTCTTTATGGATGGAATGTTCTATAAATATCAATTAAGTCCATCTTGTTTAATGTGTCATTTAAAGCTTGTGTTTCCTTATTTATTTTCATTTTGGATGATCTGTCCTTTGGTGAAAGTGGGGTGTTAAAGTCCCCTCCTATGATTGTGTTACTGTTGATTTCCCCTTCTGTGGCTGTTAGCATTTGCCTTATGTATTGAGGTGCTCCTATTTTAGGTGCATAAATATTTACAATTGTTATATCTTCTTCTTGGATCAATCCCTTGATCATTATGTAGTGTCCTTCTTTGTCTCTTGTAATAGTCTTTATTTTAAAGTCTATTTTGTCTGATATGAGAATTGCTGTTCCAGGTTTCTTTTGATATCCATTTGCATGGAATATCTTTTTCCATCCCCTCACTTTCAGTCTGTATGTGTCCCTAGTATGTGTCTGAAGTGGTTCCTTTGTAGACAGCATATATAGGGGTCTTGTTTTTGTGTCCATTCAGCCAGTCTATGTCCTTTGGTTGGAGCATTTAATTCATTTACATTTAAGGTAGTTATTGATATGTACGTTCCTATTCCCATTTTCTTAATTCTTTTGGGTTTGTTATTGGAGGTCTTTTCCTTCTCTTGTGTTTCCTATCTAGAGAATTTCCTTTAGCATTTGTAGTAAAGCTGGTTTTGTGGTGCTGAATTCTCTTAGCCTTGGCTTGTCTGTAAAGGTTTTAATTTCTCCGTCAAATCTGAATGAGATCCTTGCTGGGTAGAATTATCTTGGTTGTAGGTTTTTCCCTTTCATCACTTTGAATATGTCTTGCCACTCCCTTCTGGCTTGCAGAGTTTCTGCTGAAAGGTCAGTTGTTAACCTTATGGGGATTCCCTTGTATGTTATTTGTTGTTTTCCCTTGCTGCTTTTAATATTTTTTCTTTGTATTTAATTTTTGATAGTTTGATTAATATGTGCCTTGGCATATTTCTCCTTGGATATTTCCTGTATGGCACTGTCTGCGCTTCCTGGACTTGATTGCCTATTTCCTTTCTCATATGAGGGAAGTTTCCAACTGTATTCTCCTCAAATATTTTCTCAGTCCCTTTCTTTTTCTCTTCTTCTTCTGCGACCCCTATAATTTGAATGTTGGTGTGTTTAATGTTGTCCCAGAGGTCTCTGAGACTGTCCTCAATTCTTTTTATTCTTTTTTCTTTATTCTGCTCTGCAGTAGTTATTTCTACTATTTTATCTTCCAGGTCACTTTTCTGTTCTTCTGCCTCAGTTATTCTGCTGTTGATTCCTTACAGAGAATTTTTAATTTCATTTATTGTGTTCTTCATCATTGTTTGTTTGCTCCTTAGTTCTTCTAGGTCCGTGTTAAACGTTTATTGTATTTTCTCCATTCTATTTCCAAGCTTTTGGCTCATCTTTACTATGATTACTCTGAGTTCTTTTTCAGGTGGACTGCCTATTTCCTCCTCATTTGTTTGGTCTGGTGGGTTTTTTCTTGTTCCTTCATCTGCTGTGTATTTGTCTGTATTCTCATTTTGCTTAACTTACTGTGTTTGGGGTCTCCTTTTTGCAGGCTGCAGGTTCGTAGTTCCTGCTGTTTTTGGTGTCTGCCCCCAATGGCTAAGGTAGGTTCAGTGGGTTGTGTAGGCTTCCTGGTGGATGGGAGTGGTGCCTGTGTTCTGGTGGATGAGGCTGCATCTTGTCTTTCAGGTGGGCAGGACCGCATCCTGTGGTGTGTTTTGGGGTGTCTGTGACCTTATGATTTTAGGCAGCCTGTGTGCTAATGGGTGGGGTTATGTTCCTCTCTTGCTAGTTGTTTGGCATAGGGTTTCCAGCACTGTAGCTTGCTGGTCGTTGAGTGGAGCTGGGTGTTAGCGTTTAGATGGAGATCTCTGGGAGAGCTTTCGCCTTTTGATATTACGTGGTGCTGGGGGGGGTCTCTCGTGGACCAATGTCTTGAACTTGGCTCTCCTGCCTCAGAGGCACAGGCCTGACACCCTTCAGAGCACCAAGACCCTGTCAGCCACACGGTTCAGAACAAAAGGGAGAAAAAAAGAAAGAAAGAAAGTAAAAAATAAAAAAATATTAAAATTTAAAAAAATTAAAAAGTAATTTAAAAAAAGAAAGAAAGAAGAGAGCAACCAAACCAAAAAAGAAATCCACCAATGATAACAAGCCCTATAAACTTTACTAAAAAGCAATAAAACAAAAGACGTACAGACAGAACCATAGGACAAATGGTATAAGCAAAGCTATACAGACAAAATCACAGAAAGTCCACCGCCTCAATTTTGGGATGATTCATTGTCTATTCAGGTATTCCACTGCTGGGATAGATTTCCCTTTTTCTTCTTTGTTCGCACAGCTCCTGGGGCTCAGCTTTGGATTTGGCCCCGCCTCTGCATGTAGGTCACCTGAGGGCGTCTTTTCTTCACCCAGACTGTACAGGGTTAAAGGAGCAGCTACTTCGGGGGCTCTGGCTCACTCAGGCCGGGGGGAGGGTGGGGTATGGAGTGCGGGGTGAGCCTGCCGCAGCAGAGGCCAGCGTGATGTTGCACCAGCCTGAGGTGCGCCGTGCGTTCTCCCGCGGAAGTTGTCCCTGGAATTCGGGACCCTGGCAATGGCGGGCTGCAAAGCCTCCCGGGAGGGGAAGTGTGGACAGTGGCTTGTGCTTTCACACAGGATTCTTGGTGGCTGCAGCAGCAGCCTTAGCATCTTATGCCTGTTTCTGGGGTCCGCGCTGATAGCCGCGGCTCGCGCCCATCTCTGGAGCTCGTTTCGGCAGTGCTTTATTAATCCCCTCTCCTTGTGCACCCCGAAACAGTGGTGTCTTGCCTCTTAGGCAAATCCAGACATTTTCCTGGACTCCCTCCCAGCTAGCTGTGGCACACTAGCCCCCTTCAGGCTGTGTTCACGCAGCCAACCCCAGACCTCTCCCTGGGATCTCACCTCTGAAGGCCGAGCCTCAGCTCCCAGCCCCCACCTGCCCTGGCAGGTGAGCAGAGAAGCCTCTGAGGCTGTTGAGTGCTGGTCAGCACCGATCTGTGCGGGGTGCTCTCCACTTTGCCCTTCACACCCCTGTTGCTGTGCTCTCCTCCGTGTCTCCAAAGCTTCCCCCCACCCACTGCTCCCTGTCTCTACCAGTGAAGGGGCTTCATAGTGTGTGGAAACTTTTCCTCCTTCACAGCTCCCTCCCAAAGGTGCAGGTCCCATCCCTATTCTTTTGTCTCTGTTTTTTCTTTTTTCTTTTGCCCTACCCAAGTACGTGGGGAGTTTCTTGCCTTTTGGGAAGTCTGAGGTCTTCTGCCAGTGTTCAGTAGGTGTTCTGTAGTTGTTCCACATGTAGATGTATTTCTGATGTATTTGTGGAGAGGAAGGTGATCTCCACGTCTTACTTCTCTGCCATCTTGAAGGTTCATTCATATTTTAAATACTCTTCAGAGCACAATTTTTAAACTTTTATTTCTCTAAACATAATTATTTAATAATTAAGAGGTGTCAAAATATTACAGTTGGTTTTTCTTGTCATTCTGTTTGTTTGATCCCATATTGTATCTTGGAGATTTTGGGGCAACTTATATTCTGTAGCAGTATACAGTATATATGCACAATGTTTTAAAAATGTGATGTATAAATATTGAGTTTTACTGTCACCTAGATGGCAGATATGCAAAAAATATTTCTAATGTCCTGGTTTTAAAATAGGGAGCACTTTCTCGATGTTCATCTCCTCACATAGTCATAAAGTTTCCTACTTTAACAAAAGTCACTTGGATCTCTGCCCGCCAATGAACTTGAATGTTAAATTTACAAGTTCATGCTAATGTGTTCTCTGCTAAATTTGGGAATTTTCTTTCTGTGTATCCATTGATATTTCACTATTTATCATGGTGGTGTAAATGCTTGGGTTAGCTTGACCTAAAGGCATCCAAATTCATGGAAATGAATGTGGAAATGGGACAATATAATTAAATATCACAATTAACGGGCTTGATGCTCTTATTTCATTCTTCACACAATCATATTAAAAGTAGATTTTTTTTTATTACGTAAGACTTGGTTCTATATATAGTTCAGCCAGAAGTAAAATTATTCCTAAATCACCCTGTCTCTCAACCTAATGCATCAGTTTCAGCCTGTACACATGACAGTCAGACCTTGATTGGCTTTTTTCTCTTCCAACTGGTGGTGTAGACAGCAAACAGGAACCCTGTCTGAGAAGAGTTTGTGTATAGACCCAGAGAAAACTTTTAACATGGCACTGTTGTTTATGTTATGATCAGCCAAATTTATTGATCCAGTCATTTATTTATTTGTTCTTACAAAGTCCTGTATTCATCCATCCATCACATTTCCTGAATACTTACCATGCACCAAATACTGAAACTACAGTAATAAGCAAAACAGACATAGCCCACGTAGTCCCGGATTTCATAATTTGGAAAGCACAGCTGGACTAGAGTTAACCTTAGGAAAAATACGTTCAAATATAATTAGATAATCACACAAATATGTGAAATGAATAATAAACATATGATGCTGTAAAAGCAACGAGACCCAGTATTTTCAGGAGGTCAAAGAAAGGCTTTTTTGTGTCAGTGTCATTGGAACTGAGATGGGAAGGACGCATTAACTAAACAATGGCGGTGATGGGGAAAGTAATCACTAGCTATCTGACCTCAGACAGGTTACTTAACCAGTTTATGCATCAGTTTTCTCATCTATCAAATGACAAGGTTAATAGTACCTACTTTATAGGGTCTGGTGAGGATTTGGTAAGAGTTTAGGACTATGTTCACTACATGGGCTCTATGTAAATATTACATATTGTTGTTACATGGCATTTTTACCCATAGTTTGCTAAGTTAGAAACATACTGAAGAAAATAAAAATAATTAGATAATACTGAATGTTGATTTCAGATTTATTCAAAGTAAGATGCAAGTGATAAATAAAACTTTCCATACAAAAAGTCACAATTCAGGTAGGGAGACAACATGGAAAATGTTGAAAGCGATGAAAATGATGATGTGAACTGCTTACAATATATGCATTATGAAGTGACACCTAGGAAAACTGGAAATCAATGAAGTTGTGTTAATTGCTATTTTTTCTGGAAAGGGAAGATGGATGCTTGCAATAAACTTAAATGAAAGATATTTAAAAATGGTGCCCTGGGAGCAGAGAGGCACAAAAGCATGCTCATAATTTTGTGGCTTGGGCTGAAGCATTTCTCAAATGTCCTTGAAAGTTTCCAAAGACAGTCTTTCCTCAGGAAAGTATTTCTTCTGTGAGTAAATAATGTTCTTGCCTAGAAACGAAATGCAGTAATATATTACATTGCAAGTGAACTGTTAGCAAGACTGGCAGCAGAAGTTCAGAAACAAATGTTGCATTGCAATCTAGAGTTTGAGGCTCTGTATCTGAACTTCCATAACTTCTAAAGGGATGCCCTTTGTATTCAATCAAAATAGTCCAGAGAAGAATTTTGACTTCTCTTTACTTAACTATTAGAAGGATTTATTTGGAATTATTATTGTGTCATGCATGTTCTGCCTTAAATTTTCTGTGGTTGAGTTGCACAATTGATAAGCTAAGGTTTCTTTTCACCATAAAAAGCCTCCTTTTAAGGAGTCCTATAATAATGACATTTAAAATACTTGCTTGCTTTTGAAGAAAGCTTCATGCTTGGGCTTCCCTGGTGGTTCAGTGGTTGAGAGTCCGCCTGCCGATGCAGGGGACACAGGGTCGTGCCCCGGTCCGGGAAGATCCCACATACCGTGGAGCGGCTGGGCCCGTGAGCCATGGCTGCTGAGCCTGCGCATCCGGAGCCTGTGCTCCGCAACAGGAGAGGCCACAACAGTGAGAGGCCCACGTACCGAAAAAAAAAAAAAAAAAGAAAGCTTCATGGTTTCCAAAGTGCTTTATAAACACATTTCTATGAGGTAGGTGGAACATGTCCTGTCAACAGTATTTTACAGAAAAGAAAATGGAGGCTGTAAAGGAAAGCTGCTTGGTCAAGGTCATTCAGTGCGTTAGGCGAGTTTTCATCACAGGAGTACTCACAGTTGAGCAGGGAATCCAGCAGGGAAAGCTTAAGGCTTTAGTCTATCTTTACACAAGTATTTTTGCATAAATGAAAAATTTACCCAAAATGAAGTGCATTAGGTACCTAGTACTGCCTTCTTGTTCCTTAGAGTCTAGTGAGGGATATAGACTGAGCATATTCTATCCCAATGAAGATAACTTAGATTATTCTGAGGATGATCACTTGGGCTTCAGAATCTGAATTCCAGCTTGACCCCTTACATGAAGGAAGTTACTTAATCTTTCAGAGCCTGTTTCTCCATCCCTTAAATGGCAATATTAATGTTCTCTTATATGTTTATTAACTCATTCACTTAACAAAGCACCTGCTAGATCTCAAGTACTCTGCTAAGAATGGTGAAGCTTTTCTAGGAAGCCAGAAGGCATCCTTCAGTGGATAGCGGAGGTCAAGAGAGGTTAGAGTTAACACTTGAATTTGACAGTGGGAGAAGATAAAAGGTTCACACGGCAAGGAAAAGAGAAAAAGACTATTATACAGGTTAAAGAGCTAGACCTGGAGATATTTGGAGTGACAAAATTTCTGAATTTTGATGTACCATACTTCCTGCCTCAGTTTCCACATCTTGGAAATGGGAATAATGATTAAACATGTTTCACAGTATTCATTTGGTAGAGATTAAATGAGGATTAAATAAGCATGGAAAGTGGCATAGGACAAATTTGATAAATTATTATGTATGAAAGTGTGTATAAATACAATCAATTGCCATGACCCCTCTTCGTACCAAGTGATCACAGCACGCTTTAATTTTCTAGCTGAGTCTGGATATGGATTCGTAACTTTATTCAAACAGTGTATCAGGCACCACTTAACCTTTTGATTGACTGGAAATTTTTGCTCCTCTGCTCTAATACAATTTAATTTTAATTTTGGTTTTTAAGGTACATGGGTATAAATAAGAAGAGTGTTAAAGAAATGTATTTCAGATTTTAAATTCAAAAATGTAGAAAAACTTTCTTTTACTATTTTTCATTTTACGTTTGGGTGCACTGATCAGCTACTTTTTCTTCTGCACCCAGGCAAAAGGGATTCTGAAGAAAACACTTTAGAATTTTGATTTCATATATAAGATAGTGGGAGCCTCTGCCTGCTTGATTTACATTTGTGCTCACCTTCCACTTTATGCGGGAGGGGGCATACGAATAAAGGAAACTTTTATATGATTTCAAGTTATTTAATTCCTGATATTATATTTAGCCATGATAGAGTGTTATGATTTGCCTACAACATCCATCCTTCCTTTTCTTGTACCATACCTTGTTCAGAGAGGACTTGTGCCTGTTCTGCTTTGAATTTCTCAACCAGTTCAGCTGCTAAAATCACAGGTGAAGCTTAGTTTCTGCTGATTTAATCCACCCAATCGAGATAGAGTTTCTCATTTTATTCAGCAAATATTTACGATGCCTTAAAAAAAGATTTTTAAAAAAATGCATGGTCTTATTTGCTAATGCTGCTGGGAATTAATTAATTAAGTTTTAGGTTCACAGTAAAATTGAGCACAAGGTACAGAGATTTCCCACACATTCCTCTGGTGGGAATGTAATAAATTGGTACAGCCACTGTGGAAAACAGTACGGAGGTCCCTCAAAAGCTAAAAATAGAATTACCATATGAGCCAGCAATCCCACTCCTGGGCATATATCCAGACAAAACTATAATTCAAAAAGATACATGCACCCCAATGTTCGCAGCATCATAGAGGCGTTATTTATGATTGCCAAGATGTGGAAACAACCTGAGTGTCCATCAACAGATCAATGGATAAAGAAGATTTTATATATATATATATATATGAATATATATATAATATATATATAATTTAAATTTATATATTTGCATACATATATATATAAATACTACTCAGCCATAAAAAAGAATGAAATTAATTTTGCCATTTGCAGCAACATGGATGGACTTAGAGGGCATTATTCTAAGAGAAACAAGTCAGACAGAGAAAGATAAATACTGTATGATATCGCTTATATGTGGAATCTAAGAAATAAAACAAACTGGTGAATATAACATAAAAGAAGCAGACTCACAGATATAGAGAACAAACTAGTAATTGCCAGTGGGGGAGGGGGGAAAGGCAATTTAAGAGTTGGAATTGGGAAGTGGGAAGTACAAACTATTGGGTGTAAAGTAGGCTCCAGGATGTATTATACAACAGGGGGAATATAGCCAATAAAAAGTAGTCTTTAAAATTGTATGAAAATATTTTCTTTTTTAAAAAAGATACTTCTTAGCTGATAGAAGCTTTAGAAGTCTACAGAGGGAGATAATTTTAAAATTGCAGCATATAACTTCTGGAGCCTGGCTGACATTCTCACAGGAAGCCACATGAAAATTACTTTCAAAGGCATTCATCACCTTAGCTTAAAGGAGTCTGTTCCTTCAGTGTGTATTAGTCCATGGTGCATCCTTACTTTGACTTTTCTGTGAGGTTCACTTCTCGCCCCCAGGAACAAACCCTGCAGAGGGGCAAATTGTTTGGCTTGGGAGCCTGCCCAATATGAAAAGTTTGCAGGCAAAATCAGAAAGAACAGCTGCAGGAGGAGAGATGAGGGTTGCCGACAGCTAATGATTCAGAAAGCAATTTGCATGAGAGCCTTCTGCTTAACAGGAGGCAACATGTGCTGGGCAATGGTTTACCATCCACTGCCAAGCTGGTTTCTACACCCTGAGTCCTCCTTCCATCAAAACACGTGTCCTGAGGGAACGCCCAGCCACCAGCTTCCACTTACCTGAGTTAGCATAACCTGCCATCTAGAATTTCAGAGAGCTTTTCATTTATTAACTCACATGAATCTACTTTATCCTGAGGCTCTGGATACTAGTCCCATGCAAACTGATTTAATAACAAACATTTAAGTGCAAATCCAAGGTCATCTAGATAATATTCTTTGACAGCTTATTGCATATGAGGCACTGCACTGTGCACTTTTTATACCATATCAGACTTCATAACAGACCTCTGAAGTGGGTGGTTAAGTTTCCTGCCAAGGGATCCATACACAAGAAACGATAATCAGAAAAGACCAAAGTATTACTTACTACTAGTGAGCTAGCCGCTGTTACTTCATTTTGGAATTCTAATTGAGGCTTTCCTTCTCTCTTTCTCTTGCCCCCAAATCACAGATGACTAGGTCATGGGACAAGCTTAAGCTAACATGCCTTATTCTGTGAATCATAAGCTGAGCTACTGGGACAGAACCATGTGACACGTTTGTCACTTTCAAATGTAATAATTCTACCCATTGCTCCATAGATGTTCTGGTTACTGACCAATAACATTAACAATTCCTCTTCCAAGAATAGGATGGAGGGGAAAGGCACTGGATCTCCTATGCCTCCCAAACATGTGAAGGCCAAAGCATGGTGGGAGGAGAAGCATATCTCTTTGTAATATGTTTTATTCCCTGTTTTATAGATGTGCATATGGAAGATTAGAAAGGCTGAGTAACTTGTCCATGTCATGTAGCCCATGCTTTTAACTTTTTTATTATACCACTTACCCTTCTCACCTATCAATTTGCCTTTTATACTGATGTCCTGAGAAACAGACCACTGTATGGTATAGAAATGAACAACCATAAATAAGCTGGAAATGCATTTCTATTTACATTAACTAAGATAGTCACTTGTTTCTTTTAAGTGAGGTCCTCCACCTTTTTAGGGACCTGAGTAAACTAACGATGTGCTTCCATTGATTAAACAAGAATTCTCCATTCCATAGAAGAATCATACATTTCTTTAAGCCCTATGTATGCTTCTAGGGTTTAGATTCTAAATCAAATAGGTTTCTGTTTTTCATTAAAAAAAACGAGCACAGGATTTCACTTGTAAATTTATTAACTTTTTTTTTTCTGTCTAGCAACAAGCAGTGACTATTGTTGGGTTGGTGGACATAGTAGAGATGGCCATTCAGAAAATCACAAATTTTAGGAACTCTAGCATTCATGTAGCTCAGAACTGTAAGAAGAGACCAGAGGAAGATCAACATGCTTTAAAGTATATTACAAATCAATATTGAAATAGAGCTTAACGTATAATTCATCTGGAAAGAAGTTCAGAACTTGATTGCCAGTTATTTAATATTCCTGTCAAAGACAATGGAAGCACTATTAAAGTATGGCATTTTGACTGCCATTGGAAAGATCAGGTTTCAAACAGCAGTGCACTAGTTGTGCTCAAAATGACTAAAGATGATGAATAATTAAGTGAAGAGGAAATGGGAGACCTGCATTCTAATCTTGTTTTGGCCACTGATGGGAATCATGTGGACTTCAAGCCCATCACACAATCATTTACCACCTTGGTTTTCTCACCTGTAAAGTGAGGGAGTGATATTGATCTTTAGTGCTATGATTCTAGAAGCATCTTGATTTAATACAGTTTGAGGATTTATGTCTAAACTCTAGCAAGCAGAAAAATGTTCTTTTATTTCTAAAATGGACTTGACATTGCGTTAACAGAGCAAATGAAATCTTTTGAAGATTGTTCAAAGAATCACCAACTTAAAATTCATCTCCATTGTTGGTTTTTATTGTCTGTTTAACTCTTACTAGATCTATAATAGTTTTATTTATTTTCCTTTGCACCTGGACTGGCAGCCTGTGTGGTTGGAGAAACACATCACCACTTATTTTAGATACTTTGTTATCAGAGCCAACTCTGTAATCTTTGCTCTGCCTGTGAATTATTTATTTAATTTGATGTGTTTTTTCCTGGATTCATAGAATTTCCTTTTGTCATGATGCTTCTTTCCATTTATGGGACTGTAAATACAGCTGACTAAACCTCTCTAGTGGCCGAATACATATCAGGTCTTTTGTGTGAAGGATGCTAGCTAATCTTCCCGTTCATAGGCTGACTACATTTTTATTCATTTGCTTTTATTCTACTCACCCCTGACAGTAGTATCTGTGGAATAAATAAAATAACGATACCTACTACTTATTTAACTCGGATCAGAAAACTTGACCTTTTCCTAATTTTTTACATTTGCTAGCTTTGTGGCAATATGCACCCCTATTTTTCTCTGAATCTCAGTTCACCCTCTACATGGGAATAATTATGCCTACCATACGACATGGTGATCATAAAAGAAATTCTGTCCATCTACCATGTTGGGGAAAAATATTTGGATTGACTTTTACCAGACTTGGAGGCACATGTTTGCAGTGGCCTGTTTGAAAATACTGACTACATGGGGTACAGTGGGATACTCTTGAAGGCACCTTACAGAGGTAGATAATATCTCTCCCAGGGCATCAACGCTAAAAGTGAGAAGCATTTTGATTTCTCATCAAGAAAGAAATGTTCTGTGATGTTAATTGTTCTTAACTTTTGGTGATTCACTGAAATCTCCTGGGGAGCTTTTGATAATCTTAAAGCCCAGCCTGTAATTTATACCAATTAAATATGAATTTCTGGGGGTTGGACTGAGGCATTGGTGTATTTTAAAGTTTGCAGAATGTAATGGTTAATTTTAAGTGCCAACTCTCAACTATATCCTGAGATACACAGATATTTTGCTAAACATTATTTCTGGGTGGGTCTGTGAGGGTGTTCCCAGATGAGATTAGCATTTGAATTGGTAGATGGAGTAAAGCAGATTTCCCTCCCCAGTGTAGGTGGGCCTCATCCAATCTCTTGAGGGCCCCAAAAGAATAAAAAGTCAGAGGAAAGGAGAATTTGCTCTCTCTGCCTGAGTGTTTGATCTGATCCGCTGCCCTCTGACTGTGGCTTACGTCAGTTCTGAAAACTACACCCCTGGATTTCCTAGTTTCCAGCTTATATTTAATATACAATATATTTAATATGTTTAATATCAATTACATATGTTAAAGCAATTACATATATTACATTATATTTATTATATATCTCCTATTGGTTCTGTTTCTCTGGAGTACCCTGACTAATATGGTGCTTCCAATACACTGTAAATATTGAGAACTACTATATATGTTAAAATACTATGGCTAAGGTATTACAAAAGTGGATGCCCTGACAGTGCAGTTCTGCTTCTTAAATGGGCAACTCAATGAGGATAAGTAGCAATGTAAATTACTTTTTTCATTTTAAATGGTGGCCAGTCATATATATATAAACACTTTGGGAGGCTATAAGACACTAATTAAAAGAACTTATAGGATATAAGCACTAAAAGCACATCGACTCACCACTCAGCAGAAGGAATTCTAGGCCCAAGATATAGAAACCTCCATACCTGAATCATTGGAAAAGATGTAGAAAAGACTCTAAAACGATTGAAATTTTCAGAGGTCCCTTGTGACCCTTTTGGAGGTCATGATATCAGGACTCACTGTCCCCTGAGTCTTGTTTTGTAATACAGAGAGGGACCCACAGTTACATAGTAAATTGACACTTGAGACTTGTTTTTTTTTTCAGCTAGAAGTGGAAAGGAGGAATATCTTTCACTGAAGCAGAGAGTAGAGGTGTAAGTGGGGAAGACAAGGTAAAGAAAGAGAAAAGAAAATAATCCATTTAGAGAAGACTTGCTCTTGGGGCAAGCCCTGGACATATAGTCATTTATATATCCTATTTCAGGATACATTGCATACTTTACTGTAAGTAAGCATTTAATGATTTGTCTTCCACATACTTTGCTTCATTAAAGAGATTCACTTCTGCTGGCATTTTGTTTCATGGGATCCCAGGCCCTTAGCATAGTCCCTTAATAAAGTATTTGTGGAATGAATCAGTCAATATGTCCTCAAACTCAGTACCCTTCTCAAATCAGTTACCTGCTTTATACCATAACTGAGATTATATTATCATAGTGTTAGGACTCAAAGGGAAATATGATCTCGATTTTAGAAGTTGACGTCATCTGTTTTATCACCTCATCCAATGTAAGAATTCATGCTATAAAAGTACTGGTAATCTGGCCTCTGTTTGAGCACTCCTCGTATCTTGAATGCTCTACTTGGTGAGTTAGGTAATCCAGCATACGAACAGCTATAATTTCTACAAAGTACTTCCTTTTAGTTGCCTTCCTGAAGCATGTCACCCATTGGTCTTAGCTTGACCTGATGGAACTACAGAGAAAAATATTTGAGTTTCAAATACCCATGTTTGCACTTCACATCTTTGTAGTCCATTATCACACAACTGAAGTCTACTTTTCTTCAGGAAAACATCTAATGTTTTTTCCTAAAAATCCTGTGAAATTATGTCTAGGCCCTTCCCCACCTTATTTATTGATGTTTGTCCTTGCTTTTGTTTTCTAAAATACTCCCAAAAAGGCAGTGCTCAGAACTGGATCTAGTGCTTCTGACATGGTCCTTTTGAGACAGAATGAGACAACATATGCAAAAAAGGAAATTTATATTTCTATTAAGTATAATTGTCTAATTCTTATATCATAAAATCTGCATGTGTTTGTTTCAAAAATAAAAATACAGAATAGTATAAATATACAATATTTTATATAATAGAATATAGATATAGAGTAGTATGGAAAAAAACCCCTGAAGTCATTCAAAATAACCCATCACCCAAAGAAAAATACTTTCAGATCCATTCATCTCTGCTTTTTATCTCCCTATATTGTGTGTATGTTCATTTGTGTGAACATCACACAAACATACTAATATATACATAGTTTAACCTAAATAAAAACATAATGTTTTAAACCCGTTTTAAAATTTAATGTAAGCATTGGACATTATTACATAGTTATAAATTTAATTCTGCATCAAAGTTTGCAAACTCTTGGCTGACTAGTTAAATTCAGCCCGTAGACATTTTATTTGCCACCCCCCAGTCCTACCCCCGGGCCTGCACAACATCTGAAAAGCCTAGGCATGTTGCAGCTTCTCCTGAAAAGTGGACAGTCTGGTGATACTTGGTGTGCAGCCTTACCTGGATGTGGGGGAAGTTGAAGCGCAGGTACATCTGATGCTCTGGGAGGTGTTCTCCAACGAGAGCTTCATCGTCAGCGTTTCCTGTTTGATGCAAACAGCCTGCAAGAACAGCCCCTCCTGGGTGAATTTGTGTTGCCGGAACACGATCATTTTAATAGCTGTAGCTCTAGGCAGTGGTTGTACCACCATTCATTTCATAAATCCCCTTTCGGTAGACCTTAATGTTGGTTCCTTGTTTCTCCTATTATAAATAGTGTTGCAGCAAATATCTTTTTCACCCAGTTGCTTGATAGTCTTATGATGAGCTCCCAGACTAGATGTGGAATTGTGTGGCCAAAGTAGACTTCGAGGTCTCAGAACTTGTTTTAGTCTTTTAAACATCATGAGAACCACAAAAACAGCCTTTATTTTTCACTTGCACTCTGTTAAGCAAACACGTGACCACTCTATATGTAAAAACAATTTTAAAAAATAGAGTTGTTCAAAAATACATAGTAATTAAATTAATATTTTATGGTAGAAAAATTATAAAATACAGAAAAATGTAAAGGAAAAATATAAATACACTTGCAGAACTCTGAGATAAATATTATCTTTTCCATTTTTGCATTTTCCCACTTATATATGCATATATATTTATATAAACATATATATTTATATTTTATACATACATTATTTAATAAGGATAAGATATACTGTTTATATAATTTTTATTTCTAGTACCTTTTCACCTAATGTTATCATGACAATTTCCCACATGATCTAATATTCCTCATTTAGAAAATTTAAAAATTATTTAATATTTCAACATATGATATCACTTTTTTTTTTTGTAGGAGTTTATTAATTAATTTGTTTGTTTTTGCTGTGTTGCGTCTTCATTTCTGTGCGTGGGCCTTCTCTAGTTGTGGCAAGCGGGGGCCACTCTTCATCGCGGTGCACGGACCTCTCACTATCGCGGCCTCTCTTGTTGCGGAGCACAGGCTCCAGATGCGCAGGCTCAGTAGTTGTGGCGCACGGGCTTAGTTGCTCCGCGGCATGTGGGATCCTCCCAGACCAGGGCTCGAACCTGTGTCCCCTGCATTAGCAGGCAGATTCTCAACCACTGCGCCACCAGGGAAGCCCGATATCACTTATTTAAACAATGCCCTATTGTTGGAAACAAATTATTTCCAAGTTTTTGTTTTTTACAAATAGTATTCCAATTAATGCCATGGTACCTAGATTTCTGTGAAATCCTTAGAATAAATTTCTACACATGTACTCACTAGGTCAGATATCCAACTCGTGCAGACAATTTTTTAAAAATCTATATTCAGACCTTTACATTCACAACTATATTAAGTATATTGATTTCATTTGTTTTGCTCTTTTATTTTCACCCTGTTGATAGATAGGCAGGCAGATAGAGAGATAGGCATTTCTTTTAATTTAATACGTCTCTCATTGATCTTGTTGCCTCATGTCTCTGCCTCTTCTAAATATTTTTGCACAGTTTTGGCGTTAACTGGGTGTTTTGCCAAAAAGTCAGTTCAGTGTTCCTCAGATAGTTGTTCAATACTGCCCGCCTCTTCAGGTGCTGAAAAAGGAAATTCTAATGATTGGTTAACACTTGTTAATATAGATAAGATTAAGGCCCCAATTTTCTTATGAAAGCTTACTACTTGGGGCTGGTTTCACAGAAATATCATAACATTATATGCAGTCAAGTTGCACTGATATTCCATGTGAGGAAACAAAATCTGTGAAAGGATTTAAATATGAAAATAATTATGTAAATGACAAGTATTATTTATTATTAAGTATAATTAGTAGTTGTCAAGCAGATCCTTTGCTCCCAAAGAGCCACAAATCTTTCAGAATGAATGCTTGCAATTAATAATATTTAGATAGGGGAAAAATGAGTTTTTCTCAGCTTTTCCATCATAGCCTAGATACTGCCAGGCAAACAACTTGATAGAATCAGTGGAAGCTTAAACAGGTGATAATCTCCTCTTGCTCTCCAATTTATCACTAAATGGCTTTTCTGTGGACTGCAATCATTGAAAGGTTGTAATTGTAGCCTTCTGCTATATTTACCTTTAGAAAATTTCTTTTTACATGGAGCGTGCTGTTCTAATAAGCAGTGGGTTTTTTCACAAACTTGTTTATCATTCACAATGATTAGGTTCCCCCTTATTTGAACTGGTGCATAAAATGCCACTTATGTTTTTTTTTTAATTTAATTTAATTTTATTTTATACAGCAGGTTCTCATTAGTTATCCATTTTATACATATTAGTGTATATATGTCAATCCCAATCTCCCAATTCATCCCACCACCACCCTCCCCTCGCCACTTTCCCCCCTTGGTGTCCATACATTTGTTCTCTACATCTGTGTTCTCTACATCATGTTTTTAAATGATTTTTTCTCTCTGCCTTTCCTGTTAGTGTAACCGGAGGTGGGGTCTAGCTGCTCGCCGCTCAAAAGCAAGTAAAGAGGCAAGGTTGGTGGAAAGGAAAGTTTACTTTGTTTTGGGTGCCGGCTACCAGGGGGTGTGGGAGGGAGGACGCCTGTCCGAAGGCCAACTCCCCGCACCCACCCAATCAGGGGGCAAGAGCTTTTATAGACGGAGGGAGGGGGGCTACACGCAGAAACAGCACAGTCAGCTCTGACCGTCATCTTGAAATTGGCCATCGGTGGTCTGACCAGTGTCATCTTGATTGTTTTAAGTACAGTTAGTCTTCAGTTCCAGGGTCGGTTCGTTCTCATTTATTTGAGGCCAGTTCTCAGAATTGTGAATTGTGGTAGCTTATGTCATGCCTACAGTCTGGTCATCATGTACTTAACTTCTTCACCTAGTGGGGTTTCACACAGCTCACAGGATATGGCTCAGAATATTATCTATAGCCATTGAGAAGGAACTAAAGGTCCTTAACTTTGCTTACTGATAAATTATTATTGTTTTGTCCTGTTTGACTGCTTTTATTTTTTGCTTCTGCATTTTCTCACTTCTCTGATTAAACTTAATTTTGGGCTAAAGTTTTTCCACAGACAAAAAGCAGGCAGAGGACATGGTTAGGGGAAAGGATCATAGGGTCCTGCTCTGTCTCATTAGGAGTCTCATTTAGGTGCATAGTTAATGTCTGCATCGCTTGGCCTCTGCTAGAAGAGGAGTGAGGTGCACAGGACGCCCACGGCCTGCTCAGAAAGCCTACAAACATTGGAAAGGGATGGCGGGATCTGCCACACTGTCAACCTGTTCTACTCGGTGTGCTACTGCTGTTATAGCACATGCTGAGCTGTCAATAAAAATCAGTCAAAGCCTTCTGTGTAGCGTAGGGAGGTGTGGGAAAAGGGGTCGTTCCAGTTGCATAAAGATGATGCATCTGGTTGGCAAGAGGGCCCATATTCATGTTTAATCATGTATGGAGCCTCTGTCCTCCTTCCTGGTCCCCGTTACTCATCTGTTCAGGTCTCCCTGCCTCCCTGACCGCCTCCCCCATCTTCCCAGCTGCTCATCTCTGTACTTGATTCAGAGTATCTATGAGAGTCGGCCCTGAGCTGCAGGGCCTGATCTCTGCAAAAATGGATTGGTCTGTCGTGAGCCGCACAAAACAAAACGAAAATCAGGAAACGAGTGAAAGCATCTGTGAGCTAAAGTGGAATAATTATACCTCGGTACCCTGTTTATAAAGATATATAGCAGACTTCCTGCCATATTATCACCCAGTAAGTGTACTTTTTTTTTTTCCTTTTAGTGAAGAAAGAATGCTTTTATGTCCATCTATTCATGCTTAAGACTCACAGTGCCTATTGTCTATAACTGTGAGATACAACTCGGGAAGGATATAGATGGAGTATTTGGCTTCAATAAAGTGGGTGGAGCAGGAAATGGGCCCTACACCTGGCCCTGTTTACAACGAGTGACTTGTTAAAATGAGCATCTATACCAGGAAAAATTAATCAGCATATGTAACCATAAGGAAGGTGGAAAGTGCTGATCACATACATTGCTCAGGTGCTGTCAGAGAGATTCCGGGGCTGATGGAGGCTATACAAGCCCTAGCATCAGATGGGAACAACTCTCTCCCCCACAAGCTAGCCCGCTTTCCCCCTTCCTAAAGGCAGGCCCTTACAAATGTGGTGTCTGGGGTGGTCCTCTAATTTTCCCTAATCTGTGTGTGGCTGTGGAATGAGATAGAGCTAACGTGCAAACAAAGGGTAGTGAAAATGACATGAGCTCTGGAGTGAGACAGAACTGCATCCAAATCCCATCCCTATCATTGATTTAGTTACGTAAATTGAACACGTTCCTTAAATTCTCTGAACTGCAGTTGCCTTGTCTGTGAGGTAGAAACCAGGTCAGTCTTTACTGGGTTATTGTATGCATTATAAATAATATATATAAAAGGCCTAGCACGGCACTGACATAAAACAGACACTCAAAGTGGTAACTATTACTATAACTCAGGAAAACTACTCTGCCCAACGTAGGCAGTTCTAAAGTGAAACAATATATAATAAAATCTTATTCAGAAGAACTTATAAGTAGGCAGTGGATTGGGTAGCTATATCCTATGGCTAGGTCTCAGTGCATCAATTCATATCCAAGGAGATTCTCAACATGTAGTAGATGCAACGTATTTCCAATTAATATCATCATAAGAACTAAACCTTTGTATTTCTTTGGTTTCTAAGAAATTTTCAACCTTAATAATATGTTAGAGTACTTCTGGGTTTAGCTCTTACTAAATTATAAATGCTGTCATTTTATACCTAAGATGGATGGTTCACTCAGTGCAGGTGGGGGAAAACTGAATGTTTTAGACTGGCTAACTCTGGCTTGCTGAAGTTCTGGTACACGGACCAAGTGGTGAAGTCAGTAAAGCTGATGAGGTTTCATTTCTAAATGTACTAGGACTAGGTCAAGATGCTAGTTTCCAGCTGCATATATCCTTTCTGATGATGATCTTTTTTTTTGCTTGAGTTTAAAGATATTCTTTTCTCTGTATTTTTGAGAAAATATTAGCTTGGCTGTCCCAAGCTAACATATGACATTATGTTAGCTAAAAACTATGACGTTATGAAAGAGTGACTTCAGTGACTCAGTGCTTCCCACTTGGTAATTTCTCTCACCCTCAGGAGTAGCCTCAAATGCTAGCTCCCATCAATTACTGGATGCCCCATATTTTCCCAGCATCATTATAATCACTCCTATCAATTCAGCACCTGTAATGAGCCAGGCTGCTTATCCATTTACACCCTTCACTGCTTTATATATATTAGCTCAGTTTGCTACCTCTTGTCCCCCTCAAGCCAATATCAAATGTTTATTAATTAGGTAAAAATGGTGTTAACCGCTTACATCAGGAAGGGCAAAAGGGTATCATCTTGAGTGCCCATTTTGAATGAGTGGTAATGGTTGGCAGAAGCACTGAATTAAGAAAAAAATTTAAGCTCTGTCCAGCCTTAGGGGGGAAGAATGCCGTGATTGATTAGCAATGTCTGCCTTGGTTAAAAGAAAAAAGAATAGAAATAGGTTGAGTGACTTGCAGGACGGAAAGGATGGGGATTCTCGGGCTCAATTTCCTTGCTGTTTATAAGCTTCTTAGAGACACAGGTAATGTTTCAACTTTCCATCATGTTGCCACAGTGTTCATTTCCAAATCATTTATTTCTTCACTCCTCCATTTACTCCTGCTGAGTTCTCCTGGACTCAGAAACTTCACACACTCTATTCCCTTATGTTGAGCCTCACATACTTCCAAGTGGCTTCCAAGTGGCCTCCAAGGGTGGCCTTGTCCTGTTTATCCCGAGAAATTCCCCCAGGTTAATATGTGTCACAACGTCTTTCTCTTTTATACTATAGAACTTGTATGAATTTGTAATTATTTGTTAGAATGTTTTCTTGTTAATTTACTGTTTCCCTCACTGAACTCTAAATTGCATGAGCCCAAGAACCGCATCTCTCTTTTTGACAAGCCACCTTATTTATACCCAGCACACACGTCTGGGAAAGAGTAGACATTTAATAAATATTTGTTGAAACAGCAAATCCACTAAACTTTGGAGATTCAAACTTAATAAAACATGGATCCTGGCTTCACAGAACTCATATTGTAGTGAAGCAGAAAGTTGATTAAGTAAATGATTATGATGCAATGTGATAAAAGAAACATAGATGTAAGGAAATATCACTGCCTGCCTGGATCAGGGGGCAGGTGTTGGGGACACATTCTAAAAGTGATGTCAAGATTGAAGAGTAAGGAGTAAAAATGGACCTTTTAAGAAAAATCAAGCGCTGCAACTTGTGCGATTTGAATTTGATATGTTCCACCATTAAAGTTTTTTTTTAAATCAAGCAGGGTATATTAACATGCATCTGTAGTATTGCCCTAAAAGCATTTTAAAAGAAATATGGATTTCTTTTAAATTAGGCACACAATTAGGCTTTTCCCTCAAGGTATTCTTAGTGTTAACCCTTTATATTGCTTTTTACGTGATGTACCCACTAATTGTTCTGATCCAGTGGCCTTGATGAAATTTTTGGTCATTTGCAAAAGTGTCAGTGGGGATTATGTGAGCACGAGTCTTTCAGAATTTTAAGTAGAAAATGGCTCAAGCATCTCCTACAGTTAGGGTACATGTGGTTACAGTAGAATAATTTAGAGAAGTTAAATTGGGTTTGTCTCTTTAGGTTTAAATATATGACTTGGGGATAATAAAGGAAAATCATTACTAGCACAACAAGGGATATTTAAAATAAAAGATGGTTTTAGGTACACCACTAACTTTCTTACAGCGTCAGTGATAAATTGTTAGGTATTATATTGATGGTAGCAGGCGGTAACATGTCCCTTTGTAGTTGAAGCTTTGAAGCTTTTTTTAAAGCTTATTTTTATTTTTTTAACATCTTTATTGGAGTATAATTGCTTTACAATGGTGTGTTAGTTTCTGCTTTATAACAAAGTGAATCAGCTATACACATACATATATCCCCATATCTCCTCCCTCTTGCGTCTTCCTCCCTCCCACCCTCCCTATCCCACCCCTCTAAGTGGTCACAAAGCACCGAGCTGATCTCCCTGTGCTATGCAGCTGCTTCCCACTAGCTATCTATTTTACATTTGGTAGTGTATATATGTCCATGCCACTCTCTCACTATGTCCCAGCTTACCCTTCCTCCCTATCCCACCCCTCTAAGTGGTCACAAAGCACCGAGCTGATCTCCCTGTGCTATGCAGCTGCTTCCCACTAGCTATCTATTTTACATTTGGTAGTGTATATATGTCCATGCCACTCTCTCACTACGTCCCAGCTTACCCTTCCCCCTCCCCGTGTCCTCAAGTCCATTCTCTACATCTGCGTCTTTATTCCTGTCCTGCCCCTAGGTTCTTCAGAGCCTTTTTTTTTTTTTTTAGATTCCATATATATGTGTTAGCATACAGTATTTGTTTTTCTCTTTCTGACTTACTTCACTCTGTATGACAGACTCTAGGTCCATCCACCTCAGTACAAATAACGCAATTTCATTTCTTTTTATGGCTGAGTAATATTCCATTGCATATATGTGCCACATCTTTATCCATTCATCCGTCGATGGACACTTAGGTTGCTAGTTGAAGCTTTTTTTTACAAATAAGCTGGAGGGGGTTTTTTTTGGCTCCATTATATATTATTTTATAAGGCAGAGAGGAAGAAAGGGAGGGATAGACTAAGAAAGTATGGAGCAAAACATTTCCTTAAATCACAGTTAAAATAAGGTAGAGTGTAGTAAAATACAGGAAGGTAGACTGAAAGGCAACAGTAAATTTTTTTTAAAGAACTTTTATAATTATATTACATCACTTGACAGAGCTGTAGTGCTTTGTGTAGGCCTTTAAAACTTCCCCCAAACATGTTCATTCACCTTGATTCAATCATGTGTACAGAAGAAGTTCCTTGTTGGGTTGGTAAAGCAGAATCGTATCCAGGCTCTAGCTAGATCCAAACACTATTGCAGTTCTGTACAAACCTGTGTGGTATGTACGGATAGAAACAATAATATGTAAACCTGTTCCCCTTTGGTACATATATCATTTCCTAAACTTATTTCATCTGTACCCACCACCCCTCCACACACACACACAAAGCACTAATACCCCTGTAAGATATATTAAATGTGTTGATTTGGATAACTAGAATTTGATCGACAGAATTCCTCCAGCAAGAGGGAGTTTTAGGTAGAATGGAAGAGAAACTCATGGAAACGCTTGAATGGTCCTTTCCTTGATTCCACAAAATGAGTAAGACTGATCGAGTCCCTTTAATATGCAGCATCCATATTGCATTTGTTCTTACATTTTATGCTGTAATTAAATACAGAGTAAAAGTTATTGAGTGAATATTAAGTTTATTGGGTAGCTGAGTTGATAATTATATTTTATTTTTGTGCATTGGAAATCTATGTACATTTATATTGTAGGAATATGGCAATGCTCCAAGAAAAATGAGAAATTCACTGGTAATTTCCCACCCAAAGAGAGCCATTGTTAACGTTTTAATATTATATACTCTTTGTGTCAGTTTGTTTCTTAGTCAAAAATGGCATCTTATTGCTTGAATTTGCATTTCACTGATTATGTGATAAAAACTCCTTTTTAGGGCTTCCGTGGTGGCGCAGTGGTTGAGAGTCTGCCTGCCGATGCAGGGGACGTGGATTCGTGCCCCGGTCCGGGAAGACCCCACATGCCGCGGAGGGGCTGGGCCCATGAGCCATGGCTGCTGAGCCTGCGCGTCCAGAGCCTGTGCTCGGCAACGGGAGAGGCCACAACAGTGAGAGACCCATGTACCGCAAAAAACAACAACAACAACAACAACTCCGTTTTAATTTAATTTTTTTTGAGGTAACATTGGTTACCGCCTCTCAGCTCGAAATTCACTCTTTTGTTACTTGCTCTGTGAAAAGTGCTATGGGTCCTTTAAATAGTTTTTCCTTGGCCAGCTCGTGTGATGTTAGTCTTTCCTAATTGATGGCACCTGAGGAAGGTGTTGCTTCGTGATGCCCCGGTGCTTGCTGGGAAGGCTCTTGGTGGCGTCTTCAGCACCCACTCACTCCTGCAGCTCCGAGGGCGTCCTCAGCCCTGCTCCTGGGGCTGACAACTTCTCAGGTAGTCGGCTTCAGCAGTGCGCAGAGAGAGCAGTGGACGACAGCTTCCGTCAGCATCTTCTATCAAGCAGTTTTGGAGTAGCGCCTCAGGTGAGAAATCTCCCCGTGCATAGTTTTACTGGAACCCTAGAATGTGGATTTCCAGCAACTTACAGAGGGCATATTTCCAGAAAGTTCCACCATGAGACACCACAGCAGCTTCTTTACCATCCAGTGAGCCACAGTCATGCTCTTTTCAACCGGGTCTGGACCTCAGTCCTGTCAGGGCAGGGAGGAGGAGGTCTTCTTTTCAACTGGAGGGTTAGCGGCTTTCCTTATTTCTGCTGTGTGTTTTGGCGTTCTCTTTACTTGTCGCTGGCCATTCCTTCCTTACTCTAATCCTCTTTCATAATTAATAGTTTTTTCATTACACTTTCCATGCTCAAATTACTGTTTGTTTTTCTTCTGGTTGGACCCAGAATAATAACTAAATAATCTAATATTAGTGTGTTATTGTTTTATTTTAAAACCCATTTTTCACATTTTTTTGTTTCTACATCATTATTTTAATGGTTTCATAGTAGTCCATGTAGTAGTAAATACTTCATGCCTATTGTTATACAGTTTATAATATATGTTTTCATTTTCACAATTGTAGACAATGCTTTAGTGGACATCTTGATACACATCCTTTGCTCCTATCCATAATGATTTTCATTAATTCTCAGTCATTTGGACATTTTAGTCAGAGGCAAATGATGAACACACCACGTAAAGTGCTTTATATATTTCCAGGGGAATACTGAACATATTATTTAGTGCCATAGCAAAACATCAGAAAAAAGTGAGGAAATCATGATTTTTATTGTCTTCTGCCAAACTCTCATAGCAAGAATCTGAAAAATCTCTGGTGAAACACAACTGAAACTAGATTTGAGATTGAGCCATTAAATCCCAGTTATCACCAATCACTTCTGGCTGCTTCTGATTAAACACTTTCTTTGTGTTTACGATTGGGGAATCCACCTCATGAAAAGAATGGCAAATGGGAAAGAAGTAAATGATTCAGAATATCTTGGTCGCTCCTGGGAGAGAGTGCTCTGACAAAGCAAACGGTTTACCTGAATATCTTAAGCAAACTGCGCTTGGCTGATTTCCTGTGCTTACAGAAAAGAACCGCTGTAGCTTCAGCTGGGAACCCTAAGCCAGTGGCTCAGTGGTTGTTTTTTTGACCTGCTTGCATCACAGGTATAAACAATCTGCGATGTTGAGCTAAACATACCTAAACTGCTGAGGATCTTTCAGGTTAATTTAAACCAACAGGGAATGATCCTGACTGGCAACAATAGAAGATTCTCTCCCAGCAGGAAGTGCATGGGGGCATCCCTTCTAGATCAGACATGCTTCAGAGACTGCTTCTGGAAGCGGTCGTCTTAATTGAATGTTTGTGTCTGAATGTTTGTTGCTCACAGATGTTTCTCACCAATACTGTTGAGCCTTTTGGTGGTTTCTAAAAGAGGCTATGTTAATCTCAGAACAAGGAGATACAACATATATGACGTGTAATCACACTATAATGATAAAAATAGACACATGCCATCATTGTTGTCATGGGCATTATCAACAACACAACACAATCACTGTAACTTATTGGGCACCTGTTATGTAGACAACATGTCTCTTGTCCATGGATTAGTGTAGTTAATCCTCACAAAGCTCTTAAGAGCAAGTACCAATAATATCCCCATTTTACAGATGAAGACACTGAGGAAGAGACAAGTTAAGAATTTGCCTATGATCAGTTATCCATCTGTTCAGCCAGTGCACAAATTACACTGCCCAACTCCAAGATCAGGTGAGTACAATGGCCTGAGCACCATGCTTTACTGCTTCCCACATATTTAGGAGCTAAAAGAAATCAAGTAGTGGACCTTAAAGAAAATCTTCCTCTACCTTCGTTCAACTCTTTTCGCTTTCATTGTGGTGGAGTCTGTGAGAGACTTAATGTATCATGTAGAATTATCAAGTTAAATGACTGCATTTTTCCCCTTAATTGACCATTTTGAACTGAATTGCTTGGATTTATCAGATTTTTTGTAATGCAGTGTGGTCTACAATAGCTATTAGCAGTCTCTTTCCCACCATCACTACACCTGAAAAATAAAATTCACACATATGACATTCTATCATGTGCTTATCCAGAATTAATGCACAAAGCTGCATAAGTAAAAATCTGTGGTTTATGCACAGTTTCTTCCAGGCCAGCTGCTGTGTCTCCCAGTCACCCTAGGGTCTGCAGTTAAGGACCTGCAAGTCTAGAGAAACTGAGAGAGACGTGTTGGCTTGGCCAATAGATCTTGAGCACCTATAAAGTGCAAGGAGCTGGATCACTGTGGTGGACTTGTCGGGGATTTAAAAATAATAAGACAGCCTGGGAGACAGGCTTTGACACCACTGACAAAAATACACTTCAATTACCAGGCAGTGAGAAAAGGAGGGACGTGGGTAGAGGAACATGTCAGCAGGGTGTGCTGCGTGTGGCCCATCTTCAAGTCTCAGTTGAATTCTACTGTTCAAATGTGGGCCACTTGTGGGAAATTCTGTACCATGAGGGTTTTGCATAATGTTTAAAAAGTCTTACAAAAAGATGAATAGGAGACATAGCAGGTGGCAAATCAGAAAGTTGTGTCTTGTAAACAGGGGGAGGTCAATCCAACCTCCAAATCCCAAAATATATCAATATCCCATAATAGAGAATCACTATCAGGGAACTTGCTGTTTGTTTATTAGTGGCAGCATGGCATAAAATCAGGATAATTCAGCGTTTAAAATCCCTACCTTGTTTGAATTTATAACTAGTATAAATACTTCTAAGATTATATACATTTAAATTTTTTCTGCAACAAGTTAGACAGGATCACAAATTCACATGATGCTCAAAAGAACACTCAAATATTTAATGCAAACCTTCATTCTAGTGATGAGGAAACTCTAGCTCAAATAAGAAGCAAAAAACCATACTCAAGCAAACAAATCTGTAAAAGAGTTGTAATCAGAAATATCCAGTTGTCCTACCTCCTAATTTTGTGATCCATCTGCTTCACCATCAGTCAAAAAATCTGCGATTCTTCGAATAAAGAACTTTGGCTTGGCTTTATAGAGTAAGATTAAAAGAAAAAACCAAACACTTAGGCAAAGGAACAAACACCCAAAATTAAGTAAATCTGGGATGTTTTTTAAACCAGCGTTGTCTGCATTGTTATTTTGGGCTCAGAGCTTGATGCCAAATTTAAATGGAAAGCATTATCTACTCCATATTTATAAATCTTTAGATTCTGCATGTGTCATGAAAAATGTAAGTAAATTTTATAATAGTAAGGTGTGTGGGATTAATTTGTATTCTATGTTGAAAAGCTCCACGGTAGGCAATTAATTCATGAAACACCAGCGATTGCTGCCTTAAGGGCTACATTGCTAGATAAAATTACAGACCTCAAATCTTATTATTACACTGGTATCTATTTTTTGTGTGGTCTAGGGAATATATCATCTTAAATTGAATATTTACCTAATCAGTAGGCTAAGGGTATCTTCTGGGTTCTGCCCCCTTCGACTCTAGAACACATTGTCTAGTTGTGAATATTAATATGCTGCTTATATAGTTAGGTACTACTGCTTACTGTTTTCACTTCATGGCACACTTATTAAATGATACTTGTATGCTATACTAGAATAAACTAGAGGGGATCTAAATGGAGCTTGGTAAAAATTGTATAGCCTTTATATTAAACAATGATAAAGTAAAACAACTAATATAAATAAAAATTTAAAATAACAAGCCATAATAAAGTATAAAGTATTGGGAAAGATATCAAATACTTAATTTACATAATTTTCAAGTAATGCTTTTCAGGATTTTTACTGAGAAACTTGTAGTTGCTTCCACAAACATAAGTGTTTTTTGGTTTTTTTGTTCTGTTTTGTTTACCAGGTCTTACTCTTGAAGTTGTGACTGTAATTCTAATCAGTGTTTTAATAACATCTCTCTATTTTTGATCGTCACATTAGACAAGAAAATTTTAATCATTTTTACGATCATTCAAAAATTTTCAAGCCAGTGTTTTTCAAAGAATCTAGTTTCTTCTTTCTTTGGCACACAAAAACTCATTGCAGTATCATCTGATGATGTGTATGAGACTGATTTCGTTCCAAGTTGGTGGTTGCTTTTATGAGGTATGTCCCAATAATGATGGTAGAAGGCACAGACTGTGGTAGAGCCTTCACATCCACTAGGCGGTCATATCATCTTTACATGAAGACAGAGATGGGCGGGTAACCACCTAAACCCACGCTGACAAGGTCTCCTGGGACTCCCGCCCCTGGCCTGCTGTATCTTTGCTCTGGATCATTAGTTCTTGTAGCCTTAGCAATCTCTTGTTCACCATGAGCATTGGCATACTCGCCGCTGGCTGTTGCACAAGTTGATGCCCGCTGGTTGAATGGCGAGAGAACTTTGATGGACCCATGGGTGTGGCGTTTCTCACTGTGTCTGCCATCCGAGACCACTTTTGACCTTTTGTCTGACTCTCTCTCTCTTGGGTAACCTTCCTGGGAGACCCTAGAGAGGCTATTTGTGGCTGAATGTGAATAGTTCCAGGGTTCTGGGTAACCCAGGCTGTACCAGGCAGCCCCAAGGGTTGAGGGGATCATTATCTCATGTCCCACTTACAAACATTAGATTCAGAACTGTATACCTAAGCAGACTGCTTGGTACCCTCTGATTCAGGTATGCGACTTAAAACAGCCTTGAAGAGCTTTGAAAGTAATATAAAAAATGGCAAACTTCTCTATTTTACCCTTTCTTTACCTAGACTAAACCTGCAGCCTCACAGGAGCTGAGAACATATTTATTCTTTATCTTTTACTTAAGACACTCAG
The DNA here is from genome assembly GCF_059928025.1 of Delphinapterus leucas. Classification (NCBI taxonomy): domain Eukaryota; kingdom Metazoa; phylum Chordata; class Mammalia; order Artiodactyla; family Monodontidae; genus Delphinapterus; species Delphinapterus leucas. Next base: position 37,934,154 of record NC_143129.1, read on the forward strand.
CAGGAAGGTAACACACTTTGAATGAAAAAGGACAATTCAAGTTAGGTTGGTGCTTTGCCTAAGCCAGAAAGGTTTAGGGGGAGAAATTGAGGATGAAGAACAAAAGAGACAAGCTTTTTTCTTTTCTTTTTTTTAACCTCTGATGGTTTGACTTAATTCTATTATTTGAATGATTTTGAATTGATTTGGACACACCCACATTTAAATATAAGTTCAAAAATGCATTCTAAAGTCAAATGGAAAGTAATTTGTGTGGTCTTGTTATGAAAATAATTGTTTTATTCTCTGTATACTCCAGTCTCTCCACTCATTTATTCATACTTGTATTCATCTATTTACACATCATTCATATATTCACAAAATATTTGTTACTGTGGATACTATACCTGGTATTGATCTAGGTGCTGAGCTGGAAAGGTGAAAAAGCCATTATCATTACCTTGGAGGGTCTCCCAGTCTTGAGGGGAGTCATAGAGGTTAACACATAATTATTGTACAGTTGGACAAGTATCATTATAGTCTTATGAACAGAATATCAGGAGAAAAATATTTTATTTAGTCTTATTATGTATTTGAGTATTCACCTGCCCAAGATGGAAATATATCTAATAGAGTTTGTGCTTTTAAGGACATAATCCAACATGATATTTTTTATTTGCTGAGATCTTTTCTCCATGAAGTGAATTAGGAGCCCAGGCTTCTTCTATGTCCTGACTCTATTTCCTAGGGCCTCAAAGCCTTTGGAATGTAGTTGGAAGACAGAGGAGAAAAGGGTGTAGAGGCTCTGCTCTTAATCACTCCATCCCAGAAGTGACATTCATTACCTTTGCTCACATTCCATTGACAGGGTATACATGCAGGAGGTGCTGGGTCCTGCAGCCCTGGCAAGTTAACATCTAGCAATAGTTTTACACAGAGAAAGGCTAGGAGCTCTTTGCTGAATTGCTCACATTCTCTGGACAAAAGTAAGGAAGTCTGTGGCTGTTTATCCCCTTCTCGAATGTATGCTTCATTTTTTTCCATCCCTCTAACTCTAATCATGGGCAGCAATATGTCTTCAATATTTTATCCACTCACACTGTCCAGGGAGGTTTCTTCGGCACAACAAGCAAGGCACACTGGGTTTATTTTTATAGCACATTTCCCACAGTCGTATCAGATAAAATGCATTACATCTCACCAGGTGACTGCTGAATAATCTCACAACTGTGGCTTCCATGTGAAAGGCAGAGATGATTAGCTTCCAAGGTGTTTGTGGGCCAGAATTGCTCTGCTTCCCTTAACTAGGTACCTTAACAGGTACTAACCTGTTAGAGTACCTGTTCGAGTTCTTTGAGCTTTGTATACTGTTCCCTTGATTCACAGGAAGAAATCATAGACTTAATAGTCTGGTTGTGAGGATTAAATGAGATATTTTATATAAAGTGCTAAGCATGGCTTTAGGCACATATAGAAAGCAATCCATAATTGAGGCTCTTGTCATTGCTAATTAAGGATAGGATATTAAGCGAAAATGGAAGTGTCCTTTTTGTGGAGGAGGATGATATACTGAAACATTTAAACGTATTATTTCCTGTAACTAATTTCTAATGAGATTTCAATGTGTGCTTGCTGTCTGATTCCCCAAGAGAATGGATTTTCTCCCTCACCTTATCACATAGATATTGCCTGAATAAGGTCCAAATACCTGTAACTGAATTCACTTTTAGGATTGCACTATCCTTTAAGAGGCAGCAAAATATATTAATAAAGAGTGTTAGTTCTAAACTCAGATTTCAAGTTCTAGCTGGGTTACTTATCAGCTGTGTGACCTTGATCAACCTGTTTCTGAATCTGTGAATGTTAGCCAGTGATCTTCCTTTCTAGGGACATTATGCTGGGAATGAGATGATTTATATAAAACACTTAGCAGAAAAGATGGCATAGAGCAAGTACCTAATACATGTTACTTTAATCATGATGATTACACAGAATATTGGGATTGGGGTCAGATGACCTGAGTTTATATCTGTGTTCTGTTGCTTTTAATCTTACTGAGCCTCGGTCTCCTCATCCATAAAATGGGGCTAATAATATTCTCTTCACACAGTTGTTATGGTGATTTTAATGCATGTGAAAGTTCATAGAATCTTGCCTAGAACCTGTAAAATATTAAATACGTGTTAAAATTATTTTCTTTTATTTGCGGTATCTGTGGCCCTAGGCAAGTTGATCTTCCTCTCATATTGGTTATGCCTCCTACTTGGCCTGTTATAGTTAACATAAAAACAAAACAAAACAGGGCTTCCCTGGTGGTGCAGTGGTTGAGAGTCCGCCTGCCGATGCAGGGGACACGGGTTCGTGCCCCGGTCCGGGAAGATCCCACATGCCATGGAGCGGCTGGGCCCGTGAGCCACGGCCGCTGAGCCTGCGCGTCCGGAGCCTGTGCTCCGCAATGGGAGAGGCCACGACAGTGAGACGCCCGCGTACCGCAAAAAAAAAAAAAAAAAACCAAGAAAACAAACCCTTAAGCAACTCTAAAAATAGTACTATATCTAACATTATTATTTAAGAAGAGGATGGCATTCTGTTCCTGAAGGATTTGGCCATTGGAATTATGGAGGAAGACCATCTTGGGATTTGTGTGGTGACATTTCTTAAATGCATGGTATAGCATGGGTTGCTTTCATCACACAGTAGGGAAATACTAATATCTATAATTTTATAATCCCTAACCCAGATTAACTTTAAAGCCATTAGTAAAGACGAATTCCATTTTGATATTTAGTACCCTGCTAGAGTATCTGTCACTACAGAAGTTTAAAATAAGCATAAAAATAAATCCAGAAACAGATAAAACTAGCCTGTGCTGTGGAACACCATATTCCCAGGCAGTCCAATCTGAGGTCCACAGTCAAAAAGGATTTTAATCTATGAACTATGTCTACAGTGGGTGTTGATGGGAGACAATGAGAAATTGATGCCTTTTTACCCTCCCTCTGTTCTGAGGTGGTTTCTATTTCAGGTTCGATCATTACACCATTATAGAGAAGCCCTCCCTATGCTAATATTTTTCTTAGACTTTGAACAAACTCAGACACCATAAGATTGTTTTTTTTTAACAAGGAGGGAAACCTGAGAGCTTTCTGTGGTATCTCTCTTGTACTCCTCCTATTCTCCTATGTGGATGCCCTTCTCTATCTTATATCACTTCTCCAGTTCAAGAATCTTTCAAGAGTAGCCTCAAAGCCCATCTCTTCTTTGCAGAGTTACTTGTTCCATATTGCTTACATAGATCTCTCTTCCAACCCCCTTGAAACACTGTTCTTATCTTTCAGTTGAGTGTTGAATCACAGAATTTCTATCATATTATTTAAGTATTTAAGTATTATTTAAGTAGCACAGGGAGAGGCTAATCCTTGAAATCAGGAAATAATTATATCTTAAATTATAATTTACAGCTCCGTGGCAGTGAACACAGTGGCTAAATAAATAAAAATTTAATTAAAATGGTATGCAATGAGGGCCTTACAAAAATGCCGTTAAGAATAACATCGTTTGCATAAAACTGAATATCTAAAAACAGCTAGATAACTATTTAACTTTCCAATTGTATGTATAGATAAAGCACAAGGATTTGCCCATTAGGATTTTATTTTCCATGGTAGGTCATTTCAGATGCTTTAAGTGACCCTACAGGCATCTTTTTAAGATTACCTTTGGACCCTGGTTTTTCATCTTGGGACTGCCACCATGTACAATCCTAAAATGTTCCATAAAGGCTCAATCTTGCTTTTATTTCATGAGCCGTTTCCATTTAGTTAAAATTAAACTCTCAGCTACAGGAATATCTCCCAGGACTCAAAGCTTTCCCTTCTCAATTAAAGCATCTAACCTGCTAGCTTCCTGAGGGCAGTGAGCTCAGAGTGAAGCTGAATGAGAGTGAAACCCCAAAGTGATGTGACATCACTTCATTCCAGAATGGGTGTTCCCTGACGGCTGCATCTAACATATGCACAAAATCTCCCTCTCAATTTGCACTTCCAACACCATTCCTAAAATGTAAGCATTGTTCTTTGGTGTCTCACAGGTAGCATAAATTAAATGGGGTAGTTTTTATATTGTGTTCCACCTCCATGTAGATTTTTCTTTACTGGTTTCTACATGTGTCTCAAGTTAAAGCACTGTTTCCTAACTATCTCACTCCCTCTTCTGTTTACCCTCCTGTCCCTCACTTGCATACCAGAGCACAGTAAGCAGACACCTTTCCTAGTATCCACCATTGATCCATCCCCTGTTGCCCTGTCCTCATAGGACCTGATTTGACAGGAAAAGATGTTCATTCTCAGATATTTACCAGCATGAGTGAGACTACCAATGCTTCATCCTTTCATTCACTGTGTTAGGTTTGTAAGAGACACTTAATCTCTTTTGGCGCCCAGCTGGAAATCCATAGGGAGAGAAGGAGCAAACAGGTATGCTGCTAATTATCAAACAGGTTGTTATGATGGGACACAGAACAGGGAATGAAAGCTCACCTGGTTGGAAGCAGGTGATCAGGGGTTTGACTTTTTAATAACTTTATTGAGGTACAGTTTACACACAATACATTGTTCATATTTAAAGTATACTAAATACTGTGAGTTTTAATATATGCGTAGACCCACAAACCCAGCATCCCAATCAAAATACCAAATATATTATAATTCCCAGTGTTTTCTTGCACAGCTTTGCAATGCTTTCTTCTCCCTATGCTTTACTCACTATATATTAGTTTACATTTTCTAGAATTTTATAAAAATGGCATTATGCTTTTTTTTCTTGGTCTGGGTTATTTTACTCAGCATAATAATTTTGAGATTCATTCATGTCGTTGAACATATCAATAGCTTACTCCATTTAGTCATTTACTTATTTATGGCTGAATAGTATTCCACTACAAGAATATACCACAATTTAACTTTGCACTTCCTGATGGGCATTTGGGTTGTTTCCCGTCTTGTCTTTTATAACTAAATCTGTTAGGAATATTTGTCTACAAGTCTTTGTGTGGATGATATACTTTCATTTCCTCTTGGTGAAAATTTAGAAGTGGCCTTGCTGGGACATACTATCAGGACTTTTGACTGATGGAACAGCATAAGAGGTTGGAATACACACAGTAATGAATCTTTGAAGGAGGAGAGTTGGGGCACCTTTTGGTCCCTTCCCAGGGGATAAGTATATAGTTCAAAGGTACCTTAAATTTGCCAAGTTTTGAGTCTCAATTCTTGACCTTTTTCAAATGTGGTCCTTTGTCAGTATTCCTTTGTTCAGTAAATTGTACCACCATCTGTGAAGTAAATAATGGCTGCACATAACTAATCAATAATCAGCCATTTTGTCCAGATTTTCAAATGTGTTGGTATAAAGCTACCATGGTATTCTTTTGTAATTAAAAAAAAAATTCTCTCTGTTTTATAGCTAGTCCCATCACTATCATATTTGCCAAATATTGCTTATTTTATTGGTCTTTCTAAAGAACAAGCTTTTGGTTTTATTTGTCAAGTTTACTGCTTTTCTTCTCGATTTTTGACTTTTCTCTTGATTAATTTTGTCCTTCCACTCTTTGGGATTTACCTTGTTCTTTTTCTATGCCTACTGTCCATTTCCTGTAGCTTCAAGAGCCATTTTCAACAACTCAACGAGCTCTGCCGGCTGTGTCATGGCCACTTCATCATATGCCATTAAAACTTAATCTCATACACTGGGTGAAGACTGAGCAGTCTTATTTTGCTTTCAAAATTGTTCTATGGCCTTGGATCCTTCTTCTTCTCCTAAAATTAGCACTATCATCATGGAAAATTCTAGTGGGCCTAGAATTCTAGGCTTGCCTTTCCTGCAGTTTCATAATAGAAAAAACATTTCCACCCTTTTTTTGATGTTGATCGAAAATTTAGCAACACTTCTTTGCGCTATATTCAAATCCCAAAATATAAGCAAGCCTTCATGCACACAGGCTCACTGAAATGTCATAATCTTAAACTATGTATGACCTTGAACAATGACCTTTCCAAATACTCCACACTCTTCCTAGGTGTTCAGACTTTTTCATTCCTACATCTTTTACACATGGTCGATTTGTGTCATAAGTTCTTCCTCACTCCCACTTCCGAGTATATATCCAAAGGAAACATCATCATTATTTGAAGATATCTGTACTCCCATGTTCATTGTAGCATTATTCACAAGAGCCAGAGTATGGAAACAACCTAAGTGTCCATAGTAGATTAATGGATAAAGGAAATATGGTATATATATACAATGGAATATTATTCAACCTTAAAAAAGAAGAAAATCCTATCATTTAAGACAACATGGATAAAACTGGAGGACACTATGCTAACTGAAATAAGACAAAGACAAATGGTGCATGATGTCACTTATAATGTGGACTCTAAAAAAATAATGAAATAAATCAACTCTTCCCTCCCTGTACATTTTCCTCAGCAGAATCTAGCAGCCTCTACTATGAGTCTTATCTTTTTTTTCTTTTTATTGTTTGTACCAGATCACAACCCCAGGGAACCTATGTATTTACCGATGTATATCTAGATTATAGTTTACCATTGTTCTTTTTCTTTGCAATTCATTCCGTCCACTTCTGGCATCAGAACCTCATTTTTCCTTTGGAGAAGTCCTTGTGATTCAGGTAGGCTGTGTGTCTCCTCCCTAGGCAGTGTGACTTGGGACTGGCTAGACACAGTGTTTTATATATACTCTATATGTCTTAAGTACTTATTTCTCTGTTTTCCATCATTTTCCCTCCAAATTTCAGTGTAGTTATTTTTTAATTGACATTTGTAATACTTTCTTTTGTTTGACTAAGGTACTGTTCAACTGATCTTCTGAGTGCTTAATTTCAGCATTTTTAATTCTAGAAGTTTCTTTTGGTTGCATTTCACAGATAATTTTTGCTTAAATTGTACATGTTGTCCTTTTTTTAATACATTAATCATAATTTTAAATAATAGTTTCATTGAGATATAATTTACTTTCCATATTATTTAAAGTGTACAATTTAATGTGTTATGCATCTACCACCACAATCAATTTTAGAACTTTCATCCACCCCCCAAAAGAAAAAGAATCTATTATATGTCACTCACTCCCCCATTTCTCCAAACCCTAGGCAGCCACTAATATACTTTGTCTCTACAGATTTGTCTAGACTGGACATTGCATACAAATGGAATCATACAATTACTTAGCATGTTTTCAAGGTTCATCCATGTTGTAGCATGCATCAGTACTTGATTTCTTTTCATGGCTGAATAATATTCCATGGTGTAGATATTACTATGTTTCATTTATCCATTCACAGTAAATGGCCATTTGGGGTATTTCCACTTTGGGGCTCTTATGAATAATGCTGCTGTGGTTGGATTTACGTGCAAGTTTTGTATGCAGGTCTAGATTTGTTTTTTAAATTAACAGACTATTTTGGAGCAGTTTCTGGTTTACAGAAAAATTAAGCAGAAAGGACAGAATTCTCATACCTCCTTACCTCTCTACCCAGTTTCCCCTATTATTAACATCTTACATTAGCGTAATACATTTGTTATAGTTAATGAACCAATATTGATACATTATTACTAACTAATGTCCATGGTTTACTTGAGACTTCACTCTTTGTTTTGTACATTATATGATTTTTGACAAATGTGCAATAACCTGTATCCACCATTACAGAACCATACACAGGAGTTTCTCTGCCTTTAAAATTCCGGGCTTCACCCATCCTTTTCTCCCTCCCCACAACCTCTGGCAACCACTGATCTTTTGACTGTCTCCACACTTTTGCCTTTTCCTAAATTTCAAATACCTGCAATCATATAATATACATGTAGCCTTTGCAGATTGGCTTTTTTTCACTTAGCAATATGCATTTAAGCTTCTTCCATGTCTTTTCATGGCTACATAGCCTTTTCTCTTTATTGCTGAATGCTATTCCTTTGTACCGATATACCATAGTTTGTTTATCCATTCACCTATTGAAAAACATCTTGGTTGATTTCAGGTTTTGGCAATTATGAAAGAAACTGGTATAAACATCCATGTGCAGGTTTTTATGTGGCTGTAACTTTTCAGTTCCTATGGGTAAATACCAAAGAGCATGATTACTAGATCACTGTATGGTAAAAGTATGTTTAGTTTTGTAAGAGACTGCCAAGTATCCTCCTAGCAACAAATGAGAATCCCAGTTGTTCTGCATCATCAACAACTTTGGTATTTCAGTATTTGTATTTTAGACATTTGAATAGGTGTGTAGTGGTATCTCATTATTGTTCTAATTTAAAATTCCCTGATGACATGGAATGTGTAGCATCTTTTCATACGCTTATTTGCCATGTGTCTATTTTCTTTGTTTAATCATAGTTGTTTTGTTTTGTTTTTTAACCAAGGCCTACTAATTCTTGTCCTCCTGTGTCTATTTATATTGTCTTCTTTCTTTCTTTTTTGAGCTTTTGATCATTTAGTCTTTTTCCTGGTATGTCCAATTATTTTTTATATTAAAATGGGGCTTAACTTATTTTAGGAAACTATAAAAATACCTCCACATTCCGGATGTTGTTATCGTTCTCTTGAAAAGATTTACTTTTGCCCATGGCAGACAGTTACTATAGGGACTGGAAACCTTAGTCCATTCTCAGTTTGAGCTCATTCAAAGCCGTTTTTCAATCTGTGTGATGGTTGGTCTATTTCTGTCTTGTCCTTCCTCTACGGGTGTTGCCCTTTGGGATTACCATGTGAACGTTTGGATTCTCCCTGTTCCCAACTACCCTTGTATTTGTTAGGCTTTAAATGTAATGGTTCCCGCAGGCCTGTGAGACTAAGGATACGTGTAGCTTGTCATTCCATTAGTTGTTGCCTTTAGCTTGAGCTCTTGCCGTTTGGCTTCTGTGGTTAGAGTCTTCTGAACTCCTTGGCTTTTCAGCTCCTAGGCTGTATGAGTTGAATCAGAAAATGCCCCAAGGAGAAAAGCTGCACCAAATGTCAAGCTTGCGTCTCTGTTTCCCTTCTCTCCAGAACTTGGCCCACATGTCTCGGTGTCTCTCTAACATACGGATGCTGGCGAAGAGATGTTTACTTACTTTATCCAGGTTTTCTAAAATTTCTTTAGACTTCACCTGATCTTATGTTATTATTGAAGTATCATCTCAATTATCCCTAGAAAGAAAATTTGCAATTTTATGTTTTATTATTTTATTTTCTATGTTACCTCAGTTTCTGTAGAGACTTTTTACCTGATTGTTCAGTCTAGTTCCTGTGTTACCAGTAAGATGGAGATAGGTGGAGGCTAAGAATATTGGGGGGAAAATCACTGATGAATGATATGTCTCGTTCTTTTTGTTTTTCCTCTCCTTATTTACTCTGGCAGCCTACATTTGCCCTTCTTGATTTAACCCAGTTGCCCAAATATGCAACCCACTCTGGCAAAGACCTGACTTTACTCTCATAAATGTCTGCATGTTAGGATTAGCTAGATGATGAACACCATGCCAAAGTTCTTTGTGTGACCAGTCAGAATGGCCATCATTAAAAAATCTACGAACAATAAATGCTGGAGAGGGTGTGGAGAAAAGGGAACCCGCTTGCACTGTTGGTGGGAATGTACATTGATACAGCCACTATGGAGTGCAGTATGGAGGTTCCCTAAAAAACTAAAAATAGAACTACCGTACGAGCCAGCAATCCTACTGCCTGGCATATACCCTAAAAAAACCGTAATTCGAAAAGAGACATGTACCACCATGTTCATTGCAGCACTATTTACAATCGCCAGGACATGGAAGCAACCTAAGTGTCCACTGACAGATGAATGATAAAGAAGATTTGGCACATATGTACAATGGAATATTACTCAGCCATAAAAAGAAATGAAATTGAGTTATTTGCAGTGAGGTGGATGGACCTAGAGACTGTCACACAGAGTGAAATAAGTCAGAAAGAGAAAAACAAATACCGTATGCTAACACAGATATATGGAATCTAAAAAAAAAAAATTTTGTTCTGAAGAACCTAGGGGCAGGACAGGAATAAAGATGTAGAGAATGGACTTGAGGACACAGGGTGGGCGAAGGTTAAGCTGGGATGAAGTGACAGAGCGGCTTGGACATATATACACTATCAAATGTAAAATAGATACTAGTGGAAAGCAGCCACATAGCACAGGGTAATCAGCTCCGTGCTCTGTGACCACCTAGAGGGGTGGGGTAGGGAGGGTGGGAGGGAGGGAGATGCAAGAGGGAAGAGATATGGGGGTATATGTATATGTATAGCTGATTCACTTTGTTATAAGCAGAAGCTAACACAGCATTGTAAAGCAATTATACTCCAATAAAGATGTTAAAAAAGCCAAAAAGTTAGAGAGTAAAAAATTCAAAAGAATTGCCCACACTCCTCCAACAGACTCTCTAACATTTAGCAGAATAGAATTCACACTGAATCTGGTTTATGAGTAAAAGACAAGTCAACTTTAAAGTGGATCACAGATGACAACATTTCTTTTCCATGTGCCTGCTTTGGAGCCATATTTCTGCTGACCACTCAAAACCTTCCTCTTGAGTATTCTGTGATATATTAGAACCAGGAGTAAGGGATGTTAGTGCTGGAAGGGTCAGCCAGTGGTCTGTAATTTAATTCACATATCCTTTCTGCACCAGGCTCTTTAAGATCATTGAGTTAGCCTAAGAATTTTGAAGCTGTAGAATTCAAGACAGTACATTACAATATGCCAATATTACTATTCTCCTGCTCTGACATTCTCCACTGATGGACAGATGAAGGAGAAGGAAGGGCAGTCACCAGTAACTGAGAGCAAATAAAACTGGAATGTTATAATTCAGTATCATTTGAGTGACTGAATTGGCTGGCAGAGTGTTCTGCAGTTAAGGGTGAGGAAAGATTAATTCTGCGCATGACACCACTACTGTATTTATACAAGTCTACTGGGACAGTTGTTTGCCTTGAGTTGTTTTCTTCATTCATTTCAGTCAGACAGTTGTGTTGACTGATTTTCCTTTTTGATGTATGAAATGACTGTTTGACTGAATTTACCATTTAATTTCCACTAATGCACTGTAAAAACAATACATTAGTCAAATTGGATTGGCAGGTATGAAAATGTTTACCCCAGAACTAGACAGAAATATAATATTTCCTTCTACAGAAATGTAAGTCATATGCCCTGGATTTTGGGGAAATGTTCCAATTTTAACTATTTTGCCACGTTTCAAAAATGAAGGGTCACTGATCCCGTAGTAAAAATAAGAAGATCTGTGAAGTCCAGAAAAACATAGTTTTATGTGACTCTGACAATCACATAACACAAAAGAAAAAACTATTATGAGATAAATTTTACTGAGTTTCATACTTATCAAAACAAGTTTCATACTTGTTTCTATGTTAAACTTTTGAGTCTTTTTCTAGAAGTTCTTTAGGAACAAACACTTCAAATACATTCATAGAAAACCCTCTTTATTTATAATTTCATTCTTCCAGTATTTATAGTTATTACGACAGGCCATTTCTCCATGTCCCATCCCATGATTCTCTGCTCCTACTGAACATTTGGAAATTGGTGGCATGAGCAGGAAAGTGAAGACGTTTTTGAGATTACTGAATAATGCTGATTTTATAAAGACTGCTTTCTTCCATAGTTGACAAACTTATGATGGTACCGATGGTTGGATATTACTCTTAGAGATGAAAAAGGTCTTAAGGAATCTTCCATATTCCATTCACCAATCTGTGTTCTTGTTCAAAGCAAAATTAATTCCTTTCAAAATTAACATATTAGCTTAATAATAATTTTTAATCTTAAAATAATCTATCTGTGAGAATGGGAATTTTGGGTAGGAAAAAGTGACAGAAGATGGGACAAAAAGAGAATTCATAGAAAGACAAAACAGAATTTTTTAAATGGTGGGTACGAACTTCTGTTTCCAACTCTATCAGTTTACCTTAGGAAAACATACTAGAAAGACCAGATAAATCATAAGTAACATTTGACTGTGAGCGTTAGAAAGCTACTGAGGTAGCCATGGCCTAGAAAAGTAAAATAGAGAAAGAAACTCACTGAAGTGAGAACAATACTCTGCACATGCGTTCCTAGCCCAGTCATTTAGAAACTACTGATGAAGAGCAAAAGTCTGAGAAACCAAATGTGGCTCCTAAGAGGTAGAAAAGCCAGTAGATCTTAGGACAATGTCATAGGACTAAGGAAACCAGAGTTGGAATTGAGAAATAACAAGGCAGCTAGAATTTTAAGGACCGAAATCACAGAGAGAGTAAAGGTTCAGAGAATGGAGCTGGATTCAGCAACAGTGTTCCCTTGCAGTATTTTCCATGTATAATAGGTAGACAAGATGCTAAGAAGTCAAACAAAAGCTAACTGAAGTCAAAGCAAACACTTAGTTGGCTCATAATGCTGAAGAGACAAAATTGGGGTTCAGAACCTATGAAAGATTTGTGGCCCAATGGAAAACTAATGATATGAATTAGGACATTGGAAGTCTCTACATATGTGTGTATGTGTGTGTGCGTGTGTGTCTGTGTGTTAGGAAGGTTGATGCAACATCTACATTGAACCTTATAAAGAAGGAAAATGAGTATGAAGTTGGTCCAGTGACTGAGGTGATCTTCCCCTCTGCTCCCTACCTAAGAATAGGAAATTCTCTCCTCAAGAAAATACAGTTGACCCTTGAACAATGTAGGGGTTAGAGACGCTGACCCCCTGTGCAGTCAAAACTCCACATATAACTAACTTTATGGTCGGCCCTTCTTTTCTGTGGTTCTGAATCTGAGGATTCAACCAACCACAGATCATGTAGTACTGTATTACTTATTGAAAAAATATCCATGTATAAGTGGATCTGTGCAGTTCAAACCCAGGTTGTTCAAAGGGCAACTGTAATGTCATTCAGATTCTCTACAACTTGTCATATCCCAAGTCTGGTATTCACTTAAGAATCACCAAGAAAAGGAGAATTAGAATAAAAGACAAAACAGAATCAGAATCATAGATGACCTAAACATTAAAGTTCATACATATTTTGGTAAATATTATCAAGTTCAAGAAAATAGATGACAAGGTGGAGAATTTAACTTGATAACTAGAAACCATAAACTGATTGAAGTTGAACTGATAGAATTAAAAATTATATGGAATTTAAAACCCGGTAGTGGATTGGACACAGGTAAAGAGAGGTAAGTGGACTGGAAGATAGAGTAGTAACAATATTAAGACTAAAGCACGGGAAACAAAAAGAATAAAAAGTACACAAAAGCGCATTTGAGACATATGGGCCACAGTAAACATTTTTATCATGTGTGTAAACTGGAATCCAAAGAAAAAAGGAGAGAGAGATATGGATGAAAATAATATTTCAGAAATATTAACAGCTGAGAGTTCTCTAAAACTAAAAGGAATATATGGAGCCATAAATTCAATAAGCGCTAAAGAAATGCAACAAATACAAAGAAAACCACACCTAAGATCACCACAGTACAATTCATGAATAGCAAAGAAAACATGACATCTTAAAAGCAGCCCGAGGAAAAAGAGATTACTTTCAAAGGAACAATACTATTAAGATTACAGCTTACTTCTCAGCAAAACTGACTGGATACTAGAAAATAATGGAGTAACATTTTTAAGTGCTAAAGAAAAGAACTGCCCATTGGGAATTCTAGAGGCAGAGAAAATGTTGTTTGGAAGGAAAGATGAAATAAGGAAATTTGCAGACAAACAAAATTTAGAAAATATTTTCTCATCAGAACTGAATTAAATTATAAAGGGAGACCTGCAGGCAGAAGGAAGATTATCACAGATGAAAATAAGGACTTTATAAAGAATTATGTATAACAGAAAGGATAAATAAGTGGATAAACCTAAATAAAATCTAACAACACAAAAGGGTGATAATAAAATATATCAAAAATTAGAATGCATTAAAACAAATGGAAGAGGAAAAAGTAGTAAAAGAAATTTAAGATCTCAGCATTGCTTGAGAAGCAGTAAAAGACCTAATAAGTCATGGTACATGTGTAACTGCTACTTGTGTAAAAATAACAAGCTAATACAAGGGAAAATGGAATTTGATGAAATCTCGAAGAAAGAAGAGCAAAAGGAACATAACAAGGTGGGACAAATAGTGAACAAGGAGTAAACGGTCTATAAGAAGATACATTAACTGTAAATACTCAAATTAAAGGACAAGGATTATTGAAACAAACAAAAAACCTAATTCTATGCCACCTACAAGAGACAAGAGTCCGATTGAAAATGAAAGGATTCAAAAGTTATGTCATAACAACAATAAGTAAAATTGAAGAAGATTTTTTAAGGTTAACATAGATCTGAAAGCAAAAAGTATCACTGTTGATAAGGCAGGATAATAAAACCCACTGTTACTTTGCAAGGAATACATTATAAATCTAAACTTCAATGCAATATGTTAAGGGAAATTCCAAAAATCTAAGTAGAATTAGAAAAATCTAAATTACCTAGATCAGTAACATAGAACCACAACAGTAAATCAGCAGATTATAGAAGATCTGAATACCATCATTAAAAACTTTGGCCTAAATTTACATAAAACACTGCACCAACAATGATGGAATATATATATTATGCAGAAATTTTTAGGTGCACACGGCACATTTATAAAATTGACTATATTCTGGTTATAAAACAAGACTCCGAATAAGCAAGAAATTTAAAATTATATAACCAATACTTTACCAAATAGTTGGATATTAAAAACATACTTCTGATCATTATGTAGGTCAAAGATAAAGTCGCGATGGGAATTAGAATTTTATTAATTGAATGATAATGAAAATATGCCATAACAAAACCTGTGGGTTGCAAATAAAGCTGTGGTCACAGAGAAGTTTATGTATTCAAATTATACTCTCTAAATGTAAAAGGGAAAGGAATAAAGCAACTAGACGAGAACTTATCACCCTGAGGTAGGCAGCTCCTGAACTGTACCTGGTGGGGAAGGCAGGGCAGAACTTCAGGAGGCCAGCTGAGAGCACGGTGAACACCATGTCAAGAGCAGTCTCCAAGAAAGAGAATTTAATGTACAAAGGGGTGACTAAAATATATTTAAGAGCTAGCACCCTGACCCCTCTTAAGGATGACTTACGTTGCTGGGGAAAAAATAAGAAGTGCTTGATGTAGAAGGTGAATAGCTTTATAATTCCCAGGAGAATCTTGGTACCAGGACCACACAATGAAGAACTTGGAGTCCCCATGGCTAATCCAGCAGAGAGAAAAGGAGAAACAGAGATGCGAGAGAAAATAAATGGAACTCTTGGTGCAATTTGGTGCTGCTGCAGGCCCAAGTCCAGGTATGTGCTCTCTATCTCCACATCTTAAATAAAAGCCACCATGTTCCTCAGTCTTTCAGGTACTTAGAATTTCTCTTTAGAACCTGAAAATGGGGTCAGGTTTGCTGCATGCATCGCTACAGTACAAAATAGAGGCAGGATGTTTGAAATAGTTCTCCATCTGGCAGAGGAGGCCTTGAAGCTGTGAGCCACTCACTGCAAACCAGCAGGACATGGATTCTTGAGCAGATCTGAAGCTACTGGGAGGCCTTTAAGGAGTTAAATCCCATAGTAAATACTGTACCTTCAATGGCCCCTTCTCCCTCTCTGTCCAGTCTTCCTCCACTTCCGTGGGGGCCCAAAGGGGTTAAATGAGCACTCTTTGACTTGTACTTGGTGGTCCCAGAACTTGACGTGGGCTTGGAGACCTCCATGAAATGTCTGCCTTCCATCTACTGGCTTCGGTTTCTTGGGCTCTCTGCTCCAGGCTAATCCCTTCAACCTGCTTTTTCCATTTCTGCCAATAATCCCCCTCTCCAGACCTTCCTAATGCTCTTCTGGGGCAGGAGGAGACTTACTGAGGGCAATGTTTATTTCTAGAGGGAGAGGTGACCACATGACTTCACACTGGTCGTCCCCTTGATTATTCAGTTTCTGTCTAGATTAGTCGTGGGTGTTTGTGCACCCCCGCCTCACCCCCAGGAGGCTGTAGAACACTGTCCTTATCTCAGCACTGAACCTCTCTCTAGCCTCCTTTCCTCTCTCTCCTTACCCATCTTTACCCACAGACTCGCAGGCTTTCTGGACCTCTGAGGAAGATAAGCACTTCACAGAACCTCTGCTACAGAACCAAACATATTGAAATGATTCTTTACGAAGATACTGAAACAAAACAAAAAGAATACATGACGATTGTTTCTCCTGAGGGTTCAGTTACCTAGGGGGCCTTTAGCAAACTTTGATAAATCTAACCTTTCCTTCCTTGGCAATAGTAGATCACACTGTGAGGAAAACAAGTTAGAGAATGGAAAAATAATATTTGGATTTCAACGAAATAATAAAGATATGGAGAGTATCTTTGACTTTTGCAAGGTGTGAAGAGAGTTTACATTTTGATTATTTGATGGCAGGAATCCCTTTTAAAACAGGGCCAGTCTGCATGATGCATTTAAAAATCGACCTTTTCAAATATAGCCATAACCCCCACAAGATTTCTTGATTTCTCTGGGGTCAGATAAACCATCACATTTCACAGTGGTGCCCTGTATATGAAAGTGATAAACATAACCTGGAAGCACAGCAGTGGCTAAAAATATGGAGCTGGAAGCCATTCGTTGAAATGATTTTTTGCTTTTAATTCATTGCATAAAATGCTAATGTCCAAATTCAGGCAGGTTGATCTTACCAACCATCAAGAGCTTCAACCCTGCTAACAGCTAAGTATGCACTTTTAAACCCTACTTTGACTGCTCCAGAAACTTACTGGGTTTCTTTAATGCCTCTGTTACTATTTCCTTTGTGTCATTTTGTTTTTCTTTAAACACATAGCTGTGTGACCTTGGGGAAGTTATATTATTTCCTTGAGACTTGGTTGCCTTCTCTGTGCATATCTGGGTATAATTTTAGTATTGCTCAATAGAATTTTTGGTGATAATGAAAATATTCTATATCTGTACCATGCATTGCAGTATTCAGTAGCTACATGGAGCTAATAAACATCTTTGAAATATGGCAAATGCAACTGAGGAACTGATTTTTTAATCTTATTTTTAAATTTGTTTAAATATAAATAATGCCATGTGGCTAGCATCTGTTGACAGTACAGATCTACATAATATTTTAAGGACACTCTCCACTCAAAAACTCTACCATTCATTAACTCAACCTAAATATTTTTGCCCTCTGACAAACAGAAAATAATTTATGCTTCCCTTGAAATTATCTGTCAAGACCTTTGTCAGTTTGGGGACATTATATTCTTAAAATTGACTTTGCTTTATGAAACTTTAATAATGTTGGAGTTTCCTGCCCTTGGTACCACCTTTGTGATGATGAGAAATATTGTGGATGATCAAGGACCATTTCAAGAAATCATGGAGAGAAACCTCCTTCTGGGTTTAATTCCATTATGAGGATGTCAAAATGCTAAATTACTTAAAACCCATACCGTTTTTATGCTAAGTTATATTCTACATGTAGCTGGAAAAATGTTAAAAAGATTTTTAAAGAACTGCGCATCTGTTTTTGAAGCGGATTTGGCTGTTCAAGACTTGCTAGCACTTTATCCATCTCACTACTATTTCACTTAGTAAACAAATGCAGTTGCCATAATTGCTGCATATGTGTCTGTGTTCCCTTCTAGGTTATATGTTTTTGAAGTTAGAAACAATATTTATATCACAGCCCCTATGTATAGCACAATATCCATTGCTAATTCAGATTGTGTTTTAAGATATGAGACAAAATTTAAGACTTTTATTATAGTCATAAACATCTAGCAAACCAACCAGAAAATAAAAGCTAATTTTCAGTTGGTTGGCCGAGAGCAGAAAAGCGAAGAATACCTAGTGCAAAACCATATCTCTAATAACTACTGTTGGATTTAGAGCACACACATGCTAAACTTATTTTAAAATATCTTCTTATCAAAGATTTGAGGTTGGACCTGAAAAGATATCAGAAGTGAAAATAGTTATGTGGTCTGACCAGCGTGCATCACAGAAAGTAAGTGTATACTATATATAAAGTAGATAAATTACGATTTCCTACTGTATAGCACAGGCAACTATATTCAATACCTTGTAATAACCTATAATGGAAAAGGATCTGAAAAAGAAAGATATATATCTGAATCACTTGGCTGTACACCTGAAACAAAACATTGTCAATCAACTAGACTTCAAGTAAAACAAAACAAAACAAAAAAGTAAGTGTAAAGGGAAGTATAGTTTTATAAATTCACCTCTGATATCCAATGGCCCAACTGAAAGACAACAGAAAGTACAACTTTCTAGGAGACAGGACATGGCCAGCAAACTAGGCCGTCACCCTCGGTAACGGTCATACCTGCCAAGAAATATACAGACTAGCCTGCATTCATGAATACATAGGAATTCTCCATTTATCTGGCATTATTAGGCAATGAGGTATTGTATGTTAGGATAAGTTTTTTTTAAATGACAAATTTAAGAGGAGTTATTTTAACCTTCACTGGGTAATTTTTTTCTAAAATTAAGAAATGTATCTACTGGTGTATCTAATGTTTCCTTGATAACTGGGGGTCATCAGTTCCATCAACGTTTGCATGAATAATGCGAATGGAAACAAGACTGGCATGCTTACTGAAACTGAAAATGACATGGCACTGGCTGGAGTAACTGATGAGAGAGCAAGAAAAAAACAAAACTGAAAACAAACCGTGATCAAGAAACAATCAGTCAAGTTCTGACTTTCTGTACTTAGTTTCAAAAAGAGATACCACAAATCCCAGCGAGAGACTCCAGCATTATTAGCTGTCTTTCTCCTTTGTTTCCACCTTCCTTTCCTTTTCCTTCTACCCTAGATTGTTCCAGGAAGTGTTTATAGCTCCTTACAAAACAAATTCTAACACTTGCTTTCTCTCACACAAACTTCACAATATGTCCATGTGATAAATGGTGTGGAGGTAAAAGACAATTCATCACAGGCACATCTCCTATGAAAATAAAATTAGAAACTAGCTTCTAAACATGCAGAGAGAAGGGCGTGGTGTAAGGCAGTAATTTCCTTGCGAATTCCTCTCCATTTCTAATAGACGTTCTTCTTTACCAAGATCCCTTTTTATTGGTGTCCTATTCCAGACTGCTCCACTCCGCTCATCCTCATCCTGTAAAATACATTCACACTCTTTTGTGACCCTACTTATTTGCCCATTAAATAATCAATCATAGAACTGTCGGAATTAAATACAGAGTGAAATTAAAATACTGGAGTCACTTGGAGGGTTTAGCAGCTCCACCAGAAAATACTAGGCATGGATTTAAAAGAGGCTGCATGGGACTTGCTCTTGTCCAAGTTCTTTCTCAAGAAGTATCTGAAATAAGCCTAAATTCAGAGTTAATCAGACTGGCCTGCTTTCTCAGGTGGACTGGAATTCATTGCTCTTTCCCCTCAACTCCCTGATGTCAGTGGCACTTTCTGGAGATGAGGTGGACTTCTCTGCCTACTGCAGAAGCTCAGTTCCCCCAGGACCCACTCCCCATCTGAATCCCACACTGGAGGCCAGATGCCAGCCTTCCCAGAACATTCGTGGTCTCCTTTCAGTTTTTGACCTGCTCAGATTGAGTCCCTGTAGACTCTTCCTCAGCCTGAAACCTGATCTTCAACCCCTTTCCCTGACCTCGATGGTTACCTTCCTACTTTAGGCCTCAGGTGCTTTAGCTATAAATTGATATATTTGCCCTTAATTCTAAAGTCTTCTTTCTAAAGCTCTACAATGTGGTGGCTCCTTGAAAATGTTTCTCTTTGCTGGTTTTAATTTTGTAGAGAATTAAAACCACAGCTACTCTAAAAGACAGTAAGTTACATTGGATAAGGAAAGTGTGCTTTTGTAGTTAGATTAACAGGGATGGAAGACAACTTAGTATGTTTTAAGATACTCATGATCCATTCTCGTGATAGTCAGGGGAAGAAGGGGAAGAGAGTTAATAAAATACCGAACGATTGTGACAAATTAAGTTCAGCAAGATGTAGCTGATTAGTTACTACCTGAATAAGCCACACAAATCCAATTCAAGTTGTTCTTTATTTTTCTAAGAAGGGATCCCAGTGAACTGAGTCCCATGTTCAGTAACTCCACGTTCAATGGCTTAGTCTTTAAAAACTGTTATGTTACTGGAAGAAGAAATATTGCCTATCAGTCCTAATTGATGTTTAGTTGGTCATTGTGAGTATGCCGACTGGGTCCATTCTTTACGACACATATGTAACTCCAGAGCTTCTTATGCCCCAGAGAGGAGACATACTCTTGTGTGTCTAGGACAAGGGAAACATGTGTTGTTATTCAGGAGCTGGAAGCTACAGCATGACAGGAAAGAATTGAAAAACCCTGGTCTTGGGCTACACATCACTTTACCTTGTTCGAATCTTGTTTCTGTGGCTTGCTTCATTGGAGTGTTTTCTCTCTCCTGGGACTGACATTGTGTGTTATATATCAGGCATGTAACATGTAGAAGTTTCAGAACCCAGAATCATATAGATCAATAAAAATTTATATATTGTAGTTTAAAATCTATTTAAAATAACACTGGGCATAATTCATATATTCCAAAAGTAGTTTGACCCTCTGCTCATGAGATTCTTTTTATGGTATGTCAAAGCAAATTTGGACTTCCATCCCCAGTAAACTTTGAGGTTGGAGGACACAAAAGCTTTTGCTCAGACCTAAATTCTGTCTGAAAAAAAATGGTTACTTTTATAAGCCCTTTCTAACCTCTCCAGGAGCAGAAATGATTTACAGCTATGGCATTGAACCATAATTTCTTGATCTCATTTGAGAAGAGTTCAGTAAGAAACAGTGTCTTGATTTTTGTTTGTTGGTTCCCTGTTTTCTTGTCTTGCTTACCAACAATCCACTGTAATACATGAGTGTGTATGGCAGCAGGCTGAGTGTTCCCTGGAGCTCATTAAATGAACGTTTTTTCCTAAAATGACTTTTGTCTCCTTGGTTTCAGCCCCTCTTCTTTCCTCTGCCCTTTACTATAACCAGAGCTCAGCAAAAGCTGACTGGCTTTGTGCAGACCCTACTTAGTGTAGTCTTTTCTTCATTATTTTATTCATGGCCCCTCCATTTCATTGTTTGCCTTCTCGAAATGTGTTGAAATCTTTCTGTGGTTGATGACTTCCACAATGTCTTGGCTTTTATTGGTTGATTAATTTTGGTATTTCTACAGTTTTATTTAAACATGGTTTCAGGAGGACCAGAAAGTAAGTATATTTCCTAGTCTGACATCTTGAGCTGAAAATCCCTGTGGATTTTAGCATCCAATGTTCCCATGGGAAAAAAACCCAACGTTGGCATTAATAGATGTACACTCAAGATTTCAGCTTTTCTTGAGCAATTACTATGGATTTAATATGTGGTCATTTCTAATGGGAAAATAATAACTATCTCCTGGCGTTGATTTGAGGATTAAATTAGATAATGGAGAAGAAAATGCTTTGTAAGGTTTAAAAATCTATAAAAATGTTTTTTGTTATTATTTGATTTGTTGCTATTTCATCTTTAGCTGACAGTTGTTTATGACCTTGCTTATGTGAGAAAATGCCTTCTGGTTTATTGTTTTGAAAGCCAGATTATATTTTTCAATAGCTCAATGGAAATGGCATCATTTGTGAAGTTTAAGGGTGAAGGCATAAATGTTTCTTGACATTTGAATCAACTATTGGTCTTCTGGGGCTTGTCCTTATTCTCCTGCAGTCTCTAATCAACATGGCATCCAGAGAGATCCTGTTAAAACATAAGTCAGATCATGTCACTCAAGTCTCTTCAATGGCTTCTTCACAGGAAAAGCGAAGTCCTCAAAGTGCCTCCACAGCCCTAGAAATCTGGGCTTCTGTTTCCTGACTGTTTCCTTCTCGTCTCCACTTTGCTCCCTCTGTTTTCCACACACTGACATCCTTTCTGCTCCTTGGATACTCCAAGCCCACTCTTGCCTCATTGCCTTTCCATCTGACTGTTCCCTCTGCTTGTACTATTCACTTCCCAGATATGCACCTTGCTCCCTCTCACAACCTTAGGTTCCCTCTTAAATTTTATCGTCTGCAGAAAGCCCTCAGCGATCACTTAGTTTCAGATCACAGCCTCCTCCTACCAGCTAACAATCTCCATCTCCCTTCCGTTCTTGCTGTTTTTCTCCAGCACTTACCTGATATACTAGTTATTCTACCCATTCATTTATTCAATTTTTATTTACGTATTTACACTTACGATTTTATATTTGCTTCTTTACTTTTGTCTCTCCCCTCAGCTCGAGAGAGGCTATATTCATCTGTGTTAATTACTGCTCTGTTTCCTGAACATGCCTATAAAACATACTGAAGAAGGGTGCCTGAAATTTGGTAAGGGATACATCAATTTTCTTGGCTGAATGAAGAAATATGTTCATAAATTAATGAACAAATCTCTGGGGTTTCTGAATTAAGGACTAATGGAAAGAGGAAGGCAAATGGTTGGGACAGGGTACTACAAGAAGTAGTATTTGGAATACTCTGAGCTATCCAAACAGATAACATTTTGTTCATTTAAATAGTTTTAATGAGAGAGCTGGGAACTAGGGACACACAACATCAGGGTTTTATAATGCATTCCGTAGAGTTCTTTTTAAGTGTGTTCAAATATCATTGAAAATATATGCATGCATATAAATCTCTGTTACTTTATTTAGTGCTTTACAAGAGCCCCTCAAGTATGGGGTAGTAGCAACTATCAGTATCCTTCCTTTATGATGAGCTTAATTTACTCAAAATTACATCAAAATTTATTAGTAAGTGTGAAACTAGACTTAGTTATTTAGTAGACCCTCCCTAGAAACCTATGACGTTAATAAAACCAACAAAAATGTGTTCAGTTTCCAATGATACACACACTACAGACTCAATTATGTGTCATCCATTTTAATGAAGGGAAGAAGTGATTTAACAAACAGAGCAAACGGAATATGAAGTTTTGTCCTCCATTAATATTAGTAATGGATAAAGTGGGCTCCAATGCCTTCAAGGTAGCTTGAGACCATCATCTGTGTGTCATGGGCAGGGGGATGCTCGGCCAAGATGTCTTTCTCTGTCACTGAGAAAAATTTCCATAATATATAATGATACCCACTGAAACTGATATGGGGCATTTGGGTAATAAGGAATCCATTAGCATATTTTTCCGGCAGCCTTGACTACAAAATGAAGACAGTAGATTTGGACACTTTCACTTTCATCTCTGCAGCTTCCCATATACCATTTTCCCACCTCTGTTTTATGTTTGGAAAGACTTTTAGAAATTGAAAGTCAAGTTAAAAAGTGAGTGACAACTTAAATGATATATGGAATATTTTGCTGACTTACAAGAGCATGCAGAATTAAATATGACCCAGTTCAAATGTTAATTTTATTTTAATGTGTATATTGGGGTGGAGTCTTAAAGGTGCCAGAAAACAAGCATTCACCCATCCTGTTTGGAACTGCAGCACACCTTCAGTTACCAGTTCTGTTCATTCCACAGAATCATCTTGGGAAAACATACTATTATGTACCTGGTATATAAATTAGTTTGAAGAATTTCCCAAATACCTGTTAATATGTAGTTCTCCAATTCCAATCTTGCCACGTCCTGTACCAGTGACACAGCACATAGGAGTTTTATTTCTCTTTCTTTCTCTGGGTTGTTGAGAACCCAACGAAAGAACAATGGAATGGCATCAAAGAGATCAGGGTTCTTGACTCAGATTTACCATAAAATAACAGTGTCCTCTTGGGAAAATTATAGTTTTTCTAGGTCCCTTTCCTTTTCTTTACTTTGACAGAGCTGCACTAGATGACCCCAAATAATACAGCACTCTTTCAGTAGTAGCTTAGATGTTATTGGTATTCTGAAACAAATGAAGACAGTGACACAGGAAACTGTGCAACATCTCTGTAATTATGTTTTCTTAGAGTTGCCTCCATTTTACAGATGATAAGATGGCTGAGCACAGAAGTAGATGTTTTGACCAGAGGTTCCAGAGTAGATGGAACTGAACCACAAGTTTCCTTCTTTCCTGAAGCTCATTTAGCGAAAACATAGACTTCTGAATATTAAGCTGTAAAGCATATTATCAGTATGCTTTAAAAGAAGCGGTTCTTCTAAGATTTCTAATTAATAGCAGGCAGTTTTGAAATTCTTAGAAGATCATCTAATTTTGTGAGATTTACAGCTCTATTTTCCTGTCAAGCAAGTTGTATTAGTGCCAGACAATCATCTGAGCTTCTGGATGCTTCTCTGAACCTCTTGAATTTTTCTTCTTGCTATCTGAAATTCATGCCCGATAAGCCTTTTTGTAGAGAGTATGTACAGACTTGTCTATTTTCATATAAGAAAGCGATGCAGTGAGCCAGGTCGGGGGTTAAGCCCTCATTCTCAGAGTGGTATTGAGCTCCTGGTGAAATATAATCATCATTTCCTCAGAATCGAAAAGCAGTTATCTCAGGTGTATAATCCCATTAACTAGTTATACATTTACGTATGATACATGGATTCATTGTACCTACGAGGTGTGTTCTCTTTGGGAAGTACAAAGCTCTTAGAGACATAGGTTGTTCATTTTTTTTGTTTTCCCACAAATACTGTGACCCTTTGAGCAGGAAGGTCTATATTTTACTAACATCTAGAACAAGCAGCTAACACAGTGTCTAAGATGTAGTCAGTAAATATGAAATAGATAAATGAACACATTTTTAAGGAAGGGCCAGGACACGAACAAATAGAAAATTTTCATTTTCAGTCACAAAGCCACAACAGACATAAAAATGATACAGACAACAAGTGCTACAATCATTCAAAGAAGGCATAGAATTGATACAACAAGGATCTCCTCTATGGCACAGGGAACTATACTCAATATTTTGTAATAACTTATAAGGGAAAAGAATCTGAAAACGGAACCACTGTGCTGTACACCTGAAACTGACACGACATTGTAAATCAACTATACTTCAATTAAAATCAAACAAACAGACAACAACAACAAAAAAAACCCAAAGAGGTCATAGAAGTTCTTATGAGATTCCAGAAGAGAAGAGAAGCCAAATGAGGACGGGAGAGAAGGCTTTTGAATCAGTTCAGAGGGGAAGTCACAGAGGAACTAGTCTTTGACCTGAACTTGAGATTATGATGAATTAATCTGAATTAATTAAGGTTGCAACACAGGGATATTACAGGTGAAGGTAATTACATAAACTTACTGTACTGAAACTTGCAGAGGTTATGAGTGTTGTTCAAGATCCCAAAGCAAGTGCATTGTGGAATCAGAATTTTAAGTGAGCCCTAATGAACTAAAAACAAACGAACACAGAAACAGGCCCTTCCTGTGACACCACGTTGCCTTTGAAGTCGTTTTTTTGGTGGGTTGGTAGAAACTGGTTCCAGTGTTTCTTGCAGGAATGACTAGTTCTGTCCCCCCGCGGCCCCCCAGCCCCGAGTTGATCCTCAAAGTTTTTTTTAGAATGGACTTGCTAAAACGCAGACATGCGAGTATTCATGACGTCTGTGTCCAATCATTTCTCCTGCCATTGCCTAGTTCACTTCTGGATTATATGAACAATTCACTGTCTTCATTTATGCTTTTCCCTCCTCCAAGAATTCCTTTCTTCCTATGGGGCACCTGGGAAACCCACTTCATTTTTCAAAACTCAATTTACATGTTATGTCTTTTGTGCAGTCTTCTTTTGAGTGTTGTGATCACACGCTCCTTTCTGCTACCCTTGCACTTCTGCATGCCTGATTGCTGCACTCGCTACACTGTATTGTGATTGTATTTTTTACGTATCTCTGTGTTCTCCTGGGCAACGTTCCTTGGGGCCAGGGACTACCTTTATTCATCTATTGATGTTGCCTTAGCATGTTAATTGTTGTGAAGTAGTTAGTTGTAAAAATGAGATTTGAATAAATAAACAATTGTTATGTACATATTACTTATTATCACTTTACAGATATAACAGGAAAAAGTATTAATGTTGGTGCTGACAGTTCACTTCTAGTAAATGGTGGTGGTACTTGACTCTACTTATAATATTTTTCCCACTATTTTATATCTTTCTACCTGATAGCTCTTCTTTATTTCCATCTATGTTTCTTTATTACTAAAGTAAGAAAAACAGGTATGAGGGTAGGGCTAGGCCATATGTGGCTGGAATAGTAAAGAAATTGTGTGGGGTTTTCGTGAGAAAATCCTGAAGCATACAGGTCTGCATGTTGCCTTTGAGGTATATGGAGGGGTCTGCTTCTAAAGAGTTGTATTAGCAACTAATCAAGATGTTTTTGCACAAGGCTCCTGATTAGCTGTTGGTATACTAAGAGTGAATCAGAGTTAGCATAGTTTCTGATTTCTTTTACATTGTCAATGTGGATGATCATTTTTTACTCCTGGGGGTGGTGGTGGTGAGGAGTGAGGGAATGTTCCTTTCCTGCTGCTGATGTTTCAGTCCTGTCAAGAGAGCTCTTAGGGTCATTTCAGCCCTGCTTCTTTACTGACTCTGCCCCAGGGTGATCAAGTGACTTATAGAAAGCTTGAAAAGAATTAAGTGAGCATGCTTGCCTTGACTAATTCTGTTCTCTCCCTTGAGAGTGTGAGTGAGTGTCTTCTGTTTCTCTCATTCTGTGTATTGCTAGTTAGTAAATCTGCCCAATTCTGGGGTTCTGTTATGTGATCATTTCGTTGAAACTGGATTCTCAAGCTAGGGCTATCAAGAGTAACAGGAATATTTGGCCCTCCATCTTTTCGCTTTTATCTTGTTTCCTAATTTATTCCAAACCAAATAGAATTAAGGCATTGTACTTGCTGGAAGGTAATTAAAAGACCCTAACACTTGGTGCATTACCTGGGAACACTGAGAAATAAAAAGAAAGGAGCAGACATTTTAGAGAGCAAACTGTCCTTGTGGAAGATATTTTGTTACTGCCAAGGAAGTAGCCTAGTGCCTTGGTTTTTAATGTATGGTGGGATGTTGAGACCTTTGACTGTTTGAAAATATTTAGGTTTGTGCAGTAAACTGCTGAAGCCTAGAAAAGGTTTAGTGCATGCTGTATAAGTGTCCCGTGCTTGCTGGGAGACTAATAAACTTGGAGGCTTAACACAAGAGAAATTTACTATCTCACAGTTGTAGAGGCCAGAAGTGTGATATCAAGGTGTCAGCAAGGCTGCTCTCCCTACAGATGATCTAGGGGAGATTCTATCCCTTGCCTTTTTCAGCTTCTGATGGTTGCCATCTTCCTTGGCTTGAAGCCACATCACTCAGTTTTTGTCTCTGTCTTCACATCACCCCCTTTCTGTATCTTCTCTTTTGTCTGTCTCAAATGTCCCTCTGCCTTTCTTGTATAATAAGGACAATTGTCATTATATTTAGGACACATCCAGATAATATAGGATGGAAATCCCATCTCAAGATCCTTAATGGCATTTGCAAAAATTTTTTTTTTCAAATGAGGTAACAGTCAAGGATTAGGACATGGATATATCCTTTTGGGGGCCACCATCCAACCAGCCGTAAGACACTTTGATTTTGGCTGATGGCTGCAGCTTATGGTGTGGGAGAGTGGCGGTTTCTTTCGAGCCACTTAAGTAAAGGTCTGATATAAAGAAAAGGGGCGTTAGGGAGTTGCAGGTGACTGAGCAATACCTGGAGCGGAATGAATAAGGCACCTGAAGGGTCTTTAGTATACAGAGACCTTTACCTGGCACTTGACTTGAGAGTGTGCAGGAGTTTACAGGGCAGGAAAGTCTCAGGCAGCTGTCCACCTTGCCTTACTCTTCAGGTACAGTTTTTCCCAAGCAGGCTTGACTGAGAAAAAGACTCAGTTGTAAGGAAAACATGTCTTGTAGAACTTGTCAGCATTGACACATATGGACTACCGTAGGCTGAAGTGACTCCCTTTACATGTGGACCCAAGCTGACACTGGATTTGTCAATTATGCTGGAGAAAGAAATGTTCTCTTAAAGGCAGCCGCCTTTGGTCTATGCAGTTCCATAGCAGGAGGCAGTGAAAATGGCCCTGGCGGCATAGGACTGTCAAATCTACGCATCAGAACTGGATGTGTAATGTCACTTGACAGAACCCGTAATCAGTTCAGTACTGCAGTGTGAACCACAAGGTCATCAAAGAGGAAGGATAACTCAAGAGTCCATGTGTGACAGATGCTCAGGGCTGTGCACTGCACGTGGCAAATTCATAGTGACAAATCAACGTCAGGCTTCAAAGATTCCTCCTGGTTCGAAGTTCGCAGGTCAGAAATTTCAGTTAAATGGCATAGACTAATGGACATCCTAGTGAGGCTAAAATGAAAGAGACTTTATCTTTCTCTCAAATGCCATTCAGTTTCTGCTTTGTTCTTTAGTCAAATTCTGTACTGGATTCTGGGAACAAAAATGTGCCTAGTTTCTGTCTTCTAGGAGTGGGGCATTGGCTTGCTTTTGAGATTGTTTTTAAATTTTGGGGATAGTGCTGTAAAATCAAATTGTATCTTAGTAACTCTTTAGACTCTTTAAAACACGGTTCATGAGAAGCTTGATAAACTGATAAAACAGCCAAGGCCCTGAGAGACCCACACCCGTGTCAGTGACAGAAGACCAAGCTACAGATACTGAAGGAGCCCTCAGTCCCGTTCAGGAAATGAAAGCCCTGTGACTGAGAATGAACCAAATGTACAGCTGGGAGGATGGTTTATGGACATTTAGGACTTTGGATTTTTAACCCACAGTAACAAGGAAACTTGATTTCAAAATTGGGCTTTAATACTTTGGGACCTTAATTCATAAGAGCGTTTAATGTGTGCCCTTTTAATTTCTCTGTGAAGAATTTGATACTGGCAGAGGTGTACTTTCAAATTTGCAACATTTCTATGATTTCTGAATTGTATTACTGGATGCTTTTATGTATTTAATCTTAGTTTGTCACTTAACCTCATCAACTTTCTATGGTTAGCTGTGCTGTGGATGGCTGGTAGAACAAAAAGTTGTTTCTGATCATTGGATATGAGTAGCCCTGGATTTAATTTAAATTAAAGCAATTTCTCACCCATATCAGAGACTTCTGGGATGAAACTCTAAGTTGTCCACCAGCAGTTCCCAGAGGCCACTCAAATGAGTAGCCCCGTAAAAGTGCGAGCAGGACTGTCCTGATAAAGGTCTTTTCTTTGTCCTGAAGGGAGAGCCATATTCCGTTAATTACAGGCTTAAAGGCATAGTTGAGTGTGTTAAGAGATTGAAAAAAACAGGGAAACATTAGTGAAACAGGGAAGCATTAGTGACAATTTCCCTTCTCGTTCCTAATGGTACCAGCATGTGAAGGGAATTTGAGTAGTATAACTTTTAACCTCCCTGCTCTTATATTCACTGACACTGGCTAGGTGAGGTGACCTACTTGACTGGCAAAGTTGGGAAGAATAACTGGCCATGCTTTGCTAAGCTCTTCTTTCCTTCATCTTGGGAGTGAGTCTGGTGATAGAGAGACAAAAGTTCTCTGCTCCATTGTGGACATGCCCCTTTCACATGGGTTTGCCTGGAACCAACTTGCTGCAATGAAGTGTTGGTAAGTCTGGATAATTCTAGAATTCACTTGACAGACTCACTTGGCTGTCTCATGAAACCCCATTTTCCAACATGGGCTCTAAAAGTAAAAAGTGACATAATGTGTGGGCTCCAGTGCAAAATGAAAATATAGTGCCTCTTGTTCAGACTGCAAAGAAAAAGTGTTGTTGAAAGTATTTGCACTGGGGTACGTAGTGTCCTCCCCAAATTCATGTTCACCTGGAACCTGTGAATGTGCCCAACTAAATTCTTTTTTCAGATAGAATCGAGATAAGATGACATCATACTAGATTAGGGTGAGCCCTAAATGGGTTCTATGGGTTGTTCTCTCTTCTCTTTTTCATATATGTCATCTTTTTCAGCAGAAGTGTTTGGCTAATATTGGGAAGTAACACGAGTAAGAAAGGATATGATAAGATTCCTTGGACATTCTTGTTTTTTAGAAAACAACTGCTTTCTTTCTGTGTTAGAAGTAAGTTCAGATTCAAATGGAAAGCATGGCCTCCTGGAGCTGTTAACACCTTCACTTAGTCTTGGATGTGAGCAGTAGCACAGAATTCTGGTGGAACTCAGTAAGACTCCAAATGGGTACCAAATAAGCGTGTCATGGAAAGCACACCATAAGCAGGGTGAAAACTAGTTGTGAATGGGGCAGCAGGAATGGTGGCAGACACACATATTGCACATGTCTCCTCTGATCATGCGTATATTTTATTGTCCTATAAATTTTACTTACAGAACGTAAGTTCAAAGATAGAATCATTAAGAATTTCAAGACAGCAATAGCAGAGCATGAAACCAAGCAAGCGTGGGGCCCTTCTGAGCATGGTTCATGCGGGACTTGATCGACTGGTAAAAGAGCCAAGGCTCTGGGATACCCACACCATGTCAGTGACAGAAGTCCAAGCTACAGATATTGAAGCAGCCCTCACTGCCACTCAGGCACAGAAAGGCCTGTCACTGAGAATGAACCAAAATGTAAATTTAGGAGGATAATTTATGGACTTTTAGGACTTTGGATTTATAACCCACAATAACAAGAAAACTTCATTTCAAAAGAGAGTGTGAGGTCTTCATGTTTGCTTTGGTTGTTGAGGGTCCTTTGTGGTTACATGTCAATTTTGGAGTCGTTTCTTCTACTTCTGTAAAAATAGGGGATTTTGATAGGCATTGCTTTAAATCTGTAGGTAGCTTTGTGTAATATGGACATTTTAACAGTAGTTCATGAGCGTGGGATGTCTTCCCATTTATTTATGTTTTCCTTAGTTTCTTTCAATAATGCTGTAGTTTTCAGTGTACAATCTTTCATGTCTTTGGTTAAGCTTATTCCTAAGTATTTTATTCTTTTTGATGCTATTGTAAATGGAATTGTTCTAATTTCTTTCTCAGATTGTTCATTGTTAATGTGCAGAAATGCAAGTGATGCGTATATGTTGATTTCATATTCTGCAAACAAACTTTGCTAAGTTGTTTTATTCTAATAATTTTTTTTGAAATATTTAGGATTTTCTACATCTTTTTCAATAGTTTCCCTTTCAGCCTAAGTGTATCCTTAAATCTAGGGGACATTTTGACCTCCATCTTAGGCTTTCATCTTAATTCTCAACTTATTCAGAGTCTTAGCTGGTTAGTGTTCTCCTTATTGTTTGCCACTTTGGAGAATCCAACAAAATGTTCTACTCAAGGGGAGACCTCTTTTCTCTTCCACCTCTGAACCTGAATATCACTTATTACTTACTTCATTCTCTTAGAACTTAGCATTCGAAGTTTAAATGGTGATCTTTCTTAAAGGAGGTCAATATGCTCACCGAATTCAAGACCTCTGGTGAGTTGTGTCAAGTGTGTGGGAATCATGTTAACTTCTTGACTGTTACCCCCCTGGAAACATTCCTAAAGTGGCGTTTGAGCTTGATATTCAGGTTTATTGGACACCGCATTAAAGAGTTTAACAGAGTAAGAGTAAGCTGGTCTTTCCTAAAGCAGACTTTATCCAAGGGCGACCTTGTAGCCACCTGCATCAGGCTCATCCTCGTTGAGTCATTGAGTGCCCTCAACCCCCCTAAACTGTAAACTCCTTATAGACAAGACTTATGTTTTACAGCTGTTGTTCCCCTTCCCTATACCTAAACATGCCTGGAATAGAAGGTGCCTCTACGAACAGGTGTTGCTTTATTATAAGCTACAGTTAGTACATGTATATGTTCATTTCCCTCTGGGAAAGGAGGCTACATTCCACAGGATTCAAATATCAAGCCTTTAAACTTTCTTGAATCCACAGATATATAAATGGTTGTATAACTGTCCTCCCTCTATACAACTGTAAGATGATCATATCAAAGTATGGTCATTAATTGTTTTTTTTGTTGTTGTTTTTACGGTACGCAGGCCTCTCACTGTTGTGGCCTCTCCCGTTGTGGAGCACAGGCTCCGGACGCTCAGGCTCAGCGGCCATGGCTCACGGGCCCAGCAGCTCCGCGGCATGTGTGATCTTCCCGGACCGGGGCACAAACCTACGTCCCCTGCATCGGCAGGCTGACTCTCAACCACTGCACCACCAGGGAAGCCCCCCATTCATTGTTTTTAATTGCAAACAGATAATAAGCAAAGTGAAAGGAACTTCTTCCACCAAAGTAAAGGCCAAAGTTCAAAAAGTCAAATTAATATGGGGTTTGTTACTATTCTAAATAGTAAAGAACAATGGCAAGAAATGTCACAGTGTTGGTTGCTATTATCATCTTTTCATTTTCCATTACAGTTGTTTATATTATCTTCATGGGATATCACTGAAGTTATCAAGGTTTCTTAATAGCCAAATTAAAAAACAAAATCCCTTGAAATGCCAATACAAAGAAAAATGAGTCCGAACATGAAAAAATGTTTTAGACAAGTTGACAACATATATCTTTGCTCATATCTCTTTTTGAGAGAAGTTCCATCTTATTCACACCCACATGTACAATAGACTGAATAAAATACAACCCCATCACTCAATGGTGATACAAAAAGGAAAGTCAAGCTGGTTCCAGAAAATTCCTCTCTTTATTCCTAGTATCTGGTTGCATCTGGCAAAAAAGAGCATTTTGAAATATTCTCTAAATTTTTGTATTTTATTTGCTTATTTATCTCAATGTAAATATTAAAAACGCATGAGAAATATTTTAACATTTGGTATTTGACGATTCCTGTCTATTTCCTTAATGTTTCCTTTGCGTTCTATGATGATCTTTTGGGCTAGACAGCACATACCACTCTCATGCTCCCCAGACTCTACAGCCCTATACACGTGCAAAATAGCTTGTGGGGATGCGTTAACATACTCTTGGTTGAGGCAGGAAGTCTGTAGAGTACATAGTTTTTACACCTGAACATTTTAAGTGTTTTTGGAAAGTAACCCTAGTTTGAGTGCAAGTTCCATCGATTTATCAAATGCATCTCAGGTATACCTAGGTATGTCCATTAAAATGGTAAGGCTATATTACTGGGAGACTATTTACATGAGCAAGTGGAAAGACATCCGTGAAAGAATATATTATAACCAAGAGTCACATATAATAGGTCAATCAAATAGAATGTAGATCCCAGAATCATATCCACACACATAAGGACAACTGATTATTCAACAGAGCTGCAAAGCCAATTTCGAGGAGAAAGGATAGTCTTCTTGACCAATGGTGCCAGAAGCATATAGCACACAGATACTGTGCATAGATAGCCGTATGCAAAAGTATGACCTTTGATCCCTACTTCACACCATATAAAGAATTAACTAAATGTAGATCAAAACATAAATCTCTAAAATGTGGACAAAATCTTTTTGACCTTGAGTTAAGCAAAGATTTCCTAGAGATGACACCAAAAACAAGATCCATAAAAGAAAAAAAGTGATAAATTGGGTTTCATCTTTGGAAGCCATTATTAATAAAAGAAAAGCCACAGGTTGGAAGAAAATATTTACAAATTATATACCTGAAAAGAGTTGTGTCTCTAACATGTATAGAACTCTCAAAACTCAGTAATTGGAAATTTTTTTTTTAATTAACAACATGGGTAAAAATATTTAAAAAGAGATCCTGCCAAGGAGGTGTACGGATGCAAATAAGCACATGAAGTTGCTCAGTGTAATCAATTATTAGCTATATGAAAATGAAAGCCCCAGGAGATACCACTACACACGTATTGAATGGCTAAAATTAGAAAAGTCCAACCACACCAAGCATTGGTGAGGCAGTGTAGGAACTGCAAGTCTTTTACACTGCTAGTGGGAAGGAAAATGGTACAGTCACTTCAGTCAACAGTTTGGCTGTTTCCTTATAAGTCGAACATACACCTGCGGTATGATCCAGGGTTTCTGCACCTAGATATTTATGCAAGAAAAATCAAAGCATATGTTCATACAAAGACTTGTACATGGATCATCACAGCATCTTTATTTTTAATAAAAAGAATTGTAACAACCTCAAGCACCCATCAACAGGCGAATGAATGAACATACCGTGGTATACTCATACAGAGAAACACTACTCAGCAAAGCAAAGTGATTGACTATTGATACCCACAAAAATATGAATTACTCTCAAAATCATTACATTGTGTGAACGAAGCCAGATAAAAGTCCTCACTGTGTGAATCCATTTATATAAATTTCTAGAAAAATGCAAACACGTGTCTAACGATAGACTGATATGATAGCATATCAGTGGTCACTTGGGGATGTGGAGGGGTGGAATGTGAGGGGAAAAAGGGGCTTTATGAATGAGGCATAAAAACACTTGCAAGTGAGGATATGTTCCTTCTCTTAATTGTGTTGGCAGGTCCATGGGTATATGCATATTTCAGAACTTAAATTGTGTTCTTTAAGTATGTGCAGTGTACTGTGTGTCCGTTCTATTTAACAGAGCCATTAAAAAAAGGCTAAGAACAGACGTTTGTCTCAACAAACAAATGTAGCAAAGAACAGAAAAGTCAAGTACAGTATGATCTCTGTCAGTTGAATTTTCCTATAGTTTATTTCCCTCAAAAAATATATCCCAGTTCTTAAAAGAGATGGGATTCTTAATAAAAGGTTAAAAAAAAACCGGCAGAGCTATCAGCAGGGTGAGCTCCAGCTACTTTTCAATTGTGGGACACTAGGTGCGCTGTGCAGACATGCTAGGATGTTTGTTCTTCCTGCCCAATATTTTAGAGAGGATATTAAACACCCCTGTTAAATGCCTTTAGGTGGTGGCCAGAGTGGAGTTTGGAGAATGATGTCTGTGATCTTTAATATGGTTGTGCCTTTGTAAATGTCTCACTCAGAATTTCCAGGGTAATTGTGGAGTCAACTTCTTTTTGTTTTTTGGATGATATATATGTCTAACTCACCTCAAGAATATATCCACGTAGACTTGAAGTTAGGGACCAGCTGGTGTAAATTTGTGTGGTTATCTCCTGACCTAACCATTTAGCTTCTTCTTTTTCCTTGATTGTAGTTAAGCTTCATCTTGCCTCAGGGCCTTTGTATTTGTTTTTCCCATGTTTTGGAAATATTATTTCCAGAAAAATTGTCCATAAATGATTCCTTTCTATTCTTTGGCACCCATCTCTTAAAGATATTTTTTCCTTGATTGTCCTACCAGCCTAACTTAGTCCCAATTTATCAGATTACTTTACTTCTTTCACAGAATAATAATAAAAACAAATATTATCTTTCGTGTCTCTTTGTATTTAGATGAACTTCTTCCCAAAGAACTCAAGCCCCACAGTGACAGAGGTTGTTACCTTTCTTATCCCTTATTCTGTGTCTTAGAACTGTGTCTGGCATGTAGTAATCACTCGAGGTCTGTTGACTGTGTAAAGAATATGTGAGTAGATGAACAGATTTGGAGTTATTTAAGGTCGCTCTTAACGATGGCTGGTGTTGGTGGTTAAATTAACATTGTAGGTTTTAGAGTTGGAAGTGATCTTGCTGAGTCTCAGAGCTACGGCAAAACTCTCCCTACTGTAGCATCCCTGACAGATGATCAAGTCTGAGCTTGAATAACTGTATATGAAAGATCCTAACCAGGGCAACCTCGTAGCTTTCTTCAAGCAGATCACAGCCTTCCATGGGAGTTTGCTCCCTATTAGTCAGCTGTAATTAGGAGAAAACGGTTTGATTTACCCAGAATCATCTTCTCTCAGTCTCCCTGTTCTGGTTCCTAGAGAATAGACAGGACAGAGTTTCCTCTAAATTACATCCTTTGGGTTTGCACTCTTGCTTGTAATAAAATAAACACCATGCTATGGCAAAATTCCCCTTGATTGTCTGCCACTTGTTGCTACATTCCTCGTTAGTGTTTAGAAATAATTTGTCTTAATGTTCCACATTATAATTGATGGAGTACAGAAATAAAAGAGATCTCGGGGTTATGTCAGAAGCAATCAGACAGATATTTTAACTTACCCTTTTAATGTATTTAATGCTGACACTGTGAGGAATTGAGGAGTGTAGTCACCGCGTTATTGCCATTGCTGAAAAAATGTATTTATGGTCACTTTGAAAGGATTAGCTGATGGGGGAATTGTCAGCTACATCTTAGAGCTCTGAGCATTTCTCAAAAAGTTGTGATACGAAACACCTCTGTCTTTTCTTGTATTTCTGTTACATTCAACTACTTCACAAATAGCATTCGTCATATTCCTGAAATAATGATGGGCTTAGTTGAGATTATTTTGGGTCCTAAGGGACCAGCATGTGTGCATAATAGTGTCAAGTAACACAGAGCCTGGATGTTTGGCTCCAGACTGAAAGCCCCACGGAGTCGTTTTTTCACATCTGTTCACCAATGTGTATGAATGGGAGAAAACCAAACTTCTGGTTTGCTTGATCAAGGGGAGCCACACTCCTTTTACTTTTGCTGTGACAAACAAGTAAAGAGGTGTAAAATATCTGAAAAGAGCCTCTTAAGGATTGGTAGAACGCTTAAGTGGGATGTAGAGAATATACAGCAAAAAGAAAAGCAAGTGAGTACTGCTGGCAAACTTTTTCAAGGACAGCTAACAAATTAATAATAGTAGTAACAACAATAGTAAGATTGATTTTAAAAGACAAGAGTGGCATGGATTCCTAACCACTCTGCATGTATTAACTCCACACCACAGCCCTGTAAAATGGGTGAGGTTATTAAGCCCTTGATTTTCAAAGAGGAAGTGAAACACAAAGAAGTACCACTCCTGAACTCTCACCACTAATAAGTGGTTGAGCTGGGGAAAAAAGATCCAGGCAAATTAATTTTAGAGTTAGTGCTCTTCACCCATAGGTTATATCCCACAGGTAATATTTGCACATTTTGAAATCACTTTACAAATACTATTTTTACCCCTAAAGTACACAGGGAATACCCAGGGAAATTGGCATTCTAATTATTTTTATACCTTTGCCAATAATCTGTTAACTTTTGGCAGTTCAGTATCCTTCCCCAACTTCTTAAAAATTCAGCCTACAATCGGAAAAAATAAGGGCTAGTGAAAATAAATGTCTTGTAAATCCAGTTCAAGAGAGCAACTAAAAACTAAGGCCCCCAAGGATGTAAAAGAGAAAGCAAAAGAAAAGAAGAGACAAGAAGCCCAAACCCTATGATTAAGCTCCACGTTGTTAGGTAAAGGGGCATTTAATTAATGCTTCTTTAATATTGTGTGCACAGAGGCATGGCTCTACAGAAGCCAAGGAGTCTCCCTTTCATCACTGATTCATGGTATGCACCTGGCAGGGTCACTTCCTTCTTTGAGCCTCAAAGCTTTTCATGAAGACACTGAGGGAAATGGAACAAGGTTAGCTCTCACGAGCCAGCTCTCATGTTCTCTCATGTTACCTGTGAGTCTAGGTAAGTGCCGAATGTCTTTAACATGACATTATATTTTTTCTTAACCATTTCTCTTCTCCTGATTTTTACGTAATTTCTAATACATAGTAGAATAGTAGAAAAGAAAGCATATCACACTGAAAAGTAACCGACAAACTAACTTTCCATTCTCATTTCACTGCCAATTCAGCAAAACACCTTCTGTAGAATTCTGATGCAGACCATGAAAACACACTGTAAGTGTTCCAAAGTCTTTTCCATATTTGGTAGTCCTGTGATTTCCATTGGCAGAACTATCTTGGACTGTCATCTGAAAATCTATCAAAAAGAAATTAAGTAATAGGAATTCATATCAATGGTATTGGAGAAAGAAATCCTTGAACTTATCTTACTGTGTGAACCTTCATCCATGTACAAAATCAACAAGAAAGTTTAAAGGCAACATATTCCCATGAATATAAGGGAGAGCATAACACAAATAATATACAATGCTAACCTTATGTACATACACATATATACAAGTGGTCTTGAAATATATTCCCAGATATTAATTGGATTAAAGTTTGGGGCATTAAAGTGTATTTTCTCATAGACAGCATTATTCTTTAAGGCACATATAGACCCACATATCTGCCCTGCTGACCTCTCGCAGTTTCAATTGATTCCACTCATGTCCCCAGTTCATTTCCCCATATATTTATTCTCGGATTAGTGATCTTTGAACAGGTGTTCCTCTCTTTAGAAATACCTGTGCCATGACCGCAGAGTACTCAGATTTCTTTTTGGCATTTGGCGGCAGATGATGGGGAAAGTGACGAGTTGTATGACAGGAGAGGTACAAGGTGAACCTTAGAGTAACTACGACTTTATGCGTAGTTCTTAATCCCAAAAGGAAAAGAGAGGGATAGCAGCGAAAGTCATTGGAATAAAGGACCTCTGAGATGAATCAGCATTAGGATAATTCATTGGTTACTGACTGTCCAGTCAGTTTAGGTTATAAAGTATTCCTGAGTGACTGCATCACTTTATGAAAGGTTCTACCTAACTATAGCTTTCTTTTGCTGGAATTAGTTTATATGGCAATAATATGCATAGAGAATGGTAATTGTGAATTCATGTCTTCCCCAAATTGAAGACACTTGTTAAGGTACAAGTTTACCCAAGACTGCAAATGATTTATCCATACTATACTAACTGAGACTGTGTCTTACCATTCTTGTTTGTTAAAGGAGATAACAAGGCTAACTTTCAGTAATAGCAGGATACTTAGAAAATACTTTCAGGTTAAGTTTTGTAAACAAAGTTCAGTGTTTACCCACCAAAAGCAAATCAGCTCATTTAGTATTGCAGGAAATGCCTTCATACTTTTTCACTGCCACTAAAGGAATTTAAAACACCTGTTGGATATATTCCCCCCTAGAATGCCATTTGTACACTTGTTCCTAATAGGGCCTGTTATTTTAAATGCAAACTCATATTATAAGGCTCAGAATTGATACTCAGTATTTTTAGTGATCATATGGTTTAAGGTTCTCAGATTTGGGCTCAGACTTGCATTTCAAGCATTGCAATGTGGGCCTGTTAAATGATTTCCTTGCAACCAGGAAAAATTGTTTATCTGAATCTGAAGTCCATTTAAAGAAATGGGATAGTGG
Organism: Delphinapterus leucas; assembly: GCF_059928025.1. NCBI lineage: Eukaryota > Metazoa > Chordata > Mammalia > Artiodactyla > Monodontidae > Delphinapterus > Delphinapterus leucas. Next base: position 37,973,299 of record NC_143129.1, read on the forward strand.
TTGATGAAGCCGACTAGCATAGCAGCTAGGGCAGTTATAGACAAGTTACATTTAACCTCTCTGTGCCTCAGTGTCTTCCTCTGAAACTGAGTTTCTTCATCAATGGGGATAAATACGGGTACCAATCTGACAGAGTTATTGTAAGAAATGAAGGAGTTCACAAATTTCCTAAAGGCTTAATGTTTGGCTTGTCGTTACTAAATGCTGGTAATTATTAGTAAAACAATATCCCTCTATTATTTATTATATCAAAATAATAATGATAAGAGCCTGTTATTTTAGTAGTTCGATTTTTTTGGTCATATAGTTTAGACTAACTCATATTGTTTAAATGTGAAACCAAGAAGAAAAACAGTTTTGTTTTTTTAAACCTGGTCAAGGAACCCAAATCACCTAATTCAGAAATGTTTCTAACTTGGCATCTGCTTTTAATCTGTCACAGCCAGAGAAAGTTTAATGTCTCAGAAAGTGACAGCCTTGTATTTGTGTAGCATAACAAAGAAGATACATGCTAGATAACATATATACCCCTTATCATAGTCATGCCACATATAATGCAACACTATTCCTGCTGGGTTCAAACATTGTGATCCGAAGCCTGCCTTTGCCTATTATCAGGAGCAGGAAAGCGTAAGAACCGCATGTGTTTGCCCTTAAGTTGGTCTACAACACAGATACTGTCAATCAGCCTCTGATAGTACCCTCCCCGTGGACAACCTTCTGTGCCCTTTTGAGCATGCTCAGATGGAGTCTACCATCAGTGTGGTGGGACTTCACTTCGCTTCAAGTGTGTCCAAGTTGAAGGGTGAAATTAACAAATACTAACCAAATTTGTGGCTGTCCAAACTAGGAAAATAGTTAAAGAATCAGGACATGAAGAATCAGGCAAATACTCATTTGGCGTCAACCCAATAAAAAAGCTTGGTGAGAAAAAAGTTGCCAAAGATGAAAGCCCAGAATAGTGCTACTTTAGCCTAACCACAGTGTCAAAGCAAATGACACACATACACACAAACGCAAAAGGAAGCCCTCTTCACGCTAATGCCCCCAAATCCTTTATGGGGCTTCAAACTGAGCAGATTAGGTAGGTTGATGGTTGTCATTTACGGACTGGGTCCACCTAACAAGACTGGTTACTAACAGAATATCTCTGTTTTGTCATTTAATAGACATCCCAAACTTAATATAGCTTGCAATCAAATACACACATAGTCACTCATGCTTTTCCTGTAGACTTTCCAAAACAGAAAAGCGCTGCTCCATTCTTCCTGGTGCTCATTTACAAAATGTGATTCATCTTTGACGTTTTTCTTTCTCTCTCCTTTCACATCCAATACACAAGCAAAACGTGTCAGCCCTATCTTTGAGATAGAACCAGAATTTGACAGTTTCTCGATTTTTCCACTGTTACCACTCAGGATTAAGATTTCGTTGTCTGTCATCTTAATTATTATCCCTCTGAACTGTGTACTTAACACAGTGGCCGGAGAACCCTTTGAGAATCTAAGTCAGAAGAATTATGTGACTTCAGTGTCTTCCCCTTCCTCATAGTTGAAGCTGAAGTTCTTAAAATGCTGGAAAGTTGCTACATGATTACCCTCCACATTATATATTTGATCTCATCTCCTCCACCTCTACTCCTTGCTCACTCTTTTCCAAACACCTTATACTCTTTAGTCCTTGATGTTCAACGAGTATAGTAGGAAGACATTTTCACTTGCTGTTCCCTTTACCTGCATTGCTGTTGTCTTTACTATCTACAGTACTCATCCACTTACTTTTTTAGGTCTTTTCTCAAATATCACCGTCTCCATTATGAGGCCTTGCTTGCATTCCCTGTAATAACCCGCAGCCCCACTAATACACCCTACCTCCTTAGGAGCCTCCCTTCTGCTGTAGAATCTGTTGAATGAATGAATGGAGTGAGCTATGTCTAATTTCCAAAAAAATAAACATCAACCGTGAACACTTGCTGAGAGACGGATTCAGGGTATAAAGAATAAAAGAAGTGTAAATTCAGGCCTTACCATTCACCATCCATTCCCTCAGCGTTCTGCTATGGTGTATCTTTGAATAAAAAGCACAATTTGATAAGACTAATTAATAGCTTAAATTCGTTAGAATCCCAAACCTTTTCTAGTAGAAATGTGATAAAAATTGTGTCAGAGAGTCTCAACAAAATGTTAGTGAATCGAAGCCAAAAAAGTATAAACACAATTATATACCATGACCAAACGGGATTTGTGTCAGGTACGTAAGGCTCGTTCAACATTTGAAAATTGATTAATATAATCCAACCAAGACAAATAAAGGGGAAAAAAACATAAATACATGCGGAAAAAGCATTTGACAAAATCCAGTGTGCACTCATGATAAAAACTCTCAGTAAACTAGGAATAGAGAGGGACTTTCTTAAGTTGATAAATACGATCTACAAAAACCCAATAGCTAACATCATACTTACTGGAGAGAAACTCAATGCTTTCCCACTAAGATTAAGCACAAGGCAAGGATGTCCTCCTTTATTATAACTTTTCAATATTGTGCTGCAAGTCCTTGCTAATGCAATAAGGCAAGAAAAGGAAATAAAAGGTGTACAGATTGAGAATGAAGACATAAACCTGTCTTTGTTCACAGGTGACATGATCATCTATGTAGAAAATCTTAAAGAGTTGACCCAAAACTCCTGTAACTAATAAATGATTATAGCAAGGGTGCAGGATCCAAGGTTAAAATACAAAAAGCAATTGCTTTCCTATATACCAAAAATGAACAAGTGGAATAGGTTTTTTAAAAAACCAACACTATTTACATTAGCATTGCCAAAACTGTAATACTTCTGTATAAATCTAATAAAATATGTACAACCTCTATAGGAGGAAAACTACAAAACCGTGATGAATGAAGTGAAAGAATAACTAAATAAATGGAGAGATATTGCATGTTCATGAATAGGAAGACTCGGTATTATCAAAATGTCAGTTCTTTCCAAGTTAATCTATAGAAATTCAGTGTGATCCCAATCAAAATCCCAGCAAGTTATTTTATGGATATTGGCAAACTGATTCTAAAGTCCATATGAAGAGGCAAGAGATCCAGAATAGCTATCACCTCATTGAAGGACACAGTTGGAGGAATAACACTACCCAGCTTGAAGACTTATTATGAAGGTGCAGTAATCAAGACAGGGTGGTATTGGTGAAACAACAAATAGATCAATGGAACAGAATAAAGAGCCCCAAAATAGACCCACATAAATACAATCAACTAGTCTTTGGCAAAAGAACAAAGACAATACAATGGAGCAAAGATAGTCTTTTCATCAAATAGTGCTGAAACAACTGGATGTCCATAGTTAAAAAAAAAAAAAAATCGAGACACACCTATATATAAATATACACTGTATACATACATACATACAGTGTACATATACTGTATATATACACACCCATATATCAATATATATATACAGCATATTCACATTTATAATATGTATACTATATATATACACATACATACATGTATACAATATGTACACACAAATATATAGGCTTCTGTGTATACTGTATATAGTACTTACACATATACTACAAACGCACGCACATATAAACATGTGTATACATATATATAGTATGTATACACCCATATACAAATTAATAGGCTTGTATATATTCAGTACTTTTACATATATAGTTTTGTTTTAAGGAGTTGACTCATGACCATGAGGCAGGCAAGTTAGGGCAGGACTCTGGGCAGGAGACACAGGGAAGAGCTGATGTCCCAAGGCCATTGGAGGAACAGTTCCCTCTTTCTAGGGAACCTTATTTTTCTCTCCAGTCCTTCAACTGATGGACGAGGCCCACCCACGCCACGGCATTGACAATCTCCTTTACGCAAAGTGGACCAATTTCAGTGTTAATCTCTTCTGAAAAATACCTTCCTGGCCACATCTGGAATAATGTTTGTGGTTGCCTGGGCCCCACGCAGTGCGCACATGAGATTAACCATCCCCGTGGCGATGGTGACACTTTATTTTCTCCCTTGACCATTGTCACTACTATTCCAATTAAAATGGCAGTGCTGTGAGGGTAGGGCATTTCCTTTTTTGCCAGTACTGAGCGTCCGCGGTCTGGTGCCTAGCATAGGCTAAATACACGGCATTTTTGTGAACAGCAGCCGGGATTCCGGTTGTCATATTTAATGAGGAATTATACTCTTATTATTGGCAGGGAGGGGGTGTGTCACGGTACGTCAAGGGCGGGAGTTGAGCCCGCCACCCCAGGCCCCGAGGGGTCTCCCCGGGTCCCCACTTCGGGCCGGTGGGGGTGGCCAGGGGCAGCCGAAGACATGCGTACGTGAGAGCGTGCGAGTCCACGGGGCGGGCTGCGCGCGCCGCGAGTGTTTCAGCCCGGACCCCAGCTCGTTGTGCTCGCCTCACGCCGGCCCCAGTTGGCGGCAGCGCTGGAGGCCCCAGGCCTGTGACCACAAAGAGGGAGCCGGGGGCCGGACGGGAGCGCGGCGGCGGCAGCTGAGGCCCAGGCCAGGCCCTCTCCCCTCAGCCTCCCGCCTGCCCGTCTGCCCCACCCCCGCCGGCGGCGCCGCGCCCCTCCGCCAACTGCCAGACTAGCACGGTGCGGGGGCCGCGCGCGAAGACTTCCAGAAAAAGCTGGAGCTGAGGCTGGAGTCGCTCGTGGGGCCGAGCCCGCCGTCTACCCGTGGCCACTACCGGTCTACGTAAGTGCCGCCCGTCCCCTCCTCCCGCACCCCCGCCCCTCTTCCCCCACGGCGCGCGCTGAGCCCACCGAGAAACGGAGCGACTCGAGTCGCCAGACCGTTTGGAGCCCCCCTTCCCGCCCCGCCAAGGTTCTCCGCGGCAGTTTCCAGCCCCTGCGCGCAGGGTGGGCAGAGGGGAGCCGGCGCCGGCCGGGGGCGCAGACTCGGCCGCGGGGGTCCCGCGCTTCCGAGAGGCGCCCGAGCCGGTCTGCGGTTGGCTCTGCAGGGCTGGGAACCCCGGTCACCCCGGGCCTGGACTGCCGGCGGGCTTGCCCTTCTGTACTTTTGGATCTGACATGTAGAGTTTCTTTTTCCTGGTAGTTTATTCTTAGCGCTGTCAACGTGCTTAGTTTTGTTTGTTTTTTTATTTTTCAGGGCACCCTTTCCTCCCTCTCTCCAGTTTTTTTGTGTTTCTGTTTTGTTTTGTTTTAGTTAGGCATTTTGTCCCTCTGATCTTGAGTGGGTGGGCTGGCAGGACACTTGGAGAGGAGGCGTTCTGTCCCCTGATCTTGAGTGGCCTTTGGAAAATGACACGCCAGACGGAAATTTACACAGGCGTCCGGTGATTCCAGAAATGCAGGGTGTCCGGCTAGGTGGGCGCCCGGCCTCTCGTCCCCCGTAGCGGCGTGGTGCGCGTGTTCCTTGTCTCGGTTTACGCTTGGGCCCCGCAGCCCACCTTCCGGAGGGAAAGCGCAGCGGGCGCCTTGGGCCGGCGCCTTTGGGGCGCCCTTTCGTGCGCTCGGCTTGCGGGGGACCGGCCTCCAGGCGACCCGGCGGGGAAGCCCACGCGACCCGGCCCTCGCGCGGTCTCCGTGTGTGTCAGTTTGTGGAAAGTGTGTCGCGGCCGGGGTCGGGGTCGGGACGCTGGGACCGCCTGGGAGCCGATGTTGACTTCCGGGCCCCGGTTCTCCGCAGTTACTGAGGTCCGAGGGTTTCCAGCCCGCCACCGCGCACTGGCGCTTTCTATTTTTGCCCTTCCTGTGCCCGGAGGCGCGGCTGAGCCTGGGCTCTGGCTTTTCCGGTTGGGTAACTCCGGGTGGCCGGGGTGGGCGGCCTGAGCAGTGGGCAGGGCGGGGGGACATCCCAGGGGAGGGAAACTGAAAGTGGGGAGAACCTTCAGAACTCCAGCTGATCCACTTGCCTCGCCTCCCTGCCCCTCTTACTGCACTTGTCATGCACGGGTTGGCTGGCCGGCGCATTTTTCAAAATGTAATAATTTGTTTATCCGTAGTAGCCATGATGCATAGTTCACTTGTAGTGCACAGTTTTAGGAGTTTTGACAGATGATCGCTGTCAGGCGGCAGAGCAATCCTGTCATCCCATTTGCTGCCCTTTGGTGCCAGCGCGCCTCTAGCCTCTTGGCCACTAATCTCCTCTCTGTCCCTAAGGTTTTGGCTTTTCCAGAAAGCCAGATAAACGGAACAACAGCATGTAGCTTTTTGATTCTGGCTGCTTTGGCTCAGCGAAACCTATGCAAGATTCATCCCGGGTTTGTTTTTTGTTGTTGTTGTTTTAAATATTGATTTAGTTAGTTATTTACTTGACTGTGCCGGGTCTTAGTTGCGGCACATGGGATCTTCATTGGCGCGTGCAGTATGTTTTAGTTGCAGCGTGCGGGATCTAGTTCCCTGAGCAGGGATGGACCCCGGGCCCCCTGCATTGGGAGCACGGAGTCTTAGCCACTGGACCACCAGGGAAGTCCATCATCGCTGTTGTTGCAGGTATGAGAAGCCACTCCTTTTTCTGGCTGTGTTGTATTCCATGTTCCGTTTGTCCATTTGCCTGCGGGTGGCAGGACTTGTGGGATGTTTCCAGTTTAGAGGGGATCAGGAATAAAGCTGCTGTAAACATCCCAGGGCAGGTTTCCACGTGAACTTGGGTTTTTACCTCACTTGAGAAAATACTCAGGAGTGGGACTGGGATCTGTGCTAAGTGTATGTTTAACAACCCTTCTGCATCTTAGAAATTGGTATTTTTGAGTATTGGAAGAGTTTAGAAATGCATTGTGACCCAGCACCCAGGCACTTGAAACGAAGTTGAAAGTTCATCTGGAGATGGTCACGTTGTCCCTGCCTCTGTCTTTTATTCGAGGCAGAGCAAGGCCACAGATTTGTTACCCTTGTAAGGAAGGCCTCGTGTGTCCAGGCCCTGGCAGGACCTGGCTTTCTAGTGGTGGGCGGTTCTGAAGTGGAAAGAGCGTCTTTCCCTTGCTGGCCGGACCTCGCTTGGCAGGGTGTGGGGTGTGCTACCTGCCTGGCCGGGCGCTCTTTCTGCCGGTCAGCAGCTGTTCCTGGTTTGTCTATCCTACTACCAGGCAGGCGGTCAGGGGCCCTAGTGAAGTGCTCAGCGAGCCGCAGCCTTCCCAAAGCTTTGCGGGTAATGTCTGCTACCCTCCCATTTCCCTGCTGAGGAATTTTTCTTTCTCATGGGAAGTGAGGGGGCAGTACTTTATAAGAGTTCATATTTTGTGATGACTCGATGCTGAATACATTAAGAAAATGGACTCCTTCCAGAAGCTTAACTTCTTAGAAGGTCAGATTACTCATGTGACCGCACGTTTGAAATGAGTGAGCTTGTTTGTTCATTGATTCATTCATTCTGCAAGCACCTCCTGGATATTTAGAGTGAGTGTTCCAGGGGGCGCAGAGGACAGTAGACAGTATTCTTTTTTTTTTTTTGATTTTTGAATTTTATTTATTTTTTTATACAGCACGTTCTTATTAGTCATCAGTTTTATACACATCAGTGTATACATGTCAATCCGACTCGCCCAGTTCAGCACACCACCATCCCCACCGCCCCCCGCGGCTTTCCCCCCTTTGTGTCCATACGTTTGTTCTCTACATCTGTGTCTCAACTTCCGCCCTGAAAACTGGTTCGTCTGTACCATTTTTCTAAGTTCCACATACATGCGTTAACATACGATATTTGTTTTGCTCATTCTGACTTACTTCACTCTGTATGACAGTCTCTAGATCCATCCACGTCTCAACAGATGACTCAGTTTCGTTCCTTTTTATGGCTGAGTAATATTCCATTGTGTATATGTACCACAACTTCTTTATCTATTCGTCTGTTGATGGGCATTTAGATTGCTTCCGTGACCTGGCTATTGTAAATAGTGCTGCAGTGAACATTGGGGTGCATGTGTCTTTTTGAATTATGGTTTTCTCTGGGTATATGCCCAGTAGTGGGATTGCTGGATCATATGGTAATTCTATTTTTAGTTTTTTAAGGAACCTCCGTACTGTTCTCCATAGTGGCTGTATCAATTAACATTCCCACCAGCAGTGCAAGAGGGTTCCCTTTTCTCCACGCCCTCTCCAGCATTTGTTGTTTGTAGATTTTCTGATTATGCCCGTTCTAACTGGTGTGAGGTGATACCTCATTGTAGTTTTGATTTGCATTTCTCTAATAATTAGTGATGTTGAGCAGCTTTTCACGTGCTTCTTGGCCATCTGTATGTCTTCTTTGGAGAAGTGGTTATTTAGGTCTTCTGTCCATTTTTGGATTGGGTTGTTTGTTTCTTTAGTATTGAGCTGCATGAGCTGTTTATATATTTTGGAGATTAATCCTTTGTCCGTTGATTTGTTTGCAAATATTTTCTCCCATTCTGAGGGTGACAGTATTCTTATTCTCAAAACTTATGAACTAAGGACGGTAGGTGATCTATAAACACAGAAGTTCAGCTGAGGTGTAGTGCCCCGTATATGGGATCAGCTGAGGTCCCAGAGAGTGGGGCTGCCAGATTTGCCCTGGGGGAGGTGTGGGTGGCTTCTCTGAGGTGGGGGCACCCGCAGGAGGAAGTGCAAACAGCCACAACCGCCTGTACGCGGAAATGTCCAGCCTCCAAGATGGGCTTTTGTGCAATTGACAAATAGGAGGGCGGGGTGCAGGGCGAGTTTTGTTCCTTCTGTGACTGAGAGTTCCCAGCTATCTACTTATAGTTCACAGTGGCATTTCTAAAGCAGGATGGTCCTTCTTTTGGTGGGAAAACCGGGTCTCAGCTCAGGAGGAAGCAGGTGGTATCTTCGGCTGCCTGATGGCAGGGCAGGAGCCAGTGAGGGCATGCAGTGGTCCTTCCCCTCCGTGACTCACTGAGGCTGTGGGCGTGGAGCGGCCCCAGCGTGAGTGTCCCCGCCTGCTTCTGGCTTCCTCCTGAGAGCCCACGAGTCTCTGATGAATGCCCGCTGAGCAGTCACACCCTTCACTCCACAGTGGGTAGTAGCTGAAGTGGGCGGCTGAGTGAGCCATCCCTCCCCGTGACTCAGAAAACATTTTCTGATCTGACCTCTGCTGGTGTGAGTCCTGCCTAATCTGAGCTCAGGTGGAAGGCAGGTTAACCCTTTGAGGACTTTCCGTGGGTGAAGTAGCCTCTTTAAAGAGGAAGGGATCACCGGGAAAAGCCTGGTATTCCGTATGTACGTGCCTGTTAGCTTTCATACTTTGGTCCCTAACATCCAAATGCCACCTGTATACTCTGTTCCTGGTGGGAGGGGCCAGAGGCAGCCAGCCGGCCTTTGGATATTCACTAGGCAGGAGGCGGCTGGGAGCTGCAGGGGACCGGCCCCCAGTCTACCTCTAGGAGCTGCGTCCTTTTTTCCTTAATTAAATTAAACTTTTTATTTTGAGATTATCGTAGATTCTTGCACAGCCGTCAGAAATAGGTCGGACACATCCCACGTTCTCTTTACTCAGTTTCTCCCGATGGTGGCATCTTACAAAGCTACACACCGATGTAATGATTTCATTGGCATTGATACAATCAAGATACAGAGTGTTTGGTGTCCCTTTTGGATTCGGGGACCTGTAGGGTGCGACTGGCTGTGTCTGCGCATCCCTGGGTCCCGGGCCCGGCGCACGTCTCCCAGGAAACCCCTCTCCTCCCTCTTTCTTTCTGCCGTGTCTTCCTCTCGTGTTCCTGGCGCTCTTCCCCAGTGCATGCGCCTTCTCTCCCTGGCTGTGGGATGACAGTCCTGTTTCCTTCTTCCCACTCAGGGTGCTGCCTGGAGGCCTCTTTGGCATCTTTTCTGTCCCCTCAAGCTGTCCCTGCCGTTCCCACCTGCCGTGGGAACAGTCTCCTGCCGTGCCCGTGGCGTGGAGCGGTCCCAAAGGTGTTAACAGAGGACGTGCCAGGTGCCAGTCCGCGGTCCTCCGCAGCTCACGCGTGGCTCTGTAGTGCCTCCCTCACCGCCCGCCTTTCTTGTTCCTTCCCAGACTCTCCCCACTCACGGCCGCTGTCGTGGTGCCTAGCCCGGGGCTCTGTTCCTCGGCGCCCCTGTGTCGGACCAGGCCCTCTTCCTGTCCAGGGCGCCTGGCAAGGCTGCCGAGTCACAGGTTCCCATGAGCTGCAGTTGGGAGGTCGGAGGCTGTGTGCTTCACTGAGTATTGACCTTGGATGACGATGCCTCCTCATCTCTGAGGGGCTTCCGTTTGAATCCCCTGAGTTAGTCATGGGGTGCGCGGCCGATGTCGGGAAAGCGTGTCAGACTCACACCAGGTGCACGGGCGGCCGGTGTGTGAGAGAGGTTACCTCTGAGAACGTTGGTCCTTTAAAAACCTGAGGCGTCTTTTCCTGGGTGGGGAAGGGGTTTTTGCAGGCTGTGTGCCAGGGTGGTGGGGGGATGTACCGCCATGGGGTGGTGCCCACAGGGATGGCGGGAGTCGTGGGGCTCGGGGCGGGGAGCTCTAGGGAAGGATTTGCACGTCCCATGGTGGTGGTGGCTCACGTTTCCCCTGGTGTGCAGGTGGCTCCCTGGCGTCTGCTCTGTGCTTACCCTGCAGGCTGAGCAAGACTCCCACCGGGGAGCAGGTGCTGGGGCCGCAGGACACGCTGGGCCCACACCTGGTCTGGGACAGACACCAGGTGAAGGGGCGGGACAAGGGGAGGAGGAGCCGCGCTGGATGTTTTGGGTTTTGTGTCTTTTTAAATAACAGCTTTGTCGAGATAGCATTCACGCCACTGAACTCACCCATATGAAGTGTACAATTTAATGGCTTTTACTATATTCACAGAGCTGTGCAGCCTTCACCTCTAATTCCAGAACATTCCACCAGCGCAAAGGGCCGGCAGTCCCCTGCCCCAGCCCCTGACACTCTCTGTCTGTGGATCTGCCTGTTCTGGACATTTCCCATCAATGGAATCACACAGTGTGTGTCCTTCTGTGTCTGGCTTCTCTCACTGAGCATCGTGTTCTCAGGGTCCGTCCACGTTGTTGTGAGTGTCAGGGCTTCACCCCTTTGCGTAGCTGAGTGATGCTCCCGTGTGCGTGGCACAGGTTGTGGGGTCTCGAGGCCCCTGGAGAGGTGTTCGTTTGGCTTGGTCCTGGGTTGGGGTGACGCCAGTTGCACTGATACGGTGCTAACAGGACCCCTTGCTGGAGTGGGAGACAGTTGAATTATGTCTTAATAGTGGCTTTGGTTCTCCTTTCAGCATCCGGTGTGTTCTAGCTTCCCTGAACATGGTGAGCAAAAGCTGCCTCCCCACAGCACCTCTGGGACCCTCTGACAAGCCAGGTGCGTGCCTGGCCCAAGACAAGATGCCTGGGCTTCCCTGCCAATACCTGAGCTGGGAGGGACATGACTACCGGGCAGTACAAGACACGGGCTCTCCTCCTTCTGGGCTCTGGTGAGTGTAAGTTTGACTAGAATACAGTTTATCATTTTACCTCTGATTCCCTGTAGTTGACTGCTGGTCCATCATGACAACATTATACCCAGACTGCCAAGCCATTTTACCTTCCCATGGAACCTCACTGCAGATGCATTCTGATCATCTCTAACATTCATCTTCTCTGGACCTGCTTTCAGAGAAATGTGTTTTGTTAGATCCAGTCACAGAGCTATGGCAACAACATAGGCTGTCTTATTTTAACTGACATGTGGTCCCCATTTCTTTCTTCTACTCCCTTACTTATGGCCTTTAACAATGACTCTTTCTCCACTCTTTTCATGTCTCACTGGACTCTGTTGTGTGTCTTTGCTCTCTCACCTGAAGAGGATACCTCTTATTTCATCAAGAAGATAAGTGTTTCAGACACAAACTTCCTCATCTTCTTTCTGCTGACTCTGGCTGCCTTCCAATCAATGTTCCATGATGCAGACACCACCCTCTCCTCTTCAAATCCTTCTGTGACTTTCCATTGCTCTTAGGATAAAGACAAACCTCCTCACCGTAGTCTAAAATGTGGAGTCACAGGCTGGCTTCCGGTGGAGAACTGTTGCCATTCTGTAAGATAAGGAGCTTTTTTCAGCATGTAAATCATATGTGCACGAGATATGCTGTTTACTTTAACAGGCAAGACTTTCTTGGTGAAAGAAGCAGTGTTGACTTGCATTCTAGAGCAGGCTTCTCATCTGGCTGTGCACTGGCACTCTGGGTGTGCTAGTCTGCAGGGCAGGGCATCCCCTGGGCGGCATGGAGCATGATCTCTGCAGCCGCGTCGTGCCCCTGCTTCCTTTCATTCTCAGTCATCCAGCCCACAGTGGCCTCCTTTCAGGCCTGCATACTTACAACGGCACATTGCCCATGCTGCCCCTCTGCATGAAATGTCCTTCTGTTTAGTTTGCAACTGATTGATGCCTCCTCATCCTTCTCATCTCTTCTCATGTGTCACTTTGTCAAGAAAGCATCCCCTACCTACTCAACTCATCACATCCCCCTACCGTAGCTCACATAACAGCACGTACCTCTCGCGTATAGCCTTCATCACATTTCACATCCAGTTTTAGATAGGTGTTTACCATATGGTCCGTGAGGAAGAGATTATGAGTGTTTTGCTTACTCTTGATTCCCAGTGACTAGCACACTTACTGACAACCTTTGTTAACTGGAGAAATGAATGTATCCAATCAGTGGTGAAGCCCTGACAGGTTTTCTTTCTAGCGTCTCTCATACTCCTCCCTTCTATCTGTGTTGCCATTACTCCGGTTCTACCATTTATTATTTTACACCTGGATTACGATGACTGCTTCGGAGAATCGCATGTCTTTCTATCTTCCTCCCTGCAACCTCTCCTACACCTCCCAAGGCTCTTGGGTTATGCCATTGCGCTCTTCCAATCCGTCCGTGGCACCCATTGTCAACCCAATACAGCCAAACTCTTAAGATTGACATTCAAGACCCTCCATAATTTGGCTTTAATTTCACTTTCTAGACTTTTTAAAAAAGAACTGGGTCTAATTATCTCTGCATCTTTGCTCCCTTTCATATCTACCTATGACATTAATTGTTTTTTTCTATTCAATCTATCGTACACCTCCTTCTCTGGGAAGACTTCACTGAGAATCCAAGCAATTTCTGGATCCCTTCTCTCCCCTGAACTTGTAAACAGTTTAGCAAGACATATGTGGAACTGCCATAAGGCATCTACGTCTCATCTCCCTCTCTGGTGTCTAATCTCCCTGAGAATGGGGGTACATCTCCGTGTTCTGTGCAGTTTTCAGCACAGAACTATACACATAGTGAATATTTGGTAAATGAACGAATAAGTGAATGAGTCACCATGAGAAGGGTATTCTCTCATTCCTTCTCTCTTTTTCCACTTTCAAGTTTCTCTAGTTAGTTTCCTTAGACAAAATGTTTCTTTGTAGCTACACAGTGTCCAGGTTCACAGAATGTTGCAAATAGCTGCTAAGAGAATCCCTCCATTACTTGAGAATAGCTTGCTCTCCCCTCTCAAGTGGAGAGAGCAGGATTCAATATTTATTAAGTGCCTTTGTTCACTTGGCATTTAGAGGCACTAGGGGCACTAGTGCTCTACACTCAGTGAAATGCCTGGTTTGTTAGTAATTTTCCTTTGTGAAAAACAGCTATCCACAAAGATGTTTTGTTCCAATTTTCCATCCTTTTAGGTTGATAAAAAGCATTTTAACTACGTAGAAACAGAAAATGAATAGAAAGAACTTTGCATTACATTTAATAAAAGTTTAGGGAGATCTTTGTGGTACATTAGTGAAGGTATTTGGGGAAACTTTAGCCATGTACATTGTGTTGGAGAGGCACCAAGAATTCAAGAATTCTCAAAGTTTGAGGACACAATTGCCTTACACGTAGGCATGGTGGCAGCCATGTACATAGCAGTGATTTGGAGGATGTTGTATTAGTCAGCTCTTGCTGTGATAATGTTTTGGAACAAATCTCCCCAAAACTCAGTTACATAAATATGAATTTATTTTTCTTGGACCTATGGGCTAGCTGCAGTGGCTCTCTTTTAGACCTCTAGATGGCTGGTATTGCTCCATGTTTTGGGTCAGTTTGAGGTGTGTCCCACACATCTTACTGTGGAGCCCAACTGTGAGGCTGCAGCTCCCAGGCCCTGTCTTCTCACAAAGTTCACTGAAACATAAGAGGTGAGCCCAACCACACAAGCCCACTTACAGCCTCTGCGACTCATTTAAGGCCATCATGTTTGCCCTTGGCATCCTCGGAACCCCCTGGCCTCAGGATGCAGCTTTTGTAGTCCATGGCAGCCTGCGGAGAGGGGGCGGGGTTGCAGGAGGGTGGAACTCCGCCTTCACTGAGGGTGTGGGTGTGGCCACCTCTGCTGTGACTGAACAAAGGGCAGGGGAGCAGGGGGTCCAGGGCAGGGCCCTCAGAGCCCGGCAGGCCCAGGGGAGCAGCACGAGCATCTAGGCCCAGGCCAAAGAGCGCCTCCTTTGTCTGCGCGGCAGGCCGGCCTCTCACCTTGCCACTCAGGCCGCCCTCCTACTTGAAGTGTGTGTGGAACGTGTCCGCGGAGTACACCTCGCTGCACAGGTAGCCATAGGAGTGGGCGTCGTAGCTTCCTGCCAGGCGGCTGAAGGTCGCAGGCAGGTGGGTCCCTGGGACACAGGTGGAGGGGCTCCTGCCCGGCCCCCTGGCCGCTCAGTGCCCCTGCCCCAGAGCGGGGATGGGGGCCTCAAAGCAGCCTTGTCTGAGTCCCCTGCCACTAGAGAGAGTATTGGCCCAACACTTGTAGAAAACGGGGACCTTGCTGGCAGTTCAGTGGAGGGACACAAATAAATCTTTGCCGACTTTCTGCTGAAGCTCACGAGGGTTCACTCCTAAGCCTTTTACAAGGTCAGCTGCCGAGGCTGCGAGAGATGAGTCAGGGCTCGCCCTCCACCACAGGGAGATCACTGGTTAAAGCCCTCACGAGGGAGTGAACCGCGTGTCCGCACCGACACGCATGGGCAGACCTCGTCGATGCCTTCTGTCTGGAGTATGAAGCCCTCTCCTGCCTCTTCCAGGCTCTCTAGAAAGCATGTGCAGAGCCTCCCACCCCACCCTCCGACTCTGCGGGCCACAGCTGGAGGGACCAGCCAAGGAACTGTGGCAGGAAGAGGCCAGAGGTCAGCGGGCCTCGGCTGGAGCCCGTCAGTCGGTCCCCATTCACACACCACCAGACGATCCTCTTGACCTGGGCAGTAGCAGCCAACCGACCGGTAAGGTGGGCCCGGCGCGCGCTTGGCTACCTGGCATGCCTGGGAACCCCAGGATCTCCTGGCAGAGGCGGGCATTCTCCTGAGCCGGGTCCGCGGGCGTCTGTGTGTGCAGGGCCTGAACCACCTTGGCCAGGACGATCTGGCACAGGTTGAAGAGGCCTGGGGGGCGGGAGGAAGGAGACGGGGGGGCTGGCACCGTGTCCAGGCCGTGCTTTCCAGCCGGGCAGACCGGAAGCCCCCTTCCCTTCCCTCGGTCCGGCCGCATCTGGGTTGGCCTCCCGGGACTTGATGAACTTGTCCAGCAGCTCCTGAGGGACGGTGCTGCCCGTGCCCCAACAAGACTGGCAGCAGCACCAGGGCCTCACAGGGCACGGCGCCCCTGGCCCCAGAGCCTTCCCTCTGGTTCTCATCACCGGCTGTCACCAGACTTGCATGCAACGTTCTTTTCTTTTCTCTTGTCTTCTTTACATCCCTCAGCCACACAATGCGGTGAAGCCCTGACGCTCGCTGCCACGTCGATACACCCTGAGAACACGATGCTCAGCGAGAGAAGTCAGACACAGAAGGACACACAGGGTGTGACCCCACTGAGGAGAAACGTCCAGAGCAGGTAGATCCACAGAGTCAGCAAGTGGGTTCCTGGTTGTCAGGGGCTGGCGAGGGGATGGAGTGATAGCTAAGGGCGTGAGGGACATTTTCGGGGTGATGGAAATGGTCCAAAGCAGTAGTGACGTCTGTACAGCTCAGTAAACTGTCCCCATGTGCCCCGGTGCAGCCTGTGAGAGCATCGCTCTCAGGATGAAGGGCTGACCACAGGAAGACTGAACGAGCAGTGGGTCCTGGGCCCAGACGCTCAGCTGGTGCCCCCCAGGTGGGGAAGTCACTGGGACTTACTGAGCCTCCACGGAGACTGGCAGCAGCCCCAGAGCTCACAGGGCACTGCGCTTCCGGCCCCAGAGCCTTCCCTCTGGTTCTCATCACTGGCTGTCAGCAGACGTGCAGGCAACGTTCCTTTCTTTTCTTTTGTCTTTTTTAAAGGCAACTCTTGAGTACATGTATTTAACATGCAGGGAACCAGCCCTGACTCCTTGATCTGGGTTTTCCAGCCTCTAGAGCCTCGAGGACATCCATTTCCGTTATTGACGCGCCCTGTGCCTGGGGTTTGATGATGGAAGCTGACACCGAGGCCGTCACCACGTGCGGGGTGATGTCAGTGAAAGAATCCCATGGCGAGGGCCTGCCTGAGGACCACGCATGCCCGGGCCCTCCCCGCCCCCTGCCTGCAGCCCTGCGCCTGGGAGCGGAGCTGGTGCATCGCGTGCCCGACGTCGTGGAAGTTGGTCTCCCGCTCATCATGCTGCAGCAGGGAGGGCAGGTTGGGCGTAGGCTTGGTGAAGTTGGCCACCATGGCTGTGATGGCAATCTGGCAGCTCCCATCATGCTGTAGGCAGCCCGGCTGCAGGCCGAAGCAGGCCGCGTGCCCGGACTTCCCCTCCCTGTGGAGGGAGGTGGGTGGGGCCCCGCTTCCACAGAGGAGCCCTGGCCCATGGCTGACAGGTTCCCCCACGCACGCACCGAGCATAGAGGTCAGGTAGAACTTGCTGATGGATGACCTTGCCCGAGGCCGCGTCCCAGACAGTTTAGAGCCTCACATCTTCATGACACATGTTGGTGCCCTCCTCCAGGTCGAAGGTCAGCCCCAACAGCTCCTGGGAGATGCCGAGCAGCCCACGTGTGACTGCCTGCATGGGGAAGGACTCATTGAGCAGGTACTGGTCCACGTGGTAGCGCGTCTCCTCCCCCTGGTTCATGTAGTAGAGCAAGTCCCAGGCGTTGATGGGGCCGTCAAAGTGCAGGCCCCGCCTCTGGCACTCGGCCTTCTTTAGCTCCAGGATCACGGCTGCTCCTGCTCCCCGAGGGGCTTCAGCTTCTGGGCCAGCTCACCTGCGGGCAGAGGGGAGAGGCCTGGCTACGTCCCTGGGGCAGCCCCCCAGCCACCCCCGACCCCACGCCCCTCGAGGCAGAATGAAGGGTCCGGGAAGGCGACCCCCAAGGGCTGACACAGTGGGGTCTCAGGCAGCACCACGTCCGGTCGAGGTCTGCCTGACCCCCATCCCCACTGGGACTCAGGGGGAGGCGGTGTTACCTAGGACAGCGGCCACCACCTGGCTGGTCTTATCCATGTTCATCTCCAGCGTGGAGTCGGCATGCGTGCGGAACCCTAGCAGGCGGGATTTCAGGGCCTGCAGCCTCACCAGCTCTCTGAGGATCACGCAGTTCTCCTGGAACCCAGAGACGGAAGGCGCTGGGGACCATGGGCCACGCCCTCCCCGCGGGCCCCGGGCCAGGTCTCTGCAGGTGGGCAGGGCTCCCAGGCCACTGGCAGGCGCAGCCAATCCCCCTCCCTTCTCCTCCTGGCCCAGATTTCTAGACACTTTTGTGCTGTCCTAACACGTGGTCTTTGTTAACACAGGTCCTTTTGCAACCAGAAACGGCATGAACGTGATGGGCTCTGAGGCCAAGGGCAGGAAGAAATGAGGCCAGGCTCTCCAGGAGCCACCAAGGGGCCTCCCCCGGCTCAACAAGGCAAACACGGCTGCCGTGCAGACAGCAGCTCACCCCCACGGCGCCCAAACACCCAGCCCCTGGACGGTGAGACACTGTTGCCGCAGGTGGCCCGTGGCTCACTGATGAGGCCCGGCCCCAGGTGTATGCCACCTTCTCGGGGGCCACCTCTCCGGTCTGCAGTGGGGTTCTCCTGGGAGCCCCCAGTCACCACAGCACCAGCGTGGCCTGTCTGAAGCCCAAGAAGGTGGGGACACAAGACTGTCCCCTGTGCCCCCCGCATCACCCGCGAGGCCGAGCGAGCACCAGTGGTGTCTGCGGGGAAGAGGAAGGGCTCACGCACAGCCCCCATCTACAGAAGCACAGACTGCAGCCACATGCGCTATGGAACAAACACAAGTGTCCATGCAGGACCCGATGTCTGAATGTCAAGGCCATGCCCGGGCCACAGTGAGAAGGTGCATCCCCCATGCAAGCCACAGAGAGGGGATGGGGGGCCATCTTCGATTCTGAGCTCATTGGGCATCACCCCAGAGGGAGAGGGCAAGGGAGAGAGGTAGACAGAAGTACAGAGGGAGAGGGAGAGAGAGGGAGGGAGAGACATCTCACCCTTCCCTGGGGGTTCTCTAGTGCAGCCAAGGCTGAAAACCACTGCATTTTGGGAGATGGGTCCTCGTGGAAGAGTTAAATAGTAGCTCATGGCATTATCGACACATATTTAAAAGGCCCCAAATCTTGGGGAGTCAGGGAGGGGAGTGTCTGCTGCCTCGTAAATGAGGAGAGATTGGGCATCAGAGGAGGTACCTGTGCAGCCTGCGCCCAGGGCCCCGCAGACTTCATCTCCCAGCGGTGGTCCTGGACTGGAAGTCAGCGGGGAGGTCAGGCTGTCCAAGCATCAACGTTGACTTCAGGGCTGATCTAAAAGGCGCCTGGTGTTTGTTGAAGCAGAAAAAAGAGAAAGCAGTGGGGAGAGGATGGGAGGGGGAGGGGGAGGGGGAGGGGAGGGAGCCCCCCTCCTCAGCACTTCTACCTCTCTCCCTCTCTCCCTTTCTCCCTCTCTCCCTCTACCTCGCTGCCTCTCACTCTCTCTCTCCCTCCATCTCTCCCTGTCCCTCTCTCTCTCTCCCTCTTTCCCTGCCCCTCTCCCTCTCTCCCTTTCCCTCTCCCTCTCTCCCTCTCCCTCTCTCTCTCTCCCTTCCTCTCTCCCTGTCCCTGTTTCCCTGTTCCGCATGCTCTGGCTCTACCTCTTTCCCTCTCCCTCTCCCTCCACCTCCTTCCCTCTCTGGAGAGGGAAGGAGGTGGAGGGAGAGGGAGAGAGAGATGGAGAGGGAGGGGGCAGAGGGAGAGAGAGGGTGGAGAGGGAGAGAGTGATGGAGGGAGGGAAAGACGTCCCTCCCTCCCTCCCTCTCTCCCTCCCTCCCTCCCTCTCTCCCTCCCTCTCTCCCTCTCCCTCCCTCCTTCTCCTCCCTCTCCCTCTCGCTCCAACTCTCCTTCTCCCTCCGTCTTTCCATCTCCCTCACTCCCTCCCAGAGAGGGAGAGATGGAGGGAGAGGCAGAGATAAGGCAGAGGGAGAGAGGGAGAGGGAGAGATGGAGGGAGAGGGAGAGGGAGGGAGAGGGAGAGAGGGAGAGAGAGAGAGAGAGGGAGCGGGAAAGAGGTCTCTTCCTCCCTCCCTCTCCCTCTCTCCTTCTCTCCCTCTCTCCCTCTCCCTCTCTCATTCCCTGTCCTTGTTTCCCTGTTCCATTCTCCCTCTCCCTCTCTCCCTCTCCCTTGTCTCTTCCTCTCCCTCCATATCTCCCTCTCTGGGAGGGAGTGAGGGCGAGGGAGGGATGGAGGGAGAGGGAGTGACAGAGGGAGGGAGAGGGAGAGAGGAAGGGAAAGGGCGAGGGAAGGAGAGGGAGAGACGGAGGAGAGGGAGAGGGAGGGAGGAAGAGACCACTTTCCCTCTCCCTCTCCCTCTCTCCCTCTCTCTCTCTTCCTCTGTCCCTCTCTCTCTTCCTCTCTCCCTCTCCCTCCATCTCTCCCTCTCCCTTATCTCTGCCTCTCCCTCCATCTCTCCCTCTCTGGGAAGGAGTGAGGGAGATGGAGACATGGAGGGAGAGGGAGAGTTGGTGGGAGAGGGAGAGGGAGGAGAAAGAGGGAGGGAGACGGAGAGAGGGAGGGAGAGAAGGAGAGACGTCTTTGCTCCCTCCCTCTATCACTCTCTCCCTCTCCCCCCTCTCTCTCCCTCTCCCCACTTCCTCTCCTGCTCTCTCTCCCTCTCTTTCCACCTCCTTCCCTCTCCAGAGAGGGAAGGAGGTGGAAGGAGAGGGAGAGTGGAACAGGGAAACAGGGACAGAGAGAGAGGGAGGGAGAGGGAGAGAAGGAGGACAGAGGGAGAGGGAGGGAGGAAGAGACCTCTTTCCCTCTCCCTCTCTCCCTCCCTCTCCCTCTCCCTCCATCTCTCCCTCTCCCTCTATCCCTCTCCCTTGTCTCTGCCTCTTCCTCCATCTCTCCCTCTCTGAGAGGGAGTGAGGGAGATGGAGAGACGGAGGGAGAGGGAGAGTTGGAGGGAGAGGGAGAGGGAGGAGAAGGAGGGAGGGATAGAGGGAGGGAGGGAGAGAGGGATAGAGGGAGGGAGGGAGAGAGGGATGGAGGGAGGGAGAGAGGGAGGGATAGAGGGAGGGAGGGAGAGAGGGAGGGAGGGAGAGAGGGATAGAGGGAGGGAGGGAGAGGGATAGAGGGAGGGAGAGAGGGATAGAGGGAGGGAGGGAGAGAGGGATAGAGGGAGGGAGGGAGAGAGGGATAGAGGGAGGGAGGGAGAGGGATGGAGGGAGAGAGGGATAGAGAGATAGAGGGAGGGAGGGAGAGACGTCCTTCACTCCCTCCCTCTATCCCTCTCTCCCTCTCCCCCCTCTCTCTCCCCCCTCCCTCTCCTGCTCTCTCTCCCTGTCCCTACACCTCCTTCCCTCTCCAGAGAGGGAAGGAGGTGGAGGGAGAGGGAAAGAGGTAGAGGGAGAGCATGCAGAACAGGGAAACAGGGACAGGGAGAGAGGAAGGGAGAGAGGGAGAGGGAAGAGGGACGAGGGAGGCGGGAGGAGGGGGGGGAGAGGGAGGAGGGAGGGGGAGGGGAGAGGGAGGAGGGAGAGAGGGAAAGAGAGAGAGGCAGAGGGAAGAGGGAGAGAGAGAGAGGGAGAGGGAGAGAGGGAGGGTGAGAGGGACGAGAGGAAGCAGGGAGAAAAGAGAGAAAGAACACACCATCTACATTTCTGTCAAATGACACCAGGGATCCTTACACAACCAGGAGAAAATAACACAGCGAGGCTCTTTCTCAGCTGGAACTGGAACTGCAGATGGGGCCAAACACCACCAGGGTGGCCACACATGTCCAGCTGCCGCCCCAGCCCCATGAGTCCGGTCACCAGGGCTCTGAGTGTTTGCTCCAGGGACCTGGGGTTCACCCTGTCACCCTGGAGGTCGGGCCTAGACAGCATGGCCCCGGGCTGGACACATAGGGGGAAAAGCATCCCCACAGGACAGCTTGTGCGAGCAGATTCAGCTGCCAGATTCTAGAGGCCCGGGATCACCCTGTGGCCTGTGAAACCCAGGAGCCAGGAGGGTCTTGCATCGGGATTCCTGTCCGTTGGACTGGAACGTTTATGTAAGGAGTCTTGGAAACAGTGGTAACAAGACTGAATTCGAACGAGCTTTAGGCTATTATGGACCACTCCGAAGTGTGTGGGTTGCTAAAAACCCTCCCGGCTTCACTCTTGTTGAAAATGAAGATCCCCGAGATGCAGCGGATGCTGTCTGAGAAGTAGACGGGAGAGCACTCTGTGGCTGCCGAGTAAGAGTGGACCTGTCGAATGGGAAAGGGAGAAGTCGAAATCGTGGCCGCCGCCTTCTTGGGCTTGTCGCCCTCGAGATGATTATCAGAGGAGGAGTCCTCCCCCTCGCCACAGATCTCCAAGATGGAGAAGCTTCTCCCGCAGCCGGAGCAGGTCCCATTAGTAGATACAGGAGAAGAGAGAGATCACTGTCTCAGGAGAGAAATCGCAAGCCGTCCCAATCTTTCTCTAGGTCTCCTAGCCGATCCAGGTCAAATGAAAGGAAATAGCAGACCACTTTGCAAGAGGAGTAGTGCACAGGAAATAACTTCATTTGACAGGAGTATGTACAGAAAATTCAAGTTTTGTTTGAGACTTCCGAAGCTTGATGCACTTTTAAATGTTTTAGCTGTTCACATTTGTTTGTCTCTTGGGACAGTGACACAAAGAGGTGTCATTCTCTATGGTTTGAAATGGGTCATATGAGGCATGTAATATGAAGAATTGTTACCTTACAATGTTCCCTTAAGCAAAATTGAATTTGCTTTGAATTTTTGGTCTTGCCTAGACTGATAATAAAACTCTAACTCCTGCCCACCTAAAGTGTGATGTTTATTATTATGGAAACAACACTGGCAAACATTGAAAAGACCTTCTGTAGCTGGGATATGGTATGCAGCTGTAGTCAAGCAAGCAGTCTTTAAAAGGTACTGTGAACACAGGCCAGCAGGTAGAAATGAAAGCCGCACCCTTACCCTAGATGAGAGGTTTAAGAATTCCACTAGTCTTCACACTGGACAAGAGGTTGTCCAGTGAGTTTAGCATCTAAGAAGTTTCAAGGAAGTTAGTTTACCTTTGAGTTAGGTCATAAGTCCCCTCTGTGATTGCTGTACATGAATACATAGCTCTTTGTAATGTTTTTTGGAAGTTGAGATTATCAAGATACCAATGTCCTGCCAGATTAAGAGTATATTGTAGAGCTGAACTTTGAGTTACTGTGCAATTTTTTTTTCATGCTGTCATTTGTAATACGTTTTGTGAGAATCCTTGGGATTAAAGTTTTGGTTCCAAAAGGAACAAAGAAAAAAGGATCCACCTGCCAATGCAGGGGACACGGGTTCGAGCCCTGGTCCGGGAAGATCCCATGTGCCGCAGATCAACTAAGCCCGTGGGCCACAACTGTTGAGCCTGCGCTCTAGATCCTGAGAGCCACAACTACTGAGCCTCCATGCCACAACTACAGAAGCCCGCACGTCTAGAGCCCGTGCTCTAAAACAAAAGAAGCCACTGTAATGAGAAGCACGTGCCCGCAACAAAGAGGAGCCCCTGGTCGCCGCAACTAGAGAAAGCCCGTGTGCAGCAACGAAGACCCAACGCAGCAAAAAAAAAAAAAAAAAAAAAGACGATACTGGCCAGGTAATCAAGGGTAAAATTGTCACAAGTCCTACAAGTCCTGTTGATGGTGTGTATCCTTGATGTGTGTATCCTTGATGGTGTGTATCCTTGATGATGTGACCTGAGGAGAATGGCACTTTTATCTCTGTCTGGATCTTCCGCCCCAAACCCCATAACTCCAGACCAACCATAAGAAAAACATCAGAAAACCAACAGACAAACAAATTGAGGGACAAAATACCTGACCAGTCCTCCTCAAAACTTTCAAGGTATCAAAACCCAGGGACGTCTGAGAAATGTCACAGCCCAGAGGAGACTGGGACAGAAAAAGGATGTTAGGGGAAAGCTAGGGAAATTCTAATAAAGTGTGGACTTTAGTTAATAATAACGTATCCATCTCGGTTCCTTAGTTGGATAAGCATGTCGTACTAACGTACTAAAGTACTAACGTGTTGGAAATAGGGGTACTGGGTCGGGGATCCACGGCACTCTGTACACTCTGTACAGATCTTTGCAACATTTTTGTAACTCTAAGCTATTCTAAAATTAAGCGACTACTAAACAGAGATAAGAATGTTATTTCCCTGATTTGAACATGCCTGAGTTTGTTTTCATGGTCACATCTGTGCTATCTGGATGTGTCTTGGAATCAGTAGCAAAGGAAAGTTGCCAGCCCCTGGGAAGATGCGGCCGGTTTGCAGGTGGCTTGCTCTGGAGCTGAAGACCACGGTGGGAAGTCTGCAGCTTCGGGCTGCACTTAGAACCATGGGAGGGGATGGGCCAGCTCAATTAGGGATGGAACCTATAAATAAAACTCTTTTTCTTTTCCATTATGGCTTATCACAGGATATTGAATATAGTTCCCTGTGCTAGACAGTAGGACCTTGTAGTTTATCCATCCTATATTTAATAGTTTGCGTCTGCTAACCCCAAACTCCCAATCCAACCCTCCCTCACTCTTTCTCCCCCTTGGCAACCACAAGTCTGTCCTCTATGTCTGTGAGTCTGTTTTTGTTTCGTAGACAAGTTCATTTGTGTCGTATTTTAGATTTCACATATAAGAGAGATCATATATGTGTCTTTCTCTTCTGACTTACTTCACTTAGTATGATAATCTCTAGGTCCATCCACGACGTTGCTGCAAATAGCATTATTTCATTCTTTTTATGGCTGAATATATTCCATTGTATATATGTACCACATCTTCTTTATCCATTCATCCATCAGTGGACATTTAGGTAGCTTCCACATCTTGCCTATTATAAATAGTGATGCAATGAACATTGGGGTGCATGTATATTTTCTTTCTTTCTTTCTTTCTTTCTCTCTTTCTTTATTTTTTTGTCACACAGCATGTGGGATCTTAGTTCCCTGGCCAGAGATGGAACCCATGCTGCTTGCACTGGAAGCACAGAGTCTTAACCACTAGACCACCAGGGAAATCCCAGGGGTGTATGTATATTTTTGAATTAGAGTTTTCTCCGGATCTATGCCCAGGAGTGGAATTGCGGGACCCTATGGCAGCTGTATCTGTTCTCTGCACGTCTCACATCAACCACCTGCACTCCAATCCTTGCTCTCAACGTCATCTTCGGGGAACCCAACCTTCGACAGGGACTTTGACAAGAAGAAATGGCTCAGGGAAAAGCTACCTGCACAGGGAGGAGATAGAGGCCATCGACCCTGGGTTGCGGCGGGGAGAGTGGGCACAGAGATTTGTCATTTCATCCCTGATACTCAGCCCTCCTCACTGCCCTACTCTTAAGTCACCTCGGGATACAGAGGTGACCCGGTTAGAGTCCCTGCCTGTGCAGGAATCTATGGGCACCAGCGGGTCTGAATAATATTAGTGCAGGGTCTCCCCCACGGCACTGGGGTTATTTGGGGCGGGTCACCCTCTGCTGGGGGCCCCTCCTGGGAACTGTGTGGGGTTCAGCAGCATCCCTGTCCCCACCCATTTGATTCCAGGGGCCCCTCCCCCCTAGTTGTGACAACCACAGATTTTCCCCAGACATCACTGAAGAACTGGGTGAGGCGGGAGCAGGATGGCCCTGGGTGAGGACAGCTGTGTTGAAGCAACCAGCCTGGCTTAAGGCAAGGTCTGCCCCAATCCCGTCAGAGCCTGCATTTGGAACTGCCCCTTCCCTCTCCCACCTCCCCTGCCCTGCAGTGGTCTCCGAGACATCATCCCCATGTAATAAATCACACCTTCTCAGTTTACTGTCCCCAGCACCTAGAAGAGTGTCTCCTATGTAGTTGATGCTTCACAAATACTTGCTGAATAAAGGAGTTGAATAAAGGGATGAGTGGATGAGTGAATGAAGGTTACCATGGAAGGAGGGGGGAGATTCCCTTTCTGGCTCTCGGGGGTTGGGATATCAAGTGAAAGATCCATCCTAAATAGGCTGACCAGCCTTCTGGGTTCCCCCAGAAATGAGGGTTTCCCCACAGTTCCAGCGCTCAAACCTGAGCGGTCCTGGGCAAACTGGGGGCGGGTGTTGGTCACCCTGTGTAAACACAGTAACAATTCCAACTGCAATAGCAATGGCAAAGGACCTCTACGGTCTTATTGACCAGGGAGTTCTTTACCTGGCAGGGAAGGGTGGGCCAGGATTGGAATTCCGGTGATCCAGGGCGGGTGAGGGCACACCCCGGGCTTGTGTAGGGGAGTCCAGGAAGGTTCTGGAGGAAGTGACAGTGACACAGGAGGGAGGGAGGAGTCTAAGGAAGAACATCCCACACAACAACGTGTGCCAATGGCCCTGGGCCCAAGGTCACACCTGACCAGGGCTTGCTTTTTTTCTTTTTTTCTAATTTACTTTTTCCCATATGGATATGCAATTGTCCTAATGCCATTTATTGAAAACTCCTTAATTTCCCCACTTTCTGTCATATCAAGTTCTCATCTATCTGTTTCTGGACCTTTATTCTCTACCATAGAGCTATACGTCCCATCCTTGCACCACTAGGGCTGTTTCATCACTATAACTTTATTTTTTGTTCATTTATTTCTTTGGCCGTGCCGAGCGGCATGTGGGATCTTATTTCTCTGACCAGGGATCGAACCCGCACCCCTTGCAGTGGAAGCTTGGAGTCTTAATCGCTGGACCTCCAGGGAAGTCCCCAGGGCTTGCTTTGACATCCATCGAATGGTGGCGGGTGGGCACGGAGAGCAGCTGTCTGTGAGCCATCCTGTGTAGAAATGCAGGGTGGAGGGCAGGACAGCTGGAGCGGGAGGGGAAGAGGCGGAGGAGGGAGGGAGGGATGGCGGGCGGGCGAGAGACAGAGAGTTTCCGGAGACAATAGCTCTGGCCGTGTCCTAAGGCATGAAAGCTGAAAATAGCTCCTAGTGCCGGGAGCCTTGGAGCCGGAGCCTGGGAGCCAGGGTGACTGGCTCTCCTCCCTGGTGTGTGTGTGGGGGGGGGGGGCTGTGGACTTCTCAGGCTGGGAATGGGGTGCACGGAGCAGGGACGGAGCAGGGACCCTTCTCTCTGGGACCTCGCGGGCCATCCTTAGCTCACAAAGCTGAGCCGCTCCTGACCCTACGAGTGGGGGGCTTATCCTCCCTGTCCCCTGGATCACACCCTCTCACGCACAACTTCCCCGTGTGTGCTCCCAGCAACCAAGAGAATTTGTTTTTAAAAGATTTGGGGGAGGGGGGTAAACATACAAACAAGAGCAGAATGGATACTTTTTCAGAATGGGAATGGCTCTGTGTAACCCCATCCCCAGGGTAACCACAGTCCTGACGTCTAACACCCTTGACGAGTCAGCCTTGGTCTGAGCTTGCAGACCCACGGAAGCTTCCTCATCCCCTCCTTCAGACCCCGTCTTTCCCTCGGCGTCTTTGTGAGAGGCACCCGGGGAAGTGGGACTGCTGGGCTGTACTGCTGCTAGAACTCCACCTGGGCTCCACCAGGCTCCAGCCCCCCGCCCTGTGCACCTCTCTGACCCTGAGGCATCTCAACTGGTAGGAGCGGCATCATCTTCCCTCCCGGGACTTGTGACACTTAAGGGAGACACAGAAAGGACAAGCGTTTGGCTCCCTGGCTGGCAAAGAGCAGGTGCTCAATTGTCATAAGTGTCCGTATCAGTGAGGGTTCTCCAGACAAACAGAATCCATAGGGTGTGTGTGTATATACACACACACGTACATGCATACAAAAATATACAGCTGTGTATATATGCAGTATGCATACAGACATATACACATATAGTATATACAATACACACATATACACACATATATATAAAATGCATAGTTTGTATATATACAGTATGTATACACACATATACACATAATATATACAATAGACACATACATATACATTATACATACACACATGAAATGCATAGTTTGTATATATACAGTATGTACACATATGTATAACATATGAAATATACACACCTAGGTACGTCTATATCATACATATATACACACATACACAGATATTTAGGTGTGTATATATACAGTATACATACATACACATATAATATATGCAATACATACACATACATACATATAGACACACATATACACCTACATATAAAAGCATGTAGCATAAAAATATATATACTGTATATATAAATTCGTCGTATATATACATACACATATCATATGTATAATATATACACATACATATATACAATGTATACACACATACACACCTATATGTAAATATGTACATACACATATAAATACATACGCAAGTGTGTATATATACATATATACATATAATACCTATACAACATATACACATACAGGTATACAACATATATACACACCTATATATAAATATACACTGTATACAAACATATAGTGTACATATACTGTATATATACACACCCATATATCAATATATGGGTGTGTGTATATATACAGCATGTTCACGTTTATATGTATACTATATATATACACATACATACATGTATACAATATATACACACAAATATATAGGCTTGTATGTATACTGTATATAGTACTTACACATATACTACAAACGCACGCACATATAAACACATGTGTATACATATATATAATATGTATACACACATATACAAATTAATAGGCTTGTATATATTCAATATTTTTACATATATAGTTTTGTTTTAAGAAGTTGACTCATGTGACCGTGAGGCAGGCAAGTCAGGGCAGGACTCTGGGCTAGAGACACAGGGAAGAGCTGATGTCCCAAGGCCATTGGAGGAACAGTTCCCTCTTTCTAGGGAACCTCATTTTTCTCTCCAGTCCTTCAACTGATGGACGAGGCCCACCCACGCCGCGGCATTGACAATCTCCTTTACGCAAAGTGGACCAATTTCAGTATTAATCTCTTCTGAAAAATACCTTCCTGGCCACATCTGGAATAATGTTTGTGGTTGCCTGGGCCCCACGCAGTGCGCACATGAGATTAACCATCCCCGTGGCGATGGTGACACTTTATTTTCTCCCTTGACCATTGTCACTACTATTCCAATTAAAATGGCAGTGCTGTGAGGGCAGGGCATTTCCTTTTTTTGCCAGTACTGAGCGTCCGCGGTCTGGTGCTTAGCATAGGCTAAATACACGGGAACAGAAGCCGGGATTCCGGCTGTCGTATTTAATGAGGAATTACAGTCTTATTATTGGCAGGGGTGGTGGTGGTGGTGGTGGTGGTGGTGGTGGTGGTGGTGGTGGTGGTGGTGGTGGTGTGTGTCACGGTACGTCAAGGGCGGGAATCGAACCCGCCACCCCAGGCCCCGGGTCCCCAGTTCGGGCTGGAGGGGGTGGCCGTGGGCAGTGGAAGACGCGCGTGCGTGCGTGAGACCGGGCGAGTCCACGGGGCGGGCTGCGCGCGCCGGGACTGTTTCAGCCCGGCCCCCGGCTCGTTCTGCTCGCCTCACGGCCGGCCCGAGTTGGCGGCAGCGCTGGAGGCCCCGGGCCTGTGACCACAAAGAGGGAGCCGGGGGCCGGACGGGAGTGCGTCGGCGGAGGCTTAGACCCAGGCCAGGCCCTCTCCCCTCAGCCTCCACGCCTGCCCGTCTGCCAACCGCCAGACTAGCGCGGTGCGGGGGCCGCGCGCGAAGACATCCGGGAGAAGCTGAGGCTGGAGTCGCTCGTGGGGACCGAGCCCGCCGTCTACCCGTGGCCGCTGCCGGTGGTCTACGTGAGTGCCGCCCGTCTCCTCCTCCCGCACCCCCGCCCCTCTTCCCCCACGGCGCGTGCTGAGCCCACCGAGAAACGGAGCTCGAGTCGCCAGACCCTGTTTGGAGCCCCCGTTCCCGCCCCGCCGTGATTCTCCGCGGCAGTTTCCAGCCCCCGCGCGCAGGGTGGGCAGAGGGGAGCCGGCGCTGGGCAGAGGGGAGCCGGCGCCGGCTGGGGCCCGATCTCGGCCGCGCGAGGGGCGCCCGAGCCGGTCTGCGGTTGGCTCTGCAGGGCTGGGGACCCCGGTCACCCCGGGCCTGGACTGCCGGCGGGCTTGCCCGTACTTTAGGATCTGACATGTAGGGTTCCTTTTTTTTTTCGGTACGCGGGCCTCTCACTGTTGTGGCCTCTCCCGTTGCGGAGCACAGGCTCTGGACGCGCAGACTCAGTGGCCATGGCTCACTGGCCCAGCCGCTCCGCGGCATGTGGAATCTTCCCGGACCGGGGCACGAACCCGAGTCCCATGTATGGGCAGGCGGACTCTCAACCACTGCGCCACCAGGGAAGCCCATGTAGGGTTTGTTTTTCCTGGTAGTTTATTCTTAGTGCTGTCTACGTGCTTAGTTTTTTTTATTTTTGAGGACACCCTTTCCTCCCACTCTCCAGTTTTTTGTGTTTTTGTTTTGTTTTAGTTAGGCATTTTGTCCCTCTGATCTTGAGTGTGTGGGCTGGCAGGACACTTGGAGAGGAGGCATTCTGTCCCCTGATCTTGAGTGGCCTTTAGAAAATGACACGCCAGACGGAAATTTACACAGGCGTCCGGTGATTCCAGAAATGCAGGGTGTCCGGCTAGGTGGGCGCCCGGCCTCTCGTCCCCCGTGGCGGCGTGGTGCGCGTGTTCCTTGACTCAGGGTTTACACTTGGGCCCCGCAGCCCACCTTCTGGAGGGAAAGCGCAGCGGGCACCTTGTGCTGGCGCCTTTGGGGCGCCCTTCCGTGCGCTCGGCTTGCGGGGGAACTGGCCTCCAGGGGACCCAGCAGGGAAGCCCGCGCGACCCGCCCTCCTCGCGGGCTCCGTGTGTGTCCGTTTGTGGAAACTGTCGCGGCCGGGGGCGGAGTCGGAAAGCTGGGACCGCCCGGGTGCCTAAGTTGGCTCTGGACCCCGGTTATCCGCAGTTATCTGAGGTCCGAGGGTTTCCAGCCCGCCACTGGGCACTGGCGCTTTCTATTTTTGCTCTTCCTGTGCCAGGAGGCGCGGCTGAGCCCGGCTCTGGCTTTTCCGGTTGGGTAACTCCGGGTGGCCGGGGTGGGCGGCCTGAGCAGTGGGCAGGGCGGGGGGACAGCCCAGGGGAGGGAAACTGAAAGTGGGGAGAACTCCAGCTGATACATTTCCCTTGCCTCCCCGCCCCTCTTACTGCACTTGTCCTGTACGGGTTGGCTGGCCCTGGCCAGCGCATTTTTCAAAATGTAATAATTGGTTTATCCTTAGTAGCCGTGAAACATAGTTCACCCCTCCCTTCTCCCCTCATCACCTTGCTTTACTCTTCTCCCGTGGGGTTTGGTGTGACCTTTGGGTTTGGGCCACTATTCCCTCTGTGAGCCTGCCCTGTGCTGTGCAGAGGAGGCCGGGTGCCTGGGAGGCTGACGCGGGTGAGATCTGGGAGGAGGGCCGCCTGCTGTGTTCCAGCGGGCTGTTTCCTCACGTGGGACCTGAGGGTCTGCGACGGCCTCCAGAGTGCCCTCGGGGGCCCATGCGCAGAATCCTGCGACCGCTCTTGGCTTTAGAATGTTCCACGTGTGTGACCGTGGCCCTGGCATCTCACTGCATTGTGCCTTAAAATCCTTAGCTGTGTAGCCACTGCCTGGGCCACACGCCATTATATCTGCTTGGACCTGGGGCGGCCGGGCTGGCAGCAGCACAAAAGGCTGTTTGATACATAGGGGTGGTGCTCCCCGCTCTCCGTCCTGTCCTTCCTGCGAGAGGCGAGCACGTATCAGTTTCTTCTGTATTGTTTCAGATTATATGTATGTATATATTACTGTAGTGTATTAGTATAAAATCTATCGTAGGGTTCTACAGAGAAACAGACCCAGTGATGTCTGTGTATATGAGATTAATTTAAGCAACTGAGTCACACGACTTCAGGCTGGCGAGTCTGAAATATGCGGGACAGGCCAAGAGAGGCAGACCCAGGGAAGAGTTGATGTTGTAGCTCAAGTCTAAAGGCAGTCTGGAGGCAGAATTTTATATATACACATACAGATTAACTCCATATAATATAGTACAGAGGGGTCCTGTGTAGCTTACCCAACTTTCTCCAATGGTGACGTCGCACGTAACTGTAATAGCAAAACCAGAAAATGGACATCGGCATAATCTACAGACTTTATTCACTGTGAATGTATGGTCACGTGTATGGACGCATGCATTCTTGTAACCTCCACCTCAGAAAAGACATAGATCGGTTTCATCACGACAATATTTTTATCCCTCTTAAATACGTAAATACAGATATCCTGGAGATGGCAAGTGTTGTGAACTTAGGGAAGTAGTGTTCTAAGGTATTCATCAGAGAACAGCTGGCGTCCCGTCTAGGTTGTCATCATCACTTCCTGATGTGAATCCCAAATTACTACTTTGGTTTTTTTTCTAGTATTAACAAATTCCTGACATGAGGTGGATCTTTGACTTACGTAGCATCACTAGATAACCTCTAGTGCACAGACATGTGCCGGACCAGCTCCTGGGCCTCTCTTTGTTTTGAGGTTGGTGGGACATCAACACCAGACTGAAGGTTGCCCAGATCTCCCCCAAACCGAGATTAACCCCAACCCCTGTTTTTAACCACATCAAATGTATTTATTTAATACTTTGACTCATGCTTTTGGTTTTGATCTTCTTTTGAAAGATTGTTTTTCTCTTTTTCCCTTCTCTTCACATAGGAGGAAAAGACACGTAGAGTTACATCCAGAGAACAGTAAGAATAATAAACCTTTTTGTTCTGTGCAATATGTAATCTTGATGACTGAAATTACTTTTCTGAAATCTTTTAAAAAGAAGAACTTTAGGGCTTCCCTGGTGGCACAGTGGTTGAGAGTCCGCCTGCCGATGCAGGGGACACAGGTTCGTGCCCCGGTCCGGGAAGATCCCACATGCCCCGGAGCGGCTAGGCCCGTGAGCCGTGGCCGCTGGGCCTGCGCGTCCGGAGCCTGTGCTCCGCAGCGGGAGAGGCCACGGCAGTGAGAGGCCCGGGTACCGCAAAAACACACACACACACACAAAAAAAAACCAAAAAAAAAAAAAAAAGGAGAACTTTATAGTGAGTTGTCAGCGTGACCATAGATAGCTTAAGGATGCTGGGTTTGCAGTCAGGTTATTAACCTTGTGATTCAGGTAGACTTGTCTTACAAAGAGTGAATTGGGGGCAACTGGCAGTTATCTGAACTAGATCTAAAGGTTGTATTAAATATTAAATGTTGAGGTAATATGTGCCTTTCAGGGCTTCTGAGATGAAGATTGATTTTTTGGGGGGGAGGGGGTGGGTAGGAAGGAAGACCTTTTGAAAACTGCCTGTATGGGAGGAGTCTATGAAAGTCATCCTTAGGGTGTGTGATTTTGCTTGACAGAGTTGCTGGACCGCTACCTGCATAAGAACCGGGAAGAGTAAGACCAGGAACACACGTGGAAGAAGAAGAAAGAGATGATAAAGTAAAGCCTGGTCACCTCCAGGTTTGTCACTTCCACCTTAATCTCAGAACGTATTTGGTTTTAGGAAGGGGGGTCAGGGTGTGGGCAGCATGTAGGAACAGAATGACTTTCACTAATGATCAGAATGACCTTGGATTTAGCTAAAATGCTCTTCAAACTCATTTTTCTGCTGGTTCTCTATGTGGAAGGTGTGTTATGTGGCTCTGGTGATAGTAAATCAGCGGTAGGCCTGGAAGTCAGCTGGACCTCTGCTACTTGATCAGTCAGTCACAGAGCTTCAGTCTGTCCCCTCTCCTGCCTGTCTCCTGCCCATGAGGTCTTTGTGAAGATCTCATTTTCAAACACATGAGGTGCTAAAGTGCTCTAGTATCGTCCAGGTATAAAGTTGCATTCTTAACTGAGATCAGACCAGTTCTTTCTCCAGACCTCCAGCTCCTTTGTAAAATCAGAGTTTCAGTTTCTATGAAATACAGATATACCCACTGAACCCCCATGGGAGGGGGTAGGAGAAGGGATTGGGGATCTGATGCTGGAAGCTTTACCATTAGACAGCACTGCCCCATATGACAAAGGGCTAACATTGGTCGGGCACAGGTGGTAGAACAGTATCACGTCCCTTTTGGTTTTACTAAAACGTTGATTAGAAGTTTCAGCTCAGCAGAGGGGCAGCACCCTGGGCGGGCACTGGGCCTCCACCATCTATGGCTCCTCCCCTCCAGCACCCAGGCTAGGTACTCAGTTCCCAGCAGCCCAGAGGGCAGGAACAGAGCTCTGCCAGGCTGGCCTTCCCAGAGGGCAAGTGTAAGCAGCACAGCCAGGAATGTGAGCGACAGGCTTTGCTGGGTTGTCGAGAAGGAGGGCGACATCTGGCTCGGCATGGCTGGAGTCAGCTCTGGCCTCCCCTCGAACACGGGCACTGGGCCCCCGGTCTCAGGCTCACACAGGCCTCCAAAGCCCTTCCCTCAGGATGGCCCTCAGACCCTACATCCAGCCATCCTGCCGCCCCAAACACCAGCAGGTCAAGCACCACTCAGAGAAGGGGGCCTTTAAAGGGCTTTAGAAGATCTTAGAATCCGGATATGGAAGCTACTGTGTTTCACTTGTAGCTGAGAACTCTGCTCCCAGAGCACAGGATGGCCGAGGGGGCGAGATGGGAGGGTCTCGCTGTGACCCCCAGGCACTGCTGGCCTTTTCAGCCACATGCCTGCATTCCTTGGAAATACATTTCATTAACAGCGAAACGGAACACCCTGAGAAACAGGAGGAATTATTGGTTCATTTCAACCCTTAGCAACAGGGAGTTTTCACCACCGTGTGTGTATTTCCTCTGCTCTCTGCGATGCGCTGGAACTTACCTTTGGGCGAAACATGCCTCAGCTGTCCACGGCACCTGACACACTTGGCGACTCCTCCTGACCCGGGAGCGCCCTGGGCCCCAGGAACAGGGTCCCTCCTTCCTAACCACCCCCTTGTGGGAGTGCTCAGGCGGGTCAGCCCCCAGCCCTGGGGACTCAGCGTCCCGTCGGAAGTGACTGCGAGTCAGGCTCCCCACCGACCCCTCCCCCTTGGTCTCCCTTCCGCCAAAGCCGCTTCGTGCGCGGTGCCAGTCGGCCCCTCGTCAGGGGGGAGGAGACCCGGGCAGACTCTGCTCCACTGATCTGCAGGTGCCTGTCCGGGATGTGGTCGGAACAGCCGGTAGGTGTCAGGGAAGACCCTAGGGCGGCGCCATCCCGCACCCTCACGACGCCCTGCTGCTCCGTGTGGAGCCCGCGGCCCGGGGGGGGGGGGCAAGAGGCGCGACGGGGGTGGGAACGAGACGGGGCCACGGGAAGCGCACTCCGGGTCGGGGCGCAGAGGCAGGAGGCCGCGAGGAGGGCCGGCCCAGCCGCGAAGCCCGTGCCTCCGTCCCGCCCGTGCCCGAGGGTCCCTCAGACCTCCCTGCTGGCCCCTGGGCTCGGGGTGGGTGACGGGTGCGCCGAAGAAGCCGTCCCGCTCGAGCCGTCCGGAGAGGCCAGCCAAGGGGTTATGCCTGTTCCCGGCGAGGGGTGAGCACCGGGGCGTGAGGGTGTGGAGCCGTCCGGCCGCAGGTCACAGGCTTTGCCTGTTGGAAGGGAGGGCTGCGATGGGACTGTGCCAACGGAAGGGGAGGATGGAGCCGCCAACAGTCCCCGTTTGCCAGGCAGAAATTCATTGCGGACCTTGTTCTCAGCAGCTGTGCGCAACAGGGACACCCAGGCCTGGCGAGTCTGCGCCCCACCCAGGGCCTCTGGGTTCCTGCGCCGCAGCCCTGGATTCTCCTGCTGAGAAACCCCAGAGACCGTGCGCCTTCCCCCAAGCCCACCGCCCCGATGTAGAGCCCAAGGGGGTTGGGGGCTTCACCCCAAACTTGAGAAAGCCACACCTGGGGGCCGGGGCACAAGCGGGGGTCCCACCTTCCCCGCAGGAGCAGACCCCGCGGAGGGTCTATCTTTTGGAAATAAATTTAGACTAACAGGTTTTACACACAGAATCTTAGAGCTGGGAAAAGTCCTTTGTGTCATTCATGTAGCTCCGTAAGATTTTTTTTTAATGAGAGGATGGATTTCCTTGAGCACGAATGAATTTCCAGAAATGGGTCCCTGGATCCCAAGGACTTTTTTGGGGAAGAAAGATGAATCTATTCTGTGAACGCCTTATAGAACTTATTCTATATTGTAGTTCTCTCTGGAAACACATGTACCGTTGATCTTTGTAGCAGCCCTTAACATCCTCAAGAGAAGCTCTCATTTCCCCATTAGTACTTGTTATAGGCTGAATATTTGGGTCCCCCAAGCATTCACATGTTGACACCCTACCTCCAATGTGAAGGTCTTAGAAGGTGGGTCTTTTGGGAGGTGATTAGGATTTGATGAGCTCATCGGGATGGAGCCCTCGTGATGAGATTCTTAGCCTTGTGAGAATCATGAGAGAGCTGGATTTTTCTCTCTGCTCTCTGCCCTGTGAGCACACAATGAAAAGTGGACAGTCTGCAACCCGGAAGAGAGTCCTCACCGGAAGGCGATGATCCCGGCACCTAGATCTCAGACTTCCAGGCTCCAGGACTGAGAAATACATTTTTGTTGTTTATAAGCCCCCACCCCGCCCCATTTATGGAACTTTGTGACAACAGCCCAAACTGACTTAACACTCTTTTCTTCAGATAAATGGAAGAATTTGTGCAGCCCATCGATTTTATGATACAATTTCCCAAATAACCAATATTCTCTCTATACACTCTGATTTCTCAACTTTTTTATTTATCAAAATTGTTATTAAAAAAGCTTCCATATTTTTTCCTAATAAATTGTTTCCAATCCAAGTTATCACTATAATGGTTCTATGATATTAATAATTTGAGCCCTAATACCCTGCTTAAAATAATCATTCATTTGTCTTATGAATAAGTTCAGGGTTCAAATGCAAAAGTTTTAAAAGGATATACTGTGTAAAACATCTATGTCATCCCTCTGAAGGAAAGAAGGAGGGAAGAAAGGAAGGAGGGAAGAAGGAAGGAAGGAAGGTAGGAAGGAAGGAAAAAACAATGAATTTGCCCTCAGTTTAGCTGCCACTTCCTAAGGGAAGCCCTTTCCAACTCCAGACCCCCAGGCATCACAAATAAGCTCTCATGGGACACTGTCCATACTGTTTGTTGCACGTCATGTTTCCTGAAAAGCTGATTCTGAGACAAGGAGAGACTTTCAGGAAGTTTCTTGGGGTGTGTTTTTTGGGATAAACATAGAATTACCGTATGACTCAGCAATTCCACTCCTAAATCATTAAAAACAAACACTCAAACAAATCTGCGTACACACGTGTTTATAGCAGCACTATTCACAATAGAAAAATCATGGAAATAACCCAAATGTCCATCATTGGATGAATGAATAAACAAATTGTGGCATATACCTACAGTGCAATAGTAATTCAGTCATAAAAAGGAATGGAGCAATTAAATATCAAACATGACCAAAAACATTTTTTTAAGGAATGGAATACTAATACATATTACAGTGTGGATGACTCTCAGAAACATCATGCTAAAGTGAAAGATGGGAGACACAAAGATCATACATTGTATGATTCCATTTATCTGAAATATCCAGAATAAGTAAATCCATAGAGAAAGAAAGCAGATTGGTGGTCTCCAGGGCCTGGTAGAGAGAGCGAAGTAGTATCTTCTCAATGGGTACAGAGTTTCCTTTTGGGGTGATAAAAATGTCTGGGGGGGAAAAAATTTTAATTGGAAAATGATTGATTAAAAACAAGTCTGTGCGGTATTTCTTGGTACTGCCTTTCCCAGTTTTGACAGTAAATGGTCAAGTACACAGTAAATGGTCAAGTACAGCAGCCATGGTTTGAGAAAGAAATGATGACCAGGGCTCGGAACACTCACTCGGGGACGAGCGTGAGGGTCACCCCACGAAGTAAGCCATCCATTTTCGCAGAGATATTATCCAAGGATGAGGGGAATTGAGAGTGGATAGCACAGG
Organism: Delphinapterus leucas; assembly: GCF_059928025.1. Classification (NCBI taxonomy): domain Eukaryota; kingdom Metazoa; phylum Chordata; class Mammalia; order Artiodactyla; family Monodontidae; genus Delphinapterus; species Delphinapterus leucas. Next base: position 38,010,603 of record NC_143129.1, read on the forward strand.
AGGGAGAAAATGACTATCAGTTGTGGCCTTGAGGCCACCTACAGTAACAGAGGCTATATAGTTCGACCCATTGACCCTCCTTTCACTAGTAGTTCATCTCAACTCACCCTCTCCGCTAAAAACGATCCATGGAAACTGTGAAAGAATTGTTTCCAGAACTTATGCAAAGACGTTGATCCAAGTAAAGGCAACAAAAGCAAAAATAAACAAGTGGGGCTACATCCAACTAAAAAGCACAACAAAGGAAACCAACAACAAAATGAAAAGGCAGCCTACCGAATGGGAGAAAATTTTTATAAATCATATATCCTATAAGGGGTTAGAATTCAAATTATATGAAGAACTCATAGAAAAAATATCCAACTAAGAAATGGACAGAGGTTCTGAATGGACATTTTTACCGAGAAGATACAGAGATGGCCTGAAGATAGTTAAAAAGGCACCTAAAATCACTCATCAGCAGAGAAGTCAAACCACAAAGAGGTGTCACCTCATTCCTGTTAGACTGGCTAATATCAAAAAGACATGGACTAACAAGTGTTGGCAAGGGTTTGGAGAAAAGGGAAGCCTTGTGCACTGTTGGTAGGAATGTGAATTGTTGCAGCCACTATGGAAAACAGTATGGAGGTCCTCAAAAAATTAAAAATAGAAGTATCATATGATCCAGCAATTCCACTACTTGGTATTTGTATGAAGGAAAGAGAAACTCTTAATTCAAAATGAAATCTGTACTCCCATATTCACTGCAGAATTATTTACAGTAGCCAAGACTTGGAAACCCCTGTGTTCATCGATGGATAAATGGATAAAGGACATTAGGCATAATATGCCAAATTATATATATATATATATATAATTCAGCCATAAGAAAGAAGCAAATCATGCCATTTGTGGCAACACGAATGGACCATGAGGGCGTTATGCTAGGTAAAATATGTCAGATAGAGAAAGAAAAAACCTGTAAGATCTCACTTTATATGGAATTTTAAAAAAAGCTCATAGATACATAGACTGGTGTTTACCATAGGCAGGGGGTGGAGGGTGGGTGAAATGGGTAAAGGTGGCCAATATGTACAAACTGCCAGTGATAAAATAAATAAGTCCTGGGGATGTGACTATAGTTAATAAGACCGTATTGCATATTTAAAAGTTATTATAAAACACTGGCTATCCTTATAGCTTATTTATTTTATGCATAGTAGTTTGTGCCTCTTAATCCCCTCCCCTACCCCTATCTTGCCCCTGCCCCCTTTCCTCTACCCACTGGTAACCACTGCTTTGATGTCTATATCTGTGAGTTCATTTCCTTTCTGTTACATTTATTCTTTATTTTTTAGATTCCACATATGAGTGATAACATACCGTATTTGTCTTTCTCTGTTTGACTTATTTCACTGAGCATAATAGTGTTGCAGCAAAAATAGAAATGAAGTTTTTCCTCTCCTGAAAATAAGGAAAGTAAAGGGGACAGTGAACAGGCTAGAGAAGACACATAAACTGGCCTGAAAGGGTTAATCGATCCTAGTTTTATTTAAACTGTTACTAATCTGTAGTGTCTGTAACTAGATTTATCTTTCATAAAGCTAAATTACATTCTGTTCCTATCACTCCCTAGCTGATCTATGTAAATTACATCCTGAATCTGGTGCTTAAGCTCCCTGCACTCTCTTGTAGCAAATCACCCTGTGTAGCTGTTTGCATTTCAGGAAGCAGATGACAGGCAGGTAACACAGAGGCAAATGAGCCCAATTACTGTTCCCCCGGACCCAATTACCGGACTGCCTGACGCCAGCGATGCCGGTTTTGATATAATTCAAGAAGAAGAAGAATGCAGGACCTTTACCACTTTGATCCTTATTACCACTCCCTGGACTACGGTGGCCGCCCGAGGGGCCCGGAGGCCAGCGGGGGCCTCCAGGCGTGTGTGGGCATCTTGTCTACAGCCAGCGTCCCCAAGGCCTCGCTCGGCCCATAATCACTCAGTGAAGCTGCGCCGCGACAGCGCGGCCGACTTTTTCTGGCGCTGTGAGGACCTCTGTGCGCTGCAGGACTCGGTGCCTCTGCCCGCCCGTTGGCGCCTCCCTGCGGGAGGGCCTGCTGGACTTCAACGCTGACCGCCTCCGCGTGGTGGACTGGGTGCTGCCCCTGAGCACCCTCTGTCCCCGATCTGTATATGGAGCTTCTTCCAGCCGTGGCTTGGCAAGATGGGTTTGTACTTCCCGCTTCCAGGGGCCCTCGTGTCGGCGCTGCGAATCAGGGTTTTAGATGGTGCAAGGTGGAGGGTGGGCACTAGAACTGGTGCCCAGTGCCCGGGTGTGCGTGTGCTAGATGGGCGTGTGCTAGGTCTCAGTGTTTTCATCTGTAGCATGGGCTGAACAGGACTCACTCTCTGTGGCCGTTACAGGGTTGCACCGTGTTAATGCTTGTAGACTCTACAATGTAGAACACTTAGCACAGTTTGGAGCATCGTTAATCGTTGCACAGATGTTACATGGTCTGTTGAACGACTTTGCCTGATACACGCCAAAGCGATTAGGAAACTGGTATATCCCAGCTTCATTTCCTTTCCATTAAAACAGGGCTCAGCAAAAAAAAAAATCTTTTTTTCAATAGTCGTATCATATAGCAAAAAGAGCACTGGTGTGAAGGCAGCTTAGGGTTTGAATTCCAGGGCTTATGCTCTCTGTGGCCTGGGCAGTTTACTTTTGAACTGCAATCCCCACACTTGTAAAATGACATTACAAACCACTCTTTCTGTGGGTTCTTAGAATTAATTAAGCAAGTTATGTGTGTAAAGTATCCTGGCACTTGAATGAGTTGTCAGAACGAAGGGCTGCTGGAGACGATGCTTCTGCCCTAGGTAAGCTCCCCTTCTACTGGGCGACAGGTAAACACAAGCACAGTAGTCCGTGCTCTAGAAGAAGTGAGTTCTGGTGCTACAGAGCATGGAATCTTTTTTTTTAATTTAATTATTACTTTATATTGGAGGATAGTTGATTTACAATATTGTGTTAGTTTCAGGTGTACAGCAAAGTGATTCAGTTTTACATCTATCCATTCTTTTTCAGATTCTTTTCCCATACAGGTTGTTATAGGATATGGAGTAGAGTTCCCTGTGCTATGCAGTAGGTCCTTGTTGATTGATTACCTATTTTATATATAGTCGTGTGTATATGTTAATCCCAAATTCCTAATTTATCCCTCCCCCCCCACCTTTCCTCTTTGCAGAGCACAGAATCTTGGAAGGGAAAGTTCAGGGTAGGCTTCTTGGAGGAGGTGCCATCCTTTCTAAGGATATGTAGAAGCTCCTGGGGTAGCAGGAGGGAGCAATGTGTGTCAAAGTTTGAGAAATATAAGAAAATATGGCAAAAGTAAGGTACAGGACTAGAACTCAGGGTTTGGAAAAGAAATGAGAGTTGATACTGTAAACCTAGTGGGGCCCAACAGAAAGGGGCCTTGTTTGTCCTGTCAGAAGTTTAGATGTTTATCCTGAAGGCTGTGGGAAACCCTAAAGAACAGTGAGATGGTCTTCTGGTGTAGAGACTCACTTGGATCTCCATGTGGAAGGCAGTTGATTGGGTGCAATGTGAATTGTAATCTAGGTTCCCATTTAAGTTATAAAAGGTTGGACTGGATTTTGCAGATCTGAGAGAGAATGGGTGGGGCCTGGTGACCAGTTAGAAAAGGGAGGGCAGCAAGTGTGGGCGACAGTTTACAGCTGCATCTTTTTGTGAGATACAGAGCACAGTAGAAAGGGATTTGGGGTGGCGAGAGGATATTACTTCATCTTCAGTGCTTTAGAGGGGCCTGGTAGACAGGTCTGGGCCCAAGGATCAGATCTGCGCTCTTTGGGAGGACAGGTGTTTGAAGGCATGGGAGAGACTTAGGTTATCCACAAGAATATCCAAAGAATCATAGGTCTGAGGGCTTTTTAAGTGGGTATATTGAGGATGTTTATAAGCTGAAAGAAAGTAGCTAGCAGAGAAAGGGTGTGAAGATCTAGGAGAGGAAGTGATTGTTCATTTGTTTTCAAAAAGCTGAATACTTATCGTGTGCCTGGCCGTTTTCTAGCATCTGGGGTTCTCACCATGTGTTACCTCTCCTGCAAGGACAGTTCAACTCATCCCCTGGTGAAGAGAAGTCAGATTATTCTTTGCATCCCATTCAGGTGTAGGAACTCTTCTGTACCTCTGAATGGACTTTACTTAACCAGTGTAATAAGTTAGAAATCAAAAGGGGAACTTAAAGGCCACTGTACTTAATTTTGCCTAATATTTTACATTGAATGTAAGAAAAATTTATTGCAGAGCCCATTCTCTTCAGAGTTCCTTCACTGAACTTTCTTTATGTCTTGCATCCAGTGGGTCTAGCCTGTAGATTTTGGCCTCCTCCTAAATTTGCTTCTTCATCCGTATTACATTTTGCCCGGACTACGGCAGAAGCTCCTGGGTGGTTTCGCGGCCTCTGGACTCAGTTCCTCTAAGGTCATCTGCCTACTCGGGTTGAGTGATCTTCTAATATGAAAAGCTATGCGTAAAATAATGCTGCTAATGGCTTGCCCACACAGAGTTAATGCATACTAGCCGCCCAGCATGTGCCCTGCCCAGAGGCCTGTAATCTGAACTGTGCTTTGCCAAGCCTCCTGGGGCTCTTTGGCCCTGAGGAAGGGGAGCTTTTTGGGATCACTCCCTTTACCTAATTGGTCCTTCAGCCTCGGGGCACCTTTTTCTAGTCAGCGGAGGCACCGTTACTCAGCCAGTGGTAGTCCCAGGCCTCATCACCTGTGGGATACAAGCCTTGCTCTCTCCCAGGCTTGATTCGACCAACATCTCTATTTTCTCTCCCTTCTCACACTTGGACCCCTGGCGTTTAGTTATCCCCACCTGCAGTATTTACAGTGCCCAGCAGGTGTCAGGCTTGAGTGTCTTTGCATAGGTGCTCCCCGTGCAGTTAATGCTCCTCCTATTCCAACTCTGCATAGCTTCATCTTTCTTGATTTTACTTCAGGGTTATCATGAAGCCCTCACTTAGATATAAGTTTTGGCCTCCATAGGAAACTCTGTGCATAAAGGTTATGGTTCTTTATCTCATGTGATTGAAATTTTGAGTTTATATATCTTCCTCCTTAATGAGGCTTTAAGGGCAGGAGTCGTTTCTAATCAGCACAGAATAGATGCTTCTTTTTCTTTTTGGATGCTTTTTACGGTGATAAAATGTATGGTTTAAATGACTCGTTTTACAATAATTTTGCTTTAGGTTCTGATAGAAATAAAGTTTCCAGAAGTTGTGTTCCTGCAATAAGAAATAAAGATGTGACCTTCCAGTTGTGTAAAGGTCTTAAATGCTGTGTAAGTGCATCGGGTGCCTACGGAACCTGGAGCTAAATGGGCTAGTTCTGAGAGAGACTTAACTACGTTAACAAAGGTAAGCCTTCATTGTGTCCTGCCAACATTTGATAGCTGCTTTCGGGGCAAACTAAACGGGTAAAATTTTAAACTGTTCCTCCCCATTAAAGGGATTGAATAAATCGGCCACTTTGGGGCACCTGTATCTTGCAAATTTTCCAATTGGAGATGGAGGTTTAGAAAGTGAGTTTCAGTCTTGTTTAAGTCTCTTCCCCTCAGACTGGTCTCGTGATTTCCTACACACCATGTCTGTCTACATTTTCCTGTCTGCCTTTTCTTGGTGTTGTTCATGCCTGGATTGTCTCTTGTACCTGCTCAAACCTTGGTCCATTCTCATTTGTACCATGGAATTTTGTCATGCCTGATACTGTCAGAACTAATTTTACTTAAGTTTGTGTTAAGGTGCAAAGCACACATTTTATATATTTTCTGTTTTTGTGTTTGTTTATATTTTTATGGTTTCTCTTCAAAAATATTATGAGAAAGGAAATAACAAGATGTAAAGAGCAAAAAAGTCATCATTCTCTTTAAGTTGTTAGAACGTCTATCTTCAATCATAATGCACTGTGGTATGTGTTAAAATAGGAAATATATGTCATGTCCCGTAGGAGCAGCAAATTCAGTGGTATTAGTGGGGGTGTGTCATGGAAGTAATCACAAAGCAGGTGACTGTTGGTTGGGGTCCTGAAACATTAGTGTGTGTTCTCTGTGTCCAGTAGTGGTCTGGAGGGGTCAGGAAGCCTGCCTTTCAATTTGAGGGAACAGAGGGTTTGAGGTCCTCCCTCTTCTATTGCTCTAGTATACTGCATAGCAGCTAATAAAATACTGGGTTTATAGTTGACATTTACATCGCTGATTGATCATCAAGATTGGCATGTATCATTGGAAATGAAAATCGGAAGAGTCTTATGCTTTTTAGGTTTTTCATTTTTTTCCTATGTCTCAGAATGCTCTTTGACAGGGGACTTTTTATTCTCCCATACAATTCCATAAATACTTATACCCTGGCACTTATTTTACTGGCATTTTCAATTTATAAATGTCTTTGAAACACATACTGTAAACTATTTGAGGGTAATGACCATGGCCATTGATGGCACATCTTAAATGTGCATCGTGTTAATTTTTGAGTGTCATCTGGTCTACCATCAGTGCTTCCCTCTTTCACCCAGTTTTATTCCTCATTTCCTTCTCCAAATTTGTCTCATTTTTCTACTTTCCCTTTTGCTTCTCTATTCTTGCTTTCTCTTTCCCATTGATTGTGTCATTCTTCTTTTTCTCCTTCTGACTTCATTATTATGGACAACCAAAACCTTTTCTAGGATTGTCTCTATCTTCCTTTCCTCTTCATTGCCATCCACAAACTCTTACAGAATATTCTTGGTTGACTCCCTTACTTCCTAGCATACCCATGTACTTCATGATCACTTTAGAACATTGAAAAGGGTTGGAATTTTTAAAAATAGGTGATTATAATCAGTCTTCTTTCACCTCTGGCATAAGACTCTTCTTCCTCAATCTGACCATTCTTAAATCTAGAAGTACTCCAGCTCATTGGTCTCCCTTACCCCCATGTTTAGGCCAAAGAACTTGTGAAACCTTAACCCTGTTTAATACTTGAATTTATCAAAACATAAGAGAGCTAATTCTGCCTAAAGGCACCAAAGAAGAATAAAGATGCCGCAAATAAACATTTAGTCCAGATTTATAATGGTCTCTTAGGTGCCTAGTTGAGTGCTAACCATTCACTCACTTGAACAACAGGGAGCTCATGACACAAACTAACATGTTAATTGTATAGACACTTCACTTCACCATTCCTCAATGTGGCTGATAAACTGCATCCAGTTAGCTTAAATAACATGAATGATGAATTTCCCTGTGTATATAAATTGGGAGTTTCTAAAGTTTTCTTTTTCCCTTTGTACAACTAGTGACTGCCACCTCGCTTGGTCACTGCAATAGAAAATGATGACTAAGAAACACATTGTCTCAATATCAGTGGACATAATGTCCTAGTATTCTATAAAAATCTCAAAATTCTTAATCTAAAAGGTAGATCTGCCAATATCTTATATCCTTTACCTTTGTTAACATAAATATCCAATCTATGAAGGTCTCAGTTTCCTTACTTAGAATATGAGGTGGATAGATTTGCTAATATCTAGGGACGTTTCCAATTTTAATATTCCCTAGTTATAAGGGCTGAACAAAATACAATGGCTCCCTTAATCATTAACCTCGCTCATAATGAAAGTTATCAGCAAGTTCTACTTGTAAGAGATCAAACATTCGTATCCATATATATTGTAGCACATTGACTTTTACAGAACTCAAAGTAACACAACATAGTTACATTCATAGACTTAAGGTCACTGTGGTATACTTTACAAATTTTCTTTTCCCTAGGAAGGAAATGTAGATCCCTAGGAAGGGATTTCTTTCTCTGCCTTTCAGTAATGTAAGCCTTTTATTATCTCTTGGATCCTAAAAATGCGTAGGGTTTTGGCAGGTGGAACTTAGGACAGACATTCCAGGTGGCAGGGACAACATGAGAAAGGGCAGAAGTAAGAATGGATTTTCAGAAGGACTCGATATCTTACATGATGAGAGCAGCGTTTCACAATCTCTGTCCTGCAGAACACTGGTTTTAGATGATGTTAATGTAGTTACAAGACAGAAGCATTTTGGAAGAGCTGTACTCTACATCCTGACATGAAATTCAAGTTTCACTTTGTTACATTACATACTCTGAAAAGTTTTGGAGGAAGGAATTGATTTATTTTTGTTTAATTCAGTCTTACTCACAGTTACTTGAGAAACCTATATTCAGCTGATGAGACTGTATTTTGTGAAAGGCCAATCGGAGAAATGCTGAGACGGGGCTTAGGATATTTCTCTGTTGGGACAGGCATGTGATTATTTTTCCTATAATTCTTTACTGTTTGTCCTAACAATTGTTACTTTGCAGGATTGTTTTTTTTTTTACATGTTTATTGGAGTATAATTGCTTTACAGTGTTGTGTTAGTTTCTGCTGTATAACAAAGTGAATCAGCTATATGTATACATATATCCCCAGGATTCAGTTTTAAGCCTTCTGTTTTTACCTGAGTCATTGGGACGCTTAGAAAGCTCAACATTTCTGGGGTCTTCATCTCTTAAGTAGTTTCCAGAAGCTCCTGGCACTTACCACTATTTCCTCTTGATTCTTTTCCTCCGACTTCAGACTTCTTACGATTATTAGCTGATTGTTTTCTCAGCCTCTAGTGTCAAAACCAGCTACCTCACTCATCTTCATTGTCTCAGTTACAAGGTGCAATATTTCCCATGTTTATATGTGTCAAAATATAAGTCAGGGGTTGATACATAGCATATGCGTAATAGAAATTGTATTTCCTTGTTTTCTTTGTTCAAAGGTATCCAAACACTGGCCAAGTTCTTAAATTGAAAGTAGAGTGATCTAATTTATTCAGCTCATCCAACCATCAGTATTGAATATTTGTCTTTTTTCTTACACATATTTCTTATATTCCAATTGTGACATTCTAGAGCACACTGAGCACATTTATAACTTATTACTGCACTACTACCTTGGCTATTCCTTGACCAAAATTTACTTCATACAACTGACAGTCTACTTAACCTACTAGAGTTTTTTTTTAATGTACGCATACATTAAAAAATACTCTAGTAGGTTAACTGCATTGCTAATAACTGAATTTTTACATCTCTATGCACCCATGTATCCAACACCAGATCAAGATATTATAAAATATTTCTAACACCCTACAAGGTTCTCTGTTACTTCTTTCTGTTCCATACTCCCCCAGGGCAACACCTAAGATGATCTCTATCACCATATAATGACATACATGGAAACACACGGTGTGTATTCTTTGGTATCTGGCCTCTGGTTACATATCATTATATCAGTAGTTTATTCTTTTATTGTGTTTTCCTGATTTTTTAAACCTAGACATTCATACAGTGTCAAAGTACCACTGAGTTCTTAATATTATTATGCTGACCTCCATCTTCAGGGGCTTTCCACAGTCTTCCATGTGTCTTTCCACCTACTTTCTCTTCCATCTAATTATGTTTCATTTAACCAACCTCAGTCAGCCTTCCCCCCATATTCCCCAACACGTAACACTCCTGTGTTCAGCCAGTTTTGTTCCCTATTCCATAAGCCTTTTGTGCCATTCCTGACACTGTGCCTGTTCCCTGCCCGGAAGAGCTGTTCCCTACCCTCTATATACTTGGTCAAGACTCAGTTTAAATGCTACCTGTTCTAAGAAGTCTTCTCAGAAGAAGCCAGTACTTTTTTGAATCCTTCTTTAATGAAATCCCATAACAAGTGTAATCTGTCCTCCCTGATCTGTAATTAATTATCCATTGTTCCTGTCATATAGTGTTTGTTTTTCTTATGTGCTGTTATTATTTATTGAAGCAGATTATAGTGACTTGAACCAGGAACTGGGTCATTTTCCTCTCCTTTTTAGTGCCAGTTTCTGTGGTATGAAGTTAAACTCTTTTTCCCTCACTTCCCATTCACCCTCAGCAGTTGTTAAACATAAAGTACAAGTGAAACTTATTGGTTAACAGGTTTTTGTGGTCCTTGGTTCTGGTCCCTAGGTCTAAGCTGCACTTCTGTATTGCTAATTTGACTGATTTCTTATTGTCACATAACTCAGGAATTAACTAAATCATTACAAATTTAGATACATATAAGATATTATAAAAAAGAACCAGTGGATATCAAAAGTTTTGGCCTGGAGGAGAGTGTTGTATGAGTCCTAGTTCGGTGGGGCTCACACTTAATGATCGAGCCTTCCAATATTCCATTGTAAGTAAGAAAGAGGTATGCAAATATATGGTTGATATTTAACAGTGTTGATAAAAAAGAGAAGAGAGAAAGGGACGACAGGTACTTTGAGGGCTTTTTAGAATTCATGAACAATTATGATTGGATGGGAAAAAAGAAAAACCGAGGGCTAACCTCCCACAAGTGAGCTCAGGAAAGAGAGAAGGGCTCATCTGGTATGCAGGTAGAGAGGTTTGACCTACAGAATCTTAGAAAACCTCAACAATCTGAGCAGTGTTGGCAAGAGGCAAACTAAAGGGCTAACAGAAGTCTGCAAAAGTCTCACACAAAGAACTTTGGCATGGTGTTCGTCATCTAGCTAATCCTAACGTGCAGACATTTATGAGAGTAAAGTCAGCCAGAGTGGGTTGCTTATTTGGGCAACTGGGTTAAATCAAGAAGGGCAAATGTAGGCTGCCAGAGTAAATAAGGAGAGGAAAAACAAAAAGAACGAGACATATCATTCATCAGTGATTTTCCCCCCAATATTCTTAGCCTCCACCTATCTCCATCTTACTGGTAACACAGCAAATAGACTGAAGAATCAGGTAAAAGGTCTCTACAGAAACTGAGGTAATACTGAAAATAAAAAAATAAAACATAAAATTGTAAATTTTCTTCCTAGGGATAATTGAGATGATACTTCAATAATAACATAAGATCAGGTGAAGTCTAAAGAAATTTTAGAAAACCTGGATAAAGTAAGAAAACATCTGTTTGCTGGCATCTGAATGTTAGAGAGACACCAAGACATGTGGGCCAAGTTGTGGAGAGAAGGGAAACACAGAGGCAAGCTTGACATTTGGTGCAGTCTTTCTCCTTGGGGCATTTGCTGATTCAAATCTTACAGCCTAGGAGCTGAAAAGCCAAGGAGTTCAAAAGACTCTAACCACAGAAGCCAAAGGGCAACAGCTCAAGCTAAAGGCAACAACTAATGGAATGACAAGCTAAGTGTATCTTTAGTCTCACAGGGCTGCGGGAACCATTACATTTAAAGCCTAACAAATACAAGGGTAGTTGGGAATAGGGAGAATCCAAACGTTCACATGGTAATCCCAAAGGGCAACACCCGTAGAGGAAGGACAAGACAGAAAGAGAGCAACCTTCACACAGAGTGAAAAACGGCTTTGAATGAGCTCAAACTGAGAATGGATTAAGGTTACCAGTCCCTATAGTAACAGTCTGCCATGGGCAAAAGGAAATCTTTTCAGGAGAATGATAAGAACATCCGGAATGTGGAGGTATCTTTATAGTTTCCTAAAATAAGTTAAGCCCAATTTTAATATAAAAAATAATTGGACAAACCAGGAAAAAGACTAAATGATCAAAAGCTCAAAAAAAATAAAGAAAAAAGAAAGAAAGAAAGAAAAAAGACAATATAAATAGACACAGGAGGACAAGAGTTAGCAGGCCTTGGTTAAAAAAACAACAACAACTAAACTACTATGATTAAACAAAGAAAATATACACATGGCAAATAAGTGTATGAAAAGATGCTACACATTCCATGTCATCAGTGAATTTTAAATTAGAACAATAATGAGATACCACTACACACCTGTTCAAATTGCTAAAATCCCAAAACTGAAATACCGAAGTTGGTGATGATGCAGAGCAATTGGAATTCTCTTTTGTGGCTAGCGGGATACTTGGAAGTTTCTTACAAAATAAACGTACTTTTACCATACAGTGATCTAGTAATCATGCTCTTTCGTATTTACCCATAGGAACTGAAAAGTTATGTCTGCATAAAAACCTGCACATGGATGTTTATACCAGCTTCTTTCATAATTGCCAAAACCTGAAATCAACCAAGATGTTTTTCAATAGGTGAATGGATAAACAAACTATGGTATATCCGTACAAAGGAATAGCATACAGCAATAAAAAGAAAAGGCTATGAAGCCATGAAAAGACATGGAAGAAGTTTAAATGCATATTGCTAAGTGAAAAAAAGCCAATCTGCAAAGGCTACATGCATATTATATGATTGCAGGTATTTGAAATTTAGGAAAAGGCAAAGTGCGGAGACAATCAAAAGATCAGTGGTTGCCAGAGGTTGTGGGGAGGGAGAAAAGGATGGACGAAGCTCGGAATTTTAATGACAGAGAAATTCCTGTGTATGGTTCTGTAATGGTGGATACAGGTTATTGCACATGTGTCAAAAATCATACAATGTACAAAACAAAGAGTGAAGTCTCAAGTAAAGCATGGACATTAGTTAGTAATAATGTATCAATATTGGTTCATTAACTATAACAAATGTATTACACTAATGTAAGATGTTAATAATAGGGGAAACTGGGTTGAGAGGTAAGGAAGTATGAGAACTCTGTCCTTTCTGCTTAATTTTTCTGTAAACCAGAAACAGCTCCAAAATAGTCTGTTAATTTAAAAAACAAATCTAGACCTGCATACAAAACTTGCACATAAATCCAACCACAGCAGCATTATTCATAAGAGCCCCAAAGTGGAAATACCCCAAATGGCCATTTACTGTGAATGATCAATGAAACACAGTAATATCCACACCATAGAATATTATTCAGCCATAAAAAGAAATCAAATACTGATACATGCTACAACATGGATGAACCTTGAAAACATGCTAAGTAATTGTATGATTCCATTTGTATGCAGTGTCCAGACTAGGTAAATCTGTAGAGACAAAGTATATTAGTGGCTGCCTAGGGTTTGGAGAAGTGGGGGAGTGAGTGACTTATAATAGATTCTTTTTCTTTGGGGGTGGATGAAAGTTTTACAACTGATTGTGGTGGTAGATGCATAACACATTAAATTGTACACTATAAATAATATGGAAAATAAATTATATCAATGAAAGTATTATTTAAAATTATGATTAATGTATTAAAAAAGGACCACGTATACAATTTAAGCAAAAATTATCTGTGAAATGCAACCAAAGGAAAATTCTAGAATTAAAAAAGCTGAAATTAAGCACTCAGAAGATCAGTTTAAGAGTACCTTAGTCAAACAAAAGAAAGTATTACAAATGTCAATTAAAAAATAACTACACTGAAATTTTGAGGGAAAAGGATGGAAAACAGAGACAAATACATAAAACATATGGAGTATATGTAAAGCACTGTGTCTAGCCAGGCCCAAGTCACACAGCCTAGGGAGCAGACACACAGCCTACCTGAATCACAAGGACGTCTCCAAAGGAAAAATGAGGTTCTGATGCCAGAAGTGGAAGGAATGAATTATGAAGAAAATGAACAATTGTGCACTATAATCAAGATATACATCCATAAATACATAGGTTCCCTGAGGTTGTGATATGGTACAAACAATAAAAAAAATATGAGACTCATAGTAGAGGCTGCTAGATTCTGCTGTGGAAAATGTCCAGGGAAGGAAGAGTTGATTTATTTAGTTATTTTTTTAGACTCCACATATAAGTGACATCATGCACTCTTTGCCTTTGTTTTATTTCAATTAGCATAGTGTCCTCCAGTTTTATCCATGTTGTCTTAAATGATAGGATTTTCTTCTTTCATAAGGTTGAATAACATTCCATTGCATATATATACCATATTTCCTTTATCCATTAATCTACTATGGACACTTAGGTTGTTTCCATACCTTGGCTCTTGTGAATAATGCTACAGTGAACATGGGAGTACAGATATCTCTTCAAATAATGATGATGTTTCCTTTGGATATATACTCAGAAGTGGGAGGGAGGAAGAGCTTATGACACAAATTGACCATGTGTAAAAGATGTTGTAGGAATGAAAAACTCTGAACACCTAGGAAGAAAGGGGGACCATGGAGTATTTGGAAAGGTCATTGTTCATGGTCATACATAGTTTAAAATTATGACATTTCAGTGAGACTGTATGCATGCAGACTTGCTTATATTTCAGGATTTGAATACAGTGCAAAGAAGTGTTGCTAAATTTTCGATCAACATCAAAAAAAGGGTGGGGGGATTCCCTGGTGGTGCAGTGGTTGAGAATCCGCCTGCCAATGGGTTCGTGCCCCGGTCTGGAGAGATCCCACATGCAGCAGAGCGGCTGGGCCCGTGAGCCATGGCCGCTGAACCTGCACGTACGGAGCCTGGGCTCCGCAATGGGAGAGGCCACAGCAGTGAGAGGCCCGCGTACCGCAAAAAAAAAAAAGTAAAAAAAAAAACAAAAACTTATGAGACTTCTAGTTTTGAGTCCAGCATGGAAGAAGCTTAGAAGTTGCCACTCTGTCCTAACAGGTAAATATGGGAACACACTGAAAAATCAACAATTCTTCTTAGATTCATTAGAGAAGTGAGGTCACAGGAAAAATCACCGTGCCCCAAATTGGAGAGGCAAATAGCAGATACAGAGAATAACAGCTTACCGGAACAGAAACCCAAGAGCAGAAATCTCTGTGGAAAGCAAAAGTGAGGTAGGAAAACCTGAACTGTATTTGACAGATTGCTGGAGGCTTGTATGGAAAAGTCTGTGAGGTAAAAACTCCAGGGAAGCCCCTATCCTTTTGTGAGTTTTGTCTCTTGAGCTCTACCAGGTTGTGACCACCAGGTGAAGGTGAATGGAAAATCCCCTTGGAATTCTGGCAGGGGGAAGGTGAAAGGAGCAATTTTGAAATACACCAGAGCATTCTGCTATGCTTCATAAGGCCTGCCCTCAGGAGAAACTGTTTTACCAGAGGCCTAACCTATGGGGATTTGTCAGAGGCTAACTGACCTGGGGGAAGGGAAATATCCTACCCTGACCACTGCCAGCCTTTGTGTTTCACCTAAGGTGAGCGAAAATACTGAGAGGCACTTGTGACATTCACAGCTGAGGAGCACATGCTCATTACAAGATGGAGACCTAATCATAAGACTGTGCAATGCTTCTATAACACCACATCAATAAAGGACAGTGTACTGCAGTGAATTTCACCAGTACATTGTGTCTGGATTTTCAAGGAAGAGAAAAGTGAGTCATATAAAATGCTTGATTAAAACCAGAAATGGCAGAAAAAGAGTGGAATGTAAAAAAGGAACAAAGAACAACGGCAATAAATATGAAAGAGTAACAAATATGATAGATATTAAGTCAATGATATCAAGAATCATTTTAAATACCAATGGTGTAAATACACCAATTAAAAGACAGAGATTGTCACAGAGCATTGAAAAACAACATCCAAATATAAGAAATCTACTTTAAATATGAAGGAACATATAGCTTAAAAGTGAAGGGTTGGGGAGAGCTGCATCATGCTAACACTAATTAAAAGAAAGTTTGAGAAGCTGTATCAATTTCAGACAAAGCAGAGTTAAGAGCAAAGGAGATTATCCGGCACAAAGAGGGCATTATCATTCCATAGTGATAAAGGGGTCAATTCTCCAAGAAGACATAACAGTTCTTCATGTTTATGTGCCTGGCACCGAAGCATCAAAATTCGTGACACAACAACAGATAGAACGGCAAGGAGAAAGAGATAAATTCACTATCATAGTTAGAGATTTTTATACCCCTCTATCATAAATGGACAAATCTATCAGGCAGAAAATCAGTACAGACAAAGCTGAATTCAACAACACCATTGACCAAATGGATATAATAAACATCTACAGACTACTTCATCCAACAACAGCAGAATACACATTGTCTCAAGCTCACATGAAGTATACATGAAGACAGACCACATTCTCGGCCATAAAACACACTCTAATAAATTTGAAACATCAGAAATCATATAAAGTCTGTTCACAGACTGCAGTGAGGTCAAACTGGAAATCAATAACAAAAACAAAGCTGGAAAATTCCAAAATACTTGAAGATTAAATGGTTCTATTCGAAGCAATACATGTATCCTGCTGTCTGTATGAGAACTGAATAACATGCACAGTGGCCAAGCACCTACAGAGTTTGAAAGAAGGGACCTGATTGTTCACTGATCATGATACACATCTGTTATATCCCAGGTGATTTGTGGAGTTAAGAACTAGCTGTGAAGTTTGTACTTTATGCCCTTCCTCACAGTTAATATGGCAGTAACTGAAATTTGATGGTTTTGTTGGGGTCCTGGGATTATTTAACTAAATCATGGTAACTGAAATTCATGCATGGGCAAACTGTTCAGAACGAGGACTGTATGTGCAGCATACATTTGGTAACATTCCATTGCAAGAAACAAATAGGATGAGATGTAAAATAGGATGAGAAATCAAATTCTTGTTATGAGAAAGTCTGTCCCTAAGCAGAACATGAAACAGATATCATAAAGTAAAGGCGAGTTGATTTGACTTCATAAAAATTAAAGAATTCTGCATGGCAAAAGGCAACCCAAACATAAAGATAACTGACAAGCTGGGAAACATAATATAAATATTTGACCATGGATTTGGCCAACAATTCCTTTTCTTCACAATAGTATGAGGAAGGGAAATCTCAGTGAGCCAAACCTCATGAATCAATAGAGTAGAAGTTAGACTAAAGTTCTCATATGGTGTGGATTTAATTTTATGGAATGCATAGTACCTTCGAACAGAAAATGTGGAGTATTACCAGTCTTATCCAGATCCTTGGCAATGCAAGTAGAGAAACCTTGAGTAACTATATGATAGATGAATCTCTTTTCTGTTCTATAAGAGGAGGAGAACAATGAACAGAATGTCTGTTTCTCCAGGGCAGAAATCCAATATTGTCTCTGTAGCACTGAGCTTTGCAAAACATGGAAATGCACAGTCTTTAGCAAATCACTCTTAAACAATCAAGGGGGGAAGAAGTGGAAAGGCTAATGAACGTGCCAATTACCTTTGTAGCCCTTACTGTTGAAAATAGCGGTGATGGGAAATATGTGATGCCACGTGTGTGAAACTTAAAGAGCACAGAGATTCAAATGGAGTAGAGTAGGGAAGAATGCCTCTGATAACCCACCCAAGTTGAATTATTTATAGTCTCAACTGGGAAATGTTGATTAAGAAATGAGAGGATACAGGCAAGAGCAGCTCCTGAAATTGTGCCTAAATACCTCCAATATTCCTAAGGAACCCCGCAGGCAGCTGTGTCACAGCGGAGCTGACAAAGGGAGTATAGTAAGCACAGAGATCATGCCCTTATCAGCCAGCATACGGAGAGCATTACTGATTTTCAGCAAATCATTACTGATCCTCAGAAAAATGCACTGTGACTGGGTCTAAAACTTGACTGGAATTTTCCATAGATGTGTGATATTGGATTTGGGTTTGCAGCTGCACTTGCCAAATCACCTTTGCGAAGCACAGTAGTAGGTCACAGCCAGAGGAGCAAAGGCTGCTCTGCTCTTTCTCAAGCAGAAAAGGATTTTAGACATGCCCAGTTCTGTCCCACAAAGGATGGGGATAGCAGATTATGAATTAGTGATTAGTACACTATCTGTGATCCCTGGGCTAATTTCCGTCTTGAAGCTGGGATATAAAGACTCATGTGTTGGGTGATGACCCACAAGCCCTCTCAACAGGTGCATAATCAGGACTGGATAGGATGAATTCAGGCTTAGGCATCTGGCATCTGGCACCAGCCCTTTTCTGGCAGGTTGCCTTTAGACATGTCCCTGACACCTTTGCCTCTGTAGCTTTTCGTTCTTGCTGTCTGGTTGTTTAAATACCTAAAATGGTGATGACACTACTTGGTGGCATATTCTATTTTTAAAAAGCTTCCATTACTCTGTGCACATCAAACAGTAAATGCTTTCTCTTAGTAAACCTACATAACAATTTTCTGAACTGTTCTGCTCTGGGCAGGAGTCACAAATGCACCAGGCAAATAAAGTGAAAGATGAGACAGTACATAGTGTTTTATTCAATTGGGTCTTGATACCTAAGTGTGACTCTTAAGCAAGGATTATGCAGTAGTTAAGGGCACAGATGAAAGTTGTTTAGAGTGTGTCCTAAAGTCTCACTGGTAGAATTTAAATCTCTATGCTGGAAGTTGTAGACCTGAGACAGATTACTTCCCTAAACTTCATTTCCTGCATCTGAGAAAGATAATAGTATCTACTTTGTAGTAGACTGAATAATACCATTGCCCCCAAATGTCCACATTCTAATCCCCAGAACCTGTGAATGTCACCGCAAGTGGCAGAAGGGATTTTGCCAATGGGATGAAAGTAAGGGTCTTGGGATGAGGAGATTCTTCTGGACTACCTGGATGGACCCAGATGTAACCACTGCTGTTCTCGTAAGAGAGAGGCAGAGGGAGTTTTTACTCCAAAGAGAATGTGATAATGAAGTGGGGGTTGGATTGATGTGGCCTGAAGTCAAGGAATGCTGGCAAGGAAACAGATTCTCCCTTAGAGCCTCTGGAAGGAGGATGGACAGCCTTGTCAACTCCTGGTTTCAGCCCAAGGAAACTGGTTTTGGACCTCTGTCTTCCAGAACCATAAGAAAATAAGTGTGTTTTGTTTTACGCAAGCTCATTTGTAGTAATTTGTTACAGCAGCCATAGGGAACTAATGCGTACCTCATAGGAACTATTTCTCCAATTAAAATGTGTGACTGGAAACACACTTGGTGGCATGTCTGACACACGGTAGGTATGCTGCCTTAGGTAGTTCTTGGAAACAAGCCGTGGTTTTGAGGGATCATCAAAACCCGTACAATGGTTGCCATGTTTCTCCTTGTTCATCCTGGTGACAAACCTTTAGAGAGAGCTCCATCCTTTCCCACAGGACCCCACCCCTAGTACTTAGAGGGAAGTGGTTATGTCTCACTTAAGGCACTTTCTTCTTTTCCTTTCTACGTTTTTTTTCATTAATCTTCATCCAAGTGGCCTTTCTAAATTTTAAAGAAAACAAAACCATTTCTCAATGGATTCAGATACTACCCCACGTTAATATACCAACCAAGTTCTTGTTCTTCCGGGTCACATCACTAGAAATTTCTGAGCCTAAATCCTCTCTAGTTTCTAGGATCATTCATTTTCTCATTTCTCCCTTCTCCTTTTAGTTCAGAGTCTTGTCAATATAGTCCCTTCCCTAAACACAACTTATAATAAGGTGACACAGCAAAGTGATGAAAGTCTAGACGGTCTGGTTTTAATCCTAGGTTTTTGCCACCTACTTACTGTGTGACATTATAAAAGCTATTCAACCTCTCTGGGCCTCAGTTTCCTCCAAGAAAGTGAATATTATGAATATTCCCTACCTATAGGGTTGCCATTATGAAGATTAAGTGAGTTAATATTTGCAAAGCACTTATAATAGTACTTTTTATAGTCTAAGCACTACAGCTGTGCTTGTTAATAATAAATGCAATTCCAAGCATATAACTTACTCAACTTTCTGTCATAACTTTGAGATATTTATTTGGTGTAATCAATAAAATCGTGTTTCAAGGGAAACAGAAAAGTAGTTTTGAGCGATGGTCCACGTGGCTAGCTTAGATATTTCACCACAGTCAGTGTTTCCAAGTGTCTGTACAACAGCCTGGGTGAGTCCTGTAGCAAACTAGAAATTGATGGTGCTCGTGTTTTGAACCCTTTATCTCAATGTCCCCCCAACCCCAACGAATCCCCATATCTTTAGACATAAACTTTCATTTGTCCTCCGTCTTGTGAAAACCTACTTCTAAGAAAGTCTCTGATCTCCAACTTAGTGTGAATTCAAGACAAAAGTACTATTTACCTCAGAGAGACAACTTTTCAAGAGTGGTTTTGTTTGGTTCGGTTTTTCTGTCTCTCCCAGCTCCTCAGCATTGGACAAATCCAGGAGATACGTATTATGGCTTTACCACTTAGCACCTGTGGGATTCTCCAAGCCTCGGTTTTCTTACCTGGGAGGGGCATCTGAAAACCATCTGGATTTCAGCCAGTACTCCAGGTAATTCTGAGGCAGGTAGTCCTTATTCCATATTAAGCCAAATACTGGTTTAGGCCATCAGTGAGATCTCACCAAGGGCCTCATGTATCTTGTAAGATTAAAAATTTTGTATGGCACTACTTCATGCTAAAACTCTGGTTAGTAATAAGCAGGGTATTTTCCCTGCATGTGTCTCTCAATAATTAGAGAAAGTTCCTGTCCTGGGACTGCTGAGAGGACCACGCCCAGGTCTGTCTCAGGTAAAGTATGAACTGCTGGTCAGGCAGCCTCACTACATCACATCAACCTGGGTTCACGGCAGTGACTGGGTCAGGGAGGGCCTGGGCAGTCTCATAACAGTCAAGGGCTGTTTCTAGATCTCTAAAAGGAAAATATTTAGGACAAGAAAGACATGCATCCGTGAGTCTGAAATTCTGAAATCTTCCCCAAGCCACCTTCTAATTCTTGAGAGACATATTCAGGGAAAATACCCTGCTTATTACTAATCAGAGTTTTAGCCTGAAGTGCCTTACAAAATTTTTAATCTTACAAGATACATGAGACCCCCTTGGTGAGATCCCACTGATGGCCTAGAGCAGTATTTGGCTCAGTATGGAATAAGGACTACCTGCCTCATAATAACCTGGTTGAAATCCAGATGGTTAGCTCTCCCACGAAGCAAGGAAATTAGGATGATGGGGCCAGAATTATGCATTTTCCATAATTAGTAATTAGTCATTATTTCTGGCCTAGCCTAAAAGCAAGTTGGTCCCCTTTCTTTTAAGATCTTATCCTTACTTTGGTCTTACAGCTTCCAAACTGAGTAGGGGAGGGAAGCGTTCTGGCAAAGGATGGGACCCAGCCAAGGAAACAATATTGAATTTGAAAATTTAAAAAATAATTTATTATGGGCAAATAGTGCAGGGAGAAAAAAAGAAGAAGGTGGGTGAAATTTTAGGAGAAGTAATGAAATCTTGTGAGAAGATAATAGTTGAAGTAAAAAGCAAACTAAAATATAGCATGAGTTTAAATAATAACGACAGAAGTAGGGGCGCCATACCTAGAGAGAAGAAAATACAGTCCTACCATTCTCTTGTCCCCAGGACTGAGCAAAACTTAAATAATATAACTTCTTGGTTTTCAACTCTTGTTGTCAACCTGTAGATAAAACACAGGACCCTTTGCTGTGATTGCATAAGAAAATGTAAATGTGATCAACACAGACAAACGAAACAAACATGGTATTGACAGAAGGTGAGTTGTACAGGGGAGAGGAAAGACAGAGAGCTGTGGGTGCACAAATAGTCTCATGCAGAAAGAAAATGATGAGATTGGGGGAAAGTTGATACCATAAGAAAGTTGATAGTATAGCTATATACTAGAGCTAATATTTCTGGAGAGCTTCTGCGTGTTGGATACTAAAGGCTGCAAATGCCTTATTATTATTTGCATTGTCATGAGAAACTCCGTGTGATGGGTATCATTCATTTCCTCGGTTTACAGGTGAGGAAACAGAGGCCCAGGAAGGTTATATAAATTACTCAGGATTGCAGAGCTAATTAACTGAGGAAGAAAGCTTCCAAGCCAGGTGGTCCATGTCCAGATCCAGTGCTTTTAGTTACTATGCTACCACTTCTCCCATCAATAAAGCTAGGAAAACTACATGAAGTTACAAAAGAGAAGCAGTATGAGTAATGACATGAATATGATGTATTGGAAGAGAAGAGTGATGAGTAGTAGTGGGGGTAGGAGTTTCTCTTCCTCCTTCATGTTAGGGTGTTAAAATTGATCTAAAATGGATATAGCAGGATAAACATAATGTTTAGAATTATGGGGGTGACATTGAAGTAGCAAAAACCTGTCTCTGGAGAGGGGAACTGGGGTTAGACAGGTTGAATTTCAGTATTATTTGAGTTGCTATCATTTTCATGTATTATTTTCATTAAAAATACTTTTATTTATTTAGAAATAGCTTCAACTGTGTAAATGCATCAAAACATGAAATTCAAAATTATCTTTAAATCTCTCATATATTTGTTAAATGCTTGCCTTATCAGGATCATTCTTTTCAGCTTTGAAGTCCATTTTTTAAAAAATAAAAAGTCAAGAAGTATGAATTTTTAAAATTAAAAATTGTCCCTGGTTATATTGCCAGGCACCACAGACGGAAGGTGTGGAACTATTAGAAGCAACCTGGATGTCAACCCTGCTTTTGGGAGGCATTTCTGACTACAAGGGCAGGAGATTCTCTGAAGCCAGGTAGCAGGAGTTTTTTGTTTTAACATCTTTATTGGAGTATAGTTGCTTTACAATGGTGTGTTAGTTTCTGCTTTATAACAAAGTGAATCAGCTATACATATACATATATCCCCATATCCCCTCCCTCTTGCGTCTCCTTCCCACCCTTCCTATCCCACCCCTCTAGGTGGTCAGAAAGCCCTGAGCTGATCTCCCTGTGCTATGCGGCTGCTTCCCACTAGCTATCTCTTTTACATTTGGTAGCGTATATATGTCCATGCCACTCTCTCACTTTGTCCCAGCTTCCCCTTCCCCGTCCCCGTGTCCTCAAGTCCATTCTCTACATCTGCATCTTTATTCCTGTCCTGCCCCAGCAATCCCACTACTGGGCATATACCCTGAGAAAACCATAATTCAAAAAGATTCATGTACCAATATGTTCATTGCAGCTCTATTTACAATAGCCAGGACATGGAAGCAACCTAAGTGTCCATGGACAGATGAATGGATAAAGAAGATGTGGCACATATATACAATGGAATATTACTGAACCTTAAAAAGAAATGAAATTGAGTTATTTGTAGTGAGGTGGATGGACCTAGAGTCTGTCATACAGAGTGAAGTAAGTCAGAAAGAGAGAAACAAATACCGTATGCTAACACGTATATATGGAATCTAAAAAAAACAAACAAAAAGTGTTTGGGAGCAGGAGTTTTGATCCTCTGGAACCATAACAAACAACTCAGAGTAAATGAATCAGGCTCCTGGGTGCCTGGAGGGGTCTGGAAGCCTCTCTGTGATGGTGTTCTTTGTTTTTACATGTCTAATCTCATAAATGTTGCACTAGGCTCAGTGCTGTGCATTTTTAGGCTGAGTTATATTTTTCCATGTGTGTACTTCATAAAAGTAAGCACTTTTATGCTCCCTTTAAAAAGGGGATCTCCCAGTTGAATTGCCAAGTGAAAGCTTTCTAAGGAATTCATTAAGCATACGTATATGTGCAGTATCTCCATCTGTCATTGAAGTGAGTATGAATGTATGTATGTATATCTATCTATCTATCTATCATCTATCAATCATTATCTCCCTGTTTACCTATCTGTATCAGTATGCCTAGGCTGCTATAACAAAATATCATAGACTGTGTGGCTTAAACAACAGATGTTTCACACAGTTCTAGAGTCTGGGAAGTCCAAGATCAAGGCAAATCTAGTTCTTGGTGAGTCCTCCTTTTTTGGCTTGTAGAGGGCCACGTTCTTGCTGTCTCTTCACATGGTGGAGAGGGAAAACTCTGGTGTGTCTTCCTCTTCTTATAAGAGCTAATTGCATCATGGCAGCTTCATCCTCATGACCTCTTCTAAACCTAATTACCTCCTAAAGGCCCCACCTCCTAATTGCATCATACATAAGGGGATAGGGTTTCAACATATGAATTTGGTGGGTGGGTGGGCACAGAAATTCAGTCCTTAACTCTATTAATCTATCTATCTATGTATCTATGTATCTATCTATGTATCTATCTGTGTATCTATCTATCTATCTATCTATCTATCTATCTATCTATCTATATCTACCTGTCTATCCATCTATCCTTATGTAAAGAAGAGTAACAATGGCTTATAAGTCACTTCCATACATTATTTTATCCTTCCAAAACTCTTGAGAGGTCAGTAGGCCATAGGAAAAGCACTGAAGCACTTGAAGTTTGAATTAACTGTTTGTGATCACTCAATCAGTAAATGGTGTGCATGGAACTCCACACGCATCTTCTCTGTCCTCCTTTCCTCCTTCCATCCCTACTACTTGCTGACTCTATTCCAGCCACATTATTTACTAACTCTTCCCTGAGGACACTGGCATCCTTCCTCTGGGCCTTGCAGAGGTTATTCCCATGATCTGGAATGCTTTTCCCTCAGATGTCTGACTCATCTGAATCCCTCTAGACTGTTCAAATTCCACCTTCCCAGTAAGACTTATCCTGTCTACCGTTTAAGTTGAAAGCCTTGCTTCTCTCTGCCCACAATATCACCTCACCATATACTGCTTAATCTCCATAGCATTTATTACTGGGGAACCTACCAGATAATGTACATGGGTTTCTGTTCTCCCCTCCAAGTGGAAGATAGGCTGCACAGACTCAGGAATTTTGCCATTATGAAACCTAGTGAAGGTCCAGCAGAACTCTAGGGTCAGCCATAACTGGGCACAATTATAACTCTTGTGATTTGATACTTTAGTGGGTTAGCTCAGAGCCAAGCCAGTTATTAAAGAGGATCTTTTCTGCTATTTTAAGCAGCATGGTACATTTGAGGTCAACTTAAATTTTCAGTAATTACAGAGCAGGTATGAACTCTTCCTTTGTTTCTACAGATACGTGAACCTGGATGCCAAATCCATCCTCTCTGAGTGTAGTGGGAATGTATGAAGATGACTGGCCTAAGTCTCAATTGAATAAAAAGATGCCCCAAAAGACATTTCAACATTTTCGAAAAGTAGTTATAAAGTGTGGTTCCTTGTCACACATCAGGGATTATATAGCCTCCAGTGTGGTTTTTTTTTTGCAGTAAAATTGTGTCATTTTATATTTGAAATTTGCATTATGAAAATAAATCTGTACACGAAGTAATGCGTATTTAATTAATATGAATCATGTAAATTTGGTCATGGCATTTAAAGTTGGCTTTGACTTTGAATTATTTTTAAATTCATAGAAAATATTGAACTTCTAATAAAATAAAACATTTAATAATTGATATTAATAATCAACTTCAAAATTTCTTTGTCTGCATTTTCTGTTCAATTTTAAAAGAGAAGTCACTTTCAGTAGTGTTCCAAAGTGAGTGATTGCACCTTCTATGATGTGAAAAAAGATCCGATTGCCATTAGCTGTTCTTAAGTGCTGAACATAACTGAGAGAAATTTTAACAAGATACTCTCTGTCACTGGCAGGAAATCCATCTCCGTCCTTTGCGGGGGCAGTCCCGAGCTCGTGTTTTAATGGACGCGAAGGCAAACCGTGGTTCTCACGTGACTTTCTGAAGCGCCCCCGCAGCAGGCCCAGGTACCTTGAGTGGACTAAGTCTCACTTTACGGCAGTGGCATCAGATGGTGGCTACAGAAGGTTGCCGACGTCCCTGTGTGCTCTTACAGGCTCTGCAGACCGGGGGACGAAAGGACCAAGGAGCTCTGCCCTCAGGAATCCCAAGTGACTGGAGGGACACAGCATCAGGGCCCCGGGCAGTGTCGCCCACTGTTCAGGAGGTGGGCGGAGGCTCCGCAGCTTCATTTCGTCCAGTCCCTTCCAGTATTTAAAATTGTTGTCAAGATGCTGCATTAACTCAGGCAGGTCTACAAAGGCGTCCCAAGCAGCAAACATGTCTGTGATGAAATAGTCAATGAAAGAGATTCGGGATTTGGGGATGCTGCAGGTATTTCTGTCAAAAACTGACATCACTACAGGCAAGTCCTGTCGCTTCTCTTCATCAGTCTGAGAAAACCATTCTTCTGAGATACGTGCACCAGATTCTGAGATACTGCACTTTCCCAGGGGTCAGCAGGGATTGGACGCATCAGCACACTTAATCAGCGTTCGTTTGATCAGACTGCGGTTGTCTGGAGTTCTGAGCATAGTGATTATGGCTTCTTGATTTTTACCAGTTTCTCCATCTTCCTCTAATGCTGCCAAGGGCTTGTTGATGCTATTGACTAATTTGTTGACGTGCTCAAAGTGCTTTGTCATTTCTGTGACTAAGACCATGTCGATAATACTCTGGTGCAGCGTCCAGTAGTCATCCCTCTCCATGTTTTTAAAGATGTTGCATTTATCATCACGAGTGGTCAATTGGAAGGCCAAGGCCGCGAGGTGGCTCTCGAGCACAGCAGTGTCGTTATACAGAATGGCCAGCTCTCTCCCAGCATTGCACAGGAAGGAGTTGGTTCTCCCGGGGTGGTCCAGGTCATGGACAGTGGCTGCAATGAGGGCAGCGATCTCATCAAGTGGATCTAAAGTTTGCTTTATCCTCTCTTTGCAGAGAAAATAGGCAGTGGCGTGAAGCACATCGGCAGAATGTGTAGAATTGTGGTAGGGGTTAGAAGCATGATAATTGGCTTCGATAATTTGCAACCATGATCTCAGCATTGTCTCATAGCATTTTAAGACTTCACAGACTCCAAAGCGAGCAAATATTTTGAGACCAAGATAAGTCAAAGGCCTTTTATGAGTGGCAGCCTCCAGTTCAAAAATATCGAAGTCCCAGAATTCCTCATTTTCCGTGGCCCGAGTTATCTGTGATTGGACGTTGTGAAGGGAGGTGGAGGTGATTACACTGCTGGAAACGTGTTGAAGGTTTTTTGTTGAAAGAACATACTCATTCCTGGATGGTCTTTGCAAAACATCAGACATTAAGTCCCTAACAAGGTCAATGGCATGAGGATCGTTGTCCTTAGCATCAAATTGTGGTGAATATAATTCAGTGGTTCTTAGAATTTCCAGCACACGATCTAAGGCTTCTGTCACAGGCATGGGACTGCTTTCCTGGGCAGCACTGATGATATCGATTGCCTTGGTGATGGGCGCCTCAATCTACATGGAATGTATCCGGGCCATGGAGGAGCGTCATCTCTGGCTGGAAACTTTTCTTGTTCGAGAGGCAGCAGTTCTGACATCTAGTGAGTTTTTTCTCCCGTCGTTATGTTTGCCCGACTGATTAGCTGTTTGAGTGTCAGACTGAACACATTCAGCTATTTTCTCAGCCTTATTGTTGCCATTGCACACTCTGACAATGGACACATAGTGTCTAATTGTTCCTCCCTGTCCAATGACAGGTATCATCTTCACATTTTGTTGTTGAGAGACATACAGAGAAGCCAGGGTGAGTCACCCCATCTCTCCCTCCTCTGGACCTTAGTTCCTCCTGATTGTCACTCGTTACACTGAGAACAGATTTCAGGACTCAGCACGTGCAGCCATAATGTATGCCTAATTCCACATCCCAGTTACTGGGACACAAACTTTTGGTGTCTTCAAGTCTGGCTCCCACATCACCACTCACATATGTCAGTTCTTCCTCTACAGCTGAGTCAGTGAGTAAAGACACATAAACAGAAGCAGATTAATATGAACAAGGTTTTATTGACATATATATATATGTACATAAAGCTGGGAAAGAGAAGGGCCCATTGAGGCAAATGCATAGGGGGAGAGGAAGCATCTGAAAACAGCAGTGGGCATCCTGCCAGTTCCAAGTCTAGGGAAACTGGCTGGGGGCTTGGGTCCGCCAAGTTAACAGTCAAGCCAGGGATGGCACAGTGGATGATACAGGCAGCTCTCTTCCATTCTCCTAACTGGAACTTCTCAAGTCTGGTGTATTTCTGAAGTGGGCTCATATGCCACACGCACACACACACTCACTCTTGCACACCCCTGAGGTGTGGTCCTCCGGCTTGCTGTAGGAAGAGAGGAGGTTAAGTTTCACTTAAACGGGCTGAGCTGCTTTCCAGTGAGGCAAAGTCCATTCATGGTTACACACAGTTTGCAGAATAAGATCTGCTCTTCATTTGTAGAGTTTCTTCATAGAAGAAAGGAATTAGCTGATGGCTCCTATGAAGCCCTGGGCAAGTTATGAGGCTGCCAGGCTCCTATGAGCACAGGCACAGCTGCCCTGACCAGAAGCCTCCAAACACAATGCTGGCTTGTCTAAGTCAGAGGGGTGTCCTGAATTGGGGACCCCAGTGTTCTGAGAGTAGAGGTTCCTCTCTAAATATAGATGGTGCTATCCCCCATGACACCACCTGGGTTTTGGGTGGGTGGGGGCCAGGTGCTTTGTATGAATGTGGCACCAGAAGTGTATGCAGTCACAGCAGGTGTGGTGCTGTCCCCCATGGCCCCCCGTTCTCTGCACAGATGGGTTCCAAGTCTGATGGCAGTTATTGACACAGGGCTTCCCAGTACTGGTGAGATGTTGTGCTCTCCATCCTCACCACCTGTGTATTGGCCAGGTGGGTCCCAGTTGTAAGCGGGAATACCAGGTCCTCCAATCATGGGCATGATGTTGTTCCCTCCTAGACGACCACCACCTAGTGGGCAGGTGGGCCCCTTGTGCTCGGAAATAAGGTAGAACTAGAAGTGTGTTGAAACCCATGGGTGGTACCCACACTTGCAACTCCAGCAGATGTGGTGTGCTCTGTTGGAAGGTGGAAACTGACATGTCCCTTGACACAGATTTCGTCTCCTTGGTGATGGAACTTTTAAACGTAGATTTTCTACGTCCAGGTGGGCCCTGTGTGCAGTGGCGGAAAGTGGAAAGAAACACTAGGGCCTCCCATCGTGGGGATGGTGTTGTCCCCTGCCATCACCGTACCACCTGTATTCAGTGCAGGTAGGCCCCAGGTATTTGGATTTAAGGTGGAATCAGGTATGTTCCCAAATGCTGGGATGGTGCCTGCCCCTCCTACTGCAGCAGCCTTGCCGTGGTAGGTAGATGGCAGGTTGTCCCAAAGTAGGAACAGAAGTGGTGCTGGGTGCCCCACTTAGACCTGTCCCAAAGTTAAGTGGTCTGGATGCCTCTGAATGAGTGAGGCCTGGGGCTGACACACCAACTCCAAGGCTCCCACCCGCCATAGGGGTTGCAGGTCACATGAACAGTGGGCCCGGTGTGGTGTCGGCAAAAAGCGAGCTACCGTCTCCAGTACTGGGCATCCTGGTGGCAACTCCAAACACAGTAGCAATGGACACAGACCTAGGGAGAATGCCTGGGGAGTCACCAAAGCCTGGCTGCATGTTGCTGGTGGTGACAAATACGGAAGAGGGCAAAGTTGACTGCATGATGCTGACTCGCGGTGGCTAGGCTGCAGGAGCGGCTAGGACTTTAACTTGTGCTGAGGCTACTGGGTTTCCCAATAGAAAACACTCGTTAGGCCTCGGCACATCGTTGGCCCCCAGTTTGGCCTGAGACGGGAGACCTGGGACTGAGGAAGCTTGAAGTGTTTGTCTATCTGTTGCCCGTGTCACAGGTAAATGCGTGGAGGAATGGGCTGAGGCATTGCTACCACTTGGTGGTGTGTTCCCAGAACAAGGATCAGCCCTGTGAAATGGCTATTAGTTCCGCCTGGAGACAGGGGCAGACTGGAAAATGACAGCCTGGGAAGGAGGTGTGGTGTCCATAGGTTCAGTGTTAGAGCTGCTACCTGCTGAAGTACCCTTGATAGCTGAAGTCGTAAGTGGGGGGCTGAGAAAAACAGGAGCGGAATGGAAAATGACAGCATGGGGAGGTGTGTTGTCCATAGGTTCAGTGTCAGAGATTCTGCCTGCTGAAACTGTAATGTGGGGCTGGGGAAAACAGGAACCGAATGGAAAATGACAGCCTGGGAAGGAGGTGTGTTGTCTGTCCATAGGTTGAGTGTCAGAGATTCTGCCTGCTGAAGCCATAAATGGGAGACTGGGGAAAACAGGAGCAGAATGGAAAATGACAGCCTGGGAAGAAAGTGTGGTGTCCATAGGTTCAGTGTCAGAGCTTCTGCCTGCTGAAGCCGTAAATGCGGGGCTGGGTAAAACAGGAGCCAAATGGAAAATGACAGACTGGAAAGGATGTGTGTTGCCCATAGGTTCAGTGTCAGAGCTTCTGCCTGTTTACAATGTAAATGAGGGGCTGGGTAAAAAAGGAGCCGATTGGAAAATGACAGCCTGCGAACGAGCTGTGTTGTTCATAGGTTCAGTGTCAGAGCTTCTGCCTGCTGAAGCTGTAAATGGGGGGCTGGGGAAAACAAGAGTCGAATGGAAAAGGACAGCCTGCGAAGGAGGTGTGGTGTCCATAGATTCAGTGTCAGAGCGTCTGCCTGCTGAAGCCGTAAGTGTGGGGATGGGGAAAACAGTCGTCAAATTAAAAATGACACCCTGGGAAGGAGGTTTGTTGTCCATAGGTTCAGTGTCAGAGTTTCTCCCTGCTGAAGCCGTAAATGTGGGGCTGGGGAAAAGAGAAGCCAAATGGAAAATGACAGCCTGGGATGGAGGTGTTGTGTACATAGGTTGAGTGTCAGAGCGGCTACCTGCTGAAGTACCAATGACGGCTGAAGCCCTAAATTGGGTGCGCAGGAAAACAGGAG
This sequence comes from Delphinapterus leucas, assembly GCF_059928025.1. Taxonomy (NCBI): domain Eukaryota; kingdom Metazoa; phylum Chordata; class Mammalia; order Artiodactyla; family Monodontidae; genus Delphinapterus; species Delphinapterus leucas. The sequence goes on from NC_143129.1 coordinate 38,041,003, forward strand.
CCGAATGGAAAAGGACAGCCTGGGAAGAAGGTGTGGTGTCCATAGGTTCAGTGTCAGAGCTTCTGCCTGCTGAAACTGTAAATGGGGGGCTGAGGGAAACAGGAGTCAAATGGAAACTGACAGCCTGGGAGCAAGTGTGTTTTCCATATATCAGTGTCAGGGCTTCTGCCTGCTGAGACCGAGAATGGCGGGCTGGGGAAAACAGGAGCCGAATGGAAAGTGACAACCTGGGAAGGAAGTGTCTTGTCCATAAATTCAGTGTCAGAGCTTCTGCCTGCTGAAGCCATAAAGGGGTGCTCAGGAAAACAGGAACAGAATGAAAAATGACAGCCTGGGAAGAAGTTTTGTTGTCCATAGGTTCAGTGTCAGATCTTCTGCCTGCAGAAGCCATAAAGGGGGGCTGGGGAAAAGCAGAACCGAATGGAAAATGTCAGCCTGGGAAGGAGGTGTAGTGTCCATACGTTCAGTGTCAAAGCTTCTGCCTCTGGAGGCCATAAATGGGGGGCTGGAAAAAACAACAGCCGAATGGAAAATGACAGCCTGGGAAGGCGGTGTGATGTTCATAGGTTCAGTGTGAGAGCTTCTGCTGGCTGCAGCCGTAAATGGGGGGCTATGGAAAACAGGAGCCAAATGGAAGATAACAGCCTGGGATGGAGGTGTTGTGTCCATAGGTTCAGTGTCAGAGCTGCTATGTGCTGAAGTACTGATGACGGCTGAAGCCCTAAATGGGTGGCTCAGGAAAACAGGAGCGGAATGGAAAATGACAACGTGGGAAGGAAGTGTGTTGTCCATAGGTTCAGTGTCAGAGCTTCTACCTGCTGAAGCTATAAATGGGTGGCTGTGGAAAACAGGAGCCGAATGGAAAATGACAGCCTGGGAAGGAGGTGTGTTGTCCATAGGTTCTGTGTCAGCGCTTCCGCCTGCTTACGACGTAAATCGGGGGCTAGGGAAAACAGGAGCCAAATGCAAAATGACAGCCTGGAAAGGAGGTGTGTTCTCTATAGCTTCATTGTCAGACCTTCTGCCTGCTGAAGCCGTAAATGGGGTCTGAGGAAAACAGGAGCCGAATGGAAAGTGACAGCCTGGGAAGGAGGTTGGCTGTCAATAGGTTCAGTGTCAGAGCGTCTGCCTGCTGAAGCTGTAAATTTGGGGCTGGGGAAAACGGGAGCCGAATGGAAAATGACAGTCTGGGAAGGCGGTGTGTTGCCCATAGGTTCAGTGTCAATGCTTCTGCCTGCCTAAGCCATAAATGGGGTGGTGGGGAAAACAGGAGCCGAATGGAAAATGACAGCGTGGGAAGGAACCGTGGTGTCCATAGATTCAGTATCAGAGCTGCTGCCTACTGAAGCCGTAAGTGTGGGGCTGGGGAAAACAGACGTCAATTTGAAAATGACACACTGGGAACAAGGTGTGTTGTCCACAGGTTCAGTGTCAGAGCTTCTGCCTGTTGCAGCCGACAATGGGGGGATTGGGAAAACAGGAGCTGAATGGAAAGTGATAGCCTGAGAAAGAGATGTTTTGTACATAGGTTCTGTGTCAGAGCTTCTGCCTGCTTATGCCATAAATGGGGGCCTGGGAATAAAACAGGAGTGAATGGAAAGTGACAGCCTGGGTAAGAGGTGTTTTGTCCATAGTTTCAGTGTCACAGTTTCTGCCTGCTGAAGCCATAAATGGGGGGCTGGGGAAAACAGAAGCCGAATGGAAAATGACAGCTTGGGAAAGAGGTGTTTTGTCCATAGATTCAGTGTCAGAGCTTCTGCCTGTTGAAGCTGTAAATGGTGGCTGGGGCAAACAGGAACCGAATGGAAAATGACAGCCTGGGAACGAGGTGTGGTTTCCATTGATTCAGAGTCAGAGCTTCTGCCTGCTGAAGCCATAAGTGTGAGCCTGGGGAATCCAGGTGTCAAATGAAAAATAACACCCTGGGAAGGAGGTGTGTTGTCTATAGGTGCAGTGTTGAGTTGCTACTTGCTGTAGTACCCATGGCGGCTGAAGCCCTAAATGGGGGTTGAGGAAAACAGAAGCCAAATGGAAAATGACAGCCTGGGAAGGAGGTGTGCTGTCCATAGGTTCGGTGTCAGAGCTTCTGCCTGCTGAAGCTGTAAAAGGTGGGCTGGAGAAAACAGGATCCGAGTGGAAAATTACAGCTTGGGAACGAGGTGTTGTGTCCATAGGTTCAGTGTCAGAGCTTCTGCATGCTGGAGCCGTAATTGGGGGTTTCAGGGAAAACAGGAGCCAAATGGAAAATGACAGCTGGAGAAGGAGGTGGGTTGTGCATAGGTTCAGTGTCAGAGTTTCAACCTGTTGAATTACCCATGACGGCTGAATCCGTAAAAGGGAGGCTGAGTAAACCAGGAGCAGAATGAAACATGACAGCCTGGGAAGGAGATGTTGTGTCCATAGGTTCAGTGTCAGAGCTGCTACCTGCTGAAGTATTAATGACGGCTGAAGCGCTAAATGGGGGGCTCAGGAAAACAGGAGCCGAAATGAAAATGACAGCCTGGGAAGCAGTGTGTTTTCCAAAGGTTCAGTGTCAGAGATCCTGCCTGTTGAAGCCGACAGTGGGGGGATGGGGAAAACGGGAGCCGAATGGAAAATGACAGTCGGATAAGGAGGTGTGTTCTCCATAGGTTCAGTGTCATAGAGTTTCAACCTGTTGAAGTAACCATGACGGCTGAATCCGTAAAAGGGGGGCTGAGGAAAACAGGAGCGGAATGGAAAATGACAGGCTGGGAAGGAGGTGTTTCATCCATAGATTCATTGTCAGAGCTTCAACATCTTAAAGTAACCATGATAGCTGAATCCGTAAAAGGGGGGCTGAGGAAAACAGGAGCAGAATGGAAAATGACAGCCTGGGAACGAGGTGTGGTGTCCATAGATTCAGTGTCATAGCTTCTGCCTGCTGAAGCCGTAAGTGTGAGGTTTGTGAAACCAGGTGTCAAATGAAAAATAACACCCTGGGAAGGAGGTGTGTTGTCCATAGGTTCAGTGTCAGACCTTTTACCTGCTGAAGCCATAAATGGGTGTTGGGAAAACAGGAGCCAAATAGAAAATGACTGCCTGAGATGGAGGTGTGGTTTTCATATGTACAGTGTCAGAGTTGCTACCTGCTGTAGTACCCATGACGGCTGCAGCCCTAAATGGGGGTTGAGGAAAACAGGAACCGAATGGAAAATGACAGCCTGGGAAGGCGGTGTGTTGCCCATAGGTTCAGTGTCAATGCTTCTGCCTGCTGAAGCTGTAAATGGGGTGGTGGGGAAAACAGGAGCCTAATGGAAAATGACAGCCTGGGAAGGAAGTGTGGTGTCCATAGATTCAGTATCAGAGCTGCTGCCTACTGAAGCCGTAAATGGGGGGCTGGGATAACAGGAGCCCAGTGGAAAGTGACAACCTGGGAAGGAGGTGTGTTGTCAATCGATTCACTAAGAGAGCTTCTGCCTGCTGAAGCTGTAAATGGGGGGCTGAGGAAAAGAGCAGTCGAATGGAAAAGGACAGCCTGCGAAAGAGGTGTGTTGTCCATAGATTCAGTATCAGAGCTTCTGCCTGCTGAATCCTTAAGTGTGGGGCTGGGGAAAATAGGCGTCAAATTAAAAATGACACACTGGGAACGAGGTGTGTTGTCCACAGGTTCAGTGTCAGAGCTTCTGCCTGTTGAAGTGGAAAATGGGGGGATGGAAAATTCAGGAGCCGAATGGAAAATGACAGCCTGGGAAGGAGGTGTCGTGTCCATAGGTTCAGTGTCAAAGCTTCTGCCTTCTTAGGCCATAAACGGGGGCCTGGAACAAACAGGAACCCACTGGAAAATGACAGCCTGGGAAGGAGTTGTTTTGTCCATATTTTCAGTGTCAGAGCATCTGCATTCTGAAGCCGTAAATGGGGAGCTAGAGAAAACAGGAACCAAATGGAAAATGACAGCCTGGGAAGGAGGTGTTTTGTTCATACATTCTGTGTTAGAGCTTCTGCCTGCTTACGATGTAAATGAGGGGCTGGGGAAAACAGGGACCAAATGGAAAATGACAGCCTGGAAAGGTGGTGTGTTGTCTATAGGTTCATTGTCAGAGCTTCTGCCTGCTAAAGCCATAAATGGGGTCTGGGGAAAACAGGAGCCGAATGGAAAGTGGCAGCCTGGGAAGGAGGTGTTTTGTTCATAGGCTCAGTGTCAGAATTTCTGCCTGCTGAATCCGTAAAGGGGGGCTGGGGAAAACAGGAACTGAATGCAAAATGACAGCCTGGGAACGAGGTTGGTTTTCAATAGGTTCAGATTCAGACCTTCTTCCTGCTGTAGCCGTAACGGGGGGCTGGGGAAAACAGGATCCCAATGGAAAGTGACAACCTGGGAAGAAGGTGTGTTGACCATAGGTTCATTAAGAGAGCTTCTGCCTGCTGAAACTGTAAATGGGGACCTGAGGAAAACAGGAGTCAAATCGAAAATGACAGCCTGCGAAAGAGGTGTGGTGTCCCTAGATTCAGTATCAGAGCTTCTGCCTGCTGAATCCTTAAGTGTGGGGCTGGGGAAAACAGGCGTCAAATGAAAAATGACACCGTGGGAAACAGGTGTGTTGTCCACAGGTTCAGTGTCAGAGCTTCTGCCTGTTGAAGTGGAAAATGGGGGGATGGAAAATTCATGAGACGAATGGAAAATGACAGCCTGGGAAGGAGTTGTGCTTTTCACAGGTTCTGTGTCACTCTTCTGCCTCTTTATGATGTAAAAGGAGGGCTGGGGAACACAGGAGCCGAATGGAAAATGACAGCCTGGGAAGGAGGTGTGTTGTCCATAGGTTCAGTGTCACAGTTGCTACGAGCTGTAGTACCCATGTCGGCTGAAGCCCTAAATTGGGGTTGAGGCAAAGAGGAGCCGAATGGAAAATGACAGCATGGGAAGGAGGTGTGGTGTACATAGGTTCGATGTCAGAGCTTCTGCATTCTGAAGCCGTAAATGGGGGTTTGGGGAAAACAGCAGCCAAATGGAAAATGACAGCCGGGGAAGGAGTTGTGTTGTCCACAGGTTCAGTGTCAGAGCTTCTGCCTGTTGTAGCTCATAATGGGGGGAAGGGGAAACAGGAGCCGAATGGAAAATGACAGCCTGAGAAGGAGGTGTGTTGTCCATAGGTTCAGTGTCAGAGCTTCAACCTGTTGAAGTACCCATGATGGCTGAATCCGTAAAAGGAGGGCTGAGGAAAACAGGAGCAGAATGGAAAATGACAGCCTGGTTTGGAGTCGTGGTGTCCATAGGTTCAGTGGCACAGCGTCTGCCTGCTGAGGCCATAAATCATGGTTTAGGAAAACAGGACCCGAATGGAAAATGACAGCCTTGGAAGGATGTGTGTTGTCCATAGGTTCAGTGTCACATATTCTGCCTTCTTACGATGTAAATTGGTGGCTCGGAAATACAGGAGCCGAAAGGAAAATGACAGCCTGGGAAGGAGGTGTTTTGTTTATAGGTTTAGTGTCAGAGCTTCCGCCTGCTGAAGCTGTAAAGGGGGGGTTGGGGAAAACAGGAACCGAATGGAAAATGTCAGCCTGGGAACGAGGTGTGGTGTCCATAGATTCAGTGTCAGAGCTTCTGCCTGCTGAAGCCGTAAGTGTGAGGCTTGGGAAACCAGGTGTCACATGAAAAATAACACCCTAGGAAGGAGGTGTGTTGTCCATAGGTTCAGTGTCACAGTTGCTACGTGATGTAGTACCCATGTCGGCTGAAGCCCTAAATTGGGGTTGAGACAAAGAGGAGCCAATTGGAAAATGACAGCCTGGGAAGGAGTTGTGTTGTCCACAGGTTCAGTGTCAGAGCTTCTGCCTGTTGTAGCCGAAAATGGGGGGAAGGGGAAACAGGAGCCGAATGGAAAATGACAGCCTGAGAAGGAGGTGTGTTGTCCATAGGTTCAGTGTCAGAGCTTCAACCTGTTGAAGTACCCATGACGGCTGAATCCGTAAAAGGAGGGCTGAGGAAAACAGGAGCAGAATGGAAAATGACAGCCTAGTGTGGAGTCGTGGTGTCCATAGGTTCACTGGCACAGCCTCTGCCTGCTGAGGCCGTAAATCATGGTTTGGGAAAACAGGACCCGAATGGAAAATGACAGCCTAGAAATGAAGTATGGTGTTCATAGTTACAGTGTGAGAGCTTCTGCCTCTTGAGGCCATAAATGGAGCCCTGGAAAAAACAACAGACCAAACGAAAATGACAGCCTGGGAAGGCGGTGTGATGTTCATAGGTTCAGTGTCCGAGCTTCTGCGTGCTGAAGCCGTAAATGGAGGGCTGGGAAAAACAGGAGCCGAATGGAAGATGACAGCCTGGGATGTAGGTGTTGTGTCCATAGGTACAGTGTCAGAGCTGCTACCTGCTGAAGTACCGATGATGGCTGAAACCCTAAATGGGGGGCTCAGGAAAACAGGAGCCGAATGGAAAATGACAACCTAGGGAAGAAGTGTGGTGTCCTTGGGTTCAGTGTCAGAGCTTCTGCCTGCTGAAGCTGTAAATGGGTGGCTGTGGAAAACAGGAGCCGAATGGCAAAAGACAGCCCGGGTAGGAGGTGTGTTTTCTATAGGTTCATTGTCAGAGCTTCGGCCTGCTGAAGTCGTAAATTGGGGGTGCAGGAAAACAGGAGGTGAACGGAAATTGACAGCCTGGGAAGAAGGTTGGTTGTCCATAGGTTCAGTGTCAGAGCTTCTGACTTATGAGGCCATAAATGGGGGCCTGGAGAAAACAGGAGCCGAATGGAAAGTGACAGCCTGGGAAGGAGTTGTTTTGTCCCTAGGTTCAGTGTCAGAGCTTCTGCCTTCTGAAGCCGTAAATGGGGGGCTGGGGAAAACAGAAGCCGAATGGAAAATGACAGCCTGGGAAGGAGGTGTGTTGTCCATAGGTTCAATGTCACAGATTCTGCCTTCTTAGGATGTAAATGGGGGGCTGGGAAATACAGGAGCCGAATGGAAAATGACAGGCTGGGAAGGATGTGTGTTGCCCATAGGTTCAGTGTCAGAGCTTCTGCGTGCTGAAGCCGAAAATGGGGGTCTGGGGAAAACAGGAGCCGAATGGAAAGTGACAACCTGGGAAGGAGTTGTTTTGTCTATAGGTTCAGTGTCAGGGATTCTTCCTGCTGAAGCCGTAGAGGGGGGCTGGGGAATACAGGAACCGAATGGAAAGTGACAGCCTGGGAAGGAGGTGTTTTGTCCATAGGTTCAGTGTCAGAGCTTCTTCCACTTGAGGCCGTAAATGGGGGCCTGGAGAAAACAGGAGCCCAACAGAAAATGACAGCCTGGGAACGGAACGAGGTGTGATGTCCATAGATTCAGTGTCACAGCTTCTGCCTGCTGAAGCCGTAAGTCTGAGGCTTGTGAAACCAGGTGTCAAATGAAAAATAACACCCTGGGAAGGAGGTGTGTTGTCCATAGGTTCCGTGTCAGACCTTTTGCCTGCTGAAGCCATAAATGGGGGTTGGGAAAAGAGGAGCCAAATAGAAAATGACTGCCTGAGATGGAGGTGTGGTGTTCATATGTTCAGTGTCCGAGTTGCTACCTGCTGTAGTACCCATGACGGCTACAGCCCTAAATGGGGGTTGAGGAAACCAGGAACCGAATGGAAAATGACAGCCTGGGAAGGCGGTGTGTTGCCCATAGGTTCAGTGTCAATGCTTCTGCCTGCTGAAGCTGTAAATGGGGGGCTGAGGAAAAGAGCAGTCGAATGGAAAAGGACAGCCTGCGAAAGAGGTGTGGTGTCCATAGATTCAGTATCAGAGCTTCTGCCTGATGAATCCTTAAGGGTGGGGCTGGGGAAAATAGGCGTCAAATTAAAAATGACACACTGGGAACGAGGTGTGTTGTCCACAGGTTCAGTGTCAGAGTTTCTGCCTGTTGAAGTGGAAAATGGGGGGATGGAAAATTCAGGAGACGAATGGAAAATGACAGCCTTGGAAGGAGTTGTGCTGTCCACAGGTTCTGTGTCACACTTCTGCCTCTTTATGATGTAAAAGGTGGGCTGGGGAAAATAGGAGCCCAATGGACAATGACAGCCTGGGAAGGAGGTGTCGTGCCCATAGGTTCAGTGTCAGAGCTTCTGCCTGCTTAGGCCATAAACGGGGTCCTGGAACAAACAGGACCCTACTGGAAAATGACAGCCTGGGAAGGAGTTGTTTTGTCCATATTTTCAGTGTCAGAGCTTCTGCATTCTGAAGCCGTAAATGGGGAGCTGGGGAAAACAGGAGCCGAATGGAAAATGACAGCCTGGGAAGGATGTGTGTTGTCCATAGGTTCAGTGTCACAGATTCTGCCTTCTTACGATGTAAATTGGTGGCTCGGAAATACAGGAGCCGAAAGGAAAATGACAGCCTGGGAAGGAGGTGTTTTGTTTATAGGTTTAGTGTCAGAGCTTCCGCCTGCTGAAGCTGTAAAGGGGGGGTTGGGGAAAACAGGAACCGAATGGAAAATGTCAGCCTGGGAACGAGGTGTGGTGTCCATAGATTCAGTGTCAGAGCCTCTGCCTGCTGAAGCCGTAAGTGTGAGGCTTGGGAAACCAGGTGTCACATGAAAAATAACACCCTAGGGAGGAGGTGTGTTGTCCATAGTTTCAGTGTCAGGGTTGCTACGTGCTGTAGTACCCATGTCGGCTGAAGCCCTAAATTGGGGTTGAGACAAAGAGGAGCCGATTGGAAAATGACAGCCTGGGAAGGAGTTGTGTTGTCCACAGGTTCAGTGTCAGAGCTTCTGCCTGTTGTAGCCGAAAATGGGGGGAAGGGGAAACAGGAGCCGAATGGAAAATGACAGCCTGAGAAGGAGGTGTGTTGTCCATAGGTTCAGCGTCAGAGCTTCAACCTGTTGAAGTACCCATGACGGCTGAATCCGTAAAAGGAGGGCTGAGGAAAACAGGAGCAGAATGGAAAATGACAGCCTGGTATGGAGTCGTGGTGTCCATAGGTTCAGTGGCACAGCCTCTGCCTGCTGAGGCCGTAAATCATGGTTTGGGAAAACAGGACCCGAATGGAAAATGACTGCCTGGAAATGAAGTGTGGTGTCCATAGTTACAGTGTCAGAGCTTCTGCCTCTTGAGGCCATAAATGGAGCCCTGGAAAAAACAACAGACCAAACGAAAATGACAGTCTGGGAAGGCGGTGTGATGTTCATAGGTTCAGTGTCCGAGCTTCTGCCTGCTAAAGCCGTAAATGGAGGGCTGGGAAAAACAGGAGCCGAATGGAAGATGACAGCCTGGGATGTAGGTGTTGTGTCCATAGGTACAGTGTCAGAGCTGCTACCTGCTGAAGTACCGATGATGGCTGAAACCCTAAATGGGGGGCTCAGGAAAACAGGAGCCGAATGGAAAATGACAACCTAGGGAAGAAGTGTGGTGTCCTTGGGTTCAGTGTCAGAGCTTCTGCCTGCTGAAGCTGTAAATGGGTGGCTGTGGAAAACAGGAGCCGAATGGCAAAAGACAGCCCGGGTAGGAGGTGTGTTTTCTATAGGTTCATTGTCAGAGCTTCGGCCTGCTGAAGTCGTAAATTGGGGGTGCAGGAAAACAGGAGGTGAACGGAAATTGACAGCCTGGGAAGAAGGTTGGTTGTCCATAGGTTCAGTGTCAGAGCTTCTGACTTATGAGGCCATAAATGGGGGCCTGGAGAAAACAGGAGCCGAATGGAAAGTGACAGCCTGGGAAGGAGTTGTTTTGTCCCTAGGTTCAGTGTCAGAGCTTCTGCCTTCTGAAGCCGTAAATGGGGGGCTGGGGAAAACAGAAGCCGAATGGAAAATGACAGCCTGGGAAGGAGGTGTGTTGTCCATAGGTTCAATGTCACAGATTCTGCCTTCTTAGGATGTAAATGGGGGGCTGGGAAATACAGGAGCCGAATGGAAAATGACAGGCTGGGAAGGATGTGTGTTGCCCATAGGTTCAGTGTCAGAGCTTCTGCGTGCTGAAGCCAAAAATGGGGGTCTGGGGAAAACAGGAGCCGAATGGAAAGTGACAACCTGGGAAGGAGTTGTTTTGTCTATAGGTTCAGTGTCAGGGATTCTTCCTGCTGAAGCCGTAGAGGGGGCCTGGGGAATACAGGAACCGAATGGAAAATGACAGCCTGGGTACGAGGTGTGGTGTCCATATATTCAGTGTCAGAGCTTCTGCCTGCTGAAGCCGTAAGTGTGAGACTGGGGAAACCAGGTGTCAAATGAAAAATAACACCCTAGGAAGGAGGTGTGTTGTCCATAAGTTCAGTGTCACAGTTGCTACCTGCTGTAGTACCCATGATGGCTGAAGGCCTAAATGGGGGTTGAGGCAAACAGAAGCCGAATGGAAAATGACAGCCTGGGAAGGAGGTGTGGTGTCCAAAGTTTCAGTGTCAGAGCTTCTACCTGTTGAAGCCAACAATGGGGGGATGGGGAATGAAGCCAACAATGGGGGGATGGGGAAAACAGGACCCGAATGGAAAATGACAGCCTGAGAAGGCGGTGTGTTGTCCATAGGTTCAGTGTCAGAGCTTCAACCTGTTGAAGTACCCATGACGGCTGAATCTGTAAAAGGGGGGCTGAGGAAAACAGGAGCAGAATGGAAAATGACAGCCTGGGAATGAAGTGTGTTGTCCATAGTTTCAGTGTCAGAGCTTCTGTCTCTTGAGGCCATACAAGGGGGCCTGGAAAAAACAACAGCCGAATGGCAAATGCCAGCCTGGGAAGGTGGTGTGATGTTCATAGGTTCAGTGTCAGACCTTCTGCCTGCTGAAGCCGTAAATGGGGTCTGGGGAAAACAGGAGCCGAATGGAAAGTGACAGCCTGGGAAGGAGGTGTTTTGTCCATAGGCTCAGTGTCAGAGCTTCTTCCAATTGAGGCCGTAAATGGGGGCCTGGAGAAAACAGGAGCCCAACGGAAAATGACAGCCTGGGAACGGAACGAGGTGTGGTGTCCATAGATTCAGTGTCACAGCTTCTGCCTGCTGAAGCCGTAAGTCTGAGGCTTGTGAAACCAGGTGTCAAATGAAAAATAACACCCTGGGAAGGAGGTGTGTTGTCCATAGGTTCCGTGTCAGACCTTTTGCCTGCTGAAGCCATAAATGGGGGTTGGGAAAACAGGAGCCAAATAGAAAATGACTGCCTGAGATGGAGGTGTGGTGTTCATATGTTCAGTGTCCGAGTTGCTACCTGCTGTAGTACCCATGACGGCTGCAGCCCTAAATGGGGGTTGAGGAAAACAGGAACCGAATGGAAAATGACAGCCTGGGAAGGCGGTGTGTTGCCCATAGGTTCAGTGTCAATGCTTCTGCCTGCTGAAGCTGTAAATGGGGTGGTGGGGAAAACAGGAGCCTAATGGAAAATGACAGCCTGGGAAGGAAGTGTGGTGTCCATAGATTCAGTATCAGAGCTGCTGCCTACTGAAGCCGTAAATGGGGGGCTGGGATAACAGGAGCCCAATGGAAAGTGACAACCTGGGAAGGAGGTGTGTTGTCAATCGATTCACTAAGAGAGCTTCTGCCTGCTGAAGCTGTAAATGGGGGGCTGAGGAAAAGAGCAGTCGAATGGAAAAGGACAGCCTGCGAAAGAGGTGTGGTGTCCATAGATTCAGTATCAGAGCTTCTGCCTGCTGAATCCTTAAGTGTGGGGCTGGGGAAAATAGGCGTCAAATTAAAAATGACACACTGGGAACGAGGTGTGTTGTCCACAGGTTCAGTGTCAGAGCTTCTGCCTGTTGAAGTGGAAAATGGGGGGATGGAAAATTCAGGAGATGAATGGAAAATGACAGCCTGGGAAGGAGTTGTGCTGTCCACAGGTTCTGTGTCACTCTTCTGCCTCTTTATGATGTAAAAGGTGGGCTGGGGAAAATAGGAGCCCAATGGAAAATGACAGCCTGGGAAGGAGGTGTCGTGCCCATAGGTTCAGTGTCAGAGCTTCTGCCTGCTTAGGCCATAAGCGGGGTCCTGGAACAAACAGGAACCTACTGGAAAATGACAGCCTGGGAAGGAGTTGTTTTGTCCATATTTTCAGTGTCAGAGCTTCTGCATTCTGAAGCCGTAAATGGGGAGCTGGGGAAAACAGGAGCCGAATGGAAAATGACAGCCTGGGAAGGATGTGTGTTGTCCATAGGTTCAGTGTCACAGATTCTGCCTTCTTACGATGTAAATTGGTGGCTCGGAAATACAGGAGCCGAAAGGAAAATGACAGCCTGGGAAGGAGGTGTTTTGTTTATAGGTTTAGTGTCACAGCTTCCGCCTGCTGAAGCTGTAAAGGGGGGGTTGGGGAAAACAGGAACCGAATGGAAAATGTCAGCCTGGGAACGAGGTGTGGTGTCCATAGATTCAGTGTCAGAGCTTCTGCCTGCTGAAGCCGTAAGTGTGAGGCTTGGGAAACCAGGTGTCACATGAAAAATAACACCCTAGGAAGGAGGTGTGTTGTCCATAGGTTCAGTGTCACAGTTGCTACGTGCTGTAGTACCCATGTCGGCTGAAGCCCTAAATTGGGGTTGAGACAAAGAGGAGCCGATTGGAAAATGACAGCCTGGGAAGGAGTTGTGTTGTCCACAGGTTCAGTGTCAGAGCTTCTGCCTGTTGTAGCCGAAATTGGGGGGAAGGGGAAACAGGAGCCGAATGGAAAATGACAGCCTGAGAAGGAGGTGTGTTGTCCATAGGTTCAGTGTCAGAGCTTCAACCTGTTGAAGTACCCATGACGGCTGAATCCGTAAAAGGAGGGCTGAGGAAAACAGGAGCAGAGTGGAAAATGACAGCCTGGTATGGAGTCGTGGTGTCCATAGGTTCAGTGGCACAGCCTCTGCCTGCTGAGGCCGTAAATCATGGTTTGGGAAAACAGGACCCGAATGGAAAATGACAGCCTGGAAATGAAGTGTGGTGTCCATAGTTACAGTGTCAGAGCTTCTGCCTCTTGAGGCCATAAATGGAGCCCTGGAAAAAACAACAGACCAAACGAAAATGACAGCCTGGGAAGGCGGTGTGATGTTCATAGGTTCAGTGTCCGAGCTTCTGCCTGCTGAAGCCGTAAATGGAGGGCTGGGAAAAACAGGAGCCGAATGGAAGATGACAGCCTGGGATGTAGGTGTTGTGTCCATAGGTACAGTGTCAGAGCTGCTACCTGCTGAAGTACCGATGATGGCTGAAACCCTAAATGGGGGGCTCAGGAAAACAGGAGCCGAATGGAAAATGACAACCTAGGGAAGAAGTGTGGTGTCCTTGGGTTCAGTGTCAGAGCTTCTGCCTGCTGAAGCTGTAAATGGGTGGCTGTGGAAAACAGGAGCCGAATGGCAAAAGACAGCCCGGGTAGGAGGTGTGTTGTCTATAGGTTCATTGTCAGAGCTTCGGCCTGCTGAAGTCGTCAATTGGGGGTGCAGGAAAACAGGAGGCGAACGGAAATTGACAGCCTGGGAAGGAGTTGTTTTGTCCATATTTTCAGTTTCAGAGCTTCTGCCTTCTGAAGCCGTAAATGGGGGGCTGGGGAAAACAGAAGCCGAATGGAAAATGACAGCCTGGGAAGGAGGTGTGTTGTCCATAGGTTCAATGTCACAGATTCTGCCTTCTTAGGATGTAAATGGGGGGCTGGGAAATACAGGAGCCGAATGGAAAATGACAGGCTGGGAAGGATGTGTGTTGCCCATAGGTTCAGTGTCAGAGCTTCTGCGTGCTGAAGCCGAAAATGGGGGTCTGGGGAAAACAGGAGCCGAATGGAAAGTGACAACCTGGGAAGGAGTTGTTTTGTCTATAGGTTCAGTGTCAGGGATTCTTCCTGCTGAAGCCGTAGAGGGGGCCTGGGGAATACAGGAACCGAATGGAAAATGACAGCCTGGGTACGAGGTGTGGTGTCCATATATTCAGTGTCAGAGCTTCTGCCTGCTGAAGCCGTAAGTGTGAGACTGGGGAAACCAGGTGTCAAATGAAAAATAACACCCTAGGAAGGAGGTGTGTTGTCCATAGGTTCAGTGTCACAGTTGCTACCTGCTGTAGTACCCATGACGGCTGAAGGCCTAAATGGGGGTTGAGGCAAACAGAAACCGAATGGAAAATGACAGCCTGGGAAGGAGGTGTGGTGTCCAAAGTTTCAGTGTCAGAGCTTCTACCTGTTGAAGCCAACAATGGGGGGATGGGGAAAACAGGACCCGAATGGAAAATGACAGCCTGAGAAGGCGGTGTGTTGTCCATAGGTTCAGTGTCAGAGCTTCAACCTGTTGAAGTACCCATGACGGCTGAATCTGTAAAAGGGGGGCTGAGGAAAACAGGAGCAGAATGGAAAATGACAGCCTGGGAATGAAGTGTGTTGTCCATAGTTTCAGTGTCAGAGCTTCTGTCTCTTGAGGCCATACAAGGGGGCCTGGAAAAAACAACAGCCGAATGGCAAATGCCAGCCTGGGAAGGTGGTGTGATGTTCATAGGTTCAGTGTCAGACCTTCTGCCTGCTGAAGCCGTAAATGGGGTCTGGGGAAAACAGGAGCCGAATGGAAAGTGACAGCCTGGGAAGGAGGTGTTTTGTCCATAGGTTCAGTGTCAGAGCTTCTGCCACTTGAGGCCGTAAATGGGGGCCTGGAGAAAACAGGAGCCCAACGGAAAATGACAGCCTGGGAACGGAACGAGGTGTGGTGTCCATAGATTCAGTGTCACAGCTTCTGCCTGCTGAAGCCGTAAGTCTGAGGCTTGTGAAACCAGGTGTCAAATGAAAAATAACACCCTGGGAAGGAGGTGTGTTGTCCATAGGTTCCGTGTCAGACCTTTTGCCTGCTGAAGCCATAAATGGGGGTTGGGAAAACAGGAGCCAAATAGAAAATGACTGCCTGAGATGGAGGTGTGGTGTTCATATGTTCAGTGTCCGAGTTGCTACCTGCTGTAGTACCCATGACGGCTGCAGCCCTAAATGGGGGTTGAGGAAAACAGGAACCGAATGGAAAATGACAGCCTGGGAAGGCGGTGTGTTGCCCATAGGTTCAGTGTCAATGCTTCTGCCTGCTGAAGCTGTAAATGGGGTGGTGGGGAAAACAGGAGCCTAATGGAAAATGACAGCCTGGGAAGGAAGTGTGGTGTCCATAGATTCAGTATCAGAGCTGCTGCCTACTGAAGCCGTAAATGGGGGGCTGGGATAACAGGAGCCCAATGGAAAGTGACAACCTGGGAAGGAGGTGTGTTGTCAATCGATTCACTAAGAGAGCTTCTCCTGCTGAAGCTGTAAATTGGGGGCTGAGGAAAAGAGCAGTCGAATGGAAAAGGACAGCCTGCGAAAGAGGTGTGGTGTCCATAGATTCAGTATCAGAGCTTCTGCCTGCTGAATCCTTAAGTGTGGGGCTGGGGAAAATAGGCGTCAAATTAAAAATGACACACTGGGAACGAGGTGTGTTGTCCACAGGTTCAGTGTCAGAGCTTCTGCCTGTTGAAGTGGAAAATGGGGGGATGGAAAATTCAGGAGACGAATGGAAAATGACAGCCTGGGAAGGAGTTGTGCTGTCCACAGGTTCTGTGTCACTCTTCTGCCTCTTTATGATGTAAAAGGTGGGCTGGGGAAAATAGGAGCCCAATGGAAAATGACAGCCTGGGAAGGAGGTGTCGTGCCCATAGGTTCAGTGTCAGAGCTTCTGCCTGCTTAGGCCATAAGCGGGGTCCTGGAACAAACAGGAACCTACTGGAAAATGACAGCCTGGGAAGGAGTTGTTTTGTCCATATTTTCAGTGTCAGAGCTTCTGCATTCTGAAGCCGTAAATGGGGAGCTGGGGAAAACAGGAGCCGAATGGAAAATGACAGCCTGGGAAGGATGTGTGTTGTCCATAGGTTCAGTGTCACAGATTCTACCTTCTTACGATGTAAATTGGTGGCTCGGAAATACAGGAGCCGAAAGGAAAATGACAGCCTGGGAAGGAGGTGTTTTGTTTATAGGTTTAGTGTCAGAGCTTCCGCCTGCTGAAGCTGTAAAGGGGGGGTTGGGGAAAACAGGAACCGAATGGAAAATGTCAGCCTGGGAACGAGGTGTGGTGTCCATAGATTCAGTGTCAGAGCTTCTGCCTGCTGAATCCGTAAGTGTGAGGCTTGGGAAACCAGGTGTCACATGAAAAATAACACCCTAGGAAGGAGGTGTGTTGTCCATAGGTTCAGTGTCACAGTTGCTACGTGCTGTAGTACCCATGTCGGCTGAAGCCCTAAATTGGGGTTGAGACAAAGAGGAGCCGATTGGAAAATGACAGCCTGGGAAGCAGTTGTGTTGTCCACAGGTTCAGTGTCAGAGCTTCTGCCTGTTGTAGCCGAAAATGGGGGGAAGGGGAAACAGGAGCCGAATGGAAAATGACAGCCTGAGAAGGAAGTGTGTTGTCCATAGATTCAGTGTCAGAGCTTCAACCTGTTGAAGTACCCATGACGGCTGAATCCGTAAAAGGAGGGCTGAGGAAAACAGGAGCAGAGTGGAAAATGACAGCCTGGTATGGAGTCGTGGTGTCCATAGGTTCAGTGGCACAGCCTCTGCCTGCTGAGGCCGTAAATCATGGTTTGGGAAAACAGGACCCGAATGGAAAATGACAGCCTGGAAATGAAGTGTGGTGTCCATAGTTACAGTGTCAGAGCTTCTGCCTCTTGAGGCCATAAATGGAGCCCTGGAAAAAACAACAGACCAAATGAAAATGACAGCCTGGGAAGGCGGTGTGATGTTCATAGGTTCAGTGTCCGAGCTTCTGCCTGCTGAAGCCGTAAATGGAGGGCTGGGAAAAACAGGAGCCGAATGGAAGATGACAGCCTGGGATGTAGGTGTTGTGTCCATAGGTACAGTGTCAGAGCTGCTACCTGCTGAAGTACCGATGATGGCTGAAACCCTAAATGGGGGGCTCAGGAAAACAGGAGCCGAATGGAAAATGACAACCTAGGGAAGAAGTGTGGTGTCCTTGGGTTCAGTGTCAGAGCTTCTGCCTGCTGAAGCTGTAAATGGGTGGCTGTGGAAAACAGGAGCCGAATGGCAAATGACAGCCCGGGTAGGAGGTGTGTTGTCTATAGGTTCATTGTCAGAGCTTCGGCCTGCTGAAGTCGTAAATTGGGGGTGCAGGAAAACAGGAGGCGAACGGAAATTGACAGCCTGGGAAGAAGGTTGGTTGTCCATAGGTTCAGTGTCAGAGCTTCTGACTTATGAGGCCATAAATGGGGGCCTGGAGAAAACAGGAGCCGAATGGAGAGTGACAGCCTGGGAAGGAGTTGTTTTGTCCCTAGGTTCAGTGTCAGAGCTTCTGCCTTCTGAAGCCGTAAATGGGGGGCTGGGGAAAACAGAAGCCGAATGGAAAATGACAGCCTGGGAAGGAGGTGTGTTGTCCATAGGTTCAATGTCACAGATTCTGCCTTCTTAGGATGTAAATGGGGGGCTGGGAAATACAGGAGCCGAATGGAAAATGACAGGCTGGGAAGGATGTGTGTTGCCCATAGGTTCAGTGTCAGAGCTTCTGCGTGCTGAAGCCGAAAATGGGGGTCTGGGGAAAACAGGAGCCGAATGGAAAGTGACAACCTGGGAAGGAGTTGTTTTGTCTATAGGTTCAGTGTCAGGGATTCTTCCTGCTGAAGCCGTAGAGGGGGGCTGGGGAATACAGGAACCGAATGGAAAATGACAGCCTGGGTACGAGGTGTGGTGTCCATATATTCAGTGTCAGAGCTTCTGCCTGCTGAAGCCGTAAGTGTGAGACTGGGGAAACCAGGTGTCAAATGAAAAATAACACCCTAGGAAGGAGGTGTGTTGTCCATAAGTTCAGTGTCACAGTTGCTACCTGCTGTAGTACCCATGACGGCTGAAGGCCTAAATGGGGGTTGAGGCAAACAGAAGCCGAATGGAAAATGACAGCCTGGGAAGGAGGTGTGGTGTCCAAAGTTTCAGTGTCAGAGCTTCTACCTGTTGAAGCCAACAATGGGGGGATGGGGAATGAAGCCAACAATGGGGGGATGGGGAAAACAGGACCCGAATGGAAAATGACAGCCTGAGAAGGCGGTGTGTTGTCCATAGGTTCAGTGTCAGAGCTTCAACCTGTTGAAGTACCCATGACGGCTGAATCTGTAAAAGGGGGGCTGAGGAAAACAGGAGCAGAATGGAAAATGACAGCCTGGGAATGAAGTGTGTTGTCCATAGTTTCAGTGTCAGAGCTTCTGTCTCTTGAGGCCATACAAGGGGGCCTGGAAAAAACAACAGCCGAATGGCAAATGCCAGCCTGGGAAGGTGGTGTGATGTTCATAGGTTCAGTGTCAGACCTTCTGCCTGCTGAAGCCGTAAATGGGGTCTGGGGAAAACAGGAGCCGAATGGAAAGTGACAGCCTGGGAAGGAGGTGTTTTGTCCATAGGTTCAGTGTCAGAGCTTCTTCCACTTGAGGCCGTAAATGGGGGCCTGGAGAAAACAGGAGCCCAACGGAAAATGACAGCCTGGGAACGGAACGAGGTGTGGTGTCCATAGATTCAGTGTCACAGCTTCTGCCTGCTGAAGCCGTAAGTCTGAGGCTTGTGAAACCAGGTGTCAAATGAAAAATAACACCCTGGGAAGGAGGTGTGTTGTCCATAGGTTCCGTGTCAGACCTTTTGCCTGCTGAAGCCATAAATGGGGGTTGGGAAAACAGGAGCCAAATAGAAAATGACTGCCTGAGATGGAGGTGTGGTGTTCATATGTTCAGTGTCCGAGTTGCTACCTGCTGTAGTACCCATGACGGCTGCAGCCCTAAATGGGGGTTGAGGAAAACAGGAACCGAATGGAAAATGACAGCCTGGGAAGGCGGTGTGTTGCCCATAGGTTCAGTGTCAATGCTTCTGCCTGCTGAAGCTGTAAATGGGGTGGTGGGGAAAACAGGAGCCTAATGGAAAATGACAGCCTGGGAAGGAAGTGTGGTGTCCATAGATTCAGTATCAGAGCTGCTGCCTACTGAAGCCGTAAATGGGGGGCTGGGATAACAGGAGCCCAATGGAAAGTGACAACCTGGGAAGGAGGTGTGTTGTCAATCGATTCACTAAGAGAGCTTCTGCCTGCTGAAGCTGTAAATGGGGGGCTGAGGAAAAGAGCAGTCGAATGGAAAAGGACAGCCTGCGAAAGAGGTGTGGTGTCCATAGATTCAGTATCAGAGCTTCTGCCTGCTGAATCCTTAAGTGTGGGTCTGGGGAAAATAGGCGTCAAATTAAAAATGACACACTGGGAACGAGGTGTGTTGTCCACAGGTTCAGTGTCAGAGCTTCTGCCTGTTGAAGTGGAAAATGGGGGGATGGAAAATTCAGGAGATGAATGGAAAATGACAGCCTGGGAAGGGGTTGTGCTGTCCACAGGTTCTGTGTCACTCTTCTGCCTCTTTATGATGTAAAAGGTGGGCTGGGGAAAATAGGAGCCCAATGGAAAATGACAGCCTGGGAAGGAGGTGTTGTGCCCATAGGTTCAGTGTGAGAGCTTCTGCCTGCTTAGGCCATAAGCGGGGTCCTGGAACAAACAGGAACCTACTGGAAAATGACAGCCTGGGAAGGAGTTGTTTTGTCCATATTTTCAGTGTCAGAGCTTCTGCATTCTGAAGCCGAAAATGGGGAGCTGGGGAAAACAGGAGCCGAATGGAAAATGACAGCCTGGGAAGGATGTGTGTTGTCCATAGGTTCAGTGTCACAGATTCTGCCTTCTTACGATGTAAATTGGTGGCTCGGAAATACAGGAGCCGAAAGGAAAATGACAGCCTGGGAAGGAGGTGTTTTGTTGATAGGTTTAGTGTCAGAGCTTCCGCCTGCTGAAGCTGTAAAGGGGGGGTTGGGGAAAACAGGAACCGAATGGAAAATGTCAGCCTGGGAACGAGGTGTGGTGTCCATAGATTCAGTGTCAGAGCTTCTGCCTGCTGAATCCGTAAGTGTGAGGCTTGGGAAACCAGGTGTCACATGAAAAATAACACCCTAGGAAGGAGGTGTGTTGTCCATAGGTTCAGTGTCACAGTTGCTACGTGCTGTAGTACCCATGTCGGCTGAAGCCCTAAATTGGGGTTGAGACAAAGAGGAGCCGATTGGAAAATGACAGCCTGGGAAGGAGTTGTGTTGTCCACAGGTTCAGTGTCAGAGCTTCTGCCTGTTGTAGCCGAAAATGGGGGGAAGGGGAAACAGGAGCCGAATGGAAAATGACAGCCTGAGAAGAAGGTGTGTTGTCCATAGGTTCAGTGTCAGAGCTTCAACCTGTTGAAGTACCCATGACGGCTGAATCCGTAAAAGGAGGGCTGAGGAAAACAGGAGCAGAGTGGAAAATGACAGCCTGGTAAGGAGTCGTGGTGTGCATAGGTTCAGTGGCACAGCCTCTGCCTGCTGAGGCCGTAAATCATGGTTTGGGAAAACAGGACCCGAATGGAAAATGACAGCCTGGAAATGAAGTGTGGTGTCCATAGTTACAGTGTCAGAGCTTCTGCCTCTTGAGGCCATAAATGGAGCCCTGGAAAAAACAACAGACCAAACGAAAATGACAGCCTGGGAAGGCGGTGTGATGTTCATAGGTTCAGTGTCCGAGCTTCTGCCTGCTGAAGCCGTAAATGGAGGGCTGGGAAAAACAGGAGCCGAATGGAAGATGACAGCCTGGGATGTAGGTGTTGTGTCCATAGGTACAGTGTCAGAGCTGCTACCTGCTGAAGTACCGATGATGGCTGAAACCCTAAATGGGGGGCTCAGGAAAACAGGAGCCGAATGGAAAATGACAACCTAGGGAAGAAGTGTGGTGTCCTTGGGTTCAGTGTCAGAGCTTCTGCCTGCTGAAGCTGTAAATGGGTGGCTGTGGAAAACAGGAGCCGAATGGCAAAAGACAGCCCGGGTAGGAGGTGTGTTGTCTATAGGTTCATTGTCAGAGCTTCGGCCTGCTGAAGTCGTAAATTGGGGGTGCAGGAAAACAGGAGGCGAACGGAAATTGACAGCCTGGGAAGAAGGTTGGTTGTCCATAGGTTCAGTGTCAGAGCTTCTGACTTATGAGGCCATAAATGGGGGCCTGGAGAAAACAGGAGCCGAATGGAAAGTGACAGCCTGGGAAGGAGTTGTTTTGTCCCTAGGTTCAGTGTCAGAGCTTCTGCCTTCTGAAGCCGTAAATGGGGGGCTGGGGAAAACAGAAGCCGAATAGAAAATGACAGCCTGGGAAGGAGGTGTGTTGTCCATAGGTTCAATGTCACAGATTCTACCTTCTTATGATGTAAATGGGGGGCTGGGAAATACAGGAGCCGAATGGAAAATGACAGGCTGGGAAGGATGTGTGTTGCCCATAGGTTCAGTGTCAGAGCTTCTGCGTGCTGAAGCCGAAAATGGGGGTCTGGGGAAAACAGGAGCCGAATGGAAAGTGACAACCTGGGAAGGAGTTGTTTTGTCTATAGGTTCAGTGTCAGGGATTCTTCCTGCTGAAGCCGTAGAGGGGGGCTGGGGAATACAGGAACCGAATGGAAAATGACAGCCTGGGTACGAGGTGTGGTGTCCATATATTCAGTGTCAGAGCTTCTGCCTGCTGAAGCCGTAAGTGTGAGACTGGGGAAACCAGGTGTCAAATGAAAAATAACACCCTAGGAAGGAGGTGTGTTGTCCATAAGTTCAGTGTCACAGTTGCTACCTGCTGTAGTACCCATGACGGCTGAAGGCCTAAATGGGGGTTGAGGCAAACAGAAGCCGAATGGAAAATGACAGCCTGGGAAGGAGGTGTGGTGTCCAAAGTTTCAGTGTCAGAGCTTCTACCTGTTGAAGCCAACAATGGGGGGATGGGGAATGAAGCCAACAATGGGGGGATGGGGAAAACAGGACCCGAATGGAAAATGACAGCCTGAGAAGGCGGTGTGTTGTCCATAGGTTCAGTGTCAGAGCTTCAACCTGTTGAAGTACCCATGACGGCTGAATCTGTAAAAGGGGGGCTGAGGAAAACAGGAGCAGAATGGAAAATGACAGCCTGGGAATGAAGTGTGTTGTCCATAGTTTCAGTGTCAGAGCTTCTGTCTCTTGAGGCCATACAAGGGGGCCTGGAAAAAACAACAGCCGAATGGCAAATGCCAGCCTGGGAAGGTGGTGTGATGTTCATAGGTTCAGTGTCAGACCTTCTGCCTGCTGAAGCCGTAAATGGGGTCTGGGGAAAACAGGAGCCGAATGGAAAGTGACAGCCTGGGAAGGAGGTGTTTTGTCCATAGGTTCAGTGTCAGAGCTTCTTCCACTTGAGGCCGTAAATGGGGGCCTGGAGAAAACAGGAGCCCAACGGAAAATGACAGCCTGGGAACGGAACGAGGTGTGGTGTCCATAGATTCAGTGTCACAGCTTCTGCCTGCTGAAGCCGTAAGTCTGAGGCTTGTGAAACCAGGTGTCAAATGAAAAATAACACCCTGGGAAGGAGGTGTGTTGTCCATAGGTTCCGTGTCAGACCTTTTGCCTGCTGAAGCCATAAATGGGGGTTGGGAAAACAGGAGCCAAATAGAAAATGACTGCCTGAGATGGAGATGTGGTGTTCATATGTTCAGTGTCCGAGTTGCTACCTGCTGTAGTACCCATGACGGCTGCAGCCCTAAATGGGGGTTGAGGAAAACAGGAACCGAATGGAAAATGACAGCCTGGGAAGGCGGTGTGTTGCCCATAGGTTCAGTGTCAATGCTTCTGCCTGCTGAAGCTGTAAATGGGGTGGTGGGGAAAACAGGAGCCTAATGGAAAATGACAGCCTGGGAAGGAAGTGTGGTGTCCATAGATTCAGTATCAGAGCTGCTGCCTACTGAAGCCGTAAATGGGGGGCTGGGATAACAGGAGCCCAATGGAAAGTGACAACCTGGGAAGGAGGTGTGTTGTCAATCGATTCACTAAGAGAGCTTCTGCCTGCTGAAGCTGTAAATGGGGGGCTGAGGAAAAGAGCAGTCGAATGGAAAAGGACAGCCTGCGAAAGAGGTGTGGTGTCCATAGATTCAGTATCAGAGCTTCTGCCTGCTGAATCCTTAAGTGTGGGTCTGGGGAAAATAGGCGTCAAATTAAAAATGACACACTGGGAACGAGGTGTGTTGTCCACAGGTTCAGTGTCAGAGCTTCTGCCTGTTGAAGTGGAAAATGGGGGGATGGAAAATTCAGGAGATGAATGGAAAATGACAGCCTGGGAAGGGGTTGTGCTGTCCACAGGTTCTGTGTCACTCTTCTGCCTCTTTATGATGTAAAAGGTGGGCTGGGGAAAATAGGAGCCCAATGGAAAATGACAGCCTGGGAAGGAGGTGTTGTGCCCATAGGTTCAGTGTGAGAGCTTCTGCCTGCTTAGGCCATAAGCGGGGTCCTGGAACAAACAGGAACCTACTGGAAAATGACAGCCTGGGAAGGAGTTGTTTTGTCCATATTTTCAGTGTCAGAGCTTCTGCATTCTGAAGCCGAAAATGGGGAGCTGGGGAAAACAGGAGCCGAATGGAAAATGACAGCCTGGGAAGGATGTGTGTTGTCCATAGGTTCAGTGTCACAGATTCTGCCTTCTTACTATGTAAATTGG
Organism: Delphinapterus leucas; assembly: GCF_059928025.1. Classification (NCBI taxonomy): domain Eukaryota; kingdom Metazoa; phylum Chordata; class Mammalia; order Artiodactyla; family Monodontidae; genus Delphinapterus; species Delphinapterus leucas. Next base: position 38,064,367 of record NC_143129.1, read on the forward strand.
TGGCTCGGAAATACAGGAGCCGAAAGGAAAATGACAGCCTGGGAAGGAGGTGTTTTGTTGATAGGTTTAGTGTCAGAGCTTCCGCCTGCTGAAGCTGTAAAGGGGGGGTTGGGGAAAACAGGAACCGAATGGAAAATGTCAGCCTGGGAACGAGGTGTGGTGTCCATAGATTCAGTGTCAGAGCTTCTGCCTGCTGAATCCGTAAGTGTGAGGCTTGGGAAACCAGGTGTCACATGAAAAATAACACCCTAGGAAGGAGGTGTGTTGTCCATAGGTTCAGTGTCACAGTTGCTACGTGCTGTAGTACCCATGTCGGCTGAAGCCCTAAATTGGGGTTGAGACAAAGAGGAGCCGATTGGAAAATGACAGCCTGGGAAGGAGTTGTGTTGTCCACAGGTTCAGTGTCAGAGCTTCTGCCTGTTGTAGCCGAAAATGGGGGGAAGGGGAAACAGGAGCCGAATGGAAAATGACAGCCTGAGAAGAAGGTGTGTTGTCCATAGGTTCAGTGTCAGAGCTTCAACCTGTTGAAGTACCCATGACGGCTGAATCCGTAAAAGGAGGGCTGAGGAAAACAGGAGCAGAGTGGAAAATGACAGCCTGGTAAGGAGTCGTGGTGTGCATAGGTTCAGTGGCACAGCCTCTGCCTGCTGAGGCCGTAAATCATGGTTTGGGAAAACAGGACCCGAATGGAAAATGACAGCCTGGAAATGAAGTGTGGTGTCCATAGTTACAGTGTCAGAGCTTCTGCCTCTTGAGGCCATAAATGGAGCCCTGGAAAAAACAACAGACCAAACGAAAATGACAGCCTGGGAAGGCGGTGTGATGTTCATAGGTTCAGGGTCCGAGCTTCTGCCTGCTGAAGCCGTAAATGGAGGGCTGGGAAAAACAGGAGCCGAATGGAAGATGACAGCCTGGGATGTAGGTGTTGTGTCCATAGGTACAGTGTCAGAGCTGCTACCTGCTGAAGTACCGATGATGGCTGAAACCCTAAATGGGGGGCTCAGGAAAACAGGAGCCGAATGGAAAATGACAACCTAGGGAAGAAGTGTGGTGTCCTTGGGTTCAGTGTCAGAGCTTCTGCCTGCTGAAGCTGTAAATGGGTGGCTGTGGAAAACAGGAGCCGAATGGCAAAAGACAGCCCGGGTAGGAGGTGTGTTGTCTATAGGTTCATTGTCAGAGCTTCGGCCTGCTGAAGTCGTAAATTGGGGGTGCAGGAAAACAGGAGGCGAACGGAAATTGACAGCCTGGGAAGAAGGTTGGTTGTCCATAGGTTCAGTGTCAGAGCTTCTGACTTATGAGGCCATAAATGGGGGCCTGGAGAAAACAGGAGCCGAATGGAAAGTGACAGCCTGGGAAGGAGTTGTTTTGTCCCTAGGTTCAGTGTCAGAGTTTCTGCCTTCTGAAGCCGTAAATGGGGGGCTGGGGAAAACAGAAGCCGAATAGAAAATGACAGCCTGGGAAGGAGGTGTGTTGTCCATAGGTTCAATGTCACAGATTCTACCTTCTTAGGATGTAAATGGGGGGCTGGGAAATACAGGAGCCGAATGGAAAATGACAGGCTGGGAAGGATGTGTGTTGCCCATAGGTTCAGTGTCAGAGCTTCTGCGTGCTGAAGCCGAAAATGGGGGTCTGGGGAAAACAGGAGCCGAATGGAAAGTGACAACCTGGGAGGGAGTTGTTTTGTCTATAGGTTCAGTGTCAGGGATTCTTCCTGCTGAAGCCGTAGAGGGGGGCTGGGGAATACAGGAACCGAATGGAAAATGACAGCCTGGGTACGAGGTGTGGTGTCCATATATTCAGTGTCAGAGCTTCTGCCTGCTGAAGCCGTAAGTGTGAGACTGGGGAAACCAGGTGTCAAATGAAAAATAACACCCTAGGAAGGAGGTGTGTTGTCCATAAGTTCAGTGTCACAGTTGCTACCTGCTGTAGTACCCATGACGGCTGAAGGCCTAAATGGGGGTTGAGGCAAACAGAAGCCGAATGGAAAATGACAGCCTGGGAAGGAGGTGTGGTGTCCAAAGTTTCAGTGTCAGAGCTTCTACCTGTTGAAGCCAACAATGGGGGGATGGGGAATGAAGCCAACAATGGGGGGATGGGGAAAACAGGACCCGAATGGAAAATGACAGCCTGAGAAGGCGGTGTGTTGTCCATAGGTTCAGTGTCAGAGCTTCAACCTGTTGAAGTACCCATGACGGCTGAATCTGTAAAAGGGGGGCTGAGGAAAACAGGAGCAGAATGGAAAATGACAGCCTGGGAATGAAGTGTGTTGTCCATAGTTTCAGTGTCAGAGCTTCTGTCTCTTGAGGCCATACAAGGGGGCCTGGAAAAAACAGCCGAATGGCAAATGCCAGCCTGGGAAGGTGGTGTGATGTTCATAGGTTCAGTGTCAGACCTTCTGCCTGCTGAAGCCGTAAATGGGGTCTGGGGAAAACAGGAGCCGAATGGAAAGTGACAGCCTGGGAAGGAGGTGTTTTGTCCATAGGTTCAGTGTCAGAGCTTCTGCCACTTGAGGCCGTAAATGGGGGCCTGGAGAAAACAGGAGCCCAACGGAAAATGACAGCCTGGGAACGGAACGAGGTGTGGTGTCCATAGATTCAGTGTCACAGCTTCTGCCTGCTGAAGCCGTAAGTCTGAGGCTTGTGAAACCAGGTGTCAAATGAAAAATAACACCCTGGGAAGGAGGTGTGTTGTCCATAGGTTCCGTGTCAGACCTTTTGCCTGCTGAAGCCATAAATGGGGGTTGGGAAAACAGGAGCCAAATAGAAAATGACTGCCTGAGATGGAGGTGTGGTGTTCATATGTTCAGTGTCCGAGTTGCTACCTGCTGTAGTACCCATGACGGCTGCAGCCCTAAATGGGGGTTGAGGAAAACAGGAACCGAATGGAAAATGACAGCCTGGGAAGGCGGTGTGTTGCCCATAGGTTCAGTGTCAATGCTTCTGCCTGCTGAAGCTGTAAATGGGGTGGTGGGGAAAACAGGAGCCTAATGGAAAATGACAGCCTGGGAAGGAAGTGTGGTGTCCATAGATTCAGTATCAGAGCTGCTGCCTACTGAAGCCGTAAATGGGGGGCTGGGATAACAGGAGCCCAATGGAAAGTGACAACCTGGGAAGGAGGTGTGTTGTCAATCGATTCACTAAGAGAGCTTCTGCCTGCTGAAGCTGTAAATGGGGGGCTGAGGAAAAGAGCAGTCGAATGGAAAAGGACAGCCTGCGAAAGAGGTGTGGTGTCCATAGATTCAGTATCAGAGCTTCTGCCTGCTGAATCCTTAAGTGTGGGTCTGGGGAAAATAGGCGTCAAATTAAAAATGACACACTGGGAACGAGGTGTGTTGTCCACAGGTTCAGTGTCAGAGCTTCTGCCTGTTGAAGTGGAAAATGGGGGGATGGAAAATTCAGGAGATGAATGGAAAATGGCAGCCTGGGAAGGAGTTGTGCTGTCCACAGGTTCTGTGTCACTCTTCTGCCTCTTTATGATGTAAAAGGTGGGCTGGGGAAAATAGGAGCCCAATGGAAAATGACAGCCTGGGAAGGAGGTCTTGTGCCCATAGGTTCAGTGTCAGAGCTTCTGCCTGCTTAGGCCATAAGCGGGGTCCTGGAACAAACAGGAACCTACTGGAAAATGACAGCCTGGGAAGGAGTTGTTTTGTCCATATTTTCAGTGTCAGAGCTTCTGCATTCTGAAGCCGAAAATGGGGAGCTGGGGAAAACAGGAGCCGAATGGAAAATGACAGCCTGGGAAGGATGTGTGTTGTCCATAGGTTCAGTGTCACAGATTCTGCCTTCTTACGATGTAAATTGGTGGCTCGGAAATACAGGAGCCGAAAGGAAAATGACAGCCTGGGAAGGAGGTGTTTTGTTGATAGGTTTAGTGTCAGAGCTTCCGCCTGCTGAAGCTGTAAAGGGGGGGTTGGGGAAAACAGGAACCGAATGGAAAATGTCAGCCTGGGAACGAGGTGTGGTGTCCATAGATTCAGTGTCAGAGCTTCTGCCTGCTGAATCCGTAAGTGTGAGGCTTGGGAAACCAGGTGTCACATGAAAAATAACACCCTAGGAAGGAGGTGTGTTGTCCATAGGTTCAGTGTCACAGTTGCTACGTGCTGTAGTACCCATGTCGGCTGAAGCCCTAAATTGGGGTTGAGACAAAGAGGAGCCGATTGGAAAATGACAGCCTGGGAAGGAGTTGTGTTGTCCACAGGTTCAGTGTCAGAGCTTCTGCCTGTTGTAGCCGAAAATGGGGGGAAGGGGAAACAGGAGCCGAATGGAAAATGACAGCCTGAGAAGAAGGTGTGTTGTCCATAGGTTCAGTGTCAGAGCTTCAACCTGTTGAAGTACCCATGACGGCTGAATCCGTAAAAGGAGGGCTGAGGAAAACAGGAGCAGAGTGGAAAATGACAGCCTGGTAAGGAGTCGTGGTGTGCATAGGTTCAGTGGCACAGCCTCTGCCTGCTGAGGCCGTAAATCATGGTTTGGGAAAACAGGACCCGAATGGAAAATGACAGCCTGGAAATGAAGTGTGGTGTCCATAGTTACAGTGTCAGAGCTTCTGCCTCTTGAGGCCATAAATGGAGCCCTGGAAAAAACAACAGACCAAACGAAAATGACAGCCTGGGAAGGCGGTGTGATGTTCATAGGTTCAGTGTCCGAGCTTCTGCCTGCTGAAGCCGTAAATGGAGGGCTGGGAAAAACAGGAGCCGAATGGAAGATGACAGCCTGGGATGTAGGTGTTGTGTCCATAGGTACAGTGTCAGAGCTGCTACCTGCTGAAGTACCGATGATGGCTGAAACCCTAAATGGGGGGCTCAGGAAAACAGGAGCCGAATGGAAAATGACAACCTAGGGAAGAAGTGTGGTGTCCTTGGGTTCAGTGTCAGAGCTTCTGCCTGCTGAAGCTGTAAATGGGTGGCTGTGGAAAACAGGAGCCGAATGGCAAAAGACAGCCCGGGTAGGAGGTGTGTTGTCTATAGGTTCATTGTCAGAGCTTTGGCCTGCTGAAGTCGTAAATTGGGGGTGCAGGAAAACAGGAGGCGAACGGAAATTGACAGCCTGGGAAGAAGGTTGGTTGTCCATAGGTTCAGTGTCAGAGCTTCTGACTTATGAGGCCATAAATGGGGGCCTGGAGAAAACAGGAGCCGAATGGAAAGTGACAGCCTGGGAAGGAGTTGTTTTGTCCCTAGGTTCAGTGTCAGAGCTTCTGCCTTCTGAAGCCGTAAATGGGGGGCTGGGGAAAACAGAAGCCGAATAGAAAATGACAGCCTGGGAAGGAGGTGTGTTGTCCATAGGTTCAATGTCACAGATTCTACCTTCTTAGGATGTAAATGGGGGGCTGGGAAATACAGGAGCCGAATGGAAAATGACAGGCTGGGAAGGATGTGTGTTGCCCATAGGTTCAGTGTCAGAGCTTCTGCGTGCTGAAGCCGAAAATGGGGGTCTGGGGAAAACAGGAGCCGAATGGAAAGTGACAACCTGGGAGGGAGTTGTTTTGTCTATAGGTTCAGTGTCAGGGATTCTTCCTGCTGAAGCCGTAGAGGGGGGCTGGGGAATACAGGAACCGAATGGAAAATGACAGCCTGGGTACGAGGTGTGGTGTCCATATATTCAGTGTCAGAGCTTCTGCCTGCTGAAGCCGTAAGTGTGAGACTGGGGAAACCAGGTGTCAAATGAAAAATAACACCCTAGGAAGGAGGTGTGTTGTCCATAAGTTCAGTGTCACAGTTGCTACCTGCTGTAGTACCCATGACGGCTGAAGGCCTAAATGGGGGTTGAGGCAAACAGAAGCCGAATGGAAAATGACAGCCTGGGAAGGAGGTGTGGTGTCCAAAGTTTCAGTGTCAGAGCTTCTACCTGTTGAAGCCAACAATGGGGGGATGGGGAATGAAGCCAACAATGGGGGGATGGGGAAAACAGGACCCGAATGGAAAATGACAGCCTGAGAAGGCGGTGTGTTGTCCATAGGTTCAGTGTCAGAGCTTCAACCTGTTGAAGTACCCATGACGGCTGAATCTGTAAAAGGGGGGCTGAGGAAAACAGGAGCAGAATGGAAAATGACAGCCTGGGAATGAAGTGTGTTGTCCATAGTTTCAGTGTCAGAGCTTCTGTCTCTTGAGGCCATACAAGGGGGCCTGGAAAAAACAGCCGAATGGCAAATGCCAGCCTGGGAAGGTGGTGTGATGTTCATAGGTTCAGTGTCAGACCTTCTGCCTGCTGAAGCCGTAAATGGGGTCTGGGGAAAACAGGAGCCGAATGGAAAGTGACAGCCTGGGAAGGAGGTGTTTTGTCCATAGGTTCAGTGTCAGAGCTTCTGCCACTTGAGGCCGTAAATGGGGGCCTGGAGAAAACAGGAGCCCAACGGAAAATGACAGCCTGGGAACGGAACGAGGTGTGGTGTCCATAGATTCAGTGTCACAGCTTCTGCCTGCTGAAGCCGTAAGTCTGAGGCTTGTGAAACCAGGTGTCAAATGAAAAATAACACCCTGGGAAGGAGGTGTGTTGTCCATAGGTTCCGTGTCAGACCTTTTGCCTGCTGAAGCCATAAATGGGGGTTGGGAAAACAGGAGCCAAATAGAAAATGACTGCCTGAGATGGAGGTGTGGTGTTCATATGTTCAGTGTCCGAGTTGCTACCTGCTGTAGTACCCATGACGGCTGCAGCCCTAAATGGGGGTTGAGGAAAACAGGAACCGAATGGAAAATGACAGCCTGGGAAGGCGGTGTGTTGCCCATAGGTTCAGTGTCAATGCTTCTGCCTGCTGAAGCTGTAAATGGGGTGGTGGGGAAAACAGGAGCCTAATGGAAAATGACAGCCTGGGAAGGAAGTGTGGTGTCCATAGATTCAGTATCAGAGCTGCTGCCTACTGAAGCCGTAAATGGGGGGCTGGGATAACAGGAGCCCAATGGAAAGTGACAACCTGGGAAGGAGGTGTGTTGTCAATCGATTCACTAAGAGAGCTTCTGCCTGCTGAAGCTGTAAATGGGGGGCTGAGGAAAAGAGCAGTCGAATGGAAAAGGACAGCCTGCGAAAGAGGTGTGGTGTCCATAGATTCAGTATCAGAGCTTCTGCCTGCTGAATCCTTAAGTGTGGGGCTGGGGAAAATAGGCGTCAAATTAAAAATGACACACTGGGAACGAGGTGTGTTGTCCACAGGTTCAGTGTCAGAGCTTCTGCCTGTTGAAGTGGAAAATGGGGGGATGGAAAATTCAGGAGACGAATGGAAAATGACAGCCTGGGAAGGAGTTGTGCTGTCCACAGGTTCTGTGTCACTCTTCTGCCTCTTTATGATGTAAAAGGTGGGCTGGGGAAAATAGGAGCCCAATGGAAAATGACAGCCTGGGAAGGATGTGTCGTGCCCATAGGTTCAGTGTCAGAGCTTCTGCCTGCTTAGGCCATAAGCGGGGTCCTGGAACAAACAGGAACCTACTGGAAAATGACAGCCTGGGAAGGAGTTGTTTTGTCCATATTTTCAGTGTCAGAGCTTCTGCATTCTGAAGCCGAAAATGGGGAGCTGGGGAAAACAGGAGCCGAATGGAAAATGACAGCCTGGGAAGGATGTGTGTTGTCCATAGGTTCAGTGTCACAGATTCTGCCTTCTTACGATGTAAATTGGTGGCTCGGAAATACAGGAGCCGAAAGGAAAATGACAGCCTGGGAAGGAGGTGTTTTGTTGATAGGTTTAGTGTCAGAGCTTCCGCCTGCTGAAGCTGTAAAGGGGGGGTTGGGGAAAACAGGAACCGAATGGAAAATGTCAGCCTGGGAACGAGGTGTGGTGTCCATAGATTCAGTGTCAGAGCTTCTGCCTGCTGAAGCCGTAAGTGTGAGGCTTGGGAAACCAGGTGTCACATGAAAAATAACACCCTAGGAAGGAGGTGTGTTGTCCATAGGTTCAGTGTCACAGTTGCTACGTGCTGTAGTACCCATGTCGGCTGAAGCCCTAAATTGGGGTTGAGACAAAGAGGAGCCGATTGGAAAATGACAGCCTGGGAAGGAGTTGTGTTGTCCACAGGTTCAGTGTCAGAGCTTCGGCCTGTTGTAGCCGAAAATGGGGGGAAGGGGAAACAGGAGCCGAATGGAAAATGACAGCCTGAGAAGAAGGTGTGTTGTCCATAGGTTCAGTGTCAGAGCTTCAACCTGTTGAAGTACCCATGACGGCTGAATCCGTAAAAGGAGGGCTGAGGAAAACAGGAGCAGAGTGGAAAATGACAGCCTGGTAAGGAGTCGTGGTGTGCATAGGTTCAGTGGCACAGCCTCTGCCTGCTGAGGCCGTAAATCATGGTTTGGGAAAACAGGACCCGAATGGAAAATGACAGCCTGGAAATGAAGTGTGGTGTCCATAGTTACAGTGTCAGAGCTTCTGCCTCTTGAGGCCATAAATGGAGCCCTGGAAAAAACAACAGACCAAACGAAAATGACAGCCTGGGAAGGCGGTGTGATGTTCATAGGTTCAGTGTCCGAGCTTCTGCCTGCTGAAGCCGTAAATGGAGGGCTGGGAAAAACAGGAGCCGAATGGAAGATGACAGCCTGGGATGTAGGTGTTGTGTCCATAGGTACAGTGTCAGAGCTGCTACCTGCTGAAGTACCGATGATGGCTGAAACCCTAAATGGGGGGCTCAGGAAAACAGGAGCCGAATGGAAAATGACAACCTAGGGAAGAAGTGTGGTGTCCTTGGGTTCAGTGTCAGAGCTTCTGCCTGCTGAAGCTGTAAATGGGTGGCTGTGGAAAACAGGAGCCGAATGGCAAAAGACAGCCCGGGTAGGAGGTGTGTTGTCTATAGGTTCATTGTCAGAGCTTTGGCCTGCTGAAGTCGTAAATTGGGGGTGCAGGAAAACAGGAGGCGAACGGAAATTGACAGCCTGGGAAGAAGGTTGGTTGTCCATAGGTTCAGTGTCAGAGCTTCTGACTTATGAGGCCATAAATGGGGGCCTGGAGAAAACAGGAGCCGAATGGAAAGTGACAGCCTGGGAAGGAGTTGTTTTGTCCCTAGGTTCAGTGTCAGAGCTTCTGACTTCTGAAGCCGTAAATGGGGGGCTGGGGAAAACAGAAGCCGAATAGAAAATGACAGCCTGGGAAGGAGGTGTGTTGTCCATAGGTTCAATGTCACAGATTCTACCTTCTTAGGATGTAAATGGGGGGCTGGGAAATACAGGAGCCGAATGGAAAATGACAGGCTGGGAAGGATGTGTGTTGCCCATAGGTTCAGTGTCAGAGCTTCTGCGTGCTGAAGCCGAAAATGGGGGTCTGGGGAAAACAGGAGCCGAATGGAAAGTGACAACCTGGGAAGGAGTTGTTTTGTCTATAGGTTCAGTGTCAGGGATTCTTCCTGCTGAAGCCGTAGAGGGGGGCTGGGGAATACAGGAACCGAATGGAAAATGACAGCCTGGGTACGAGGTGTGGTGTCCATATATTCAGTGTCAGAGCTTCTGCCTGCTGAAGCCGTAAGTGTGAGACTGGGGAAACCAGGTGTCAAATGAAAAATAACACCCTAGGAAGGAGGTGTGTTGTCCATAAGTTCAGTGTCACAGTTGCTACCTGCTGTAGTACCCATGACGGCTGAAGGCCTAAATGGGGGTTGAGGCAAACAGAAGCCGAATGGAAAATGACAGCCTGGGAAGGAGGTGTGGTGTCCAAAGTTTCAGTGTCAGAGCTTCTACCTGTTGAAGCCAACAATGGGGGGATGGGGAATGAAGCCAACAATGGGGGGATGGGGAAAACAGGACCCGAATGGAAAATGACAGCCTGAGAAGGCGGTGTGTTGTCCATAGGTTCAGTGTCAGAGCTTCAACCTGTTGAAGTACCCATGACGGCTGAATCTGTAAAAGGGGGGCTGAGGAAAACAGGAGCAGAATGGAAAATGACAGCCTGGGAATGAAGTGTGTTGTCCATAGTTTCAGTGTCAGAGCTTCTGTCTCTTGAGGCCATACAAGGGGGCCTGGAAAAAACAGCCGAATGGCAAATGCCAGCCTGGGAAGGTGGTGTGATGTTCATAGGTTCAGTGTCAGACCTTCTGCCTGCTGAAGCCGTAAATGGGGTCTGGGGAAAACAGGAGCCGAATGGAAAGTGACAGCCTGGGAAGGAGGTGTTTTGTCCATAGGTTCAGTGTCAGAGCTTCTGCCACTTGAGGCCGTAAATGGGGGCCTGGAGAAAACAGGAGCCCAACGGAAAATGACAGCCTGGGAACGGAACGAGGTGTGGTGTCCATAGATTCAGTGTCACAGCTTCTGCCTGCTGAAGCCGTAAGTCTGAGGCTTGTGAAACCAGGTGTCAAATGAAAAATAACACCCTGGGAAGGAGGTGTGTTGTCCATAGGTTCCGTGTCAGACCTTTTGCCTGCTGAAGCCATAAATGGGGGTTGGGAAAACAGGAGCCAAATAGAAAATGACTGCCTGAGATGGAGGTGTGGTGTTCATATGTTCAGTGTCCGAGTTGCTACCTGCTGTAGTACCCATGACGGCTGCAGCCCTAAATGGGGGTTGAGGAAAACAGGAACCGAATGGAAAATGACAGCCTGGGAAGGCGGTGTGTTGCCCATAGGTTCAGTGTCAATGCTTCTGCCTGCTGAAGCTGTAAATGGGGTGGTGGGGAAAACAGGAGCCTAATGGAAAATGACAGCCTGGGAAGGAAGTGTGGTGTCCATAGATTCAGTATCAGAGCTGCTGCCTACTGAAGCCGTAAATGGGGGGCTGGGATAACAGGAGCCCAATGGAAAGTGACAACCTGGGAAGGAGGTGTGTTGTCAATCGATTCACTAAGAGAGCTTCTGCCTGCTGAAGCTGTAAATGGGGGGCTGAGGAAAAGAGCAGTCGAATGGAAAAGGACAGCCTGCGAAAGAGGTGTGGTGTCCATAGATTCAGTATCAGAGCTTCTGCCTGCTGAATCCTTAAGTGTGGGGCTGGGGAAAATAGGCGTCAAATTAAAAATGACACACTGGGAACGAGGTGTGTTGTCCACAGGTTCAGTGTCAGAGCTTCTGCCTGTTGAAGTGGAAAATGGGGGGATGGAAAATTCAGGAGACGAATGGAAAATGACAGCCTGGGAAGGAGTTGTGCTGTCCACAGGTTCTGTGTCACTCTTCTGCCTCTTTATGATGTAAAAGGTGGGCTGGGGAAAATAGGAGCCCAATGGAAAATGACAGCCTGGGAAGGAGGTGTCGTGCCCATAGGTTCAGTGTCAGAGCTTCTGCCTGCTTAGGCCATAAGCGGGGTCCTGGAACAAACAGGAACCTACTGGAAAATGACAGCCTGGGAAGGAGTTGTTTTGTCCATATTTTCAGTGTCAGAGCTTCTGCATTCTGAAGCCATAAATGGGGAGCTGGGGAAAACAGGAGCCGAATGGAAAATGACAGCCTGGGAAGGATGTGTGTTGTCCATAGGTTCAGTGTCACAGATTCTGCCTTCTTACGATGTAAATTGGTGGCTCGGAAATACAGGAGCCGAAAGGAAAATGACAGCCTGGGAAGGAGGTGTTTTGTTTATAGGTTTAGTGTCAGAGCTTCCGCCTGCTGAAGCTGTAAAGGGGGGGTTGGGAAAACAGGAACCGAATGGAAAATGTCAGCCTGGGAACGAGGTGTGGTGTCCATAGATTCAGTGTCAGAGCTTCTGCCTGCTGAAGCCGTAAGTGTGAGGCTTGGGAAACCAGGTGTCACATGAAAAATAACACCCTAGGAAGGAGGTGTGTTGTCCATAGGTTCAGTGTCACAGTTGCTACGTGCTGTAGTACCCATGTCGGCTGAAGCCCTAAATTGGGGTTGAGACAAAGAGGAGCCGATTGGAAAATGACAGCCTGGGAAGGAGTTGTGTTGTCCACAGGTTCAGTGTCAGAGCTTCTGCCTGTTGTAGCCGATAATGGGGGGAAGGGGAAACAGGAGCCGAATGGAAAATGACAGCCTGAGAAGGAGGTGTGTTGTCCATAGGTTCAGTGTCAGAGCTTCAACCTGTTGAAGTACCCATGACGGCTGAATCCGTAAAAGGAGGGCTGAGGAAAACAGGAGCAGAGTGGAAAATGACAGCCTGGTATGGAGTCGTGGTGTGCATAGGTTCAGTGGCACAGCCTCTGCCTGCTGAGGCCGTAAATCATGGTTTGGGAAAACAGGACCCGAATGGAAAATGACAGCCTGGAAATGAAGTGTGGTGTCCATAGTTACAGTGTCAGAGCTTCTGCCTCTTGAGGCCATAAATGGAGGCCTGGAAAAAACAACAGACCAAACGAAAATGACAGCCTGGGAAGGCGGTGTGATGTTCATAGGTTCAGTGTCCGAGCTTCTGCCTGCTGAAGCCGTAAATGGAGGGCTGGGAAAAACAGGAGCCGAATGGAAGATGACAGCCTGGGATGTAGGTGTTGTGTCCATAGGTACAGTGTCAGAGCTGCTACCTGCTGAAGTACCGATGATGGCTGAAACCCTAAATGGGGGGCTCAGGAAAACAGGAGCCGAATGGAAAATGACAACCTAGGGAAGAAGTGTGGTGTCCTTGGGTTCAGTGTCAGAGCTTCTGCCTGCTGAAGCTGTAAATGGGTGGCTGTGGAAAACAGGAGCCGAATGGCAAAAGACAGCCCGGGTAGGAGGTGTGTTGTCTATAGGTTCATTGTCAGAGCTTTGGCCTGCTGAAGTCGTAAATTGGGGGTGCAGGAAAACAGGAGGCGAACGGAAATTGACAGCCTGGGAAGAAGGTTGGTTGTCCATAGGTTCAGTGTCAGAGCTTCTGACTTATGAGGCCATAAATGGGGGCCTGGAGAAAACAGGAGCCGAATGGAAAGTGACAGCCTGGGAAGGAGTTGTTTTGTCCCTAGGTTCAGTGTCAGAGCTTCTGCCTTCTGAAGCCGTAAATGGGGGGCTGGGGAAAACAGAAGCCGAATGGAAAATGACAGCCTGGGAAGGAGGTGTGTTGTCCATAGGTTCAATGTCACAGATTCTGCCTTCTTAGGATGTAAATGGGGGGCTGGGAAATACAGGAGCCGAATGGAAAATGACAGGCTGGGAAGGATGTGTGTTGCCCATAGGTTCAGTGTCAGAGCTTCTGCGTGCTGAAGCCGAAAATGGGGGTCTGGGGAAAACAGGAGCCGAATGGAAAGTGACAACCTGGGAAGGAGTTGTTTTGTCTATAGGTTCAGTGTCAGGGATTCTTCCTGCTGAAGCCGTAGAGGGGGGCTGGGGAATACAGGAACCGAATGGAAAATGACAGCCTGGGTACGAGTTGTGGTGTCCATATATTCAGTGTCAGAGCTTCTGCCTGCTGAAGCCGTAAGTGTGAGACTGGGGAAACCAGGTGTCAAATGAAAAATAACACCCTAGGAAGGAGGTGTGTTGTCCATAAGTTCAGTGTCACAGTTGCTACCTGCTGTAGTACCCATGACGGCTGAAGGCCTAAATGGGGGTTGAGGCAAACAGAAGCCGAATGGAAAATGACAGCCTGGGAAGGAGGTGTGGTGTCCAAAGTTTCAGTGTCAGAGCTTCTACCTGTTGAAGCCAACAATGGGGGGATGGGGAATGAAGCCAACAGTGGGGGGATGGGGAAAACAGGACCCGAATGGAAAATGACAGCCTGAGAAGGCGGTGTGTTGTCCATAGGTTCAGTGTCAGAGCTTCAACCTGTTGAAGTACCCATGACGGCTGAATCTGTAAAAGGGGGGCTGAGGAAAACAGGAGCAGAATGGAAAATGACAGCCTGGGAATGAAGTGTGTTGTCCATAGTTTCAGTGTCAGAGCTTCTGTCTCTTGAGGCCATACAAGGGGGCCTGGAAAAAACAACAGCCGAATGGCAAATGCCAGCCTGGGAAGGTGGTGTGATGTTCATAGGTTCAGTGTCAGACCTTCTGCCTGCTGAAGCCGTAAATGGGGTCTGGGGAAAACAGGAGCCGAATGGAAAGTGACAGCCTGGGAAGGAGGTGTTTTGTCCATAGGTTCAGTGTCAGAGCTTCTGCCACTTGAGGCCGTAAATGGGGGCCTGGAGAAAACAGGAGCCCAACGGAAAATGACAGCCTGGGAACGGAACGAGGTGTGGTGTCCATAGATTCAGTGTCACAGCTTCTGCCTGCTGAAGCTGTAAGTCTGAGGCTTGTGAAACCAGGTGTCAAATGAAAAATAACACCCTGGGAAGGAGGTGTGTTGGCCATAGGTTCCGTGTCAGACCTTTTGCCTGCTGAAGCCATAAATGGGGGTTGGGAAAACAGGAGCCAAATAGAAAATGACTGCCTGAGATGGAGGTGTGGTGTTCATATGTTCAGTGTCCGAGTTGCTACCTGCTGTAGTACCCATGACGGCTGCAGCCCTAAATGGGGGTTGAGGAAAACAGGAACCGAATGGAAAATGACAGCCTGGGAAGGCGGTGTGTTGCCCATAGGTTCAGTGTCAATGCTTCTGCCTGCTGAAGCTGTAAATGGGGTGGTGGGGAAAACAGGAGCCTAATGGAAAATGACAGCCTGGGAAGGAAGTGTGGTGTCCATAGATTCAGTATCAGAGCTGCTGCCTACTGAAGCCGTAAATGGGGGGCTGGGATAACAGGAGCCCAATGGAAAGTGACAACCTGGGAAGGAGGTGTGTTGTCAATCGATTCACTAAGAGAGCTTCTGCCTGCTGAAGCTGTAAATGGGGGGCTGAGGAAAAGAGCAGTCGAATGGAAAAGGACAGCCTGCGAAAGAGGTGTGGTGTCCATAGATTCAGTATCAGAGCTTCTGCCTGCTGAATCCTTAAGTGTGGGTCTGGGGAAAATAGGCGTCAAATTAAAAATGACACACTGGGAACGAGGTGTGTTGTCCACAGGTTCAGTGTCAGAGCTTCTGCCTGTTGAAGTGGAAAATGGGGGGATGGAAAATTCAGGAGATGAATGGAAAATGACAGCCTGGGAAGGAGTTGTGCTGTCCACAGGTTCTGTGTCACTCTTCTGCCTCTTTATGATGTAAAAGGTGGGCTGGGGAAAATAGGAGCCCAATGGAAAATGACAGCCTGGGAAGGAGGTGTTGTGCCCATAGGTTCAGTGTGAGAGCTTCTGCCTGCTTAGGCCATAAGCGGGGTCCTGGAACAAACAGGAACCTACTGGAAAATGACAGCCTGGGAAGGAGTTGTTTTGTCCATATTTTCAGTGTCAGAGCTTCTGCATTCTGAAGCCGTAAATGGGGAGCTGGGGAAAACAGGAGCCGAATGGAAAATGACAGCCTGGGAAGGATGTGTGTTGTCCATAGGTTCAGTGTCACAGATTCTGCCTTCTTACGATGTAAATTGGTGGCTCGGAAATACAGGAGCCGAAAGGAAAATGACAGCCTGGGAAGGAGGTGTTTTGTTTATAGGTTTAGTGTCAGAGCTTCCGCCTGCTGAAGCTGTAAAGGGGGGGTTGGGGAAAACAGGAACCGAATGGAAAATGTCAGCCTGGGAACGAGGTGTGGTGTCCATAGATTCAGTGTCAGAGCTTCTGCCTGCTGAAGCCGTAAGTGTGAGGCTTGGGAAACCAGGTGTCACATGAAAAATAACACCCTAGGAAGGAGGTGTGTTGTCCATAGGTTCAGTGTCACAGTTGCTACGTGCTGTAGTACCCATGTCGGCTGAAGCCCTAAATTGGGGTTGAGACAAAGAGGAGCCGATTGGAAAATGACAGCCTGGGAAGGAGTTGTGTTGTCCACAGGTTCAGTGTCAGAGCTTCTGCCTGTTGTAGCCGAAAATGGGGGGAAGGGGAAACAGGAGCCGAATGGAAAATGACAGCCTGAGAAGAAGGTGTGTTGTCCATAGGTTCAGTGTCAGAGCTTCAACCTGTTGAAGTACCCATGACGGCTGAATCCGTAAAAGGAGGGCTGAGGAAAACAGGAGCAGAGTGGAAAATGACAGCCTGGTAAGGAGTCGTGGTGTGCATAGGTTCAGTGGCACAGCCTCTGCCTGCTGAGGCCGTAAATCATGGTTTGGGAAAACAGGACCCGAATGGAAAATGACAGCCTGGAAATGAAGTGTGGTGTCCATAGTTACAGTGTCAGAGCTTCTGCCTCTTGAGGCCATAAATGGAGCCCTGGAAAAAACAACAGACCAAACGAAAATGACAGCCTGGGAAGGCGGTGTGATGTTCATAGGTTCAGTGTCCGAGCTTCTGCCTGCTGAAGCCGTAAATGGAGGGCTGGGAAAAACAGGAGCCGAATGGAAGATGACAGCCTGGGATGTAGGTGTTGTGTCCATAGGTACAGTGTCAGAGCTGCTACCTGCTGAAGTACCAATGATGGCTGAAACCCTAAATGGGGGGCTCAGGAAAACAGGAGCCGAATGGAAAATGACAACCTAGGGAAGAAGTGTGGTGTCCTTGGGTTCAGTGTCAGAGCTTCTGCCTGCTGAAGCTGTAAATGGGTGGCTGTGGAAAACAGGAGCCGAATGGCAAAAGACAGCCCGGGTAGGAGGTGTGTTGTCTATAGGTTCATTGTCAGAGCTTCGGCCTGCTGAAGTCGTAAATTGGGGGTGCAGGAAAACAGGAGGCGAATGGAAATTGACAGCCTGGGAAGAAGGTTGGTTGTCCATAGGTTCAGTGTCAGAGCTTCTGACTTATGAGGCCATAAATGGGGGCCTGGAGAAAACAGGAGCCGAATGGAAAGTGACAGCCTGGGAAGGAGTTGTTTTGTCCCTAGGTTCAGTGTCAGAGCTTCTGCCTTCTGAAGCCGTAAATGGGGGGCTGGGGAAAACAGAAGCCGAATGGAAAATGACAGCCTGGGAAGGAGGTGTGTTGTCCATAGGTTCAATGTCACAGATTCTGCCTTCTTAGGATGTAAATGGGGGGCTGGGAAATACAGGAGCCGAATGGAAAATGACAGGCTGGGAAGGATGTGTGTTGCCCATAGGTTCAGTGTCAGAGCTTCTGCGTGCTGAAGCCGAAAATGGGGGTCTGGGGAAAACAGGAGCCGAATGGAAAGTGACAACCTGGGAAGGAGTTGTTTTGTCTATAGGTTCAGTGTCAGGGATTCTTCCTGCTGAAGCCGTAGAGGGGGGCTGGGGAATACAGGAACCGAATGGAAAATGACAGCCTGGGTACGAGGTGTGGTGTCCATATATTCAGTGTCAGAGCTTCTGCCTGCTGAAGCCGTAAGTGTGAGACTGGGGAAACCAGGTGTCAAATGAAAAATAACACCCTAGGAAGGAGGTGTGTTGTCCATAAGTTCAGTGTCACAGTTGCTACCTGCTGTAGTACCCATGACGGCTGAAGGCCTAAATGGGGGTTGAGGCAAACAGAAGCCGAATGGAAAATGACAGCCTGGGAAGGAGGTGTGGTGTCCAAAGTTTCAGTGTCAGAGCTTCTACCTGTTGAAGCCAACAATGGGGGGATGGGGAATGATGCCAACAGTGGGGGGATGGGGAAAACAGGACCCGAATGGAAAATGACAGCCTGAGAAGGCGGTGTGTTGTCCATAGGTTCAGTGTCAGAGCTTCAACCTGTTGAAGTACCCATGACGGCTGAATCTGTAAAAGGGGGGCTGAGGAAAACAGGAGCCGAATGGAAAATGACAGCCTGGGAATGAAGTGTGTTGTCCATAGTTTCAGTGTCAGAGCTTCTGTCTCTTGAGGCCATACAAGGGGGCCTGGAAAAAACAACAGCCGAATGGCAAATGCCAGCCTGGGAAGGTGGTGTGATGTTCATAGGTTCAGTGTCAGACCTTCTGCCTGCTGAAGCCGTAAATGGGGTCTCGGGAAAATAGGAGTCGAATTGAAAGTGACAGCCTGGGAAGGAGGTGTTTTGTCCATAGGTTCAGTGTCAGAGCTTCTTCCACTTGAGGCCGTAAATGGGGGCCTGGAGAAAACAGGAGCCCAACGGAAAATGACAGCCTGGGAACGGAACGAGGTGTGGTGTCCATAGATTCAGTGTCACAGCTTCTGCCTGCTGAAGCCGTAAGTCTGAGGCTTGTGAAACCAGGTGTCAAATGAAAAATAACACCCTGGGAAGGAGGTGTGTTGTCCATAGGTTCCGTGTCAGACCTTTTGCCTGCTGAAGCCATAAATGGGGGTTGGGAAAACAGGAGCCAAATAGAAAATGACTGCCTGAGATGGAGGTGTGGTGTTCATATGTTCAGTGTCCGAGTTGCTACCTGCTGTAGTACCCATGACGGCTGCAGCCCTAAATGGGGGTTGAGGAAAACAGGAACCGAATGGAAAATGACAGCCTGGGAAGGCGGTGTGTTGCCCATAGGTTCAGTGTCAATGCTTCTGCCTGCTGAAGCTGTAAATGGGGTGGTGGGGAAAACAGGAGCCTAATGGAAAATGACAGCCTGGGAAGGAAGTGTGGTGTCCATAGATTCAGTATCAGAGCTGCTGCCTACTGAAGCCGTAAATGGGGGGCTGGGATAACAGGAGCCCAATGGAAAGTGACAACCTGGGAAGGAGGTGTGTTGTCAATCGATTCACTAAGAGAGCTTCTGCCTGCTGAAGCTGTAAATGGGGGGCTGAGGAAAAGAGCAGTCGAATGGAAAAGGACAGCCTGCGAAAGAGGTGTGGTGTCCATAGATTCAGTATCAGAGCTTCTGCCTGCTGAATCCTTAAGTGTGGGGCTGGGGAAAATAGGCATCAAATTAAAAATGACACACTGGGAACGAGGTGTGTTGTCCACAGGTTCAGTGTCAGAGTTTCTGCCTGTTGAAGTGGAAAATGGGGGGATGGAAAATTCAGGAGATGAATGGAAAATGACAGCCTGGGAAGGAGTTGTGCTGTCCACAGGTTCTGTGTCACTCTTCTGCCTCTTTATGATGTAAAAGGTGGGCTGGGGAAAATAGGAGCCCAATGGAAAATGACAGCCTGGGAAGGAGGTGTCATGCCCATAGGTTCAGTGTCACAGCTTCTGCCTGCTTAGGCCATAAGCGGGGTCCTGGAACAAACAGGAACCTACTGGAAAATGACAGCCTGGGAAGGAGTTGTTTTGTCCATATTTTCAGTGTCAGAGCTTCTGCATTCTGAAGCCGTAAATGGGGAGCTGGGGAAAACAGGAGCCGAATGGAAAATGACAGCCTGGGAAGGATGTGTGTTGTCCATAGGTTCAGTGTCACAGATTCTGCCTTCTTACGATGTAAATTGGTGGCTCGGAAATACAGGAGCCGAAAGGAAAATGACAGCCTGGGAAGGAGGTGTTTTGTTTATAGGTTTAGTGTCAGAGCTTCCGCCTGCTGAAGCTGTAAAGGGGGGGTTGGGGAAAACAGGAACCGAATGGAAAATGTCAGCCTGGGAACGAGGTGTGGTGTCCATAGATTCAGTGTCAGAGCTTCTGCCTGCTGAAGCCGTAAGTGTGAGGCTTGGGAAACCAGGTGTCACATGAAAAATAACACCCTAGGAAGGAGGTGTGTTGTCCATAGGTTCAGTGTCACAGTTGCTACGTGCTGTAGTACCCATGTCGGCTGAAGCCCTAAATTGGGGTTGAGACAAAGAGGAGCCGATTGGAAAATGACAGCCTGGGAAGGAGTTGTGTTGTCCACAGGTTCAGTGTCAGAGCTTCTGCCTGTTGTAGCCGAAAATGGGGGGAAGGGGAAACAGGAGCCGAATGGAAAATGACAGCCTGAGAAGGAGGTGTGTTGTCCATAGGTTCAGTGTCAGAGCTTCAACCTGTTGAAGTACCCATGACGGCTGAATCCGTAAAAGGAGGGCTGAGGAAAACAGGAGCAGAGTGGAAAATGACAGCCTGGTATGGAGTCGTGGTGTCCATAGGTTCAGTGGCACAGCCTCTGCCTGCTGAGGCCGTAAATCATGGTTTGGGAAAACAGGACCCGAATGGAAAATGACAGCCTGGAAATGAAGTGTGGTGTCCATAGTTACAGTGTCAGAGCTTCTGCCTCTTGAGGCCATAAATGGAGCCCTGGAAAAAACAACAGACCAAACGAAACTGACAGCCTGGGAAGGCGGTGTGATGTTCATAGGTTCAGTGTCCGAGCTTCTGCCTGCTGAAGCCGTAAATGGAGGGCTGGGAAAAACAGGAGCCGAATGGAAGATGACAGCCTGGGATGTAGGTGTTGTGTCCATAGGTACAGTGTCAGAGCTGCTACCTGCTGAAGTACCGATGATGGCTGAAACCCTAAATGGGGGGCTCAGGAAAACAGGAGCCGAATGGAAAATGACAACCTAGGGAAGAAGTGTGGTGTCCTTGGGTTCAGTGTCAGAGCTTCTGCCTGCTGAAGCTGTAAATGGGTGGCTGTGGAAAACAGGAGCCGAATGGCAAATGACAGCCCGGGTAGGAGGTGTGTTGTCTATAGGTTCATTGTCAGAGCTTCGGCCTGCTGAAGTCGTCAATTGGGGGTGCAGGAAAACAGGAGGCGAACGGAAATTGACAGCGTGGGAAGAAGGTTGGTTGTCCATAGGTTCAGTGTCAGAGCTTCTGACTTATGAGGCCATAAATGGGGGCCTGGAGAAAACAGGAGCCGAATGGAAAGTGACAGCCTGGGAAGGAGTTGTTTTGTCCCTAGGTTCAGTGTCAGAGCTTCTGCCTTCTGAAGCCGTAAATGGGGGGCTGGGGAAAACAGAAGCCGAATGGAAAATGACAGCCTGGGAAGGAGGTGTGTTGTCCATAGGTTCAATGTCACAGATTCTGCCTTCTTAGGATGTAAATGGGGGGCTGGGAAATACAGGAGCCGAATGGAAAATGACAGGCTGGGAAGGATGTGTGTTGCCCATAGGTTCAGTGTCAGAGCTTCTGCGTGCTGAAGCCGAAAATGGGGGTCTGGGGAAAACAAGAGCCGAATGGAAAGTGACAACCTGGGAAGGAGTTGTTTTGTGTATAGGTTCAGTGTCAGGGATTCTTCCTGCTGAAGCCGTAGAGGGGGGCTGGGGAATACAGGAACCGAATGGAAAATGACAGCCTGGGTACGAGGTGTGGTGTCCATATATTCAGTGTCAGAGCTTCTGCCTGCTGAAGCCGTAAGTGTGAGACTGGGGAAACCAGGTGTCAAATGAAAAATAACACCCTAGGAAGGAGGTGTGTTTTCCATAAGTTCAGTGTCACAGTTGCTACCTGCTGTAGTACCCATGACGGCTGAAGGCCTAAATGGGGGTTGAGGCAAACAGAAGCCGAATGGAAAATGACAGCCTGGGAAGGAGGTGTGGTGTCCAAAGTTTCAGTGTCAGAGCTTCTACCTGTTGAAGCCAACAATGGGGGGATGGGGAATGAAGCCAACAATGGGGGGATGGGGAAAACAGGACCCAAATGGAGAATGACAGCCTGAGAAGGCGGTGTGTTGTCCATAGGTTCAGTGTCAGAGCTTCAACCTGTTGAAGTACCCATGACGGCTGAATCTGTAAAAGGGGGGCTGAGGAAAACAGGAGCAGAATGGAAAATGACAGCCTGGGAATGAAGTGTGTTGTCCATAGTTTCAGTGTCAGAGCTTCTGTCTCTTGAGGCCATACAAGGGGGCCTGGAAAAAACAACAGCCGAATGGCAAATGCCAGCCTGGGAAGGTGGTGTGATGTTCATAGGTTCAGTGTCAGACCTTCTGCCTGCTGAAGCCGTAAATGGGGTCTGGGGAAAACAGGAGCCGAATGGAAAGTGACAGCCTGGGAAGGAGGTGTTTTGTCCATAGGTTCAGTGTCAGAGCTTCTGCCACTTGAGGCCGTAAATGGGGGCCTGGAGAAAACAGGAGCCCAACGGAAAATGACAGCCTGGGAACGGAACGAGGTGTGGTGTCCATAGATTCAGTGTCACAGCTTCTGCCTGCTGAAGCCGTAAGTCTGAGGCTTGTGAAACCAGGTGTCAAATGAAAAATAACACCCTGGGAAGGAGGTGTGTTGTCCATAGGTTCCGTGTCAGACCTTTTGCCTGCTGAAGCCATAAATGGGGGTTGGGAAAACAGGAGCCAAATAGAAAATGACTGCCTGAGATGGAGGTGTGGTGTTCATATGTTCAGTGTCCGAGTTGCTACCTGCTGTAGTACCCATGACGGCTGCAGCCCTAAATGGGGGTTGAGGAAAACAGGAACCGAATGGAAAATGACAGCCTGGGAAGGCGGTGTGTTGCCCATAGGTTCAGTGTCAATGCTTCTGCCTGCTGAAGCTGTAAATGGGGTGGTGGGGAAAACAGGAGCCTAATGGAAAATGACAGCCTGGGAAGGAAGTGTGGTGTCCATAGATTCAGTATCAGAGCTGCTGCCTACTGAAGCCGTAAATGGGGGGCTGGGATAACAGGAGCCCAATGGAAAGTGACAACCTGGGAAGGAGGTGTGTTGTCAATCGATTCACTAAGAGAGCTTCTGCCTGCTGAAGCTGTAAATGGGGGGCTGAGGAAAAGAGCAGTCGAATGGAAAAGGACAGCCTGCGAAAGAGGTGTGGTGTCCATAGATTCAGTATCAGAGCTTCTGCCTGCTGAATCCTTAAGTGTGGGGCTGGGGAAAATAGGCATCAAATTAAAAATGACACACTGGGAACGAGGTGTGTTGTCCACAGGTTCAGTGTCAGAGTTTCTGCCTGTTGAAGTGGAAAATGGGGGGATGGAAAATTCAGGAGATGAATGGAAAATGACAGCCTGGGAAGGAGTTGTGCTGTCCACAGGTTCTGTGTCACTCTTCTGCCTCTTTATGATGTAAAAGGTGGGCTGGGGAAAATAGGAGCCCAATGGAAAATGACAGCCTGGGAAGGAGGTGTCATGCCCATAGGTTCAGTGTCACAGCTTCTGCCTGCTTAGGCCATAAGCGGGGTCCTGGAACAAACAGGAACCTACTGGAAAATGACAGCCTGGGAAGGAGTTGTTTTGTCCATATTTTCAGTGTCAGAGCTTCTGCATTCTAAAGCCGTAAATGGGGAGCTGGGGAAAACAGGAGCCGAATGGAAAATGACAGCCTGGGAAGGATGTGTGTTGTCCATAGGTTCAGTGTCACAGATTCTGCCTTCTTACGATGTAAATTGGTGGCTCGGAAATACAGGAGCCGAAAGGAAAATGACAGCCTGGGAAGGAGGTGTTTTGTTTATAGGTTTAGTGTCAGAGCTTCCGCCTGCTGAAGCTGTAAAGGGGGGGTTGGGGAAAACAGGAACCGAATGGAAAATGTCAGCCTGGGAACGAGGTGTGGTGTCCATAGATTCAGTGTCAGAGCTTCTGCCTGCTGAAGCCGTAAGTGTGAGGCTTGGGAAACCAGGTGTCACATGAAAAATAACACCCTAGGAAGGAGGTGTGTTGTCCATAGGTTCAGTGTCACAGTTGCTACGTGCTGTAGTACCCATGTCGGCTGAAGCCCTAAATTGGGGTTGAGACAAAGAGGAGCCGATTGGAAAATGACAGCCTGGGAAGGAGTTGTGTTGTCCACAGGTTCAGTGTCAGAGCTTCTGCCTGTTGTAGCCGAAAATGGGGGGAAGGGGAAACAGGAGCCGAATGGAAAATGACAGCCTGAGAAGGAGGTGTGTTGTCCATAGGTTCAGTGTCAGAGCTTCAACCTGTTGAAGTACCCATGACGGCTGAATCCGTAAAAGGAGGGCTGAGGAAAACAGGAGCAGAGTGGAAAATGACAGCCTGGTATGGAGTCGTGGTGTCCATAGGTTCAGTGGCACAGCCTCTGCCTGCTGAGGCCGTAAATCATGGTTTGGGAAAACAGGACCCGAATGGAAAATGACAGCCTGGAAATGAAGTGTGGTGTCCATAGTTACAGTGTCAGAGCTTCTGCCTCTTGAGGCCATAAATGGAGCCCTGGAAAAAACAACAGACCAAACGAAACTGACAGCCTGGGAAGGCGGTGTGATGTTCATAGGTTCAGTGTCCGAGCTTCTGCCTGCTGAAGCCGTAAATGGAGGGCTGGGAAAAACAGGAGCCGAATGGAAGATGACAGCCTGGGATGTAGGTGTTGTGTCCATAGGTACAGTGTCAGAGCTGCTACCTGCTGAAGTACCGATGATGGCTGAAACCCTAAATGGGGGGCTCAGGAAAACAGGAGCCGAATGGAAAATGACAACCTAGGGAAGAAGTGTGGTGTCCTTGGGTTCAGTGTCAGAGCTTCTGCCTGCTGAAGCTGTAAATGGGTGGCTGTGGAAAACAGGAGCCGAATGGCAAATGACAGCCCGGGTAGGAGGTGTGTTGTCTATAGGTTCATTGTCAGAGCTTCGGCCTGCTGAAGTCGTCAATTGGGGGTGCAGGAAAACAGGAGGCGAACGGAAATTGACAGCGTGGGAAGAAGGTTGGTTGTCCATAGGTTCAGTGTCAGAGCTTCTGACTTATGAGGCCATAAATGGGGGCCTGGAGAAAACAGGAGCCGAATGGAAAGTGACAGCCTGGGAAGGAGTTGTTTTGTCCCTAGGTTCAGTGTCAGAGCTTCTGCCTTCTGAAGCCGTAAATGGGGGGCTGGGGAAAACAGAAGCCGAATGGAAAATGACAGCCTGGGAAGGAGGTGTGTTGTCCATAGGTTCAATGTCACAGATTCTGCCTTCTTAGGATGTAAATGGGGGGCTGGGAAATACAGGAGCCGAATGGAAAATGACAGGCTGGGAAGGATGTGTGTTGCCCATAGGTTCAGTGTCAGAGCTTCTGCGTGCTGAAGCCGAAAATGGGGGTCTGGGGAAAACAAGAGCCGAATGGAAAGTGACAACCTGGGAAGGAGTTGTTT
Source organism: Delphinapterus leucas (assembly GCF_059928025.1). NCBI lineage: Eukaryota > Metazoa > Chordata > Mammalia > Artiodactyla > Monodontidae > Delphinapterus > Delphinapterus leucas. Next base: position 38,088,862 of record NC_143129.1, read on the forward strand.
TGTGTATAGGTTCAGTGTCAGGGATTCTTCCTGCTGAAGCCGTAGAGGGGGGCTGGGGAATACAGGAACCGAATGGAAAATGACAGCCTGGGTACGAGGTGTGGTGTCCATATATTCAGTGTCAGAGCTTCTGCCTGCTGAAGCCGTAAGTGTGAGACTGGGGAAACCAGGTGTCAAATGAAAAATAACACCCTAGGAAGGAGGTGTGTTTTCCATAAGTTCAGTGTCACAGTTGCTACCTGCTGTAGTACCCATGACGGCTGAAGGCCTAAATGGGGGTTGAGGCAAACAGAAGCCGAATGGAAAATGACAGCCTGGGAAGGAGGTGTGGTGTCCAAAGTTTCAGTGTCAGAGCTTCTACCTGTTGAAGCCAACAATGGGGGGATGGGGAATGAAGCCAACAATGGGGGGATGGGGAAAACAGGACCCAAATGGAGAATGACAGCCTGAGAAGGCGGTGTGTTGTCCATAGGTTCAGTGTCAGAGCTTCAACCTGTTGAAGTACCCATGACGGCTGAATCTGTAAAAGGGGGGCTGAGGAAAACAGGAGCAGAATGGAAAATGACAGCCTGGGAATGAAGTGTGTTGTCCATAGTTTCAGTGTCAGAGCTTCTGTCTCTTGAGGCCATACAAGGGGGCCTGGAAAAAACAACAGCCGAATGGCAAATGCCAGCCTGGGAAGGTGGTGTGATGTTCATAGGTTCAGTGTCAGACCTTCTGCCTGCTGAAGCCGTAAATGGGGTCTGGGGAAAACAGGAGCCGAATGGAAAGTGACAGCCTGGGAAGGAGGTGTTTTGTCCATAGGTTCAGTGTCAGAGCTTCTGCCACTTGAGGCCGTAAATGGGGGCCTGGAGAAAACAGGAGCCCAACGGAAAATGACAGCCTGGGAACGGAACGAGGTGTGGTGTCCATAGATTCAGTGTCACAGCTTCTGCCTGCTGAAGCCGTAAGTCTGAGGCTTGTGAAACCAGGTGTCAAATGAAAAATAACACCCTGGGAAGGAGGTGTGTTGTCCATAGGTTCCGTGTCAGACCTTTTGCCTGCTGAAGCCATAAATGGGGGTTGGGAAAACAGGAGCCAAATAGAAAATGACTGCCTGAGATGGAGGTGTGGTGTTCATATGTTCAGTGTCCGAGTTGCTACCTGCTGTAGTACCCATGACGGCTGCAGCCCTAAATGGGGGTTGAGGAAAACAGGAACCGAATGGAAAATGACAGCCTGGGAAGGCGGTGTGTTGCCCATAGGTTCAGTGTCAATGCTTCTGCCTGCTGAAGCTGTAAATGGGGTGGTGGGGAAAACAGGAGCCTAATGGAAAATGACAGCCTGGGAAGGAAGTGTGGTGTCCATAGATTCAGTATCAGAGCTGCTGCCTACTGAAGCCGTAAATGGGGGGCTGGGATAACAGGAGCCCAATGGAAAGTGACAACCTGGGAAGGAGGTGTGTTGTCAATCGATTCACTAAGAGAGCTTCTGCCTGCTGAAGCTGTAAATGGGGGGCTGAGGAAAAGAGCAGTCGAATGGAAAAGGACAGCCTGCGAAAGAGGTGTGGTGTCCATAGATTCAGTATCAGAGCTTCTGCCTGCTGAATCCTTAAGTGTGGGGCTGGGGAAAATAGGCGTCAAATTAAAAATGACACACTGGGAACGAGGTGTGTTGTCCACAGGTTCAGTGTCAGAGTTTCTGCCTGTTGAAGTGGAAAATGGGGGGATGGAAAATTCAGGAGACGAATGGAAAATGACAGCCTGGGAAGGAGTTGTGCTGTCCACAGGTTCTGTGTCACTCTTCTGCCTCTTTATGATGTAAAAGGTGGGCTGGGGAAAATAGGAGCCCAATGGAAAATGACAGCCTGGGAAGGAGGTGTCATGCCCATAGGTTCAGTGTGAGAGCTTCTGCCTGCTTAGGCCATAAGCGGGGTCCTGGAACAAACAGGAACCTACTGGAAAATGACAGCCTGGGAAGGAGTTGTTTTGTCCATATTTTCAGTGTCAGAGCTTCTGCATTCTGAAGCCGTAAATGGGGAGCTGGGGAAAACAGGAGCCGAATGGAAAATGACAGCCTGGGAAGGATGTGTGTTGTCCATAGGTTCAGTGTCACAGATTCTGCCTTCTTACTATGTAAATTGGTGGCTCGGAAATACAGGAGCCGAAAGGAAAATGACAGCCTGGGAAGGAGGTGTTTTGTTTATAGGTTTAGTGTCAGAGCTTCCGCCTGCTGAAGCTGTAAAGGGGGGGTTGGGGAAAACAGGAACCGAATGGAAAATGTCAGCCTGGGAACGAGGTGTGGTGTCCATAGATTCAGTGTCAGAGCTTCTGCCTGCTGAAGCCGTAAGTGTGAGGCTTGGGAAACCAGGTGTCACATGAAAAATAACACCCTAGGAAGGAGGTGTGTTGTCCATAGGTTCAGTGTCACAGTTGTTACGTGCTGTAGTACCCATGTCGGCTGAAGCCCTAAATTGGGGTTGAGACAAAGAGGAGCCGATTGGAAAATGACAGCCTGGGAAGGAGGTGTGGTGTCCAAAGTTTCAGTGTCAGAGCTTCTACCTGTTGAAGCCAACAATGGGGGGATGGGGAAAACAGGACCCGAATGGAAAATGACAGCCTGAGAAGGCGGTGTGTTGTCCATAGGTTCTGTGTCAGAGCTTCAACCTGTTGAAGTACCCATGACGGCTGAATCTGTAAAAGGGGGGCTGAGGAAAACAGGAGCAGAATGGAAAATGACAGCCTGGGAATGAAGTGTGTTGTCCATAGTTTCAGTGTCAGAGCTTCTGTCTCTTGAGGCCATACAAGGGGGCCTGGAAAAAACAACAGCCGAATGGCAAATGCCAGCCTGGGAAGGTGGTGTGATGTTCATAGGTTCAGTGTCAGACCTTCTGCCTGCTGAAGCCGTAAATGGGGTCTGGGGAAAACAAGAGCCGAATGGAAAGTGACAGCCTGGGAAGGAGGTGTTTTGTCCCTAGGTTCAGTGTCAGAGCTTCTGCCTTCTGAAGCCGTAAATGGGGGGCTGGGGAAAACAGAAGCCGAATGGAAAATGACAGCCTGGGAAGGATGTGTGTTGCCCATAGGTTCAGTGTCAGAGCTTCTGCCCGCTGAAGCCGAAAATGGGGGTCTGGGGAAAACAGGAGCCGAATGGAAAGTGACAACCAGGGAAGCAGTTGTTTTGTCTATAGGTTCAGTGTCAGGGATTCTTCCTGCTGAAGCCGTAGAGGGGGCCTGGGGAATACAGGAACCGAATGGAAAATGACAGCCTGGGTACGATGTGTGGTGTCCATATATTCAGTGTCAGAGCTTCTGCCTGCTGAAGCCGTAAGTGTGAGACTGGGAAACCAGCTGTCAAATGAAAAATAACACCCTAGGAAGGAGGTGTGTTGTCCATAGGTTCAGTGTCACAGTTGCTACCTGCTGTAGTACCCATGACGGCTGAAGGCCTAAATGGGGTTTGAGGCAAACAGAAGCCGAATGGAAAATGACAGCCTGGGAAGGAGGTGTGGTGTCCAAAGTTTCAGTGTCATAGCTTCTACCTGTTGAAGCCAACAATAGGGGGATGGGGAAAACAGGAGCCGAATGGAAAGTGACAGCCTGGGAAGGAGGTGTTTTGTCCATAGGTTCAGTGTCAGAGCTTCTGCCACTTGAGGCCGTAAATGGGGGCCTGGAGAAAACAGGAGCCCAACGGAAAATGGCAGCCTGGGAACGGAACGAGGTGTGGTGTCCTTAGATTCAGTGTCATAGCTTCTGCCTGCTGAAGCCGTAAGTCTGAGGCTTGTGAAACCAGGTGTCAAATGAAAAATAACACCCTGGGAAGGAGGTGTGTTGTCCATAGGTTCCGTGTCAGACCTTTTGCCTGCTGAAGCCATAAATGGGGGTTGGGAAAACAGGAGCCAAATAGAAAATGAGTGCCTAAGATGGAGGTGTGGTGTTCATATGTTCAGTGTCCGAGTTGCTACCTGCTGTAGTACCCATGACGGCTGCAGCCCTAAATGGGGGTTGAGGAAAACAGGAACCGAATGGAAAATGACAGCCTGGGAAGGCGGTGTGTTGCCCATAGGTTCAGTGTCAATGCTTCCGCCTGCTGAAGCTGTGAATGGGGTGGTGGGGAAAACAGGAGCCTAATAGAAAATGACAGCCTGGGAAGGAAGTGTGGTGTCCAGAGGTTCAGTGTCACAGATTCTGCCTTCTTACGATGTAAATTGGTGGCTCGGAAATACAGGAGCCGAAAGGAAAATGACAGCCTGAGAAGGAGGTGTTGTGTCCATAGGTTCAGCGTCAGATATTCTGCCTGCTGAAGCCGTAAATGGGTGGCTGGGGAAAAGAAGAGCCAAATGGAAAATGACAGCCAGGGAAGGAGGTGTGTTGTCCATAGGTTCAGTGTCACAGCTTCTGCAACTTGAGGCCGTAAATGGGGGCCTGGAGAAAAGAGGAGCCCAACGGAAAATGACAGCCTGGGAACGGAACGAGGTGTGGTGTCCATAGATTCAGTGTCATAGGTTCTGCCTGCTGAAGCCGTAAGTGTGAGGCTTCTGAAACCAGGTGTCAAATGAAAAATAACACCCTGGGAAGGAGGTGTGTTGTCCATAGGTTCCGTGTCAGACCTTTTGCCTGCTGAAGCCATAAATGGGGGTTGGGAAAACAGGAGCCAAATAGAAAATGAGTGCCTGATATGGAGGTGTTGGTGTTCATATATTCAGTGTCCGAGTTGCTACCTGCTGTAGTACCCATGAAGGCTGCAGCCCTAAATGGGGGTTGAGGAAAACAGGAACCGAATGGAAAATGACAGCCTGGGAAGGCGGTGTGTTGCCCATAGGTTCAGTGTCAATGCTTCCACCAGCTGAAGCTGTAAATGGGGTGGTGGGGAAAACAGGAGCCTAATGGAAAATGACAGCCTGGGAAGGAAGTGTGGTGTCCATAGATTCAGTATCAGAGCTGCTGCCTACTGAAGCCGTAAATGGGGGCCTGGGATAACAGGAGCCCAATGGAAAGTGGCAACCTGGGAAGGAGGTGTGTTGTCAATCGATTCACTAAGAGAGCTTCTGCCTGCTGAAGCTGTAAATGGGGGGCTGAGGAAAACAGCAGTCGAATGGAAAAGGACAGCCTGCGAAAGAGGTGTGGTGTCCATAGATTCAGTATCAGAGCTTCTGCCTGCTGAATCCTTAAGTGTGGGGCTGGGGAAAATAGGCGTCAAATTAAAAATGACACACTGGGAACGAGGTGTGTTGTCCACAGGTTCAGTGTCAGAGCTTCTGCCTATTGAAGTGGAAAATGGGGGAATGGAAAATTCAGGAGACGAATGGAAAATGACAGCCTGGGAAGGAGTTGTGCTGTCCACAGGTTCTGTGTCACTCTTCTGCCTCTTTATGATGAAAAAGGTGGGCTGGGGAAAATAGGAGCCGAATGGAAAATGACAGCCTGGGAAGGAGGTGTCGTGCCCATAGGTTCAGTGTCAGAGCTTCTGTCTGCTTAGGCCATAAGCGGGGTCCTGGAACAAACAGGAACCTACTGGAAAATGACAGCCTGGGAAGGAGTTGTTTTGTCCATATTTTCAGTGTCAGAGCTTCTGCCTTCTGAAGCCGTAAATGGGGAGCTGGGGAAAAGAGGAGCCGAATGGAAAATGACAGCCTGGGAAGGATGTGTGTTGTCCATAGGTTCAGTGTCACAGATTCTGCCTTCTTACGATGTAAATTGGTGGCTCAGAAATACAGGAGCCGAAAGGAAAATGACAGCCTGGGAAGGAGGTGTTTTGTTTATAGGTTTAGTGTCAGAGCTTCCGCCTGCTGAAGCTGTAAAGGGGGGTTGGGGAAAACAGGAACCGAATGGAAAATGTCAGCGTGGGAACGAGGTGTGGTGTCCATAGATTCAGTGTCAGAGCCTCTGCCTGCTGAAGCCGTAAGTGTGAGGCTTGGGAAACCAGGTGTCACATGAAAAATAACATCCTAGGGAGGAGGTGTGTTGTCCATAGGTTCAGTGTCACAGTTGCTACGTGCTGTAGTACCCATGTCGGCTGAAGCCCTAAATTGGGGTTGAGACAAAGAGGAGCCGATTGGAAAATGACAGCCTGGGAAGGAGTTGTGTTGTCCACAGGTTCAGTGTCAGAGCTTCTGCCTGTTGTAGCCGAAAATGGGGGGAAGGGGAAACAGGAGCCGAATGGAAAATGACAGCCTGAGAAGGAGGTGTGTTGTCCATAGGTTCAGTGTCAGAGCTTCAACCTGTTGAAGTACCCATGACGGCTGAATCCGTAAAAGGAGGGCTGAGGAAAACAGGAGCAGAATGGAAAATGACAGCCTGGTATGGAGTCGTGGTGTCCATAGGTTCAGTGGCACAGCCTCTGCCTGCTGAGGCCGTAAATCATGGTTTGGGAAAACAGGACCCGAATGGAAAATGACAGCCTGGAAATGAAGTGTGGTGTCCATAGTTACAGTGTCAGAGCTTCTGCCTCTTGAGGCCATAAATGGAGCCCTGGAAAAAACAACAGACCAAACGAAAATGACAGCCTGGGAAGGCGGTGTGATGTTCATAGGTTCAGGGTCCGAGCTTCTGCCTGCTGAAGCCGTAAATGGAGGGCTGGGAAAAACAGGAGCCGAATGGAAGATGACAGCCTGGGATGTAGGTGTTGTGTCCATAGGTACAGTGTCAGAGCTGCTACCTGCTGAAGTACCGATGACGGCTGAAACCCTAAATGGGGGGCTCAGGAAAACAGGAGCCGAATGGAAAATGACAACCTAGGGAAGAAGTGTGGTGTCCTTGGGTTCAGTGTCAGAGCTTCTGCCTGCTGAAGCTGTAAATGGGTGGCTGTGGAAAACAGGAGCCGAATGGCAAAAGACAGCCCGGGTAGGAGGTGTGTTGTCTATAGGTTCATTGTCAGAGCTTCGGCCTGCTGAAGTCGTAAATTGGGGGTGCAGGAAAACAGGAGGCGAACGGAAATTGACAGCGTGGGAAGAAGGTTGGTTGTCCATAGGTTCAGTGTCAGAGCTTCTGACTTATGAGGCCATAAATGGGGGCCTGGAGAAAACAGGAGCCGAATGGAAAGTGACAGCCTGGGAAGGAGTTGTTTTCTCCCTAGGTTCGGTGTCAGAGCTTCTGCCTTCTGAAGCCGTAAATGGGGGGCTGGGGAAAACAGAAGCCGAATGGAAAATGACAGCCTGGGAAGGAGGTGTGTTGTCCATAGGTTCAATGTCACAGATTCTGCCTTCTTAGGATGTAAATGGGGGGCTGGGAAATACAGGAGCCGAATGGAAAATGACAGGCTGGGAAGGATGTGTGTTGCCCATAGGTTCAGTGTCAGAGCTTCTGCGTGCAGAAGCCGAAAATGGGGGTCTGGGGAAAACAGGAGCCGAATGGAAAGTGACAACCGGGAAGGAGTTGTTTTGTCTATAGGTTCAGTGTCAGGGATTCCTCCTGCTGAAGCCGTAGAGGGGGGCTGGGGAATACAGGAACCGAATGGAAAATGACAGCCTGGGTACGAGGTGTGGTGTCCATATATTCAGTGTCAGAGCTTCTGCCTGCTGAAGCCGTAAGTGTGAGACTGGGGAAACCAGGTGTCAAATGAAAAATAACACCCTAGGAAGGAGGTGTGTTGTCCATAGGTTCAGTGTCACAGTTGCTACCTGCTGTAGTACCCATGTCGGCTGAAGCCCTAAATTGGGGTTGAGACAAAGAGGAGCCAATTGGAAAATGACAGCCTGGGAAGAAAGTGTGTTGTCCACAGGTTCAGTGTCAGAGCTTCTGCCTGTTGTAGCCGAAAATGGGGGGAAGAGGAAACAGGAGCCGAATGGAAAATGACAGCCTGAGAAGGAAGTGTGTTGTCCATAGGTTCAGTGTCAGAGCTTCAACCTGTTGAAGTACCCATGATGGCTGAATCCGTAAAAGGAGGGCTGAGGAAAACAGGAGGAGAATGGAAAATGACAGCCTGGTATGGAGTCGTGGTGTCCATAGGTTCAGTGGCACAGCCTCTGTCTGCTGAGGCCGTAAATCATGGTTTGGGAAAACAGGACCCGAATGGAAAATGACAGCCTGGAAATGAAGTGTGGTGTCCATAGTTACAGTGTCAGAGCTTCTGCCTCTTGAGGCCATAAATGGAGCCCTGGGAGAAACAACAGACCAAACGAAAATGACAGCCTGGGAAGGCGGTGTGATGTTCATAGGTTCAGGGTCCGAGCTTCTGCCTGCTGAAGCCGTAAATGGAGGGCTGGGAAAAACAGGAGCCGAATGGAAGATGACAGCCTGGGATGTAGGTGTTGTGTCCATAGGTACAGTGTCAGAGCTGCTACCTGCTGAAGTACCGATGATGGCTGAAACCCTAAATGGGGGGCTCAGGAAAACAGGAGCCGAATGGAAAATGACAACCTAGGGAAGAAGTGTGGTGTCCTTGGGTTCAGTGTCAGAGCTTCTGCCTGCTGAAGCTGTAAATGGGTGGCTGTGGAAAACAGGAGCCGAATGGCAAATGACAGCCCGGGTAGGAGGTGTGTTGTCTATAGGTTCATTGTCAGAGCTTCGGCCTGCTGAAGTCGTCAATTGGGGGTGCAGGAAAACAGGAGGCGAACGGAAATTGACAGCGTGGGAAGAAGGTTGGTTGTCCATAGGTTCAGTGTCAGAGCTTCTGACTTATGAGGCCATAAATGGGGGCCTGGGAAAAACAACAGACCAAACGAAAATGACAGCCTGGGAAGGCGGTGTGATGTTCATAGGTTCAGTATCCGAGCTTCTGCGTGCTGCAGCCGTAAATGGAGGGCTTTGAAAAACAGGAGCCGAATGGAAGATGACAGCCTGGGATGTAGGTGTTGTGTCCAAAGGTACAGTGTCAGAGCTGCTACCTGCTGAAGTACCGATGATGGCTGAAACCCTAAATGGGGGGCTCAGGAAAACAGGAGCCGAATGGAAAATGACAACCTAGGGAAGATGTGTGGTGTCCTTGGGCTCAGGGTCAGAGCTTCTGCCTGCTGAAGCTGTAAATGGGTGGCTGTGGAAAACAGGAGCCGAATGGCAAATGACAGCCCGGGTAGGAGGTGTGTTGTCTATAGGTTCATTGTCAGAGCTTCTGCCTTCTGAAGCCATAAATGGGGCGCTGGGTAAAACAGAAGCCGAATGGAAAATGACAGCCTGGGAAGGAGGTGTGTTGTCCATAGGTTCAATGTCACAGATTCTGCCTTCTTAGGATGTAAATGGGGGGCTGGGAAATACAGGAGCCGAATGGAAAATGACAGGCTGGGAAGGATGTGTGTTGCCCATAGGTTCAGTGTCAGAGCTTCTGCGTGCTGAAGCCGAAAATGGGGGTCTGGGGAAAACAGGAGCCGAATGGAAAGTGACAACCTGGGAAGGAGTTGTTTTGTCTATAGGTTCAGTGTCAGGCATTCTTCCTGCTGAAGCCGTAGAGGGGGGCTGGGGAATACAGGAACCGAATGGAAAATGACAGCCTGGGTACGAGGTGTGGTGTCCATATATTCAGTGTCAGAGCTTCTGCCTGCTGAAGCCGTAAGTGTGAGACTGGGGAAACCAGGTGTCAAATGAAAAATAACACCCTAGGAAGGAGGTGTGTTGTCCGTAGGATCAGTGTCACAGTTGCTACCTGCTGTAGTACCCATGACGGCTGAAGGCCTAAATGGGGGTTGAGGCAAACAGAAGCCAAATGGAAAATGACAGCCTGGGAAGGAGGTGTGGTGTCCAAAGTTTCAGTGTCAGAGCTTCTACCTGTTGAAGCCAACAATGGGGGGATGGGGAATGAAGCCAACAATGGGGGGATGGGGAAAACAGGACCCGAATGGAAAATGACAGCCTGAGAAGGCGGTGTGTTGTCCATAGGTTCAGTGTCAGAGCTTCAACCTGTTGAAGTACCCATGACGGCTGAATCTGTAAAAGGGGGGCTGAGGAAAACAGGAGCAGAATGGAAAATGACAGCCTGGGAATGAAGTGTGTTGTCCATAGTTTCAGTGTCAGAGCTTCTGTCTCTTGAGGCCATACAAGGGGGCCTGGAATAAACAACAGCCGAATGGCAAGTGACAGCCTGGGAAGGTGGTGTGATGTTCATAGGTTCAGTGTCAGACCTTCTGCCTGCTGAAGCCGTAAATGGGGTCTGGGGAAAACAGGAGCCGAATGGAAAGTGACAGCCTGGGAAGGAGGTGTTTTGTCCATAGGTTCAGTGTCAGAGCTTCTGCCACTTGAGGCCGTAAATGGGGGCCTGGAGAAAACAGGAGCCCAACGGAAAATGACAGCCTGGGAACGGAACGAGGTGTGGTGTCCATAGATTCAGTGTCATAGCTTCTGCCTGCTGAAGCCGTAAGTCTGAGGCTTGTGAAACCAGGTGTCAAATGACAAATAACACCCTGGGAAGGAGGTGTGTTGTCCATAGGTTCCGTGTCAGACCTTTTGCCTGCTGAAGCCATAAATGGGGGTTGGGAAAACAGGAGCCAAATAGAAAATGAGTGCCTGAGATGGAGGTGTGGTGTTAATATGTTCAGTGTCCGAGTTGCTACCTGCTGTAGTACCCATGACGGCTGTAGCCCTAAATGGGGGTTGAGGAAAACAGGAACCGAATGGAAAATGACAGCCTGGGAAGGAAGTGTGGTGTCCATAGATTCAGTATCAGAGCTGCTGTCTACTGAAGCCGTAAATGGGGGGCTGGGATAACAGGAGCCCAATGGAAAGTGACAACCTGGGAAGGAGGTGTGTTGTCAATCGATTCACTAAGAGAGCTTCTGCCTGCTGAAGCTGTAAATGGGGGGGCTGAGGAAAACAGCAGTCGAATGGAAAAGGACAGCCTGCGAAAGAGGTGTGGTGTCCATAGATTCAGTATCAGAGCTTCTGCCTGCTGAATCCTTAAGTGTGGGGCTGGGGAAAATAGGCGTCAAATTAAAAATGACACACTGGGAACGAGGTGTGTTGTCCACAGGTTCAGTGTCAGAGTTTCTGCCTGTTGAAGTGGAAAATGGGGGGATGGAAAATTCAGGAGACGAATGGAAAATGCCAGCCTGGGAAGGAGTTGTGCTGTCCACAGGTTCTGTGTCACACTTCTGCCTCTTTATGATGTAAAAGGTGGGCTGGGGAAAATAGGAGCCGAATGGAAAATGACAGCCTGGGAAGGAGGTGTCGTGCCCATAGGTTCAGTGTCAGAGCTTCTGCCTGCTTAGGCCATAAGCGGGGTCCTGGAACAAACAGGAACCTACTGGAAAATGACAGCCTGGGAAGGAGTTGTTTTGTCCATATTTTCAGTGTCAGAGCTTCTGCATTCTGAAGCCGTAAATGGGGAGCTGGGGAAAACAGGAGCCGAATGGAAAATGACAGCCTGGGAAGGAAGTGTGTTGTCCATAGGTTCAGTGTCAGAGCTTCAACCTGTTGAAGTACCCATGATGGCTGAATCCGTAAAAGGAGGGCTGAGGAAAACAGGAGCAGAATGGAAAATGACAGCCTGGTATGGAGTCGTGGTGTCCATAGGTTCAGTGGCACAGCCTCTGTCTGCTGAGGCCGTAAATCATGGTTTGGGAAAACAGGACCCGAATGGAAAATGACAGCCTGGAAATGAAGTGTGGTGTCCATAGTTACAGTGTCAGAGCTTCTGCCTCTTGAGGCCATAAATGGAGCCCTGGGAAAAACAACAGACCAAACGAAAATGACAGCCTGGGAAGGCAGTGTGATGTTCATAGGTTCACTGTCCGAGCTTCTGCCTGCTGAAGCCGTAAATGGAGGGCTGGGAGAAACAGGAGCCGAATGGAAAATGACAGCCTGGGAAGGAGGTGTGTTGTCCATAGGTTCAATGTCACAGATTCTGCCTTCTTAGGATGTAAATGGGGGGCTGGGAAATACAGGAGCCGAATGGAAAATGACAGGCTGGGAAGGATGTGTGTTGCCCATAGGTTCAGTGTCAGAGCTTCTGCGTGCTGAAGCCGAAAATGGGGGTCTGGGGAAAACAGGAGCCGAATGGAAAGTGACAACCTGGGAAGGAGTTGTTTTGTCTATAGGTTCAGTGTCAGGGATTCTTCCTGCTGAAGCCGTAGAGGGGGGCTGGGGAATACAGGAACCGAATGGAAAATGACAGCCTGGGTACGAGGTGTGGTGTCCATATATTCAGTGTCAGAGCTTCTGCCTGCTGAAGCCGTAAGTGTGAGACTGGGGAAACCAGGTGTCAAATGAAAAATAACACCCTAGGAAGGAGGTGTGTTGTCCGTAGGTTCAGTGTCACAGTTGCTACCTGCTGTAGTACCCATGACGGCTGAAGGCCTAAATGGGGGTTGAGGCAAACAGAAGCCAAATGGAAAATGACAGCCTGGGAAGGAGGTGTGGTGTCCAAAGTTTCAGTGTCAGAGCTTCTACCTGTTGAAGCCAACAATGGGGGGATGGGGAATGAAGCCAACAATGGGGGAATGGGGAAAACAGGACCCGAATGGAAAATGACAGCCTGAGAAGGCGGTGTGTTGTCCATAGGTTCAGTGTCAGAGCTTCAACCTGTTGAAGTACCCATGACGGCTGAATCTGTAAAAGGGGGGCTGAGGAAAACAGGAGCAGAATGGAAAATGACAGCCTGGGAATGAAGTGTGTTGTCCATAGTTTCAGTGTCAGAGCTTCTGTCTCTTGAGGCCATACAAGAGGGCCTGGAAAAAACAACAGCCGAATGGCAAATGACAGCCTGGGAAGGTGGTGTGATGTTCATAGGTTCAGTGTCAGACCTTCTGCCTGCTGAAGCCGTAAATGGGGTCTGGGGAAAACAGGAGCCGAATGGAAAGTGACAGCCTGGGAAGGAGGTGTTTTGTCCATAGGTTCAGTGTCAGAGCTTCTGCCACTTGAGGCCGTAAATGGGGGCCTGGAGAAAACAGGAGCCCAACGGAAAATGAACAGCCTGGGAACGGAACGAGGTGTGGTGTCCATAGATTCAGTGTCATAGCTTCTGCCTGCTGAAGCCGTAAGTCTGAGGCTTGTGAAACCAGGTGTCAAATGAAAAATAACACCCTGGGAAGGAGGTGTGTTGTCCATAGGTTCCGTGTCAGACCTTTTGCCTGCTGAAGCCATAAATGGGGTTTGGGGAAACAGGAGCCAAATAAAAAATGAGTGCCTGAGATGGAGGTGTGGTGTTCATATGTTCAGTGTCCGAGTTGCTACCTGCTGTAGTACCCATGACGGCTGCAGCCCTAAATGGGGGTTGAGGAAAACAGGAACCGAATGGAAAATGACAGCCTGGGAAGGAAGTGTGGTGTCCATAGATTCAGTATCAGAGCTGCTGCCTACTGAAGCCGTAAATGGGGGGCTGGGATAACAGGAGCCCAATGGAAAGTGACAACCTGGGAAGGAGGTGTGTTGTCAATCGATTCACTAAGAGAGCTTCTGCCTGCTGAAGCTGTAAATGGGGGGGCTGAGGAAAACAGCAGTCGAATGGAAAAGGACAGCCTGCGAAAGAGGTGTGGTGTCCATAGATTCAGTATCAGAGCTTCTGCCTGCTGAATCCTTAAGTGTGGGGCTGGGGAAAATAGGCGTCAAATTAAAAATGACACACTGGGAACGAGGTGTGTTGTCCACAGGTTCAGTGTCAGAGTTTCTGCCTGTTGAAGTGGAAAATGGGGGGATGGAAAATTCAGGAGACGAATGGAAAATGCCAGCCTGGGAAGGAGTTGTGCTGTCCACAGGTTCTGTGTCACACTTCTGCCTCTTTATGATGTAAAAGGTGGGCTGGGGAAAATAGGAGCCGAATGGAAAATGACAGCCTGGGAAGGAGGTGTCGTGCCCATAGGTTCAGTGTCAGAGCTTCTGCCTGCTTAGGCCATAAGCGGGGTCCTGGAACAAACAGGAACCTACTGGAAAATGACAGCCTGGGAAGGAGTTGTTTTGTCCATATTTTCAGTGTCAGAGCTTCTGCATTCTGAAGCCGTAAATGGGGAGCTGGGGAAAACAGGAGCCGAATGGAAAATGACAGCCTGGGAAGGAAGTGTGTTGTCCATAGGTTCAGTGTCAGAGCTTCAACCTGTTGAAGTACCCATGATGGCTGAATCCGTAAAAGGAGGGCTGAGGAAAACAGGAGCAGAATGGAAAATGACAGCCTGGTATGGAGTCGTGGTGTCCATAGGTTCAGTGGCACAGCCTCTGTCTGCTGAGGCCGTAAATCATGGTTTCGGAAAACAGGACCCGAATGGAAAATGACAGCCTGGAAATGAAGTGTGGTGTCCATAGTTACAGTGTCAGAGCTTCTGCCTCTTGAGGCCATAAATGGAGCCCTGGGAAAAACAACAGACCAAACGAAAATGACAGCCTGGGAAGGCGGTGTGATGTTCATAGGTTCAGTGTCCGAGCTTCTGCCTGCTGAAGCCGTAAATGGAGGGCTGGGAAAAACAGGAGCCGAATGGAAGATGACAGCCTGGGATGTAGGTGTTGTGTCCATAGGTACAGTGTCAGAGCTGCTACCTGCTGAAGTACCGATGATGGCTGAAACCCTAAATGGGGGGCTCAGGAAAACAGGAGCCGAATGGAAAATGACAACCTAGGGAAGAAGTTTGGTGTCCTTGGGCTCAGGGTCAGAGCTTCTGCCTGCTGAAGCTGTAAATGGGTGGCTGTGGAAAACAGGAGCCGAATGGCAAATGACAGCCCGGGTAGGAGGTGTGTTGTCTATAGGTTCATTGTCAGAGCTTCGGCCTGCTGAAGTCGTCAATTGGGGGTGCAGGAAAACAGGAGGCGAACGGAAATTGACAGCCTGGGAAGAAGGTTGGTTGTCCATAGGTTCAGTGTCAGAGCTTCTGACTTATGAGGCCATAAATGGGGGCCTGGAGAAAACAGGAGCCAAATGGCAAATGACAGCCTGGGAAGGTGGTGTGATGTTCATAGGTTCAGTGTCAGACCTTCTGCCTGCTGAAGCCGTAAATGGGGTCTGGGGAAAACAGGAGCCGAATGGAAAGTGACAGCCTGGGAAGGAGGTGTTTTGTCCATAGGTTCAGTGTCAGAGCTTCTGCCACTTGAGGCCGTAAATGGGGTCCTGGAGAAAAAAGGAGCCCAACGGAACATGACAGCCTGGGAACGGAACGAGGTGCGGTGTCCATACATTCAGTGTCATAGCTTCTGCCTGCTGAAGCCGTAAGTCTGAGGCTTGTGAAACCAGGTGTCAAATGAAAAATAACACCCTGGGAAGGAGGTGTGTTGTCCATAGGTTCCGTGTCAGACCTTTTGCCTGCTGAAGCCATAAATGGGGGTTGGGAAAACAGGAGCCAAATAGAAAATGAGTGCCTGAGATGGAGGTGTGGTGTTCATATGTTCAGTGTCCGAGTTGCTACCTGCTGTAGTACCCATGACGGCTGCAGCCCTAAATGGGGGTTGAGGAAAACAGGAACCGAATGGAAAATGACAGCCTGGGAAGGCGGTGTGTTGCCCATAGGTTCAGTGTCAATGCTTCTGCCTGCTGAAGCTGTAAATGGGGTGGTGGGGAAAACAGGAGCCTAATGGAAAATGACAGCCTGGGAAGGAATTGTGGTGTCCATAGATTCAGTATCAGAGCTGCTGCCTACTGAAGCCGTAAATGGGAGGCTGGGATAACAGGAGCCCAATGGAATGTGACAACTGGGAAGGAGGTGTGTTGTCAATCGATTCACTAAGAGAGCTTCTGCCTGCTGAAGCTGTAAATGGGGGGCTGAGGAAACGAGCAGTCGAATGGAAAAGGACAGCCTGCGAAAGAGGTGTGGTGTCCATAGATTCAGTATCAGAGCTTCTGCCTGCTGAATCCTTAAGTGTGGGGCTGGGGAAAATAGGCGTCAAATTAAAAATGACACACTGGGAACGAGGTGTGTTGTCCACAGGTTCAGTGTCAGAGCTTCTGCCTGTTGAAGTGGAAAATGGGGGGATGGAAAATTCAGGAGACGAATGGAAAATGACAGCCTGGGAAGGAGTTGTGCTGTCCACAGGTTCTGTGTCACTCTCCTGCCTCTTTATGATGTAAAAGGTGGGCTGGGGAAAATAGGAGCCCAATGGAAAATGACAGCCTGGGAAGGAGGTGTCGTGCCCATAGGTTCAGTGTCAGAGCTTCTGCCTGCTTAGGCCATAAGCGGGGTCCTGGAACAAACAGGAACCTACTGGAAAATGACAGCCTGGGAAGGAGTTGTTTTGTCCATATTTTCAGTGTCAGAGCTTCTGCATTCTGAAGCCGTAAATGGGGAGCTGGGGAAAACAGGAGCCGAATGGAAAATGACAGCCTGGGAAGGATGTGTGTTGTCCATAGGTTCAGTGTCACAGATTCTGCCTTCTTACGATGTAAATTGGTGGCTCGGAAATACAGGAGCCGAAAGGAAAATGACAGCCTGGGAAGGAGGTGCTTTGTTTATAGGTTTAGTGTCAGAGCTTCCGCCTGCTGAAGCTGTAAAGGGGGGGTTGGGGAAAACAGGAACCGAATGGAAAATGTCAGCCTGGGAACGAGGTGTGGTGTCCATAGATTCAGTGTCAGAGCTTCTGCCTGCTGAAGCCGTAAGTGTGAGGCTTGGGAAACCAGGTGTCACATGAAAAATAACACCCTAGGAAGGAGGTGTGTTGTCCATAGGTTCAGTGTCACAGTTGCTACGTGCTGTAGTACTCATGTCGGCTGAAGCCCTAAATTGGGGTTGAGACAAAGAGGAGCCGATTGGAAAATGACAGCCTGGGAAGGAGTTGTGTTGTCCACAGGTTCAGTGTCAGAGCTTCTGCCTGTTGTAGCCGAAAATGGGGGGAAGGGGAAACAGGAGCCGAATGGAAAATGACAGCCTGAGAAGGAGGTGTGTTGTCCATAGGTTCAGTGTCAGAGCTTCAACCTGTTGAAGTACCCATGACGGCTGAATCCGTAAAAGGAGGGCTGAGGAAAACAGGAGCAGAGTGGAAAATGACAGCCTGGTATGGAGTCGTGGTGTCCATAGGTTCAGTGGCACAGCCTCTGCCTGCTGAGGCCGTAAATCATGGTTTGGGAAAACAGGACCCGAATGGAAAATGACAGCCTGGAAATGAAGTGTGGTGTCCATAGTTACAGTGTCAGAGCTTCTGCCTCTTGAGGCCATAAATGGAGCCCTGGAAAAAACAAGAGACCAAACGAAAATGACAGCCTGGGAAGGCGGTGTGATGTTCATAGGTTCAGTGTCCGAGCTTCTGCCTGCTGAAGCCGTAAATGGAGGGCTGGGAAAAACAGGAGCCGAATGGAAGATGACAGCCTGGGATGTAGGTGTTGTGTCCATAGGTACAGTGTCAGAGCTGCTACCTGCTGAAGTACCAATGATGGCTGAAACCCTAAATGGGGGGCTCAGGGAAACAGGAGCCGAATGGAAAATGACAACCTAGGGAAGAAGTGTGGTGTCCTTGGGTTCAGTGTCAGAGCTTCTGCCTGCTGAAGCTGTAAATGGGTGGCTGTGGAAAACAGGAGCCGAATGGCAAATGACAGCCCGGGTAGGAGGTGTGTTGTCTATAGGTTCATTGTCAGAGCTTCGGCCTGCTGAAGTCGTCAATTGGGGGTGCAGGAAAACAGGAGGCGAACGGAAATTGACAGCCTGGGAAGAAGGTTGGTTGTCCATAGGTTCAGTGTCAGAGCTTCTGACTTATGAGGCCATAAATGGGGGCCTGGAGAAAACAGGAGCTGAATGGAAAGTGACAGCCTGGGAAGGAGTTGTTTTGTCCCTAGGTTCAGTGTCAGAGCTTCTGCCTTCTGAAGCCGTAAATGGGGGGCTGGGGAAAACAGAAGCCGAATGGAAAATGACAGCCTGGGAAGGAGGTGTGTTGTCCATAGGTTCAATGTCACAGATTCTGCCTTCTTAGGATGTAAATGGGGGGCTGGGAAATACAGGAGCCGAATGGAAAATGACAGGCTGGGAAGGATGTGTGTTGCCCATAGGTTCAGTGTCAGAGCTTCTGCGTGCAGAAGCCGAAAATGGGGGTCTGGGGAAAACAGGAGCCGAATGGAAAGTGACAACCTGGGAAGGAGTTGTTTTGTCTATAGGTTCAGTGTCAGGGATTCTTCCTGCTGAAGCTGTAGAGGGGGGCTGGGGAATACAGGAACCGAATGGAAAATGACAGCCTGGGTACGAGGTGTGGTGTCCATATATTCAGTGTCAGAGCTTCTGCCTGCTGAAGCCATAAGTGTGAGACTGGGGAAACCAGGTGTCAAATGAAAAATAACACCCTAGGAAGGAGGTGTGTTGTCCATAGGTTCAGTGTCACAGTTGCTACCTGCTGTAGTACCCATGTCGGCTGAAGCCCTAAATTGGGGTTGAGACAAAGAGGAGCCAATTGGAAAATGACAGCCTGGGAAGGAAGTGTGTTGTCCACAGGTTCAGTGTCAGAGCTTCTGCCTGTTGTAGCCGAAAATGGGGGGAAGAGGAAACAGGAGCCGAATGGAAAATGACAGCCTGAGAAGGAAGTGTGTTGTCCATAGGTTCAGTGTCAGAGCTTCAACCTGTTGAAGTACCCATGATGGCTGAATCCGTAAAAGGAGGGCTGAGGAAAACAGGAGCAGAATGGAAAATGACAGCCTGGTATGGAGTCGTGGTGTCCATAGGTTCAGTGGCACAGCCTCTGTCTGCTGAGGCCGTAAATCATGGTTTGGGAAAACAGGACCCGAATGGAAAATGACAGCCTGGAAATGAAGTGTGGTGTCCATAGTTACAGTGTCAGAGCTTCTGCCTCTTGAGGCCATAAATGGAGCCCTGGGAAAAACAACAGACCAAACGAAAATGACAGCCTGGGAAGGCGGTGTGATGTTCATAGGTTCAGTGTCCGAGCTTCTGCCTGCTGAAGCCGTAAATGGAGGGCTGGGAGAAACAGGAGCCGAATGGAAGATGACAGCCTGGGATGTAGGTGTTGTGTCCATAGGTACAGTGTCAGAGCTGCTACCTGCTGAAGTACCGATGATGGCTGAAACCCTAAATGGGGGGCTCAGGAAAACAGGAGCCGAATGGAAAATGACAACCTAGGGAAGATGTGTGGTGTCCTTGGGCTCAGGGTCAGAGCTTCTGCCTGCTGAAGCTGTAAATGGGTGGCTGTGGAAAACAGGAGCCGAATGGCAAATGACAGCCCGGGTAGGAGGTGTGTTGTCTATAGGTTCATTGTCAGAGCCTCTGCCTTCTGAAGCCATAAATGGGGGGCTGGGGAAAACAGAAGCCGAATGGAAAATGACAGCCTGGGAAGGAGGTGTGTTGTCCATAGGTTCAATGTCACAGATTCTGCCTTCTTAGGATGTAAATGGGGGGCTGGGAAATACAGGAGCCGAATGGAAAATGACAGGCTGGGAAGGATGTGTGTTGCCCATAGGTTCAGTGTCAGAGCTTCTGCGTGCTGAAGCCGAAAATGGGGGTCTGGGGAAAACAGGAGCCGAATGGAAAGTGACAACCTGGGAAGGAGTTGTTTTGTCTATAGGTTCAGTGTCAGGCATTCTTCCTGCTGAAGCCGTAGAGGGGGGCTGGGGAATACAGGAACCGAATGGAAAATGACAGCCTGGGTACGAGGTGTGGTGTCCATATATTCAGTGTCAGAGCTTCTGCCTGCTGAAGCCGTAAGTGTGAGACTGGGGAAACCAGGTGTCAAATGAAAAATAACACCCTAGGAAGGAGGTGTGTTGTCCGTAGGTTCAGTGTCACAGTTGCTACCTGCTGTAGTACCCATGACGGCTGAAGGCCTAAATGGGGGTTGAGGCAAACAGAAGCCAAATGGAAAATGACAGCCTGGGAAGGAGGTGTGGTGTCCAAAGTTTCAGTGTCAGAGCTTCTACCTGTTGAAGCCAACAATGGGGGGATGGGGAATGAAGCCAACAATGGGGGGATGGGGAAAACAGGACCCGAATGGAAAATGACAGCCTGAGAAGGTGGTGTGTTGTCCATAGGTTCAGTGTCAGAGCTTCAACCTGTTGAAGTACCCATGACGGCTGAATCTGTAAAAGGGGGGCTGAGGAAAACAGGAGCAGAATGGAAAATGACAGCCTGGGAATGAAGTGTGTTGTCCATAGTTTCAGTGTCAGAGCTTCTGTCCCTTGAGGCCATACAAGGGGGCCTGGAAAAAACAACAGCCGAATGGCAAGTGACAGCCTGGGAAGGTGGTGTGATGTTCATAGGTTCAGTGTCAGACCTTCTGCCTGCTGAAGCCGTAAATGGGGTCTGGGGAAAACAGGAGCCGAATGGAAAGTGACAGCCTGGGAAGGAGGTGTTTTGTCCATAGGTTCAGTGTCAGAGCTTCTGCCACTTGAGGCCGTAAATGGGGGCCTGGAGAAAACAGGAGCCCAACGGAAAATGACAGCCTGGGAACGGAACGAGGTGTGGTGTCCATAGATTCAGTGTCATAGCTTCTGCCTGCTGAAGCCGTAAGTCTGAGGCTTGTGAAACCAGGTGTCAAATGACAAATAACACCCTGGGAAGGAGGTGTGTTGTCCATAGGTTCCGTGTCAGACCTTTTGCCTGCTGAAGCCATAAATGGGGGTTGGGAAAACAGGAGCCAAATAGAAAATGAGTGCCTGAGATGGAGGTGTGGTGTTCATATGTTCAGTGTCCGAGTTGCTACCTGCTGTAGTACCCATGACGGCTGTAGCCCTAAATGGGGGTTGAGGAAAACAGGAACCGAATGGAAAATGACAGCCTGGGAAGGAAGTGTGGTGTCCATAGATTCAGTATCAGAGCTGCTGCCTACTGAAGCCGTAAATGGGGGGCTGGGATAACAGGAGCCCAATGGAAAGTGACAACCTGGGAAGGAGGTGTGTTGTCAATCGATTCACTAAGAGAGCTTCTGCCTGCTGAAGCTGTAAATGGGGGGGCTGAGGAAAACAGCAGTCGAATGGAAAAGGACAGACTGCGAAAGAGGTGTGGTGTCCATAGATTCAGTATCAGAGCTTCTGCCTGCTGAATCCTTAAGTGTGGGGCTGGGGAAAATAGGCGTCAAATTAAAAATGACACACTGGGAACGAGGTGTGTTATCCACAGGTTCAGTGTCAGAGTTTCTGCCTGTTGAAGTGGAAAATGGGGGGATGGAAAATTCAGGAGACGAATGGAAAATGACAGCCTGGGAAGGAGTTGTGCTGTCCACAGGTTCTGTGTCACACTTCTGCCTCTTTATGATGTAAAAGGTGGGCTGGGGAAAATAGGAGCCGAATGGAAAATGACAGCCTGGGAAGGAGGTGTCGTGCCAATAGGTTCAGTGTCAGAGCTTCTGCCTGCTTAGGCCATAAGCGGGGTCCTGGAACAAACAGGAACCTACTGGAAAATGACAGCCTGGGAAGGAGTTGTTTTGTCCATATTTTCAGTGTCAGAGCTTCTGCATTCTGAAGCCGTAAATGGGGAGCTGGGGAAAACAGGAGCCGAATGGAAAATGACAGCCTGGGAAGGAAGTGTGTTGTCCATAGGTTCAGTGTCAGAGCTTCAACCTGTTGAAGTACCCATGATGGCTGAATCCGTAAAAGGAGGGCTGAGGAAAACAGGAGCAGAATGGAAAATGACAGCCTGGTATGGAGTCGTGGTGTCCATAGGTTCAGTGGCACAGCCTCTGCCTGCTGAGGCCGTAAATCATGGTTTGGGAAAACAGGACCCGAATGGAAAATGACAGCCTGGAAATGAAGTGTGGTGTCCATAGTTACAGTGTCAGAGCTTCTGCCTCTTGAGGCCATAAATGGAGCCCTGGAAAAAACAACAGACCAAACGAAAATGACAGCCTGGGAAGGCGGTGTGATGTTCATAGGTTCAGTGTCCGAGCTTCTGCCTGCTGAAGCCGTAAATGGAGGGCTGGGAAAAACAGGAGCCGAATGGAAGATGACAGCCTGGGATGTAGGTGTTGTGTCCATAGGTACAGTGTCAGAGCTGCTACCTGCTGAAGTACCGATGATGGCTGAAACCCTAAATGGGGGGCTCAGGAAAACAGGAGCCGAATGGAAAATGACAACCTAGGGAAGAAGTGTGGTGTCCTTGGGTTCAGTGTCAGAGCTTCTGCCTGCTGAAGCTGTAAATGGGTGGCTGTGGAAAACAGGAGCCGAATGGCAAATGACAGCCCGGGTAGGAGGTGTGTTGTCTATAGGTTCATTGTCAGAGCTTCGGCCTGCTGAAGTCGTCAATTGGGGGTGCAGGAAAACAGGAGGCGAACGGAAATTGACAGCCTGGGAAGAAGGTTGGTTGTCCATAGGTTCAGTGTCAGAGCTTCTGACTTATGAGGCCATAAATGGGGGCCTGGAGAAAACAGGAGCCGAATGGAAAGCAACAGCCTGGGAAGGAGTTGTTTTGTCCCTAGGTTCAGTGTCAGAGCTTCTGCCTTCTGAAGCCGTAAATGGGGGGTCTGGGGAAAACAGAAGCCGAATGGAAAATGACAGCCTGGGAAGGAGGTGTGTTGTCCATAGGTTCAATGTCACAGATTCTGCCTTCTTAGGATGTAAATGGGGGGCTGGGAAATACAGGAGCCGAATGGAAAATGACAGGCTGGGAAGGATGTGTGTTGCCCATAGGTTCAGTGTCAGAGCTTCTGCGTGCTGAAGCCGAAAATGGGGGTCTGCGGAAAACAGGAGCCGAAAGGAAAGTGACAACCTGGGAAGGAGTTGTTTTGTCTATAGGTTCAGTGTCAGGGATTCTTCCTGCTGAAGCCGTAGAGGGGGGCTGGGGAATACAGGAACCGAATGGAAAATGACAGCCTGGGTACGAGGTGTGGTGTCCATATATTCAGTGTCAGAGCTTCTGCCTGCTGAAGCCGTAAGTGTGAGACTGGGGAAACCAGGTGTCAAATGAAAAATAACACCCTAGGAAGGAGGTGTGTTGTCCGTAGGTTCAGTGTCACAGTTGCTACCTGCTGTAGTACCCATGACGGCTGAAGGCCTAAATGGGGGTTGAGGCAAACAGAAGCCAAATGGAAAATGACAGCCTGGGAAGGAGGTGTGGTGTCCAAAGTTTCAGTGTCAGAGCTTCTACCTGTTGAAGCCAACAATGGGGGGATGGGGAATGAAGCCAACAATGGGGGGATGGGGAAAACAGGACCCGAATGGAAAATGACAGCCTGAGAAGGTGGTGTGTTGTCCATAGGTTCAGTGTCAGAGCTTCAACCTGTTGAAGTACCCATGACGGCTGAATCTGTAAAAGGGGGGCTGAGGAAAACAGGAGCAGAATGGAAAATGACAGCCTGGGAATGAAGTGTGTTGTCCATAGTTTCAGTGTCAGAGCTTCTGTCCCTTGAGGCCATACAAGGGGGCCTGGAAAAAACAACAGCCGAATGGCAAGTGACAGCCTGGGAAGGTGGTGTGATGTTCATAGGTTCAGTGTCAGACCTTCTGCCTGCTGAAGCCGTAAATGGGGTCTGGGGAAAACAGGAGCCGAATGGAAAGTGACAGCCTGGGAAGGAGGTGTTTTGTCCATAGGTTCAGTGTCAGAGCTTCTGCCACTTGAGGCCGTAAATGGGGGCCTGGAGAAAACAGGAGCCCAACGGAAAATGACAGCCTGGGAACGGAACGAGGTGTGGTGTCCATAGATTCAGTGTCATAGCTTCTGCCTGCTGAAGCCGTAAGTCTGAGGCTTGTGAAACCAGGTGTCAAATGACAAATAACACCCTGGGAAGGAGGTGTGTTGTCCATAGGTTCCGTGTCAGACCTTTTGCCTGCTGAAGCCATAAATGGGGGTTGGGAAAACAGGAGCCAAATAGAAAATGAGTGCCTGAGATGGAGGTGTGGTGTTCATATGTTCAGTGTCCGAGTTGCTACCTGCTGTAGTACCCATGACGGCTGTAGCCCTAAATGGGGGTTGAGGAAAACAGGAACCGAATGGAAAATGACAGCCTGGGAAGGAAGTGTGGTGTCCATAGATTCAGTATCAGAGCTGCTGCCTACTGAAGCCGTAAATGGGGGGCTGGGATAACAGGAGCCCAATGGAAAGTGACAACCTGGGAAGGAGGTGTGTTGTCAATCGATTCACTAAGAGAGCTTCTGCCTGCTGAAGCTGTAAATGGGGGGGCTGAGGAAAACAGCAGTCGAATGGAAAAGGACAGACTGCGAAAGAGGTGTGGTGTCCATAGATTCAGTATCAGAGCTTCTGCCTGCTGAATCCTTAAGTGTGGGGCTGGGGAAAATAGGCGTCAAATTAAAAATGACACACTGGGAACGAGGTGTGTTATCCACAGGTTCAGTGTCAGAGTTTCTGCCTGTTGAAGTGGAAAATGGGGGGATGGAAAATTCAGGAGACGAATGGAAAATGACAGCCTGGGAAGGAGTTGTGCTGTCCACAGGTTCTGTGTCACACTTCTGCCTCTTTATGATGTAAAAGGTGGGCTGGGGAAAATAGGAGCCGAATGGAAAATGACAGCCTGGGAAGGAGGTGTCGTGCCAATAGGTTCAGTGTCAGAGCTTCTGCCTGCTTAGGCCATAAGCGGGGTCCTGGAACAAACAGGAACCTACTGGAAAATGACAGCCTGGGAAGGAGTTGTTTTGTCCATATTTTCAGTGTCAGAGCTTCTGCATTCTGAAGCCGTAAATGGGGAGCTGGGGAAAACAGGAGCCGAATGGAAAATGACAGCCTGGGAAGGAAGTGTGTTGTCCATAGGTTCAGTGTCAGAGCTTCAACCTGTTGAAGTACCCATGATGGCTGAATCCGTAAAAGGAGGGCTGAGGAAAACAGGAGCAGAATGGAAAATGACAGCCTGGTATGGAGTCGTGGTGTCCATAGGTTCAGTGGCACAGCCTCTGCCTGCTGAGGCCGTAAATCATGGTTTGGGAAAACAGGACCCGAATGGAAAATGACAGCCTGGAAATGAAGTGTGGTGTCCATAGTTACAGTGTCAGAGCTTCTGCCTCTTGAGGCCATAAATGGAGCCCTGGAAAAAACAACAGACCAAACGAAAATGACAGCCTGGGAAGGCGGTGTGATGTTCATAGGTTCAGTGTCCGAGCTTCTGCCTGCTGAAGCCGTAAATGGAGGGCTGGGAAAAACAGGAGCCGAATGGAAGATGACAGCCTGGGATGTAGGTGTTGTGTCCATAGGTACAGTGTCAGAGCTGCTACCTGCTGAAGTACCGATGATGGCTGAAACCCTAAATGGGGGGCTCAGGAAAACAGGAGCCGAATGGAAAATGACAACCTAGGGAAGAAGTGTGGTGTCCTTGGGTTCAGTGTCAGAGCTTCTGCCTGCTGAAGCTGTAAATGGGTGGCTGTGGAAAACAGGAGCCGAATGGCAAATGACAGCCCGGGTAGGAGGTGTGTTGTCTATAGGTTCATTGTCAGAGCTTCGGCCTGCTGAAGTCGTCAATTGGGGGTGCAGGAAAACAGGAGGCGAACGGAAATTGACAGCCTGGGAAGAAGGTTGGTTGTCCATAGGTTCAGTGTCAGAGCTTCTGACTTATGAGGCCATAAATGGGGGCCTGGAGAAAACAGGAGCCGAATGGAAAGCAACAGCCTGGGAAGGAGTTGTTTTGTCCCTAGGTTCAGTGTCAGAGCTTCTGCCTTCTGAAGCCGTAAATGGGGGGTCTGGGGAAAACAGAAGCCGAATGGAAAATGACAGCCTGGGAAGGAGGTGTGTTGTCCATAGGTTCAATGTCACAGATTCTGCCTTCTTAGGATGTAAATGGGGGGCTGGGAAATACAGGAGCCGAATGGAAAATGACAGGCTGGGAAGGATGTGTGTTGCCCATAGGTTCAGTGTCAGAGCTTCTGCGTGCTGAAGCCGAAAATGGGGGTCTGCGGAAAACAGGAGCCGAAAGGAAAGTGACAACCTGGGAAGGAGTTGTTTTGTCTATAGGTTCAGTGTCAGGGATTCTTCCTGCTGAAGCCGTAGAGGGGGGCTGGGGAATACAGGAACCGAATGGAAAATGACAGCCTGGGTACGAGGTGTGGTGTCCATATATTCAGTGTCAGAGCTTCTGCCTGCTGAAGCCGTAAGTGTGAGACTGGGGAAACCAGGTGTCAAATGAAAAATAACACCCTAGGAAGGAGGTGTGTTGTCCGTAGGTTCAGTGTCACAGTTGCTACCTGCTGTAGTACCCATGACGGCTGAAGGCCTAAATGGGGGTTGAGGCAAACAGAAGCCAAATGGAAAATGACAGCCTGGGAAGGAGGTGTGGTGTCCAAAGTTTCAGTGTCAGAGCTTCTACCTGTTGAAGCCAACAATGGGGGGATGGGGAATGAAGCCAACAATGGGGGGATGGGGAAAACAGGACCCGAATGGAAAATGACAGCCTGAGAAGGTGGTGTGTTGTCCATAGGTTCAGTGTCAGAGCTTCAACCTGTTGAAGTACCCATGACGGCTGAATCTGTAAAAGGGGGGCTGAGGAAAACAGGAGCAGAATGGAAAATGACAGCCTGGGAATGAAGTGTGTTGTCCATAGTTTCAGTGTCAGAGCTTCTGTCCCTTGAGGCCATACAAGGGGGCCTGGAAAAAACAACAGCCGAATGGCAAGTGACAGCCTGGGAAGGTGGTGTGATGTTCATAGGTTCAGTGTCAGACCTTCTGCCTGCTGAAGCCGTAAATGGGGTCTGGGGAAAACAGGAGCCGAATGGAAAGTGACAGCCTGGGAAGGAGGTGTTTTGTCCATAGGTTCAGTGTCAGAGCTTCTGCCACTTGAGGCCGTAAATGGGGGCCTGGAGAAAACAGGAGCCCAACGGAAAATGACAGCCTGGGAACGGAACGAGGTGTGGTGTCCATAGATTCAGTGTCATAGCTTCTGCCTGCTGAAGCCGTAAGTCTGAGGCTTGTGAAACCAGGTGTCAAATGACAAATAACACCCTGGGAAGGAGGTGTGTTGTCCATAGGTTCCGTGTCAGACCTTTTGCCTGCTGAAGCCATAAATGGGGGTTGGGAAAACAGGAGCCAAATAGAAAATGAGTGCCTGAGATGGAGGTGTGGTGTTCATATGTTCAGTGTCCGAGTTGCTACCTGCTGTAGTACCCATGACGGCTGTAGCCCTAAATGGGGGTTGAGGAAAACAGGAACCGAATGGAAAATGACAGCCTGGGAAGGAAGTGTGGTGTCCATAGATTCAGTATCAGAGCTGCTGCCTACTGAAGCCGTAAATGGGGGGCTGGGATAACAGGAGCCCAATGGAAAGTGACAACCTGGGAAGGAGGTGTGTTGTCAATCGATTCACTAAGAGAGCTTCTGCCTGCTGAAGCTGTAAATGGGGGGGCTGAGGAAAACAGCAGTCGAATGGAAAAGGACAGACTGCGAAAGAGGTGTGGTGTCCATAGATTCAGTATCAGAGCTTCTGCCTGCTGAATCCTTAAGTGTGGGGCTGGGGAAAATAGGCGTCAAATTAAAAATGACACACTGGGAACGAGGTGTGTTATCCACAGGTTCAGTGTCAGAGTTTCTGCCTGTTGAAGTGGAAAATGGGGGGATGGAAAATTCAGGAGACGAATGGAAAATGACAGCCTGGGAAGGAGTTGTGCTGTCCACAGGTTCTGTGTCACACTTCTGCCTCTTTATGATGTAAAAGGTGGGCTGGGGAAAATAGGAGCCGAATGGAAAATGACAGCCTGGGAAGGAGGTGTCGTGCCAATAGGTTCAGTGTCAGAGCTTCTGCCTGCTTAGGCCATAAGCGGGGTCCTGGAACAAACAGGAACCTACTGGAAAATGACAGCCTGGGAAGGAGTTGTTTTGTCCATATTTTCAGTGTCAGAGCTTCTGCATTCTGAAGCCGTAAATGGGGAGCTGGGGAAAACAGGAGCCGAATGGAAAATGACAGCCTGGGAAGGAAGTGTGTTGTCCATAGGTTCAGTGTCAGAGCTTCAACCTGTTGAAGTACCCATGATGGCTGAATCCGTAAAAGGAGGGCTGAGGAAAACAGGAGCAGAATGGAAAATGACAGCCTGGTATGGAGTCGTGGTGTCCATAGGTTCAGTGGCACAGCCTCTGCCTGCTGAGGCCGTAAATCATGGTTTGGGAAAACAGGACCCGAATGGAAAATGACAGCCTGGAAATGAAGTGTGGTGTCCATAGTTACAGTGTCAGAGCTTCTGCCTCTTGAGGCCATAAATGGAGCCCTGGAAAAAACAACAGACCAAACGAAAATGACAGCCTGGGAAGGCGGTGTGATGTTCATAGGTTCAGTGTCCGAGCTTCTGCCTGCTGAAGCCGTAAATGGAGGGCTGGGAAAAACAGGAGCCGAATGGAAGATGACAGCCTGGGATGTAGGTGTTGTGTCCATAGGTACAGTGTCAGAGCTGCTACCTGCTGAAGTACCGATGATGGCTGAAACCCTAAATGGGGGGCTCAGGAAAACAGGAGCCGAATGGAAAATGACAACCTAGGGAAGAAGTGTGGTGTCCTTGGGTTCAGTGTCAGAGCTTCTGCCTGCTGAAGCTGTAAATGGGTGGCTGTGGAAAACAGGAGCCGAATGGCAAATGACAGCCCGGGTAGGAGGTGTGTTGTCTATAGGTTCATTGTCAGAGCTTCGGCCTGCTGAAGTCGTCAATTGGGGGTGCAGGAAAACAGGAGGCGAACGGAAATTGACAGCCTGGGAAGAAGGTTGGTTGTCCATAGGTTCAGTGTCAGAGCTTCTGACTTATGAGGCCATAAATGGGGGCCTGGAGAAAACAGGAGCCGAATGGAAAGCAACAGCCTGGGAAGGAGTTGTTTTGTCCCTAGGTTCAGTGTCAGAGCTTCTGCCTTCTGAAGCCGTAAATGGGGGGTCTGGGGAAAACAGAAGCCGAATGGAAAATGACAGCCTGGGAAGGAGGTGTGTTGTCCATAGGTTCAATGTCACAGATTCTGCCTTCTTAGGATGTAAATGGGGGGCTGGGAAATACAGGAGCCGAATGGAAAATGACAGGCTGGGAAGGATGTGTGTTGCCCATAGGTTCAGTGTCAGAGCTTCTGCGTGCTGAAGCCGAAAATGGGGGTCTGCGGAAAACAGGAGCCGAAAGGAAAGTGACAACCTGGGAAGGAGTTGTTTTGTCTATAGGTTCAGTGTCAGGGATTCTTCCTGCTGAAGCCGTAGAGGGGGGCTGGGGAATACAGGAACCGAATGGAAAATGACAGCCTGGGTACGAGGTGTGGTGTCCATATATTCAGTGTCAGAGCTTCTGCCTGCTGAAGCCGTAAGTGTGAGACTGGGGAAACCAGGTGTCAAATGAAAAATAACACCCTAGGAAGGAGGTGTGTTTTCCATAAGTTCAGTGTCACAGTTGCTACCTGCTGTAGTACCCATGACGGCTGAAGGCCTAAATGGGGGTTGAGGCAAACAGAAGCCGAATGGAAAATGACAGCCTGGGAAGGAGGTGTGGTGTCCAAAGTTTCAGTGTCAGAGCTTCTACCTGTTGAAGCCAACAATGGGGGGATGGGGAATGAAGCCAACAATGGGGGGATGGGGAAAACAGGACCCGAATGGAAAATGACAGCCTGAGAAGGCGGTGTGCTGTCCATAGGTTCAGTGTCAGAGCTTCAACCTGTTGAAGTACCCATGACGGCTGAATCTGTAAAAGGGGGGCTGAGGAAAACAGGAGCAGCATGGAAAATGACAGCCTGGGAATGAAGTGTGTTGTCCATAGTTTCAGTGTCAGAGCTTCTGTGTCTTGAGGCTATACAAGGGGGCCTGGAAAAAACAACAGCCGAATGGCAAATGACAGCCTGGGAAGGTGGTGTGATGTTCATAGGTTCAGTGTCAGACCTTCTGCCTGCTGAAGCCGTAAATGGGGTCTGGGGAAAACAGGAGCCGAATGGAAAGTGACAGCCTGGGAAGGAGGTGTTTTGTCCATAGGTTCAGTGTCAGAGGTTCAACCTGTTGAAGTACCCATGACGGCTGAATCCGTAAAAGGAGGGCTGAGGAAAACAGGAGCAGAGTGGAAAATGACAGCCTGGTATGGAGTCGTGGTGTCCATAGGTTTAGTGGCACAGCCTCTGCCTGCTGAGGCCGTAAATCATGGTTTGGGAAAACAGGACCCGAATGGAAAATGACAGCCTGGAAATGAAGTGTGGTGTCCATAGTTACAGTGTCAGAGCTTCTGCCTCTTGAGGCCATAAATGGAGCCCTGGAAAAAACAACAGACCAAACGAAAATGACAGCCTGGGAAGGCGGTGTGATGTTCATAGGTTCAGTGTCCGAGCTTCTGCCTGCTGAAGCCGTAAATGGAGGGCTGGGAAAAACAGGAGCCGAATGGAAGATGACAGCCTGGGATGTAGGTGTTGTGTCCATAGGTACAGTGTCAGAGCTGCTACCTGCTGAAGTACCGATGATGGCTGAAACCCTAAATGGGGGGCTCAGGAAAACAGGAGCCGAATGGAAAATGACAACCTAGGGAAGAAGTGTGGTGTCCTTGGGTTCAGTGTCAGAGCTTCTGCCTGCTGAAGCTGTAAATGGGTGGCTGTGGAAAACAGGAGCCGAATGGCAAATGACAGCCCGGGTAGGAGGTGTGTTGTCTATAGGTTCATTGTCAGAGCTTCGGCCTGCTGAAGTCGTCAATTGGGGGTGCAGGAAAACAGGAGGCGAACGGAAATTGACAGCGTGGGAAGAAGGTTGGTTGTCCATAGGTTCAGTGTCAGAGCTTCTGACTTATGAGGCCATAAATGGGGGCCTGGAGAAAACAGGAGCCGAATGGAAAGTGACAGCCTGGGAAGGTGGTGTGATGTTCATAGGTTCAGTGTCAGACCTTCTGCCTGCTGAAGCCGTAAATGGGGTCTGGGGAAAACAGGAGCCGAATGGAAAGTGACAGCCTGGGAAGGAGGTGTTTTGTCCATAGGTTCAGTGTCAGAGCTTCTGCCACTTGAGGCCGTAAATGGGGGCCTGGAGAAAACAGGAGCCCAACGGAAAATGACAGCCTGGGAACAGAACGAGGTGCGGTGTCCATACATTCAGTGTAATAGCTTCTGCCTGCTGAAGCCGTAAGTCTGAGGCTTGTGAAACCAGGTGTCAAATGAAAAATAACACCCTTGGAAGGAGGTGTGTTGTCCATAGGTTCCGTGTCAGACCTTTTGCCTGCTGAAGCCATAAATGGGGGTTGGGAAAACAGGAGCCAAATAGAAAATGAGTGCCTGAAATGGAGGTGTGGTGTTCATATGTTCAGTGTCCGAGTTGCTACCTGCTGTAGTACCCATGACGGCTGCAGCCCTAAATGGGGGTTGAGGAAAACTGGAACCGAATGGAAAATGACAGCCTGGGAAGGCGGTGTGTTGCCCATAGGTTCAGTGTCAATGCTTCCACCAGATGAAGCTGTAAATGGGATGGTGGGGAAAACAGGAGCCTAATGGAAAATGACAGCCTGGGAAGGAAGTGTGGTGTCCATAGATTCAGTATCAGAGCTGCTGCCTACTGAAGCCGTAAATGGGGGGCTGGGATAACAGGAGCCCAATGGAAAGTGACAACCTGGGAAGGAGGTGTGTTGTCAATCGATTCACTAAGAGAGCTTCTGCCTGCTGAAGCTGTAAATGGGGGGGCTGAGGAAAACAGCAGTCGAATGGAAAAGGACAGCCTGCGAAAGAGGTGTGGTGTCCATAGATTCAGTATCAGAGCTTCTGCCTGCTGAATCCTTAAGTGTGGGGCTGGGGAAAATAGGCGTCAAATTAAAAATGACACACTGGGAACGAGGTGTGTTGTCCACAGGTTCAGTGTCAGAGCTTCTGCCTGTTGAAGTGGAAAATGGGGGGATGGAAAATTCAGGAGACGAATGGAAAATGACAGCCTGGGAAGGAGTTGTGCTGTCCACAGGTTCTGTGTCACTCTTCTGCCTCTTTATGATGTAAAAGGTGGGCTGGGGAAAATAGGAGCTCAATGGAAAATGACAGCGTGGGAAGGAGGTGTCGTGCCCATAGGTTCAGTGTCAGAGCTTCTGCCTGCTTAGGCCATAAGCGGGGTCCTGGAACAAACAGGAACCTACTGGAAAATGACAGCCTGGGAAGGAGTTGTTTTGTCCATATTTTCAGTGTCAGAGCTTCTGCATTCTGAAGCCGTAAATGGGGAGCTGGGGAAAACAGGAGCCGAATGGAAAATGACAGCCTGGGAAGGAGTGGTGTTGTCCACAGGTTCAGTGTCAGAGCTTCTGCCTGTTGTAGCCGAAAATGGGGGGAAGGGGAAACAGGAGCCGAATGGAAAATGACAGCCTGAGAAGGAGGTGTGTTGTCCATAGGTTCCGTGTCAGACCTTTTGCCTGCTGAAGCCATAAATGGGGGTTGGGGAAACAGGAGCCAAATATAAAATGACTGCCTGAAATGGAGGTGTGGTGTTCATATGTTCAGTGTCCGAGTTGCTACCTGCTGTAGTACCCATGACGGCTGCAGCCCTAAATGGGGGTTGAGAAAAACAGGATCCGAATGGAAAATGACAGCCTGGGAAGGCGGTGTGTTGCCCATAGGTTCAGTGTCAATGCTTCCGCCTGCTGAAGCTGTAAATGGGGTGGTGGGGAAAACAGGAGCCTAATGGAAAATGACAGCCTGGGAAAGATGTGTGTTGTCCATAGGTTCAGTGTCACAGATTCTGCCTTCTTACGATGTAAATTGGTGGCTCGGAAATACAGGAGCCGAAAGGAAAATGACAGCCTGGGAAGGAGGTGTTTTGTTTATAGGTTTAGTGTCAGAGCTTCCGCCTGCTGAAGCTGTAAAGGGGGGGTTGGGGAAAACAGGAGCCTAATGGAAAATGACAGCCTGGGAAGGAAGTGTGGTGTCCATAGATTCAGTATCAGAGCTGCTGCCTACTGAAGCCATAAATGGGGGGCTGGGATAACAGGAACCCAATGGAAAGTGACAACCTGGGAAGGAGGTGTGTTGTCAATCGATTCACTAAGAGAGCTTCTGCCTGCTGAATCCTTAAGTGTGGGGCTGGGGAAAATAGGCATCAAATTAAAAATGACACACTGGGAACGAGGTGTGTTGTCCACAGGTTCAGTGTCAGAGCTTCTGCCTGTTGAAGTGGAAAATGGGGGGATGGAAAATTCAGGAGACGAATGGAAAATGACAGCCTGGGAAGGAGTTGTGCTGTCCACAGGTTCTGTGTCACTCTTCTGCCTCTTTATGATGTAAAAGGTGGGCTGGGGAAAAGAGGAGCCGAATGGAAAATGACAGCCTGGGAAGGAGGTGTCGTGCCCATAGGTTCAGTGTCAGAGCTTCTGCCTGCTTAGGCCATAAACGGGGTCCTGGAACAAACAGGAACCTACTGGAAAATGACAGCCTGGGAAGGAGTTGTTTTGTCCATATTTTCAGTGTCAGAGCTTCTGCATTCTGAAGCCGTAAATGGGGAGCTGGGGAAAACAGGAGCCGAATGGAAAATGACAGCCTGGGAAGGATGTGTGTTGTCCATAGGTTCAGTGTCACAGATTCTGCCTTCTTACGATGTAAGTTGGTGGCTCGGAAATACAGGAGCCGAAAGGAAAATGACAGCCTGGGAAGGAGGTGTTTTGTTTATAGGTTTAGTGTCAGAGCTTCCGCCTGCTGAAGCTGTAAAGGGGGGTTGGGGAAAACAGGAACCGAATGGAAAATGTCAGCCTGGGAACGAGGTGTGGTGTCCATAGATTCAGTGTCAGAGCTTCTGCCTGCTGAAGACGTAAGTGTGAGGCTTGGGAAACCAGGTGTCACATGAAAAATAACACCCTAGGAAGGAGGTGTGTTGTCCATAGGTTCAGTGTCACAGTTGCTACGTGCTGTAGTACCCATGTCGGCTGAAGCCCTAAATTGGGGTTGAGACAAAGAGGAGCCGATTGGAAAATGACAGCCTGGGAAGGAGTTGTGTTGTCCACAGGTTCAGTGTCAGAGCTTCTGCCTGTTGTAGCCGAAAATGGGGGGAAGGGGAAACAGGAGCCGAATGGAAAATGACAGCCTGAGAAGGAGGTGTGTTGTCCATAGGTTCAGTGTCAGAGCTTCAACCTGTTGAAGTACCCATGACGGCTGAATCCGTAAAAGGAGGGCTGAGGAAAACAGGAGCAGAGTGGAAAATGACAGCCTGGTATGGAGTCGTGGTGTCCATAGGTTCAGTGGCACAGCCTCTGCCTGCTGAGGCCGTAAATCATGGTTTGGGAAAACAGGACCCGAATGGAAAATGACAGCCTGGAAATGAAGTGTGGTGTCCATAGTTACAGTGTCAGAGCTTCTGCCTCTTGAGGCCATAAATGGAGCCCTGGAAAAAACAACAGACCAAACGAAAATGACAGCCTGGGAAGGCGGTGTGATGTTCATAGGTTCAGGGTCCGAGCTTCTGCCTGCTGAAGCCGTAAATGGAGGGCTGGGAAAAACAGGAGCCGAATGGAAGATGACAGCCTGGGATGTAGGTGTTGTGTCCATAGGTACAGTGTCAGAGCTGCTACCTGCTGAAGTACCGATGATGGCTGAAACCCTAAATGTGGGGCTCAGGTAAACAGGAGCCAAGTGGAAAATGACAACCTAGGGAAGAAGTGTGGTGTCCTTGGGTTCAGTGTCAGAGCTTCTGCCTGCTGAAGCTGTAAATGGGTGGCTGTGGAAAACAGGAGCCGAATGGCAAATGACAGCCCGGGTAGGAGGTGTGTTGTCTATAGGTTCATTGTCAGAGCTTCGGCCTGCTGAAGTCGTCAATTGGGGGTGCAGGAAAACAGGAGGCGAACGGAAATTGACAGCCTGGGAAGAAGGTTGGTTGTCCATAGGTTCAGTGTCAGAGCTTCTGACTTATGAGGCCATAAATGGGGGCCTGGAGAAAACAGGAGCCGAATGGAAAGTGACAGCCTGGGAAGGAGTTGTTTTGTCCCTAGGTTCAGTGTCAGAGCTTCTGCCTTCTGAAGCCGTAAATGGGGGGCTGGGGAAAACAGAAGCCGAATGGAAAATGACAGCCTGGGAAGGAGGTGTGTTGTCCATAGGTTCAATGTCACAGATTCTGCCTTCTTAGGATGTAAATGGGGGGCTGGGAAATACAGGAGCCGAATGGAAAATGACAGGCTGGGAAGGATGTGTGTTGCCCATAGGTTCAGTGTCAGAGCTTCTGCGTGCTGAAGCCGAAAATGGGGGTCTGGGGAAAACAGGAGCCGAATGGAAAGTGACAACCTGGGAAGGAGTTGTTTTGTCTATAGGTTCAGTGTCAGGGATTCTTCCTGCTGAAGCCGTAGAGGGGGGCTGGGGAATACAGGAACCGAATGGAAAATGACAGCCTGGGTACGAGG
Source organism: Delphinapterus leucas (assembly GCF_059928025.1). Classification (NCBI taxonomy): domain Eukaryota; kingdom Metazoa; phylum Chordata; class Mammalia; order Artiodactyla; family Monodontidae; genus Delphinapterus; species Delphinapterus leucas. The sequence goes on from NC_143129.1 coordinate 38,123,797, forward strand.
TGTGGTGTCCATATATTCAGTGTCAGAGCTTCTGCCTGCTGAAGCCGTAAGTGTGAGACTGGGGAAACCAGGTGTCAAATGAAAAATAACACCCTAGGAAGGAGGTGTGTTGTCCATAAGTTCAGTGTCACAGTTGCTACCTGCTGTAGTACCCATGACGGGTGAAGGCCTAAATGGGGGTTGAGGCAAACAGAAGCCGAATGGAAAATGACAGCCTGGGAAGGAGGTGTGGTGTCCAAAGTTTCAGTGTCAGAGCTTCTACCTGTTGAAGCCAACAATGGGGGGATGGGGAATGAAGCCAACAATGGGGGGATGGGGAAAACAGGACCCGAATGGAAAATGACAGCCTGAGAAGGCGGTGTGTTGTCCATAGGTTCAGTGTCAGAGCTTCAACCTGTTGAAGTACCCATGACGGCTGAATCTGTAAAAGGGGGGCTGAGGAAAACAGGAGCAGAATGGAAAATGACAGCCTGGGAATGAAGTGTGTTGTCCATAGTTTCAGTGTCAGAGCTTCTGTGTCTTGAGGCCATACAAGGGGGCCTGGAAAAAACAACAGCCGAATGGCAAATGACAGCCTGGGAAGGTGGTGTGATGTTCATAGGTTCAGTGTCAGACCTTCTGCCTGCTGAAGCCGTAAATGGGGTCTGGGGAAAACAGGAGCCGAATGGAAAGTGACAGCCTGGGAAGGAGGTGTTTTGTCCATAGGTTCAGTGTCAGAGCTTCTGCCACTTGAGGCCGTAAATGGGGGCCTGGAGAAAACAGGAGCCCAACGGAAAATGACAGCCTGGGAACGGAACGAGGTGTGGTGTCCATAGATTCAGTGTCATAGCTTCTGCCTGCTGAAGCCGTAAGTCTGAGGCTTGTGAAACCAGGTGTCAAATGAAAAATAACACCCTGGGAAGGAGGTGTGTTGTCCATAGGTTCCGTGTCAGACCTTTTGCCTGCTGAAGCCATAAATGGGGGTTGGGGAAACAGGAGCCAAATAGAAAATGAGTGCCTGAGATGGAGGTGTGGTGTTCATATGTTCAGTGTCCGAGTTGCTACCTGCTGTAGTACCCATGACGGCTGTAGCCCTAAATGGGGGTTGAGGAAAACAGGAACCGAATGGAAAATGACAGCCTGGGAAGGAAGTGTGGTGTCCATAGATTCAGTATCAGAGCTGCTGCCTACTGAAGCCGTAAATGGGGGGCTGGGATAACAGGAGCCCAATGGAAAGTGACAACCTGGGAAGGAGGTGTGTTGTCAATCGATTCACTAAGAGAGCTTCTGCCTGCTGAAGCTGTAAATGGGGGGGCTGAGGAAAACAGCAGTCGAATGGAAAAGGACAGCCTGCGAAAGAGGTGTGGTGTCCATAGATTCAGTATCAGAGCTTCTGCCTGCTGAATCCTTAAGTGTGGGGCTGGGGAAAATAGGCGTCAAATTAAAAATGACACACTGGGAACGAGGTGTGTTGTCCACAGGTTCAGTGTCAGAGTTTCTGCCTGTTGAAGTGGAAAATGGGGGGATGGAAAATTCAGGAGACGAATGGAAAATGACAGCCTGGGAAAGAGTTGTGCTGTCCACAGGTTCTGTGTCACACTTCTGCCTCTTTATGATGTAAAAGGTGGGCTGGGGAAAATAGGAGCCCAATGGAAAATGACAGCCTGGGAAGGAGGTGTCGTGCCCATAGGTTCAGTGTCAGAGCTTCTGCCTGCTTAGGCCATAAGCGGGGTCCTGGAACAAACAGGAACCTACTGGAAAATGACAGCCTGGGAAGGAGTTGTTTTGTCCATATTTTCAGTGTCAGAGCTTCTCCATTCTGAAGCCGTAAATGGGGAGCTGGGGAAAACAGGAGCCGAATGGAAAATGACAGCCTGGGAAGGAAGTGTGTTGTCCATAGGTTCAGTGTCAGAGCTTCAACCTGTTGAAGTACCCATGATGGCTGAATCCGTAAAAGGAGGGCTGAGGAAAACAGGAGCAGAATGGAAAATGACAGCCTGGTATGGAGTCGTGGTGTCCATAGGTTCAGTGGCACAGCCTCTGTCTGCTGAGGCCGTAAATCATGGTTTGGGAAAACAGGACCCGAATGGAAAATGACAGCCTGGAAATGAAGTGTGGTGTCCATAGTTACATTGTCAGAGCTTCTGCCTCTTGAGGCCATAAATGGAGCCCTGGGAAAAACAACAGACCAAACGAAAATGACAGCCTGGGAAGGCGGTGTGATGTTCATAGGTTCAGTGTCCGAGCTTCTGCCTGCTGAAGCCGTAAATGGAGGGCTGGGAAAAACAGGAGCCGAATGGAAGATGACAGCCTGGGATGTAGGTGTTGTGTCCATAGGTACAGTGTCAGAGCTGCTACCTGCTGAAGTACCGATGATGGCTGAAACCCTAAATGGGGGGCTCAGGAAAACAGGAGCCGAATGGAAAATGACAACCTAGGGAAGAAGTTTGGTGTCCTTGGGCTCAGGGTCAGAGCTTCTGCCTGCTGAAGCTGTAAATGGGTGGCTGTGGAAAACAGGAGCCGAATCGCAAATGACAGCCCGGGTAGGAGGTGTGTTGTCTATAGGTTCATTGTCAGAGCTTCGGCCTGCTGAAGTCGTCAATTGGGGGTGCAGGAAAACAGGAGGCGAACGGAAATTGACAGCCTGGGAAGAAGGTTGGTTGTCCATAGGTTCAGTGTCAGAGCTTCTGACTTATGAGGCCATAAATGGGGGCCTGGAGAAAACAGGAGCTGAATGGAAAGTGACAGCCTGGGAAGGTGGTGTGATGTTCATAGGTTCAGTGTCAGACCTTCTGCCTGCTGAAGCCGTAAATGGGGTCTGGGGAAAACAGGAGCCGAATGGAAAGTGACAGCCTGGGAAGGAGGTGTTTTGTCCATAGGTTCAGTGTCAGAGCTTCTGCCACTTGAGGCCGTAAATGGGGTCCTGGAGAAAAAAGGAGCCCAACGGAACATGACAGCCTGGGAACGGAACGAGGTGCGGTGTCCATACATTCAGTGTCATAGCTTCTGCCTGCTGAAGCCGTAAGTCTGAGGCTTGTGAAACCAGGTGTCAAATGAAAAATAACACCCTGGGAAGGAGGTGTGTTGTCCATAGGTTCCGTGTCAGACCTTTTGCCTGCTGAAGCCATAAATGGGGTTTGGGAAAACAGGAGCCAAATAGAAAATGACTGCCTGAGGTGGAGGTGTGGTGTTCATATGTTCAGTGTCCGAGTTGCTACCTGCTGTAGTACCCATGACGGCTGCAGCCCTAAATGGGGGTTGAGGAAAACAGGAACCGAATGGAAAATGACAGCCTGGGAAGGCGGTGTGTTGCCCATAGGTTCAGTGTCAATGCTTCTGCCTGCTGAAGCTGTAAATGGGGTGGTGGGGAAAACAGGAGCCTAATGGAAAATGACAGCCTGGGAAGGAATTGTGGTGTCCATAGATTCAGTATCAGAGCTGCTGCCTACTGAAGCCGTAAATGGGAGGCTGGGATAACAGGAGCCCAATGGAATGTGACAACCTGGGAAGGAGGTGTGTTGCCAATCGATTCACTAAGAGAGCTTCTGCCTGCTGAAGCTGTAAATGGGGGGCTGAGGAAAAGAGCAGTCGAATGGAAAAGGACAGCCTGCGAAAGAGGTGTGGTGTCCATAGATTCAGTATCAGAGCTTCTGCCTGCTGAATCCTTAAGTGTGGGGCTGGGGAAAATAGGCATCAAATTAAAAATGACACACTGGGAACGAGGTGTGTTGTCCACAGGTTCAGTGTCAGAGCTTCTGCCTGTTGAAGTGGAAAATGGGGGGATGGAATATTCAGGAGACGAATGGAAAATGACAGCCTGGGAAGGAGTTGTGCTGTCCACAGGTTCTGTGTCACTCTTCTGCCTCTTTATGATGTAAAAGGTGGGCTGGGGAAAATAGGAGCCCAATGGAAAATGACAGCCTGGGAAGGAGGTGTCGTGCCCATAGGTTCAGTGTCAGAGCTTCTGCCTGCTTAGGCCATAAGCGGGGTCCTGGAACAAACAGGAACCTACTGGAAAATGACAGCCTGGGAAGGAGTTGTTTTGTCCATATTTTCAGTGTCAGAGCTTCTGCATTCTGAAGCCGTAAATGGGGAGCTGGGGAAAACAGGAGCCGAATGGAAAATGACAGCCTGGGAAGGATGTGTGTTGTCCATAGGTTCAGTGTCACAGATTCTGCCTTCTTACGATGTAAATTGGTGGCTCGGAAATACAGGAGCCGAAAGGAAAATGACAGCCTGGGAAGGAGGTGTTTTGTTTATAGGTTTAGTGTCAGAGCTTCCGCCTGCTGAAGCTGTAAAGGGGGGGTTGGGGAAAACAGGAACCGAATGGAAAATGTCAGCCTGGGAACGAGGTGTGGTGTCCATAGATTCAGTGTCAGAGCTTCTGCCTGCTGAAGCCGTAAGTGTGAGGCTTGGGAAACCAGGTGTCACATGAAAAATAACACCCTAGGAAGGAGGTGTGTTGTCCATAGGTTCAGTGTCACAGTTGCTACGTGCTGTAGTACTCATGTCGGCTGAAGCCCTAAATTGGGGTTGAGACAAAGAGGAGCCGATTGGAAAATGACAGCCTGGGAAGGAGTTGTGTTGTCCACAGGTTCAGTGTCAGAGCTTCTGCCTGTTGTAGCCGAAAATGGGGGGAAGGGGAAACAGGAGCCGAATGGAAAATGACAGCCTGAGAAGGAGGTGTGTTGTCCATAGGTTCTGTGTCAGAGCTTCAACCTGTTGAAGTACCCATGATGGCTGAATCCGTAAAAGGAGGGCTGAGGAAAACAGGAGCAGAGTGGAAAATGACAGCCTGGTATGGAGTCGTGGTGTCCATAGGTTCAGTGGCACAGCCTCTGCCTGCTGAGGCCGTAAATCATGGTTTGGGAAAACAGGACCCGAATGGAAAATGACAGCCTGGAAATGAAGTGTGGTGTCCATAGTTACAGTGTCAGAGCTTCTGCCTCTTGAGGCCATAAATGGAGCCCTGGAAAAAACAACAGACCAAACGAAAATGACAGCCTGGGAAGGCGGTGTGATGTTCATAGGTTCAGTGTCCGAGCTTCTGCCTGCTGAAGCCGTAAATGGAGGGCTGGGAAAAACAGGAGCCGAATGGAAGATGACAGCCTGGGATGTAGGTGTTGTGTCCATAGGTACAGTGTCAGAGCTGCTACCTGCTGAAGTACCGATGATGGCTGAAACCCTAAATGGGGGGCTCAGGAAAACAGGAGCCGAATGGAAAATGACAACCTAGGGAAGAAGTGTGGTGTCCTTGGGTTCAGTGTCAGAGCTTCTGCCTGCTGAAGCTGTAAATGGGTGGCTGTGGAAAACAGGAGCCGAATGGCAAATGACAGCCCGGGTAGGAGGTGTGTTGTCTATAGGTTCATTGTCAGAGCTTCGGCCTGCTGAAGTCGTCAATTGGGGGTGCAGGAAAACAGGAGGCGAACGGAAATTGACAGCCTGGGAAGAAGGTTGGTTGTCCATAGGTTCAGTGTCAGAGCTTCTGACTTATGAGGCCATAAATGGGGGCCTGGAGAAAACAGGAGCTGAATGGAAAGCGACAGCCTGGGAAGGAGTTGTTTTGTCCCTAGGTTCAGTGTCAGAGCTTCTGCCTTCTGAAGCCGTAAATGGGGGTTGGGGAAAACAGAAGCCGAATGGAAAATGACAGCCTGGGAAGGAGGTGTGTTGTCCATAGGTTCAATGTCACAGATTCTGCCTTCTTAGGATGTAAATGGGGGGCTGGGAAATACAGGAGCCGAATGGAAAATGACAGGCTGGGAAGGATGTGTGTTGCCCATAGGTTCAGTGTCAGAGCTTCTGCGTGCAGAAGCCGAAAATGGGGGTCTGGGGAAAACAGGAGCCGAATGGAAAGTGACAACCTGGGAAGGAGTTGTTTTGTCTATAGGTTCAGTGTCAGGGATTCTTCCTGCTGAAGCCGTAGAGGGGGGCTGGGGAATACAGGAACCGAATGGAAAATGACAGCCTGGGTACGAGGTGTGGTGTCCATATATTCAGTGTCAGAGCTTCTGCCTGCTGAAGCCATAAGTGTGAGACTGGGGAAACCAGGTGTCAAATGAAAAATAACACCCTAGGAAGGAGGTGTGTTGTCCATAAGTTCAGTGTCACAGTTGCTACCTGCTGTAGTACCCATGTCGGCTGAAGCCCTAAATTGGGGTTGAGACAAAGAGGAGCCAATTGGAAAATGACAGCCTGGGAAGGAAGTGTGTTGTCCACAGGTTCAGTGTCAGAGCTTCTGCCTGTTGTAGCCGAAAATGGGGGGAAGAGGAAACAGGAGCCGAATGGAAAATGACAGCCTGAGAAGGAAGTGTGTTGTCCATAGGTTCAGTGTCAGAGCTTCAACCTGTTGAAGTACCCATGATGGCTGAATCCGTAAAAGGAGGGCTGAGGAAAACAGGAGCAGAATGGAAAATGACAGCCTGGTATGGAGTCGTGGTGTCCATAGGTTCAGTGGCACAGCCTCTGTCTGCTGAGGCCGTAAATCATGGTTTGGGAAAACAGGACCCGAATGGAAAATGACAGCCTGGAAATGAAGTGTGGTGTCCATAGTTACAGTGTCAGAGCTTCTGCCTCTTGAGGCCATAAATGGAGCCCTGGGAAAAACAACAGACCAAACAAAAATGACAGCCTGGGAAGGCGGTGTGATGTTCATAGGTTCAGTGTCCGAGCTTCTGCCTGCTGAAGCCGTAAATGGAGGGCTGGGAGAAACAGGAGCCGAATGGAAGATGACAGCCTGGGATGTAGGTGTTGTGTCCATAGGTACAGTGTCAGAGCTGCTACCTGCTGAAGTACCGATGATGGCTGAAACCCTAAATGGGGGGCTCAGGAAAACAGGAGCCGAATGGAAAATGACAACCTAGGGAAGATGTGTGGTGTCCTTGGGCTCAGGGTCAGAGCTTCTGCCTGCTGAAGCTGTAAATGGGTGGCTGTGGAAAACAGGAGCCGAATGGCAAATGACAGCCCGGGTAGGAGGTGTGTTGTCTATAGGTTCATTGTCAGAGCTTCTGCCTTCTGAAGCCATAAATGGGGGGCTGGGGAAAACAGAAGCCGAATGGAAAATGACAGCCTGGGAAGGAGGTGTGTTGTCCATAGGTTCAATGTCACAGATTCTGCCTTCTTAGGATGTAAATGGGGGGCTGGGAAATACAGGAGCCGAATGGAAAATGACAGGCTGGGAAGGATGTGTGTTGCCCATAGGTTCAGTGTCAGAGCTTCTGCGTGCTGAAGCCGAAAATGGGGGTCTGGGGAAAACAGGAGCCGAATGGAAAGTGACAACCTGGGAAGGAGTTGTTTTGTCTATAGGTTCAGTGTCAGGGATTCTTCCTGCTGAAGCCGTAGAGGGGGGCTGGGGAATACAGGAACCGAATGGAAAATGACAGCCTGGGTACGAGGTGTGGTGTCCATATATTCAGTGTCAGAGCTTCTGCCTGCTGAAGCCGTAAGTGTGAGACTGGGGAAACCAGGTGTCAAATGAAAAATAACACCCTAGGAAGGAGGTGTGTTGTCCGTAGGTTCAGTGTCACAGTTCAGTTCAGTTGTCACACACAGTACGAGGTGTGGTGTCCATATATTCAGTGTCAGAGCTTCTGCCTGCTGAAGCCGTAAGTGTGAGACTGGGGAAACCAGGTGTCAAATGAAAAATAACACCCTAGGAAGGAGGTGTGTTGTCCGTAGGTTCAGTGTCACAGTTGCTACCTGCTGTAGTACCCATGACGGCTGAAGGCCTAAATGGGGGTTGAGGCAAACAGAAGCCAAATGGAAAATGACAGCCTGGGAAGGAGGTGTGGTGTCCAAAGTTTCAGTGTCAGAGCTTCTACCTGTTGAAGCCAACAATGGGGGGATGGGGAATGAAGCCAACAATGGGGGGATGGGGAAAACAGGACCCGAATGGAAAATGACAGCCTGAGAAGGTGGTGTGTTGTCCATAGGTTCAGTGTCAGAGCTTCAACCTGTTGAAGTACCCATGACGGCTGAATCTGTAAAAGGGGGGCTGAGGAAAACAGGAGCAGAATGGAAAATGACAGCCTGGGAATGAAGTGTGTTGTCCATAGTTTCAGTGTCAGAGCTTCTGTCTCTTGAGGCCATACAAGGGGGCCTGGAAAAAACAACAGCCGAATGGCAAGTGACAGCCTGGGAAGGTGGTGTGATGTTCATAGGTTCAGTGTCAGACCTTCTGCCTGCTGAAGCCGTAAATGGGGTCTGGGGAAAACAGGAGCCGAATGGAAAGTGACAGCCTGGGAAGGAGGTGTTTTGTCCATAGGTTCAGTGTCAGAGCTTCTGCCACTTGAGGCCGTAAATGGGGGCCTGGAGAAAACAGGAGCCCAACGGAAAATGACAGCCTGGGAACGGAACGAGGTGTGGTGTCCATAGATTCAGTGTCATAGCTTCTGCCTGCTGAAGCCGTAAGTCTGAGGCTTGTGAAACCAGGTGTCAAATGACAAATAACACCCTGGGAAGGAGGTGTGTTGTCCATAGGTTCCGTGTCAGACCTTTTGCCTGCTTAAGCCATAAATGGGGGTTGGGAAAACAGGAGCCAAATAGAAAATGAGTGCCTGAGATGGAGGTGTGGTGTTCATATGTTCAGTGTCCGAGTTGCTACCTGCTGTAGTACCCATGACGGCTGTAGCCCTAAATGGGGGTTGAGGAAAACAGGAACCGAATGGAAAATGACAGCCTGGGAAGGAAGTGTGGTGTCCATAGATTCAGTATCAGAGCTGCTGCCTACTGAAGCCGTAAATGGGGGGCTGGGATAACAGGAGCCCAATGGAAAGTGACAACCTGGGAAGGAGGTGTGTTGTCAATCGATTCACTAAGAGAGCTTCTGCCTGCTGAAGCTGTAAATGGGGGGGCTGAGGAAAACAGCAGTCGAATGGAAAAGGACAGCCTGCGAAAGAGGTGTGGTGTCCATAGATTCAGTATCAGAGCTTCTGCCTGCTGAATCCTTAAGTGTGGGGCTGGGGAAAATAGGCGTCAAATTAAAAATGACACACTGGGAACGAGGTGTGTTGTCCACAGGTTCAGTGTCAGAGCTTCTGCCTGTTGAAGTGGAAAATGGGGGGATGGAAAATTCAGGAGACGAATGGAAAATGACAGCCTGGGAAGGAGTTGTGCTGTCCACAGGTTCTGTGTCACTCTTCTGCCTCTTTATGATGTAAAAGGTGGGCTGGGGAAAATAGGAGCTCAATGGAAAATGACAGCGTGGGAAGGAGGTGTCGTGCCCATAGGTTCAGTGTCAGAGCTTCTGCCTGCTTAGGCCATAAGCGGGGTCCTGGAACAAACAGGAACCTACTGGAAAATGACAGCCTGGGAAGGAGTTGTTTTGTCCATATTTTCAGTGTCAGAGCTTCTGCATTCTGAAGCCGTAAATGGGGAGCTGGGGAAAACAGGAGCCGAATGGAAAATGACAGCCTGGGAAGGAGTGGTGTTGTCCACAGGTTCAGTGTCAGAGCTTCTGCCTGTTGTAGCCGAAAATGGGGGGAAGGGGAAACAGGAGCCGAATGGAAAATGACAGCCTGAGAAGGAGGTGTGTTGTCCATAGGTTCCGTGTCAGACCTTTTGCCTGCTGAAGCCATAAATGGGGGTTGGGGAAACAGGAGCCAAATATAAAATGACTGCCTGAAATGGAGGTGTGGTGTTCATATGTTCAGTGTCCGAGTTGCTACCTGCTGTAGTACCCATGACGGCTGCAGCCCTAAATGGGGGTTGAGAAAAACAGGATCCGAATGGAAAATGACAGCCTGGGAAGGCGGTGTGTTGCCCATAGGTTCAGTGTCAATGCTTCCGCCTGCTGAAGCTGTAAATGGGGTGGTGGGGAAAACAGGAGCCTAATGGAAAATGACAGCCTGGGAAAGATGTGTGTTGTCCATAGGTTCAGTGTCACAGATTCTGCCTTCTTACGATGTAAATTGGTGGCTCGGAAATACAGGAGCCGAAAGGAAAATGACAGCCTGGGAAGGAGGTGTTTTGTTTATAGGTTTAGTGTCAGAGCTTCCGCCTGCTGAAGCTGTAAAGGGGGGGTTGGGGAAAACAGGAGCCTAATGGAAAATGACAGCCTGGGAAGGAAGTGTGGTGTCCATAGATTCAGTATCAGAGCTGCTGCCTACTGAAGCCGTAAATGGGGGGCTGGGATAACAGGAACCCAATGGAAAGTGACAACCTGGGAAGGAGGTGTGTTGTCAATCGATTCACTAAGAGAGCTTCTGCCTGCTGAATCCTTAAGTGTGGGGCTGGGGAAAATAGGCATCAAATTAAAAATGACACACTGGGAACGAGGTGTGTTGTCCACAGGTTCAGTGTCAGAGCTTCTGCCTGTTGAAGTGGAAAATGGGGGGATGGAAAATTCAGGAGACGAATGGAAAATGACAGCCTGGGAAGGAGTTGTGCTGTCCACAGGTTCTGTGTCACTCTTCTGCCTCTTTATGATGTAAAAGGTGGGCTGGGGAAAAGAGGAGCCGAATGGAAAATGACAGCCTGGGAAGGAGGTGTCGTGCCCATAGGTTCAGTGTCAGAGCTTCTGCCTGCTTAGGCCATAAACGGGGTCCTGGAACAAACAGGAACCTACTGGAAAATGACAGCCTGGGAAGGAGTTGTTTTGTCCATATTTTCAGTGTCAGAGCTTCTGCATTCTGAAGCCGTAAATGGGGAGCTGGGGAAAACAGGAGCCGAATGGAAAATGACAGCCTGGGAAGGATGTGTGTTGTCCATAGGTTCAGTGTCACAGATTCTGCCTTCTTACGATGTAAGTTGGTGGCTCGGAAATACAGGAGCCGAAAGGAAAATGACAGCCTGGGAAGGAGGTGTTTTGTTTATAGGTTTAGTGTCAGAGCTTCCGCCTGCTGAAGCTGTAAAGGGGGGTTGGGGAAAACAGGAACCGAATGGAAAATGTCAGCCTGGGAACGAGGTGTGGTGTCCATAGATTCAGTGTCAGAGCTTCTGCCTGCTGAAGACGTAAGTGTGAGGCTTGGGAAACCAGGTGTCACATGAAAAATAACACCCTAGGAAGGAGGTGTGTTGTCCATAGGTTCAGTGTCACAGTTGCTACGTGCTGTAGTACCCATGTCGGCTGAAGCCCTAAATTGGGGTTGAGACAAAGAGGAGCCGATTGGAAAATGACAGCCTGGGAAGGAGTTGTGTTGTCCACAGGTTCAGTGTCAGAGCTTCTGCCTGTTGTAGCCGAAAATGGGGGGAAGGGGAAACAGGAGCCGAATGGAAAATGACAGCCTGAGAAGGAGGTGTGTTGTCCATAGGTTCAGTGTCAGAGCTTCAACCTGTTGAAGTACCCATGACGGCTGAATCCGTAAAAGGAGGGCTGAGGAAAACAGGAGCAGAGTGGAAAATGACAGCCTGGTATGGAGTCGTGGTGTCCATAGGTTCAGTGGCACAGCCTCTGCCTGCTGAGGCCGTAAATCATGGTTTGGGAAAACAGGACCCGAATGGAAAATGACAGCCTGGAAATGAAGTGTGGTGTCCATAGTTACAGTGTCAGAGCTTCTGCCTCTTGAGGCCATAAATGGAGCCCTGGAAAAAACAACAGACCAAACGAAAATGACAGCCTGGGAAGGCGGTGTGATGTTCATAGGTTCAGGGTCCGAGCTTCTGCCTGCTGAAGCCGTAAATGGAGGGCTGGGAAAAACAGGAGCCGAATGGAAGATGACAGCCTGGGATGTAGGTGTTGTGTCCATAGGTACAGTGTCAGAGCTGCTACCTGCTGAAGTACCGATGATGGCTGAAACCCTAAATGTGGGGCTCAGGTAAACAGGAGCCAAGTGGAAAATGACAACCTAGGGAAGAAGTGTGGTGTCCTTGGGTTCAGTGTCAGAGCTTCTGCCTGCTGAAGCTGTAAATGGGTGGCTGTGGAAAACAGGAGCCGAATGGCAAATGACAGCCCGGGTAGGAGGTGTGTTGTCTATAGGTTCATTGTCAGAGCTTCGGCCTGCTGAAGTCGTCAATTGGGGGTGCAGGAAAACAGGAGGCGAACGGAAATTGACAGCCTGGGAAGAAGGTTGGTTGTCCATAGGTTCAGTGTCAGAGCTTCTGACTTATGAGGCCATAAATGGGGGCCTGGAGAAAACAGGAGCCGAATGGAAAGTGACAGCCTGGGAAGGAGTTGTTTTGTCCCTGGGTTCAGTGTCAGAGCTTCTGCCTTCTGAAGCCGTAAATGGGGGGCTGGGGAAAACAGAAGCCGAATGGAAAATGACAGCCTGGGAAGGAGGTGTGTTGTCCATAGGTTCAATGTCACAGATTCTGCCTTCTTAGGATGTAAATGGGGGGCTGGGAAATACAGGAGCCGAATGGAAAATGACAGGCTGGGAAGGATGTGTGTTGCCCATAGGTTCAGTGTCAGAGCTTCTGCGTGCTGAAGCCGAAAATGGGGGTCTGGGGAAAACAGGAGCCGAATGGAAAGTGACAACCTGGGAAGGAGTTGTTTTGTCTATAGGTTCAGTGTCAGGGATTCTTCCTGCTGAAGCCGTAGAGGGGGGCTGGGGAATACAGGAACCGAATGGAAAATGACAGCCTGGGTACGAGGTGTGGTGTCCATATATTCAGTGTCAGAGCTTCTGCCTGCTGAAGCCGTAAGTGTGAGACTGGGGAAACCAGGTGTCAAATGAAAAATAACACCCTAGGAAGGAGGTGTGTTGTCCATAAGTTCAGTGTCACAGTTGCTACCTGCTGTAGTACCCATGACGGCTGAAGGCCTAAATGGGGGTTGAGGCAAACAGAAGCCGAATGGAAAATGACAGCCTGGGAAGGAGGTGTGGTGTCCAAAGTTTCAGTGTCAGAGCTTCTACCTGTTGAAGCCAACAATGGGGGGATGGGGAATGAAGCCAACAATGGGGGGATGGGGAAAACAGGACCCGAATGGAAAATGACAGCCTGAGAAGGCGGTGTGTTGTCCATAGGTTCAGTGTCAGAGCTTCAACCTGTTGAAGTACCCATGACGGCTGAATCTGTAAAAGGGGGGCTGAGGAAAACAGGAGCAGAATGGAAAATGACAGCCTGGGAATGAAGTGTGTTGTCCATAGTTTCAGTGTCAGAGCTTCTGTGTCTTGAGGCCATACAAGGGGGCCTGGAAAAAACAACAGCCGAATGGCAAATGACAGCCTGGGAAGGTGGTGTGATGTTCATAGGTTCAGTGTCAGACCTTCTGCCTGCTGAAGCCGTAAATGGGGTCTGGGGAAAACAGGAGCCGAATGGAAAGTGACAGCCTGGGAAGGAGGTGTTTTGTCCATAGGTTCAGTGTCAGAGCTTCTGCCACTTGAGGCCGTAAATGGGGGCCTGGAGAAAACAGGAGCCCAACGGAAAATGACAGCCTGGGAACGGAACGAGGTGTGGTGTCCATAGATTCAGTGTCATAGCTTCTGCCTGCTGAAGCCGTAAGTCTGAGGCTTGTGAAACCAGGTGTCAAATGAAAAATAACACCCTGGGAAGGAGGTGTGTTGTCCATAGGTTCCGTGTCAGACCTTTTGCCTGCTGAAGCCATAAATGGGGGTTGGGGAAACAGGAGCCAAATAGAAAATGAGTGCCTGAGATGGAGGTGTGGTGTTCATATGTTCAGTGTCCGAGTTGCTACCTGCTGTAGTACCCATGACGGCTGTAGCCCTAAATGGGGGTTGAGGAAAACAGGAACCGAATGGAAAATGACAGCCTGGGAAGGAAGTGTGGTGTCCATAGATTCAGTATCAGAGCTGCTGCCTACTGAAGCCGTAAATGGGGGGCTGGGATAACAGGAGCCCAATGGAAAGTGACAACCTGGGAAGGAGGTGTGTTGTCAATCGATTCACTAAGAGAGCTTCTGCCTGCTGAAGCTGTAAATGGGGGGGCTGAGGAAAACAGCAGTCGAATGGAAAAGGACAGCCTGCGAAAGAGGTGTGGTGTCCATAGATTCAGTATCAGAGCTTCTGCCTGCTGAATCCTTAAGTGTGGGGCTGGGGAAAATAGGCGTCAAATTAAAAATGACACACTGGGAACGAGGTGTGTTGTCCACAGGTTCAGTGTCAGAGTTTCTGCCTGTTGAAGTGGAAAATGGGGGGATGGAAAATTCAGGAGACGAATGGAAAATGACAGCCTGGGAAAGAGTTGTGCTGTCCACAGGTTCTGTGTCACACTTCTGCCTCTTTATGATGTAAAAGGTGGGCTGGGGAAAATAGGAGCCCAATGGAAAATGACAGCGTGGGAAGGAGGTGTCGTGCCCATAGGTTCAGTGTCAGAGCTTCTGCCTGCTTAGGCCATAAGCGGGGTCCTGGAACAAACAGGAACCTACTGGAAAATGACAGCCTGGGAAGGAGTTGTTTTGTCCATATTTTCAGTGTCAGAGCTTCTCCATTCTGAAGCCGTAAATGGGGAGCTGGGGAAAACAGGAGCCGAATGGAAAATGACAGCCTGGGAAGGAAGTGTGTTGTCCATAGGTTCAGTGTCAGAGCTTCAACCTGTTGAAGTACCCATGATGGCTGAATCCGTAAAAGGAGGGCTGAGGAAAACAGGAGCAGAATGGAAAATGACAGCCTGGTATGGAGTCGTGGTGTCCATAGGTTCAGTGGCACAGCCTCTGTCTGCTGAGGCCGTAAATCATGGTTTGGGAAAACAGGACCCGAATGGAAAATGACAGCCTGGAAATGAAGTGTGGTGTCCATAGTTACATTGTCAGAGCTTCTGCCTCTTGAGGCCATAAATGGAGCCCTGGGAAAAACAACAGACCAAACGAAAATGACAGCCTGGGAAGGCGGTGTGATGTTCATAGGTTCAGTGTCCGAGCTTCTGCCTGCTGAAGCCGTAAATGGAGGGCTGGGAAAAACAGGAGCCGAATGGAAGATGACAGCCTGGGATGTAGGTGTTGTGTCCATAGGTACAGTGTCAGAGCTGCTACCTGCTGAAGTACCGATGATGGCTGAAACCCTAAATGGGGGGCTCAGGAAAACAGGAGCCGAATGGAAAATGACAACCTAGGGAAGAAGTTTGGTGTCCTTGGGCTCAGGGTCAGAGCTTCTGCCTGCTGAAGCTGTAAATGGGTGGCTGTGGAAAACAGGAGCCGAATCGCAAATGACAGCCCGGGTAGGAGGTGTGTTGTCTATAGGTTCATTGTCAGAGCTTCGGCCTGCTGAAGTCGTAAATTGGGGGTGCAGGAAAACAGGAGGCGAACGGAAATTGACAGCCTGGGAAGAAGGTTGGTTGTCCATAGGTTCAGTGTCAGAGCTTCTGACTTATGAGGCCATAAATGGGGGCCTGGAGAAAACAGGAGCTGAATGGAAAGTGACAGCCTGGGAAGGTGGTGTGATGTTCATAGGTTCAGTGTCAGACCTTCTGCCTGCTGAAGCCGTAAATGGGGTCTGGGGAAAACAGGAGCCGAATGGAAAGTGACAGCCTGGGAAGGAGGTGTTTTGTCCATAGGTTCAGTGTCAGAGCTTCTGCCACTTGAGGCCGTAAATGGGGTCCTGGAGAAAAAAGGAGCCCAACGGAACATGACAGCCTGGGAACGGAACGAGGTGCGGTGTCCATACATTCAGTGTCATAGCTTCTGCCTGCTGAAGCCGTAAGTCTGAGGCTTGTGAAACCAGGTGTCAAATGAAAAATAACACCCTGGGAAGGAGGTGTGTTGTCCATAGGTTCCGTGTCAGACCTTTTGCCTGCTGAAGCCATAAATGGGGTTTGGGAAAACAGGAGCCAAATAGAAAATGACTGCCTGAGGTGGAGGTGTGGTGTTCATATGTTCAGTGTCCGAGTTGCTACCTGCTGTAGTACCCATGACGGCTGCAGCCCTAAATGGGGGTTGAGGAAAACAGGAACCGAATGGAAAATGACAGCCTGGGAAGGCGGTGTGTTGCCCATAGGTTCAGTGTCAATGCTTCTGCCTGCTGAAGCTGTAAATGGGGTGGTGGGGAAAACAGGAGCCTAATGGAAAATGACAGCCTGGGAAGGAATTGTGGTGTCCATAGATTCAGTATCAGAGCTGCTGCCTACTGAAGCCGTAAATGGGAGGCTGGGATAACAGGAGCCCAATGGAATGTGACAACCTGGGAAGGAGGTGTGTTGCCAATCGATTCACTAAGAGAGCTTCTGCCTGCTGAAGCTGTAAATGGGGGGCTGAGGAAAAGAGCAGTCGAATGGAAAAGGACAGCCTGCGAAAGAGGTGTGGTGTCCATAGATTCAGTATCAGAGCTTCTGCCTGCTGAATCCTTAAGTGTGGGGCTGGGGAAAATAGGCATCAAATTAAAAATGACACACTGGGAACGAGGTGTGTTGTCCACAGGTTCAGTGTCAGAGCTTCTGCCTGTTGAAGTGGAAAATGGGGGGATGGAATATTCAGGAGACGAATGGAAAATGACAGCCTGGGAAGGAGTTGTGCTGTCCACAGGTTCTGTGTCACTCTTCTGCCTCTTTATGATGTAAAAGGTGGGCTGGGGAAAATAGGAGCCCAATGGAAAATGACAGCCTGGGAAGGAGGTGTCGTGCCCATAGGTTCAGTGTCAGAGCTTCTGCCTGCTTAGGCCATAAGCGGGGTCCTGGAACAAACAGGAACCTACTGGAAAATGACAGCCTGGGAAGGAGTTGTTTTGTCCATATTTTCAGTGTCAGAGCTTCTGCATTCTGAAGCCGTAAATGGGGAGCTGGGGAAAACAGGAGCCGAATGGAAAATGACAGCCTGGGAAGGATGTGTGTTGTCCATAGGTTCAGTGTCACAGATTCTGCCTTCTTACGATGTAAATTGGTGGCTCGGAAATACAGGAGCCGAAAGGAAAATGACAGCCTGGGAAGGAGGTGTTTTGTTTATAGGTTTAGTGTCAGAGCTTCCGCCTGCTGAAGCTGTAAAGGGGGGGTTGGGGAAAACAGGAACCGAATGGAAAATGTCAGCCTGGGAACGAGGTGTGGTGTCCATAGATTCAGTGTCAGAGCTTCTGCCTGCTGAAGCCGTAAGTGTGAGGCTTGGGAAACCAGGTGTCACATGAAAAATAACACCCTAGGAAGGAGGTGTGTTGTCCATAGGTTCAGTGTCACAGTTGCTACGTGCTGTAGTACTCATGTCGGCTGAAGCCCTAAATTGGGGTTGAGACAAAGAGGAGCCGATTGGAAAATGACAGCCTGGGAAGGAGTTGTGTTGTCCACAGGTTCAGTGTCAGAGCTTCTGCCTGTTGTAGCCGAAAATGGGGGGAAGGGGAAACAGGAGCCGAATGGAAAATGACAGCCTGAGAAGGAGGTGTGTTGTCCATAGGTTCAGTGTCAGAGCTTCAACCTGTTGAAGTACCCATGATGGCTGAATCCGTAAAAGGAGGGCTGAGGAAAACAGGAGCAGAGTGGAAAATGACAGCCTGGTATGGAGTCGTGGTGTCCATAGGTTCAGTGGCACAGCCTCTGCCTGCTGAGGCCGTAAATCATGGTTTGGGAAAACAGGACCCGAATGGAAAATGACAGCCTGGAAATGAAGTGTGGTGTCCATAGTTACAGTGTCAGAGCTTCTGCCTCTTGAGGCCATAAATGGAGCCCTGGAAAAAACAACAGACCAAACGAAAATGACAGCCTGGGAAGGCGGTGTGATGTTCATAGGTTCAGTGTCCGAGCTTCTGCCTGCTGAAGCCGTAAATGGAGGGCTGGGAAAAACAGGAGCCGAATGGAAGATGACAGCCTGGGATGTAGGTGTTGTGTCCATAGGTACAGTGTCAGAGCTGCTACCTGCTGAAGTACCGATGATGGCTGAAACCCTAAATGGGGGGCTCAGGAAAACAGGAGCCGAATGGAAAATGACAGCCCGGGTAGGAGGTGTGTTGTCTATAGGTTCATTGTCAGAGCTTCGGCCTGCTGAAGTCGTCAATTGGGGGTGCAGGAAAACAGGAGGCGAACGGAAATTGACAGCCTGGGAAGAAGGTTGGTTGTCCATAGGTTCAGTGTCAGAGCTTCTGACTTATGAGGCCATAAATGGGGGCCTGGAGAAAACAGGAGCTGAATGGAAAGCGACAGCCTGGGAAGGAGTTGTTTTGTCCCTAGGTTCAGTGTCAGAGCTTCTGCCTTCTGAAGCCGTAAATGGGGGTTGGGGAAAACAGAAGCCGAATGGAAAATGACAGCCTGGGAAGGAGGTGTGTTGTCCATAGGTTCAATGTCACAGATTCTGCCTTCTTAGGATGTAAATGGGGGGCTGGGAAATACAGGAGCCGAATGGAAAATGACAGGCTGGGAAGGATGTGTGTTGCCCATAGGTTCAGTGTCAGAGCTTCTGCGTGCAGAAGCCGAAAATGGGGGTCTGGGGAAAACAGGAGCCGAATGGAAAGTGACAACCTGGGAAGGAGTTGTTTTGTCTATAGGTTCAGTGTCAGGGATTCTTCCTGCTGAAGCCGTAGAGGGGGGCTGGGGAATACAGGAACCGAATGGAAAATGACAGCCTGGGTACGAGGTGTGGTGTCCATATATTCAGTGTCAGAGCTTCTGCCTGCTGAAGCCATAAGTGTGAGACTGGGGAAACCAGGTGTCAAATGAAAAATAACACCCTAGGAAGGAGGTGTGTTGTCCATAAGTTCAGTGTCACAGTTGCTACCTGCTGTAGTACCCATGTCGGCTGAAGCCCTAAATTGGGGTTGAGACAAAGAGGAGCCAATTGGAAAATGACAGCCTGGGAAGGAAGTGTGTTGTCCACAGGTTCAGTGTCAGAGCTTCTGCCTGTTGTAGCCGAAAATGGGGGGAAGAGGAAACAGGAGCCGAATGGAAAATGACAGCCTGAGAAGGAAGTGTGTTGTCCATAGGTTCAGTGTCAGAGCTTCAACCTGTTGAAGTACCCATGATGGCTGAATCCGTAAAAGGAGGGCTGAGGAAAACAGGAGCAGAATGGAAAATGACAGCCTGGTATGGAGTCGTGGTGTCCATAGGTTCAGTGGCACAGCCTCTGTCTGCTGAGGCCGTAAATCATGGTTTGGGAAAACAGGACCCGAATGGAAAATGACAGCCTGGAAATGAAGTGTGGTGTCCATAGTTACAGTGTCAGAGCTTCTGCCTCTTGAGGCCATAAATGGAGCCCTGGGAAAAACAACAGACCAAACGAAAATGACAGCCTGGGAAGGCGGTGTGATGTTCATAGGTTCAGTGTCCGAGCTTCTGCCTGCTGAAGCCGTAAATGGAGGGCTGGGAGAAACAGGAGCCGAATGGAAGATGACAGCCTGGGATGTAGGTGTTGTGTCCATAGGTACAGTGTCAGAGCTGCTACCTGCTGAAGTACCGATGATGGCTGAAACCCTAAATGGGGGGCTCAGGAAAACAGGAGCCGAATGGAAAATGACAACCTAGGGAAGATGTGTGGTGTCCTTGGGCTCAGGGTCAGAGCTTCTGCCTGCTGAAGCTGTAAATGGGTGGCTGTGGAAAACAGGAGCCGAATGGCAAATGACAGCCCGGGTAGGAGGTGTGTTGTCTATAGGTTCATTGTCAGAGCTTCTGCCTTCTGAAGCCATAAATGGGGGGCTGGGGAAAACAGAAGCCGAATGGAAAATGACAGCCTGGGAAGGAGGTGTGTTGTCCATAGGTTCAATGTCACAGATTCTGCCTTCTTAGGATGTAAATGGGGGGCTGGGAAATACAGGAGCCGAATGGAAAATGACAGGCTGGGAAGGATGTGTGTTGCCCATAGGTTCAGTGTCAGAGCTTCTGCGTGCTGAAGCCGAAAATGGGGGTCTGGGGAAAACAGGAGCCGAATGGAAAGTGACAACCTGGGAAGGAGTTGTTTTGTCTATAGGTTCAGTGTCAGGGATTCTTCCTGCTGAAGCCGTAGAGGGGGGCTGGGGAATACAGGAACCGAATGGAAAATGACAGCCTGGGTACGAGGTGTGGTGTCCATATATTCAGTGTCAGAGCTTCTGCCTGCTGAAGCCGTAAGTGTGAGACTGGGGAAACCAGGTGTCAAATGAAAAATAACACCCTAGGAAGGAGGTGTGTTGTCCGTAGGTTCAGTGTCACAGTTCAGTTCAGTTGTCACACACAGTACGAGGTGTGGTGTCCATATATTCAGTGTCAGAGCTTCTGCCTGCTGAAGCCGTAAGTGTGAGACTGGGGAAACCAGGTGTCAAATGAAAAATAACACCCTAGGAAGGAGGTGTGTTGTCCGTAGGTTCAGTGTCACAGTTGCTACCTGCTGTAGTACCCATGACGGCTGAAGGCCTAAATGGGGGTTGAGGCAAACAGAAGCCAAATGGAAAATGACAGCCTGGGAAGGAGGTGTGGTGTCCAAAGTTTCAGTGTCAGAGCTTCTACCTGTTGAAGCCAACAATGGGGGGATGGGGAATGAAGCCAACAATGGGGGGATGGGGAAAACAGGACCCGAATGGAAAATGACAGCCTGAGAAGGTGGTGTGTTGTCCATAGGTTCAGTGTCAGAGCTTCAACCTGTTGAAGTACCCATGACGGCTGAATCTGTAAAAGGGGGGCTGAGGAAAACAGGAGCAGAATGGAAAATGACAGCCTGGGAATGAAGTGTGTTGTCCATAGTTTCAGTGTCAGAGCTTCTGTCTCTTGAGGCCATACAAGGGGGCCTGGAAAAAACAACAGCCGAATGGCAAGTGACAGCCTGGGAAGGTGGTGTGATGTTCATAGGTTCAGTGTCAGACCTTCTGCCTGCTGAAGCCGTAAATGGGGTCTGGGGAAAACAGGAGCCGAATGGAAAGTGACAGCCTGGGAAGGAGGTGTTTTGTCCATAGGTTCAGTGTCAGAGCTTCTGCCACTTGAGGCCGTAAATGGGGGCCTGGAGAAAACAGGAGCCCAACGGAAAATGACAGCCTGGGAACGGAACGAGGTGTGGTGTCCATAGATTCAGTGTCATAGCTTCTGCCTGCTGAAGCCGTAAGTCTGA
This sequence comes from Delphinapterus leucas, assembly GCF_059928025.1. Lineage (NCBI taxonomy): Eukaryota > Metazoa > Chordata > Mammalia > Artiodactyla > Monodontidae > Delphinapterus > Delphinapterus leucas. Next base: position 38,144,588 of record NC_143129.1, read on the forward strand.
GGCTTGTGAAACCAGGTGTCAAATGACAATTAACACCCTGGGAAGGAGGTGTGTTGTCCATAGGTTCCGTGTCAGACCTTTTGCCTGCTTAAGCCATAAATGGGGGTTGGGAAAACAGGAGCCAAATAGAAAATGAGTGCCTGAGATGGAGGTGTGGTGTTCATATGTTCAGTGTCCGAGTTGCTACCTGCTGTAGTACCCATGACGGCTGTAGCCCTAAATGGGGGTTGAGGAAAACAGGAACCGAATGGAAAATGACAGCCTGGGAAGGAAGTGTGGTGTCCATAGATTCAGTATCAGAGCTGCTGCCTACTGAAGCCGTAAATGGGGGGCTGGGATAACAGGAGCCCAATGGAAAGTGACAACCTGGGAAGGAGGTGTGTTGTCAATCGATTCACTAAGAGAGCTTCTGCCTGCTGAAGCTGTAAATGGGGGGGCTGAGGAAAACAGCAGTCGAATGGAAAAGGACAGCCTGCGAAAGAGGTGTGGTGTCCATAGATTCAGTATCAGAGCTTCTGCCTGCTGAATCCTTAAGTGTGGGGCTGGGGAAAATAGGCGTCAAATTAAAAATGACACACTGGGAACGAGGTGTGTTGTCCACAGGTTCAGTGTCAGAGCTTCTGCCTGTTGAAGTGGAAAATGGGGGGATGGAAAATTCAGGAGACGAATGGAAAATGACAGCCTGGGAAGGAGTTGTGCTGTCCACAGGTTCTGTGTCACTCTTCTGCCTCTTTATGATGTAAAAGGTGGGCTGGGGAAAATAGGAGCTCAATGGAAAATGACAGCGTGGGAAGGAGGTGTCGTGCCCATAGGTTCAGTGTCAGAGCTTCTGCCTGCTTAGGCCATAAGCGGGGTCCTGGAACAAACAGGAACCTACTGGAAAATGACAGCCTGGGAAGGAGTTGTTTTGTCCATATTTTCAGTGTCAGAGCTTCTGCATTCTGAAGCCGTAAATGGGGAGCTGGGGAAAACAGGAGCCGAATGGAAAATGACAGCCTGGGAAGGAGTGGTGTTGTCCACAGGTTCAGTGTCAGAGCTTCTGCCTGTTGTAGCCGAAAATGGGGGGAAGGGGAAACAGGAGCCGAATGGAAAATGACAGCCTGAGAAGGAGGTGTGTTGTCCATAGGTTCCGTGTCAGACCTTTTGCCTGCTGAAGCCATAAATGGGGGTTGGGGAAACAGGAGCCAAATAGAAAATGACTGCCTGAAATGGAGGTGTGGTGTTCATATGTTCAGTGTCCGAGTTGCTACCTGCTGTAGTACCCATGACGGCTGCAGCCCTAAATGGGGGTTGAGAAAAACAGGAACCGAATGGAAAATGACAGCCTGGGAAGGCGGTGTGTTGCCCATAGGTTCAGTGTCAATGTTTCCGCCTGCTGAAGCTGTAAATGGGGTGGTGGGGAAAACAGGAGCCTAATGGAAAATGACAGCCTGGGAAAGATGTGTGTTGTCCATAGGTTCAGTGTCACAGATTCTGCCTTCTTACGATGTAAATTGGTGGCTCGGAAATACAGGAGCCGAAAGGAAAATGACAGCCTGGGAAGGAGGTGTTTTGTTTATAGGTTTAGTGTCAGAGCTTCCGCCTGCTGAAGCTGTAAAGGGGGGGTTGGGGAAAACAGGAGCCTAATGGAAAATGACAGCCTGGGAAGGAAGTGTGGTGTCCATAGATTCAGTATCAGAGCTGCTGCCTACTGAAGCCGTAAATGGGGGGCTGGGATAACAGGAACCCAATGGAAAGTGACAACATGGGAAGGAGGTGTGTTGTCAATCGATTCACTAAGAGAGCTTCTGCCTGCTGAAGCTCTAAATGGGGGGCTGAGGAAAAGAGCATTCGAATGGAAAAGGACAGCCTGCGAAAGAGGTGTGGTGTCCATAGATTCAGTATCAGAGCTTCTGCCTGCTGAATCCTTAAGTGTGGGGCTGGGGAAAATAGGCATCAAATTAAAAATGACACACTGGGAACGAGGTGTGTTGTCCACAGGTTCAGTGTCAGAGCTTCTGCCTGTTGAAGTGGAAAATGGGGGGATGGAAAATTCAGGAGACGAATGGAAAATGACAGCCTGGGAAGGAGTTGTGCTGTCCACAGGTTCTGTGTCACTCTTCTGCCTCTTTATGATGTAAAAGGTGGGCTGGGGAAAAGAGGAGCCGAATGGAAAATGACAGCCTGGGAAGGAGGTGTCGTGCCCATAGGTTCAGTGTCAGAGCTTCTGCCTGCTTAGGCCATAAACGGGGTCCTGGAACAAACAGGAACCTACTGGAAAATGACAGCCTGGGAAGGAGTTGTTTTGTCCATATTTTCAGTGTCAGAGCTTCTGCATTCTGAAGCCGTAAATGGGGAGCTGGGGAAAACAGGAGCCGAATGGAAAATGACAGCCTGGGAAGGATGTGTGTTGTCCATAGGTTCAGTGTCACAGATTCTGCCTTCTTACGATGTAAGTTGGTGGCTCGGAAATACAGGAGCCGAAAGGAAAATGACAGCCTGGGAAGGAGGTGTTTTGTTTATAGGTTTAGTGTCAGAGCTTCCGCCTGCTGAAGCTGTAAAGGGGGATTGGGGAAAACAGGAACCGAATGGAAAATGTCAGCCTGGGAACGAGGTGTGGTGTCCATAGATTCAGTGTCAGAGCTTCTGCCTGCTGAAGACGTAAGTGTGAGGCTTGGGAAACCAGGTGTCACATGAAAAATAACACCCTAGGAAGGAGGTGTGTTGTCCATAGGTTCAGTGTCACAGTTGCTACGTGCTGTAGTACCCATGTCGGCTGAAGCCCTAAATTGGGGTTGAGACAAAGAGGAGCCGATTGGAAAATGACAGCCTGGGAAGGAGTTGTGTTGTCCACAGGTTCAGTGTCAGAGCTTCTGCCTGTTGTAGCCGAAAATGGGGGGAAGGGGAAACAGGAGCCGAATGGAAAATGACAGCCTGAGAAGGAGGTGTGTTGTCCATAGGTTCAGTGTCAGAGCTTCAACCTGTTGAAGTACCCATGACGGCTGAATCCGTAAAAGGAGGGCTGAGGAAAACAGGAGCAGAGTGGAAAATGACAGCCTGGTATGGAGTCGTGGTGTCCATAGGTTCAGTGGCACAGCCTCTGCCTGCTGAGGCCGTAAATCATGGTTTGGGAAAACAGGACCCGAATGGAAAATGACAGCCTGGAAATGAAGTGTGGTGTCCATAGTTACAGTGTCAGAGCTTCTGCCTCTTGAGGCCATAAATGGAGCCCTGGAAAAAACAACAGACCAAACGAAAATGACAGCCTGGGAAGGCGGTGTGATGTTCATAGGTTCAGGGTCCGAGCTTCTGCCTGCTGAAGCCGTAAATGGAGGGCTGGGAAAAACAGGAGCCGAATGGAAGATGACAGCCTGGGATGTAGGTGTTGTGTCCATAGGTACAGTGTCAGAGCTGCTACCTGCTGAAGTACCGATGATGGCTGAAACCCTAAATGTGGGGCTCAGGTAAACAGGAGCCAAGTGGAAAATGACAACCTAGGGAAGAAGTGTGGTGTCCTTGGGTTCAGTGTCAGAGCTTCTGCCTGCTGAAGCTGTAAATGGGTGGCTGTGGAAAACAGGAGCCGAATGGCAAATGACAGCCCGGGTAGGAGGTGTGTTGTCTATAGGTTCATTGTCAGAGCTTCGGCCTGCTGAAGTCGTCAATTGGGGGTGCAGGAAAACAGGAGGCGAACGGAAATTGACAGCCTGGGAAGAAGGTTGGTTGTCCATAGGTTCAGTGTCAGAGCTTCTGACTTATGAGGCCATAAATGGGGGCCTGGAGAAAACAGGAGCCGAATGGAAAGTGACAGCCTGGGAAGGAGTTGTTTTGTCCCTAGGTTCAGTGTCAGAGCTTCTGCCTTCTGAAGCCGTAAATGGGGGGCTGGGGAAAACAGAAGCCGAATGGAAAATGACAGCCTGGGAAGGAGGTGTGTTGTCCATAGGTTCAATGTCACAGATTCTGCCTTCTTAGGATGTAAATGGGGGGCTGGGAAATACAGGAGCCGAATGGAAAATGACAGGCTGGGAAGGATGTGTGTTGCCCATAGGTTCAGTGTCAGAGCTTCTGCGTGCTGAAGCCAAAAATGGGGGTCTGGGGAAAACAGGAGCCGAATGGAAAGTGACAACCTGGGAAGGAGTTGTTTTGTCTATAGGTTCAGTGTCAGGGATTCTTCCTGCTGAAGCCGTAGAGGGGGGCTGGGGAATACAGGAACCGAATGGAAAATGACAGCCTGGGTACGAGGTGTGGTGTCCATATATTCAGTGTCAGAGCTTCTGCCTGCTGAAGCCGTAAGTGTGAGACTGGGGAAACCAGGTGTCAAATGAAAAATAACACCCTAGGAAGGAGGTGTGTTGTCCATAAGTTCAGTGTCACAGTTGCTACCTGCTGTAGTACCCATGACGGCTGAAGGCCTAAATGGGGGTTGAGGCAAACAGAAGCCGAATGGAAAATGACAGCCTGGGAAGGAGGTGTGGTGTCCAAAGTTTCAGTGTCAGAGCTTCTACCTGTTGAAGCCAACAATGGGGGGATGGGGAATGAAGCCAACAATGGGGGGATGGGGAAAACAGGACCCGAATGGAAAATGACAGCCTGAGAAGGCGGTGTGTTGTCCATAGGTTCAGTGTCAGAGCTTCAACCTGTTGAAGTACCCATGACGGCTGAATCTGTAAAAGGGGGGCTGAGGAAAACAGGAGCAGAATGGAAAATGACAGCCTGGGAATGAAGTGTGTTGTCCATAGTTTCAGTGTCAGAGCTTCTGTGTCTTGAGGCCATACAAGGGGGCCTGGAAAAAACAACAGCCGAATGGCAAATGACAGCCTGGGAAGGTGGTGTGATGTTCATAGGTTCAGTGTCAGACCTTCTGCCTGCTGAAGCCGTAAATGGGGTCTGGGGAAAACAGGAGCCGAATGGAAAGTGACAGCCTGGGAAGGAGGTGTTTTGTCCATAGGTTCAGTGTCAGAGCTTCTGCCACTTGAGGCCGTAAATGGGGGCCTGGAGAAAACAGGAGCCCAACGGAAAATGACAGCCTGGGAACGGAACGAGGTGTGGTGTCCATAGATTCAGTGTCATAGCTTCTGCCTGCTGAAGCCATAAGTCTGAGGCTTGTGAAACCAGGTGTCAAATGACAAATAACACCCTGGGAAGGAGGTGTGTTGTCCATAGGTTCCGTGTCAGACCTTTTGCCTGCTGAAGCCATAAATGGGGGTTGGGAAAACAGGAGCCAAATAGAAAATGAGTGCCTGAGATGGAGGTGTGGTGTTCATATGTTCAGTGTCCGAGTTGCTACCTGCTGTAGTACCCATGACGGCTGCAGCCCTAAATGGGGGTTGAGGAAAACAGGAACCGAATGGAAAATGACAGCCTGGGAAGGCGGTGTGTTGCCCATAGGTTCAGTGTCAATGCTTCCGCCTGCTGAAGCTGTGAATGGGGTGGTGGGGAAAACAGGAGCCTAATGGAAAATGACAGCCTGGGAAGGAAGTGTGGTGTCCATAGGTTCAGTGTCACAGATTCTGCCTTCTTACGATATAAATTGGTGGCTCGGAAATACAGGAGCCGAAAGGAAAATGACAGCCTGGGAAGGAGGTGTTTTGTTTATAGGTTTAGTGTCAGAGCTTCCGCCTGCTGAAGCTTTAAAGGGGGGTTGGGGAAAACAGGAACCGAATGGAAAATGTCAGCCTGGGAACGAGGTGTGGTCTCCATAGATTCAGTGTCAGAGCCTCTGCCTGCTGAAGCCGTAAGTGTGAGGCTTGGGAAACCAGGTGTCACATGAAAAATAACACCCTAGGGAGGAGGTGTGTTGTCCATAGGTTCAGTGTCACAGTTGCTACGTGCTGTAGTACCCATGTCGGCTGAAGCCCTAAATTGGGGTTGAGACAAAGAGGAGCCGATTGGAAAATGACAGCCTGGGAAGGAGTTGTGTTGTCCACAGGTTCAGTGTCAGAGCTTCTGCCTGTTGTAGCCGAAAATGGGGGGAAGGGGAAACAGGAGCCGAATGGAAAATGACAGCCTGAGAAGGAGGTGTGTTGTCCATAGGTTCAGTGTCAGAGCTTCAACCTGTTGAAGTACCCATGACGGCTGAATCCGTAAAAGGAGGGCTGAGGAAAACAGGAGCAGAGTGGAAAATGACAGCCTGGTAAGGAGTCGTGGTGTGCATAGGTTCAGTGGCACAGCCTCTGCCTGCTGAGGCCGTAAATCATGGTTTGGGAAAACAGGACCCGAATGGAAAATGACAGCCTGGAAATGAAGTGTGGTGTCCATAGTTACAGTGTCAGAGCTTCTGCCTCTTGAGGCCATAAATGGAGCCCTGGAAAAAACAACAGACCAAACGAAAATGACAGCCTGGGAAGGCGGTGTGATGTTCATAGGTTCAGGGTCCGAGCTTCTGCCTGCTGAAGCCGTAAATGGAGGGCTGGGAAAAACAGGAGCCGAATGGAAGATGACAGCCTGGGATGTAGGTGTTGTGTCCATAGGTACAGTGTCAGAGCTGCTACCTGCTGAAGTACCGATGATGGCTGAAACCCTAAATGGGGGGCTCAGGAAAACAGGAGCCGAATGGAAAATGACAACCTAGGGAAGAAGTGTGGTGTCCTTGGGTTCAGTGTCAGGGTTTCTGCCTGCTGAAGCTGTAAATGGGTGGCTGTGGAAAACAGGAGCCGAATGGCAAATGACAGCCCGGGTAGGAGGTGTGTTGTCTATAGGTTCATTGTCAGAGCTTCGGCCTGCTGAAGTCGTCAATTGGGGGTGCAGGAAAACAGGAGGTGAACGGAAATTGACAGCGTGGGAAGAAGGTTGGTTGTCCATAGGTTCAGTGTCAGAGCTTCTGACTTATGAGGCCATAAATGGGGGCCTGGAGAAAACAGGAGCCGAATGGAAAGTGACAGCCTGGGAAGGAGTTGTTTTGTCCCTAGGTTCAGTGTCAGAGCTTCTGCCTTCTGAAGCCGTAAATGGGGGGCTGGGGAAAACAGAAGCCGAATGGAAAATGACAGCCTGGGAAGGAGGTGTGTTGTCCATAGGTTCAATGTCACAGATTCTGCCTTCTTAGGATGTAAATGGGGGGCTGGGAAATACAGGAGCCGAATGGAAAATGACAGGCTGGGAAGGATGTGTGTTGCCCATAGGTTCAGTGTCAGAGCTTCTGCGTGCTGAAGCCGAAAATGGGGGTCTGGGGAAAACAGGAGCCGAATGGAAAGTGACAACCTGGGAAGGAGTTGTTTTGTCTATAGGTTCAGTGTCAGGGATTCTTCCTGCTGAAGCCGTAGAGGGGGGCTGGGGAATACAGGAACCGAATGGAAAATGACAGCCTGGGTACGAGGTGTGGTGTCCATATATTCAGTGTCAGAGCTTCTGCCTGCTGAAGCCGTAAGTGTGAGACTGGGGAAACCAGGTGTCAAATGAAAAATAACACCCTAGGGAGGAGGTGTGTTGTCCATAGGTTCAGTGTCACAGTTGCTACGTGCTGTAGTACCCATGTCGGCTGAAGCCCTAAATTGGGGTTGAGACAAAGAGGAGCCGATTGGAAAATGACAGCCTGGGAAGGAGTTGTGTTGTCCACAGGTTCAGTGTCAGAGCTTCTGACTGTTGTAGCCGAAAATGGGGGGAAGGGGAAACAGGAGCCGAATGGAAAATGACAGCCTGAGAAGGAGGTTTGTTGTCCATAGGTTCAGTGTCAGAGCTTCAACCTGTTGAAGTACCCATGACGGCTGAATCCGTAAAAGGAGGGCTGAGGAAAACAGGAGCAGAATGGAAAATGACGGCCTGGTATGGAGTCGTGGTGTCCATAGGTTCAGTGGCACAGCCTCTGCCTGCTGAGGCCGTAAATCATGGTTTGCGAAAACAGGACCCGAATGGAAAATGACAGCCTGAGAAGGCGGTGTGTTGTCCATAGGTTCAGTGTCAGAGCTTCTGCCTGCTGAAGCCGTCAATGGGGTCTGGGGAAAACAGGACCCGAATGGAAAGTGACAGCCTGGGAAGGAGGTGTTTTGTCCATAGGTTTAGTGTCAGAGCTTCAACATGTTGAAGTACCCATGATGGCAGAACCCTTAAAAGGGGGGCTGAAGAAAACAGGAGCAGAATGGAAAATGACAGCCTGAGAAGGAGGTGTTGTGTCCATAGGTTCAGCGTCAGAAATTCTGCCTGCTGAAGCCGTAAATGGGTGGCTGGGGAAAACAGGAGCCAAATGGAAAATGACAGCCTGGGAAGGAGGTGTGTTGTCCATAGTTTCAGTGTCAGAGCTTCTGCCTCTTGAGGCCATAAACGGGGGCCTGGAGAAAACAGGAGCCCAACGGAAAATGACAGCCTGGGAACGGAACGAGGTGTGGTGTCCATAGATTCAGTGTCCTAGCTTCTGCCTGCTGAAGCCGTAAGTCTGAGGCTTGTGAAACCAGGTGTCAAATGAAAAATAACACCCTGGGAAGGAGGTGTGTTGTCCGTAGGTTCAGTGTCAGACCTTTTGCCTGCTGCAGCCGTAAATGGGGGGCTGGGGAATACAGAAACCTAGTGGAAAATGACACCTTGGGAAAGAGGTGTGGTGTCCATTAGTTCAGTGTCAGAGCTTCTGCCTGCTAAATCCTTAAGTGTGGGTCTGGGGAAAACAGGCATCAAATTAAAAATGATACCCTGGGAAGGAGGTGTTATGTCCACAGGTTCAGTGTCAGAGCTTCCGCCTGTTAAAGACGACAATGAGTGGATGGGGAAAACAGGAGCCGAATGGAAAATGACAGCGTGGGAAGGAGGTGTGTTGTCCATAGGTTCAGTGTCAGAGCTTCAACCTGTTGACGTACCCATGACGGCTGAAGCCCAAAATGGGGTGCTCAGGAAAACAGGAGCCAAATTGAAAATGACAGCCTGGGAAGAAGTTGTTTCATCCATAGGTTCAGCGTCAGAGCTTCTCTCTGCTGACGACGTAAATTGGGGTCTGGGGAAAACAGGAGTGGAATTGATACTGACAGCCTGGGAAGGAGGTGTGTTGTCCATAGGAACATTGTTAGAGATTCTGCCTTCCGAAGGCGTAAATGGGGGGCTGGGGCAAACAGGAGCCAAGTGGAAAGTGAAAGCCTGGGAAAGCGGTGTTTTTTGTATAGGTTCAGTGTCAGAGCTTCTTCCTGCTGAAGCCGTAAAGTGGGGCTGGGGAAAACTGGAAGCCAATGGAAAATGACAGCCTGCGAACGAGTTTTGGTGTCCTTAGATTCAGTGTCAGAGCTTCTGTCTGCTGAAGCCATAAGTGTGAGGCTTGGCAAACCAGGTTTAAAATTTAAAAAAAGCACCCTGGGAAGGAGATGTGTTGTCCATAGTTTCAGTGTTAGAGCTTCTGCGTGCTGAAGCCGTAAATGGAGTGGTGGGGAAAACAGGAGCCCAACGAAAAATGACAGCCTGGGAAGGAGGTGTGGTGTCCATAGGTTCAGTGTCAGAGCTTTTGACACTTGAGGCCATAAAAGGCGGCCTGGATAAAACAGGAGCCGAATGAAAAATAACAGCCTGGGAAGGAGCTGTGTTGTCTGTAGGTTCAGTGTCAGAGCTTCTACCTGCTGAAGCCCTTAATGGGGGGCTGGGAAACAGGAGCCAAATAGAAAGTGACAGCCTGAGAAGGAGGTGTGGTGTTCATATGTTCAGTGTCAGAATTGCTACCTGCTGACGTACCCATGACGGCTGAAGCCCTAAATGGTGGTTGAGGAAAACAGGAGCCGAATGGAAAATGATAGCCTGGGAAGGCAGTGTGTTGTCCATAGGTTCTGTGTCAGAGCCTCTGCCTGCTGAAGCCGTAAATTGGGGGCTGGGGAGTACAGGAGCCGAGTGGAAAATGACACCTTGAGAAGGAGGTGTTTTGTCCATAGGTTCAGTGTCAGAGCTTCAACCTGTTGACGTACCCATGACGGCTGAAGCCCTAAATGGGGTGCTCAGGAAAACAGGAGCCGAATGGAAAATGACAGCCTGGGAAGGAGTTGTTTTGTGCATAGGTTCAGTGTCAGAGCTTCTGCCTGCTGAAGCCGTAAATGGGGTGGTGGGTAAAACAGGAGCCGAACAGAAAATGACAGCCTGGGAAGGAGGTGTGTTGTCCATAGGTTCAGTGTCAGAGCTTCAACCTGTTGAAGTACCCATGACGGCTGTATCCGTAAAAAGGGGGCTGAGGAAACCAGGAGCAGAATGGAAAATGACAGCCTGGGAAGGAGGTGTGGTGTCCATAGATTCAGTGTCATAGCTTCTGCCTGCTGAAGCCGTAAGTCTGAGGCTTGTGAAACCAGGTGTCAAATGACAATTAACACCCTGGGAAGGAGGTGTGTTGTCCATAGGTTCCGTGTCAGACCTTTTGCCTGCTTAAGCCATAAATGGGGGTTGGGAAAACAGGAGCCAAATAGAAAATGAGTGCCTGAGATGGAGGTGTGGTGTTCATATGTTCAGTGTCCGAGTTGCTACCTGCTGTAGTACCCATGACGGCTGTAGCCCTAAATGGGGGTTGAGGAAAACAGGAACCGAATGGAAAATGACAGCCTGGGAAGGAGGTGTGTTGTCCATAGGTTCAATGTCACAGATTCTGCCTTCTTAGGATGTAAATGGGGGGCTGGGAAATACAGGAGCCGAATGGAAAATGACAGGCTGGGAAGGATGTGTGTTGCCCATAGGTTCAGTGTCAGAGCTTCTGCGTGCTGAAGCCGAAAATGGGGGTCTGGGGAAAACAGGAGCCGAATGGAAAGTGACAACCTGGGAAGGAGTTGTTTTGTCTATAGGTTCAGTGTCAGGGATTCTTCCTGCTGAAGCCGTAGAGGGGGGCTGGGGAATACAGGAACCGAATGGAAAATGACAGCCTGGGTACGAGGTGTGGTGTCCATATATTCAGTGTCAGAGCTTCTGCCTGCTGAAGCCGTAAGTGTGAGACTGGGGAAACCAGGTGTCAAATGAAAAATAACACCCTAGGGAGGAGGTGTGTTGTCCATAGGTTCAGTGTCACAGTTGCTACGTGCTGTAGTACCCATGTCGGCTGAAGCCCTAAATTGGGGTTGAGACAAAGAGGAGCCGATTGGAAAATGACAGCCTGGGAAGGAGTTGTGTTGTCCACAGGTTCAGTGTCAGAGCTTCTGACTGTTGTAGCCGAAAATGGGGGGAAGGGGAAACAGGAGCCGAATGGAAAATGACAGCCTGAGAAGGAGGTTTGTTGTCCATAGGTTCAGTGTCAGAGCTTCAACCTGTTGAAGTACCCATGACGGCTGAATCCGTAAAAGGAGGGCTGAGGAAAACAGGAGCAGAATGGAAAATGACGGCCTGGTATGGAGTCGTGGTGTCCATAGGTTCAGTGGCACAGCCTCTGCCTGCTGAGGCCGTAAATCATGGTTTGCGAAAACAGGACCCGAATGGAAAATGACAGCCTGAGAAGGCGGTGTGTTGTCCATAGGTTCAGTGTCAGAGCTTCTGCCTGCTGAAGCCGTCAATGGGGTCTGGGGAAAACAGGACCCGAATGGAAAGTGACAGCCTGGGAAGGAGGTGTTTTGTCCATAGGTTTAGTGTCAGAGCTTCAACATGTTGAAGTACCCATGATGGCAGAACCCTTAAAAGGGGGGCTGAAGAAAACAGGAGCAGAATGGAAAATGACAGCCTGAGAAGGAGGTGTTGTGTCCATAGGTTCAGCGTCAGAAATTCTGCCTGCTGAAGCCGTAAATGGGTGGCTGGGGAAAACAGGAGCCAAATGGAAAATGACAGCCTGGGAAGGAGGTGTGTTGTCCATAGTTTCAGTGTCAGAGCTTCTGCCTCTTGAGGCCATAAACGGGGGCCTGGAGAAAACAGGAGCCCAACGGAAAATGACAGCCTGGGAACGGAACGAGGTGTGGTGTCCATAGATTCAGTGTCCTAGCTTCTGCCTGCTGAAGCCGTAAGTCTGAGGCTTGTGAAACCAGGTGTCAAATGAAAAATAACACCCTGGGAAGGAGGTGTGTTGTCCGTAGGTTCAGTGTCAGACCTTTTGCCTGCTGCAGCCGTAAATGGGGGGCTGGGGAATACAGAAACCTAGTGGAAAATGACACCTTGGGAAAGAGGTGTGGTGTCCATTAGTTCAGTGTCAGAGCTTCTGCCTGCTAAATCCTTAAGTGTGGGTCTGGGGAAAACAGGCATCAAATTAAAAATGATACCCTGGGAAGGAGGTGTTATGTCCACAGGTTCAGTGTCAGAGCTTCCGCCTGTTAAAGACGACAATGAGTGGATGGGGAAAACAGGAGCCGAATGGAAAATGACAGCGTGGGAAGGAGGTGTGTTGTCCATAGGTTCAGTGTCAGAGCTTCAACCTGTTGACGTACCCATGACGGCTGAAGCCCAAAATGGGGTGCTCAGGAAAACAGGAGCCAAATTGAAAATGACAGCCTGGGAAGAAGTTGTTTCATCCATAGGTTCAGCGTCAGAGCTTCTCTCTGCTGACGACGTAAATTGGGGTCTGGGGAAAACAGGAGTGGAATTGATACTGACAGCCTGGGAAGGAGGTGTGTTGTCCATAGGAACATTGTTAGAGATTCTGCCTTCCGAAGGCGTAAATGGGGGGCTGGGGCAAACAGGAGCCAAGTGGAAAGTGAAAGCCTGGGAAAGCGGTGTTTTTTGTATAGGTTCAGTGTCAGAGCTTCTTCCTGCTGAAGCCGTAAAGTGGGGCTGGGGAAAACTGGAAGCCAATGGAAAATGACAGCCTGCGAACGAGTTTTGGTGTCCTTAGATTCAGTGTCAGAGCTTCTGTCTGCTGAAGCCATAAGTGTGAGGCTTGGCAAACCAGGTTTAAAATTTAAAAAAAGCACCCTGGGAAGGAGATGTGTTGTCCATAGTTTCAGTGTTAGAGCTTCTGCGTGCTGAAGCCGTAAATGGAGTGGTGGGGAAAACAGGAGCCCAACGAAAAATGACAGCCTGGGAAGGAGGTGTGGTGTCCATAGGTTCAGTGTCAGAGCTTTTGACACTTGAGGCCATAAAAGGCGGCCTGGATAAAACAGGAGCCGAATGAAAAATAACAGCCTGGGAAGGAGCTGTGTTGTCTGTAGGTTCAGTGTCAGAGCTTCTACCTGCTGAAGCCCTTAATGGGGGGCTGGGAAACAGGAGCCAAATAGAAAGTGACAGCCTGAGAAGGAGGTGTGGTGTTCATATGTTCAGTGTCAGAATTGCTACCTGCTGACGTACCCATGACGGCTGAAGCCCTAAATGGTGGTTGAGGAAAACAGGAGCCGAATGGAAAATGATAGCCTGGGAAGGCAGTGTGTTGTCCATAGGTTCTGTGTCAGAGCCTCTGCCTGCTGAAGCCGTAAATTGGGGGCTGGGGAGTACAGGAGCCGAGTGGAAAATGACACCTTGAGAAGGAGGTGTTTTGTCCATAGGTTCAGTGTCAGAGCTTCAACCTGTTGACGTACCCATGACGGCTGAAGCCCTAAATGGGGTGCTCAGGAAAACAGGAGCCGAATGGAAAATGACAGCCTGGGAAGGAGTTGTTTTGTGCATAGGTTCAGTGTCAGAGCTTCTGCCTGCTGAAGCCGTAAATGGGGTGGTGGGTAAAACAGGAGCCGAACAGAAAATGACAGCCTGGGAAGGAGGTGTGTTGTCCATAGGTTCAGTGTCAGAGCTTCAACCTGTTGAAGTACCCATGACGGCTGTATCCGTAAAAAGGGGGCTGAGGAAACCAGGAGCAGAATGGAAAATGACAGCCTGGGAAGGAGGTGTGGTGTCCATAGATTCAGTGTCATAGCTTCTGCCTGCTGAAGCCGTAAGTCTGAGGCTTGTGAAACCAGGTGTCAAATGACAATTAACACCCTGGGAAGGAGGTGTGTTGTCCATAGGTTCCGTGTCAGACCTTTTGCCTGCTTAAGCCATAAATGGGGGTTGGGAAAACAGGAGCCAAATAGAAAATGAGTGCCTGAGATGGAGGTGTGGTGTTCATATGTTCAGTGTCCGAGTTGCTACCTGCTGTAGTACCCATGACGGCTGTAGCCCTAAATGGGGGTTGAGGAAAACAGGAACCGAATGGAAAATGACAGCCTGGGAAGGAAGTGTGGTGTCCATAGATTCAGTATCAGAGCTGCTGCCTACTGAAGCCGTAAATGGGGGGCTGGGATAACAGGAGCCCAATGGAAAGTGACAACCTGGGAAGGAGGTGTGTTGTCAATCGATTCACTAAGAGAGCTTCTGCCTGCTGAAGCTGTAAATGGGGGGGCTGAGGAAAACAGCAGTCGAATGGAAAAGGACAGCCTGCGAAAGAGGTGTGGTGTCCATAGATTCAGTATCAGAGCTTCTGCCTGCTGAATCCTTAAGTGTGGGGCTGGGGAAAATAGGCGTCAAATTAAAAATGACACACTGGGAACGAGGTGTGTTGTCCACAGGTTCAGTGTCAGAGCTTCTGCCTGTTGAAGTGGAAAATGGGGGGATGGAAAATTCAGGAGACGAATGGAAAATGACAGCCTGGGAAGGAGTTGTGCTGTCCACAGGTTCTGTGTCACTCTTCTGCCTCTTTATGATGTAAAAGGTGGGCTGGGGAAAATAGGAGCTCAATGGAAAATGACAGCGTGGGAAGGAGGTGTCGTGCCCATAGGTTCAGTGTCAGAGCTTCTGCCTGCTTAGGCCATAAGCGGGGTCCTGGAACAAACAGGAACCTACTGGAAAATGACAGCCTGGGAAGGAGTTGTTTTGTCCATATTTTCAGTGTCAGAGCTTCTGCATTCTGAAGCCGTAAATGGGGAGCTGGGGAAAACAGGAGCCGAATGGAAAATGACAGCCTGGGAAGGAGTGGTGTTGTCCACAGGTTCAGTGTCAGAGCTTCTGCCTGTTGTAGCCGAAAATGGGGGGAAGGGGAAACAGGAGCCGAATGGAAAATGACAGCCTGAGAAGGAGGTGTGTTGTCCATAGGTTCCGTGTCAGACCTTTTGCCTGCTGAAGCCATAAATGGGGGTTGGGGAAACAGGAGCCAAATAGAAAATGACTGCCTGAAATGGAGGTGTGGTGTTCATATGTTCAGTGTCCGAGTTGCTACCTGCTGTAGTACCCATGACGGCTGCAGCCCTAAATGGGGGTTGAGAAAAACAGGAACCGAATGGAAAATGACAGCCTGGGAAGGCGGTGTGTTGCCCATAGGTTCAGTGTCAATGTTTCCGCCTGCTGAAGCTGTAAATGGGGTGGTGGGGAAAACAGGAGCCTAATGGAAAATGACAGCCTGGGAAAGATGTGTGTTGTCCATAGGTTCAGTGTCACAGATTCTGCCTTCTTACGATGTAAATTGGTGGCTCGGAAATACAGGAGCCGAAAGGAAAATGACAGCCTGGGACGGAGGTGTTTTGTTTATAGGTTTAGTGTCAGAGCTTCCGCCTGCTGAAGCTGTAAAGGGGGGGTTGGGGAAAACAGGAGCCTAATGGAAAATGACAGCCTGGGAAGGAAGTGTGGTGTCCATAGATTCAGTATCAGAGCTGCTGCCTACTGAAGCCGTAAATGGGGGGCTGGGATAACAGGAACCCAATGGAAAGTGACAACCTGGGAAGGAGGTGTGTTGTCAATCGATTCACTAAGAGAGCTTCTGCCTGCTGAAGCTCTAAATGGGGGGCTGAGGAAAAGAGCATTCGAATGGAAAAGGACAGCCTGCGAAAGAGGTGTGGTGTCCATAGATTCAGTATCAGAGCTTCTGCCTGCTGAATCCTTAAGTGTGGGGCTGGGGAAAATAGGCATCAAATTAAAAATGACACACTGGGAACGAGGTGTGTTGTCCACAGGTTCAGTGTCAGAGCTTCTGCCTGTTGAAGTGGAAAATGGGGGGATGGAAAATTCAGGAGACGAATGGAAAATGACAGCCTGGGAAGGAGTTGTGCTGTCCACAGGTTCTGTGTCACTCTTCTGCCTCTTTATGATGTAAAAGGTGGGCTGGGGAAAAGAGGAGCCGAATGGAAAATGACAGCCTGGGAAGGAGGTGTCGTGCCCATAGGTTCAGTGTCAGAGCTTCTGCCTGCTTAGGCCATAAACGGGGTCCTGGAACAAACAGGAACCTACTGGAAAATGACAGCCTGGGAAGGAGTTGTTTTGTCCATATTTTCAGTGTCAGAGCTTCTGCATTCTGAAGCCGTAAATGGGGAGCTGGGGAAAACAGGAGCCGAATGGAAAATGACAGCCTGGGAAGGATGTGTGTTGTCCATAGGTTCAGTGTCACAGATTCTGCCTTCTTACGATGTAAGTTGGTGGCTCGGAAATACAGGAGCCGAAAGGAAAATGACAGCCTGGGAAGGAGGTGTTTTGTTTATAGGTTTAGTGTCAGAGCTTCCGCCTGCTGAAGCTGTAAAGGGGGATTGGGGAAAACAGGAACCGAATGGAAAATGTCAGCCTGGGAACGAGGTGTGGTGTCCATAGATTCAGTGTCAGAGCTTCTGCCTGCTGAAGACGTAAGTGTGAGGCTTGGGAAACCAGGTGTCACATGAAAAATAACACCCTAGGAAGGAGGTGTGTTGTCCATAGGTTCAGTGTCACAGTTGCTACGTGCTGTAGTACCCATGTCGGCTGAAGCCCTAAATTGGGGTTGAGACAAAGAGGAGCCGATTGGAAAATGACAGCCTGGGAAGGAGTTGTGTTGTCCACAGGTTCAGTGTCAGAGCTTCTGCCTGTTGTAGCCGAAAATGGGGGGAAGGGGAAACAGGAGCCGAATGGAAAATGACAGCCTGAGAAGGAGGTGTGTTGTCCATAGGTTCAGTGTCAGAGCTTCAACCTGTTGAAGTACCCATGACGGCTGAATCCGTAAAAGGAGGGCTGAGGAAAACAGGAGCAGAGTGGAAAATGACAGCCTGGTATGGAGTCGTGGTGTCCATAGGTTCAGTGGCACAGCCTCTGCCTGCTGAGGCCGTAAATCATGGTTTGGGAAAACAGGACCCGAATGGAAAATGACAGCCTGGAAATGAAGTGTGGTGTCCATAGTTACAGTGTCAGAGCTTCTGCCTCTTGAGGCCATAAATGGAGCCCTGGAAAAAACAACAGACCAAACGAAAATGACAGCCTGGGAAGGCGGTGTGATGTTCATAGGTTCAGGGTCCGAGCTTCTGCCTGCTGAAGCCGTAAATGGAGGGCTGGGAAAAACAGGAGCCGAATGGAAGATGACAGCCTGGGATGTAGGTGTTGTGTCCATAGGTACAGTGTCAGAGCTGCTACCTGCTGAAGTACCGATGATGGCTGAAACCCTAAATGTGGGGCTCAGGTAAACAGGAGCCAAGTGGAAAATGACAACCTAGGGAAGAAGTGTGGTGTCCTTGGGTTCAGTGTCAGAGCTTCTGCCTGCTGAAGCTGTAAATGGGTGGCTGTGGAAAACAGGAGCCGAATGGCAAATGACAGCCCGGGTAGGAGGTGTGTTGTCTATAGGTTCATTGTCAGAGCTTCGGCCTGCTGAAGTCGTCAATTGGGGGTGCAGGAAAACAGGAGGCGAACGGAAATTGACAGCCTGGGAAGAAGGTTGGTTGTCCATAGGTTCAGTGTCAGAGCTTCTGACTTATGAGGCCATAAATGGGGGCCTGGAGAAAACAGGAGCCGAATGGAAAGTGACAGCCTGGGAAGGAGTTGTTTTGTCCCTAGGTTCAGTGTCAGAGCTTCTGCCTTCTGAAGCCGTAAATGGGGGGCTGGGGAAAACAGAAGCCGAATGGAAAATGACAGCCTGGGAAGGAGGTGTGTTGTCCATAGGTTCAATGTCACAGATTCTGCCTTCTTAGGATGTAAATGGGGGGCTGGGAAATACAGGAGCCGAATGGAAAATGACAGGCTGGGAAGGATGTGTGTTGCCCATAGGTTCAGTGTCAGAGCTTCTGCGTGCTGAAGCCAAAAATGGGGGTCTGGGGAAAACAGGAGCCGAATGGAAAGTGACAACCTGGGAAGGAGTTGTTTTGTCTATAGGTTCAGTGTCAGGGATTCTTCCTGCTGAAGCCGTAGAGGGGGGCTGGGGAATACAGGAACCGAATGGAAAATGACAGCCTGGGTACGAGGTGTGGTGTCCATATATTCAGTGTCAGAGCTTCTGCCTGCTGAAGCCGTAAGTGTGAGACTGGGGAAACCAGGTGTCAAATGAAAAATAACACCCTAGGAAGGAGGTGTGTTGTCCATAAGTTCAGTGTCACAGTTGCTACCTGCTGTAGTACCCATGACGGCTGAAGGCCTAAATGGGGGTTGAGGCAAACAGAAGCCGAATGGAAAATGACAGCCTGGGAAGGAGGTGTGGTGTCCAAAGTTTCAGTGTCAGAGCTTCTACCTGTTGAAGCCAACAATGGGGGGATGGGGAATGAAGCCAACAATGGGGGGATGGGGAAAACAGGACCCGAATGGAAAATGACAGCCTGAGAAGGCGGTGTGTTGTCCATAGGTTCAGTGTCAGAGCTTCAACCTGTTGAAGTACCCATGACGGCTGAATCTGTAAAAGGGGGGCTGAGGAAAACAGGAGCAGAATGGAAAATGACAGCCTGGGAATGAAGTGTGTTGTCCATAGTTTCAGTGTCAGAGCTTCTGTGTCTTGAGGCCATACAAGGGGGCCTGGAAAAAACAACAGCCGAATGGCAAATGACAGCCTGGGAAGGTGGTGTGATGTTCATAGGTTCAGTGTCAGACCTTCTGCCTGCTGAAGCCGTAAATGGGGTCTGGGGAAAACAGGAGCCGAATGGAAAGTGACAGCCTGGGAAGGAGGTGTTTTGTCCATAGGTTCAGTGTCAGAGCTTCTGCCACTTGAGGCCGTAAATGGGGGCCTGGAGAAAACAGGAGCCCAACGGAAAATGACAGCCTGGGAACGGAACGAGGTGTGGTGTCCATAGATTCAGTGTCATAGCTTCTGCCTGCTGAAGCCATAAGTCTGAGGCTTGTGAAACCAGGTGTCAAATGACAAATAACACCCTGGGAAGGAGGTGTGTTGTCCATAGGTTCCGTGTCAGACCTTTTGCCTGCTGAAGCCATAAATGGGGGTTGGGAAAACAGGAGCCAAATAGAAAATGAGTGCCTGAGATGGAGGTGTGGTGTTCATATGTTCAGTGTCCGAGTTGCTACCTGCTGTAGTACCCATGACGGCTGCAGCCCTAAATGGGGGTTGAGGAAAACAGGAACCGAATGGAAAATGACAGCCTGGGAAGGCGGTGTGTTGCCCATAGGTTCAGTGTCAATGCTTCCGCCTGCTGAAGCTGTGAATGGGGTGGTGGGGAAAACAGGAGCCTAATGGAAAATGACAGCCTGGGAAGGAAGTGTGGTGTCCATAGGTTCAGTGTCACAGATTCTGCCTTCTTACGATATAAATTGGTGGCTCGGAAATACAGGAGCCGAAAGGAAAATGACAGCCTGGGAAGGAGGTGTTTTGTTTATAGGTTTAGTGTCAGAGCTTCCGCCTGCTGAAGCTTTAAAGGGGGGTTGGGGAAAACAGGAACCGAATGGAAAATGTCAGCCTGGGAACGAGGTGTGGTCTCCATAGATTCAGTGTCAGAGCCTCTGCCTGCTGAAGCCGTAAGTGTGAGGCTTGGGAAACCAGGTGTCACATGAAAAATAACACCCTAGGGAGGAGGTGTGTTGTCCATAGGTTCAGTGTCACAGTTGCTACGTGCTGTAGTACCCATGTCGGCTGAAGCCCTAAATTGGGGTTGAGACAAAGAGGAGCCGATTGGAAAATGACAGCCTGGGAAGGAGTTGTGTTGTCCACAGGTTCAGTGTCAGAGCTTCTGCCTGTTGTAGCCGAAAATGGGGGGAAGGGGAAACAGGAGCCGAATGGAAAATGACAGCCTGAGAAGGAGGTGTGTTGTCCATAGGTTCAGTGTCAGAGCTTCAACCTGTTGAAGTACCCATGACGGCTGAATCCGTAAAAGGAGGGCTGAGGAAAACAGGAGCAGAGTGGAAAATGACAGCCTGGTAAGGAGTCGTGGTGTGCATAGGTTCAGTGGCACAGCCTCTGCCTGCTGAGGCCGTAAATCATGGTTTGGGAAAACAGGACCCGAATGGAAAATGACAGCCTGGAAATGAAGTGTGGTGTCCATAGTTACAGTGTCAGAGCTTCTGCCTCTTGAGGCCATAAATGGAGCCCTGGAAAAAACAACAGACCAAACGAAAATGACAGCCTGGGAAGGCGGTGTGATGTTCATAGGTTCAGGGTCCGAGCTTCTGCCTGCTGAAGCCGTAAATGGAGGGCTGGGAAAAACAGGAGCCGAATGGAAGATGACAGCCTGGGATGTAGGTGTTGTGTCCATAGGTACAGTGTCAGAGCTGCTACCTGCTGAAGTACCGATGATGGCTGAAACCCTAAATGGGGGGCTCAGGAAAACAGGAGCCGAATGGAAAATGACAACCTAGGGAAGAAGTGTGGTGTCCTTGGGTTCAGTGTCAGGGTTTCTGCCTGCTGAAGCTGTAAATGGGTGGCTGTGGAAAACAGGAGCCGAATGGCAAATGACAGCCCGGGTAGGAGGTGTGTTGTCTATAGGTTCATTGTCAGAGCTTCGGCCTGCTGAAGTCGTCAATTGGGGGTGCAGGAAAACAGGAGGTGAACGGAAATTGACAGCGTGGGAAGAAGGTTGGTTGTCCATAGGTTCAGTGTCAGAGCTTCTGACTTATGAGGCCATAAATGGGGGCCTGGAGAAAACAGGAGCCGAATGGAAAGTGACAGCCTGGGAAGGAGTTGTTTTGTCCCTAGGTTCAGTGTCAGAGCTTCTGCCTTCTGAAGCCGTAAATGGGGGGCTGGGGAAAACAGAAGCCGAATGGAAAATGACAGCCTGGGAAGGAGGTGTGTTGTCCATAGGTTCAATGTCACAGATTCTGCCTTCTTAGGATGTAAATGGGGGGCTGGGAAATACAGGAGCCGAATGGAAAATGACAGGCTGGGAAGGATGTGTGTTGCCCATAGGTTCAGTGTCAGAGCTTCTGCGTGCTGAAGCCGAAAATGGGGGTCTGGGGAAAACAGGAGCCGAATGGAAAGTGACAACCTGGGAAGGAGTTGTTTTGTCTATAGGTTCAGTGTCAGGGATTCTTCCTGCTGAAGCCGTAGAGGGGGGCTGGGGAATACAGGAACCGAATGGAAAATGACAGCCTGGGTACGAGGTGTGGTGTCCATATATTCAGTGTCAGAGCTTCTGCCTGCTGAAGCCGTAAGTGTGAGACTGGGGAAACCAGGTGTCAAATGAAAAATAACACCCTAGGGAGGAGGTGTGTTGTCCATAGGTTCAGTGTCACAGTTGCTACGTGCTGTAGTACCCATGTCGGCTGAAGCCCTAAATTGGGGTTGAGACAAAGAGGAGCCGATTGGAAAATGACAGCCTGGGAAGGAGTTGTGTTGTCCACAGGTTCAGTGTCAGAGCTTCTGACTGTTGTAGCCGAAAATGGGGGGAAGGGGAAACAGGAGCCGAATGGAAAATGACAGCCTGAGAAGGAGGTTTGTTGTCCATAGGTTCAGTGTCAGAGCTTCAACCTGTTGAAGTACCCATGACGGCTGAATCCGTAAAAGGAGGGCTGAGGAAAACAGGAGCAGAATGGAAAATGACGGCCTGGTATGGAGTCGTGGTGTCCATAGGTTCAGTGGCACAGCCTCTGCCTGCTGAGGCCGTAAATCATGGTTTGGGAAAACAGGACCCGAATGGAAAATGACAGCCTGAGAAGGCGGTGTGTTGTCCATAGGTTCAGTGTCAGAGCTTCTGCCTGCTGAAGCCGTCAATGGGGTCTGGGGAAAACAGGACCCGAATGGAAAGTGACAGCCTGGGAAGGAGGTGTTTTGTCCATAGGTTTAGTGTCAGAGCTTCAACATGTTGAAGTACCCATGATGGCAGAACCCTTAAAAGGGGGGCTGAAGAAAACAGGAGCAGAATGGAAAATGACAGCCTGAGAAGGAGGTGTTGTGTCCATAGGTTCAGCGTCAGAAATTCTGCCTGCTGAAGCCGTAAATGGGTGGCTGGGGAAAACAGGAGCCAAATGGAAAATGACAGCCTGGGAAGGAGGTGTGTTGTCCATAGTTTCAGTGTCAGAGCTTCTGCCTCTTGAGGCCATAAACGGGGGCCTGGAGAAAACAGGAGCCCAACGGAAAATGACAGCCTGGGAACGGAACGAGGTGTGGTGTCCATAGATTCAGTGTCCTAGCTTCTGCCTGCTGAAGCCGTAAGTCTGAGGCTTGTGAAACCAGGTGTCAAATGAAAAATAACACCCTGGGAAGGAGGTGTGTTGTCCGTAGGTTCAGTGTCAGACCTTTTGCCTGCTGCAGCCGTAAATGGGGGGCTGGGGAATACAGAAACCTAGTGGAAAATGACACCTTGGGAAAGAGGTGTGGTGTCCATTAGTTCAGTGTCAGAGCTTCTGCCTGCTAAATCCTTAAGTGTGGGTCTGGGGAAAACAGGCATCAAATTAAAAATGATACCCTGGGAAGGAGGTGTTATGTCCACAGGTTCAGTGTCAGAGCTTCCGCCTGTTAAAGACGACAATGAGTGGATGGGGAAAACAGGAGCCGAATGGAAAATGACAGCGTGGGAAGGAGGTGTGTTGTCCATAGGTTCAGTGTCAGAGCTTCAACCTGTTGACGTACCCATGACGGCTGAAGCCCAAAATGGGGTGCTCAGGAAAACAGGAGCCAAATTGAAAATGACAGCCTGGGAAGAAGTTGTTTCATCCATAGGTTCAGCGTCAGAGCTTCTCTCTGCTGACGACGTAAATTGGGGTCTGGGGAAAACAGGAGTGGAATTGATACTGACAGCCTGGGAAGGAGGTGTGTTGTCCATAGGAACATTGTTAGAGATTCTGCCTTCCGAAGGCGTAAATGGGGGGCTGGGGCAAACAGGAGCCAAGTGGAAAGTGAAAGCCTGGGAAAGCGGTGTTTTTTGTATAGGTTCAGTGTCAGAGCTTCTTCCTGCTGAAGCCGTAAAGTGGGGCTGGGGAAAACTGGAAGCCAATGGAAAATGACAGCCTGCGAACGAGTTTTGGTGTCCTTAGATTCAGTGTCAGAGCTTCTGTCTGCTGAAGCCATAAGTGTGAGGCTTGGCAAACCAGGTTTAAAATTTAAAAAAAGCACCCTGGGAAGGAGATGTGTTGTCCATAGTTTCAGTGTTAGAGCTTCTGCGTGCTGAAGCCGTAAATGGAGTGGTGGGGAAAACAGGAGCCCAACGAAAAATGACAGCCTGGGAAGGAGGTGTGGTGTCCATAGGTTCAGTGTCAGAGCTTTTGACACTTGAGGCCATAAAAGGCGGCCTGGATAAAACAGGAGCCGAATGAAAAATAACAGCCTGGGAAGGAGCTGTGTTGTCTGTAGGTTCAGTGTCAGAGCTTCTACCTGCTGAAGCCCTTAATGGGGGGCTGGGAAACAGGAGCCAAATAGAAAGTGACAGCCTGAGAAGGAGGTGTGGTGTTCATATGTTCAGTGTCAGAATTGCTACCTGCTGACGTACCCATGACGGCTGAAGCCCTAAATGGTGGTTGAGGAAAACAGGAGCCGAATGGAAAATGATAGCCTGGGAAGGCAGTGTGTTGTCCATAGGTTCTGTGTCAGAGCCTCTGCCTGCTGAAGCCGTAAATTGGGGGCTGGGGAGTACAGGAGCCGAGTGGAAAATGACACCTTGAGAAGGAGGTGTTTTGTCCATAGGTTCAGTGTCAGAGCTTCAACCTGTTGACGTACCCATGACGGCTGAAGCCCTAAATGGGGTGCTCAGGAAAACAGGAGCCGAATGGAAAATGACAGCCTGGGAAGGAGTTGTTTTGTGCATAGGTTCAGTGTCAGAGCTTCTGCCTGCTGAAGCCGTAAATGGGGTGGTGGGTAAAACAGGAGCCGAACAGAAAATGACAGCCTGGGAAGGAGGTGTGTTGTCCATAGGTTCAGTGTCAGAGCTTCAACCTGTTGAAGTACCCATGACGGCTGTATCCGTAAAAAGGGGGCTGAGGAAACCAGGAGCAGAATGGAAAATGACAGCCTGGGAAGGAGGTGTGGTGTCCATAGATTCAGTGTCAGAGCTTCTGCCTGCTGAGGCCGTTAATCGGGGTATGGGAAAACGGGACCTGAATGGAAAATGACAGCCTGGCAAGGCGGTGTGATGTTCATAGTTTCAGTGTCAGAGCTTCTGCCTGCTGAAGCCGTAAATTGGGGACTGGGGAAAAGGATCCGAATTGAAGATGACAGCCTGTTGATGGAGGTGTTGTGTCCATAGGTTCACTATCAGAGCTACCTGCTGAAGTACTGATGAGGGCTGAAGCCCTAAATGGGGGGCTCAGGAAAACAGGAGCCGAATGGAGAATCACAGCCTGGGAAGGAGGTGTGTTGCCCATAGGTTCAGCGTCAGAGCTTCTCCCTGCTTACGACGTAAATGGCGGGCTGGGGAAAACAGGAACCCAATGGAAAGTGACAGCCTCGGAAGGAGGTGTTTTGTCTATAGGTTCATTGTCAGAGCTTCTGCCTGCTGAAGCCTTAAAGGGGGGCTGGGAAAAATAGGAGCCGAATTGAAAATGACATCCTTGGAAGGAGGTTTGTTGTCCATAGGTTCAGTGTCTGATCATCTGCCTGCTGAAGCCGTAAATGTGGGGCTGAGGAAAACATGAGCCGTATGGAAAATGACAGCCTGTGAAGGAGGTGTGTTGTCCATAGTTTCATTGTCAGAGCTTCTTCCTGCTGAAGCCGTAAATCAGGGGCTGGGGAAAACAGGAGCCCAATGGAAAGTGACAACTTTGTAAGTAGGTATCTTGTCCATAGGTTCAGTGTCAGAGCTTCTGCCTGCTGAAGCCATAAATTGGGGTTCGGAAAAACAGACCCCGAATGGAAAATGACAGCCTGGGAAGGAAGTGTGTTGTCCATAGTTTCAGTGTCAGAGCTTCTGACACTTGAGGCCATAAATGGCGGCCTGGATAAAACAGGAGCCGAATGAAAAATGACAACCTGGGAAGGAGGTATGTTGTCCATAGGTTCAGTGTCAGAGCTTCTACCTGCTGAAGCCTTAAATGGGAGGCTGGGAAAACAGGAGCCAATAGAAAATGACAGCCTGAGAAGGAGGTGTGGTGTTCATATATTCAGTGTCAGAATTGCTACCTGCTGACGTACCCATGACGGCTGAAGCCCTAAATGGTGGTTGAGGAAAACAGGAGCCAAATGGAAAATGATAGCCTGGGAAGGCCGTGTGTTGTCCATAGGTTCTGTGTCAGAGCTTCTGCCTGCTGAAGCCATAAACGGAGGGCTGGGGAATACAGGAGCCAAGTGGAAAATGACACCTTGGGAAGGAGGTGTGGTGTCCATAAGTTCAGTGTCAGAGCTTCAACCTGTTGATGTACCCATGACGGCTGAAGCCCTAAATGGGGTGCTCAGGAAAACAGGAGCCGAATGGAAAAGGACAGCCTGGGAAGGAGTTGTTTTGTCCATAGGTTCAGTGTCAGAGCTTCTGGCTGCTGAAGCCGTAAATGGGGGGCTGGGTAAAATAGGAACCGAATGTAAAATGACAGCCTGGGAAGGATGTGTGTTGCCCATAGGTTCAGTGTCAGAGCTTCTGCTTGCTGAAGCCGAAAATGGGGGGCTGGGGAAAACAGCAGCCGAATGGAAAGTGACAGCCTCGGAAGGAGGTGTTTTGTCTATAGGTTCATTGTCAGAGCTTCTGCCTGCTGAAGCCATAAAGTGGGGCTGAGGAAAACAGAAGCCGAATGGAAAATGACCACTTGGGAAGGAGGTGTGTTGTCCATAGTTTCATTGTCAGAGTTTCTTCCTGCTGAAGCCATAAATGGGGAGCTGGTGAAAACAGGAGCCCAATGGAAAGTGACAACCTGGGAAGGTGGTGTTTTGTCCATAGGTTCAGTGTCAGAGCTTCTTCCTGCTGAAGCCGTAAAGTGGGGCTGGGGAAAACTGGAAGCGAGTGGAAAATGACAGCATGCGAACGAGTTTTGGTGTCCATAGGTTCAGTGTCAGAGCTTCTGTCTGCTGAAGCCATAAGTGTGAGGCTTGGCAAGCCAGGTTTAAAATTAAAAATAGCACCCTGGGAAGGAGATGTGTTGTCCATAGTTTCAGTGTTAGAGCTTCTGCGTGCTGAATCCGTAAATGGAGTGGTGGGGAAAACAGGAGCTGAACGGAAAATGACAGCCTGGGAAGGAGGTGTGGTGTCCATAGGTTCAGTTTCAGAGCTTCTGCCTGCTGAAGCCGTAAATTGGGGTTCGGGAAAACAGGACTCGAATGGAAAATGACAGCCTGGGAAGGAAGTGTGTTGATCATAGTTTCAGTGTCACAGCTTCTGACACTTGAGGCCATAAATGGCGGCCTGGGAGAAACAGGAGCCGCATGAAAAATGACAGCCTGGGAAGGAGCTGTGTTGTCCATAGGTTCAGTGTCAGAGCTTCTACCTGCTGAAGCCCTTAATGGGGGGCTGGGAAACAGGAGCCAAATAGAAAGTGACAGCCTGAGAAGGAGGTGTGGTGTTCATATGTTCAGTGTCAGAATTGCTACCTGCTGACGTACCCATGACGGCTGAAGCCCTAAATGGTGGTTGAGGAAAACAGGAGCCGAATGGAAAATGATAGCCTGGGAAGGCAGTGTGTTGTCCATAGGTTCTGTGTCAGAGCCTCTGCCTGCTGAAGCCGTAAATTGGGGGCTGGGGAGTACAGGAGCCGAGTGGAAAATGACACCTTGAGAAGGAGGTGTTTTGTCCATAGGTTCAGTGTCAGAGCTTCAACCTGTTGACGTACCCATGACGGCTGAAGCCCTAAATGGGGTGCTCAGGAAAACAGGAGCCGAATGGAAAATGACAGCCTGGGAAGGAGTTGTTTTGTGCATAGGTTCAGTGTCAGAGCTTCTGCCTGCTGAAGCCATAAATGGGGTGGTGGGGAAAACAGGAGCCGAACGGAAAATGACAGCCTGGGAAGGAGGTGTGGTGTCCATAGTTTCAGTGTCAGAGCTTATGACACTTGAGGCCATAAATGGCGGCCTGGATCAAGCAGGAGCCGAATGAAAATGACAGCCTGAGAAGGACGTTTGTTGTCCATAGTTTCAGTGTGAGAGCTTCTACCTGCTAAAGCCTTAAATGGGGGGCTGGGAAAAGAGGAGCCAATAGAAAATGACAGCCTGAGAAGGAGGTGTGGTGTTCATATGTTCAGCGTCAGAGTTGCTACCTGCTGACGTACCCATGACGGCTCATGCCCTACTTGGTGGTTGAGGAAAACAGGAGCCAAATGGGAAATGACAGCCTAGGAAGGCGGTGTGTTGTCCATAGGTTCTGTGTCAGAGCTTCTGCCTGCTGAAACCGTAAATTTGCGGCTGAGGAAAACAGGAGCCGAATGGAAAATGACAGCCTGGGAAGGAGGTGTGTTGTCCATAGGTTCACTGTCAGAGCTTCTTCCTGCTGAAGCCGTAAATTGGGGGCTGGGGAAAACAGGAGCCCAATGGAAAGTGACAACCTGAGAAGGAGGTGTTTTGTCCATAGGTTCACTATCAGAGCTTCTGCCTGCTGAAGCCATAAAGGGGTCCTGGGAAAAACAGGAACCAAATGGAAAATGACAGCCTGGGAAGGAGGTGTGGTGTCCATAGGTTCGTGTCAGAGCTTCTGCCTGCTGATGACGTAAATGGGGGTCTGGGGAAAACAGGAGTGAATGGAAACTGACAGCCTCGGAAGGATGTGTGTTGCCCATAGATTAAGTGTCAGAGCTTCTGCCTGCTGAAGCCGAAAATGGGGGGCTGGGGAAAACAGCAGCCGAATGGAAAGTGACAGCCTCGGAAGGAGGTGTTTTTTCTATAGGTTCATTGTCAGAGCTTCTGCCTGCTGAAGCCATAAAGTGGGGCTGAGGAAAACAGAAGCCGAATGGAAAATGACAGCTTGGGAAGGAGGTGTGTTGTCCATAGTTTCATTGTCAGACCTTCTGCCTGCTGAAGCCGTAAATGGGGGGCTGGTGAACACAGGAGCCAAGTGGAAAATGACACCTTGGGAAAGAGGTGTGGTGCCCATAAGTTCGGTGTCAGAGCTTCTGCCTGCTAAATCCTTAAGTGTGGGTCTGGGGAAAACAGGCATCAAATTAAAAATGATACCCTGGGAAGGAGGTGTGTTTTCCACAGGTTCAGTGTCAGAGCTTCTGCCTGTTGAAGACGACAATGGTTGGATGGGGAAAACAGGAGCCGAATGGAAAATGACAGCCTGGGAAGGAGGTGTGTTGTCCATAGGTTTAGTGTCAGAGCTTCAACCTGTTGACGTACCCATGACGGCTGAAGCCCAAAATGGGGTGCTCAGGAAAACAGGAGCCGAATGGAAAATGACAGCCTGGGAACGAGGTGTGGTGTCCATAGGTTCAGTGTCAGAGCTTCTTCCTGCTGAAGCCGTAAATTGGGGCTTGGGAAAACAGGACCCGAATCGAAAATGACAGCCTGGGATGGAGGTTTTGTGTCCATAGTTTCAGTTTTGGAGCTGCTACCTGCTGAAGTACCCATCACGGCTTAAGCCCTAAATGGTGAGCTCAGGAAAACAGGAGTCTAATGGAAAATAACACCCTGGGAAGGAAGTGTGCTGTCCATAGGTTCAGTGTCAGAGTTTCTGCCTGCTGAAGCTGTAAATGGGTGGCTGGGGAAAACAGGAGCCGAATGGAAAATGACATCCTTGGAAGGAGGTGTGTTGTCCATAGGTTCAGTGTCACAGCTTCTGCCTGCTTAAGCCGTAAATTAGAGGTTGAAGAGAACAGGGGCCGAATGGAAAATGATAGCCTAGTTAGGAGGTGTGTTGTCCATAGGTTCAGTGTCAGAGCTGCTGCCTGCTGAAGCACTGATGACGGCGAAGCCCTAAATGGTGTTCTGGGGAAAACAGGAGCTGAAGCAGTAAATGGGCGGCTGGGGATAACAGGAACAGTAGGGGGAGAGGCTCTCTGCTTCCCATCAGACGTCCCACATATGGGCTGAAGGTTGGTTTGGAGTCCAAAGGGATGGTTAAAATTTGGGGTGTCTCAGCGGACCATCGGCACAGTTGGGGTGATAGACACTGGGACCTCTGCAGGGTGCCTCTGGTCCACCCTGCGACCTGGGGGAGACCTAAACATAGCAGCTTTGGAAGAGGCAGTAGTGTCCATGTAGACATCAGTGTGTGCAGTAGACTGGAAGGTGAAACTTCCAGATGCCGTGACCATTCTCGTGGAAGGGATTGCCATAGAAGTCATGGGCTGCCCAGTTAAAATAGGGGGATTGATGGTAGGGACTGGAAGAGGGGTATGTAAGTATAAAGGAGGAGTAAAATCTGTAGAAATGCGTGTTGGGAGTTCCTTTTCGTGGGATGGTGGCTGGAAGGAGAAAGCTGGGATGCTAGGAGGTGGAGGGAGGTCAGAAATAAGAGGTGTGTGGCTGTGACTGAATGAAAAGGGCCTTCATTCTTCTTTAGTGGAATTCCCCAAATGGGATCAGAAGCTGAAGCAGGAAGAGAATCAGCAGGACTGGCAACTTAGGGACTGTGTATCTTGTTTCCTGATCAATATTAGGTGTTGGGGAAGGAGGAGGGACAGACAGGATGGGGGACGTGGAATATAGGTTGGCCAAGTAGGTGGTAGTAGCAGGGACCTGCAAAGTGTGAGCGGCCGGGGGCAGGGAGTCTACAGTCTGTGAGGCAGGTGGGGAGAGAGAAGAGGCAGGCTGAGGGGCACTGCAGTCTTCCTTGACCGTCCTTATATTATTCAGGATCTTGTTCCACTGACACTCAGTGTTCTTCTCCATGGTACCTGGGTTTTTGGCAGCAGCTAAGCGTGGAAGCTTAGGAGGGAGCAGCTCACCTCGATCCCATGTCAATGCCTCAATCCCCGATGGGGACGACCTCAGACCTGGCAGCAGCAGAAAAAGTGGCAGGGGAATCTTCCTCTTGTAGGGCCTACTGCTGGTAGATACCAGGGAAGAGGAGCTTTTTGATTGGATGTGTGAAGACTTTTCACACTGCAGCTCCTTCCCAGACATCAGTGAGCCTGGTGATCTGGGCCGGTGGTCTTCACCCAGCACTTCTTTTGTTGACCTCTCCAGCAGCAGGGAAAAGCATGCAGTTGGGGCAGAGAACACCATGGCACGGGATGGGACCTTCACCTCCCTCTACTTTGGGGAAGGAAGTGGGAGGTGACTGGATGGTAGCGGCTTCCTAACGTTGACTACTTGCTTAGGGCAGAAGTAGTATTTGGAGTACTCTGATAGCTATCCTAATAGATAACATTTTGCTCATTTAAATAGTGTTAATGAGAGAGCTGGGAACTAGGGACACACAGCATCAAGAGTTTTATAATGCATTCTGTAGAGTTCTTTTTAAGTGTGTACAAATATAAAAATATATGCATGCATATACACCTCTGTTACTTTATTTAGTGCTTTACAAGAGTCCTCAGGGAAGGGGTAGTAGCAACTATCAGTATCCTTCCTTTATGATGAGCTTAATTTACTCAAAATTACATCAAAATTTATTAGTAAGTGTGAAACTAGACTTAGTTATTTAGTAGACCCTCCCTAGAAACCTATGACGTTAATAAAACCAACAAAAATGTGTTCAGTTTCCAATGATACACACACTACAGACTGAATTATGAGCCATCCTTTTTTTTTTTTTTCCACTATGTGGGCCTCTCACTGTTGTGGCCTCTCCCGTTGCGGAGCACAGGCTCCGGACGCGCAGGCTCAGCGACCATGGCTCACGGGCCTAGCCACTCCGCAGCATGTGGGATCTTCCCGGACTGGGGCACAAACCCGTGTCCCCTGCATCGGCAGGCGGACTCTCAACCACTGCGCCACCAGGGAAGCCCTGGGCCATCCATTTTAATGAAGGGAGGAGGTGATTTAACAAATACAGAGCAAACAGAGTATTAAGTTTTGTCCTCCATTAATATTAGTAACTGATAAAGTGGGCTCCAACGCCTTCAAGATAGCTTGAGACCATCATCTCTGTGTCATGGGCAGGGGGATGTTCAGCCAGGATGTCTTTCTCTGTCACTGAGAAAAATTTCCATAATATATAATGATACTTACTGAAACAGATATGGGGCATTTGGGTAATTAGGAATCTGTTAGCATATTTTTCTCTCTTCTCTTTTTCATATATGTCATCTTTTTCAGTAGAAGTGTTTGGCTAATATTGGGAAGTAACACGAGTAAGAAAGGATATGATAAGATTCCTTGGACATTCTTGTTTTTTAGAAAACTGCTTTCTTTCTGTGTTAGAAGTAGGTTCAGATTCAAATGGAAAGCATGGCCTCCTGGAGCTGTTAACACCTTCACTTAGTCTTGGATGTGAGCAGTAGCACAGAATTCTGGTGGAACTCAGTAAGACTCCAAATGGGTACCAAATAAGCATGTCATAGAAAGCACAGCATAAGCAGAGTGAAAACTAGATGTGAATGGGGCAGAAGGAATGGTGGCAGACACACATATTGCACGTGTCTCCTCTGATCATGCGTATATTTTATTGTCCTATAAATTTTACTTACAGAACGTAAGTTCAAAGATAAAATCATTAAGAATTTCAAGACAGCAATAGCAGAGCATGAAACCAAGCAAGGGTGGGGCCCTTCTGAGCATGGTTCATGCAGGACTTGATTGACTGGTAAAAGAGCCAAGGCTCTGGGATACCCACACCATGTCAGTGACAGAAGTCCAAGCTACAGATATTGAAGCAGCCCTCACTGCCACTCAGGCACAGAAAGGCCTGTCACTGAGAATGAACCAAAATGTAAATTTAGGAGGATAATTTATGGATATTTATGACTTTGGATTTTTAACCCACAATAACAAGAAAACTCCATTTCAAAAGAAAGTGTGAGGTCTTCACATTTGCTTTGGTTGTTGAGGGTCCTTTGTGGTTACATATCAATTTTGGAGTCGTTTCTTCTATTTCTGCAAAAATAGGGGATTTTGATAGGCATTGCATTAAATCTGTAGATAGCTTTGTATAATATGGACATTTTAACAATAGTTCATGAACATAGGATGTCTTTCCATTTATTTATGTCTTCCTTAATTTCTTTCAGTAACGGTGTAGTTTTGTTTTGTTTTGTTTTCTGTGGTACACGGGCCTCTCACTGTTGTGGCCTCTCCCGTTGTGGAGCACAGGCTCCGTACGCGCAGGCTCAGTGGCCATGGCTCACGGGCCCAGCCGCTTCACAGCATGTGGGATCTTCCCGGACCAGGGCACAAACCTGCGTCCCCTGCATCGGCAGGCGGACTCTCAACCACTGCGCCACCAGGGAAGCCCAACGCTGTAGTTTTCAATGTACAAGTCTTTCATGTCTTTGGTTAAGCTTATTCCTAAGTATTTTATTCTTTTAGATGCTATTGTAAATGGAATTGTTCTCCTAATTTCTTTTTCAGATTCTTCATTGTTAATGTTCAGAAATGCAAGTGATGTGTATATGTTGATTTCATATTGTGCAAACTTTGCTAAGTTGTTTTATTCTAATAAATTTTTGTGAAATATTTAACATTTTCTGTATCTTTTTCAACAGTTTCCCTTTCAGCCTAAGTGTATCCTTAAATCTAGGGGACATTTTGACCTCCATCTGAGGCTTTCATGTTAATTCTCAACTTATTCAGAGTCTTACTTGGTTAATGTTCTCCTTATTGTTTGCCAGTTTGGAGAATCCAACAAAATGTTCTACTCAAGGTGAGACCTCTTTTCTCTTCCACCTCTGAACCTGAATATCACTTATTACTTACTTCATTCTCTTAGAACTTAGCATTCACAGTTTAAATGGTGATCTTTCTTAAAGGAGGTCAACGTGCTCACCGAATTCAAGACCTCTCGTGAGTTGTGTCAAGTGCGTAGGAATCATATTAACTTCTTGACTGTTACCCCCCTGGAAACATTCCTAAAGTGGCATTTGAGCTTGATATTCAGGTTTATTGGACACCGCATTAAAGAGTTTAAGAGAATAAGAGTAAGCTGGTCTTTCCTAAAGCAGACTTTATCCAAGGGTGACCTTGTAGTCACCTGCATCAGGCTTATCCTCATTGAGTCATTGAGTGCCCTCAACCCCCCTAAACTGTAAACTCCTTATAGACAAGGCTTATGTTTTATAGCTCTTGTTCCCCTTCCCTATACCTAAACATGGCTGGAATAGAAGGTGCCTCTACGAACAGGTGTTGCTTTATTTTAAACTACATTTAGTACATGTATATGTTCATTTCCCTCTGGGAAAGGAGGCTGCATTCCACAGGATTCAAATATCAAGCCTTTAAACTTTCTTGAACCCATAGATATATAAATAGTTGCATAACTATCCTCCCCCTATACAACTCTAAGATGGTCATATCAAAGTATGGTCATTAATTTTTTTTTGTCTTTTTTTGTTTTTGCGGTACGTGCGCCTCTCATCTTTGTGGCCTCTCCATTGCAGAGCACAGGCTCTGGACACTCAGGTTCAGCGAACATGGTTCAGGGGCCCAGCCGCTCCGCGGCATGTGGGATCTTCCCGGACCAGGGCATGAACCCGTGTCCCCTGCATCGGCAGGCGGACTCTCAACCACTGCACCACCAGGGAAGCCCCCATTAATTGTTTTTAATTGCAAACAGATAATAAGCAAAGTGAAAGGAACTTCTTCCACCAAAGTAAAGGCCAAAGTTCAAAAAGTCAAATTAATATGGGGTTTGTTACTATTCTAAATAATAAAGAACACTGACAAGAAATATCACAGTGCCGGTTGCTATTATCATCTTTTCATTTTCCATTACAGTTTATATTATCTTCATGGGATATCACTGAAATTATCAAGGTTTCTTAATAGTCAAATTAAAAAACAAAATCCCTTGAAATGCCAATACAAAGAAAAATGAGTCAAAACATGAAAAACTGTTTTAGACAAGTTGACAACATATATTCTTTGCTCATTTCTCTTTTTGAGAAAAGTTCCATCTTATTCACACCCACATGTACAATAGACTGAATAAAACACAACCCCATCACTCAATGGTGATAAAAAAAGGAAAGACAAGCTGGTTCCAGAAAATTCCTCTATTTATTCCTAGTGTCTGGTTGCATCTGGCAAGAAAGAGCATTTTGAAATATTCTCTAAATTTTTGTATTTTATTTTATAACAATTTGCTTATTTATCTCAATGTAAATACTAAAAACGCATGAGAAATATTTTAACATTTGGCATTTGACGATTCCTATCTATTTCCTTAATGTTTCCTTTGCGTTCTATGATGATCTTTTGGGCTAGACGGCACATACCACTCTCATGCTCCCCAGACTCTACAGCCCTATACACGTGCAAAATAGCTTGTGGGGATGTGTTAACATACTCTTGGTTGAGGCAGGAAGGCTGTAGAGTACATAGTTTTTACACCTGAACATTTTAAGTGTTTTTGGAAAGTAACCCTAGTTTGAGTGCAAGTTCCATCGATTTATCAAATGCATCTCAGGTATACCTAGGTATGTCCAGTAAAATGGTAAGGCTATATTACTGGGAGACTATTTACATGAGCAAGTGGAAAGACATCCGTGAAAGAATATATTATAACAAAGAGTCACATATAATAGGTCAATCAAATAGAATGTAGATCCCAGAAACATATCCACACACATAAGGACAACTGATTATTCAACAGAGCTGCAAAGCCAATTTCGAGGAGAAAGGATAGTCTTCTTGACCAATGGTGCCAGAAGCATATAGCACACGGATACTGTGCATAGATAGCCATATGCAAAAGTATGACCTTTGATCCCTACTTCACAACACATGAAGAATTAACTAAATGTAGATCAAAACATAAATCTCTAAAACGTGGACAAAATCTTTTTGACCTTGGGTTAAGCAAAGATTTCCTAGAGATGACACCAAAAACAAGATCCATAAAAGAAAAAAAGTGATAAATTGGGTTTCATCTTTGGAAGCCATTATTAATAAAAGAAAAGCCACAGGTTGGAAGAAAATATTTACAAATTATATACCTGAAAAGACTTGTGTCTCTAACATGTATAGAACTCTCAAAACTCAGTAATTAGAAAAATTTTTTTTAATTAACAACATGGGTAAAAATATTTAAAAAGAGATCCTGCCAAGGAGGTGTACGGATGCAAATAAGCACATGAAGTTGCTCAGTGTAATCAATTATTAGCTATATGAAAATGAAAGCCCCAGGAGATACCACTACACACGTATTGAATGGCTAAAATTAGAAAAGTCCAACCACACCAAGTATTGGTGAGGCAGTGTAGGAACTGCAAGACTTTTACACTGCTAGTGGGAAGGAAAATGGTACAGTCACTTCAGTCAACAGTTTGGCTGTTTCCTTATAAGTCAAACATACACCTGCGGTATGATCCAGGGTTTCTGCACCTAGATATTTATGCAAGAAAAATCAAAGCATATGTTCATACAAAGACTTGTACATGGATCATCACAGCATCTTTATTTTTAATAAAAAGAATTGTAACAACCTCAAGCACCCATCAACAGGCGAATGAATAAACATACCGTGGTATACTCATACAGAGAAACACTACTCAGCAAAGCAAAGTGATTGACTATTGATACCCACAAAAATATGAATTACTCTCAAAATCATTACATTGTGTGAACGAAGCCAGATAAAAGTCCTCACTGTGTGAATCCATTTATATAAATTTCTAGAAAAATGCAAACACGTGTCTAACGATAGACTGATATGATAGCATATCAGTGGTCACTTGGGGATGTGGAGGGGTGGAATGTGAGGGGAAAAAGGGGCTTTATGAATGAGGCATAAAAACACTTGCAAGTGAGGATATGTTCCTTCTCTTAATTGTGTTGGCAGGTCCATGGGTATATGCATATTTCAGAACTTAAATTGTGTTCTTTAAGTATGTGCAGTGTACTGTGTGTCCGTTCTATTTAACAGAGCCATTAAAAAAAGGCTAAGAACAGACGTTTGTCTCAACAAACAAATGTAGCAAAGAACAGAAAAGTCAAGTACAGTATGATCTCTGTCAGTTGAATTTTCCTATAGTTTATTTCCCTCAAACAATATATCCCAGTTCTTAAAAGAGATGGGATTCTTAATAAAAGGTTAAAAAAAAAACCGGCAGAGCTATCAGCAGAGTGAGCTCCAGCTACTTTTCAATTGTGGGACACTAGGTGCGCTGTGCAGACATGCTAGGATGTTTGTTCTTCCTGCCCAATATTTTAGAGAGGATATTAAACACCCCTGTTAAATGCCTGCAGGTGGTGGCCAGAGTGGAGTTTGGAGAATGATGTCTGTGATCTTTAATATGGTTGTGCCTTTGTAAATGTCTCACTCAGAATTTCCAGGGTAATTGTGGAGTCAACTTCTTTTTGTTTTTTGGATGATATATATGTCTAACTCACCTCAAGAATATATCCACGTAGACTTGAAGTTAGGGACCAGCTGGTGTAAATTTGTGTGGTTATCTCCTGACCTAACCATTTAGCTTCTTCTTTTTCCTTGATTGTAGTTAAGCTTCATCTTGCCTCAGGGCCTTTGTATTTGTTTGTCCCATGTTTTGGAAATATTATTTCCAGAAAAATTGTCCATAAATGATTCCTTTCTGTTCTTTGGCACCCATCTCTTAAAGATAATTTTTCCTTGATTGTCCTACCAGCCTAACTTAGTCCCAATTTATCAGATTACTTTACTTCTTTCACAGAATAATAATAAAAACAAATATTATCTTTCGTGTCTCTTTGTATTTAGATGAACTTCTTCCCAAAGAACTCAAGCCCCACAGTGACAGAGGTTGTTACCTTTCTTATCCCTTATTCTGTGTCTTAGAACTGTGTCTGGCATGTAGTAATCACTCGAGGTCTGTTGACTGTGTAAAGAATATGTGAGTAGATGAACAGATTTGGAGTTATTTAAGGTCGCTCTTAACGATGGCTGGTGTTGGTGATTAACATTGTAGGTTTTAGAGTGGGAAGTGATCTTGCTGAGTCTCAGAGCTATGGCAAAACTCTCCCTACTGTAGCATCCCTGACAGATGATCAAGTCTGAGCTTGAATAACTGTATATGAAAGATCCTAACCAGGGCAACCTCGTAGCTTTCTTCAAGCAGATCACAGCCTTCCATGGGAGTTTGCTCCCTATTAGTCAGCTGTAATTAGGCGAAAACGGTTTGATTTACCCAGAATCATCTTCTCTCAGTCTTCTTGTTCTAGTTCCTAGAGAATAGACAGGACAGAGTTTCCTCTAAATTACATCCTTTGGGTTTGCACTCCTGCTTGTAATAAAATAAGCACCATGCTATGGCAAAATTCCCCTTGATTGTCTGCCACTTGTTGCTACATTCCTCGTTAGTGTTTGCAAATAATTTGTCTTAATGTTCCACATTATAATTGATGGAGTACAGAAATAAAAGAGATCTCGGGGTTATGTCAGAAGCAATCAGACAGATATTTTAACTTACCCTTTTAATGTATTTAATGCTGACACTGTGAGGAATTGAGGAGTGTAGTCACCGCGTTATTGCCATTGCTGAAAAAATGTATTTATGGTCACTTTGAAAGGATTAGCTGATGGGGGAATTGTCAGCTACATCTTAGAGCTCTGAGCATTTCTCAAAAAGTTGTGATACGAAACACCTCTGTCTTTTCTTGTATTTCTGTTACATTCAACTACTTCACAAATAGCATTCGTCATATTCCTGAAATAATGATGGGCTTAGTTGAGATTATTTTGGGTCCTAAGGGACCAGCATGTGTGCATAATAGTGTCAAGTAACACAGAGCCTGGATGTTTGGCTCCAGACTGAAAGCCCCACGGAGTCGTTTTTTCACATCTGTTCACCAATGTGTATGAATGGGAGAAAACCAAACTTCTGGTTTGCTTGATCAAGGGGAGCCACACTCCTTTTACTTTTGCTGTGACAAACAAGTAAAGAGGTGTAAAATATCTGAAAAGAGCCTCTTAAGGATTGGTAGAACGCTTAAGTGGGATGTAGAGAATATACAGCAAAAAGAAAAGCAAGTGAGTACTGCTGGCAAACTTTTTCAAGGACAGCTAACAAATTAATAATAGTAGTAACAACAATAGTAAGATTGATTTTAAAAGACAAGAGTGGCATGGATTCCTAACCACTCTGCATGTATTAACTCCACACCACAGCCCTGTAAAATGGGTGAGGTTATTAAGCCCTTGATTTTCAAAGAGGAAGTGAAACACAAAGAAGTACCACTCCTGAACTCTCACCACTAATAACTGGTTGAGCTGGGGAAAAAAGATCCAGGCAAATTAATTTTAGAGTTAGTGCTCTTCACCCATAGGTTATATCCCACAGGTAATATTTGCACATTTTGAAATCACTTTACAAATACTATTTTTACCCCTAAAGTACACAGGGAATACCCAGGGAAATTGGCATTCTAATTATTTTTATACCTTTGCCAATAATCTGTTAACTTTTGGCAGTTCAGTATCCTTCCCCAACTTCTTAAAAATTCAGCCTACAATCGGAAAAAATAAGGGCTAGTGAAAATAAATGTCTTGTAAATCCAGTTCAAGAGAGCAACTAAAAACTAAGGCCCCCAAGGATGTAAAAGAGAAAGCAAAAGAAAAGAAGAGACAAGAAGCCCAAACCCTATGATTAAGCTCCACGTTGTTAGGTAAAGGGGCATTTAATTAATGCTTCTTTAATACCGTGTGCACAGAGGCATGGCTCTACAGAAGCCAAGGAGTCTCCCTTTCATCACTGATTCATGGTATGCACCTGGCAGGGTCACTTCCTTCTTTGAGCCTCAAAGCTTTTCATGAAGACACTGAGGGAAATGGAACAAGGTTAGCTCTCACAAGCCAGCTCTCATGTTCTCTCATGTTACCTGTGAGTCTAGGTAAGTGCCGAATGTCTTTAACATGACATTATATTTTTTCTTAACCATTTCTCTTCTCCTGATTTTTACGTAATTTCTAATACATAGTAGAATAGTAGAAAAGAAAGCATATCACACTGAAAAGTAACCGACACACTAACTTTCCATTCTCATTTCACTGCCAATTCAGCCAAACGCCTTCTGTAGAATTCTGATGCAGACCATGAAAACACACTGTAATTGTTCCAAAGTCTTTTCCATATTTGGTAGTCCTGTGATTTCCATTGGCAGAACTATCTTGGACTGTCATCTGAAAATCTATCAAAAAGAAATTAAGTAATAGGAATTCATATCAATGGTATTGGAGAAAGAAATCCTTGAACTTATCTTACTGTGTGAACCTTCATCCATGTACAAAATCAACAAGAAAGTTTAAAGGCAACATATTCCCATGAATATAAGGGAGAGCATAACACAAATAATATACAATGCTAACCTTATGTACATACACATATATACAAGTGGTCTTGAAATATATTCCCAGATATTAATTGGATTAAAGTTTGGGGCATTAAAGTGTATTTTCTCATAGACAGCATTATTCTTTAAGGCACATATAGACCCACATATCTGCCCTGCTGACCTCTCGCAGTTTCAGTTGATTCCACTCGTGTCCCCAGTTCATTTCCCCATATATTTATTCTCGGATTAGTGATCTTTGAACAGGTGTTCCTCTCTTTAGAAATACCTGTGCCATGACCGCAGAGTACTCAGATTTCTTTTTGGCATTTGGCGGCAGATGATGGGGAAAGTGACGAGTTGTATGACAGGAGAGGTACAAGGTGAACCTTAGAGTAACTAAGACTTTATGCGTAGTTCTTAATCCCAAAAGGAAAAGAGAGGGATAGCAGCGAAAGTCATTGGAATAAAGGACCTCTGAGATGAATCAGCATTAGGATAATTCATTGGTTACTGACTGTCCAGTCGGTTTAGGTTATGAAGTATTCCTGAGTGACTGCGTCACTTTATGAAAGGTTCTA
This sequence comes from Delphinapterus leucas, assembly GCF_059928025.1. Lineage (NCBI taxonomy): Eukaryota > Metazoa > Chordata > Mammalia > Artiodactyla > Monodontidae > Delphinapterus > Delphinapterus leucas. The sequence continues at coordinate 38,184,242 of NC_143129.1, forward strand.
CCTAACTATAGCTTTCTTTTGCTGGAATTAGTTTATATGGCAATAATATGCATAGAGAATGGCAATTGTGAATTCATGTCTTCCCCAAATTGAAGACACTTGTTAAGGTACAAGTTTACCCAAGACTGCAAATGATTTATCCATACTATACTAACTGAGACTGTGTCTTACCATTCTTGTTTGTTAAAGGAGATAACAAGGCTAACTTTCAGTAATAGCAGGATACTTAGAAAATACTTTCAGGTTAAGTTTTGTAAACAAAGTTCAGTGTTTACCCACCAAAAGCAAATCAGCTCATTTAGTATTGCAGGAAATGCCTTCATACTTTTTCACTGCCACTAAAGGAATTTAAAACACCTGTTGGATATATTCCCCCCCTAGAATGCCATTTGTACACTTGTTCCTAATAGGGCCTGTTATTTTAAATGCAAACTCGTATTATAAGGCTCAGAATTGATACTCAGTATTTTTAGTGATCATATGGTTTAAGGTTCTCAGATTTGGGCTCAGACTTGCATTTCAAGCATTGCAATGTGGGCCTGTTAAATGATTTCCTTGCAACCAGGAAAAATTGTTTATCTGAATCTGAAGTCCATTTAAAGAAATGTGATAGTGGTTGATGAAGCCGACTAGCATAGCAGCTAGGGCAGTTATAGACAAGTTACATTTAACCTCTCTGTGCCTCAGTGTCTTCCTCTGAAACTGAGTTTCTTCAATGGGGATAAATACTGGTACCAATCTGACAGAGTTATTGTAAGAAATGAAGGAGTTCACAAATTTCCTAAAGGCTTAATGTTTGGCTTGTCGTTACTAAATGCTGGTAATTATTAGTAAAACAATATCCCTCTATTATTTATTATATCAAAATAATAATGATAAGAGCCTGTTATTTTAGTAGTTCGATTTTTTTGGTCATATAGTTTAGACTAACTCATATTGTTTAAATGTGAAACCAAGAAGAAAAACAGTTTTGTTTTGTTTTTTTTAACCTGGTCAAGGAACCCAAATCACCTAATTCAGAAATGTTTCTAACTTGGCATCTGCTTTTAATCTGTCACAGCCAGAGAAAGTTTAATGTCTCAGAAAGTGACAGCCTTGTATTTGTGTAGCATAACAAAGAAGATACATGCTAGATAACATATATACCCCTTATCATAGTCATGCCACATATAATGCAACACTATTCCTGCTGGGTTCAAACATTGTGATCCAAAGCCTGCCATTGCCTATTATCAGGAACAGGAAAGCGTAAGAACCGCATGTGTTTGCCCTTAAGTTGGTCTACAACACAGATACTGTCAATCAGCCTCTGATAGTACCCTCCCCGTGGACAACCTTCTGTGCCCTTTTGAGCATGCTCAGATGGAGTCTACCATCAGTGTGGTGGGACTTCACTTCGCTTCAAGTGTGTCCAAGTTGAAGGGTGAAATTAACAAATACTAACCAAATTTGTGGCTGTCCAAACTAGGAAAATAGTTAAAGAATCAGGACATGAAGAATCAGGCAAATACTCATTTGGCGTCAACCCAATAAAAAAGCTTGGTGAGAAAAAAGTTGCCAAAGATGAAAGCCCAGAATAGTGCTACTTTAGCCTAACCACAGTGTCAAAGCAAATTACACACAAACGCAAAAGGAAGCCCTCTTCACGCTAATGCCCCCAAATCCTTTATGGGGCTTCAAACTGAGCAGATTAGGTAGGTTGATGGTTGTCATTTACAGACTGGGTCCACCTAACAAGACTGGTTACTAACAGAATATCTCTGTTTTGTCATTTAATAGACATCCCAAACTTAATATAGCTTGCAATCAAATACACACATAGTCACTCATACTTTTCCTGTAGACTTTCCAAAACAGAAAAGCGCTGCTCCATTCTTCCTGGTGCTCATTTACAAAATGTGATTCATCTTTGACGTTTTTCTTTCTCTCTCCTTTCACATCCAATACACAAGCAAAACGTGTCAGCCCTATCTTTGAGATAGAACCAGAATTTGACAGTTTCTCGATTTTTCCACTGTTACCACTCAGGATTAAGATTTCGTTGTTTGTCATCTTAATTATTATCCCTCTGAACTGTGTACTTAACACAGTGGCCGGAGAACCCTTTGAGAATCTAAGTCAGAAGAATTATGTGACTTCAGTGTCTTCCCCTTCCTCATAGTTGAAGCTGAAGTTCTTAAAATGCTGGAAAGTTGCTACATGATTACCCTCCACATTATATATTTGATCTCATCTCCTCCACCTCTACTCCTTGCTCACTCTTTTCCAAACACCTTATACTCTTTAGTCCTTGATGTTCAGCAAGTATAGTAGGAAGACATTTTCACTTGCTGTTCCCTTTACCTGAATTCTGTTGTCTTTACTATCTACAGTACTCATCCACTTACTTTTTTAGGTCTTTTCTCAAATATCACCGTCTCCATTATGAGGCCTTGCTTGCATTCCCTGTAATAACCCGCAGCCCCACTAATACACCCTACCTCCTTAGGAGCCTCCCTTCTGCTGTAGAATCTGTTGAATGAATGAATGGAATGAGCTATGTCTAATTTCCAAAAAAATAAACATCAACCGTGAACACTTGCTGAGAGACGGATTCAGGGTATAAAGAATAAAAGAAGTGTAAATTCAGGCCTTACCATTCACCATCCATTCCCTCAGGGTTCTGCTATGGTGTATCTTTGAATAAAAAGCACAATTTGATAAGACTAATTAATAGCTTAAATTCGTTAGAATCCCAAACCTTTTCTAGTAGAAATGTGATAAAAATTGTGTCAGAGAGTCTCAACAAAATGTTAGTGAATCGAAGCCAAAAAAGTATAAACACAATTATATACCATGACCAAACGGGATTTGTGTCAGGTACGTAAGGCTCGTTCAACATTTGAAAATTAATTAATATAATCCAACCAAGACAAATAAAGGAAAAAAGACATATAAATACATGCGGAAGAAGCATTTGACAAAATCCAGCGTGCACTCATGATAAAAACTCTCAGTAAACTAGGAATAGAGAGGGACTTTCTTAAGTTGATAAATACGATCTACAAAAACCCAATAGCTAACATCATACTTACTGGAGAGAAACTCAATGCTTTCCCACTAAGATTAAGCACAAGGCAAGGATGTCCTCCTTTATTATAACTTTTCAATATTGTGCTGCAAGTCCTTGCTAATGCAATAAGGCAAGAAAAGGAAATAAAAGGTGTATAGATTGAGAACGAAGACATAAACCTGTCTTTGTTCACAGGTGACATGATCATCTATGTAGAAAATCTTAAAGAGTTGACCCAAAACTCCTGTAACTAATAAGTGATTATAGCAAGGGTGCAGGATCCAAGGTTAATATACAAAAGGCAATTGCTTTCCTATATACCAATAATGAGCAAGTGGAATAGCTTTAAAAAAAAACCCGACACTATTTACATTAGCATTGTCAAAACTGTAATACTTCTGTATAAATCTAATAAAATATGTACAACCTCTATAAGAGGAAAACTACAAAACTGTGATGAATGAAGTCAAAGAATAACTAAATAAATGGAGAGATATTGCATGTTCATGAATAGGAAGACTCGGTATTATCAAAATGTCAGTTCTTTCCAAGTTAATCTATAGAAATTCAGTGTGATCCCAATAAAAATCCTAGCAACTTATTTTATGGATATTGGCAAACTGATTCTAAAGTCCATATGAAGAGACAAGAGATCCAGAATAGCTATCACGTCATTGAAGGACACAGTTGAAGGAATAACACTACCCAGCTTGAAGACTTATTATTAAGGTGCAGTAATCAAGACAGGGTGGTATTGGTGAAACAACAAATAGATCAATGGAACAGAATAAAGAGCCCCAAAATAGACCCACATAAATACAATCAACTGGTCTTTGGCAAAAGAACAAAGACAATACAATGCAGCAAAGATAGTCTTTTCATCAAATAGTGCTGAAACAACTGGATGTCCATAGTTAAAAAAAAACAAAAACCGAGACACAGACTTTATATCCTTCATAAAAATTAACTCAAAATGAACCACAGACCTAAATGTAATACACAAAACTGTAAAACTCCCAGAAGATAACATAGAAGAAAACCTAGATGACCTTGGGTATGGCAATGACTTTTAAAATATAAAACCAAAGGCACACTCCATGAAAGAAAGAATTGATAAGGTAGACTTCATTAAAATAGAAAATTTCTGCTCTGTGAAAATCACTATCAAGAGAATGAAAAGACAAGCCACAGTGTGGGAGAAAGCATTTGTAAAAGACGCATCTTGTTAGGGTAAAGTGGCAACTTGCAAGCTTCTTACATGTGCAACTGGTGTAATTTATTTTGGTATGTAGTGTGAGGTACAGACTTGAGTTTTAAATGGATGTGTAGTTTTCTAGGCATCAATTTTAAAGATTATAACTTGACTTTATCACAATCAAACTTCCCAGACATACTAAGAACTCTTTGTGGATATTATTTTCTGTTTAATTTGTATATGTGTTCATTCATGTGGTAGTGCTACAATGTTTGAATTGTAGTGGCTTTATAGTTAAGTTATATAGCTGCCTGCTAATTAACAGATACTCAACTTCTAATAAAATTTAGGACTTGTACCTGAATGCCTCCAGATTATGTTCTTCATTCAGACTCTTTACTATTCACTCAATATAAATTCAGAGCTGATATACATTAAAACTGAACTGAAGTGGCTAACATGTTTTAGTTTTCATCTATATTCCTAGATTCAAAATATGAGAAAGTAATACAATGCAACATTTTTTCAAACCTCTAATGACTCACATTTTCTGTCTCTAATTAAAACAGAATACCCTGTGGAACATCTTTGCATCATTTACCCGGTTTCATTAATTCTGGCTGCTGAAGTTAATTTAAATTCACTCTGGTAAAATGAGAGCTCAGTATAAGGTTTTAGCATCTCAGTGAGATGCTAGGTGGTAAACAGTAAACAGTCTTGTTTATTGCAAATAATCTTAGCCAATAAATGTTATTTATGCTCCATTTAAGAATAAAGATGTTAATCTGAGATCACAGACGATCTTTTTGTTAAAGCTAAAAGCAATTCTGCTTTGATTAGTTGCAAATGCAAATATTACCTAACTTCTTTCTCCTTCTTTGATAGTTGTATAGAAATAAAACTAAATATAAGAATATAAGCCAAACCCACTACAAATGAAACTGCACTACAGACCCACTATCTTCAGTGATTTCCAGAATGATTTCTATGCTCAAACCTTCATTCTATCCTCTCTTCCTAAATAGAATTGTTTTGTTTTGTTTTGTTATTTTGGTTTTGAGTAACTTTTATTACACAAGAGATTCATTTTCTTTATAGAGAAATCATGTAATCAAATAATCCAAAAATAGATTAAAAAAATAAAAAGCAGCCATAATTCCACCTCTCAGATATATTATCACTGTATCTATTTTATAGTATAGCTTTCTTATATATTTTTTTAACATCTTTATTGCAGTATAATTGCTTTACAATGTTGTGCTAGTCTCTGCTGTATAACAGTGCATCGGCTATACGTATATATATATCTCCATATCCCCTCCTTTTTGCGTCTCCCTCCCACCCTCCCTATCCCACCCCTCTAGGTGGTCACAAAGCCCCGACCTGATCTCCCTGTGCTATTTGGCTGCTTCCCACTAGCTATCTATTTTACATTTGGTAGTGTCTATATGTCCATGCCACTCTCTCACTTCGTCCCAGCTTACCCTTCCCCCTCCCCATGTCCCTAAACAGAATTTTAAGAAGATAAAATGAGAAACTGATTTAGACTTCGGTCCCAAATTTACAGCTTCAATGATTTAGGAAAATCCCTTGACAGCTATACTGAGCCTCAGTTTTCACATTTGTGAAAGGGTGAGGATGAAGAAAACTGATACTTCTGGAAATGCCTGTCATTCTGATTGGATATTTTTAAAATGTTAACTGAAATTTAACCAAAAAGGCCTATTATCATTTTATTACCCAGATAAGCCCTGGTGGCCCACTGATAGGAGAAGGGGCTTCTCTAAGTAGTTTTCTTCATCCTGATTTCTGGACATTCCCTTCTTTAATCTGCTTTTGGATGCACCAGGTGACATTTTGGCAAGTTTTATTCAATTTCTTTATGCCTTGATTTTAGGAAAGAAGAATAGTAGCTGTGCTGAGCTCTGCCAGGTCAGATAGAATTTTGGAGTATTCTCGTTCTCTCTCTTGTAGACAGCCACTGTCATTTGGTAAGCCATAAGCCTTCCTTTGCTTTGACTGTGGTTAGTGTGTTTGCTGGATTTCTAAAATATATTTTTAGTGTTTACTTGTTTAGATTGAAAAGATTGGGCTATAGTTTTAAAAGTTTATCCTTCCATTTTGGAAGAACTTTTAAGTTGTGATATTACATGCAAGAGAGCTAACGGAATTCTGGACTCCATATTTTTGTTTTTACCTTTTTTTTTTCTCAGACTTTGAACCAACAATGGCTAAGAATGAGAGGAACTCAGACCCGAATATTTTTTCCCTTGTCAAGCACAGAGAATATGGGAAAAATGAAATTGGGAAATTGTTTTGCTCGTCTTCCTTTCCTCCTTTTTGGTCAGTTACCTTAGTCGTCCACCTCACTTTGTATTTCTAGCCTGGCTTCAGAAAGACCTGAATTTGATGAACTACACACTGTTGGAGTAGTAGATTGCTAGAAGGAACCAAGATCCAGACGACCTTAAATGGTGGCTTCATGGAATTATATTCAAGAAGGATGGTCCAGCCAATTTCCTCACTTCCATTGTGAAAGGAGTTCCCTATTCCTAAGATAATGGACCTATGTCCCACTGACACAGAAGATGGAGATTTATCCCAGTGCCTTTATATATGTATAGATATTAAAATTATATATATATATGTTTATATATAGATAATGCCTAATGGAAATATCTCGGATGTTCTATTTTGTGTTTTTTCTTTAATTTTACTTGTAAAAATTGTGACCATTTTTTAACTCAAAAGAGGAGAACCTTAAAAATTAATTAAAAACACATTCTCAGTAGTCTAAGGTTCAGAGTGACTTGGCAGAGAAAATTGCTGAATGGTTAGATAACAGTGCTGGTAGGCTTGGCTATTGTAACACTTTACATTTGAGTTTCTCTTCCTTGAAATTACAAGAACTATATGACTCAAGAGAAAGATTGATAATTAGGAATATTCTGCTTGCTTTTAATATAGCCTATTGAAGAACATTTTGATTATTTGGAGGTCATAGGAAGGAACCTTCATGATCTAACTTTTGAACAAGTAGTGTTGCAACACAAAGCTATGACTTAAAATTAAAAAGGAAATTTGAAATGACCTGTTTCTTTTGGCATCTCAAGCCAGATATCTGTCAGTAAAATGAGTCACTTTTCAGTCAAATGGGTGGTCAGCAATATAATTTTTCACTGGGAAGCTGAAAGACACCATTGCCAAACAGAGCATCTGCAGTGTTCACATCTATATTTGAGCATCTTTTGTTTTCCCAAGGGGTGAAGATGAGAAGAAAGAAGGCAGAGAAATGCACTTGCATAAAGCTTTTCAAGACGGATAGAACAGAGAGCATTCCCAGAGGCAGGTCAAGTTCAACCCAAGAACAACTCTCTCAGTGCTTTCACAACTAGTTAAAATACAAGACCAGTAGTAACTCAGCTCTCAAATCAGTGCTAAAATCAAGCAGAAGGTTGTTAATATTGATACGGTTAACATACATCAAGTAGGATTACTGAATTTTCTGAATCCAAAAGTTCTCCACAGTGTTGACATTTCCTTACTGAATTCCCAGGATTGTTTGGTTTCAAAGGCTGTTGGGCTCTACACATTTGTTTTTAAATAATCCTTCATAAAAAGTTCAGTTTTCAGTCTAATATGATTGAAACCCAGCTTGAGTGTGTTTTATAATGCACTGAAATGGAAAGACTATGGGCATTGAATTATTCAAAACATGGTAGGTGAAGGAGTGAAATGTGGGGAGGAGGTGATCAAACAAATCATTGAGACTTGATATGTCTTGTTATCATTTTATTTACCTTTTAGAACTCTTCCAAATATTAGACGAAAGAAATCAATATCAATTTTCACCTGTTACGTTCCACACTTCAATTATTAATGAATGTCAAATTTGACCAGTTTTCTGTACCACCTGCTCTGCAATAATATTTCTGAGCCTTTATTAAAAATGTAAAATTGTCATTGAATTTCCAAACATGATTCTCCAGTGGCTAATTCAATTTGTTTTATTAATAAGCAAGTTCTGATGAGTAATACTAATTTAATATGCCTGCATGTAAGGTTAAACTGTAAATTATTCCTGCCGAAGGTGATGAGATATGACTGTGATGTGGTGGTAGGGCACTCACCTTCCTGAACGAACCCTGCGAGTGCACAGATCTTGGGAGAAACCAGTACTTCATATAGTAGCAAATCTGATATTATTTTGCATGTCTCCCGTAGCAGTGGAATGCACACACACACACACACACACACACACACACACAAACATGATCATGGGTGAAAAAACATGCGCACCTTAGATGCTTACATTAATTTCTGAATATAGTTCTCCGGAAAGAAAAAGTTTTACTGATGATTTGTATTTTTATAGTTTATTATTTTATGCATACTAAAACACTTCATGAATTCACTTACTGTTTTGTTGTCCATGGAATCCTTTCAATTTTGAGATGCTAAATACAAATGGAAATAATGATTATAGTCCTTGGCCATGAAAGACTAAGTTACAGAGAACCCGGTGACTGGATGTCAGACCTGCCATGGAATTATTCTCTGCTCCAGAGACCATTAGAATATCACTGTGTACCCACTTAAGGATAGAATGCTGCTATTGAGAAACTAGCTCTCTTTTATTTCTACTAAAAGGAGAGAACAGTAGTGGACCTTGACTGCCTGAGTGTATGAGACTTTCTCTGTTTTGTACAATAAGCCAAAAACAATACATGAAATAGCCTCAGGCCTTTTGTCTTTTGTACCCAGCTCCTTCCTGTATTGCTCCTGATCAATTACACTTAAATCGACAAGAGTTGCTTGAACATTTTGACAGTTATGTTCCCCATGCCCTGAAGCATTTTTAAAGGGTTACGGAGATAAAGCTATTTCAAAAAATACTCCCTCCAAATTTTTTCAGGGTGGCATCAGTGAAAAAGTAACTTAGAGGAAAGAAACTCCACCTTGAGTTCCTGGCCAACCACTCTAAGGCCAGGCAAGCATAAACCTTCAGAGCAAAACCTAAGTTTGCTCCCAGTTGAGAATTTGGTTTCTATGGTCTTATATAGAAAGTATATGGAGACTTTAATTTCCTATAAGCCCTTTCCAAAGAGTGAATACAGTTCATCATTCGTAAGAGATGATGAAAATTACAATTTTGTTGAATAGGTGGAATATATATTATATATAATATATATATATTTATTTTTAATATATATATACAATATATAAAGTTACTATTCAGAGTCCTAAAACATGGATTTTTCTTACTTACCAAGAATGAACAGTAACTTGATCTCTAAACACAATAAAGCACCTGGCTATAGCAGAATCATAACAAATATTTGATATCAGAATGAATTCACTGTTCAGGTGTAAAGAGGGAATAGCTTCAGTTTTCCTCTTTCTTGCACCCCATTATTGAATCCTGGACAGAGGGGATTTTCTTGATTTTAATCTAAAGGAGAAATGTTCACTTTTGTTAAGATGGAAATTGACAACCTCAGTAGGCAGAGGCACTGTTTTTATTTGGCTGAATTCATGTTTCTAGTGATAATTCAAGGTGTAATAGGGTTTTCTCAGCCACTCCAAAATCTGAAAATGATAAGCATCTCACCAGAGTTTCAGGATGGCCCATTACCTATGCTGTGGAAAGGATATTCAGAATACCATGCTTCATCAATGTCTTCTTTGACTTATTAATCAATGGACAACTACTGGGTTAAGACAGTGTCTTATCCTTGCTTCAAAAAAATAAAAACAAAAAAACCCCACAAACACAAAAAAACTGTTAACGATGAAAACTTATTATGCCAGGCCTTAGTATGGCCTGACTTGGAAATTAGTTTCAGAGGCTTTTGTGAATATACCAAGGAAAGAGGACCTAGGTGTATCTTATTGCCACAGGCCGCCAATAAATATTTGCTTCACGGAGAAAAAAATAATATATAGTATAGGAGAGAGCCTGACAGATGCGTAACATTATTGAGTGATAGCAATGCCCAAACTCATCTGTGATCAAACACTATGAAAGTACCCTCCTAAGGATAAACTTATTACAAATAAGTGAAAATTCAATTATGGAGATACTTTCTGTTTCAGCTCTGATATGCAAAACGCTTGGAAGTTGTCACTGTATCTTGTCCTTACAAGATAATGCGGTACAAAATGAAAATCAATGACTTTTCTCAGATGTGATTAATAAAACATGTAACTATGAAAGAATTTTAAAACTGTAATTATGTATGGGTATATATGTGTCTCTGAAAAATCTGGGTCAAAGAAAACTGAGGCTATCAGTATAAACTCATTTAACTTCTATCTCTTCTTACGTTTATTTCCTCCCAAACTTACCAGTATCCATCCAACTCGAAGGATACAAGTGATTTTTATATACTGTGCAAGGTATTTTTCTTATATGTCCATGTTTCCCCAATTCTCTAAATTATTATCTACATCTTCAGGATCTCCTTTATCGGTTCCTTCATTTCAACATATAAAATATAAGTCCTTCTCATTCTAAAAAATTCTTTTTTGCTAATTATTTTCTCTTTTCATCCAAACTCCTTGAGAGTAGCCTATTCCCACTGTCTTCACTAGCCTCGCCTGGCCCCCACAGGCAGCCCTACACCCTCAATTTATTGCCATTTGGCTTTTTGTCCACCACTTCACTGAACTGCTCTAAGGTCACTGGGGACCTAACTGCCCAAATCCAATGGACACTCACATTCTCTGAAGGATGACACTGTCATCTACTTCCTCCTTCCTGAAACTCTATCGCCTCTCTCCTTTCCAGAATTCTTTCTCTGCTTATTACTTAAACGTTGTCAGTACTCACGATTCTCTGAAATCTCATCCATTTTCATGATTTTAATGACTGCTGATAATGTGCTGATGACATTCAAATTTTTATCTTTCCATGTCTTCACGTGCATGTCCAGTTATCTACCAGTCTGTCTCCTGAATTCTACAGGTGCTTTACAATTCAACATGTCCAGAACTAAAGTCTTTTTCCCAATTCAGTTCTTTATCCCCTATTTCCAAACTCAATGATACCACCACCCAAATTTAGTCACACAGATGGGGGTTCAGCCTCCGCCTCCTACTTCTTCCTTACTTCCCAAGATCAAGTCTTGCTTGTAATTTCCTAAATACAATTAGAACTTATTTCCTCCCTTCATCTATACCTTATTTCAGACCCCTTTCTTCTTGCTATTACCTGGTCTAGAAGTTACCAAATTGCTGTTTGGTGGAACCAGTTGTTAGACACTTCTATTAAAAAAGGACACTAGAGTCAAATAGCTTTGAGGGTGGCTGTGTACCATGCGCCTGCTGTGACGATCCAGAATGAACACTAGCCTACAGCAGCCCCGAGGAGCTGTACCGTAAAGAAACCTGATTAACTTTACTTAAGCCAGGTTCTCCCTTCTGCCGGCCTATGAACCTTTCAGTAGGGACAGGTGAGGAGGTGGCAGCATGAAAGTTCCACTTGAAAATAAAAACACTGCTCCTCAGAAGAGTGGGGCATAATTGTCTCCAGGCTTCTTCAAATTCCTCATCCATACTGAGGTCAGTGGTCTAAAATGCCACCTGAACTTGTCCTTTCCATTCTTAGCTGTTTTCTGAGGAAACCAGCTCCACGCACATGGGTGGTTAAGACCCGCTCTCCTCCTCCTCGCGGCCTCCTTTAGGGGCACTTGCCACTGCCTGGTGACACTGCACTGATCCTCCAGAGCCTGTGCCTGTGGCTCCGTAACACACCCCTCGCACACTCACGGCTCTGGACTTCCGCTATCCTCTCTGCCTTGAGTGTCCTTTCCCTTCACCGGCTGACTCACCAGTTTTTCACGAGTCCTTTAAGACTTAGCTTAGGGACTGCCTCTTTGATGACTTTTCTTTGCCTCACAGCTCCCCCTCTTCTTCCACAAACACTGACCAAACGCCCTGAATATGCCCGTCACAGCATGTCACGTGCAGGATGAGACATCTGCTGTGTGTCTTCCCCTCTCACCCCACTGCTAAAGGGCCAACGCTACATTTTGCTCATCGTTTCACTCCTCTAACACCCAATCCATGACTAATGAACTAACTAGTACTGTAGTAGCCCTCTTAGTAACAATCAGGCAGGAACTTCTAGAAGAAATCTGACACTCCAGCTGTTCTCTGCTCTCACCTTTCAGTCTGAATGAACTAAAGACTTATCTGTACATGTTTTACCAGGGAGACGTAATTTAATCCAGAGATGTGTCATCACATACATACTCTGCCGTTTAAAAATTCTGCTCACGATGCCGGAAGGAGACAGGTGTGCTTTCTGACAGCCCCACTGTTTTGCACTTCTAGTGCTCACTGCCTTCTCTCTCGGTGCCTTCCTTAAACCCTTCTTCTCTTAACAAGGAAACAGGATAACAAAGTAATTAAGAGCCTGGGTTCTGCCTATCTGTGAAACAGAAACATAACCAAGGACATAGAGAATAGACTGGTGGTTACCATGGGGGAGGGGGTGGGAGAGGGTTGGATTGGGAGTTTGGGATTAGCAGGTGCAAACTGGTGTATATACAGGATGGATAAACAAAAAGGTCCTACATGGGACTTCCCTGGTGGCACAGTGGTTAAGAATACATCTGCCAATGCAGGGGACACGGGTTCGAGCCCTGGTCCAGGAAGATCCCACATGCCAGAGAGCAACTAAGCCCGATGCCACAACTACTTAAGCCCATGCACCTAGAGCCCATGCTCTGCAACAAGAAAAGCCACCACAGTGAGAAGCCTCCGCACCGCAACTAGAGAAAGCCTGCGTGCAGCAACAAAGGCCCAACGCAGCCAAAAATAAAAAAATACATTTATTTTTTAAAAAGTGGATGTATTTTAAAAAAACCAAAAAGGTCCTACTGTTGAGCACAGGAAACTATATATCCTGTGATAAACCGTAATGGAAAAGAATATGAAAAAGAATGTATATAAATGTGTAACTGAGTCACTTTCCTGTACAGCAGTAATTAACACAACACTGTAATTCAACTATACGTCAATAAAAAAATAAAATTTAAAAAAATTGCCATAAAAATAGTCACATAAGGGGGACTTAGTCACATAAGGGAAGACTTCGCCTTCCAGTGGAAGGGGTGAGGGTTCGATCCCTGGTGGGTGACCTAAGATCCCACATGCCTTGCGGCCAAAAAACCACAATATAAAACAGAAGCAATGCTGTAACAAATGCAATAAACACTTTAAAAATGGTCGATATCAGAAAAAATCTTTAAAGAAAAAATTCACATAAATCAGAAACAAATGAAACATAATAAAGTCCATACATTTAAAAAAAAAAAAAAAGAGCATGGGTTCGGGTCACATCACAGCTTCCCACTTACTTACAGCTGTGTAATTCTGGGCAACTCACATAATGTCTCCTCAGACTCCTCATCTATAGACGGGGATGGTAACAGTTCCCTACCTCAGAGCGTTGCTGTAATCCATAAACACGGTTAAGTGCCTTGGTAAATGTTTGAGGCTCTCTGGTTATTGTGAATTAAAATACCTCAATGGCTTCTGGCCATGTGATTTATAATAGTTTGACATTTAACCAAATGGTAAAACTATTCCATTTATTATTCCCATCTCTTTTTAACCCTTACCCTGCTTTGTTGTTTATATTTTCTCCCAACACAGAGTGCTAGTTCCAGGAGAGTAAAGGCTTTATTTTGTTCACTGCTGAAAGCAATAGCACCCAGAAAAGTACTGTACATATTAAGCCCTCAGTAAACACTAGCTGAATGAATGGTGCAAAGTGTCACAAGGAAAAGTACGCCAAAACTTTCATTATAATAAAAAAGTATAGATAAATCTTTCTCTAATGGCTTCCAGTCAAGTAACTGAAACCACCATATGCTATAATAAAAACATAAGTAATTTATTAAAATTTGAAGGCAAAAACATAATTTTAAAAGATTTAGACCTATGTTAGGCGTGATAGAGTACGGATGCTTTCTTGAAATTCACAATCAGATCCAGGAGTATCACTTTCAGAATGTTCTAGTAGATTGAGTTTACTTTTAGTTGTCTTTGATGAAAGTCACTATTCTACTCTCTTTCTTAATAGAAATGTTTTTTTGAAGACTCACTTTTAATTGGTTTATTAACCAAAGAATTATTTTGCTCAATTCCTTTGCTTTTCCGCTTTACAGGTGAGTCAGAGCAGGAATGCAGGTCCTTCCCAGGTTGTTTCCTAGCAGAGTATTTTTTGGTATATTCACCTGCTTTGCTCATTTTCTCTGAAGAAGACCTGCTATTTCTAGATAATTCCTCTTCTTTTCTTTGACTTCCAGTTCCAGAAATGACGTCTGCTGAAGGGAGAACATGTCTAGCAATGAAATCTTCAAAAGACTCCTGCCGCTGCTCTGTGACTGGGACCCCCAGGTTGTCTTTGGAAGTTTCTAAGGCCTCCTGAGTAGACACTGGGACATGGAAGGAGTCGAGAGGCAAAGGAATCCTAGCGTCACCTGTAATTTTCTGAAACTGGACGGAAAAACAAAAGACAAGACAAAAATTCAGTGATGAACACAGCCAACCATTAAAAAGTAGAGTTCAAAACTTCAATGTTACTCTGTGATCTTATTATTAACACAGTCAATATTCAGAAGATTTCAGAGCCAGTTTTTTTCTAATTATATCTTGCCAAGTGATTCTTAGCTTAACCTAGCTATATCCAAGACTATGTCCGCTACATTTTCAGACTTTGGTGACTGGGGTAGTTATTATCCATTTCCTTTCCCTCACTAAAAATAAAACCCTATTCTGTAAGATAATTAATTTCTTTTCTATCCTCCAGGCACATGCAAACAGTATATAGTTTGTGACCAGACTGTGTTCTCAAGCTGTCAGTTCCCAAGACCAGTCTGAGATTGGTTGATGGGGGCTCCAAGTAAGGCTAGAGGAAAAGCTGACAGGTTTTCCCCTCCCATTCCCATAACCAGTGACTCACTGTCATATGTTACCTATTAGCTATGTCTGGATTACTTATTTTAAAAACTATATCAGTATGTGTACCTTCATTAGTGTTCCTTCATTGTAAGCTGACTGCATACAAATAGAAACTTAAGTAAAATATGAATAGAATAGACATTTATATAATTTAAAATCTGGAATATTTTTTCTAATGTTTTCTTTCTTCATTAAGGAGAGTTTTCTTTAACTCATAAATTTTCGAAAGAACTTCCAGTCTCCTTATTTACAACAATACAGTATCATGAAATGGGCACACATTTACTAATCTCAGATTTGGAAAGGATTCCAGAGTCTTCTAGCTCCTGAGCATGTGAACTATTAGAGACTGATCATTATTGTTTTCTCCCTGACTTGGTCATTTCCTTTTTGCTAATCACTCTTAGAATCATTAAGTGCTATTCTGTCCACTTACTTGGATATTTTGCATTTGTCCTGGGGCACCCTGTTTTGATTCTGATTTTTCTTCTTCAAGTCCCTTCTTTTCTTCTTTACGTGGACTACTAACAGTAGAATTCATCTAGGGACGACCTAGTAAATGAAAATCTGACTGATCTATACCAGCCATTGTGGCCAGCTGCCCAAGCCTGGACCAGAGGAGGAAAGGAGAAAAGACAAAGGTTATTATAATCACAGAAGAGCAGTTTAGATTTCCCCAGACCTACAATCATGAAATACTTCTAAAATCTTAAAAGCCAACATCCTACTCCAGACTACAAGCCTCTCTCTCCCCCAAATTCTCAGCCCTTTCCAGACTCATCCTCTAGGAGACATCCCACTGTCTCACTAGCAGCTTCAACATGTACCATGCACCCCGTCCACTGCCAGTCACACCTCCATTCCCACACTTCTTTACCACCTTTCCTCCAGTTTCCAAGAATGTGTTTGTTCCTTCCTTCCCAACACCAACACCAATTCATTCACTGACAAAACACCACTCCATCAACTATCAATCTCCACTTCCCTCTTCCAGCAAAATTGCTCCCGGTTGAGAACCACTGACCTATATCTCCCCCGCAGATTAATAATAATTTTTATGTCTAAGACAAAAAGAACTTTAATTCAAACTTATCAAACAAGCAAAGTAAATGAAAGATAGGAAAATTCTTATGCATTCCCGAATATTTTCAATGAAAACTGCCTTCAATTTAGTCTTTACAAAAAACTACACCTACTAATTACTCTATTTACAGGTTACTCTTTTATAATGAGCTCCCCACTCTACCAAAGCAGGCTTCCCTATTTGCACTTATTAACAAATTTAACTCCTTATTTTAAAAAGTCAACTATATTACCTATAATTACACTAAATATGGCCACGGAAGTGATGAAAATTGCTCCATTTCCTCAGCAAACTACCATTATAGTCGCAAAGAGAAGAACGCCATGAAGAGAAATGAACTAACCCAGCATCTTTAAGGAGATCCAAGAAAGCATGGAACTTCTGAAAAGAATTCTCAATGCTGCCCAAAACACCTGCATCATACAGGATCATACTTGTCAATGAGTGGGCATGAAGGGCTGCAGACAAAGAGAAATTCATATTTCTTAAGTGGGCATTTTCATGTTCCAGGTATAAAAGAAGACTAAAAATGTCTGACATGATTTTTTCTCATTGTCATCAGAAGTAGTCTTGCCTATTTTCAAGGAACAAAACTAAAACACTCAAACTGTAATTAATTTGTAATTAACCTAATTCTCCACCAGTAAAGACAGAGACCATATCACATAGTAACCAAAACCCACAGGCACCCAACAAGTTTCCTATATAACACTTAGGTGGTATATAAATAAACCAAAGCTACCGTTTTATTAATGATCTTTCACAAAATATCACATTTCAAACTAGTTCAATTCATAATGGAGCCTCATTCCACATTAGAAAATGACCTGCTTTAAGTTTCTCTTAAATTAGAAAATGAAATATAGAATCTGATTTGAATAAAACATATTACAACTCTGCTGAATGTTAAGAATTAACTTTAGTGAGCAAAGTATCTAATGCTTACGTTTAAAAGTCCTAAATCATACCTAACCCAATTTATTAAATGTATAATCACCAATGTTTTCTTTGGCTTCTTGAAAATAATCCCCCCGTGCACTCTTCCCCTTCCGCTCATCATCTATGCACTTAAAACCCCCTATAAGCTCAACTCTAGTATTTCTCAGAAAGGCCGTTAATGTTCATGATGCCCCTTTTGCCTTACATGAACAGGTGCTCAACATTTATTGAATGAGTGTCCGCCAATCCAATGGATGCACTTTCAAAAATTCCTCCCTACACTCACCCTGTGATAAATTATATTTAGATAGAACTTTTTAGATTATGCCCTGCTTTCATGCACATTCCCTAATGTAATTCTCATAGTATATATTTTTATCTTTCATTGCATTCTTAGAAGTTTTCCAATATCTTAAATTTATTTAAATGATTCACTTTCCTAATTCATTGCCAGGAGAGTCTCATCGTGTCTTTTATGTTACTGTATATACAGTATATGCACAAAAAGTGCCTTCCTGAATCAAAGAATCATGAACACGAAATAAGCTAATGTCATATAGAAGCACACGTGCGCGCGCGCACACACACACACACACACACACATACACAAAAGCAGATTTTCCCATTTTTAAAAACATGCTTTCTGGAATATAGATCATATGATCACTAAATACCAGTAAATGCAAAAGTCCATATGACACAACCAATTTGCAACATATTACAGTTTTAAAGCTTACAAATTATGTGGATATGGCTTAAAATCAAATCAAAATAAAAGCAAAACACTCTCTAAAGCAGAACAAGAAATCTGTTTACCTCACTGACTCGTTTATCAGCCTTCAGTCTCATTACTCTTTCCTCCTTTAACTGCTTTAGGCACTCCTCCAGGTTATCCTAAACAAACAGAGTCAATATTATAACTAATTCATAGTATAATATCCCAAAGCCTTTCCAGCTATTGGTCTCATCAGGATTTAGGGGCAGAGCCAGAAGTGAACTCAGATTTTAGTCTGCTACTGGTAATATCATACAATGCTAGTGAAACGAATTATCAAAATCTATCAAATTAGCATAGGTAAGATTTATTTAAATTCCACTCTTTCCAACATAAATTTGTGGCAGCCCACCATAAAAGGCATATGCGTATAACATAGTAAGTCAGAAATAAGAAGTTAAGACCAAGAAAGAAAAATCCTATTTTTATTTGTGGGTCTCTTTATAGCAGGAAGTCCTATTAATGAACATGCTTAACATACCTGAATTACATAATTGCAGATTCAAAAGCATGTTTTTAAAAAGTAATCACATTTAAAGCAATTTACAGTCAAGCACTGTTCCTGGAGTTTCCTGGGTATTAGATAATCTAATCATCAAAACCCTAAGAGGGGGCTTCCCTGCTGGCACAGTGGTTAAGAATCCGCCTGCCAGTGCAGGGGACACAGGTTCGAGCCCTAGTCGGGGAAGAACCCACATGCCGTGGAGCAACTAAGCCCGTGTGCCACGACTACTGAGCCTATGCTCTAGAACCCATGTGCCACAACTACTGAAGCCCGTGCTCCGCAACAAGAGAAGCCACCGCACCGCAACGAAGAGTAACCCCCTGCTCGACGCAACTGGAGAAAGCCCGCGAGCAACAACGAAGACCCAACGCAGCCAAAAATAAATAAAATAAATTTATAAAACAAAAAACCCTACGAGGAAAAAACGATCACTAACTCCATGTTATTTTACAGATGAGGGAAACAGAGGCAGAGAAGTAGAGTAAGTAGAGCAGCACAGCCAAGGTCACACCACTAAGTAGCAGAGCCACACTGTGGACTCAGGAAGCTGGGTGCCATTCCTGCTCACAGAGGTGGTAGTCTTCCCATTCACCAAGGTCACTGAAATAAAATGAACACTGATAAACTCCCTTAGGAGTTTCAGGAAATAAGACACTTCGGTCCATGAAGTGGGTACACTGCTTGCAATAGGCAGAATTCTAACAGAGCCCCTAAGACTCCTACTTACTGAAGTACACAAACCTTCCACTTACCCAAACAAACTCTAAATCTAGCTGTAGTGAAGGGATTTTGCAGATGGAATTAAGGTTCAAAACCAGTTGATTTTTTAAGATAGGGAGATTATTCTAGGTGGATGTGGCCTACTCAGGCACCCCATGAAAAGGACCTGAACTCTTCCTGAATTGAAGTACAAAAGGGACAAGAGGGAGGCTCTCCATTGCTGGCTCTGAAGAAGTCCAATGCTGCGGTAGGGAAGGCAAGCGAGAGGCCTCTAGGACCTGAGACTGTCCCTCGACTGACAGCCAGCATGGAAATGGGGACCTCTGTCCTGCAACTGCAGAATCTGAATTATGCCAACAAGCCGAAGAAGCTTGGAGCCATTCTTTCCCAGAGCCTCTGGGTGCTAACACAGCCAGACTGACATCTAGATTTCAGCTCTGTGACCCACACAAACTATGGTGAACATCCAACGTTTGGGGCTCAATGTCTTACACTTAAATTTCACGTGCTTTAACACTCTCAGGAGGGAACTCACATGTTCCCGTGTGTATCTGAGCAGGAAACCCAGTCGCGCTGTGCCTGGACTTCTGACCTGCAGAACTGTGAGCTAGTCAAATAGGTACTGTTTTCAGTCAGTAAGAGTGTAGTAAAAGAATTAATATCCTAATCAACCTCCAGGTTCATGAACAAAATAAATGACTGTCATTGTTTTAGGCCACTTTTTCGGGGTGGTTTCTTATGCAGCGATAAACAATCAGAATTTCTATACTTATGAAAACAGTACGGTATATTTATACCTTTTAACTGCTTTGAACAATCACTTAAAGAATGAGGAACTCTATTATATGCCATCATTGGGAGAGGAGCTGGTATCACTTTCTGGAGAGTAGCTCTTGGTACCTAACAACAATCCTACATCAAGGGTTTACCCTAAGGAAATCAAAGATGTGGGCAAAGATTTATCTACCAACATGATGTCATAAGATTGTTTATAACCAAACCCTAGAAGAAAGCTAAGAGCCTACAAATTGGGATTGGTTTAAACAAACACAGCTCACCGTATGAAGGAATGCGCTATGAAGTCACTAAGAAAATAATGACAACAGGTCTCAACCAGAGTTAATGAATGGGCTTCAGGAGTTCTACATTCAAAATGTATCTGTGCATTTTTCCTGGGAGACGGTGCATAAGCTTAATCAAATTCTCTGATGTAGAATAGTATTTAGTGACATGGCAAAATATTTTTGATACTTCTTTAAGACAAAAGAGCAGATTAGGTGTGTGTACATGCAGAGGTGGCTTTTATTTCCTTCAATGAGTTGTTCATTTTTTCAAAAATTTGCTCAATGAACATATATTTTTATAGTCAGATCATGTTTAAAAAACTGACAGTCTAAGAACTTCAAATTCTTTAATGTTTCATTACTAAAGCCAGCCAAGTTTTCAATGGGGAAAAAGGGGAAAAAATGGAAAAATTCCTCTACTTTCAATATAATGGTTTAATAAATCTTCTAAAACCAATTTCAAAGAAATTCTAAACAAATAAGCAAACAAACAAACCAACCCTCACCACAGTCAGAGGAAAGTAGAGTAAAACATCCTGACTGGTTCTAAATAGCACATCAAAGTGCAATTACTTGGAATAGTTTCTCCCTCTAGTGGAGGGAATTAGAACAGTGTTACATTTTTGTGAAAAACTGTGTCCTCTTACTACGAAGTATTCATAATTCATGTCCCTAACATGGAAATATGGAACCAAAAAAGTTAGAAAGTAAAATTGCTTGATATTCTATTACTTAAGTAAGACTAATGATAAGGCTTTGGAATAATTTCCCTTCCTGTCATCTGCTCTCCTTCCTCCCTTCTGTACACCAGCTAGGGTGATTTTTCTGGGACAAAGCTCCCATCGTATTGGATATCAAATTTTATGTTCACCTTTCCTCCATTTAACATTGAAATCAATAATTTCTCATATAATCAGGGGATTCATAACCTTGATTTTTTTGTGTGGGCTACAAAATATTCCACTGAGTGGGTTTACTGGTTAACCATTTTACACATTTAAATTCTTTCCAACTTTTCAATATTATCAGACAATAACCGTTTTTATGCATGAACGCTTTTTTCCGTATTGAGAATAACGTTCTTGCAATAAATCCATAAAATTGAGTTTGAGGTCAAAGCAAATGAACATTTTTAAGGCTCTGAGGTACCTATCTCCAAACTTCTTTCCAAAAGATGTCTGAGATTTTATACTGCCATCCATCAGCGATGTATCACTTGGTATATAACCTCTACTATAACTGTTGGCTTATTTCCTCACTTAGAGTCCAAGTTATTTGAAGATAGGGGGTGTATTTTATTAAGTGTTTTTCCCAGCACCTGTGCCTAGCACAACGTAGACGGTCAATAAATAATTGCTTAATAAGGAAAATCCCTGCCAATACAAGATGTACGTGTGTGAAAGACAGACTGTGTGTTTTTCTCTAACTGGATAGATGAAAACTTGTCATCTTCTTTAATGTGCAATTTTTTTTCTTATAATTAGTAATTAAATTTCTCTTTTAGATTGTATTGTAAAAATTCAGACTCTGAGGCAAATGGGCCTGGCACTACCCATTAGCTATATAACCTTGGACAAGTTCTATAACTCTAGGTCTCAACTTCCTCATCTATAAAATGGAGATAAGCTCCCACATCACAGAGCTCTTGTGAGGATTACATGAGTTAAAACACATATAAAATCAGAAGAGTGCTTGGTACACAGCATATGTTCAATTAACGCTGAATGAATAACATGTGAACGCAAACAGTAGTGAAGGGCTTAAAATGAAATAGTCTCATCCCACTCCCACATCCAGCACTCAAGAAGCGACCGATTCTTTACTCAGGCTTTTAATTGTAAAATACGATAATGTGTACTGAGAAGTGCTCAGGACAAAATTGTCAATGTGACAAATAAATACTTACATAACCACTACTGGAATCTGAAAGTATTGATACTTGTCAGCATCTCAACCCCCCCCCATATCCTTTTCTCATCACAATCTCCTTCCCTCTTCCAGGTTAAACACCGTCCTCACTTCTTGACAATCATTTCCTTTAACCTGCATGCATCCCTAACAAAAGAGTTTAGTTTTGTCAACATCTAACCTTATGTAGAGGATCATAGTATATGAAGTCTTTTCTTATTTCTTTCACTCAACGTTGGTTTAAAAAATTCATCCACATTGCTGCCTGTAGCTCTAGTTCATTCAATTTTATCGCTTGATAGTTTTCCCACTGTACGAATACACAAAATTTATTTAATTTTTGACTCTTAATGGACATTTGGTTTGTTTTCAGTTTGTGCTAATGCAAATCATGGACAGGAATCCTGCTGTACTGGTTATTCTAGTGCATTTACACAGGGCGGGGGTGACAGCTGCTGGCTCACAGGCTATTTATATACCTTCAGTTGATGGAGAGTGCTAAATGCTTTCCAAAGTAGTTGTGTCGATTTATACTCCAGTATAAACAGGGTAGAAGATTCCCATAGTACTCCAGGTCCACAATACCTGATACTACCACACTTTATTTATGTATTTGTCAAACTGATTGGCATGTAGTTTCATTGGTTTTGACTCACTTTTCTCTTATTACTTAATGAAGTCGTACACTTTTCTGTGTTTACTGGCTGTTTGGATTTCCTTTTGTATGACGTTTACATCAACTATTGTTATTTTTTATTATATTTTTATTATTTGTTTATTTTTGGCTGTGTTGGGTCTTTGTTGCTGCGTGCAGGCTTTCTCTAGTTTCAGTGAGCAGGGGCTACTCTTCATTGCAGTGGCTTCTCTTGTCGTGGAGTACAGGATCTAGGAGTGTGGGCTTCAGTAGCTGTGGCACGTGGGCTCAGTAGTTGTGGCTTGCAGGCTCTAGAGCACAGGCTCCGTAGTTGAGGAGCACGGGCTTCGTTGCTCCGCGGCATGTGGGATCTTCCCGGACCAGGGCTCGAACCCGTGTCCCCTGCCTTGGCAGGTAGATTCTTAACCACTGTGCCACCAGGGAGGTCCAACTATTGTTATTTCGAATTCTTCTCCATTTCCAAGTAATACTCTTACATGACTATTTTCTCACTAAATTGGAGGCATTATCTGTTCATTTTCTATTTTACTAAGTAAGGGTTTAGTTCCTTTACACTGTTTCCACACTGCTTAGTAAAGTTATGTCATCATTAGTTATTCCACTGCTCAGGATCTCTTTGACTTGTAGTGATATACTTAAAAACCTACATTGTTGATCAACTATAACCTCTCTCAATGTCACGCTTTCTAAAATGAGGACATTCATACCATCTTCCCTTTTTTGTACCTCCTGTCTACCTTCCAAACCTAGCTTTTACGTTGTCAAAGTTGAAATTTATATTCTGTTCTATGTGCAGTTAAGTCTTTTGTTATTTGAGAGTCGGTAGGGAGTAAGGTTTAAGAGAACAGGCAGAGAGCCTAAACTCAAAGCCTCGATCCAACCCTAAATTAGGTACAGCCTCGGCAAGTTCCTTCCCTGTCTTAGCTTCCTTTTCTCAGAAGTGGGAATGGGGCTTCCCTGGTGGTGCAGTGGTTGAGAGTCCGCCTGCTGATGCAGGGGACACGGGTTTGTGCCCCAGTCCGGGAAGATCCTACTTGCCGCGGAGCGGCTGGGCCCGTGAGCCATGGCCACTGAGCCTGCGCATTCGGAGCCTGTTCTCCGCAAAGGGAGAGGCCACAACAGTGAGAGGCCCGCGTACCAAAAAAAAAAAAAAAAGTGGTAATGATATTAGCACCAACCTCATAATGCTATTCAGAGGATTAAATGAGTTAATATATGCAAAAACACTTAGAGCCTAATATATACATACTAAGTACATACTAGTACACAATACATTTCAGTACATACCAAGTTAATACAAATACATACTAAGTATAGTTTAGGTTAGTTATTTGTTATTACATGCAAGTTGACAATAAAAGCTGCAAACCGAGACAGTATTGCCATTATTACAATGAAATTAATATTGCCCACTGCAGATGTACTGTCTCTGTGTATAGACTACACCTCGTTCCATACTGTGTCAGTGTCACTGCCCTTGTGCAGGGTGACCACATACCCCAAGCCGCCTTGGGCTCTTCCAGTTTATACCTGTTGTCCTGATGTTACAGCATTAGAGCGCCTCCTTACACTACTAAAGTGTTCTGGTGTGGACAACAAATTAGATAGGTGGTCATTAGCCCCGTGTGTTGCTGAAAAGGGGGACATCTATAGTGTCAAGTTTAAGTGGATTCATCTATAGTGTCAAGTTTAAGTGGTTAAAAATCAACCATAGCTTAGTTTGCTTCAGGTTTATGTCAGTATAGCCTTTTCTCCTCTGGAGTTCAAGTTCCTTCTCCTCTTCCTCTCCCTCCTCCCTTCCAACAGTGCCTAATAGCTAGTAAGTACAATATGCCTCAAGGTGTTTCTAAGCTCTCAATCACACAATGGATAGAAGCCTCTCCAATCTAGACTAGCTGCTCTCTGCACCGAATCCCCTATTACCTTCCTTCTTGGTTTATTGCCTCATATTGCTGGATTCTTTCTATAAATAGCTTAAGGTGTAGCACAGGAGGTCAATTTTTCAAATATCTTTGTGTACAAAGTATCTTCTTCAGCCTCCACTTATGACTGATAGTTTGGCTGGATACAAACCCCTAGGGTGAAAATTATGTGCCTGAAAAACTTTGGCGGTATCTTTCTAATGCCTTCCAGGATCCATGGTGCTGATGACAAGTATGATAAAGTCAGGTTTTAACTCTTTTTTTTAGGTGGCCAGTATTTTTCTCTCTGGAATGGATGTATCCTCTCAGTATTTTATTCTATTTTATTTTTTCAGTATTTTAAAGTTTCACAATGAAGGGTGCCTAGGTATGAGTCTATTCTTGCTCATCTTGCGTAACTATTTTCAATCTGAGGCCTGATGTCTACTTTCAGCTGTGAGGAATTTTGTTGCCCTTTGACAGCTTCCCTCCATTTTTTTTCTGGGTCTGGAGTTTCTAATAGTAACATGTGGGATCTCCCAGATGCAGCCTCTCTAACATATTGCTATCACATTTTCCATTGTGTCTTTCTTTTTCATATACTGAGAAATTTAAAAAATTCCTACTGAATTTATTTCAGCAACCATATTTTCATTTCCAAGAGACCTCTCTTTCTTTCTGACCATTCTCTTTTTGATTAACACCCTAGTCTTATTTTATAGTTGCTAGCTCTTTTTAAACCTCTCTCAGGATACTAATTAGGGTTTTTTCTTAAATTATTTTGTTCCCTAAATTGTCCCTGGTCCTACCAGGATATGTTTTCACTCTTTTTCCCCCTCTCATGTTGGAAGCTTTACTCAACTATCAGGCAAATGACAGTTTTCTATTTAAGAATGAGTGCAGAAAGCTCCCTGAAGTCAACGATTGATTGGCTTCTTATGCAGGAAGAAGCAGGGAGTAACTGTAATAGGATCCCCCCCAAACACAATTTTCTAGGGTGTAAAAACTCATAATAGCTGCCCTAGTTCTCGCCAGTTTCACTGTTTTCAAAATGAAAACATCTCATTTCAGGAGCGTGAGGGCGGGGCTGGGAGTCCACTCCTCCAAACACA
Source organism: Delphinapterus leucas (assembly GCF_059928025.1). Classification (NCBI taxonomy): domain Eukaryota; kingdom Metazoa; phylum Chordata; class Mammalia; order Artiodactyla; family Monodontidae; genus Delphinapterus; species Delphinapterus leucas. Next base: position 38,210,126 of record NC_143129.1, read on the forward strand.
ACCCTTCAATGAGCTCCCCTATTTCAGTCACACTTTTAACTAACTCCACCCTCTCTCCTACATGCCCATCTGAGCATGGGCCTACTTCTGCAGGTGGGGTCAGAATCCTCCTCAGTTGCAGGTGGTCGCTGTGCATATTCTAGGTGATGCTTTTCCTCTGTTCTACTGCTTCAGTTTCACACTCTTCCACTTGTCTTCCGTCTTTCAAAACTATGTTGAAATCTCTTGATTGTTGTGGGCTTATATAATTAAACACTTTGATACCATCCTTGTAGTGTCTTGTCAAAACGGAGAAGAGCTGAAAGGGTTCTCAGTGCATTCTGAATCTGCTATTCTGTGGTCCCAGTGTGTAAACTTCTTGGTCTTCCCCAGTGTCCATCATTGCTATTAGAAATACAATCTCCTGGTCTAATCGTGAAGGAAATGAATACAACACATCTAAAATGACAAGGAATGCGGGTAGATGCTCTAGGGTCTTGTCGTACTCTGCCATTTACTAATAAATCACTTACGTGCTACAAATTGTAGGTGCTCATTTATAAAATGAAAGGGGGTAACTCTACATGAAACATAGATTTCTCCTACTCTAACATTTCATAATTTTCTAAGTTTTTTTCTTAAAATTTCTCTATATTATCATTAATTTTAATTAAAAAAATAAAAATCTAACTTTCTCTTTTGAAAATCAAAGAGTTAATTCCCATAGTCCTATAATAATGGGATAATTAGTTCTGAAACTGGTCAAGTTTCATGTTTCATATGAAAAGAAAATCATATTAAATAATTTTTAAAAATTAAACATGGACTTTGTAGCACAAAGACAAGGTCCCCCCCAAATGTTGTTCCTTTATTTACTAGAAATGTTCAGCTCTGCATTAAAGTTGAAATAAAATAAATATATTATTTTTGAGGTGCAAAAATTTCTTATGAAAATCAATTTTTATTTTCTGTCCATAGAAACAAAAGTATGCAATGACATTAGAGGTCAGGTTTATTTGGTAATAGAATGTAGCTTCTTGATATTTTTTATTTTAGGAAAGGAGAATATCAACATCAAAACTTTTTTCAACTTTACTTTTATTTAAAATGAGGCCATATTTTCCTCTTGTAAAAAGAGAGTTCAACTAGAACTGTCAATTTTCTCATCTGTAAAACAAGAGTACTGAATCAGCTGACTATATTCATTCAGAACTCAATTTCCTTACCTTATGATCACTAAGGTTCTCCGTAAATCTAATATACTAAGGTTCTAAAGAAAGGAAAATATATTACTAACGACATGTTTCGATTTTTATTTCTTAGAGCTCAAATGTCCCCCATTCACCTTGGTCTAAGCTTAACCAGTCAAGGAGATACAACGCAGATGGGAGGAGAAAACAGAACCCTCACACAAGCTGTGCCGTGTTGCAATCAGGCTTCCGTTTGAAAAATAATCTTCTCTATAGCTTTAAAGTGATACCTTTGTACCGGCAATGCTTCTTGTTTCAAACTGATTTTCTCTGGCTCTTCCCGAACACTTTCTGAGGAATCATCGACCTCTTCGATTTCTGAGGGGGAAGGACTCTACTGTCACAGTCACAGGAAATTCTGATGGACCTGAGCGTCACAAGAAGGAGATAGGAAACCACAGAGTTGTTAAAGTGCAAAAAAAGAAGACAAGATTGTATAAAAGACAACACAAGCCAGAAACCAAATATGCAAATATTAGAGGACATTTAACAAAAGTGATCTGAGGTATCATTATTTATAAATGTCTCTCACTGCTCCTTAGTCTAAAACAGGCAATGACTAAGTAACTTATTTTTGCTATGTTACTGTACAGACCTCTGTTGTACACGGTTAGGATTAGTAATGGGAATTGCCCATATTATTTTATTAAGTTTCTTTCACAGAAGCCAAGGGAAGATTCAAGGTAACCATTTTTTCTCAGATCAACTTTAGACTGCAAATGAAAAATTTATTTTTCACCATCAGACAAAAACAGTCTGGAAGAAAATGTAGTTTTTCGGAGAAAAATACATCAGTAAAGGGACTGATAAAGAATCAGAAGAATAATCAGAAAGTCAACATATCTAAGCTAGGAATAATAGATGTTAGAATTTATAAAAGTAAATCACATACACATACATAACTAAAACTGACCCATCAGAAATTTCATCTTCTCATCACCCTTAAGCCAAAACTAGGGTAACAGTAATACAATTCTCCCATCAAGATTCACTGCCACTGCAATGTTGTTCAACTGGACATTTCCAAACATTTAAAACCTGACCTGGCCACAACCCCATAAAAGTCTACAGATCATAAAGAAGTGTGCTGGGATTATATAACCACGCAGAAGACAAGTCACTAGGACATGATTTTGACAACAAGCAGCAAACCCTGCAGCACAGGAAAACCCTAACAGGAGAACGAGGCGCACACCCCTCTCTCTGGGCATGCAAGGGCAGGACTGACACCCAAGATGCTCTTCTCTCAACCTCAGCAGTGGTGCCTTTCACAGAGCAACTGTGCAGTCTCCCAGAACCACTGGGAAGGAGAATCTGATACTGACAGTATTAGCTTGCCATGAGGCCATAAGCTAGGGAATGTGTGTGGCCTTGGTGAGAGAGCAGAGGTTTGGGAGATGTTGCTTTATATTGGCTTTCAGATCAGGAATTTGTACACATAGCCTGCAAACAACGTTTCTTGCAAACATATGAACGTTCTTGAGTATGAGAGCTCCATGTGAGGGGTCAGAAATGGCAGTCAAGTTCGTTTCACGGGTAACAGCTGATTTGCGGACTGGACAACAGGCTTCCTTGTTTACAGACAACCACAAGGCTGCCACTTGTGTGCCAAATCCACACAACTACACCGTTGCATTGGGAGAGCGGCCAAACATGTTTTACATGGATTTATTTCAGAGAGGGAAATGCTTCTTGTAAGGCTCTGTCAGTTTAAAAAGCAAGAATGACCATCTACCTTTCCCAGTTCAAGCCCTATATGTCATAAATATGATAGCTACACACCAGCAACGGATTACATACATCACGAGCTTTGATGAATGGCAAGCCCCTAAAAAGATATCAACAAAACGAAATTAGATCTTGAGGTAAATACATCACCAGTTAAACCAAGTTAATACAACTATTTAGTATTATGTACAGTATCCATACAGAATTGTGTGTAAAAATAAATAAGCTCAAAAGAAGGACCTGGAAGGCTCTGCTACGGAGAAAACTGAACAGAATTCAGCCGACTGGCTTGGTAACAACTCTCTGAACTGCTGAGAGGCCCCTTCAGTTCCTACGTTCAGGATGGTTGAGATTTCAGTCTCACTTCTTTAAATGGTGCTATTAATCGTTCTCTAATTTACCACCCTGTATGAGGAGGATGGACCTGAGATTAAGTGTCTCAGGAAGAAGATAGGAAACCAGAGAGTTGTTAAACTCAAGTGCAAAGACTGGGGATTCAACACTATAGTTTATGCAACAGCAATTCACATCATCATTTGGTCATATTCTTTCTACAAAACAAAAGATGCACTCACATGTATTAAAAGACAAAAATTAACTGCCATCTGTATCAATATGTTAATGTGCTTCAACCACATATGTTTTCAGGAAAGTTTAAACATAAAATCACCTTTAAGATCTTGGCCATGTGATCTGCTCCCTGCCATGTCAAATTATACCCCGTGAAGTTTACTGTCTTAAGAGTGATAGAGTTCTTTATACCTTGACAAGTAACTGAAAGGAAAAAAAACCCACACACACAACAAGATGAAGAGCCTATACATTTGTCAATCTTGACTTATTTGCTTTTCTTGAGTCAATTGGAGGTTTACAGCCACATTCTTAATACCATTAACTACAATCTTCCCAAACAGGTAATTGATGAACTGATGCATTCTAAAACTTGTCAGTAACAAAGTGTTATTCCAGTTTACAGCAACAGTTTAATTCTATTCAGTACTAAAACTGAATACACTGGATACTGCAAACTTTCTTCCCAACCACTCAGCAAAGTACTACATACTTTTGAGACAAAGGAAAAAAAAGAAAAACCTAAAGAGAAGAGAGAGGACCTCAAAACCTCTGTTCCCTCAAATTGAAAGGCAGGCTTCCTGACCCCTCCAGACCACTACTGGACACAGGGAAGGGACACTAATGTTTCAGGACCCTAATCAAGAGTCACCTGCTTTGTGATTACTTCCATGACACACCCTCACCAACACCACTGAATTTGCTGCTCCTATGGGATGTTACATATATTTCCTATTTTAACACATACCACAGTGCATTATAATTATGATTGCAGATAGATGTTCTAACAATTTAAAGAGAATGATGACTTTTTTGCTCTTACATCTTGCTATTTCCCTTCCCATAATATTTCTTGAAGAGAAACCATAAAAATATAAACAAACAGAAAAAACAAAAAATATACGAAACATGTGGTTTGTGGCTTAACACAAACTTAAATAAGATTAATTCTGACAGTATCCAGCATGACAAACTTCCATGGTACAAATGAGAATGGACCAAGGTTTGAGCAGGTACAGGAGACAATCCAGGCATGAACAACACCAAGAAAAGGTAGACGGGAAAAGGTAGACAGACATGGTGTGTAGGAAATCACGAGACCAGTCTAATGGGAAGAGACTTAAACAAGGCTGAAACTCACTTTCTAAACCTCCATCTCCAACTGGACAATTCACAAGACACAGGTGCACCAAAGAAGCCAATTATTCAATCCCTTTAATGGGGAGGAACAGTTTAAACTTTTATTGGTTTCGTTTGCCCCAAAAGCAACTACCAAATGTTGGCAGGACACAATGAAGGCTTACCTTTGTTAACATAGTTAAGTCTCTCTCTCTCACAACTAGCCCACTTAGCTCCAGGCTCCTTAGCGCACCCGACGCACTTACACAGCATTTAAGAGCTTTACACAGCTGGAGGTCACATCTTTATTTCTTATTGCAGGAACACGACTTCTGTAAACTTTATTTCTGTCAAAACCTAAAGCAAAATTATTGTAAAATGAGTGACTTAAACCATACATTTTATCATCATTAAAAAGCATCTAAATAAAAAAAAAAGCATCTGCTCTGTGCTAAGGATTAGAAACGACTCCTGCCCTTAAAGCCTTCACTAAGGAGGAAGATGTATAAACTCAAAATTTCAATCTCATGAGATAAATAAACGTAAGCTTTAGGCATAGAGGTTCCTAGGGAGGCAAAAAGTTATATCTAAGTGACGGCTTCATGATAACCCTGAAGTACAATCTAGAAAGATGAGGCTATGCAGAGCTGGAGTAGGAGGTACATTAACTGCAGAGGGAACATCTGTGAAAACATACTCAAGCCTGACACCTGCTGGGCACAGTAAATACTGCAGGTGGGGATGACTAAAGGCTAGGGGTCGAAGTGTGAGAAGAGACAGAAAGGAAAATAGAGATGTTGGCCGAAGCAAGCCTGGGAGAGAGCATGGCTTGTATCCCACAGGTGATGAGGCCTGGGGTTACCACTGGCTGAGTAAGGGTGCCTCCGCTGATTAGAAAAAGGCACCCCGCTACTGAAGGACCAATTAGATTAAGGGAGTGATCACAAAAAGCTCCCCTTCTTCATGGCAAAGAGCTCTATGAGGCTTGGCCAAACACAGCTCAGACTACACGCCTCTGTGCAGAGCACACGCTGGGCGGCTAGTATGCACTAACTCTGTGTGGGCAAGCCATTAGCAGCATTATTTTAAGCACATCTTTTTATGGTAGAAGATCACTCAACACGAGTAGGCAGATGAACTTAGAGGAACTGAACCCAGGGGCCGCAAAACCACCCAGGAGTTTCTGCCACAGTCTGGGCAAAATGTAATACGGATGAAGAAGCAAATTTAGGAGGAGGCCAAAATCTACAAGCTAGACCCACTGGATGCAAGACATAAAGAAAGTTCAGTGAAGGAACTCTGAAGAGAATGGGCTCTACAATAAATTTTTCTTACATTCAATGTAAAATATTAGGCAAAATTAAGTACTGTGGCCTTTCAGGTCCCTTCCAGCTATAATTTCTTTTGATTTCTAACTTATTACTCTGGTTAAGTAAAGTCCCTTCAGAGGTACAGAACAGTTCTTATACCTGAATAGGATGCAAAGAATAATCTGACTTCTCTTCACCAGGGGATGAGCTGAACTGTCGTTGCAGAAGAGATAACAGATGGTGTGAACCCCAGATCCTAGAAAAGGGCCAAGCACACGATAAGTGTTCAGCTTTTCAAAAACAAATGAACAATCACTTCCTCTCCTAGATCTTTACACCCTTCCTCTGCTGGCTACTTTCCCTTAGCTTATAAACATCCTCAAATATACCCACTTAAAAAACTCTCAGACCTATGATTCTTTGGATCTTCTTGTGGGTAACCTAAGTCTCTACCATGCCTTCAAACACCTGTCCTCCCAAAAAGCCCAGATCTGTACCTTGGGCCCAGACCAATCTACCAGGCCCCTCTAAAGCACTGAAGATGAAGTAAGATCCTCTCGCCACCCCCAATCCCTTTCTACTGTGCTCTGTGTCTCTCAAAAAGATGCAGCTGTAAACTGTCACCCACGCTTGCTGCCTACCCTTTTCTAACTGGTCACCAGGCCTCACCCATTCTCTCTCACATCGGCAAAACCCAGTCCCACCTTTTATAACTTAAGTGGGACCCTTAGATTACAATTCACCCTGCACCCAATCAACTGCCTTCCACATGGAGGTCCAAGTGAGCCTCTAAACCAGAAGTCCATCTCACTGTTCTTTGGTGTTTCCCACAGACTTCAGGATAAACATCCAAACTTCTGACATGACAAACAAGGCCCCTTTCTGTTGGGCCCCACTAAGTTCCCAGTATCAACTCTCATTTCTTTCCCAAACCCTGAGTTCCAGTCCTGTACCTTAGTTTTGCCAAATTTTCTTCTATTTCTCAAACTCTGACACACACTGCTCCCTCCTGCTACCACAGGAGCTTCTACATATCCTTAGAAAGGATGGCACCTCCTCCAAGAAGCCTACCCTGAACTTTCCCTTCCAAGATTCTGTGCTCTGCAAAGGGGAAAGTTGGGGGGGAGGGATAAATTAGGAGTTTGGCATTAACATATACACACGACTATATATAAAATAGATAATCAACAAGGACCTACTGCATAGCAGATGGAACTCTACTCCATATCCTGTAATAAACTGTATGGGAAAAGAATCTGAAAAGGAATGGATATATGTATAACTGAATCACTTTACTGTACACCTGAAACTAACACAATATTGTAAATCAAGTATACTCCAATATAAAATAAAAATTAAAGAAAAAAGAGATTCTGTGCTCTGTAGCAGCAGAACTCACTTCTTCCAGAGCACTGACTCCTGTGCTTGTGTTTACTTGCTGCCCAGTAGAAGGGAAGATTACCTAGGGCAGAAGCATCGTCTCCAGCAGCCCTTGGTTCTGACAACTCATTCAAGTGCCAGGATACTTTACACACATAACCTGCTTAATTAATTCTAAGAACCCACAGAAAGAGTGGTTTTTAATGTCATTTTACAAGTGTGGGGATTGTAGTGCAAAAGAAACCTGCCCAGGCCACAGAGAGCATAAGCTCTGGAATTCAAACCCTAAGCTGCCTTGACACCGGTGCTCTTTCCACTATATATGATACAACTATTGAAAAAAAATTTTTTTTCCTGAGCCCTGTTTGAATGGAAAGGAAATGAAGCTGGGATATATCCATTTCCTAATCGCTTTGGTGTGTACCAGGCAAAGTCATTCAACAGACCAGGTAACATCTGTGCAACAATTAACGATGCTCCAAACTGTGCTAAGTGTTCTACTTTGTAGAGTCTAGAAGCATTAACACAGTGCATCCTTGTAACCGCCACGGAGGCTGGGTCCTGTTAAGCCCATGCTACAGATGAGAACACTGAGGCCTTGAAGCCTTAAGGCACTCGGCCGGGGTCACCGAGCTGGCAGGAGTCCTAGGCCGCACGCCCCGTCTAGCGCACGCACACCCGGGCACTGGGCACCGGTTCTAGTGCCCACCCTCCACCTTGCAGCATTTAAAACCCCGCTTCTCAGCGCCCACACGAGGCCCCCTGGAAGCGGGAAGTACAAACCTGTCTCGACAAGCCGTGGCTGGAAGAAGCTCTGGATACAGATCAGGGGCAGCGGGTGCTCAGGAGCGGCGCCCAGTGCGCCCCCCGGAGGCGGTCGGCCTGAAGTCCAGCAGGCCCTCCCTCAGGGAAGCCAGCACGGAGGGCAGAGGCACCGAGTCCTGCAGCGCGCACAGGTCCTCAGAGCGCGAGAAGGAGTCGGCCGCGCTGTCCGGGCGCAGCTTCACCGAGGGTTCATGGCCCGGACGCGGCCTCGGGGACGCTGGCTGCGGACACGATGCCCACAGCCGCCTGGGGGCCCCGGCTCGCCTCCCGGACCCTCGGGCGCCCACCGCCCGGCGGCTGCGGCCCCGTAGCGTGCGCAGGACCCGTGTCGCAGCCAGAAGACATAGGGCCACGGGCTCCAGATAGGCCGGTCCCTCCATGCCGCGCTCCGGAGCCCCCGCACGGCCCGGTGTTGGCGCGTGCATCAAGGCCCTCCGCACAGCGAGGCTGCGGTTTAAGCCTCCGGTCGGGCCCGTGGGGGCGGGGCTACAGGACGTCTGCCCGCACGACGTACGTCTGCACGCAACTCCGCCTCCCATGGGGAAGCGGCCTGAGGACCAGGGGCGGGAGCTTCGAGACCAGGGCAGCGCGAAAGGTAGGAGGTGTGGAGAATTTGGGATTTCCAAAAACCGTTTGCTGACTCATCCAAACAAAAGTGAGACATGGTTTTATCAACTCATTTTAAAAGTAAACTCCCATAAGTGTCTGTGCTCGCCCCGCCCAGGCGAGAGCGTGCACTCTCTGAGGGACACAGGAAAGGCTGAGTGAACGTCTGCCTGTGGTCCGTTACCTGGTGCACGGGTGTGTGAATTTCTGCGGAGAGCTCTTAATTTCTGTAGTTGCTGCTGACTTGACACGGTGGTTGGCAAATGGAGACGTGTTCCATGCATTCAGAACATGATCGTGGTTACTAATAATCACTTTGTTTTGTACTGACACCTCCACAGAGAATTTACTACTGAATATCCACTTTACGGAAGAGAAACTGAGGCGTAGGAAGTGAAGTGACTGAGTAACAGGAAGGACTCAGACAATTGGTGTTAGTAAATTAAGCCTGCAAGGAGGCCGTTAGCCTGCGGTGGCTCTAGCGATGCGGCCGCCTACTTAAACCAACCAAAATCTAAGCCTGTCAACGCCTCAGGGTGACGAACAGCGCCGAGGACACCCAGTCACAAACCACCAACTAGGCGTTAAAGCCATAGCAAATCACTCGTTTCCTTGCTTTGCTTCTGCCCTTTTAAAATAAACATCTCTGCAGCTCCTGTGGCTGGAGTGCTCCTCACCTCTTCCGCTTTGTGGTGCCTGAGTTGAATCTATTTTTGCGCACATAAAGTGTTAAAATTTTAAATATGCCTCAGTTTGTCTTTTAACATTGGCCGTAGAAGTTGGATTTGTGTCCAGTTTCTAGAGCAGTGGTCGTCCTCTGGTCAGGCCTTAGGCGTTACGTGTACAACGTTCCTCTTCTACCACCACCTTCTGGATGCCTCCACCCACTACTAGCTATCGTGCATCATATCCCCTAGATGTGGTCAGTAATGGCTTTTGCATGCAGCGTGGTCACATTATAAGATCGCAGACACTCCTCTGTCCTCCAGCCAGCGTGTGAAGTGAAACATTACCATTCCTGTTGAAGAGCCTTGTGTGACCACTTTCCCAAACACAGCCACTCCCCAGCTGACCCTGGGTAACCACTCTTCTGAACTTGGTCTCCATCACTGGCATGGATGTCTTTCTATGTAGGCTACATGTTTAAGTATTCTTAAACTGCATATAGTAGTCTACTATGTTTTCTCTTGTTATTTGCTTTATGTAGTGTTATCTTTGCTAGGTTCATCCATGCTGACACGTAAAGATCTGTCTAGTTCATGTACTTTCCTCACCATATAGGATTCCCATGAAGGGAAATACAATAATTTATATGTGCATTTTTCTGTTGATGGACATTTAAATTGTTTCCAATTTTCAGTATAATTTCTTTTTTAAACAATTTTATATACTTTTTAAAGGTTACTTTACATTTACAGTTATTACAAAATATTGGCTATATTCCCTGTGTTGTACAATACATCCTTGTGCCTGTCATACACCCAGTAGTTTATATCTCTCACTTCCCCACCCCTGTATTGCCCCCTCCTCCTCTGCACTGGCAACCATTAGTTTGTTCTCTATATCTGTGACTCTTCTTCTCTTTTGTTATATTCGGTAGATTGTTGTATTTTTTAGATTCCATATATAGGTGATATCCTACAGTGTTTGTTTTTGTTTGACTTATTTCACTTACCACAATGCCCTCCAAGTCCATCTGTGTTGCTGCAAATAGCAAAATTTTGTTCTGTTTTAAGGCTGAGTAGTATGCCATTGGTTATATGTACAGCATCTTCTTTATCCATTCATCTCTTGATGACACTTAGGTTGCTTCCATATCTTGGTAATTGTAAATACTGATGCTCCGAACATTGGGGTGCATGTATCTTTTCAAATACATCTTTTTGAAAACACGTGTTTTTGTTCTTTTTGGATTTATAACCAGGAGTAGAGTTGCGAGGTCATATGGTAGTTCTAATTTTAGGTTTTTGAGGACCCTCCATACTGTTTTCCACAGTGGCTGCACCAGTTTACATTCCTACCGACAGTGTACCAGGGTTCCCTTTTCTCTATAAATTGTAAATTTTCTTCCTAGGGGTAATTGAGATGATAGTTGAATAATAACATAAGATCAGGTGAAGTCTAAAGAAATTTTAGGAAACCTGGATAAAGTAAGAAAACATCTGTTCGCTGGCATCTGAATATTAGAGAGACACCAAGACATGTGGGCCAAGTTCTGGAGAGAAGGGAAACACAGACGCAAGTTTCTCCTTGGGGCATTTGCTGATTCAAATCTTACAGCCTAGGAGCTGAAAAGCCAAGGTGTTCAAAAGACTAACGACAGAAGCCAAAGGGCAAGAGCCATTTTACGTTGATAAAAAGCATTTTAATTATGTAGAAGCAGAAAATGAAAAGGAAGAACTTTGCATTACATTTAATACAAGTTTAGGGAGATCTTTGTGGTATATTAGTGAACTTATTTGTGGAAATTTAGTCATGTACATTGTGTTGGAGAGGCACCAAGAGTTCAAGAATTCTCGCGATTTGAGCACACAATTGCCTTACTTGTAGGCATGGTGGCAGCCATTTACATAACAATGATTTGGAGGATGTTGTGTTAGTCAGCTCTTGCTCTGATAATGCTTTGGAACAAATTGCACCAAACTCAGTTACACAAACAAAAATTTATTTTTCTTGGACCCATGGGCTAGCTGCAGTGGCTCTCTTTTAGACCTCTAGATGGCTGGTTTTGCTCCGTGTTTTGGGTCAGCTTGAGGTCTGTAACACACATCTTCCTCTGGAGCCCAACTGTGAGGCCGCAGCTCCCAGGCCCTGTCTTCTCACAAAGTTCACTGAAACATAAGAGGTGAGCCCAACTGCACAAGCCCTTTTAAGGCCTCTGCTGCTCTTTGAAGGCCTTCATGTCTGCTCACACTTCATTGGCCAAAACATGTCACAGATCTAAGCTGTATTTAGAATATGTGTATTTGTTTAAAGTTGGGTGCTCTCACAGAAGAATATTGCATTTTGGACAGTGTTACCTTAGCATTTTCATTGGCATTTGCAAACGTGATAAACATGTGTGCTTTTTCACTTTTGAGAACTTTTTGAAATTGTGGGACCATTTCTATTGGAAAAGAGGAAGGTACACTTTAGAACTCAACTCTAGTTATGGCATTGTTGGGAGAAGAATTAATGAGATAAGGTCAATACAAATGAAAGATTTGGGATTCACATATTCATCATTAACATTAGAATTCTACAGAACATTCCTGGAGAATTGTGATGCTTGCTTTATGTGATTTCTATCATAAATCATTATAATTTGACCAAGACACTTCAGTAAAACATACATCATACAGTACATCGCATTTTAGTTTTTCCTACCACTCCACAACTTATCATCAATATTATACCATAACACAGAAACAGAAATAGAAACTGAGTGAATTCATTGTTAGCGGACGGGCTTCACAAGCAATACTAGTGGAAGTTCTTCAAATGATAGCAGACAGTAACTCAAGCCATAAAAACAAAACAAAGAATGCTGACTAGAGCAGTTGTGTAGGGAATTATAAAATATAATGTAATTTCAAATTCCTTCTCCTTTCTTCTCTTAACTAATTTAAAAAGTAAGTGCCTAAACAATATGACTATATTTGGATTGTTCTGTATATAACATAAAGAAATATTATATATTTGATTATATGGCACAAAGAAGGCAGTGAGAACAAAGCTGTATTAGAATAAAAATGACAGTAGATCATAAGCTGAATCCGCAGGAAGAAAGGAAGAGAACCAGAAATGGTAAACAGATTAACACAACAAACTCAAAAATATTTATTTGCTACACTTTCTTCTCTAAGCTCCTTTAAAAAATAAGCGTGTGAAGTAATAATTATAATAATATGTTGTTAAGTATGTAACATATATAAATGTAATAAAAACAAAAAAGAGGGAAGGCATACAGCTCTATAGAAGTACAGTTTCGGTTTCTATCTGGAATGAACCTAGTAAAAATCTGAAGAGATTCTGAGAAAATGTATTACATAAGCCCTAGTGCAGCCATTACTCAAACAATGTGGTTAAAAATCATTAAAGGAATTACATGTTACAGTAGAAAATATCTACTTACTATAAAAGGAAAATGGAGGAACAACAACAATAACAAAAAAACAAAAACATGAGACATGTAGAAAACCAAAGGTAAAATGATAGACATAAATAAATCCTACCATATCAATAATAAAAACTAAATGTAAATGAATTAAACAATACAATCAAAAGGCAGATATTGTCAAACTGGGTATTAAAAAATGTTTTCTATAGGAGACACTGCTTGGATTCAAAAGTCTAATGTGTACAAAGTAAAAGGATGAAAAAATATACATCATGCAAATAGCAACCGTAAGCATTGCTGAAGTGGCTATACTAATACCAGAAAAAATAGACTTTAAAACAAACAAAAAAGTTACTAGATAAGAAAAGGGACATTTTATGATTAAAAAAAGGGAAGATACAAAAATTTTTAACATATTTTCCCTGAATAAGATAAAACCAAAATACATGAAGAGGAAAATACCAAAATCCATGAAGAATTTAAGGAAGAAATAGATAATTGCACACAACATTAGGTAGAGGCTTCAGTGCTCCACGGTCAATAATGGATAGAACAGTTAGGCAGAAGATCAACAACGATATAGAAGACTTGGACAAGACTATGAATTAACAAGACCTAATAAATGTTTACAGAACACTCAACCAAACAGTAAAATACTCATCCTGCTCAACTACATGTGAAACGTTTTCCCGCATAGATGACATGCTAGGCTGTAAGGGAAGAGATTGAAACCCACATACATTGCTGGTGGGAATGTAAAATGGTGCGGCCATTTTACAAAACAGCTTGAGAGTTCCTGCAAGTGTTAAACATAGAGTTACCCTATGACCCAGCAGTTCCACTACTAAATATATACCTAAGAGAAATAAAAACTTATGTCTGCACAAAAGCTTCTACGTGAATGTTCATAGAAGCATATTTCTAAAAACAAAAGGTGGAAATAATTCGAATGACAACCGGATAAATGAATAAACAAAATGTGGAATATCCGTACAATAGAATAGCATTCAGCTATAAAAAGGAATGAAATATTGATCCATGTTACAACATGGATGACCCATGAAAGCATTATGTAAAGTAAAAGCAGCCTCTCACATAAGGTCACATATTGTATGGTCCCATTTATATGAAATGCCCAGAATAGCAAACCTGTAGAGACAGGAAGTAGATTAGTGGTTGCCTAGGGCTGAGAGGGTTGAGGAGAATGATAAAACCTTGTTAATGTGTAATGGGTATTTTGTGGGGGGACAGAAATCTAAAATTGGATTGTTGTGATGGTTACACAAGCCTTTTAGTGGTTACACTGAGAGCCGCTGAATGGTATACATTAAAGTGTTGAAATTATGTTATGTAAATTACATCCCAATAAAGCTGTTAAAATTATGATAATTTTATATTTATAAATTTGAAAATTCATCCAAAATCACAAATTCTTTAAAAATGCAAGCTAACAAGACTAATCCAAGAAAAAAATATCTAAAAAACCTATATCTACTCCAAAAGTTGTTTGTATAATTAAGTACCTTTACAGAAAATGATTTCCAGGGGTAAATGGCTTTCCAAGTACATTCTTCCAAATATTTAGGGAAGAAATATTGGTAATCTTACATAAAAATCTTCCAGGAAACAGAAAAGTATATATTGCTCAAAATATTTATAAGGCCAACATAAGCTTCAGATCAAAACTAAAAAGATTATTACAAAAATAGAATCACAGGCCAGTTTCTCTTTTGAACATGCATGCAAAATGTGTAAACAGAAGCACAAACTATCCATGGTATGTAAAACAATCATATATCACAGTCAAAGTAGCTTTATTCTAGTAATGCAAGGTTGGTTTAATGTTCAAACATGAAACTGATCCCAGGAATGAATTAGAGTGGGAAAAAAAGTCATTTAAAACAGAAGTCTTGGGACTTCCCTGGTGGTCCAGTGGTTAGAACTTGGCGCTTTCACTGCTGGGGTCCTGGGGTCCAATTCCCGGTCAGGGAACTAAGATCCTGCAAGCCATGAGGCAGGGCCCCGAAAAAAAAAAAGGGAAAAAAAGAAGTCTTAACCAGGAGAAGCACAAGATCGAATAAACAAAACAGATAATACCTTATGAAAAGTAGGTGAAGATTATGGAATATTCTAAAATTTTAAAACAAAAAGAAACTTTTAAAGATTCAAGAGGATGTGACAAATATTGCACATAGGCAAAAAATAAAATAAAATATACAGATGATGGGAGCCCAAAAATCCAGATGCCCATGTCCTGTCTCTGAAGATTCTCATTCAATGGGTTCTGGATTTCCTCTATGTTTAAAAACATACAGGTGTTATAAAGCAGAAATTAACACACCATTGTAAAGCAATTATACTCCAATAAATATGTTAAAACACAACAAAACAAACCTACAGGTGATTCTGATATGATTCACAGACAATGTGAAGCTTCTGCTTTACAGGAAATAATACCAGATTATTTTGTTATTTTATAGTTATATTAACAGGTTGTACTATTGACCGGTAAGTCTGATGTCAAAATGCACTCCCCACTAGGGAAATAAAAGGAACTAATAGTCTCTACGGCTACTTGGTGGCAGCATGCATGTATTGCAAGGGCAATTATTGTAGGAATCCAAATGAGTGGAACATTTTAGAATTGGAAGACTACATACAGATCATCTAGTCAAGCTTCCAACTATTATAGTTGTGAAAACTAAGGCCCATATAAGTGAAATGATTTCTCTCCGAAGAGTGTTAGTGAAACAGTATGAAATAAAAATATATCTCTGAACTTTTAATTTAGTGCTGTTTTTATTAATCTCATGTATTAGCTTAAACTTCAATGTGACAGATTTGGGATTGAATTCTTGCTCAAATTTACTGATTGCATGCCTTTTAGTAAGTTAATAAAACACTTTTTTTAAAATAGATTTATTTATTTATTTTTGGCTGCGATGGCTCTTCCTTGGTATGCGCGGGCTTTCTCTAGTTGCCGTGAGTGGGAGCTTACTCTTTGTTAAGGTGCGCGGTCTTCTCATTGTGGTGGCTTCTCTTTGTTGCTGAGCACGGAGTCTAGATGTGTGGGCTTCAGTAGTTGTGGTTCATGGGCTCTAGAGCGCAGGCTCAGTAGTTGTGGCGCATGGTCTTAGTTGCTCCGTGGCACGTGGGATCTTCCCAGACCAGGGCTCAAACCCGTGTCCCTTGCACTGGCAGGCAGATTCTTAACCACTGTGCCACCAGGGAAGCCCTACTAAAACACTTTTAACTTTGCTTTTCACATATGTAAAATGGTGAGCCTTGACTGATATAGAATATGAGATAACCTAGCACTGTTCTTAACACATACATGTAGTTAACATTTTTTGGCTCTCATCCCTCTTAAACAGCCTCCATCCTCTTAACAATGAAAGTGTCTTTCAGCTAGCAAAGCACCCCAGAGCTGACCACATTCTGGCAAGTGATATAGGATTCTTACTGGGGGTTCTTTATACCTGATATTTGAACTGCACTGAAGCATGAACATCTCTTGTTTATACTGTATTAATGGATTTGATAGATGAATTTTAAAAAGTAATATGCAGGAATTGAGCTGCCTTACTCTCAAGAAATATAATTCGATAGTGGTGGCTAAAACGATAAACAGTGTTTGGACAGGGAGTCCATATTGGATGTGAACTACCTGTACTCCCATTCGTCTATTAAGAATAAATAGAATCCTTTCAAAATCTGTTTTAAAGGGCAGTTATTTCCTTCTGACTCATTTAAGTTACCTGCAAGAAAAAGACAATCTCCTGAATCCTTGTTTAAAAGGCTTTTAATATAAAGCAGATAATTTTTTGCAACATTTCCCAAACTTTTCATTATCAAATTGGCTGAGGCTTCTCAATGATTATCATTTCACAACAGTATCTCCATTTTCACCTTTTTTAAATGAATTGGCCTCATAGATGTGCCATTAAAACAGAGCTTCACTCTCAAGATATTTTTAATTTTATATTCAAACAGTATGAAGAAAACAGGATCAGGGAATTCAGCCATAAAAGTGAATGGATTACTGATACACGCTACATCATGGATGCAACTAAGTGAAAGAAGTCAGGCACGAAAGGCTCTATATTGTATGGTTCCATATTTATGAAATGTCCAGCAGTGGCAAGTCCATACACACGGAAAATATTATACATTAGTGGTTTCCAGGGGTTTGGAAGAGAGGGAAATAGGGAATGACTCCTCAATATGGGTGTATGTTTCCTCTTGGGGTGATGAAAATGTTTTGTAGTTGGACAGTGGTGATAGTTGCACAACACTGTGACAGTAGTAAATTCCACGGAATGGTACAGTGAATTGTAAAATGGTCAAAATGGTGGATTTTGTGTTATGTTCATTTTACTACAATAAAAAGGAGGAAGAATTAGGGAAAGACTTAGAGTTTGGGAAACTAAGGTGAACTGGTCAAGAAAAAGACAGCTCTACTGTTCAGTGTTCTCTCAGCTCTCCCAGTGCGTTAATCCTCAGCAAAAAGTAGCCTGAACTTGTCGATGACAGTCATTCGACACAGTCCAGGGAAAAGTAAATAAAATAAAACCCAACGCTTCTTCTTTAGCACACGTGTGAAAGGTTAACTTGCTGCTCAGCCACGTGGACATTCATGAAGACATTTCACTTTAGGTGTCCTCTACTTCAGTACTTTACTCACAGCTCATTCACACATGTAGGCAACAGCATTCCTTAATTGGATGGAATCTGCAGTGCTGGTTGTGATCAGTCTCATGAAAAGAAGAGGGAAGGAGGAAATGCCTCCCCATTGACTTGGTGGTCTTGACAAAATGGATGCAGAAGACAGCTTGAGTGTCAAACTGGAAACTTTTATTTTCCTTTTCCTTTTCTTTTTATCTTTCCTGTCAGGTCTTCTGCCCACTTCCCACCCCCTTCTTTCAAACAGGAAAGACACTAATTAGCTGCTTTTTTTTGTTTTTGGTAAAACAACTATTGTTTTGGGTTTCTTGTTGTTTGGTGAACATTATTGTTTTTACTGCCAAATGAGCTTCAGTGGTTGATGTAGGGGGTCTCTTGGGAACTTAACTTTTTCCAGTTTAAGTGGAAAAGCTTTTTTGTTTGAATTGGCTTTTACTGGGTGCTTCAAGGTTTGCTCTTGGCTCTTTGATGGGGGACTGAATAGCACTGTGTCTCCTTTGAGGTTCCAATAAATAATGGGTCCTATGTCCTCTTGGGCACTTTTTGTTGATTTTGCTGTGTGTCTTCTCTAATAGCCAGATGCACATTCCAGGAAAATGGCATATAAATGAATATAAGTAATCTAATATTTTTAGAATTTGCTTTGGCCATACTCCTGGTCTCATTCTACTTCTTGTAGCAGATGGCTTTAAAGAGCATTAGCTATGTATATTTTAAATATAATATAAATATACCAATATTAAATATTATATTCATGTATAAATGTAATATATTAATATTTACATTAATGTATAACAATTATGTATTATATTAATATATATTTTTGCCTGGCATATATTATATACAAAATATATGAGTAATGAAATGTATTTATATGGTTAATATGTTCATAATATTAACATGATATATCCTGTAATATTGATTATAAAACAATTATATTATAATATATAAATATGTAGTTATTATTATCTGATATAATGCACTGTAGTTAATATATTCTATATAACACAATATATAATGTATTAGTATAAGACAATTGTATTATATAATATACATATAATACATATATAAAACTATATATATTTTAATTATATATTACACATACGAGTATGTATAGCTATTTATAATTTTATTTCCATAGGAATCTGTTCATCATAACAATTGATGTAAAAATATGCAATATTTTCAATCAAATTGGCCTTAACCTCACTACCTACACATAACTACTTTTAAAATCTTGAACCCTATCTAACTCATGCTTACATATCTCTCAACCTGCTTTTCTACACATACACATATACACATATTTATAAATGATATATATGTATAATACCAGTTTTCAGTTCAATGTATATAAATATATAATATATAATTATATTCCTGTGTATGTATACAAATATAAATCAAAGGTATGTGTATAGGTATGTATTTCATATGTTTATATAAATATATCATACAAATAATGTATGTGTATATAAATACATGACTATATACATATATATACAGAAATATACTTATTTAAACAAAAGGGACCTAAATAAACATAGTTCTCTAAGAATAAAACTAGTTATGTCTCACTGTTTCAATAACAGTTTATAGTTTTCTACTATATGTGCTTCTATAATTGTTATGAACAATTCCCATTTGTTGAATATTAAGTTGTTTTAATTTTTTGCCATTATTAATGAAGCTCTGAAGAATACAGTGGACAAGATTACTTGAAAAGCTCTCCTAAAAGGAAAGGGCTAGGTATGCTAGGTTAAATGTACACAACTTATTTTTAAGTGCGTGGTTGATTTTTGAAGTTTGCAGTAGAAATTTCCAGGACCCATGAAAGAAGGGTGGTACATGTGTGAGAGTTATAGCTCTATTAAGAGTGGATTGAAGATCTTGATAGCTTAGAACAGAAGCTGGAAATCCTGTTTTTATGGAGCCAAATGGCAAATATTTTAGGCTTTGTAGACCAAAGAGGCGAAATTGAGGATGTTATTTAGGTACTTAGGTAACCATTTAAAATGTTACCAGTTGAAATGTGAAAATTATTCATAACTCATAGGCCATAAAAAATAGGCAGCTGTCTGGATTTGGAATACAGGCCGTAGTTGAATGACACACCTGGTACAGAGACTTGTTTTTAAATGGCCATGACCACATGGGAGGCAGGAGGTAAGACTCCATCCCTACTAGGTGGGAAGTTAGAAACCTATCTATCCCTAGCTTCACCTTTAATGAAAGGGTGTGCCGGGAGAAAAAAGTATCTGCTGGCAAAGGGAGACTAAGACCAAATTCTCTTGGCCTCTGCTCTGGGTAGGAAACAGGTAGGAAATCTTGAGAATTCTAAACCCCAGATCTGTGTTCACAGTGTTTGGGTTGCAAATTTATGTGCGGTCTTGCAAACAGAAGCTAAGAAATTAACTTAAAATGCTCCCAAACCGGTGGTATTCCAAACACAAAACTAAACCCTTTCTGGAGAGGTAGACCTTCAACACAGCCCTATAGCATTCCCACAGATAAAGTTTAGCTAAACATGAGCTCATGATCTAAAGTTACACAATAATGAAGAAATCAGCTACAAGTGGAGAATCAGCAAAAACAATCAATACCAGAATTAGATTCCCAAGGCCATCCATCAGATGTTGGAATAATCAGGTGCCAGGCAGAAAATATACATAAAACTAGAACTGAAACAAGGAGCAAGGATGTTTTAAAAGACTGGGTAGGATCTTTCAAACATTTTTAAAGTACATGTCATTGATAAAGCTAAAAACTCGAAGGTCATGTAATACAGCAGATTAATCATGGAGAAGAGTGAAATTATGCTGTTTTAAAAAATATGGCAGATCAGATTTTCTGCCTAATTATATAAGTAGATTTATCTTTAAAAATACATTATTTTAAAGACTTATTGGCTGTAAAATAAGTTAAGGGTATTTCAAAGGGCTTCTCTGCAAAGATAAGTGAGAAGTAGCAAAACACAGAAAGTCAAGGGGAAAAAATGTCAATATATACATTGCTATAGGGTGAACTAAGCCTTAGGCCAGCAACTATGAGGAGGAGCTGACCCTTAGATACTTACAACTAAGCTGGAATCTTCAAAAAGGTTCAACTATTTATAACTAAAAAGATTTATTAAAATTAATAACCAAGTGTTTTAATTGACATCAGAAGAGCAAAACAATAAACGCTGGAGAACATAGAAAAAATAGATAATAAAGATATAAGCAGAACTTAATAAAACAGAAAAAAGTATAAAATTGAGGTGATTTAGTAAGTCAAAAGAATATTCTTTGAAAAGATTTAAAAAACATACTTTGATTAAGCAAAACAAAAACATAAGTAAATAATATACAGAAAGAATCAGGACAATGTTATAGCAGAGAGTACAAACAGAGAATATATGAAATGCCAGTAAATTTGAACATTTCTGTAAAGTGGACAATTTCCTAGCTCCTAAAGTTTACCAAAACTGACACAAGAGGAAATTTATAGCTGGAGTTCTTTCACCAGTAAAGGAATTAAGTTAATAGTTTACAGTCTTTCACCAAGAAAATACCAGACCCGGCCAGATCATTTGGGAGGTGAATTCTATCAAACTTCTATTCAACAGATAACATCAATATTAACAAAGAAAAACTTCTAGAGAGTAGCAAAGGAAGAATGCTCCTTTATTCATCTTATGAAGTCTATATAATCCTAATACTGAAAATAGATTAGGACTGTAAGGAAAAAGAAATTTACAGGTCAAATTTACTTGTGTTAAAAAAGTAAAAGCAAAAATTTTAAACTATGATATTAGCTACCCAAGTTCACTAGAGTAAGAAAAAGCATGAGCAAGTTAGGTCATCCAATGAATGAAAAGGTAGTTTAATGTCAAGAATATATATCAATAGGGGCTTCCCTGGTGGTGCAGTGGTTGAGAGTCCGCCTGCCGATGCAGAGGACACGGGTTCGTGCCCCAGTCCGGGAGGATCCCACGTGCCACGGAGCGGCTGGGCCCGTGAGCCATGGCCGCTGAGCCTGTGTGTCCGGAGCCTGTGCTCCGCAACGGGAGAGGCCACAACAGTGAGAGGCCCGCATACCGCAAAAAAAAAAGAAGAATATATATCAATAGATTGAAATCACCACACTTTGTTTCTTTCATCTGTCTCTTTAAAAAATTGATAAGTACTTATATTTATCTCTCTTGTACTAGGCACTGTGCTAAGTCACTTACATATTTACTCCTTTAAACCTTCTATCACCCCTGGGGGAAAGTTCTATTTTCCTTCCATTTCTTAGCTAAGACTCTAACCCCCAGGAAAGTAAAGCAACATTTGTAAGTTTTTGTGGATGGTCAGTGATGGGACCAGTGCAGGAACATCCAAAGTCTGTGCTTGGAAACAGTGCCCCGTGTTGACACTCACATTACAGATGAAAGGAAAGGAACCATGCCCTTACCATATAGATTAAATCTCACATTACACGTTAAAGGAAAGGAACCATGCACTTACATTATAGATTAATACCCACATAACAGGTTAAAGGAAAAATAAACATGTGCTTCTCTCAAAAGTTGTAAAGAAAGCATATCCATTTCTAAATATATTTCCCAACTTCTTTTGCTTGTTTTCTGACCTTTGTAGTGCATTTTGCCATGGGGAAAAATTTAATTCTTATATAATTAAATGTATCCTTTTTTCTTTGTATCTTAGAAAGGTATTCCTCATGAGTAATTTATTTCAAGTCTCCCAGGTTTCTGTTACTTTTACAGTTTCATTATTTTTTTAACTTTTAACTAGCTGCTGTATCTAGAATTTAGTAATGATAGCCATATTTTCCCACTTCTGTTGAATAATTTTTGCTACTGATCCAAAACGTGAATTTAATTTTAATCTCAATTCCCTTATGCTCTTGCATCTAATTTTAAGATGCTTCCTATTCCACTGGTTGTTTTGTCTATCTAAAACAAAATGCTACCTTAATTATAATGTAATTATATAATAAATGTAATTACTAAACATAATACAATATATAATAAATAGCATAATATAAAATAACAAAATATAATTTACCATATAACAAGGTCGAAGGAGAGCAAAACTATACAATCACTTGAAATATCCCCCAAAAGATATTTTATAAAATTCAATATTCATTTGTAATTTAAAAGAAAGAGTAAAATAGGGATTGATGAATGCTTCCAAAATAAAAAGAAATTATATGTCTAAAAGAGAAAGAGGTAAATGATAAACTTCAGTAACACTGGCAATAAATGCAGGACAAGATGAGGATGCCTGATATAATGTTAAAGAAAAAGTATTATGTAACATTGTTTTTGCAGCACTGATGAGTTCAGTGAAAAAATCTCATAGAAAACAGTATCTCGTTCTTCTTGATGTCTGTACACTTGTCCATTGCATGAACATAACAGCTTATTTAACCAATATGTTACTGATCTGCATCTGGATTTCTAGGTTTTCATGGAATTTTATTATGCACAGTTGTTTCAAACACTAGGGCTTCCTCTTATGTTTATATCTTTTGAAAGAAACAATATCTCCACAGATGATTTATCTGTGCTGGCTGCTAGCTGACTTTGGTAATTCTCAGTTCTTCCCTTTACCTTCCTAGTCAATATGAAAAGGGAAGGCAAGAAGGTCTCCTGTTTAGAGACTGTAAAGATAGATCTTGGTGATAAAGTCTTGGTGGTAAAGGCTAAAAGTATTAACCCAGAGCAAATGTTTTTCCAGCTGTAACTGTGTGTGATTCCCTTGGCTTGATTCTGTAGAGGATGTAAGACAAGACTGTAGAATCTGCCGTCAAAGTGTTTCCAGTAGGATGAGCTAATTCAAGACAAAATATAATGTCCCCTTTTCTCTCCTAGCAAAACTTGGTGGAGTGAATGTAGAAGTCACTGTATGCTTTTAATTAAAGGAACACAATAAATCTTGTATTGGAAGGTGCTTATTCTGGTCTTTTGTGGAGATGAATTGGAAATTGTCTAGAAGAAGGAAAATTAGGTTAACCAAAGTTAAACTCATAAATAATTGAGCATTAATTAAATATCTGTGGTCTATGTTTCTCTTTGATCATAATTTCTCCCAATTTATAGACCTCTTTGATACCTGATTAATCGTTGTCAAAGATGCCGTTAACAATGATTATTACTGTGTATTAGGTTTTGGCTGCGCCCTGAAGAAAATATCCTAAATTACCAGCTATGATTTCCTGAAAGAGAACAATCAGAACTCCTTGTCTTAAGAGGCTAACTAGTTAGTCTCTTAGATATTGTTAGAGGACCCTACAGAGCCCATTGGTGAAAGTTTGGAAAACATTGGGCTTCTTAAAATTGATTCTTGTAGTGCTTTAGGAAAGATGACTGAACCAAAAGGATAACGGTGTTTCTGGTTCTGTTGTTAGCGTTCTCCATGGAAACATTGCTGAAGCTTCTGGACTCAGTTTCCTTCCCCCAGTGAATGTCACTGAAAATATCCAACTCCATTCTATCCCCATATAACTTCAGAAACTAAGCAAAATGAAGGCTCAAAATTCATTTCAAATAATGAAATGAATATATAACGTAGAATGGAACTGGGAAAATACCTGGTTTAAATTCTGGAAAGTACCAACTATACAATTCTGGATAAGTTGCTTAATCTTGCTTAGTCTAATTTAATGCCCATCTCACAGGATGTTATGATGATTAATTTAATATCTTTGTATAACATACAGTGTTATATAATTTCTTCTTGTTTTTCTTGAGTAAATTCATATCCTTAAGCAACTCACTGTAAACAATAGTTACTTACTTGCTTAAATTACTCTTATCTTCTATTATCAGCTGAATTGTGTCCTGCTGAAGTTAATATGTGGAAGTCTTAACCCCCAATACCTCGTAATATGACTGTATTTGGAGATAAGGCCCTTACATAGGTAATTGAGGTCAAATGGGTGGGCTCTAATCCAATATGACTGGTGTCCTTATGAAAAGAAAATATTAGGACTTAGACATGCACAGAGAGAAGACCATGTGAAGACAAAAGGAAAACGTGGCATCTACAAACCAAGAAGAGACACTTGAGAAGAAATCAATCCTGCTGACACCTTATCTCAGATTTCTAGCCTCTAGACCTGTGAGTGAGTAAATTTCTGTTGTTTAACCTCCTCAGTCTCTGGCACTTTGTCATGGCAACGCTAGGAAACTAATACAACTTTTTATGGCCTCCTTGTCTCAAGTTGAAAGTTCAATATTTGGCATCATAGCTAGGAAACAAAAATATCATCTACATTCCTTGTTGTAGTCTTTCTTCCCCATTCTCATTGCTAGTAATTTCCATATTTGGGTCTGTTTTCTGTGCCTTGTAAACAGAGCGTTACGCTCATTTCTGGTCTTACTGCTAATATACAGTAAATGTGCAGATACTGAATAGATTTTGGAGAAGTGCAACATACAGTTGGCACATGTGCGTATGTGTGTGTATTCATATAATTTTTACTTTTTCTCTATTTTATTCCTTTGGTGTGAGCTAGTATTCTCTGCTTTTGTGACTAGTAGTCCTGAATACTAATCCCTGAATTTAATTCACCAAAAATTGCCAAAAATAATAATAATATGGGGAAAGAGAGAGTGATAGAGGGAGAAGAACAAGCGATCAGGTAAGGGCAGTACTGTGAATTATTAGGGTCTTATTAATAAGATTATTTTAGTCTAGAGGAAGTGACCATAAATATCATTCAGTGAGCCTAGTTGGTCTTTACTGACTGCTAGACACATCCCTGAGTTCTGTTCTTAGTCTCCAACTGTATGATTACTACTGTCTGGAAGTATTATTTGAACAACTAAAGTCACTTAATGGAAAAGGAATATGTCTTTAGAGAATCAACAGTAATTTTTCTATCTGATTAAAAAGCAATGTTGACTATCTGGAAACCTCAGTCATATTTGTAAGCAGGAAAGCGTTGGCTATTAAAAGTGGATGATGTAAAGGGATGAGCAGAAACTTTGGCGATAGGTATACCTGGATTTAATTCTCACTTCTACCGCTTGGCAGCTGGATAGCGTTAGGCAAGTTTCATACCTCCCTGAAATTCACTTAATTCAGTCTGTAAAATGGCATAGTAACTTATTATAGCATCCTTTTAGGAATTTTAAATCAGTTATTGAAATAAAAGTACAAATATATAGACAAGTATGGATTCCTCAATAGGTGTTTGACCTTTCATTTCTCCAGTATCCCACCCCCATCAAATAAAGAAAAATACTTTAAAAAATTTACGAATATTTCATTGTTCTAAAGTTAAAGCAATAAAAATAAAAATAATCAAATGGCCTATAATCATACCATTAGAAGAACAAAAAAATAGGTGTTCATGAGAGTTCCAAATTAGAATACAAGTTTTCATTAGGCACCTGCTTATGTATGCTGTTCTGCTCTTTACAATAAATAATTCAATTTAAAAGACTTAATTCCTCACTTTTAAGACTTTATTAGTTTACAAATTACGTATAGACCTATGCTAAATTTTATACTGACCCATGCTAATGAATTCAATACAGAAAACAAAAAACACTGCACTCAAGCAAACTATATATATATATATATATATATATATATTACTTAAATGCATTTATATCCTACCATGTCTCATAAAGCATTGTGGTAACTCACTGGAATACACACAATCAAATATAATGGCAAAAGCACTTAATATAAATAGGGCAAAGGAAACATAGACAGAAGATGAAGTAAAGATGAGGGAAATTTGAACAGGAGGAAGTGTAGTTAACTGAGGTGTATGTCTTGACCTTAAGATTCTCTGTGTGGGCACTTCCCTGGTGGCACAGTAGTTGGGAATCTGCCTGCCAGTGCAGGGGACATGGGTTCAAGCCCTGGTCCAGGAAGATACAACATGCCGCGGAGAAACTAAGCTCATGCGCCAAAATTACTGAGCCTGTGCTCTAGTGCCCATGAGCCACAACTACTGAAGCCCGCGTGCCACACCTACTAAAGCCCCAGCGCCTAGAGCCCGTGCTCTGCAAGAGAAGCCATAGCAATGAGGAGCCTGCACACCACAATGAAGAATAGCCCCCGCTTGCCCCAACTAGAGAAAGCCCGTGTGCAGCAACAAAGACCCAACACAGACAAAAATAAATAATAAATAAATTTATTAAAAAGAAAAAGATTCTCTGTGGATAAAACAACATGTAAATAATTGGTTACAAAACCACATTATTTGAAGGTGCCAGACTGCACATTAACAGCCTGACACAAAGGGACAGCAGAGGAAAACTATTCAAAGATAAAGATTTTTAAATCTTTGCAGTTTGAAACCTTTTAGAGCAAGTATAATGAGCTCGACACACATTTCAACACTCAACATGTTAATCACATGTTCAAAGTATGTCTCAAAGTCATTGGAAATAGTTGCTGTCTCTGTCCCTGATATCTAAAACTGATCTGTGATGTGTAAAATTCAGGAGGTATTGATATCCACTTTTTGGCATCTGAACAGGAAACAAAGTTGTTTCGCAGTGATAATAAAGAATGAAGTAAATGCAAAAGGATACAAAAGACAAAGTACTGAGGGAATGTATTAACAAAACGAATCCAACTAAATTCTGGTGACCCGGGGCCTACGATTGTACACACTCCATGGAAATACCCCAGCCTAAATACTGGCATAGGAGGAAGGGTACTGTGAAACCCATCACAGTATAATCCTTTTAAATGTCCCTTTCAAGGTTGGCTCCACTCAACACTGAGTATAGGAAATCTTCCCATCAAGTAGAAACACTGGCTGCCCAGTGACTGACCAAGAAATTAACACACTAATGAATAAATGATGCTAATTTATTTATACCCCTGACGACAGGAAACAGCACACACTCTGTGTCAATGGTATGTCCTCTTTCCCACTTTTCTAAATGGTACATTATGTTTTTCCCTTCATGTGTGGCAGCCATGATGGGAAATGGCTACCAATGGTTCTGTTATTGATTTCTACCTTCATTTCACTGTGGCTAAAGAAGATACTTTGTATGATTTCAGTTTCTTAAAAATGTATTGGTACTTGTATTGTGGTCTAACATATGGTGTATCCTGGAGAATGTTCCATGTGCGCTTGAGAAAAATGTGTATTCTGCTGTTGTTGAGTGGTGTGATCTATATATTGTTGTTAGGTTTAGTTGGTTAAATGTGTTATTCAGTCCCCCTTCCTCTCTACTGATCTTCTGTCTAGATGTGTTATCCATTATTGAAAGCAAAGTATTGATCTCCAACTATTATTTAATTTAATGTGTTATTTTGTTTTTTTGCGGTACGCGGGCCTCTCACTGTTGTGGCCTCTCCCATTGTGGAGCACAGGCTCCGGACGCACAGGCTCAGCGGCCATGGCTCACGGGCCCAGCCGCTCCGCAGCATGTGGGATCTTCCTGGACCGGGGCACAAACCTGTGTCCCCTGCATCGGCAGGCGGACTCTCAACCACTGCGCCACTAGGGAAGCCCCAACTATTATCTTAGAAGTATCTATTTCTTCCTTCAATTCTGTCAATGTTTGCTTCACATATTCAGGGGTTGTTTGGTACATATATGTTTATAGTTGTTATATCTTCTTGATAGATTGAACTTGTTATCAACATATAGTGGCCTCCTTTTCCTCTTGTGATAGTTTTTGGTTTAAAGTTTATTTTGTGTGATATTAACGTAGCCATCCCAGATCTATCTTCCTTCTTTCCTTCCTTCTTCCTTCCTTCCTTCCTTCCTTCCTTCCTTCCTTCCTTCCTTCCTTCCTTCCTTCCTTCCTTTCTTTTTCTCTATCTCTCTCTTTCTTTCTTTTTGTTACTATTTGCATGGGATATTTTATTCTGTGCTTTAACTTTCAATCAACTTGTGTCTTTTGAAATCAAGTGAGTTTTTTGCTGACAGCATATACTTGGATTATGGTTGTTTTTAAACTCCACTCTGCCAATGTTTATCTTTTTATTGGAGAGCTTAATCCACTTACTTTTTCAAAAATTACTGATGAGGAAGAACTTAATTCTGTCTGTTTCCTGCTTGTTTTCTGTATGTCTTATGCATTTTTTTGCCCCTCATTTACTCCATTACTGAATTCTTCTGTGCTTAGCTGATTTTCTTGTAGTGAACTCTTGATTCCCTTTTCATTTCTTTTTGCATATAGTCTATTGATATTTTCTTTGTGGTTATCAAGAAGATTACATTTACCATTCTAAAGTTAAAACAATATAATTTGAAACCAACTTCAACAGCACAGAGAAACTCTGTCCATCTACAGTTCCATTCCTCCTCTTTACATTATTGTTGTCACAAATTACACCTTTATACTTTGTGAGCCCAATAACATGGATTTATGATTATTTTATGCATTTGTTTTTTCAATCATGTAAGAAATAAAAAGTAGAGTTACAAGCCAATAACAAAATACTGGCTTTAGTATTTGTCCATGTATTTATCTTTACTGGAGATTTCTATTTCTTTATACAGCTTCGAGTTGCTGCCTAGTGTCCTGAAGGTTCAATTTAGCATTTCTCAAAGGGCAGTGGTAGGAAGTTGTAAAACAAACGCCCTCAGCCTTTGTTCATCTGGGAATGTGTTAATTTCTCCCTAAGTTTTGAAACCAGTTTGGCCAAATATAGAATTCTTGGTGGACAATTTTTTTCTTTCGGCACTTTAAATATGTCTGGCCTCTTGCTTCTGTGGTTTCAGATAGGAAATTAGCTATTAACCTTTTTGAGGATCCCTGCTTTGTAACAAATTTCTTTTTTCTTTCTCCTTTGGGAGAAAAGGTTCTTTCTCTGTCGTTTGGCTTCTGAGAGTTTGATTATACTGTTTCTTGTTGTGGGGTTCTTTGAGTTTCTCTTAGTCCTGAAGTCAGGCAAAGATTTACAGCAACCAAACACATACTAACCCAGGGAAGAGGCAATTTGAAAATGGCAGGAAAGATTTGTGGCACTTTTACTTGCCCTTGCCCCATCCACTGTTAGTGTAGAGATGGTCTTAAAGTGGTGGAGTCTTAATGCAGTGATAGTCTTAAAATAGCGGCAGACCATTCCTAGTATGGGACCCTCAATCCTGCTTCAGGAGGGAGCAGAAGAGACTGTACTCTCAGATTATTATGTGTATCTGTTCTAACCTGTCTGGGAGCTACGTGAAGGACTGACACAAGTTGCTTATCTCTGTCTTAGCTAACTTGGAACACAGTCTGGAAAAGCAGCAGTCATTGCTCAAAAAAAGTGCAAGGTGAACTAACAAAGCACAGATGGCTGGGGCAGAAGACTGTGCATTGAAATACAATAGACCACATAAGATTGCAGGAGCAAAAGTTGGAGGAGGTTCTTTGGGAACTTAGAACATACAAAAAGTACACATGTGTCCAGAGAAATTAAGAAAGCCACATGCATACTCAAGATAAGATGTATGTTCTGAAAACACCAGAGGTGTCTCTAAGCTTTTACCATGGGCTGAGCTCTGAACTCAATGCAGGTTATCTAAATGTTGGAATGATCCAGCAATCTGCACAATGGGGAGAGGTGTGTGGTTTGAGTGTGCATGTGGATGTGCTTGTGTATATTTTTTTTTGTTTGTTTTAGGTGCAGGAATTCAAGGAAATTCAAGGAAATCTCTGTCAAAATGTAAGCTAAACATGAGCTAAAGGAACAGAGACTTCAGTGCCTGTTCCTATAAGGAATGTAGGACTATAATATAGTTCCTATAAGGACTATAAGGAATACAGTCATTGCAAAAATAGTTTGGAAATGTCCCCAAACAAACAGACTACTACAGCCTTCAACAATCAAAAGCTCATAAAACCCTGGGAAAGTGGGAGAATCTGATTTCCATAGACACCGCATTATAATATTTGAAAGCCAAATTTTCAACAAAAAAAAATCACAAGGTATACAAAGACATGGAAAAGTATGGTCCATTTAAGAAAACAAATTAATTGATGAAACCATCCCTAAGGAAGCCCAGACTTTTCTCCATTGCATATTCTTGCCTCCTTTGTCATAGATTCATTGACCATAAGTGCATGGGTTTCTTTCTGGGCTCTCTATTCTGTTCCAGTGATGGATGTTTTTGTGCCGGTACCATACTGTTTTGATTACTGTAGGTTTGTAGCACAGTCTGAAGCCAGGGAGCATGATTCCTCCAGTTGTGTTCTTCTTTCTCAAGACTGTTTTAGCTATTCAGGATCTTTTGTGTTTCCATACAAAGTTTAAAATTATTTGTTCTAGGTCTGTGGAAAATGCCATTAATAATTTGATACAGACTGCATTGAATCCCTAGATTTCCTTGGGTATGATGTTCATTTTATCAATATTAATTCTTCTAATCCGTGACCATGGTATATCTTTCCAGCTATTTGTGTCATCTTTAATTTCTTTTATCAGTGTCGTATAGTTTCCTGGGTACAGGTCTTTTACCTCCTTAGGCAGTTTTATTCTTATGTATTTTATTCTTTTTTATGCCATTGTAAATGGGATTGTTTCCTTAATTTCTCTTTCTGATAGTTCACTGTTAGTGTATAGAAATACAATTGATATCTATATATAAATTTTGTATCCTGAAAATTTACCAAGTTCATTTTTGAGCTCTAATACTTTTTTGATGGTGTCTTTAGGATTTTCTATGTATCATGCCATCTGCAAACAGTGACAGTTTTACTTTTTCCTTTCCATTTTGAAGTACTTTTGTTTATTTATTTTTTCTTGTCTGATTGCTGTGGCTAGGACTTCCAAAACTCTGTTCAGTAAAAGTGCTGAGAGTGGGCATCCTTGTCGTGTTCCTGATCTTAGGGGAAATGCTTTCAGCTTTTCACCATTGAGTATGTTAGCTATGGGCTTGTCATATATGGCCTTTATTATGTTGAGGTATGTTCCCTCTATGCCCACTTTCTGGAGAGTTTTTACCATGAATGGATATTGAATTTTTTCAAAAGCTTTTTCTGCATCTATTGAGGTGATCGTATGGTTTTTAGTCTTCAATTTGTTACTGTGATGATAAGAGACCTAAGACAGCTACAGAGGCTAAGTGACCTTTCCTTCCCTGAATGGGTAGGTATCCTTGTTCTGCCTTCTAATTGAGTTAGTATCTGAGTAAAGAACTGCCAGGTGTCATTTAGTTCACAATACACTGCTGTGAAAATACAGAAATGAATTTGCCTAAGTCATTTGGCTTTTCTCAATTATAGTAAATGAATATACTGAATGAATACTTCAACTTAAGGAAATGTTCTTAAAAATATATTAATGTAGGGCTTCACTGGTGGTGCAGTGGTTGAGGGTCCGCCTGCTGATGCAGGGGACACGGGTTCGTGCCCTGGTCTGGGAAGATCCCACATGCCACGGAGCAGCTGGGCCTGTGAGCCATGGCCGCTGGGCCTGCGCATCCAGAGCCTGTGCTCCGCGATGGCAGAGGCCACAACAGTGAGAGGCCCGCGAACCAGAAAAAAAAAAAAAAAAAATATATATATATATATATATATATATATGTAGGCACTCCAGCGGAGAATTGAAAACAAAACAAAAAATTCAGGTAAAGGGTTGAAATAAAAGTACACTCAGTTGAACCCAGTTTCCTCTTGTAAATCTCTCTTTTTAATTTGAGTGGACAGTCAATTGAGAATATCTGACTTGGGGCTAAGGAAATCTAAGCCTTCTTGGCCACACTGTATTCTCTTATGTCATTTAATAAAGACACCAGTTGGGCTGCTGAAAAATAGTGGGAAAAATCAATCCCTCACATCCAAAGGGCGGCTCTTGAAAATATGTGGATTGTTGTAGTTATTTTGCTCTTCTGGCCTCAGAAGTTCTAATCTTAACCTTAGCCCCTCATGGAGAGAGACTTTTTAAACCAATTCCCACATTACTCATTATGTGACTGTTGAAAAAGAGAAACCCAGCTCTTTTCCTGTGCTTTCAACCAGTTATCTTCTTCAAAAATCTGTTTGGATTGTTATACCTTAATCTTGCCTGGCAAGGGACTTATGGGAAGGTTCTTATTGTTTGAAAATTTGGTGCCAGTATCTGCAAAGAAAGAAAAAAGTAAAGAAGAAAAGATGTGTTTATCAAACATCCCAATAGTGAAGGTGTGTGAAAGCAACTTTTGAAAAAGTTAATCTGTCAGAGTTTAGCCATATTATTACATTTTATTTTATTCATTGAAAATAAATAATTATCAATGAATCCTTTCTAGCTTTTCTAGTTTCCCAAAGTACCCTGTATTCACATTCTAAGAGGAAAAATGGTATTTTAAGTCACTGCTCTCCACCTTATATTATTTATAATCACTCCTCATGACCTCTTCCTTCAAAGAAACATGAGCCTGAGAAGTGTCCTTTGTTTGTCTTTGTGGAATAAGTGATAGGGATGCATCCTGGAGACCTGTGAGATGTTTAAATTGTGGCATAATGAAACTAGGATGGAGAGATCTGGAAAGATTTGGAAAGATCGTTGGTAGAGTGTGGCCAGATGTGGGAGAAGAGAGACATACAGAGAGAGGGAGAGGAAATTTTCAGAGGTGAAAATGAAACATAATTAAATAAGTTTTGTTGTGTGGTGTGGGATGCAAGCCTTTCTCTCCCCCTTTCCTTCACAATGTCTTTGTTAAAGACTGTGTTTTTCATTAGTTTTACTAAGATAGGATTTGCCGTTTTGGTTGGATACTGAGAATGGACCCATGGAAACAGTTACATTTGGGTTATCTCTGACTATCTTTAATGAAGAACATAAATATTGGCCACACTATCTATGCACATGCTATCACCATGCCTTTTTTATTCTCTGTTCATATATCTAAGTCCTCTTCTTTCTTTAAGGTCAATCTCAGATCTCATCTGAAATGTACATTTATTGATAGATTCAACCCATAATGAACTGTCCCTTCTTTGTCCTCCTTAGGTTCTGATTATTTTTAAAAACTCATTTTTGAACTTAGAAACTGTCCAATATGATATATTAGTTATTTCATCAGCATATGTTATATCCTCAACACAATTATACACTTTTGTGGGGCTGGTATCATACATTCTGTACTTTTTCTCAGTACTTACACTTACTTTGATAAAAAAGCACATTCATTCATCTAAACATCATTTATTGAGTGTTAATTAAATATCTCAACTCAGTAAATATTGTTTGAATGAATGCAGGCATGAATGAGGGAGTATGCAATAGGTAGCCTAATGTACCCCCCAATGTGAAAAAAACAAAAACATAAACACAAAAGCAAGCCAAAAAGTGGACCAGGACTTTCTGTAAAATATCCTGCTTTTTGTTGGATGATGCCATGAAAATCAAGATGCTCCTGAAAGGTCTTAATAGCTGACCAAGAATAGTAAACAATTGAAATTCTCTCAGGCTTATTCAGCCCTATCACTGGACACATTTATAACTCTCAGGAATGTTATTAAAAGAAGAGAATAATAAAGCTTTTATAGATGAGTTGATAAATCTCTAAATATTTAAATCTTCATTTCCTCCTAGGTTTTCTCTATTTTGGGTTTCCAAAAGATTTCAATAAACCACAAGATAATTAAAAATTAGACATTATCTTTCTTATCTTCACATTTTTTGATGGTAAACACCTTTTTATTTTCTCCATAGTGCTTCCTAATTTCCACCAGTACAGTACTTAAGTGAATTTTGCTCTGGATGGTGGGATATATAAGATGTAAATGAATTGTTTGTATATGTTTTAGAATTCTTCAAAAAGGCCTGGCCATGGAAATGCATTGAATATTACTTAAATAACTAAAGTAACTTCCTCAGAATTATTATTCTATTCTGGTTAGGATACTATCTGCTCTGGTTTGTTAAAATTTCCCTTTAGAGTGGTTTTAATTTTGTTTCTGATAGGGTCCTAGGATTTATTGCCACACCCATCCTGCATCTGTTTTTCTTTGAATTACTCTCCTTGCAGTTTCTGATTCATACAGGGCCTTACAGGTTAGTGACAACCTGGCCATCACAACGCTGGGAAGGACAGGCCTACTTTTCAGAGGTGTTGATGTTTTCTGTACCTGAAGGTTTTCAGGAGATATCAATCTTCCTCACCACCGCCCTTGGCCCTCTTAATGGACTAAGCAGTTCCTCATGAGATTTCTG
Organism: Delphinapterus leucas; assembly: GCF_059928025.1. Taxonomy (NCBI): domain Eukaryota; kingdom Metazoa; phylum Chordata; class Mammalia; order Artiodactyla; family Monodontidae; genus Delphinapterus; species Delphinapterus leucas. The sequence goes on from NC_143129.1 coordinate 38,244,777, forward strand.
TAGGATATCTGTACCAACTTCTCAATATTGTTCCATCCTGAGTCTAAATTCCTGGCCTCAAGGTAATGTTAGATTTCTAGCTCCAGCCCCTATTTACATAAGGCCTATACTAAGGAGCGGAACCCACAGACATCAGTCCGCTCTTCTTTCTCTCGGGTTTAATTTCCCTGTTACTTTCTGAAACATGCAGGTGTTCCTTTCTTTCTTTTAATCTCAGCTATGTGCTTTTAACTTTTTCAAAATTGACCCAGAATTTACATGTGTCTCCAGTAACAGTACATTAAATTGAGCTTAGTCTGCTCTTCTACTGGCCTATTTGAGATCCAGATAATTGGCTAGTTAACTGGATTCAATGACCTGTATATTTCAGGCATCTAAAACTCACCATGTTCCAAATTTCCCTCCTTATTGTTAGTAATTTTCTTGGGAATCTGGATGACATTAAATGGAATAAAGTTAGTGAGTGGCCCAGGAATGCCTGAAAGTTTGTTTGTCAGAGTGGCCAGGGAAAGTGAAGCAAGGAAGAAAAGCAAATGAAAAACAGAATCACATTATTATGGCTGAGTTTACTCCCAGGATTCCATGCAGAGCTCTCTGTAGAGCTGGGTTGGGTTATAACTTATGCCAGAGCTCTACGTGGGGCTGACACCATCTCATGCCAAGCTCTCAGTTCTGGGCTAACGTCATCTCTGGTCCGCTCTATGGAGTGGAAACTTTGGAGGAATGGCCAATTTGTTCCGTGGTGTAGGAAGAGGGAAATTGTGAACGTGACTTTCTAAATTGTGGAGGAACTAACCACTGTAAATGTGCCTTGAACTATGTTGTTTAATTTGACCAGTCAGATCAATGACTTTCCCCTTGAATGAAATGCTGCTACGTATATAAGCAGAAAAACAAAACTGGTATAAGAAATAGACAGCTAGTGGGAAGCAGTTGCATAGCACAGGGAGATGCGCTTGGTGCTTTGTGACCACCTAAGGGGTGCGATAGGGAAGGTGGGAGGGAGGGAGATGCAAGAGGGAAGAGATATGAGGCCATATGTATATGTAACACTTATTTACTTTGTTATAAAGCAGAAACTAACACACCATTGTAAAGCAATTATACTCCAATAAACATGTTAAAAAAAAAACTGGTATAAGGAGATGGAGAGACTGGGAGTTTTATTTTCCCACCAATTAACTTTTCCTCTGACCATGACCTCCCCTTTGAGTCTCCTAGACCTTGGGGATGATCGTAACCCCTTGGGTAGGGTGGTGGCAACCCCATCTTCACTAGAACCTCTATAGTTAACTTTGATTTTTCCCACTCTGTCTATCCATTCCATGTATGCAGTCAGACATTTGATCTTGTACTTTTACTGACAAAATATGCTTGAATATAACCATTTCTTTTCACTCCCATTGCTACTGCTATTGTCACTGCCTTAACTAGGGCTTTATCTTTAAGTTCTTTACATAAATATATAAATAAAGTATACAAATAAATAAAATATAATATTAATTCTGTTGATTTTAAAGTCTTTTCTTGATAAAGACTTTTCCTGATAAAGATACACAATATCTTATATAAATATTTTTGTATTATCTGTTCTTTTCTTAGAATTTTAGTCATATGATTCTATCTCTTGGTTTGTCTATAACTTTTTGATTGAATGCTGGCTATTTTATTTGGCTTTTTTTTGTTTTTCTCAGTGGAAATGTTGTTTTGCTTCAAAATATTTTATTCTACCTGGAAGTAGCAAATCTTCAAATTACAATATTTTAAATGCATTCAAATATCAATACAATGGGTGTTACAAAATCTAGAAAAATGACATTTAAAAATTAACTACTGCCAGATGTGTCTCTATAAAACTTTTCCCCCACTCTTTTAGCTATATATTCTTTAACTGCCTCCTCATATGACAGTTGATGTATTTTAGAAATAAAATTTTAAGAAATAAACTTTGTAGTTTATAGACATAGATTTCTATTAACATGGTTGATTAGAATTTGCTTTTAGTTATTAATAGTTTAGAAAAGTTTATTTCAGCTTCACAATTTATTATTGATAATGTCATATTAATTTTCATTGTTAATTTTGAGAAAACCTCTATGGATTACTTCCTCATGAATATTTAGTATTATAAATGCATTACTGATTTCAGTACTACTATAGGTTTGTGCATTACAGGAATTCTGATAAAATACTCATTCACACCATTCCATTACACACATTAATGATGGAGTATATTCTTTTATTTATTTATTTATTTATTTTTGGCTGTGTTGGGTCTTCGTTGCTGTGCACAGCCTTTCTCTAGTTGCAGCGAGTGGGGGCTACTCTTTGTTCCGGTGTGCAGGCTTCTCATTGTGGTGGCTTTTCTTGTTGCAGAGCACGGGTTCTAGGCATGCAGGCTTCATTAGTTGTGGCTCGCAGGCTCCATAGTTGTGGTGCACGGGCTTAGTTGCTCTGCTGCAAGTGGGATCTTCCTGGACCAGGGCTCGAACCCGTGTCCCCTGCATTGGCAGGCGGCTTCTTAACCACTGCGCCATCAGGGAAGCCCCTGGATTATTTTCTTGACAGAAGAAAATTTCCGTTTTGACTAAGCATTGATGAGAACTGAATCTTTTTTTTTTTGCGGTATGCGGGCCTGTCACTGCTGTGGCCTCTCCCGTTGCGGAGCACAGGCTCCGGACGCGCAGGCTCAGCGGCCATGGCTCACGGACCCAGCCACTCCGCGGCATGTGGGATCTTCCCGGACCGGGGCATGAACCCATGTCCCCTGCATCGGCAGGCAGACTCTCAACCACTGCGCCACCAGGGAATCCCGAGAACTGAATCTTTGACTTGTCTTTCACATGCCTGATGATTGTAATCATTTTCCACAGAATAGCTTCTGGTTTTATACATTTCAGTTCTTTTTTTCTTCTTCAAACAGACATGCTTTAAGAGCTGTGACGTGCAAGAAATGGCTATATTGTAAGGTGGTTTTTGTCCTTATGCTTCTGTGTCTTGTGCTAGTTAAGTCAGTAGAGTAGTCAGTAAGAGTACTGGAAGTTATTCCTGTAATGGGATAGTGTATAGTCAATTACATATGGTGATGTCTGAAAATCACATAATAGCCTCACTTGAAACATCTCCTTAGCCAGATTTCACAAGAAGCCTGTGGCCATTCCAATATGATCCAACATAGCGGAATATAATAGAAGGAAAATTGGCAAAGAAAGAGACGCTGGTCTTACCTGATGGAAGTTAAAATATCTCACTTTTGACAATTTTGCAAAAACCTATAATTACATGAACTAATTTCTAGGGTTCTTCGTAAGACCTAAAAAGGAGTTGTGGAACAAAAATAGAAGCTACTGTGATGAGAAGCTCGTGCACCACAACAAACAGTAGCCCCCGCTCGCCGCAACTAGAGAAAACCCGCATGCAGCATTGAAGACCCAACGCAGACAAAATAAAAATAAATAAATAAATAAAAATAAATTTATTTTTAAAAAAGTAATACTCAGGTTTGAGGCATGAGAAATATGAGGAGAAACTAGCTAATCCTTTCAGAACTTTTAAAATATCAAACTCAGTCTCTAAGATTTTAGCATTATATACAATATCGGTTACTTAGTGGTTTGGGAAGGCCAATTTAAAATTTTCTGATCTTACCGTATTGAAATTCATGGCCCTAATGTTTTCCACATTGACTATGTGAATAATGAAGAAAACTCAATCATGTATTTCATTTCCAACTGGACAGAAAACAAAATTTTAAAAAGTGTTTGGACTACTGACTTTTGATTTCTTCTAAGGCAAGTGTATAGGTAATTTTTATTCCCTTATTAGGAGAAAAATGGTGGAAGAGGGCAGGGTTAAGAATTAAGATTTCAAGAGCGTGAGAGGTAGATGGCCAACCAGAGTTCCTAACGTTCGGTGCCTGTAACTGTTGCCGCCGCTTAAGCCTGCCAAAGCAGTGGTACGGCTGCTGCCCTCGTATTTGCTACCTCTAGAAACATTCTTGCCAGTAGTGGCAGCAGCGGGACTCAATTACCCCCTTTTCTCACTCTCTCCAGAAGCTCCAGATGGCGTCTTCTGTGGGCAACGTGGCCGACAGCACAGAACCAACGAGACGTATGCTTTCCTTCCGAGGGTTAGCTGAGTTGGCACATCAGGAATATCAGGCAGGAGATTTTGAGGAAGCTGAGAGACACTGCATGCAGCTGTGGAGACAAGAGCCAGACAATACTGGAGTACTTTTATTACTTTCATCTCTACACTTCCAGTGTCGAAGGCTGGACAGATCTGCCCACTTCAGTACTCTGGCAATTAAACAGAACCCTCTTCTGGCAGAAGCCTATTCGAATTTGGGGAATGTGTACAAGGAAAGAGGGCAGTTGCAGGAAGCAATTGAGCATTACCGGCATGCATTGCATCTCAAACCAGACTTCATTGATGGTTATATTAACCTGGCAGCCGCTTTGGTAGCAGCAGGCGACAAGGAAGGGGCAGTACAAGCTTACGTCTCTGCCCTTCAGTACAATCCTGATTTGTACTGTGTTTGCAGTGACCTAGGGGACCTGCTCAAAGCCCTGGGTCGCTTGGAAGAAGCCAAGGCATGTTATGTGAAAGCAATTGAGACACAACCGAACTTTGCAGTAGCTTGGAGTAATCTTGGCTGTGTTTTCAATGCACAAGGGGAGATTTGGCTTGCAATTCATCACTTTGAAAAGGCTGTCAACCTTGACCCCAATTTTCTGGATGCTTATATCAATTTAGGAAATGTCTTGAAAGAGGCACGGATTTTTGACAGAGCTGTGGCAGCTTACCTTCGTGCCATAAGCTTGAGTCCAAATCATGCAGTGGTACATGGCAACCTGGCTTGTGTGTACTATGAGCAAGGCCTGATAGACCTGGCAATAGACACCTACAGGCGAGCTATTGAATTGCAACCACATTTCCCTGATGCTTACTGCAACCTAGCCAACGCTCTCAAAGAGAAGGGCAGTGTTGCCGAAGCAGAAGACTGTTATAAGACAGCTCTCTGGCTGTGTCCCACCCATGCAGACTCTCTGAATAACCTAGCCAATATCAACCGAGAACAGGGAAACATTGAAGAGGCAGTTCGCTTGTATTGTAAAGCATTAGAAGTCTTCCCAGAGTTTGCTGCTGCCCATTCAAATTTAGCAAGTGTATTGCAGCAGCAGGGAAAACTGCAGGAAGCTCTGATGCATTATAAGGAGGCTATTCGAATCAGTCCTACCTTTGCTGACGCCTACTGTAACATGGGAAACACTCTAAAGGAGATGCAGGATGTCCAGGGAGCCTTGCAGTGTTATACTCGTGCCATTCAGATTAACCCTGCATTTGCGGATGCCCACAGCAGTCTGGCTTCCATTCACAAGGATTCAGGGAATATTCCAGAAGCAATTGCTTCTTATCGCACTGCTCTGAAGCTTAAACCTGATTTTCCTGACGCTTATTGTGATTTGGCTCATTGCCTGCAGATTGTCTGTGATTGGACAGACTATGATGAGCGAATGAAGAAGTTGGTCAGCATTGTGGCTGACCAATTGGAGAAGAATAGGTTGCCTTCTGTGCAGCCTCATCATAGTATGCTCTATCCACTTTCTCATGGCTTCAGGAAGGCTATTGCTGAGCGGCATGGGAACCTCTGCTTGGATAAGATAAATGTCCTTCATAAACCACCGTATGAACATCCAAAAGACTTGAAGCTCAGTGATGGTCGACTGCGTGTAGGATACGTGAGTTCTGACTTTGGGAATCATCCTACTTCTCATCTTATGCAGTCTATTCCAGGCATGCACAATCCTGATAAATTTGAGGTATTCTGTTATGCCCTGAGCCCAGATGATGGCACAAACTTCCGAGCGAAGGTGATGGCAGAAGCCCATCATTTCATTGATCTTTCTCAGATTCCATGCAATGGGAAAGCAGCTGATCGCATCCATCAAGATGGTATACACATCCTTGTAAATATGAATGGTTATACCAAGTGTGCTCGAAATGAACTCTTTGCTCTCAGGCCAGCTCCTATTCAGGCAATGTGGCTGGGCTACCCTGGGACCAGTGGCGTGCTTTTCATGGATTATATCATCACTGATCAGGAAACTTCACCTGCTGAAGTTGCTGAGCAGTATTCTGAGAAACTGGCTTATATGCCCCATACTTTCTTTATTGGTGATCATGCTAATATGTTCCCTCACCTGAAGAAGAAAGCAGTCATCGATTTTAAGTCCAATGGGCACATTTATGACAATCGGATTGTGCTGAATGGCATCGACCTCAAAGCATTTCTTGATAGTCTCCCAGATGTGCAAATTGTCAAGATGAAGTGTCCTGATGGAGGGCACAAGGCAGACAGCAGTAATACAGCTCTTAATATGCCTGTCATTCCAATGAATACTATTGCAGAAGCAGTTATTGAAATGATTAACAGAGGACAAATTCAGATAACAATGAATGGATTCAGTATTAGCAATGGGCTGGCAACTATTCTGATCAACAATAAGGCTGCCACTGGAGAAGAGGTTCCCCGTACCATTATTGTAACCACACGTTCTCAGTACGGGTTACCGGAAGATGCCATTGTGTACTGTAACTTTAATCAGTTATATAAAATTGACCCATCTACTTTGCAGATGTGGGCAAATATTCTGAAGCGTGTTCCCAATAGTGTACTGTGGCTGTTGCGTTTTCCGGCAGTAGGAGAACCTAATATCCAGCAGTACGCACAAAATATGGGCCTTCCCCAGAACCGTATCATTTTTTCACCTGTTGCTCCTAAAGAGGAACATGTTCGGAGAGGCCAGCTGGCTGATGTCTGCTTGGACACTCCACTCTGTAATGGACACACCACAGGGATGGATGTCCTTTGGACAGGGACACCCATGGTGACTATGCCAGGAGAGACTCTTGCTTCCCGAGTTGCAGCTTCCCAGCTCACTTGTTTAGGCTGTCTTGAGCTTATTGCTAAAAATAGTCAAGAATATGAAGACATAGCTGTGAAACTGGGAACTGATCTAGAATACCTGAAGAAAATTCGTGGCAAAGTCTGGAAGCAGAGAACATCTAGCCCTCTGTTCAACACCAAACAATACACAGTGGACCTAGAGCGGCTCTATCTACAGATGTGGGAGCATTACGCAGCTGGCAACAAACCTGATCACATGATTAAGCCTGTTGAAGTCACTGAGTCGGCCTAAATAATGACTGTGTGCACAGGAGAATTACCCCTGTACCTGAGCCTCAACCTTCTGGGGGAAAGGCAACTACTTTCTCCTTATCTGTACAATACCATGTTGCAGATGGGTGACAGACAATGATAAGAAATAGCACAGCCAGACTTGCTTCCTGCATGATCATGATAGGGAGAGACACAAGAGATGGGAAACTGCTGTTCCACAAGGAGTCTCCATAGAATTTTGCAGCAGCCAGGTGTCTGGAAGGTCTGGAAGGTAAGTCTGGAAGGTCTGATCTCCCTTGGTCTTCCATGGGATGGATGGTTAGTGTGGAAGGGAGATAGAGATTGCCCAGCCGTTTTGTGATTATCATGGATTGATTGAGTCTTCTGAATTAAATTTTTTCTTTATATTTTGGGTATTGGAGCTGTTAAAAATGTTTGGTTTCAGGTATTTTTATTCATGTGAAGTGTATATGATTCTCTTGAGATAAGGTTTTAAGCTAAAATATTCCTTGTTTAATTTCTGAACTCTACAGATATGGGGACTTTGCTGGTGTAGTCTTTTTATAGTTTTGATAAACCACTTGAGCCTATATCAGTCATTTTAGTTTCTGACATAATGTTTGGAACTCTCAGTGCTTTGTTGGTTTATAGATGATGGCTTAAATTCTTTTCCTGGTCCGTTTCCTTCTTCCCTTCCCCCCACTTTAAAAATTCTCCTGTAACTTTGCTAACAAAAAAACAAGTCTGATTCAAACCCCCCCAGAGTGTTTCTCTTAAACGCATCATCTGGTGCCAAATGAAGATTCTTAGGAGCGATTATTAATTCTGAAGGGCACAGTTGTGGTACTGTCACTGATGATAATAATAATGGATTTTGGCCTAGAGTTTTGACCTATTTCACCAGTGTTTTACCGTTGACTGCCCCTCTATGCTGCTTCCAAAAGTGATAGTGTGTGATAAGATTTTTACTTTCATTGCTAAAGTTTGGTTTTTTTTAGTGAGTCCTGTTCTTCCTTTTTCTTTCAGCAGAAATGATATCCCAGGTAAGTATAAGTATTCAAATATTTGATCTGTAAGTCACAGTTATCTCCAGTACATTAAATAACTTTCATCAAAAGACATGTTATAGGTAAAAAGCTCTGAAGGACCAGCTATGTATATGATAATTATGTTTCAGACCTTCTAGGGTATTATATATAATAACTTGTCTTCTGGACGTGGTCTTGAAGTCTTTATGGATTCAGCCTCAGTAGTAGTGAACTGCACTGCTACTTGGTTTGGAGTACAAATTAGACTTTAGCCCTCCTGGAGGTTGAGTTTTTGGTATTGAAAACCATAGGAAGGAAATTATTGTATTTCAACAAAGGATCGAGGGCTTGAGGCTTAAACAAGCCAACATATGAATATATGGTTTTGTCTTGCTGTACTGCACCTGTGCTGTCTAGTAACAGATGTTTTGTCTGCTAGTAGCGTTCTGGATTATGTCTGTCCACAGCGCTGAGGCAGTGCACCTATTCTGTAGTTGCAGCTGATGCCTGAATGTATCCTAGCTGACAAATTATTGATTAATAAGAACTTGAATTTCTGAAAGATTTGTACTGTTAACCAAAATCTGAGCAAGGAGTCTCAAATGTAATTCTTAGCCAGAATTACATGTTAATGAACCATTTAAAGTGTAAATCAAGGAACATCAGTGTAGGGATTTCTTTTAATTTATTTTTTATCTGCTTGAAATATCAGTTAAAGTTTGCCAGCTTGGTTGCAGATGAAGGGACGTTTGAAGTTCACCAAACTACTTAATGTGGGATAGGATAATAGACTTCCAACGCCCTCAAGGCTGTGACCTTGCAGCCATTTTACATAGCACATCCTCCTCCTATAGGGATGAACCTTTCCCTGGCCCGAAAAGTAGCAGCTCTATTGAAGCTTTGCTTGTTGTAGCAGGCTTTTGTTTCCAGGTAACATGTCTGTGGAAGACATTATTCTGAATAGAGATGTAGATATTACTGGAAACTAATTGTTTTTTCTATTATACTCTGCTTTATCAAAAAAGTAAAACATTTAAATTGTGCTACAGAAGTTCAGATGTTGTCTTGCAATCTTTAAACTATAAATGAATGAGTTGCTCTTAAAAAAAAAAAAGAATTAAGCAGTTAAGCTGTTGGTCCCACATCAGACAAATTATCCTTATACCTCCTGTCAATATTGTTAAGAGATACTGTTATTTTATTAATCCTTATGATCCCGTGATTCTTTCTTTCGTGTTTCTGGGCACAGCAGGTGAGAGAGTGGATTTGTTACGCTGGGTGGGTTTATCCTTCTTTTATGCATTCATTCAATTTTATGTTCATTTACTTATTGTACACACATGGCAATAGAAGCTGCTAAAGCAATCATTGCTATTCTGCAAAACAAGGCACAGAAGCAGATGTCTTATTTCCGAGATTTCTCCCCCCAGGATTATTATGATTAAAGATCCTTTCCCCCCACTCCCTGGAGAGGACAAGGGGCTGCTCGCTGGAGGTTTTTTAATGACTTGGGGAAAGGCTCAAGTATCCCCCCATTATGGTAATCCACCCCAGGGGCAAACCACACAAGAACATTATGAATTTATTTTATTTTTCTATCCTTGCAAAGGTAATACTCAGCTCATTAGAATATGAAAACTATACTGTCAAATTTCAGAATTACATGGATGAAGAAAATCACCAAAGTGACATCATATCACGTGTGTTATAGTTGTATTTACTATATTGACTATATTAACTATGTTGTGTTAACAATATATTGTATAACTATATATTGAAAAGGTAAAATGCTGTAACTTATTTCAGAGAAAATAATTATGTTGGCAAACCCCAAATTGTACATTGTAGACGGGTCCTAGGAAAAGAAGATTTAATTCATAGTGGACAAGAGGTTAGCTTCTGTTTTCAGCCATGTGCTATTTCAAGAAATTACACATCATGAATAATACAGGATATAAGAGGAATAGTCTAAAGATGGAAAAGCACATTTTGATTAGGAAAGAGAATTTAAGACTTAAGTCTTTTTTTTTTTAAGGAAAACTGCCTTATTACTATGAGATAAGAAAATTGTTTCCTTCTTTTCTTCCTTGCTTTCTTCTTCTTTTTTTTAACCTTTTTTTATTTTGGATATTTGACCTCTAAGCTGAGATGACTGGAAATGCCTCCTCTGGGCATCAACCTTTTTGAAAGACTTTTTCCCCCTCCCTAAGGGCTGTTTGTCTCTTGGAGGCATTGTCTACATTATTCACCAGGAGGCAAGCATTTGTCCTTGCACTAAATGCTGACATCTCCTGATAAGAGGGAAGCTGCAAAGTAGAAGAATTGAAGGTCAATATGTTGATATTGGTCTCAAGCGCATTGATGTACATTTGTGTATTGGGGAAGGGGAGTGAAGCTTGAGAGTGGGCCAGTGGGGAGGGGTAAATATTTTGTAATGCTGTCTACCTATGGGCTTATAAAGTTTACAGCTGCATTAGGAGGACAAGCATTACCATTAGCATGAAAAGTAGGGCAGACCTCAGTTGCAAAAGCCTTTTACACACAGGGCAATACGTAAATGATACACCTTATTGCATTCACCCACTCACCCTCCCCTGTTCACGCTAATTGGAAATTTCAATCCCTTTCAGAGAAGTAACACAACTATCAATCATTTTCCCTGGCACGAATCTTCCAGGAGGAAGAAAATGGAATACACCTAGCAACAGAGCTCACGCACTAGCCCATGTGTCTTAGATTTAATATCTGATCACTAGCTGGATTGAAGCCAAGAGGTGGTTCACAAAATTGCTGCACATTAGAATCACCTGGGGAACTCTGAGACCTCCCCGTGCCCAGGCTCCTCCCTAGACCTACTGAATCAAAATCTCTGGGGCTGGGACCCAGACACCAATGTTTTTCTTAAAAGCTCTTTAGGTAATTCATACGAGCAGCAAAGCTTGAGAACCAGCACAATAACGGGAACAAACTTATTTCACACAGATAAAGTGGGGCAATTCATATGTTAAAAGAACATGAATATATATATATATATTTATTTATTACTCTTTATTCTGTTTGTGTTTCAAATAGGCTTTTTTTGTTTTCTTCTGCAAAAAGCGTTGTCTCCATTTGGTCCAAGGCTTGGGAGAGGGCTCCAGGGCAGTTACAAAGCTGCCTAGTGGCTGCAGAGCGGGGCTTCAGGCAGAAGCTCTGACGCCAGAGGGGCTCCTCAGAGGCCGCTGGACTTCAGAGACTCCTGTTTGTGCTCGAGGCTGAGCCTTTCAAAGAGATACTCGCCCAGCACAGCCTGCGGACCAGCCAGCCTGCGGAGGTTGGTCAGGTGGTCGCCCATCTTCTTGATGAGGTTCACCTGCTCCTCCAGGAAGCGGCTCTCCAGGAAGTCACAGAGGTGGGAGTCTGCGCGGGCGGAACCCAGGGCGCGCAGATCTGATAGTGCCTGGTGCAGGCTCTTCTCCCTAAGAATGGCGGCTTCCACAGTGTCCTGGGTTTTACCGCACTCATCTTGAGAAGGCTTCCGCGCATCCTGGAAGAGGGCGCGGTCGCAGCACTGGTTTTGCATTTTCAGGAGACGCTGGGCACCCTCACACTTCTCCTCAGCCAGTTGGCGAAAAATGTGGCCCACACTGTCCAGAATCTCATTGTTGCTGTCGAAATAGAAGCTCAGAGAGAGGTAAGTGTCCACAGATGCATGTTGAACAGGCGGTGGACGGCGGCCTCCACCTCGATGGAATAATTCCGACGAACCTGGGAACTCATGGTTGATCAGTGATAAGGCGCTAATCTCAAAAAAACGGTGTTGGTCTGTCCTGGAGGCTGAGGATAGCTGAGTGGCTGATTCCAAAGGTTGCGACAGGAAGAAAGGTTGAAGGGTGGTCGGGGGCTGGAGCAAGGAGCGTCCCTGGGTCTGTTCATTCCAAACACTGTTGAAGCAAAAGACAGATCTGCAGGACCGCCGAGCGCACTGCCTCAAATAGGCTTTGATATAAATGAACAAGAAGTCCAAGAAAGGACAAAGCTTACCCTTCCCCCCACCAAAATAGCTGGCGATACTAGAATCTAGATCTGGGAAGGGATTCTTCTATTACATTCTTAACATTCCAAGCCACTAGAGCAGTAGTTCTCAATGTATGGTCACCTTGTAACCAAGCAGTACCCTATGGGGCCTTCCTAGGACAGACCCTTCCCCCATATCGTCTGCTGTAGTTCCTCTCTGAAGTACTCAGATAATAGTATCTCAGGCATATTTCTTGAGTTTTCAGATGCTGAAAACCACCACCCAGTGGAAGAAATTAACTCCTTGATGATCATGAGCACGTAGCCCCCAGACCTTCTGGCACCTAAGGATGGATAATGTTATCTGCCCTGTGGCCTCAACATCAACCAATCAAAGGATTGTGCACGAGCTGATCACATTCCCTGGGACGTCCCTCCCTCACCTGGCCTTTAAAAATGCTTTGCTGAAATCCTCTGGAGATTTCAGGGGTTTTTGGAACACGGGCCACCCCTCTCCTTGCTCGATCCTGCAATAAACCTTTCTCTGCTCCAGACTCCAACTTTTAGGTTTGTTTGGCCTCACTGTGCTTCAGACACACGAACCTGCATTCGGTAACAACCTGACCAGCTTTACCAGCGTCCTCTAATAATGTGTCAGATATTCAAGTTTTAGTGCCCTGTCCCAGCCCTATGGAATCAGCAACTCAGGTGGGGCTCAGTGATCTCTGTTATAACAGGCCCTCCAGATGATTTTTATTCACCTTAAAGTTTGAAAATATCTGCATTGTCAGCTGGCCAAAGCGTCCACCAGCAGGTGAAGGGGAGTGGCGCCTGGAAAAGATAGGGACCAGCCAAGGCAAGTACAGCAGCATTTGCCGTGGTAGTAATGGAGAATGCCTTTTCTCCACTGGTTGGCACAGACTAGTATCTGGGAGCAGTGGCAGGGTTATTTAGGATGCTTTACATTTCAATGTAGAATGGTTTGCCAGGGACTTCCCCTGTTTGAGCACTTAAAATCTCATCCTGGCAAACCCCTTAGCCCTGGGTTTGAAAAACTTAGGGAATAACATGAAATGTAGGGGAAACATGATCTAGGTTTTGGGCAAGTCACAAGTGCTAATTAAATCTAAGCAAGTTGGACAACATCTAGCCTCCTCTACCCAGTTTCGGGGAGGTAAATCTGATTGGGTGAAAGGACTTATTGTTAAGAGATCTTTGTAGAAACATCCCCTTCTGCTTAGTCCGCTGGTTCTCAGTTCTGGCTAGACACTGGCATCGTCTGAGGAGATTTAAAATGATTTTATTGGTCTACGATGACCAACCGTCAGTGTGAGGGTTTTAAAAAAGTGCTTCAGATGATTCTAATGTGCAGCCAAATTTAGGTGCCACTGCTTAAGCTTTTGAACCGCTGCTGCATATTTTCACCTCATCTTCCTATGAGAATATCCAACTGTAGTTGAGGTTTTGTTTTTTTTTTTAACTGTCTTATTATAAGATTTACTGTCTTAAATAAGATTGAATGTATGGAAATCCTGCTAGTCCTTCTGGTATAGCTGGATACTTAGCATAATATCGTTAAGATATATACCATTTAAGTATTGTGACTGGCCTTTTTTAAATTAACATATGCGTTGAATTAGTACAATCTCTTGAAGTTGTTATGTTGGGGAGCTATACCTCCAATCCGCTGCCATTGCTGAATATCTAGACACCTCTTATTAGGAATTGCTTTTAAAAATCTTTAGGGATTAAAACCAAGATTGCTGTATTATTTGTACTGCGACCACAAAAACCTCACAAAGTTCCCCCGCTCTACCTTCTACCCTCATCTCTAACCCTTGGCAACTTCTAATCTGTTCTCCATCTCCACAGTTTTGTTATTTTAAGAATAATATGCAAACATAATCATGAATTACTTAATCTTCGGAGATTGGCTTTTTAAAATTTTTCCCTCGGCATCATTCCCTTGAAGTTCATTTCAATTTTTGCATATATTAATAATTTCCTTTTTGTTGCTCAGTAGTATTCTGTCATAAGATTTTATCACAATTTGTTTCAACATTCATCCATTGAAAGACATTTGGGTAGTTGACAGTTTTTGGCTATTATAAATAAAACTGCTATGAACATTTATGTGTAAATTTCTGTGGGAACTTAATTAAGTTTTTGTTTCTTTTGGATAAATGCTCAAGAGTACAAGTACTGCATTGTAGGGTGAATCTACTTTTAGGATTAAAAGAGACTGTCAAGCTGTTTCTCAGAGTGGCCAACCATTTTATTTTCCCACCAGTGATGTGATATAATTTTTCTACGTACTCGCCAGCATTTGATGTTGTCACTATACTTTAATTTTAGTTGTTCTCTGACATCTCATTAGGGTCTTAATTTGCATTTCCCTAATGGCTAATGATGTTGAGCATCTTTTCACGTGCTGCTTTGCCATGTGTATATTCTCTTCCATGAAATGTCTGTTCCTGTCTTCTGCCTATTTTCTAGTTGGATTTTTTAAAGTTGTTTGGAGAGTTATTTGTATATTATAGATACAAGTCATTTGTCTCGTATGGGATTTTCAAATATGTTTTCCCACTGTGCAATTTGAGTTTTCATCCACTTAAAAGGATCTTCTATGAAGCATTTTAACTCATTTTGATGAGATCCAATTTATCAGTTTTTGCTTTTATTGATCATACTTTTGGTGTCAAGTCCAAGAACTATTCACCTAGTTCTAGATGCCAAAGATTTTCTGCTATTTTTTTTCTAAAAATGTCCTGCTTCTACATTTAAGATTATGATCCACTTTGATTTAATTTTTGTGTAAGGTGTGGAGGTTTAGGTTAAGGTTCATTTTTTGTTTGTTTGTTTTTGTCGAGGGATGTCCAACTGTTTCAGTACCATTTTTTGAAAAGTCTATTCTTCCTTGATAGCTTTTGCACTGCTGTCAAAAACAAGTTAAATGTATTTATGTCAGTCTATTTCTGGGTTCTCTATTCCATTCCATTGATCTATGTATCTTCCCTCCATCATTACTGCAAAATCTTGAAATTGAGTAGATTAATTCCTCCCATTTTAATCCTTTACAAATTGTTTTAGCTATTCTTCAGCCTCTTCTTACTATATAAATCTTAGAATAAGCTTGTCTATATCCACAAAAACCTTGAGGGCATTTTAAGAGTAATTGTGTTAAGCCTCTTAACTTGGGGAGAATTGACATCTTTATTATGTTGTGTTTTCTAATCCATGAACAAGGTATGTCTCCCTATTTGTTTGGGACTTTTAAATTTTTCTTCATCAGCATTTTGTAATTTTCAGTATAGAAGTCCTATAAATGTCTTATTGGGCTTATATTTAAGTATTTACTTAGGTCAGTTGTAAATGATATCACATATTTTTATTTAAGCTTCTACACATTTGTTATTAATATATAATTTGATAAAATTGTGTTGATCTTGTACTCTAAAGCATTTACAAACTAATATTTCTCAAGCTTTTTGTGGATTCCTTGGTATTTTCTCCATTTAGGTTATCATCTCATCTTCAGATACAGTTTTACTTTTCCTTATTCAATATAATAGGATATATTACTATTCAACATTCAGTAGGATATGTTCCTTCCTATTCAACATAGTAGGAATAGTCCTTTTATCTTTTAAATAAACTTTTTAAAAATTTAACTTTTAAATTTATGTATTTATTTATTTTTGCTTTATTTTCTTACTAGAACCTCCAGTAATATATTTAATAAAAGTGGTGAGAGCAGATATCGGTGCCTTGTTTCTGATCTTACAGAGAAAGCATCCAGTCTTTCACAGTTAAATATAATGTCAGTATAGGTTGTTTGTAGATCCTCTTTATGAGTTTCAGTATGTTCCTTTTCTATTCCTAGTTTGCTTGGGGTTCTTTTTCTTCTTATTTTAAAATCATGAATGGGATTGGATTTTGTCAAATGCTTTCTCTGCATTAATGGATAGGATCACATGACTTTTCCCCCTTAATCTATTGGATATGGTGGATTACACTGTTTGATTTTCAAATATTAAACCAACTTTGCATAACTGGAATAAATACCACTTGGTCATGGTATATTATTCTTTTTATATATTTCTGAATTTAATTTGCTAATATCTGGCTGAGGATTTTTACAGCCAATTTCATAAAACATATTGGTCTGTAGTTTTCTTCTTTCTATACTATCCCTGTCTGGTTTTGGTATCAAGGTAATACTGACTTCATAAAATTAATTAGGAACTGTTCCCTCTACTTCTATTTCTTATCAAATCATGTAAAGTTGGTGTTAATTCTTTAAGTCTTGGGTAAAAGTGAAACATCTAAGCCTGAATATTTCTTTTGGGAGTTTTTAAATGAAAAATCCATGTTTCTAATGGTTACAGGAAAATTGAGATTATCTATTTCATCTTGGCTGAGTTTTGGTAGTTTTGGGTGTAGAAGCATTGGTCCATTTCATCTACATTTTTGAATTTATAGTGTAGACTTGTTCATAATAATTTGTCCCTTGTTAACCTGCAGGACACGTCATGGTATCCCTGGTTGCATTTCTGATATCTGTGATTTGTGCCATCTCTCTTCTTATCTTTATCAGTCTTGCTAGATCTTTATTGATTAGATTGTTTATTTCAAAGAACCAACCTTTTGTTTCATTGATTTTTTGCCCCCTGTTTTCCTCTTTTCAGTTTCATGGATTTCTGTTTCATCTTTATTATTTCCTTCTTTCTGCTTGTTTAGTGTTTTTTCCTCTTCCTTTTTTTTTATTTTTACTATTTTAATGTAGAAAATTAGATTATTGCTTTGAAATATTTTCTTTCCCAATTTAGTACTATAAACTTCCCTTTCAGCATTGCTTTCACTTCATTCCACAAACTTTGATCTGTTATATCTTCATTTTCTTTTATTCTCTGCATTTAAAAATTTTTCCTTGACGCTGTCTTTTTTACCCATGAGTTATTTGGAATTGTGATGTTTAGTTTCTTTGTGATTGAAGATTTTCCTGTTGTCTTTCTGTTATTGATTTCTAGTCTGATTCCATTATGGCTAGAGAATATACTCTCTATGATTTTAATTCTTTTAAATCTGCTAATGTTTTTTTATCACCCAGTATATGGTATATGAGTGAATGTTCCATGGACGCTTGAATATGTATTCTGCTCTTATTGAGTGTGTTCTTTAAATGTCAGTTATATCCTGTTGATTAATGATGTTTTCAGTTCTTCCATATCCTTGCTGATTTTTCTCTCTAGTATTTCTCTAAATTGCTGTGTTGAAGTCTCAAATAATAATTGTGGATTTCAAATTTTCTCCTTTAACCTTTTTCAGTGTTTGCTTCATGTATTTTGAAGTTCTGTTGTTTGGTGCACACACATTTAGTATCACTAGGTCATCTAGGTGGATTATTCCTGTTATCTTTATGTAATGAACCTCTTTGCCCCTAATAATTTCCTTTGCTCTGAAATCTACTTTATCTAATATTAATATAGGCATTCCTGCTTTTTCTGATTAGCATTCACATGATATATCATTTTCATCCTTTTACTTTGAACTACCTATATCATTATGTTTAAAGTAAGCTTCTTATAGACAGTATATAGTTGGATCATGCTTCTGATTTTTTAATCTACTCTTCCAATCTCTGTCTTTCACTTGGTTATTTAGATCATTTACAGTTAACGTAATTATTGCTATGTTAAAGATTAGGTCTACCATTTTATTTTTTGTTTTGTCTTTTACCTTAGTTTCTCAATCCTGTGTTTCTCTTATTTTGCCTTCTTGTGGGTTACTTAAACATTTTTAATAAGTCCATTTTAATTTAATTTATTTATAATCATTTGTGTATACTGTTTGTATAGTTTTCTTAGTGGTTGCTTTTGGCATTACAGTATACATATGTAACTTATCATAGCCTACTGGAATCAGTGTTTTATTACTTCAAGTGAAGTTACAAAATTTTACTTCCATTTAGGTCTCTTAATATTCCCCAGTTTTAAAGTATGATTTTCTGTAGTATTTCCTTTTTCTACATTGAGAACCCCATCAGATGGTGTCATCATTTTTGCTTTGACCATCATATAGAATTTAAGAAACGCCTGAGGCTAATGATAGTCTCTTATATTTATCCATTTGTTTTCACCCATTCCATTGTTCCCCTTTTCTTTCTGAAGTTCCCAGTCTTCTGTTATTGTTTCTTTATGTTTTCATAACAGTAGGTGATATCTGGGCTTTCCAGTGCCATTGGATATGGGTTTCAGGAAACACTGAGCCTGGCTCACTTAATGCTACTGAGTTGGAGGGTTTGTATATGTTGGGCCTGTTGGCACAGCAGATGCTAGCAGATTAGACTAATGTTGATGGGACTAGTGCCACAGGAGGATGGGTTCCCATTCAGGCTATGCTGCTGCTATAGTAGATCAAGTCCCCCTCTACCCCAAGTGTGGGACAGTGACCTGCTGCTGTCACTGCTTTGTATTAGGCTGTTTTTGCCTCAGGTGTGTGGTGGGATCCCTTGGAAGCTGCTGCTGCTGCTGTCAATCACAAGGTTAAATTCATTTCAGAAATACTTAAGTATAAATATATAGCCTGGCTCTTGTATGACCTCTGTATTTGTTTTTTATTGCTTTCATACAAATTACCTCAAATTTAGTGACTCAAAACAACGTAAATTTATTACCTTACAAGTCTGATGTTGGTCTCAATTGAGTAAAGTAAAGTAAAAGTGTTGGCAGGATCGACAGATGAATGGATAAAGATGTGGCACATATATACATTGGAATATTGTATACATATATACATTGGAATATTACTCAGCCATAAAAAGAAATGAAATTGAGTTATTTGTAGTGAGGTGGATTGACCTAGAGACTGTCATACAGAGTGAAGTAAGTCAGAAAGAGAAAAACAAATACCGTATGCTAACACATATGTATAGAATTAAAAAAAAAAAGAAAAAATGGTTATGAAGAACCGAGGGGCAGGGCAGGAATAAAGACACAGCCATAGAGAGTGGACTTGACACAGGGAGGAGGAAGAGTAATCTGGGATGAAGTGAGAGAGTGGCATGGACATATATACACTACCAAATGTAAAATAGATAGCTAGTGGGAAGCAGCCTCAAAGCACAGGGAGATCAGCTCTGTGCTTTGTGTCCACCTAGAGGGGTGACATAGGGAAGGGAGGGTGGTAGGGAGATGCAAGAGGGAGGAGATATGTGGATATATGTATATGTATAGCTGATTCACTTTGTTATGAAGCAGAAACTAACACACCATTGTAAAGCAATTATACTCCAATATAGATGGTTAAAAAAGAAAAAAAAGTGTTGGCAGAGGTACATTCTTTTCTGTAGGCTCTTAGGGGTGTTTCTGTCCTCTGGACTTTATCCACCTCCAGTGGTCACTGGTAGTCCTTGACTCAGAGTCCCCTTTCTCCACCTACAAAACCCAAAATGTTGCATCTCTCTGATTCTGCTTCTATTAGGACATCTCTCTCTTTCTCTTTCTACAGTTGGGAATGGTTTTCTGCTTTTAAGGACTCATGCAATTAGATTTGTTCCATGTGGTAATCCAGGATAATCTTTCTATCTCCAGGTCTATAACTTCAGTCATATCTGCAAAGTCCTCTTTACCATGTAAGGTAACATATTAATAGGTTCTAGGGATTAGGGTGAGGGCATTTTTAGGAGCCATTATGCTGCCTACCACACCCTTAACAAGTGACCTTGAGCAAATTACTGAGATTTTTAAAGCCTTACTTTCCTCAAACATAAAATGGAAAGAAAGATAACTAGTTAATATCATGAAAGTGAAAGAGTATATATGAAATCAACTAATTCAAAAAATAAGATTTCTTCTTTTTCTTTATGATTTACATGATTCTCAGCGTTAAGTTACTTGAAAAGTTACTTTTTTAAAACAGAACTAAGGAATTTCAGGGTTCAGGTGCTGTAAGATTGTCTGAATTATCTGAGTAACAATTAGCTAAGCACAGGTGTAAAGCATCTGATTTACTCCCTGGTGTTCTTTATCTTCTCATCCCACTAAATCCCTTGTCTAGCTCCAGCCAGTAGAGTCAGAGCTTGCTTTACTGTTTAACTAAAGTTCAATTTAAATTCTCTCTACATCTCCAGATCCTCAGCCCTGGTTGCATATTATAATCACCTGGGGAGATTTCAAAAACTACTGATGCCAAATTTTTACCTATCATTGATATTTGAGGAGGGACCTGGAATGAAATGCTCTAGCTTATGGTTTTTGGAGCCAAATCAGTCTACACTGAGCCAAATCATTTGCGAGATCACCTCTAAAAAGGAATTTATCTGTGGTGACTAATGCTCTTCCTTTGTCAGTATGCTTGATTTGTCCCTCTTTGGGGGAAAAAAAGAGGGGGAAAAGAACCCCAGCAGTTGGGTTCCCTGAATTACAACCTGATGCTGTGGAATTAGTGTTGGCTCAGAGCGCACATCTTCGGATACCCATTCTCTCTCCTGCTTCCTTGCATGAACTTATATCCTTGGGCAGTTTGTCATCCACCACCCTCTTTTGCTTCTAATCTTAGCAAGTAAAGTCTCCTTAATGAAACAGCATTTCATGAGACTTACTGGGAGCATAGATCTGTTCCAGACCTATCCTATGTTAGCTAAAGCAGGCATAAGTGATGTATTTTTGGCATTCATCCTTGTGGGTTGGAGAGAGAAGACAGAATTTTATCCTTTTAGGTGTCATCTGACTGGGCAAATGGGCTCTTTCCCTCTGCTGCCTACCATGTAAAAAACTGAGGGTGTTACCTCTAGAAGGTATCGTCTAGGTATCAAAATAGTTCAAATAAGTCAAATTTCTCAGTAAAAGATGACAAAACTATGGCTTAGGTGGTTAATTTTCCATGTCAATTTGTCTGGGCCACCATGCCCTGTTATTTGGTCAAATATTATTCTGGATATTTCTGTGATGGTGTTTTTGTGTTTTTTAAAATTTTTATGTTTTATTGATTTATAGGTTTTGGCTGCATTGGGTCTTCATTGCTGCACGTGGGCTTTCTCTATTTGCAGCAAGCGAGGGCTCCTCTTTGTTGTGGTGCGTGGGCTTCTCATTGCGGTGGCTTCTCGTTGCAGAGCATGGGCTCTAGGTGCACGGGCTCAGCAGCTGTGGTGCACAGGCTTAGTTGCTCCACGGCATGTGGGATCTTCCCAGGCCAGGGCTCAAACCCGTGTCCCCCTGCATTGGCAGGCATATTCTTAACCACTGTGCCACCAGGGTAGTCCCTGTGATGGTGTTTCTGGATGAAATTCATATTTAAATTGGTGGTGGACTTTGAGTAAAGCAGATTATCCTCCATAATATGGGTGGGCCTCATCCAATCAGTTGAAGCTCTTAATAAAACAAAGATCTCCCTGTTGCAAAAAGGAATTCTGCCAGAAGACTTACAGAAATTGAACTGCAACTCTTTCTAGAGTCTCTAGACAGCCTAACCTGCAGATTTTGAATTTACCAAGCCTCTATTATTGTGTGAACCAATTGTTTAAAATCTCACTCTCTCTTTCTCTATCTTTATATAGATATGGATATAGATCTAGGTATCAATATCTAGATCTATATCTATCTATATATGGGCACATTGTATACACATGCTATTGGTTCTGTTTTTCTGGAGAAACTTGACAAATATAGTGACCCATATAAATAAAAGGATGAACCCTAGTTCACCCAGGTAGAAAGTAGTACAATGAGAACTGGAACTTAAGGCCTCATGACTCATTCAGCTGTGAACACTGACCCAGAACTGGGGTCCGCACACTCTGGCCCACTGATCAGATCTCGCTTGACTCCTGGTTTTGTACATAACGTTTTGCTTGAACACAGCCGCACCCACTCATTAGCGTATTGTGCGTGGCTGTTTCTGTGCTACAGCAGCAGATGGGCAGTTGCAACGGAGACGTATGGTACACAAAATCCAAAATATTTACTATCTGACCCTTTACAGAAAAGATCTGCTGACCCTTGCTCTAGGATGCCATCTGACTTCTGATAGCACCGAGGAGAATAATTCATGCACATTGGGTTAGATTGTTAATCTCATGTCCTCCTTAGGTCAAAGATCTCTTAAATGCTCACCCTTGCAACAGCCAGCTTGGGGAGCACTGTCTGAGGATGCAGAAATATTTCTTGCCAGGTCTTTCCAATCCACACTGCTCCTGACTATGGTTCTTAAAACCTATTGTGTTAAAAATTTTTATTGGAGTATAGTTGATTTACAGTGTTGTGTTAGTTTCAGGTGTACAGCAAAGTGAATCAGTTATACATATACATATATCCACTTTTATTATTTTTTAGAGTCTTTTCCAAATAGCCCATTACATAGTATTGAGTGGAGTTCCCTGTGCTAATAAGAAGAGCAGGTTCTTATTAGTTATCTATTTTATGTATAGTAGTGTGTATATTTCAGTCCCAGTCTCCCAAGTTAGCCTCCCCGCCACAATCCCCTGGTAACCCTAAGTTTGTTTTCTACATTCGTGCCTCTACTTCTAAAACCTGTCTATTTTAACCAACTACCACTCATTGCTTACTGTCTCTGGCTTCATGTACTTGATAATAAATCTACTTCTTGTTCTATCCTGGATGACATGTTCCAAGGACTGAGATAATATCTTATTCTACATAATTTGTCCTTGATATTGTCTATCTTGGGGTCTTCATCTATGTCCCAAAGAAGACAGTCACACTCTGTCTTCTAGTACTACTAATAATACCACATTTTATGGCATGAATCTGGCCCAATGCACTGAACTACCCCTTTAGAAGCTGTAGGCAACCTGTCACTGGGTTTTAGCACAGGGGTAGAACTCAGATTAGTGTTCATATTTAAACAAATCTACTTGACCATAACTTTTTGTCTCACCATTTATTTTATTACACAAGTAATTTCTGTCTTTGCATCTGTGATGTAAATATTTTTAATTTCCTAAATTATCTGAAAAATTATTTAGAGCTTCCATTTCAGTAGGCATTGGAATTGCTGTGTTATGACTATTTCATTATTTTATTTCCAAATGTTAAATTAGGCTTCAAGCTTTGGCCAAGAGTAGACAGGAAAGGGTTTAAAAAGAAATGAAGAGTGGGAAAGACTTCTGATGCAATGGAGACTTAATAAAGATTTGATTTTGAATCAATAATTTATAATAAAGGTTTGATTTTGAATCAATAATTTATGTCATTGCAAAATAGCTCCCTGGTAAAATTCCATTCTTTGGTAATCATTAATTACAGAAATTAACAATCAAAATATGCAGTGATCTTCTTCATTTTCTAAAAACAAACCTATATCTAGATGAGAGGAGAATTCATTTCATAACTCAGGCTCTGGACTTACAACTCCTAGTCCTATCTTCTTTCAACCATACCTGCTAAGCTTCTGTCTAACATTTTGAGCATGAGGTAAGGGCTTCAGCTTTCATCCCCTTCCTCAGTATATAGCTTGGTGACTAATAGTAAGGGATATAAAACTTGAGAACTTGGGTTCAAATCTTGACTCTAAAATTTACTTGTTGAGTACTCTTGAGCATGTTATCTGTTTTTGCCTCAGTTTTCTCATCTATAAAATAGAGATAACATTATTTCTCTCAGGGAGTTGCTATGAGGGTTAAAAGAAAATTTATACAATGCAAGAATTTATCAGTTCTTGGAACACAATAAATACAGAAAAAAAATGTTAGCCATTATCAAGGGCCCCTCATTTTATGGATAACATAGATTAGTTTATATAGGTCTAATATTTACATACACATAAACATTTTGTACCTATATGTGTGTATACATTTTTCTTAGAAATTGAGCAGTCAACATTCACATCTAAAAGTATGTGCTCTGTGAAATGTTGATCTGTGTACAGACACAGTGCTATAGTTATCTATTGCTACATAATAATGAAGTCCAAACTTAGGGGTGAAATAAACAAAATTTTTAATATGTGCCCAGATTCTGTGGGTCAGCCATTCAAACAGTACACAGAGGGGATGGCTTGTCTCTACTCCATGACTGATGTCTGAAACCTCAGCTCATGAGGATTCAAATGGCTGGGGCTAGATAATTTTAAATCACATGTCTGGCCCTTGAAGACTGGGCCCAACAAGGACTGTTGACTGGAGTGCCTATAGATGGCTGCCCATGTGGCTTGGACTTCTCATAACGTGGTAGTTAGGATTCAAGATAGAGTATCCCAAGAATGAGTGTCCAGGGTTCAAGTATTCCACGAGAATCATGCAAAAGCTGCATGACCTTTTATGACCTAGTCTTAGATGTTACATAGCATCACTTTCATTATATACTATTGCAGGCATTGGAGATCTTTTTCCATAAAGTGTCAGACAGTCAATATTTCAGGCTTTACAAGCCATAAAGTCTCTTTTGCAACTACTTAGCTCTGCTGCTGTGATGTGAAAACAGACACAAACAATACATATACTAAGGAACATGGCTGTGTTCCAATAAAGCTTCATTTATAAAAGCTGGTAGAGGCCTAGACTTGGCCCACCAGCCATAATTTACTGACCCCTGCTCTATTGTTAGAAGCCATGGAAAGCCTGCCCAAATTCAAGGGAAAATGCCCACATCTGGATGCGAAGAATGGCAATGAATCTGAGACCCTGTATTAAAACCACTACATATGGGACATTTATAAGAGGATCTGTCTGCATACCTTGTTTCTCCCATGTATGGTGGATATGAGGTATTGGGACATCTTACATCTCTGTAAGCCTGGGTCAGGCTTACAGAGTTGGAATCTGAACTTAATGACCTTGATTTCTGGAATAATTGGTAACTCTAATTATGATTTCCTTACACTCCTTACCCCAATAAATATACCACAAAAGATAGATTTCAAGTAAACAATTGCTTTATGGCAGATTTTTATTGTCTCCATTGACTGAATTATTCCATTTTGGTTGGAAAGCATGAGTTTTGTTTCTTTCCTAAAAAAGATCTGCAACTATTCAGATGTGGCATTTCATTCTACTGAGAGGATGATGTAGGTTTTTATAAATGGAAAAAGCAAGGCAGGCTGAGTTCACTCAGATCGTACTAATGCTTACAGGAATAACTGAAACTGGAACACAGGCTTCCAGGTTTTCCTGTCCTGTGCTCTTTCCGGTAGGTGCCATTGTCTGCTGGGTCTGGCAGTAATAATTTCTGACCTTTACCTCTCTACGCTCTTGTGAAGTGGTTTTGGGCTTTGTTAGCTTTCTTATGAGTTTGTACTAAATTGTGTCCATAAAGTAGGCTGAATTCCTCAGGGAAGGATGATAGCTGTTACTGTGTTATTACTGCAAATGTTGTGTTGGTTACCTTTTTCTCTTTTCTTTTGTCCAGTTGTATCCTGAACTTAAAAGTTATATTATCCGAAATGAAAGATGTGCATCTGGTGTAAAACACTAATTTAAGGGATGAAAATTCCTGATGATTGCTTCAGTCAACCCTTAATACACACTGAGCTTCATTAGTAAATAGACAACTCTCAGACTATTCCCTTGGAAGAGGTCGCATAATCAGGCTTTGTGTTGATTTCACATTCTGTTCGGTAGAGACAGAACAAATTAGAATAATTAGCTGGTACAGGAAAGCACAAAGAACTTTCTTCTGTTTTTGTGATGCATCCCGTAATAAGGGTTGAAAATGAGACTGGAGGTAAGAACGTGAAGCTCAGAAGAGCAAAGGAGAGAGGATATTGTTTCTTTGAAAATATTTTCAGTGTTGGCCCAGAAGAAATATGAAGCTGAGGAAATATTTTTTTTAATGATGATTTTTGTGTTAACGATGTGAGTGTGGAATTAGTAAGAATCAGGAAGCAAGTATCCTTTTCCACAAAAGACTTGGGAGCAAATGAAACCATAAATACTCCCTGCTCTTGGAAACCCTTTTGGAGCAGTAATCAGAGAAGGGTAAAGGTAAAGCCTCAGGGCAGAGGTGTTCAGAGCAAAGAGATAGGAGGATAACAAAAGGAGAGTGGATATGTTTAGAGCTGTCATTTTGAAATTTACCTGCTTCTGATTCAGTGCTGCTTTGCTGCTGTGTTGGTCCAGTGGAAATCCTCAAAGCAGGAGCAGCCCTATTTTAAAATAATAAGGTTAGAGCAAGTGACTTTAATCCAGGTCTCTTTAGCTCAAGAGCACAGAGGAGAGTGTGAGGAAAGAGTGAGGCCACAAGGAATTGTTCACTGGGTACCTTTTCCCCAAACCTCACTAACTGGGAGAAACTGACCACTGGATTATGTGCCTTGAAGGAAAGCAAAAATGTTGAAAGCAGAGTGTGGAGCTTGTTTAGAAAGCAGGCTGTATCCTTTGGTCACCTGCTGATGATAATAGCATTGGCTGAGACCTGACCATTTACAACGAAGGCACTTCTGTAGGTAATAAGTTCCAGGAGGGCCCGAACTGAGTATGTCTGTTTCAGCATTTAGCATGGTTTAGCATCTGAGAGGCCGGTACATTATTGGCATATAGTAGACTTAAAAATGAATATTTGTGGATTGTCTGAATGAGTGGATGTGTGTGATTCACATCCTATTTGCGGGTCCTATGCCCTACAATGGATTTTCAGTGTCAGGTTGTGAAAGTATTTATGACGGGGATTGGCATTGTTCCCTATCTAATGGATAAAGATTACACATGAAAGGTCTTTACAGTGACATCCTAAAAGCCTCATAGGGATTACATAACAAAAAAATAAAATTGGATTCTGTATAATTTCTAATTTGTAAGCTGGCCAGAACACTGGTATTTCAGCCAGTCCTCTGGTAGTTCCGATGACGTCCCCATGATCACCCAGGCATAATCAGAATGGCTTTAGGATTTGGGAGCCAAAATGTTCCTCAGTATTTGCTGCTTTGCTAGTCCATTTAAGAAAATGGACTATTGAAAAAATAGCTTCAGACACAATATGGCATTTTATGATTTAGCATGAAATCTGAGAAATATAGAGGTTATCTGAAGCCTACAATGGTAACGTTCCCTCTGCTATTGAAGTTATCGTCTTTAAACAAAGATTCTACATCACTAATGATATATATATATATATATATATATATATATATATATATATAATGATATTCACGTTAATTTCCTATTCTCTCTAAGGAAGTAGTTGGTTGGTTGGTATGAGAGATGGTGTGGCTTCCAAAGATGAAAAGTATTATTTTGTTGTAATTTCTGGCTACCTAAGGAAGGGAGAGGCCCAGGACACCGCAGTCAGTATATTATGTGGAGCAGGTTATATTGTGGTTTATTTATGAACTTTTACATGTTTATTTTCTATGCAAGTTTGTATGCTCCGTTTTGAGTTTTGGTAGATAAGCGGTAACTTTGGAATACTTGGAGATATATATATTTAACTTAGTAGTTAAAGCCGTGGAGAGTGTACTTGTCTACCTAGGTTCAAATTCTGGCTTTACCCTATGACTTCCCTGTGGCTTCCTCTGCTCACCTATTAAAAAGGAGTAAAATAAGACTGCTGTGGTGCGTTATATACTAAGTGCTATTTAAACATTTGCTATAATGATTATGTATACTCGAAGGCAAGGAACTTGCCCCTCGATCGTCTCTGTATTCCTAGTGCTTAAGAATTCCTAGTGATTTTCTAGTGCATTGTCTTAGGATAGAGATAGCTCAGTATAGTTCTTCTCACTATGAAGTACTGTTACGTTGAAAGTCTTTGCTTGTGTACTAATAATCTATGACATATCTGCTGAGGACAAGGAAAGGAATAGTTTTAAAACTGCAATGGATAACAAAAGATTGTATGATGTAATGCCTTTATTATGTAATTATAAAACTAACAAATGATCATGGTAAAAATTTGAAAAACGCCTAGACAAAAGAGAGATCAACAACATTTGGAGTAACTTTCAGAGTGTAGAGTTGTCCGTGAATATTAGTGCTTTCATATTTTCCAGGACTTTAAGTAGACTCTGCTTCTTAAGAGTCTATTCATGATATTTTATTTTAATGATGTTTTCATCTTGGGGAAACACACACAGAGAAATCTGTTAAAAAGAAAAAAAAGAAAGGCATGTAAATCACTGATGTTTCAGATAGCCACATGAAATAAAGTGAGAAAGGTCAACAAGCTGAAAGAATGTGGAGTAGCATCTCCTTAATTGCTTACATAACTCTGATAATTACCTCTTTGTGGATAAAGTAATTAATGGGGAATCTAATTCAAGAAAAATGTATGAACTTCAAGCCTTCTCAAAGCCAAGTATTTCTTTTCACAAAAGGTCACTTTCCACGGCCGTGCTTCCTTATTACCTGACAGGGAAAGAGTATTGTATGGCAAAGGATCTTCCCAAAGGAGGGTGCTTCCCACACTGATTGTCAAAAATGACTTCGGAATTACTGTTGCTGTATTACCAAAATCTTAAACTAGGATATTTTTGACAAATGCGGTCCTTAGTTAATTTTTAGAGCTACAAACTGTCAGATGGCTCTGAAATAACAATTGTCTGGGTATTCTTCAGGGTGATCACAATATGGTAATGACGTTGAGGTATCACTAAAAAGGAGGAAGGTGTGAGTCTTCCTTTGGTTCCAGAGTGAAATGCGAGTTGGAGTTGGAAAAGAGGCCGACAACCAAGTGATAGAGAAGGAAATGTGAGGTCATTAGTGAAAAACCAGGTTGAAGTTAAGGTGAAGAGGCATGAGGAAATGGTCAACTGTTACAGTATTACAAAGATCATCAAGAAGCCCATCCATGAATGTGGTTCGTATTGCAATCTGCTGAAAAAGACACAAATATCCTGGCCTGGCCTTCATGGAGATGATATTTTATTGATTCTGATAATAGATTATTGTTGAAAAGGGCCTCCTATAAATTGTAACCATGCAGCAAGATAATTTTTTTCTTTATGTATGTGTTTTTCATTCCTACTCACTCCTCTCTTAGGGGAAGAGAAAATCACAAACAAAAATGTCAAATCTCAGCTATTCATTTTCAAAATAATTTTTTCCCCGAATTCCAATGGAGGCAATAGGTTAACTGTTAAGATTTGTAAGGCTCAAAAAGCTAGATTTTTACAAAGTGTAGCCAAATTTTATTCCATAAATAATAGCTTTGGAAAGAATATGTGATGGCGCAAAGTTGGAAAAAGCTGGTTTTTCTTCCGTAAATGACTTCACTGTGTTGGGAGAAGAGGCAGAGAAGAAATCAAAGTAATTAAACATGGGGTGAGTTTTCCTGATAGGGGACTCTGGTGCTTTAAAATAGACTAGATAATCCTAGGGATAATCTGAGGGTAGAACAGACCAATGCCTCATTTCCAATCTGGTACCCTGGAAGAAAACAGTGTATTTCCTTTGAGGTCTTGAGAGGTTTTTCTTCTGCTTTGTTTTGTTTTTGGTTCATTTTGTAATCAACCTTATTAAGGTATAATTTACATACAATAAAATGCAGACTTTTTAGTCATTGGTTCAGTGACTTTTAATTAATGTATACATTTGTATAACTACCACCACCATAAAGATAGATAACAATTCTAAAACCCTAGAAAGTTTCCTCCTAGGCTTTTGCAAAAGTATCCCCATCTCCCACCCCAAGGCAACCACAGATCTGTTTTTTATCTTTATAGATGAATTTTGCCGAGTTTACAATTTCATGTAAGTTGAATAATACAGTAGGTGCCCTTTTGATCTGGCTTCACTTGCTCAGCATATGGTTTTTGAGATTCATTCATGTTGGGATGTTTTAAACCAGGACTTTAGCCTGGGTGGCTGATGTTGTCTGAAGACACCTATAGGTACATCTGAGTCTCTGGCTTTGTCACTGTCTGTTCTTGGCTCAGTATTTTCAACTTTACTAAGAAGCACAAGGTTGAAGTAAGGAAGATCACTGTCAGTATAATGGAGGTGAAGTGGGTTCTGTTATGTAATATTCTCAGCATAAATTGACCTGCTTGGAATCATTGTGTTGATAATCGACAAGGATACTCTTCCTCCAAAAACCTTGATACTATAAAACTTCTAAAGGACGCTGTCCTAGGACTCTTTTAGTTTTCATTTTTTGGGAAACATTTCTGGAAAATTCAAATGCTCACAACCTGAAAGAAGCAATTATTCGCCTGAAGGCTAACTCTGCTAAAGTTGAGTTGTCCGACCTTTACATGCTGATAGAACCCAAATAGCCTTGCAAAACAATGCTTTCTTATTGAATATAAGCACATAGATTGTTTAAGATGGACGTGTATATGCAGTAAAGTGAAAAAACAAAGAATCTTTGAGTTTCCCTTGCTGGTTTTTTTATCTTTTCATTTAAGTTTCTATAGCATATGCTAATAATTCAGGGAAACCTAAGGTTAGTTTTAGGTCCACTCTTTACATAAATGTTGAAGTACTCCATACCCACCTTTTTTCTACCTTCCTTCTTTTCTTCCATCTTTCCTTTCTAACTTCTTATAATCCATTATACTTAATCCTGCATTTGCTGAGGTGGCACTTAGTGTAGGAAAATACTGTGAAATGTTGCTGTTCAGAATGCATGTTGACCAAATTCTATAT
Organism: Delphinapterus leucas; assembly: GCF_059928025.1. Classification (NCBI taxonomy): domain Eukaryota; kingdom Metazoa; phylum Chordata; class Mammalia; order Artiodactyla; family Monodontidae; genus Delphinapterus; species Delphinapterus leucas. The sequence continues at coordinate 38,275,522 of NC_143129.1, forward strand.
TGAGAAAAGGTCTGAATTTACCCAGAGTAACCCTTTCTCAGCGTCTTTGAATAAACGCCATAGAAACTGGGCTATATATAGTATCCTGACAGGTATGTAGAATTCATAGCAATTGCCCTCAAAGAGCTTACCTGGCGTAGATGCATATGAATGCATTTAATGATTGTTTTATTGGCAGCAGTGCCAACATACACAGTCTATTTTGTTTTATATCATTCTCATTACCTGCTGTTTACCACTGTATACATTGCTAATGGCGTGGTTTCTATGGCTTGTGAATTTCACGACCAAATAATACGTAATTTATTGCACACTTTAGTGTAGAAAATGGAGACTCCATAAATTTTCGTGTGCTCTTTGCCCCTTTGGAATGTATTACACTGAGATCAGGCAAAGTAATAAATTTATTTCAAATGTGCGTGATAGCTAAACATCAGTTAGGACTGATGGGCAATATTTCTTCTTCCAGCAACATAACAGTTTTTAAAGACTAAGCCATTGAACGTGGAGTTACTGAACATGGGACTCAGTTCACTGGGATCCTTCTTAGAAAAATAAAGGACAACTTGAATTGGATTTGTGTGGCTTATTCAGGTAGTAACTAATCAGCTACATCTTGCTGAACTTAATTTGTCACAATCGTTCGGTATTTTATTAACTCTCTTCCCCTTCTTCCCCTGACTATCACGAGAACGGATCATGAGTATCTTAAAACATCCTAAGTCGTCTTCCATCCCTGTTAATCTAACTACAAAAGCACACTTTCCTTATCCAATGTAACTTACTGTCTTTTAGAGTAGCTGTGGTTTTAATTCTCTACAAAATTAAAACCAGCAAAGAGAAACAGTTTCAAGGAGCCACCACATTGTAGAGCTTTAGAAATAAGACTTTAGAATTAAGGGAAAATATATCATTTTATAGGTAAAGCACCTGAGGCCTAAAGTAGGCAGCTAACCATCGAGGTCAGGGAAAGGGGTTGAAGATCGGGTTTCAAGCTGAGAAGGAGTATACAGGGACTCAGTCTGAGCAGGTCAAAAACTGAAATGAGACCACGAATGTTCTGGGAAGGCTGGCATCTGGCCTCAAGTGTGGGATTCAGATAGGGAGTGGGCCCGGGGGGAACTGCGCTTCTGCAGTAGGCAGAGAAGTCCACCTCATCTCCGGAAAGTGCCACTGACATCAGGGAGTTGAGGGGAAAGAGCAATGAGTTCCAGTCCACCTGAGAAAGCAGGCCAGTCTGATTAACTCTGAATTTAGGCTTATTTCAGATACTTCTTGAGAAAGAACTTGGACAAGTTCTTTCTTGTGTGTGCTCTAAATCCAACAGTAGCTATTAGAGATATTGTTTTGCACTAGGTATTCCTCTCTTTTTTGTTCTTGGCCAACCAATTGAAAATTAGTTTTTATTTTCTGGTTGGTTTGCTAGATGTTTATGACTATAATAAAAGTCTTAAATTTTGTCTCATATCTTAAAACACAATCTGAATTAGCAATGGGTATTGTGCTATACATAGGGGCTGTGATATAAATATAGTTTCTAACTTCAAAAACATATAGCCTAGAAGGGAACACAGACACATATGCAGCAATTATGGCAACTGCATTTGTTTACTAAGTGAAATAGTACTGAGATGGATAAAGTGCTAGCAAGCCTTGAACAGCCAAATCAGCTTCAAAAACAGATGCGCAGTTCTTTAAAAATCTTTTTAACATTTTTTCAGCTACATGTAGAATATAACTTAGCATAAAAACGGTATGGGTTTTATTTTAAGTAATTTAGCATTTTGACATCCTCATAATGAAATTAAATCCAGAAGGAGGTTTCTCTCCATGATCTCTTAAAATGGTCCTTGATCATCCACAATATTTCCCATCATCACAAAGGTGGTACCAAGGGCAGGGAACTCCAACATTATTAAAGTTTCATAAAGCACAGTCAATTTTAAGAATATAATGTCCCCAAACTGATAAAGGTCTTGACAGATAATTTCAAGGGAAGCATAAATTATTTTCTGTTTGTCAGAGGGCAAAAATATTTAGGTTGAGTTAATGAATGGTAGAGTTTTTGAGGGGAGAGTGTCCTTAAAATATTATGTAGATCTGTAGTGTCAACAGATGCTAGCCACGTGGCATTATTTATATTTAAACAAATTTAAAAATAAGATTAAAAATTCAGTTCCTCAGTTGCATTTGCCATATTTCAAAGATGTTTATTTGCTCCATGTAACTATTGAATACTGCTTTGCATAGTACAGATATAGAATATTTTCATTATCACCAAAAATTCTATTGAGCAATACCAAAATTATACCCAGATATTCACAGAGAAGGCAACCAAGTCTCAAGGAAATAATATAACTTCCCCAAGGTCACACAGCTATGTGTTTAAAGAAAAACAAAATGACACAAAGGAAATAACAACAGAGGCATTAAAGAAACCCAGTAAGTTTCTGGAGCAGTCAAAGTAGGGTTTAAAAGTGCATACTTAGCTGTTAGCAGGGTTGAAGCTCTTGATGGTTGGTAAGATCTACCTGCCTGAATTTGGACATTAGCATTTTATGCAATGAATTAAAAGCAAAAAATCATTTCAACGAATGGCTCCCAGCTCCATATTTTTAGCCACTGCCGTGCTTCCAGATTATGTTTATCACTTTCATATACAGGGCACCACTGTGAAATGTGATGGTTTATCTGACCCCAGAGAAATCAAGAAATCTTGTGGGGGTTATGGCTATATTTGAAAAGGTTGATTTTTAAATGCATCATGCAGACTGGCCCTGTTTTAAAAGGGATTCCTGCCATCAAATAATCAAAATGTAAACTCTCTTCTCACCTTGCGAAAGTCAAAGATAGTCCCCGAATCTTTATTATTTCGTTGAAATCCAAATATTATTTTTCCATTCTGTAACTTGTTTTCCTCACAGTGTGATCAACTATTGCCAAGGAAGGAAAGGTTAGATTTATCAATCAAAGTTTGCTAAAGGCCCCCTAGGTAACTGAACCCTCAGGAGAAACAATCGTCATGTATTCTTTTTCTGTTGTTTCAGTATCTTCATAAAGAGTCATTTCAATATATTTAGTTCTGTAGCAGAGGTTCTGTGAAGTGCTTATCTTCCTCAGAGGTCCAGAAAACCTGCGAGTCTGTGAGTAAAGATGGGTAAGGAGAGAGAGGAAAGGAGGCTAGAGAGAGGCTCAGTGCTGAGATAAAGACAGTGTTCTAAAGCCTCCTGAGGGTGAGGCTGGGGTGCACAAACACCCACGACTAATCTAGACAGAAACTGAATAATCAAGGGGACGACCAGTGTGAAGTCATGTGGTCACCTCTCCCTCTAGAAATAAACATTGCCCTCAGTAAGTCTCCTCCCACCCCAGAAGAGCATTAGGAAGGTCTGGAGAGGGGGATTATTGGCAGAAATGGAAAAAGCACGTTGAAGGGATTCGCCTGGAGTAGAGAGACCTAGAAACCCAAGCCAGTAGATGGAAGGCAGACTTTTCATGGAAGTCTCCAAGCCCAAGTCAAGTTCTGGGACCACCAAGTACAAGTCAAAGAGTGCTCATTTAACCCCTTTGGGCCCCCACGGGAGTGGAGGAAGACTGGACAGAGAGGGAGAAGGGGCCATTGAAGGTACAGTATTTACTATGGGATTTAACTCCTCAAAGGCCTCCCAGTAGCTTCAGATCTGCGCAAGAATCCTTCATGTCCTGCTGGTTTGCAGTGAGTGGCTCACAGCTTCAAGGCCTCCTCTGCCAGATGGAGAACTATTTCAAACATCCTGCCTCTATTTTGTACTGTAGCGATGCAGACAGCAAACCTGACCCCATTTTCAGGTTCTAAAGAGAAATTGTAAGTACCTGAAAGACTGAGGAACATGGTGGCTTTTATTTAAGATGTGGAGATAGAGAGCACATACCTGGACTTGGGCCTGCAGCAGCACCAAATTGCACCAAGAGTTCCCTTTATTTTCTCTCGCATCTCTGTTTCTCCTTTTCTCTCTGCTGGATTAGCCACGGGGACTCCAAGTTCTTTCTTGTGTGGTCCTGGTACCAAGATTCTCCTGGGAATTATAAAGCTATTCACCTTCTACATCAAGCATTTCTTATATTTTCCCCAGCAACGTAAGTCATCCTTAAGAGGAGTCAGGGTGCTAGCTCTTAAATATATTTTAGTCATCCCTTTGTACATTAAATGCTCTTTCTTGGAGATTGCTCCTGACAAGGTGTTCACCGTGCTCTCAGCTGGCCTCCTGAAGTTCTGCCCTGCCTTCCCCACCAGGTACAGTTCAGAAGCTGCCTACCTCAGGGTGATGGGTTATCTTCTAGTTGCTTTATTCCTTTCCCTTTTACATTTAGAGAATATAATTTGAATACATAAACTTCTCTGTGACCACAGCTTTATTTGCAACCCACAGGTTTTGTTATGGCATATTTTCATTATCATTCAATTAATAAAATTCTAATCCCCATCGCGACTTTATCTTTGACCTACATAATGATCAGAAGTATGTTTTTAATATCCAACTCTTTGGTAAAATATTGGTTATATATTTTTAAATTTCTTGCTTATTCAGAGTCTTGTTTTATAACCAGAATATAGTCAATTTTATAAACGTGCCATGTGCACCTAAAAATTTCTGCATAATATATATATTCCATCATTGTTGGTGCAGTGTTTTATGTAAATTTAGGCCAAAATTTTTAATGATGGTATTCAGATCTTCTATAATCTGCTGATTTACTGTTGTGGTTCTATGTTACTGATCTAGGTAATTTAGATTTTTCTATTTCTACTTAGATTTTTGGAATTTCCCTTCATATATTGCATTGAAGTTTAGATTTATAATGTATTCCTTGTAGAGTAACAGTGGGTTTTATTATCCTGCCGTATCGCCAGTGATACTTTTTGCTTTCAAATCTGTTACATTAAAAAATCTTCAATTTTACTTATTGTTGTTATGACATAATTTTTGAATCCTTTAATTTTCAATCTGACTCTTATCTCTTGTAGGTGGCATAGAATTAGGGTTTTTGTTTGTTTCAATAATCCTTGTCCTTTAATTTGAGTATTTACAGTTAATGTATTTTCTTATAGACCGTTTACTCCTTGTTTACTATTTGTCCCACCTTGTTATGTTCCTTTTGCTCTTCTTTCTTCCTGTGAGATTTCTTCAAATTCCATTTTCCCTTGTATTAGCTTGTTATTTTTACATAAGTAGCAGTTACACATGTACCATGACTTATTAGGTCTTTTACTGCTTCTCAAGCAATGCTGAGATCTTAAATTTCTTTTACTACTTTTTCCTCTTCCATTTGTTTTAATGCATTCTAATTTTTGATATATTTTATTATTACCCTTTTGTGTTGTTAGATTTTATTTAGGTTTATCTACTTATTTATCCTTTCTGTTATACATAATTCTTTATAAAGTCCATATTTTCATCTGTGATAATCTTCCTTCTGCCTGCGGGTCTCCCTTTATAATTTAATTCATTCAGTTCTGATGAGAACATATTTTCTAAATTTTGTTTGTCTGCAAATTTCCTTATTTCATCTTTCCTTCCAAACAACATTTTCTCTGCCTCTAGAATTCCCAATGGGCAGTTCTTTTCTTTAGCACTTAAAAATGTTATTCCATTATTTTCTAGTATGCAGTCAGTTTCGCTGAGAAGTAAGCTGTAATCTTAATCCTATTGTTCCTTTGAAAGTAATCTCTCTCTTTCTCCTCGGGCTGCTTTTATGATGTCATGTTTTTCTTTGCTATTCATGAATTGTACTGTGGTGATCTTAGGTGTGGTTTTCTTTGTTTTTGTTGCATTTTTTTAGTGCTTATTGAATTTATGACTCCATATATTCTTTTTAGTTTTAGAGAACTCTCAGCTGTTAATATTTCTGAAATATTGTTTTCACCCAAATCTCTCTCTCCTTTTTTCTTTGGATTCCAGTTTACACATATGATAAAAATGTTTACTGTGGCCCATATGTCTCAAATGCGCTTTTGTGTACTTTTTAGTCTCTTCGTTTCCCATGCTTTAGTTTTAATATTGTTCCTACTCTATCTTCCAGTCCACTTACCTTTCTTTACCTGTGTCCAATCCACTACCGGGTTTTAAATTTCATATAATTTTTAATTCTATCAGTTCAACTTCAATCAGTTTATGGTTTCTAGTTGTCAAGTTAAATTCTCCACCTTGTCATCTATTTTCTTGAACTTGATAATATTTACCAAAATATGTATGAACTTTAATGTTTAGGTCATCTATGATTCTGATTCTGTTTTGTCTTTTATTCTAATTCTCCTTTTCTTGGTAGTCTTGGTGTTTCTTCAGTGAATACCAGATTTGGGATATGACAAGTTGTAGAGAATCTGAATGACATTACAGTTGCCCTTTGAACAACCTGGGTTTGAACTGCACAGATCCACTTATACATGGATTTTTTTTCAATAAGTAATACAGTACTACATGACCTGTGGTTGGTTGAATCCTCAGATTCAGAACCACAGATAAGAAGGGCCGACCATAAAGTTATATGTGGAGTTTTGACTGCACAGGGAGTCAGCGTCTCTAACCCCTACATTGTTCAAGGGTCAACTGTATTTTCTTGAGGAGAGAATTTCCTATTCTTAGGTAGGGAGCAGAGGGGAAGATCACCTCAGTCACTGGACCAACTTCATACTCATTTTCCTTCTTTATAAGGTTCAATGTAGATGTTGCATCAACCTTCCTAACACACAGACACACACACAAACACAGACACACACACACACACACACACACACACATATGTAGAGACTTCCAATGTCCTAATTCATATCATTAGTTTTCCATTGGGCCACAAATCTTTCATAGGTTCTGAACCCCAATTTTGTCTCTTCAGCATTATGAGCCAACTAAGTGTTTGCTTTGACTTCAGTTAGCTTTTGTTTGACTTCTTAGCATCTTGTCTTGTCTACCTATTATACATGGAAAATACTGCAAGGGAACACTGTTGCTGAATCCAGCTCCGTTCTCTGAATCTTTACTCTCTCTGTGATTTTGGTCCTTAAAATTCTAGCTGCCTTGTTATTTCTCAATTCCAACTCTGGTTTCCTTAGTCCTATGACATTGTCCTAAGATCTACTGGCTTTTCTACCTCTTAGGAGCCACATTTGGTTTCTCAGACTTTTGCTCTTCATCAGTAGTTTCTAAATGACTGGGCTAGAAACGCATGTGCAGAGTATTGTTCTCACTTCAGTGAGTTTCTTTCTCTATTTTACTTTTCTAGGTCATGGCTACCTCAGTAGCTTTCTAACGCTCACAGTCAAATGTTGCTTATGATTTATCTGGCCTTTCTAGTATGTTTTCCTAAGGTAAACTGATAGAGTTGGAAACAGAACTTCGTACTCACCATTTAAAAAATTCTGTTTTGTCTTTCTATGAATTCTCTTTTTGTCCCATCTTCTGTCACTTTTTCCTACCCAAAATTCCCATTCTCAAAGATAGATTATTTTAAGGTTAAAAATTATTATTAAGCTAATATGTTAATTTTGAAAGGAATTAATTTTGCTTTGAACAAGAACACAGATTGGTGAATGGAATATGGAAGATTCCTTAAGACCTTTTTCATCTCTAAGAGTAGTATCCAACCATCGGTACCATCATAAGTTTGTCAACTATGGAAGAAAGCAGTCTTTATAAAATCAGCGTTATTCAGTAATCTCAAAAACTGCTTCACTTTCCTGCTCATGCCACCAATTTCCAAATGTTCAGTAGGAGCAGAGAATCATGGGATGGGACATGGAGAAATGGCCTGTCGTAATAACTATAAATATTGGAAGAATGGAATTATAAATCAAGAGGGTTTTCTGTGAATATATTTGAAGTGTTTGTTCCTAAAGAACTTCTAGAATAAGACTCAAAAGTTTAACATAGAAACACCTCTTGATAAGTATGAAACTCAGTAAAATTTATCTCATAATAGTTTTTTCTTTTGTGTTATGTGATTGTCAGAGTCACACAAAACTATTTTTATCTGGACTTCACAGATCTTATTTTTACTATGGGATCAGTGACCCTACATTTTTGAAATGTAGCAAAATAGTTAAAATTGGAACATTTCCCCAAAATCCAGGACATATGACTTACATTTTTGTAGAATGCAATATTATATTTCTGTCTAGTTCTGGGGTAAACATTTTCATACCTGCCAATCCAATTTGACTAATGTATTGTTTTTACAGTGCATTAGTGGAAATTAAATGGTAAATTCAGTCAAACAGTCATTTCATACATCAAAAAGGAAAATCAGTCAACACAACTGTCTGACTGAAATGAATGAAGAAAACAATTCTAGGCAAACAACTGTCCCAGTAGACTTGTATAAATACAGTAGTGGTGTCATGCGCAGAATTAATCTTTCCTCACCCTTAACTGCAGAACACTCTGCCGGCCAATTCAGTCACTCAAATGATACTGAATTATAACATTCCAGTTTTATTTGCTCTCAGTTACTGGTGACTGCCCTTCCTTCTCCTTCATCTGTCCATCAGTGGAGAATGTCAGAGCAGAAGAATAGTAATATTGGCCTATTGTAATGTACTGTCTTGAATTCTACAGCTTCAGAATTCTTAGGCTAACTCAATGATCTTAAAGAGCCTGGTGCAGAAAGGATATGTGAATTAAATTACAGACCACTGGCTGACCCTTCCAGCACTAACATCCCTTACTCCTGGTTCTAATATATCACAGAATACTCAAGAGGAAGGTTTTGAGTGGTCAGCAGAAATATGGCTCCAAAGCAGGCACATGGAAAAGAAATGTTGTCATCTGTGATCCACTTTAAAGTTGACTTGTCTTTTACTCATAAACCAGATTCAGTGTGAATTCTGTTCTGCTAAATGTTAGAGAATCTGTTGGAGGAGTGTGGCCAATTCTTTTGAATTTTTTTACTCTCTAAATTTTTTTTTAACATCTTTATTGGAGTATAATTGCTTTACAATGGTGTGTTAGTTTCTGCTTTATAACAAAGTGAATCAGCTATACATATACATATATCCCCATATCTCCCCCCTCTTGTATCTCCCACCCACCCTCCCTACCCCACCCCTCTAGGTGGTCACTAAGCACTGAGCTGATCTCCCTGTGCTATGTGGCTGCTTCCCACTAGTATCTATTTTACATTTGGTACTGTATATATGTCCAAGCCGCTCTGTCACTTCATCCCAGCTTAACCTTCCACGTCCCCGTGTCCTCAAGTCCATTCTCTACGTCTTCGTCTTTACTCCTGTCCTGCCCCTAGGTTCTTCAGAACAATTTTTTTTTTTTAGATTCCATATATCTGTGTTAGCATACGGTATTTGTTTTTCTCTTTCTGACTTACTTCACTCTGTATGACAGTCTCATCAACCTCACTGCAAATAACTCAATTTCATTTCTTTTTATGGCTGAGTAATATTCCATTGTATATATGTGCCACATCTTCTTTATCATTCATCTTTCGATGGACACTTAGGTTGCTTCCATGTCCTGGCGATTGTAAATAGTGCTGCAATGAACATGGTGGTACATGTCTCTTTTCGAATTATGGTTTTTTTAGGGTATATGCCCAGCAGTGGGATTGCTGTCTCGTACGGTAGTTCTATTTTTAGTTTTTTAGGGAACCTCCATACTGTACTCCATAGTGGCTGTATCAATGTACATTCCCACCAACAGTGCAAGAGGGTTCCCTTTTCTCCACACCCTCTCCAGCATTTATTGTTTGTAGATTTTTTAGTGATGGCCATTGTGACTGGTCACACAAAGAACTTTGGCATGGTGTTCATCATCTAGCTAATCCTAACATGCAGACATTTATGAGAGTAAAGTCAGGTCTTTGCCAGAGTGGGTTGCTTATTTGGGCAACTGGGTTAAATCAAGAAGGGCAAATGTAGGCTGCCAGAGTAAATAAGGAGAGGAAAAACAAAAAGAATGAGACATATCATTCATCAGTGATTTTCCCCCCAATATTCTTAGCCTCCACCTATCTCCATCTTACTGGTAACACAGGAACTAGACTGAACAATCAGGTAAAAGGCTCTACAGAAACTGAGGTAATATAGAAAATAAAATAATAAAACATAAAATTGTAAATTTTCCTCCTAGGGATAAATGAGATGATACTTCAATAATAACATAAGATCAGGTGAAGTCTAAAGAAATTTTAGAAAACCTGGATAAAGTAAGAAAACATCTGTTCGCAAGCATCTGAATGCTAGAGAGACACCAAGACATGTGGGCCAAGTTCTGGAGAGAAGGGAAACACAGACGCAAGCTTGACATTTGGTGCAGCTTTTCTCCTTGGGGCATTTGCTGATTCAAATCTTACAGCCTAGGAGCTGAAAAGCCAAGGAGTTCAACCTCCTTGTGGCTTCTAACCACAGAAGCCAAAGGGCAACAGCTCAAGCTAAAGGCAACAACTAATGGAATGACAAGCTACACGTATCCTTAGTCTCACAGGCCTGCGGGAACCATTACATTTAAAGCCTAACAAATACAAGGGTAGTTGGGAATAGGGAGAATCCAAACGTTCACATGGTAATCCCAAAGGGTAACACCCGTAGAGGAAGGACAAGACAGAAATAGAACACCCTTCACACAGAGTGAAAAACGGCTTTGAATGAGCTCAAACTGAGAATGGACTAAGGTTTCCAGTCCCTATAGTAACTGTCTGCCATGGGCAAAAGGAAATCTTTTCAAGAGAACGATAACAACATCCAGAATGTGGAGGTATCTTTATAGTTTCCTAAAATAAGTTAAGCCCAATTTTAATATAAAAAATAATTGGACAAACCAGGAAAAAGACTAAATGATCAAAAGCTCAAAAAAAAAAAAGAAAAAAGACAATATAAGTAGACACAGGAGGACAACAGTTAGGAGGCATTGGTTAAAAAACAAAACAAAACAACTATGATTAAACAAAGAAAATAGACACATGGCAAATAAGCATATGAAAAGATGCTACACATTCCATGTCATCAGGGAATTTTAAATTAGAACAATAATGAGATACCACTACACACCTATTCAAATGGCTAAAATCCAAATACTGAAATACCAAAGTTGTTGACGATGCAGAACAACTGGGATTCTCATTTGTTACTAGCGGGATACTTGGCAGTTTCTTACAAAACTAATACTTTTACCATACAGTGATCTAGCAATCATGCTCTTTGGTATTTACCCATAGGAACTGAAAAGTTATGTCCTCATAAAAACCTGCACATGCACATACACACTCACAAAAAGAGGAAAAGGGGAAAAAAATCATAAATCTTGCTCTCGAAGTCCACCTCCTCAATTTGGGATGATTCGTTGTCTATTCGTGTATTCCACAGATACAGAGTACATCAAGTTGATTGTGGAGCTTCACTCCGCTGTTTCTGAGGCTGCTGGGAGAGATTTCCCTTTCTCTTCTTTGTTCTCACAGCTCACAGGAGCTCAGCTTTGGATTTGGCCCCGCCTCTGCGTGTAGGTCGCTGGAGGGCGTCTGTTTTTTGCTCAGACAGGACGGGGTTAAAGGAGCCGCTGATTCGGGGGCTCTGGCTCACTCAGGCCGGGGGTGGGGGGTGGGGGAGGGGCGCGGAGTGCGGGGCGAGCCTGCGGCGGCAGAGGCCGGCGTGACGTTGCTCCAGCCTGAGGCCCGCCGTGCGTTCTCCCGGGGAAGTTGTCCCTGGATCCCGGGAACCTGGCAGTGGCGGGCTGCACAGGCTCCCCGGAAGAGCGGTGTGGATAGTGACCTGTGCTCGCACACAGGCCCCTTGGTGGCGGCAGCAGCAGCCTTAGCGTCTCCCGCCCGTCTCTGGGGTCCGTGCTTTTAGCCACGGCTCGCGCCCGTCTCTGGGGTCCGCGTTTTTAGCCGCGGCTCGCGCCCGTCTCTGGAGTTCCTTTAAGCAGCGCTCTTAAACCCCTCTCCTCGCGCACCAGGAAACAAAGAGGGAAGAAAAAGTCTCTTGCCTCTTCGGCAGGTCCAGACTTTTCCCCGGACTCCCTCCCGGCTAGCCGTGGTGCACTAACCCCTTCAGGCTGTGTTCACGCAGCCAACCCCAGTCCTCTCCCTGCGCTCCGACCAAAGCCCGAGCCTCAGCTCGCAGCCCCGCCCGCCCTGGCGGGTGAGCAGACAAGCCTCTCGGGCTGGTGAGTGCCAGTCGGCACCGATCCTCTGTGCGGGAATCTCCCCACTTTGCCCTCCGCACCCCTGTTGCTGTGCTCTCCTCCGCGGCTTCGAAGCTCCCCCCTCCGCCTCCCGCAGTCTCCGCCCGCGAAGGGGCTTCCTAGTGTGTGGAAACGTTTCCTCCTTCACAGCTCCCTCCCACTGGTGCAGGTCCCGTCCCTATTCTTTTGTCTGTTTTTTCTTTTTTTCTTTTGCCCTGCCCAGGTACATGGGGAGTTTCTTGCCTTTTGGGAGGTCTGAGGTCTTCTGCCAGCATTCAGTAGGTGTTCTGTAGGAGTTGCTCCACGTGTAGATGTATTTCTGGTGTATCTGTGGGGAGGAAGGTGATCTCCACGTCTTACTCTTCCGCCATCTTCCCCCCATATATATCTGATTTCCAGCAGATCTTTACCCTGCCAGTTAGTAATTCAGGACTAATTAGGTGATTGCTTTCATTTATGGCAGCAGTTGGGGGGGGGATGAAATGGCTTTGCCCCTATTCTTGTTGGAAAAATAAATTACACCCACTGTCACTTGAGATCTTATTTTTGCCCCCAATCAAGCAAATTAGCAGCGTGGTTCATTTTCCCAGCATTCACTCCTGAACAGACGGCAGTGCCCGGGAACGTGGCTTAGGGCTGTGTGGTCAGTGCAATTGTTTGGGGCTGTTTGTGCCGACAATGAGAGGAGACGCCTGTCTCCCAAAAGAAGAGAGGCCCTTGTCTTGCTTAGGCCAACGAGCTGCCCTGAGCTCTGCCCGCCTGGCTTCTGAGGAAGATGTACACTGCCATCTAGTGGAGATGAGGGCTCACTGCACTGTGCTCGTTCTCCCGCTTTTCCTTCTGGCCGGTAAGGACAAGCAATAATGTTTCTTGTAAGTTCCTAAAAATAGGGAGGTCTCTTTATATCACCAGGAGTGAAATGTTTGCCTCAATGTCTGTAATGAAAGTGCAACCCCATGCTTGCACAACGTCTGTCTTGTCAGTAGCCCTCTTTCATCCCGATGTTTAGGTCCAAGACAGGATTGTCATTGTCTGAGCAATGGGTATCTCTGTGAAGCTGGGTAGTTCTCCCCTGTCCCAAGTAGTGTGGGAGGAGACAGTCAGCACCTTCAGAGGCGCCTTCATCTCTGCAGCCTCGCCATCACTCCTCATCTCGCCCACAGCAAGCCCGATTCCAAAGTGCACAGGGTAGAGGCGTTTGAAAGTTGGCTTGTTCAACCAGGGGCATTGCCACTTCCCAGAGGGAGCCAGAAACACACCCACATCCTAAGACTCTTTTCAGTCTTGGCGTTGAGGGGGTTCCCACTCTGTCTCCTGCCTACACACAAGTCAGTGTCTTTTTCCTTTCCACTCATTCTACCTACATGAAGAGCACGTTGATCTCCCCAGTTTTAACACAGGAACCATGATTTTCTTGGGTTTTGTGTATGGTGGGGGGGGAGAGAATGGGAGAGAGAGCAAGCACATCCCAATATGGAAGGGCTTGGGGCCGTGGTTCTCAACCAGGGGCAATTTTGCACCCAGGAGACATTTGAAAGTGCCTTGGGACACTTTGGATGGTCACAGCTTAGGGGAGGCTAAAAGTCCTTCCATCACAGGACAGGCCCACAGCAAAGAAGCATCCAACCCCACCCAGCAGTCGTGCTGAGGCTGAGAAAGCCTGGTTTAGGCTCGCAGATATCGCCCTCCAGCAAGCCAGTGAGAGCACTGATTGTCCTCAAATGGCCCACACTGCAGAGGCTGTGGATAGATAATGCATCCTCTCCCAAGTCAGTACTGACCGCCGTTTTTCTTCTTTTAGACTCTTCCATTTTAAACATAATTTAGCTGTCTCTTTTTGTTCCCTCTGCTCTGCTGGGAAGAGAAAGGATTGGAAAGGGGAGGGGAAGGTGACAGAAAAGGAGGATTAGAGGCCTGACCTGTTTCTCCTGGAGAAGCTGGGCACATTCCTCTCTCACACGTGCTGTGTGACCGAGCAGGGTACAGTTAAAAGCACAATAATTTGCTTGTTATTCAAGTCAGGCATTAATCCAGGTAATGGCATGCTTGGTGTAGAGATGGATTTCCTTGTTAGGAGCTAAGCACAGGACTAGCTGAATTCTCCATGGAGAAATTTTGATTTGTTCAGGTCTTTCATGTTTTCTACAGAGAATGGATTATGTCTTCCTAAAGAGGGGCCTTGCTTAAAAAGCTACGAAGTATAAGAAAAGGATTTAGGGCAGAGGGGCCTGTGGTTACCTAGCTGAGGGGTACAAGGAATTTCAGAGCCAAGGATTATTTAAATCCATAAAGTTCAAAAAATAATTGGTTTAGGGACTTACCTGGTGGTGCAGTGGTTAAGAATCCACCTGCCAGTGCAGGGGACACGGGTTCAAGCCCTGGTCCGGGAAGATCCCACATGCCGCGGAGCAACTAAGCCCGTGTGCCACAACTACTGAGCCTGTGCTCTAGAGCCCGTGAGCCACAACTACTGAGCCCAAGTGCCACAACTACTGAAGCCCACGCGCCTAAAGCCCGTGCTCTGCAACAAGAGAAGCCACCCAATGAGAAGCCCACGAACCGCGACGAAGAGTAGCCCCCGCTCACCGCAACTAGAGAAAGCCCGTGCGCATCAACAAAGACCTAAGGCAGCCAAAAATAAAAATAAATAAATTTTTAAAAATTTATTTAAAAAAAAATTGGTTTAGCACTACTGCATTAGTGCTGGCAAGTACGCTATAAAGACAATTAAGCATGAGCTAATATTCATTTTACTTTGGCTAATTACTGCATGGATCCAGGAGAGGGAGAGGAAAGAAAACATGCCCCCTCCCTAGCAATCAGGGAGGACGTTGGTTTTGGTTTCTTTGCCTTATAGGCACGCTTATTAGTTGGGGTGCCCAGAATCCAGCCATCACAAGGGCCTTATTAGTTAAAACACAGGAAAATTGTTCTCTCAAGGCAGAACAGTGAATGCTCTGCTGTCCCAGTGACCAAGCAGAAGCCACTATTAGTTTTAACTCCATCGATTATTGTTAGCCAGAGAGGACATGACATACACAGTCCTGACTTCACCCATGTGCCTGCTGAGCCTGGGTCAGGGGCTCTCAACCCAGAGCAACTCTGCACCCCTTCCCCCAGCTCCCCGCCCCTGGGACAATTGACAATTTCCGGAGGCATTTCTGCTGTCACAGCTGGGGAAGGACTGCTGGCGTCCGCTGGGCGGAGGCCAGGGATACTGTAGGAGTGTCCCACAATGCCCAGGACAGCCCACAGCAAAGAATTATCGGACACAAAATGTCACCAGTGGCAAAAGTAAGAGGTCCTGGTCTAGACAGAGGCAATTTCCTCTCCTTGAGTAGGTGAAGGTCTTCAGAATCTCTGCTTCCTCAAATACATAATGGACAAGTCATCAGATGACCATATTTCATGCTAACTAACACGCTTTTCTTCCCCCTTTTCTACACTGGGTATTCATTCTCCCACTTCAGGAAGTCGAGTGACGCTAAGAAAAACTTGCCCTGGAAGGATGGTCCGTGGGGGCGAACCGAGACCCAAGTCGGTGCCCGCCCTCTCCTTCCCCGATTCACACACACGCACCCAAGAGAGAAGACAGCGAGCTTCTCTGCAATCCCCTGGTTCGGAGTTTTCAGAAGTTTTATTCCCTTTTCTGAGATTACCCACTCCTCCCTGCATGAAGCATGGTCAGCGAAGTCATTTGTCCTGCAGCTTAACAGGAGTTAAGAGACCGCAGCAGTGAGATATCCATTTTCTCCCTGGAGAATGAGGACTCCCCCTGAGGGAGGTTAATGCTCAGGACAGGAGCATCCGTGGAGCTGGTGACAGCCAAGGGGCTGTGACTCAGGACTGTCCCAGGCAGGCCATCAACTCTCTGGGAGAGCCTCAAGGATGCAGTTAGCCTCCGTTTACAGGAGGTGAGGAGGGCAGAGTGCTGCAGACGGGGAGCGGGGCGGCCACACCCAGACTAAACCCTAGCCGGCACCCTGCAAGAGACAGAAAACCTCTCCCCTCAGGTCCCACCAGCCCTGCTCTCCCCTTCTGTGCACCCTCTCCAAATGCCTTTTTCTGCTTTGCCCCCTCCCATTCAATCTGTTCTAGGTACAGCGGTCACAGTGATCCTGGTAAGTCCAAGTCACATCGTGTCACTCAGAGCTCAAAACCCTTGAGAGGCTCCCATCTGGATTCGAATAAAAGCAGTCTTCTCCCTCTCTCCCCTCCCTATTCCTATCTCTCTCTGTCACACACACACACACACACACACACACACACACACACACACACACACACACACACACACACACACACACACACACACACACACACACACACACACACACACCGTCCCTCCCCTTCCCTCAAGCCCTTCCAGACACACTGGCACGCTGTCCCTGGCTGTTCCTAGCAGCTCCCTCCCCATAGCCTCCTGCACTTACTATTCTCTCTGCCTAGAATGTTCTTTCTCTCCGTATCTACAGGGGCTGCTCTCTCCGGTCTGTCCACATGTCCCCTTCTAATTAGGGTAGCCCTCTTTCCCTTTGATGCTTTATTGTTCCCGTAACCTGCATCATCTGGTAACACGCTAAAAACTTCCATGCTTTTATCTGGGGGTCCTCCCCTACCCCACCTCTCACTCCCAGATTGCAAGGATCTCTGTATAATGTTTTCACAGCTGTCTATCTCGAGGACAAAGTACAGTGCCCAGCTCCAGCAAGCACTCAGATATTCATTGAAGAAATTAGGAAATGGGCCAGGCTACTTAGCTTCAGAAGCTCTTTCATGGAAGTTCCCTTCCCCTCTGTAACAGTTCTCAGCTAGTTGACTGAAGACTAGCACCCTGACAATGAGGCAGCACTAAACTGTGAACGACAAAAATATTTACTGTGTCTCCGAGGGACACTTGTGTTTGGGTTGTTTTTTTAAAAAATAATTTTTAAAATTAATTTTTAAATTTATTTATTTATTTTTGGCTGCGTTGGGTCTTCGTTGCTGCGCGCGGGGTTTCTCTAGTTGCGGCGAGCGGGGGCTACTCCTCGTTGCGGTGCGCGGGCTTCTCACTGTGGTGGCTTCTCTTGTTGCGGAGCACGGGCTCTAGGTGCATGCACTTCAGTAGTTGTGGCACACGGGCTTCAGTAGCTGTGGCTCGCAGGGTCTAGAGCACAGGCTCAGTAGTTGTGGTGCACGGGCTTAGTTGCTCTGCGGCATGTGGGATCTTCCCGGACCAGGGCTCGAACCCGTGTCCCCTGCATTGGCAGGCAGATTCTTAACCACTGTGCCACCAGAGAAGTCCATGTTTGATTTTTAATTGTAGTGAAATGCACATAAAATTGTATCATCGTATCACTTATGAGTGTAGAGTTTAGACACGTTCAGGAGATTCACGTTGTGCGGCAGCCAAACTCCAGAACTCTTTTCTTCTGGAAAAACTGGAACTCTCTGCCCTCCAGCAACCCCTACTCCCAGACCCTGGCGCCCACCATTCGACTTTCTGTGTGTATGCACTTGACCACTCTAGGTGCCTCATACAAGTGGAATTGGCAGCATTTGTCTTTCTGTGACTGGTAGGTTAGCATCATGTCCTCAAGATTCATCCATGTTGTAGCCTGTATCAGAACTTCCTCTTTAAGGCTGAATAATATTCTGTTGTGTATACACCCCGTTTTGCTTATCCATCTGTCAGTGGGCAGTTGGGTTGCTTCCACAGTTTAGTTATTGTGAACAATGCTGCTATGAACATAGGTATACAAAGTATCTTGGAAAACCTGCTTTCAGTTATGTTGGGTATATACCCAGAAGTGGAATTGGATCATATGGTAATCCTACTTTTAAGTTTGAGGAGCCACCATAATATTTTGCACAATGGCTGTACCATTTTACATTCTCACCAGTAGTGCACAGGGTTCCAATTTGCTACATCCTCATCAACCCTTGTTATTTTTTGTTTTCACAGTAGCCACCCTAATGTGTGTAACGTGGTGTCTCACTGTAGTCTTGATTTGCATTTTCCTAATGATCGGTGATGCCGAGCATCTTTTGATGTGTTTATGGGCCATTTATGTATCTTCTTAGCAGAAATGTCTAATCAAGACCTTTGCCCATTTTTTAACCTGGTTGTTTGCTTTGTGGTTGAGTTTTAGGAGTTCTCTGTACACTCTAGATATTAATCCCTTATCAGATATATGATTTCCAAACATCTCCTCTCATTCTGTGATTGCCCTTTTCCTCTGTTGATAGTGTCTTTATGCACAGATTTTCATGACGTCCAATTTCTCTATTTCAAAAATTTTCATGAAGTCCAATTTCTCTATTTTCCTTTTGTTGCCTGTGCCTTCGGTGTCATATTCAAGAAATCATTGCCAAAATCTAATGCCATTAAACTTTGGGGCACTTGTGCTTTTTCAAAGGACCTTTTAATGACAAGTTCCCCAGTTTGGGGAGTTCAGAACCCTGAAACCTAACTATAAGTGTTCCCAATGCAGAAAATACGTAAGAGCCAGAGTGCTTAATCAACATTTTTGTTGGCAAGCGAGGGTCCAAGGAGTGTGTGGAAGCACACCGGAGGTAACATGGAGGACTTTTAGGAATGCTCTCTGCCACCTTTGTTTCCTCCCTCTTTCTCCATATATCCCTCCCATTTTTCCTTCTTTCCTTCCTTTCAGATAACATGTCTGGGGCAGAATATGGTGAGGAAAATGCTTTTACCTCACTCCCCTATAGCAACACTGACCGCCCCATGACTCTTGGAGAAACAATTTGCCTAATTTGGAGAGAAAAACTCCATTCAAACCCTGCTGGGATTCAAGTTCAAATCTGTGTGACCACAAAACCCACGTTCATGGACCCACTTGCCTCTATTGCTTTTTTAAGCTATAGGAATGCTGGATGAGGAATGTTGTCTGTTATTAACTAGAAAAACATGATCCCCCTTTGAGCCTTCATGCCCTTACCTATAAGATGAAAATGGATAAGCACAGCACGTTTCCAGTGTTACTTTTGAAATTTTCAGTGCGATCTTACATGAAAATAACATGAAGACACACAAGCAAACCTACCTGATTCCCCCTTATGCCTTGACTACTTGGCCTGCAGAGAGGTCTCCAAGACCCTCCTTGGAAGATCCAGGTTTCCACCCAGCACTGAGCTAGATGACCACGGGCTCCCTTCCAGCCCAGTGAGCCTTTGCATGACTGTTTTGGGTTTCTTTTTCCTAGACTCCCATTTCTTAGAAGTTTAAGAGGAGAGCCAATCACAGACCTCCATTTCACCCGAGAGCTGGCATACCATGAGGTCACCAATATTTGTTTTATGTACTGCTAAGAGATTAAGGGGCAGTATAATTTCAGAGAAAAGTTAGGTTCCCTGGAAATCAGGAACCCCAGCATCCTGCCCTTAAACACTCGAATGACCTTGAGCAATGAAAGGTCTCCAGACCTTCATTTGAGAAGACAAATTGGACGACATCACTGTTTCCTAAAGTGTGGTGTGTACACCGCTGTGGAAAGTAAGCAATAGGTAGAAAAAGTTAGGTGCTTTTATCTTATGTATATATCTATATATACTTAAATAGCCTCTCAGCTCTACAGTATCTTAGCTATTATTGCTACAGCAAGGCTGAAGTCGGTGACACACACACAAGCAAGACCCAATGCTAGTATACGCGGTGAAGGTATCTCACCTTCAGGAATTGTCCTTTCCACCCAAACTGTCCAGAAATATTGACACCGATGAAATGGATCGCTATTGTGGATCCTCATGTACCAAATTCCCATGAGCTTTGCTGAGAAGACCTCAGTAGTGCATCAAAGCATCCCTTTGATGCAATGTGAATAAGGTTTTAAAAAGTTATTAATGTGGTTAGTAACTGACTGCAGTTTGGGCAATCCCACGCTTGATTTCTTGGTTTCTTCCACGTCTAGCTGTCTTTGACGTGTGATGTGCTTAGAAGAAAGTCAGTGTGCTCTCTTCAGGTCAGCCTTAATCTATAACCTGTGTTATACATGTGCCTCATTAAGGACAAATTTCTAGTTCCAGATGGGGAATTTGGAGCGGGCTCTTTTTTCTCTAAATGAATGGGCCTCTACTCCAAGAACACAGACTTCACATACATGGGTATAAACACATACATACACCAAAGTCAAGTCACTTTCTATCCCTCTATTCACTGTTTAGGCCCTGAAGGTATTGTTTACAGCTGGACACTTGACCTGCAGGGAAGAATCTCATCCACCTGAGGTCTTAGGCACAGTGCCTCCAATCCCCTCCTCTCTTTCTGTTAAATTTCTGCAAAGGCAGGGAGTACCAGAGTGATGCAGAGGTTGGCTGGAAGGTTGAGAAGAGGCCCCAAAGATGTAAGGCTTAGGATGACCCTGAAGAACAGATGGGGTTTGGGCAGTCAGCATGGAAGCTAGAGAAAATTCCAACTGGGCAAGGAAGGAGTGGGCACTATAAATGGGGGACAGGGAAAAGACTGGAACACAGGGTTTGGACTGGGAAGCAAAGAGGATGCTATAAGGCAGGTTCGAGGGGGTGGGTTAGAGAGAGCATGATGGCCCGCTAAATCTTTTAAGCTCCACTCTGTGCCACTCACGTGCTACAAAAGGATTTATTTCAGTGTGAGGTACGATGTAAGTGCTACTTTAAGAATTTAACTGAACCAAAATGACCTGGGGACCAGGATGCTAGTCTACTGTTATAGGTACCATTCTCCTGGGGAAAAAAGCCAACATACAATGGTGCATTAGTCTGTTTGGGCTGCCATAATAGAATACTAGAGACTGGAGGCTTAAACAACAGAAATTTCCTTTCTCGCAGTTCTGGAATTCTGCAGTCTAAAATCAAGATGCCAGCAGAGTTGCTTTCTTCTGAGGCCTCTCTTCCTGGCTTGCAGACAGCTGCCTTCTCACTGAGTCCTCACATGGTCTTACCTGTGTGTGTGCATGGACAGAGAGAGGCCGCTGATGTCTCTATCTTCTTATAAGGACACGAGTCCAGTCTGATTAGGGCTTCACCATTATGACTTTATTTAACCTTAATTACCTCCTTAAAGACCCTATTTCCTAATACAGTCACATTAGAGGTGAGGGCTTTAACACAGGAATTGGCGGGGACGGGGGGATACAGTTCAGTTCCCAATAAAAAGTGTGAACTTGGACCAAAGCACGTGATCACAATGGAAATGCAAGGACAGGACAAGAGGGACTTTGGAAGGATGAAGAGAAGATATTTGTGAAGGGTAGACAGGACTCAGAGACAGCACTAATATTACCAACCCAAGCACACGGGGGCTGGAGACGCCTTCCGGAAGAGCCCCTCGCAGGGCTTTATATGCCATTACCCTCCTCCCCGTCACTCTCTCCTGCAGGGTGACTCATGCATTTTCCGATGTAAGAGCAGCCTGTCTTGTATCAAACGAGAATCGTTAGGACCAAGTATAAAGAGTTTTTAGGATGGTACAATAGACTATAACTAAGGAAAATAGGATGGTATTAAATGAAGGGGATTTAGACCTCAGCAAAAAAAAAAAATAAAGACCATAATATTGAGCTCTGTTAGACAGGATAATATTCAGTTTACCAAAGGAAGAGCTGACACATTCATTCAGCGATCCAAAGCCAGTTTCAAAATTGCACTCAGGTGCGTTCGGCAAACCACTGTCAGAAGCTGTAAAGTCTCTCTTCCTTTTTTCATCTAACTCCCAAGGTACCTGAGATCCAATGTCACCGTCCAGACCATCGTAACGTCCCACCTGACTAGCAGTCGTGCTAGCCCTTAATCATTTCCATTAAATGTTTGTGCCATCAGAAACCTGAAGATCGTTCACAAGCTGGCTTTGATTGCATTCCCCAGAAGTAGACCCTAAGATGAGGATTGGTGCACGTGTTCCCAGGGAGACTGGCAAGGGGAGGGGGGAGCAGAACAGAGACGAGATGAAGCCAGGCAAAGATATACGCCCAGCAGGTCCTGCAGAGGGTAGCTTCACCACTCTGAAGTGCAAGTTGTGCCTCAGAGCTGAGGCCAAGGAGCTGGGCTTTCATACCCCTTCATCTACCCATCACTGGCTAAGGGCTACACCAGAGTGATTTCCAGGCACCACAGTCAACCTTCAGGCACTTCCGTTTCTCCAGGTGTTCGGACAAACTCCAGTAGCCCAAGCGCAGTTTTCCCAAGAAGAGTCCCAGGTACCTACTATGGCAGTGAAAGCACATCACAGCCAGTGGGAGCATAAAAACTATAAAAAGGAATTCAAGGGAATCTGGCCAAACACACACCCCCTAATTGCACAATTCTACTAAAATATAGGCAAAGGAAAAAGTCATGGATGGGCACAAAGATTTAACTGGGTATGTTTGTTGCAGTGCTGTTTTAAACGGATGTGTCAACTAGGATGCTTTTGGTTTCAAGTAACAGGAACCTCAGCTCAAACTGGGCTCAGTAATACAGGGAGTCTGCCGGTTCACCCACTGAAAGGTTCAGTAGTAGTTCGAGTTTCCACCATGGTTCTACCTGGGCTTCTCTGCCAGTTCTCCCAGCTCTGCCTTCCTCCATGTGCAGACTTTGTTCTTAACTTGGCTTCCACGTGCCTTTTTTTTTTTTTTTAAGGGCTGCAGCTGTTAGAGGAGAGGAATTTTTTCCCCTTTTCCTAGCCACAGAACACATAGAACATAGTACTGAACTTCATTCCAGCGGAATTAACTGCGGTTCCGTGCTTGCTCCCGAACCAGTCCCTGTGGCAAAAGGGCATGGGGCCACCTTGGGTTAGTTTACACCAAGCAGGGCTGATTTGGGGCGGGGAGGGAGAAGGGAAATCCTACCCTGACCACGCAGCTGACAGGCAGCAGACAAGGGGAAGTTCTAAATAGCCACTAGAGCCAGGCAAACTGAAGATAACCTAAAATAACTGTAAACTGGACACTGGTTTTACCATTTATCTTCATTCGGTGGAATACCACACATCCATTTAAAACACGTAACAAAACAAAAAGATGTTGAAAATATACTTTATATAGAAAGAGTAGATTATAAAACTCTTGGAAAGACATACACCCATTCATTAACAACCATTATCTCTATGTGGTGGCATTCTGTTTGGTTTTAAGATTTTCATGTTGAAGTTTTACTTACCCATATTCATATTTTCCAAAATTTTATAATAAAATATTTTTCTTTGTAACAAGAAAAATATCCATTCCACTACTTTCATGCTTTTTAAGGGGCTGCATTTTTCTTATCTGCTTTTCCCATTAAACTTCCAAAGTAGTGTAGCATTTATTCTTTTTTTAATAAAAGAAATAGGTCCAACAAAATTACGTGACATGCCCAAGTTCTCACAGCAAGTTATTATAGGAGTTGATGTTAATAATCAAGGAATCTCAGTTTCTATGGCAATTCTGTTCCAGTTCTCCATGTTCAGTGATTCCTTTCCCTAAGCTGATAAGGAATATTCACACTCTTGACACCTTTACTCCAAACAAAATCAGCGCTGACAAAGGGACTTCTCCACTCGGCACCAAAAAGGTTCAACATTTCAAAGAAATGCCAGTTCCTTTCTTGTCACCCCAAAAGCAGTCTAGTGGACCCAGCCCTGATGAACAGGATTATTAGTGACACACAGTGAATGAGATTCTCCAGCCAGCCCCCATTAGTGGCGCATGGCTAACTGCTGACTGCTGGGGCCAGTCCTGTTGGAATGGGAAACCTGACTCTACGTCCATGGCTTATTTTGTACTTTGTTAACTGTCAGTGCTGGTGTGACAGAGGATTGATCCAACCATCGGGGCACAGGGACTTCTCCCAGTTCACAGGCCCAAAGGTGCACTGGGCTGTCTTTCCAACCTCTCCATCAATAGCAGTGCCAAGCCCTCCCTTGGGAAAATAACGCCAAGGGAAAGATCAAAATATCAGATCCATGTCCTTAGTGAACGACACCACGTGGGATTTAGATAAATAATCGTCACACCCACACCCTCATTACCAGCACCAAATCTCTCAGAGCCACTACAAATCATCTCATTTTACCCTTCATGTATTTTTTTTTTTTTTTTTGCGGTACGTGGGCCTCTCACTGTTGTGGCCTCTGCCGTTGCGGAGCGCAGGCCCCGGACGCGCAGGCTCAGCGGCCATGGCTCACGGGCCCAGCCGCTCTGCGGCATGTGGGATCTTCCTAGACCGGGGCATGAACCCGCGTCCCCTGCATCGGCAGGTGGACTCTCAATCACTGCGCCACCAGGGAAGCCCCTTCATGTATTTTCTATGAAATATCAGCCTTATTCTAAATTTGGGCCATTATTTTAGACTACCCAGGCCATCCGGAACCCTCAATTCTGAGGACAAATGAAAAACATAAGGTCTCTTTAAGCCCTAATGTAAAACTTCAAACTTCTGTGGCTCCAACATCAGCCAACTTCCCGGAGGACATTTGCCTGGTATACGGCTGCACTGTGTACTGTGACATTTTCTTTATCTATGGCAACATCGAGTGCGGGGTTCATCCCCCTTCTGGGCACATGGGAAGATTACATCTTTGCTTCTTTTAACTTTGGGCCCCATGACTAGTTCTGGCCAATTGGTTCTAAGGGGCAGTGATATGTGTCATTTCTGGGCCAAAGCATTTGACAGACAGTGAGACCCTCCACTCGCCTCCACCTACATCATCGATCACAGAAGTATGTGTTGAGATGGAGGGGCCACGAGGTCGAAGCAGCCTTTACCATTGAGCCAACCCTTGGAAGAGTCTCCCAGACCCACAGCCAATATCAGGTGAATGAAAAATAAACGTGTGTGTTTTAGAGATACTTAAATCCTGTGTTGATTGTTACAATAACACAACTAGACTACCTTGGCTAATACTCATGCTTACTATGGGGTCAGTCACAGTGCTGGGCACTTCACAAGCATTACCTCACTCTTCAAAAGTAAGATTGATTCTATTAGGATTCCACTTCACTGATGGAGAAACAGAAAGGTTAAGTAACTTATCCAAGATCACACAGCAACAAAGTGATGCAACTGGATTAAACTCCTAAACGTACATTCATAACCACCACATTGCTAAAGAAGCCAAAGGTGAACTCATAATAATGAGCTGAGTCAGAAGAAGGAGAGAAGCAGGGAGCAAGAGAGCCTTAAGGGCTAGGATTGAGAAAAATTTGAGGATTAGGAGAAAAGTAGGCACCTTAGAGAAAGGCCTAAGGCATCAACTCCCAAAATAACATTTGGCAATTTAACTACATCAGAATTATTACAGGTTAAAAACTACAAATATATAAATAAACCAACAGTTAACTGAATTACATTTGTGTAAATGGAACATGTCACAATCAAGATGAGTATAGAAAAGTTTCACCTATTTTTTTTTTTTTTTTTGCGGTACGCGGGCCTCTCACTGTTGTGGCCTCTCCCATTGTGGAGCACAGGCTCCAGACGCGCAGGCTCAGCGACCATGGCTCAAGGGCCCAGCTGCTCCGCAGCATGTGGGATCTTCCCGGACCAGGGCACAAACCCGTGTCCCCTGCATCGGCAGGCAGATTCTCAACCACTGCGCCACCAGGGAAGCCCAAGTTTCACCTATTTTAAATGCTGAAAACAATTGCCTGTTTTCCTATCAGGTGGAACACTGAGCCATTTTTCCTCACAAAATACTTTACTTCCAATGACTACTCAGATGCCAGTCTTCATATAAACCCAACAAAAATTTTAGGAGAATAAATTCTATTGACCATTCATTTGTTTAGAATATAACCAGACTTGGCATTCCATTGGACAGTAAATCAAAGAACCCAAAGCAATAACATTGAACCAGAGTCATTGTGGCGTGCCTTAGATGCAGACACATATATTGCCACTTTTAAGAAAATTTTCAAGATGTGATTATAGACATCTCCAGATGTTAGAAAAAAATGTAAATTCAAAATTTCAAGCAATAAGCAGGAAAGATTATTCTTCAGTAAATTAAAATTCAGTTTCTAGCAATGTTGGAAAACATCTACATATTTATGCATATAACATTTTATTATGCTTTAAGGAAAGCCAATTGGAAGAATCAATATAAATGTATCATGTCTTAATATTCCCAAAGTTTAACTCCACCTAAATACAATGAAAATATCAATTTTAATTTAACCCGTAATTACAGGTTTACTTTAGAATCTATGGAACTGTTTTAATTTCTTAACTTGTCTGAATCCACCTGCCCTCCACTCCTCCATTTAGTCCCTGTTTCAATTTCCATCATTTTCGCCCTGCAGTCTTCATGTTTTTTCAGTTAGACTCTGGACTAAATATCAGCAGAGGACAGAGGCACCCCCCCCCCCAACGAGAGGAGGTGCCATTTACATTCTGTACTGAGATGTGCCTATAAACTCATAAAAATATCCAAGGAATAAACAAAAACTGAAAGTAGGCTGTCACCCAATGAGACCTTCTCCTAAGATCGTGTCCACTGAGCACAAGGACTCTAAAATGATTCCAACCTTCACGTTTCACATATTGTTGCCTTTTTAAAGCAATTTAAAGCCCCCACCAAAAGATGTTTTAGAATGGGAGGAAATCCAGTTGGAGGAGATACAGGAAAGAACAACTAACTACCCATCTCCCCGCTGTCCCACCTCTCCCCCGCACACAATTGCCACTCCAGTTTGACTTCTCAGGGATTCCCAGCACAGCACGCCAGCACTTATTCTCACCCTTTGGTAAATGCCCTTCCCAGATTCTTTTTCCTACCAGAACCTGCATATCCATCCTTCAGAGCCCAGTTCAAGCGCCACCTCCACCATGAAGCCCCCATGAAAGTTCAACCCACTGCAATCTTTTCTAAATTTCTATTGTTCCAATCTTCTTTTATCACACACTCAGGATGGGGTTGTTTTGGTCAACATTTCCATGTGATTAGTCTTCTTCCCCCACCTAGACAGTAGCCTTCACACATTTTTATTTTCCAGGGTATCTAGCATGACATTGATCATTAGCAGAGGCTGAGTTTCAATGTGTTGTTTAGATAACTAAACAACATTATTATGTATAATAATGAAATATTGAAAATGGGATGACAAAAAGTCAGACTTAAGGATTACAGTCCGGTTTCCTCAATATAAGTAAACATCAGTCTTAATTGTGGCAAACCCAACCCCAACGACCTAATTCATCATTTAAGAACCCATAAATAATTACTTTTTAAATACCCTTTGCTTCTAGGAGGGAACAAAAGGTTACAGCCTTGAGCTTTGACACTAACCCCACTAACACATTCTGTAGAACAATGTGACCTGAGAAAGGCAGCTCAAATATCATGCCGCGACTGAATTTCATTATGGCGAGACTAGATGGAAGGCAAGGGCTTCACAGTTGTAGTAATATTGATTTTTTGGAAAACTTGGTTTCAGTAGTACTAGCTTTTGTCCATTAAGCAGCAACCACTGCTGAGCATGTCAGACAAAACTTCTGAGAACAAAACTTCCGCGCCCGCCGCCCCCGCTCCCCAGCAGGGCGCCCCCGCCCCCGCTCTGCTTGATTTTAAACCCTCAGCAGACGGAACTCGACTTAAAATAACTATTTTGACAGTTCAGATGTAAATATGTCAGCGATGCGTGGGGCTGTTTTTCCTTCACACTTCCCCTCACCCCTCGCTCCCTACGGCAGCCCCAACTCTGTTGAGGCGGAAATGATGGGAGAGCGCCGCCTGCAGGATGCTCCCCAAAACGTGGCCAGGGAAGTGACTCGTCCTAGACCGCTCAGCCCTGGGGGGACGGGGAGAATCAGAAGTTAGAGGAACCCTTGCTGACTTTCACCACACCACACCACTGTGCTAGAGTCAGTACGATATGTGAGATACGCAAAATCTCCTGCCACTTTTAATGCTTTCAACTAACCCCTTCACTTAATTCATTGAACTCCTGCTTTGTGCCAGGCACTAAGTAAGCATTTTAGCACATGCTATCTTATTTAATCCTCAAAAAACATGGGGCGAGCATTATTATCTGTATTTTACATACGGAAAACAGAGGTTTGGGGAGATTGAGTTCTCTAGGCTGCCATAGCTAGCGAAGAGAATTGAGATCAGAACCCATGTCCTGTGCTCTTCCCCACCATAGCCAGTTGAGAGGAAGGAAGGTGGAGGCAGAGATCCACCCGTTCTATAAGGAGGGAAACCAGAGTTTAGACAGACGAAGTCACACGTCTTTCTGGCCACTAACAAGCATCTTAGCTGGGGCAGATCCAGGACAGAAACACAGCATCTTTAGGACAGCCAGCCCATGCCTCTCTCCCCAGTCTGGACCCAGGCAGTGTGCTGGGACATGATGGGACATCCTTTGGAAAGAGGGTAGGAGAAAAGGTACTTGGAGAAAGAAAAGAGGAGGAAGGGAAAAGGAGGGAGGAGGTCTAGAGAGTGAAGGAGCTTAAGTAGGCATAGACTGCATAGCCTGGCCAGTCAGAGCTGTGAAGTAGGGGAAGTTCATTGTCAGAGCTCCCAGCTACCCCTTTCTTTGCCCCCTTTTCCCCACCAGGTGCCCTCTCCCCCCACCAACCCATGCTGCCCTGGGGCCAGATGCCCACTGATACTCCCATGCTTTTCTCCCATTCTAATGAAACCTGCTCCAGGAGGGAATCCAATGTATTCTTTTATGCTGTGGGGCAAATGCCTGATAACTGCCCAGTGTTCACCATCCTCCTGGATGACAAGCCCCAGGGAATCAAATCCTGAAGTAAAAGAAAGGAAGCACTACTGAAATGTCAGAGAGAAAAGGAATTTGGGAGCAATAGGGCCCACCTGTGACAGGAGAGGCTACGTATAGCACCTGTTTGCAAGGTGACTGCTGGCTTTGCATGTGCATACAGCTATGGGCAAATGTCGTAGAGGTTAGCAAAGTGGAGAGAGGGGTCCTGGGATCTGTGCTTTGAACATTCCTTCTGCTCCATCCTTCAAGTCTCAGCTCAAATTCCACCTCACTGTGAAACCTTCCCTGATCCCTCCCCACTCTCCAAACACTTTGCTTGTACTCTACATCTTGCATGTCACATCCTTCAAGCCTTTGCATGTTGCTTTTTATTAAATCGTGAGTTCCTCAAGGGGCAGGGCAATGTCTGATTTCCCTGTGTTTCTCCTACAGCTCTTCCCAGAGGGCTTTGCACAGTCAGGACTCAATATTTTTTTTTTTTTTTTTTTTTGCAGTTCGCGGGCCTCTCACTGTTGTGGCCTCTCCTGTTGCGGAGCACAGGCTCCGGACGCACAGGCTCAGCAGCCATGGCTCACGGGCCCAGCCGCTCCGCGGCATGTGGGATCTTCTCGAACCGGGGCACGAACCCGTGTCCCCTGCATCAGCAGGCGGACTCTCAACCACTGCGCCACCAGGGAAGCCCAGGACTCAATATTGATGGGACGGATTGAATTGACAAGAGTGCACAGCACACATTGCCCCACACAAGGGGTAAGGACTGGGATACTGATAGCAGAAGGACCAGGGGCAGGCACCCCAGCTGACTCCTGGAGACTGAAAGGTGTGGGGCATTTATTTGTCCCAGACCATCAGCGACCACTATTGAGTGCTTATGTACTAGCACTGTGGTGGCTGCTCCGGGAGAAGGGGCAGCCCCTCCCAGGAGCAGTCAATCCACCCTCTAAACGATGGAGCAGCATGTGACACTTCAGCCTCATCCTGCCCCAGCTACTCCATGCCTTACAGGATGCTGGCTTTGGGGTTAAACCTGATGACTCTAGCTCTCTGGCCCCCTCAGAGCCTCTTGCTTCAGTGATAATTTGGATTTGCTGGCCCTCCAGTCAAAGTGGAGTTATGATATAATAATTCTTTTAAAAGATAGTTTTTAGGGGTAAGACAGGAATAAAGACACAGACCTACTAGAGAATGGACTTGAGGATATGGGGAGGGGGAAGGGTAAGCTGTGACAGAGCGAGAGAGAGGCATGGACATATATACACTACCAAACGTAAAATAGATAGCCAGTGGGAAGCAGCCGCATAGCACAGGGAGATCAGCTCGGTGCTTTGTGACCGCCTGGAAGGGTGGGATAGGGAGGTTGGGAGGGAGGGAGATGCAAGAGGGAAGAGATATGGGAACATGTGTATATGTATAACTGATTCACTTTGTTATAAGGCAGAAACTAACACACCATTGTAAAGCAATTATACTCCAATAAAGATGTAAAAAAAAAAAGATGCTGAACAACGCTAATCATCAGGGAAATGATGCAAATCAAAACCACAATGAGATATCAGCTCACACCTGTTAGAATGGCTATCACCAAAAAGAACACAAATAACACATGTTGGCAAGGATGTGGAGAAAAAGGAACCCTCAAACACTGGGTTCCACTGTTGGTGGGAATGTAGATTTGTGCAGCCACTGTGGAAAACAGTATGGCAGTTTCTCAAAAAACTAAAAATGGAACTGCCACATGATCCAGCAATTCAACTCCTGGATATATATCCAAGAAAAAAAATGAAAACACTAATTCAAAAAGATATATGCACACCAATGTTCATAGCAGCATCATTTGTGATAGCCAAAATATGGAAGCAACCTAAATGTCCATCAATAGATGAATGGATAAGAAGATGTGGTATGTGTGTATGTATACACACACACACACACACACACACACACACACACAATGGAATATTACTCAGCCATAAAAAGAAATGAAATTTTGCCATTTGTAGCAACATGGATGGACTTAGAGGATATTATGCTAAGAGAAGTAAGTCAGACACAGAAAGACAAATACTGTATGATATCACTTATATGTAGAATCTAAAAAATACAACAAACTAATGAATATAAGGAAAAAGAAGCAGACTCACAGATATAGAGAACAAACTAGTGGTTACCAGTGGGGAGAGAGAAGGGGGAGGGACAATATAAGGGTAGAGGATTAAGAGGTACAAACTATTAGATATAAAATAAATTACAAGGATATATTGTACAATGCAGGGAATATAGCCAATATTTTATAAGTATAAACGGAGTATAACCTTTAAAAATTGTGAATCATGGGCTTCCTGGATGGCGCAGTGGTTGAGAATCTACCTGCCAATGCAGGCGATACATGCCATGGAGCAACTAAGCCTGTGCGCCACAACTACTGAGCCTGCACTCTAGAGCCTACGCACCACAACTACTGAAGCCTGCATGCCTACAGCGCGTGCTCTGCAACAAGAGAAGCAACCGCAATGAGAAGCCCGTGCACCACAGTGAAGAGTAGCCCCCGCTGGCTGCAACTACAGAAAGCCCCTACACAGAAACGAAGACCCAACACAGCCAAAAATAAATACATTTATTTTTTAAAAATTGTGAATCACTATATTGTACACCTGTAGACTTATATAATATTATACATCAACTATACTTTAATAAAAATATGTATATATGATCTGATTTAAAAAAAGAAGAGGGCTTTCCTGGTGGCACAGTGGTTGAGAGTCCGCCTGCTGATGCGGGGGACGTGCGTTTGTGCCCCGGTCCGGGAGGATCCCACACGCCGCGGAGCGGCTGGGCCCGTAAGCCATGGCCGCTGAGCCTGCGCGTCCGGAGCCTGTGCTCCGCGATGGGAGAGGCCACGGCAGTGAGAGGCCCGCATACCGCAAAAAAAAAAGAAAAAAGAAGAAGAAGAAGAAGAAATGATAGGTATTGCAAATTAAATAAAAAGAAATAATTTTATTAAATAAAGAAATAAAAACGGGTCCTTGGACTTGAATCAAGATGGCAGATGCAGAACTCATCTGCACCTGTGAACACATCAACAATATATCTATATGTGGAACAACTCTCACTGAAAACTAACTGGAGACTAGCAGAAGGACTCCTGCACAACCAAGGCTTTAAGAAAGATCACACAGAATTGGGTAGCAAGGGAAGAAAAGCAATCAGGTCAGGATCCGTGCCCCTGGGAGAGGACTCAGAGTAAAAGAGACTACACAGGTGGAGACCCTCCCTAAAGAGTGAGTGTTTTGAGCCACACACTGGGTGCCCCAACACTCAAATCCAACAAAAGGATGATGAGCCCCTTGGCTGACTGGAGGACCAGTGAGACTAACAGGAGGGCTGTGGGAAGCCTGGACTCTGCTGCAGAGAAGTGCATAAACACTTGCTTGCTTCCAAAGCAGGGCAGAGAGGGCAGACTGAAACTGCTTGAGTGACTGACTGGTGTCTTGTAACCACCCTGGTACCTGCCCCAGCCTGAGCTGATTGAACCCTCCCGCACCACTTACCTGGCGTTGCAGCTCCACACTGGAGCAAGGGCTGCCATGACTGAGGAAAAGGCTTGGCTGTGAGATGCCGAAGTAGTTCAAACCATAAGCAGCATCTGAGCAGGGAGGGGGCAGCCATTACAGATGATTGCAAAAGGCAGCCTATCAGAGGCAGTCTGAATTTCTGATAGCAGCCAGACAGCAACACACCATGCTTGACCCTCACCAGATACCCACACCAACCCCTCATACTCCAGTACTGCTCTCCTCTGGGGCGAGGGTTCCAGTGCTGGGAGGGGGAAGAGCACGCACTTAAAGGGAACTGACTCAGCTTGGAACTGACCCTCAGGGATTCTGCTCCAGTAGCTTGGGACCTGACCCCACCCCCAGTAGGGCAGTGACAGCCACTAAGCAGAGAGGAAGTCCCGCCTCACACCCAAATCTGGCCCTAGCCCTTCTATTTTCAGCCCCCCTTCTTACCAAGGTGATAGCTGCCAGCATATCCTGAGGAAAGACAGGACTTGTGTTCATGTCAAATACAACTCTCCCACCAAAGCCACTGGACACACACAGACTATAGGGAAGCTCCTACATAAGGACACTCCTTCAAGACTGCTATAGGCAACTGTTTCACCTAATTTCATAGAGACAGAGAAATATAA
This sequence comes from Delphinapterus leucas, assembly GCF_059928025.1. NCBI lineage: Eukaryota > Metazoa > Chordata > Mammalia > Artiodactyla > Monodontidae > Delphinapterus > Delphinapterus leucas. Next base: position 38,308,542 of record NC_143129.1, read on the forward strand.
GCAAAATGAGAAGACAGAGGAATTTGACTCATTTGAAGAGCCAGAGAAAAACCCTGAAAAAACAACCAATGGACAGAAATAACGAATTTACCAGATAAAGAATTCAAAGCATTAGTGATAAGAATGCTAATGGAATTGGGAAAAAGAATAGATGGACATAGTGAGAATTTTACTTAGGAACTATAAAATATAAAAAAAAGAACCAGTCAGAACAGATGAATACAATAACTGAAATGAAAACACATTAGAAGAAATGAACAGCAGTCTTGGTAATACAAAATAATGTGCAAGTGATCTAGAAGATAGAATAATGGAAATCACCCAATTAGAACAGCAAAAAGAAAAAACATTCTCCAGGATACAGCACATGCTAGGCCACAGAATAAGTCCCAACAAGTTTAAGAAGATAAAAATTATATCAAGTATTTTTTCCAACCACAATGGTATGAAAATAGAAATCAATTACAGGAAGAAAAATGGGAAAAGAACAAACGTGGAGATTAAACAACATGCTTCTAAAAAACCAATGGGTCAATGAAGAAATCAAAAGGGAAATCAGAAAATACCTCAAGACAAATGAAAATGGAAACAACTTTCCAAAATCTATGGAATGCAGCAAAAGCAGTTTTAAGAGGGAAGTTTATAAAAATATGGGCCTATCACAAGAAATAAGAAAAATTTCAAATAAACAACCTCAACTTCCATATAAAGGAATTAGATAAAGAAAAACAAACAAAGCCCAAAGTCAGCAGGAGGGAGGTAACAATAAAGATCAGCAAGGAAATAAATAAAACAGAGACTAAAAAACCCAGAAAATATCAAAGAAACCAAGAGCTGGATCATTGAAAAGGCAAACGAAATTAATAAACCTTAGCCAGGCTCACCAAGAAGAAAAGAGAGAGGACCTAAACAAACAAGATGAGAAATAACAACCAATACCACACAGATACAAAACATCATGAGAATACTATGAACAGTTATATGCCAACAAATTGGACAATCTAGAAAAAATGGACAAATTTCTAGAAACATACAACCTTTCAAGACTGAATCAGGAAGAAATAGACAATCTGACAAGACTAATCACTAGGAGTAAAATTGAATCAGTAAAAACAAACAAACAAACAAAAACAAAACAAAACAACAAAAACTAGCAAACAAAAGTCCAGGATCCAACGGCTTTACAGATGAACTCTACCAAACATATAAAGAATAACTAATACCTATAATTTTTAGACTATTCCAAAAATGAAGAAGATAGAACACTTCCAAATTCATTCTATAAGGCCACCATTACCTTGATACCAAAACTAGATAAAGACACTACAAAATAAAAGAAAATTACAGGCCAATATCTCTGATGCAAAAAAATCTCTACAATTATCAGCAAATCAAACTCAATAATCTATAAAAAGTATCATGCACCAATGATCAGTGGTATTTATTCCAGGGAACCAGGAATGATTCAATAATCGCAGGCTTCCCTGGTGGCGCAGTGGTTAAGAATCTGCCTGCTAATGCAGGGGACACAGGTTCGAGCCCTGGTCCAGGAAGATCCCACATGCCGCGGAGCAACTAAGCCCGTGTGCCACAACTACTGAGACTGCGCTCTAGAGCCTGAGAGGCACAACTACTGAGCCCACGTGCCACAACTACTGAAGCCCATGTGCCTAGAGCCTGTGTTCCACAACAAGAGAAGCCACCGCAGTGGCCCGTGCACTGCAACGAAGAGTAGCCCCCGCTCGCTGCAACTAGAAAAAGCCCGCGCACAGAAACCAAGACCCAACACAGCCAAAATAAGTAAATAAAATAAATTTTAAAAACATAAAATGATTCAATAATCACAAATCAATGTGATTTACCATATTAACAAAATGAAGGATAAAAGTCACATGATCATCTCAACAGATACAGAAAAAGCATTTGACAAAATTTAACATCCATTCATTGTAAAAACTCTCATCGAAGTTGGTATACAGGGAACATATCTCAACATAATAAAAGCTATTTATGACAAACCCACAGCTAACATCATACTCAATGGTGAAAAGCCAAAAGCTTTCCCTCTAAATTCAGGAATAGGAAAAGGATGCCCATTCCTGCCACTTCTATTTAACATAGTATTGGAAGTCCTAGCCATGGCAATCAGACAAGAAAAAGAAATAAAAGGCATCCAGATTGGAAAGGAATTCTTAAAACTGTCACTATCTGCAGATGAAATGATACCATATGTAGAAAACCCTAAAGTCTCTACCAAAAACCCACTAGAACTAACACACAAATTCAGTAAAGTTGCAGGATACAAGATTAATAGAAATTTGTTGCGTTTCTGTATACTAATAATTTCTCAGAAAGAGGAATTAAGAAAATAATTCCATTTACAATTACATCAAAAAGAATAAATACCTTGGAATAAACTTAACCAAGGAATGAAATACCTATACTCTGAAAACTATAAATTATTGATGAAGGAATTTGAAAATTATAGAAAGAAATGGAAAGATATCCTGTGTTCTTGGATTGGAAGAAATAATGTTGTTAAAATGTCCATACAACCCAAAGCAATCTAGAGATTTAATGTGATCCCTATCAAAATACCCATGACATTTTTCACAGAACTAGAACAAATAATCCTAAAATTTATGTGGAACCACAAAAGATACCGAATTGCCAAAGCAATCTTGAAGAAAACAAGAACAAAGCTGGGGGTATCACACTCCCTGACTCAGTTCATACTACAAAGCTACAGTAATAAAAACAGCACAGTACTGGCACAAAAACAGACACATATATCAGTGGAATAGAAAAGAGATTCCAGAAATAAACCCACACACTTATGGTCAATCAATCTACAACAAAGGAGGCAGGAATATACAATGGAAAAAAGACAGTCTCCTCAGTAAATAGTGCTGAAGAAACTGGACAGCTACGTGTAAAACAATGAGATTAGAACATTTCCTCACACCATATACAAAAATAAACTCAAAATGGATTAAAGACCTAAATGTAAGACTAGAAACCATAAAACTCCTACAAGAGGACATAGGCAGAACACCCTTTGACATAAATTGTAGCAATATTTTTTGGATCTGTCTCCTAAGGCAAAAGAAATAAAAGCAAAATAAACAAATGGGACCTAATTAAACTTAAAAGCTTTTGCACACCATAGGAAATTGTTGACTAAACAAAAAGACAACCTACTGAATGGGAGAAAATATATGCAAATGATATGATTGATAAAAGATTAATATCCAAAAAATATAAACAGCTCATACAACTCAATATCAAAAAAGCAAAGAACCCAATGAAAAAATGAGCAGAAGACCGGAACAGACATTTTTCCAAAGAAGATATACAGATGGCCAACAGGCACATGAAAAAATTCTCAACAGTGCTAATTATCAGAGAAATATAAATCAAAACCATGAGATACCACCTCACACCTGTCAAAATGGCTATCATCAAAAAGACCATAAATAACAAATGCTGGCAAGGATGTGGGGAAAAGGGAACGCTAGTACACTAGTGGTGGGATTTTAAATTGGTGCAGCCACTCTGGAAAACAGTAGGGAGGTTTCTCAGAAACCTAAAAATCAAACTACCATATAATCCAGCAATTCCACTGCTGGATATCTGAAGAAAACGAAAACACTAAGATACATGCATGCTAATTATCACAGCAGCATTATTTACAATAACCAAGATATGGAAGCTACCCAAATGTCCATCAAAAGATGTATGGATAAAGAAGATGTGTACACGCACACACACACACACACACACACACACACAATGGAATAGTGCTTGACCATAAAAAAAAAAAGAAATTCTGCCATTTGCAGTAATGTGGATGGACCTAGAGATTATGCCTAGTGAAATAAGTCAGATAAAGACTAATACTGTATGCTATCACTTATATATGGAATCTAAAAAATAAAACGAATGTAATAACAAAACAGAAACAGGCTCACAGATACAGAGAACAAACTAGTGGCTACCAATGGGGAGAGGGAAGAAGGAGGGGCAAGATAGGGGTATGAGATTAAGAGACGCAAACTACTATGTATAAAATAAGCAAGCAACAAGGATACAATACAGGGAAATATAGCCATTACTTTGTAAATGGAGTATAATATATAAAGATATTGAATTACTATGTTGTAAATCTGAAACTAATATAATATTGTAAGTCAACTATACTTCAATAAAAAGGTAAATAAAACATTGACAAGAACAAACAATAAGTTTGTGTAAAAAAAATTAAGGGACATAAAAGAGGATGTTATTAAATGGAGATGCATACCAAGTTCCTGAGCGGAAAGACTCAAGAGTATATAGATGTCAATTCATTCCCAAATCAAGTCTATAAGCTGAAGGAAATTTTTAAAAAGTTTTCAATAAAATTCTTTCTGGAACTTGAAAAAACATAGCAGCTCTTTTAGTAACTTTTACAACTTGTCTCTCTAGAAAGAATGTGTATCTTTGAGTTTGGAGTTTAGCAGTGTCATTAATTAAAAATTGCTGCTTTTTAGTAAAAGGTGAAATAAAAGATTTGCATGTGTTCGGTTCCATTAATGTGGCCAAAGGACTTAAGAGGAGCTTTGCTTTAGATCTTCATATTCTTGAAATTTGAAAGATAAACAGTTTTGGGGTTAGCACTTCTTTCATTCCAATGAATTAAAATAGTAATTATATGGTTGAAAATGAATGTTTCAGTTAAAACCTTTAAGTCTCCGATAGTGACGGCATAAAAATAGGGTTTATTTCTTTTGCACTTTGATTTCCTCCAGAGTCTCAATGTCTCGGTGTTTTCAACAGGGTATCACATTAGCAGAAATATACTTGCATGTGGGCGTTATGAACTTTTTATTAATGTTGTGAAGTGAGAAGGCTTGGTGCTTTACCAGCTGTGTTTTGACTACAAACATCAATCATGGAAAAATTATTTGAAACAATTTTCTTTTAGTTCAGTCTATTAGACCCTTGTTCATGTTATAACTTTAGATAAATTTGAATAGTTCGCGACTATAATCAATTACTCAGTTTCAATTACAATTCCTAATTGATTCAACCCTATTAGCACCATCTCTAGTGATAGTCTGTTACACGATGTTAGTAAAAGGCCAGTGGTTTGCGCCTAATGAATGTCTATGTATTAAGTAATTAAAAACAGAAGTCTGCTTCTAAATATGTTAGGGTGGCACTGTCTGGTGGGTCCAACAGTTTGGATTCCTGGTCCCTAAGTACCATGCTTCTCAAGCCAGGGATTAGCACCTTTTGGGAGCTGCAAAGAACTTAGAAGGACAAAGAACCTAACTTAGGACACACAATAACTTATTCGTACTGGTGATACTAGACCAGGATCCTGCTCCCTCACAGTTCTGTAACCTTCGCTCGGTTTTTTCTCTCAATACAAAGCAAAGACACCATTCTTTCCTCATTGATCCTTCTAGTATTAAGTTTGGAGTATGGTGGTAAATTAATAAACTTTTAAGAACCCCTCCCCCAGCTTTGGGATTCAGAAATTTACAGCTTTTGTATAAGAAATTAGAGTTAAGACTCTTTTAGACCCATGTTGGACTATGTCTACGTGGCCTGAGAGATGGAGCACGAAGATGACAATAGATGTGCTTTGGGGATACTGAAGTGAACCTGGAGTGTGGACAGAGGCAGTAGCAGAAAAATCGGGGAGACCATAATGTAAACTCAGTTCTAATCAACGGGGTTGTGGGTTTCGGGTCTAAGACACCAAATCACCTTACAAGACGTATGATATAAAAACCCCACACTGCCCAGAACCACCAGCTACCCTTAGGGAACCAGACGCAGGTTGATCCTTAGGCGCTGGATGATGACGTACTGCCTAGACCAGGTGGTGATTGGTTTCTGAAGAGGGGGGTTGGTCGCCAGTGCGACGCGGAGCCCTGTCCTAAGCCTCGCGAGAGCTGCGGTCCTGGAGCGGAATGGCCGCGGAGCCGGGCAGAGCTGGCCTTTGGCTCCTGCTTCCCGCTCTCTGGCCTGAAACATGGCCCGGGGTCCTGGCCCGCTAACCCGGCCTCGCCCCGACACAGTCGCCATGCCCAAGAGAGGAAAGCGACTCAAGTTCCGGGCCCAAGACGCCTGCTCTGGGCGAGGTGGGCGAGGGCGGGGGCGTTGAAAGGCTTGGGGCTGGAAGCAGGGAGGGGGCTGGACAGCACCGAGGCGAGTGCTCGCCTGCCTGCGACGGGAGGGCGGCTGGACTGGGGACTTGGAGTGAGCAGGAAATCTTGGTGGGGAGGAAGCTGAGGAGAGAAGGCCTCCTCCTTTGAGGTTTGGTGCTGTGTTTCAGTGACTGTGGCGGATTATGCCAACTCGGATCCGGCCGTCGTGAGGTCTGGAAGGGTCAAGAAAGCCGTCGCCAATGCTGTTCAGCAGGAAGGTAGGCTTCCGACGAGTCTTTTCAGACTCAGTGAAGAGTGAACTAGGTGCTTTATTTTCCTGGGATTCTGCCTCAGTGTTTTTCTTGCAATCCTTTAGGCATCTTCCCGTAAACATGCTTGCTCTCCTCGATGGTTACTCATATATTCAGGCGGAGGGGAAGGATTAGTCAAGAGCAGTAGCAGTTTCTGTAGCAGAAATATTTTATTTCTGTCTTCCCATAAACAAACAAACAAAAAACTTTGCGTACTCTTCTTTGGTTTCCACTGCTTTCTTCCTGGTTATTAATCTTATTCCTGTTGTTCACATATATTCTCCACTTAACTCTGCTGTTTGCTTCTTTGTGTAATAACCTTGAACTATTCTTTTCCTTTTCTCATGCTTCTCTTACTTTCAAACTTCTTACTCAGGGGTCCTTGAAGCTTGTGTTTGCATGATATGTACTATCTCCAGCCCAGGAATAAGGTTAAATTGGGTTTAATTCCTCTCAAACACTGCTCCTCAGAATTTATGCAAATGAAAATAGCATTCACCTTTTGCTTTTACCCTGAAGGGTTTATAGTGGAGAATAATTCACTCCCTTTTTCTTCAGGTCTGAAGCAGTTTCTGCAACTTTGGAGTCAGTTTGCTCATTACTTTCCAATTTTTTGTATTTAAAATGCTATTTTTTTTTTTTTTTTTAAGATTCTCAGCTTCCTTTAGCAGACTCTCACACAGCTTTTGCTTTTGTTTTCTTTTTTCCTTATGGATGCTGATATCCTGCCTAAGCCATGGTACTCTGCCATCTCATTCTCTTCTTATTTTCTTCTAGTAAAATCTCTTTGTGGCTTGGAAGCCTCCCAGGTTCCTGCAGTAGAAGCTTTCTCTGGGGCTGGTGAGCCCTGTGACATCATTGACAGCAGTGATGAGATTGATGCCCAGGAGGAAAGCATCCATGAGAGAACTGCCTCCAGAAAAAAGAAAAGCAAGAGGCACAAAGGTACAGGGCTCACTCTCTTTTGGATTATTAGTCCTATCTGTGGTGATAACTTGAAGCTGTCACTTTCTCAGTAGCACAAGAGATGATACCAGTGGAGAACCAGAGTTTGGATCTTTCTAGTGGGACAGGACTTCAATATACCAGGGCTTTCTACTTATATCTAAAGTTGAGAGGAAAGGAGATTGGTAACAGTAGTAGCCATTCATTGAGAACATATCATTATCAGGTAAAATCCATCTAGCAACAGGAAAACAAAAAGCCTTTGCATTTCTGCATTTCTGAATGTGTAAGGAAGCAGAGTTGTGACAAAAATGTTCTCTCTCCCAAATATGTGGATTGTATATAACCAATTTCATTTCAGCGAAAGTTAGATTATTATCGTGGACTTTTAAGTGCTCTGCAATTGTTAATGCCTGCTTTGTGTCTAGTAGGTACTGTAGGAAATAGAAAAATGTGTGGTGTTTATGTATTAGTGGCAATAAAACTTACACAAATGAAACAAAGAAAGGTAAACTAATGGTATACAATGTGCCAATGCATCATTCACTGGTTTGCTCCAGACTTAAGGAATCAGACTCTTGGGGTAGAGCCCAGAATTCTTAAAGCTAAAGTGGTTCTGATGATCAGCTAGAGTTAGGAGGAAACTAATGTAATAAATGATATGTGTATTTTTGGTCTCAGATCTGTGAGAACTTTCACCTATACTTGAGAATCAGATGACAGACTTTTGCATATGTTAAAATATATTGAAATAATCAATAAATTAATGAACTGACTTTGCTTTGAAGTTATACCAATTATTGTCAGTGATACCGCTCTTTTCCGGAACCAAGAATGTTAATAGACATTCCTCACACTTCTTTGTTCCTTAATTTCTTGCTTTAAATCCCTACTCATCATCACCATTGTATTAGATATTTCTCTTGATTTTCCTTTTTGGTTTTGAGCACATTCCACAGAAGAGCTTACAGACTTTTAAAACATCTTTATTGAGATAAAATTCATCTCTTTAAAGTGTACAATGCAGTAGTTTTAGTATGTTCTCAGAGTTTTTTTTTTTTAACATCTTTATTGGCGTATAATTGCTTTACAATGGCGAATCAGTTATATATATACATATGTTCCCATCTCTCTTCCCTCTTGCGTCTCCCTCCCTCCCACCCTCCCTGTCTCACCCCTCTAGGTGGTCACAAAGCACCCGAGCTGATCTCCCTGTGCTATGCGGCTGCTTCCCACTAGCTATCTATTTTACGTTTGGTAGTGTATATATGTCCATGCCACTCTCTCACTTTGTCACAGCTTACCCTTCCCCCTCCCTACATCCTCAAGTCCATTCTCTAGTAGGTCTGTGTCTTTATTCCCGTCTTACCCCTAGGTTCTTCATGACATTTTTTTTTCCTTAGATTCCATATATGTTAGCATACGGTATTTGTCTTTCTCTTTCTGACTTACTTCACTCTGTATGACAGACTCTAGGTCCATCCACCTCACTACAAATAACTCAATTTCATTTCTTTTTATGGCTGAGTAATATTCCATTGTATATATGTGCCACAACATCTTTATCCATTCATCCAATGATGGACACTTAGGTTGCTTCCATCTCCTGGCTATTGTAAATAGAGCTGCAATGAACATTTTGGTACATGACTCTTTTTGAATTATGGTTTTCTCAGGGTATATGCCCAGTGGTGGGATTGCTGGGTCATATGGTAGTTCTGTTTGTAGTTTTTTAAGGAATCTCCATACTGTTCTCCATAGTGGCTGTACCAATTCACATTCCCAGCGGCAGTGCAAGAGAGTTGTGTAGCCATCAACATGATCTAAGTTTAGAACATTTCTATCAACTCAAATCTATTAGTATCATTCCTCATTCTCTCCCAACACTCTCTCCCACCCATCCCTTCCCCCAGGCAACCACCAATCTACTTTCTGTCCTTATAGATTTGCCTATTCCGGGCATTTCATATAAACAAAATCATATAATATGTGGTCTTTTGCGTCTGGCTTCTTTGACTTAACATAATGTTTTCAAGGTTCATCCATATTGTAGCATATATCAGTACTTTATTCCTTTTTATTGCTTTTTATTTGACTGTCATAAATGCTACTATGAAAACTCATGGACAAGTTTTTGTGTGAACATATATTTTCATTTTTGTCAGGTAGGAGTGAAATTGCTGGATCACATGGTAACTATGTTTAACTTTTTGCGGAACTGCCAAGTTTTTTATGAAGTTTCCATTTTATATTCCCACCAGCAATGAATGAGAGTTACAGTTTCTCCACATCCTCCTCAACACTTGTTATTGTCTAACTTTTTAAACTATAGGCATTCTAGTTGATGTGAAGTGGTATCTCATGGTTTTGATTTGCATGCTAATGATGTTGAGCGTCTTTTATGTGCTTATTGGCCTTTTGTGTATCTTCTTTGGAGAAATGTCTATTCAAATTCTTCACTCATTTTTACATTAGGTTATCTTTTTATTACTGAGTTGTAAGAATTTTTATGTATTCAGGAGACCAGTCACTTATCAGATACATGATTTGTGGTTTACAAACTCTTAGCTATAATTCATCTTTTACTTCCTTGCTGCACTTTACCCCCATTAGGGTCCTTCATTCTCATCAAACTGGTCTTTTTTTTCCCCCTCTTTTAGCTTTTTAAAAATGAAACATATACAAAAGAAGAGAGAATAGTGTAATGAATCCAGTGTGGCTATTACATAGCTTCAGTTATCAATCAACTCATGGTCATTTTTGTTTCAGCCACTACCCCCTCACCCCCACCTCCACACACACACACACACACACACACACACACACTATACACACTTGATTATTTTGAAACAATTTCCAATATTCCATTTTTATATCTGTAAATATTCTGGTAGTTATCACCAAAAGATAAATGCTCTTAAAAAAATTATCACATCTAAAAAAGTTAGTAATTTCTTTTTTTTTTAAAGCTACTTTATTATTATTTTTAAAATTTATTTATTTATTTTTGGCTGTGTTGGGTCTTCGTTGCTGCGCGTGGGCTTTCTCTAGTTGCAGCAAGTGGGGGCTATACTTCATTGAGGTGCGCAGGCTTCTCACTGTGGTGGCCTCTCTTGTTGAGGAGCATGGGCTCTAGGCGTGCTGGCTTCAGTAGTTGTGGCACGCGGGTTCGGTAGCTGTGGCTTGTAGGCTCTAGAGCACAGGCTCAGTAGTTGTGGCACACGTGCTTAGTTGCTCTGCGGCATGTGGGATCTTCCCGGACCAGGGCTCAAACCCGTGTGGCCTGTATTGGCAGGTGGATTCTTAACCACTGTGCCACCAAGGAAGCCCAACAGTAATTTCTTAATATCATCAAAATCTTGTTAGACTTGTCTCTTTATTGCCCTCACATGTGTTTTGTTTTTTTAAATATCCAGGCTTCATGTTAGCTGTTTATTTCACTTGGAATACTTTTCCCCTTAACCTATGAATATCAAATTTTTTGTCCTTCATAACTTATCTCCATGAAGCTTTCCTTTACTGATTCCATTTCCTACGTTTTGAAATTTCTTAATAATTGTGTGTAAAACATTGGCAATTTTTATAATTACTGAGTTTTGTCCCTAAGAACAGAAAATTTTTAATAGTACTCTGCTTTGTGAAAGTCCTCATGGGTCTCAGTGGAGGAAATTCTGATAGTTGTTTGCCTTCTCTTTTAGAGAGAGATTTAATGTGGGAGAAGGGGGCCCCAAATGTGGTAGGCTGAGCCTTAAATGGTTACTGGAGATTTCAAGAAGCATAAGAACCAAAAAAGACGATGTTGTTTTAGAAGCATTGGTCTCTGTTATGAAGAACCTAATGCAAGAACCTGATTGAGTCATAGAGCTACAGGAAGCAGCTAGAAAAGCAGAGGCAGCTTCAGGGAGGTAGTTGTAGGGGCTTTTTGCTCAGGAAACAGAAAGAAAAAAGCTGTGTTTTGGATAGCTATATAACTAAGTCTCAATTAAAGATTATGGTTAGCCCAGATTCTGGTATCTCTGTGGAGTGTGAATTTTTATTTGAACCTGACATGTACAGTGGACCTCAGGGTCAAGAGAATTAACCCTAATGAGGTCTGAAGGAGGAAGAGGTGGGGATACATCATCACAGGGTATCCTTGAATACTGGATGCTTGTGGCCAGAATTGTAGATCAAGCTGACAATGAAACAAGAAGAAACCAGAAGACACATATCTAAGGCAATTACTGAGTAATGAAAGTACACTGTAACTTACTTGGTTTTTTAAATTTAGTTTGTACTTTGAGGTTTCCTCATACCATCTTAAAATCAGTTTTATTTTTTAAATGACTGAATTGAAGAAAATGTTTGGTGGATGGGGACTGCAAGGGAAATCAAGGGCAGAATTTATAGTGAAAAGCTGGACTTGGGAGAAAACTGGGTTCTGTTTACCTTGAATACGTGCAACGTTCTGTTTTCTTACAGTAAAATGGACACAATAATATTTTCCTTATTTCCACTGAAAAATTATTATAGTTGAATGATATAATGTATGCAAAGGTACTTTGAAAACTTCAAAATAGTATGTAAATAGTGGTTAAATAAAGGCCTTAAGAACAAGACCTATTCACTTGGGCAACAGGAAACAAAAGTTTTCAGCAGCTAGAATAAGCAGGAAATGATGAGTTTGAGAGGCTTCCTTGGACCTATTTAAACCATTTTCTTAACTGTGCAAGCCCTGGGAGAATTGAAATGATTGGGGATCTTTATATGTGCATATAATAGAAGGTCAAAAGTTAATAGTTCTTTTTTCTGTTTCAGAAGATCTGGATGGGGCTGGAGGAGAAGAGTATCCCATGGATATTTGGCTCTTACTGGCCTCCTATATCCGTCCTGAGGACATTGTGAATTTTTCCCTGATTTGTAAGAATGCCTGGACTGTCACTTGCACTGCTGCCTTTTGGACCAGGTTGTACCGAAGGTGCGACCACAGAGAGCTCACTGTGTTATCTGTGTAGCTTATTTCTTGTTGTTTTTGATTTGGAGCTACTCTCTGGATGGTGACCTCTTTTCACTTTCTCTACTGCATGCCTGGGCATGAACCTAGCTTTGAATTCCTTGAGCTCCTCTTTAATTTAAAATTGATATTATTAATTCATCTGGTAATTGTCTTCCCTATGGTTACCCACTTTTCTTCAGCGGTTTATCTTAGCTAGAATTTTCAGAAGTTATAGATGCCCATCTGTTTATCTTTGCAACTGGATTTGTTGTTTCTTAGATCTGCTAGTCATCTTGAAGTATCATATAGTCTTTGTAGTTATGCTGCTCTGTGTATAGTTGTAGTGGTGAAGAGGGAGTGAATGATGTGATTAGTAAGAGGGCTGACTTTTGATGCAGGGTTAGAAGTGTAGTGAAGATTATAAATCGTCAGTAAGAATGTGGTGGAAGGGGATGGTGAGGTATCAGGGAGTAGAGAACTTTCTGAGACATGTGACAAGAGAACTTGGTGGATCTTCCCCAGTGCAGGTTCTTTTTGAGCAGCTGAAGTATATTGTACTGGTATAAAGTCAGAGACTTGCCCCTTTTTTAAAGTGAAATAGTGAGGATTTAAAATTTTTAAATGAATAGAGGAGTGCAGGATTACAAGGTATATTGGGTTTTGCATAGAAGAGACGCAAAAGTAGCTAAGAAGTGAAGGAGATAGTGATTTGTGTGTGTGTATGTGAGAGCACTAGGGAAAAACTAACTACTGGCCAGTGGAATAGTATAGTAAAATTTGTACTGAGCCTAGGAGTCCTAGGAGACTGGCCTAGAGCAGAAGAGAGAGGTCACTTATTGGTAGGAGTAATGTGTCATGTTTTAGGCACTACACGCTGGATGCCTCTCTGCCTTTGCGCCTGCGACCAGAGTCAATGGAGAAGCTGCGCTGTCTCCGGGCATGTGTGATCCGATCTCTGTACCATATGTATGAGCCATTTGCTGCTCGAATCTCCAAGAATCCAGCCATTCCAGAAAGCACTCCTAGCACATTAAAGAATTCCAAAGTAAGTGACAATTAGTGTTGGGGTTTAACAAATGGACTCTTGTATAATGGGCCTGTTATCATGGCTTGTTTCCAGCTTCCTTGATGGGGTGGTCTAGGGCCATAGGTACCAGGCTGCTAAGGGACTAATGTAAACTTTCAGAGCTCATGGGTATCTCTTCTCCAAGACATTCCTGCTGTGCTGGGTTGGCTCATGTTATCTTTACCTTAAAGCTTTCTTGTGCTTTTAGCATATTCCTTATTCTCTTTATTTTAATTTATCTTCATGCCTTATACATTGGGCCACTTTAGATGGTTTAGATGGTTTGATGGTTTGGGCTAGGAAGAACACAACTCAAATGGTAGATGTAAACTATAATTCTTAAAAGGTGCTTTAAATCATGATACAAAGATATAAAACAACTTACTAATTTTCTTTTTCTAATGTGACCTTGACATCTGGATTTCCACTTTCTTGTTAACCTTAAAAGATTCTGGTGTGGACTTCTTCAGCATTTGCAAAGTGCCCACTATTGCCAGGCTCAGGGGTGGGTTGTTTCAGAGACTATAAGGTACTTCCACTCATAGACTTTAGCCCTCTAAAATTCTTACTGTGTTCTAGGCCATTCCTTATATCTTGGAATTTCCCCAGTAGTTTATATTTGTACATTGTATTCAAGGTTCTAGCATTCTTCTGATTTGTAAGTAGGTCTATAAGCCTTTGGTCCATTCTCTCCTTTTTTTTGCCATAATGAAATATCTAGTGAACACATCTTTGCCAAGCTAGACTAGTATAGCATATATGATTGTTTAGGCAAGTTGATGTCTCGGCCTTTTTCTCATTCAACTAATACTATTGTCTAAATTTTGTATCTTTTGCGTTTGTTAATAATTTTTATTACTCTGTTCCTACCCAAAGTCTGGTGTTCTATGGCACTTCCTATTCTCCTCTGTTTTGTTTTTATGCTTTGGATGTTACATAATGATTCTTTTCCCCTAGTTCAGCTCTAGTGTGATAACATTCTACCTGATACATATTGATTAAAAGGGTACTGTTGATTCAAGATCATCATGGTTCCCCCCAGGGTTGCAAACTGAGGTGGTCAGGGCCATTGGCTGACATCAGCTAATGTCACACTAGCTGATGGATTTAGGGCAGGATTAGAATGCTGGGTGAGTAGAATTTCATTCCTTCTCCTTGTAATATGAGTGGACAGTGTATCATTTCACATTTATAGTTTTTCTCCCCCAAAAAACATTTGATCTTGTCAGGTGAGGTGGGGATCATCCCAAAGCTAACCATGCTAGGGGTGAATCAGTTGTTGGGAGCAGAGCAGCATTGGGCAAACTCCTCATGCTTGACACATCCTCGCGGCTCCAGTGCACAATGCAAGTGCTACTGCCTAAATCTAAAATACCCATGTCTTCATATTCTTATAATTGTATATTAAGTTTTTTAAGTGGACTAAAAAAGTGACTTTTAAGTGGCTAAAATCAAGGTGGTGATAACTAAGGTCTTAATCCAGACAGGAAGGCTAGGCCACCTGTCTGCTGCTTTTGTACCTGTTGTTAGAGATCTTCTGAAGAGGATGTGGGACCTGCAGTGGCAGGTGTCCCATGCATGGCCTTGCTAGTATAACCACATCGCATGGCATTCAGGAAGTTGCCAGCATGCCTAAGGGAAGTTGTCCCATGTTCCTGGACTCCACCTTTTCGTATTTGATTCTCCCTCTCTCTCTTTTCAGTAGCATAGCTTGTGTGGGACACTGGAGCCGTTGTGTTGGCAGCAGAAGTGTTTGCCCCTTAAAGCCAAGCCCATTATTTTTGATGGAACAGCAGGACCTACAGGGCATGTCTGAAGGGCAGGACAGCTGGCACGGCGGACGACCCACCCCTTATCCCCTGGGAGGTACTTAACTTCTTGTGTTAACCCTAGCTGTAGCCTGACTTTCCTCGAGGGGCTTACTCTAGACTGAATTCAGCTCACCTCTGTAGTTTCCATACCGGCTGTCTGCTCCCAGAAGGTCCTGAGTGGTTTGCTCCTATTACGTACAGGGCTGGCTGTCTCTGCCTGCCTTATGGCTTTGTTATCATCTTGTCTGGTGGCTACTGGCTGCCCTTATATTTTAATATAGAGGAGTGGCCTGCTGAATCAGATAATGCCCCAGTCTCTAGAGACCATGTTTCTGTCTTTAAAGATGAGAACAATAGGGGTTGACCTCAATAGCATCTGAGGTTGACGTATATTGGTACCTCTTCTCTTTACTGAATAGCCTTGGGATTGTCTCTTTTCATGTTGCACCAGTGTCAAATTGTAGTGGTGGTGCGGGGGAGGTGGGGGTTTCTATCCGTGCCAAAGTAAAATCTCAGCATTGGGACCGTGGCTGGCTTTAGAGCTAGCAAACAGAAAGGTTATTTTTATTTTCTTACAGTGCTTACTTTTCTGGTGCAGAAAGATTGTTGGGAACAGACAGGAGCCAATGTGGGAATTCAACTTCAAGTTCAAAAAGCAGGTGTGTGCTTTTATCATCTCTTTGCTTGTCAGGTAATATCTTACTCTAATTTTACTAGACATAAAATTGCCTCATTAAAATCAGATAATACACATTAAAACATATAATGTCATAAAAATGAAAGAAAGAACTGTTTTGTGTGAAAGAGGCACAAAGATTTAATAGCTTAATGCAAAGAGTAAACCTTGAGTGGATCCTGGATTAATGAACAAAGAGCAATAAAAGACATTTTTGGTACAATTAAAGAAATTTGAGTATGCCCTGGATATTAGATTATATGAAATTATTGTTAATTTTCTTAGGTGTGATCATGTTACTGAGATTATATATGTATCTTTATTCATGTTGAATAAGGGTGGAATGCCAGTGTTACTTTCAAATGGCTTTGCTTCCCCTACCCCAAGAGTTCATGTGTTTTTTTTTCTTAATATGTGAATATATATAAAATGAGAGGTGAGGGAGAGAGAAAACAAACGTGGCAAAATATCCAGTGGTAAAGGGTATACAGGAGTTTATTGCATGGTTTTGTTAACTTTTCTATATATTTGAAGACTTTAAAAGTGGGGAAAAGGGAAAAACTTGTTATAACAATGTACTGAGGTTATTTGACTAAGAATTTTTTTGTTTTTCAAAGCAAATGTATTTGTAAACAACAATACTTCATATGGTTTTATATCTGAGGCAGTTTGGGCAAGCCATGGGGAGAGGGACTGCCAAGAGTCTATAAGAAGAGTAGATACTATTGCACCTTTATCTCTGCCTTTTTCTTGGACTGTACCTGAGATCTTGGCTACAGTGAGGATCTCTTCTGCATGTCTTTACTTCTTGTCCTCAGCAGCCTCATTTCCTCCAGCTGTCTCCCATACTTAGTATCTCACTGAGGTGACACATTACAAATAGAATTACAGTTATCCCTCACTTGATGACAAGTGTGTTCCAGATAAGTTTGTATTTAAAGTAAATCATATTTTTACATTGATTTTTCAAAAACACGGTTCTAGGGATGAACTTTGGCTCTGATCATTTGCTTTTAATAAGATGTCCACAATCTATGATATCCATTAGATGTTGGTAGAGAGTCCACCATAGCAGCTTTTTGGGAGGGAACTGAGGGGCAATCTTCACAGTGTATACAAGCTAAGACCAGAGCTGCTGCAGGAAAGTGAATTTTAAGATTTCCTCTAGCTCTGAGAGTTGTGACTCTTGTTTTATGATGCCTGGAATTAGATGGCCACTTCTGCTTCCATCCCTTTTTGTGCAGCAGATGTTCTTTGGAGTCTGACAAGTCACAAGGAATTTGTGATCTCTCAAACATTGGAGGGCCTCTGATAGAGCTATAAGTTTCCATGTCTTGCCAGATGGTAGGAAACACCATCTAAATGAAGCACCCACTGTCACATTTCTCATCCAAATGTGTTTCCATGTCTTTCAAAGGTCAGATTTTCCTTGATCTGTATAGAAACTGATATGTATATTAAAGAGAGAAGAGATAACAGAAAAATGGATCTCAGCAGCTTTAGTTAAGCCATACCATTTTCATTGGTGGAGTCTTAGAGCCATAAACATTTTCTCTAACCCATTAGAGTAATTCTTAATTCTCTTCAGTCCCCTAGATTAAAGAGCAAGTGTATGGGAGGATTGCAGCCTCCCATTCAGTACGAAGATGTTCATACCAACCCAGACCAGGACTGCTGCCTACTGCAGGTCACCACCCTCAATTTCATCTTTATTCCAATTGTCATGGGAATGATATTTACCCTGGTAAGTGGAGACAGGATGTCATCCTCAGCTCTTTCATAGACTCACTATACTTAGGGTTTGAAAGAAATTTGTAAATTTAACCATTGAGGAAGAAATCTTTGAAGAATAATTTTAAACAAAATCTGAAAGCAGACTTGTATACTAGGAACAGACATATTTGTGAAGTTAATTATGTCTGAGAATATTTTACTTCTGTTTCCTTCTCTATAGTGAACAGAATGTTTTTGCATCTCCTGTGTAGTGCTCATTAATGTTTGAGAAACATTATCCCGTTAAGGTTAATGAAGAAGCTTATACATGAACACTGTATGTCAGGACCTGAGGCATGCGTGTGGTATCATAAATGGAATATTAAAATGTAGGGTTACCAGCTCTGTCTTTTGTGTGATGCTCTGACTATTCAAGGTTTAGCTAAGAATTAGATTTTAGCTAAGAATTAGATTAGTAAACAACAAATATGCTTCTGGTGTATTTTCCGTGTTTTTAACATTTTTAACTGGATTGGCAACTGGAGAGTTCATGTAATTTATGTTCTCTGTATTTTAAGCTTATGTTCAGAGATATGTTTCCCCCTCCACATTGAAAATAGCATTATTCTTTTTTTAATGGTAAAATAAATAATTCATACTTCATGTGAAGAATTTAAATAATACACAAACACGTTGAGAACAGTGAAGGTGACTTAGACTTCCGCTATCCTATAACTGCAGTTAACTTTTGGGGAACTATTCTTTAATGTATCTGTTAATGTATATTCAATACATGTATATACCCACTCTCTTAAATAATTTTGTATAATTGAGATTATGTCATATATCTGTTTTTATTGTAGGCATCTCTCATTAAGCCACATTAATGACTTATTTATATACTTATACTCCATATACTTCCTACTCTTAGAATTCTATACAGATTTACGTATACATAAACATTTAGAGATTTTGTGGTTTATTTTCCAAAACAATGTGATCAGATCAGTTTCATGCATCTTGCTTAACTTGCTCAATAATATCTCATCAGAATCCCTTCAAGTCATCTCTTATAGCTCTAATCCAGTTTTTAAAAATTGTCATTAAGGTAGTCTATGTGCATGTGTCCTAATTTGTTCAGCCATTTGAGAGGCTTTCTTTAGCACAGTTTAAATATATGAAGCTAAGAAAAACTTATAAAAATCACCCTTAATTTTTAATATCTTTGCAAAAAAAGATAGTATAGTGCTGTTGGTATAACTTAGAGATTATTTTGTGGCCTAGTTCATGTCAGTTTTCTAGATTGTCTCATTTTAGAGTGAGTCATAGGAAAACAAGGTTGTTTAATTTGAGTACTGAATTTATTTTTCCCTCCCAGTTTACTATCAATGTGAGCACGGACATGCGGCATCATCGAGTGAGACTGGTGTTCCAAGATTCTCCTGTCCATGGAGGTCGGAAACTGCGCAGTGAACAGGGTGTGCAAGTCATCCTGGACCCAGTGCACAGCATTCGACTTTTTGACTGGTGGCATCCTCAGTATCCATTCTCCCTGAGAGCATAGATACTGCTTCCCGTCACTGAGGGCAGCCCTGAGCTAGGCCAGTCCATTTGTAATCAGATTCCAGTTTGGAAGGGGCAGCTGATTGTATATCTGGTCAGTAATGCACATGCTCTTCAGGTTTCTGGGGCTCCTTCTAGGGGAAGGAGAAGGATTGAATCAGGAGTAAAAACATTATGATTTATAAACATATTTTAATGTAAAATTTTGCATTTGAAAGGTGAAACCTGGCCCTATTTTCTGTGTTAAACCCCATTTGGTGCTACTGAGTTTGTTCTTTATTCTTTTATCCCAGCCAGAGTGGATGATCTCGCTTTAGGGGAAAATTAAACTCTTAAATCTCCAAACAAGGAAATTTCAGCATTCCCTTATGGATCAGAGTAACCTTAGAGGCTTAAAATTGTTGCTACTGTTGCTTTCAATTTAGCTGCCCCTCAAATTCAAGTGAATATTTCCTCTTCTCCCTTTACCCCTCTCTAGAAATAAAGCAGGTGACAGGGTTTTCATAAACTTATGAGGTTGACTTGTGTATCTTTCTTTAAAAATATTTGTCACATAAATATTTTTTTGCCAGTTTTGGATTTTAGGTATTTTTTTTTTTTGCATGAAGCTGATAGTAATGATAATGATTTTGTGCTACACTAGGAACTTTTCATAATATCTCTAGTTCTCACAATCCTGCAAGGTAGGTGATACTATTCCCATTCTCTGGCTGAAAAAGCTGAATCAGTGACTAACCCAAGGCCATACTATCCAATAAGTGGCAGAGCCAGAATCCTGACCCAGGTCCTTTTGCTGTGCCACAATTTAAAAGGTCAGTCTCATTATTCTTGTGGTAGATGGTGGCACAGGGGAGCAGGCAGAGTGTACATAGATAGAAAGAGTAAAAGGGTGAGTAAAAAGTTGATTGTGGTATACCTTATCCCTAATCAGCCTAAAAGTTATATAAGATTGATGAAAGAATCTTTTAAATATGTGTTTCCAAGTAAAATGTAAAACAAATCAAGACAGTTATTGCAGGAAGGATAGTGATATTTTCATTGAATTGTTAGAAGGGCATTTATTATGAAGGTCATTAAAAAATTGCATTCTCATATTGAAACCAGACTCCTGCACTATAAGAATTTAGTGACTCCTTTGCTCTGCTCTGCCCTGTGCTGCCTATGAGAGCTTGGCCTTTTATCCCTGCAGAAATGCTCATGTCCTCTTGGTGAGAGGTCTTGGTATAGCTTGTGTACTCTGAGAAGAGGATCATGTTTTTGTTTTGTTTCTGCTAACAAGATAAGTTTGCTGCTTGTCTCCTCCCACCTGCCCCCCACCCAAATTAGCTAGGGAGCTGGATATTAGCTAGAGGTGGCATTACGACCATATTCTTTAAACATGAAAATCTCATGGGGGTAGTTATTATCATGAGCTTGACTGCTAAATTAGTGTGTTGTTTTTTCCTTACCATTCCCTACCCCCTGCTATTTAAAGAATATTCTTAGGAAGCACCTGCTTAATACAGCTGCTAACAGCTAACCTTACCCTGCACTGAGGGTGGTACTAAAGCTGTTCACACAGAAAGTGAGCCTGGGTCAGTGAAAACCAGAATTTGGGCAGTTAAATGATAAAAACAAAAAACCCCTGAACAATATGCACCATCTCTACAATCAGAAGTTGCCTCTTTGAGGCAAGAGGAGAGAAGCACACAGTCCCTAGTTCCCTGAATTAAAGATGCCATGGAGCAGAAGGGAGTTGTCCTGGTGGATTTTGTGTCCCCCATTTAGGAGTTACTTTTAGAAGGGGAGTGAAATAAATTTGGCTTAATAATTGTGTTCTGACTGATCTTCCTAGTTTTTGTATGAAACTCCATGGTATGATCATATTGCCTCAGCTGTTCTCTTAGTGTAATATTGACAAACACTTGGTAGAGTATGTTATCAAAGGTTATCATGGCTTCAGCCTTCCCTCTGCACTGACTGAGTTGCCTTTTCTAGGATGATTCCTGATTCATTAGTGAAAGGATATGAAGTGTCTCAGGGATTTCCCTTTGATGAGAACCTGAAACTACCTGGAGAAGAGTTGGAACTTTCTGAACTGCTTTTGTAAAAACTGCTTTGTACTTGTCACTTCCTTAAATATGTACCTTGATTTTGCTCTAAGGGTCAGACAAAATACTTACCTTCATTTCTTACCCCTCAAATAAATCAGAATTACTCAGATTTTCCTGCCTTCTACCAAAGATACAAGGAAACTAAGCCAAAAGGTGAATATATTGCAGGAAAGAAAAATATTAATTAATTAATGGTTATATGTGCCACTGATCTCAACTACAGCATTTGTTGCTGATATAGAACATGTGTGTGTATAAGTCTGTACACATGGCATGTATATAAAAATCTTTCACACTTGTAGCAGTGTGTACTGGGTATTGTAAAGGATTGAGTAAGCACTGTGATGATACTTCACAAACCAGATGGGAAAGATGCATTAATAGCCACAGGTGACAGGGTAAGGAGCAATTCAAGAAAATGTACAGATTTAACCAAAATTTGTCAGGAATTTTGGCATTGAGACTGTCTTCATACTATGTATATATAATAGACAAACATTTCATTTTATAGTAAGTGTTAGCACAGCCAAATACCTGAATTCAGGCAAGCGACACAATTCACTGAAGTGCACCCTAGGGAAATGTATCTGGATTAGGTTTCTCCACTTACAAAATGGGTACAACCAGAGTAAAAGTAGTAAATGGGCGCAAGAGAAAGGTGACGAACCATTGGCAAACAATTACAAGGCCAGTACTGAGGCCAATTTAGAGAGCAGGTGGTTAGAGACAAAGGTAAGTTCAAAGGGATATGTGCTGCACCTCACTGGGAAGGAGCCAGGACTCCGCTGGGCTCTGAAACTTTACTGGCGTTGGGTAAAAACCTCGGCTCTCCGCCACCTCGTAAAGGACTCTCCGGGCAGAACCAAGATGGCGCGCAGCATCAAAGAGGCTCCTGTGTCACGTGTGAGGGAGTGCCGGGGCGGAGGCGTGGCTTCGAGGGAGTCGGTCAGGCCCCGCCCTTGAGGTGGGGCCAGGGACTGTCAGCAGAAGGAGGGGGTAGGACCCTGAGGAGGGGCGCCACGGCGCTGGTGGAGGCTGCAGCTACGTCCGCGCCTGCTCGGCTCCCTAGGACGCGTCGGGCTCCCGGGGTCCGGGGTGGCTTCTTGCTCGGATACGAGCTGCCCGGCCTTCAGTGATTGCAGGCAGGTGAGCGTCCAGAGCCCGGGTTGGGGAAGGATGCCTCTTTTTCCCACTTTCAGCTCCCCTCACAGTTTGGGGAGGGGGTCTCAGTCTAGCGGTTCTGGGGAAACAGCACCTTTTTACTCAAATGTGTCGTCTCCTTTAGACTTCGCTACTGCTGCTTCTGCCGCCCCTCACCAGCCTTTGCAGTGCCCTGTGCCCTTGGAGGTGAGAATGGGGGGGGGGACGATTCTCGATTTGCGGGGAGGGCGTGGAGTTCGCCTTCAGCTCCATCAGCTTGGGGGGGGGGAGCTGAGTTGGCAACTCTCCCGGTGGGAACTGGATGGACTGCGCCCCCATTTCCCTTCCAGGAGAGTCAGAGAAGAAGAGCCTGGGCCAGCTCCGCTCCTTTGGCACAAGAGGTACTGAGGTCTTCGCTCTTCCCGGGGGCCTTATTCCTTTCCACGTTGCTCATATCACCCGTTCTTAATATTGCTAGCTCTCCATTCCTCGAACTGCCAGTCTCAGGCTGTGCCAGAGATGCCCCCATCTCTGCAGTGCCAGGGCGGTGGGGTGGAAGGAGCGGCCAATCCGAGGTCTGGTGAAGGTGGGGTTGAGTGTGGGCGCAACCGTAAAAGAGTGCTGGAATACAGATTCCTGAGCTGGGAGGGTGGGAGTGGGGAACTGACTTTCGACCACGCAGTAGCGGTGTTTTCCCCGTACAGTTTGGTGGTGGGTGGGAAGAGAGAGGTCCGGTTGAAAGACTTGGAAACGAGGTATGGCTGGGTTTTTTGTTTTGAGGAGGAGGGATTGAGGACAAGGTACCACCAGGTGCTAGTCACCTTTGAGGAGAGGTATGCTGGTAGAGGGGTGGGGGAATTGGGGCTGCTGTCCTATGTGGTGAGCAAGTGGTTAAGGAGGAGACTCTGCTTAGCATGGAGATCCCCTCCTGGCGGGAGCTTAAGGGGCTGCTCCAGTAGCCACGTTTCAGGTTCTTCCCCCAGTCTTCCCCATTGGAACTGGTACCTAGTACTTTGTTTGACATCCAACAAACATTAATTGGACACCTACTATAATGCCAGACACCATGCTAGGTGCTAAGTCTTCTGAAGGCAATTTAGGGCTATGGAGCACCTGAAAGGTACACACAGTAGACACTGTTAACAGCTCTGCACACCGCCAGCCCCCGCTCCCCGCCCTCCACCAGCCCCAATTTTGTTACATTGCTCTTGGATTAGAAAAAGCCAGAGCCCTGTCCACATCCTTTCAAATAACTGTCTGAACTGGATTCCAACCTATCCACCCCCTACCACTATTAATTAGCAGGCAGTCCCAAGGAAAAGTACCTTAGCAAAAGGAACAGTTTGAATGATTTCCTTTGGCTATTTTCTAGGACTTTGTCCTGAGGTGTGAGGAGGCTGCCTGGGATAAAAGGTATCTCAAGATAAAAATGAAGCAATGAATGGCACAATGGTTATCAGGGGCCAAGAATGCACTAGACACCCAGCACAATGGGAGACACCATCTCTGGAAGATAGAAGAGTAGGGGTGGGGGGATGTGAAAGGGAAATCTCGTCCAGTGGTATCTGGGCATGTGCAGCTGAGCACGTCATGATGCCAGAACTGTGGCATGTATAAGGAAGGTCTGGCAGCTGGGTGCTAAGGAGAGATTGGAGGGGCAGGGCAGGGCAGGCAGACAGGCTGCTGGGTCTCCTCTCTAGGAGATTGCTGAAATCTTAGAGCTGAAAGAGCTGTCAGGGATTGCTTGTGGATCCTTTCAGAGAGAGCCTCTGAGGATAGCAGGGTGAGAGCTAGGGAGAGGAGCAGGGCCAGGGAGGTGGGGGCCAATGGGGCTTTAGGATATGGGGGAGATAGCTGAGGTCTTTCTATGCCAGGGATACTCTACTCTGGGGCTTTAGGCCCTTGGATGGGTTGACATAGAAACAACGTGTGGTTTCTGAGTGGTATGGAGTTGTGTGTGGTGTGTGTGTGCTGGAGAGGAGGAGTTGGTATGGAGCAGGGAGGACTGAGTGAAAGCTGCCTCAGAGTCTAGGTCCCAGGTAGGGAATTGGGAGAAATGGAGGGGAGGGAGTGGGGTCAGAGGGAGGGGTGAGTGTGTACTGCAGCCACATGAAGTCACCATACATCCCCCCTCTGGCCTGCTTGCTCACTGAGATATAATTAGCTCTGGAGGGCATGTGGTGCTGGCTCACAGGAGTGTGGCACTTGGGATGGCCAGCAGAGTAAAGAGTACTCAGAGAGGTGCTGGTGCTGGGCGAACTCTGAGAGGGGGTGTTTCTAGGGGACCTTTTCTGAATTGGGAGTGGCCTGTTAGGACCTGAGAATGTCATGGGGAAATAGCAGTGGGGGAAGGAGCTCTAAGCCAGGATGGTATGAAACTCCAGGGCTGGCAGAGCCTGAGGACTCCCCTCTTATCTCCTGGCCGCTGGCTCACCAGTCACACAAGAAGCATGACTGCTGCCCAGCTCATTGCTCTGCTTTCAGAGAGCATCGGGAGCTGCAGCCCCCCACCTCCCTCAAGTGTCTTCTGTTCCCCCAGGTGAAATCAGTTCTAATCCAGAGCAGCTTCTTGCCTGTCAGTCAGGGGCTGAGAGGCCTTAGCTGGGGTTGCTTCATTCTCAAAGAGCTGGAGGAGAAACTATCACCAGTTAATTCAGTTGGTCATACTCCAAGTGGTGCTCAGTGCTGACCCCCAGGCTGTGCCAGAGACTGAATCTTTGATCACATGCTACTCCGTATTGCTCCCAAATGATTACTTGTATATCTTAAGTTCTTTCAGGTAGACTGTGAACTTGTTAAGGGTAAAGATTGTATCTTACTTGCCTTTTGTATCCATAACAATTCCTAGCTAAGTAAGTAATCTACTACAGAATAGGAAGTCTACTGACAGTAATCGTTGGATTGAATTAAAGAGATCTGTCTTCAGATCCTCTGGGTTCAATGAAACCTCCTTGCAACTAGAAATATTTAACCAGGAGCAGAGGATCCTCTGGGGACCCAATACAGTGGTATTACATCAGTGGGGGAATTAGATTCTATAGGCAGTGAAGTGAAAATTCCTAAATCTCCCATAAAGCCATGGTATGTGGTTTAGGTTTATAACTCTGAATAATAATACTAATGTACAGATATAGTATATATTATATAGTAATTATAAAAATACATAATGTATACAATGATTTAAAAGAGTATTTAAGTACAAGTATAATTTTGTAGTTAAGTGTCAGATGAAATAGCTGGTTTGCATTTAGAGGCCTTTATTGCTCACTTTGCCCAGCCAGTGGAATTTTATTTATTCTCATAAATTTATTCTCATAAATTAAATGCATGTCTGATGTGACTTCATGGCCACTGTCTTCAGATAGATAACTGTCATTTTAAAGGAGAGATAGGTTTCCATTTAATTTAAGAAATACTTCCTTAGGACAATGAGGGATTCCTCATTTAGTTGTGAGCTCCTTATTCCTGAAGGATAATCAAGTAAAGACTGAACTGTCAGGGATGTTGTGGAAGGAGGTTGGCCTGCATGACGTCAGAAAACCTTTCAAGCAGGAATCTGCAGTTCCAAATATGGGCAGGGGTGGGGGTCGGCACTGGATGATAGAGGTTCTTGACAGCTACTACAGAAGAGGATTTTCCTGTGTTTGGCTTAGAGCAGGGGTCCCCAACCCCCAGGCCACAGACAGGTACCAGTCCAAGGCCTGTTAGGAGCCAGGCAGCACAGCAGGAGGTGAGTGGCGGGCCAGCGAGCGAACCTCCATCTGCCGCTTCCCATCGCTCCCCATCTCTCACATTACCACCTGAACAATGCCCCCGCCAACTCCGTCCGTGGAAAAATTGTCTTCTACAAAACCAGTCCCTGGTGCCAAAAAGGTTGCGGACCGCTGGCTTAGAGGATAGCTGCTGAGAGGAGGGCCTGGGAAGTGCAGCCAGGCCAGGAGCTTGACGTTGACTGTTCCATGAAGAGTGAGCATTCTGGGAGACTTAGGGGGTGACCACCGCCATCTCTAATGCACACGGAGCCCTGGGCTCGGGAGATTAGGCAGTAGAGCTCTGATGGATGGTGGTAAGTAGAAGGGTGGGCTGGGCCCAGTTCCTTGACCTCAGCTCACACTAGGCCAGTTGTGGAGTACCCCAAAATTTTGGCCCTTGTTTGGGACAGAGCACATGGAACAAGTGGAATTTTCATTCCTTCATTATTATCCTCATCCTTCCCTCCTTTCCCTCTCATACATTCCCACAGAAATTCAAGACCACATATACACTTACACTCTTTCATGACCAGTGGTACGCTTTCATGATCACGCACACACACAAAGCTCTCACGGCACCCATGAGCTCTTATGAACATACATGATTTCATGACTCCCAGATGCATTCTCATGACTGCACACACACATGCATTCTCACGACCACAGTCGTATACCATCATGAGCCCTGTCATACACTTGTGACCACACACATCCACACACAATCTCACCATTATACATACTCATGCTCTCTCACGCACATGCGCTCAGGACCCCATTCTCATGACCATACTCTTACACACACACACACACACACACACGCTTCTCTTTCATGATTACACATTTACGCCACAAATTCTCATGACTATGCACTTACACACTCTGTTGTGTGAATATACATGCCTTCCCCCACGTTCTCTCTGTGTCATAACCACATATAGCCCCCATACTTTTGTGACCACATACACATACACACTTTTTGTGGTGCCTACATGTCTCTGGGTAGTTCTGTGTACTCTAGACCTTTCACACCCCAGCACCTGGCAGCACTCCCTTCTGGTGTTCCTGATTACCCCTGAGCAGTTCTGTTTTCTGCTACGTGACAGCTCTCTAATCTGATGGGCTGACCTACTAACGCAGAAACCTCTGTGCAGTTTTTTGTGAACACCAGAGGACCCATATTTGTCCCACACAGACCTCTAGTTTGAAAGATTTTTATCCTCCAAATAGATGACATTTATGACTTTGTTCCTTCTTTTGCGAACATTATTTGAGGACATCTGTAAGTGTTAATCAACGGCTCTGATTAGCAGAAGATGGCTAGGGTTACTGTACTTAATGATGTAAGTTCAGTGAAAGCCAGGTCCTGCCTATCTTAGCTTTTGTAAATAAATGATCTCTACTAGACATTTAGAATGTGGGCCCCCAGTGTCACCTGTGTAGCCTTCCCAGGTTTTTTTCTCTGTTGCATTGATGTGCTGCCTCTCTGAGAGAACATGTATTTATTTTAGCAGAGGTCTCTGTAGACAATACTTACCAGGGATCTTCTAACCTCTTTTAGGCCTGGAACCCTTTTATACAAATGAAACCTTAATCACATGTCCAGTAAAATTGACAGACTTGGAGTTGATGAGATTAAAGAAAGGAAAGAGAGTTCAGAGCCCTTTGTGTCTGTCTCACCTCTTTCCCCTTTTTTCGTCCCGGGCTGCCCCAAAGGTACTCTATCATAAAGCCCAGTTTGCAAATCCCTGGCTTAATTTAAAGATGTAGTTGTGATGGCTGTAATTTTGAAGCGGAACTATTTTGGAGGTGCACAGAGACTTGCAGTCCTCCTTTCCCCACTAGCCTTTGACATTAGTCCTCCTGGGGTGGTGAGAATGCGAGTAACCATACGGCTAGGCATGCCTGGGGCAGCTGCAGTTTATATCTGTGTCCTGGTGTGGTTGTTAACAGTGCTTCCATTCACTCTCCTGGTTTGGACAGAAAGTTGTTTGCTTACCCAAATGATAGGCCATGTCTTAGCAAGAGGTGGTTCATAACTAACTCCTGGGGAGCAGCTGGAGGGATGGGCTTCACAGATACAGGCCCAGAGGAACCTGTCAGATAGAGAGGCCTGTTCCTGAATCAGCAGAATGCGCGATGTTCGGAAGTTGAGTATCTGGGCTGGCAGTCAGTGCTAACCTGTGCTTGGGTAGCATTTTATACTTTTCAGAACAGTTTCATGTCTCTTAACTCCTTTGACCCTCATGACACCCTGTAAGATCACTGTCTCGTGTTGTGTGTTACAACCTTCATTTTCCAGATTTGGGAACCTGATGCCCGGAGAAAGTCTAACTGCTGGCCTTTTAGGGACCCAGGGAACTGGATGATTCAGAAGTGATTTGTGGCCAGCAGTGAGAAACTGTCAATAAAGCTTTTCCAAGAGTGTTTTTCTCTTGGAAGGCTTCCTGTAGCTAATATAGATTTTTAGCTTTCTTATTGTAATTGGAGTGGGCCCAGCCTTGAGGTGCTTCAGGAGCCTGGGGTGCTAAGAGTTAACACTTACTGAGTGTTTTCTGGACACGGATGTCAACACTTTGCATATGTTAACTCTAGTAATCCTCACATCAGCTATGTGAGGTGAATATTATTGTCATCTCCATTTCACAGATGAAGAACGGAGGCTCAGAGAGATTAGGTGTCTTTCCAGAGTCACATGTCAGTGGAGGAGCCAGCCCGTCAGCCTGCTCCAGAGTCTTCCTTTCGAGGCAGGAGTGGCCTCCATCTTGCTGTAAAGAAGCTTTAATTTTTCAGAGGGGAAGACAAATGAACCTATTCCCAGGCCTTGAGTCAGTTTTTTCTATTTTAGAGTTCCCCTTCTTTAAAGTTGGTCAGAGATGCACTTCCCAGAATGACTCTGTCACATGTATCCATTCAGCTCCTTGTATGTTAGGACCATGGTAAGTGTTGGAGCATCCAAAGATAATTAGGTTATGGTTCTTACCTTAGAGTCTTCAGATGAGTCTATGTTGCACAAACAGAGGGAAAGGCTGTGCTGGGTCAGTGGAAGAGCCAATCTTATGTATGGGGGGGAATCAGAAAAGGCTCCATGGAGAAAGTGGTATTTAAGATGAGCTTAGAAGGGTGATCAGGAGTTCCTTAGACTAACATGGAAAGGAAGACTGAGGCAGGCCAGGTGAGGTGCTAGAAGCTCATGAGCAATAGGTGGGCTTTGGGAGCATGACAGTGGGCAGAGCTAGGGAGTAGCAGGGGAGAAAGGGCTTGACTGGGCTTTGGAGAAGAGGATGAGTGAGGGCAAGTCTTCTTGGGGTGTTGAGCTGGATAGGGAGAGGAACAAGGGAGGAGGAGAAGCTTCTGGATTAGAGGAAAAAAGAGGTGGGGAGTGAGACTTCATTCTACTGGGAGGATGGTATCTGAAAACCCCACAGGGTGAGGGGGGCTGAGGGCTCAGAAGAATGTGTTTCTGTAGCTCCTGTGGTAATGTGGTATGGTATGGGGAACTCAGGCAGTCTCCTTACAACTCAGTATGGAGCCAGCTAGGCGGTAGAGGGAGAGAATTGGGTAGGGGTAGATAAGGCTTTGGAGACAGGTCACTTCCAGTGGGGAAGTGGCTGCCTCATGACCATGATGCCTGCTACACAGAGGCCTTCGCTCAAGCTAGAGGAGGATCAGTGGAGGAGGCCCGAGGTGAGCTATCCCTAGGCTGCCATCTCCCTGGATGAAGGCGACAAGGGCCGGGGCCCAAGTGCCTTGGCCTCTTGGAAGAAACACGATGCCTGAAGGAGTCATGTCCACTCCCTCTTCCTCCATCCCCTACCCGTCTTTGGAGTCAGACAGACTGGACTTGAATCCTAGCTCTTCCTCTTACTAGCTGTAATAGACTTGATTACATGCCTTAAGTCCCAATTCTCACATCTGTGAAATGAGAAGAAGAATTGTGTCTTCCTTGCAAGGACTTGTGAGGATTAAAGTAAGTTAATATATGTCCACTGACAACACAGTGTCTGGCACATGGTAAATATTGAATAAATCATAGTTGCTATTATAATTGTTATTATTTTCCTAGATGACCACTTCCCTCCCCATTTCCTCAGGTCTTCACCCTTTTGGGTGGGTACCTGACCTTCCAATTGGGTGGGTATCTGACCTTCCTCTCTTACCTCTTTACCTTGAAGCGCCCTCTTTGTGTGGCTCATGGCCCACTTAGACTTGAGCACAGCTCCTGGAAGCTTTGCCCTGGCCCTTTGGCTTCTATGGGAGCTGGTAGCTTTGCCTTTGCTGAGCTGTCTCACCATGGTGGGGCCTGCCATCTGGCAGGGCAGTGGGGAGCCAGCCTGTCTGTGTGTGCATGTGGCCAGCTAGAGCATCAGACCCAAGTGCCCATCCCTCCTGTTTGTTAGGAAAAGATGGGGGTGATTTTGGGGGAGCCAAAGAGGCCTCAGAGTCTGCCTCTTCTGTGTTTAAAACCCCAGAGGCCTGGTTTTCATCTGACCCCTCCCTCCTCACACACACATCAGCTCAGTCTGGAGCCCTTTGTTGTGTCACAGCCTGCCCACACTCCTCACTTGGCAAAACCCCTCACATATGTTTGCTTTGGGGGCTGGTAGCTTTCGCTTCTGAATCAGGACGTGTGAGTGTTACTTAGGAATTATGCAGGGGTTGAGGAGGCTTGTGTTAGGCTGAGATGATAATTGCGCTATTTAAAGATGGCCATGGAACCAGGAAGAGCCAGGCGTCCTGATGTGGCTGTCTTCAAGCTCCCATCTGCTCACCATGCTTGTGCAGTTTGTGGGGACAGGGAGAGGAAGTCCTGGACAGTCATCTCAGGGGCATCTGTCTGGCGTACATCTCTGGGCTCATCTTCAACCTGCTCTACATGATGCCAGTTCACTAGGGTAAGTGGAGTCGCTACCTGGCTCTCGGTTTGGAAGGAGGCTGGGAAAGGGCTGATGGCACTGAAGCCAGCTTCTCAGTTACCAGAATGACTAGGAGGATTTGAGGAGGCCAAGTCAGACCAAATGGCCAGCACATCACTGTGGGCAGCCTGAGGTCCTATGTTTCCTTCCTGAGAACTTCCCAACCCCTTTCCCATAAGGAGCCATAAAAAACCCACCCACAGGGCTTCCCTGGTGGCGCAGTGGTTGAGAGTCCGCCTGCCGATGCAGGGGACGCGGGTTCATGCCCCGGTCCGGGAAGATCCCACGTGCCGCGGAGCGGCTGGGCCCGTGAGCCATGGCCGCTGAGCCTGCGCGTCCGGAGCCTGTGCTCCGCAACGGGAGAGGCCACAACAGTGAGAGGCAAAACCCACCCACAGGCCTGCCTTTGCCCACTACTAAGGTAATTCATACTCCCCTACAATTGTGGGGTGCTTTTCCAAACTCTTTATCCATGATCTCATCCCTCTGAGGTGGACTAAATAAGGGCTGTGGGTTCTTACAGTAGAGGCCTTAGTAGGTCATGACAAGCCCAAGATCACTCAGCTGGTCTGGCAGAACTGCAGCTCAGGTCTCCAGAGTCCCCGCTCTGGGCTCCTTCCTCTATATTACACTGCAGGCTGCCTGGAGATCTGTTGGACTGAGTCCCTGAGCTCCTGAGCACACTATACTCTTCTCCAAAAGACAGCCTCTGCCATAGGGGGCCCCTTCCCCAGACTGGCCTTCTTTTCTGCTTCCATTTCTTCTTGGGATGGGGGTAGGGGAGTGGGAAGGGATGAGGGCCTGGCTGTTGATGAGCTTGGAGAGGTATGGGGGGCCAATGTGGCCTTTAAACCTCACAGATTGGAGCTTTAGGGTGAAGTGGGTAGGAGAATCAGAGGACTTGCTGTTATTAGCATTAGTGAGATGGCACCTCTGGCAAGACTGGGGTAGCAGCCCCTCCTACCTGCTCCCAGCTGCTCTGTGGGGCAGCGATATTGGGGTAAGGTAGGGTGCAGACCAAGGTGCTACTTTTCACCTCTTGGAACCCTGCCCTTTACGGTGACTGTCCGGCTTGGGGAATGGATCCCTGGATCAGAGTGTGTATCCAGTTTCTGTGTCTGGGAACATGTGTATGTCCTAAGTCTCCAAGTTCCTGTGTCTCCCTGTGTGGGCACGCCCACATGCTGCCTGAACTACTGGGCCCTCTGGGAATGGCTGTGGGTATGAGCTTGGGAGTTCTCAAGCTGGCACTCTAACTTTTATCTTATCCAGGCCCAAGTTCCTCCCCAGCCTCACCTTGGCTATGCCCCGTTTCTGGGGGAGGGGATAAGGGGATGACAGGGGGGTTCAGGTAGAAGAGACATGGCCCATTTTTGGTTCCCCTGCTAGGTTCAACCCTGCCACAGGCCAGAGGTTCCCTGTGTCTGACTTTTCACCTCATACTGGGTCCAGATGCCGCCTGTCCTCTCCCTGACCCTCCCAGTCTGCCTATTCCCCAGTCTGCTACCTGAGGGGTGAACAGGAAGCTGTCCCTCTGTCTCCCAAATGGGGATGGGGTAGGGAAGGAAGGAAAGCACCATTTACGGGGCTTCTCTGAGTGCCCATTACTGTGCTGGGTGTCTCACATCCCACCTCTCATAAAACAGGAGCTCTGAAGACAGCTCCCTCTGAAAACTGATTAAGGTGGTAGCCTTCCAGCAGTGAGCAGGGAGGTTGGAGGCTGATGGCAGGCAGAAATCCCTAGCTGCATGCTGCCTTCCTCGGTTCACCTTCCTTTGCTCTGACCACTGGACTTCCCTGTGCCAGGCTCAAGGCGTTACTGCCAGGCTGTGCACATGCTAACCACCCTAGCTGGTGACTTTCTGACAGTGCCAGCATTGGGAAGTTACATGGAGGGAGAAGATTCCCAGACACGAGCAGGGGCCCCACATGGAAGCCCTGCCCTAGGAGAGTAACATCTCCCCCACCTACCAACATGAATCCTTTACATCATTCTGTCTCTGCTCCAACCCAGAGGTGGTAGGCCATGAGTTCAGAATGGAAGCCTGCTGTCTGCCAGGTTTCAGGAGTAGGGGATTACTTGAGCCAGAGCCTCCTCCCTGAATGATGGGCATGGAGCAGGTCAGGGCTGTCTGCCTGCCCCAGTGTCCAGCCTGTGCCTTTTCAAGGAGCCATGTTGTGCCAGTGGTCAGGGTAGGAGCTACTCTGTCCCTGTTTCCTATGAGCCCAGTAGTCCATCCTGTATGGGACTCACACCCACTAAGAGCCCTTTAACCCCTTCTGTGCTTGCCTTGGCCTGAATGTGGGGGAGAAACCTATGGGGTGGGGTAGGGACCCTATTTCCTCTCCTCCCACTCTCACAGCCTCAGGTCTCGGGAGGACTCTGGGCAGCCTTCCGGCTGCTCCCTTGCCGCTTACTGAATTATTTCTATATTTGGCCAGCAAGCCACGTGGGTGGGGGAACCACTCCACTGCGGCTGCACTTCTGACAGCTGTGGGTGGGGGAAGCTGGTGACAGAGGCTACAGCAGTGGGCATGTGCATTTCTTGGAAGAACTAAGGAAGGCACCATCTGAGTGAGTAAGCCCGGAGAAGGGGCATGCGCCAACTCTTCACCCTCTTCCCCCACGTTCTGGTCCACGTTCCTGCCTCCTCTCCCCTCACCCACCTCCTGGATGCCCTTCTCTGCTCAGCTGTTTCTCACAGCAGCCTCTTCTCCAACAGACCACTGCCCTCCGGAAACGATGGTTGTTGCTGGACCCAGCTGGGACTCTGCCAGGCTCCAGTGCTCAGTCTAAGGAAAGGGCCCTCTTCCAGCCCTGCTCTCCCTGCCTGTCATGGCCACGCTCAGCTGCTGCCTGCTTGCCTGGGGACATAGGGCACCCAGCCCCAGCGCTGAGAGGCTAAACCAGGCCCTCTCACTCCATTTCACAGGGGCGCTCTGGGCACCAGGCCCCTTTCAGACCGAGAGCAACTGATGCCGTCTGTTCACTCACCTGGCACTGCCTGCTCTGAGACCCCTACCCGGGTCGCCCTGGAGGTGCCAACCCTGTGAACCCCTCCCCTGTGCCCTGACACTGAGAAGGCCCTGCCCACCCCCACCATGTGTGAAGTGATGCCCACAATCACCGAGGGGGACCCCCTGGGGTCTCCCCATGGAACGGATGCTGACGCCAACCTGGAGCAGCTGATGGTGAACATGCTGGATGAGCGGGAGAAATTGCTAGAGTCCCTTCGGGAGAATCAGGAGACTTTGGCGGCGACACAGAGCCGGCTCCAGGATGCCCTGCGTGAGCGAGACCAGCTCCAGTGCCGCCTTAACTCTGCCCTTCCCCAGGTAAGGCCCGATAGTCTGCATCTCCCTCATCCCCTTCCCCTCACCCAGCCTTTCAGAGCCCTCAGCTTCTGGGCCCTCAGCTCTCTTCGTCTAGTAGCGTCTCAACAGATGGAATTCACAGAGCATTTACTCTCCTTCGCCTTGCTTCATAATACTTTTCCCTGTTACTCCCAAGCTCCTCAGGCTGAAATTGGCTCCACCTGGAGAAAAGGATGGACTTTGATGCAGGAAGAAAACCCAGCCTTAGTTGCCAACTGCAGTGAACCCATGCAGCCAGAAGGTGGCAGGCTATACTGGAAAGACACCTCCACCTTGGAGGCTCCTCACCAGGGTCCTGTTCTTGGAAGTGGTGGGTGGCGAACCACAGAGAATGGAGATGGAAGAAGCCTTAGAGGTTATCTAGTCCACCTCTCATTGCACAGATGAAAAAAACAAGAGGCATCACATGGAAAATTATAGGCAGAGCTGTGATACCCCACTTATTCTTCTCAATCAACATGACTACTAGCAATAATGGTCAGCATTTATTGTGTTTTCTGTGTGCTAAGCACTTTGACTGGAATTTCCTTCACTAAATTCCACAGTGCCGAAGTTAGCGCTGTTATCGCCATCATCTCTATTTTACAAATGATGAAGCTGAAACTTGAGGAGATTGGTAAACCGCTCATGGCCACCCTGCCTGTGGGGGTGCTGCAAGGGTTAGGGAGGCAGCCCTGAGGGGCCACACAGCTCAGGACTCAGCTCCAGGCCCTCTCCCCCACGTGTGGGGAGAAGAACCAGAGTAGCTGAGTTTCCTACCCAGGGTCCAGAAGCGTTCGGGGGGCATAGTCTTGTGATGCTCTGTAGATAGGAATATGGAGCCCTGGTGAGGAATTGGGGTGGGAGATGGGCCCATCCTACCCCACTGTGTTCGGAGCCCTGAACAAGCCCCCCCCCAGGATGAAGGAGCCAGTCCCTGCCCCCAGGGAGCTCGAACACTAGAAAGGAGATAGACAAGAACCCAAATGATAGGAAGAAAATGTGGAGGAAGAGAAGAGGGGCCCCCAAAGGACTGTTAAAACAGTGTCAACACCTAAAATAGCTTCCAGATAATTGATCCTCAGAGCAACACTTGAGGGAGGATTGTCTTTCGGATTAGAGGTTCAAAGGGGTTAGGTATCTTGTCCAAGGTCACAAACGGGCAGACCTGAGATTTGATCTCAACCCCTCACTGGGAGCTTCATGAGGGCAGGGATTATGTCTTTTCTGTTACTGTGTTTCCAGTGACCAGCACAGGAGCTGGTACATGGTAGGTGCTCAGAGTGCCTGTGTTCGGAACAGTTTTCAGAGGAGGGAGAAAGCCTTCCACTGGGAAGTCTGGAAAGGTCCCAAGGAGGTGTGTCCTTTGAGATGGACTTTGAAAGATCAGGTGTTGATAGAAGATTGGGCTTTCAGGGGTCGGGGGAGCCCACTGAGCAAAGGTGTGGAATTAAGAAGTTTACTAGTGACTGTAAACAGCGGTTACCCAGGTTGACCAGGTCTTAGGGTGTATGGAAAGGAACTGTGAGAGAGAAGCTGGAAACCAGGATAATAAGTTTGGATTTAATGGTGTAAACAACACTGTGCTTTGGGAGATTACCCTAGCAGCAGTGTGTCAGAGGGGTTAGAGTTGGGGAGGGACGTTACTAATGCCAAACCAGAAGTGAAACTCCCCTCCATCCACTTCTAAAGGGAAATGTCACTGGATTGTTGGAGAAACAGAAATACAAAATGGGAGGGAGGACATAATCAGGTTATATTGGTGGCTGGAGGGGGAAGGGGCGCAGAGCAGACCTGGTGACTTTCTCACTCTTCTATGCAACTGTATTCCCTTGCACCCTACCACATCCTTGGAATGCTTCCCCTCTGGAGAAGCACATGCTAGTAGTATGGATGGATAGGGATTTTTCTGGGGACAGTTGGTGGAAGTAAGGGACGAGTGAGAGGATCCCACCACTGACTCGGGCGTGCAGGATACTGCTTAGGTGGTGGATCCCCAAGCACTGAGGGGCCTTGGGGGTTTTCAGGAATTTGCCACCTTAACCCGGGAGCTGAGTATGTGTCGGGAGCAGCTTCTAGAGAGGGAGGAAGAGATATCAGAGCTGAAAGCAGAGCGGAATAACACGAGGGTAAGTGGGGTGACCTGGTGTGTGTTTGTGCTTTGGGGGTGGGGGGTATGACCAAGGGAGCAGGCATGGCCAGGGCCAGCACATCCCCAGCCCTATCCTAACCTCCTCCTGCCTTATATCACCCTGGCGTGATAGTCAGTTTGTTCAACCATCAGTGCTAGGCTTTTCACCTCTAGTTCGGGGTCAAGGAAAAGGTCGGGGTCTTGGGAGAGAGGCTAGGGCAGGTATGCAGTTGGGGCAGCCGCTGTTTACCCACACAGAAGTATTTCACCATTCTAACAATGGTACACATGGCAGTACTCGTGTCTGCTGGGTGTTCGTGTGGACCCTGCTTATAGCCCCTGGGCTCACAGCCCTTCCTCTTGCCCTCCCCTTCTCTCTGCCAGTTGCTTCTGGAACATCTGGAGTGCCTAGTGTCCCGTCATGAGCGGTCACTGAGGATGACTGTGGTGAAGCGTCAGGCTCAGTCACCTTCAGGGGTTTCCAGTGAGGTGGAGGTGCTGAAGGCTCTCAAGTCACTGTTTGTGCACCACAAGGCCCTGGATGAGAAGGTACCTAGGCTGGCCCACAGCCTGCCTCCACCCCCAATCCAGCCAGGCTTCCCCAGAGCCTCCGTGCATCCCTTCTCTGAGATTTCTGAATCCTGTGTTTCAGAAGGGAAAACTGCCTTCTAGCTTCATAACTGGCTCCCTCCTACCATTAATCCAATTTCCAGGTCCTCCTATTAGGTTCCCTCTCAGAAATTTGCCCCTTGGCAGGTCCTTCTCTTTGCCTTATGCTCAGTGGTGGTCGACCAAGCCCAGGCTTCTCCAACTTGAGTCCAGTGGGGTCCCTGTTTCTTTCTTCATCTCCCCTTTTATCTTGGACAGGTGCGAGAGCGGCTCCGGGTGGCCCTGGAGAGAGTGACCACCTTGGAAGAGCAGTTGGCGGGTGCCCACCAGCAGGTAAGCTGCTTGCCCTCCCTCCATCTGTAGACTACAGCTCCTGGAAGCCAAGGCTGTTTACCCCTTTTCCCCACTCTGTTCCTCATCAGATTTCTCCCCTCGGTCTTAACTGGAGACTGTTAGCCAACAGGAGGCATCTCTCTCTAGGAGGTGGGAGACTTGGAAGGGCCTGGAATATATAGGAGGTTCTCTTCTCTTTGACTCACTGCCCTGGGGACTGTGCCCTACAGGTGTCTGCCCTACAGCAGGAGGCAGGGGTTCAGGATGGAGTGGCAGAAGAGGAGGGGACTGTGGAACTGGGACCGAAATGCCTGTGGAAGGTGGGTCATGGGGAGCTGCATAGAGGGGACGTGTCTTACCCCGGACAGGAGGTGGGGGCCCTGCCCTGCCTTAGTGCAGTAGAGCAACTGCTTGACTTAAATTTGGAGCTTTCTCCAATGGTACCATCTCTCTTTCCTTCTTCCCCCTACCCCATCTGCAAAGAACTCTACAGATTTTTGTTTTAGTGCCCAGTACGCACACTGCTAAGCATATAATGTGTTTGTTCACTTGCATTGTTAGGTGCCATGTACCTAAGAGATCACTTCTCTTTCTGAGCCTCTGTTCCCCTAGTCATGCCCCTTTCTAGGTTACAAGAGGCTGAAATAGCAGGTAAAACTAGACATGATTATTTTTCAAGAGATACACAGGAGAGTGAGAGTGTTTGGTCATTGTCTGGAATGAGCTTCTGGAGGCCAGAGGAAGAAGGGTGTACCTGGAGGTGTGCTCTAAAATTGGGGGCAGAGCTGTGATCTGCTCTGGTTGTGCTGTCCCTCTTCCCACCTCCCCAGGGCAGGGCAGGGGAATGGGATGCCCAAGGCTCTGATGACTGACTGATAGTTCACTGTCTCTGGAGCATGACGCGGGCCAGGTAGAAGAGCTGCAGGAGCTCCTGGAGAAGCAGAACTTTGAGTTGAGCCAGGCCCGGGAGCGACTGGTCACCCTGACAGCAACCGTGGCCGAACTTGAGGAGGACCTGGGCACGGCCCGCCGGGACCTTATCAAGTCGGAGGAGCTGAGCAGCAAACATCAGCGGGACCTCCGGGAAGTGAGCAAGGGCCTGGGCCTGACCCTATCTTTCTGGGTGCAGGTATTTGGCACTCAGGAAGGTAGCTGCTGGATGTCCTGGGTGTAGAGGGAGAGCCAGGCAAGGGCTGAGGAGTGTAAGACTGAACACTTGGTAGGGTCCAATGTGGGGACGAGTGGTGGGAGGGATTGGTCAAGGTCAGAAACTGATAGGGTAATGTGGAGGAGATACAGCCAGCCAGATTTGGTGGGGAGGTGCGGACACGATGAGGGCAGGAAAAAGCTGATGACCTTCATCTCATCCTCTCCTGTACCGCTCAGGCTCTAGCCCAGAAGGAGGACGTGGAGAAGCGAATAACCACACTGGAGAAGCGCTACCTGGCTGCTCAGCGTGAGGCCACATCGATTCATGACCTCAACGACAAACTGGAGAATGAGCTGGCCAATAAGGAGTCCCTGCACCGCCAGGTAACTCCTGCAGATGGGGTTGGGGGACACTGTACTTGACCCTGGAGGTCCTAATGATCATGCTGGAACCTCCCCTTGGTGGCCCAGGAGACCCTGAGGTGCTGGTCGCCTTGGGAAAGGGAAAGTCAGGTATCTCTGGGTAGCCAAGAATCAAGATTGCTCCCTGCGGCTTCTGACCTATCACTTGCTCTCTACTGAGGATGGGCCAGGGGGTGGGGGGAGCTTCAGTGCTCCCTCTTGACTCTTCTCCCCACCCCCTACTTTGCTAGTGTGAGGAGAAAGCCCAGCATCTGCAGGAGCTACTGGAGGTAGCAGAGCAGAAACTGCGGCAGACGATGCGCAAGGCTGAGACGCTGCCAGAGGTGGAGGCTGAGCTGGCCCAGAGAATTGCAGCCCTCACCAAGGCAAGCGGGCCAAGGGCCTGGGAATCCTCCTCTGTTCCCTGCTTCCTGAGCTCTTATGTAGCCAGGCAGTGAATGGAGAGAGTGGGACGCACGTTGGGCTGGGGGCCAGGAAACTGCTTCTCATTGCATGACTCCAGGAAACACACTTTGTTGTTGTGTCTGTCACATGGAAGAGTAATCCCTGCCCTCATCACCCCACAGGGACGTGACAGTTCCGTAAGAAGGGATGTAAGAGTACTTTAATAAGTAGAAGAAACTGTGCTGATGCAAAACATTTTTATTATCATTTACACCACTGTAGTTAACACTTCCTTTGGGGGGGTCTGAAGTGGAAAAAATAGGACTTTCATTTCTGGAAAGGTGAAATCTGAGAGGAAATATGATCAAAGTTTATACATCTCTGAATGGGGTGGGAGTTTAGGCTGAGCATATCTTTTTTTTTTTGTCAAATTGAAGCATTCTAGATCTAGGGACCATCCCTAGCTGTTTGAAGGCTTCAGCTTTTGGACAAATAAAAGGGAATATAATTTTACCCAATGGATAGTTAACTTTATGGAGGTATGCAGGCTGAAAACATCCTAGGTCTGGAAGAGCTATGTAAATGCATGGACATCTACATGTGGTGGCTTAATCAAGAGAATTTAGGAGTGTTTACAGCGGGTCGGAGGCTTTCAGGGGTGCCTCATGTGGGATCACCATAGCTACCCACCCAAGCAATGGAGAGAAGAAAACCAATATTTAATAAGCATCAGACCCCAGAACCTCTGGAGGATAGAGGCTGGCCATTGTGCCAGTGTGGCAGCTTGGGGGCTCTGGGGATGGAACCTGCAGCCTGGCTGTACCTCGGTAGACTCAGGACCACGTTTGCTTCTGCCACTGACTTGCTCTGTTACCTGGGAAAAGTCCC
Organism: Delphinapterus leucas; assembly: GCF_059928025.1. NCBI lineage: Eukaryota > Metazoa > Chordata > Mammalia > Artiodactyla > Monodontidae > Delphinapterus > Delphinapterus leucas. The sequence continues at coordinate 38,348,911 of NC_143129.1, forward strand.
TCCCTCCCTAACTGGGCATCTGTGTCATTATCTCTGTGATGATGTCATCATCTCTACAATGATGGGGTTGAATTTGGTCGTCTCTAAGGCCTCTCAGGCCCCTAGGAGTGAAGGGCAGAGTTTAAAGTGCAGCAGAAGACATTATGTGTGGGATGCTGAGCAGTCAGTTTTAGTAACTCTCAAAACTGACAAGAAGGGATGGACTGAAGTGATTAATATGTTCAAGGGAGTCATAGTAGAAGGGCCTTAAAGAGGGATTTCCTGACTGTAACATGTGTGATAGTCTGGAATACCTCGTCAGAAGAGGCAGTGGGGTCTCCATCTCTGAAGATGCATGAACGGAAGGGGAGACCACTCTACCCAGGCTGCTTTAATAACAAAGGTAATCACCATGGCTAACATTTGTTGAGTGCTTATTGTGTCCTAAGTGTTTGCCATGGATTATCACCTTTAGTCCTTGCAATGGGCATAGGTGCTGTTATTACAACTGAGGAGATAAAGGCTCAATAGAGGTTCAGTAACTTGCCCAAGGTCACACAGCTGGGAAGGGAGGGAGCTAGGATTTGAACCAGTCTGGTTTGAGTCCATGTTCTTAAGGGCAATTCCATCTATCTGGAGGCATAGAGATTTATGGTCGCTCATACTTTCAAGTGGGGTTTTTTTCTGGAAGCGTAGGGAGAATTTAGCCTCTTGAGCTGCCAGCTCTAGGATGTTTCAAGGCTATAGCCCTGAGCAGGAAGGAGAGGGTATGGGTGGGGGGAAAGCGGCAGGGTTGGGGTACTTGGGAAGAAAGGCAACGGTGGTGGCAATTATGCTCCAAGATGGTAAGTGGAGAGCTTGGCTTTCTTGGTCCCTGAGGCCCTGATTCCCAAGGGCCGCTCTGGCACCTGGGTGCATGGGATACAAGGTCTGAGCAGGAAGACAGATGATCTTCGGGCTGCACTGACCCATTCCTCCCTCCAGGCTGAAGAGCGGCATGGCAGCACTGAGGAGCACCTGCGGCAGTTGGAGGGACAGCTGCAGGAAAAGAACCAAGAGCTGGCAAGGGTGAGCTTACCGGGCCAGACTCTCGAGCCTCCTCTCAACCCCAGGGCGGCATCCCAGGATGGTCTGTGGGTAGGGAAAGGAGGAAGAGTGAGAGCTAGGGAAGGACCTGGCTAGGGACAGAGACGGAGCCACAGAGGGGTGGGAGGAGGTGGTCAGGAAAGCTGCAGACAGGGGCCCCCGGAGGATAAGAAGGGGACAGGTGAGTGGGCTGGAACCACAGCAGGAATGAGTGGCTCCCTGGGATTGCAGTGAGATGGCCCTGGGGTGGCTTGGTGCAAGGTGGTCTGGTTATGCAGGTGCGCCAGCGGGAGAAGATGAACGAGGACCACGGCAAGCGACTGTCAGACACCGTGGACCGACTGCTTAGCGAGTCGAATGAGCGCCTGCAGCTCCACCTCAAGGAGCGCATGGCGGCCCTGGAGGAGAAGGTGCTGTGGGTGGCGGGCCTGGATGGGCAGGGCTGCCCGGAAGGACTGCGCTGGCGGAAAGGGGCGGGGTGGGTAAAGGTCTGGGTGGAGCCGGGCAAGCAGGAATGGTTGGGGTGTGAGAGCTTAGTCGGGAGCGGGCGGGGGTGGGGGCCTGGGTGAGGCGGGGACTGCGGAGGGCTGTGGAGTGGAGTTAGGCTGAAGAGGAGCAGCCTGGGCTGGGGGTGGGGCGGTCTGGCAAGGAGAGGTAGGGCTGGGAGAGCAGACCGGAAGGCAGATCTTGCTGGAAGGGGAAGGCCTGAGCCGGAGTAGAGGAGCCGGGGTGGAGGGGAAGGGGGGCATCTTGGCTCACAGCTGTTCTCCCCCAGAACACACTGATCCAAGAGCTGGAGAGCTCCCAGCGGCAGATTGAAGAGTGGCAGCATGACAAGGTACCCAGCTGCTGGCCATCCCTGCCAGCCCGGGAGGGCTGAGCTTGCTGTGAGGAAGGAACACGCCTGTGTTTCAAGCAGCTGCCCTAAAACCCAGCACTGTGCTAGCCAGTTCGTTAGTCCATGTACACACATTATTTCACTAATCCTCCCTAAAGCCTATCATAGTAGATGCATCACCGCCACCCACCTGTAAAGAAGAAACTTAGCCGTAAGCATAGGGCAGAGAGTGGGTAGCAGAGAGGCAGGACGCTGTGAAGGACTCGACAGAAGGATTTGGTGGGGCCTCAAACCTGGTGAAGCTCTTGCTTTCTGGTGATTTGGGCCGGATTAGCCACTATCCCTATGCTAGCAATGTCTGTGAGGTCTGGGAGTTCACTGAGGGCCCCTCTGCTGCCCAGCCTTATTTGTCATGCATTTGCTTGTTAGTGGGGGCTCAGCAGGCCTGTTCTGGTAGAGTCCTTCCAGACAGACCTTCCTTCTGGCCCTGCCCCTGCCAACCCTTCTACTCACTCTCCAGTTGGACCTCTTCTCTTTTGGTGTCATCTGTGGGCTTGGCCTTGGGTCCCTGGCTTTGGACTTTGCAGTGCATTCTTCTGCTTCTCCCCAACTCTGCTGTTCTCTTGGTCCTTCTCTCCTCTCTCTTCCCCTCCCTCGCCCCTACCCCCACCATGGCTCTGCCTGGCACAGGGCCGCCTGTCTGAAGAGATTGAGAAGCTGCGCCAAGAGGTGGACCAGCTGAAGGGTCGAGGAGGGCCATTTGTGGATGGCATCCACTCCAGGTACTGGAGCTCAGGAGGCTTAGTGTGCTGTGATGGAGTCCTGGACAGACCTAGATGGGCCCTGGGGGAGGAGACTTCCTCCCACCAAAACACCGCCCAGGATCTCAGGGTCCTGCTCATATTCAGGGTGGGACACTGAGGCTTAGAGAACTTTGTAAAGTCACCCAGCTCACTTGGGCAGTTTAGAAGGGAGCACCTGTCCTCTGAGGGATGCTGAGAGGCAACTAGAGCACAGGATGATCCTTCGCCACTGCCATGAGACACAGGGCATGATTCCTGCTTCCTTGACAGAGGGCCCACCCTTGACAGGGGTCTGCTGAGTTACATGCTCACCTATGTCCCACAGGGCCTGCTCACAGGGAGTATCTGGTTCACTCTAGTTACTTTGAGACACCTTATTTACGGCTCTGAACCTAATGCTTAAATTAGGCCCATGTTTTAGGGAACTTCTGGATTTTTCTTCATATTTTGTGAAGCATTTGGCAGTGAACTCAGACCTCAAGCCTGCGCTCAGTTCTTTGCCCAGAGAGGCAGGCTGACGATCGAGGAGACTGAAGTAGATGAGGCCACTCAAGGTTCATGGCTCCTGGATATTTTCTGTCCAAACCAAAGTCTCTTAGATCAGAACACATAAGGTTCCCTATGGTCATGCTCTCGTTAGATCAGAGAAATAGGTATCAGCTTCTTTGAAGAGAGGTTAAAGGAAAATTGTACATGTATATGTGCAGAGGGGTAGGGCTTAAATTAGGGAAAGAGACGTTGAACGTGAAGAAGAGAAGCCTGTGGGTTTCTGGGGTGTTAGAGACTTGGGTATCAATTTCAAGTTTGTTAGGAATATTTGTATAGGAGTGTGGAGAGAAGCAGGGAATAGAGACAGAAAATGGTAGTTGGAATTCCTCCTACTTCTCCCTTCCTGTAGGTTGCTCAGAAGAGACCAACCCCCTACGCCAATTAAAAAGGCATAGCCCAGAGTTCACCAAGCTATTTGGCACTGCTTGCTTTCCTTAATGGTTGGGAGTTCTTGGCTTTGACTATAGAAGCACTGGCCCCATCATGGAATTGGGACTGAGTTGCAGGGAAAAGGGGGGAATAAGCAGAAACTCCCCCATCCCTCCAGATAGCTTGTGTAACCTGTTGTAGGCTCACCCTGTCCCTTTGCTCTGGGCTCCCTCAAGTTCTAAACTGGGAAGGCATAGGGAAGAAATGTCAGTAGGGGAGGCTCCAGATATTCCAGAGGATCATTACTGTGATCCTAAAATTTCAGGGTTGGGATAGACCCTTGGGGCAGTCAAAATGCTTTCTCTAGCCCATGTCTCTGATACAGTGTCAGGGCCTCCTGAAGCTTCCTGGGGACAGGGAGTATGCCTGGCTTGAATTTTGGCCAGGGACTTAGTCCAGAGGAAGACCAGAGGTAGTTGCTAGGGAGAAGACCAAGAAACAAAGACGCTCAGAGTTCAAAGGACTTTTAGAGATCATCCCTTCCAACTTCTCTTGGTGCCATGATCCCTCCCACACATTCTTGTCAGGTGGCCAGAGTCTCCACCTGAATACCTCTCTGAGGGGAGTGCAGCTTGTTTAAAGCTACCAGTTGCATCATAAGCCAGCTCTTGCTATTTGAAGGTGCCTCTTGTGTTAAGTGAAAAGCTGCCTCCCTAGAACTTTCTCCCCTGGATCATACTGATCCCTGGAGCACCAGAGAATAAACCTAATCTCTTGCTTACGTGGCAGCCCTTAAGGCATTAACAAAAGCTCATGTCCTGCTAAGACTTCTCTTTTCCCAGCTGAAGATCCCTTAACTCTTTGGGCCCAGTGGGTGTAAGCTGGGGCTGTCAGTCCTCAGGGATCGTCTTCTCTCCCCCATCCGCCACTCAAGGGCGCACATAGGCAGTGCAGCAGATGTGCGGTTCTCCCTGAGCGCAACCGCCCATGCACCTCAAGGTCTGCATCGTTCCTACTCAGCACTGCAGGAAGAGTCTGCCAAGGTGAGGGGGTGGAGGGGTGAGTGTGGATGGGTCTACCCTGGGGAGTTTGGGGTCAGTTCAGCCACGCGCCTTGCTCCAGTTTCACAGACGGCTGGTGTGATGCAAATCCTCCCCCTACCCTCCCCCGTGTCAACGACAGCTGCAGCCTTGGGGTTGGGGCCATCACTGCAACAGCTGTGTCTCGCCTCGACCTCCTAGTGGGCAAGAGGTAGAGGCTGGTGGGTGGTCAGCTAGTCCCTGGGGCCCCACTGAAGCCTGTGCATGTGTACCTGGGTGTGCAGCACGTATTTCTAGTGGTTGGGGTGGGGGACGCAGGGGCAAGATGGAATTGGCAAGCTTTCTGGAACAAAAGCTGTGGTTTATGGGTAGGTGAGAGAGGATGACAGGTTAACTAGCCATGGGACGGCACCTGAAGTTTTCTGAGAAGCATGTAGCTCATGTGGAGTCTGCCTAGGGAGATTTAGAGAGAACAGGAAAGATTAGGGGCAGAAAAGGACTGACTTCAATCTTTTGGGGAAGTCTGATTCCTTCCTAGCCCCATAATTGTTAACCGTGCTCTGTCTCGAGCCCAGATCCTCTACGTGCTCTAGGGCACTAGCAGATATAGGTGGAGAAGGAGGGAACTCCTAGTCTGATGGCGGAAGATTCATCTCTGCCATTAGGAAACCCCTAGTGTAAGGGGGGAATTGAAGTCTGAAGTCATCTCTTTTTCTCTCTCCCCTCTCTCCCTTTCCTCTGTTTATAAGAGCACAGCAGCTGCCCAGGACCTCAGTCTAAAGGCTGCAGGAGTGGGAAAAGAGCCCTAAGGGGATCTTGGGGGTTTGGGTCATACAGGATGGGGTTAGAGATGGCCTCTTTCCTTTTCTTCCGCTGCTCTTCTCACACTCCCAGCCCAGTTCTGTGCTCTTTCTGCTTCTGGACCTTTGTCTACCGAAGGGGTTTGTACAATGATTTCTGAGAAGCTACCTCCTCTGAGGGTTGATCGGAGGGTCCTGTAATGTGCTGAAACTCTGAGACACAAGACAGTCATGCCTGCTTGGCTTTTTCTCGTTTCCTATATCTAGTCACCTTTTGTGTGAGTAGAAACAGATTGCCTTTACATAATGCTTACTTGGTGCCAGACCCTGTGCTAAGTGCCTTACATGCATTTCCTAATTTAATCCTCAGAGCTACCTATGAAGTAGATACTATTACCATTCCCACTTTACAGATGAAGCAACTGAGGCACAGAGAGGTGAAACAACTCTCTTGTAGCTTGTATTGGGTGGAGCCAGGATTCAAAGCAAGGCAGTCTCTGGAATCTGTTCCTAACCATTCTGCTATCTGGCTCCTTGAGTTTGCGTAGTATTTCTTAGACTTTAACATACAAGTAAGTTACCCAGGGATTTTGTTAAAATGCAGATTCTGAATTAGTAGGTCTGGGATGGGGCCAGAGATTTAGCGTATCTAACAAGCTCCTAGGAGATGCCAATGCTGCTGGTATAGGTTGGGAGGGTCCTGCTCCTTAGTCATCTGGTGTGTCTTATTACTACTCCTGTATCCTCCTTCTCTGCTAAGGACTGGGAGCCATCTCCACTGCCTGGGGTGCTGGTCCCCACAGCCACCCCTGCCTTTGACAGTGACCCTGAGATCTCTGATGTGGATGAGGATGAGCCAGGGGGTCTGGGGGGCTCCGTGGACGTTGTCTCCCCCAGCAGCCACTCAGACGCCCAGACCCTGGCCATGATGCTGCAGGAGCAGCTGGATGCTATCAACGAGGAGATCAGGTTAGGGCAGGGGTGGAGGGCCTGGGAGGTTCCTTGAAGGACAGAGGCTCTTTGTGTTTGGTCACTGCAGGAGAGATTCTACATGTGTTTGCTTGTCTCTTACAGCTGGACCTTAGAGTGCCACAGTTTAGGGACCCTGTGTGGAGCATCGGGCAAGGTTCTGGCCCAGTGCTGGACAGAGAGGGGTAGGACCTCAGATTGACTTCTTAGGCTTCATTTTCTCTCCCAGGTCTATGGAGACTGTGTTCCTGAAGCTCCTGAAGCTAAACATAACCATTATGAGTGTAGTTCCCACATACTGAGGCCAACTCAGGGTGAGAGCTTTGGTCAGTCTAATCACAGTCACTGGAGGAGACAGCATTATCTCCATTTTATAGACAAGGAAACAAACCAGAGAGATTAAGTGATTTGCCCAAAGCGATGCAGTAAGTGGCAGAGCCCGGATTCAAACTCGGGTCTAAACTCAGTGCACTGTGTCATGCCTCTGGTCTCTAATGAGGCATCAAACAGAAACCATTGGCAGGGAACGTTATGAAGACCTGCACTTCACCCTGCCTTTGTAGAGAGTTTATTAATGTTTGTGACAAACAGCAAGAGAAAATCCAAACCAGAGAATGTCAGAGCTTTACAGGGCTGTAGGGGTCATCTGGTTCAATGGTTCCCACACTTTTGGATTTCACAGACCAGCTAAGAAGAAAACACTAGACACACACACACACACACACACACACACACACACACACACACAAAGAGAAGGGTACTAACATAGGACTGCCAACTTTCATTCTGCAAAATGAAACATTAAAGATAATTACCATTTCCTATCACAACCATTCTACAAAAGAAAGGATATTTTAACATCCCTAAAGTTGGAAAGACATGCTCTGAGAATAAAGATAGGTCCTGTTCCTAAAGGATAGTTGGCATGTTTACATTAGTTTGTGTGTGTGTGTGTGTGTGTGTGTGTGAGAGAGAGAGAGAGAGAGTGTGTGTGTACATGTGTGTGAGTGTGCATACACACATTCCTCTCTGAGTGCCCCCTTCATACACATAACATTATCACTATTATTCTAATTTTTCCTTGGAACAGGAAAAGCTCCATCAGGGATCAGTATCAATTAAAGGTCCTGTGTTTGAGAAATACTGACCTAGACCATTCCTGACATTGGGTATATTGGGAAACTGAGGCCCTATAGATAGTGGTAGGTCAAGAATTCTGACTTCCATGAAGGTTTATATTCCACTGACTAAATTGCCTCCTTTCCCAGCAACTGCTTTTGTTAAATTAGGGAGTTTTGTTACATTAGGCCAGTTAACAAGAAAGAGAGAAAATTGTCTAAGCTGCAGTGGGATAGAACCAACTCTGCCCACAGGGCCTTGTATGTCCCTGCAATGCCGAAAACAATGGGGCACACCTGGCCATTGCCTTCTACCTGGGGTCACTGGGTGGTGACTGCAGGCAGTGCCCACATCTGCCTCCTGCTTGTCCTCTCTGGGGCTAATCATGAGATCCGGTTTTGCCTGCCTCCCAGGATGATCCAGGAAGAGAAGGAGTCCACAGAGCTCCGTGCTGAGGAGATTGAGACACGAGTGACTAGTGGCAGCATGGAGGCCCTAAACCTGACCCAGCTGCGCAAACGTGGTTCCATCCCCACCTCTCTGACTGCCCTGTCCCTGGCCAGCGCATCCCCTCCGTTCAGCGGCCGCTCCACACCTAAGCTTACTTCCCGCAGTGCTACCCAGGACCTGGACCGAATGGGGGTCATGACCTTGGTGAGAGTCTTGGGGCAGTTGATGAACAACCTTGTCATCACTGGGCTTGGCCGAGGGGAGTTGAGAAGGCACAGCAGGGCTCACTCTCTCTCATTTGGGCCCCAGCATCTTCTTCTCATGATGTGTGCAGACCCTGGCATACCAGGTCACCAGCATGTCCTTCTGGGTCTGGAAAGGGCTATGTAGTATCTTCCTTACCCTCTCCCTTGGGTAATGCTTAAGAAACTCACCCAATGCCCATACCTCTTTCTCTCTTCCAGAGGTAGCTCTGATTTATTTTTTCAAGCCAGTTTTTTGTTGTTGTTGTTTTGTTTTGTTTTGCTGTGATATTCTCTTCAGGCCTGTGTGAGGCACTGAATCCTATCTTCTCATCCTAAGACCACTAGGCTCCCCTTGGGGTAGACTTTCAAGCAACCAAAGGGTGAGTCCAAGCTCACCCTTCACTCTCTCTTCCAGCCCAGTGACTTAAGAAAGCATAGGAGGAAGCTGCTGGTGAGTGCTGCCTGATGACGCAGGTACTAATAGGTTAATTCTCCCAGGCCTTTCCCTTTTGGCTTCTCCCCACTGGGCCCTTGAGTCTGAGTCTGAACTCTGAGAGGCCCCTAGGGCCTCCCCTCTGCTTTTCTCCGTGCTCCTCTGCCTGTCTGGGCTGGGTAGGCAGGCCCCAGATCTCTCCCTCTATCCCCTGACGGCTTCACTGTCTGTTCAGTCACCAGTGTCTCGGGAAGAGAACCGAGAGGATAAAGCCACCATAAAATGTGAGACTTCTCCTCCTTCCTCACCCAGGACGCTGCAGCTAGAGAAGCTTGGCCACCCAGCCCTGAGCCAGGAAGAAAGCAAGAGGTAAATGGAGCAGACCCCTTATCGAGCCTCTCCATTCCCAAGTTTATCGCGTCCCTCTCTCTGCCTCTGAACAGGCTGCATCTCACTTGTCCCAGATGTCTGAACATCTCACTTGTCTTTGAAACACCATCAGGGAAGGACAGTCCCATGTCTCCTTTGGTCACATGCTCTGATCATACCCCCTTAACCCTCCCAACTCTGACACTTACTGTAAGTTCTTCCTGAAGTCTAACTTCCATCTCTCATGCTGTAATTTAAGTATGTTTCTTCTCATTCCACCCCCTCCTGGCTGTCATCCTGTAGTGCTTTGGAGGATCCAGGCAGCAACCCCAGCAGCAGCAACAGCAGCCAGGACTCCTTGCACAAGGGCACCAAGCGCAAGGGCATCAAATCATCCATCGGCCGCCTGTTTGGGAAGAAGGAGAAAGGCAGGCTGATCCAGCTGAGCCAGGGCGGAGCCACGGGCCATGGTCTCTGTCTCCTAGTAAATGGGTGCGAGTAGAGGGCAGAAGCAGGAGGGTATCCTTGGATCCAGTCTTCTCTGCCTGCCTCCCAGGGACCAGTGGGCAGAAGCCACAGACACAGAGATTCAGCTCCGGAGAAGAAGTTTTCTGTTAGAGCTATTTCACAGCGGGAAGGGCTACCTCATGAGGTGGTAGCTCCTGCCACGAGAAGTGTCAAGCATCAGTATCAGGCTGTTTATTTGATATGCTGTGGAAGGGGTTCCTGTATTCAGTGTGAGGTTGGACCTCTGAGGTTTCTTCCAATCTGGAGGTTTTCTGAGGTACTGTGCTCAGGACCTTCAGGAGAAATTTCTTAGTTCTTTCTCTAAGAGAGTCAGTTCTTAATTCCTAGTACATCTTGCCTTCAGGACTCAAAATATCACAATGCCTAATCATGACTTTGTAGACATTATAGTCAAGTAAGTGCTTGGGCAAGGGTAGCATTATTAACACCTCTATGACGACATAAAGTTCCAGTGTGTGCTTGGTGTGTGGTAGGTACACAATAAATGTTAGCTATCTTCCTCTCCCTTCCCCTATTCCTTCTTTCCTTTCTTCCTTTCCCTCCCTTCCTCCTTCTCTTTCCCTCATCTATTCAGTGATTTGTTCAATAGACATGTATTGAGTAACTACTGTAAACAAGGCTTAGTATTAGGTCTCGGAGCAATAGTGCATTCCTTCAAGGAGTTCAGTTTCTAATGAAAAGGAAAAAATAAAGAGATGATTCTAAAACAATATTAAGATAGCAATAGGCTCTGGGTGCTTCTGGAACTCAGAGGTCAGCCATGGAGTGGTGGGGGCGACAGGAGAAGCTTTCTCTGCTGGGCAACACCTGGGCAGAAGCTTGAAGGCTAAGTGGGAATTAGCCAAGCCAAGAAGAGGGGTGTGTGTGTGTGTGTGTGTGTGTGTGTGTGAGGGGAAGAGGCGGGGGGGTGGGGGGGGTCTGAGAAAGGCAAAGATTCATGAGTGTGAGAGTTTTGTAAGCAGTTGAGTCTATTCAGAGTGGGGAGGGAAGAGGGTAGAGGGAGCAGAAGAGGTGAGTTTAGACCCTAGGCTGGGGCCAGCTCATAAGGGCCTTGCAAAATATATTGTGGAGCCAGCCACACATGGGAGGGGGCAGGGCTGAGAAGGTCTGGTCAGTGGAAGAGGCATCTCGTGTTGAAGCCTTATGATTTCCTATGTTCCCCACACCACATTGGCACCTAAACCTAAGACAGCATCCCAGATTGGCTTCTGGATTACCAACACCCTCGGTCCTCTGTGCACTTGTGAGGAGTGACCAGGGCTTAAATGAATTGTAAGATGCTGCCCCTGCCATGAACTCTAGCATCAGTTCAGGAGATCCTTAACAGAAGAGGACAGAGCTATGCATGTTCCCTTTTGAGATTTGTGCAAGTGAGTGGCCCTGAGAAAGAGGCCCAGGCACACATCTCTGAACGTGCCTCTTTCCCCACCCTCAACCCAGGTCAGGATAATTCTGTCTGAGCCTCGAAGCCCACTCTGGCTCTCTGGGTTTCCTTTTCCCCTTGGTTTGGAGGAGGGACAAGTTCTGTCTAGGATTCTGCTGCCGTTAGGGTGGAACGACTTCCATCCGTCTGGCTGAAAAACACCTCCAGGGCTGAGGCTCCCAGGGGAAGGCTCTCTGGGCTTGGAGTGACCCACTCGATGCCACTGTGGGACTGCCTGTTTGTAGGGATGTCATGTGGAGGCTCCAGGAATAATGGGTTGTCCCATCAGACCCTCGGGTTGTCACATGCTGAGGAGCCTCCTGCTGGTCTGCTCCCCAGTCCTGGCCCAGGCCAAGGGAGGAGAAGCAGAGAGGGCTCACTGATATGCCATCTCTTCCCTTCTAGTTCTGCTAATAGACTCTGAGCTCGGTCTGCAGGAGCCCATGGTACCTACCAAGCTGGGGACCCAGGCAGAAAAGGACCGGCGGCTGAAGAAGAAGTAAGAGCCACCGGCCAGTCTCTGCCAGGGTGGGGTCCAACCCCTCATACACTCTTTTCCCTGGACTGCCATGGGACTGAGCTCAGGCAGCCAGAGCCCAGCAAGGCCCTTTCTGGACTGAGTTGGCCTGGTCTAAGTGGGCACAGCAGGGTTTGGGAGGTTGTTCTTAGGATGACCTGAGTGAGAAGGAGACAAGGTGCTGTGGGAGAGTGACCCAGCATCTGGGGATCTCTGACAGAGCAGAGTAGAATGTGTTTCAGGCCATGTGCAAACAAAGCGAGACCCCTCACCTCTGGGAATGGAGAGGTGTTGCTGCTTCATGTCTTGGTGTCACACTGCTTCAGGAATAGAGCAGGGGTAGCAGTCCAACGGTGGGGAGAAGGGGTAGTGGGAGTCCAACTCTTGGCACAGTCCATGGTCCCTGGGAGTAAGCTTTGTTGAGAAAGAAGGAAGGACTAGTGAGTCTGTTGTTCCTCTTCCTGCAAGACACCAGCTGCTTGAAGATGCCCGCAGAAAAGGAATGCCCTTTGCCCAGTGGGACGGCCCTACTGTGGTCTCCTGGCTAGAGGTAAACCTGGGCAAAGGGAGTCTAAGTCTACTCAGGGGTCTGGTGGGAAGGATGTGTGGACTGGGACAAGGACTCCTTGGGCAAAGGGGTGGTATTTCTAGAATTTTCCCAGCATGTTTCTCCCATGCCAAGTGCACAGTGCCATACCTAGCACTTAGCCAGAATCGATGCTATATACTTATGCCTCTCAAGTAGCTAAGTCTGGATAAGGGGAATTAATCTTCACTGAGCCATTAAGACTTTCACAGGTGCCCCCATTAAGACTTTCATTCTTCCTATAGGTGCCCCCAGGAGCTAATCACCCATGCAATGTTGGTAAAGTCCCTTCACCTTCCCAGGCCTCAGATTTTTCATCTGTAAAATGGGAAAAAGAGGCATTTGATGATGGTCATCTCCACATTTCTAAATTCCTCTGCTCTTCATTTGCTGTTCTGAGGCCATGGATGAGGCCTGGCCCTTGCCTCTCAGTATTGCCAGACTTTTGCAGTGGAGCCCAGATCTTGGGAAAGGGGCTGAATTTACCCTCTGTGCCCCATATCTGCAGCTCTGGGTGGGGATGCCTGCTTGGTATGTGGCAGCCTGCCGGGCCAACGTCAAGAGTGGTGCCATCATGTCAGCCCTCTCGGACACAGAGATCCAGCGGGAAATTGGCATCAGCAATGCCCTGCACCGGCTCAAGCTCCGGCTGGCTATCCAGGAGATGGTGTCGCTGACCAGCCCCTCTGCCCCGCCCACCTCCAGGACTGTGAGTGGCCTCTCCCTCACCCAGGACATTTTCAGAAGCCCCAAAATAGTGTTTACAAAGTTTCATATTGGTCATTGGGAAGATGGTAGCATTTGAGTCCTGCCCCTTACTTCCCATCCCCACAAAGGGTTCCATCAGGTCTCCAAGAGGAGGTAACACTGTTGCTAGCAGAATCCCAGCAGGCCTAGTTCCCTGCCTCCCACGTACCACTCATGAGCTCCATCTCCCCATACCTACCCTGCCAGTAATTTTAGATCTTTGGGCAGAGTTTCCAAAGACAGGACTTCTGGGTTCTGTGTTTTTGCCAGATTGGGGTAGCAGAGGGAGTAGGGCATTTGTAAATTCTGGTCCGCCAACCTCTCCATAAGAATGTAAACCTCTCCATGGACCCCCAGGGTAAAACCTTTCACTGTAGTCCATCTCTGTGATTGGGGTCAGCCCTTATTCCAGATTCACACTATTTATTAATATTCATTCAGGAAACATTTGTTGGGTACTTCTATGTGCCAGGCATTGTGCTCAGCAGAGCAGATACGGTAATAAAAGAGAGCTGCTCAGAGCTAGACGATGTGCAGAATTCTGGGCTGGGCCTGTGGGAGGACTTAGGGGAAGGGAGCTATGTCTTGTCCTTAGGGCTCCCAGCCTGATGGGGAGCCTAGGAGCTCACACGCAGGACCAGCTAGGTTTCCTCTCTGCTTACAGTCTTCTGGGAATGTCTGGGTCACCCATGAAGAGATGGAAACTCTGGCAACATCCACTAAAACAGTGAGTCTGGCCCTGGGCCCTGGGCCTGGGGTTAGGGCTGATGACTTGCATGAGGATGAGGGAAAGGTTGTGGGAAGTCAAAGGGGCTTGTAGCTGATCTAATACGAGATTGGTATCCCTGCTGTGTGATGGAGTTCTGTTCTCGGGGTGGTGGGTGGGTGGGAAAGAAGTGAGAATGGAAACAGTGTGTGTGGGGGGGGGTGGTCTATTCCAGGGGGTCACAAGTTCACCCTGAGCTACTGGTATACTCCAGTGAAGAAGAGCAGGGCTTGGGAGCGTTTTGCCCTGCTATTGTCATGAAGCCACAGAGTCCGTAACCCTTGTGCTTGAACCTTGGTGGAGGAACAGGGAGGGTTGGGAGGACCTGGCACCTCGCCTGACTGTGTTTCTGCCACACACACATTTGATCCCCTCTCACTGCAAACACAGGCGCGTGCACCAGCCTTCTGTGCTCTCTTAACCTTCCTAACAAGCTTTCCCTAGTCACCCATTCAGCTACTGGGGTGTCTGCTCCTCCTTCTTGATGGGACCTTGGGTGGAGGCTGCCAGGTTTCTTGACTTTGCCTGTTTCCCGTGACATGCTGCACTCATTCCTAGGACAGTGAGGAGGGCAGCTGGGCTCAGGTAAGACCCCCTCCTCTTGTCCAGAACCAACTCGCAGCAGCTTGGGGTAGTGTTCTCACAGCAGGTTCGTTCCCCTGCAGGACTCTCTGAGCCCCAGTCTTTTAGGTCCCTCTTCACACAAAGAGTCCTGGGCACAGGTTCTCTCCTCTGCTGAAGCCACCCACCTCCATCCTTCCTCATTCCCCTTTAGCTACTTCTAGTTTTTCACCATGGCAGGTGAGGGGCCTTGGAGGGCTGTGCCCCCAGCATGCCTGCCTCTTCCCCTCAGTTCGACCCTCTTCCCAGGAGTAATGAGACTTAGATTAGTATGAATCCTCTTCCTCTTCCTGTCCCTCTCAGGGGTACCCCTGGTGAGCTGAGCAAAGGGCTTTCATTCATTCACTTGGTGAGCAAGGATTTATTGAGCAGCTACTAGGTGTTAGGCCTTTCTATGCCCTCTGGATACAGAAGTGAGCAAACTTAGCCCTCATGGGGCTTATATTCTAGGGGAGAAACAGACAGTAAACAAACAAATAAATGGATAATATATCAGATAGATGTAAGTGCCATGAATAAAAATGAAGCACGTAGCACTGTTTATACTTGTTGGGCAACCCCATCAACAGGAGACTGGACAGATCAGTTACAGTATGTTCTCACAGTAAAACACTATTTAGCAAAGGGAATGGATGACTCAGACATATAGTGTAAAGTGAAAAGTGTAGGTCCCCAAAGATTTTCTATTAAAACTCAAAAACAAGCAAATTTAAACATATTATTTAGAGAAATATACCTTGGTGACTATAAGAACATTTTTTCAAGCAGGGGCATCATGGACAGAAAACTCAGCATGGTGGTTACCTCTAGGGGGGCAGTAGGGCATAAGATGGGGAAAAAGAGCATAAGAATGGATGCAACAGTGTGGATAACATGGATGGTGTCCAAGGATGTCAACTTCGTTTTTATGCTTAGTAATGAACATACGCTACATATGTTTTATATGTATCAATCGTTTTATTTTAAAAGATAACAAAATAAAATGTTCAACTCTAAAAAAATCAAGGTGGGTAAGGAAAGACAGTGATGGAGGGTTACCATTAAAATTCGTTCTAAGGATAGATGGTTAAGGAGGTCCCTGCCCTCAAGGCAGGAGGCAACGACTAAGTGGAGCAGGCCTCTCAGAACCAGACTGGGTGGGCGGTGGGGCGCACAGTGTGTGGTGGGGTGGGGAGGCGGCACACGAAGGACCTAGAGAATCTCTGGAGAGACAACCAAGCCTTAGAGAAGAGCGCTGGCAGGCGCAGTTCACCTTACTTCATTTTTTTATATCTTTAGCCAAACGTAACTCCCTGTGGACCGTGTGAGGCCAGTTTCCCAAGTGAGACTGGCTTTCTTTGTCACTCTGCAGGCCCTCTGTAATGCAGCCTATCCGCTGGGCTCAGCAGGCTTGAGGCTGACTGAAAATCAGGAAGGCGAGTCTGCCTTACAGCACCACCAATGCATTTCAGAGTCGATGGGAAGGATTTCCTATGACTTGCTGCCTAGGTGGTTGCTTCTGTTCATTAGTGTAGATAATTGATAAGTGAGTGGGAATATATCATTCCAGGATCTTAAAAAGCTCCATTTAAAATCCTCACCTCCCGCCTCTACCAGCCCCTCAGTGGAAGTAAGCTGAAATTTTATTGAACTGCTAGCTGCAACCTGCCAGCACTGCCTTTGCCCCCAGCCTCCTCCATCTTGTTCTCCAGACCCTGGCCTATGGGGACATGAACCACGAGTGGATTGGGAACCAGTGGCTGCCCAGCCTGGGGCTCCCCCAGTACCGCAGCTACTTCATGGAGTGCCTTGTGGACGCTCGCATGCTGGATCACCTCACCAAGAAGGACCTGCGGGTCCACCTGAAGATGGTGGACAGCTTCCACCGGTGAGCCAGGCTGGAACCCGGGGCCACCTCCCTACACAGGTCTCCCCCAACTCTGGGGGTCTGTCTCCAGGAATAGAGGTTTTCCCCCTAGATATGAATTTTCCCCCTAGATATGAATTTTATTTCTTGTCATTGAGCTTGCTGAATTCTCTACATTTACCCTGAGAAGACTCACACTGAACCCAGCATCTATTTTAGGTGTCTAATTCCTTACAAGATGAGAGGAAAGTTCTTTCTGGATGCTTGCCCTGCCAACATCCCAGATCTGAGCCTCTCAATTTTAAACACACATCCTTTTGTACAGGAAGTCATCCAGTGTTCTCCTCTTTGTTGAAAAGGTCCTCTGTGCAAAAGTATCTGCAGTGGAGGTCACAAACTGGTAGCCTGAGGGCAGAATTTGGCTCACACATGTAATTTGTTTGGCCTACATTGTATTTTTAAAACTGTGACCTTAGCTGCCAATATTTAAACACTAGGAAATGTTAAACAAAATTCTGGATGTCTGGCTTCTCTTGAAAAAGAGAAAGCTCTATGGGCACATCCCAGCATGGAAACAACCAGCTGGAGCTAGGGAGGCAGCCCTCCTAAGACATAGGTTTTTGGTAATGGTTCCAGGAGTTCATAGGCTTTAGGAAGTCCTTTTTAACATCCAACTTCAAATCACACAGGCTGCTATTTGAGCCAGGTCTTTTATCTTGAGTAGTTAATGTGACAAAGGGTGGAGCTGGGAGTGTGTGGCTTTTCAAGGTTCTTTTAGGGCTCTGCAAGTGTCCCTTGGTCTCTCCAACTCACAAACAACAGAAAGTTATATTTGGAAGGGATCTAGTTAGCCTCCATATTTTATGGGTGAGGAAACTGAGGCATGGGAAGGAGCAGCGGCCCGAGGTCACGCAGGGATGCTAGCAAAATGCAAGTCTCCTGACTGAAACCCAGTTCTCTTGCCACCACATTGCAGAGCCGCCTATGCTGGAACCCCCATCTGTGTCTGCCCTGAGCACCACCCCTCCCTCACCACCGGGGCTGAAAGAGAATCTTTTGTTTCTGTCAATCTGGGAGGCTGCCAGGCCTAGCTGCACCTGTTCCCTCCTCAGTGATTGATAGGGCTGGGGAGAGAAGGGCCATTCCCCACCAAGCTGAGATGTGCCTCGGCTGCTAGAGGATCAGGCAGCCCAACCCTATACAGCATTATGGAAGTCCTTCCCCGACCCTTTGCCCATGAGAGACTCTCAGCCTATATACACGGTTCCAGATTTAGCTCTAAATCTTGGGTATTTCACAGTTTCTAAAACATTTCCACATTTCTTACCTCAATTAGGTATATAACTGCTTTTTTTCCACTTAATATTTCATAAGCATGTTCTTATATCTTTAAAAATTCTTTTAAATCGTACTTTTTTTAACGATGAGAAAGGGTTATTTAAAAACTCTCCTTTCACAGATGGGGAAAGCAAGTCCAGTAGAGATTGAGTATCACCAGGTCACTCAGCCAAGTGGTTACAGAATGGGGCCAGCATCCTTCTTTCTTGACACCCAACTCAGAGCTCTTTTCCTTAGACTGTAGCGTTCTATTGAGCAGGTTTCCATGAGAATCTCCTATTCTGATAGGAGAAAAAGCACACACAATAATTAGTAATGTCCTCCCAAACGTGCTACCATTACTGAATGCCTCTGATGTTCAGGGGCTGGCCTAAGCCCTTTCATACAGGATCACCTTTAATGCTCACAGTAACTCTGCACGAGAGTTATGACCCCCATCTCACATATGCTGAGTGCCACTCAACTGGGAAGTGGCACAGCTGGCATTCAGATCCAGGTTGATCTGACTTTAAGGCCTTTATATTTTTGCTAAGCTGTGCAACAGCTTTGAAAGTCATAGGAACTGAACTGAAAATTATAGTAAGTGAGATTGAAATTAGAGGCATTTCCAGTTTGGAGGTATGTGTGCATCTGCCCCCTCCAGGGGACCAAGGCTTAAACCAATGGCCTTGAGCAGGATTCCTTAGAAGTGGTGTCCCTGAGCTATAAGGGTTTGTTCTAGGCAGATGGGCTACCTGGGTAGAACTGAGGGGAGAGAAGTAGGGAGAAATCAAGCATAATTTAATCTCACAAAGCAATGGCCTCAATGATAGAGTCAAAAGTATTTGGAATTGGGAGAGACCTATTTTATTCCTCCACTTTGTAGATGACAAAACCCAGAGAGGCTGAATGACAGAGTAGTGCTCAAGTTTAAAGAAGAACACTACAGGGGAAGCTGCCCGAGATGGAATGAGCTACATCAAGAGGTAGTGAGCTCCCTGTCACCAGAGGTATTTAGGCACAGGTGTTCATAATACTCAGAAGGATGTTACAGAGGTGACTCCTGCATTAGGTGGGGAGCTTGGACTGATAGTGTGTGGGGTCCCTTCTAACCTACGGATTCTTTGATTCGTGGCCTGGCTTAGTAATTATTTATTGAGTGCTTACTATGCACCTGGTACAGTTTAAAGTACTTTTAGTACTTTATGTGAATTATTTCACATCATTCATTTAGCATTTATGGTGTTTACATTTGTGGAATGTGTCAGGCACCATCCTAGGTGTTTGAGATACATCAGTGAACAAAACAAACCTCCTTGCCCTCATGGAGCTTACATTGTAACTGGGAGAGACAGACAAGGAATTATAAATATATAGAATGTTAATAGATAAAAGGTGGTAGAAAAAAAAATTAGACCAGAGTAAGGGGGATTGGTGGTGCTGGTGATGTTGCAGTCTTAAATCAGGTGGACAAGGTAACTACTGAATTTAAAATATAACATTTGAGCAAAAACTTAAAGGAGACAAGGGGGTAAGCCATGTAGCAGACTGGGGGGCAGGGAGGGGGTGTGTTCCAGGCAGAAGGAGCAGCCACTGCAAAGGCCCCAAAGCACATAGGCCAAGCGTTCCTGCCACGTTTGAGGAACAGCAGGGCTATCAGTATAGGGGCAGATCATGTATCACATTGTAGGCCACTGTAAGGACTCTGAGTGAAATGGGGACACAAAAGAATATCTGTAGGGTTCTTTGTCATTCCAGTGCCTGGAGAGGGAGGGATATGTTGCTATCATTCAAAGAACTTTCCTTTGTCAATCAGGCCCACACCCTGGCTGAGAGGGAGGGCTTGGGGTAGGCAGAGAGAGGGAAGTAGCCTTGTGATGGACTATGTCTAAGCCCTGGGGGAAGGAGAAGAAGGAGTGGGCTGGGATACTCTTTGTGCTGGAGCATATAGGTCTTGATGGGCTGTGGTTGGTGCTGGATATGGGGCAGATGTGGTAGAAACATGGCCCCACTGAGGCTCTGGCTCAGGGGGGCTGTGTGCCTGCAGAACCAGTCTTCAGTATGGCATCATGTGTCTGAAGAGGCTGAATTATGACCGGAAGGAGCTGGAGAAGAGGCGGGAAGAAAGCCAGCATGAGATCAAGGGTAAGCTTGTCAGGCTCAATGGAGCCTCCTCTGAAAGTTGTGGTGGGAGCGGCTTTGGGGGAGCAGGGACCTGCCTCACTGATCCCTGCCTTGGGCTGAGTGAAGGGAGAAGAGGCATTCTGTGCCACAGGGAAGCTCCAAATCTAAGAGGGAAGACACAGCCCTTAGGGAGCAGGGAGCTCCCAGTCTGATGAGGGAGACGCAATCCATGCCCAAAGGATGCTGCCATCTGGTGGAGGAAACCTAGCCCCCGCCCAATCAGCGGCAACCCCCCTCCCCAGCACATTAGACAGTGGCCACCAACGAGGCAGATGCAATGGCCCCCTTGGGAGGGTGCCATAGACTGGTGTGAGAAAGTGCTCGCGGAACTTGGTGATCTGGGTGGGGCTGGACAGGAAAGAAAGGCAAGTCTTAGAAGAGACCTTGAAGGTAGAAAGAATAAGAAGAGGGCCATTCCCGCCTGGGGGCAGTGGATGACTGGTACAGGGGCTCTGGGGAGAAAGCCTATTAGCCTGACCCTGAGTCTTGCAGGCTGGCAAGAATGGAGTGGTGTGGGGCTGGTTCTCCAAGAGCCCAGGTGCCAGGGAGGACAGAAAGAAGATGTGGAAAGTTGAGGGGGGTAGGGGTGGCTAGGAGCCAAGAGAACAGGGTGGACTGGGGCTCTGGGTCTAGGAACCTCTATTTCTGTCCCTGGAGGGGGCCTTGGCCAAACCTGTCTCTTCCTGCTCCTTTTCTTCCCCTGCCCTCCAGATGTGCTGGTCTGGACCAACGACCAGGTGGTTCATTGGGTCCAGTCTATTGGGCTCCGGGACTATGCAGGAAACCTGCATGAGAGTGGTGTGCATGGTGCTCTGCTGGCCCTGGACGAGAACTTCGACCACAACACATTGGCCCTGGTCCTCCAGATACCCACGCAGAATACCCAGGTAGGCTGTAAGTCTCAATCAGTCTGATCTTGGTCATCAGTCTCAATCTTGGTCTCTCCCTTTCCTCCACTCTCTTGCTCTCTTTCCCTCTGATATGCGCAAGTTTATGGATTGGTGGGAGGGCTTTCTGGAGGCCTGTTCTAGAGGGGATCACAAATGGCCTCAAACCTCCAAGTGGTCCCTGTGCATAACCAAGCGCCCCTAGGAAACAAGTACCCTTTACATACAGAGCACGTTCAGCACAGGCCTGGAATACTGTGTTAATCCCCACACTGCAGTGAGCACCCCCATCTCCTCCCAGCCCCATCTTTACAGCTGGGACTTTTCCTCTACTTGCTTCTCTGACCTGACTATTCATAGAAGAAAACTAGCGCTGGGGCCCACAAGGACCAGAGAACCCATATCCCCTTTGTTTCCCCCCCACCCCCACCCCGGGGATCTGTTCCTGGGTCCCTAGGTTTTAGAAAGTTAAATATACCAAATAACACAGCCCAGAGCTTCTCCATGCCAGGGCTTTGTCTCCCTGTCAACAGCTCAAAAGATTAGACATCTCCTTCCATTACATTTGATAATTATTATGGAGCTGTCATCTAAGAATATACCTAAATTCTCTTGAACCTATTTATATGTTTGGCTTTTTTAACTTCCTGTGGGTAATGGACTCTAGAATTACTACCTGTTGTGTAAAGTACTACCTAATTTTATTTGTCCTAAATGTACCCACAGTCAGCTCCCCCGGGGAAGAGAATTGCCTCATCCTAATTGTCTACGATTTAGTACGGGTATTTGTATTTGACTAGCTCTCACCTTCTGTGATTTCATAAACTCTGATTGTGTTGCCTCTGGGTCCAAGCTTTTGTTTCTTCAGACAGAGTGGTCTTAATTCTTTTAGCCTTTCCTCATATAGACTTGTCTCCATGCCCTGATCAGTTTAGCTGCCCTTGTCTGGACTGTTTGCAGCTGTCAGATCTCTTGAAATTCAGCCACCAGAGCTGCACAAGCTATTCTGGGAGCAGACGAGTTTTCGCTTGTGTGAGGATAGGGCTGAGTTGTCTTGTAATTTTGGGCGGAGTGTTGGCCTTTTAGGGGTGATGGCAGCACACAGGGCCAGGGCATCCTACAGTCTCTCTGCAATGACCCATCCCAACCAGTCAGAATGGATAGCACAGATTCCCCTCGCTCTCTAGGAAGAGCTGAGATTTCCCCCAAGCTGCAATTTTTCTTATTTTAATCAAGGAGTCATTTTTAATTTTATTTATTTATTTCTTTATGGCTGCATGGCACGTGGGCTCAGTAGTTGTGGCTCGTGGGCTCTAGAGTGCAGGCTCAGTAGTTGTGGCACATGGGCTTAGTTGCTCCACGGCATGTGAGATCTTCCTGGACCAGGGATTGAACCCATGTCCCCTGCGTTGGCAGGCAGATTCTTAACCACTGCGCCACCAGGGAAATCCCAATGCAATTTTTCTAGGCTTGCCCATTACCAACCCCATCAGCTGCTTTCTTGCCCACTCATACAACTTTGTGAAATGTTTCTGAAGTTTGTAAATGTCATAGTCACCTTTCATTACCCAGAGGAACAGTGTCACCTGGATACTTGAAAATTAACTATGCTTCTCCTTTCTGATCACTTAAAAAAATATTATGTTCCCAATACCAACAAAGACTGTCCCCACAGAATTCTATGGTTAATATTATCTACCCGGAAATGGGCTTGTTTTTCTCTCATTTCCTATCTCTAAATACATCCAGTTTTTGTGGACAGCAGTACATCTGTAAAGAGTAGCAGGGCTACTCTCTGTTGCTCTCTAACCGTTCTTATTATTCTGACCCATTCATTTAGCTTAGCTATTAGGGGAAGTAGGATCTGACCCAATATGGAATCCTTCATTAAAAATGGTTCAGAATATCTGGTGGTAATTTTGAAAATTTTCTTGTTTCTGGCATTTCTCAAATCTCCTAGCAAGAAATTGCTGGGAGGCCTATAGAGAAGGCCTTTATGCCCCACTCAGCCCAAGGGCCACCAATATCCATGACTGAGCAGTTTTCCTAAGTTTAATTTTTGATGTGGAACTTTATAAAATACATTTATATAATCTAAATAAGTTAAATCTTCATTATCCATGGTCTACATGCTTATTTACCCCTCCAGAAAGATAGTATGGCATGACATTCCCTTACAGAGACAAACTGGGGGGGGGGGTTTCCCCAGTAGGTGAAGTCTGTCCATCCACGTGTTCTATGATCCTACTTTTTAAAAAAATTATAGTTTTCTAATTTGCTCCATATGAAAAAAATTGTAAGGTTAACATTTTGACTTCTCAGAGGACACCGAGGTTAGCTCAAAGGAGCGGCATCAAGGGCTAATGGGTTAAATGCACTGAAAACCCCATCTCTGCCCTTGGACCCCCTAGGAAACAGGTGAAAGATGGCATTAGAGGTCACTAACTATAGCCCCTCCCTTCTCTCCCCCTTTCACCCTGTGGACTCCAGGCACGCCAGGTGATGGAGAGAGAGTTCAACAACCTGTTGGCCTTAGGCACAGACCGGAAACTGGATGATGTGAGTACCTGGCTGTGAACTGGTCACTGTTGGTTTGTTGGAGTTCATGAGTTCTGCTTTCCTCGGTCTAATGACTGGTGGGGTGGCCTAAGGGAGGAGAGTCATAGAGGATGGGCATGATATCAGGGGGTTGGGGAGGCAGGGACAGGCCTAGCAATAGGCCTGGAGAAGTCTCTATGAAACTCCTTCTGGGTACCTCTAGCCTCTTCCAACTCTGTGCCCTAAACCTCCTAACCACACAGGATCAGAGGTTTTCCCCAAAGGTCATCTCTTTGGGATCATACCTTTTTCTTTATCTTTTAGAGCCCCTCTCTTCAGTGCTGTGAGCACAGCATATCTCCAGCCTGCTACGTTTCCCACCCATCCAATAGTGTGGTTGTTTGGAGGTAGACATTATTCTGAGGTCATTAAATGACAGGTTTGCTCACATGTTCCTCAGTGCAGTTTGACACAGCTAAACACATGGCTCAGGCTTCTATCATTCCCAGCTTCCTTTCTTAGTATTACTCTTATGCCTCAGGTCACTGAAGAAACAGTCCCTTCCAACTGAGTTTCATCAGGCCTTCTCCTTGAGTTCAGGTTGGACTATGTCTTGGAAGACTCCGAAGTTCTAGCCATAATGCTCCTGTTAGAGATGCTCCTAATCTAGCATTAGGATGCTAGATTGATGCTCCTAGCATAATGCTCCTCCTAAAACATACGTGTTTCCTGAGGGCACAGCCCCCTCCCCAGCCCTTGCCTCCTCTCCCCTCCCTCCTCCCTCCTCCCTTTCTTACCATTAACCTTGCCTGCCTTCGCTGTCAGGTCTGCCTTAGCTGCCTTGGTTCCAAACAAGTTAAAAAAGAGCCCAGACTGTTTATTTTTAGCTTCTCCATCATCAATCAGAACTGTTTCTGATCCCCATTTTCTCTGCAGCACCCCTACCTCTACCAATGCCTCTGTTTAGACTTCTGGGCCTCCTTGTGGGACACCATTAGTGTTATCTGCTTATCAGTTAGTCTCTTCTTAGTTGGGTTTAACAGGGCTAAACCCCACCTTTGTGGAATGACTACTGCACCTCGGTAGATAGGACACACTCAGAAACATACAGAATTTGTGGAGGGGTGTTTTCTTCACAGAGGTGCCTTGAAATTTGGAGTGTGTTATTTACACACACACATATATTACATACATATTACATGTGTATGTGTGTGTATTCCACTCAAGGAGAGAAACTGCCAGACCCCACCAGATGTCCCCACTCTGATCTGAATCTTCCCAGTGCCCCCTGCAAGGTGGACCCTCCTACTTATTCCCCACCCACTAGGTTCTAAGCTTTCTTTGATACAGCTTTCCCATATATCTTTGAATGGTGCTTTCTAACTTAGAAAACTCTTTACTCCTTCAATCCTAACAAAAATATTCTCTGAATGCCTACTCTGGGCCAGGCATTGGGCAAGGCATGGTGGTGCAGTGATGACAGACATCTTATTTTATGCTAACAGTCACCATGTGAGACAGGTTATGATGCCATCTTACAGATGAGGAATCGAAGCTCAAAGAGGTAACTTACCTGCAGTCACAGGCTGACATGTGGCAGAGCCAGACGGGAGCAAAAGTGTATCTGATTCCTGTGTTCTTTTTCCTACCTCCTGCTGCCTCCTAAAAGTGGAGACAGCTGTCCTATCAGGCTTCAGGCATTGGGGTGGTTACTGAGTAGGTGACATCATCTTGGCAATGTAGTGGGCTTTCTGGGATGCAGCTAGGTGTGGGGCTGGAGAGAACTGATTCTTTAAAAGGAAGCTTAAGTAGAAGGCCAGGTCCTAGGAATAAGGTGAGATTTGGGGGTGGGGGGAGTGGCAGGTGGGAGGGTGGAGATCCAAGAGACTGCCTCCTGTCCAGCCATCCAGCACACCATCAGCAACCTTGAGCTGTCTCTTTCAACTCTTTCCTTTGACAATTCTGGTTCTCAGTTTCCCCTCTCAAGCTTCAAGGCCCTGGAGGGCTATATCCAGTTCTCCCATGCATGGATGTCAGGACTCAAGGGAAATGAGGAGATGAGGAACACAAAGAACATCTGACTATTAGGGGACAGGGGAGAAAAACAGAAACTAGTCCTTAGGGTTGGCTGAAGATAGAAATGGAGGGAGAGAGAGCATGCAGAAGAGAAGGGTCTCTAGATTAGGTTAAAGATAGGATCATGGCGAAGACAGAAATGATGAGGAAAGTTCCTGATAAACTCAGGGATGGGATGCCTGCCTAGGGAGCCAGCTGCCATTTAGCAAATATTTATCCAGTGCCTATGGTGTTCCCAGGCACTACTCAGGTCTGTGGATATATTGGTTGGAACAAAAAAGATCATAATCTCTGTCCCATGAAGCATAGAATTTGAAAGGGGTGGGGTGGGGGGAGGAAGAGAGGGAGAGAAAGGAATTGATGAAATAATCTCATAAGTACATTTAAAAATGCTATGATGAATGCTATGACAGAGATACATGGTGCTAAGAACTGATGGGGGCACTTGGCCTACTCAGGGCACAAACAACAAACCCTAATGGGGGTTGGGAGAGGTTGTTTAGGTGAGAACTGGTGGGTTAGTGTCTCTTATTCCTGCTGCTAGCAGTCTACCTGCACCAGTTCCAAGAACATAAGCGTTGAGGGGGATTAGGCATGGCTGCCAAGCAGGATGGATGTGGGCTCTGAAGGGTGGGGTGGGTGCTTGTGCAGAGGGACATCCTGTAGAGTTATGGCTCTGGGTGCCCTCTGGCAGAGATAGTTATTTTGGAGACTTGGCTGGCACGGGTGAGAGGGCAGACAGCAGGAGCCTTTGGAGGAAACTGCCTCTGATTGGCCATCTGCCTGACCCATCACTATCAATGGGTCAATGTTCTCCCCTGATCCCCTCAGGGATAGGCAGCCTGAGAAATAGGTAGGGCAGATGCTGTTATTCCTATTTTACATTTACAGATAAGGAAACTGAAGCTCAGAGAGGTTACTTGCTCGGGGTCACATAGCTAGTATTGATAAAATGGAAGCCAGGTCTCCTGACTCCTGACCCAGCTCTCTTTCAGCACACCGGTGCTGCAGCCATACTGAGGCCCCAGAAAGGCAGGGAGGAGTGAATGGAGGCTGGCTGGTGACTACTTCCCATGGATGAGCCTGAGAGGAGGAATACTTTAAAGGTCAATGGGCACCCCAAGCCCAGTTTGAGATGATTGGGGTGGGCAGAGAAACAGAGTTCAACTGCAGGATGCCACATCCGAACAGGGGGACCCCACCCCGCGAGCCAAGAGACAGGGAACTTCAGAGTCGCAAGGGCTCCCCGGAGTCATCCACTTGCCCCATTCACTTTACACAAGGAAAAGCTGAGGGCCTAAAAGCGGACGTGACCTTGCTTCCTTCTTTCCGAAGGGACAGGTACCCCTAGAACCAGCCATTGACTGTCCTGCCCCAGGCAGGCAGTGAGCGTGGCAGTTCCAAGGTAGCCCTGGTCCTTTGCGTGTCCCCACGGTGCAGGGGGAGGACAAGGTGTTCCGCCGCGCACCCTCCTGGAGGAAACGCTTCCGGCCGCGGGACCACCATGGCAGCGCCATGCTCAGCGCCTCTGCCGAAACGCTCCCGGTAGGCTTCCGCGTGTCCACCCTGGGGCCATTGCAGCCTCCACCGGCCCCGCCAAAGAGGATCATGCCTGAAGGTGAGTGGCAGGCTGGCTGGGCATGGCCGCGGCCCAGCAGGACCTAGGGGCCCGGGCGGCGGAGTGGGACGGGCGCTGGCGCTCAGGAGAGGCCGAGGCGGGTGCACACCTCCGGCGCCGGCGCTGCACTAACTAACGGCCGCCGCGGGCAGGCGCGGCCGGGAAGGCCCCACGGGCGAGCTGTGCGCGCACTAACCCGCCGCTCTGTGTTCTCCCGCGGCTGCCGACTCCTCCCAGCCGGGACGGCGGGGGCGCAGAGACTGGAGACCTCCACGGTTCGGACCTACTTCTGCTGACCCCGCCTCCCGCCCCGGGTCTGACGGGGCTATGCCCGAGGCTCGGGGTAAGTGGGCCAGGCCCTGGGCACGGGCGCTCTTCGGCCAGCCCTCCGCCCGCACAAAGGCCTCCCCGCACCTGTTCCTGGCCTCCGGCCGGCAGTACCGCTCCCACCCTGCTCGCGCCCAGTGCCCGGCTTACCCTTTCTGCTGTCTTTGGCCTTGGGCGCTTGGAGCTTGCGAGCACGCCGCAGATACCCTGCAACCCGTCTCTCAGGGACTCACTGCCAGCTCACCGCGCAACGCCTGTCTCTTTCTCTCTCTTTTAGCACACTCTCACTATCTCTACGGACACATGCTCTCCGCCTTCCGGGACTAGCTACGGCCCCCAAGGCCAGCTTCCTCCTGCTTGGTTTCACAGGCTCAGAGAGCCCTTAACCCTCCTGCTCGGTCCCCTTACTCCCACAGCTCCTAGTCTCCTATCTCAGAATATACTGTCTACCCCCTAGCCATCCCTCTACCCCAAGTCCAACGTGTGTCCCTTGTAAGGCTCTCTGGGATGTGGCTGGGTTTCCTGGTGTTGTGGAGGCAACCAGGTTGTCCATGCTTGTGGGTCTGCGGGAGGGAGAGGAAGGCAGCCCAAGATGGATGGACTCCACCTTCCCTCTTCTGCATCTAGCTGGTCTGGACTGCAAACTCCACCAGAGACCAGGACACAGCATCAAGGGCTGGGGATGGCCCTTCCAAGAAAATGGCACTTCAGACTGCCTCGCTTGGGTTATTTGGCTTTCTGGTTTCTGTCCACCTCTTGGTTGTACTAGATGGTCTACATCTGCTCTTGGCACCTTCACCATTATCCCTCCCTCAACTCATCTGCATAGCTGCAGCTCCTGCCTCACCTCCAGGACCTCCTTGGGGGCTGGGAAGGGCTGTAGAAGGCCCTGTTCTTCCTCAGGATGATGAACCTGGGAAGGGGGAAGGCTAAGGTGGAGATTCTAGGCCCTGGTTTAAGTTGAATCCCAAACACCAAGCATAAGGATGGGGAAACTCAGCCCTCCTGCCCAGTGAGAGGTGCAGGCAGGTCAGCTAGAGGGAGAGCCAATGGCCTGTGGTAACCTTAAGCCCAGATGGCAGCGGGAATGCCTCCTGCCCCAGCTGTAGGGTAGAGCTGCTGCTGGGCTGGGGGGAGAGGGAACTGTGTGGATCTTGGCTGTGGATCAAGCTAACCTTGCACTGCCAGCTATGCTCCCAGTATTCCTTCCCTTTCTGTCCCCCTCTGCCCCACTTCTTTGATAATTCCAGCCCCATAAGAATATACCTAATGGGTGGATTTAAGGCCATTGACCTTAAAGTCTGGTTTGGGAAAAAGGTAATCTGAGGCTTCCTTCCTCTGATCTCCTAGGAGGAAAATAAAGATTCTCCTGTAGTGAATCATGTCCTAGGTCCAGGAAATCCAGTGTTGGTGAAGAGTGTCATTCTCTTGCTTGTCCCCACACCACTACCCCCTTGTTCAGGGCTCTTTTGGTGTGCAGGGACTGCTTCGTCCAGAAATTCCTGAGACCTGCCCAGTTTCAGTTGCTTTCCCCAGTAGCACGGCAGCATCCAGGGCTGAGGGATACAGGTCCCGCTTTGGTAGGAATGTTATTTCCAAGAAATCCCTCTTCTTAACCCATGTACTCGTCCTGCAAAGGTGCCTGGAAGTGTTTGGGACCCAAGTTCAGGGTGAGCTGATGGAACCTAAGGTTTCATCCAAGTGGAAGGAGAGGAAAAGTGCCTGAAGCATGTTTCCTGGAGAGGAGCCAGTGAAGTGCCACCCTGCAGGTGGCTGAGCAGCTGGTTTGCAAGCTGATGACTTGGATTCTGAGTGGTGGCTAGGCTAGCAGGTGGGATGATGGGTCAGAGCACCCTGTCCAGAAGGAGTGCTGGAGCCTGGGGCAGTACCAGGCTTACAGGTTTCTGCTGCTTTTCAGTAGAGGAGAGGTCCACCAGTGGTGGGGCTGGGTGGGCTCCCATGGGTATGGGCAAGGCATCCAACTTCCCTTGCTCTCCCTCATTGTTCCCTGCCCTTCCTGTCTGTCAGGCCACTGGGAATGGAGCTGGAGGAGTTCTTGAGCAGAAAATAAGTTGGATGGAGAGAAAGAGCTCCTATCCCTGGGTAATGGATGTTAAGGTTATGGAGAAACCCCAGATTCCTAAGATTGGTGAAGTTGGAGACCACAAGGCCATCTGACTCCTTCAGGGAACTCTGATAGGCTAGCATAGTGGGAAATTCAGCCCCAGCCTCTCCTCTGCAACTCAACCCTATCTTAACTAGTCATGTCATAAGGCAGCAGCTGGCAGGACCCAGGTCTGTTCGGGGCATCTTGGGATTATTGCAGGGAGGTGATGCACACAGTGATGGAAGGCTCTTGTCTTGGTGTATCCCTTGCCTCACAGTCAATATACTTTTTATTTGGGGAGTCACTTGTGACCCATACCCCCTCACCAGCTTCCTGTATCTTTTCAGGTCCCTTCTCAGTACCGTACTGCCGACACAGTGCATCAGGAATGGGTGTATGGGTGTGTATGAGTGTGAGTGTGTGTGTGTGTGAGTGTGTACATACCAATAAATAACCTGGTTTTGAGACAACATACATATGGCTTTGGTCTTTTCTTTTTTTTTTTTAACTTTGAGCTTACCTGATACATCTAGCTTATTCCACAGTCCTAAGGGCTGCTGTAATCTGGAAAGTAAATATCAGAGTTTTTTAAACTTGTAGTCAGTAACCTTCTGTTTACTTACATAACCATGGGTTGATAGATTACTGTTTGAGCTACTTGTGCCAAGGGAGTATAGGAAAAGGAGTGAGGAGTCCTGACTGCTGGGATTGATTGATTTCTTTTTCTTCCTCTGAACACACCTGCTTCACTATCCTCATAGACTTTCCTACTGATGCAAGAGTTACTGAAGCTAAACACCCGTTAGTCATATCACGCTGCTGTTCGCTTTTGTAGCAGCTCCCCAGCACTGAGGTCCAACTCCTCGGTGTAGGACAAGAGGCCATCATGACTTCTTCCAGTGGCCTCTCCTCCCAACAGTCTCGAGTCCACCTGACTCAGAAGTGTTGCGTCTACGCGGGCCCATCACCAGAAGGCAGCACAGAATACTTCTTCCCTTGCCTTTGCAGCTGTGAACCTTCCAGACCCACTTCAAGCATCACCTGGGAGGCATTGCCTGCCTCTCCTCAGAAGAATTAGATAACCAGCAACCTTTTGCGCCCCTGGCAGTCTGTGCACACCGTGACGCTGCCCAGCCATTGTCCTCTCTTTGTCTGTTTCCCACTGGGCTGTGGGGAAGCTCCTTTAGGGTTAGGTATATACTTGAATGAATAAATGAACCAACCTTATCTCAGAGGGTTTTTATAAGGATTATTATTAAATAAAGCTAAAAAGTATTGAGAACTATTGTGTGCCAGGCACTGTTCTAAGCATGCTAAATGTATTGGCCCGTGAAATCCTCCCAACCCTGTGATGTATCGTCATCGCCATTTTGCAGAACAGGAAATTCTAAAGCTGAGACCATGCAGCTGGTTAGATAGATGTGCAGATGTTTCTTAAAACTTCTGGCCCAGTACCAGGGGTGCTTAACAGATATTACTTGCTTCTCTTTTAAGTGAGCCCAAGACCTTACGCTGAAGTTAAGCCTCTCGCAGCTCCCTTTCTCAAACTCTTACATCTGTACCACTCGTGCGGTACTTGGCTCCTGTGATTTTCATGGAGCCTTGTTTCTTCTGTTCATCTGAATGGTGAACTCCCTGAGGGCAGCATAATCCACCATCCAGCCTTGTATCCTCTCCAAGGCTAACTGACCCACCGATGATACAGGATGGCAGAGTCCATGGGCACAGATGGCAGGATGGGAGTAAGACAAGGCAACTTGTGACTCAGGGAGGCCAAACAGGCAAGGGAAGATGCTGGCCTAGTGCCTACAAGCCTCTGGGGGTCCCCTCCCACCCTCTCAATGATCAAAGGTAGAGTTGACCAGCCTTGGTGACCAGCTGGCTACAGGAGTGAGATCTGAAGGAATCCAGGAAAACTACAGTTTCCCAGAGTTGCCATCTACTGGGCTGGGGAATGTAGAGGGAACAGGCTCATGTGAAAATGTGAGCTTGATATTGGACATGCTGCATTTGAGATGAGACCCCAACATCATGTTTCTGTCAGCATTTGTAAAAAAGAAAGAAGACTCTAGGTTTCTTTCCTAGAACACTTTCCTTTGCCTTCCTTAGGAATGGTCCCAGCAGAGTGAGAGGCAGAGAATCTGGATCAGGTGGCTTCCTGTGGCTGAGCAGTGAGGGACAGCTAGAATCGCTGTGGGGTTTGAGGATCCCATTTGGGCCTAGGTGGTGCCTCCTTAGCCAAGATCCTAGCCCAATTCACAGCCTTCAGTTCTTCCTGAGCTTTAGCTCACCTCCAGGCATCTCTGCCCTAGCCTGGAGCCCAGAAACCAGGAATTCAGACAAGCCCAGGGGACGTGACATGGTGGGTCTTGTCCAAGAAACAGATACCTGAGCTGAGGGGGCTCCTCTTCGCTCACCCTCCATTTTACCCCCTTTACCTCCCTCTCCAGTTGGTCCAACCTCCTACTACTATACCTGCAGCACTTAGAAAGGCTTTTCAGTCTGCCAAGTAGGTTACTTTGAGAAGTTAGATACCTGAAGGATGTTTATTGGAGTGCAGCAAATAGTACTTTAAGCATTCTGCAATTCACACTGTCTAAACACTCCAAGAAGTTCCTCTCTACACACTGACAATTGGTATGTCAATTTCAAATCTTATCTTTTTATTCCGGCAGATTCCCTAAAGTCCCTTATTAGGCAACATTTGTTTAACTTTGATTTATTGCATGTGCTTCCACGGGAGACCAGACATAAGCTAATTTCCCCAAAGAACTATCACTCATTACTCGTTAATTGGAGTCTTATCTGTAATTCAGTTGTGCAGGTCAAGCATTTGTTAATTTAAGAAAGTCCCTGTGCTTTGATGACAAATGTTTCTTCTGTGAAAATAATAAGTGAGGCTGGGCTCCAGTTTGGCAAAGTTTGCCATTCACACGTGTGAAGTTCCAGCAAATTGTTTCTTCCTGGTGGGAGGCTTAAGGACTTAAAGACTGAAAAAGAAATAAGCAGACAATGACTACACCTGACAATGGTCAGGAACAATCGACCTTAATAGCCATTGCTTAGAACTGTTCATTCATAACAGATTATGAATATGAACCTCGGATTCCAATTGACATGATAACTGAAGAGGAATAAACTTAAAAAATATATCCAGCAACCCGAGAGCCTATCAGTTCCTTAGGAGAGATGAGTGCCTTTCTCTTGGCCAGACCGGGCCCACAGTAAGAAGGAGGGCAACTGAAGGCAGCAGGCTTGTATCTACCCTAGGAGCTTGGGAGGTACCAGGGGCAGAGGAAATGAACCCAAGGGGAGAAGATCCCCCTTGAATGGGTAGTTCATTATTATTGGTGCATAATAAGGGAGTGAGTATAGATTGGAGAGCCAAGGTGTTGCACCCACACATGTTACTCTCCTCATCTCCAAGGGCAGGGAGCCAGGGAGAGCTAAGAGTTGTGGCAGTGACCTAGGTATTCCTCTCCAGCCTTTCCAAGAAGGTAAAACTGTGCCAACTGAAGAAAAATGCACAACCTAAAAGTTGCAAGATATGTTTTACTCAGGGAACTTACTGAGGACTATAGCCCAGGAGACAGCCTCTCAGATAGCTCTGAGGAACCGTTCTGAAGAGTTAAGGGAGGAGCCAGGATATATGGGAGTTTTTGCTGAAAAAAAAATGTAGTCAGATGTCAAAGATTACTGCTAATCACAAAAAACAGGCATATCAAATTAATGATTTTAGTGCTCTTCTATGTGTGGGAAGATGCAAGAGTCCAGGCTCACTGAAATTATTCCTTAGGTGTGCATCTTAACAGTCTAGGGCCAGTATCCGAAGCGCATAATGCCTCCTGTGTTTCCTCCATCCTGCGTTCCCCTCAGGGAGTACCTTTGCCACTACAGTGGATGATAGTCTGATGGCAGGCAACATTCCCTGTCCACAGCTGTAAACACAATGACATAAACCC
This sequence comes from Delphinapterus leucas, assembly GCF_059928025.1. Lineage (NCBI taxonomy): Eukaryota > Metazoa > Chordata > Mammalia > Artiodactyla > Monodontidae > Delphinapterus > Delphinapterus leucas. The sequence goes on from NC_143129.1 coordinate 38,382,010, forward strand.
AAGAAGAAAATCCCACAGACGGGGACAGATTAGGCCAGTTTATGATTCCCAACAGGCCCAGCCCTGACTGGTGGTTTGGGATGAGCATGCCCCGGGGGGGACCCTCCCTTCTGCACCCTCACCTGAGTTCTGTGAGCCTACTTCACCTTTTGCTTAAATGGAGTTTCTGGAGAAACCTCTGGGAGCAGTGTGTTGACTCCCCTCTCCAGGAACAAATCAAGAGGACAGGTGTGGTAGAGACGGCCCAGCTGAGCAAGTGCAGAGCAAGTGCAGAATGGGTATGAGGGCCTGGTTGATAAAACCGGGTTAAGTGTTTTATAAAGGGCCCTGAGGAATTGAATGCAGGATGGAATGTAGCACACTCTGAATCCCCTGACTTCTGTAATGATTCTGAAACTTGTAAGTTGCAATAAATCAGACACACTTAGCGTGAAGCAGTTGGAATTAATAAAGGTTTTAGTCCATTCAAATTCTAGCTCCTGATGCCTTCTCAGTTAATATTATGCGATCTCTATCCAAATTCTTTCTCCCCAATTCTTCACCCACCTTCTCCCCCTCAGGAAGCCAGTCTTTGGAAGATAGCATCCCACATGAAGAGAGCCCCAGCTTTGTTTCCTTTGTAAGCCCCTTCCCCTACCCACAGCAGAATTGCCTTCATTCTCTGAGCTGTAGACAGGGACCAGAATCTCTTGCAGCCTGGAGGAATGGAAGGGTGTGGTGAGGGGACATGCTAGTTGGCCTGGAAGAAAGTGATAGTGTCTGACCCTAATCACCCTGATTGAATTAACTCCCACTTCCTCGCAGGACTCCTGCTAATGTGGCACCAGAGGAGAGGCAGGGATTAGAGAGGGGAAACCCACAAATTCCAGCTCTACACCCCTGTCTGCTGGCTGTGGTCTGAGTGCTAGGCATATGAGCATGCTCAGTTAATTGGAAGGGAATGGACCTATTGGGATATAAGATGGAGTGTAGTAGACTGTGAACAGTGTCTATGAATTAGAGTGCAACAGAATGCTCAACGGAATTTCCTGCACGTCCCACAAGGATTTCTGTAGAACCTTGTCTTCGCCCAGCCAATGGACCAGACCTGGCTTCCTTTGTAATGGTAAAAAGAGCAGGGATCCCAGCGCCTAGTGACCACCAGCAACATGGTGCCTCTGACGCTCTTGGAGCCCCATCTGCTCCACAAGCCCTGGCCCTGCCACGTGTCTGGACCACTGAGGTGGGAGAGGCTATAGCATTAGTCATCTCCTCCCTCTATATCATCACAGACACTCTTCTAGCACCCAGTCTTTATTCATTTTTTAAAAAAGAAATCCAAATAAGTTAGCAAAAAAAAGAAAAAAAATATACAAAACAATGGCAAAACCACACGATGCTTAGTTAACAAAATAAATCACCCCAGGAGTCCCTGCCCACCCCCCACCCCCACCTGTCCCTGGCAACTTCAGCACAGAGACCTTGGTCAGATGGCAGCTTTACAAACAACACACAAAACAAAACAAAACAAAACATAAAACCATTGGAAGGTTCCCAGCATTCACTGCAAAAGCTTGGCCCCCCCAGTGACTTGGGAACAGAGGATTGATTGTTCCTCTCCCTTCTCTCAATTCAGGGCAGGCCCAGCCTAACCCTGGCATAGGAAGAGACAACAACAGGAGATGTACATAGTCTGTCCAGGTCAGGACACTGTCTTCGTCTCTCAAAGCGTGTCTTTTCAGGGGGTGGAATTGGAGGCTGCATTATGATCAAAGGGAAGCTCCTGAGTTGCCCCCTGAGCCAGGGGGCTTACACAAGGGGGCACTCTGGTGCCCTGCTTTATCTCCCTGGGAACAGAACTGCTCTCTGCTCTAAGGAGTAAGCTGAATGAGAGCATCCGTTCCCTCTCTGGGTGGTGGGTTAACCTTATATGGATGAGGAGGGGGGTAGTCTGGCATTTGGCAGCCCCAAGGCTGGCTTCCTGGCATCAGGACAGCCTGGCTTAGGAGAGCCCTGCTGCAGGAGTGGTGGCACCTGTGGCCAGCTTGGGGGGCTCTCATGGTTGCCCATTTTGGCAGACAATCTCAATTGGGCATGGTTTCATCTGGGAAGGCCACAGCGACATCCTCCACTGTGATGCTGTCCACGATGGAGGTGAGGGACTGCAGATTGTGGACATCCGTAGGGTCAGCTGTGAGCAGATGATCTGTAAGGAGAAGGTAGGAAGATGTTACCTGGGTGATAAAGGTGTCTTAAGACCCAAGACAGGGGCTGAGCCCTTTGGTTTTCCCGGACAGATGGGTGAGAAAAGCTCAGGGTCCTACTCCCCAGCCCATGCCTCTCCTAGTGCCGGGTGCACGTGTGTGTGCGTATGTGTGTGTGCACGCCAGTGTGTCCTCTCTGATATCCCCTGGTGGGCTTAGAATTCAGAAGCAGTTATTCTGAAGTGGAGCCAGAATGGTGTATCCTGGGAGACTAGAACTGCCCTTTGCTGGCCCAGTTTTGCAGCACTGACTCAGCAATTCCCAGGGACCCTTGGGGCAGGGACATTGTCCTCTCCGTGGGGAAGGTCATCTACCAGGCACCAGCTGGGGAGTTGCAGGAGGCCTAGACAACTCCTTAGCTGGTCAAGGCTTCAGGGAGGCACATGGCCTTCTAGCCCACCATTTGGGGCCCTGGGTTCAAAAGGTCCCTAGAGAGGCCAAGGGAAGAGGACTAGAGCAGGGAGTAAGATAAGAGGGGAGAACTGGGCTTAGAGATAGCCTGTGGGGTTTGAGTCAAAGTAACCAGGGTCCTGGTCTCACTTACCCCCTGGGTTGGGACCAAACTCCAGTGCACTGCCCCACTCTGGACTGCAGGAGGCACTATGGGAGCTGCATTCACTGGGCACCTGCAAGACAGGGCAAAGGCCCAAGGTCAGGGCACTGCCATTCCTGGTGGTGTCTCTTCGTCCAGTCCCAATGGGCAGAAGTACCTGTGGTGGGGTTGGAGGGTGGGCCACAAGCTGCAGCCCTCCAGCCTGGCCCACCCCCTGTTCCAGAATCTTCAAAATCACCTCCCTTCATGACTTTCTCTGGGCACAGAGCCCCTGCTTCAGGGCCATTCCTAGCATCCATTCTGCGTGGTGATCCTGCCCTCATAGGACACCCAGCCTAAGGGGGTCTGTGGTTTTCTTGACCTTGGGATAAGGGTGAAGGAGGCAGAATGTCTGTCCCAACCAGGGCCGCTTTTGTGCAGGCCTGTTGGGGTTCCATGAGAGAGACTGAGTGGGTTTGCTCTCTGCTCAGCCATACCCAGGAGGGGGTCGGGTGAGGGGCAAAGCAGTCTTCTCAGGTACACTTGGCCTTGACTTTTAGGCCCTGTCTTCCCCCTCATCCAGCTGACTTTGGACTTGCTCCTGGATCCCTCCTTCAGTCCCGTTCCACCCCCCTCCACATGCTTCTTCTCCCCACTGCCTGTATCTCATCTGGAAAGGACACAGAGACACAGGAGGTCAGCTGGGCAGCCTAGCTCTAACAAAGGAAGGCATCCTGCAGCCTCCTAAGACCCTGTCTGGCTCCTGCTCTAGCCATCTGACTGAGCCCTACCACGGGGTCCTCTAAGGTTATCCAGGTGCCTGCTGCCCCCCCTCCCCCTGGGGCAGGTGGGTGGGATGGCCACTTACCCCTGGTTGGGGTCCGCCCCCGCCTCGGTAGCGGAGATCGCGCTCCTCCTGGTTGAGGGAGCTGAGCAGGGCCTGCAGGCGCTCGATGTACTGGATGGCACTGCGCAGGATCTCCACCTTGGGCAGCCGCTGGTTGGGGTTGAGCAGGGTGCTCCTCTTCAGGGCCTCAAAGGCCTCATTCACCTTCTTGAGCCTGCGCTTCTCCCTCAGCGTGGCCGCCCGCCGCCGGTCCACAGACACCGACTTCCTCTTGCACACCTTACACGCCCACGGCAGGCACTGGCCTGGGCAGTGCTCGGGGGTCCCTAGCCCCTTGTCTTCGAGGGGCACTCGGGCCTCGGGGCTCAGGCTGAGCTCAGTCCGCTCATAGCCCGGTGGCTCGAAGCCCTGGAGGTGGACGGGCAGGTAGTTTTCCCCGTCATAGAAGTGGGGTTCCTGGTAGAAGTAGGGGGATGTCTCATACAGCTCCATGGGGTCAGAAAAGACTTGTTCCTGCCACCAGCCCCCAAGCTCCTGCAGCCCCTCACGCCAACTGCTGGGTGCCATTTAAACCCTCCCCGCTGGCATGGAACCAGAGATAAATATAGCCAACGCCACAGAAACCTGAGCCCCCCTCTAAGCTGTTGCTGCACATCAAGACGTTTACAGTGGATTAGATGTGATTCCCCTTCCCTCTCCCCCTGCGCACCCCCACCCCTGCCCCCAGCCAGCCTACCCCCATCCGGCTCTTGTGCACGGGTAGGGAGGCCATAGGGTGTAATTTGACTAGTTTTCATTTCTCAACAGCCTCCATGGGGGCTGGGGAGGTGGGGGAGGACACACATTCTCCTCTCATCTGCTCCTTTCAATTACTCCTAGCTGGGCGGCCTGCCTGCTTCTAGTCCCAAAGAGGCGGGATGGGGGTGGAGGGAGGAGTAAGGAAGGGGTAGGTTTAGGCTGGAAGGGGCCTTAAGAAGTCAACTTATTCATCCCCCTGCTTCCTCACAGCACCTTACCCAGACTATATCAGTCAGATGAAACTCTTAGAAAGATTCCCCTCCCAGAGGGTGAGAGTGCTTTAAATTTGGGGCATGTATTGACACTCAGTGTCCGAGGTAACAAGAATTGGCAGATGGATTCAACTTCTGGGTTTTCAAAGAAGCTTTGACATCATATGTCACTTAAGTCTCATGTGATTGGGGATAAATTGAGGCAAAAGGAATTTTTTGGTCTTATTTTTCTTTTTTGGTATGTGTCAGTGGAAGTTTTCTCTTTAATACAGCTGGCCAGGGTCAGAGCAGAGATTAGAACTTAACAGTCTACACATCTCCACCTTCCCCGCAGAGGCAAGGTCAAGATCTATTAAGCCCTCTGTCTCCTCCCTTTCTCACTCTGAATCATTTATCTGTCCTCCTATGGCACCTCTTCAACTTTGTTTCCTGCCCCATTTAGACACCAGGATTTTCCTGGCTCCTTACTGTGGGTGAGGTAGAAAGGAGAGAAAGCAGAGATCTTCAAACTCAGTTTAAATATGCCCTCTCCTTGACCACTTGGCTTGGTTGTTCTGGTCTTCCGTTCTGAGCCATCAGCTTTATATATATCATGCAGATCTCAAATATCAGGTGGAGGAGGGGCTACTTAATCTTCGGGCTTCTTCGTCCACGGACATCTCTCAGCAGAAGATTTGGGGTCTGAGAGGACAGTGGTCCCGATATAGTAGGGGGGGCCTCAGAAATCAGCAGTGAACAAGGCTCAATCTTGGGACTGAAGGATTACAGGGATGCTCAAGGCAGGGTCTCTACCCTTGAGGACCTTACCATCTAGTAGACCCTGCTGGTCACCTGGTTCTACCCAACCCCTGATGTCCGGATCCCTTTCGCAGGTGGCCATTGTCTGACATCTGTTGTCCTCACAAGGCAGCCCATTCCACTGATGTGCAGGGAGACCTTCTGGGTTTTGAACTGCAATCTGCTCCCTCTACTACCTTCTGTCCTGTGGTCCCAGTTTTTTCCCTAGGACACTCTGGACTAAGTCTGATTCCTCTTCCTAAGACAGATGAGGCTGATGTTATAAGTTCCAAGCAGTGGCAAGGATAACAAGAAGAAGAGGAACTGTGCTAGGGACTCAGGGAAGACTTCACAGAGAAGGTGAGATCTGAATGGAGCTTGAAAAACCCAGCTTTCCTCCGTCTCACTGTCTGTGGTGAGGAGCCAGGAAAATGCTGATGTCCTTTTGGGGTAAGGAACAGAGATGAGGAGGGGACATAACTAGACAATTTTTTTAAAAACCCAAGCATTTTGAGGGGGAGCAGCAAGGTCTTCATTTGGTTTTTGGCCTTACCACTGTGATACAGAGTGGCAGCCTGGGGGCTGTGGGTTGTAAACCTTGCTTTGACTCAGACAAGATAGGCTGAAGAAGAATCTCTATTTCTAACATACATCCCATCAAGAAAAGAAAAAATAAAAGAAAACCCTTGTCTCAGTTTACACTCTAATCCTCTGAGCGCTGAGAAAAAAAGTAATGTTGAAGTTCCTATAGAAACCCAGAAATTGCATTATTTTGTCCTTTTGGGATCCAGTCTGCCTCACCCCTAAACCATGTGCCCACATCCTCTAAAAATGGAAGCAGGAGAACTGGGCTTGTTCTGTGATTATTTCTAGGATCTTACTCTCTAGTTGATGAGTGTGGACACTGTGTGAATGTTAAATTACAATGCAAGAGAGAGCTATTTTAATTCAGCAGTAAACATGGGGGCCGTGACCAATTGTAAATGAGTGGGTTCATCAAATGAGTGTTGAAGTTTACAGAAAATCAAAATCACCGAAGGCTGGAAGGGGAGGAGAGCCCTGGGCTGGGTCTTGGAGAAAAGGTAGGATTTGGATGAGAAGAGGAGAGGAGGGTGAAGGGAGCACTGGGTAGATGGGTTTGTATGGAGCTCAGCGTTCAGGTAAGTGGATGATTGGACAAGCCTGCAAAAGACGAGAGGAGGCCCACCTAGGCAGAATGGAGGGACTTGAAAATCTGAGGCAAGGAGATAGCACAGAGGACCATGACAATGACCCCGGAGTGAAGTGCTGAAGACCTGAACAAGCCACTCAGAGGCAAGGGGATGGATTCAACTGGGAGAGGATGTATGTTTCAGCGGGTAAAGGGATGGTACATGTGTATTATAGGGGAGTGGTTGTTGTATTGATGAAAGGGCACCTGGCACATGGAAACACCTCCAAAACATTAGTCCCCTTACTTGCTTTGTCCTCTTCTCCACTCCTGGCCTCTCCCTCAGGCTATTTCCCTAGCTGTCTTCATTGCCCCTAGGGGACCAAAACAGCAGCGAAAACATGGCCCCACCCCACGCGTGTATGTATTTATTCATTCACTCTTTCATTCAAGGAACAGGTATTGTGCACCTTGTGCTGAGTGTGAGAGTCACTGACGTGAATAAGATGTGGTCTTTCTGCCTGCCAGGTACTCACAGTTGAGTGAGGAAGGTGATTATACAAAGTAGGTGATAATAGAGTAGGCTAGAAAAATGCTACTATAATCCAGAGAAGGAATTTATTCATTTACTCCTTTCTCTGCTCAACTCAATTTCCTGAGAGCCCACTCTCTATTATTCCCCAGGCATGACTGGACATAGGCAAGAGCAGCAAATAAGATCAGTCCCTGCCCTCAGTCTGGGTGTGAGTTTGGCCTTAGATCTGTGGGACGTTTGCCTCTGACCAAATGTGAGGGCAGGACTGGGAGGTTAGGGGTGACCTTGTGTGTCTAGGTTTCAATGAATCCCTCCCTGTCTGTGGATGTGTTTGTGTATGTCTGTCTAAGTGAGTGGCTGGGGGACTATGTTGAGTCCCAGCTGTGAGGCACAGACCCTTCCAGGACTGAGAAGATAGGGTGGCCCAGGTGTCTCTCACCTCAGAACCCTAATGGAGCGATTGACCCTTTTCTCTCCTTGTTCCTGTCTTAGAACTGAGCTGAAGAAAAGCTGCCCCTAGAGGCTCCCCCTGCATATTCCTCCACCCCATGAAAACTGCCCTCTGATGGATGGGAACACATTGGTGCCAAGCACAGAACAGCCTTTGTGCTCTGCCACCAGTGGTGATCCATCAGCTCTAACTTGACAGCAGGGCGTCAGGCCTTAATCCTCACCCCTGCTGGCTTGGGCACTCAGGGCCCCCTGCTCTGACTGTAGCCTCCTCCTCCAGCAGTCCTGCTCCCTCCAGAGGAAGCCCTTATCCCTGGCTGGGGCTCCAGGGCCAGGTTGTTTGTTGCCCCCACCCTGACTGTCTCAACTGGATTCTGTCTATTTGCATGCTGGGCTGATCTCATTTGCATGGTAGTGCTTGGATTTCAAAATGCTCAGCGATCCCCTTCACCTGCTCCTGACTCTATCCTTCCACATCTGCTGCATACCCAGTCCCAACCTTCCGACTCCCAGCATCTTCCAGTCCCTACTGCCCTCACAGGGGGGCTGACCTGGGCTGCCAGTTTACTTGACTCACATCAAAGCAAGTTTCTCATCCCAGAGTCTCACGTGCCTAGGTATAGAGGATCAAGGAGAAGGTTCTGGAAGAATGGGAGCCTCTGGCTTCTCCAAACAGGCCCCACATTTTGTTTGCCTAGGCTAGTTCTCTGGTATTATGGATGAGGACCAGGCGGGAGGTGGGTGGCGGGAATGCATGTAAATTTCAATAGGACCTAGATGCAAGAACACATCATGCACATCAGCATTATTTGTGGGGCTTTGTAGCAGGGTGAGAACAGATCACAGAATCATAGAATGTCAGAGGTGTAAGGTAGTCTAAGGATCAGCTAGTGCACCTTCTTCCTTCTACATACTGGGTGCACAGAGCACCAATATCAGAAGTGTGAACACAAGTGTTGGCTCTTGGACTACCTAAGCTCTTGGACTGCCTCTTAGGCCTCGGGGCTGAATGAAGGTGCCTCCTCTCCCTCTCTGAGGCTGACAGGTGAAAAAGGGTGCTTCAGGTGAGTACATGCTTTCCAGGTGAGCCTGAGGCCACAGGTGGGAGGCAGTGAGGGAACTGGAGGTGCTCTAGGTTTCAAATGGAGCGTTCAGAGAGACATCAGGAGAGGTGGTGATGGAGAGATGAAAAGAAGACACAAGAGAAGGGTGAGAGACAATAGGCTGGGGAGACCAGGGGGAATCCTGAGGGCTTGAGACAGGAGGAGAGGTTTGGAGGCAGATGGGAGCCAGGGTGGAGAGATGAGGGGGAGGGGAGGGCTCCAGGCCTCCAGAGGCCACACATTGTTTCCATTGAGAACTGAGCATCAAATAACCGCTGGGAAATCCGTCCCTGCCTGGAATCTGGAGCTCAGAGCCAGGCTCATTCATCAAGAATCTCTGGCCTTGGGGTGGGGAAGTGCAGGTCTGGAGGTGGAAGGGGATAGGTCCTCGGGAAGTTAGGGTCATGGAGAGGTGATTGGTAGACACAAAGCACAGAGCTAGTTTTTTAAATAACCAGACCAGAGCTTAGGAGAGTGTGTGGCAGTGTGAACCTGAGGGCCTTTGGAAATATAGGTGAGGATTTCTTATGAAATCCCTACGAGGGCTGGAACTTCAGCTCCTGGTTGAGACAAATACTGTGAGAAAGTTAAGGGAAAGAGGAAGAAGAAACCCTGGATAAGGAGTCAGGGCATGTTACTGTCATTTCTCCTCTCTGCTTCTCAACTCCCCTGTTTGTAAATCAAGATACTTGATTGAATGATTCAAACGGCCCTTTGAGAGGTGACATTCTTTTTCTGACTCAGCATGTGGGGCTGGAGGAAGTGCTCCTGGGGTCAGGGGTAGGTGTTTTGAGTGTTGTTTGAATCAGACCTAGCTCTGAAGGTGAACTCATAGGATCAGAGAGGGCAGGTTTCCTTGGATATTTTGTCCCTTCCCATCTCCACTTCTGCTCCCATATTTAATCTCACTGAAAGGCAACTGGAATGTTCTCTGGACCCATTTCAGCCTACCTAGAACTGCCTGGCATGTATTTGTCATACTCATCTCGGAACAGCAGCCCCTCTCCTGTCCCCCTTCCCTTCCAGCCTCTCAATTCTGCCCTCCTTGTGGGCCGAGAGCCCTAGCATGCCACCCCACCCCCCTTCTACTCCCTGGACAGCTTCTATTTCTGCCTCTTTGACAAGTTGTGACATATTTGGGAGCAGCTGCTGACTGGGTGGAGGTGCCTTTGCTTTTCTCCCAGCTCTGTCTTCTCCTCCCCAATACCTCTCCCAATAGCCACCTCTTCCCAGAATGTGCTATAAGACCCTCCCTGCATTCCTCTCTCTGGAACTCAGGCACCCAGCTTTTCCTAGGTTCCTGCAGGGGTGGCCAGGGCTCTAGACTGATATGGAGGGAACCTTGTGGGATAGGGAGTCAGGTGGCCAGGTGTAGGGGATAGGATCTCTTCTGCCATGTCCCAGGCTGTATGGTTTGAGGCAAATCTCTTCCCCTCTGGGATTCATTTTTCTATCTTTAAAATGGGGATGATGAGTACTGTCTTCCTTGTCAACCACAGTGGTTTTGCCACCTATTTACTGTAGATGACTAATGCCACCACCCAGTAGTTCCTCTCTATCTCTTATCGTTCCAAATCCAATTAGTCAAAAGCCCCTCAACCTCTGTTCCCCCCTGTATCTTAACAATTCCTAGCTTCACATAAAGCCAGGAATTGTTTGAACTTCCACTAGTTTTAGCAAGAACCTCACAAAACAGTCACACCTTAGTAGTAAAATGAAGTAAAAGGTACTCTAGATCTGCTTTTAAAAAGTTTAAAAATAAGCCTCAAGCAAAGGGTCGAACTAATTTAACTTCCTGCCAGAACAAAGTCCAACACTCTTCAAAGAAATATGATAAAATTCAACACTCAGTTATATAAAATTCACAATGTCAGTTATTCAATCAAAAGTTAGTAGGCAGCAAAGAAGCAGAAAAAAATGTGACTTACAATCAGGAGAAAAACTAGTAAATTGAAATAGTCAGTTGACCCAGAAATGATAGAGATGATAGAATTAGCAGATAGGGACATTAAAAGAGCTATTATAAATATGCTCAATACGCTTAAGGATTTAAAGAAAAACATGAGCATAATGAAGAGAGAAATAGAAGATATGAAAAGAAATCAAAATTTCGCTGGGTAGGATTATGTATTAGTCTGCTTTGGCTGCCACAACAAAACACCATAGACTGGATGGCTTAAACAGAATTTTATTTCCTCTCAGCTCTGGAGGCTAGAAGTCTGTAATCAGGGTACCAGCATGGTTGGGTTCTGGTGAGAGCTCTCTTCCTGATTTGCAGATGGTTGCCTTCATGCTGTGTGCTCACATGACCTTTCCCTGGTGCACAGAAAGAGAGATCAAGCTCTCTGGTGTTTCTTCTTATAAGGGTAATAATCCCATGAGATGAGGCCCCCACCCTCATGACCTAATTAACTCTCCAAAGCCCCATCTTCAAATATCAATACAATTACATTGATTATATTGAGGGATTAGGGTTTCAACGTGTGAATTGGGAGGGGGGGTGAATACAAACATTCAGTTCATAACAGATTAATGGCAGATGAGACATTGCAGGGAAAGAGTTCGTTGAATCTGTATACAAAGCAATAGGAAAAATCAAAAATGAAACACAGAGAAAAATTATTTTAAAAAGAGCTTCACTGACATGTGGGACAGTATCAAGTGGACTAACAGACATGTAACTGAAGTCCCAGAAAGGGACAGAAAAATATTAGAAGAAATAATGACTAAAATTTTTGCAGATTTGATGGAAACTATGAACTCACAAATCTAAGTCACTTAATGAACCCCAGAAAGGATAAAAAGAAAGAAAACCACACCAAGGAACATCATAATCAAACTTCTGAAAATCAGTGATAAAGAGAAAAATTTTTAAAGCAGTCAGAGAAAAAGAGGCACATTATGTATAGAAGAACAAAGATTTTTTAAAGCTGCTGATTTATCATCAGATACTATGAGGGACAGAAGATAGTAGAACAATATCTTTAAAGTGCTGAAAGAAAAGAAAATCTATCAAACAAGAATTCTGTACCCAACAAAAAATATCTTTCAAGAATGAAGGTGAAATAAAGACTTTTTTTCAAATAAAGATAAACTGGCAGAATTTATCATCAGGAGATATTCACTATAATAAACGTTAAAGGAAGTTCTTTAGGCAGAAGGAAAATGATACAAAATTGAAACTTGCACCTACATACAGGAATGAAGAGCATCAGAAGTGGTAAACATGTGGGTAAATATAAAAAGACTTTCCCCCCTCATTAAAAAATTTCTTTAAAAGATAGTTGTCTATTTAAAGCAAAAATAATAACAATGTACTGTAGGGTTTATAACATAAAAATAAAATATATGACAACAATAGCACAGAGAATGGGAGGTGGGAAAAGAAGTATACTGTTGTTGTAGGGTTCTTACTTATATGTGAAGTGGTGTAACATTACCTGAAAGTAGCCTGTAATAAGTTAAAGAAGAATATTGTCAAAACTAGAGCAACTACTAAAAAATAAAACATAGAGCTATAGCTAATAAGTCAATACTGGAGATAAATTGGAATATTAAATACTCAGTTAATCTGGAAGAAGACAGGAAAAGAGGCAAAAAGGAACGAAGAGTAATAGGATAAATTGAAAACAATTAGCAAGATGGTAGATTTACACCCAACCATATCTATAATTGCATTAAATATAAATCAGCTAGATTTAAAAAAATAAGGTCCAAATATAGGCTGTCTAGAAGAAACTAATGACACAAATACACAGATAGGTTGACAGTAAAATGATAGAAAAATATATACCATGGGAACACTAGTCGTAAGAAACCTGGAGTGGCTATATTAATATCAGAAAAAGTAGGTTTCAGAACAAAATATTACTTGGCATAAAGGGATACATTATACAATGATAAAGGGCTCAATTTATCAGTAAAACATGTTAGTCTTAAATGTATATGTACCTAATAACAGACCTTCAAAATACATAAAGCAAAAATTAATGCATAAAGCAAAATACATAAAGACAAAACTGAAGGGAGAAAGAGACAAATCCAAAATTTTAGCTAGAGATTTCAAAAATCCTCTCTCAGTAATTCATAGAACAAGTGGATAAAATCAACATGGAAATAGAAGACTTAAACGACTTTATCAATCAATTTTGCCAGTTGACATTAGTAGGATATTCCACCCAACAATAGCTGCACAAGGTTGAGATATGCTGGACCACAAAACAAGTCTCAATAAAGTTAAAAATATTGATAATAGAGAGCATGTGCTCTGAACACAATGTGATTAAATTAGAAATCAACAACAGAAATTTCTAGAAAACCCCCCAAATATTTGGAAATTAAACTTTTAAATAACTCATGGGTCATTACCTATTGAGCCCTTTCTTCCAGTCCCTATGTGAAGTGCTAGATAACCTGTAACTCATTTAATCCTCGCAATAATTCCTTAAAGTTACTATTACCACCATTTTGCAGATAAGGACCCAGAATTCAGAGAGGGTAGGCAGCTGGTGAGTTGTAAAGCTGGGACCAGAAACTCATATCTCTCTAATGCCAATGCCCAGCTCATGATCAGTATGTTATGTAACAGCCAACTAGTTAGAGCATTTGAGATGGGTGCCCCCGAGAGAGGGCTTGTCGGGCTTGGGGTTAGGGGAGTATGTGGCTCAGCTGTTGACATGCTGTTGTCTCCTTATCAACTCCCCATCCCCAATATTACTTTCAGGCTTGGTGCTCAAGAGCCTTCCCTCTGGAAAATCTCCCATTGGATGTTTCCTTGTGTTCTCCCCAACCCTAATTCCTCTCTGTTCTGGGGCTCCTCTGTCCCTAGCCAGCTCTCTCCATGGCAGGCTCGTGGGCCTTTCTCAGGTGCTCTATCTAAACTTTTCACAAGACTACCTGGTCTTCCTCCTCTAGGAGTCTCACCTTCACTGCCCTCACTTCTGGCTTGCTAATCTCAGCAGCCCTGCTTTCTGCCCCAGGCCTGCTTTCTGACCCTTATCCCTGGGCCCTGAGCTCCAAACAAGCCTTAAGACTGCCCATGCTCCTGAGGGAGCCTTCTTGGACCAGAACCACTGTTGCTGGTCACCTGGAATCACCAGTAGTTAGAGTATCCCCAGACTGTCCAGCACTGCCTAGGGGCTTGCTTTTTCTTTCTCTTTTATTTTAGAGACACTTGAGCCAGACTGCCTGGGTTTTAATCCTGGCATTATCACTTTCTAGCTGTGTAAGTGGCTTGACCTCTCTGTACCTCCATTTCTTCATCTGTTTAACAAGGATAAAAATAAGACCTCTCTCATAAAGTTGTTGTTTGGATTAAATGAGTTCATATTTATATGAATGCTTTTTCATGTAGTATGTACTCAGTAAGCTTTAGCTCCATGATTATTATTGAACCTACCTTTGTCTGTGTGTCCCCCATCAGACTGGGAGCTCTCTAAGAGCACAAGTAGTGTTTATTCTATTCCTGGGAGCTCTCTGGGGAAAGGGGCTGAATCTCCCTAAAGAGTGAGAGCTACCTGATGTCTCCCCCTTCACACAGGAACTGTGTCTATGCCTGAATTTCCTTCTTTGCCTGCCCCTAATCACTCTGAGTGTGAATATGTCAGTCCCAGTGGAGCTCCTGGGCAGCAAGGTTGTCTTGGAGAGTGGTCCTGGGAGATGTCTTATCCTGGTTGAGAAAGCCATGGGATTCTAGACAGAGATTCCTACCCAGGGCAGGGTGGCCCCCAGAGCAAGCTCACAGCTCCAGGGACAAGGTCACAAGGCAGCCTCCAGGGACTACTTCTGCTCTTAGGAAGGGGCAAGCCGGGTGTTCCCCCTAGACCTTCTGTCCATGCACACCATTCTGAGGATGTCAGCCCCAGACACAATCTTGCTCCTTTCTCTCTATCAGAAGACAGGAGATGCAATGTGGTGCAGGGCAAAGATCAGATCAAGTTGGCATTGAATCCTAGTCCTGACACTTGCTAGCTGTATGGCCTTTTATTCATTTAATATCTTGGAACTTTCATTTCCTCATAGGCAAAATGGTAACTAGAAACCCTGTTTCTCTGAGCATATCATGTACTCAATAAATGTTTGTTGAATGAATGATTGCATATTCATTTCCTTTCTTTTGGGGGGTTTAGAGAACAGTATAACCAGCCCTGCCTCTGGTAAGTTGATTCCTGCATCTGTGAGCCAAACAGGTCATCAAGATGACATTTAGTTCACTCGCAGCCTTTAATCCATTCCAAGCACACACTTAAATAAGTTCCCAAAATGGAACCTTTGGTAATACATTCCCATTCTTTGGTCATGAGAAAATCCCTTCTAACATCGCTTTATCCCCTCCCTACCCCATCTCTAACGGCACATCACAGGCATGTTTTGTCTTCGACACTCTTCTGTAGCTGGATGGTAGAATGTGTAACTCATTGGGTCAAGAGTCAGGACATCTTTACTCTAGTTCTAGGTCTGCTGATAACCCCAATGTGACCTTGAGAAACAGAAGCTAATATTTACTGAGTCTCTACTGTGAGTTGGCCACTATGCTAAGTGGTCTACATACATTACCTCACTCACTTCTTACACTTCTTACAAGTGACAGTCCCTTTACAAAGAAGAAATCTAAGGCTCAGAGAAGTTAAGAAATTTGTACTAAATCACATAGCTTTTAAGCGGTTAGTTCATGTTTCCCTGACTCCACAGCCTCTTTCAATTGTGCTATGCTGACTTCTCTAGGGGCCTTAGTTTCCCGATCTGTAAAATGAAAGAATTAGATTCGGTGTTCTGGAAGGTCCCATCCAGTTTGACCTTTTGTCACTACCTGCTCAAGGCCTCTGGAAGGATCTTAGGAAACTTCTGCACAGCTTCCCGGCTTTCCCTTTCCTGACCTTTTCTTTTGTTAGTCTGTCTCCAGGCCCTCCTCACAATCCTCTACAGTGAGTCAGTGTGGGACAAGGAACCAAATGTTTCCCCAAGTCAGGGCAGTTCCATCTGCTACGTTCCCTGCATAGCGAGCTGTGGGAACACTGCATTCCACCCTCCAGATCCTGGTGCCTGGAGTATTTTCCCTGAGCCATATTGCCTCTCTGCATTCCCCTCTTTGTGGGAGCTTGGGCCAGCCCAAAGCAGGACCCATTTGCTTTTCTGCCACTGAAAGCATGTGGCCTCCTGGAAGTAAATGTGTAGTTGGGTTAAACTTGCTTCCTGGGTCCAGGGACTTTTCCTCAGCAGGCTGTTTCCATTCCTAAAGTTCCAAGCCTCACTCTCAGACCACCCATGGAATTCACACATCAAAACATTCACCAGCTCGTACGTTCCATGTCCCCACCCCATCTTGGCTCCATAATGATGGAGACATAGCCCTGACTTCAAATTTCTAGCCATAGTTCACTTCAGCCTATAGTTTGCTTTTCTGCATTTATAGATGGGGAAGTCGAGGTCTTGGGAGGTGGGTCAGGGGACCAGACTGGGATAGGATCTCAGGCACCTGCCCTTCCCTCACCCTGTTCCTTCATCCCTGGTCTCTTAATAGGGCTGCTTTCACAAACCTGTGTCTGGCTTCCGAAGGCTCCAGTTGTCTTTCTCATCTTTCTTGACTGTATCCAGATTTCTGAAAGTGACAGTTTCCTTTGTTTGCTAGTGAGGTTCTCACGCTTCCTGGGCCAGGAGTGAGGGGAAATATTTCCTTGTATTCCTGAACCCATAGCCAGCTGCATTCTCCATCTAGTATCACCCAGTGGGTGTTGGATAGTCAGGGAAGTACCCTGGGCCTGAAGTAGGATTGACTCAGGGGGGACAATGTGGCCATCATCACCCTGTCATCATCGACAGCTACACCATCATTTAGGACTTTCCTGTTTGCCAGGCACTATTTTGTCTCTACAATGATTCTATGAAGTAGGTATCTTACCATTTTCAGACTGCAAGTTCTAGTTAAGAAATTTTCTAATGGTACTGCCTGAGGATAGATGCAGGATTAGAACCCAGCCTGACCAACCTCAAATTCAGTGGACAGTCTTCTCCATTATGGTCTGCTACCTCAGACTCAGGCCTTGGATGACCTTGGTAACCAACTCCTCTTCAGGTTGGGCATATAGTAGGTACCCAGCAAGTGCACATGGTGGCTGCACACTACATGCTTACTAATTAGCTGGGCTAAACAACGAAGCCCATCAAAGCAAGTCCCTCCTATGGCACAGAGCGAGAGTTCAGGGTCACTTCTCCTCTGGGTTGACCTGAACATATGGCCCACGTGCTTTGTGACCTGGGGTGAATTCCTGGCCCTCTGGATGTTACTGATACCCTTTGGGGAAAAAAAACGAAGATGTGGCTCAGAGGGACATAGAACTGTAGACTAATAGAGGCAAGAAGCCCGACACCTTGACCTTAAAAAGGATTGTTGCATTCTGAGGAGTAGATGAGCTGCATCAAGTTGCCTGGCGCTTTGTTTATTCTGAGACAGACAGCCTCGCTCCTGGAGTCATGCATTTGGGAGCATTCTATCCACCAATTGGCGGGCATGCCTGGCACCAGTGCATAGCCCTGGGAGTGGATGTTGGCATGATCAGTGGTGCTCATGGCACCTCACCCCCTGCCACACAGAACAGATGGCGCCTCTTGACTTGTCTTCCTTTTGCTTTGCTCTTGCTGGCTGTTCTTGCCAAGGCCTTGGAGGTTGATAGCCAAGATCTTGACTTTTGACCTCCGATATCCCCAACACTCCTCTTCCCCACATTTGCTAACTACAGTGAAATCATAGATGCATAGATAATCAGAGCTGGGAAGAACCTTAGACCAACTGTCTTATTTTAAAGAGGAAAGACTGAGGACTAGAGAGGAGGAAGTGGCCTGCCTGAGGTGACAGATGGCAGAGTGGAATAAGCCATATTGGGCTTCAACCCCTGCCTGCCTTGTCCTCAAGAGCCAGGAATTATTTATTTAATAAGCATTTAATGTCTTCTACTTATAATCACACTGCCTTTATCTGGGTGATCACCTGGATATACACACACACATGCATTGTTCAGAGCTGCCCTTCTGCACATCTCCTGGGTCTGCGAGTTCCCTGGCCCCTTCCCCACCCCCATCAACGTTCCTGGTCCAGATTTCTATCCCTGTGATCTTGCCTCTTTAGGATGCTAAGGGCTGATGTGACAGGGGAAGATATCTAGACTCTTTGCCTCTCCCCCCTCCCACACAAGCCAGGGTGCCAGAGAGAGAACTTCACTACTTACAGCTATGAGGTCTTAGGATGGTTACTTACCCTCGCCAAGCCTCAGTTTTCTCATTTTACAAATAAATGCACTTACCTTAGTGCCTGGCACCCAGTCAGCTAATAACATGTTAGTTATTATTATTAGTGGGACTATTATTATTCCTAAAAGCAGCGATCCTTGGGAGGGCTTCCCACCTAACCTGGAGGATGGAGCTCAGGCTCCATAACCTTTCCATGGTGGAACACCCCCTCGCCAAATACACCAAAACCCACATTCTAGGAGTCCTTGTGGAGGTCTCAGTCCTTACCCTGGCTTCATCCATTGTCAGCCAAGCCACTGGCATTTCACGGATCTCAGCTCTGCCTGTTATAAGTTATAAATAACCCCCAGTCATCTGTTCTCTGAAACCCCAATACTGAGACCAAAAGCAGAAGCTTCCCTATCCTTCCCCATCTTATTCTGCTTCTGGCAGGATTTTAATTTTCTCTGCTTTGGAATTTAAATCTCTTCCCTTTTGTGCCTTCTTCCCCAACCCCAAGCCTGTGTGTGGACTTTCTGTCATTGCAAATATTGAGGAAATCTCTGGGGAACAGCTCTCTTAAGAAGGAAGTGCCCGTTTAAGGAAATTGCATGGAAACGGTGTACTCCCTCCTCAACCCTTGGCCAGGCAGGACCAGCAGCTGAAAGGCAGACGGAATGTGCACAGAAAATGTGAGGGGACTGTGAGACAGGTATCACCCAAGGCAAAGGGACTCAGAAGCTATGGCTTTCTAAGTCCCTAGAGCTAAGCAAGCCCTCAACCTTGTTGGAGGGAATAAGGTGAGAGACCTTGAGATCTTTCTTCACTCTCATTCCCTACCCCTAAAAACACATATTCTGCATGAGGCCTCTGCGCCTCAGCCCCTCTCAACCTGCCAAAGTGATAATTAGCTAATCTGGGTGACCATATGTTATGGACTGAATGTTTTGTCCCCACCAAGTTCATATGTGAATGATATGATAATGTGATGATATTTGGAGATGGGGCCTTTGGGAGGAAATGTTAGATGAGGTCATGAGGGTGGGACCCTCATGAGTGGATTAGTGCCCTTATAAGAAGAGGTACCAGAGAACTTGCTTTCTCTCTACCTGCACTGAAAAAAGGCCATATGACCAGAGCAAGAAGGCAGATGTCTGCAAGCCAGGAAGAGAGTCTTCACCAGAATCTGAACATGCTGGCACCCTAATCTTGGACTTCCAGCTTCCAGAACTGTGAGAAAATAAGTTTCTGCTGTTTAAGCCACCCAGTCTATGGTATTTTGTTATGGCAGCCTGAGCCAGTGTTATATTCTATATAAACAGAATGGTTAGAACATTCCCTCTTCTCAGGAAGAGCATTTCAACAGGGCCTTCCTGGAGACAATGTCAACAACTGTGGTCTGCTCCTTAGTGAAACCTGGTACAGAGGCAGCCATGTTTTTTCCATCATGAGCCACATGATCAGAAATCTGTATTAAAGATTTATATTTTATATATATTTATATGTAAATATATAACTTACATATATTTACATAAAAGACAAAGTTTTAATTGTATCAAAATTTACTAATTATAAATTAATATTTATTTATAAGGTATACAGTATAAAAACAATTTAACAAACACTTGTATTCCCACCATCCAGTTTAAAAAAGAAAACATGACAGCATTGCCTTTGAATGCCTCCCTGATCTCATCCATTCCCTCCTTAATCTGAGGTAACCCTCATCATTAATTTTGTGCTTATAATTCTTTTGGTTTTCTTTACAGTTTTATCATGCTTTTAATCCCTAACTGGCATAATGTTTGATTTTATGTGTTTCTGAATACTTTATCAGTGGAGTCAAAGTGTACATCTTCTCTTGTGGCTAACTTCTTTCATCTGTGTTATGTGTACTGCAATTCATTTTCTTTTCTTTGTAGTGCAGAATTCCATTATGTGAATACATCACAACTAACTTCTCAATTCTATTGCTGATAGAAACTAACTTTCTCCCAGTTTGAGAGTACTGAATACTATGCTACAACGAATATTCTTCTTCATGTCTGCTGATGCATGTGTGGAAGAGTTGCTCTAGGCTATATACATAGAAATAGAATTGCTGGCTCGCAGAGTATATGCATCTTAAACCTTGATAGATAATGTAAAAACTGTTTTCCAAGGTACTTGCACCAATTTGTACTTCCACTAATGATGATATTTTCCGACTTAATTTTTGTTTGTTTGTTTGTTTATCTGGAGGGAAGAAAATGGCATCTCTTGTGGTTAAAATCTGCATATCCCTGATGACTAATGAATATTTTTTGAGATTTTTTTTGGCTATTCAGATTTTTCATTTGTGAAATTCCTCTTCAAGTATTTTGCCCATGTTTCCATTGGATTGTTTGTCATTTTCTTATTGATTGTAAGTGTTTAAGGGCTCCTCATATATTCTCAGTAGGAGTCCTTTTTCAGATATATGTATTACAAATATCTTTTCCCACTCTGGTTTGCCTTTTCACTCTCTTAAGATGCCTTTCCACTTCTTTTCCTTTAGAGTTAATGCTTTTAGTTCCTATTTAAGAAATATTTGCCTACTGCAAGGTCATGAAGGTACTCTTTTCTGTTTTCTTCCAGAAATTTTATTGTTTAACCTTTACGTTAGGTCTCTTTGTCTGGAACTGAGTTTTGTGTGTGATGTGAAGCTGTTGGTTACCTCAGTGGTGAAAGCTGTCCATGTCTTCTGTGGAGCAGGCCTCTGAGATCTGTGACAATGAACACTACAGGGTCCTCTGTTGTGAAAGTTGTGGGGAGCCTGCAGCTGTCATGGGAGCTGTTGAGGTCCTTGGTGACAAAGGCTTCCAGAGTTCTCCATAGAGCAGGCCACTGGGAACTGTGATGACACTGATACTTATAGCTCCTTCCCTTCTCCTTTACTCCTAGTCATCTCCAGACATCTCAGTCAAGCCAGTCTCCCTAATAATCTTCTGGTGTGGAAGATTATCTTTGTTTTTTGTTCCATGGTGTTGCTGTAATTCTTAACTGGACTCTTGGGCCCTCCCAGAGCTATTTTTGTTTGTAGATAGCTGTCTGTTATTTGTTGGGAGAAAAGTGCTGCTATCTCTTACTCTGCCATCTTGCTGATGTCGCTCCAAGGTTATTTTTGCTGTTTATAAAATGCTACATATGGTTATTTGTTTTCCACACTTTAAAGATGTCATTCCATTGTCATCTGGCTTTCATTGTTTCTCTTGAAAAGTTCACTAATTGTATTATAGTTGCTCCTTTGCAGCAATGTTTGTTTTTACTCTGCCTCCTTTTAACATATTCTCTTTGGTTTTGTTTTCTCTAGTTTACTATGATATATTTAGATTTGGGGTAGGAGGGTGGTTTTATGGATGTTCTTCAGTCTGTGGTTTCATTTTGAAATATTCTAAGATTTGGAATACTTCTATGTGAAGTATCTCTTCATATGCTGCATCTGTCTTATTCTTTTCCCTTTCCTCTGGCACTCCAATTACATGTTATGTTGGGATTTTAACTATGTACTATATGTCTTGCACATTTTCCACCCTTTGGGGGGTATGTATTTTAATCTGAATATTTTCTATTGCTTCATCTTCCAATTTACCAATACTCTCTTTTGCTTTGTCTAATCTGCTGTTAAACTCATCAAATTAATTCTTAATTTATGGTATTGTATTTTTCAGTCCCAGGATTTCCATTCAATTCAACTTATTTTCTTAAATACATTAATCATAATCATAATTATTTTAAAGTCTGTATCTGGTAAATAAAAAATCTGAATCACCTATGTGTCTGTGTTTTCTTTTGGAGGGAGGGGTCTTTTTCTTGGATTTTAACCTTTCTTATTTTGTCAATTTTCAATTATTTGCTGGATATTGGTTTTCTCAGAAACTGTAGAAGCACTCAATGATGTTAACTTCCTCCAAGTAAGGCTTTAAATTGTCTTGTGGTAGGTTATGATCAGATTAAATTGATCCAATTGAGACTTATCTGTTTCCATGTTATCCTTAATTCTAGGCTATCTGGTGGCTAAACTGAAAGCCTGGGGCCCTGAACTCTAATTTTGTCTCCCCTGATCCATAAGCATTACCAAAAGTTTCTACTTGCTTTCTTTCTTTTTTTTTTTTTTGCTTTTTATTTTATTTTTAACATCTTTATTGGAGTATAATTGCTTTACAATGGTGTGTTAGTTTCTGCTGTATAACAAAGTGAATCAGCTATACATATACATATATCCCCATATCTCTTCCCTCTTGTGTCTCCCTCCCTCTTACCCTCCCTATCCCACCCCTCTAGGTGGTCACAAAGCACCGAGCTGATCTCCCTGTGCTATGCAGCTGCTTCCCACTAGCTATCTGTTTTACATTTGGGAGTGTGTATATGTACATGCCACTCTCTCACTTTGTCCCAGCTTACCCTTCCCCCTCCCCGTATCCTCAAGTCCATTCTCTAGTAGGTCTGCGTCTTTATTCCCGTCTTGCCCCTAGGTTCTTCATGACCTTTTTTTTTTTTTTTAGATTCCATATATATGTGTTAGCATATGGTATTTGTTTTTCTCTTTCTGACTTACTTCACTCTGTATGACAGACTCTAAGTCCATCCACCTCACTACAAATTACTCAGTTTCATTTCTTTTTATGGCTGAGTAATATTCCATTGTATATATGTGCCACATCTTCTTTATCCATTCATCTGTCAATGGACACTTAGGTTGGTTCTACCTTCTGGCTATTGTAAATAGAGCTGCAATGAACATTGTGGTACATGACTCTTTTTGAATTATGGTTTTCTCAGGGTATATGCCTAGTAGTGGGATTGCTGGGTCGTATTGTAGTTCTATTTTTAGTTTTTTAAGGAACCTCCATACTGTTCTCCATAGTGGCTGTATCAATTTACATTCCCACCAACAGTGCAAGAGGCTTCCCTTTTATCCACACCCTCTCCAGCATTTATTGTTTTCTACTTGCTTTCTTGAAGCTTTTCCTCACATGTGTGCAACTTAGGCACATTTGTCTCGATAGAAAATTGTCTTTAGAGTGTTGGGCTCAACAGAGCACATTTCCCTTTGCTTTGGATCTTGGCTCTTCAAGTCCTGGCTGCCAGCTTTGTGCCTTCAAACACTTTAATCCAGCTTTTAAAGTTCTCAGTGTGAGGAGTAATCTGATGCCAATTATTTTTTCAGAGGTAGACATATATTTCCTCTTAGATGAAAAACTCAATGAGAGCAAGTACCTTGTCTATCTTGTTCATCACTGTATCCTAGTCTCTAGAGCAGTGACTAGAATATAGTAGGTGCTTAATAAATGGGACAGCCCAGTCCTTGGCTTCTACGTGGGTCACAGCAGTTATCTGATTTGCCCCCTGCACTGCAGGTGAACTTCAAAACCTGGTTGGATGCTGCACCTGAACCACAATGGCATCTCTTGGAATTTTGATTGGAATTGCATTGAAACTATAAAATAATTTTGAGAATTTGGCATCCTTATAATTTTGAGGAGAACTCATATATTTATATTTTGTGTATTCTAAACCATAAATAGGATGTCTCTCTCCATCTATTTTTTTATTTTTTTCACCAAGAAAGACAACCTAATACAAGATTCTATAGCCAAGCTGCTTTGGTTCAAATCCTACCTCTGTCACTCAGTGGATTTGTAACTTTGTGATATTTTCTAGTTTCCTTAACTGTAAATGGGATGATTATAATAAAAGTCCCTTTCTCATAGGAGTGGTTATGAGGATTTATTAGGTTAATAATTGTAAAGCATTAGAATTACTTGACATGCAGTGGGTTCTGCACAAGTGTTTGTTACATGAAATAATAATTTTCCTATAATGTTTTTTCAATAAAGTTTTAAATATTTCTTCATAAAAATCTTGCAGTCTTTTGTTAGATTTATTCCTAGTTACTTATATTTTGATGTTATTTTGAATGGCTATAGTTTTAAAGGTTACATTCTTTATCTGTTTTTGCTGGTTCATGGAAATAAAATTAAGTGATATTGGTCTTCATATATTGATTTTTTTGGCCAGTAACCTTGCAAAATGCTTGTATTTATACTAATCATTTACCTGTGGATTTCTTAGGATTTGCCAATAGATGATCTTATCACCTGTGAAAAATAACAATTTTGGTTCCTCCTTATTAATTCTTATAACTTTCCTCTCTCTCTTCCTTTTCTCCTTTCCCTCCTCTGTGTCTTGCTTAAAACTTCTAGGTCGGTGGGGTGATAATGTACATTTTCCTCTTGTTCCTGGTCTAGTAGAGAAGATTTCAAGTATTTACCATTAAGAGTAATGTTCACTGTGAGTTGTTTTTTTTTTTTGCGGTATGCGGCCTCCTCACTGTTGTGGCCTCTCCCGTTGCAGAGCACAGGCTCCGGACGCGCAGGCTCAGCGGCCATGGCTCACGGGCCCAGCCGCTCCGCAGAATGTGGGAGCTTCCCGGACCGGGGCACGAATCCGTGTCCCCTGCATCGGCAGGCGGACTCTCAACCACTGCGCCACCAGAAAAGCCCCACTGTGAGTTTTAAAAAGCTATCTTTTATCAATTTCCTTCTGCTTCTAGTTTGCTGAGAGTTTTTATCATGAATGGAGAATCAATCAAATGCTTTTTTCAGCAGCAAGTAAGATGATTTTTCTCCTTTAGTCTGTTAATATGGTGAATTGTATTAATTACTTTTTTAAAACAATTATAAGGCAACTTTTATTTCTAGAATTAACCTATCTCTGTCAAGATGTAGTACATTTTTACATGTTGCTCTATCTGGTTGCTAATATTTTGTTTAGATTTTGCATGTATGTTAATAAACAAAATGGCCTAAAATTCTGTTCTCATGCTTTTTTAAAATCTAGATTTGGTATTAAGATTATTCTAGGTTCATAAAATGAGTTCACAATTTTTCATTGTTTATATTTCTGGAAGAGTTTTTGTAAGATTGGAATTACTTAATTCTTGAATTTTTGGTAGAACTACTGACTCAATTTCTTTACTGGCTAAAAGACTATTCAGATTTTTTTCTTCTTGAGTTAGTTTTGGTAAGTTTTTTTTTTTTTTTAGAAAATTTTCCATTTCACCTAAATTTTCAAATATTTGGCACAAAATTTTTCTTAATATTATCTTCTTAAAGCCCTTGTAGCCTATGTAAATTTGTGTCCTCCCTTTACATTCCTTGTATTTTTGAGTTGTGTCTTCTTTTTTTCACTTGATCATTCTTGCCAGAGTTTCAGCAGTTTTATTAGACTTTTCAAGAAACAAAATTTGATATTATTGATCCGCTGTATTGTTTTCTATTTTATTAATTCTGGTTCTTATCATTTTCTTCCTTCAATTTCTTTGAGTTTAATCTATTATTCTTTCTTGAATTTCTTTTATTTATTTTTAAATTATAGTTGATTTACAATATTATATTAGTTTTGGGTGTACAGCATAGTGATTAAATATTTTTATAATTTATACTCCATTTAAGGTTATTGTAAAAATTTGCTGTATTCCCTGTACTGTACACTGTATCCTTGTATCTTATTTGTTTTATACATAGTAGTTTGTACCTCTTAATCCCTTACCCCTCTCTTGCCCCTCCCCCTTTCTTCCCCCCACTGGTAACCACTAGTTTGTTCTCTATATCTGTGAGTCTATTTCTGTTTTGTTATATTCATTTGTTGTTTCACTTTTTAGATCCTACATATAAGTGATGACATAGAGTATTTGTCTTTTTCTGACTTATTTGATTAGGAATAATATCCTCCAGGACCATTCATCTTGTTGCAAATGGCAAAAATTCATTCTTTTTTATGGATGAGTAATATTCCATTGTATATATATACGACATATTTTTTATCCATTCATCTGCTGATGGACAGTTAAGTTGCTCCCATATCTTGGCTATTGTAAATAATGCTGCTGTGAACTTTAGAGTACATACATCTTTTCAGATTTGTTTTTTTTTTGTTTGTTTGTTTTCTCCTGACACATACCCAGAGTAGAATCGCCGAATAATATGATAGTTCTGTTTGTAGTTTTTTGAGGAGCCTCTATATTGTTTTACATAGTGGCAGCAAAAATTTACATTCCCACTAACAGTGTTCTAGTTTCCCTTTTCTCCACATCCTCGCCAGTATTTGTTATCTGTGGTCATTTTGATGATAGCCACTCTGACAGGTATGAGCGTGAGGTGATTTGAATTTCTTAAGTTCAAAGGTTAAAACATCGATTTTCAGTCTGTTTTCTTTTTTTTTTTTAATTGAAGTGTAGTTGATTTACAATGTTGTGTTAATTTCTGCTGTACAGCAGTGACTAATGTATACATATATAGGTTCTTTTTTATATTCTTTTCCATTGTGGTTTATCCAAGGACATTGAACGTAGTTCCCTGTGCTATATGGTAGGAACTTGTTGTCCATCTATTCTATATGTAATTGTTTACATCTACTAACCCCAAGCTCCCAGTCCAGCCCTCCTCCATCCCACCCCCTTGGCAACCACAGGTCTGTTGTCTATGTCTGTGAATCTGATTCTGCTTTGGAGATAAGTTCATTTATGTCATATTTTAGATTCCACATATAAGTGATATCATATGGTATTTGTCTTTCTCTTTTTGACTTACTTCATTTAGTATGATAACCTCTACTTGCATCCATGTTACTGCAAATGGCATTATTTCATTCTTTTTCATGGCTGAGTAGTATTCACCCATATACATGTACCACATCTTCATTATCCATTCATCTATTGATGGACATTTAGGTTGTTTCCATGTCTTGGCTATTGTGAATAGTGCATGTATCTTTTCAAATTATAGGTTCGTCTGGATATATATCCAGGAGTGGGATTGCTGGATCATATAGTGAATCTATTTTTAGTTTTCTGAGGAACTTCCATACTGTCTTCCATAGTGGCTGTACCAACTTACATTGCCACCAACGGTGTAGGTGGCAATACTACTACTTATCTCCACACCCTCTCTAGCATTTGTTATTTGACTTTTTAATAATGGCCATTTTGATTGGTATGAGGTGATACCTCATTGTAGTTTTGATTTGCGTTTAATCATTAGCAATGTTGAGCATCTTTTCATGTGCCTATTGGCCACCTGTATGTCTTGTTTGGAGAAATGTCTATTTAGGTCTTCTGCTCATTCTTCAACTGGGTTGTTTGTTTTTTTGTTTTTGTTGAATTGTATGAGCTGTCTGTATATTTTGGAAATTAAGCCCTTGTCAATTGCATTGTTTGCAAATATTTTCTCTCATTCCGTAACTCGTCTTTTTGTTTTGTTTATGGTTTCCTTTGCTGTGCAAAAGCTTGTAAATTTGATTAGGTCCCATTTGTTTATTTTTGTTTTTATTTCTATTGCCTTGGCAGACTGACATAAGAAAACATTTGTACAATTTATATAAGAGAATGTTTTGCCTAAGTTCTCTTCTAGGAGTTTTATGGTGTCTTATCTTATGTTTAAGTCTTTAAGCCATTTTGTGTATGGTGTGAGGGTGTGTTCTCACTTAATTAATTTACATGCAACTGTCCAGCTTTCCCAGCATGACTTGCTGAAGGTACTGTCTTTTCCTTATTGTATATTCTTGCCTATTTTGTCAAAGATTAATTATCCATAGGTGTGTGGGTTTATTTCTAAGCTCTCTATCCTGTTCTATTGATCTGTATATCTGTTTTAGTGCCAATACCACACTGTTTTGATTACTGTAACTTTGTAGCATTGTCTGAAGTCTGGGAGGGTTATGCTTTGTTCTTTTTCCTCAGGATTGCTTTAGCAGTTCTGGGTCTCCTGTGGTTCCATATAAATTTCAGGATTATTTTTTCTAGTTCTGTGAAAAATGTCATGGGTAATTTGATAGGGATCACATTAAATCTGTATAATGCTTTGGCTAGTATGGCCATTTTAACAATATTAATTTTTCCAATCCAAGAGCACAGAATATCTTTCCATTTCTTTGAATCATCTTTAGTTTCCTTTATTAATGTTTTACAGTTCTCAGCATATAACTCTTTCACCTCCTTGGTCAGGTTTATTCCTAAGTATTTTTTTTAGTGCAATCTTAAAAGGTTTTTTTTTTTTTAAACGTTCTCTTTCTGATATTTCACTGTCACTGTAAAGAAACGGAACTGATTTCTGCATGTTAACTTGTATCCTGCTACCTTCCTGAATTCATTGATCAATTCTAGTAGTTTTTGTGTGGAATCTTTAGGGTTTTCTATATATAGTATCATGTCACCTGCATATAATGACAATTTTACCTCTTTCCTTCCAATTTGGATACATTTTATTTCGTTTTCTTGTCTGTTGGCTGTGGCTAGGACTTCCAATACTATGTTGAAAAGAAGTGGTGAGAGTGGGCATCACTGTCTTGTTCTAGATTTTGGCAGGATGGCTTTCAGGTTTTTACTGTTGAGTACGATATTGGCTGTGGGTTTGTCATAAATAGCTTTTATTTTATTTTATTTTGATTTTTTATTGGAGTATAGTTGATTTACAATGTTGTGTTAGTTTCTGCTGTGCAGCAAAGTGAATCAGATGTACATATACGTATCTCCGCTCTTTTTTAGATTTCCTTCCCATTCAGGTCACCACAGGGCATTGAGTAGAATTCCTTGTACTATACAGTAGATTCTCATTAGTTATCTATTTTACATAGATATATATGTCAATCCCCATCTGTCTATTCGTCCCACCCCCTTTCCCTGCCTTGGTAACCATAAGTTGTTCTCTACTTCTGTGACTCTACTTGTGCTTTGAAAATAGGTTCATCTGTACCATTTTTCCAGATTCCACATATAAGCAATATTATGCAATATTTATTTTTCCCTTTTGGCTTACTTCATTCTGTATGACAGTCTCTGGGTCCATCCATGTCTCTGCAAATGGCACTATTTTGTTCCTTTTTATGGCTGAGTAATATTGCATTGTATATATGTACCACATTTCTTTATCCATTCCTCTGTCGATGGGCATTTATGTTGCTTTCATGTCTAGGCTATTGTGAATAGTTCTGCAATGAACATCAAGGTGCATGCATCCTTTCAAATTATGTTTCTTTCCGGATATATGCCTAGGAGTAGGATTGCTGGGTCATATGGTAGTTCTAGTTTTAGTTTTGTAAGGAACCTCCATACTGTTCTCCATAGTGGCTCTACCAATTTACATTTACACCAACAGTGTAAGAAGGTTCCTTTTTCTCCACATCCTCTCTAGCATTTATTGTTTGTAGATTTATGATGATGGCCATTCTGACTGGTGTGAGGTGATACCTTTTGTAGTTTTGATTGGCATTTCTCTAATAATTAGTGATGTTAAGCATCTTTTCATGTGCCTGTTGGCCATCTGTATGTCTTCTTTGGTGAAATGTCTATTTAGGTTTTCCACCCATTTTTTATTGGGTTGTTCGTTTTCTTGACACTGAGCTGCATAAACTGTTTGTATGTATTGGAAATTAATCCCGTGTCAATTGCTTCGTTTGCATATACTGTCTCCCATTCTGAGGGCTGTCTTTTCATTTTGTTTATGGTTTTCTTGGCTGTGCAAAAGCTTTTAAGTTTAATTAGATCCCTTTTCTTTATTTTTGTTTTTATTTTCATTACTCTAGTGGTGGATTGAAAAAGATCTTCCTGTGATTTATGTCAAAGAGCGTTCTGCCTATATTTTCCTCTAAGAGTTTTACAGTATCCAGCCTTACATTTAGGTCTTTAATACGTTTTGAGTTTATTTTTGTGTATGGTGTTAGGGAGTGTTCTAATTTTATTCTTTTACATGCAGAAGTCCAGTTTGCCCAGCACCACTTATTGAAGAGGCTGTCTTTTCTCCATTGTATATTCTTACCTCCTTTGTCATATACTAGGTGGCCATAGGTGCATGGGTTTATCTCTGAACTTTCTATCCCGTTCCATTGATCTATATTTCTATTTTTGTGCCAGTAGCACACTGTTTTGATTACTATAGCTCTGTAGTGTAGTCTGAAGTGAGGGAGCCTGATTCCTCCAGCTTCATTCTTCTTTCTCAAGATTGCTTTCACTATTCGGGGTCTTTTGTGTTTCCACACAAAAGGTAAAATTTATTTGTTCTAATTCTGTGAAAAATGCCCTTGGCAATTTGATAGAGATTGCATTGAATCTGTAGATTGCTTTGGGAAGCATAGTTATTTTCATAATATTGATTCTTCCAGTCCAAGAATGTGGTATATCTCTCCCTCTATTTGTGTCATCTTTGCTTTCTTTCATCAGTACCTTACAGTTTTCTGAGTACAGGTCTTTTGCCTCCTTAGGTAGGTTTATTCCTAAGTATTTTATTCTTTTTGATGCGATGGTAAATGGGATTGTTTCCTTAATCTCTTTCTGATCTTTCGTTGTTAGTGTATAGGAATGCAAGAGATTTCTATGAATTAATTTTGTATCCTGAGACTTTACCAGATTCATTGATGAGCTCTAGTAGTTTTCTGGTAACATCTTTGTTTGTTGTTGTTTGTTTTTTTTCACATCTTTATTGGAATATAATTGCTTTACAATGGTGCGTTAGTTTCTGCTTTATAACAAAATGAATCAATTATACATATACCTGTGTTCCCATACCTCTTCCCTCTTGCGTCTCCCTCCCTCCCACCCTCCCTATCCCACGCCTCTAGGTGGTCACAAAGCACTGAGCTGATCTCCCTGTGCTATGTGGCTGCTTCCCACTAGCTATCTATTTTACGTTTGGAAGTGTATATATGTCCGTGCCACTCTCTCACTTTATTACAGCTTACCCTTCCCCCTCCCCATATCCTCAAGTCCATTCTCTACTAGGTCTGTGTCTTTATTCCTGTCTTGCCCCTAGGTACTTCATGACCATTTTTTTTTCTTAGATTCCACGTATATGTGTTAGTATATGGTATTTGTTTTTCTCTTTCTGACTTACTTCACTCTGTATGACAGACTCTAGATCCATCCAAGTCACTACAAATCATTCAATTTCGTTTCTTTCTATGGCTGAGTAATAGTCCATTGTATATATGTGCCACATCTCCTTTATCCATTCATCTGTTGATGGACACTTACGTTGGTTCCACGTTCTGGCCATTGTAAATACAGCTGCAATGAACATTTTGGTACATGACTCTTTTTTTTTTCTTGCTGTACGTGGGCCTCTCACTGCTGTGGCCTCTCCCGCTGTGGAGCACAGGCTCTGGATGCGCAGGCCCAGTGGCCATGGCTCACGGACCCAGCCGCTCCGCGACACGTGGGATCCTCCCGGACTGGGGAACGAACCCACGTCCCCTGCATCGGCAGGCGGACTCTGAACCACTGCGCCACCAGGGAAGCCCCACATGACTCTTTTTGAATTATGGTCTTCTCAGGATATATGCCCAGTAGTGGGATTGCTGGGTCGTATGGTAGTTCTATTTTTAGTTTTTTAAGGAACCTCCATACTGTTCTCCATAGTGGCTGTATCAATTTACCTTCCCACCAACAGTGCAAGAGTGTTCCCCTTTCTCCACACCCTCTCCAGCACTTATTGTTTCTAGATTTTTTGATGATGGCCATTCTGACTGGTGTGAGATGATATCTCACTGTAGTTTTGATTTGCATTTCTCTAATGATTAATGATGTTGAGCATTCTTTCATGTTTTTGTTGGCAATCTGTATATCTTCTTTGGAGCAATGTCTATTTAGGTCTTCTGCCCATTTTTGGATTGGGTTGTTTGTTTTTTTAATATCGAGCTGCATGAGCTGTTTACATATTTTGGACATTAATCCTTTGTCAGTTGCTTCATTTGCAAATATTTTCTCCCATTCTGAGGGTTGTCTTTTGGTCTTGTTTATGGTTTCCTTTGTTGTGCAAAAGCTTTGAAATTTCATTAGGTCCCATTTGTTTATTTTTGTTTTTATTTCCATTTCTCTAGGAGGTGGGTCAAAAAGGATCTTGCTGTGATTTATGTCATAGAGTGTTCTGCCTATGTTTTCCTCTAAGAGTTTGATAGTGTCTGGTCTTACATTTAGGTCATTAATCCATTTTGAGTTTATTTTTGTGTATGGTGTTAGGGAGTGTTCTAATTTCATACTTTTACATGTACCTGTCCAGTTTTCCCAGCACCACTTATTGAAGAGGCTGTCTTTTCTCCACTGTATATTCTTGCCTCCTTGATCAAAGATAAGGTGACCATATGTGTGTGGGTTTATCTCTGGGCTTTCTATCCTGTTCCATTGATCTATATTTCTGTTTTTGTGCCAGTACCATACTGTCTTGATTACTGTAGCTTTGTAGTATATTCTAAAGGCAGGGAGCCTGATTCCTCCGGCTCCATTTTTTGTTTTTGTTTTTGTTTTTTTTTTGCGGTATGCAGGCCTCTCTCTGTTGTGGCCTCTCTGTTGCGGAGCACAGGCTCCAGACCCACAGGCTCAGCAGCCATGGCTCACGGGCCCAGCCTCTCCACGGCATGTGGGATCTTCCCGGACTGGGGCACGAACCCACATCCCCTGCATCGGCAGGTGGACTCTCAACCACTGTGCCACCTGGGAAGCCCTCCTGCTCCGTTTTTCTATCTCAAGATTGGTTTGGCTATTCAGGGTCTTTTGTGTCTCCATACAAATTGTGAAATTTTTTGTTCTAGTTCTGTGAAAAATTCCAGGGGTAGTTTGATCTGGTAACATCTTTAGAAATTTTATGTACAGTATCATATCATCTGCAAACAGTGACAGTTTTATTTCTTCTTTTCCAATTTGGATATCTTTTATTACTTTTTCTTCACTTATAGCCATAGCTAGGACTTCCAAAATTGTGTTGAATAAAAGTGGCAAGATTGGACATCCTTGTCTTGTTCCTGATCTTAGAGGAAATGCTTTCAGCTTTTCACCATTGAGAATGATGTTGGCTGTGGGTTTGTCATATATGGCCTTTATTATGTTGAGGTAGGTTCCCTCTATGCCCACTTTCTGGAGAGGTTTTTTTTTATCATAAATTGGTGTTGAGTTTTGTCGAACACTTTTTCTGCATCTATTGAGATGATCATATGGATTTTATTCTTCAATTTGTTAATATCATGTATCACATTGATTGATTTGCATATATTGAGGAATCCTTGCATCTCTGGGATAAATCCCACTTGACCTTGGTGTATGATACTTTTAATGTGTTGTTGGATTTGGTTTGCTAACATTTTGTTGAGGATTTTTCCGTCTATGTTCATCAGTGATATTGGCCTGTAATTTTCTTTTTTTGTAATATCTTTGTCTGGTTTTGGTATCAGGGTGTTGGTGGCGTCCTAGAATGAGTTTGGGAGTGTTCCTCCCTCTGCAATTATTTGGAGGAGTTTGAGAAGGATAGGTGTTAGCTCTTCTCTGAATGTTTGATAGAATTTGCCTGTGAAGCCATCTGGCCCTGGACTTTTGTTTGGTGGAAGATTTTTAATCACAGTTTCGATTTCATTACTTGTGATTGGTCTGTTCATATTTTCTATTTCTTTCTGGTTCAGTCTTGGAAGGTTGTACCTTTCTAAGAATTTTTCCATTTCTTCTAGGTTGTTCATTTTATTGGCCTATAGTTGCTTGTAGTAATCTCTTATTACCCTTTGCATTTCTGTGGTGTCCATTGTAACTTCTCCTTTTTCATTTCTCAATTTTATTGATATGAATCCTCTCCCTCTTTTTCTTGATGAGTCTGGCTAAAAGTTTTTCAATTTTTTGTTTAGCCTCTCAAAGAAACAGCTTTTAGTTTGACCTTTTCTATCATTTTCCTCATTTCTATTTCATTTATTTCTGCTCTTATCTTTATGATTTCTTTCCTTCTACTAATGTTGGGTTTTGTTTGTTCTTCCTCTAGTTGCTTAGGCATAAGGTTAGGTTGTTTATTTGATATTTTTCTTGTTTCTTGAGGTAGGATTGTATTGCTATAAGCTTCCCTGTTAGAACTGCTTTTGCTGCATCCCATAGGTTTTGGGTCATCGTGTTTTCATTGTCATTTGTTTCTAGGTATTTTTTATTTCCTCTTTGATTTCTTCAGTGATCTCTTGGTTATTTAGTATCATATTGTTTAGCCTCCATGTTTTGTGTTTTTTACAGTTTTTTTCCCCTGTAATTGATTTCTAATCTCATAGCATCATGGCTGGAAAATATGCTTGATATGATTTCAATTTTCTTAAATTTACCAAGGGTTGATTTGTGACCCAAGATGTGATCTACCCTGGAGAATGTTCTGTGTGCACTTGAGAAGAAAGTGTATTCTTCTGCTTTCATATGGAATGTCCTGTAAATATCAATTAAGTCTATCTGGTCTAATATGTCACTTAAGGCTTCTGTTTCCTTATTAATTTTCTGTCTGGATGATCTATCCATTGGTGTAAGTGGAGTGTTAAATCCCCCACTATAATTGTGTTACTGTCAATTTCTCCTTTTATGGCTGTTAACTTTTGCCTTATGTGCTCCTATGTTGGGTGCATACATATTTACAATTGCTATACCTTCTTCTTGGGTTGATCCCTTTATCATTATGTAGTGTCCTTCCTTATCTCTTGTGACAGTCTTTATTTTAAAGTCTATTTTGTCTGATATGAGTATTGCTATTACAGCTTTCTTCTGATTTCCATTTGCATGGAATATCTTTTTCCATCCCCTCACTTTCAGTCTGTATGTGTCCCTAGGTCTGAAGTGGGTCTCTTGTAGACAACACAGATATGGGTCTTGTTTTTGTGTCCATTCAGCCAGACTGTGTCTTTTGGTTGGCACATTTAATCCATTTACATTTAAGGCAATTATCAATATGTATGTTCCTATTACCATTTTCTTAATTGCTTTGGGTTTGTTTTTGTAGGTCTTTTTCTTCTCTTCTGTTTCCTGCCTAGAAAAGTTCCTTTAGCATTTGTTGCAAAGCTGTTCTGCTTGTGCTGAATTCTGTTAGCTTTTGCTTGTCTGTAAAGCTTTTGATTTCTCAGTCAAATCTGAATGAGAACCTTGCTGGATAGAGTAATCTTGGTTGTAGGTTTTTCCCTTTCATCACTTTAAACATATCCTGCCACTCCCTTGTGGCCTGCACAATTTCTGCCAAAAGATCAGCTGATAAGCTTATGGGGATTCACTTGTATGTTATTTGTTGATTTTCTCTTGCTGCTTTTAATATTTTTTCTTTGAATTTAATTTTTGTTAGTTTGATTAATATGTGTCTCAGCATGTTTCTCCTTGCGTTTATCCTATATGGGATTCTCTGTGCCTCTTTGATTTGACTGACTATTTCTTTTCCCATGTTAGGGAAGTTTTCAACTATAATCCCTTCAAATATATTCTCAGACCCTTCTATTTCTCTTCTTCTTCTGGGACACCTATAATTCGAAAGTTGGTGTGTTTAATGTTGTCCCAGAGGTTTCTGAGACTGTCCTCAATTCTTTTAGTTCTTTTTCTTTATTCTTCTCTGTGGCTGCTATTTCCAACATTCTATCTTCCAGCTCACTTATCTGTTCTTCTGCCTCAGTTATTCTGCTATCAATTCCTTCTAGTGTATTTTTAATTTCAGTTATTGTGTTGTTCATCACTGTTTGTTTTTTTCTTTAGTTCTTCTAGATCCTTGTAAACGTTTCTTGTATTTTCTCCATTCTGTTTCCGAGATTTTGGATCGTCTTCGCTATCATTACTCTGAATTCTTTTTCAGGTAGATTGCCTATTTCCTCTTCATTTTTTTGATCTTGTGGGTTTTTACCTTGCTCCTTCGTCTGCAACATATTTCTCTGTCTTCTCATTTTGTCTAAAATACTGTGTTTGAGATCTCCTTTCCACAGGCTGCAGGGTCATGGTTACTCTTTTTTAAATTTTTACATGTTATTTAATTTATTTTTTTATACAGCAGGTTCTTATTAGTCATTAATTTTATGCACATCAGTGTATACATGTCAATCCCAATCACCCAATTCATCACACCACCACTCCCATCCCCCTATGGCTTTCCACCATGGTGTCCATACGTTTGTTCTCTACATCTGTGTCTCAATTTCTGCCCTGCAAACTGGTTCATCTGTACCATTTTTCTAGGTTCCACATATATGCATCAATATACAATATTTGTTTTTCTCTTTCTGACGTACTTCACTCCGTATGACAGTCTCTAGATCCATCCACGTCTAAACAAATGACCCAATTTCATTCCTTTTTATGGCTGAGTAATATTCCATTGTATATATGTACCACATCTTCTTTATCCCTTCATCTGTCGATGGGCATTTAGGTTGATTCCATGATCCGGCTATTGTTAATAGCGCTGCAATGAACATTGGGGTGCATGTGTCTTTTTGAATTATTGTTTTCTCTGGCTTTATGCCCAGTAGTGGGATTGCTGGATCATGTGGTAGTTCTATTTTTAATTTTTTAAGGAACCTCCATACTCATACTGTTCTCCATAGTGGCTGTATCGACTTACATTCCCACTAACAGTGCAAGAGGGTTCCCTTTTCTCCACACCCCCTCCAGCATTTGTTGTTTGTAGATTTTCTGATGATGCCCATTCTAACTGGTGTGAGGTGATACCTCATTGTAGTTTTGATTTGCATTCCTCTAATAATTAGTGATGTTGAGCAGCTTTTCATGTGCTTCTTGGCCATCTGTATGTCTTCTTTCGAGAAATGTCTATTTAGGTCTTCTGCCCATTTTTGGATTGGGTTGTTTGTTTTTTAAATATTGAGCTTCATGAGCTGTTTACATATTTTGGACATTAATCCTTTGTCCGTTGATTCGTTTGCAAACATTTTCTCCCATTCTGAGGGTTGTCTTTTTGTCTTGTTTTTGGTTTCCTTTGCTGTGCAAAAGATTTGAATTTTCATAAGCTCCCATTTGTTTACTTTTGTTTTCATTTCCATTGCTCTAGGAGGTGGATCAAAAAAGATCTTGCTGTGATTTATGTCAGAGGGTTTTCTTCCTATGTTTTCCTCTAAGAGTTATATAGTGTCTGGTCTCACATTTAGGTCTCTAATCCATGTTGAGTTTATTTTTGTGTATGGTGTTAGGGAGTGTTCTAATTTCATTCTTTTACATGTAGCTATCCAGTTTTCCCAGCACCACTTATTGAAGAGACTGTCTTTTCTCCATTTTATATCCTTGCCTCCTTTGTCATAGATTAGGTGACCATAGGTACATGGGTTTATCTCTGGGCTTTCTATCTTGTTCCTTTGATCTATGTTTCTTTTTTTGTGCCAGTACCATATAGTCTTGATTACTGTAGCTTTGTAGTATAGTCTGAAGTCAGGGAGTCTGATTCCTCCAGCTCCGTTTTTTTTCCCTGAAGACTGCTTTGACTATTTGGGGTCTTTTGTGTCTCCATACAAATTTTAAGATTTTTTGTTCTAGTTCCATAAAAAATGCCATTGGTAATTTGATAGGGATTGCATTGAATCTGTAGACTGCTTTGGGCAGTATAGCCATTTTCACAATATTGATTCTTCCAATCCAAGAACATGGTATATCTCTCTATCTGTTGGTATCATCTTTAATTTCTTTCATCTGTGTCTTATAGTTTTATGCAAACAGATCTTTTGTCTTTCTAGGTAGGTTTATTCCTAGGTGTTTTATTCTTTGTGTTGCAATGGTAAATGGGAGTGTTTCCTTAATTTCTCTTTCAGATTTTTCATCGTTAGTGTATAGGAATGAAAGATTTCTGTGCATCAATTTTGTATCCTGCAACTTTACCAAAATCATTGATTAGCTCTAGTAGTTTTCTGGTGGCATATTTAGGAGTCTCTATGTATAGGATCATGTCATCTGCAAACTGTGACAGTTTTACTTCTTCTTTTCCAATTTGTATTCCTTTTATTTCTTTTACTTTGCTGATTGCCGTGGCTAGGACTTCCAAAACTACGTTGAATTATAGTGGTGAGAGTGGACATCCTTGTCTGTTCCTGATCTTAGAGGAAATGCTTTCAATTTTTCACCATTGAGAATGATGTTTGCTGTGGGTTTGTCGTATATGGCCTTTATTATGTTGAGGTAGGTTCCCTCTATGCCCACTTTCTGGAGAGTTTTTATCACAAATGTGTGTTGAATTTTGTCAAAAGCTTTTTCTGCATCTATTGAGATGATCATATGGTTTTTATTCTTCAATTTGTTAATATGGTGTATCACATTGACTGATTTGCGTATATTGAAGAATCCTTGCACCTCTGGGATAAATCCCAATTAATCACGGTGTATGATCCTTTTAATGTTTTGTTGCATTCTCTTTGCTAGAATTTTGTTGAGGATTTTTGCATCTATATTCATCAGTGATATTGGTGTGTAATTTTCTTTTTTTGTAGTATCTTTGTCTGGTTTTGGTATCAGGGTGATGGTGGCCTCATAGAATGAGTTTGGGAGTGTTCCTTCCCCCACAATTTTTTGGAAGAGTTTGAGAAGGATGGGTATTAGCTCTTCTCTAAATGTTTGATAGAATTCACCTGTGAAGCCATCTGGTCCTGGACCTTTGTTTGTTGGAGTATTTTGAATCACAGTTTCAATTTCATTGCTTGTGTTTGGTCTGTTCATATTTTCTGTTTCTTCCTGGTTCAGTCTTGAAAGGTTATACCTTTATAAGCATTTGTCCATTTCTTCCAGGTTGTCCATTTTATTGGCATAGAGTTGCATGTAGTAGTCTCTTAGGATGCTTTGTATTTCTGCAGTGTCTGTTGTAAGTTCTCCTTTTTCATTTCTAATTTTATTGATTTGAGTCCTCTCCCTCTTTTTCTTGTGAGTCTGGCTAATGGTTTATCAATTTTTTGTTTATCTTCTCAAAGAACCAGCTTTTAGTTTTATTGATCTTTGCTATTGTTTTCTTTGTTTCTATTTCATTTATTTCTGCTCTGATCTTTATGATTTCTTTCCTTCTGCTAACTTTGGTTTTTGTTTGTTCTTCTTTCTCTAGTTCCTTTAGGTGTTGGGTTAGATTGTTTATTTGAGATTTTTCTTGTTTCTTGAGGTAGGCTTGTATAGCTATAAACTTCCCTCTTAGAACTGCTTTTGCTCACCCCGTAGGTTTTGCATCATCGTGTTATCATTTGTCCTAGGTATTTTCTGATTTACTCTTTGATTTCTTCAGTGATCTCTTG
Organism: Delphinapterus leucas; assembly: GCF_059928025.1. Taxonomy (NCBI): domain Eukaryota; kingdom Metazoa; phylum Chordata; class Mammalia; order Artiodactyla; family Monodontidae; genus Delphinapterus; species Delphinapterus leucas. Next base: position 38,420,918 of record NC_143129.1, read on the forward strand.
GTTATTTAGTAACGTATTGTTTAGCCTCCATGTGTTTGTGTGTTTTATTCCCTATGATTTCTAATCTCATAGTGTTGTGGTCAGAAAAGATGCTTGATATGATTTCAATTCTCTTAACTTTACTGAGGCTTTATTTGTGACCCAAGATGTGATCTATCCTGGAGAGTGTTCCATGCGCACTTGAGAAGAAAGTGTAATCTGCTGTTTTTGGATGGAGTCTCCTATAAATATCAATTAAATCTATCTTGTCTGTTGTGTCATTTAAAGCTTCTGTTTCCTTATTTATTTTCATTTTGGATGATCTGTCCATTGGTGTAAGTGAGGTGTTAAAGTCTCCCACTATTATTGTGTTACAGTCGATTTCCTCTTTTATAGCTGTTAGCAGTTGGCTTATGTATTGAGGTACTTCTATGTTGGGTGCATATATATTTATAATTGTTATATCTTCTTCTTGGATTGATCCCTTGATCATTAGGTAGTGTCCTTCCTTGTCTCTTGTAACATTCTTTATTTTAAAGTCTATTTTACCAGATATGAGTATTGCTATTACAGCTTTCTTTTGATTTCCATTTGCATGGAATATCTTTTTCCATCCCCTCACTTTCAGTCTGTATGTGTCCCTAGGTCTGAAGTGGGTCTCTTGTAGACAGCATATAGGTGGGTCTTATTTTTGTATCCATTCAGCAAGCCTGTGTCTTTTGGTTGGAGCATTTAATCTATTCATGTTTAAGGTAATTATCGATATGTATGTTCCTATGACCATTTTCTTAATTGTTTTGGGTTTGTTTTTGCAGGTCCTTTTCTTCTCTTGTGTTTCCCTCTTAGAGAAGTTCCTTTAGCATTTGTTGTAGAGCTGGTACGGTGGTGCTGAATTCTCTTATTTTTTGCTTGTCTGTAAAGCTTTTGATTTCTCCATTGAATCTGAATGAGATCCTTGCTGGGTAGAGTAAGCTTGGTTGTAGGTTCTTCCCTGTCATCACTTTAAGTATATCATGCCACTCCCTTCTGGCTTGTAGAGTTTCTACTGAGAAATCAGCTTAACCTTATGGGAGTTCCCTTTTATGTTATTTGTCATTTTTACCTTGCTACTTTCAATAATTTTTCTTTGTCTTTAATTTTTGCCAATTTGTTTACTGTGTCTCCGAGTGTTTCTTCTTCTGTTTATCCTGTGTGGGACTCGCTGAACTTCCTGGACTTGGGTGCCTATTTCCTTTCTCATGTTATGGAAGTTTTCAAGTATAATCTCTTCAAATATTTTCTCTGGTCCTTTCTCTCTCTCTTCTCCTCTGGGACCGCTATAATGCGAATGTTGCTGCATTTAATGTTCTCCCAGAGGTCTCTTAGGCTGTCTTCATTTCTTTTCATTCCTTTTTCGTTATTCTGTTCTGCAGCAGTGAATTCCACCATTCTGTCTTTCAGGTCACTTATCTGTTCTTCTGCCTCAGTTATTCTGCTATTGATTCCTTCTAGTGTAATTTTCATTTCAGTTATTGTATTGTTCATCTCTTTTTGTTTGCTCTTTCATTCTTCTAGGTCTTTGTAAAACATTTCTTGCATCTTCTCGATCTTTGCCTCCATTCTTTTTCCAAGGTCCTGGATCATCTTCACTATCATTATTCTGAATTCTTTTTCTGGAAGGTTGCGTATCTCCACTTCATTTAGTTGTTTTTCTGGGGTTTTATCTTGCTCTGTCATCTGGTACATAGCTCTCTGCCTTTTCATCTTGTTTATCTTTCTGTGAATGTGGTTTTTGTTCCACAGGCTGCAGGATTGTAGTTCTTGCTTCTGCTGTCTGCCCTCTGGTGGATGAGGCTCGGGTCGTAGTTACTCTTGCTTCTGGTGTCTGACCCCAGTGGGTGTGGTTTGTCCAGTTGCTTGTGTAAGCTTCCTGGTGGGTGGGACTGGTGCCTGTCTTCCGGTGGGTGGAGTTGGAGCTTGTCCCTTTGATGGGCAGGCCCACATCAGGTGGTATGTTTGGGGGTGTCTGTGGGCTTTGTGTGCCTTTAGGCAGCCTGTTGGCTGTTGGGTGGTTTGTGTTCCTGTCTTGCTTGTTGTTTGGTGTAAGCGTTCAGCACAGGTGCCTGCAGGCAGTTGGGTGGAGCCGGGTCTTGGAGTTGAGATGGAGACCTCTGGGATTCCCTGGGGCTGGGAATTCTCTGGATTTCCAGTTTCCTGGACTTGACACTCCAACCCAAGGCTCAGGACTGACCCCCGGCCTGGGAACCAAAACCCTGCAAGCCACACATTTTGATTAAAAAGGGGAAAAAAATAAAAGAAAAAAGAAGAGAAAAAGGTCAGGATGAAAACAAACAGACAAACAAAACCCAAGACAAATAGCAAAGCAAACAGCATCAACAATAATTAAAAACAAACAAAACCCAGATAAATGGTAAAAGCAAAACCGAACAAAACCGAAAAAACACACACATACAAAAAAGAAATATAAACAAAAACAGAGAAAACAAAAAACAAGAGAACAACCATACAAACAAAAGGACCCCAAAATGAAATCAAACAATTAAAAACAAAACATAAAAAAAAAGAAAAACATAATGCAAACTGAAGGTAGAAGGAAAGAAAACAAAACTCTCAAAAATGATAAAAAAATGATTAAAAAAGATAACACATAGAAGATGGGGGGAAAAAAGATAAAAACAAAATAGAACAAAGGAAAGAAAAAAACAAGGAAAAAACACAGAACAACAAAAAGGTAATATAGAAATAGAAATATAAAAAAATTTAAAAACTAAATAAAAACAAATAATAATTAAAAAAACAACAGCAGAACAGAACAAAGCATAAAAAAATTACATTTTTCTGGTGTTTCAGCTGTCCTTGCCCCAACTGTGAGTCACTGCTAACCTCCACCTCCCCAGGAGGCCCTCAAAAACTTCTAGGTAGGTCTCTAGTCCCTCTGTGGGCACTATGGGTGCATCTCAGACTCTGATGTGGCCCAACTTCCACGGGTACTAATCCCCAAAGTCCACAGCTGCTAGAGCTAGACCAGTTTCAGTTGTGGGAACACTCATTGTCCATTCAGATATTCCATAGATGCAGGGTTTACCAAGCTGATTGTGGGGTTTTAAACTGCAGCTTGTGCAGTGTCACAGAAAGATTTTCATTCCTCTTCATTAGTTGCCCTGCCCCTGGGACTCAGCTGTGGTTTTAGCTCCACCTCTGCATGTGGGCCATACACAGGAGTCTGCTCCCAAGGCTGCCCTGGAACACTCTGTTCTGCCCCGGTGAGGACAGGGCATGGAGATTGCATGACTGCCTGTGTCATAGGGTTCCTGGTGGCAGCAGGTATGCAGGAAAGCTGGTGGCCATGGATGTGAGAGATCCAGCCCTAGTGGAAGACTTTCCTATCACCTGGCAGCCAGCACGAGAAGGTCAGCCCTGGTGGGGGCTTTTCCTAGCACCTGGCAGCAAGTGAAAGAAGGCCAGCCCTAGTGGGGGCGTTTCCTAGTGCCTGGTGGGGCAGGGGGCTGACATGTGGGGAGAGAGAGGCTGCAATGGCAGCTCCACCCCCTGTGCATCACTCGACAGTGGTGCCTTGCTTCTATGGCAGTCTGGGTTTCTTCCACAAGCATTTCCAGTTGTAGATTTCCTCCCTCCTGTCCCCTCAGGCTGTCTCCTCACAGCCAACAGCTTTTCTCCCCTTGGGTTTTCTCTCTAGTCCCCACGTTCAAGCTCTCAGCCCCAGTGTGCACCGGTGGACACATGTCCCAGTCTGGGGCATGCAAGGCTGTGTCACAGACTGTCTGTGTAGGTCTCACTCTGTCCTGTCTGCCAGAGACTGTCCATTTCACCCTCCTCTGACAGCCACAGATATTCCCCTTCTGTCCCAACTGATTTCCCCATTGGTGAGGAGGCTTCCCTGAATGAGGGAACCTCTTCTCTGCTTCAGTTCCCCCCCAGGGGTACAAATCCCATCCCATTTCCTCTCCTCTTCTTTTACCCTTCTTTCTTTTGTCCTACCCATTTATGCGGGGATCTTTCTTGTCCTTTCCAGTGTCCAAGGTCTTCTGCTAGTGTTCAGGCGGTGTTCTGTGAGAATTGTTCCATCTGCAGATGTATTCTTGATGCATTTTTGTAGAGAGATGAACTCCACATTCTCCTACTCCTCCACCATCTTGGTGAAATCCAGCATAGTACTTTAATGATTGATCCTCTCACTAAGAAAACCTAAAAATGCTGGACAAAATAATTAAAACCTATTTTTAAATGCATCAATAGACTGGGAAAAAATTACAGGTAAATTCAGAAGCCTTAACATCACATAAAAGCCAGAAATATAAGCCTGTACTAATTTCAGCATTTATAATGAGTTTCAATTTTCACAAATCTTGCAAGGCATGGAGGACTTGTCAAATGTAAAAAGTCTAACAGGAGTCCACACTCCCAGTATAATCCCATAAACCTGGAACCCAAAGGCTACAAGTCATCATAAGGGTGAATTAAAAATAAGTCTGTGCTCTACCAACCTGCCTTAAACCTGGCACTGAATAGAAGGGAGAAAAACATCTCTCTTGAGAATTAGTAACTACCAGCTAGCCCTTGTGCAGATTTGCTGCACAAAATTCACACTATCTTGATGGTTCAAAAAACCTACATCCAAATATTTATTTTTTGTGTGATCCTGAGCTGGCAGTGTCCTGAGGTGCCTGGCAGTAGCAAATGGAAAACAGTCCCAAAGGAAAACATTTCAATCTAGGCATCAGAGAATTCCCACAGGTATAGGTTTAAGAAACATGAGCTTACCTAAAAAAATCACAAAACACAAGGAAACAAGACACCATGAGTGAGGTCCCATAAGGGAAAAAGTAGAGGGCATATAGTTGTTCACAAGCTGGGGCAATTTTGCCCTCCAGGAGACATTTTTGGTTGTCGCAATTGGGAGGGGAATGTGTGTGCTCTTGGCATCTAGTATGTAGAGGTCAGGGATGCTGTCAAACATCCTCTAATATGCAGGACAGCCTCTTACAATAAAGACTTATCTGGCTCAAGATGTCAATAGTGCTAACGCTGAGAAACCCTGAGATATCAGAATCATGCCTGCAAAGCTTCTATTTTGGAATCATCTGAAAAAAACATATAATAAGTATAAACTTAAGGAAAATGAAAGAAGAAATTTAAAATATGCATAAAGAGCAAGGGAATATATTATCAAGCAGATTTGAAGAATGCAATAAAATTTCTAAAAATGAATTAAGTAAAACAATTGAAATAAAAATTTCAGTGGAACAAACATTTTGAAAAATAGCTTGGAATTATCTAGTAAAATTAAAGGTATACATAACCTGTGACCCAAAAATTCCACTCCTAATACATAGCCTTAAGAAATTTATGCACATGTGTTTCAATATACATATACAATGATGTTCATGGCAGCATTGTTGAAAATAGTCTCCACAAAAAGGGGAAAGAGCTAATCCAAATATTCTTCAAAAATAGAATAAAAAATTATAATATTCTCATGAACTATACTACTTCCCAGCAGGGAAAGTTAGTGAACCACGGGTACAAACATGGATTAATTTTTAAATATTGTGTTGAATAAAAGATGCAAGACCCATAATACGGAGTGTTACATTAAAACAAACAAAAATTGCTATATCTGGTAAACTATAAAGAAAAGCAAAGAAATGATTACACTAAAGTCACAGTGATAATTATCTCTGGTGGAAGCAGTGGTGGTTGGGGATCAGAAACAGAGACACAAGGGACTTCTGGACTATTGATAATGTTCCATTTATAGGGTGATTATTTGGTATTTGTTTCATAATTAATTGTTAAGCTATACATTTATATTTTTGCACTTTTCTGAATTGTGTTACATATTCTCAATGCAAAAAAAAAGTTTAAAAAATGAAGTGGACAGGTTTAACAGCAGCTTAGACAAAGCTGAAGTGAGAATTACTATATTGGAAGACAGATCTAAAGAAATTGTCCAGAATGCAGTTCAGAGAGACAAAGAGATAAAAAGTAGGCAAGAAAGATTGCATTGGAATTCTAAAAGACATGAGACAAAAAAGGGGCAGTATTTGAAGGGGTTGATGGCTAAAAATTTCTCAGAACTGAAGAATAGATAACTGACAAAATTGGGAAGCCCAGGTAATCACAAGCAGTTTAAATAAAAAGTAATCCACACCTATAACACATCATAGTGAAACTTTCCAGAATGTCTAAAATTAAAAAAAAAAGTCCACATATGGGAATGCTCATAGCTCTTGGTACGTGGCCCAGCTTCTGTCAAAATGTCTACTGCTTATGAAATTTTGTACAAGCCTAGCCTGAAGGGTGATTACATTACACCCTCAAGTACATACAGGTCAGTCGAAGCGTACAACTCTGATGCTGAGTAGAATGCTTTGAACATTGAAACGGCCATCAGGACCAAAGGTATAGATGACGTTACCATCATCAACATCTTGACCAAATGCAGCAATGAACAGAGACAGGACATTGCCTACCAGAGGAAGACCAAAAAGGAACTTGCGTCAACACTGAAGTCAGCCTTGTCCAGCCACCTGAAGATGGTGATTTGAGGCCCATTGAAAACACATGCTCAGTATTATGCTTCTGAACTGAAAGCCTCCATGTAGGGGCTGGGGTTTGATAAGGACTGCCTCATTGAGACCATTTGCTCAAGGACCAACCAGGAGCTACAGGAAATTAACAGTCTACAAGGAAGTGTATAAGATTGATCTGGAGAAGGACATTGTTTCTGACATATCTGGTGACTTCTGCAAGCAGACGGTTGCCCATGCAAAGGGTAGAAGAGGAGAGGATGGCTCTGTCATTGATTTTGTATTGATTGACCAAGATGCCTTCGATCTCTATTGTACTAAAGAGAAGAGGGGAGGAACTGAGGTTCTCAAATGGATCAGCATCATGATCAAGTGGAGTGTGTGTCACCTCCAGAAAGTATTTGAAAGGTACAAGAATTATGGACCTTATAACATGTTAAGGAGCATCAAGAAAGAGGTCAAAGGAGACCAGGAAAATGCTTTCCTGAACCTGGCCTAGTGTATTCATAATAAGCCCCTGCATTTTGCTCCATGAAAGGCAAGGGGACTCATTATAAGGTGTTGATTAGAATCATGGTCTCCAAATTGCTGTACTACTACATCCAGCAAGACACCAAGAGTGACTACCAGAAAGTGCTCTGTACCTGTGTGATGGGGATGACTGAAGCCTGAGACTGTCTGAATGTCCAGAAGTAGTGCTTCTATGCTTCTAGCTAACAGTTCTAGAAAATCAGCTTGCTATTAACAGCCCCCTTGTGCCCATTCCCTGTGAGGATGATGTTAGTATTGCTCCCCTTGGCCCCAACCTTATTTTAGTTGCCTAAGCATTGCCTGCCTTTCCTGTCTAGTCTCTCTTTCAGCCAAAGAAATGAATATTCCAAGGAGTTGGAAGTGCAATCTATGATGTGAAACACTTTGCCTGTTGTGTACCTTGCATAAATAGATGATAAACTAAATTTTTATTTTAAAAATTAAGAGAAAAGAAAAGATATTAAAAGCAGTCAGAGAGAAAAGATATATAACCTTCAAGTAAATGACAATTACATTAACTCCTTTTTTCATCAATAGTGAAAGCTAGAGAAGCTAAAGAAAAAATAAGTCTATTCCTAGAATTATTAAACTTAGTGAAAATAACATCCATGAAAGAAAGAGATCTAAAAACATTAAATAACTCATGGATTAAAGAGTAATTATAATTGAAATTAAAAATATTTAGAAAGGCTTAGAGACAAAACACTACATGTCAAACTTGTGAAATACAATTAAAGTGGTACTTTAGAGAAAAATTATAATCTTAAATGCTTATATTAGAAAATAAAACAGAAGGGGGATCAATATGGTGGTGGAGTAGGTCGTGGAGCTCACCTCCTCCCACAAATACATCAAAAATACATCTCTGTGTGGAACAATTCTCATAGAATATCTACTGAACACAGGCAGAAGACCTCAGACTTCTGAAAGGGCAAGAAAAGCTCCATGTAACCAGGTATGACAAAAGAATAAAGAAAAAGAGAGAGAGAGAATGGAATCGGAATAGGACCTGTGCCCCTGGGAAGGAGCCATGGAAGAAGAAATGTTCCCACACCCTGGAAAGTCCCCTCACTGGCGGGGAGACAAGCCAGGATAGAGGGGGAATTTTGGAGCCTTGGAGGAGAGCATGACAACCAGTCTGTGGAAGGCAAAACAGAGAGAGACCTTCACAGATGGTCGATACCACCACTGTGCACTCCCCAGCCTGAGACGCTTGTCCCCGGTGTGGTTGGGGGCTGGGTGCTAAAGCGTGGGCTTCAGAGGTCAACTTGGGGAGAGAACTGGGATTGGCTGAGTGGAGACAGCCTGAAGGGGCTGGAGCAGGGTGTGGCTGCAACTGAGGGTATATGCAGAAGAAGCCTGAGCCAGCCAGAGTGGCAAGGCACCATTGTTGGGGGGTGCTCAAGGAGAGGGGTGGGACCACATAGGAAATTCTTTCCCCATTCAGGCTGTCAGGTAACAGGACGGCCTATACAAGCTCTGGGGGTGGGCGTGAGCCCCCACTGCCATCATGGGCTTCGGAGGTGGGTGTGGGTTCCTGCCACTTCTGAGAGAATCGGGAGTGAGTGCCAATCACTGTCCCCACCCTGTCATGGGTCCAGGGAGTGTGCTCAGACTGCTGCCACTGCTGAGAGACCCATGAGCAAGAGTCAATTGCTGCCCCTGCTGTTGCAGCCCCTGGGAGTATGCATGAGCCACCACATCTGCACACCCCCTATCAAGGGGATAACAGCCAGGACATGCTGAGGAAAGAGGTGGAAGGCATCCAAACTAAAAGCAGCTCTCATGCCAAAAATATTAAACCCACACAAGTTACACAGGGATGCTCCCACGTATATCTAGCCTTCCAAGACTACAGTAGATAACTGTTTCTCCTAAACTCACGGAGTAAGGGAAATGGAAGTAAAATGAAGAAGCAGAGAAACCACTCCCACTTAAAATACCAAGAGAATTTCCCTGAAGGAACAAACAATGAGACAGACCTCTTCAGTCTAATAGACACCGAGTCAAAAAGGGGTAATGAAAACACTGACGGAATTAATAAAGGCTATCAACAGAAATGCAGAGTACTGTAAAAAGGAATGAGAAAATATAAGGAGGAGGCAAGAAAAATTAGAAAATTCATTTGCTGAGACAAAAGCTGAACTAAAGGCAATGAATAGCAGAATGAATAATGCAGAAGAATGAAGAAGTGATCTGGAAGATAGGATAATGGAAATCACCCAATCAGAACAGCAGACAGAAAGACAAATGAAGAAATATGAAAGCCATATATGAGACCTATGGGATAATATAACAAGCCAATCTACACATAATAGGCATTCCAGAAGGAGAAGAAAGAGAAAAGGGGATTGAAAATGTATTTGAAGAAATTATAGCTGAAAATTTCCCAAACCTAAAGAAGCAAACAGATATCCAGACACAAGAAGCACAGAGAATCCCAAACAAGATGAACCCAAAGAGACCTACACCAAGACACATTATACTCAAAATGACAAAAGTTAACAAGTTTTAAAAGGGAATAATCTGCAACCTAGAATACTCTACCCAGCAAGATTATCATTTAGAATAGAAGGAGAGATAAAGAATTTCTCAGACAAGCAAAAACTAAAAGAATACAGCAATACTAAACCTATCTTACAAGAAATAGTGAAAGGTCTTCTCTAAATAGAAAAGAAGGAAGAAGAAATGGGAAATCACAATTGGAAAGTAAATCACTTAAATAAGCCAGTATACAGATCAAAAAGGAAAAAAGAAATCCATCTGTGAAAACAATGATAAACACAAGGAACAGCAAAAGGATAAACATGAAGATGTAAAAAAGGACATCAAAATCATAAAGTGTGGGGGAGGAGAGTAAAAAATGTAGATTCTTATTATCTTTTTTTAGAATTTGTTTGAGCCTACATAACTATCAGTCTAAAGGAAGCAGATATAGGAAGGGGTTGACATACTTGAAAAAAGGGGTAATCACAAATCAAAAACATAAAATAGATGCACAGAAAACAGAAAGAAGAGAACACAACATAAAATAAAAGGAAATCATCAAACCACAAAAAGAAAAAGAAAGGAACAAAGGAGAAACAGAATCAACAGGAAAACAGGTTTAAAATGGCAATAAAGAGAGGGGGAAGGGCTTCCCTGGTGGCACAGTGGTTGAGAGTCTGCCTGCCGATGCAGGGGACACGGGTTCGTGCCCCGGTCCGGGAAGATCCCACATGCCGTGGAGCAGCTGGGCCCGTAAGCCATGGCCGCTGAGCCTGCGCGTCTGGAGCCTGTGCTCCGCAACGGGAGAGGCCACAACAGTGAGAGGCCTGCATACTGAAAAGAAAAAAAAAAGAGAGAGAGGGGGAAGATGGCGGAAGAGTAAGACACGGAGATCACCTTCCTCCCCACAGATACATCAGAAATACATCTACATGTGGAACAACTCCTAAAGAACACCCACTGAACGCTGGCAGAAGACCTCAGGCCTCCCAAAAGGCAACAAACTCCCCACATACCTGGGTAGGGCAAAAGAAAAAATAATAAACAGAGACAAAAGAATAGGGATGGGACCTGCACCAGTAGGACGGAGCTGTGAAGGAGGAAAGGTTCCCACACACTAGGAAGCTCCTTCGCGGGCGGAGACTGTGGGTGGGGGGGGGGAAGCTTCGGAGCCGCGGAGAAGAGCACAGCAACAGGGGTGCAGAGGGCTAAGTAGAGAGACTCCCGCACAGAGGATCGGTGCCAACCAGCACTCACCAGGCCGAGAGGCTTGTCTGCTCACCAGCCGCGGCAGGCGGGGCTGGGAGCTGAGGCTCGGACTTCGGTCGGATCGCAGGGAGAGGACTGGCGGCGTGAACACAGCCTGAAGGGGCTAGTGCACCACGGCTAGCCGAGATGGAGTCCAGGAAAAAGTCTGGACCTGCCAAAGAGGCAAGAGACTTTTTCTTCCCTCTTTGTTTCCTGGTGCGCGAGGAGAGGGGATTAAGAGTGCTGCTTAAAGGAGCTCCGAAGACGGGCGTGAGCCGCGGCTATCAGCGCAGACCCCAGAGACAGGCATGAGATGCTAAGGCCACTGCTGCTGCCACCAAGAAGCCTCTGTGTGAGCACAGGTCACTATCCACACCTCCCCTCCCGGGAGCCTGTGCAGCCCGCCACTGCCAGGGTCCCGTGATCCAGGGACAACTTCCCTGGGAGAACACATGGCGTGCCTGAGGCTGGTGCAACATCACGCTGGCCTCTGCCTCCGCAGGCTCGCCCCACATCTCTACCATCCCTCCCCCCGGCCTGAGTGAGCCAGAGCCCCCGAATCAGCTGCTTCTTTAACCCCGTCCTGTCTGAGCGAAGAACAGATGCCCTCCATGACCTACATGCACAGGCGAGGCCAAATCCAAAGCTGAACCACGGGAGCTGTGTGAACAAAGAAGAGAAAGGGAAATTTCTCCCAGCAGCCTCAGAAGTAGCAGATTAAAGCTCCACAATCAACTTTATGTACCCTGCATCAGTGGAAAACCTGAATAGGCAATGAATCATCCCAAATTGAGGAGGTAGACTTTGAGAGTAAAATATATTATTTTTTCCCCTTTTCCTCTTTTTGTGAGCGTGCATATGTATGCTTCTGTGTGAGATTTTGTCTTTATAGCTTTGCTTTCACCATTTGTCCTAGGGTTCTGTCCATCTGTTTTTTGTTTGTTTGTTTTACTTAAAAAATTTTTTTTTCTTAATAATTATTTTTTAACTATTTTATTTTATTTTATCTTACTTTATTTTATTTTATTTTATCCTCATTCTTTCTACTTTTTCTCCCTTTTATTCTGAGCCATGTGGATGAAAGGCTCTTGGCGCTGCAGCCAGGAGTCAGTGCTGTGCCTCTGAGGTGGGAGAGCCAACTTCAGGACACTGGTCCACAAGAAACCTCCCAGCTCCACGTAATATCAAACAGCGAAAATCTCCCAGAGATCTCCATCTCAACACCAACACCCAGCTTCACTCAACAACCAGCAAGCTACAGTGCTGGACACCCTACACCAAACAACTAGCAAGACAGGAACACAATCTCATGCATTAGCAGAGAGGCTGCCTAAAATCATAATAAGGCCACAGACAGCCCAAAACACCACCAGACATGGACCTGCCCACCAGAAAGACAAGATCCAGCCTTATCCATCAGAACACAGGCACTACTCCCCCCCACCAGGAAGCCTACACAGCCCAATGAACCAACTTTAGCCACTGGGGACAGACACCAAAAACAATGGGAACTACGAACCTGCAGCCTGCAAAAAGGAGACCCCAAACACAGTAAGATAAGCAAAATGAGAAAACAGAAAAACACACAGCAGATGAAGGAGCAAGATTAAAACCCATCAGACCTAACAAATGAAGAGGAATAGGCAGTCTACCTGAAAAAGATTTCAGAATAATGATAATAAAGATGATCCAAAAGCTTGGAAATAGAATACAGAAAATGCAAGAAACATTTAACAAGGACCTAGAAGAACTAAAGAGGAAACAAGCAATGATGAACAACACAATAAATGAAATTAAAAATACTCTAGAAGGAATCAATAGCAGAATAACTGAGGCAGAAGAACAGATAAGTGACCTGGAAGATAAAATAGTGGAAATAACTACTGCAGAGCAGAATAAAGAAAAAAGAATGAAAAGAACTGAGGACAGCCTCAGGGACCTCTGGGACAACATTAAATGCACCAATATTCGAATTATAGGGGTCCCAGAAGAAGAAGAGAAAAAGAAAGGGAGTGAGAAAATATTTGAAGAGATTATAGTTGAAAACTTCCCTAATATGGGAAAGGAAATAGTTAATCAACTCCAAGAAGCACAGAGAGTCCCATTCAGGATAAATCCAAGGAGAAACACACCAAGACACATATTAAACTGACAAAAATTAAATACAAAGAAAACATATTAAAAGCAACAAGGGAAAAACAACAAATAACATACAAGGGAATCCCCATAAGGTTAACAGCTGATCTTTCAGCAGAAACTCTGCAAGCCAGAAGGGAGTGGCAGGACATATTTAAAGTGATGAAGGAGAAAAACCTAAAACCAAGATTACTCTACCCAGCAAGGATCTCATTCAGATTTGATGGAGAAATTAAAACCTTTACAGACAAGCAAAAGCTGAGAGAGTTCAATACCACCAAACTAGCTTTAGAACAAATGCTAAAGGAAATTCTCTAGGCAAGAAACACAAGAGAAGGAAAAGACCTACAATAACAAACCCAAAACAATTAAGAAAATGAGAATAGGAACATACATATCAATAATTACCTTAAATGTAAATGGATTAAGTGTTCCTACCGAAAGACACAGACTGGCTGAATGGATACAAAAACAAGACACATATATATGCTGTCTACAAGAGATCCACTTCAGACTTAGGGACACATACAGACTGAAAGTGAGGGGATGGAAAAAGATATTCCATGCAAATGGAAATCAAAAGAAAGCTGGAGTAGCAATTCTCATATCAGACAAAATCGACTTTAAAATAAAGACTATTAGAAGAGACAAAGAAGGACACTACATAATGATCAAAGGATCGATCCAAGAAGAAGATATAACAATTGTAAATATTTATGCACCCAACATAGGAGCACCTCAATACATAAGGCAAATACAGCCATAAAAGGGGAAATCGACAGTAACACATTCATAGTAGGGGACTTTAACACCCCACTTTCACCCATGGACAGATCATCCAAAATGAAAATAAATAAGGAAACACAAGCTTTAAATGATACATTAAACAAGATGGACTTAATTGATATTTATAGGACATTCCATCCAGAAACAACAGAATACACATTTTTCTCGAGTGTTCATGGAACATTCTCCAGGATAGATCATATCTTGGGTAACAAATCAAGCCTTGGTAAATTTAAGAAAATTGAAATTGTATCAAGTATCTTTTCCGACCACAACGCTATGACACTAGATATCAATTACAGGAAAAGATCTGCAAAAAATACAAACACATGGAGGCTAAACAATACACTACTTAATAATGAATTGATCACTGAAGAAATCAAAGAGGAAATAAAAAAAAAACCTAGAAACAAATGACAATGGAGACACGATGACCCAAAACCTATGGGATGCAGCAAAAGCAGTTCTAAGAGGGAAGTTTATAGCTATACAAGCCTACCTTAAGAAACAGGAAACATCTCGAATAAACAACCTAACCTTGACCTAAAGCAATTAGAGAAAGAAGAACAAAATACCCCCAAAGTTAGCAGAAGGAAAGAAATCATAAAGATCAGATCAGAAATAAATGAAAAAGAAATGAAGGAAATGATAGCAAAGATCAATAAAACTAAAAGCTTGTTCTTTGAGAAGATAAACAAAATCGATAAACCATTAGCCAGACTCATCAAGAAAAAAAGAGAGAAGACTCAAATCAATAGAATTAGAAATGAAAAAGGAGAGGTAACAACTGACACTGCAGAAATACAAAAGATCATGAGAGATTACTACAAGCAACTCTATGCCAATAAGATCAACAACCTGGAAGAAACACACAAATTCTTAGAAATGCACAACCTGCTGAGACTGAACCAGGAAGAAATAGAAAATATGAACAGACCAATCACAAGCATTGAAATTGAGACTGTGATTAAAAATCTTCCAACAAACAAAAGCCCAGGACCAGATGGCTTCACAGGTGAGTTCTATCAAACATTCAGAGAAGAGCTAACACCTATCCTTCTCAAACTCTTCCAAAATATAGCAGAGGGAGGAACACTCCCATACTCATTCTAGGAGGCCACCATCACCCTGATACCAAAACCAGAAAAAGATGTCACAAAGAAAGAAAACTACAGGCCAATATCACTGATGAACATAGATGCAAAAATCCTCAACAAAATACTAGCAAACAGAATCCAACAGCACATTAAAAGGATCATACACCATGATCAAGTGGGGTTTATCCCAGGAATGCAAGGATTCTTCAATGTACACAAATCAATCAACGTGATACACCATATCAACAAACTGAAGGAGAAAAACCATATGATCATCTCAATAGATGCAGAGAAAGTTTTCGACAAAATTCAACACCCATTTATGATAAAAAACCCTCCAGAAAGTAGGCATAGAGGGAACTTTCCTCAACATAATAAAGGCCATATATGACAAACCCACAGCCAACATCTTCCTTAATGGTGAAAAACTGAAACCATTTCCACTAAGATCAGGAGCAAGACAAGGTTGCCCACTCTCACTACTCTTATTCAACATAGTTTTGGAAGTTTTAGCCAC
Organism: Delphinapterus leucas; assembly: GCF_059928025.1. Taxonomy (NCBI): domain Eukaryota; kingdom Metazoa; phylum Chordata; class Mammalia; order Artiodactyla; family Monodontidae; genus Delphinapterus; species Delphinapterus leucas. The sequence continues at coordinate 38,436,250 of NC_143129.1, forward strand.
AGCAATCAGAGAAGAAAAAGAAATAAAAGGAATCCAAATCAGAAAAGAAGTAAAGCTTTCACTGTCTGCAGATGACATGATACTATACATAGAGAATCCCAAAGATACTACCAGAAAACTACTAGAGCTAATCAATGAATTTGGTAAAGTAGCAGGATACAAAATTAATGCACAGAAATCTCTGGCATTCCTATACACTAATGATGAAAAATCTGAAAATGAAATCAAGAAAACACTCCCATTTACCATTGCAAAAAAAAGAATAAAATATCTAGGAATAAACCTACCTAAGGAGACAAAAGACCTGTATGCAGAAAATTATAAGACACTTATGAAAGAAATTAAAGATGATACAAATAGATGGAGAGATATACCATGTTCTTAGATTGGAAGAATCAACATTGTGAAAATACTCTACTACCCAAAGCAATCTACAGATGCAATGCAATCCCTATCAAACTACCACTGGCATTTTTCACAGAACTAGAGCAAAAAATTTCACAATTTGTATGGAAAGACAAAAGACCCCGAATAGCCCAAGCAATCTTGAGAACGAAAAATGGAGCTGGAGGAATCAGGCTCCCTGACTTCAGACTATACTACAAAGCTACAGTAATTTAGACAGTATGGTATTGGCACTAAAACAGAAATATAGATCAATGGAACAGGATAGAAAGCCCAGAGATAAACCCACACACATACGGTCACCTTATCTTTGATCAAGGAGGCAAGAATATACAGTGGAGAAAAGACAGTCTCTTCAATAAGTGGTGCCGGGAAAACTGGACAGGTACATGTAAAAGTATGAGATTAGAACACTTCCTAACACTATACACAAAAATAAGCTCAAAATGGATTAAAGATCTAAATGTAAGGCCAGAAACTGTTAAACTCTTAGAGGAAAACATAGGCAGAACACTCTATGACATAAACCACAGCAAGATCCTTTTTGGCCCACCTCCTACATTAATGGAAATAAAAACAAAAATAAACAAATGGGACCTAATGAAACTTCAAAGCTTTTGCACAGCAAAGGAAACCATAAACAAGACTAAAAGAAAACCTCAGAATGGGAGAAAATATTTGCAAATGAAGCAACTGACAAAGGATTAATCTCTAAAATTTACAAGCAGCTCGTGCAGCTCGATATTAAAAAAACAACCCAATCCAAAAATGGCCAGAAGACCTAAATAGACATTTCTCCAAAGAACATATGCAGATTGCCAGCAAACACATGAAAGAATGCTCAACATCATTAATCATTAGAGAAATGCACATAAAAACTACAATGAGATATCATCTCACACCAGTCAGAATGGCCATCATCAAAAAATCTAGAAACAATAAATGCTGGAGGTGTGGAGAAAAGGGAACACTCTTGCACTGCTGGTGGGAATGTAAATTGATACAGCCACTATGGAAAACAGTATGGAGGTTCCTTAAAAAGCTACAAATAGAACTACCATACGACCCAGCAATCCCACGACTGGGCATATACCCTGAGAAAACCGTAATTCAAAAAGAGTCATGTACCAAAATATTCATTGCAGCTCTATTTACAATAGCAAGGAGATGGAAGCAACATAAGTGTCCATCATCGGATGAATGGATAAGGAAGATGTGGCACATATATACAATGGAATATTACTCAGCCATAAAAAGAAACGAAATTGAGTTATTTGTAGTGACGTGGATGGACCTAGAGTCTGTCATACAGAGTGAAGTAAGTCAGAAAGAGAAAAACAAATACTGTATGCTAACACATATATATGGCGTCTAAGGAGAAAAAAAAAAGGTCATGAAGAACCTAGGGGTAAGACGGGAATAAAGACACAGACCTACTAGAGAATGGACTTGAGGATATACACTGTGGTAGTGGTTGTGGTAGTATACACTACCAAACGTAAAATGGATAGCTAGTGGAAAGCAGCCGCATGGCAAAGGGAGATCAGCTCAGTGCTTTGTGACCACCTAGAGGGGTGGGATAGGGAGGGTGTGAGGGAGGGAGACACAAGAGGGAAGAGATATGGGAACATATGTATATGTATAACTGATTCACTTTATTATAACGCAGAAACTAACAAACCATTGTAAAGCAATTATATTACAATAAAGATGTTAAAGATAAATAAATAAAATAAAATGGCAATAAATACATGTTTGTCAATAATTACCTTAAATGTCAACAGACTAAGTACTCTAATCAAAAGACGTGGACTGGCAGACTGGAAAGAAAAACAAGAGCCTACAATATGCTGCCTATAAGAGACCCACTTTAGGGCAAAGGAGACACATAGATTGAAAGTGAGGGGATAAAAAAAGATATTTCATGGAAATAGAAATGACAAGAAAGCAGGGTTCACAATACACATATTAGACAAAATAGACTTTAAAACAAAGGCCATAAAGAAAGATAAAGAAGGACACTATATATTGATAAAAGGATCAATACAAAAAGAGGATTTTACACTCATCAACATATATGCACCTAATATAGGAGTGCCCAAGTACATTTAAAAAAATGCTAACATACATAAAAGAAGAAAATGACAGGAATGCAATAATAGTAGGAGATTTAACACCCCACTCACATCAATGGACAGATCTTCGAGACAGAAAATCAGTAAGGCAACAGAGATCCTAAATGGTACAATAGAACAGTTAGATTTAATTGATATTTTCAGGATATTACGTCAAAGAAAGAAAAAGCAGAATACACATTCTTTTCAAGTGCACATGGAACATTCTCTAGGATTGACCACTAGAGGATTGAATCAATCAACTAGGATTGATTGATTGTACTAGGGCACAAAACAAACCTCAACAAATTTAAGAGTATAGAAATTATTTCAAGCCTCTCTTCTGAGCACAATGGCATGAAACTAGAAATCAATCACAGAAAAAGAAATGAGAAAAAAAAGATTGCTTGGAGACTAAATAACATGCTACTAAAAAACCAATGGGTCAATGAGGAAAGCAAAAAGGAAATTAAAAAATACCTTGAGACAAATGACAATGAAAGCACAACAATAAAAAATCTATGGGGTGCAGCAAAAGCAGGTATTAGAGGAAAGTTCATAGAGATACAGGCTTTCCTCAAAAAACAAGAAAAATCTCAAATAAACAACCTAACCTACCACCTAAAAGAATTAGAAAAAGAAAAATAAACAAAACTTAAAGTCAGCAGAATGAAGGAAATAATAAAGATAAGAGAGGAAATATATAAAATAGAGATTCAAAAAAAAATAGAAAAAATCAATAAAACCAAGAGCTGGTTCTTTGAAAGAGTAGAAAAAATTGACAAACCTCTAGCTAGGCTCACCAAGAAGAAAAGGCAGAGAACACAAACAAAATGAGAAATGAAAATGGAGAAATATCAACTGATACTGCAGAAATACAAAACACCATAAGAGGATATTATGAATAATTATTTGCCAACAAATTCAACAGCCTAGAAGAAATGGACAACTTTCTAGAAACATACAGCCCACCAGACTGAATCAGGAAGAAATAGATAATTTGAACAGACCAACCACTAGAAATGAAATAGAATCTGTAATTTAAAAACTCCTTACAAACAAAAGTCCAGGACCAGTTGTCTTCACAGGGGAATTCTACCAAACACACAAAGAAGAACTTATACTAATCTTTCTCAATCTCTTCCAAACTCAAACTCAACCATCATGCTGACACCAAAACTAGGCAAAGATACCACCAAAAAAGAAAATTACAGGCCAATATCTTTGATGAATATAGACACAAAAATTCTCAATAAAATATTAGCAAGCTGAATCCAACAACACATAAAAACGGTCATATAACATGACCAAATGGGATTCATCCCAAGTTCATGAGGATGGTTCAACATACACAAATCAATCAATGTGATATACCACTTAAACAAAAGAAAAGACAAAAACCACATGATCATCTCAATAGATGCAGAAAAAGGATTTGACAAAATTCAACATCCATTCATGATAAAAACTCTTACCAAAGTGGGTATAGAGGGAACATATCTCAACATAATAAAAGCTATTTATAACACAAACACATGGAGGATAAACATGTTATTAAATAATGAATGGATCCCTGAAGAAATCAAAGAGGAAATCGAAAAATACCTAGACACAAATGACAAATAACATGACAATCCAAAACCTAGGGGATGCAGCAAAAGCAGTTCTAAGGGGGAAGTTTATAGCAATACAATCCTACCTCAAGAAACAAGAAAAATCTCAAATAACAACCTATCCTTACACCTAAAGAAACTAGAGAAAGAAGAAGAAACAAAACCCAAAGTTAGCAGAAGAATAAAAATCATAAAGAAGAGCAGAAACAAATGAAATAGAGATGAAGAAAACAATAGCAAAGATCAATGAAATTAAAAGCTGGTTCTTTGAGAAGATAAACAAAATTGATAAAACTTTAGCCAGACTCATCAAGAAAAAAAGGGAGAGGATTCAAATCAATAAAAGGAGAAAGGAAAAAGGAGAAGTTACAATGGACACCACAGAAATACAAAGGGTCATAAGAGATTACTACAAGCAACTATATGTCAACAAAATGAACAACCTAGAAGTGGAAAAATTCTTAGAAGGATATAACCTTCCAAGACTGAACAAGGAAGAAACAGAAAGTATGAATAGACCAATCACAAGTAATGAAATTGAAACTGTGATTAAAAATCTTCCACCAAACAAAAGTCCAGGGCCAGATGGCTTCACAGGCAAATTCTATCAAACATTCAGAGAAGAGCTAACACCTATCCTTCTCAAACCCTTCCAAATAATTGCAGATGGAGGAACACTCCCAAACTCATTCTAGAGGCCACCATCACCCTGATACCAAAACCAGACAAAGATATTACAAAAAAAGAAAATTACAGGCCAATATCATTGATGAACATAGACGGAAAAATCCTCAACAAAATACTAGGAAACCAAATCCAACAACACATTAAAAGGATCATACACCATGATCAAGTGGGATTTATCCCAGAGATGCAAGGAGTCTTCAATATATGCAAATCAATCAATGTGATACACCATATTAACAAATTGAAGAATAAAATCCATATGATCATCTCAATAGATGCAGAAAAAGCATTCGACAAAATTCAACACCCATTTATGATAAAAAACTCTCCAGAAAGTGGGCATAGAGGGAACCTACCTCAACATAATAAAGGCCATATATGACAAACCCACAGCCAACATCATTCTCAATGGTGAAAAGCTGAAAGCATTTCCTCTAAAATCAGGAACAAGACAAGGGTGCCCACTCTCACCATTATTATTCAACCTAGTTTTGGAAGTCCTAACCATGGCAATCAGAGAAGAAAAGAAATAAAAGGAATCCAAATTGGCAGTGAAGAAGTAAAACTGTCACTGTTTGCAGATGACATGATACTACACATAGAAAATCCTAAAGATTCCACCAGACAACTACTAGAGCTAATCAACAAATTTAATAAAGTCACAGGATACGCTGTTAATACACAGAAATCTCTTTCATTCCTATACATTAACAACAAAAGATCAGAAGGAGAAATTAAGGAAACAATCCCATTTACCATTGCAACAAAAAGGAATAAAATACCTAGGAAAAAACCTACATAAGGAGGCAAAGGCCTGTATGAGAAAACTATAAGATACTGATGAAAGAAATCAAAGACTACACCAACAGGTGGAGAGCTATACCATGTTCCTGGATTGGAAGAATCAATACTGTGAAAATGACTACACTATCCAAAGCAATCTACCGATTCAATGCAATCACTATAAAATGACCAATGGCATTTTTCACAGAACTAGAACAAAAAATTTTACAATTTTTATGGAAACACAAAAGACCCTGAATAGCCAAAGCAATCTTGAGAAATAAAAACAGAGCCAGTGGAAGCAGGCTCCCTGACTTCAGACTATACTACAAAGCTACAGTAATCAAGACAGTATGGTACTGGCACAAAAACAGAAATATAGATCAATGGAACAGGATAGAAAGTTCAGAGATAAACCCATGCACCTATGGCCACCTAATCTATGACAAAGGAAGCCTGAATATACAATTGAGCAAAGAGAGCCTCTTCAATAAGTGGTGCTGGGAAAACTGGACAGCTACATGTAAAAGAATGAAATTAGAACACTCCCTAACACCATGCAAAAAAATAAACTCAAAATAGATTAAAGACCTAAATGTAAGGCCAGACACTATAAAACTCTTAGAGGAAAACATAAGCAGAACACTCTTTGACATAAATCTGATCTTTTTTGAGCAAGATCTTTTTTGACCCCCCCTCCTAGAGTAATGAGAATAAAAACAAAAATAAACAAATGCGACCTAATTAAACTAAAAGCTTTTGCACAGCAAAGGAAGCCATAAACAAGACAAAAAGACAGCCCTCAGAATGGCAGAAAATATGAAGCAACTGACAAAGGGTTAATCTCCAAAATATACAAGCAGCTCATGCAGCTCAATAGCAAAAAGACAAGCAAGCCAATCAAAAAAATGGGCAGAAGACCTAAATAGACACTTCTGCAAAGAAGACATACAGTTGGCAAAAAAACATATGAAATGATATTCAACATCACTAATTATTAGAGAAATGCAAATCAAAACTACAATGAGGTATCACCTCACACTGGTCCGAATGGCCATCATCAAACCTTCTACAAACAATAAGTACTGGAGAGGGTGTGGAGAAAAGGGAACCCTCTTGCACTGTTGGTGGGAATGTAAATTGATACAGCTACTATGGAGAACAGTATGCAGCCACTATGGAGAACAGTATGTAGCCACTATGGAGAATAGTATATAGGTTCCTTAAAAAACTAGAACTACCGTGTGATCCAGCAATCCCACTACTGGGATTTCCCACCCAGGGAAAACCATAATTCAAAAAGACACATGCACCCCAATGTTCATTGCAGCACTCTTTACAATAGCCAAGACATGGAAACAATCTAAATGTCCATCAACAGAGGAATGGATAAAGAAGATGTGGTACGTATATACAATGGAATGTTACTGAGTCATAAAAAGGAATGGAATTGAGTCATTTGTAGAGATGTGGATGGACCTAGAGACTGTCATACAGAGTGAAGTAAGTCAAGAGAAAAAGAAATATATTCGCACATATATGTGGAGTCTGAAAAAATTGGTATAGACAATCTTATTTACAAAGCAGAAATAGAGACACAGATATAGAGAACAAACATATGGATGCCAAGGGGGGAAGGGGGGTGGGTGGGATGAACTGGGAGATTGAGATTGACATATATGCACTATTGATACTATGTATAAAATAGGTAACTAATGAGAACCTACTGTATAGCACAGGAAACTCTACTCAGTGCTCTGTGGTGACCTAAATGGGAAGGAAATCCAAAGAAGAGGGGATATATGTATACGTGTAGCTGATTCACTTTGCTGTACAGTAGAAATTAACACAACATTGTAAAGCAACTATACTACAATAAAAAAATTTTTTAAAAACAACGTACGATGCTATACCTCAGAACATGAAGTCCATAACTTAAAAATTAATAACAATAGTGAAGCAGGATGAACACATTTATGGATTTTTACCAACACAAAAGCAGTATAAAAGCAGTTAGATTAACATAATTTATACAAAAGTGCACTCTTATAGGCCTATGCTAGATGTGGGTTGACTTTGAGAGCATTGATGAAGTCCATGAGGACAGGAATTTAAACAAATGGAGTTGTGGAGGGTGCTGCATCAGGGCACCTCTCAACACAGTCTCCAGATTTACTCACTAGTGATGTTTCTCAGCACTGCCCTCAGTGGTTTCATGAGAAAAAGAAAATGGACCCAAGTGTTGCCCAGAGCTAGACCATAAAGCAGGATATTTTAGACTCTGGGATTTATCCAGTGCTTTCTAAAATTCTAGGAAAATTGAGTCTTCTTGGTGAGCATAATTCCCTTTCACTATAACCAGTTCCTTGGAAATGAAGCCCCACTGATAGGACTGATGCTTGGTGATTAGACACATCTTCAAGGTTGCACAGAGTGGTTAAGAGCACAGAAGTCAGACTGCCAGGGTAGAGTCCAGGCTCCCCCACTTGAAAGTCTTTCTTCTTAACCTCACTGTTAATATCTGTGGAATGAGAATAATGCTAGAAACTACCTCTTAGGTTTGTTGTGAGGCTGGAATGAATGAGTACATGTAAAACACCTAGGCTAGTCCCGGGAGCATATAAGCACTCAATACATGTACATTTCAAAAAGGTAAAAAAAATATAAAACTTAAAGCAAGGTTCATACTTACCCAAATCTGAGAATTTCTCTTAAAAAGTGACTTTGTGTCCATCAAACAGCACCACATTTCTTCACTGTTGGTGATTTCGTGGCACTTAATGTAGTGAAGCAATAAGAAATGAAAGCAGGTTCTAGTGGTCAGTCACTTAGTCCACATGTCCGGCTTAAGCTCAACGTGAGCACTTCCTCCATCCAATGCATCAGCAGTGTTTCACTTTCAAGATTAGAGTGTTTACAAGTCTTGTCACATCTGGAAGACATGAGCCGCCTGAGGTCTGATGAGTTGGGTCCCTCAAAGCCTTTTAATTCCCTGTGGTGGAGAAGCAGTTCAGTAAATCTTTCAACAAGTTTTCCATGACTTTACTACCCAACAGCATTGACATAAACAAGGTCTCCATACTCTGCTTCATCTTTTTCTAAAATTTCAGTAAAGCGACAATAGTAAAAGCACAAGAACAAAGAAAATTCACAACTTTGGTGACTTCCTCCATGGTATCATGCGATGAGGTGGGTTTCAATGTTCACAGTACATATTCTTCAAACAAATGATGCAATGCAGATGCCTTTTGATGGGAATAAACTGCTGAGATCCCTGTGCCGCATCTATCCTTTTCTTTGTGGGAGCCCAATCTACCAACAGTGAGCTCAGTTTTTGCATATTTATATCCATACTCTCTTTAACAACCTCTTCTTGGGAGGCTGAGGTTCTGTCAAAAGTCTCTAGTGGACTGCCTTTCAGGGCCAGTGGGCCACACATCCCTCAATGGTTTTATGGAGAGAGGCAGCATGGTAAGTATGAATCTTGCTTTAAGTTTCTGCACTTTTTACTAGTTTTCTTTACTTAACATTTATTGAGCACTTACTATGTGCCAGGAACTATACTAGGTGTTTTCCATGCAATTCTTCCAACGGGGAAGGCAACAACAGGCTCCCTAAACCACAGTTGGCCTTTCTCAATGGGGTGGTGGCAAAGGAAGAGTTGAGAGAACCAAATCAGAATGACCATGTGCCTCCAGACACACACTTACCCTGTGCTCCTCACCTTAGCCAGTGGTTCAACTCTCCACTCAACATCTGAGGTGGAAACCTGGAAGTCATCCTAGACCCCTCCTCCCTCCCTTCCCATATCCCATTTATTCCTGATCTCTCAAGGCCTCTCCCTCACTGGCTTATCTCTATCATAGCACTTTTCACACTGATCTGTAACCAGCTGTCTCTCTGTCTATCTTCCCCTCTTAAGACAGACACTGTCTTTGATCACTGACTACCCAATGCCATAGGAGGTGCTCAAAAGTTGTTCACTAAATGAGTTAATGAATAAAGTTCTATTATTTCTACATAAAGATTTCCTGAGTTAATCCCTCTACCCTTATGCCATTAATTGCCCCAGTTTAGGGTCTTACTCTTTCTTATCAAACTCTTACAATAACCTCCTAATTTATGTTCCTTCTCTCCACTTTGCCCTACTACCACCCACTTTCCTCATTGCCTCAACAGTCATCTCTCTAAAGCACAAATTAGAGTGTGCTATTCCTCTGATTAAACGCTTTAATCCTTCTCATTGCCCTTAGGATAAATTCAAGGCCTCATCTCTTGCCTCTGTTCCTCCTGAATCCTATGTTTAGCCATACTAAATGGTAGTATATGTGGTGTGTGTGTGTGTGTGTGTGTGTGTGTGTGTGTGTTTAGGCCCTGGTGCCTTTGCACTTGTGCCTTCTCCCTAGGATGTTAGGATGCTACCCCCCTTTCTCTGTCTGATAATCTCCTGCCCAGTTTTTGAAACGCAGCTCAAATGTAGCTTGCTCGTGAAGCCTTCTGAGAGCCTACGGCCTCCACCTACAGAGTTTTAGACCTCTGTTTGAGCTTTTGTTGATTGGCTGTAATTGTTTGCTCACACATCTATGCCCCTATCTCTCTCTAGCCACTAGAATCTGAGTTTCTTGAAATCCTGAGCTTGGTATCCCTAACTCCTTAATAGGCTTTAAAAAATACTGAAGGGAAGAGGGTGGGAGGTGAACATCTTCTGTGTACAGTGAAAACTGTTTTCAGTCCAAAGAGCCTGGAAGAAGAGCCTGAGTCAATACTACGGCTGAGGTGGCTGCTAAAGATGGCCCAGCCCTCAAAACATGGGCTTTACTCCAATCCCTCTCTTTTCATCTCTCTTCTCCTCTCATTTCTTCTTCCATGCCCTTCTCCCCTCCCTCTCTTCTTCTCCTTCTTTTTAAAATTCATTTTCCTTTCCTTCCTTCTTCCTGTTGCTATTTAACTTTAACGTTAATCATATATTGCAAAACAATATTATGACAATATTAATGTAAGTAAGCAATAATAATAGTATACCCACAATTCTGCTACTACAACAAATCAAATTGTTTTATTTGCCTATATTCCCTTCCCATCATTTTTCATGGTTGCCATCATAATGCAGTTTTAATTTTGTACTCTACTCTTTAACTTAATATCAGAAGCATTTTTCATACTCCTACATAGTCTTCATAATTATCATTTTAATGGCTACATAATATTCTGCTGAATGGATATGACAAATTTTACTTAACTGTTTCTTTTCCACTAGACATTTCCAGTTTTATCCTGTTGCAGAGAGCACTGTCATATACGTGCCCTTTTACATCTTTCTCTTTCTTGCTCTTTTCTGTTCACTTTTCTTTCACTTTCTACTCTCTTCACTCTCTTTTGCCTCTCCTTCTACCTCACTGGATGCACTCTCTTTCCTAGAGCAGTAATTTGTTCTCAGGTGGATGTAGAGATCATCTTAATAGGACCCAGGATTTTTAAAATTACTAAACATTTGTTATAAAATGCTCCTAAGGACACTTTTGCCATTTCTGCCCCCTTAAAACAGTATAAATGATAAGTTTTCCTCTTCACAGGGGTAGGAACATAGGACCAGGCAGGACCAGGTTGGAGAAGCCTCAAGCATGTGACAGAACACAATGTTTATAATGGGAGAAAATGACAGAACCTGATGTCTATCAATAGGGAGATGGCTAAATAAACTGTGATGTGTCTATGCTAGGAATATCATGTAGCATTTAAAGAGATTGTTGTAAATCTATATGTACTGACTTAGATAAGACCCTTTTTTTTTTCTTTTTTTTGCGGTACACGGTTCTCTCACTGTTGTGGCCTCTCCCGTTGCGGAGCACAGGCTCCGGACGCGCAGGCTCAGCGGCCATGGCTCACAGGCCCAGCCACTCCGCGGCATGTGGGATCTTCCCAGACCGGGGCACGAACCCGTATCCCCTGCCTTGGCAGGCGGACTCTCAACCACTGCGCCACCAGGGAAGCCCAGATAAGACCTTTTTTAGTGAATTTAGTTGCAAAATATTTGTAGTTTACAATTTATGTAAAAAATAACAGCAAAACCCAAACCCACATGATAGAATTATATATTTTCTATGGATATATTATGCAAATATATAGACAAGCTGGTAACAGTGGTCACCTCTGTGTTTAGGGGAAATGGTCTGGATTTAGAGGATTGATCAAAGGGAATGTGAGCCTGAACTGCAATGGTTTCATTCTCCCAATCAAGGAAAGTGTATTCACATATTGCTTGTATAATAAGAAATTAATTTTTAAAATGTTGCCACTGTGTCTCTTTCTGTTCACATTGTACACTGACCAGCCCCTTATTCAGGCCCTGGCCACGAATAAATGAAACGTAATAAGAGAATGTTATGAATTATGCAAATGTCCTTTTGGGAAAAGTGGGCTTCTTGCTTTTTCTTCACACTGCACTGCAGGTTGTTTCAGACAGTGCTGGTGGGTCGGGGACAGGCAAGAACCAGGCCTGGTCTTCCAGGAGATGAGGGTGCCCCTAACTCAGACTCTGCCTCTCAGCCAGTCCTCCCTACCCCAGTCCTGGCAGGTGGAAGTTGGGAATTTTTAAGTTTAGTCTCTTGCACTGGGTCCTGGATGGAGGACAACAGATGAGGCCACACTCTCCTGCTGTGCAAACCAAGGGGAACAGGTGGAGACCCTGGAGCCAGAGTGTGAATAGTGGCAATTCATGAGTGGTACAGGCAGGCAGAGTGCCCAGCTCAGGGCCAGTGACAGCTGGGCAGCACATGGGTGGGGGAGGGAGCAGGGGCATGGAGGTGGGGTGGGCAAGTTCAGCCATGGGGGAGGAGGCATGAGAGGGCAGAGGACAAGGGAGGGAAAGAGGGGGAGCACCTCCTGTCCAACCCCCAGGGTGGAGCAGGCATGAGGTCAGAGGTCCCAGGCTGACCTGAAAGGCTTAGGAAGCTGCAGGGTAAGTGGACATAATGAGAGAGAAGAGTGTTCCTTATCTGGCCCTTCACCCTCTTCCCCCATCCTCAGCTGTCCTCTACCTAGCCCTAAATCCAAGGCATTTGAGCTGTTCCAGCAGCTGTGCCAGTCCTTTGGCTGGGTCAGGGCCTGGGCAGGTGTGGGAGGAGCAGCTGTCACCCCTCCCTTTGCAGACAAGGGTAGGAGCAAAAGGAGGTGACCAGGTTGGGGACATTTCAAGCACATGACAGGATGTGCCACACTTTTCTGTCCAGAACTCCTACCTGCCTACTGTACCCCTCATCCCACTCCTCTTTAGTTAAGTGATAGAGTAAGAAAGGTAAAAGAACTACGAAAATAATAATAATTAATAACATTTACTGAACACGCTATATGCAGAGTGCTATTGATTTTATGATATATCACTGAATATTCCCAACAACCCGTTATGAAAGTTAAGCCCATTTTATAAGTGAGAAAAATGAGGTTTCTTGGTTATGTGCTCAAAGTCAGACACTAAGAAGGGACAGAAGTGAGATTTGATGCCAAATTTGTCTGACACTACAGACTAAACTCATAATCCTTGAGGAGGATTGAATTAACAAAAATCCAGCGGAAAGCCAGCAGACCCACATCTCCAGAAGGAACAAGAGGTGGGTGGGTCTAAGCTAGCCTTTCTCACTGTCAGAACTGAGAGCTGCTAGATGAGGTGTGGTGAAAAGTAAAGGAAGCTGGAAAATCCTCTTCTCTAGAGATTTCTCTAAATAGGAGCCATCCCATTTCTTTGGGCTGGTTTAGAAGGCTTTGCCTAGAAAAAGGGGAACAAAGTACTTTGGATTGGGTGTCAGGAGAGCTCAGTCTATGCATTCCCTCTGGGTGGGCTCTCCGGAGGAGATGGGCAAAGCCTAGAAAGGTTAGGGGGCATGAGCTCTGTCTGTCTCCCACAGGTCTTGTCCATTCTACCCGGGAGCATCCCACCTGAAGCCTTTCACAGTGCATCTGATGGTCCCCCTAGCCTTGAGCCTCCTCCCAGCCTCAGGAACCCAGCCCAGAGCCGGCCCAGGGAGGGAGCCTCTGCTGCTGGAGTGGAAGCTGGCCCTTCCAAGATCCTCACCCCATACCCAGGCTTCCGGCAGCCAGCAGGGGGACCCTGAGCCCCAGGCAACAGCCCTGAGCTGGGTGGCTTCTTCTGGCTCTGGATCCCTTCTCTGAGCATATCCACACACCTCCCTGCAACACAGTTTCCTGCTCTGGAAAAAGGGAAAGTAATTATACTTACTTCACCAGCAATGCTGTGAGTTAAATGAGTTCTAAATAAACAAGAGAGCATTGCTAGACCTCTTCTTGTTGTAGTCTTGTACTGTATTATTCTGAAAATTCAGCATTCAATAAATGCTTCTTGAGCTCTACTGTGTGCCAGGAGTGATTTTAAGCCTTAGATGGAATCCCTCCAACCCTTGGGCCAGGGACAGTGGTTGAAATAGAAAAGTCCAGCACCTGGAGAGCTCTTCTGATCAGCTGGATGGAGTGGATGGCTCTTAGGTATAGATGGACACCTCTGGCAAGCTCCTGTTTGTTCTCATGGCCTGGAATTTGGGACTTTGGGGTGGGCTCACAGAGGGGCCGGGGAGCCCAGGGCACAGCCTACCTCTCCATCCATCCTGACTTCAGGAAAATATACTTAGCGCAGAGTCTTTTCACACTCCCAGTGCTCTTTGGTGAAAGGGTCTTAGGCTCAGGGCAGAGGGGCAAGGCAGATGTGAATGGAATATTAAGAGCTCTGCTTAAGATCAGGGAATTAGGGCCAGGACAAGACTGGAGCTGAGAGAATGAGCTGAAGCCAGAATAAAGGTCTCCTGTCCATTCTTTTCCCAGAGCTGTTTCCCAGGAATGTTGTCTCCTCAGTGTGATGGGATGAGTGCCTGGTGCTTTGACTCCTGGCTCCTGACTCCTGGCTCTAGCCTTGATTTTTCCTTCTGCCCACTGAGGGAAGGGGAAGCAGAGAATCCTTGCCTTGCACCCTTAGAGGTGATGTTTGAGGGGTCCAGGAAATTGGGCACGAATATTCTGGCCAGGATGGGGTGGGCTGTGCTGGGAGGTGTGAGCTCTCATGGTAGTCACTCCAGGTCTTCCAGCCTGTGGTGGGGTGGCAGATGGATTGCCCAGAGGCGCCCTTTTGGCTGCCATCAAGGGCCAGAGAAGCCAAGAAATTCATAGCAAGTACCCTGTGGGCTGGGGTCAGGAGTTGGGGCTGGGCCAGGGGCCCAGATGAAGAGGAACCGATGCCAAGAGAAGGCTGGTTCTTTAACTGATGTGCAACATGGCAGGGCAGACTGCTGGCTTCGGGTCAGGTGGGGGTGGGGGCAGGGGAGTGGAGGGGCTTTTCGGAGAGACTAGGTTGGGGCAGGAGACCTGGGAGCCTCCCCTCAAGATTTTCTCTCTTCTCTCTGATTCATCTCTTCCTTGCCACTATGTCCCTCCCTCAGGCTGTGAGCATGCTCAGTTCTCCCCATCTAAAACCAACCTCTTTTTGACCCCACTCTCTTGCAGCTAATAGTCCATCTTTTATTCTCTTCCCTGCCAAACCCTTTCAAAGCCTCATCCGTACCCACACCCCCACCTTTTCCTGCCTGCTCCAGTGTTAACCTGTGAGATGGTACTTCTACCCCACTCTTCCCCCTTCTTGTCACAAAATCTTACCGCTTCCCCCTCGTATCATTCACAGCTGCTCTCCAGCCCTGAACGCCCCCAGGACACTTCTTCCTGAAATACCTGCTAGCCTGCTCCCCACTTTGGCTGCTCTCCCTCCCTGGTGCTATGGGCACAGCCCTGCTTCTTTCCAACTTCTCTTCTACATTCTCTCCCTGAGTGATCTCATCTCTCCCAGAACACACTTGAGATGACCCAGACATCAAGGGGAGTTCCAGTTGTCCCCTTGGCCATTTCCACAAGCCTGCTGGACCCTGTGCCTGGATGTCGCCATAGGCACATCCCACCAACTGGACGTCCCATCCTTCTCCAGGCCCCACAACCAGCTTCTGCTGCTCCCTATCTCCCTTACAGGCCTCAGCATTTGCCCAGGAGTTCAAGCTTGAAATCCAAGGGTGATCTTTGCCTGGCTGTTCTGCTTGACTGGCCAAGGAGCCCGGGAATCCTATGCGACATCTCTCTTGTTCATCTTCTCTGTTCCCACTGCTTCCTCTTATGTTTGGCTTTTAATCTTCTTTGACCAAGACTGCTGTTACCTCTGACAGGTCTCCCTGCTTTTACCCTCTCCCTCTTCCATCTCACTCTGCAGAGTCTCAGAATGATCTTTCCAGAGCCTCTTTCAGATCCTTCAGTCTCCTGCTCAAAAATCTACAAAGTCTTTCCATCACCAATAGAATAGACCATGATATCTGCGTAGTGATTTACAACCTGAAAAACACTTTCAAATAAACAAAATAGGGAATGTGATTGTCCCTCCTTTATGGGTAAGAGAACTGAGGCCCAGAGAGATGTGGTGAATTGCGGGGGTTCCCTCAGGGCTGAAGTGTGGAGCGGGGACAGGCACCGAGGCCTTCCAGCTTTACTTGGGTGCACCGCCCACTGCAGTCTTCTCAGCCTCCCCTGGGAAGCTTTCAGAAACGTAACCCCTCACTATCACCCATCAGCCCAGCTGGAGGCCAGTGCTCTCGCCAAGCCCCTGGCCTTGCCCAAAACGTACCTCTCTTGCTCAGGCTGTTTGCTCTTGCTGTCTGCCCAGAATACTCTCCTCCATGCCACCAGCCCCTCTGCATAAAAACAGAGCGTCTTCCCCATCTTCCGAGGTCGCTACTAACCCTTGCTGGCCCCATGTGCTCTCTCTTTTGTCTATGGCACTCAGAACACACCCCGGAGCAGACTTGACACTCCAGCCCCTGAGCTTTGAGCTCTTGGATGGCCCCCTTAGAATAGTGTCATCTTCATAGGAGGTCTGTAATAAAAACCAGCTGAGCAAGTAAATGAATGGACAGGGCTGCTGGAGTTTCTCCTCCTCCAGAAACCCCTCGCAGACCAATTGGTTCAGTGGTTCTAATCACCCCCTGACCCTCACACACGCCTCCCTGAGTAAAGCACATCACACCTGGGTCAGTCTCATCTCTGCTGCATGGCTCTCCTTTACCCTCAGCCTTGGTTTCCTCATCTATGATTGGGGTCTAATAACATACCCTTTGCTATTTCCCCGGTGTGTGGTGAGCGTTAAATGAGATGCTGTTATGTGAGGCATAACGTGTGTTTGTGTGAACACTAAGGTGCTGTGCAACTGTGAGGGGGATTAATTATTGCAGAAATGTGTGTCCACCTGTGTATGTTCACAGCCCGCCTCCCTCCCATGTGAGATGGGGAGGGTGTGAAAGCCAAAACCCTCACTCAACCAAGTTCTGAGTTTGAAGCGCTGGTGCTTGAGGGATTCTCTGAGCATGGCTCACCTCCAGACATCTCCCCAGGCACCAGGCTCTGCCTCCCAACTCATGGATGGGTTGGGACAAGTTCGTTGCCTTTCTGGGTCTCAGTTCTCTTATCTATACAATGGACAGGTTGAGTTGAAGCTCAGATTTTCAAATTTTTTTTAAGTTACATGGCTAATAAAATCTTATACCAGCAACCCATATGTCATATAAGTCAAAACAGCTAAAACAGGAGCAGCTCTATGAACCCCTAAAACCTGACCCTCCTTCCCAGCCTTTGGAGGCTCCTTTGCCAAGCCCTGAGGGGATTCTCTGTTTATCGTATCATAGAGATCCTTCTAGCACTGGCGTGAGCTCTTTTCCATGCCTGCTGAAATTCAACGTGAGGAAGTACTCATCAGTGGTGGTGGAAAGACTGAGGTTCGAAGTAGAAAACATCTTCCCCAATCTTCACAGGAGGGACTGTGTTTTGGGGTCGTTTATGCCTTCTGTTCCCCACCTGACTGGGAGGTTTTCTTATCTCTATATCCCCAGTGCTCATCTCACTGTCTGATACAACAAAAGGGGTTCAATAAATGTCTGTTGAATAGAATAGGTGAATGGATTAATGAACGAACGAACAATGAGTTTAAGAAGAAATGAAGGTGACATCCTCAGGACTTAGGAACAGTTCCGTGACTGTCTGGAGGGACTTGGACTAACTGGCCCTGACTTATCCCACGCCCCCCTGACCTCACAAACACACCGATCCACAGGGAATACTCAGCCTGAGTCGACACTACTTCCTACAGACCCAGCATCTCCCCCCATAAGAGCCTCTGATCCTGGAGAAGGGAGAGAGGACGAGGGAGGGAGAAGGAGGCAGAGAGACTTAGATTCCAAATCTGAAGCGGGAAGGGTAGAGGAAAAAAGGAGAGGAAGGGAACTTCAGGGAAGCCGCTGCAGAGGCAGACTTGGCTTGGGGTGGGCCCCGCTGGGGAAAGGCCAGGGGCTACCCTGCCATCCAGAAATCTTTTCCTTCCAAACTGCCTGTCGTTTCCCAGCCCTGCTCTTCTTCCTCCTTCTCCTCGTACACATGCTGCCCAGAACAATGCTGAAAAATAAGGCAAGGACCAAAATAACCTCCTGCTGTTGGGAAGGGGAGAATCCTAAAACCTCATTTACCCACCCGGAGCTGAGCTGAGCCTTGACACCCCCCTTCCCTGCTGGTGTCCTGAGGGGTGACTGGGAGAGCTTCAGCCTCCATGGGCAGGCCCCTTCCTGACTTGGGGTGTCTAGCCCAGTTTGGAGAACTCAAGGAAGGAAGACATGCAGGGCTGCCCCTCAGGAGTTGCTTCCACATCAGCCCTCCCTCTCCCCTATCCACCCTTTCCCCCAGTGCAGAGACTGTAGGTGTGAAGGGTCAGTGGAGAAACCCGGGACAGGGGCCTTGGGAGGACGGAAGCAGGACAAAGAGGTAAGGGGGTAGAGGGGGTGAGAACCAGGCCCTGGGGGTCTTTAGACCCTCTGTGATGTTATCTTGCTCCCAGAACCACATGCCAAATAGGAGCTTTTCACTGGGTACCTTTAAGGACACCCAAACCTGGTACCTGTGGGACTTTAGCATGACTGGCTGCACAGAGCAGATTCCAGAATTTTTCACTCTTCTACTCTTTCCACCCCCAGGACTCCACCTGCTTGGTGCTGCCTACTTGCCTTATTGATAAAATATCTGTGCTAGACACTCCATAAGTCAGCTCATTAAGCCCTCATAACCATGCTATGGGTTGGTTTTCCTACATCAGTTTTATGGATGAGGAAACCAAGGCTGTGATGTTCAAGGTCACATGTCTCCAGAGCATAAGTGGGCCCTGGCCATGGAGAGGGTCATCTAGTCAGGGTGTCCTGGACATACTGTGAAAGCCGGAGTTTTTGGCTCAGTGTAAATTCCAGACACCTTTGTTCCACCTGCTCTGCCTACACCTCTCCACATCATCCTCTTGCCCACTATAGACCTCTGACCCCCTTCTCTACTTCCCCCACCACAAACCGCCCCTCCTCTCAGCCCTGGAATCTGTCCTAGATGCGGTGGCCTGGACTTAGAAGTTTCTAGATGGAAAAGTCAAGTGCCCAAGGGCTCCATCTTGGCATTTTTTCCACCTTGGAACAGACTTACCGGCTGTCAGAGCAGGACAGGATGATAGATGTCAATTGTCTGAGATGACTGATGGATAAACTGAAGCCAGGAGAGGAAAATTAACTTGTCTGGGGCCATGTAGCCAGTGAGTGGCAGAGTATGGTCCAGAAGCCAGCTTCTAGCTCTTCTGACTCTCAATCAAGTGGTCTTTTCACTGCACCAAAGGGACCTGATGCCCAAGAGCATTGTGTTTACCACTAACAACCCCACCCTCTCCCGCCCAGAAGACTCTGAGGAGATGGTGTGCTTTTCCCAGGGCAGCTCTCCAGGACAGGCTCTGACTGAATCAGCTCTGTTCTCAAAGAGGCCAGTCCAATCCCCCAGAAGACCTGACCCTGGAAACAGGCAGGGGGTGGAGGGAGGGAGGGAAGGAGGGAGGGAGGGAAGGAGGGAGGGAGGAGAGAAGGGAAAACTGTTTTGGTTTATTTTACCCAGAGCTGAGGAACAAACACATTACCTACAGGTATTATGCAAATGTATCTACTACATGTCAACAATCCATGGTGAGGTGAGAAGAATTGGGTGTGTGTGTGTGTGTGTGTGTGTGTGTGTGTGTGTCACAGGGGATCTCTGTTGTCTCCAGAGCTGAAGTTGCTGCTGAAGTTTAGATAGGGTGACCCAATCATACACCCCTTGCCCCAAGCCAGGCCTGCCTGGGTCTTTGCAGGTTTTTATGACAGCTAGATGAGTGAAAATTAGGAAGCTAAGTGAAAATTAAGAGAAAGCCTTGAACCAAAAAGAATTTGGGCCAAGTAAAGGGCTGAGAGGCAGGGGCATGTTCACGTGACATGGGGAATAAGCAGACCTTCAGGATGCCATCAGGAGTGTGGAGGAAATCTGTAGGGGAAGTAGAGGGGAAAGCAGGGAGGAGAGTTGACATGTCCCAGTTTCTCCAGCTAGGCTCTAGGGAAAGATTGCAGTTTTGATATTTGAGGCATAGATTCTTTTCTCCCCCTGAAGGTAGAAATGGAAGTTAGCTTTCCCCGTGCTGGGCTTCCTCCTCCCCGAGGAAGATTCAACCCACCCTTACCCTTTTCCTCCCAGCTACTCAGGTTCAAGCCCCACCCTAGGCCTCACTGTGACTCAGCACAGACTCCCAGCAGAAGTTGTGTGTTCACCCTTGTTGACTGAAAAAAATGCACAACGTGACAGTTGTGCATTAAGTTTTATTTGGGGCAAAAGGAGGACCATAGCCTGGAGACAGCTTCTCAGATAGCTCTGAGGAACTGCCCCAAAGAAGTGTGGGAGAGGTCAGTATATATGCGATTTGGGTAAAGGGAGATACGTGCAATCAAGCACACATCTTGGCAGAGGGTTGCTGCTGGTCATAAGGAGCAAATGTCTCCATAAATGATTTTAGTGCTTTTCTAGATATGAGAAAATATAAGAAATTGGGCTCATACAATATTCTCCTGAAAATAACTATCTGAAGGCCTATTCTTCCAGTTTTCCCCAGAACACAGAGTTCCTCATTCCTGATCTCTGCCCTGAACTCCTGGGTGAAGGTCAGAGACTGCAGTGGCTAGTGACCTAATTTTTGTAGAGGCAGATGGCAAATGACAATTTTTAGCTAGCAGGAACCCCTCATGGTCCTAAACTCGACCATAGTTTGGGAGGCATTTTATGACCATTTTGTTCCATGGTGCTAGGAATGCGCATTCCTAGGTCAGGTGAGGATTTCGTTGATAGGCCACTCAATGGGCTATTTTTTTTTCTTTACATCTTTATTGGAGTATAATTGCTTTACAATGGTGTGTTAGTTTCTGCTTTATAACTAGGTGAATCAGCTATGCATAAACATATATCCCCATATCTCTTCCCTCTTGAGTCTCCCTGCCTCCCACTTTCCCTATCCCACCCCTTTAGGTGGTCACAAAGCACCGAGCTGCTCTCCCTGTGCTATGTGGCTGCTTCCCACTAGCTATCTACCTTACGTTTGGTAGTGTATATATGTCCATGCCTCTCTCTCACTTTGTCACAGCTTACCCTTCCCCCTCCCCATGTCCTCAAGTCCATTCTCTAGTAGGTCTGCATCTTTATTCCCATCCTGCCCCTAGGTTCTTCATGACCATTATTTTTTTTTTTAGATTCCATATATATGTGTTAGCATACTGTATTTGTTTTTCTCTTTCTGACTTACTTCACTCTGTATGACAGACTCTAGGTCCATCCACCTCACTACAAATAACTCAATTTCCTTTCTTTTTATGGCTGAGTAATATTCCATTGTATATACGTGCCACATCTTCTTTACCCATTCATCTGTCGATGGGCAC
Organism: Delphinapterus leucas; assembly: GCF_059928025.1. Taxonomy (NCBI): domain Eukaryota; kingdom Metazoa; phylum Chordata; class Mammalia; order Artiodactyla; family Monodontidae; genus Delphinapterus; species Delphinapterus leucas. The sequence continues at coordinate 38,457,688 of NC_143129.1, forward strand.
TTAGGTTGCTTCCATTTCCTGGCTATTGTAAATAGAGCTGCAATGAACATTGTGGTACATGACTCTTTTTGGATTATGGTTTTTTCAGGGTATATGCCCAGTAGTGGGATTGCTGGGTCCTATGGTAGTTCTATTTTTAGATTTTTAAGGACCCTCCATACTGTTCTCCATAGTAGCTGTATCAATTTACATTCCCACCAACAGTGCAAGAGGGTTCCCTTTTCTCCACACCTCTCCAATGTTTATTGTTTGTGGATTTTTTGATGATGGCCATTCTGACTGGTGTGAGGTGATATCTCATTGTAGTGTTTTTTTTTTTAATTTTATTTATTTATTTTGGCTGTGTCAGGTCTCCGTTTCTGTGCGAGGGCTTTCTCTAGTTGCGGCGAGCAGGGGCCACTCTTCATCGCGGTGCGCGGGCCTCTCACTGTCGCGGCCTCTCTTGTTGCGGAGCACAAGCTCCAGACGTGCAGGCTCAGTAGTTGTGGCTCACAGGCCTAGTTGCTCCACGGCATGTGGGATCTTCCCAGACCAGGGCTCGAACCCATGTCCCCTGCGCTGGCAGGCAGACTCTCAACCACTGCGCCACCAGGGAAGCCCTCATTGTAGTTTTGATTTGCATTTTTCTACTGATTAATGATGTTGAGAATTCTTTCATGTGTTTGTTGGCAATCTGTATGTCTTCTATGGAGTATTGTCTATTTAGGTCTTCTGCCCATTTTTGGATTGGGTTGTTTGTTTTTTTGATATTGAGCTGCATGAGCTGCTTGTAAATTTCGGAGGTTAATACTTTGTCATTTGCTTCATTTGCAAATATTTTCTCCCATTCTGAGGGTTGTCTTTTCATCTTGTTTATGGTTTCCTTTGCTGTGCAAAAGCTTTTAAGTTTCATTAGGTCCTATTTGTTTATTTTTGTTTTTATTTCCATTTCTCTAGGAGGTGGGTCAAAAAGGATCTTGCTGTGATTTATGTCATAGGGTGTTCTGCCTATGTTATCCTCTAAGAGTTTTATAGTGTCTGATCTTACATTTAGGTCTTTAATCCATTTTGAGTTTATTTTTGTGTATGGTGTTAGGGAGTGTTCTAATTTCATTCTTTTACAAGTAGCTGTCCAGTTTCCCAGAACCACGTATTGAAGAGGCTGTCTTCTCTCCATTGTATATTCTTGCCTCCTTTATCAAAAGTAAGGTGACCATATGTGCTTGGGTTTATCTCTGAGCTTTCTAACCTGTTCCATTGATCTATATTTCTGTTTTTGTGCCAGTACCATACTGTCTTGATTACTGTAGCTTTGTAGTATAGTCTGAAGTCTGTCAGGGAGCTTGATTCCTCCAGCTCCATTTTTCATTCTCAAGATTGCTTTGGCTGTTCGGGATCTTTTGTGTTTCCATACAAATTGTGAAATTTTTTGTTCTAGTTCTGTGAGAAATGCCAGTGGTAGTTTGATAGGGATTGCATTGAATCTGTAGATTGCTTTGGGTAGTAGAGTCATTTTCACAACGTTGATTCTTCCAATCCAAGAACATGGTATATGTCCTCATCTGTTTATATCATCTTTAATTTCTTTCATCAGTGTTTTATAGTTTTCTGCATACAGGTCTTTTGTCTCCTTAGGTAGGTTTATTCCTAGGTACTTTTTTCTTTTTGTTGCAATGGTAAATGGGAGTGTTTCCTTAATTTCTCTTTCAGATTTTTCATCATTAGTTTATAGGAATGCAAGAGATTTCTGTGCATTAATTTTGTATCCTGCTGCTTTCAATGTGCTATTACTGGACTAGACCTTATTAATGGTAGCCAAACGTCTCTGGACCACCTGTCTTACTAGTCTGTTACAGTCCAGGAAATGACTCCTTATTGTTGCTTTTTTCCATATTTAGAGTTACACTATTACAATCGTTCATATAGAACTATGTGATTGGTCAACTGCTTCAAGTCGCCTAGTCATCATTTTATCAGAGGCTCAGTCATACATTTGGTAATGCAAGAACAACAATTTTGTAAATCAGGCAAAATACTAATGCCAAGAACTTCCATTAGGTGCACCCCGGTATATCCCCAGTCATCTCAGTCAATTCTGTACCTATCCTTATCTTTAAGGGAAATTATATATTGGTTTTATTCAGAAGGCACCCAACCCAGTTTCCTAGTGTTATTATGCTGGTTATCCTTAATATGGTTCCCAACTTAAGGGGGACCTTAAACTTAAACGATTATAGCCTGGTGTTAGCCATATAAATCCATCCCACAACTGAGGGAGTTTATATTCCTTGGCTGAAATTTTAATTGTTGCTCTGACTGAGCTTGAGTAACTTTAGAAGAAAATTCATATTTATGGTCAGAGTCAGAGTAGGTATTATTAAGTGGCCAGGTGAGGGGATCCCACCTAGTAATACCAGATCAGTAATGACCTGAACAGAGCTATAATTTCTTTCTTCTAGAATAATTCTCTAAGGGCCTTCCAATTAGAGCCTTGGAGTGGAGAAATCCACCAATGTAACCCAGAAATACTGGATATAGGTAATTGGCCATAAACCTAACAATTGGATGAACTTTAACTCTGCATAAGATTGTGATATATAGTTGGTTCATAAGCAAAGGTGTGAGCAATTATCAAAGTAATTGGTATAGAGGCCTGGTCCAGCATCTTGGGTCAGCTCTCTACTTCAGATGTTGTCTTCCTCTTATCCTAGTCTGGTCATTTCTTCTCTGCTTGAGCATTGTTTTAAGGTGATTTTAAGGTCTGAAGTCCTCTCTGTAGGCTGGTTCAGTGCAGGAGCCCTTTCTAAGAGGATATACTAATCCAAGAGTCAATTCTCTTCAGTTTTGCTGTGCACAAGCTACTTAAGAGTACTTGATAAGGGTCCTTCCATCTAGGTTGGAGATAGTCTTTTAAATTATGTCTTTTCCAGTATGTATACTCCCCTGGTTTCAGGTCATGGGGCATCTGATCTTCATCCAAAGATAGATTACTGAGATAAGCTTCAGAAACAAACTTAGAGTGTTTTTTAATAATTCAATGAAACTTTACTATAATATAACATAACAGCAAAGAGCTATGTGTGAAGTCAGTCTTAGGCGGTGAATACAGACCTCAATTAACAAATTTAGAATTTAAAATCCACTGAAACATAATCTTTTTCTCTCTGAAATTACCTTCATTTCTACCAAATACAGCCAAGTTGACTAATTTGTTTGCAAAATAAGTCTGGTTTCAATAAACTTGGTCTAATGACTCATATAATTGGTCATACAGGCTTTTTTAACATTTGGCTTTGCTGTAACTTGTCAGAAAGTTCTTACTATGAGTCTTCTTGAAGAGGAAGCATTTTTGCAGGTACAAGTGTAAAACAATAACTGTCTATGAATGACAAAGACTTAAGAAGGCACAGTTAAAAACCTGATACGATGTCATTGACAAAAAACTTGGTTACTGCTGTGACATACAACATTTTAAGATAATAACTAGAATTATGACTGATAACATTTTACCAGGACATACCATAGTTTTAGAAATTCCATATAATTTCTAGGATATCTAGATTAGAAACATTTATCCATACAATATAACCTAAGAAGATTTATTACCCATTTGACAATGCTTCCCATGTAATTAACATACCAAGCGAACCTAATTAGTTTAATATCTTACTTTGGGATGTTTTAGGGCCCCTTAAAGCATCCCAAAGTTAGCTAGAGGTCAAAGAAACTTCATTAGAATTTGATTTGGGAAGTTTGTCAAAAAATAACAAAAAGGTTTTAAAACACTTGGTCAAATAGGATCATAGGTCATTGTGAAATAATACTTATTCACTTAACCAAAGTGACAATAAAAGATTTCAAAGATAAATACAGAACAAATCACTGAAAAGGTAAAGAAACTTAAAATCTGTTATCAAAAGCAGATCGACATTTTAAGAAAACTTTGTACTCTTTACAGAGAGAAAAACCAAATTCAAGTTTTGTACCAACTTACTTTTAAAATTTATGTACTCGATTAAAGTTATTCTAAATTTAGCCAATCCTGACCATGCACAAAACTCTTCTCAAGGTTCCTTTCCCACAAACCTTCCATCACTTTCTGTACCCATATTAGTTTGTCCCTTATTTTCCCCATCCAGAAACAACCAGCTCTAGGACAGAATTACTTTTCCCTTAGTGAAATGCAATTCCATTCCTTATACCTTCATTTAATGAAAATACACACCCTACTTTCTTGCTGCATACTGAAATGTTTCCTTTATTATTTCAAGTAGCTTTAATGACATATTTAAATTAGAATCCTCAACTCTTAAACACCTTAATTTCTAGTGAGAACGAAAAAGTAAGCAATTGGGAACTGTCTTCTACGTTAGCATTCTGTAGATTGAAAAACATAAATACCAATAATAACTTCTAAAAACAAATGTGCTTTTTAATAGAAAATTTCTCAGTGTGGCACCAAATACATTTATTAATAATCCTCAATACCTTTAGTTTCTCTGTAAAAGGAGGCTAATGTTCAGTAATTAATGTTTCGGTATCCTATTTTATTTGGGAATGACTTAGCTATTCAATAAACTTCTATCATTTAACTTAACTTAGCACAACTCTAAACTTTTAAGTTACCAAATATCCGGAGAGTTTTGTTTTGTTTTGTTTTTTTGCAATACGCGGGCCTCTCACTGCTGTGGCCTCTCCCGTTGTGGAGCACAGGCTCCGGATGTGCAGGCTCAGCGGCCATGGCTCATGGGCCCAGCCGCTCCGCGGCATGTGGGATCTTCCCGGACCGCGGCATGAACACGCATCCCCTGCATCGGCAGGTGGACTCTCAACCACTGCACCACCAGGGAAGCCCTGGAGAGATTATTTTTAAGTAGACATTCTTAAAATATAATTACTCCTAAAGAGTTCACCCAAAAGCTCTTATCTCACTTACACTTAATTTACTTATAAAATTACTGATAAAAATTTCATCATACCAAGTTATTTTTCTTGCTGACAAGTTTGCAACGGATGTAATAAGATCTTATTTGACTTCTATGACATCTAGGTATTGATACAATAAAAATATTACACTTAATGTTGATGACTCTAAAGACATATCTATACTAATTAAATCTACAAACTTTAACTTTAATACCAGGTATTATTTTAATACTGAATATTTCCCAGTTCACATGAACACAAAATTCATTCTGGCAAGTTTCCTTTCTGAGAAATTTATATAAGCACTTAATTTACTCTAAGCCAATTAAGTAGAGCTAATACCATCAAAGGTAAAGACATATATGCCAACATAGACATATAGACAGACACAACCAGAGATCTCATTTTAACACTTAGTCATGATTCAAGTATTACAATCTAAAACTCATTAGAGTGCCTCGTTCCTGATCTCTGCCCTGAGCTCCTGGGCTGAAGATCAGTGACTGCAGTGGCTAGTGACCTAACCCTTGTACAGGCAGATGACAAGTGGCAGTTTTAGTTGGCACCCTCCTCTCAGCAGAACTCCTCTCTTGACATCCTGAAACCCAACAAGAATGCAGTGACCTCAGTGACTGGGGTGTGGCCAGGTGGCATTGGGGTCTCCCAGCCTGACTCTCTTCGCCCTCAGAGAGCTCTTTCCCAATATCCATGAACAAGGATTTCTCAAGTCGGAATCTTTGTAAGGCACCTGGTCTGAGTGAGCATCTGCCGTGGGGTGGTCCTTAGGCAATACCAGTGGCCCACCTAAACTGAAATGTGGCAGGAGACAGCCAAGAGTGGGATCAGGATGGAGCACAGCGGTGGAGAGCCCTGTGCTGGGAGTCAGGAGCATGGTTTCTTACTCTAGTTCTGTTGCGATTTGCTGTGGGAACTTATGAAAGTCCCTTCCATCCCTGGGTCTGCTTTTTCATCAATAACATGTGGAAATTGGACTGGATACCTATGGCTTAGGTACTGTGCTATGAAGAGGGAGAAGGAGGAAAGAAAAGGGGCACACGAGGAGGTGACACTGATGTAGATGACCTTGTGAAGCTAGGTAACTTCTCTGAGCCTCAGTGCCCTCTTCTGTAAAAAGGAAATTACTAGATAGAGGAGAAAGGAACATAATTACTCAGGATAGAGCCTGCAAAGCAATGCGTGCTGGACTATGCAGGGGCTGATTTCATGGGAAAGCAGGGTTTCAGGACTGAGGGGTCCGGGAGTGTGCCAGGACTTCCAACTGACTGTTGGGGGAAATGGAGAAGGGGAGCATCCTGGAGGCTTGCAGGTGAGATGCCTTGCTGTGACCGGTGGAGGGATCGCTGACACCCCACATGTGAGAAGAGAGGGAGAGTGAACACAGGGAGGCTGCTCCGCTGTCCACTCTTGAGACAGGATTCACACATCAAACCCTACGACAAGCTCACATTTCCCAGCTTTTCTCACCCAGAATCACTGCCTTTGTTTAGAGGAGGGGATGGGGGAGGAGACAGAGGGCCAGGAGGGAGGGGCCCCGCGGTGCCGCCGCCGCCCCCACCCCCTCCGGTTGTGCGGAGCCCGACTGCCACTCAGCTCTGGCGCCGTGGGCGACGGAGGCGCCGGGTGCCCGAGTGGAGTCCCAGACAGCTGCCATCCCTCTGGACCTGACAGGCTGGCCCTGGATTCTTCAGGCATCCCTGGAGCAAGAGGCTGCCCAAGGCGTGGAGCTGGGAGGGCGCTTGGACGGAACCGTTCAGGTGGCTAGGAGCTCTGCCAGCTTTGGTCACCTTGGGTAAGTCTGTACCTCAGTTCGCCTCCGGGTCATCCCCAGTGGGGATGCAGGAAAGGGTTGAAAGAGGCGACTAGAATGCCCCCTTGGGGCAGGGTGTGTGCGAGGGTCCCTGGCAGAGCCAGACCGGGACCGGGGACTGCTAGGAGGCAGAAGCCAGCAGTGCCTCTGGTGGGTGGGCGCAGGGCATGTGTGCACTGCAAGCTGGGGAGAGGGGACCGCGCACCCTGGCTTGTTGCTCGGCTCAGTCCTCCAGACCCACGTCTGCCAGACCAGTCCCAGGTGCGAAATAGGGGCGCTACCTCTTTAAAAGCGTCCGGGCTGAGCCTCTGCCGCACCCTGTGATTGCCTGAAAGGCCCGGCTAGGAGCTCTGCGGCGGGAGCCTGGAGGACCGTGAGCTGCTACGCGCGGTGCTGAGAGCCCAGCCCTGCCTGGCGCGGCCTCGAGCCCTGAGTGGCACCAGGTGTCCGGAACTTTGGGCACAGCCTCTGGGACTCCCTGGCCACCAGCAGACAGGATGGTGAGCTCCCTGCATCCTGTTCTGTGGGCATGGGTAGGCAGAGCCAGGCACTGGGGACCCGTGTGGGGTGAGTGTGTGCTGGGAACTGCCTCACACCTGACAAAATAGCCGGTGGAGGAGTGAGTGCCGCTCTTTTATGTTGTCGAATGGATCCGCTGGGACTGATAAGGGGAGGGGACAAAGATCTGGCAGAGAAAGGGTTAGGGTACCCCACCAGCTTGGGCAGGCACTAGATGTGCCAAGTGGGGCACATCTCCAAAGGGCAGCTGGACTTCCAGAGCCGCCTGGGTTCCCCTCCCCTTCCCAGGCAGGCCTTCCCACCCCAGGCTTCCGTGACCACAGGTGCTTGCCTCCTGCCCCTTGGTGCCTGTCTGCTGATGTGCCCAGCCTGTGCCCACCATGCCGCCCTCCATCTCGGCCTTCCAGGCCGCATATATTGGCATCGAGGTGCTCATCGCCCTGGTCTCCGTGCCTGGGAACGTGCTGGTGATCTGGGCAGTGAAGGTGAACCAGGCACTGCGGGATGCCACCTTCTGCTTCATCGTGTCACTGGCAGTGGCTGATGTGGCAGTGGGCGCTCTGGTCATCCCACTTGCCATCCTCATCAACATTGGGCCACAGACCTACTTCCACACCTGCCTCATGGTCGCCTGCCCTGTCCTCATCCTCACTCAGAGCTCCATCTTGGCCCTGCTGGCAATCGCTGTCGACCGCTACCTCCGTGTCAAGATCCCGCTCAGGTGAGTCCAGAGCAGCTGAAGGTACCTGCTGTGCCCCATGCTGGGTGGCTTGAGGGCCATCTAGAGAGGATAAAAGGTAGAGCATAAGACCCCAAGTAAGCTGGATATTCTCTGGGCCATTGTGCCCCAGCCCTCACTCTGCCTTCCTCTCCTCTGCCCTGCAGTATCAGGCTGAACTCAAGTTGAAGCAGGAGGGGGCTGGGTGGCTGGAGGAATGTGAACCTGGCAGTGCTCAGGACCCCAGAGCTGAAGCTCTGCTGTTCTCCTGACCCGGCCAGGGAACCTGAGGCTGCCTGTTCAGCCTGGCCTGGGGTGGGGTGGGGGCGGGGGGGGGGCGGGGTAGACAGTGAGCCCTGGTTGGGAATGAGCTGATCTCCACCAGTTCGAGGGAAGTGGAAGGGGCAGAGCAGATTGCTAGGGTGGGCTCAGGGTGGCGCACCGCGGACAGGAGTGCTGCTTCTCTAACCAGAACTGGGAAAGCTTCCTGAGGATACTCTTTCTTGTTCTGCAGATACCCTTGTGCTAGCCAGCTCCCTGCCCCAGGGCTGTCCTGTTGAACCCAGACAGTCTGATTACCTCTGCCCAACTCCCACTTACGGAATCGCTGTTGCAGGCAGGAGGAGGCAGGCTCTTAATGTTCCTGTTGGGTTGCAAAACCACAGCAGAGGTGCTTATGCCGCGTCCAGGCAGCACCAGGGTGGGTGACCTAATAGTGGCGGTCCTGTCATGCAAGTGTCCAGTCCACATTGGGGCTCTTTCCCTGGGCCTGCCAGGCCATAATCTTGTCACCAGGCAGTGCCTGGGCCACCAAGTGCCAGCAAATGCCTGGGCACACTGCCAGTGCTGGCCTCTCTGGGACATTCTTGTGAGGCGTGCTTGCCCCCTCGTTAAATCTTCTCACCAGTAGATTCCCTTTCTACTGCGGAGTTCTAGACGTCTTCAGCACCTGCTGTCCCTGGAGTAGCTTCCATACCTGGGACATGGAGCCTCTGGCCTCACCTGACAACTTGCCCAGGCAGGCCTAGGCACCCATGTTTCTCCTGTTTGCATTACATTTGTACACATTTAAGTTTTCAAAGATTTTATAATGCACCATGGTTTTCCTCTTTTCATCGTGATCCTATAAGGGAGGTGAAGTAGGAGCTGGTAAAGGGGAAAGAGATCCAGAGAACCTCCTGAAGCTGATTGGGAGCAGAGCCTTGATTCCACTACTCCCCTTCCTTCCTGATTCCCCCAGTGTCCCAGCCCCCTGATGGCAGTGTTCCTGCCCTGTTTACCTCCTTCACAACCTCCAAGTTTCCCAGGGAAGGTGAGGTGAAGACTGCTGCTCAGGAGAGAAGGGAAGACAGGGAAGGCAGCCCAGAAACCCTGTAAGCTCAGCCGCTGAGGGGCCTTCATGCTGCCATTAGTCCCAGGTTGTGGCTGAGCTATATACCAATGAACCTGATTTCAACCCATTAGTGTGGGCTGGGCCTCTGAGCCTGGTGATTATAGCAAAGTGTTGCCACATTAGGAAAGTCATGCAGATACGTGAATATAGGAAGGCTGCTTAAGAAATCTGGTCTACTGAGTGGGTGCCAAGGCAAACCAAAGGCCTGGTCGTGATGTAACAGAGGTCACGGGCCCACAGAATGTGCCCTCCTTGTCCTGTGGGGATGGGGATGGCTGTGCTGGCAGAATTGCAGGCTCATTCTTCCAGAAGACAGCTTCTGTTGCTCCTTGCTCCAGCCTTGAAGAGCTGGGGGTCTTTAGGAGCTATCGTTGGAGGGCCAAGGCAGAGGTATGCATAGAGGCTAAGAATGCAGGCCTGGGTTCAAATCCTTGCTATGAATTCCTAGCTGTATGACCTTGAGAAACTCACTTATTAACCTCCTTCAATTTTAACTTCCACGTCAATAAAAGGAGACATTAATGATAGTACCTTCTTCCTAGGGTGATTGGAAGAATATAATAAACTCCTACATATAAAGCACATGGTACTGTATAATGCACCTGGTGGTATATGCAAGCCATAAGTGGTAGGTTTATTTTGTAGTTTTATTATCATTGTTAACATATGGCTCAAAGTGGGTCTGAATAGGCAAGCCCTGCGCCCTCACCCCCCCACACTGATGCTTTTACATAACAACACATATGCCCTTATACACATGCACGCACACATGGGCACACAAGACACACCACATTTCCAGAGAAGTGTCAAAGTACTGTTAAGTTATAGTTATACATGTTTTTCTCCCTTGCTAGATTGTCATGCCTCAAGTGCAGCGACCTGGACAGTGGCCACATTTTGTTCGTTTGTACAAATTCTCCAGAACGCCTAGCATAGTGTCTGGCGCATAGCAGACACTCAGTAAATGTTGATTGAATTGGATGAGTTTTCAGAGCTCACATGGTTGTGCCTCAGGCAGGCCTTCCAGGGGTCTAACCTCTAACCATCGTGCTGTGGCCTGTATCTTCCCAGCATTCTACCTCAGGGCCCTGACCACAGCTGCCCTTAACAGCTCAGGTGGCTCCTTCAGAGCCACACTCCAGTAGTGCCTGAGAGAGGAGTCTTTCTCCTGAGTTAGAGAAAGGCTGCTGGGCCTACCTTCCAAAGCTGGGATCCTGGAGGCTGGGCTGAGGTGACGGGTCACTCCAGGTCCCCCCGCAGGAGGAACACATGCGCTGCTGTCCCCTGGGCAGCTGGAGTCAGCAGGCTGCTGGGTCTGGGACAACACCTTTCTGCTGGAGGTCCCCAGGTGCCTGGCTCCCTGCCCTGACAAGCCAGGCAGAGGTAGATGTGGCCTGGGAACCAGGGGGCAATACTGCTCAAGCATTGGTGAGGCATGTATGGGGCGTTCAGTGACAGGAGTCAGCTGGGCCCCTCACCAAGCAAGGCATGGTTTGGTCAGTAACCACAAATTTTATTTCCTTCCACTTGGCAGAAAGCCAAGAGGAAAAAAGGTTCACGTGGTGTAGTGTGATCCAGTTACCAAAAAAAAAAAAAGCTTAAATTGTTGATGCATCAATAACCTGTGGTTATTTACATGTATTTTACAGGTTATTTGCCTTCCACCTCCACATGCTTGGTAATGGATACCCCATTCCCCTCAGCTCCTACTTCTAGGGAATCCCTGGGTTTTCTTGGGGGCACTCTGTGCCAACTTGATACCTACTCCAGGGGGCTTGTTATGGTGAGGAGTGCCACTCCCTGACCACCACAGCCCTCTCTGTGGGAAGGAGACCTGACCCTCTCTGTGGGAAGGTGACCAGATGGGTTGGTGTGGGGTGAAGGGGTGATGGGTATTTGGGAGTCAGAAATACCTGAGTTTGAACCTTGCTGTTACAAACTAGCTGTGCAACCTTCTTGGTTAAGTTACTCAATCCCTGAGCCTCCTCTTCGCCACCACACCCCCTGCCACCATCTGTTAAATGAAGGGAATGGATTCTGGATTCGAGGTCTCTGAGGTTCCTTTCAGTTCTAACTTTCTATAGTTCTTCCTGACCATGACTCCTGCCAATACTGTGTTGAAATCCTAGGAAGATTGTGTTGTGTTTTTTAGCTCCTAGTGCTTATGAGCTAGGCACAGTGCTATATATATATATATATATATTTTTTTTTTTTTTTTTTTTTTTTTTTTTTTCAGTACGCGGGCCTCTCACTGCTGTGGCCTCTCCCGTTGCGGAGCACAGGCTCCAGACGCGCGGGCTCAGCAGCCATGGCTCACGGGCCCAGCCACTCCGCGGCATGTGGGATCCTCCCGGATCGGGGCACGAATCCGTGTCCCCTGCATTAGCAGGTGGACTCTCAACCACTGCGCCACCAGGGAAGCCCACAGTGCTATATTTTTATAGTTTTATCTCATTTAATGCTCATAGTTTCTTGCTGGTAAAGGTTATTGTTATCCCCATTCTAGACATGTCTATAGATACACTGAGGTCTAAAGCTCAGGAAGGTTCAGTAATTTTCCCAAACATCTTATCAGGAGCCAAGACAGGATTTGAATCCAGGTCTGTCTACCAGAGATGCCTTTAACCGGTGAGCCCATATGTGTTTTGAGTCAGCCTCAGGAAGCTATAGGATTTATGGAGCAGTTTCCTCACGGCTATCAGCGGGGGTGATTTTTCCCCTCTGATTTTTGCCATGGCCTCTGCACTCTGCTCCAGCCCATGCTTGGTGCCTCTCCGTCCCTCCTCACCTTCACTCCAGTGGGCAGCTGAGCCCCTGGCAGCCCTGCCTCTGTCCACAGCTGGAGGCCTTCCCAACTGGGCTGCTGACCAGGGAAGTACAGCAGAGTGTGGGGGAGGCCAGACTGCTGGACCAGGGCTCTGGGAAAGAGATCTGGTAGATTAACGTATGTTTGCTTTTAGGCATCAGTTTAGCCCTCTCCCCCCACCCCCCAGCTAGCCTGGGCTTTTCTGGACAACTAAAGTGCCTCCTGTGCTTGCACCACAGCAGGTGACCATCTGTGGTCTCAGGGTCCCAGAACAGTTGCTCTCTGGTGGTGCCATCTGCTTTCAGCAGAGGTAGGCCATCTCTAGCTCCTGTACGGATGGATTAGTCGTTGGCCTAGAGTGGCTGAGATAGAAGAGGAGTGATAGCAAGCCCTGATGCCCAACTCCCTCACATTTGGACAAGAGGAAACAGAGGCCCAGAGTTCCAGCATGTTCAAGGTCACTCAGCCACAGGCTCTTTTCTCCTCCTAATTCTGACTCTGGCTCCCCAGCCTTTGATGTAAAAGGCTTACCTGCAAGGAACAGAACAGAGAAATTTCAGCCTCCACAGGTTAAGTCAGCAAATTAGTGGTGGGCTTAGAGGGGGAAAGTGATGGAAGGATGTCAAATTTGTGATTAAAAAGGTAATTTCTTTGTTTGAACTAGGGATAGCCTTCAGGTGGATTATGCTAAAGAGTGCTCTGGGCAATCCACATTAGTATCAGTGGTGAAAGCTTCTCCCAGCTGACATTGGAATGAGTCCTTTAGCAGTGCTGCTTGGAAGCAAGGGAATGGCCAGGATACTTTCTGAAGAGCCCCTCTACCCAGAGGTCATGGGGCAGAGCCTTGGAGGCTGTGTTGTGTTTGATATTTATTTCCAAGCATAAAAGCAATCCATGTTTATTGTTAAAAATTTGAGAAATATAGAAAAGAATAAAGATGACAAAATAACCAGTAATTCTGCCACCTGCAGATCACTACTGTTAAATTTCTGGTGTTCCAGAAAATTTTCCAACATATATAGATGATAGATGATAGATGATAGATAGATGATAGATAGATAGATAGATAATTACTTTTGCATAGTTGAGTGTATCTATGGTTTTTATATCCTATTTTATACACTTAATGTTACATTATAAGCATTTCCCCCATGTCAATAAAGAATATTTTCTAAGGATTTTTATAATGGTATAATATTAGATTGTCTTTTTATTCATCTTTTAGGTCTTAGCTAAAACAGCCCCTTCTTAGGGAGGCCTTCTCTGACCCCCTCCCCTGCTAGACCAGTTTCATTTCCTCTGTTAGTTACTCCAGGTGGATCTATTTTTCCTTCCCCATCTCTCCTGGCCCAGGTAGTTTTTCTGGGCTTGGTAAGCACCAAAAGGGCCAGGACCACATCTGCTCACATACCTATGTAACCCCCATGCCTGGCACACAGTAGGCATGCTATAAACGTTTTTTTGAATAAATGATTATCATATTTTATATGACTTTTATATTTTGTATGACTCATTTTTATAATTTTGACTAGATTTTTACTGATTTTTAATTTTTACAAATAACACTACAGTGATACCCACAATTCACATTGTTTGTAGGATCAGAGCCAAGCCTAGAACTTTGGGTTTTGCCTCCTAGTAGATAGCACAGCTTCTGTCTGTAAGGATTTTCTTATAAGGTTAAATATTTCCCAACTCCCTTTCCTCCAACTCTCCCTGCTCCTCCTGCCCAGTTTCACCAAAATTGCAAACCCCCAGAGGTGCACCTGGCATTTCTCTGCCCATTTGCCCTTCTGGGCTAGGTAGGGCAGGACTGTCTGGGCCCCAAGTCTAGTCCACATTGCCTAGTCTCTATTCCTCTTAGGCCTGGGCATCCTGTTTCTTTGTGTCTTAGTGAGGAGAGCAGTCCCTAGAGTAGAGGGCTTGGAGTATGGTACTTCCTGGTTGGCCTCATTTGGCAGGATGGTCACAGAACAGAGAGGAAGGAGGATACCTGGCTCTTTGAGCTGCATGAATCACCCCTTCAGCCTCAGCCTCCTTCTTAACTCAAGCCCCAAGGAGGCTACCAGCTGCCCAGGCTACCTATAGATTGATTTTGCCTGTTCTTGAACTTTTATAAAGGTAATTGAGTAGTATATACTCTTTTCTGTCTGGCTTCTGAAGCTTAAAATTATGTCAGAGATTCATCCATACTATTGAACAAAATAGTAGGTTTTGCTTGTTTGTTTTTGTTTTGTTTTGTTTTTTCTCATTGCTGTTAGAATTCCACTGAATGAATGTGCCACTATTTTTAAATTCTGGATGTATTTGGAAGAAAAAATTTTTCTTATGGATTGGATATGGGGTGTGAGAGAAAGAAGAGTCAAGTATGACCAAACTTTTAGTTCTAAGCAACTGGAAATATAGAGTGTGCATTATCTGAGGTGGGAAAGGCTGCAGGTGATACAAGTTTTGGGAGCAATAAAAGGAGTTCAGATTTAGACACGTTGAGTTTGGTGTATCTATTAAATGCCTCGGTGGAATGTTGAGCAGGCAGTTGGATGGATATACAAGGATGGAGTTCAGGAGAAAGGTCTGGGCTGGGGATGTAAATGTGAAAGCCATTGGCATGTAGATGGTGTTTAAATACATGAGGCTGGATGAGATCCCCAAGAGAGAAAGTAGAAATAAAGAAGAGGATGAAGATGATATGATACTATATGTAGAAAATCCTGAAGACAGCACCAGAAAACTACTAGAGCTCATCAATGAATTTGGTAAAGTTACAAGATACAAAAGTAATATACAGAAATCTGTTGCATTTCTATACACTAATAGTGAAGTATCAGAAAGAGAAATTAAGGAAACAATCCCATTTACCATCGCATCCAAAAGAATACAATACCTGGGGATAAACCTACCTAAAAGGCAAAAGATCTGTATTCTGAAAACTGTAAGACACTGATGAAAGAAATTGAAGATGACACACACAGATGGAAGGATATACTATGTTCTTGGATTGGAAGAATCAATATTGTTTAAATGACCATACTACCCAAGGCAATCTACAGATTCAGTGCAATCCCTGTCAAAATAATGATGGCACTTTTCACAGAACTAGGTCAAATAATTTTTTTTTTCTTTTTTTTTGCGGTATGCGGGCCTCTCACTGTTGTGGCCTCTCCCATTGCGGAGCCAGGCTCCGGACACGCAGGCTCAGCGGCCATGGCTCATGGGCCCAGCCTCTCCACGGCATGTGGGATCTTCCCAGACCGGGGCACGAACCCGTGTTCCCTGCATCAGCAGGCGGACTCTCAACCACTGCGCCACCAGGGAAGCCCCCAAATAATTTTAAAATTTGTATGGAAACACAAAAGACCCAGAATAGCCAAAACAATCTTGAGAAAGAAGAACAGAGCTGGAGGAATCACACTCCTTGACTTCAGTCTGTACTACAGAGCTACAGTAATCAAAAGAGTACGGTACTGGCACAAAAACAGTCACATAGATCAATGGAACAGGATAGAGAGCCCAGAAATAAACCCATGCACTTATGGTCAATTAATCTACGACAAAGTAGGCAAGAATATACAATGGAGAAAAGACAGTCTCTTCAATAAGTGGTGCTGGGAAAGCTGGACCTGTACATGTAAAAGAATGAAATTACAACATTCTCTAACACCATATACAAAAATAAAGTCAAAATGGATTAAAAATGTAAATGTAAGACCGGATATTATAAAACTCCTAGAGGGAAAACATAGGCAGAACACTCTTTGACATAAATTGCAGCAATATTTTTTTGGATCCATCTCCTAGAGTAATGGAAATGAAAACAAAAATAAACCAGTGGGACCTAATTAAACTTAAAATCTTTTGCATAGCAAAGGAAACCATCAACAAAACAAAAAGACAACCTACTGAATGGGAGAAAATATTTGCAAATGATATGACCAATAAGGGATTAAGAGCCAACGTATGTAAACAGCTCACACAAGTCAACATAAAAAAAAAAACCCTGATTAGAAAGTGGGCAGAATAACTGAATAGACATTTTTCCAAAGAGGAAATGCAGATGGCCAAAAGACACATAAAAAGATAATCATCAGGGAAATACAAATCAAAACCACAATGAGATATCAACTCACCCTGTCAGAATGGCTGTCAACAGAAAGAACACACATAACAAATGTTAGAAAGGATGTGAAGAAAAGGGAACCCTCCTACACTGTTGGTGGGAAGGTAAATTGATGTAGCCACCGTGGAAAACAGTGTGGAGGTTTCTCAAAAAACTAAAAATAGAACTACCATATGATCCTGCAATTCCACTGTTGGGTATATATCTGAAGAAAATGAACACACTAATTCGAAAAGATACATGCGCTCCAATGTTCATAGCAGCATTATTTACAATTGCCAAGATATGGAAACAACCTAAGTGTCCATCAACAGATGAATGAATAAAGAAGATGTGGTATATATATACAATGGAATACTACTCAGCCATAAAAAAGAACAAAATTTTGCCATTTGCAGCAACATAGATGGATTTGGAAGGTGTTATGCTGAGTGAAATAAGTCAGAGAAATACAAATACTGTATGGTATCACTTATACGTAGAATCTAAAAAACACAACAAACTAGTGAATGTAACAAAAAAGAAGCAGACTCACAGATATAGAGAACAAACCAGTGGTTACCAGTGCGGGGGGTGGGAGGGGTGGGGGCAATATAGGAGTAGGGGAGTGGGTGTAACATAGGCTTAAAGGTGTATTGTACAACGTGGGGAATATAGCCAATATTTTGTAATAACTGTAAATGGAAAGTAACTTTTCAAAATTGTACAAAATTTTTTTTTAAAGTTTAAGAAAGCAGAGGAGAGGACCAAGGACTGAGCATTGAGAGTCTGGGGAGACGATGAAGCACCAGCAAAAGGGACTTAAGGAGAGCTACAGATATAGGAAGAAACCCAGAGCCCCAGGTGTGGTGTCCTAGAAGCCAAGTAGAGAGTATATGAAGGAGGAGCAAGAGATTGGCTGTCAAGGGCTGCGAATGGGTCAAGTGAGGTGAGGACTGAGAATTACCATTGGATTTAGCAAGAGCAATGTTAATAGTGGTAGGAGCAGAAAGTCTACTTGGAGAGGGCTCAGGAGAGAAGAGGAATGGAATTGAAAACAGCTGGCGTAGATTACTTTTTTGAGGTATTTTGTTGCAGAGCGTAAAGGCATGGGGCAAGAGCTGTCAGGAGAAGTGGAAACAAGGCATTTTGCTTTGCTGTTTGCGAAGAAGGGACATTAGTATGTCTGTGTACTGACTAAGACCATCTAGTAGAGAGTGCAAAACTAATGATAGGGCAAAGGATAGAATTTCTGGATTGATGTCCTTGTTTAGGCAAGCAGGGCTGGGACTTAGGGCAAACACAGAGGGATTGGCTTTAGAGGAGCCTGGAGATCATCCAAGAGGCAGAAAGGCAGAGTATGTGGGTGCTGGTAGGTGACGTTCTCTTCGGAGTGTTTCGGTTTTCTTAGTGAAGTGGGAAGCGAGGTCATCAGCTGAGAGGGAGGAGGTGATGGAGAGAGTAGCAAGTGTGAAATAATTCTTTAGGAAGTAGGAGAAAGGCTAGACTCAGAAAGTCTAGTATAGTTGGAGGCAGCGTTAAGGGCCCACCTGAAGTTCGTGGTGATAAATTTGAGTGTTCAGATGCACAGGCCCAGGCATGGAGGAGGCAGCAAGTTCACTCCTTCACTAATTCAGAAGCACCAGACTCCATGCCAGACATTAGGTATCTTATCATGGCCAAGAAGTCGGTCCTGGTCCCTGCCCTCATGAAATTTAGAGACTAGCTGGGAGAGAGCCAAGACACAGATAAACAAGGAGGTAGCTACAATTACAACTTGAGAAGTATTTGAGGAAGGAAGCCATCCTGGAATTGACTGTGCCTGGCCCTTGTTGGCTTCTCTAAACCCTGTGTCAGTCTAGCCCTCACAGGGCTCGAGGACTAAGGTAGGGCCTTATAGGCCATGTGGTTCATGGTCAAGAGTTTGGATAGGATTCTAGGTACACATTGAAGCCTTTGAGTGCTTTAAGCAGGGAATGACATTATCCAGATTACATTTTTAAAATGTCAAGTCCTTAACCAAATATTAGCAAATCAAATCCAGTGACACATAAAAAGGATAATATATCACAACCAAATAGGTTTTATTCCATGTTAGAGTTAGAACCAACTGGTGATGGACTGGATGTACAGAGTAGGAGAAGGATCAAGTATGACTCCCCAGGATTAAGGCTGATGCCACAGGGTGGATGCGGTGCCATTTCTGGAGATAGGGAAGGGTGGGGAAGGGAGGGATGGGGAGAAGATTCAGATCCTAGTAGGTACTCAAGTGGTAGTGATATAATGGTGGGTCCACTAGTGGTCTCTCTCTTGCTCGTTCCCCAGCTTCTGTCCCTTCATGTGGTCCAACAGATGGGCCCCCTTTTGCCTCATGCAGCACCAAAGAAGGAGTCCTTCAAATATCCAGCAAGTTTCCTGGGTGCCTCCAGCTGCCCCATCTACTGTTCCCACCTCACTTCTCAGCAGGCTTTTGGCTTCCTTAGGCTGAAACCACAGCAATAAGGACATGTGGCTTTGGGCTCCCTAAAGCTTCCAGAAGGAGACAGCAGAGTTGGGGGTTCGTCCTTCTTGCCAGGCTTTATTCAGAATGAGACACAGTAGCTTCTGTGATAGCTAAGGCCCCCCAATTCTCTACCCATCCTCAGTCAGGTGGTCACTCTCCCTGGATGCTCTGTGCCTTCACAGCCTCATTTCCCACCCTCATCGCTGGAACCCACTAGTGGCCTGGCACTGGGGATTGTGTTAATCCCCTGCACAGTGGTCGTTCCTCCCCAGTTCCTCAGCAGGGTCCTCTCACAGCTGCTATATTGGGCACTGGGTGGCCCAGTTTCAGCTAATGCAGCAGAGAAGATGGTCAACCAATAAGCAGGCAGTTATCAAGTATCGGCTCCAGCCTAGCCCTGATGGGCAAAGCAGGAGGGCCGGGGGAGCCCCAAGGCTAGCATAGGGCACACGGGGACAGGGTCTCTGTCGCTCTGGACTGTTTGGTGGAGCACTGTCAGCTCTTCTGTGCAGAAACTATCTTTTGCCTTGTGTAGCAGAGAAAGCTTCGCAGTGCAGTTGGTGAGGTTGGTGCAGAACCTGAGGGCCAGACCTTGCAGCTCTCACCATGCAGCCTGCTCTCAGAGTCCACAGGCTTCCAATTCTCTGCTTCCCACCCCTGGGAGAGCAGGGGCCGAGACTACAGCAGAGCAAGAGCGACTTCTTAGCCCTTTTTTTCTAGCCCAACGGAACCAAGAGCTCTGATGCACACCCACCCAGCTAGAATGCAATGTCCCAGGCAGTGATTCTCTTGGGGGCACCAGAGGGAAAGGTCTGTTGAAAAAAAGCCCCTCTACCCCAGATTTTTTGTTTCATTTTTTTATTGAAGTATAATTGACTTACAATATTAGTTTCAGTTGTACAACATAGTGATTTCATATTTTTATACATTACAAAATAATCACCAGGATAAGTCTAGTTATTGTCTGTCACCATACAAAGTTATTACACTATTATTGACTATATTCCCTATGCTGTATATTACATTCCCATGACTTATTTTACCCCAGATATTTTTAACGATCACCTTTTCAGAGACACATCTCTCTCCCCCTGCTTTATGGAGGTACGCGAGTCGAATGAAGGGTAAGGGCGGTCTCTCCAGACAGTAAGTTCAGGTACTTGGAACTGTGTCATCTTGGAGTAGTTACCTAACCTTTCTGAGCCTCCATTTCCTCTTCTGCAAAACAGGCTTCTTAATACTTCCTCTAAAGGTTGTAATGAGGCTTAGGGATGAGATACATTAAGAGCCTGGCACATAGTAGGCACTCAGTAAATGGGGACTGTTACTATCGTCAAATAATCCAAACTTGGTTCTCACATACCACTTGCTGTGTGGCCACTGTAGTTCCACTGGGACAAGTCCTCATCGAGATGAGTTGCGTACTCTGTGAGAGAAGGGTGTGGTTCTCTCCATCTGCCTCGCTCATTGTATTTCAGTACCTAACAACACATGCCTGGCTGGCACTCAGTAGGTGGCTGAATCAGTGTCTGTGGGGGGAAGGAAGCCTTAGTGGGGCAGACTGAGTAGCCGGGTAGAGAAGAAGTTAGTTGGAAATTTTACATTCACCCACAGAGGGCAAACGCAGGTACTGGAGAGTGAAGGGTTATTTCATTAAAACGTCCCCAGGAGATGAGAGGAGTAAAGGGTCTCGCTCAAGCTTACCTGGCAAGTTAGGTGGGAGTATTCTGGCCTCCTGACCCCCAGCTCAGCTCCTGTTGGTCCCCGTGCTCCTGTTTCTATGAGGAAAGGGTGTGAATAGTCCCTCCTGAGCTCTGCTTGTCTTCCCAAGGCCTTGTCCAGCCCTTCCTGGACGGTTGGCCTCTGAGGGAGCCGAAGCAAGGGCTCCGCTGCGGGCTGGCAGCTCCGTAAATCCTCTCTGGGGAGGAAGACGTGCGGTGTGTTTGGGGACTTGCTGTGCTCAGCAGACACACCTGCCATGGTGGCCCACCCTCTGCAGAGTAAATACAGCACCCCGTACCCCACATTATGGGCTCCTGGGGCTGCCGTCCTCAGATGGCCCAGCAAGGGCAGGGGAGAGACGCAGAAACCACTCAGCGGCTCTGTCAGGCTCAGCGGCTGACAGTCTGGGAGCAGCCAGCAAGCCAGAGAGGGGTGTGAAGGCATGACACCTTCCCTCTGCCGTCATCACCTGTAATCATGACAGGAGGCCACGGTGGCTTCAGGCTCTTTGTGTGTGTGTGTGTGTGTGTGTGTGTGTGTGTGTGTGTGTGTGTGTGTGTAGGGAGCTATAGCTTTTTATTTTTAAAGGTCAAAAAATTATATCCTGGGTTTTCAGACCTTTCATTCAATTCTGCTTGCTCACCCCTGCCCCCGCCCATCCCAGTCCCTCATTCAAGGCCTTGTTGGGAAGAGTCCCAACAAGGCTAATCTCTTTCCTGTTTGTGCCCCACCCAATCCTCATGCCCTACCCCCACCATTAATCTTCCTTGACGTAGGAACACAGTTTATACGTTCAAGTTAAGAAATGTGTTCTGACAACACAAGTCCTGCCCTCAATGGCACAGACCCACAGTCTCTTGGGCAAGACTGACAATTTACCAGCTGCCACGCGGCAGGAGGCCTGAGCAAGCCTGGCCCACACAGAAGCACACAGGGCCAAGGTTACTCCCCCAGCCTAGGATGCTCAACCCCACCCCACCTTTTACCTGTGCTCAAAACTCACCTTCCCTGCCTCCTAGCCAGTTATATCTTAACCTGTCCAGGCCTTGGAGTTGAGGAGAAAGATGAAAGAAGGATGTTTAACATCTAAGACCATGTCTAAAACACACACACACACACATACACACACACACACACACACACACCGCTCAGAAATCTGTTCCCTTTTCTTTCCTAATTCCTACTCATTCGTTAATAGTCAACTCAGATGACACCTCCTCCCAGAAACCTTCCTTGTTTTGGTGTGTTTACAGCTCCCCATGCTCCCCTGTAACACAGCCCTTGTCAGATTGCACCGAGGTAACCTCCTTCACTGGCCTGTGAGCAACTTGAGGGTGGGGTCCAAGCCTATTCAACTCTCCTTCACAGTGCCCAGCGTGGTTTCTGCCCATTTTTGGTATCTGATGCCTGACCAATAAGTGAACGGTAATAGTAGCAAGTGACTCTCGAACACCTAACGTTTGCTAGGTCTTTGCGAAATACTTTATGTGGATTCTCTTATTTAAATCTTTGCACAATTTTATGAAGAGGCACTAATAGTGTTTTCTAATAGTAATAATATATTCCTATTTTCCACATTTTCTGAGGAAGCTGAGGCTCAGAGAGGTTAAACAACTTATTATTAGTCACACAACATGTAAGTGTAACTGGAATTGTTGAATGAACAATTGAATGGATGAATGAAAAGACCTGCATTTGAGCCTTGACTCCAACCTTACTGCTCGGTGATTTTGGGTAAATCACTTACTTCCTTGGGTCTCAGTTTCCACACCTATAGAATGGGCACAATTCCTTATCCCTACTGCAGAGAATTGTCTATAAAGGAGTGCTCTCAGAAGAGGAAAATGGCTGCATTGTTCAGGGATGAGTCGGTTCTGGGTGTGTGTGGGGAGGCTCCCAAACCCCCACCCCAAGCTGTCCTCTGGCCTGCAGAGTACCGCCCAAGAGCTGGCCTGGCATGGAGGTGGCAGAAGGAGCTAATGTTGGCTGCCGGGCTGTGGGTACATGAGTGGAGCAGAGACCCGAGAGACAGACACAACTGTCACCGGGAAGTAAGAAGGATCAGGAAGTGGGTGCTGCCGCACGCCTGGCAGAGGGACTGAGTTTGTCTTTGGAGCTGACGTTTAAAGAGAAAACCTCTTCCCTCTTCCCCCTCGGGTGTCGTGCCACACTGTCTACCACCTGCTCGAGCTGTAGACAGCTCTCCTGGCTGCTGGGAGACGGTGCTGCATCTCCAGCACTCAGTGGAGTGGAGGCTCCACACCAGCAGCTCCCTGACCACACGAGGTGGGCGGGCGCCTTGGGCCTGGTGGGGAGGGAACTCACAGCGACTGGATGTGCAGGCTACAGCTGGGCTTTAACTCCTCCATGATGGGCAGCTCCAGGGCCTCAAGGGGTCTGCACAGGAGCGGTTGTCACCTCCCACCGCTGAAGTCCACGCAGGCAAGGAGGGGCCATTCTCTAGGCCGCAGTCTTCCTGTCAGAACATGGCCTGAGTCTGAGCTCGGTCTACTGTCAAGGTTTAAAGAAAAAAATGTTCAAGGGAAACACTTGGGAGGAGAATCAAGAACAGGGGAACCCCCTCCCAAACCAGGGAGACCTGATCCCCGAATTCACCCAGTACAGAGAGAGACCCGGAGCCGGAACTCAGAGGCTGGAACTGTCTGCCGCTGTACCCATTTGGACAAGCCACCTCACTTCCCCGGCGCTGCATGTTCCTCAGCAAAGGGGACGCACAGTCCCTTCCTGACTTCTCAGGGCTGCTGCAAGGATCCAGCACGCAGTGTGTGTGCTGAGTCTCAGGAAAGAAGGGACGCTGAGAGGCACAGAGCTCTGAGTGCCTTAGGCGTCAGGCTGGCAATGTTGGTCTCCCAGTCCTGACTCTGCTACTTACTTGTTCTATGATCTTGCCCAAACTCTCTGAGCCTCAGTTTTACACGTGTAAAATGGAAATAATGGCATCTTCCTCACTGGATTGTTGAGGGGATTACACGTGAAAATAATGTAAGCCCACCATCTCTCTCCAGTATCACAGGGGCTTGTTCTTCCCCTTTCCTGCCGTTTCATGGGAGGGAAGACGATGGATGGGTAGCGGCATGCACACGTGTGTCTCTCTGTCTCTGTCGCGGTTGGGGCAGACAGTTAATACAGCCACCCTCAACTGTGGCTTGAGAGGTTCATTTACATGCATGCCATGGCCTAATGTTGGTGAGCTCCACCTGGGGAGGTGGCCGTGGCACGGCTTGGAGGTGCATAGAGCCGTATACACAGGTGAGGTGTGCTCTGTCACTGTTCTGGGTACAGTCCCCCTCTGCTTCAAGCTCCTCCATGAGTCCAGGGGCTGCCTGACAGGAGAGGATCCTGAGGAAGGAGACATGTGGTCTTGGGGCAGAGGGAGTACCTGCATGCTGAGTGTCCCCTCCATGTCAGGAACAGTGATGAGTGCCTTCTTTGGTAGCATATTTAATTTTATTTAGCCTTGCAAGGCTGGCATCAACACCATTTTTACAAATAAAGAAATAAGAGAACCAGGGAGGTAAAGGAACTGGAAAATAGTTATCCAGCTAGTAATTAGCAAAACTGGGGTTTGTACCAGCTTACCAGATACCAAAGTGAATGCTGCTTGTGATATACCCACTAACCCAGCCACTCTCCTCAGGGATTTCCAGACTGTGGGGAACCACAGCCCCTGTCCTCAGAGAGCTTCTAGGCTAAGATGGAGGCAGAACACAAGATTTTGCAGTTAAGAGAAATTGGCACAGGCCGAGCTAAGAGGGCTGAGATTTCTGGGACAGAGGCTGCTAGTGGGCACAGGCCTGGCCTGACCTGCCCTCTGGTTTCCTTTAGGCCCTGCCTGCTTTCTCTCAGGTTCTAGGGCCTGCATGTGCTCATTTGCACAGCTACCTCGATCACAAGTGCAGGGAAGCTAAATCAGGAGGTGTTGCTAACATCATGGCAGCAGAAATAATCCCATGGGGTCCGTGGAAGTGAGAATGGAGGAGGTGGGCTAGAGAGGCAGCCCAGCCGACCCTGGGCTGGGTCCTAGGGCTGAGTGTTGTGAGGGAGTCCAGGAGACCTTCTCTGCCACCCACAGGTAGCATGCATGCCGCAAAGAGCACTGGGCCAGGTTCAGAGGAACCTGGGTTCAGTCTCAGCTCAAACACTAATCAGCCAAGCTATAGCCTTGGGCACTCACTGAACCTTCTTGGGCCTCTGTAAAATGGCAACAACAGGGGCTTCCCTGGTGGTGCAGTGGTTGAGAGTCCGCCTGCCGATGCAGGGGACATGGGTTCGTGCCCCGGTCCGGGAAGATCCCACATGCCGCGGAGCGGCTGGGCCCGTGAGCCATGGCCGCTGAGCCTGCGCGTCCGGAGCCTGTGCTCCGTAACGGGAGAGGCCACAACAGTGAGAGGCCCGCGTACCGCAAAGAAAAAAAAAAAAAAAAAAAATGACAACAACAGAATCTGCCCTGTCTATCAGGCAAGCTGAAATGCTTTGTGAGGAGAGCTGTGCACCCCACTATCATTTTGCTGAGGTGGGGAGCCTCTTGCCTTCCCTTCTCCCACCCTGGCTCCCTGCCTTTCCTCTCTCCATATGGTGGAGGTGGCTGTCCATTAACAGAAACAAGTCACACAGGTGGTTTGCAAGGGACCTGGCAGGGATTTGAGTTCCTGTTTCCTGCAGGGTCCAAGACAATGCCTTTCCTTTTTCTGGGCTCCTCAGACAGGCTTCTCCCCAAACAAGGGTGGGGAGGGTTACTTCTGGGCCAGCATTAGGCTGAATGCCATTGGGCCTTGCTTCTCACACACATTGCAGTCTGAGAAGCTTGGACAATAAGGGGTACTGGGGAACATAAGACTATAGTCCCTATTCTCAAAGTCCTCACAGCCTCATGGGGATATGGTGTGAAACACAAAACCCTGGTTTGGGACGCAGCTGACCTGAGTTGCAGTTCCAATTCTGACCACCAGCTCTGTGACCTTGAGGGAGTTACCCAGTCTTCTCATCTGTGGAGATGCTGCCTCCCCCCTAAGATGATTGTGGGAAGAGGAAAGGAGAGACTGTATGTAAAGCTCAATGCCAAGTGGTTACTATAGGAACACTGGGAGGTGGGCTAGGCAGATATCAGCTCCATTTTGGATAAGGAAGCTAAGATTCTGAAAGGTGATGTAATCTGCTAACACAGCAAGTTTGAGTCTGGTTAGAACCCAGGCCCTCTAATGCCTGTCACACGCCTGCCAGTGTTGTGTTATCTGGAGCCTTTTGTTTCCTCGGCCAACTGGTGTAACGCTGTTGGAGATAGTGGGTACCAGCTATGGAGGTCAGAGAGGGAGAGTTTTGGGTGGTCAGGCCTTCGTGGGATTTGAAAGTTGGGGACCCTAGAGTTGGACCTTCCACACGGCCCATATTGTTGGTATTAATATCAGCTGGGTGAGGGAGGCCACTTTGGTGTCCCCACCCTGTGCCTGCAGTGCCTGTCCTACCTGATTCTTGCCTGGTTGAGTCCCCAAGGCCCATTATTGTCAGCAATCTGCATTTTCTTTTTTGTGGCTCTGAGCACAGCACTTTGACGTTTTTGTGAATGGTGGATGGGAAAAAAAGGTTTGGATGTAATAAGCTTCTTCCACTCCCACATACATCCTAATGTGAGATTCCCGCATCGAGGGTCGTGGCAGATGTAAGTGATTTATTGGGCTTTGCAGAGTGGCAGAAGTGACTGAAAATATGGTCATTGATCAATGCTCAGAGAAGCTGCCTCTCCAGACCCCTGCTCTGGGATGCTGCCAGCGGCTCCATGCTGCTCCGTTATCCTGGCGCAAATCACAGGGGTGTAGGGCAGCTCCCTGAGAATAGACCGTTCCCTACTTCCACCCAGGGACGGCTGTGAGGGGAAGGGCTGGTCTTGTAGTTAGAACCACCTAATTAAGTGGCTTAACGTATTAAGCTGGATGACTTATAATGGAAAGTGACTGGGTGACTGGGACAGAAACTTGGAATGGAAATCTCAAGGATTCTATGGAAGGTCCCTCATCTGGGTGGGCTGGGTGCAGGGTCTTCTACCTGCCAGGAGGGATGTTGTGGAGAGAAGCAAAAAGCTTCAAAGTGGCTTCCTCTTACCCTCCTTCCTACTTTACTCACATTTAAAGTGGTTATTGATATCATTGGATTAATGTTTACCGTGTTGGTAACTTTTCTATTCATTGGGTTTGTTGTTTGTTTCTCCCCTACCTTCTCTTTTCCGCCTTCTCTGGTTTTAATTGAGCATTTTATATGAATCTATTTTCCTTTCTAAAAATATTATTGTGTGCCGTACTGTGTACCAGATACCACAGTGTGTGCTAGGAATACAACATTGAACCAGACCTGACTCCTCCTCTTGGGGGGTTGGCAGTTATATGCTCAGGGAGGAAACAAATAATTTTACTGATTGCCCCACATGGGGAAGAGGAGGGCATCAGCTCCCACCTTGATCCAGGGGATCCTGCTGCATGCTGTCCTGGGCAGGGGACTCTATGCCCAGCCTGTATCTACCTGGGCAAGACTGGGTGCTTCCCCACCTTCCACTGCATCAGGATCCCCCTTATCCCCAGCTCATCTCTGGGGCTGGGGCAGAAAAGAGGAGGAAAACCTGCAGCAAATGCAGGGCGTTGGAGGGGCAGGGTGGGGCAGGGCTCAGGGCTGATAGCTGTTGCTAAACTCTTCTGCGTGCTGCTACCTGAGTGGCTGCACTGGTTCCTGGGTTGGGCCTGGCCTGCAGCTTCATGTAAATGTTCCTGCACGCTGTGGGGCTCAGTGAATAGGCATGTGTTGGGACGTAAGACACAGAAAGCAACAAGAGGCACCAAGGAGGGATGATGGGAAACTGCTGGGTGCTGGGGTTCTTACCACTGTTATCTGGGCTCCCAACTCCACCAACCTGGATGTGAAGTGGGGAGAAAGTCCAGGACCTGGGAGAATATGACTGCAACTTCTTCCAGGTCCCAAGAGCAGGACTGCCTTGGGTTGTGGTGTAGCAAGAGGGACTGAAGTTAGATCCTGGGTAGGACTTTCTTTCTTTTTTTTTTTTTTTTTTTTTTTTTTGTGGTGTGCGGGCCTCTCACTGTTGTGACCTCTCCCGTTGTGGAGCACAGGCTCCGGACATGCAGGCTCAGCGACCATGGCTCATGGGCCCAGCTGCTCCGCGGCATGTGGGATCTTCCTGGACCGGGGCACGAACCCGTGTCCCCTGCATCGGCAGGCAGACTCCTAACCGCTGCGCCACCAGGGAAGCCCCTGGGTAGGACTTTCTGATGTAAAAGTACAAGTGATGGAATGGAGGGAGGCCTGAGGGTGAAGGTGGGACCTTTCTTTAGAAAGAGGACAAAAGTCTCCCTGTCTTCTCTGTCCTCCTCCCACATCCTGCCATCTGTTGCATTTTTCTAGAATAGAGGGCTAGAGGCTATGAACTTTAGGGAGCCCTGAAGGCCCAGGCAGCTAAAGCAGAGAAAGACCCCAAGCCCTATGAGAGCAGTTGCCTCCTCAGGGCAAGCATCCCTGTCCCCCAAGCCAGCCTCTGTGACTCCAGGCTCTGGGCACTAGGGCACTGGGCCTGCTGTCTGGCTCTCAGTGGACCACTGCCTTTGGGCTGCTCTGGGATCTATATACTGTCTCTCTGGCCAGAGTTGGATCATCGTCCCTAGAGGGAAACAGGCCTTCAGATGTTGAGTACTCTGTGGCTCCAGACGGGCCAGGAGATATGCAGAAGGGAGGTGGGAGAAGGGGCATCACGAGCTCCCCCTGAGTCTGCCTCGCCTGTCTCCAGTCTCTACACTGGCCACTTACTCAAGAGAGCTTTACTGCGCTTAGCCAGGAAGTGTGGCCTCACCAGGGCCCTGTGTGGGGTTTGTGCTGGGCTCAGCGAGCTCCCACATCCCTATCTGCTCCCCACCCAAGACTCAGATGCTAGGCAGACAGACCAGGGAACACAGACCAATTCTGTACCAGGGTTGAGTTAGGTAGGAGAGCTGAGTGCAAAATGGATACTAAAGCCATGTGACCAGTCTTTCCAAAGTGAAACAAATAACTTTTTGTTTGTCTGTGTCACTGCAACCTGTTTTGTATCTCTTCAGGAGCTGACTGTATTCTCTGGGGGAGTCGGGGACATCCTTGGGAGAGGGGTGGTGATAACACTAGACACCAGCTGCCACTATTCACAGAGGGGCCTCATGGCCCCAGTGAGCCTGCCAAGCAAGTCTTCTTGTGCCGTTATGCTGAGGACAAAAGCAAGGCTCAAGGAATTTTTACTTGGTCAAGGCCACAAGCTGTTAACTGGGAGAGCCACAGCTTGAACTCAGATCTGGCTCCGCAGCACTCTTCATTCATTCCTTCATTCATTCACTCACAACAAGTATTTATTTCTCTTTCCATTCCATGTTGCTTCCCATCTTCCTCTCCATGGGGCACATAGCTGGAGCATGAAATCCTTAGAGGGGGGACTCCCTTCTGGGGAGTTGTAGGTGCCTCTCAACTACTGCCCCTG
This sequence comes from Delphinapterus leucas, assembly GCF_059928025.1. NCBI lineage: Eukaryota > Metazoa > Chordata > Mammalia > Artiodactyla > Monodontidae > Delphinapterus > Delphinapterus leucas. The sequence continues at coordinate 38,486,696 of NC_143129.1, forward strand.
GGATCCCCATCCCCAAACTGGTTTTTGGTGTTCCCTCCCTCCACTAGTGCCAAGCTCACCTCTTCGTATAAGATGATCTGACACATTTCAGAAGAGGGGAACTTGACCTGCCAGAGCTTGGGAAACATCTCATTCGGTCCTACATTATCCAGATGAGGATAGAGATGCCCCCAAAGGAGAGGAGTTTCACCCAAGGCCAGCTCATTCCCTCCCAACAAAGCCTGGACCAGAACCGAGGTCTGCTGGTTCCCACCACAGTGAGGTGCTCCAAGGGAGGACTGCCCTGCTCTGGGGGTCCTCATGTCATTGCTGTCCTTGCAGGCACCTTGATGGGCAGCGTGGGCCCCCTGCTCTCTCAAGCCTGGGGAGCTCTGCACATTTCCAGCTCCCTCCTGCCCTCACCCTCTTGATGTGTCAGCCAGGCTGCAGGATTCCCTGCCACCTCTTAAAAGTGACCACTGTCTGCAAAGACCAGAGAGGCTGCTGGGGAATGATTCAATCAGCTCCCTTTTCCTATAATGTCAGGTCTTTCCACTTAGCTGGAAAAGAAATTTGGCCCCCTTTACTACAGTGGTCATCCCAGTAAGGCCTCACTGCGCCAGCCACTCGTAGGTCATTAAATCCATATGCAGACAGGAAAATTTTTTTCCATACTGCCGAATGAGTCAGAAAGTCTCCCACAGCAGGTGGGGTAATTTGCCCTTGGTATTTTCACCATCCTGGCCTTACCCCAAGAGCTGGAGAGAATCAAATCTCAGAGCAGGAAATGGCCAGGAATGCTGAGGTCTGGGTCCAGTTGTCCTGAGTTTACAGTTCAGGTCAGACACCCTCCTCCCTGAAGACCACCCTGTCACTGGGATGTGGGGCTGCACTGGTCTCAGGAGTTAGAGGACTGGGGCTGGGGAGGAGGTAGCTGCATCTCAAAATTACCTAGGGGATTGTGTCAAAGTGCAGTCCCTGGGCCTCCCATTGCCTGTGTGGGGACATTCTGATATGCCCCAGACTGCGGGAAAGGGTTGGGGATTGTAGGCAAGTATACTTTGAAAATATGCCTTCCCCAAACCTGAGAACCTCCCTCCCTACACTACCCCCTGCAGCCTCCTCTGGATCAGGTGCACTGGACAAATCCCAACCCCTCTTTGTAAGGATGAGAGGATGCAACCAGAGAGGAGAGGGGCTTTGTCACAGGCACACAGGCCTGAGGTAGAACTTGCAATGTCAGTTACCTGTGCCACCTTTCAGTCTGGGGTTGACGCCAGGAACTTTGGCCTCATATGTTTTATTTAGCCTGGGCTGCTCTCCCATCAGACTGGGCATTCCCTCTGCTCAGGGGCTATACCTTCCCCATCAGATGGAGAACTCCTTTAGGTCAGGGGCTATGTTTTTTCTGCTCACTCCCAGATTCAAGGAAGGGGCTCTGAATCTGAAGCAGGGAGAATAGAGGACGTTCAGAATAGAGGACGCTACTGGGTCACATACATAGACATAATTGTTTTTCCCACCAGGCTGTTGAGTTGTTTGTCCTCAGAACGTGACCAGGAGTTATTTCCAAGGCCCATTACGCTACTAGCCTAACGAATTTATCCAGCTCTCTTCTTTCAAGGAGTTCAGTGTCTGGGCCCGCTCTCTATAGTTCTGCAAACTAGCCTTGAGGGTGTCCAATGGATCCCCCTTTTGGGGATTGGTGACACTGATATTTAGAGTTGGTGGGTGATGCCACAGGTCCTGAAGCAAGCAAGATTCAAGGCAGGATTATTAGGACCCAGACATCCAAGTCCCTCCCCACGGTCCCTGATCCAGACTCCCCCGGGGAATGTTACCGTTAAATATTTGGCCCCTGGAGTGTGCCCAGTGCCTTTGATTGTATCCGGTTTCCTGTTTCCTTTGAGAGGGAGAATTTCTCTGAAGGAAGTGGTTTATAGTCCTAAAGCCTTACTTCCCTGGTCTTGAGATCCAAGTTTCCAGTTACAACTAGCTGAGATCAATGATAAGGAGGGAGGCAAGGAAGGAGGTCACCAGAGCTGTGGAATATCGCTCCTTCTTACAAGGCAAGAAAGTGGGAAGGGAAGATGGAGGGTTCAGTCCCAGACTATCCAAACTGCCCATTGCAGAAAGATGCAGACATGCTCCGGTCCCCTACCCAGCCGCATGCCCAGTGACTTGGTGACAAGAAACAGGGACAGCCAGGCCTGAGGACCCTGCCCTGGTCTCAGCAGTTCACAGGACACTTCATCACCCCTGCCTTCAAACAGAGCCATGTTTAGCCTTTTCCAAACCCATCCTGTGGATTCTCTCTCTCTTCTTTTGAGTCAACACATATTTATTAAGCGTCCGGTCAGTTCTCTCATCCCTCGAGGAGGGAGTTCTTTGTGATAACTACATTCAATTTTTCCTGCTCCAGCTTCACTCCTGAACCATTGGGATCTAACCAGGAACATGGAAATCGCTTAGGCGTTTACAGCTGAGGGCTTTTATTGCCAGGAATTGGTCACACAGGTGATGAAGCATCTAAGAAGTCAAATAGGGGATAGTGAGGTAACTCAGACATTAGCAACAACAGGAAGCTACCCCTAGGCTGAAGGGCAAAGGAAGGAGGTGGTCCTGGAGCCCAGGGGCTACAGGGGGCTAGTGGACGCTGAAACCATAGGGGTCCTGGCTGGTGGGAGGTAGAGCCAAGGAAGAGATATAACCGCTGCCTGAGACCCATCTGTGACAGAGAGAGGGGGGTGGAAATATCCTTCCACCTCCTTCCTCCAGCACTCCAATGCCTTCCATGAACCCAGCGACCCAGGAGCTTGGGAAATGCAGCCTGCAGGGGTCAGCCGCCCTCCCCCGCGACTCAGAGCAGGGCAGGGCAAGGAGGGGAAGCTGAGGACATACAGCTTCAGGACCAGCACACTCCAGTCTTGTTTGTACAGTGATGGAGCAGCTTCTCTGAGCACCTTCCTCCGTTGGTCAGTTCTTGGTCCACCAAAGAGAGTTTTTGCGGATCTCTATGCCGCCTGCCCCCCTTCTCTTTTCTCTGTCAAATGCATCTTTCCTGCCTCGGTCCCCTGGTGTGTTCACCACCTGATGGCATTCTGAGCTTTGCCTGTTCTAAGGAGGCTTATTGTTCATGTCCTCAGAGTCAGCCTAAAAGTCGGTCCCCAGTGGTGTCCAGGAAGAGCCCTCCTGTGAGGCTGTAGGCAGACAGAGGACACACCTCTGTGCAGTCAGGCCTCCACCTGGATTTGATCCCACCTATGAAAGGGGCCTCTTCATGAAGCAAAGGACCAATGGAGAGCTCAGGCAGGCTCGTGGCTCCTGCTGGGGCTTAGCTTGAGTTGGAAATGCTGCTCTGGAAGACTCTGGGGAGGCGAGCTCTGGCCGGGTAGCCTCTGCTGGTCTCACAGTATGCAGGGACAGAGCCGGGGCTCAGGGCTGCCGTAGGTGTGCTGGAGGCCGGCTGGTGGCCTGGTGGCACTCACTCACACCTCTCATAAGGGGCCCTCATCAGAGCAACCTTATGTCACAGGACTTAAGTAGGGGGCCAGCAGCTCTCTGACTTAGCAGCAGATCCCCACAGCTTCTAGCCCAGTGGGCAATGAACAGGGGAAAGGGCACTGTAACTGCTTCTAAGACTTCAGCTATGCCTTTCTAATCTGACTGTCTCTAATTGAACACCTACCATTTAATCCTTACCTGTGGTTCCCTGACGTACTCACATGGTAGGTCCTCAATTAATCATGAATGATCGAATAATTTTTTTTAATTTATCATTTTTATTTATTTATCATTTATTTATTTATCATTGAATAAAATGTATTTGTCATTGAATAAATCATAAATGATTGAATAAATGGATATATGGATTCATGTATCCATTTTTACGTCTATTTACTCATTCATTCAACAAATAATTATTGAGTACTTTTCTAGGTACTGGGAACACAGTTGGTGAACTTGCAAAATGAATCTCTGTCCTAATGGAGTTACATTCCACTGGAGAGAAACAGATAATAAATTCCTAAACACCTACATATTTATATCTATATCTAAACGAGAGAGGAAGCAGTTGTGGGCGGGGGTAGATGAATGGATTCAGAGAGTCAGGAAGTGATAAGGTCTATCAGGAGAATTAAAAACGGCAGAAGGCTATGGAGTGAAGGGCTTCTTTTGCAGGGTGGCCAGGGAATCTCCTCTGAGGAGGTGACATCTAAGCTGAGATCTGGACGTGGGGGAAGGAGCCTTCCCAGCCCTCTCAGGGAGGTGAGCAGGAAGTGCAAAGGCCCCAGGTGGGAGGTGCACACAAAGAAGCGTCCAGTAGTGTGGTCTGGACTTCCTGAGTGAGTGCAACAGGATTGGGAGTAGGGGAAGGGGCCCTGGCCAGAGAGGGGTCAGGGTCAGGGAATGGCCCCACTCTCCCTTCAGTGGTCGGGATCAAAACATGAGAGTCATCCTGATGGTGCATTCTCTCACCTGGACATCCAAACTCAGCAACAGGTCCTGTTGGCTCTGTTCCCAAACACATCTGACAGCCAGGCACTCCTCCCCACTCCCCACTGCCACCCACGAGAGCTCACCACCTCGCCTCTTATCTGGATGGCTGAAATACGCTCTCCCCACGGTGTTCTTGCTTCCCCTGCTGCACACAACACACTCTCCACACCGCAGCCCGAAGTATCTTTTAAAAACAGAAACTGGAGATTACTCCTTTGCTTACAATGGCTTTCCCTGCACAAGAATAAAACCTTGGAAACTTTCGTGTGGCCTGCCCAGCCCAGGCGGCCCCGCCCTGGCCCTTGCCTTCACTCTCGGGAAGCCCCCACTATAGCTGCTCTGCTCCCTGAGCCACTCGGGCCTCAGGACTTTGCCTGCTGGTACCTCATGCCTGGCTGCCCTCGGTGATCATGTCCCTCTCAGCTCAGTGTCTCCTCCCCAGAGAGGCTGTCCTGAGCACGTACCCAACCTAAGTCAGCGGCACTCCACGCCCAGCCACTCGCCCTCAGGGTGTCCTATTTATTTCACCTGGTAGGTCTCAAACAATCTGTTTATTGGTTTATCCCCTGCCTCTAGAATGTTACTTTCCTGAAAGCCTGTTCTCTTCGATATTCCTGAACCCGGCACTTGTAACCGGGCACCTAAGAGCCCTCCGTGAATATCTGTTTAATGAATGAAAAGGGAGGGTGCCTCAGCTGCCTACTTGCCCCAGCACTGACGACTAAACCGCTGAGCAGATCATGAACAGACCAGTCTGAGGGCTACAAAAGAGGTTGGACTTGGAGGGAGGAGGGAGGCTCCCAGGCAGGCCTGCTGCCATCTTCAGAGCTGCCCAGTCCAGAGGGTTACCTGAAGCAGCGGAGGTCCACCATGACTCCCTTCTTCTGTACTGGACCTCCACCCTCTGAGCCCCCCTTGTCCTCCATCTTCCCAAAGTGGCAGAGCTGGGGTCCTTCATGGGCTTTGGACTAGGACAAATCTCAGTCTTAGAAATTCCATCTCTACCTCTTACTCACTGAGTGACCTTGGACATGTTTCATAATCTGAATCTCAGTTACTGCGATTAGAAAATGAGAATAAAAATCATAATAATGCCTAAGTCACAGGGCTGTCTATAAAGTTGGTGCCAGCACATGAAAAGCATCAATAAATGTTAGCTTTTATTAGCATTGTTATTATTGCTGTCAATCAGTTAACTATTATTTTTGAACATCCCCCCTCCCTTAGCCTCCAGGACCTCCTCCCCTCCTATGGCAGCCCTGCCGAGGTGTCCAGGGAAGTAGCAAAGGCTTCCTCTGCCTTGCCCTATTTGGGTACAGGATTTGTAGCCCTCCTTCCCTAACTTTGACCTCTAAACCACACTTACTTATTGTTGCAGCAGCTATATTATGAAAAACTTGTCTGTTCAGCTAGGCCAGCTCTTGGCAACAGGAGACTCGTCTACCTCTCTCCTTAAGCTCTCCCCTTTCCTCTTGGAGTCTCTGCCACCCCAACTACTCTAGGTACCCAGTCTTTTCATTTTTCTCATCATCAATAAGAAGACACTGACAAATAGAGTAATTCATACTACGGAGTCAGCGTTATCTTGGCTTTAAAAATAACAACCCAAAGGAACATCTCACCAATGGGGGGATTTTATGCACTGTGTGGGAGCTACAGGAGCGGGCAGGGCTCTCCCTGGTTTCTTCAACAACATCTTTAAGGAGCTGCCTGCCCTGCTTGCCTGTGGACAGGGCTCCACTTGGTATTCCAGTGCCTCCATTCTGTTGCCTCCCCTTTGTCTGTCTGAGACTGCACACTCCCGAGGACAGCCATCTCTCTGGCTAGCTCTCACAGGGCTGTCTATAAAGTTGGGGGTTATGAGGCCTTGGACCATGACTTGGTGGGACAAGTGTTTGTGGCACATTCAGCACGCCCCACCCCATGTGCACCCTAGGACTTGCAGCCTCTGCTTCTCTTTCCCACGTGTAGGGAGAGGTAGGTTTTTCTCCCAGCTCTGAGAGGCAGCCCTTCCTGTGAGAGCCAGCCCTACCTCAGCCAAGGTCCTGGGTCCAGCCCTTTCCCACCATGGAGAAAATAGCAAGAAAAACAGATGAGAACTGATACCCTAAACTGCAGGGTCTGCTGGGACCTGGCCCGGAGGAGCCCTAGGAAAGCTTTAACCCCCGGGGCTCCAGGCAGTTGAGAAGGGTGAGGGGAAGAGAAAAGGCGGCACCTCTCTAGCTAGAAGTTACCTCCTCCTCTGTCACCTGGGACACTGTCAGAATTCACCTCCTCTCTTGGTGGGTCATCACTGCCCAAATGTGGGTCCTGGGAAAGATACCCCCTCCCCTAGTCCTCAGGCTGGACGGCAATACCAGAGGTCACTTTGTCTACCCCCCTTTCTCTGGGTGGTACCACCCTTGAATAGGGTCTAGACATTCCCATTTTAAAGCTTGTAGGAAAGGGATGTTCCCAATCTGCCAGTCACCCACATCTAAACAACCCACAGTCAGCCTGGTGCCCTGAGGAGAGCTGGTCTTGGAGTCAGGAGATGTGGGCAAGTCGTTGCCCATTTCTGGACCTCGAGTTCCTAATCTGTAAAATGGGGATTCCATTTTGCGCTGTACTCACCTCACAGGGTGGTTACGGGGATTACCTGGGACATGAACGTAAAAGGGCTTTGTAAATGATCAATATGACGTAAATCATAGCTGTGATGGGCTGTGATAGGGGGTGCCTGGCCTACATCCTTCCTTCCGCAGCTGCCGCTCCATTGGGCTCTGCGGCGGCTCGCCACAGGGACCTGCACCCTGCCTGTGACAGCTGTGGCAGAGTACCTTAGCCTTTTTTAAAAATTTTTTATTTATTTTTATTTTTTATTTTTACAGCTTTATTGGAGTATAATTGCTTTACAATGGTGTGTTAGTTTCTGCTTTATAACAAAGTGAATCAGTTATACATATACCTGTGTTCCCATACCTCTTCCCTCTTGCGTCTCCCTCCCTCCCACCCTCCCTATCCCACGCCTCTAGGTGGTCACAAAGCACCGAGCTGATCTCCCTGTGCTATGCGGCTGCTTCCCACTAGCTATCTATTTTACGTTGGTAGTGTCTATATGTCCATGCCACTCTCTCGCTTTGTCACAGCTTAGCCTTCCCCCTCCCCATATCTTTTGATAGAATGACCTGCGCTCCTTTAGTCTCACCCCATGGACTTGCCCAGAGCTTCTTTCACTATAGGACATGTGGGAAGCACTTTAAGCTCATCAGAAACAAACATTGAGCCAGCTGTTTACAGAGCCATTAGGCTGTGTTTGCTGAGCATCTAGAGATAGCAGGGTTTCTCAGGTGCGTGTGTTTTCAGGGGCTTGGAGGGTTAGGAGCTCAGGCACAGGGATATTGGTGGCGTGCTTACAGAGCATTTCCCATATGTTAGCTCATCTGAAGTGGGTCCCACAGTCTCACTTTACAGGGGAAGAACTGACCTAGTAAGTTGCAGACCTGGGGCCCAGATATGGATCTCTCTGACTCCAAAGTATGCACCAGGCTGGCTTTCCTGCTGGGGATTCAAGAGGTGGAAGTAGGCTTTAGTTACAGCAAGAGAGCAAGGATTAGACCTAAGAAAACTTTGGGAAGGCAGAAGCAAACTGGCCAGATTTCAAGGCCCCTTGGAGCTTTGGGGACACAAGGACCCTATGATTGCAGAGTAGGGGATGGGGCACCACACTGAAGGTGCTGGAGTCATCTAGGGGCCTCAGTTTCCCCACTGGAATGATGAGATTAGAAATGAGGTTGCTTATCTAGTGCTTGCTTTCTAGATGGGGTGGGGGTGGGGTCCAGTTTCTCCCATCCCTCAAATCATTCCCCTTCCCACTCCTGTAAAGCCTTCAAGGAGCAGTGGGCTTTGGTCCAGGGTGAGAGGGACCTGAAGAATCATTGCTGTGAAGGAGAATGCCGCAGATTCCACAGGCATGGGACAGAAGAAAACGGAGTCAGAGGGAGGCCTCCGCCTCCACACCCGTGGGTCTCAGTAGCTGTTCACATGCTCAGGAGGGGACTCCCTCCATCACAGAAGCTACATTGGAAAATAACAACTGGGCAAGCTGCTGGGCTGAGCCAGCTCCTCAGCACAGAGCTGGGCGGGCCCCAGCCCTTGGCGCTAGCTCCAAGGCCAGTGCGTGGGCAGAGGACGTGCTGGCTGCTGGCTGGATTGGTTTAAAGGGAAGTGGGGAGCCCCCCCCCTCGGAGGGGCATCACCTCAACCCTGGGGGCAGGGGTGGGGGAAGAGTCACGGCCCATGGGCAGCCACATCCATTTTCTGTGTCATCCAAATGCTTTCATCATCTGTGTATGTCATGGCATGAAAAAGCTTGGCAGCTCTGCCCCCTGACATCGTCCTGCTTATTTCCTTCAAAGGACGTATCACAACCTCTAGCTGTCTTGTCTATTTATTTCCTTACTTTTGTGTTATCTATTTCTTCACCCAAAATGTGAGCTGCATAGAGGTAGGGATTCTTTATCTTACTCCTAGCACAGAGACCAATGGCACAGAAAGCACGCAAAAATGAATGAATACACCCATGCATGCATGCATAAATGGGAGTCCCTTGCATGCAGTCCTCAGTGAACATCAGTTTTCTTTCCTGAGAATAATTCCCAATTATCTTGGGGGTGGAGAGCTGGTTCTTGAGATCAGCCCCTCAGGAGATAAGTACTGTACATGACTGAAAGGGGAGGCGAGGTAAGGATGGAGGTGGGAGATGGGGGCACTGGCAGAGATGGGACACAGCCGAAAGGAGGGGGTGTGGGAAGGCTTTTTATGATAGTGTGTCAGCTGGCCCAAGGGGAGGGGTGGTTTGTTAATCACCTTGTCGTTGTGGTCAGTTAGGAAGCACAGGACAGCGCTGCCACCCTCCATGTGGTCTCGGGCAGAACGCGTGGCTACTCTGAACCTCAGTTTTCTCAGCTGTCAAATGGGCATTCATTCTGCTGGTGCTTTTCTACCCCATGGGAACTGTCACGAAGCAATGATAAGGTCACCAGTGGGGGTGTGCCAAGCACATGTGAGCAATTTTTACTTTGGTAATTTTAGTAAGACTCCTAAAGGAATTCATTTGTTATTTTCTTCTCTGTTTTTTCCCACCCTCAGCAGTAGACATGAACCAGTGCATCGCAAGTTCTGGCCTAAATTTTAGATCCCAAAGACTTGACCCTCTAGCCAAAGACATGCACCTCCCCACTCACTGGGCCCTGGCTGAGCAGGGGCCTCCTCTTAGAGACCCCCAGGGGCCGGGTGAACTGAGGAGGGGGCCTCACACTCTGCCCTCCTCTCCCCCAGGTACAAGACAGTGGTGACTCCCCGAAGGGCTGTGGTGGCCATCGTTGGCTGCTGGATTCTCTCCTTTGTGGTGGGCTTGACACCTATGTTCGGCTGGAACAACCTGAGTGCGGTGGAGCGGGCCTGGGTGGCCAATGGCAGTGTAGGTGAGCCCGTGATCAAGTGTCAGTTTGAGAAGGTGATCAGCATGGAGTACATGGTCTACTTCAACTTCTTTGTCTGGGTGCTGCCCCCACTGCTGCTCATGGTCTTCATCTACCTGGAGGTCTTCTACCTGATCCGCAAGCAGCTCAACAGGAAGGTGTCGGCATCCTCTGGCGACCCGCAGAAGTACTATGGGAAGGAGCTGAAGATCGCCAAGTCGCTGGCCCTCATCCTCTTCCTCTTTGCTCTCAGCTGGCTGCCCCTACACATCCTTAACTGCATCACCCTCTTCTGCCCTTCCTGCCATAAGCCGAGGCTCCTCATGTACATCGCCATCTTCCTCACACATGGTAACTCGGCCATGAATCCCATCGTCTATGCCTTCCGCATCCAGAAGTTTCGGGTTACCTTCCTTAAGATTTGGAACGACCACTTCCGCTGCCAACCTGCACCCCCCATCGATGAGGATCCTCCAGAAGAGAGGCCCGATGACTAGACTCCACCTCCTGCCCCCAGCTGCGCACATCTGGGGCATCTCAGCCCAGTACTCACCTCCCTGCTGTCCCGCTCGTCTCCCTTGTCTCCCTGACTCTTCCCTACTGGCCTTTGGGCTGTGAGTGCCCTGCACCGCGAGGTCCTGGAGGAGTTTTGGGAGGGCAGTCCATGGGGAAAGAACGAGGTAACCTGAGGGGACGGGGAAAGTGGGGGCAGCACCCTAACCCTAACCCTAACCCTCCCCACCTGCCTGACCAACCCACAGGCAGCCCAGCGCATCAGGCTGAGTGGGGCTTGGGGACACTGAGACTGCCATGGGGCCATGTGGGCCAGGAGGGCAAGCTCAGCTCCCGTGGCGGGAAGGGAGGGGAGTCTGCTTGTCTTAGGTGGTAGTGGTGCAGCCCTGGGACCAAGTTTAAGGAGAGGAGAATATCCCTGCCAAGATGGCGGGAAGGGGAGAAACTAGATGTCCTGACCTTGTTTTCTCTCCTGTTCTGTAGCAGAAGGTGGCCAGAGCCACTGACAGGCAGGAAGCAAGGAGCCTCAGTCCCCACCTCCCAGAACCCTGTGTTCCTGGCCATGCTGCATGCCAGGGTGCCTGCTCTCTTTGCCCTGGGGATCCCAGGGTTATACTTGGGAGAGGCCGAAAGAACGAGTCCAGAAATAATTTCCAGTATTTGCTTTATTCTCCACTAGCCCTTGGACCTGAGTGGGGGCTCCGAGCTCTCTGGAGCTAATGTGGAATGGTAGGTGTGGGCCTCAAACAGCCACTGGGAGACAGTGTTGAGCCCTCATTCTTGCCTTGAGCCTCCCAAGTAGGAGACTTGGAGTGTAACTGCCTGTCCTCTGGGTCACCAGCTCTCGGTGATGGGCATGTGCCCTCTTAGGTGACACCCATCTCTGTTGCTTCTGAGCCAGATGGAGAGGAGAGCCCCAGACATGCCAGCTCTTGGGAGCATTCCGCCTGCCTGGGGAGTGGATGAAGAAGGGAAAGTGGGCTGCTGTGGTCATGCTGGGATGAAGTGTGACAGGGTGGTCAGGCCAGAGGAGACTACCCTCCTGGGTGTATGGGCAGGAAGGTCTTACCAGAATTTAGGTACCCTCAGTACCCCTGACACTTAGCACAGTGTTCATGGGCTTTGCGGCTCTGTTGCAGAGTCTAGGCCTTTAGCCTAAACCCTTGGGGAAGGGTCTACTCCTGGCCAAGCCCAAAGCTCCTTATACAGAAGAATGAGGGGCCAGATTCTAAGTGTGAATAGCAACTCCAGACATGATTCCAGGCCCTTCCCTCTCTCAGAGGTGGGATATCCCCTGGCTCCCAGGGCGGGCCACTTGACTAATAAAAGACTGTGAACCCTCATGGAGAACGTACCCCACCACCGTCTGAGGGCAACAAACAACCTCAACAGAGAAAAAGCAATGGTGGGGGATAGGGAGAGGTGAAGAGAGGGGGGACTTGGAGGCATTTGGAGCAAGGAGGGTTCCAAAGAAGGGTGTGTCTCTTCCTATAGTTATCCTCTTAGGGTAGCAAACTCTGCATGTGAAATGAGATCCTAAAAAATCTCATATCTGGAAAAGCCCCATGACACCACGAGCCCCCTCCCACGGGCACCTTCCTCATGGTGTCAGAGGTGGAGACCCCCTCATGGTGACACATTCAACACCCACCTCGTGGTGACGCAGTGCCGCCCCCATCGTGATGATGCTCATTGTCACAGAGGCCCCTGCACTGTATCACCACACACCTTTATTCAAGTGCTTCTCGCCCAGTGTACAGCTCCCTGCAGGAGCGCTCCAATCTTTGCACTTTCCAGGGCCCCTTGTATCCAGGAAGCCTGGCCTGGGGCCTGCTAGGCAGGTACCAAGGAGCAAAGCCATCAGTCATCACTGTGGAGATGGGAACCTCTGGCCTCCGTGGAGCTTGATTCTGGGCCTGGCTGCCCTGAACCCTCAGGCCTGCAGCACCTAGCAGAGAACATGTTTTATGAGCCCCTGCTGTTAGGCAGAGCTGGGCTATACGTGCCCTGCTGAAGGGTTGATATGGGGAGGGCGAAGCAGTACCCCTCTTCCTTTCCCAGGCCTCCTTCCCCTTAGGCCCTTGGGCCCAAAGCCCAGGTCTCAGCTCTGCCCACTGCAGCTCCAGGATACATCCTTACTAGTCCAGGGCCTCAGAACCACCTGGGGACGGCAGTCAGGGCAAGGATGTTGCCCCTACTTCTCTGACTGAGGAAACAGGTCCAAGGGAAGGCCCTGGCCTAAGGTCTTTCAGAGCCAGGACTAGATCCTGTCCTCTGACCATCCACTGAATCCCTTCCACTGAATGCCCATGCCTTCCAGGCGTCACCAGCAGCACCCTGCCCGGCAGCATCTGTGGAGCACCCCCAGGACTGTGCGTGTTCGTTGCCTGTGACTGCAGATTTGTACTCAGAGCTGGCTGCCCCCTTCCCTTCTCACTCCCACCCCTGCTCCTGGCCTCCACCCCCAGAGGCAGCGGAGGGAGTGCATGCAGCCATTTACCTTCCTGCTCATCACAGCCTCCACCAGTGGCTCTTCAGTGTGTGGCTGAGGCTGGGAGAGATCTGAAGGTTAGAGCTCAGGGAGGGGGTGGGTGTCTGCTGGGGACCCGAGTGGGGGGTGAGGGGGGGTGAGTGAGTCTCATGCCCTCACCCCAGTGATCCTTCTGTCTACGAGGCAGACTCTACCGCCTCCTTTACCCACATTAAGCCATCCTCCCTCTTGGAAAGTCCTTCTGACAGCCTGACCTCGATTTTCACTACCCCTGTCTTGCCTTGATTTTCAGCGCTCAGCCTCGTCTAGTCCAGCAGGAGAAGAGGTGGCTTCTCCTGGTCTCCCATCCATTGGAGGGTTCCTAAGGAGTGACCCCTCTCAAGTCCTCACCTTTGACCTCCAGCCGGCAGTCCACAGACGCCTCCCCCAGCACATTGATGGCCTTGCAGGTGTAGACCCCGGAATCGAAGGGGCTGGGTTTCCGGATCTCCAGGGTGCAGACACCTTGCTCAGAGAGGGCGCGGTATTTGGGATCACCCTGGATGTCCATCTTGTTTTTCATCCAGATGATCCTGGGCTGGGGAAGCAAGGTCAGAGGAGAGCTGGGAAGTTTGTGGGCCAGGACGAGGCTCTCGAAGGCCATCCTCAGCTTAGGGAAAGATGCCTGGGAAGATTCTTCAACCCCGGTGCCCCTGCCCAGGCCACAGCAGGGCCCTGCCCCTCACCTTGGGTGACGCTCGGACACTGCAGAAGAGCTGCGTGCTGTAGCCAGGGGTGGAGGTGTGGTCAGCCAGGGGCTGGGTGAACGAGGGGGCTTCTGAGAAGTCTCGCTCAACAAAACTTTTAGGTTTGGCAACAATATCTGGTTTGGAGGGAGAAAGTAGGGTGAATTTGAGGTTACAGGAGGAGACCTCTTAAGACTGACCTCATCCATTTTCTTAAGATCACTACAGCTTACACTTCGGTATGCCATTTAATCTACACAGCATTCCTTTGCAAGGATAAATTTGTCATCCCCAGTTGACAGATGGAAAACTTAGACCCTTCATAGATGAGGGACTTGCCCAATATCACGTAGTGAGTTTGTGGCTTAAGCGATGGAAGGTCACATGATGACTATGGCTCTCTGAGCAGAGAGCTGGTGGTCTGGAGGAAAATTAAGGGCGGGAGACAATCCATTTCATCCCTGCCTCCTCCTCTGGAACCCCATGGCAGGACCCTAGGCTCCTGGGGTCTTTGGGAAGCCAGGCACAGCCAACATGCCGGAGCTTAGAGGCAGAACGTCTCAAAGAGGCAGAGGAAAGCCGAAACGACAGCTGGGTGAGTCACTGAGGGGAGGAGAGAGGGGGCTGGGCAGCAAAGCCAAACAGATGAGATGATCTTGGCTGAGGGTGGAGACTAAAAACCCAGGGATTCTACATTTCATTTCTGTTTGTCTTTGGAGACTTGACTGGCTTTCTTCTTTTAAATGAAAATTTCTTCCTAATTCTGTGCTGTTCAGGCTAATGTGTGCTTTCTGCAGCCCGCACAGACTGTACGGGGGAGGGCCTTGGAGCACACAGGGTGACAGGGAGAAAGGGCTTGGAATTTCACATTTGACGCAAGAGGGCCATGTGCCTGTATAGAGACAGTAAATACCCTTATCTCTCTTGTCCATCTATGTGGTGTTATATTAGGGTCGGGAGTTTGCTTTTAGCAAACTCACCAGTCTACCTATCCGCACACATTGCCCTTCACAGTAGCTCCCTTGGGACACTGCACAGGAGACCCAATGACTGCTATGATGTTGGCAGCCATACAGCATCTTTAGAACAAGTGCACAGCCTCCCAAGGGGTGCTTCTCATTTGCATGGGTTTGCTCTGATGTGTTTGTTTCAATCAATCAACCATGTCCATTTCTTTACAGTCACAAGGTGTGAATGTGTGTGTGGGGGGGTAGCTGTGGAGTGGGTGTGGAGAGGGCAGCAAAATCTCTGGCAAGTGGGCACCCATGAGAAGCACAAAGGGAGGGGTGCTGACACACCAAGGAAACGTCAGAGACAGGGAGAAGGGTCAGCATGGCAAGGCCTAGCTTGGTTTCCAGGCTTGGACCCAGACCCACCTGTCTTCTGGATGTGGGCGAGCTCCTTGGTGACGGCCGCCGAGGCACTGAGTCCACACCGGTTTTCCGAGAAGACTCGGAAGGAGTAAGAGTTACCCACGATGAGGTCTGAGATCGTGCAGGTGGTCGGGTGGTAGCGCTCCAGCACTGTGAACCATTGCTGCAAGGACCCTGGGCCTGTCATCCTCACCTCCCCCCTGCCCTACCCCTCCCTGCTCCCCCTGTGGCCTCTTCCTCAGAGGGGCTTGTTCCATGCCCCAGCCCTGGGAGGCTGAAACATCCAGCTTTGGGTCTGAGGGACTTTAAATTGGGAGAAGGAACCCCTGGGAGAATGTGACCTTGCTGGGGTCTTCAGAGAATTCTAGAACTTTACTGGTCAAAGTGTGGCCCGAGGTCCTGCAAAGTAAGAATCACCTGAGAACTTCATAGAAGTTCAGGATCTCAGTCCCCACCCCAGACCCACTGAATTAAGATCTGCATTTTAGCAAGATTCCCAGGTAATTCATATGCACATTACATTTCCTGAAGCACTGCTCTAGAGCTTGAAGGGCCTCCAAGAGCCACCCTTGCAGTCTTCAGGAGGAAACTGAAACCCAGAGATGAAAGAGATTTGCCAAGAGCCACACAGGGAGTCAGGTTAGTGGAAGGCAGACCAGAGCTCTTCAGTCCGTGGACTCTTAGTGGACAGGCCTTCCCAGATACCTAGGCCACTTCTTCCCCCACAAACCCAACCCCAGTCAGACCTTCCTCCTCCCCTTACTCTGCTCCAGCGGGCCTCACCCCTGTCTTTTTGTCTGCCTTCTGCACCGTGTAGCCCAGGATCTCAGTGTTGCCTGTGTCCTGGGGTGGTGTCCACTCGAGGGCAGCGTTGCAGCCCCAGACATCCAGTAGCCTGATGCTGCTGGGGGATCCAGGTTTATCTGTAGGACCCGAGTGTGAGAGAGAGTGAGGGGGAGGGCTGGGCTTGCTGCAAAATCCCCCCACCCAAGATCTGGCTCTTACCACTCTCTCTTGGCCTGACCCCATTGGCCATCAGTTCTGGGGCAGGAGGAGAGGTCTCTGGGTCCCCAGCAAGTCAGCCCTGCCTCCCCTGGCCCCATACCGATCACCAGGATGTCGATGGCTGCCTTGGCCTCCAGGCCTTCCAGCTGTACTGTGAGCTCATAGCAGCCTGAGTCGGAGCGCTGGGCTGAGCGGATGAAGAGGATGGAGTCCTGGTCCCCGGTGCGCACACTCACCCGCTGGCTGTCCAGGGCGTGACCGTTGTGGGTCCACGAGGCCTGAGGCTTGGGATTCCCCTGGGAGGGAGGAGCCCTCAAGGTGAGCGCAGAAGGCACCAGCACCCCCACACCCACTCAGCTCCAGGGATCCCTGTGCCAGGGGAGCTGTCCGCATTGGCCCTTCTGAGCAGGGGCAGCAGAGGCTAGAGCCACAGGTGCTGCCTAGAGCCTCATTCTCCGGATGTCCAGCCAGCCCCGGGGCCACCTGTCCTGTTCAGCGGCTGGAGAATCACAACTGAGTCATGTGTACAACAGAGGGAGGATGAGGCCATCTTGGTGGGTGAGTCTCAGGCAGACCTCCACGGGGATCCTGACATTTCCTGGGCTCCTCTAATACACCTCACACGGGGGCCCTTATTTCACCCAAGCTCTTATCCTGGGCAGGAGGCATACTCACCTGGAAGGGGATTTGCAGGTTAATCATCTCTCCCACCTGACGGACATAGGTCTGACGAAGGTGGCGGGGAACGCGGATCTTGGGGGCCTCTGCATTAAAGCGAGAGGCTAGGCTTAGCACAGCAGGGGGCTGCTGATTGGAGGCTTCTGTGGCAGGGGCAGGGGACAACTGGAGAAGGCTGCTGGCTGGGCAGGAGGTCTGAGTGTGCTCTGAGGCTGCCTCCTTGTGGACAGGGCAAAGCTCACTCCCCAGATCCAGGGACCCAAATCCTCTGAGGCCCTTGGGGACTTGAGAGCCAGGAGGTTCCAGGAGGGCAGGACCTCCACGGTGTGAACTGGTAGGCATCCGGGGCACTCCCTTGGTGCCCTGACCCTGCCAGGCTGGGATTTGCCCTGCTGCTCTGGTATTCCTGGGCTCCAGATGGGCCCCAGCTGGCTCCCTGGCTCCCCCTGGTGGGCAGCGTGTGCTGCGCCTGTGGGCCTGCATTCCCTGGAAGGGTGGCAACACTGCCTTCCCAGTCCCTCTGCCCTTCTGCTTTGAACAGCTCAGGCCTTCAGAGAAGCCCCTGTGAGACCCATTTGCCCACTGCTCTGTCTCCAAGCCATATGGGAGGATTGGGATCTTTCCCTTTTTAAATGAAGCCAGAGCAGACCTACCCCCTTCCTTCTCTCTTACTCCTGCCACTACCTTTCAGTCTGCGGTGGGGGAGTCCTTCCAGACACTTTACTTCAGCCCCATGCTACGGTAGAGAACCACCTTCCTGACTATCACCTAATCATGTGCAACCACTGAAACGGTCGGGCATTCCAAGGGAAGCTGCAACAGCCCCTGCCACTATCCCCCCGGGCGGGAGCAGGGGTGGTGGTAGCTGAGGCTCCTCAGTGGCAAACAGGTGGCAGCAGTCGGTCAGTGGCATGCAGGGCAGAGAGGGAGGAGACAGAAGGAACACGGTGTCTCTGAGGATTAGCTGTGCAGGCACTTGGCCCTGGGAGCATCAGGCGTGGAATGTTCCAGGGGCAGCTGCAGGGGGCCAGGAATGCTTGGCAGCTCCAGGTGGCTGAGGAGGGACAGCTGAGCAGCTGAGGACTCTGGACAGGGTCCCCACCCTGCCCTGCCCATGAGGGGGGCCTGGCTGGCTGCTCCCTGTTTATTCACAGCCTCCTCCCCTCTTCTCTCCAGGAAATCCCCTTCTCTCCTGCCAGAGGAATTTTAATGGAGTAGAGGGCGCTGAGTCTAGCGGACTCCTCCAGTGTTAGGCCTTGAAGTAGAGGACCCTGGCCCCTGCAGGCTCTCAGAGTCTGAGATCCCTGGGCCCTCAGGAAAGGTCCAGGATGCCCACCAACCCCACTCCCCAACAAGGAGGGCTTCCTGGCACTCCCAGGCTAGAATCGGTGAGTCCATATTAAGTTGCCAGGTGGCACCATGTCTCACCAAGACTCAAAGGAGGGGAAAGGCCTCTGGTTTTGAAAACCACCAGAAAAAGAGTCCCTGCTGCCTGGTAAGACATGAACTGGCCTGTGTGGGAGTCAGGTTCTGGGACTGCCGCTAATAGGCTAGGTGACCTCAAGGGAGTCCTGGGTGCCTTTGGACCTGCTTGGCTTGGATGGACAAGCCGTGACAGTCTACAGTTCTACACTCCCAACCCCCTGGTGCCCACATCTCTCAGGCCTTAGAGTTGAAAAGTATTTCCTTGAATCCAAACTTGACCTCCTTCTGTGGCCATGAAACCCCCTCTGTCTGGAGGCCTTGTCCAGAATTATGGGGTCAAGATGAGGAGGGGGGAACAAGGAGAAAGGTGGAAAAGGCCTCAGGCCACCTGCTGGCCTATGTCTCTTGTCACCCTGGGGCTCTGGGCTGTCCCCAGAAACCTTGGATCAGACCAAATGACTCACTGCCATTAACAGACTGAAACCTGATCGGTCCTGGGAGGGCTTGAGGCTAATGCACCCTACAAATAGAAATCTTAGCAAGGGGACAGCAGCTGGCCTCCCAGGTTCCCAGGGCAGCACTGGCCTCTGGGGATGGAGAAACCTTCACGGACCTTTTGTAGGGCATTAATCTTCTTCCCACTAGGGACGTGGTGCAGCAAGAGGCAAGCAAAGACTCCTATCTGGAACCCAGGCCATATGAAATGAGCAGAAAATGAGCTTCCATGGCCGCTGAAGGATTTAAGATTAGGTAGGAAGAATGAAATGACTCTAAGCATTGGGACTCTGAGACAGGTGACCTGGGGAGCTTGAGCTCTCACTTCTGGAGGTCAGGAAGCTTGGGGGCTGGGCCACTCAGGGAAGTGGCCTCTTTGACCTCTAGAGGCCCCTTGCTGCTGAGGAACCTGGGACTTTCTTAAGGCAGAATGGCGATAGCAGGTGGCTTGTGCACGTAAGTGTGGGATGGGGGGAAATGACTGTCCTGTTCGCTCTACCCATTGGCATCAGTTTCTCCATCCATTAGATAAGGTGCCTGGGAAGGGCTGGGGAGCAGGATTTACCGATGATCCTTTGGATGTGGACAGGCTGGTCCAGCACAGCCGGTGGGCCAGCCCCTGCAGAGCTCACTGCAGCCACACGTATGAAGAACTTGTCACCTAGAGCCAGGTTCCGCACGGTCTGCTGGGTCACCATCATGGGCCGGGAATTCACAGGCACCCACTCCAAGGCTGAGAGAAATGAAGAGAGTGCAAGGCCCTGGCTCCATGACTGTGGGCACCCTTCTCAGTGGGGTTTCCCTTCTCGCTGATGATCTGAGGAAGCTGACCTCCCTTTCTGGGACTTATTTTCCCTTTGCTTCCCTGACTTCTTGTTGTCAAATGGCATCAAAGACACCTGATGTTAGAACCCTTGAGTGGTGGCCAGAGATGGGTTTGCCCGGAGCCCAGAGAGGGTTGGACACATTTGCCAAATCACACAGCAAGGTAGGGGCAAAGGCAGCCACACGTATGAAGAACTTGACTGCCATGGAGGTGGATAACAGGATGCTGGCATGAGGAATTTGGCCAGAGCTGCCCGTCCCCTATTTCTCCTCACTCTCTCTTACAACTTACCCTCCCCCTCAGCTTCTTTTGCTCTCCACCTCCTGCTTGCCCTCCCCAAGCAGGGTCCTCTGTGACTTAGCACCTCCTTCGTTCTCACAGAGGAGTGCCCCACTGTCACCTACCCTTTTATCTCTGTTACTCAGAGGCTTCCTGGAGCTGGAGGACAGGGGGCCTCCTAAGGCCGTTTGGACATCCTCCTGCTTTCAGAGGTGCATTTGTGGAGCAAGAAGCTGTGTGTGAGTGGCTTGAGTGGACTGCTTCCTCTCCCTCCTTCTGTATCTCCCCTTGGACTGACCCAACTGCAGAGTCTGGGGGCTTGTCCCTGCTGCCCTCTAAGCCCACCTCCCCTGGGTGTATGCAGGGCTTAGCCCATAGCTCACCTCCCTCTCGGCGGAGTTCCAGAACATAGCCCTGGACCCCCAGCTTCCCTAGCCTCTCCGGGGGTTCCCAGCTCACAGTCACCGAGCTGTCACTCACGTCCTCCACAGCCAGCAGCAGCGGGGCACTGGGGACATCTGAGGGAGAAGCAGGGGGAGATAAAGAGGTTCGTAGCCAAAAGCTCTCCCCGCGCCACTCTCCGCCAAGGCTGCCTCCCTCCTCCACCTGTCCCGCCTCTTGTCACCTTCACTTGGAGGTGCGGGTTTAGAGGCTGCGGGGGCAGGTGCCTGAGGGGCAGGCTCCTGTGGCTTGGGAGCCTGCTCTTCCCCGGTAGACTTCGGTGCCGCCACTTCTCCAGAGGGCTCTGTGGTGGGCACATTTGCAGACTCAGAGGCAGTCTCCTCCGGACCACAGGCAAGGGCTTCCCGGGTGGCTTTTCCTCTCATTGCAAGGATTGCTGGAGGGTCGGGCTGGAGGGCGCAGGTAGTAGCACTGGAGGGTCTGTGCTTCCAGGGTGCCTGGGACACCCAGGTCCAGGCTTATATAGTCAGGGGGCTGCCCCACCCCCAGGCAAATGATTCCCAGCTGTGGGGTCAGGCCAGGCAGGGGGACTGGGGGGGGTGCGTGGGGAGGCGCTGAAGCCAGGAATAGCTCTGGCGGAGGACTGCAAGGGTCCCTTGAGGAGTGCACGACCTCGTCCATCACCCCGACTGGATCTCAGCAGGCAGGGTTCTGGTGCCCAGATGGGAGGAGGGTACAGATCGGTGAGATGGGACATTGCCAGGAGCCTGCGCCAGGGGTCAGGGCAATGGGAACGAGAGCTTCCATCTGGAGAATGAACCCAGATCAGGCTCTGTGTGTTTGGCCTCTGGGGGACCACTTGTGCCCAGGGCTTCTCAGCTTGGGTGCTGGGGTTCCAGACAGCCTGGAAACAGCCTCCTCTTGGGAGCACTCCCAGCTTTGTCCCTGGGGTCCCACACTCCCCTGGTCCTCACATTCCCTGGGAATTCTCACTTGTGCTGTATGAGGTTGAGGGCCTAGAGAGGGAGGGAATTGGGATGCCCAAGGTGGGCCTGATTGGAGGAAGGTCTTCTAGCAATGGGACCCCAGGAAGGGAGTCTAAGGCCCCTGGTTACCCAGCCTCTCCAATCCCTGCTCTGGACCTCAGTTTCGCCATCTGTTACAGAGAACACTATGACAGTCCCCTAGCCCTTGGGGGTAAAATCAAGTCATAAGACAGGTCTGGAAGAGACCTTGGAGGAGGACAGCACTCTGAGACTTGTATTCTTCGAAGCAGGACATCTGCATGCCACGGGGAAATGAGGCAGGTACAACCAAATTCCTAGTCATTGAGTCATTCATCCAATAAAACAGTAAGATTGGGAATGATTTAATAAGCCTGAAAATAACACGTGTCGGGGAGGAGGGGAAGTAACAAGAACTCTCATTGCTGGTGGGAGTGTAGATGGGAGCAATCTCTTTGGAAAAAGTGAGACAGTATCTAGTCAGATTGAAAATGTGCAAATTCTATGACCCAGCAGTTACACCCCCAGAAACTCTCACACCTGTGGCCCAGGAGACATGCATGCAAACATTCACAGCAGCATTGTTTGTAACACCAAATCTGGAGAACACAGCTCTCCCTCAACAGGGGAATGCATAAATAACTGTGACATGTATGTGCCCCTCTAAACCAAAAATGGAATATAAAATGAGCAAACTTCAGCTACATGGTTGATCTAACAGACATAATGGGGAGCAAAGGAGCCAGGCACAGAGAGCGATGAGACACCTTTCATATCCAATTCAAGCACGGGGAGCACCAGCTCTCTTCTTCAAGGGGTGTCTCTAGCGGGTGAGACCACAAAAGAAGGCAGGCAAGGTCAGGACAGTGCCTGCCTCTGGGCAGAGGGACAGGGAGGTATGTGACTGTGGAGTTTCAGGGGCACTAATGAGGTCTCATTTCCTGTCCTGGGTGGTGGTTACACAGGCTTTCACTGTATAGTAATTCTTTAAATTAAACAAATACATTTTACGCACTCTTTAGCTTGTATGATATATCCCCTAATTTAAAAATCAATACACATGTAATTTGTTTAGGGCCCTCAGTGGCATGCACTGAGGGTGGAGGCCTCACACCGGTGAGGTGTGGCCACCTCTCACCACTGGCTGTCCTTGTTGGGGAGAGGCAGTGGAGGGCCTGGGGAGCCTCCAGATCCTGCCCTGCTTGGGTGACCGTGCCCTCTGCCGGGTGACTCAGTGTCCTGCTGGGCAGTCCTCCAGGACTGGAGACCCGATCTCTATCCCTGGCCTCTGACTCTGCAGCTATAAGTGAATGTGACTAACTCTGCAGGACCCTGAGTCAGCCCTCCAGAGACTGTCTCAGGATGGGGGAAGGGTGGCCAGGGGAGGTAGGGTGGGGGTTGACTTCCCTGGAGGACTCACAGCCCCTGGCTTTTCAAACACCCCTGTGTGGTAGAGTAGGCAGTGGGCAGGGATTAGGGAATGCTTGGCCCACTGGCCAGCAGTGAAATGCCAGGTACCCCTGAAGCTCTGGCCAAGTTCTCACTCTCTTTTCCTTTAGCTTGGCAGTGACCTCGGGATCAGTTGCATCTGCCCCGCCCCAGCTGGTTCAGATTTCAGGGAGGCCGATAGGTATTTTCTTCCCCACACCTCAAACCAGTGTCACAAATCACTAGGCCAAGTCACAGATAATCCAAACATCAGGGAATCCACAGATAAATTCTCTTTGGTTTTGAAGCATGCAGCTGAACTCTCTTTGGATACAAGGCATGTTTGGGTCTCTGGGAGTTCACAGAAACTGCTGAGAACGTCTCTACTTCATAAAGCCTGGAAGGCTGGCTGATCTGAGCTCATCCCGTTTGACCCATCCCATCCCATCTGGCCCCCACCTCATGTCCCAGGCTGAGCTAAGGAGTCTTGGTCTCTGCATGGGCTGAGGGCTATGTCCCAAGAGGGGAGAGACGGAGGGCTGGGTTACAGCCCTAGGACATCTGACTGATTTCAGTCCAGCAATGGAAAGGGTTCCTCTAAGGGAATGAGCAACTGGTCACTGAGAATGTGGGGGGAGGTTGGAAGGCTAGCTCTCAAGCCCTGTAGAGACTCTAGGCCTGGGACGGAGGGAGGGTATGTGAGATAACATAGGTGTCTCCTTCTAGCCCTGAGAGTCCAGGGTCAGGGCTCTCTCTAACCTGAGCCTGTGTTGGCTCCTATACCTCCCCGAGGTGAGAGGAGATGAAGGGTTGGTGTTAAAGCGTTTCCTTCCTAGTGCCTGCTAGCCCTGGAAACAGAAAAGGCTTCTTTCAACAAGGAACTGTATCGAGATGTCTGGATGACAATGACTTTAAGATCTGGAAGCCCATCGGCCCTCTTGGGTTAAGTCCATGACTGATGGGTCTGGCGATGCTTGCCTCCTTTGGGGACTTCTTGGGGCCCGGCAGAGGACAGGGTGGCCTCATTTTCTGCAGCTCAGGACTACCAAGCCTGAGAGAGAGGAATCCAGAAGAGATGGGGGAGGTGAGCCCCGTGGGTCCGGTGGGACCGCAAAGATAGACTGAAGCAAGCGCTAATAACTGGCGGGCCCCAGTGCTTTACTGAGCAGGTGCAGAATCAGGAAAGGGAAGCGGAGTGGGGACATGATTATGACCCTGAGTAAAGGTTTCAAGCTGGGCTTCGCAGAGGATATAATTAGCGTGGTTGCTGCTTCTTGTAAGATATTTCACTCTGCAGTGGTACAGCTTGCCAAAAGGGTGTCCTTAGGCATAGAGGCCTGGGGGTGAGGGAGGTGAAGAAATCTCCTTGTGTGGGGCCTGGAGTAGTTGAGCATGCTCCTTACTCAGCGGCTATGTGCTGACCCCGTGTCTTACACTGTGCTGGTCCCACAGCCCCACTCCTACCTGCCTGTCCACCAGAGCTGAGCTCAGATGGCAGAGCTGTGGCCCTCCGCATGGGCCCAAGGAAGGGAGACTGAAGCTCAACAGGGGACCCAGCAAGGCAGGTGATCAGGCTCCTAGCCAGTCAGGGCCAAGTGATCTCTGCCCCACTGTGTGCCCAAGAACCGAAGGCTACACCTCAGCGAGCGCATCCTTGATGGCACTGGTGAGAGGGAAGTGCAGATTCTGTCCGCAGAAGGTGCCCTGAAAGTCATCCAAGTCCAGGGCCCACACCATGGCGCCAGCCAGCTGCCTGTTCCTCAAGTACCGCACCTGCTCTGGAGACCCAGAGCAGGCAGGGCTGGGTTCCCTGGGCCAGGGTGCTTATGGGAGGCATGCTATCTGGACACCTCCCCATGGGAGAGAAAAGCAGACACCTGAGACCCCAAACACCTCTGTAGCCAAGCCCCACCCTCAGTGCAGGGGGCTTCCCTCCCCCTCTTCAACTTGGGGTGTGGCCTTAGGTACATACCTTGTTTTCGATGCTCTCCTGGTCGTCATACCCCCACCCACTGGTTGCCCTTAATGGCATAGGGGACCTGCTGACCAAGGAGTCTATGGACTGTGGCTCCGCGGAGAAAGTCACAGATCTGAACAGAGAACAGAGCAGGCGTGGTGTGGGGAGCTGTGCTGAGACTTTGCGGGTCACCAGGGGGACGCCACAGCCCAAATCTCTCAGCCCCTTGCTTCTTCCTGCAGGCTACATCTTCCCCTAGAGACTGCAGGCTTCGCACAACTTTGCTTAAAACAGATGCAAAGATCCCAGGATTCTGTAGCTGCTGTAATCTGAGGGCATTATGGGGGCTCTGATTAGCATCCTGCGTCTTAAACAGGGATGTGGGAAATAGTGCTTTGACACTGAGGACCGGCCCAAGGCAGCACAGAGCAGCAGAGGATGGGCCGACACAAAAGAACCTACCTCTTGGCCATTGCTTTTTCCTGGGCTAGAAGGAAGGCCCCAACTTGGTGGCCAGAGGGGGTGCAGACAGGATGTGCCTGGCCTCCTCCTCCCTCTTCTGCAGAGTGCTAGGTCTGCTGGAACATTTTTTTTAATTTCCAAAGGAGTAAAGTGTGGGTGGGGTGGGAGGCTCAGCTTCCCTGGGGCTGCGGGTGCCCCGGGAAATCTTACCTTCTCCTCAGCTCATACCTCATAGTAGGCGAGGGTCCCTTTCTCCTTGGTGAACCGGCCTGGTATTCCTGGCCCTGAGGTCGGGGCTCCCACATCTGTCTTGGAAGAGGCCAGGGTGAAGCTCCTCCCAAAAGTGGGGATACCCATCACCAGCTTATTGGCCTGGGCCCCCAGCCTCAACACATAGCTCACAGCGTAGTCCTGTGGGTGGGTAGGGCAGGACAGTTTGAGCAGTTAGATGCTGGTGGTCTAGGAGGGGAAAGGTTGTGCAGTACCCACTGCTGCCTTGAAAGGTGGAGTTCCAGGTCTAGACACGTCTGGAATTCCCTTCCTTCTGGGAACCTATAATGTCAGTCTAAAAAGCATTGTGTAATTTCAGTCTTGAAAAATATCCTCTTAGGTGTAGGAAGGGATTATTACCGTTCGATAGTTGCAGGACTCTGGTGATTGGCCCAGGTTACACAGCAAACAATGGCAGGTCTAGACTAGACTCTTGCCCTCTCAGCCCCCAGCCTTCTCTGTGCTCTCTTCAGTCTGCCCTCTGCCTTCACTAGGTCCACCCTACAGGCCCGTCAGGAGATGTCCTGACTCTTTATGGAAGTATCACCTCCCCAGTTCCCAGAGCTGTGGAGAATGCATAAACTTTGGGCCTCAGTTTCCTCATCTGTGAGGTGGGCCCTGTAACCCCTCCCTTGCAGGATTACTGAGGAGTGGAGAGGTTGGTGTCTGAGCTCTGGCAAGTGGCATGTCTGTGGTCCCCTCTCAGCCCTCCCTCCTTTGGGACACTCACAGCATTGCTGAATCTGTCAGAACTTGTATCTTCCTGGCCTCGGAATAGGGGGCTGTGATGTGCTATGGTCTGGCGCCACGCTCCATGAAAGTCGTAGGTCAGAAGGCTGATGAAGTGCAGGTGTCTGTGGAAGAGTGGATGCAGGGCAAGGCGAAAAATTGAAAAAACGCACCACCCTAGCAGGATGTGAGCTGGAGAAACAGGCAGCCAAGAGAAAAGCCATTAACCCCAAACCCAGTAGAACCCAGTGACCCACTGTCTAGGCTGCTGGACCACCTCCCTTGTGCCACACTGGGAAGTGGGCTCAGGGTCCC
Source organism: Delphinapterus leucas (assembly GCF_059928025.1). Classification (NCBI taxonomy): domain Eukaryota; kingdom Metazoa; phylum Chordata; class Mammalia; order Artiodactyla; family Monodontidae; genus Delphinapterus; species Delphinapterus leucas. Next base: position 38,513,014 of record NC_143129.1, read on the forward strand.
ACAGGAGCATTCAAGGCAAGAATGGGGTCCTTCCAATCCACCCCCAGCACACATTTGGGAGCTGGCCTCCAACACACGTCACCCCCTCCACTCCAGCCACATTCATCTTTGAGAAAGCCGATTACAAGTGGCATCAACAGCTAGCCTTGTCGGGAGAGAGAAGGACCAAAGGATGGCCTGAACCTATGATTCCTGCTGGTGGGAAGTTAGGTTTCCACACACAAAGGTGGAGGGTCTGCAGGTGGATTGCATGAACATGAGCTTCAGGTGTTTGGGGCAAATGGTTGAGAGCCACCTCATTCCCACCCTCTAAGTGATCAATTAAAGCACCAAGTCTACACTCCCTAAGACCCTAAAGAAGATTCTAAAGTCAGAGCGAAGAGTCTTTGTCTCTTACTCTTGGGTTTCCTAAGACCCATGCCTTTGTCCCACCGAGAGATCAGCCTGCTTGGCTGGGGACTGCTCATTCTCATGCATGAGGAGGAGGGGCGGGATGAACAGGAAAGGGAGGGGGTCACCTGCATGTGGCAGCACCGTGAGGACTCCCCAGCAGCCTAGAAATGAAAGGTATCATTACTGCTGCCTTGCCCCTCCAGAGACTAGTGACTGGCTGGTTTGTATAACTTTCCCTGCTTCCTGTTCCACAAATACATACATTCATAACGACTTTCTCAACTGAGCAGCGCAATACCCCAAATGAAAAGGAAGGATAGGGATCGTTATGCCCCGTTTGACAGATGGGGAGGCTGAGGCACACAGAGGGGAAGTGACTTGCTCAAGGTCACACATCTTTGGAGAAACTGGGACTAGAAGCCCAGTCTTCTGGTTGTACATGGAGTGCTAGGGCAGAGTGCATCAGGAAGGAGATTCACCGGGATATCTGGGCGATGTCATAGCCTCTGTCAATGGCAATCTTCCCAGCAGACACTGCCGCGCTGAGCAGGAGTTGCTCTGCTCCTGCCTGGGCTTCCCTTGCAAACTCAGCCTCCATTTCCTGGTTGGGAGAGAGGCAGGTGAGTGACAGCAAGCTTGAGGCGAAAGATCTCTGAGCATGTCATTGGCCTTCGCTGTCTGCTGTAATCTCCAACCTGACTGGAGCTCAGTGGGAACGATAAAGAGGTCTCACCCTCAGATTCACCCATCTTTTTCCTAAAAAACTGTTTGGACCCATCTCATCCCTACGCCCCGCGCATACTCGTCAACACTCAATTACTCTCTGTCCTGGAGGGACCGTGAGGATAGAGAGTGACCCCACTTGGTCCACAGATGATGCTGGAAGATATTTACCTGTCGGTCTGTGCTTTGTTCAAGCTTATAAAGAAGAACACAAAATTAAAGTGATTTATATTGTACCGTGAACAGTTTGTTTAAATGATCACTCTGTCCCTGGGGTAACTGAGTACCTCTGATGCAGTGCATGCTGGGGAGTGGGCAGTGTTGGTTTGGGAATGAATGCAGGCAGTGAGGAATGGGTTCTCCGCTTAGTGACCTCTGCCTCTTAGAACCCCACCCTACCTCCCACTGTTGTCAAAAGATGTCTTCCTTGCTGTGTGAGATCTCAGGACACAGGCTTGTTTGTCTTATCCCTGGTCCAGATCTCAGGACCCTGCAGCAAAGAGGCCTCAGTCCCCCTTTGCCTGCCTCAGGAGAATATCTCTGAAGACAGCTTCTGCCCTCCCCACTCCCTGATGCTCCCTACCTCCCTGCCCTTTTCCCTGACCCAACCAGCACCTTGACCAGAGTGGTGAGATGCTGCTTGTCTCTCCGCCCGGGGTTGAGCCAGGCTAGGTCCAGTCCATCAAAGCCATGGGTCCGCAGAAATGGTGGCACCGACTCGATGAAAGTTCTGCGACTCCAGGTGTTGGAGGCTATTTTGGAAAATCTAGAACCGAAATCAGCCCAGTAGAGGGCTCAGTACCAATACACTGGGTGCCTTAGCCCTCTGGAAGGGTCTCTGGGGCATGTGGAGCTGGGAGTCTGAACCCACACAGCTCTAGAAGGGCATGGTTGGGACAGGACCCACCTCCAATTATCTTAGAAAGACCATGTGCTTTGGAGCCAGATATCCCTGGCTCTATCACCTACTAGCCAAGCCACTTTGAGCAGGTTAAAACCTGAGCCTCAGTTTTCTCATCTATAAAATGGGCATAAATATAACATCTCACAGTGCTATTATAAGGATTACATGTGATAATGGTTGGATAGGATGCCTGACACATAGTAACAGCTCAGTAAATGAGAGCTGCTATGGCCATCTTTGCCCCCTTTTTAAAGCCTGCTCCAATCCTACCCACTCCAGGATGTCCTCACAGGGTCTCCACTCCCAAATTTCCCATTCATTCCATCTCTCTCCTTCCAGCCCTTAGGACAGTATCCCTCGCCGCCCCAAATTTCTTTGTTTTCATGTCTGAGAAGTAGTAAAAAGAGCATTGGCTGCCACCTTGCTGTGTGACTCTTGACAAGTTCCTTTCCCTCTCTGCGCTCTGATTTCGTGGTTGTACGTGAGGCAGGCTCCTGACAACCATTCAGACCCCTGTGCCTGACCAGTCTGGGGTCCCTGTGATCCCCATCCAGTGGATGAGGAGAAAGCTATGCCTCCTCCTATTCCATCAACCTCTGGAGGATGAGTCATCCTACCTTTGAGAACCAAAGTTCCATCCTCCAACAGATAGAAGGGTCTTCAGGCTGGGATTCCTGTGGGGCACAGGGAGGCAGGAGGGCAGGGGTTGAGTGAGGTTGTTGTGACATGGGGTGGCCCCACGTTTAGGAGGCTGTATCAGGCTTCTAGCTTTGGGTGGGAGGCTGAATCAGGCCTCTGAGGTCCTTCCAACCCTGAGATTCAGTATTCTAAGACTTTCTAAGCATTTGTGGCAGTTACTCAGAAGTATGTTGCCCATATTTGTTCCCTCCGGTGGGGAATATGGCAAAATAGAGTCATGAGCACTTTCTCCGTGGAGAGGCACCCTCAGAGGATGGAGAGGGGTCCCGTTCCCAGGGGAGCTCAGCTGTGCCTTCTTCTACGGTCTTCTTCTACACCCTGACACCTGCCCTCATCACTTCTTCCCACTTAAGCCAAGGCCCTCCAGTTCTCCACCCAGAGGTGAGTACTGGGGACCTCGCCCACCCTCTTGAGCAGGAGTACGCTGCCCTGAGACCAGCCCTGCTAACCCTCCATCTTCCTTCTTCCCTGGCCAGCCAGTGGCCCAACCTGTTCTTGAGTGTGTTCAGTGTGTCATAGAGTGTCACATCATTCCACTCCCAGGTGTCGATCGCATTGTTGCTTATGTTGGCAAAGCTGTAGAGATGTGGGTACAGAGGAAGGGGTCGATGGCATCTGGGAAGCAGCTCCCATCTCCCTCCCGGTACTGGGACCAGCTGGTGTAGTAGCAGATCAGCTTGTATGCAGCACCTGAGGAGAAGGCCAAGATTGAGCCAGGGACCCTCTGGCTGAGCCCTGAGCTGAGCACTAATGGGGTTTTGGGGGGTGGGGTTGATGGGCAGAATTGTGAGCAAAGTTAGAATTCTAAATGCAAAGGGCTGGCTCAGGGGAGTTCTCTGTCTGACGAAAACAAGGTCTATTTTGAAAATGCTTAGAAAAGATCAAATATAGTAGATAAACATACTGCAGACTAAGAACAGAACACTGTATGGGGTGAGGGGGTGCCGATGAATAAAGATGAAATGGGACTTGGTACAAGTAAAGAAGGCTTCCTGGAGGCAGCGACTTTGAAGGAGAAGAGGGACCCGACAGCCATATCAGAAGACCCTGGCCTTCAGGCGAGAGTCTTGCAGGACCTTCAGTGGAGTCCTTGATCTGGGAGGCTCTGGCCCATCTCTTCTCTGCCTTCCCGTGGGAGTGCCCCTAACTTGTAACCCACCCAGAATGGCATCCCCCAGGCCCCTTCAGTCCATCCCCCGAGCTGGGGCACAATATCCCAATGGACCCGGAAGTTCCTCCTCCCCGCTCATTCTAATTTTTCCTGCTGCAAAGTAGGCCTTTTCTGCCCTCTTGACTGTGGAGGAATAACTGGGCATCACTCATCCATGCTGCTACTGGTCTCCTGTTAGTTGTTCCCAGTAAGCGATTAGTTGAAGCCTTCATTGAACCTGAGCCTTTGAAAGTTTTTAATTTTCAAAAATTTTAAATATACAGAAAAGTAGAGAATAGTATAATCAACACCTATATACTCATCACCTTGATTAAACAAATGCTAATATTTCTGAACCATTTGAATCACAGAAGAAACTGGAAAAGTGCTACCTCAGTGGCAAGGTCCCTTCCACACAGCCCTCACCACACCCCCACCACCCGTGACTTAAAAGGGGTTACTTACAGCTCTGGGGCAGCACCAGGACCACAAAACCTGAAGGGAAATCCAGGGTGAGACCCCCTGCAAGTACCTCCTGCCCTTCCCCCTGCTCCCTGCACCCCCCACCATAAAGGAATCGAGGGCCTCCTCACACCAGCCTCCTCTTCTCTCTCCCCACCGACTCTGCTACCCCTCCCACAGCAGGTAGGAGGCCAGCCCCTCTGCGGAGCGGCTCTGTGGCCAACCCAGAGACCTGTCTGAGCCACCCTCAGACCCATCCTGGCTGCAGCAGAGGGGGGCACGGCATAGCCTCTTCCTTTGCCCTCAGGCTCCTGGTGCCCAGCTGCCTAGACAGGACGCTTCCCTGGGCATCCAACTTCCTCTTATACCTGTCCCACTCCACTCCCCCGCACCCCAAACCATGCCATGTACAGAAACTGAGCTGCGTGTCAGTGAAGGAACTAGCAGGCTGGAAAGTGGCGGGGCCGAGCACTGAGGGCTGCCTGAGGTGGATTGAGAAACCCTGGAGAGTTCTGAAAACGTGGGCCAGGTCTTCCTGAGGCACCTGCCGGCAGAAAAGCCACCAGGTGGATGATCTGGGGGCTCCTGTGGCCAGTAACTCAGCCTCCCACTCAGTTTCCTCCAAAACCCAGCAGTTTCCGGGCTTTTCGGGCAACCTCTACTTTTGCCTCTCCAGCCCTCTGTCCGGGCCCTTGGCCAGGTTGAAACTGGGCACAATTGAGTTCTGTAACCAGCAGTAACCCCAAAAAAGGCTGTTATTTATTCTCTCCCTGAGCCCAGCAGCACCCTGCCTGACCCACTTTCCCCCTCGCCAAGCTGTTTCCCACAGCCGGCCTGTGCTGATTATTTTAAAGAAAGGCTGGAGAGGAGTGGGAAATTGCTGAGAACGCTCTGAGACCTGGTGCTGCTTTGCTTCCTTTTTGAAAGGCCCGTTAAAATGAGTATGAATCTGGCAAGCCTGGGGCTGCAGTGAAGTACCAAGGAGTAAAAATTCAGGGAACTCTTGATTTCCCCCAGGAGCAGAAAATCTCAGGAGATAAATTATCTCCACACTCTCAGCTCCTCTCTGTTGAAACCTAAGTGTAACGATGCCACCCCTTTCTAGATCCCTCAGTGATTTCTTATCGCTCTTCAGATAAGAACAAAACTTCTTAACAAGGCTCTGCATGATTTGTTCCCTGTTTGTGGATACTTTTTTTGGGCCAAAGATCCTGGACAACTCCATTCTTTGCAGGCTATAAATTAATTAACAGGCCGGGAGTGAAAAGTTCAGAACTCCAATTGCCAGAATGGGACAGAGGGCTTCTGAACAGATACCTTTCTTTTTACAATCATATTAGGTAATAATCCAATGTTAGCCACACTGATTTCACAGCCCTCTCTTGGTGAGGTCTCTCCCTCTGTCCCACTTCTCTTCCTTCCTCTCCCTAGAAACTGAAACATCTCTTTATTAAGAGAAATCGTCAGAAAGCAGTTTGTCCAGAGTCATACTCACGAATACTAAAGGGTCATGGCTTCACCCTCTTAAGGCAACTAGCCTTCTTTTGTACCCTAGATGATTGGCAGCAATGATAGTCCATGATAACTTTCCCTTGTTTGTTTAGGGCACTGGGAAGTGGACTTCCTTTCATCTCTAATAGAAGTATTACAAAGTAGTCGGCACGTAAAAATGTTCATAACAGGGTGCAGGATGTTAAGAAAACACCCAAGTTCACTCTCTTCCTTTGTTAAAAATTACTTCATAGGCACAGATTAGCCCAAGCCTTGTCCTGTGCTCCCCCAAACCCAGTTTATTAGTTCCACATGTCCTGCATGAAGGTGGCATTGTCATAACAGCCAAGACATCCCCTGGGCCTGCCCCAGCAGGATTGGCCAGGGGTCCCATGGCACATCACCTCTCAGCTTCATCTCACGCCATGCCCCCTTCACTCCCTATAACTCATCCATTCATGCCTTCCTTCTTATATTTGCTCTACTCTCTCCCACCATAGTGCCTTTGTATATGTCATCTACTAGCCTGTCAATAACTATGAAGGGCCTGAGGTTTTATACTACTTGCAAGTTAGTGAGATGACAGAATCTCATGGATTCTGGCAGAAGACACAAGAACCCGAGGTCGGAGACAAAGCGCTCATTCGTGGCACGTCAAGCAGCATGGACTTCATGTTTGCATCACTTCCTGTGAAGAGGCAGCTGTTTTGAGCTGCTGCCCAGGCAGTTTACAGGATAACTCCGCTCATACCCAGAGTCTGGACATTTAGATAAAGACCTGAGTTTAGGATTCCAGCCACAAGGTCCTGCTTTGCATTTCCCAGGACACCTTTTAAAATAAGCACTTAAAGTTGAGCCCTGGAAAAGTTAGTGGTGCTCCCCAACCACCTTATAAGTAAAAGGTGCTTACTCTCTGTCTCCTGCTGGCTTGTGACCCAGGACAGAGGACTGACCCCGCCCCCAGCTCAATGCACACCTCCCTCCTCTGTTTCTGGAATCTGAAAGTAATACATCTTGTCACTTTACTTTCTTCGTGTGAGTGTATTGAAACTGTGCCTTCAATCAAAACTGCCCTGGGGTTTTCATTTCCCCAAAGTGGAAGCTCAGACAGTGAGGGAGCTACCTGCCCACCCTGTGTGTACGGTTTGTGCATCCTTATTCAGCAGGTCATACTCTGCATATTCTTAATTAAACACTCCTACTCATCCTTCAGATTGCAGCTCAGCAGGCACCTTTGGAAAAGGCAGACTCCCTAGTGAGGGAAAACCCCTATCGGGGCTGTCAGTGTACTTTGTACCTCTCCTCCTAGCACGTGACTCGGTTATAATTTTACATCTCGTGTGTCACTGTGGATGTCATTAATGTCTGCCTCCCTCACTAGACTATAAACTCAGTAAAGGCAAGGACTGTGTCTGTTTTATTCACCTTTGTGTCCATCCCTAGTGCTTGACACATAGTAGATGCTTAGTAGTTATTGAACGACTGAAAAAATGAATGATCTCAAGATGGTACATAACTCCAAACTCTTCTATTTTGTTTGGAACCTGAAATTCTAGAAATTTCATCTCTTTCCGTAGTTCTTGTCACCTTGTGAATAACCAACTCAGGAGGTAAGATGAAATCGCAAAAGAAACATCCTGACAATTTCCCTGGTCCCATTGTTCTAAGCCCCCACGCTGCTCTTATCATTCGTTTACTCATTCAACCAATGCTTACTGGCAGGGCACAGTTGCCTTGCACCGTGGGAGGTGGTGAGGGCAGAAAGGTGAGTGAAAACAGAGAATCAGTGCCTGTCCTCATGAAGTACATGGTCTGGCAAAGAACATGGACATTAAACAAAGGATAGCATAAATAATTTATTACAACTGTGAAAAGTTCAACAAGGCAATTCTGAGGGTTAGGAGAGTTTATAAAAGGCTACAGGTGGTCAGGGAACTCTTCCTTGGGAAATGATGTTTCAGCTGAATTGTGAAGGAACAGGTACTAGCTTGGCAAAAACATGTGAGGCAGGAGAAGCAGAAGAAGCCTGGGGTGGGAAGAGGCTGCCAGGCTCCAAGACCTGGGAGGATTCAAGAGTGGTTGAAGCATGAGGTAGGGCAAGAGAGGCACAGATGAGACGGGTGGCCTCTTAGGTGTAACTGTTTTGAGGATCCGTTCCTTTTGCATGGAGTGTCAGAGCAAATGAAGGTGGTGTTAACATCCCGCCAAATATCTGAGGGGAAGTTCTTTTTTTACAGGCAGGTGTCTTCCTCCAAGTTCATTTCCAAATCCTCAGCTCCAGCATATGGTGTTAGTGTCAGCACATAGTAAACGCCGTCAAAGACTCAGAGACAGAAACATTTGGACAAATAAACAATTTACTGCAAAAGGTAAAAGGGAGTCCAAGTTCAGAAAGAAAGATTGGTTTGTCAAATACAAATCACAACAAGTATTTAAAGGGAAAAAAAGATGACCAAGGCTACAATATTCATGGTAGAAATCAGCAGCTTTCTCACATGTCCATCATATTCACAGTTTATCTTCACTTGTTAGCATAGTAAAAATCAAGGAGAAAATTGTTTTTGCCAGAGTCCATATTTATGAGAAATAATCAGAGTTTATTATTTTGGAGTCCTGAGCCAGCCACGATAGCCTGTTGTTTTCGGATTATCTCCAGATGTAGAATGTCCCCACCCCCACCCCGCAGTGGTGCTCAGTCATGAATGAAGCAGAAACAAGTGTCAGGTTTTGCTTCTGCAGTTTTTCTTTTCCTGTGGGCAAGTTCTTGCCTTTGAGAAAACCTAAGCCGATTAACAGTTTTCTGACTCAGTGTTATTAAATTGATATTTTGTTTTATTTGACTAAAATTTATTTCCACAGGCATAACAAGAGGAGCTGATGTAACATAGAAACACTTCCTTTTTGAGTGGCTAACAGAATTAGAGCCACATGACATTGAGGCTTGACAGTGAACTTCTGTCTGGAGGCTTGTAAAACTCCTAGGGCTGGGAATAACTTTTGTGTCAGAAGAAATTTTACCATCCTTATTAGCACTATTTTCTCTAAGATCCCCATATTTGTTAATATGCCTGCCAGGAAATGAAATTTTTACTACCTGTAAGGCTGGAATTTCATAAGTCATAAAGCCATCCCAGATGGCTCCCAGAGCCATCCCCTCCTGGGAGGACTTCATAGATGTCATTCTCACATGTAAAATGTAGTCTTTGTTCCTTAATAAAGGGCTTATCACACCTAATTAAATGGAATTTTTGGCATAGTGAATATTTAATTATATTCTGGTAAGAAAAAGGACAGATTCTTATTGAACCTATATAAATAATCTACATGACCATAAGTACTGAAATCACTCTAGAGGTAAATAAGGTACATCAATTTGGTTCCATTGCCTCAAACTTATAAAATAGGGAATTAGGCCATAAAAAGTATAGGAACTGGGGGGGACCTTCAAGATGGTGGAGGAGGAAGATGTGGAAATCACCTTCCTCCCCACAAATACATCAAAAATACATCTACAAGTGGAACAACTCCTACAGAACACCTACTGAAGGCTGGCAGAAGACCTCAGACTTCCCAAAAGGCAAGAAAATCCCCATGTACCTGGGTAAGGGCAAAAGAACAAAGAAAAAGCAGCGGCAAAAGAATAGGGACGGGACTTGCACCTTTGGAGGGAGCTGTGAAGGAGCAAAGGTTTCCACACACTAGGAAGCCCCTTCACTGGTGGGGATGGGAGGTGGGTGGGGGAGAAGCTTTGGAGCCATGGAGGAGAGCACAGCAACAGGGGTGCAGAGGGCAAAGCGGAGAGATTCCTGCACAGAGGATCTGTGCCGACCAGCACTCACCAGCCCGAGAGGCTTGTCTGCTCACCCGTCGGGGCGGGTGGGGGCTGGGAGCTGAGGCTCAGGCTTCAGAGTTCATATCCCAGGGGGAGGACTGGGGTTGGCTGCATGAACACAGCCTGAATGGGGCTAGTGCACCACAGCTACCCGGGATGGAGTCCGGGAAAAAGGCTGGAACTGCCGAAGAGGCAAGAGACAATTGTTTTGGGGTGAGCGAAGAGAGGGGATTCCTTCCCCGTCTGCCCACAGAAGGCAGAGCACCACCTAAATGACCTCCAGAGACAGGCACCAGCCACGGCTGTCAACTCAGACCCCAGAGATGGGTATGAAATGCTAAGGCTGCTACCACTGCCACCAGGAATCTTGTGTGCAAGCACAGGTCACTATCCACACCACCCCAGGAGCCTCTGCAGCACACCACTGCCAGGGTCCTGTGATCCAGGGACAATTTTCCTGGGAGAACACACGCCACGCCTCAGGCTGTTGCAACGTCACACCGGCCTATACCACCACAGGCTCGCCCCACGTTCCAGTTATGACTACCGTACCCCTCCCTCCCCCTGGCCTGAGTGAGCAAGAGCCCCCAATCAGCTGCTTCTTTAACCCCCTCCTGTCTGGGTGGGAACAGACGCCCTCAGGAGACCTACATCATAGGCGGGGCCAAAACCAAAGCTGAACCCCAGGAGCTGAGCAGACAAAGAAGAGAAAGGGAAATCTCTCCCAGCAGCCTCAGGAGCAGCGGATTAAATCCCCACAATCAACGTGATGTACCCTGCTTCTCTGGAATACCTGAATAGACAACAAATCACCCCAAAATTGAGGCGGTGGACTTTGGGAGCAACTGTAGGCTTGAAGTTTGCTGTCTGCAACTGATTTGTTTCTGATTTTTATGTTTATCTTAGTTTAGTTTTTAGCGCTTGTTATCACTTGTGGATTGGTTTATTGGTTCGGTTGCTCTCTCTTTTTTAAAAAATTATTATTTTTTAATGTTAATAATTTATTAAATTTTATTTTTTTTAATTTTTAAAAATTTTTCTTTCTATTTTTCTCCCTTTTCTTCTGAGCCATGTGGCTGACAGGGTCTTGGTGCTCTGGCCTGGTGTCAGGCCTGGGCCTCTGAGGTGGGAGAGCTGAGTTCAGGACATTGGACCACCAGCGACCTCCCAACCCCATGTACTATCAATCAGTGAGAGATCGCCCAAAGATCCCCATCTCAATGCTAAGACCCAGCTCCACCCAATGGCCAGCAAGCTCCACTGCTGGACACCCCATGCCAAAAAACTAGTAAGACAGGAACACAACCTCACCTGTTACCAGAGAGGCTGCCTAAAATCATACTAAGTTCACAAACACCCCAAAACACAACACCGGACATGGCCCTGCCCACCAGAAACACAAGATCCAGTCCCCCCCAACAGAACACAGGCACCAGTCCCTCCCACCAGGAAGCTTGCACCAGCCACTAGTTCAACCTCACCCACTGGGGCAAGACATCAAAAACAGCAGGAACTATGAACCTGCAGCCTGCAAAAAGGAGACCCCAAACACGATAAGTTAAACAAAATGAGAAGACAGAGAAATATGAAGTAGATGAAGGAGCAAGGTAAAAACCCACCAGACCAAACAAATGAAGAGGAAACAGGCAGTCTACCTGAAAAAGAATTCAGAGTAATGATAGTAAAGATGATCCAAAATCTTGGAAATAGAATAGATAAAATACAAGAAATGTTTAACAAGGACCTAGAAGAACTAAAGAACAAACAAACAATGATGAACAACACAATAAATGAAATTAAAAATTCTCTAGAAGGAATCAACAGCAGAGTAACTGAGGCAGAAGGACGGGTAAGTGACCTGGAAGATAAAATAGTGGAAATAACTACTGCAGAGCAGAATAAAGAAAAAAGAATGAAAAGAATTGAGGACAGTCTCAGAGACCTCTGGGACAACATTAAACGCACCAACATTCAAATTATAGGGGTCCCAGAAGAAGAAGAGAAAAAGAAAGGGACAGAGAAAATATTTGAAGAGATTATAGTTGAAAACTTCCCTAACATGGGAAAAGAAATAGTCAATCAAGCCCAGGAAGTGCAGAGTCCCATACAGGATAAATCCAAGGAGAAACATGCCAAGACACATATTAATCAAAATATCAAAAATTGAATGCAAAGAAAAAATTAAAAGCAGCAAGGGAAAAGCAACAAATAACATACAAGGGAATCCCCCTAGGTTAACAGCTGATCTTTCAGCAGAAACTCTGCAAGGCAGAAGGCAGTGGCAGGACATATTTAAAGTGATGAAAGGGAAAAACCTACAACCAAGATTACTCTACCCAGCAAGGATCTCATTCAGATTCGATGCAGAAATTAAAACCTTTACAGACAAGCAAAAGCTAAGAGAATTCAGCACCACCAAACCAGCTTTACAACAAATGCTAAAAGAACTTCTCTAGGCACGAAACACAAGAGAAGGAAAAGACCTATAAAAACAAACCCCAAACAATTAAGAAAATGGTAATAGGAACATACATATCAATAAATACCTTAAATGTAAATGGATTAAATGCTCCAACCAAAAGACACAGACTGGTTGAATGAATACAAAAACAAGACCCATATATATGCTGTCTACAAGACATCCACTTCAGACCTAGGGACACATTAAGACTGAAAGAGAGGGGATGGAAAAAGATATTCCATGCAAATTGAAATCAAAAGAAAGCTGGAGTAGCAATTCTCATATCAGACAAAATAGACTTTAAAATAAAGACTATTACAAGAGGCAAGGAAGGACACTACATAATGATCAAGGAATCAATCCAAGAAGAAGATATAACAATTGTAAATATTTATGCACCCAACATAGGAGCACCTCAATACATAAGGCAAATGCTAACAGCCATAAAAGGGAAAATTGACAGTAACACAATCATAGTAGGGGACTTTAACACCCCACTATCACCAATGGACAGATCATCCAAAATGAAAATAAATAAGGAAACACAAGCTTTAAATGATACATTAAACAAGATGGACTTAATTGATATTTATAGGACATTTCATCCAAAAACAACAGAATACACTTTCTTCTCAAGTGCTCATGGAACATTCTCCAGGATAGATCATATCTTGGGTTGCAAATCAAACCTTGGTAAATTTAAGAAATTTGGAATCATATCAAGTATATTTCCTGACCACAATTCTATGAGACTAGATATCAATTACAGGGGAAAAAATCTGGAAAAAATACAAACACATGGTGGCTAAACAATACGCTACTAAATAACCAAGAGATCACTGAGAAAATCAAAGAGGAAATCAAAAAATACCTAGAAACAAATGACAAAGAAAACACAATGATCCAAAACCTATGGGATGCAGCAAAAGCAGTTCTAAGAGGGAAGTTTATAGCAATACAATCCTACCTCAAGAAACAAAAAAAAAAATCTCAAATAAAAACCTAACCTTATACCTAAAGCAATTAGAGAAAGAAAAACAAAAAAAAAACCCCAAAAACCAAAGTTAGCAGAAAGAAAGAAATCATAAAGATCAGATCAGAAATAAATGAAAAAGAAATGAAAGAAACAATAGCAAAGATCAATAAAACTAATAGCTGGTTCTTTGAGAAGATAAACAAAATTGATAAACCACTAGCCAGACTCATCAAGAAAAAAAGGGAGAAGACTCAGGTCAACAGAATTAGAAATGAAAAGAAAGTAACAACTGACACTGCAGAAATACAAAGGATCATGTGAGATTACTACAAGCAAGTATATGCCAATGAAGTAGACACGCTAGAAGAAATTGACAAATTCTTAGAAAAGCACAATCTTCTGAGACTGAAACAGGAAGAAATAGAGAATATAAGCAGACAAATCACAAGCACTGAAATTGAAACTGTGATCAAAAATCTTCCAACAAACAAAAGTCCAGGGCCAGATGGCTTCACAGGCGAATTCTATCAAACATTTAGAGAAGAGCTAACACCTATCATTCTCAAACTCTTTCAGAATATGGCAGAGGGAGGAATATTCCCAAACCCATTCTACAAAGCCACCATAACCCTGATACCAACACTAGACAAAGATGTCACCAAAAAGAAAACTACAGGCCAATATCACTGATGAACATAGATGCAAAAATCCTCAACAAAATATTAGCAAACAGAATACCAACAGCATATTAAAAGGATCATACACCATGATCAAGTGGGGTTTATACCAGGAATGCAAGAATTCTTCAATATATGCAAATCAATTAATGTGATACACCATATTAACAAATTGAAGGAGAAAAACCATATGATCATCTCAATATATGCAGAAAAAACTTTCAACACCCATTTATGATAAAAACTCACCAGAAAGTAGGCATAGAGGGCACCTACCTCAACATAATAAAGGCCATATATGACAAACCCACAGCCAACATCATTCTCAATGGTGATAAACTGAAATCATTTCCTCTAAGGTCAAGACAAGGTTGCCAACTCTCACTACTATTATTCAACATAGTTTTGGAAGTTTTAGCCACAGCAATCAAAGAAGAAAAAGAAATAAAAGGAATGCAAATTGGAAAAGAAGCAGTAAAACTGTCACTGTTTGCAGATGACATGATACTCTACCTAGAGAAACCTAAAGATGCTACCAGAAAACTACTAGAGCTAATCAATCAATTTGGTAAAGTAGTAGGATACAAAATTAATGCTCAGAAATCTCTTGCATTCCTATACACTAATGACAAAAAATCTGAAAGAGAAATTAAGGAAACATTCCCACTTACCATTGCACAAAAAGAATAAAATACCTTGGAATAAACCTACCTAAAGAGACAAAAGACCTGTATACAGAAAACTATAAGACACTGATGAAAGAAATTAAAGATGATACAAACAGATGGAGAGATATACCAGGTTCTTGGGTTGGAAGAATCAACATTGTGAAAATGACTATACTACCCGAAGCAATCTACAGACTCAATGCAGTCCCTATCAAACAACCAATGGCATTTTTCACAGAACTAGAACAAAAAATTTCACAATTTGTATGGAAACACAAAAGACCCCAAATAGCCAAAGCAGTCTTGAGAAAGAAAAACAGAGCTGGAGGAATGAGGCTCCTTGACTTCAGACTATACTACAAAGCTCCAGTAATCAAGACAGCATGGCACTGGCACAAAAACAGAAGTATAGATCAGTGGAACAGGATAGAAAGCCCAGAGATAAACCCATGCACATATGGTCACCTTAGCTTTGATAAAGGAGGCAAGAATATACAATGGAGAAAAGACAGCCTCTTCAATAAGTGGAGCTGGGAAACTGGACAGCTACATGTAAAAGAATGAAATTAGAACACTTCCTAACACCATACACAAAAATAAACTCAAAATGGATTAAAGACCCAAGTATAAGGCCAGACGCTATAAAACTCTTAGAGGAAAACATAGGAAGAACACTCTTTGACATAAATCACAGCAAGATCCTTTTTGATCCACCTCCTAGAGAAATGGAAATTAAAACAAAAATAAACAAATGGGACCTAATGAAACTTAAAAGCTTTTGCACAGCAAAGGTTACCATAAGCAACACAAAAAGATAACCCTCAGAATGGGAGAAAATATTTGCAAATGCAGCAACAGACAAAGAATTAATCCTCAAAATATACAAGCAGCTCATGCAGCTCAATATCAAAAAAGCAAACCACCCAATCCAAAAATGGCATAAGGTCTAAATAGACATTTCTCCAAAGAAGATGTACAGACTGCCAACAAACACATGAATGGATGCTCAATGTCGCTAATCATTAGAGAAACGCAAATCAAAACTACAATGAGTTATCACCTCACACGAGTCAGAATGGCCATCATCAAAAAAATCTAGAAACAATAAATGCTGGAGAGGTTGTGGAGAAAAGGGACCTCTCTTGCACTGTTAGTGGAAATGTAAATTGATACAGCCACTATGGAGAACAGTATGGAGGTTCCTTAAAAAACTAAAAATAGAACCACCATATGACCCAGCAATCCCACTACTGGGCATATACCCAGAGAAAACCATAATTCAAAAAGAGTCATGTACCACAATGTTCAATGCAGCACTATTTACAATAGCCAGGACATGGAAGCAACCTAAGTGTCCATTGACAGATGAATGGATAAAGAAGCTGTGGCACATATATACAATGGAATATTACTCAGCCATAAAAAGAAACGAAATTGAGTTACCTGTAGTGAGGTGGATGTACCTAGATCTGTCATACAGTCTGGAGTAAGTCAGAAAGAGAAAAACAAATATCGTATGCTAGCACATATATATGGAGTCTAAAAAAAGAAAAAAATGGTTCTGATGAACCTAGGGGCAGGACAAGAATAAAGATGCAGACGTAGAGAATGGATTGAGGACACAGGCAGGGGGAAGGGTAAGCTGGGACGAAGTGAAAGAGTAGAATTGACATATATACACTACCAAATGTAAAATAGATAGGTAGTTCGAAAGAGCTGCATAGCACAGGGAGATCCCCTTGGTTCTTTGTGACCACCTAAAGGGGTGGGATAGGGAGGGTGGGAGGGAGAAGCAAGAGGGAGGGAATATGGGGATATATGTATACATATAGCTTTGTTATACAGCATAAACTAACACAACATTGTAAAGGAATTATACTCCAATAAAGATGTTAAAAAAAAAAAAGACATCACAAGTAAAGGGGAAAAAAAAGTATAGGAACTTAGTAAAGGCACTTTCCATACTATTTAACCGGTGTTATCATTGTTCTGTAGACAACTCCAATCAATACATGTCATTACAATTTACAAATTGCTCTTTTAAAATTGTCCTAATGAGGGGGCTTCCCTGGTGGCGCAGTGGTTGAGAGTCCGCCTGCCGATACAGGGGACATGGGTTCGTGCCCCGGTCCAGGAAGATCCCACATGCTGCAGAGCGGCTGGGCCCGTGAGCCATGGCCGCTGAGCCTGTGCGTCCGGAGCCTGTGCTCCGCAATGGGAGAGGCCACAACAGTGAGAGGCCCGCGTACCACAAAAAAAAAAAAAAAAATTGTCCTAATGATACATTAGCTTATAATCTATATTAGGATCACTCATGGAATTTTTTTTTCCTTTTGAAATTTAAAAGTTCATTTGGGACAAAATGACATTCAAAATGTGATTCAGGGCTTCCCTGGTGGCACAGTGGTTAAGAATCCTCCTGCCAATGCAGGAGACACGGGTTCGAGTCCTGGTCCAGGAAGATCCCACATGCCGTGGAGCAACTAAGCCTGTGCGCCCCAGGTACTGAGCCTGTGCTCTAGAGCCCACAAGCCACAACTACTGAGCCTATGTGCCACAACTACTGAAGCCCGTGCTCCTAGAGCCCATGCTCCGCAACAAGAGAAGCCACTGCAATGAGAATCCCACGCACCTCAACAAAGAGTAGCCCCTGCTCTCCGCAACTAGAGAAAAGCCCGCGCGCAGCAATGAAGACCCAACGCAGCCAAAAATAAATAAATTAATTTTTTTAAATGTTAAAAAAACGTGATTCAATGGGCTGTAAGTATAAAAATAAACACTGCATTTAAAACAAAATTGAAGATAGAGAATTTAAAATGTAAAATATCTCTAATATTTTTTACATTGATTACATGTTAAAATGTTGATATTATGGATATATTGGGTTAAATAAAATATATTATTTTAAAAATTTTAGGTATATTCTAAGTAGAGGATAAGAAATATATTTAAAAAGAAAGGGCTTTTTTTTCTTATGTCAATTAATATAAATGTTAATCATATGAAATCGGTTCATTTAGTCCACTTAGTTGTAGGTAATTCATTTTTATTTTATTGATCTGGGGTTAGGTAGTCTACTTCTACAAAGTTGTATACTTTTAGATCAGTTGCATACTCTGTTTGCAACCACTCAATCCTGCTGTCGTAGTAGGAAAGCAGCCATAGATAATAGTGACTCAGTGAGCATGGCTGTGTTCCAATAAAACGTTATTTACAAAATCGGACAGCTAGTTGGATTTGTCCCGAGGGCCATAGTTTGCTGACCCCTGTTCAAATCTAGACCGAAACCACTCTAGGAATTCTGACTCAGCCACTTGGTTCAGTCTAACAGATCCATGGTAATGATGTCCACTTATTTAGGGAGGTCTGTACCCATGAGTGTATCCTATCATATCCAAGTCAAGAGTACCAGGTTCAGGGACTTCCCTGGTGGTCCAGTGGTAAAGAATCCGCCTTACAATGCAGGGGACGCAGGTTTGATCCCTGGTCAGGGAACTAAGTTTCCACAGGCTGCACAGCAGCTAAGCCCGTGCGCAAAATTGCTGAGCTCAGAGCCTCAACTAGAGAGCCCACGGGCCCTGGAACCCGTGCGCCACAACTACAGAGCCCACTTGCCCTGGGGCCTGTATGCCACAGCTAGAGAGAAGACCACGCACCGCAATGAAGAGCCTGCGTGCTGCAAGGTCTCGCATGCCTCAATGAAGATCCTGCATGGCGCAATTAAGACCCGACGCAGCCAAAAATAAATAAAATAAATTTTTTTAAAAAACGAGTACCAGGTTCAGTTTTTTTTAATTGATGTTCCTTTGTTATTTCTTTCAGAAGACTGAATTCCTGATCTTCAGCTTGTAGCAGGGGCCTTTAGTAGATGCAAGGAAAAGTAATCTGTAATTATGATTAATTAGCTATCATCTGTAATAAGAAGATTAAATGGTTCTGGTTAATCAACAGACTGTAGGAATGTAGAGCCTTTTTAATTCAAGTATAATATGCAATCAATTTGTGTGAGAGAGGCAGGATACTAGCAGATCTCCAGGGCCTTTATTTTATGCCATA
This sequence comes from Delphinapterus leucas, assembly GCF_059928025.1. Classification (NCBI taxonomy): domain Eukaryota; kingdom Metazoa; phylum Chordata; class Mammalia; order Artiodactyla; family Monodontidae; genus Delphinapterus; species Delphinapterus leucas. Next base: position 38,531,506 of record NC_143129.1, read on the forward strand.
AAGTAAGAATGTCACCAGTTGACAAGGATATTTAAACCTAGGGACAAAACCTAAAATAAATAGCTGTGTTGGCAATTATTGTGTCAGTTTTTGTACGTGAACATCAGAATGTTTCTTTGCAAAGTGAAATGTGAGTATGATGTTTTCAATGGAATCACTGAAATGGTTAAATGAATACATTTTACTTATAAATACTTAACCCTAAAAAGCTGAATGTTTCTTTTTGATAAGCAGGAATGAAAAGGATGGCTCTAACAACTGTGTTGAGCTAATCAATCATCTGGAGAATGTCAAATATAACTAATTATTTTTCGTACCTCACCTTTTATAAGGTAAAAAATAAATTCACGTGCTACCCATGGCCATCTAAAAAAACCCATAAATAGTCTGGTAAAAAAAGACATCCTAACAGTTTTACGATTCTGAATAAGGGGCCTGAATTTGGGCAAGATAAAATTCGAAAGAGTTGTCAGAGGATACAAGATATGAACTTACATCAAAGTATTTAAAGGCAAGAAATAAACAATGTTTTTTTAAAACACTCAGATATAGGTAGTAATAATTATTAGAAATATTAACTTTTTCAAAAAGAAGGATCTTTGTTAAAATGTAAAAACATGCCAAAAGAACAGAGAATTAATATTAACAGAATATATTAATGATAAAAAGAGATTTCTGTTGTTTTGGAATAGGTTAAATTGATTATATAAATGGGCAGAAAAATCTCAGTAAGGGAACACAATACTAATGAGTAAATTAATTAACATTGGTCTAACTGCATTTAAAATTTTAACATATATAATTATGCTTTTCAAACTCATTATTTGTAGCTATTTTAAACACAAGAAAATAAAGTTTACTTCCCCTCAGACCATCTAAGCTTATGACACAACCTCAGATTTGTCTCTTTTATGTTTTGACACAGCAAGAACATTTTCAGTTTAAGATAAAGTTATTCCTTTTTTTCCCCTTGATAAGCAAAAACACATCCATTATCTTGCATACACATTTCCCTACTGGCCCAGGCATTTTGTACTTTTCTTAAAAACTCAATGTGTACATTAACATAACCCAAAGGCATTTACATAAGCTTCCAACCTGTTACTGTTGGCTATCTTAGGATGCATAAAATAACAGTGGGAGAAGTTTTAAATTTGTTGTTTGAGTATCCAGAGATTATTACTAATTCAAATTAATGCAGTATTAGTTTAAGGTGATAAAGTTAGCTAAGGGTCTGGAAATTACAATTTAAGTTGGCACATCAAGTCTATGTGATCTTTTAGCATTACATAAAATAATCTCCTTTTACAAAGATATTACTTATTATCATCTATTTAGATGAACTCTTTAATTTGCAATTTTATAATCTTAAATAAATTGATGTTAGTTTATATGACCAGAAAATACAGTAGGGGAAATTTAGGCAATCCTAAAATAACTGGATTTTTCAAGAGAAAATAATCCCAAGAGTTACAAACTAGAGCACTGTGCCTGCATTGTTTTTAAATGGTGGTAAAATCAGGGAGAAGGCATAGAGGTGTTTTAAGCCAAAATTGTTAAACCAGTTTAATTTTTCCAAAGAATCATCTTGATGAGAATACTATACAGATTTTTCTTCTTATACAATTATATATTAGATGTTAAAACGTTCACCTTATTTAACAGTAATACTTTTGCTTCTTATTTTGTAACTTAGAAACAAAGGTCATTAATTAAACCCAGAGTCAAAACCCTTTTTTCTTCTTTTTCCCCTGAATTACAGCTTTAGGGGGAAAAAAAAAATCTGAAACGGTCAACAGATTTAAAGCATGTAAGTAGAAAATATTTTAGAAATCTTTGGATTCTTTACATTTGTGTGTTTGATATGATGGTATTGTTTTTAGAAAAAAGACGTTTGGAACATGAGCTTGCTCCACTAGATTTTAAAACCTTATAAATGGGTCTTCCCTGGTGGCACAGTAGTTAGGAATCCGCCTGCCAATGCAGGGGACATGGATTGTATCCCTGGTCCGGGAAGATCCCACATGCTGTGGAGCATCTAAGCCCATGCGCCACAATTACTGAGCCCGTGTGCCGCAACTACTGAGGCTGCGTGCTGCAGCTACTGAAGCCTGTACCCCTAGAGCCGGTGCTCCACAGCAAGAGAAGCCACCGCAATGAGAAATCTGCACACCACAAGGAAGAGTAGCCCCCACTCGCCACAACTAGAGAGAGTCTGCATGCAGCAATGAAGACACAACACAGCCAATAAATAAATAAATAACTTAAAAATAAATAAAACCTTATAATCTGATCTATTAACTCCCTCCAGAAGTTTAACTATATCAATTTGTTTGCTCAAAATTTTTTCATATTTATAAAGTAGATAATTTTATCAACTCTTATACAAGTTGGAAGAACTAAAAGGATCACCTAAGAAAAACCTAAAAGGTGATCCATTAAAACATATAATTAAGCACCATTAGTTCTTTTATGGAGGGAAATATCACTGTTGAAAACCTGAGTAATTGGGGGATTTCCTTCTGAATTCAGCAGGCTAAGCTCTCTCTCTGCTAATGTCCACATCCCTTTTTTAACCTTGTTATTTTTGAATCATTTGAATCTAATTTTTGAATCATTTAATTTTTTAGAGAAATTAAAGAAAGCTGATTTGTTTCCTTTCAACTTAGGTATAGGAATTTCACCTTTGTAGCTATAGTAGCTATTGGGACCATAATGAGTTATACACTTTAAAAGCCAGAACTTTGGGATGAGGAAGGAGGCTATGAGTTAACAGAATCCCCATTGACACCAACATGAAACACATCAACACAGACAATTCTATCAATAGTCATAGAACCACCGAAACCAAAAAAAAAAAAAAAAAAAAAAAATCCTTTTTTCAATTCTGTATTCTCAAATGCCAGGAAATATTAGTATCCTCAGGAAAACATATTTTCCCCCAAAAGACTACCAGGGAATCAGATTCCAGAAACACCATCTATTGCTCCCTGACAGAAATCACTTAATGGCCAGATCATGTACCATTCCTGCTGCCACTAGTGTGGGCACAACTTGTTGTGCTCCATCAGAGCCAGAAGCAAAATTGGCTAAGAATCGGCTTTAGCTCCATCGCCTCAAATGAGAGTCCCCAGAGGTGTCAGGGGAGGGTGACTACAGAGTCCCCTCAGAGGGACTCTGTAGGTTCCATGTGTCTGTTGGCATCATTGGTAGAACCTCTAGGAATAAGTTGTCAAAGGAGGACCAGAGACCAAAGCATTTAGAAAATGGAAGAAAACACTCACTTGTGAAGTCTGTGAATGAATTCGCCTTCAGACAACTGGCTGGCCAAATACCAAGCACAAGTATTTAAAGGAAAACATTTTTAATGGCCAGGATGACCATGTTTCTATTAGTCTATTCATGGTGGAAAACAGCAACTTTCTTACATAATCATCATATTCACATCATATCCTCACATTTCAGCATAGCAAAACTCAGGGATCAAATTGTTTTTGTTAGGGAGTCCAAGTTTCTGAGGAATATTCAATATTTGGGGGCCCTGAACCTGTTAGGCCAACGCTGTTGGTTTGGTTTTCCTGGCATGTGAGTGTTTAGTCATTTTGGAAACAGGGAAGTGTCAACTTTTGTTTCTTCAGTGCTCAACACATTTGTTTGCTGGTCCCTCATAGGATCATGAAAACCATAGTCTCTCTGGAGAAGCCACATGAAGATAATGGACAGGTGGTTGTACTAGGTCTCCTTGGCTGACCTGAAATCAGTTTCTGGGTAAGTAGACTGGATGGGAAGTGACCCAGGCACCATTTCCCCCTGGAGAGATGGGATGGCCATGCCGGGGGTGTGAGGGGGTCCTCTGTAAGGAAGCAGTGGCTCCCTGTGGGTCTGTGTTCTCTGAGAAGTGGCCTGGGAAGAGATCCAGTTGATCCAGGCGATTCCCCATCCAAGGCCTCAGCTGGCTAGCTCTCACCTCTCTTGCCTTTACAGGCCTCTCAGATGGTAAGCTTCTCTCCCAACTTCAGCACTCTGGTGCCAACCCGCTACTTCAGTTTTCCTCTCCCTGATTCCAGACTCATGTCCTCCTAGAACCTTCCCTCTTTAACCAAGCTCACATCTAATGGTTCTTTCCTCTGTCTCTGGCTTTACAACCATTGAACCATGTGGGTTTGGGAACATTTGCCCCTGTAGTGGTGTGTTTAGTGCCTATGGGTTATAGCATTCCTCTCAGACTGGGAACTCTCTGAGGGAAGAGGCTGTCTCTTTCCCAAATGCCACACATGGCTCTCCCTGAAGGTAGGGCTCTCTCCTCCTTTCCATCTCAGATCGGAGGGCAGGGATTGTGTCAATGTCTGCCTGACTTCACTGCCGTATCTATGCAGGGTTATGACTCTCAACAGATCTCTTTAGCTCGAGGACCAAAGTCTCTGACAAAAGTCTTTGGATAATAATGGTGGTGATTTCAAGCCACTGCTTTGAGGGATATTTTGCACTCATCAACAAAGTGAATACAGAGGTGGTTTTAGTGATTCTTTGCTGGGCCTCCCTTCCTGTCCAGGTGACAATCTTAATCTCCCATCCAGTAGGGCATTCTCCCCCATTTCCTCTCCATTTGAATATGCAGAGGTAAGTAGGAATTAATTTTCCTCTCTCTCCTCTGTAAGTTCTAATTCTCATTTACAAATGTGTGGCTCTAACCTGTCTAAATATAGCCATTTTCACTATAACCAATGGTCCCCTCATTGGGATTGCTTATAATGCCAAGAGAAAAGAAATGCTGGTAAAATATAAAACCAGGGCTCTAGTGACCCCCCCCCAACCCCACGGTGCGCTGAGTAAGACTCAGAAAGAACCCTTTCACTCTCATTCAGCTCTGCCACCTCCTTACGTTTGAGGCTCAGTTTCTCCCCAGGATTAAATGAGAGGTTTGTATGTAAGGGCTGGGTATAGTAGCTGCTAGTTACCTTCCTTCTCCACTCCCCACCTTAATTTCTGGCTCTTCCATAGAATTTCCATCTTCAGTTGAAATGTTTCTGTGGCTCTGCCACTAAGTACTGAATTTGTGGAGCACTTGGTCAGAGCTACATGGATCTCTTATACCATAGCCAGAGATGATTCCTTTAAGGGCTTTCAACACTAAAACAGGCAACTAGAAGAATCTACAGATCCTCCATTCTTAGGGAATCTTAAGTCAGGCCTTTTGAACTGAGATGAGATAAGAAGCTTCTGGAGCCTGGGAAATGGATGAGGTTTGAAATAAACAGCTTATATAGTAAGAAGATTACAGTAGACAGAATACTGGCTTCCCAAAGTTACCCACATCCTGATTCTTAAACCTGAGGATACAGTACCTTACATGAAAAAAATGGCTTTGAAGATGTGTCTAAGTCAAGAATCTTGAGATGGGGCGATTACTCTGGATTATCTGGGTGGGTCTGATATAATCACAAGAGTTCTTCAGACACAGAAAAGGGGATGTGATGATGGAAGCAGAGGTTGGAGTGATCAGCTTTGAAGATGGAGGAAGGGGCCACAGGCCAAGGAATGCAGGTGGCTTCTTGAAGGTGCAAAAGGCAAGAAAATAGATTCCACCCTGGAGTCTCTAGAAGAAATGCAACCCTGCTGACACCTTGATTTTAGCCCCATAACACTTATTTTGGATTTCTTACCTCCAGAACTGTAAGACAATAAATATGTGTTGTCTTAAACCACTAAAGTTCGTGGTAATTTGTTACAGAAGCAGTAGGAGACTAACACAGAGGTTGTTTTCTCCATCTGGCAACAAGGAAGCTGAGAGTACGTGACCTTTCCAGCTCATTTAGCTGCTGTGGCAGAGCCTGCCCTAGAGCCCAGACTTCAGTTTTGTTTCACCAGGCATAGCTTACAGCAGACCTGAGCTCAGGGACTGTGAGGCCATTTCTGAAAGTGAAAGTTCTCCTGCAAAGTGGTGGCCTTGGGGAAGTGAAACCTCCACGGTGTGAAATGAATACCTCCGGAATGTTGAAAGGGACACTTCGGCTCCCTTAATTAAAAAAAAAAAAACTTCAGGCAGGACTGCCCGAGTTGGCACTGGAAGAAGAATTCCTACATGGGAGGGGCAATTGGAACACGTGATCCCGACTCCGTCCCCAGGATTCACCAAGATGCACCTTCCCCTTGAGAGGCTATCACCAATGTGGCTTTGGGGACACTGGTTGTCCCTTAATAAATACTCTAGCCCAGGAGGTGGCACACCTTCCCTCTGCAGAGCTGACTCTGAGCCACGGCATTCAAATAAGACTTTAGGGAAGGTTCCAGGGTATCAAAGGGAAGTGCACACTGAGAGATGGATACCAGAGGAGCAGACCTCCCAGCTATGCTTTCGCCCTGATCCCACAGGAAGGGGGCCATCTCACAACGCATTTTCAGGGATGCACCCCTGCTCCCAAGCTGGGACCAAGAGAACCAGGCCCACGAGATGGGTGACCCTCTCCTCTCTGCCTAAGTTCAGTCTTATGAGCTCTGATTTCCAATAAAGATTTGTCCTTTCCCCACTTAAGTGCAGCCCTTAGTTCCAAGCCAACTCCTCTTCCCTTCCCTCCTCACAGAGACCAAGCTCCTGCCCTACAGACATGACCTGGCTCACCATTCAGGCCACAAGAATGTACCAGTCAACCAATGTACCATCCAATGTACCAGTCATCCAATACCATATCAGTTTCATGTGTACACTATTTGGTTAAAACACTAAATTGTTCACTAGAGCCTAAGAGTCTGTTACACCATTTATCCACCTGAGGGGGAAGAGGGCACTTTTTATGGGTTCCAAATGCTTGACGTGGATTATGCCAGTCACCGCTTTGGCAGTTCCTGGAATGCAGGTATTGTTCTTATCCTATTTTACAGATGAGCAAACTGAGGCTTGAAGAGGATAATTAATTTGCCCCAAGTCACACAGATTTTATGGGGCAGAGCTCAAGGGCTTGAACTAGACCATGACCTTTGAACTACTGAGTGTGGGGGTAATTTAAGAAAGGTTGTTGTCATGGGAGAAGGGCAGGAAGAGAAGGGTAGAGCAACCATATGGTAAGAAAACTCATGGTATGTAGTCAGACACCAGAACAGAATGGTGGGGATCGGGACTGTCCTAGAAACTGGAAAGATCTTGCCAAGAAGGGCAGTCAGGAGCTAACTATATGGCACCACCATGTCCACAAGAGCTGCGTCAGGCCCTGGACTCTGCCACTTCTCCCTGTTGGTGATCTTCCATTCTCTCCACTCTTCCCCTGCAGTGACTAGCTTTTAAACCTGAAACTGAAGGTGACAGCAAGGAAGCAGGTAGCAAAGGAATCTTTGTCCAATTGTGCAGCTAAATTTGGAGAAGAAAGAAACCCCACAGTACGGTGCTTGTGTGGGCAGTTTTGAGAAAGTGTAAAAATGAGGGGAGGGTGCTGAGTCCCTGGTGGTGTGGAAGGAGGAAGAAAAGAACTCACAGGAGCTGGGACCCAGGGCTGCAGCTATCCATCCTTTCAGGAAGTATCTGCTGAGTCCCTGCTAGGGACCAAATCCTGGGCTAAGCTGGGGGCGGGGGCAGTGATGAGTGGGTGGAGGGACTTACTTTAGTTTGGATGGCCAGGGAAGCCTCTCTGGGGAGGTGAGCTGAAGCTGAAATCTGAAATGCCAAGAGGTGGGAAAGTGATCTAGGCAGAGAGCACCATATGCAAAGTCCCAGAGGTGAGAAACAGCTTTGGGCACTAAAAAAAAAAACGTAAGAGAAGGCCAGTGTGGCTAGAGTATACTGAACCTAGGGGGAGAGAGGCAGGGGGCCCAGTGGAGAGAGAAGAAGGTCTGGGTCAGGGGGCCCTTGTAAACCATGGAGGGGTTTTGCTCTGTGCAATAAGATGCCACTGAATGTTTAAGCAAGGAGGTACATGATAGGATTTTTGTTTTAAAAAGTCACTCTTGCTGCTCTGTAGAGAATAGATATGGAGGCGGGAAGAGGTGAGAACATAAATAGCTATTAAAGAGGTCCAGGCAAGAGATACAGTGGCCTGGACCAGGCTGGTGAGGATGGAGATGGAGATAAGTGGGCAAATTCTAGACGTTTATTGGAGGAAAAGTAACAAACTTACTGCTGTAAAGGGATGAGGGAAAAGGAAGAATCAGGAACCACACTGGGCTTCTACTTTTAGCAACTTAGAGAGGATTGTGGTAATTTTTTAAAGAGAGGAACACTTGAGGTAAGGATAGGCTTTAGAGTAAGGGGTTCTATTTCAGGCATAGTAAAGATGAGCTGTTTACACTTCATCTGAGTGGAGATAGCAAGAAGGCTTGTGGATATATGTGTCTGGAGCTCAGAGGGGACCCTGGGACTGGAGCTCCCCAGTATAAGTATGGGAGTCATTAGCATAAAGACGCTATTTAAAGCCATGGGAATGGATGAGATCATCTAGGGATAGAAGGGCAGAAGGCCCCTGTTCAAACCCTGAGGGATACTGACATTTAGAGATCAGGTGGAGGTGGAGGAAACCAAGAAGGTGCAGCTGCAACTATTTCATTCAACCAAACATTTATCAAGCCTACAGGCTTGGTTGCATATGCCACAGATGCTGGGGACACCAGGGGAGTAGGACAAGGCCCTTGTCCTCAAGGAGCTCACAGTGTGTAGGAGCAAGTGTATGAGCTGGTAGCTCCAGTACAACATGGCAAAGTAGTTTAGAGATGAACCCAGGAGAAGGGGCTGTTGGTCTCAGGTCTCTGAACCTGGGGGTATGGCCGAGTCTATGGGAGGGGCCATGGGCCCCCAGAAGATGAAGACAAAGGATGCAGAGGCTTGGAATTATTCCAGATCTGGTAGATCTCCCTTGAGACTCCTTGAGTCTCCTTGAACCCAGCTTCACCTCTCTTCCACCCTCCACGCCCTGGTTTTCCTCCACCAGAATGCCCACTGTCCATGCCAACACCACAGAGTCCTGCTCGTTCTTTGTTTCCATCCCCGTCTCCAGTCCCCCAGGTCTCCACACCTTCCCAGACAGGCTAGCACCCTTAGGAGGAGAACTGTTTTCAAAAACAGGATTAACTTCAGAGCAAAATGACCACAGCCTGGAACCTTGCCCTCTATCAAGGCAGGATGTTGTCTCCAAAACTGTTGCTTAATTTCCTGCTGTTGAGAAATCATGCGTGTTGACCAGCTTGTTTTTCGTACTGTTTGAAGGAACGAGAGGAATCTGTCTCACTGAGCTTCTCAGAGGGAAGCCAGGTCAGCCCCCTCATGACTGCAGGTGAGGGCCCTCCACTGACCACCCTCCCTCCTCCCATCTGCTGCTGCGTGCAGGGGGCTGGGCTGCACTCGTTCACTTTGCTGCCTGGGTCAAGGTGCCCCCATGGCTAATTCTCCCATGGCTATGGTTCAGTCCATGAACCTGCACAATCTGGCCCCAACCTCTCCTTCCGTCCTAGTCTCATGCTGCCTCCTTCCTGTGTGCCTTGATCAGTCAGTCTGGACGTGCCCTGGGGATCCTGGCACTCAGTCCTTGCCTGGGTAATGCTCTGCCTCTGAGACTGAGGAAGGTCTGAACACACATTCAAGGCTCAGTCTCAGTGCTGGCACCTCTATCTGTTAAAGCCCTCACCAAAATCACCCCACCAAAGAGTTCTTCTTCCTTTGAACATGCTTAGTTTGTTCCTTTCTCACTACTTATGGCTCATTTAATCTTGAACTATAATGCTTCATGGGCATGCTTATTGCCCCTTCTAGACTCTATAAACTCCAGGAGATCAAGCTTTGAGTCTGGGGTCCAAATCTCATTTATCTCCATCCACAGTCTCAGCAAAGAGTTTGGACAGGCTTGTGGAATGGATGAGTTTTGATTAAAGTTGTAGGGGGGCACCTAAACTGATGTGGAAAATGCAACCTAGGACTTGATTTTATTGGTTCTCTGGGGAAAATGCACCTCTATGCTAAGAACAGAGTCCATAAAGGGATAGAGAGCAGTTTGTTCATCCATCCATCCATTAATTCAACCATACATTCATTCAACAAACAGTTATTAAGCATCTACTATGTGCCAGAAATAGTGTTAGATGCTGGAGATATAGTAAGAAAACTGATAAGTTCTTGCTCATGTGGAGATTCTGTTCTAGCCCAGAAAGACAGACGATAAGCAAGGAAAACATCAAGTAGTGGTAAGTGCCATGACAAAAAAAAATAAGTCAGAGTGATGTGATAGTGTGACTGGGAAGTGATTGAAAGGGTTCTCAGAAGAAGTGACACTTAAGGAAAGACCTGAAGGACGAGCACAGGTGGCCATGGAAAGGTCTGGGCATGAGGACTCTGTGAAGGGGGAAACACAAAGCTTTGAGGTTGGGGCAGGTGGGGAGAGAGGTGGAATGAGTTTAATGGGCGCAAGGAATGGAAGGAAGGAAAGAGTGACTGGGTCATGGGGAACAAGTGTTCAGTAGGGGGGCAATGGTGAGATAGCCAATAAGAGATGGTGTGGCATGTAGAGGTTTGGAACAAGGTACGAATTTGAGTTCTGATTCTAATTATTAGTGGTGTGTGAACTTGGGCAACTTTTCTGGGTCTTAGTTTCTTCATTTGTAAAATATCTCATTTTTAGAGCTCTTGCGAGGATTAAATGATATAATAGAAATAAGCACCTATCATGTTGACTCTGTATAAGTGGTAATCTATAATCCACATAATAACTTAAAAACAAGCATTACAAGGTTAGGGATGACCAGGAGCATGAAGCCCAGAGAGTGACAAGTTAGCAGTTGTCCTAATGAGCCTTCCTCGCTCTCTCCTAATTTCATCTCTTTCTTTCTCCCTGACTTTTCTCTCTCCTTCACCTTTCTTCTTATCTTTTCATCTTTCTTTCTTTTCTCCCATCACAAATTTCTTACTTTTGCTCTCCTTCACATTATTTCAAGTCATATCGCAACTGCCCAAAATTTGGATTAAAGACATATTTTCAAATATTGCTTATTCTGTATAGTTTTGTCTTCCTTTTACAATCAGGTGTGTTTAATGCTCATGCACCTCCTCTAAGTTAAAACGCAGCAGCAGCATCCACACCTCAATTAAGTACGTTTATATGATTATATGACCCTTGGTTGTTGTTTTTTTCCACTGAGGTCACTGTCTCTTATTAGAAAATGGCTCCAACCTACTGGATTAAAGGATTGGAAAGAGATTGTTTCAAGGCATTTGAGGACTGGTGTGCTAAGAGATCTCTCCACCCCTGGGGGGTGGAGGTCTGGATGCCCTCCAAAGGCCAGTGACCTCTGAATCACTCCAAGGATGCTCTGGAACACAGCCAGAACATCACGTTCAGCTGCCGGCTGGCTTTCGCTCTGTGGCTGCTCCTGCAGATGTGGGCAGATGAGAGGGCAAGGAAGGCCTGGCTGAGGCCTGCTAGTGGAGATGGAGGCCCTGAGAAATGTGTAAAGACACACTCTGGCATGAAGGGTAATGTAAGATTCTCCATCCCAGTGTTGCAAGTCCCTTTGCTTAGCTAAGAAAGCACAAGTTCCCTGTGCGTGTGCGTGTGTGTGTGTGTGTGTGTGTGTGTGTGTGTGTGGAGGAGAGAGCTGCAGAGCGAGCCCCCAACATTCAGCTCAAGACTTATATTAAAAGGGGCCTTTCACTTGGGAGAGCAGGGTAAGGGGGTAATACTTAAGCCAAAGGGAGGCTCTGGCCCCCCCTTGCTTTCCTATTTCTTGGGAAGAGGTGTTCAGTGGTTGGTTGTGGCTGGCTGTGGCCAGTAAATCCAACCCACCCACCGTATGGCAGGAAGCTGAGGACTCAGGATAAGAAGCAACTTGCCCAAGGCCACACAGGGAGGCAGAGGTAAAAGCCTAGTATACTTTCTTCCTTATCAAGTCACTTTTGAGTCTGGGTGATGGTGGTAGGAATAGGATAGGGTGACAACCTCTCTGTACTTTGACTTTATGGGTCCCAGTTGTCTAACTTCAAGTCCTGCCCTGGCTCGTGTTACAGGGTCTGAGCCCCTCATATTCGAAGTCTGCCTTTCTGTGGGGCAGGGCTGAGTGAAGGAGCATTGAGTTGTACACTGGAAGGCAGCCCAAGACTTAACCATGGACACAGAAAAGCCATGTCTGGCAAATTGAGAGCTAACTTTAAAAATGAATAGGGTGGAGGTTTCCATCCTTACAGGGGTCCAAATAAGGTCACGTGATCTATTGCTACAGCACAACACTCTCAAATTTAATGCTAGGAAGGAGCTTAGGAAAAACAAGACCAAGGGCCTGTGCTCTGGGCTGGTTTAGACTGGTCTGGCTCCTCAGTACCCCAGCTGTTCTGCTTCAGAGGAAGGCCAAGGGCAAGCTGTAGTGATGATGGAAGTTATGGGCACTGAGTCTTTCTGCCATTTTCCTCCAGATGCCTCCCCTTCTCAGGTTGCCCTTTCAGTGTCCTTTCTTGGAGCGTGGTCGCCAAGAAATGAAGGGGCTGAGTGGGTGGGAGAGGCTATCCTCAGCTAAGCCTGGGATCCTGGCTGCCTGGCATTGTCAGTTTCCTATTGGCGTGGGTGACAGCTGGGAATAGCAAGGACACTCTGAAGGAGGGAACGTGTGATGCTGGGGCCATCCTAAACTCCCAAGATCTCACATGCCATATGGTGGAGGCCAACGAGGAGAGGGGGAATGCCAGGAATGTCTGCATGTTCTCTTGTCCCCACTCCCATGCTGAACAAAATGAGGTAAGGCCCAAGAGAAATTGGACAGTGAGCTTTCGGAAGCTATGCTTTTCTACTTGAGATGTATTTAAAAAACATAGTTTGCTGAATGACAGAATTAATTATTGGATTAATTAATTAATATATGACTGGCTATTTCCTCCTGGCACCAAGCTCTGAGCACGAGGAAATGGGTTTGACTTACAGCAGAGGACGGTGGAATGAGCTCCAAGAGTACTTGTTAGCAGTGATTCCACACTGAACTGGGTGGTGGCATCCGGTGAAGATGCTTAGAAAAAGTAGCTGCCCGGACAGCATGACATGGCAGGTGGTGCCCAGGGATCCTTTAGCAGCTCCCCACTCCTGATATACCCTCCACCACCCTCTCAGAGGCAGCTCCATCTGAAATGCTTTGCCATCCTTCTCCATTTTGGCACTGGCCCCTCAGCCATGATCCTTTCCAGTTTCCCCCAAACTCAGGGATAGCAGGACCTAGAGTCAAGGGAAATGCATGTATCTCCCAGGTGAGAGCCTTACAATGCAGGGAGAGTGGCATTCTGAGGCTTTTGCCTTGTGGGATGGGGGTGGGGATCAGGGCAGAGGAAGGAGGCAGAGAGGCATGGAGGAGGCTGGTTCATTGAGCCTGAACTCCCTGGACATCCCTGGGGGTATCTGAGAACTCCCTTAGTGAGAGGATATAAGGATGGCGCCTCGAGATGAACAACATTTTCAGGAGGTTCATACCTGTCCATAAGGCCTTCAAAAATCTGAGTCCACTCCAGTGACCTCTGAGAAAATTGTGGGTTTACAGCCTGACCCAACCCTCTCCGGGCCACCTGGGAGGGACAGATGGGAAGAAGAGAGAACCAGCAACTTCCCTGACTTTATCTCAAATAAGGGCTCTACCCAGGAGCACAAGGATACTGAGTTCTGAGTAAAACAAAAGCAAGCTCTAGTGCCACCAGCTATAACCCTTATATCCATCGGGGAGGAAGGGGAGAATCTTTGGCCCAGGGAGGAATAAAAAGCTTTAGCCCTTAATCTACTCAAGGAAAATTAGAAAATGCAATGGTCCTGTAACCACAAAGAGACATTGAATCAGCAGTTACAAATCATCCTCAACAAAAGCATGGGGCCAAGGCAGCATTCGTAGGAACTGCTCCCGAACATTCAAGAAACAGATAAGGGACTTCCCTGGTGGTGCAGTGGTTAAGAATCCGCCTGCCAATGCAGGGGACACAGGTTCGAGCCCTGGTCTGGGAAGATCCCACATGCCGTGGAGCAGCTAAGCCCCTGGACCACAACTACGGAGCCTCCGCTCTAGAGCCCGTGAGCCACAACTACTGAAGCCCATGCGCCTAGAGCCCATGCTTTGCAAAGAGAAGTCACCGCAATGAGAAACTTGTGCACCGCAATGAAGAGTAGCCCCCACTCGCTGCAACTAGAGAAAAGCCTGTGTGCAGCAACGGAGACCCAACACAGCCAAAAATAAATTAATTTTTTTAAAAAAGACAAACAAACAGATAAGTCCTTCGATACAACTCTTTCAGAGAGTAGAAAGAGGGGAACTCCCCAACTAATTTTATGAGGTTAGCAAAACCTCAGTACCTCAAATCAGCTTATTATAAGCCTGGAAGGCAGCAAGGGATGGCAAGGACATCCTAGAATGTAAGAAAGAAAACATGCAGGCCCATCTTACTCCTTAATATATAAGTGCAAAAACATGAGACACAATATTAACCAGATCCGGCAATGTACAAAAGCAGTAATCTATCATGACTCAGTTGGATTTACCCTAGGAATGCAAGATGAATTTCACAGGGGAAATTGATGACTGTAATTTACTTTGTTAAGGGAATAAAAACAAAAAGTTACTATAAATAGAAACCATTTGACAAAATTCACAGCCCTTCTTTTATTTTCTAGAGCTTTACAATGTTTCAGCTTTATTCCTTAGCTTTTTTTTTTTTTTTTTGCGGCACGCGGGCCTCTCACTGTTGTGGCCTCTCCTGTTGCGGAGCACAGGCTCCGGACGCGCAGGCTCAGCGGCCATGGCTCACGGGCCCAGCCGCTCCGCGGCACATGGGATCTTCCCCGACCAGGGCACGAACCCGTGTCCCCTGCATCGGCAGGCGGACTCCCAACCACTGTACCACCAGGGAAGCCCCTCCTTAGCTTTTTTTCTTCCAGTTTTACGAGATATAATTGATATACAGCACCGTATAAGTTTAAGGTGTACAGCATAATGATTTGACTTACATCATGAAATGACTGTCATAATAAGTTTAGTGAATATCCATCATCTCATATAGATATAAAATTAAAGAAATAGAAAAAAAAATTTTCCTTGTGATAAGAACTCAGGATTTAGTCTCTTAACTTTCATATATAACATTCAGCAGTGTTAATTATATGTGTTATGTTGTTCATTACATCCCCAGTACTTATTTATCTTATAAGTGGAAGATTATACATTTTGACTGTCTTCATCCAATTCCCTCTTCCCCCATCCCTGCCTCTGATAACCACAAATCAGATCCCTTTTTCTATGAGTTTGTTTGTGTGTTTTTGAAGTGTAATTGACTTACAACACTAAGTTAGTTCCTGTTATATGACATAGTGATTCGATATTTCCATACATTTCAAAATGATCACCATGGTAAGTCTAGTTATGATATTTCACCATACAAAGATACTACATAGTTATTGACGCTGTACATTTCATGCTGGTGACTCATTTATTTTGCATCACAGACCTTCTCTTGAAAACTCTCAGCAAACTAGGAATAGAAGGAAACTCCCTTTGTCTTATAAAAGGCATCTAAGAGAACCCTACAATAAATAGCATACTTAAGGATGAATGTTGCAAACATCACCTTTCTGGCCAGAAACAAGATAAAGATGCCCACTGCCACTGTTTTTATTCACCACTGTACCGGACAGTCGACAAGAAAAAAAAGTCATAAGGTTTGGAATGTAAGAAACAAAACATCAAGGGAGATGATACGATTGTCTACATAGAACTTTCTGCAGAATAATCACTGAAATTAATAAAAGGGTTGGGAAAGTTTCTGGGTACAACACTGACATCCAAACATCAATGACATTATTATACACTAGCAATAATTAGTGAAAAAATTTAATTTTTAGAAAGGATAAAATTTATCAAAAATTTAAAATCTAGGAATAAGTATCATAAGAGATGTATAACATCTTTAAGAAGAAAATGACAAAATTTTATTAAGATATGTTTTGGAAGAAATAACTGCATAAAGAGATATACCATGTTTTTAGAATGGGAGACTCAATATCATAAAAATGTCAGTTCTCCCCAAATTGACCTATGTATTCAATACAGTTCTTGTCAAAACCTAAACAGGATTTTTAATGGAACTTGGCGAAACGATTCTAACATGTACATGGAAAAGTAAGAGCTAAGAATAGCCAAGACATTCCTGAAACAGAAAGCATAATGGAAGGATTTACCCTCCCATATACCAAGACGTGTTGTAAAGCTTTAGTAATTAAGTCTGTGAGTTACTGTGGCAGGGGTAAAAAAATAGATCAAGGCAGAGAAAGATACCCACGCATAGATAGAAACCTGATTTATTAGTATCAAAATGAAAATGGTAGATTATGCAATAAATGGTTCTGGGACAACTGGTTATCCAAATGGAAAAAAAAATTATTTTGGATCCTACCTCACAGCATACTCAAATGTCAGTTTCAGAAGGATTAAAGACGTAAAGAAAAAAAACTATAAAAATTTTAAATGACAATCTAGGAAAATATCTTTCTGACCTCAGACTAAAGAAAGATTTCTTAAACAAGACACAGGAAGCACAAACAATAAAGGGTATAAGATTACATTAAACAACACCTAAAAAGAATGAAAAGCCAAACCTCAAACTAGGAGAAAATATAGCCAGACTTGTAACTCTCAAAGGATTTGTGTTCAGAATATGTAAAGAACTCCTACATTTCAATAAGAAAGAGACAAACAACCCAACAGAAAAATGGGCAAGGCACACTCATTGTATTCACAAAAGAACACAAATAGCTTATGACACAGGAAAAGATGCTAAAATAATGAGTAATTATGGAAATGCAAGTTTAAACCATAATGAGATACCATTTTGCACCTCTTGGATTGGTATATAGTGTAGTAAAGGTGGGGATGGAATGCAGTGTGAACATTGCAATGGGAGGGAAAACCTGTACGACCACTTTGGAAAAATATTTGCCTGCGCCTAGGAAAACTGAATTTGCATATGCCCCACATCCTATCAAGTCCACTCTTGGACAAATTCTACACATACTTACCAACAGTCATGCTCAAGAGTGTTCATAGCAATACTGTCCACATTAGCCAAAAGCTGGAAGCAACCCAAATGCCTACTAATAGCAGAATGTATAAATTGTGGTATAGTCATGTGATGGAATACTGCACAGCAGTGAAGGTGAGTAGGTTACAGCTCTGTGGAGCATAAGAAGTGGGCCACAGAAGGTACCACACAGTATGTTTCTATTTATTTAAGTTTCAAAACAGACTAGACTAAATAATATCTTGTGTAGGAACATGCGCACGGTTGGTAAGACTATAAGAAAAAAGAGGAAATGACTAACCAAAGTCTAGCTAGAAGGGTGTGGGACTAGGGAGGGGCACATGAGTAACTTCAAAGTTGTTGGTAGTGTTGTTTCCTTACTCCCGTGATGGATTCCTGGGAGATACTGAACATACGTATTTTTTTAAACACGCTTTTGCGCATGTGGTAGATTTCATAATTGAAACAAAATAAAGACAATAGTGCTTCAGTTCCCATGGCTCCAGGTAAGGTGTGGTACATTAAGAAGTGGATGATGTCAGAGCAGGGGACTGTGGGCCCACCAGGAGAGCTGGGTCCTGCGGTGGGGTGGGGGTTGAGGATTTGCCTGGTGTTCCAGAAGGTATATTTGACATGGTGGTGAATGCTCTGAGTCTGCTCAGAGAGAAGACCAGAGGAACTTCTCCTCTATGGGGCTGAAAGTGGTCATTGCTGTTAGAGAGAGTGGCCAGACATTCATGGACTAAGCCACTAAAGCGTAAGTGACCCAAAATTCCTTTACAAACTATATTGCTCAACGCGAAGCAAACCTAACAATCCAGGCAATATTTGCACTTGACTTCAAAGGCCTACTCCATACACGGGTACGTCACCTAGGTTATAAAGTTGGGGTGGGTGGGTAGGGCAGACAGGTGGGTAAAGGGAGACAGTCTTGTTTAAAGTACACAATAGGGGGCTTCCCTGCTGGCGCAGTGGTTGAGAGTCCGCCTGCCGATGCAGGGGACACGGGTTCGTGCCCTGGTCCGGGAGGATCCCACATGCCACGGAGCGGCTGGGCCCGTGAGCCATGGCCGCTGAGCCTGCGCGTCCGGAGCCTGTGCTCCGCAACAGGAGAGGCCACAACAGTGAGAGGCCCGCGTACAGCCAAAAAATTAAAAAATTAAAAAAAATAAAGTACACAATAGTATTTGCTTTGGGACAGGGGCTCAAAACTCATAAGAGTGACGGTGGACATCTGGGGGTCCCACATGAGAAGCTGGCGTGGCTGAGTTTAGTAACAACAGCTGGGGTACCTGGCAACTGAACTGGGGTTGGACGATAGGAATGAGAGCAGAAGAGACTGGGCCTTGATGAAGTGTCTTGACACTGTGCTGATGACAGAGACTTTATTCTTTAGGCGGGAGGAAGCTGTTGGTAGTTCTTAGGCATGGGAAATGACAGGGTTAGATTCCTCATTTAGAGAGATCAAGCTGGTCACAGTGTGGAGGTTGCACTGGATGAGAGAGGTACAGGAAGCAGAGAGCCCAGTGAGAAGGCTAGTGAGAGGTGGTGCTGATCACGTTGGACCCAGCTAACACGCACTTACTTCCCCTAATCCTCACCCACCCTGACAGAAGGAAGCTGTCCCCAGCTGCCGGATGAGGGCACTGAGGCTCCATTTCTTTGCCTAAAGTCACACAGCTGGTAGGTGGTGGAGCCGGAAGTCGGTTCTGCAGCTGTCTGGTGCTAAGCCTCCCACAGCCCCCGCCATAAGGAGACTTCCATCCTAGACTCCATTCTGAGCAGAGACAGGTCTCAGCTGAGACCTCAGAGGAAGGAACATGGGCAAAAGCAGACCTGTGCTCTGGACTGAAGAAGAGCAGATTTCAAAAGGCTTGAGGACAGGCAGGGTGTAGAGGGGAAGTCACTGCTAGAGGGATCTGGTGCTGCTTGTACTCATGCGAAGGGCCAGCTCATCTCTCTCCCTACTAGTCCCAATCCCCAGCTGCCCGAGTCCCACCCAAAACACCAGCTTTGGGTGAGTGCATGGCAAGCTGGACCATTAGATTATGTGCAGATTTTCTTCAAATTGACCAAGATTCAACTCAAAGCTTTAAGGACTATTTGGATTACTCTATTTGTCCAGGGTACTGTATGTGCATGCCCTTCTGGCCCATATTGGCCCATTTAGGCCTTGGTTTTGGTCTCAGAACTGGGTTAGAATAGGTCTTCAGTTTAAATACCTGTTAAAGGAGGGTAATGAGTATCCCTGCCTCATCTGTCAAATGAGCGCTTAGTAGCAGGGGGTCTGGATTCTCGTTTTAATGCAGAGCAGCCGTGTGCTGAGCCCTTAAGGCAGGGAACAACTCTTCTCTGCTGCCATCTAGTGAGCATCTTGGGAATAACACCTGAATGGAGGTCACCAGGAAGAGTTCTCTCCCCAAGGGGTTCTGAGCCAACGAAGAATGCGTCAGATCCAGGGCCATGCCCCAGATGTGATCATCTGTGCCCTGGAAGCTGCCCACTGGAAAGTGGAGTCTTCAAGGCGAGACCTGGTGCAGAGCATGACACCCTGAATGGACCGCCTTCTCACCTGGCTCTGACTTAGTCATGCCTTATGTCACCCTCCCCTCTTGTCTCCCTACCTTCCTCAGGGTACAGTTTGAACTAACAGAGTGCTTAGAGAGCCTCTGTAAGTCACCACGTCTGGGGGCAGTGGGGTGCAAACCAAAGATTTATTTTTCAAGTAAAATAGGCAGCCCAGGAAGAGCAGAACAAGAGGAAACCAAGGCTGAGAACAGAAAGCTTGGATATGGAAAGACACAAGAAGCTAGACTGCAACTGCCAGGGAGAGCTGGGGAGGTGGGCTATGGAGTGGTCCTGGGCCCTTGCCCAGGTGCTGGGGCCGAAGGGGCCTTGGAGACTCAACTCCAGGTGCAGCATTTGCAAGAGGAGCTGAACACCAGGCTCCTCAGGCAGCTTTGCTGGAACAACCACCCCCCTGTACAACTTGTAGTAGCTGGACCAGTCCAGAGGGTTGGGGTAGAGCCCGTCAGCTTTGCCCTGGCAGAAGGTGTCTTGTCCGAGGCTGGAGCCATACTCAGGTTCAGAGAGCTGGCCTGGTGCAGGAACTTCAGGCTCTGGGGGGCCTGAAGACATATATGGACAACCTGGGAAAACAGTGACGATTCAACCAAGGCTCCTCCAAAAGATCCCAAACCCATAGGCCAAGCACACAGGCAGCAACCATAGGCAGCAGCAGCTCAACACCCCATACCTTACAGGCAGGGCATAGGCAGACACCCAAGGCAGAGAGCAGCCAGACAGCAACCACACCTACAGCTGGAGCACAGCTCAAGAGAAAACACCGGAGCTACAAGTGTCATAGGCAGTCAGTGGCTATCTACCATCTGCAAAGCCCAACCAAGTAATGGTGAGGGCCAGCGGGGTCTCACAATGAAGGCTGAGTGCAGGTCTTGAGAAGAGAGGCTGAGGGCCCTCTGGAGGGAAGCCCTGGTTACCGACACCCTGGGCAGGCATTGGTACAATCAGAAAGAGGAAGAAGAGTGTGAAAAGAGAATCATTTCTACAGCTTCCTCAGCTCCTGGGGGTGAAATTTGGGAAATCACGGTACTGGGGCAAAGTCATTTCCTCAGAAGAAGCCAGTTCCTGAGGTGCCCTGACCCCATACTCACTCAGCTCCAGCAGCAGCATCTTGATGAGGGGGTATCGGCCCTGGTTGCAGAAGAAACCAGCAAAGTCGTCCATGTTCAGTGTCCAAACCATGACCCCACCCAGTCCCATCTGCTTCAGATAGCTGACCTGTGTGAGGAGCGAGATGGGGGTGGAGGAGAGCAGGGAAGCCCGGCCAGCAGCCCCAGAACCGGTTTCCTCATCCAGGCAGGGACCTCCTTTCTCCAGCACCCCCAGGTCCATGAGTCCTTATCCTTGCTGGGCAGGATTCATTCTGGAATCTCCCTGCCCTGACATAAACCTGGCCAGGGGTGGAGGTGTGAGGAGTACAGGGATGTGTGACCTTCCTTAGGTTGGCAGCCTTAACTTCCCAGCATTTTCTGGGCTGAGCTGTTGTGTTTGGGGTACTGTCTGCTGATTGTGGTGAGTTCAGCTGACATAGGGAACGACTAAACTTCCCCAAAGATCTGAATCCATTCCCTGTCTTCATGTCTTTTTGTCCACGCTGAGGGCCTTCTCACCTCCACCAGTTCCCTGAGGCTTCTTTAGGGTATGGCTGTGTGTCCCCTCCGAGTGGGCTTCCCTGGCCCTAGCCCTGCCAGGGGGCCATGGCTCACCTCTGGCGTGAGGCTGGGGTTACAGGGTAGGGGTGGTCGGAACCCTTGATGGCCCCAATGTCCCTCCCAGCTACCTCCCTTTCTACACCAGTCCCCACTCAGGGTTCCAGCTACGGTACAACTTGCTCTCAGAGGCCAGCTTCCCCTTTCCTCTCCATCAAGTCCTTCTCCTGCGCTTTCCTCCCCAGAAGGCCCACCTTCTCTGCTTTAAGGCTTTCTCAAAATCCCTTCCACCATGATGCCTTCTCTCATCTCCCCCAGCCAGGATCATGCTGCCTCCTCAATTCTCCAGAGCAATTTGTCTACACCACCAGAAGGACCTGCCACTGCGTAACTGACAAGAGATAAGCAGATGAGCAAATGCAGGTCCCTCTGCAGGTGCCAATGACCTCACTGGAGAGAGAGACATGGAAACAGGTAATCGCACTCAAGTTTTGAGGCAGGAATGGAGGGGGTGTCATAAAAGTAAATCAAAGGATCTATAATTTGAGCATGCACCAAATATTGTCAATGGACTGAATAAAATGATATGCCTTACTGTATGTATTTCTCCTTTTACATATCTGTAGAATTTGTGTTTAATAAAATACAAATACTTTCAAGAGAGATACTCAATGCAGAGCAATTTTTTTTGCCATTGTGTCTTTTCTTAATCAATAGGTGATAATGGCACCAAATGGTATCACATGGAGATCTGTGAAATGCTGGGATATTTCTCCTTGAAGAGGTTCTGAATGCTGTCATTGAATGTTATTGACAGGCCTTGGGCCCACACAGGACCACACCTTCCCAGCAGGGCCAAGCCTCACCTTGATTTTGAAGCTCTCCACATCGTCAAAACCGACCCACTGGTTGCTCTGAAAGGCATAGGGCACCTTCTGGTCCTTGAGTCTGTGCTCATCAGCCCCCTTCCAAGAGCAGACCTGTAGGAGCAGAGGAAAGAGCTGGGAAGCAGGTGGGAGGCGCTGCAGGCACCTTCTCCCTGTCGTGAGGAGACTAGAGACTGAAATATTCCCGTCTGAGAAGCTTGGAGAATCTAGGAAGCTCTAGACTGAGTGACCTAGAACTGGCAATTCAACGAGGCACCTGGGGTTAGGGATAAATCCAAGATGACAGGCATGGGATGGAATTTACCCAACCAGAATTCACTGTGCCTAGCATCCTCATTCAGAAATTATGGGAGAAGAAGCCCCTGCTCTGCACAATACTCGGGGTGGCTGTGGGTTTTCCTACTTCATAGTAAGCCAGGAGTCCTCCGTCTTTGGTGAAGGGGCCAGGAGTTCCAGGCCCCGTGGCTTGGGCCCCCACTCCGGTGTCCAACAAAGAGGCCAGGGTAAAGGATCATCCATAGGTGGGCATGCCAAGGATCAGTTTGCTGGCAGGGGTCCCTTTCTGCAGCCACCATTGCATGGCAGAGTCCTGGTGGTGAAGGAGGAATGTCAGGGCTAATTTTCTTTGCCTTTAGACTGGTTCAGATCATCCAAGCCTGGGGGCTCCAGAGGAGTTTCATGAGCATTTACTAGTGTTCCAACCCTTCCCCATCTTCTTTAGATCCTGTCTTAGACCCTGAACCACAGTGATTGAAGTTGCATGGCCCTATAGCCAAGAGCATGGGCTCTGGAGTCAAACAGTCATTGACTCAGTAAATATTTACTGAAGGCCAGCTGTGTGCCAGGCACTGTCCTAGGTGCTTGGGATACCTCAGTAAACAACGATCTCTGCCTTACTCAGCAGCTTATTTGATCTTGCTGAGCCTCGAGCTTCCTGTCTATTAAATGGAAATGATAAAAATATTTGTCACTAAGGGCATTGTGAGAATTAAAAGATATAATGCATATATAAGTCTAACATAGTGCAATAAAGGGGAGCTATGATTGTGATCATTACCATCACTGTTGTTTCACCCTCAGTACAAGAGCAGGGAATTTTATTTATCTCTGTATCCTCAGTGCCTAGAACAATGCTTGGCACTAAGATGCGCAAATAGAAAGAACAAATGAGCACAGGGCTTCTTCACCGCCTCTGCACAAGACCTTCCCCCATCATGTATTACTTGACATGACACCCCCAGGCCTGTGACATGAGGAGGTACCCGATATAACTCTGTGGAATAAACAAATAATGAAGACTCTTCCCTCAAACCAGGATGGTAGGCTCACTTTCCCCAAGAAGGCACCCTGTTTGAGTCCAGGTTTTCTAGTTACCCTGCAACCTCTTAGCACTTAGGTATTTTCACCGTATTGATTTACGTGTATTTGGTTTTGCTGGTCCATATGATTTATCTTTGATCAGACTGGAGCTTTCTGAGGGCAGAGGTCAGAGCACCCTGCTAAGTTCTGTGACATTTTTGTGCAAATTTGGAAAAGTCACCCCTCTGCCCAGAAGCAACATGCAGGGCACATAGTATGGAGAGTAGAAGGCCTCTTTGTAGGAGATTAAAGGCCTCCCTTCCCCCACATGGATCCAGGGCACACAGCTTGGAGAGCACTGTGCCAGTGGGAGTTCAACTCCCTCACCTCTCAGCTGAATGTCTTTGTATGTCTCCCCACTTGACTGGGCTGGCTTCTCCTGGGACCCACACAGTTTCCTAGATGAGGGTGGAGGAGCCAGGTGCAATGTGAGGTCTACATGCTCAGCTCAAGTGCCTGAAGAAGTGCACTTTATTTGTGAAAGAGCCATGGAAGTCCTAGATGTTCCACCCAGCTGACACACAAAGATGTGGGCTCCGCAAAATTAACAAACATTTTAATTTAGGGCTTTTTGTTATTGTTGTTTGTTAAGAAGGAGAAATGATACAGTCAATCTTGACTTTTAAAATTAGAATGGGCTTGTAAAACAATGTCTAGCCTACTGAATGAGGAAGAGCTGGGCAGGAAACCTCCACCCACTCCAGTCTACAACCAAGCCTTCCCTTTCCCGGGACTGGGGTGGCGTAGGGGTGGTTCTGTCCTGAGATGTTATGGAAAGCTCTCACCTCTTTCCAGAAAACACCTTCCAGAAGGACATTCAGTGCCAAGGAGCAAAAGCTACCCGTTATCTTGAAGGAAATGGGGCTGAGGGTGTATGAAGGGAGCAGAAGCCATTTTGGCTGGAAACTTGAGCTCAAAGACAGCCTCCCAGTTAGTCACTGGTTTGTTTGATGTGTCCCCAAACTAGATTGGTTTGCTGTGTCTGATATCAGCCGACATGCTACACAGAAGTGAGGTTTCTCCTCAGCAGTGGCATGGAACAGGAAAATAAAACAAACAAACACAAAAGAAACAAAAATATCCTGGCTTCTCCATGCCCTGCTTGGTATCCTGCTTTTCCCTTCCATTTGGTTCTTCGAGGCTCAAAAGGGGCCACCGGCAAGGGCCTGTGCCAGGGGCGTCCTCCCACTTACCACATTGAATTCGGCCACGGCCCCGCTCTCTCCCTGTCTCTTGTCGGGGGGTGGAGGCGGTTATGCCCTGTGTTCTTCTCCCAAGAGCCATGGAAGTCATAGGCCATGAAGCTGAGGAACTCCAGGTTCCTGCATGAGGCATGGGAAGAAAGAGTGAGGGGCTAGAGCGCAGGGTGGAGCCCTACCCCTTCCTTGCTCCTCCCTCCCCTCTCACGCAGTGTGTGGCCTGGGGAGAGACCTGCATCGTGGGGGCGGGCTCCCTTCTGGCTCTGGGAGACGCAGCAGCATAGGCAGCACCTCCGGTCGCCCCCCCGCACACCATCATCCAGGCCATTCTCATTCTTGGCAGCTCACGTCTTCAGCATCCTCCTCCCAGCTGTCCCCTCAGCACCCTCAGGACAGAGTCCACTCAAGGACACTTCTTGCTATTTTGCTATTTTGAAGGGAAATTTAGCTTAGCATTTCTCAAACTTTAGTTGTGCACATAAATCACCTGGGAATCTCATTCAGGTGCAGGCTCTTATTCAGTAGGCCTGGCGTGGGAACTCATTCTCTTGGAGATGCTAAGTGCTTCCCTCTTTCCTCCCCCAGGGATATTTCACTTCAAGACTGAGGGCCAGGCTCCAAAGAGAGGGACTCCGGAGTGATGGAGTAGCAGATGTGGTAAGGAAACCCTCCCTGGGTCTGCTGGTGGTGCAGGCGAGCCCTGCTCCATTCTGGGGGAAGCTCAGCCTACCCTTGGTCTTTTTCCCCTGCAGAGAACACAGGGTCCATGCCATCTGCCTGAGACTCACAGAGCAATGTTGTCCCCCTCGTATCCAACTTTTGTGCAGTGTGGCCCTGCTGGGACAGCTGTGCTCGGCAGGAGGTGTGCCTTCCCTGAGGCCTGGGCTTCCTGCTGAAAGGCGTTGGCCAGGTCCTGCAGGGGCATCTCAGAGTGAACACACAGGCAGGGAACAGGCAGCCCTGTGAGCCCCAAGCAGGTGTTCCCACACAGGAGCCTGAAAACTGACCACAGGCCTGGTCTGTGCTATGCAGACACATGAAGCAGCTGAGCCTGGGGGCAGAGCAGCACCTATGTGGCCCCCTGGCCAACTAGGTCTTCCCTATCTCACCCAGCTGTACCTGCCCCAGAGCTATGAAGCACTGCTTATCTGATGGAGGGCTCCCCCGGCTGCCTGTGTACTCCCAGTCAAGGTCGAGACCATCAACGCCATATTTGCACAGAAACCTGATGGCTGAGTTGAAAAAGGTCTGTCGGTTATTGGCTATAGCCACCATATCCACGAACCTGTGGGTTGATAAAGGGCAGTGTGGGCCTGTCTTACACAGGACAGTGGGTCATGCTCTCTCAGAGGCAAGTGAGAAACTACTCAAGATATCGGTGCTCGGCTGTCTAGGCCAGAAGGGCACCGGAAGGGCTGCTTCAGAGGCTGCCGGGATATTTGCAGGTGGGTTATGGGCCTGGCTAAGGGAAAGGGACAATGTAGAAGTGCCCCCAAACATTGACATCACCAGGGGCACACTGACTCACTAGGAGCTCTGCTTCCCAAAATTCCCTCCAGAAGCTTACTGCCACATCCCTGCCCAGGGATTTGCTCTAACCTGAATCAGAGCTGGCTGTCAACCCAGCATGGAGATTGAAAAAAGAAGAGGAATCAGTTTCTAAGATGAGGAGGAAGAGAAGCCCAGCAGGCCAGTGAGGATCTGGGTAACCTTGGGGCCCTGCTCTTCTACTTCCCTGGCAGGTTAACATGGTTACTATTCTTCTAACTCACGTTTGTAGAGTGCTTCGTGCTATTGTTATTACTATTACTAGTCCAGAGTTCTTTACAATTCCTGAGGTGCCCCAAGAACAACCTCCCCACATCTTACTTTCTCAAGAAGTCCCTGGACTTCTTGGGGGTCTTGAGTTTTATAGACCGTTTCTATTTTAATTTATTTTTTTAAATTAGCTACTAGCACCATTTCTTAAGTGGGGTTTGTGTGCCTGGGAACCCCAGGCTGAGAATCCTGAATTTCAGTGAAAAATCTGTGTATAAGCAGTGTTTGGGGAAGGGGAGTCATAAATTTCATCAGGTTCTCAACAGGGCTCATGATCCAAAAAAGTATTAGAAAGACTGGTTTAGAATTTTGGGGACCTTACAGTTAGCACTTTCTAGGAAAAGTATGGTTCCAAATATACCATTCCATTACCTCCATAAATCATCAAAAATGTCCTGGAAATGTCAATATTCTGGCATCCAAGCTCAATCTCACAGACTGCTTTTGACACCCAGAAAGGGAACAAAAATTCTCAGACATACTGTTCCAGAGCTCAGAAAATATAGACATTATATGTTGTCTGGGATTAGTTGAGACCCTCCCTTTACACATTTCATGGAGGAAGAGACTGAGGCCTGGAAAGAGGTCAGGCTCTGTGCTGCATATAAAGCAAGACTGGATGGGCTTCCCTGGTGCCACAGTGGTTGAGAGTCCGCCTGCCGATGCAGGGGACACGGGTTCGTGCCCCGGTCCGGGAGGATCCCACATGCCGCGGAGCGGCTGGGCCCGTGGGCCATGGCCGCTGAGCCTGCGCGTCCAGAGCCTGTGCTCCGCAACGGGAGAGGCCACAACAGTGAGAGACCCGCGTACAGCAAAACAAAAAAAAAAGACTGGATGTATAACGGCCTGGAGCTAAGCCCACTCCACTGCCTCCTGAGGAGGTACCAAGAAGTCAGAAGGAAGGTCAGCCCCCAGAGTCCACTCTTCTCTCCCACTCTCCCTCACCCTGGCTACACCTCTACCTGGCTGATTCCCCGACTGGGGATCTCTCTGGCCAGTGAGCCAGTTCCACACTAGGGGCCCTGCCACATTGGTGCCCACAGACAACTCACTTCTGAGTGCCGAAGTTCCAGCCCCCAGTGGCCAGCAGCGTCTTCAGCTTGGGATTCCTGGAAAAGACAAGAGAAGCACCAGAATTTATCCAGCCAGGTCCTGGGGCTCACCTCACTAACAAGGAAGCAAGGAGCCTGGCAGGGCTGGTGGGGTGAGGTAGGGGATATATAAAACCCTATGGTCATATTCTGTACCAGGGAAGCTCTAGATTGGGAAAGAAAAGACACATTCCTGCCTTTGAGGACCTCTTATCTGGCTGGGGAGCCGTACACTCAAGGAATTTAGAAAGCAAGAGATCAGGACAGATCTTCAGAGAGGCTGTATTAAGGTAGTGATAACACTTGAGCTGAAGGATAGATAGATTTTAGGAGATAGAGGGGCACTCATTCCCAGTGGAGGGAAACAGTTTCACAGTCCAGATTCCACTTAGACCTAAACTGGAAGGGCACTTAAGGAGTCACTATCTACCCCCACCTCTTCCACATAAGCACAGGAAAGCCCAGAGAAGTGATGAGACTTGCCCAAAGCCACACAGCGGGTCTGCAGCCAGACTGCAGTAATGGAGAAGGTTTCTGGCTTTGAGAGGAGGTGCCCGTCTTCTCCACCTCCCATCCCCACCTCCTCCACTGCAGCTCACATCTTCTTCAAGCTGTTAAATTCCTTGTAGAGTGTCTCAGCATTCCACGCTATGGAGCTGAGCTGGTGATTGTTCATGCCAGCAAAGGCATATATGAGGTGGGTGCACAGCTTGGGGTCCACATCCTTGGGCAAGAAGCGAGCAGCCCCCTGTCTGTACTGGGCCCAGTTAGTGAAGTAGCAGACCAGTTTTGCCGCAGAGCCT
The DNA here is from genome assembly GCF_059928025.1 of Delphinapterus leucas. Classification (NCBI taxonomy): domain Eukaryota; kingdom Metazoa; phylum Chordata; class Mammalia; order Artiodactyla; family Monodontidae; genus Delphinapterus; species Delphinapterus leucas. The sequence continues at coordinate 38,559,891 of NC_143129.1, forward strand.
GGCCAGTTGGGGCAAAGCAAAGAAATGGCAATCAGAAGGGCCTGCTATGGACTGGCACCCTCTGCCCAGAGGCAGAACTTATGTCATGCCAGAAGACGTTAAACATGGCCCTTCATCTGCTGGAGGCAGGGAGGCAGAACTTTCAAATCACGGCTTGGAATACTTCAGAATGTTAATTAAAATACAAATATATAAAGTGACAGAGAGGAGGCCCCAGTTACAGGCCTGGGTTTATGTTTCTTTAGTTTTGCTTTAAAGAGGTTTGCATTTAAACACTATTATCCCTTGTAGAGAACTGGTTTAATATCACTGACAAGGTTCTAACAAAGAGAATATTTTCTCTAGGCAAAGGCAGCTTGTTTCTGTCATCCCCATACCCTGTAGAATGGCTTTGTGTGTAGGGCCTCTCCTCCCAGATGGGGGCTTGTCTAGCAGTGATGGCTCCCACCAAGGGCAGCATTGTGCAAAGTTGACCAGAACACCAGAACGCAAAGATGCTCGTCTTCATCCCTGCAGCTGCCAGAAGTGTACTTTGGGCCGATCTCTTTAGCCTTGGCTTAGGGGTCCCCATCTGAAAATAACAGTGTGGTCTCTGAGGGCTCTTCCAGCCTTGCAGACTATGATCGTGTGGTTTGTACACGCCAGCATTTTATGCCAGGGACTTGGCAGAATGATGAGTTTGGACTGGAATATGTCTGTGGTCACGGTCTAGACCCTAGGATTTCCTTTTGCACAGACAGGATCTCTCTGCACCCTCCTGCAGCCCCCATGTGGCCAGTGAGAGGACGAGGAGGGAGAGCAGTGCAAAGTGGCTATAGGAGGGTGTGTAGGAACCCAGAGCATGAAGGGCTGGCTGAGACACCCCTGCACCCATGGATGGCTCTCAGAAGGAGGAGTCAAAGCTCCTGGGTAGTCACTGGCCCTAATTAGAGGTCACCCGGGAGTGAAGTTTGCCGATGGGACTGGGGCGTTGCCTGAGTGACATAGAAGGAGGATTGGTGAACTCCCCAAAGCAAAAGAAGGAAGCAGGGGATTAACCCAGCGAACACATCCCTGGGACCATCTAGAAAGGAGCCAGGAGAGTCTTTTTATTTTGTATCATATCCTGCCATAGCATATTGAATATTGTGCATGAATATTTGTACTATAGAGGCAACAAAGTCTGGTGGTTAACAGCAGGGACTTTGGAATTTCATGCCTGGGTTGAAATCCCAACTCTGCAACTTTTTAGCCAGATAATTCAGCTTTCTCCTTCATAAAATGGGAATGATGATTGCTCCTATCTTAAGGACTACTGTGTGAATGAAGAGTTAATGTATGTGAAACACTCAGAACAGTGCTGGCAGAAAGTAAGCTCTGTTCTAAGTGCTTTGCATACATTAACCCTTAGCCCACACAAAATTCTATTATTATAAATATATACCATCCCATACCATAGCACACCATATGCCCAGAAGTAGCTTGGATTAAAGCTTTTGAGGAAATCTTCAACTTTTCTCTCTTCCCCATGTTTGCTATTTCTCTGGACCTGGCTGTCCCCTCCTGTGAGATGAAGAGGGGAAATGTGTGTCCAGTGCCACAGCCCAGGCTCAGGATGAGGGTCTGAGTACAGGGAGTGGTGTGGGATAGGAAGGGAACCCAGGAGTCCAAGTTGCTAAACACAGGCTCCGGACGTGCAGGCTCAGCGGCCATGGCTCACGGGCGCAGCCGCTCCGTGTCATGTGGGATCTTCGCAGACCAGGGCACGAACCCGTGTCCCCTGCATCGGCAGGCGGACTCTCAACCACTGCGCCACCAGGGAAGCCCGACTTTTAAGCTTTTTAGAGAGAAAGTTTCTCTTTTGAAATAAGTAGAAAACCTGTCCTCAGGATGAAAAGAGCCAGTTTGGAAGGGCTAGGCCAGAGAGCTCATCTCTAGGTGAGGTCTCTGTACCGCTGCTCACAGCCACAACTGACTACTTTTTGCTGCTTTCCTGCCACACTGAACAAGAGGTTGGCTGAGTTACCAATATCCTTGGAGACGTAGGCCTCAGTGGGACTCCTTTAAAAGTATTTATTTCACCTCTCTGGAGACCTTAGATCTTCCCATTAACCTAATAAAACCTGCATGAAAATTTGTAAGGGCACCCAGGGTCATGGCTCCCAGGCTGCCTTTTGCAGGGCAACCAGCATCAGGGTGGGGAAGAATTCCTTGGCAGTGGGCACCCCTGGAGAGTAGGGGGCCTCAGAACACAGGAAAGACAAAACCACCCAATGCCGAGGGGTTCACTGACTCTGGGCTTCCAAAACAGGAGGAAAAGTCATTTTCAGCCTGTTGAGAAAAGCTTTTCCTTGCAACACAAAGCCTCTTGGGCTGAAAGACCTCAGGGGGGAGCCCACAGGGACTGCAAGCCTGGCAGCAGAGAGAGAAATGGAATGACCCTTCAAAGTTCTCCTGAAAGCTTCTGCTTCCTTACACACAGCACCAAGGAGCCATTTCACATACACATCCCCACTTCCCCACAGCTCCCGGGGCGCAGCCCATGCTCCCCGACAGCACCCACTCACCTGCCCAGGCTACAGAGGTGCTGGCTCAGTGACAGACTCCAGCCCACGCGACCAGCTAACCAGGTCCTGCCCTCCTTTTATCAGGCCTCCCTGTCCCACCACAGCCAGGGGTGTTGAAGTCAGACAGGGGCAGGGGATGTGGTATGGAGGTCTAGGGTGCCAAGTAGCACGGACTGGGGACACCTGACATAATGCCCTTTAGCAATGCTTGGTTTTCTGGAACAATCACAGGGTGTAACCTGGGCTCTTATTGCCAAGCCAGGAGGCAAAGGGAGGGAAGAGGGAAGTGTTTCTAAACCTTCTGCTGGGCAAGTTTGATTCTGATTTTCTCTGTGTGGGCTGGTGAGGACCACCAGTAGCCCCAGGCTTTGGAGGAAGAGAAACACCTCATGAATGAGGGGAGCAGGCTTCCAGACCAGCCTGCCTGCTTGCTTTACCAGGGCCCTCTCTGGAATTTAGGTAATCTCTCTGTGAGATGATAGTGTTGCACATATAATCTATATTTTACAATAGTAATATTTTTATTACTATTCATGTGATAGTAATATTTTATATCCATTGAGAAAAATACATAATGATAAATAGCAACTATGAGCTTAGTAATATTTTTAAATGCCTGTGTTTCTTACGAAGAATCAGAGGGACATCTATCAGTGCCCTGTGGCTGCTGTAACAAATAACCTCAAACTAGGCGGCTTAAAGCAACAGGATTTATTACCTCACAGTTCAGGAGGCCGGAAGTCTGAAATCGAGGTATTGGCAGGGCCATGCTTCCTCCAGAATTTCTAGGGAAGAATGTTTCCTTGTCTCTTCCATATTCTGATGGCTTCTGGTGTTCCTTGGTTTGTGGCAGCATCACTCCGATGTCTGTCTCCATTCTCACAAGGCTTTTTCCTCTGTGTCTTTGCATGTCCTCTTTTCTGCCTCATATAAAGACCCTTGTCATTGTATTTAGGGACCACCCAGGGTGATCTCATCTTGAGATTCCCACCTTAATTACATCTGCATAGACCCTTATTCAAGTAGGGTCACATTCTGAGGTGCTGGGTGGATATATTGGGGGAGGGGGCAGCATTCAGCCACTGCAGGACCTACTGGGACATGTTACTTATTCTGTCTGCAGACAATGGCCAGTGCATACATGAACTCCAAGGTCCTGGCAAAACTCTGAGCTTCTAGGGGATCTGCTCTTTGGTCCTAGGCCTTAATGTGAGTGGCCTGAATGGCTGAGTGGGAACGTCCAGTGACAGCAGACTCTGGAGTCAAGTTGCCTGGGTTTGAATCTCAGCTCTGTCATTTACTATCTGTGTAACCTCGAGCACATTCCGTGATTTCTTTGAACTCCAGTTTCTTCATCTGTAAGGAGAAGTCCTCAGAGGATGGTTATTAATGCACTGCCTGCTCTTATTCCTGGGGCTGCCCAGCCCTGACACTCCTGCCCAGTCTCTGTTGGTGTCAGAGATCAGGGCCCTGGTAACCTCTGTGAGGTCTCTGAGGCGGTCAGAGCTCTGTGCCCAGATGGACGGTCCCTGTGTCCTTGCCTTCTCTTTCACTTAGGGATCCTGCCAAGGAGCCTGTTCAGAATCACCTGAGGTCTATAGAGCTGCCTCAGGTCTTGGAACGTGGGCAGAAGGGGAAGAGAGAAGGTGGAAAGTGAAAACCAGGAGACTTTGAGAGGCTTCTCCAGAGAGACAGGTGGCCTCCTTATCTTGCCCCATTCTCCTGTACATATAGCTGACCTGTCAGCTTTGAGCTTTCCTGACTCGGCTTCATGTCACCAAAAGGACCCTGCATTGTGGTGCCCAGGATTCTGAGTCACTCTAAGTGCTGACCTGCCCCCAATCATCTGGGGTCTCCACTGTGCCCAGTAGCCCCGCCATTAGCATCACTACCTTGGTTTATGTAGCTGTTTCTTTTCTTTCCCCCTGACTACCTCATTCCTGCTACTCTCTCCTGAAGCAGAATGCTCTTTTCCTTCCTAGCCCTTATCCTAATTTGAAATTATGTACTTATTTTGTGAGTTTATGAATTGAATGTGTGTCTTTCTCACTAGACTGGAAGCCCCAAGGGTGGGAACCATGTCTGTTTGTCCACTACTGTGCACTGACAACCCCAGTGGCCAGCACAAAGAATAGTCCTCAACAAATATCTGAAAATATTGAGTTTATTATTGAATGCTGTTTCCTCAGTCCTCTCACCATTCAATGTCAAGTGCTCAGAAAGTATCTGGTTGATGTGAGAAGTGCCAACCTCCCCATAAAACCTCTTAGCTATTAGCAGAAGCTATTCTCCCATATTGCAGTTGAAGAAACAGAAGCCAAAGCTTCTGTTTCTTGCAGACTTGCCCAAAGCTGGATAAAAGAGGAGCCAGAGCCGGAGTGAAGGTTCCCAGGCTCTTCCCTTTTCTATCTGGGCATCTTCTGATGGGCCTGAGCCCCAGGCAGGGGTGGACCTCGTGGATGCTGGCCACTGTGCCCTTCAGTCATGCGGAAACGCACATCTGGGAGCCCACCCACCCACCCTCTGGCAAGAAAGGGCACACTGAGCCCTCTCTGGCCATGCAGGTTGTGGCCTTGCCTGTCCAAACGTCAGCTTGTTTCCTGATCCTGGTAGACCACATCCCAGTGGAAGCTGCTTTTCTCACAAATAACAACACGTTTGAGTACGAGGCAGTTAGCATTCAGTGGGTACCAGAAATGAGAGGCGAGGATTGGATCTAGGTAGTATATGGGCCAAGGCTAGAACTACAGCCCATTCATTTCCCTGAGCTTCTCCCCCACTCCCTCCTTCAGAGCCTGACATTCCATGTAGACCCCTTTCCTCTTCCTCCTTCCTTCTCTCTTTCTCACTCTCTTTCTCTCTCTCCTTCTATTCTTCTCTCCTTTATTTCTACACATAATTATTAGTGTAAAATAATGTTCATTGTATACTTTGCAGCATTAAGCAACATAAACTTAAAATAGATTTATGTGTTGCCTATTGGAGCCTGGAATTCTATACCCAATTACAAAGAAATAAACACTTTCTCAATATATTGTTAAAAGGAAAAAGCACAGTGTACCCATTGCACATGGCAGATTGAACACAGGTGTTTATCTCCACTCTCTTCTGAAACCCCCTCAAAATAGCAGTTAAAGGATTAAAATGGTATAAATCAACTAGGATGAAGTAAATGGAAGAGGGGACCAAAACTGATGGGAGATATCAACAGCTGTTTGGAAGATGAAACAGAATGAACAAGTGGAACTCACTCAGCAGACCTGAAAAAGCTGAAACCTCAGCCAACAGGTGGGGAATGCACAGGAAGCAGGGGATTCATGCCAAGGTACCCTGGAAAGGCACAGGAGTTAGCAGAAAATTGTGAAGTGGAGTGAAGCTGACAACAGTAGGTATGAGTGAACTGTTTAGACCCCCAGATCTTCTTCTCCATCCCCATAAAATACAAGATGAACCAGAGTGACTGTACATTTGGGAACACGTTGCCCAGCAGAGAGTGGAGGGGAATGGGGTAAGGGGGATACCAGACTGAAGACTGAGACTGATGACAGGGGAATTAAATGAAGGTCTCTGAAAGTCTCTGGGATGCTCAGACCAACCAGCCCTTCCCTCCACTAGAGCCCCAAGCAGAGCATTAACTCCTCTCAGGAAAACAAACCAGCCTAAGAGAAAAGTTACCAAAACTCAGACTACCAAAACGCAAATGACATCTTGAATAGAATAGCCATGCCCCTATCCCATCACCCCAAAGTGGGGGCCCTTAGATAAAAAGCCACCAAGCCCCCGGAGCTTCCAGTAATGATGACTCACTATTGCATATGGAAGAAATGCAGGATCACCAGACATTTGAGGAAAGAGTCCCTACGTGAAAGATAGATCAAACAAACAGAAAATAAAAGGAACTTGGAGAAATCAGAGTGAGTGGCCGTGAGGGCTTCTGATTTTCTAACCTCAGACAATTATGTTCTGACTGTTAATGATGAGCACACGTTACTTTTACTGTTTTACTTTTATTATTTTAAAAAAGTTAGTCTACCTGTTTGCTGTACACCTTTTAGATAACAAGCACTGTGCCAGGCACTGGGGACCCTGAGATGAATTCACAGCCCCTGTGCCTGTGGAGCTTGCAGCCTACAAGGTTAAGTACTGCTTCTCACTGGGGTCATTTCTCAAAATGCAAATCCCCTTGAGAATCACTCACACTTCAGCCTTTTCTCACTGGTAGGGAGAATTTTCTTTTCTCTTTTTACATCTTTTTTTTCTTTTACATCTTTATTGGAGTATAATTGCTTTACAATGGTGTGTTAGTTTCTGCTTTATAACAAAGTGAATCAATAACACATATACATATGTTCCCATATCTCTTCCCTCTTGCGTCTCCCTCCCTCCCACCTTCCCTATCCCACCTCTCTAGGTGGTCACAAAGCACCCAAGCTGATCTCCCTGTGCTATGTGGCTGCTTCCCACTAGCTATCTATTTTACGTTTGGTAGTGTATATATGTCCATGTTACTCTCTCACTTTGTCACAGCTTACCCTTCCCCCTCCCTACATCCTCAAGTCCATTCTCTAGTAGGTCTGTGTCTTTATCCCCATCTTACACCTAGGTTCTTCATGACATTTTTTCCCTTAAATTCCATATATACGTGTTAGCATACAGTATTTGTCTTTCTCTTTCTGACTTACTTCACTCTGTATGACAGACTCTAGGTCCATCCACCTCATTACAAATAGATCAATTTCATTTCTTTTTATGGCTGAGTAATATTCCATTGTATATATGTGGCACATCTTCTTTATCCATTCATCCGATGATGGACACTTCGGTTGCTTCCATCTCCTGGCTATTGTAAATAGAGCTGCAATGAACATTTTGGTACATGACTCTTTTTGAATTACGGTTTTCTCAGGGTATATGCCCAGTAGTGGGATTGCTGGGTCATATGGTAGTTCTATTTGTAGTTTTTTAAGGAACCTCCATAATCTGGAAATAATAAATGCTGGAGAGGGTGGGGAGAATTTTCCATCCCCACGATGGGCCCTGAGCCTTTTCTATCTTCCACCAAACTTGTTGAAGCTGAGATTCCTCATTATTCAAGGCTTTAAATGTGCAAGGGCAGTGGACTTTAGCTTGGGGCCTTGGGCCAAGGTCTGCTGGTCCCCCTGTGATGGGTTCCCTCTGGCAAGGAAGGCTGGTCCAAAAAGGCTCCGTGTGGCAGCATCATGGTTCTGGCCCATTGCCCCATTAATATGAAATCTCATCTCCCAATCAGGGGGGTGCACAGCCTTCTGTTTCGGGTGCTTCCACCCACTCACTGCCTGCTGACTGAGGAACGCTATAAGTATCAGCTTCCTCTCCCGTGAGCTCCCCATATCATCATGGGATGCGCTATCACAGGCTCCGAACTGAGCTGGGCTTGGCCTTGCAGGACTCATTGTACGTTGTGCCCATGTATACTCGTCTATAATTCTCCCTCCCATTTCTAGGCATTTGAGTTTTCCTTTTTTTAAAATTAGCATTACCAAAGCTTTGTGTATATAGCTCATTTTTTTGAATTTTATTTTATTTATTTTTTTATACAGCAGGTTCTTATTAGTCATCAATTTTATACACATCAGTGTATACATGTCAATCCCAAACTCCCAATTCATCACACCACCAGCCCCACACCCCGCCGCTGGCCCCTCTTTGTGAGCATACGTTTGTTCTCTACATCTGTGTCTCAATTTCTGACCTGCAAACTGGTTCATCTGTACCATTTTCCTAGGTTCCACATATATGCGTTAATATATGATATTTGTTTTTCTCTTTCTGACTTACTTCACTCTGTATGACAGTCTCTAGATACATCCACGTCTCAACAAATGACCTAATTTCGTTCCTTTTTATGGCTGAGTAATATTCCATTGTATATATGTACCACATCTTCTTTATCCCTTCGTCTGTTGATGGGCATTTAGGTTGCTTCCATGACCTGGCTATTGCAAATAGTGCTGCAATGAACATTCGGGAGTGTGTGTGTCTTTTTGAATTATGGTTTTCTCTGGGTATATGCCCAGTAATGGGATTGTTGAATCATATGGTAATTCTATTTTTAGTTTTTTAAGGAGCCTCCATACTGTTCTCCATAGTGGCGGTATCAATTTACATTCCCACCAACAGTGCAAGAGGGTTCCCTTTTCTCCACACCCTCTCCAGCATTTGTTGTTTATAGATTTTTTGATGATGGCCATTCTAACTGGTGTGAGGTGATACCTCATTGTAGTTTTGATTTGCATTTCTCTAATGATTAGTGATGTTGAGAAGCTATTCATGTGCTTCTTGGCCATCTGTATGTCTTCTTTGGAGAAATGTCCATTAGGTCTTCTGACCATTTTTGGATTGGGTTGTTTGTTTTTTTAATATTGAGCTGCATGAGCTATTTATATATTTTGGAGATTAATCCTTTGTCCATTGATTCATTTGCAAATATTTTCTCCCATTCAGAGGGCTGTCTTTTCGTCTTGTTTATGGTTTCCTTTGCTGCGCAAAGGAAGTTTTTGTTTCATTAGGTCCCATTTGTTTATTTTTGTTTTTATTTCCTTTACTCTAGGAGGTGGATCAAAAAAGATCTTGCTGGGCTTCCCTGGTGGCGCAGTGGTTGAGAGTCCACCTGCCGATGCAGGGGACACGGGTTCATGCCCGGTCAGGGAAGATCCCACATGCCACGGAGCAGCTGGGCCCACGAGCCATGGCTGCTGAGCCTGCGCATCCGGAGCCTGTGCTCCGCAATGGGAGAGGCCACAACAGTGAGAGGCCCGTGTACCGCAAAAAAAAAAAAAAAAAAAAATCTTGCTGTGATTGATGTCAAAGAGTGTCCTTCCTATGTTTTCCTCTAAGAGTTTTATAGTGTCCGGTCTTACATTTAGGTCTCAAATCCATTTTGAGTTTATTTTTGTGTATGGTGTTAGGGAGTGTTCTAATTTCCTTCTTTTACATGTAGCTGTCGAGTTTTCCCAGCACCACTTAATTGAAGAGACTGTCTTTTCTCCATTGTATATCCTTGCCTTCTTTGTCATAGATTAGTTGACCATAGGTGCGTGGGTTTATCTCTGGGCTTTCTATCTTGTTCCATTGATCTATGTTTCTGTTTTGTGCCAATACAATATTGTCTTGATTACTGTAGCTTTGTAGTATAGTCTGAAGTCAGGGAGTCTGATTCCTCCAGCTCCATTTTTTTCCCTCAAGACTGCTTTGGCTATTCAGGGTCTTTTGTGTCTCCATACAAATTTTAAGATTTTTTGTTCTAGTTCCGTAAAAAAATGCCATTGGTAATTTGATAGGGATTGCACTGAATCTGTAGATTGCTTTGGGTAGTATAGCCATTTTCACAATATTGATTCTTCCAATCAAAGAACATGGTATATCTCTCCATCTGTTGGTATCATCTTTAATTTCTTTCATCAGTGTCTTATAGTTTTCTGCATACAGGTCTTTTGTCTCCCTACGTAGCTTTCTTTCTAGGTATTTTATTCTTTTTGTTGCAATGGTAAATGGGAGTGTTTCCTTAATTTCTCTTTCAGATTTTTCATCATTAGTGCATAGGAATGCAAGAGATTTCTGTGCATTAAATATGTATCCTGCAACTTTACCAAATTCATTGATTAGCTCTAGGAGTTTTCTGTTGGCATCTTTAGGATTCTCTATGTATAGTATCATGTCATCTGCAAACAGTGACAGTTTTACTTCTTCACTGCCAATTTGTATTCCTTTTATTTCTTTTTCTTCACTGATTGCCATGGCTAGGACTTCCAAAACTGTGTTGAATAATAGTGGTGAGAGTGGACATCCTTGTCTCATTCCTGATCTTAGAGAAAATGCTTTCAGTTTTTCACCATTGAGAATGATGTCATATATGGCCTTTATTATATTGTGGTAGGCTCTCTCTATGCCAACTTTCTGGAGAGTTTTTATCATAAATGGGTATCGAATTTTGTCAAAATCTTTTTCTGCATCTATTGAGATGAGCATATGGTTTTTATTCTTCAGATTGTTAGTATGGTATATCACATTGACTGATTTGTGTATATTGAAGAATCCTTGCATCTCTGGGATAAATCCTGCTTGATCATAGTGTATGATCCTTTTAATGTGCTGTTGGATTCTGTTGGCTAGTATTTTGTTGAGGATTTTTGCATCTATATTCATCAGTGATATTGGTCTGTAATTTTCTTTTTTTGTAGTATCTTTGTCTGGTTTTGGTATCAGGGTGATGGTGGCCTCATAGAATGAGTTTGGGAGTCTTCCTCCCTCCGCAATTTTTTGGAAGAGTTTGAGAAGGATGGGTGTTAGCTCTTCTCTAAATGTTTGATAGAATTCACCTGTGAAGCCACCTGGTCCTGGACTTTTGTTTGTTGGAGAATTTTTAATCACAGTTTCAATTTCATTACGTGTGATTGGTCTGTTCATATTTTCTATTTCTTCCTGGTTCAGTCTTGGCAGGTTATACCTTTCTAAGCATTTGTCCATTTCTTCCAGGTTGTCCATTTTATTGGCATAGAGTTGCTTGTAGTAATCTCTTAGGATGCTTTGTATTTCTGTGGTGTGTGTTGTAACTTCTCCTTTTACATTTCTAATTTTATTGATTTGAGTCCTCTCCCTCTTTTTTGTGATGAGTCTGGCTAATGATTTATCAATTTTTTGTTTATCTTCAAAGAACCAGCTTTTTTTTTTTTTTTTTTTTTTTGCGGTACGCGGGCCTCTCACTGTTGTGGCCTCTCCCCTTGCGGAGCACAGGCTCCCGACGCGCAGGCTCAGCGGCCATGGCTCACGGGCCCAGCCACTCTGCGGCATGTGGGATCTTCCCGGACTGGGGCATGCACCCGTGTCCCCTGCATTGGCAGGCGGACTCTCAACCACTGCGCCACCAGGGAAGCCCAAAGAACCAGCTTTTAGTTTTATTGATTTGCTACTGTTTTCTTTGTTTCTATTTCATTTATTTCTGCTCTGGTCTTTATGGTTTCTTTCCTTCTGCTAACTTAGGGCTTTGTTTGTTCTTCTTTCTCTAGTTCCTTTAGGTGTAAGGTTAGATTGTTTATTTGAGATTTTTCTTGTTTCTTGAGGTAGGCTTGTATAGCTATAAACTTCCCTCTTAGAACTGCTTTTGCTGCATCCCACAGGTTTTGGATTGTCGTGTTTTCATTGTCATTTGTCTCTAGGTATTTTTTGATTTCCTCTTTGATTTCTTCAGTGAGCCCTTGGTTATTTAGTGACGTACTGTTTAGCCTCCATTTGTTTGTGCTTTTTATGGTTTTTTCCTGTAATTCATTTCTAATCTCATAGCATTGTGATCAGACAAGATGCTTGATATGATTTCAATTTTCTTAAATTTACTGAGGCTTGACTTTGACCCAAGATGTGATCTATCCTGGAGAATGTTCCGTGCCCACTGGAGAAGAAAGTGTAATCCGCTGTTTTTGGATGGAATGTCCTATAAATATCAATTAAGTCTATCTGGTCTATTGTGTCATTTAAAGCTTCTGTTTCCTTATTTATTTTCATTTTGGATGATCTGTCCATTGGTGTAAGTGAGGTGTTAACATCCCCCACTATTATTGTGTTACTGTCGATTTCCTCTTTTATAGCTGTTAGCAGTTGCCTTATGTATTGAGGTGCTCCTACATTGGGTACATATATATTTATAATTGTTATATCTTCTTCTTGGATTGATCCCTTGATCATTAGATAGTGTCCTTCCTTGTCTCTTGTAACATTCTTTATTTTAAAGTCTATTTTACCTGATATGTGTAGTGCTACTCCAGCTTTCTTTTGATTTCCATTTCCATGGAATACTTTTTCCCATCCCCTCACCTTCAGTCTGTATGTGTTCCTAGATCTGAAGTGGGTCTCTTGTAGACAGCATATATATGGGTCTTGTTTCTGTATCCATTCAGCAAGCCTGTGTGTTTTGGTTGGAGCATTTAATCCATTCACGTTTAAGGTAATTATTGATATGTATGTTCCTATGATCATTTTCTCAATTGTTTTGGGTTTGTTTTTGCAGGTCTCTTTCTTCTCTTGTGTTTCCCACTTAGAGAAGTTCCTTTAGCATTTGTTGTAGAGCTGGTTTGGTGGTGCTGAATTCTCTTAGCTTTTGCTTGTCTGTAAAGCTTTTGATTTCTCCATCTACTCTGAATGAGATCCTTGCCAGGTAGAGTAATCTTGGTTGTAGGTTCTTCCCTTTCATCACTTTAAGTATATCATGCCACTCCCTTCTGGCTTGTAGAGTTTCTGCTGAGAAATCAGCTGTTAACCTTATGGGAGTTCCCTTGTATGTTATTTGTCATTTTTCCCTTGCTGCTTTCAATAAGTTTTCTTTGTCTTTAATTTTTGCCAATTTGATTACTATGTGTCTCAGCATGTTTCTCCTTGGGTTTATCCTGTATGAGACTCTCTGTGCTTCCTGAACTTGGGTGGCTATTTCCTTTCCCATGTTAGGGAAGTTTTCGACTATAATGTCTTCAAATATTTTCTTGGGTCCTTTATCTCTCTCTCCTCTCCTCTGGGACCCCCTATAATGCGAATGTTGTTGCCTTTAATGTTGTTCCAGATTTCTCTTAGGCTGTATTCATTTCTCTTCATTCTTTTTTCTCCATTCTGTTCTGCAGCAGTGAATTCCACCATTCTGTCTTCCAGGTCACTTATCCGTTCTTCTGCCTCAGTTATTGTGCTATTGATTCCTTCTAGTGTAGTTTTCATTTCAGTTATTGTACTGTTCATCTCTGTTTGTTTGTTAATTCTTCTGGGTCTTTGTTAAACATTTCTTGCATCTTCTCGATCTTTGCCTCCATTCTTTTTCCGAGGTCCTGGATCATATTCACTATCATTATTCTGAAATCTTTTTCTGGAAGGTTGCCTCTCTCCACTTCATTTAGTTGTTTCTCTGGGGTTTTATCTTGTTCCTTCATCTGGCACATAGCCCTCTGCCTTTTCTTCCTGTCTCTCTGTGAATGTGGTTTTTGTTCCACAGGCTGCAGGATTGTATTTCTTCTTGCTTCTGCTGTCTGCCCTCTGGTGAATGAGGCTATCTGTAGCTCATTTTTTAAAGGAAATAAACTCATATGTTTCCTAACTGATTCTATGTTTCTTAATAAAATGGTAGGAACACTTTAGTGATTGTGATGAATTATTGGAGACGCAGCATGAACTAGCTTGAGAGTTAAAAACTCCTCAGGGCTCATTCTAAGTTAGGGCACACTTTGTTTTACCTCCGGAAGCTCCACCCAGTTCTCACATTAAAGATTGGGGAAAAAAATCTAATGTTCCTTGCAAAGGGAGAGGAAAAGCAATTATTTGGAAATAGGCCTGGAGCATTGTCCATAACAAAGACTTGTCCTCTAAGGGAAACTACTTTACCAGAGCTTTATCTGAGCTGCAGAAAATCAGTTAGCCAACTCTGGCCCCCTTTAGCCTTCCTGTCTCATGTAAAAGGAGTAAACACAAAGGCTAAGAAATTCTTTTGAAGGGCACAGCCCAGAGACTGAGGTCCAACTAAAAAGCTGAGATTTATATAAGATTATAGAATGCATCCCCTCCCCAACAATTTGCCCGCAAATCAACAAAGTTCTAGTGGATTACCTATAACAGTGAATTACAAATGAGAGAGCTGCAAGACACAGACTCTATTTAAGAAGGAATTCTAAGGGAAACCCAAGGACAACAAGAGAGGAAACAAACAAACAAACAAGGAAAGTAGGGGACACTGAAGCCTCTGACACTTACATTAAACTACATTAAACATGAAACTCAGTCCCATTCCTCATACTAAAAGCTTAATTATTTCAGTTTCTATTTCTTGATACATCATGTCCAGCTTTCAACAAAAAATTACAAGCCATGATAAAAGGCAAGTAAAAACACAGTTTGAAAAGAACCGAACTCAGATAAGACACAGATTTTTGAATGCGCAGATATGGAAGTTAAAATTACTATGATTAATATGTTAAAGGCTCTAATGAAAGAGTAGACAACATGCAAGAACAGGTGGGTAATGTAAGCAGAGAGGTGGAAATTCTAAGAAAGAATCAAAAGAAAATGCCAGAAATCAAGAGCATTGTAAAAGATAAGACGAATGTCTTTGGTAGTCTCATCAGTAGACTGGAATCAGCCAAGGAAAGAATCAGTGGTCTTGAAGATATCAATAGAAACTACCCAGGGCTTCCCTAGTGGTGCAGTGGTTAAGAATCTGCCTGCTAATGCAAGGGACATGGGTTCAAGTCCTAGTCTGGGAAGATCCCACATGCCATGGAGCAACTAAGCCCGTGCACCACAACTACTGAGCCTGTGCTCTAGAGCCCGCAAGCCACAACTACTGAGGCTGCGTGCCACAACTACTGAAGCCCATGTATCTAGAGGCTGTGCTCTGCAACAAGAGAAGCCACTGCAATGAGAAGCCCATGTACTGCAACGAAGAGTAGCCCCCACTGGCTGCAACTAGAGAAAGGCTGTGTGCAGCAACGAAGACCCAACACAGCCAAAAATAAAAATAAATAAATAAATTTATTTTTTTAAAATAGAATTCACCTGCCAATGCAGGGGATACAGCTTCGAGCCCTGATCCAGGAGGATCCCACATGCTGCAGAGCAACTAAGCCTGTGCACCACAGCTACTGAAGCCCACATGCCTAGACACTGCACTTTGCAACAAGAAAGGACACCGCAATGAGAAGCCCGCGCACCGCAACGAAGAGTAGCCTCTGCTTGCCACGAGAGAAAGCCCGCGTGCAACAACGAAGACCCAACACAGCCAAAAATAAATAAATAAAATAAATAAATTTTAAAAAATAAGAAACTACCCAAACTGAAATTTTAAAAGAAAAATAGAATTAAAAATAAAAGAACACCCAAGAAATGTGGAACAATTGCAAAAGATGTAACATACATGTAATGGGAATATAAGAATGAGAAGAAAGAAGGAAGCAGAAGAAATATTTGAGGCCAAAAATAAAATAAATAAAATGTTTTTAAAATTCCAAAATTAATGACAGACATCAAAATCACTGATCCAGCAAACTCAGCAAACACCAAGCAGTATAAATATGAAAAAAAAATACCCCACAAAACTATGTCTTGGCATATCATATTCAAACTACAGGACACCAAAGACAAAGAGCAAATCTTGAAAGAAGTCAGAAGGAAATTATGCCTTACCTTTAAAAGAGCAAGGATAAGAAATACATGAGGCTTATTATCAGAATCCACACAAGGAAGAAGAGAATGGAGTGAAATATTAATGTGTTAAAAGAGAAAAAATCAACTTAGAGTTCTGGATCTAGCAGAAAATTACCCTTCAAAAATAAAGAAACAATAAACACTTTTTCAGACAAAGAAAAATTGAGGAAATCTATTGCTTGTAAGAAAATTTAAAGAAGTTTTTTAGAGGGATGGAAAATGATATAGGTCAAAAACTCAGATCTACCTAACAAAAGGAAGAGTATCTTTAATTAAAGTCCTTTATTTTTCTTATTCTTAATGAATCTAATAGATAACTGTTCAAAATAATAATAGCAACAATGTATTGGGTGATTATAGCATATGGATGAGTGAAATAAATGAAAGCAAGGCTATAAGAGACATGAGGGAGGAATTGGGAATAATCTGTTATAAAGCACCTGTACCTCTCATGAAATTGTATAATGTCCTTTGAATCTGGATTTATGTTAGCTGTAAATGTATGTTGCAAACTCTAAGACAACCACTAAAAATATTTAAAAAGAAGTACAACTGATATACTAAAAGAAAAGGGAAAAGGCAATCCTGTAAAACGTTCAGTTATAACTAGAGAAGGCAGAAAAAGAGGGGAAGATAAAAAAGGAACAAGTGTGACCAATAGAGCACATTTACAAACATGGTAGAAATTAACCCAACTGTATCAATAATCATTTTCAATGTGAATGGTCTAAATATACAAATTAAAAGACAGAAACTGTCATAATTGATTAAAAACACAACTCGTTTATAAGAAATCCACTTTAAATATAAAGGCACAAATATATTAAAAGTAAAATGGTGGAGAAAGATATACCATGCCAATACTAATCAAAGAAAGCTGGAGTAGACATATCAATTTCAGACAAAGCAGACTTCAGACCAAGGAAAATTATCAGAGATAAAGAGGGGCACTGCATAATGATAAAATAATCAATTCTCCAAGAATACATAGCAATTCTTAATGTGTATACACCTAACAACAGAGCATCAAAACAGTGAGGCAAAAACTGAGAACATCAAGGAGAAATAGACAAATCCACTATTATAGTTGGAGACTTCAACACCCCTATCAGTATTTGACAGACCCAGTCTGTCAAAATCAGGCATAAAATCAGTAAGAATACAATTGAATTGAACAGCACCACTAACCAACTGGATCTAATTGACATTTATAGATTACTTCATCCAACAGCAACATAATCCACGTTCTCCTCAAGCTTACATGGAACATTCACCAAGATAGAGCATATTCTAGGCCATAAAACACATCTTAACATATTTGAAAGAATATTTATCATGCAAACTATGCTCTTAGACCACAATGCACTTAAACTAGAAATCAATAACAGAAAGATAGCTGGAAAATAAAAAAAAAACATTTGGAGATTAAACTTATAACTAATACATAGGTCAAAGAAGTCTCAAGAGAGATGAGAAAATAGTTTGACCTATATATATGAAAATGAAAATACATCAAAATTTGTGTGACGCCATGAAAGCAGTGATTAAGAGGAAATTTTATAACATTGAATGTATTTATTAGAAAAAAAGAAAACTCTAAAATCACTACTTTAAGTGTTCACCTTAGGAGACTAGGTAAATAATGGTAATACAAACCTAAAGCAAGTAGAAGAAAATAAATTGAAAAATTAGGGCAGAAATCAAAACAACTGAAAACAAGAAATCAATAAAGGAAGTCAATAAAAACCAAAAGCTGGTTCTTTGAAAAGATCAATAAAATTGATAAACCTTTAGCCAGGTCAACCAAGAAAAGAAAAAGAGAAGACAATAATTACTAATATCTGAAATATGTGAAAGGGGGCTCCTCATTACTAATCCCATGGACATTAAAAGGATAATAGAGGGGGACTTAGTTGACAGTCCAGTGGTTAAGGCTGCATGCTTCCAACACAGGGGGTGCAGGTTCGATCCCTGGCCTGGGAACTAAGATCCCACATGCTGTGTGATGCAGCCAAAAATTTTTTTTAAAAAAAGGATAATAGAGGAATATTATGAACAATGTTATGCCCACAAATTTGATGACTTAGACTAAGTGGATCAGTTCCTTGAGAGACACAAACTATCAAAACTCACATAAGGAAAAATAGATAATCTGAATAGGCCTTTAAATGATTAAAGAAATTGAATCAATAATTAATAGCCTTCCAAAAAAGAAAGCACCAGGCCCAGGTGGGTTCACTAGTGAATTCTACTAAACGTTTAAGGAAGAAATGATACCAATTCTCTACAATCTCTTTCATAAAATAGAAACAGAGTAATACTTCCTAACTCATTCCATGAGGTTAGTGTTACCCTGATACTGAAACCAGATAAAGATATTACAGCAGGAAAGCTACAGGCCAATATCTCTCATGAACATAGATGGAAAAATCCTCAACAAAATATTAGCAAATCAAATCCAACAATGTAAAAAATTATAAAAAAAGAATTATACAACATGACCAAATGAGATTTATTCCAGGCCTGCAAGCCTGGTTCAACATTTGAAAATCAATTAATGTTATTCATCACATCAATAGGCTTAAGAAGAAAAATTACATTATCAGATAGATGTAGAAAAAGCATTTGACAAAATCCATCACTCATTTATGACAAAAAAATCTTAGCAAATCAGGAATGGAGGGAAACTTCTTCAACTTTATAAAGAACATCTACAAAGAACCTATAGCTAACATCATTATTAGTTGTGAGAAACTAGATGCTTTTCCTGTTACAAAGGGAAATAAATTGGGAACAAGGCAAGGATGTCCCCTCTCACTACTCCTTTTCCACATTGTATTGGATTTCCTAGCTAATGCATTAACACAAGAAAAAAAGGAAATTAAAGGCATATAGCTTTAGAAGGAATAACTAAAATTATCTTTGTTCACAGGTGGTATGATTGCCTATGTAGAAAATCTCACAAAATCAACAACAACAAAAACTATCTTGGAACTAATGAGGAATTGTAGAAAGGTTTCAGGATATGTTAATATGCAAAGTCAATTCCTTTCACATACACAAGCAATGAACAATTGGAATCTGAAATTTCAAACACGATACCATATTACATTAGTGCACACACACACACACACACACACACACACACAGATAAATACTTAGCTTTAAATCTAACAAAATATGTACAGGGCGCTCATGAGGAAAACTACAAAACTCCAATGAAAGAAAATTTAAAAGATCTAAATAAATGGAGAGATAATCCATGTTAATAAATAGGAAGATTCAATATTGTTAAGATGCCAATTCTTACCAACTTGACTATCAATTCACATAATCCCAATAAAAATCCCAGCAAGTTATTTTGTGAATATTGACAAGTTGATTCCAAGATTTAAGTGGGAAAAAAAAGGCCAATACTGAAGAAAAAGAACCAAGTCAGAAGGCTGACTTTATATGAATTCAACACTTACTGTGAAGCTACAGTAAATAAGACAGCATTGGTATTAGTGAAAGAATAGGTAAATACATTAATTTAACAGAATAGAGAGCACAGAAATAAACCCACCCAAATAGAGTCAACTGATCTTTGACAAAGGGGTCAATGGTGAAAAATAGTTTTTCCAGCAAATGGTACTGAAGCAATTGGATACCATGTCTGGTGTTCCCCAAATCACCCTCAGATTTAATGATTCACTAGGTCTCAAAGAACTCTGAAAAAATGTTATGCTCATGGTTATGGTCTACTACGTGAAAGAACACAGATTAAAATCAGCAAAGGAAAAACACACACTGGAAAGACCAGGAGCAAGTTTCTAGTTGTTTTCTCCCAGTGGAGCTGTACAGACAGTGCTTAATTCTCCCAGCAACAATATGTGACAACATGTACAAAGTATTGCTAACCAGGGGAGCTCACCTGAGCTTTGGTGTCAGTCACATAGGCATGGAACATTAGGGTGATTAACCTTAGTTGCTCCTTTTCCAGCCCCTCCAGAGGTCAAATTAATATAGCATCACACAAGACCCCCAAAATAAATCACATTGTTAGAATAAACTATCTGGCATGATCCAAGACCCCAAGTATGAAAAGACAGGCAGGATATTTCATGAACTTAAAGGTTATTTCCAAGAAGCAGTTCAGGAGCCAGTCCCTTCTTTAGAATGTGCAGGGTTTGAACACCTCAAGGCTGCTGAGTTAAACCTTTGCTGAAGAGACATCCATATGCAAACGAATAAAATAAAATGAATCCAGACACAAATCTAACACCTTTCATAAAATTAACTCAATATGGATCATATATCTAAGTGCAAAACACAAAACTGTAAAAGTTTTAGAAAGTAGCATAGGAGAAAATCTAGGTGACCTCGAGTTTGCTGACAAGTTTTTAGACAAATGCCAAAAGCACAATGCATGAAAGAAAAAAATTGCTAAGTTGGACTCTATTAAAATCAAAAACTTCTCTGTGACACTGTTAACAGAATGAAAATACAAGCCACAGACTGGGAGAAAATATTTGCACATCTGATATGATTTGCATATTTGATATGTGTTTAGTATCCAAAATATACACAGAACCCTAAAACTCAACAGTAAGAAAACAAACAACCCAATTAAAAATGGGCAAAAGATCTGAACAGACACTTTACAAAAGAAGACATATAGATGGCAAATAAGCACATACAAAGATGTTCACATCTATTTCCTTAGGTAATTGCAAATTAAGACAACAACACATACAAGGAGGAACAAGCAAGTGAGCAGGACACGAGTGGTCCATGAGGCAGCCATGATGTGGAATGGACCGCCTGGCTGGTACCACATTTTAGAGCACATTGTTTCCCACTTAAATTTCCTTTGATGAGTACTTGAAGAAAAAAAAAAGTAATAACCCAGCCATTATCACACATCAAAAAATTGAGGTTCTGCTCCCTTTGAGGATTTTACCTAATGCTAAAGAGAGAGAAGAAATCCTCATCATACACTGTACAAGCACACTAAAAGTAGCCAGCAGATAAATTGACCTACAAATACTCTGAGCACATTAAGCTTTAAAGATATGGAGATTAGCTCAAGGTGGCTGAGTAGAAGGACATAAGCTAACCCCTTCTCATGAAAACACCAAAATCACAACTAACTGCTGAACAATCATTGATGAAAAAATGCTGGAACCTATGAAAAAAGATGCCCTATGTCCAAAGACAAAGAAGAAGCCACAATGAGATGGTAGGAGGGATGCAACTGCAATAAAATCAAATCCCATACCCCTGGGTGGGCAACCCAAAAACTGGAAAATAACTATATGCAGAAGTTCTCCCACAGGAGTGAAAGTCCTGGCCCCAATGTCAGGCTTCCCAGTGTAGGGGTCCAGCAATGGGAGGAGGAGCCTCCGGAGAATCTGACTTTGAAGGCCAATGGTCTTTGATTGCAAGAATTCCACAGGACTGGGGGAAACAGAAACTCCATTCTTGGAGGGCACACACAAGCTCTCATGTGCACCAGGACCCAGAGAAAAAAAGCAGTGACCTCATAAGGGACTGGGACAGATCTACCTGCTAGTATTGGAGGGTCTCCTGCAGAGGTGGGGATGGCTGTGGCTAACTGTGGGGACAAGGACACTGGCAGTAGCAGTTCTGGGGAGTACTCATTGGTGTGAGCCCTCTTAGAGGCCGCCGTTATCCCCACCCAACAGCCTGTAGGCTCCAGGACTCTGATGTCTCAGGCCAAACAACCAACAGTGCAGAGGGAACACAACCCCACCCATCAGCAGACAGACTGCTTAACATCTTCCTGAGCATGGCCTTGCCTGCCAGAGGGACAAGACCCAGCTCCACCCACCAGTGGGCAGGAGCCAGTTCCTCCCATCAGGAAGCCTGCACAAGCCTCTTAGACAGCCTCATCCACCAGAGGGCAGATAGCAGAATCAAGAAGAACTACAATCTTGCAGTCTGCAGAACAGAAACCACAAACACAGAAAGTTAGACAAAATGAGACAGCAGAGGAATATGTCCCAGGTGAAGGAACAAGATAAAACCCCAGAAGAAAAACTAAGTGAAGTGGAGATAGACAACCTACCAGAAAAAGAATTTAGAATAATGATAGTGAAGATGATCCAAGATGTCGGAAAAAGAATGGAGGAACAGATCAAGAAGATACAAGAAATGTTTAACAAAGAACTAAAGAAGAAACAAACAGAGATGGACAATTCAATAACTGAAATGAAAAATACACTAGAAGGGATCAGTAGCAGAATAACAGAGGCAGAAGAATGGATAAGTGACCTGGAAGACAGAATGGTGGAAATCACTGCCACAGAACAGAACAAAGAAAAAAGAATGAAAAGAAATGAAGAGTCTAAGAGACATCTGGGACAACATAAACACATCAATATTTGCATTATAGGGGTTGCAGAAAGAGAGAAAACACCTGGGAAAATATTTGAAGAGATAATAGCTGAAAAGTTCCCTAACATGGGAAAGGAAACAATCATCAAAGTCCAGGAAGCACAGAGAGTCCCAGGCAGAATAAACCCAAGGAGGAACATGCCAAGACACACAGTAATCAAAC
Source organism: Delphinapterus leucas (assembly GCF_059928025.1). Classification (NCBI taxonomy): domain Eukaryota; kingdom Metazoa; phylum Chordata; class Mammalia; order Artiodactyla; family Monodontidae; genus Delphinapterus; species Delphinapterus leucas. The sequence goes on from NC_143129.1 coordinate 38,582,205, forward strand.
TGACAAAAATAAAAGACAAAGAAGACAAAAAATATTAAAGGCAACAAGGGAAACCCAACAAATAATATGCAAGGGAACTCCCATAAGGTTATCAGCAGATTTCTCAGCAGAGACTCTGCAGGCCAGAAGGGATGAAAGGAAAGAACCTACAACCAAGAATACTCTACCCACCAAAGATCTCATTCAGATTCAATGGAGAAATCAAAAGATTTCCAGACAAGCAAAAGCGAAGAGAATTCAGCACAACCAGACCAGCTTCACAACAATGCTAAAGGAACTTCTCTAAGTGGAAAAGAAAAGTCCACAGCTAGAAACAAGAAAATTGCAAATGGAAAAGCTCACTGGTAAAGGTAAACATATAGTAAAGGTAGGAAGTCATTCACACACAAATATGATATCAAAACAAGCAATTGTGAGAAGAGGAGAGCACAAATGCAGGATATTGGACATGCATTTGAAATTAAAAGACCGGTAACTTAAAACAATCTTTTTAATATATAGACTGCTATATCAAAGCCTCATGGTAGGACTTCCCTGGTGGTCCAGTGGTTAAGACTCCATGGTTCCAATGCAGGGGACCTTGGTTCAATCCCTGGTCAGGGAAATAGATCTCACATGCCACAACTAAGAGCCTGCATGCCACAACTAAAAGATCCCACATGCCGCAAATAAAAAATCCCACATGCCACAACGAAGATCCCTCACATGGCAAAGAAGATCTCATGTGCGGCAACTAAGACCCAGTGGAGCCAAATAAACAAATAAATATTTTTTAAAAAAACAAAATTCCTTAAAAAAAAAAAAAACCTCATGGTAACCACAAACCTAAAATCTACAATAGATATAAACACAAAAAAATAAAAAGGAATCCAAACACAACACTAAAGTTAGTCAACAAGAGAAGAGAACAAAAGAGGAAGGGAAGAAAAAAGACCTACAAAAACAAATACAAAACAATTAACAAAATGGCAATAAGAACATACATAAATGTATTAAATGCTCCAATCAAAACATATAGACTGGCTGAATGGATGCAAAAACAAGACCTGTATATATGCTGTTTATGAGAGACCCACTTCAGATCTAGGGACACATATAGACTGAAAGTGAGGGGATGGAAAAAGATATTCCATGCAAGCGGAAATCATGAGAAAAAAGGAGTAGCAATACTCATATCAGACAAAATAGACTTTAAAATAAAGACTGTTACAAGAGACAAGGAAGGACACTACACAATGATCAGAAATCCAAGAAGAAGATATAACAATTGTAAATATATATGCACGAAACACAGGAGTACCTCAATAGATAAGGCAAATGCTAACAACCATAAGAGGAGAAACTGACAGTAACACAATAATAGTGGGGGACTTTAACACACCACTTTCATCAATGGAGAGATCATCCAGACAGAAAATCAATAAGGAAACACAGGCCTTCAATGACACATTAGACCAGATGGACTTAATTAATATTTATAGAGCATTCCATCCAAAAGCAGTGGAATATACATTCTTCTCAAGTGCACATGGAACATTCTCCAGGATTGATCACATGCTGAGCCACAAAGCGAGCCTCAGTAAATTTAAGAAAATTTAGATCATATCAAGCATCTTTTCTGACCACAACACTCTAAGATTAGAAATAAACTACAAGAAAAAACTGTAAAAAACACAAACATGTGGAGGTTAAACAATATGCTACTAAACAACCAATGGATCACTGAAGAAATCAAAAAATATCTAGAGACAAATGAAAACAAAAGCACAACTATCCAAAACCTATTGGAAACAGCAAAAGCAGTTCTAAGAGAGAAGTTTATAGCAATACAATCTTAACTCAGGAAACAAACAAAAAAAATCACAAATAAACAACCTAACCTTGCACCTAAAGCAACTAGAGAAAGAAGAACAAAACAAAACCCAAAGTTAGAAGAAGGAAAGAAATCATAAAGTTCAAAACAGAAATAAATGAAATAGAAATGAAGAAAACAATAGAAAAGATCAGGGAATTTACTGGAAGTCCAGTGGTTAGCTTGCATTTTCGAGGGCCTGGGTTCATTCCCTGGTCAGGGAACTAAAATCCCACAATCTGCACAGTGTGTTAAAAAAAAAAAAGAAAGAAAGAAATCAATGAAACTGAAAGCTGTTTCTTTGAAAAGATAAACAAAATTGATAAACCTTTAACCAGACTCATCAAGAAAAAAAGGGAGAAGGGCTCAAATCAATAAAATTACAAATGTAAAAGGAGACATTTCAATGGACACCACAGAAATACAAAGGATCATAAGAGACTACTACAAGCAACACTATGCCAGTAAAATGGACAACATGGAAGAAATCAACAAATTCTTAGAAAGGTACAATCTCCCAAGATTGAACCAAGAAGAAATAGAAAATATGAACAGACCAATCACAAGCACTGAAATTGAAACTGTGATTTCAAAACTCCCAACAAACAAAAGGCCAGGACCAGATGTCTTCACAGGTGAATTCTATCAAACATTTAGAGAGGAGTTAACACCTACCCTTCTGAAACTATTCCAAAAAATTGCAGAGGAAGGAATACTCCCAAACTCATTCTATGAGGCCACCACCACCCTGATACCAAAACCAGACAAAGGTATTACAAAAGAAGAAAATTACAGGCCAATATCACTGATGAACATAGATGCAAAAATCCTCAACAAAATACTAGCAAACAGAATTCAACAATACATTAAAAGGATCATACACCATGATCAAGTGGGCTTTATCCCATGGATGCAAGGATTCTTCAATATCCACAAATCAATCAGTGTGATTCACCACATCAACAAACTGAAGAATAAAAACAATATGATCATCTCAATAGATGCAGAAAAACCTTTTGACAAAGTTCAATACATATTTATGATAAAAACTGTCTAGAAGGTGGGCTTAGAGGGAACCTACCTCAAAATAATAAAGGCCATATATGACAAACCTACAGCTAACATCATACTCAATGGTGAAAAGCTGAAAGCATTTCCTGTAAGATAAGGAAAAAGACAAGGTTGTCCACTCTCACCACTTTTATTCAACATAGTTGTGGAAGTTCTAGCCATGGCAATCAGAGAAGAAAAAGAAATAAAAGGAATCCAAGTTGGAAAAGAAGAAGTAAAACTGTCACTGTTTGCAGAGTACATACTATACAAAGAAAATCCTGAAGATGCTATCAGAAAACTATTAGGGCTCATCAATGAATTCAGTAAAGTTGCAGGATACAAAATTAATACACAGAAATCTGTCATATTTCTATACATTAACAACAAAACATCAGAATAGAAATTAAAGAAACAATCCCATTTACCATTGCATCAAAAAGAATAAAATACCTAGGAATAAACCTACCGAAGAAAACAAAAGACCTGTACTCCAAAAACTATAAGATGCTCGTGAAAGAAATTGAAGATGAGACAAACAGATGGAAAGATATACCATGTTCTTGGATTGGAAGAATCAATATTGTCAAAATGACTATACTACCAAAGGCAATCTACAGATTCAATGCAATCCCTATCAAATTACCAGTGGCATTTTTCACTGAACTAGAACAAAAAAAAAATCTTAAACTTTGTATGGAGACACAAAAGACCCCAAAGAGCCAAAGCAATCTTGAGAAAGAAAAACAGAGCTCGGGCTTCCCTGGTGGCACAGTGGTTGAGAGTCTGCCTGCTGATGCAGGGGACACGGGTTCGTGCCCTGGTCCGGGAAGATCCCACATACCGCGGAGCAGCTGGGCCCGTGAGCCATGGTCACTGAGCCTACGTGTCCGGAGCCTGTGCTCCGCAAGGGGAGAGGCCACAACAGTGAGAGGCCCACATACCACAAAAAAACAAAAAAAACAAAAAAAAAAACAGACCTGGAGGAATCAGACTCCCTGACTTCAGACTATACTACAAAGCTACAGTCATCAAAACAGTATAGCACTAGCACAGAAAGAGAAATATATATCAATGGAACTGGATAGAGAGTGCCAGAAATAAACCCACTCATCTGTGGTCAGGTAATCTATGACAAGGAGGCAAGACTATACAATGCATAAAAAAACCTAAAAGTAAGACAAGCTACTATAAAATTCTTAGAGGAAAACATAGGCAGACACTCTTTGACAAAAAGTGAAGCAATATCTTTTTCCAATTGTCTCCTAGAGTAATGGAAACACAAACAAAAATAAACAAATGGGGGTGACCCTGAACCAAGATGGCGGAGTAGAAGGACGTGATCTCACTCCCTCTTGTGAGAACACCAGAATCAAAACTAGCTGCTGGACAATCATCAACAGGAAAACACTGGAACTCACCAAAAAAGATAACCCACATCCAAAGACAAAGGAGAAGCCATAATGAGATGGTAGGAGAGGCGCAATCACAGTAAAATCAAATCCCATAACTGCTGGGTGAGTGATTCACAGACTGGAGAACACTTACACCACAGAGGTCCACCCACTGGAGTGTAGGTTCTGAGCCCCATGTCAGGCTTCTCAACCTGGGGCTCTGGCAATGGGAGGAGGAATTCCTAGATAATCAGACTTTGAAGACTAGTGGGTTTGATTGCAGGACTTTGACAGGACAGGGGGAAACAGAGACTCCACCCTTGGAGGGCACACAAAAAGTAGTGTGTGCATCAGGACCCAGGGGAAGGAGCAGTGACCCCAGGGGAGACTGAACCAGACCTACCCTCTAGTGTTGGAGGGTCTCCTGCAGAGGCAGGGGGTGGCTGCGGCTCACTGTGGGGACAAGGACACTGGCAGCAGAAGTTCTGGGAAGTACACCTTGGCATGAGGCTTCCCAGAGTCTGCCCTTAGCCCCAACAAGGACCCCAGATAGGCTCCAGTGTTGGGTTGCCTCAGGCCAAACAACCAACAACACTGGGAGGGAACAACCCTGGGAGGGAACACAGCCTACCCAGCAGCAGTCAAGTGGATTAAAGTTTTACTGAGCTCTGCTCACCAGAGCAACAGTCAGCTCTACCCACCACCAGTCCCTCTCATCAGGAAATTTGCACAGCCTCTTAGATAGCCTCATCCACCAGAGGGCAGACAGCAGAAGCTAGAAGAAATACAATCCTGCAGCCTGTGGAACAAAAACCACATTCACAGAAAGACAGACAGGATGAAAAGGTAGAGGTTTATGTACCAGATGAAGGAACAAGATAAAACCCCAAGAAACAACTAAATGAAGTGGAGATAGGCAACCTTCCAGAAAAAGATTTCAGAATAATGATAGTGAATATGATCCAGGACCTCGGAAAAAGAATGGAGGCAAAGATCGAGAAGATGCAAGAAATGTTTAACAAAGACCCAGAAGAATTAACAAACAGAGATGAACAGTACAATAACTGAAATGAAAACTACACTAGAAGGAATCAATAGCACAATAACTGAGGCAGAAGAACGGATAAGTGACCTGGAAGACAGAATGGTGGAATTCACTGCTGCAGAACTGAATGGAGAAAAAAGAATGAAGAGAAACGAATACAGCCTAAGAGAAATCTGGAACAACATTAAAGGCAACAACATTCGCATTATAGGGGTCCCAGAGGAGAAGGGAGAGAGAGAAAGGACCCGAGAAAATATTTGAAGAGATTATAGCCGAACTTCCCTAACATGGGAAAGGAAATAGCCACCCAAGTTCAGGAAGCACAGATAGTCCCATACAGGATAAACCCAAGAAGAAACACGCTGAGACACATAGTAATCAAATTGGAAAAAATTAAAGACAAAGAAAACTTATTGAAAGTAGCAAGGGAAAAATGACAAATAACATACAAGGGAACTCCCATAATGTTAACAGCTGATTTCTCAGCAGAAACTCTACAAGCCAGAAGGGAGTGGCATGATATACTTAAAGTGATGAAAGGGAAGAACCTACAACCAAGATTACTCTACCTGGCAAGGATCTCATTCAGAGTAGATGGAGAAATCAAAAGCTTTACAGACAAGCAAAAGCTAAGAGGATTCAGCACCACCAAACCAGCTCTACAACAGAGGCTAAAGGAATGTCTCTAAGTGGGAAACACAAGAGAAGAAAAAGACCTGCAAAAACAAACCCAAAACAACTGAGAAAATGATCATAGGAACATACATATCAATAATTACCTTAAACGTGAATGGATTAAATGCTCCAACCAAAAGACACAGGCTTGCTGAATGGATACAGAAACAAGATCCATATATATGCTGTCTACAAGAGACCCACTTCAGATCTAGGAACACATACAGACTGAAAGTGAGGGGATGGAAAAAGATATTCCATGCAAATGGAAATCAAAAGAAACATGGGGTAACAATACTCATATAAGTTAAAATAGACTTTAAAATAATGTTACAAGAGACAAGGAAGGACACTATCTAATGATCAAGTGATCAAACCAAGAAGAAGATATAACAATTATAAATATATATGCACCCAATGTAGGGGCACCTCAATACATAAGCCAACTGCTAACAGCTATAAAAGAGGAAATCGACAGTAACACAATAATAGTGGGGGATGTTAACACCTCACTTACACCAATGGACAGGTCATCCAAAATGAAAATAAATAAGGAAACAGAAGCTTTAAATGACACAATAGACCAGATAGACTTAATTGATATTTATAGGACATTCCATCCAAAAACAGCAGATTACACTTTCTTCTCCAGTGCGCACGGAACATTCTCCACAATAGATCACATCTTGGGTCACAAGTCAAGCCTCAGTAAATTTAAGAAAATTGAAATCATATAAAGCATCTTGTCTGATCACAACGCTATGAGATTAGAAATGAATTACAGGGAAAAAAATGTAAAAAGCACACACACATGGAGGCTAAAGAATACTTTACTAAATAACCAAGGGCTCACTGAAGAAATCAAAGAGGAAATCAAAAAATACCTAGAGACAAATGACAATGAAAACACGACAATCCAAAACCTGTGGGATGCAGCAAAAGCAGTTCTAAGAGGGAAGTTTATAGCTATACAAGCCTACCTCAAAAAACAAGAAAAATCTCAAATAAACAATCTAACCTTACACCTAAAGGAACTAGAGAAAGAAGAACAAACAAAACCCAAAGTTAGCAGAAGGAAAGAAACCATAAAGACCAGAGCAGAAATAAATGAAATAGAAACAAAGAAAACAGTAGCAAATCAATAAAACTAAAAGCTGGTTCTTTGAGAAGATAAACAAAAAATTGATAAACCATTAGCCAGACTCATCAAGAAAAAGAGGGAGAGGACTCAAATCAATAAAATTAGAATTGAAAAAGGAGAAGTTACAACGCACACCACAGAAATACAAAGCATCCTAAGAGACTACTACAAGCAACTCTATGCCAATAAATTGGACAACCTGGAAGAAATGGACAAATGCTTAGAAAGGTATAACCTGCCAAGACTGAACCAGGACGAAATAGAAAATATGAACAGACCAATCACACATAATGAAATTGAAACTGTGATTAAAAATCCTCCAACAAACAAAAGTTCAGGACCAGATGGCTTCACAGGTGAATTCTATCAAACATTTAGAGAAGAGCTAACACCCATCCTTGTCAAACTCTTCCAAAAATTGCAGAGGGAGGAAGACTCCCAAACTCATTCTATGAGGCCACGCTGATACCAAAACCAGACAAAGATACTACAAAAAAAGAAAATTACAGACCAATATCACTGATGAATATAGATGCAAAAGTCCTCAATAAAATACTAGCAAACAGAATCCAGCAAAACATTAAAAGGATCATACACCCTGATCAAGCGGGATTTACCCCAGAGATGCAAGGATTCTTCAATATACACAAATCAGTCAATGTGATATACCATACTAACAATCTGAAGAATAAAAACCATATGATCATCTCAATACATGCATTAAAAGCTTTTGACAAAATTCAACACCCATTTAAGATAAAAACTCTCCAGAAAGTGGACATAGAGGGAACCTACCACAACATAATAAAGGCCATATATGACATCATTCTCAATGGTGAAAAACTGAAAGCATTTCCTCTAAGATCAGGAACGAGATAAGGATGTCCACTGTCACCATTATTATTCAACACAGTTTTGGAAGTCCCAGCCATGGCAATCAGTGAAGAAAAAGAAATAAAAGGAATACAAATTGGCAGTGAAGAAGTAAAACTGTCACTGTTTACAGATGACATGATACTATACATAGAGAATCCTAAAGATGCCAACAGAAAACTCCTAGAGCTAATCAATGAATTTGGTAAAGTTGCAGGATACAAATTTAATGCACAGAAATCTCTTGCATTCCTATGCACTAATGATGAAAAATCTGAAAGAGAAATTAAGGAAACACTCCCATTTACCATTGCAACAAAAAGAATAAAATACCTAGGAAGAAAGCTACCTAGGGAGACACAAGACCTGTGTGCAGAAAACTATAAGACACTGATGAAAGAAATTAAAGATGATACCAACAGATGGAGAGATATACCATGTTCTTTGATTGGAAGAATCAATATTGTGAAAATGACTATACTACCCAAAGCAATCTACAGATTCAATGCAATCCTTATCAAATTCCCAATGGCATTTTTTATGGAACTAGAACAAAAAATCTTAAAATTTGTATGGAGACACAAAAGACCCTGAATAGCCAAAGCAGTCTTGAGGGAAAAAAACGGAGCTGGAGGAATCAGACTCCCTGACTTCAGACTATACTACAAAGCTACAGTAATCAAGACAATATTGTACTGGCACAAAACAGAAACATAGATCAATGGAACAAGATAGAAAGCCCAGAGATAAACCCACGCACCTATGGTCAACTAATCTATGACAATGGAGGCAAGGATATACAATGGAGAAAAGACAGTCTCTTCAATTAAGTGGTGCTGGGAAAACTGGACAGCTACATGTAAAAGAATGAAATTAGAACACTCCCTAACACCATACACAAAAATAAACTCAAAATGGATTCGAGACCTAAATGTAAGACCGGACACTATAAAACTCTTAGAGGAAAACATATGAAGAGCACCCTTTGACATCAATCACAGCAAGATCTTTTTTGATCCACCTCCTAGAGTAAAGGAAATAAAAACAAAAATAAACAAATGGGGCCTAATGAAACTTCAAAGCTTTTGCCCAGCCAAGGAAACCATAAACAAGATCAAAAGACAACCCTCTGAATGGGAGAAAATATTTGCAAATGAATCAACAAAGGATTAATCTCCAAAATATAAAAGCAGCTCATGCAGCTCAATATTAAAAAAACAAACAACCCAGACCAAAAATGGGCAAAAGACCTAAAGAGACATTTCTCCAAAGAAGACATACAGATGGCCAAGAAGCACATGAATAGCTTCTCAACATCACTAATTATTAGAGAAATGCAAATCAAAACTACAGTGAGGTATCACCTCACACCAGTTAGAATGGCCATCATCAGAAAAGCTACAAACAACAAATGTTGGAGAGGGTGTGGGGAAAAGAGAACCCTCTTGCACTGTTGGTGGGAATGTAAATTGATACCGCCACTATGGAGAACAGTATGGAGGTTCCTTAAAAAACTAAAAATAGAATTACCATATGATCCAACAATCCCATTACTGGGCATATACCCAGAGAAAACCATAATTCAAAAAGACACACACACCCCAATGTTCATTGCAGCACTATTTACAACAGCCAGGTCATGGAAGCAACCTAAATGCCCATCAACAGACAAAGGGATAAAGAAGATGTGGTACATATATACAATGGAATATTACTCAGCCAGAAAAAGGAACGAAATTGGGTCATTCATTGAGACGTGGATGGATCTAGAGACTGTCATGCAGAGTGAAGTAAGTCAGAAAGAGAAAAACAAATATCATATATTAACACATATTTATGGAACCTAGAAAAACAGTACAGATGAACCGGTTTGTGGGGCAGAAACTGAGACACAGATGTAGAGAACAAACGTATGGACACCAAGGGGGGAAAGTGGTGGTGGGGTGGGAGTTGTGGTGTGATGAATTGGGTGTTTGGGATTGACATGTATACACTGATGTGTATTAAATTGATGACTAATAAGAACCTGCTGTATTAAAAATATATATAAAATAAAATTTAAAAAGGGTCCTAATTAAACTCAAAATCTTCTGCACAGCAAAGGAACTCATAAACAAAATGAAAAGACAACCCACAGAATGCGAGAAAATATTTGTAGACAATGTGACTGACAAGGGATTAATCTCCAAATTTTACAAATACGTCATGCATCTCAATATCGAAAAAACAAACAACCCAATCGAAAAATGGGCATAAGGTCTAAATAGACATTTCTCCAAAGAAGACATAGAGATGGCCAAGAGGCACATGAAAAGATGGTCAACATCACTAATTATTAGCGAAATGCAGATCATAACTACAATGAGATGTCACCTCACACCAGTCAGAATGGCCATCGTCAGAAAATCTACAAACAATAAGTTCTGGAGAGGGTGTGGAGAAAAGAGAACCCTCCTACCCTGTTGGCGGGAATGTAAATTGGTACAGCCACTATGGAAAACATTATGGAAGCTCCTTAAAAAACTAAAATAAGAGTTACCATACAATCCAGCATTCCCATCCTGTGCATATATCTGGAGAAAAACATGGTTCAAAAGGTTACATGCACCCCAGTGTTCACTGCAGCACAGTTTACAATAGACAAGACATGGACGCAACCTAAATGTCCATCGACAGATGAATGGATAAAGATGTGGTACACATATACAATGAAATATTATTCAGCCATTAAAAAGAATGAAATAATGCCATTTGCAACAACATGGATGGACCTAGAGATTATCACACTAAGTGAAGTCAGACAGAGACAAATATCATGTGATATCGCTCATATGTGGAATCTTAAAAAAATGATAGAAATGAATTTATTTACAAAACAGAAACAGACTCACAGACATAGAGAAGAACTTATGGTTACTAGTGGGGAGAGGTGGGGAGGAGGGATAGATTGGGAGTTTGGGATTGACAGGTACACACTGCTATATTCAAAATAGACAACCAACAAGGACCTATTGTATAGCACAGGGAACACTGCTCAGTATTCTGTAGTAACCTAAATGGGAAAAGAATTTGAAAAAGAATAGAGACGTATTTATGTATAATTGAATCACTTTGTTGTACAACCAACACACCATTGTCAATCAACTATACTCCAATATAAAATAAAAATTTTTTTAAAAATAATAAAAGTAAAGATATGAAGTGGTTTCCAAAAAAAGATAACAGTACATGCATATTAGAATGGCTAAACCAACATAAACAAAAAAATAATTGACAATATGAAATGCTGGTGAGGTTGCAGAGCTAAAAGAACTCTCATTGCTGGTGAGAATGCAAAACAGTACAGTCACTGTGGAGAGAGTTTGGTAGTTTCTTACAAAGAAGACAGGCTTAACATACCAATCATGCTCTTAGGTATTTACCCAATTAAGATGAAAACTTAACACCTGGATGTTAAAAACCTGAATGAAGGGCTTCCCTGGTGGCGCAGTGGTTGAGAGTCCGCCTGCCGAAGCAGGGTACACGGGTTCGTGCCCCGGTCTGGGAAGATCCCACATGCCGCGGAGCGGCTGCGCCCATGAGCCATGGCCGCTGAGCCTGCGCGTCCGGAGCCTCTGCTCCGCAATGGGAGAGGCCACAACAGTGAGAGGCCCGCGTACCGCAGAAAAAAACCAACAACAACAAAAAAAAACCTGAATGTTTACAGCAGCTTTATTCATAACTGCCCCAAACTGGAAGCAGTCAAGTTGTCCTTCAATAGGTGAATCAGTAAGCTGTGGTACAGTGTACATCCATAAAGTGGGATAAACAGAATTGAGCTATCAAGCAACAAAAAGACATGAAGGAAACTTAAGTTCATATTAATAAATGAAATAAGCCTAAAAACAGTCTGAAATGCTAAATATGGTATAATTCCAATTATATGACATTCTGGAAAAGGCAAAACTATAGAGACAGTTAAAAGATTAATGGTTGCCAAGGATTCAGGAGGAAGAGGGGGAAGGATGAGTAAGTGAAGCACAGAGGATTTTTAGGGGGCAAAACTATTCTGTACAATACTGTAACAGTGGATACATGACATTATACATTTGTCAAAACCCATAGAACTGAACTATTAATACAAACTATGTACTTTAGTTAATAGTAATATACCAATATTATCAATAGTAGTATATCTTGAATTATAACAAATGTATCATGCAAATGCAAGATATTAATAATAGGGGAAACTGTGGCAGGAGAGGGGATATGAGGATTCTTTTGTACCGTTAGCTTACTTTTTCTATAAATCTAAAATTGTTCTCAAACTACTATGTATAAAACAAATAAATACAAGGATATCATGTACAGCACAGGGAATATTGCAAATTTTTTACAATAACTTTAAATGGAGTATAATCTATAAAAATATTGAATCACTGTTGTACACCTGAAACTAATATAATATTGTAAATCAACTATACTTCAATAAAAAATAAAATTATTCTAAAAAATAAAATTTATTAATTTTTAAAAATCAGTGGGAATAGAAGTGGTCGTATAGGGCATCCTGGTTGTGCTCACAATCTTAAATCTTTCGACATTTCACTATTGAGAATGATGTTTTGTAGACACCCTTATGAGATTAAAGATGCTTCCCTATTTTCATAGTTTGTCAAAACTTTTTTTTCAAATAATAGATACTAAATTCTATCAAATGCATTTTCTAATCTACTGAGATGATTATACTTTATGTTTCCTCCCTACTCTGTAACTGTGGTGCATTATACTGATCAATTTCTACTGTTTAGCTGAGCTCACATCACTGCAATATACCAGCCTGGGCAGGAGGGTTCTTAACATATGTTGCAGGGTGAATTTATTGGTAGTTTCTTTAAGACTTTTGCTTCTGTGTTCTTGTAACTTTCTTTTCTCATAGTATCTTGCCAGGTCATACTAGCAAGATCATGCTAGCCTCATAAAATGAGTTGGGATGAGTTTCCCATTGTCTCTTCCTTGGGAGAAATTAAGAAAGTTTGGCATTTGGTAGGGTCCTCCTGGACCGGGGCACGAACCCGTGTCCCCTGCATCGGCAGGCGGACTCCCAACCGCTGTGCCACCAGGGAAGCCCGCCACTTGTACTTTTTTGAGGAAAAATTTTTCATTACAGAATTTTTATTTTTCTGTTAGTTATAGAACTATTCATCATTCTTATTTCTTTCTATGTCAGTTGTGGTAAGTTGTATTTTATCAAGGAATTTCACCTAAATTTTCAAATGTAATATCTTCTTATCTTTTTAGTGGTTTTATGATCTGTAATGATGTGCCCTTTGCACTGCTGACTTGTATTATTTTGTGTCATTTCCCTTTTTAATCTTGCTTAGTTTTGCCAGAGGTTTATTAATTTTATTAGCCTTTACAAAGAGCCAACTTTTGGCCTTGTTGACTATCTTTATTTATGTTTTCTATTTTATAATTTTCAGCTCTTTATTCGTTTCTTCCACTTTAGGTTTATTTAACTGTTCTATAACTTCTTGAGCTGGATACAAGATCATTAATTTTCAGCCCTTCTTATATAAAGCATACATTGTTAATATCCCTCTAAGCCTTGTTTAGCTCCATCCCACAAGTTTGGTTTGCTTTTGTTTTTGGTTTTTTTTTCCCCCAGTGGGCTGGCAGCTCCTGAACACACACCTCAGATTCTGGGCAACTCTGACCTCACAGATTTTGATGTATAGTTTTTTGTTACGCCTCACTTAAAAATATTTTCTAATTTGCGCTATGATTTCTTCTTTGCTCCAAAAGTTTTTTTTAGAATTGTAGTTCTTATTTTCTAAAAGTCTGGAATTTTCTTATCTTTTGTTGTTGTTGTTAGTAACTCTTGGCTTAATTGTATTGTGGTTAGAAACATTCTCTGTGTGATTTCAATCCTTGCTTTATGGCTCAGGGTATAGTTAATTTTAGTAAATGCTTTGTGGATGTTTGAAACAATGTACATTCTGTTATTGGGTGTAATGTCCTGTATATGTCAATTAGGTCGTTTGTTAATTGCATTCTTCAGTATTTTATAATTCTTTCTGATTTTTTTTGTTTGCCTAAATCTTTTACCAAAAGAAGGTGTGTTTAAATTTTCAATTATGATTGTAGGTTAACTTATTTTTCCTTGCAGTTCAGTTATTTTTATTTTTAAATTTTTTTTAAATTTTATTTATTTGTTTACTATTTATTTATTTTGGCTGCGTTGGGTCTTCATTGCTGCACATGGGTTATCTCTAGTTGTGGCGAGCAGGGACTACTCTTTGTTGCGGTGCTCAGGCTTCTCACTGCAGTGGCTTCTCTTCCTGTGGAACACGGGCTCTAGGCATGGAGGCTTCAGTAGTTGTGGCACACAGGCTATAGAGTGCAGGCTCAGTAGTTGTGGTGCACGGGCTTAGTTGCTCTGCGGCATGTGTGGTCTTCCCAGACCAGGGCCTGAGCCCATGTCCCCTGCACTGGCAGGTGGCTTCTTAACCACTGTGCCACCAGGGAAGTCCTCTATTTTTAAAAATTAACTAAACTCCGTACTTTATTTGGACATCTGATTTTTCCTTAAAGTTACTTTTCTGTTTTAGTTGTCTCCTTAGCCTTCTCTGATTTATGATATTTAGTTTCTCAGACTTTTTTGTGTGTGATGACCTTAATAGTTTTGAGGAGTACTGGCCAGGTATTTTTTAGAATGTCCTTCAACTTGGGTATGTCTGATGTTTTTCTCATGGTTATGATCTTGGAGAGACAGCAGTGAGCAGTGGCTTGAAGCAAGATCTTAGTTTTCTGCCCAGGAATTGAACCTGGCTAGCCTGGGTGAAAAACCAGGAATCCTAGCTGCTAGTCTACCAGGGGCTAGAGGCTAGAGGCAAATTTGAAAAATGAATTTCACAAGGAGGCAAAAACTGTAAAAACAGGTAAAAAGTTTATTATTAGAGATACAGCACAACCTGTGGAAGAGCACACAGGGAAACAGTTTATTTAAGACAGAAGCAAGGCAGAGATACACACCCGGAGAGAAAGGATGTGGGTGTTCTCCCTAATGAGGAGGAGTGCAGTAAAGAGGCGGTTAAATCATTTTTATAGGGCAGTTCTTCCAGGTCTTTGTTTACCTTTGGCCAATAATCTCATTTCTTTTCCCACATCTAACCTGTTCTAAGACACTCCCCAACATGCATGCATATCTATTTGCCAAGATGGATTCCAACACAGAGGCCTGTGGGAGGCTTGGCATCACCTATTATGGGGTGACGCCCTCTCCTTTTTGACCCCCAAGGAATGTTTCTGCACCTGTGCAGTTGGGGAGTTCTTCTTGACCTCAGGAGTGGTCATCTTATCTCTTTACTCCAGCAGAGCTCAGCTTCTGCCATTAACTTTGTCCTTGGAGTGTCAGGGAAAACAAAGCTCCAATTTTACCCTGCTTGACAAACTCCAGCTGCTCTACCCAGAGGCCTGTATATCTCCTACCTCAGTTAGACACGGGCTACGGACTTGGGGAAGGTAGAATACACAGGTGAACTTGTGAAGGTGAAGTGCCATTCTCATCACATCATATCATGTTCTTGAACACCCTTGCTTCTAGGCCCTCTCAGTGGAGAGCACATATGTATGTATATTGACCACAAGTACAGTCAGTTTTGGCTTTATATATTTTGAGACCATGAAGAAATAAGATAAACACAAAAACTTAGAATTACTATATATTCCCAGTGAATTAAACAGTTTATCATTATGAAGCATTCTTCTTTATCTCTAGAAATATATTTGCTTTAAAGTTTATTTTGTTTGATGTTAATACAATGACACAAGTTTTGGGGAGGTTAGTGTTTGCCTAGTATATTTGATCCATTCTTTTTCTGTCAATTTTACTATATTCTTATGTTTTAGATGTACTTATAAACAGAAAATTGTTATTTTAAAATCTAGTCCAACACGCCCCTTACATGTAATATAATTATATATGTATGTGGATTTATATTTACCATTTTACAATGTGCTTTATTTCTGTCTCATATATTCTATGTTCCTTTTTTCCTTCTTTTGAATTGAACATTTGCATTATTTCATTTTTCTTCTGTTAGTTTAGAAGTTATATGCTTTTATAATTCTTAGAAATTACAATATTACATCCTGAAGTTAGTTGGTGCTTTTATCCTCTTCCCAGTAACGTATGGATAACTATTTAACTCCATTAAACCCCTTCACAACTTAATGCATTTTAATTCTCTCTATATTTTATACCCTAAAAAATTGTTGTTGTTGTCTTATATATACAATATTAGTTTAGATTTACCAATTAATTTAGACTTTTTGTTGCTTTTAAATCCTTTCACTATCTCTGAGTGTCCATCTGGAATTATTCTCCTTCTGTCTCAAGAATGTCCATGAGTATTTTCTTTAGTACAAGCATGCCAGTGAAATATCTTCTCATTTTCTCTTTATCTGAAAATGTCTTTATTTCATATTTATTCTTGAAGCATACTTTTGCTGAGAATAGAATTCTATGTTAGCAGTTATTTTCTTTAGAACACTGAGTACATAATTCCATTGTTGTTCTAGCTTCCATGTTCCTGTTGAAACTATGACTGCCATTCTATTTCTTACTTCTTTGGATGATTTCAAGATTATTTCTTTCTTTTTGCTTTTCAGCAATTTACTCTGACATATATCTAATAGTGAAATTCCTTTTATTTACCCTTCTTGATATTTATTGGGCTTCTTGAGTCTATGGATCATATCTTTCAACTATTTTTGGAAGTTTCACATTCATTATCTCTTCATATATTTTCCCCCATTCTTTTTCTCTTTTCCCTCTAAATATCCACTGAAATATATGTTAAAACTTCTCACTCACTATGTTCTCTATGTCTCTTACATTATCTACTGTTTTATCTCAGCTTTTTTGCCTCTCTATCCTGGATATTTTCTTCTGATCTATCTTACAACTCACTAATTCTCTCTTCAGCTGCATCTAATCTGCTGTTAAGTTCTTTTTTTTTTTTTTTTTTTTGCAGTACGCGGGCCTCTCACTGTTGCGGCCTCTCCCATTGTGGAGCACAGGCTCCAGATGCGCAGGCTCAGTGGCCATGGCTCACGGGCCTAGCTGCTCCACGGCGTGTGGGATCTTCCCAGACCGGGGCATGAACCCGTGTCCACTGCATCGGCAGGCGGACTCTCAACTACTGTCCAAATTCTTTTTTTGAGTTTTACTTTCAGTTATTTTATTTTTTTAGTTTTATAATTTATATTTGAATCTTTTAAAAATAAGCTATTTTGGGCTTCCCTGGTGGTGCAGTGGTTGAGAATCTGCCTGCTAATGCAAGGGACATGGGTTCAAGCCCTGGTCTGGGAAGATCTCACATGCCGCAGAGTGGCTAGGCCCGTGAGCCACAACTACTGAGCCTGCGCGTCTGGAGCCTGTGCTCCGCAACAAGAGAGGCCGCAATAGTGAGAGGCCCACGCACCATGATGAAGAGTGGCCCCTGCTTGCCACAACTAGAGAAAGCCCTCGCACAGAAACGAAGACCCAACACAGCCAAAAGTAAATAAATAAATAAATAAAATTTAAAAAAATAAGCTATTTCACTTTATGTAGTTTTCAGCTCTCTGCAAAAAAATTTCCACCCTCGTAACTTAATCACATCCCAAAGCCTCCACTTCCTAATACCATGATTTGGAGACTAGGATTTCAACACATGAATTTGGGAGGGACACAAAACATTTAGTCCCCAACATTTGGATAAATACATAGATGTGGAATTACAGGGTCATTGGGGAGATATATGTTTAATTTCATAAGAAACTACCAAACAGCTTCCCAAAGTAGTTGTATCATGTTACACATCTAAGAGCAATGTATGAGCATTCCAATTATGCCAAATACTTGCCAATACATGTTGTTTTCAGTTTTTCAAATTATAAACATTCTGGTGGGCATGTAATGATATCTCATTGTGGTTTTGCTTTTCCTTGCTGACTAATGATGCTGAGCACTTTTTCATGTGTTTATTGTCCATTTATATGTCTTCCTTTGTAAAGTGTCTGAGTTTGTCATCCATATTTTTGTTGAATTGTTTGGTTTTATTACTGAGTTACAGGAATTTTTAATATACTATGGACAAAAGTCCATTTTCAGATATGTGTATTACAACTGTTTTCTACCAGTATGTGGTTTTGTCTATTTATAATCTTGAGTCTTTTGATGAATAGCAGCTTTTAATTTTGAGTAAGCCATATTTCATTTTGATTAAAACTTCAGAAAAGAAGAATTTCTTTCATGGTTAGTGTTTTTTGTATCCTGTGTGGGACATTATTTGATCGTATGTGTAGGGGTCTATTTCAGAACTCTGTTGTGTTCCATTCTGTTCCACTTCCATTGACCTGTCTTCAAATTCACGTGTTTGTTTCTTCCAATGCTTCTAGTCTGCTGATAAGCCCATCACATGAATTCTTCATCTCTGATATAATATTTATTATTTCTAGGATTTTCTTTGGGCTTTTTTCTATAGTTTTTATCTCCCTGCTGAAATTCCCCATGTGCTTACATATAATTTCCACATTTTCCACTAGACCCTTTAATATACTTAAAATAGTTATTTAAAAATTCCTATCTCATAATTCCAACACTTGGGCCATCTTTGGATCTGCTTCTGTTGATTATTTTGTCTCCTGATGATGCATCACATATTTTTTCTTCTTTGAATTCTTTAGAAATTTATTAGTGCTCCTATGCTCTCAAGCAGGTGTTTTATTCTTTTGTACAGTTCTAGTTATTCTCAGTGGGATGGTTGACCTAAATTACCTAATTTGTCGCTAGCAGAAGATGCCATATCTATCTTAGTTTATTCCTCACTCAATCTTCCAAAAACCAAGAGCAGTGTTTTAAAATTTCTCTTCTTCCATACCATTTGTGATGTTATTAATTTCTGAATTTTAATATGTTATAGATTTTAATATAATATTATTTAATGCCTTAACTGTTATATACAAATGATGGATATTTTTATGTGTTCTATTCCCCACTCCCTGATTTTTTGCCTTAAATTCTACTTCTTCTGGTTTTTTAGAAAATATTTTCATTTACTTCATATATTTTTGCCTATCCTCTTATTTCTTACCTGATGAGAAACATTTTGCTTTAAGTGTGTCTTACAAAAACATTCATATTTACTATGATTACTTGTAGATGGATACTTCTTATTTTTAAAATCTCTTTAATTTATTAACATCAAGAATAAAACCATAGCTATTGGCATCTCTTATGATAGATGAAAAATTGAACCACTCTCCTTTGCTACCATCCAGTTTTTCTCAAGGTAATTTGTGATACAAAAATCCCAGTTCATAATTATGAAGTCTTTATTATAGATAATTGTAAGAATTATTTTCACCTCATTTTTCTTGAGTTTTATATCATATTAATTACAATTATTTAGCTTACATAGTCTTATTAGTTCTATTGATTTAATTATTCTTTGCCTTTTACACTATATTGTCTTTTGGGTTCTTCATTTTCATTCATTTCTCAGCTGATAGGAATATTTCCTAAAACTATATTTTTCAAAAAGGTTTTATGAAAAATCCCCCAACCCCCCAAATGAGCCCACAGACATCCTGTACCAGTTATCAATTTATTACCTTTCAGCTCCAAATGCACCCTTTATAGATGTCTGGAACACCTTCTCCCTGGCACATGTTATGCTTTATCAGTAGAGGGCGCTGGAGGGACAGGAGAAAAAGAACATCTTCCTGGTTCCTTTGCGCTTTGCTTCTGACTTGCCCTCAGGACTGAAGTCTGGTGGAGCTAACTCCTAGCAGGTTTCAGCAGCACTTCTGCTGACGGCGTCTCTATGGTTAGTTTTGTGGGTGTCCCATCTGGTTTCCCAGTGGCAAGTTTAGCTGCACCCTCGTGGGTGGATTTCTGATGAAAGGCAGGGGTGACTCAACCAGTTCCCTGGAAAGTCCAGCATGCAGCTTCCTCCCAAAGAGGTTTCTCAATGAGTTCTGCAGCAGCACTAGGTGGCTGCGCCATGAGTTCAGCAAAATCCCCCCAAAACAGCTTCCTGGGGAATTTTGTGGACACCCAACAGGAAGCTTCCAGCTGGCAGCCCAAGCCTGCAGTTGTCTGCCCACCAGCCTTGGATCTCTGACTATGGACCAGTTCTGTCCAAAGACAACCCAGAGAGTTTCTCTGCCATCCGGTAGGCTGCAACCACACCTTCCCTAACAAGGGCTGAACCCCAACCTTGGGGAGTCCCTCTCCCCTTCCAAGTGTGTTCCTTCTTTTGTTACTCTCCATCAGCCTTAGGGAATTTTTTAACATTCCCTTTTATTCCCACTGTGTAGTTAATTCCCTGAAAATAGTTAATTTTTATATCAAACCTTCCATTTTCAAACGACTATGTGATTTCTCTCTCCTAATTCGACTGTGACTGAAACACAATCACTGGTTCAGAGACATGGGAAAGCTATATGGGATTTCTTGCCTTCTCTACTCAGAATGGACAGAACCAATGGAATCGTTTTGCTATTAACATCTCAATATTGCACTTGTTTCTGGAGTCTGCACAGAGCAGGAATCCTGCAGAATTATAGCTTGATGGTAAAGTGCTATGTAGGGCGAGGTCACTGCAGAAGAAGTCATATATAACAGGCAGTCAAACCAATTGGAGAAAGTGCTGTTGGTGTTCCATAAAAACCATGTCCCTTCTGATTTCTGCCCTGTGTCTCCTAATACCCCTTGGCTGGAATCCCAGTCCTCTTCCCCTCTTTGGTGTCCTTCATGTGCTCCCTTTTCCACCCTCACTGCCATTGCTCTATCCAGGATCTGATCACCTAGCCTAAGAATTCCCTTGGAAATGCTATCTCCCTTCACTCCATAGGTTCCTGAGTGTCCAACTCAAACCTCACTTCCTGGAAAGCTTCCGCATCATCTTGACTCAAGTGATTCTCCCTGTTCTGCCTTCTCCTAGTATCTATGCAGGTCTTAAGGCACTTTCCTAAGTTGGCTCTGCCACATAACTGATCTTCCCTACCAACATGGGCTGCCTTGATGAAACCTGGTTCAGATTAGCAGAGGGGAAAAACTCACTTATTTGTATAGAAATGGCATCCTCTGTTGGTAACTGTATATATGACTGGATTTCTTTTTCATCAGCTATATAAGAACCCTCACTGCCCAAAGCTGAGAGAACCAAGAAAACTCAGCTGTCCCTCTCTGTTCATCTCACTTCCTTAGCAGATAAAATTCAATCCACTGACAGACTCACCAGATTTCTACCCTTTACTATCACACTAAAAGGTTTCTGATGCTGAAGTCTCTTGGATAACCATCTATAACATTTATTGAACATCTGCTATATGCCAGGCATGGGATTAATTTCTTTACCTATATTATATCATTTAATCCTCACAGAAACTTTATGAAGTAGAACACTTGGGTCAGGTTCCCTAAAATCAAACTTCAGTACATGTTATCTATTTAACATTTATTGAACACTTGCTATATGCCATGCATGGGAAAGGGAGTCTGTTGGGCACAACGTGTCAACAGTATTTTTATTTCTACTATACAAATGCAGAATCATAATCTTTCACATTTGTAGATGCTTTACAGATTTTGGAATGGTTTCATATTCAGTATCTCATTAAATGCTGCAATAACCTTGAGAGATAGTGATTATCATCTCCATTGCACAAACAAGGAGAGTGACAAGATAGGAGACTTCTGCAAGATCAATCAGCCAGTTAAATGTGTCTTGTCTGTTTATGAATAGCACCTTCCCGGATACGTAGCCAGCTGTTGTGAGTCCTAGCTCAGACTCTTCTCTGTGATGTGCAGGCTCTGAGAGTTTACCAGTAGGATCTTACAGCCCTTGTTATTTTGGTTTTTTTTTTTTAACATCTTTATTGGAGTATAATTGCTTTACAATGGTGTGTTAGTTTCTGCTTTATAACAAAGTGAATCAGTTATACATATACATATGTTCCCATATCTCTTCCCTCTTGCGTCTCCCTCCCTCCCACCCTCCCTAACCCACTCCTCTAGGTGGTCACAAAGCACTGAGCTGATCTCCCTTACAGCCCTTTTAACTCAAACTCCTACTCAGCCCTGAAGCTGGTAAACACCCCTTATGAGATCAGGTAAGAGAAAATATACCTGCTTACCAGAAGGGGATCCTTCTGTGCCTACCTGACATTTTGCTGGGCTCACAAAGGTCCTGCAAAATTCCCCTGTAGAAAGAGGATGCTCCTGGAGCATGGCTCACCTGTTTCAGCAGTTTTCCTTAGCAAAGTTTCATTAGAGGTGTCCCAGTAGACCAGAGTCTGTCAGAGCACACTGGGGAACCCAGGGCTACCTGACTACAGCCTTCATCTGCCGCAGAGGGTGGCTGGGTGGCAAGTCCTGTGGCAGAAAGCTGGGGCTTCCCGGATCTCAGGGGAGGTGTCATCTCCACCACCCTCTCAGGGTCCTGGGCTTTGGCCCCCGAGTTGCCCCTGTATCCATCAAAGACCCCTGAGCAGTCTTTTGAATGAATGAGTATGAAGAGTTGCATTAGACAAGCTCCCCTCCTCCAGTTCCCACCCCATCACAATTCTGAGTAATGCTTCACACCTAAGAGCTGATGGAGGTACAGCAGGAGCACATGTAGGGCCCCCAGAAACATCACATTGTGGCAGGAAAGCGTGGGTTTAAGATCTCATTGACTCAGGTTCAAATCCCCCACTCCATCACTTACTAGATTAGGAATCTAATCAGGATGAGGTACAAGTGAAGGTATCAGAAAACCCACAACAATGACTTTAACAAGGTAGAAGTTTATTTTCCTTTTACATAAAAGCCCAGAGGTAGGAGTTTGGGACTGGTATGATGTCCCAGTCTCCTTGCAGCTCACTATTCTGCTGTTCCTAGTGGGTGGCCCTCATCCTCGTGGTTCAAGGTAGCACCCGCCTACCAAACAGCAAAATAGAGGGAGGAACGAGGAAGAAGAGACAGAGAGAATTGACACCGGCTGTGTCTTAAGGAAGAGTCCTAGAAACTACCACATGACACTCCACTTACTTTTCATTGGCCAGAACTCAGTCACATGACCACATCTAACCACACAGGTAGGCTGGGAAATTTAGTCTTCTTTCTAGGCTAGAACGTTGATAACGTAGTAGAAAATTATTGGGAACCACTAGTAGCTTCTACCAGAAGTCTCATGACTTCTCTGGGCATGGGGATGATTCTATCTCATTGTATGCAAATTGTTGTTTTAGCTGAAACCTCCTATGCCAGTCATCTAGACCAGAGCCTGGAGCATACTATGCACAACCTCCCTTTTTCCTCCTCCCCATTTCCAGTATTCTGGAATGCGTGGCAGTAGCTTTTATCCTCTCAAATGTGACCAGAGCTCCTGTAGCCAGTGTCTGAGCATTATCCCCAACCAAACTCTCAGAGTCAGCCTGCAGCTTACCAGGGCTTTGAGCTGGGCCTCCAAGTACTAGAGTAAGTTGTAGGGACTTGCCTTACCCCCATGCCTACCACCCTGGAATCTGTGAAAAGAGATTCTCCCCACTCACCTTTCTGATACTGCTAGTAATTTTGTAAGACAACACCTGCCCCAGCCCCTCAATGGTGCCCCAGCTCTGATTCTTGTCCCGGTACTGGTGGCTGAAGCCCAGGAGAGCCAGGACTTAATTCAAGGCAAGATCTCAGATGTGCAAAAGCCTGTGAAAAAGCTAAGACAGCTCCACTGAAGGGGGCTTGCTGGGCAGGAACCAGCTCCTCACACACATCAGTTTCATACTCTTCTATCAAAAGACTCTCTTGGGCTTCCCTGGTGGCGCAGTGGTTGAGAGTCCGCCTGCCGATGCAGGGGACACAGGTTCGTGCCCCGGTCTGGGAAGATCCCACATGCCGCGGAGCGGCTGGGCCCGTGAGCCATGGCCGCTGAGCCTGCGCGTCCGGAGCCTGTGCTCCGCAGCGGGAGAGGCCGCAACAGTGAGAGGCCCGCGTACCACAAAAACAAACAAACAAAAAAACCCCACTTCTTTCAGTCTTCTCTTCCTTCTTTAAAATTTGTTCAAATTTTACATTTCACTATAGTTTACTTCAAAATATATTTCCCTAAATGCTTCTAGTAAAATTTACACTCCAGCAAGATATACTATGTTTATCCTTTACCTTCACTTGTCCTCAGCCCAGTGTTCATGTCCCTTGGAGTCACTGCATCATTCCCTTTCATTCCTGTACAACCCCATGTGATACGAACTATTATATGGATTGGCAGATTTGGAAACTGAGGTTGAGCGGCTATGCAGATTGCCCAAGGTAACTGGTTGAACTGGGATTCAGGTCCTGGTCCCTCTGGCTCTAAATCCTTACCCTGTAATCATCATGTAAGTAAGTAGGGGCTTCCCACCACCTAGTGATGGAACCTGTGGTTCAGGGATCTTGGCCACACAGGGAAATGAGCAAGGAGGGGACATGATGAAGGAAGCCCTCTCCTAGGTGAGGAGACAGCGCTTTGGAGACTGGCTCACTGACATCAGGAGTTACCACCGAATCAACCTAGCAAGATGCTGGGAGGCTGGAGAGATGCTTCAACAAATAGCATGGGAATGGCTTGGGACTGGCTTGGGAATCCTTCTCATATTGCCCTGGCCTCAAGGACAGAGAGCCAGGACCAGACAGAAGCGGAGAGAGCCCCTCACCCCTGGTCAATGACCCTGAAAAGGGAAAGCTACTTTGTGAGCTGCAGTCAGTCATGAGCACTGATTTCAGCCTGAAGTCCAGGGGTTCCCGGGAGAACTGAGGCCAAGGTGGCCCAGACCGAAGAAAAGAAAGACATGGCCACTGTCTCAATCCATGTGTTCTTCAGAAGAGAGAAAGAGGGACCCCCTACTAGAAGGACACACAAGTGCCGTGTATAATCCTGGAGATGTTGAGCGTGGAGGAGAGTGATATAGGGGATTCCCGATAAGGAGGTAACGATCTAGGCCAGGGTACCCGCTCCCTGCTGGAGACACCAGCTTGGCCTCAGCTTCAGGAGTCCTCCAGCCTCCATCGTGTAAATTCAGCGTTGCCCCCTGCTTGGGGCAGGGATGTGACTTCTTGATGGACTCATCTGGCCTATCTCCCCCATAAGTAGGAGCTCCCCAATGGAAGGGTGCTGCAGGCCCCTTCTTCTGGGCTCCTCATTCCTACAGCAGGACCCCCTACCCACTAGGCACTTATTCCACAGGATGGGCACTTTCCACGTCACCTAAGGACTGTTCCTACCACAGAGTCTGAGGGGCTCGTGCTCATATGGGTCACAGGTAGCTCAACTGTGTCAGCGGTCCAGAGTTAGCCACTGTCTGGCCAAGGAGATAAGGAGGTAAAGTGAAGAGAAGGAGGCCTTGGCCAATGGAGAGGAGAGGACACAGTGATGTCTCCCTGCGGGAGTCTGGTGGTCCTCGTGACAGTCAATGAGCACATCTGCCTCCTCATTGGTCTGCAGTGGAGGAGGCCAATTCCGGTGCCAGCCCCAACTTGCTGTGTGATCCTGGGAGAGTCACTTAAACTCTCTGAGCCTCATCTTTCCTTCCACACTACAGTGAGGTGAATCCTGCATTTGGGAGAATGAACTGAAGTAAATCACTCTGGTTCCCTGGAAGAAAAGAAGATGGAGGGAGACACAAACTGTTAGGTGTTTCTATATCCCAGATAGGACCCAGTACAGAGGTGATATTTGATGTCGCCAAACCTGGTGTGGGTGCCCAGGCCCATCAGCAGGGGGAGCCTGGCCTCTGTTTTGGTCCTTGAGCTGCCCTGGCTGGGAGGGGCTGGGAGTTGGGAAAGACAGGTGTTGCTCCAGGAGAGGTACGTCCTTTGCAGCCCAGATAAAGCACCTGGTGCCCGGAGGTCTGAAATGGCTGATGGAGTTTGTTTCAAGCCGTCATCTGACTTCTTCTGGGCGTGTCCGTTTGGAAGTAGCTGAGTGCAGAGAAGCCTGTGACTGGCAGTGTGGGGGATTCCCTGTGTGCCTCTGGGCTTTGTCCTGAGCTGTGGGAAGGGGCTTCTCTGGTCAGCTCATCGCAGGCTCCAGGCAGTGGCCAGGCCGGACATTTCCTATGCTTGGAGAGGGTGCTACTGGTGCTGCGGAAGAGTCCAGAGCCACTCACCTCCTGGTCCAGCCCAGAAAGGAGTTATTCTGTAGGCCCTGCAAGAGGATGGACCCACTCGGCCAGCCTCTGGAGACAGTCCTTGGAGGCAGCCCGGCCCCTGACCTCTGCAGCAACCCCCCACCCTCTGCTCCTTCCTGCTCTCCAAGTCAGCGTGGACCCAGGACAGAGGAAGTCTCCCTTTCTTCTCTGGCCAGAGGAAAGGAGCCAAGGGCTTGCAGAACAACCCTCAGTTTCTTGGACAAGAAGGCGAAACAAAACAGAACGCAAAACAAAAAGCTCAATCAGATCACTGTCTTACCCAGAGGCAAGTCATTGCTCAAGTCAGGTCAGCCAGCTTGGCCTCTGTCACCTGCTGAGCCCCAGAAACGGACCTGCCCAGGTGGGTGGTCTGATGGGGGCAGGGGCGGGGGGGAGCATAGCCTCTACCCTGGAGCTCCTGGCCTGAGGGAGAGATACTGTCCTCCCCTCTGGAAACAACAGCTTGCAGAATGATATTCCACCAAGGATAAATCAGGCTGTTTCCAGAGGGGCCTGTGGCCATACAGGGCAGAGAAGATGAATTTTAACCACAAGGTAGACAAATTGTTGAGTCCCTTCCCATGGCCCAGTCAGCAGTTCTCTTCTAGCTTCCTGACCACCCAGGGTATCCCCTTTTAAACACTTACCGAAGGGCCACCGGGGCCCATCCTTTCCAAGTTGACGAGGGTATAGACAAGGAGCTTGCAGAGCAGGATGGGTGCTGGACAATCCCCACGCAGTGACAAGCTCTGAAGGAGTCTCTACCTAGGGAGAGGTGTTGAGCCTGCCTTCCCAGAGGCTGAAGGAAGTGACATTCACACTGAGTCGTAAGGAGGCAGAAAAATAATCTAGGTAGAGTGTGGCCCACTGCAATTCCCGCCCTGAAGGTCCCAGGGCCAGTGGCCAGGCAGGCACACACAGCTGGCAGTGATAACTCAGGGAAGAGCACAAAGCACTTTAGTTCACTGAGTTATTTCACATACTTTTATTCTGCGAGGTAGATCAGAAAATGAAGTTCAGAGAAGTTAAATAACTAACCCCAGGACACACAGCAAGGAGCTCTGATTCCACATTCCAAGCCTTAACTAGTTCTTTAGGTAGCCTCTGTCTCACCACCACTCCAACTCCCAGAGGCAGAACCTTGTTGAAAACAACAGGGCCTGTCTTAGCTTGACAGGTCTAGAACTTGGTTTTTTGTTTTTTTCAGGTCACCAGAGTTGATTCACATCTGGAGGCCCAGCTCATGCCAACCAAACACACAGGAGGTGGATGGGCAAGCAGAAAACCAATATGTTCATTTACAGGGAGTGTGGGTTTGTCATTAAGGCTGGTGCTGGGAATATGCTGGAGCCACCCATTACTCCCTGGTGATGCCCATGAATGCAGAGCCTGAGCAAAGGGAGCCAGCCCATCCTGAAGGACTTCTCACCCATCAGACCAGGTGAGAGAGATGCAGGACGTTCCGGGAAGCGTGAGGAAAGGTGGCTCTGGAACGACCTGAATTGGAATCTCAGCTCTACCAGTCTCTGTGTGTCCCTGGCAAGTTACTTAAGCCTCAGCTTCTTCATCTGCTAGATGGAGATAATCATAGAACAACCCAGAATTTCTGGGAGAAGAGACAGAGATGATATGTGTATGATGATGCAAAATAAAAGTTATTTATTAATTGTTATTCAGGGTGGCTGGCGACTTCCCTGTCCCTGCAGAAGGTATATTCACAACAGTTTCCCTTTAGAAGCAGATTGTCCTCACCCCAGTCAGTGCTGGATCCACTCAAATTCTTGCTCTCTCACCGAGCCCTTCTTTTACAGTGTCTCTCCAGTTAGGAGCCAGAGCAAGTCACTGGGTTACAACTTTATCTCGTGGCACTCCTCTCCTGAGGATGCCAATCACGCAGCTTGATGGAAACATCCTCTATTCTTCGAGGAGATCTGAAGACACTATAGTTCACTTCCCTCAACCTACGTCCTCTCTTACAGGGTCATTATCCAAGAAGACAGGTTTCCAAGCCCAAGCCCTGGTTGATGCTACCATGTGTGAACTTCCCCTTGTGGGACCCGTTTCCTCACCTGTCAGTTGGGGCACATCCCCCAACAGAGTTGTCAAGGGGACTAAACTTGAAATGTACGTGACACCTTGTCCAGCATGTGGGGGATCTTAATAAATGGTAACTGCTTTGTCATTTTGATAGTGATGCGGGTTTTACAAGCTTCAAGTTCAGAGATCTTGTCTAGGTAACCATGGTGTAACTGGAGTGTACGAATGACAAGACCTTACAAGTGAATTACTGTTAGAGCCCATGGGTGGAAAAGGCGAACTTCACAAACAGGATGATAGGGGAGGTTTCCTGTGGGCATTTGAACCAGGTCTGCTCAGGCCCCTCCCCTCGTATGTCCTCCCCCCATCAGTGTCCAAGATCCTGCTCGTCTCCCTTTCAGAGCATCCACTCGACACACACTGTGATATGAGGAAAGAGGACAGGATGGAGGGTGCCCTGCAGAGTGGTCTGCTCTCTGACCACCACTGCACCCCAGAGTGTTTCTAGCCTGGAGACCTGAGGGCTCTCCAGGAGTCTGGAGATTTGGGGTCAGGTGGGTGGAAAAGAGGCTTGGGCAGGGAGACTGAGGCCTTTCTGAAGAGCTTTTCTTCTCCCCGATGGCCCCCTCCCTGCCTCTACCCCCACTCCACACTTTCTGTACACAAACCCCTGGGGGAGGCAGGCAGTCCCAAAACAGGTCTTCTCAGGGACACCCACTTAGGCACGCCCTCCAAGAAAGCACACTCACCCCTGCTGCCCAGCCTGCTGCGGTTTGGAGCCGGTGGGGGAATGGATCAGACTGGACAATGGTGGCGCCTGTGCTTGGGTTGCACACACCCGACAAGAGCGGTCTTGTGGGGCAGGCAGAGCGGATGTTTGGGGTGGGGGGAGTTGTTTGCTTTTTTTCTCATTTCAGAAACTTTTATTAATAGTCCCTAAACCACAAGAGTCAAAAGGGTTTTTTTTTGAAAGTACTAAACGTATAATGACATATCTTGAACATTTAATTAAAGTTCTACCAGATTCTAGACGGTGTTCAACCATCTCAATTTCCTAACGCTGTGAGTTTTACTGCCTTCTTCGTTTTCACGGTGCAGTGCTCTTGCTTGGGGGAAGGGCAGTCTATACCGTGGTATAGACTCTGTACTTGAACATTCGGGTAACACAAAGATTTGCCCTGGGACTTCCCTGGTGGTCCAGATAAAGAATCCGCCTTACAATGCAGGGGACGCGGGATCGATTCCTTGTCGGGGAACTAAGATCCCACATGCCACAGGGCAACTAAGCCCGCGTGCCACAACTACTGAGCTCGGCGCCTCAACTAGAGAGGTGCCTGAGCACCGCAACGAAGAGCCCACGTGCTGCAGCTAAGACCTGATGCAGCCAAAAATAAAATAAATTTTAAAAATAATAAATAAATATTTAAAAAAGAAAAAGATTTGCCCTATACCACCCTCCACATGGAGGCAACTGTCTTCCAACCCAAATGAAGGAATTGGAATTTAAGCTTACCGTTAAAGTGATGGCCTTATTCAGATATTAAAGTCTCACATCATTGATCAAAAGCTTTCATTACACTGCAGCAGCCCTTCATTGATGCTGGGAATGCAGAGAGGCAGAAAAGTGTGGCTAGAGCCACACTCCTAGGTCCAAATCCTGGGTAGGAGAGTGACTTGGGTCAGTTACCTAACCTCTCTGTGCCTTGGATTCAGCATCTGTAAAATGGGGAGCAGATTTTTTTTTTTTTTTTTTGCGGTACGCGGGCCTCTCACTGCTGTGGCCTCTCCCGTTGCAGAGCAAAGGCTCCGGACGCGCAGGCTCAGCGGCCATGGCTCACGGGCCCAGCCGCTCCGCAGCATGTGGGATCTTCCCGGACTGGGGCACGAACCCCTGTCCCCTGCCTCGGCAGGAGGACTCTCAACCACTGCGCCACCAGGGAAGCCCCTAGGGAGCAGATTTTTTTATTCTAATTTTAAATTTTTATTGAGGTATAATTGACATATAACATTTTAGTTTTAGGTACACAACATAATGATTTGGTATTTGTACAGACTGTGAAATGATTACCACATCCATCACCATACATAGATAGTTACAAAAATTTTTTTTCTTGTGATGAGAATACTTAAGATCTACTCTCTTAGCAATTTTCAAATATGCAATACAGTGTTATTAACTGTAGTCTCCACGCTGCACATTAATCCCCATGACTTATTAATTTTATAACCGTTTGACCCCCTTCACCCACTTTGCCCCCCTCCCCCTGCCTCTGACAACCACCAACCTGTTCTCTGTGTCTTTGAGCGTGGTTCTTTGTTCTTGGTTTTGTTTTTTTAGATTCCACATATAAGTGAGATCACACAGAGGCAGATGTTTTTATTCCCATTTTACAGATCAGGAGATTGTGGCCCAAAGGGAAGGGACCGTATCCCTCACTCTAAAGTCATGTGGAGAATGGGACTCAGCTGTCTCCCAAGGCAGGCACAGTCTCTGCTGGGTCCTAATGAGCCGGGTAGCCAAGGAAGGCTGCTTGACTGACATGTGGCTCAGCTTAGCTGCCCAGTGAGACATGCCAAGCCCTAGTGCTCCAGAGGGCAGGTAGGTGGCCAGCCCTCCCCCACCCAGGCCCCAACACTGGGACAGGGCTCAGCCTCGAGAAGAGCTGACAGAAACCTGGGTTCCTCCTTGGTCTGGAACAGAAGGGGTTTGAAGGCTCTTGGGGAGGGACCTTCACTCTGAGAATCCCTGTGAGTCTGAGTTTTCCTTGTTTCACTGTCCCTCTGTTTTTTTGTTTTTCTCCAGGGCTGACAAGAAGGGGGAGAAGCTGATACAAATTTCTGAGCTGGGGTTGTGGAAGGGGAACTGGGCTGGACTCCAATGCATATCAATATTAATTCTGTGTACCAATTTAACAGGTCTGCCCTAGCTGGGGCCTTGAAGATTGTCATGGTTGAGAACATTTGGTTGCCCCATCTCTCTGTCTCTGCCCCTGTTTCTTATGTCTGTCTTTGTCTCTTCCCATATATATAAATACACATATATGTGTATCTATACACATATACGTGTGTGTGAGTATATATATATATATATATATATACATACACACACACACACACATATGTATATACATATATATAATGTTTTTCTCTGTCTCTGTCTCTAACCACTAATCTGACTTGAAGGATCACAAGGTGGATGGGACAAGAGTCTTCTTATACATTCACTACCAGAATGGACCTTGAACCATTGGATGTGGGTCAGGTTTTCAAATAAACTCCCACTTCTCACCCTTAGGGAGTCAGTCCACACTTAGCTTGGATCCGACGGTTTCCATATTTCCTCCTTTGGCTAAACTCACATCCTTTGTGCTGCAGTTTGGACACTCACTTTAGTGTCCTAGGGGAATAGTGATAAGACAGAGGTCAGATCCTGGCCCTGCCTGCTGGGTAGTGAAATTTGGTGCTTTATAAGCCTTGCCAGGAGGAGGAAAGTAAGCAGCAGAGGCAGCTCAGGGAGTGTGGCAGGATGCTGTCATGACCCTGTGTGAGATTCCAGTCAAGTGCTGGGTATATTTATAGATACACACACAGAGACACACACGCATGGGAAAGTATTGTTTGTTTCCTGGAAACGTGTGCCCGTTCTCACATTCCTACCCGATTTCCCAGGTCGTGTCATCCTGAAACAGGGAAAAATATGTCCTTTTCTCCCTGGTATCCACCTGAGACATGAAGAGGGATCTTTGGAAAACAGATCTAAGCCCTTCTCTCCCCTTTGGAAGATTACAGGGATTTCCCCTTGTCCTCAGGGTAAGCTTTTTCCTGCACGCCTGACTGCCCAGCTAACTACTCCAGCTCCTCTCCTGCCTCCCAGGCCTCCC
The DNA here is from genome assembly GCF_059928025.1 of Delphinapterus leucas. Classification (NCBI taxonomy): domain Eukaryota; kingdom Metazoa; phylum Chordata; class Mammalia; order Artiodactyla; family Monodontidae; genus Delphinapterus; species Delphinapterus leucas. The sequence continues at coordinate 38,614,327 of NC_143129.1, forward strand.
TGAACTCCTCCCAAAGCAAAGCACTCTACGTCCAGTCCTATGAGTGCCCCAGACTCCGTTATACTTCCCTCCTTGGCACACACTGTTCCCCCAGCCAGGAGTGCTTTTCCACCCCCTATTCTTCTGGCAGAGTCTTACTTGGTATCCAGATCCAGCCCACACATCACCTCCTCTGGGGTGTCTTTTCTTACCTGTCCCCAGTGGGCAGAGTTACCCATTCCTCTGAGGGCTTAAGACTCTGCCCTCTTATCTCACTGTTGTATTTCTATTCATATCTGTCTCTTCCTCCAAACCATATGCTTTCCAAGGTCAAGAACTGTCTCTTACTCATTTCTGCCTCCCTAGCATCTAGGCCAGTGCCTTCTGCAGAGTAGATGTGCAATGGAGAGCTGTTGAATGAATGGATGAGATGTTTACATTGTAGCTGCTAAGAGCTCAGGGTCTGCTTTTGGTGGAAGTCTGGATTTAAATACCAGCTCCACCACTTGCTAGCCACAGGATTTTTCAAGTCGCTTAGACTCTCTGTCAGTTTCCTAATCTGTAAGGTAGAATATAACAATAGAACCTCATTTATACGATTACTGAGAAATTTTAATGATATTGCATATAAGGGATTTCCTATAGTACCTGGCATAGGCACATACTTTTTTTCTCACAACCCATGCTTTGTCTATCAGCAAATCCTGCGGGCTTTTCCTTTAAAACATCCAGCCACTTCTTACCTTTCAACTGCTAATAGCCGAATTCAAACTACCATCATTTCCTACAGACATATTTTGGTGGCCTCTTCCCTGGTCTCCCTGCCTCCATCCTTGTCCCACTTATCTATTTTCAACACAGCTGCCAGAGGCGATCCCTTAAAAATATAAGTCAAATCAGGTCACTGTTCTGCCACAATTCCCCTTTGGCTTCCCTACCTCAGTGGGAGTAAAAGCCCAAATCCCCATTGTGGCCAACAAGGTTGCTGCTACCTCTGATTCGATCTCCTCACTTTCCCCCTTGCTTTCCCAGCTTCAGCCACACTGGCCACCGTGCTATAACTCAAACCTGCCGCATACCACCCTGCCCCAGTGCCTTTGCACTTGCCATTTCCTTGGCCTGAAATTCTATTTCTCCAGAAAGCCTCATGCCTCCCTGGCTTACTTAAAGTCTTCATTCAAAAGTCACCTTCTCCAGCAGACCTCCACTGGCCAGTCCATCTAAATTTTCAACATTATGCTCGCTGTTGACGCTTTCTATCCCGCTTCCCTCTTTATTAGCCTTTATCATAAATAGAAATATATTTTTTATGATCTGTTCACCATCTGTTGCCTCCAGTAGAATATAAGCTCTAAGAGGGCAGAGATTTTGTCTGTTTTGCTCACTGCTGTACTGCCAGCATCTAGAACTATGTCTGGCACAAAGTACGTGCTCAGTAAGTACTTTGTTGAATAAACAGATCATTCCAAGAAGTTTTACTAGGCTATTTCCCTTCTGTTGCAAGAGCTGGGTGCCCTGAGACTGCAAAGATGAGAATTTAGATTGCTGTAAAATACTGGGACAGCAGCATCTGGGCTGAGCTTGGGCCACTGCTCACTGGCCCTGAGCAGTTAGGACTGACACAGGAGGCAGAGCCCCAAAACATGCTTCTGTCCTCAGACTGGATTTCCCCCTTTTTCAGCCCAACCCAGCTGTGCCCTGCCCAGTAGAGGGTCTGGCTGGGAACTCCAAGCTCCTCCTTTTCTCTGGTGAGTCAGGGATGGCGTCTAGGCCTCAGGAAGAAGGAGTGGCATGAGGAGATGCCCCATAGCTTGAGGGCTGGGTGACACTGCTGAAGCTGCCTTCTGTCCAGTTTTCTTGGGGTTCCCACAGGAACTTCCTCAGGGAAAAAAATCAGTGCCATCCTTCTTGGATTTGGTTTCCCAAGAAAGCAACACCCCTCAGAGTGGGTCCATGGCATCACCTTCCTGCGCCTGGCCCCAGACCTGCTATCAGACTCTCTGAGGTTGGGCCTGGGCATCTGCAAGCTGCAGGTCTACCAAGAAGTTCTTCTTTATACTCAAATGAGAGCCACCCATCAGAGAGTGACCTCCTTGGGGTGGGATTGTGGCCTTCTCACAACCCAGCCACTTGGTCTCAAATTTCACCCCGTCCCCTGCTTTATTTTCCTCCTTAGCACTTACCACAGTGCAATCCAACATAGAATGTACATAGTCTACTTATTTATCCTGTTTATTATCTGACCTCCACCACCCCTTTGCCCACACCAGGAATGGACTTTTTGTCTGTTTTATTCATTGTTGTATCCCCAATGTGTAGAAAAACACCTGACACATAGTAAGTGCTTCATAAATAGTGGCTGAATGAGTAAATCCTTACCCAAAGCCCTCCATGATAAGAGCTCCTTAGTGAGGGAGGGGAGGGCAGAGATAGTAATCCTCTTACAGCAAGATTACCCCTGCCCTCAGGAGACTCCCAGAGGCCACAGGCAGAGCCAGCCCCGAGAATTCCACCTGAGCTGCCTATGCACATTTCACCTGCTGACCTAAATGTTGGACCACTTTGCACAGAGTAGGGATACATTGTGATGGGGCCTAAGACAAGCGGCACATTTTCCTCCCTCCCAAGACCTCCTCCCTTTTGCCTTTATAATTCCCACCCATACGATAGGCCCCTTCCACCCAGCAGGCCCTCCCTTCTCCTCCTTCTCTGAGCTCTAAGGAGCACCAGGGGCCAGTCCCATAATCTGAGCACTCAGTGGCCAGGTGGGGTGCTGCACTGTCAATGGGCCCTTCACAGACATCCTTCTTGCCTCCCTAAGTAGACTGTGAGTTTGCTGACAGTACAGGCTCTGTCTTATTTACCTTGATCTGCCATTATCTAGAGCATAGTAGGTGCCCAATGAGTCGTGAGTCTGTGGCTGTATGAAAGAAAAGTACATGGAATGCAGTTATATTCAGGGCTTGGCATATGCTAGGGCCTAGAGGGGACTGAACAGTGGAGTTTTCTTTACTGTGAAGCTCTATCATACAGGGATTAACTATGGACAAGGGACTATACAGCAACATGCCTTGATGTTGGAACTAAATTGCTCGCCTATTTCCTCTTACTACTACCTCCAGTAATAATAGCTCACATTTATGCACTGTTTACTGTGTGCTAAGTGCTATTCTAAGCATTCCACAGGGATTATCTCATTTAATTCTCATAACATTTCAAGATAGGGACCATTATTATACATGTCACGTGCATTGCAGGATCAGAGCTATTCTGGGGATAAAGGCTGTGAAGTGTTGGTGGGGAGGCCAAGCATGTGTGCTGAGAGGTCAATGAAGAGATCAGGAAGAGAGACTTGATCAGTGTGGAAACCCCAGGTACACATGAGGTAGCATGAGTTTTTCAGAGCAGAGAGACTCAGTTCCATCTCTGTCATGCCTTCAGTCTTGATACCACCAAGTCTCAGGAATGTCATTCAGAATTTCCCAGCCTCTAGAAGTTCAATCTTCAAAAATCCAACCTAGGAATCAAGGGTCCAGGCTTTGTGAACACTTGTCTGATATGCTGGCCACTTTTGATCCATTCAACTGGCTTTCTTCCCATTTGAATTAGGAGCGAAATAAGTATGAAATCACCCTTCCCCGTCCTTGTTTCTACTTGCCTCCCACAGAAGTCTTCCTAAGAAAGCATCCTGCCCTCTTTAACCCCCACCAAACAGGGAGCCCCTATAGGACAGGGCCAAGTCAATCCAACTCCGTGGTACCTCTCTGCCCCCGCCCCCGCCCCACCAATCCCAGGACTAGGAACCTCTCTTGATCCTCTGCCACTAATGGTGAGCCCTCGGCCCCACTCCCAAGCACCTCCCTCTGTCCTGAGAATATGCTCTCCGGGCTCCCAGCTGTGAGTGACACATCGGATCCAGGGGCACGACTCTACTGGGTAGAAAGAAGATGGGAAGGCAAGGAATGGTGACGGGGTGTGAGAAAGTCAGAGAGCAGGGGAAACTGGAGAAGGCAGCAAGTCCATTCCTCTCCCTCCCAGCTTGGAGGCTGGGTTATTAGACAAGGTCTGTAAACACCTGAGTGGTCTCTGGTGCTGTGTTTGAACCATGACTTTCTACTCCCCAAATAGACCTTGACTAACTGCTCCAGGCATTCCACAGGCACTGGGGGAGAGACTGGAACTTGTCCCTCCCTCTCAGGGTACTCTAGAGCCAGGACTCAGGGCTCATAGGTTAATGGCAGTGTTCTGCTGAAATATGGTTAGTGTGACCTTTGCAACATGCTTATGTCCCTGTTTTCCAACAGTTCATAACAATGACAAATATTGCTGTGTTTCCCCCCTGAAAATAAACAGAGATTCAGATGTCCAGGGAGACACCAGAATGGGCTTAAAAGAAATCTGTGTTTAAACCCTACAGAAATTCATCCACTCACCCCCCGTCCCCCATGTTTTGGGTCTCCCAGGAAGGCTCTGTAAAAGGGCAGTGGAAAGACCCTGCATACTCACGGCTGGAGATGGCTGAGGAGAGGCGGAGTGGAGGAGAGTGAGGTCAGAGCTATACAAACATGCACTTGGGTGTTCTGTCCCCACTATAGTGTGTCTCTCATGCCACTCTCCATGTCTCCCGCCCTCTCATACCTTTCACTCCAATAATCTCTCTTCCCTCTGCTATGCAGAGGGCTGACTGAAGGATCTGCCATCTGCTGCCTCCCCCGATCCCAGGTCCCTGTGCCAGGGTGATCTAAACAACTTGGGTAACTGAGATAAGATTCTTGCTGCCATTAAACATTGACAGGTCAGAGCATGGTACTCGGTTGCAGTGAAACTCCCTGGCTAGTCTGCAGGGAGACAGGGAGACCACAGCAGTGGGCCATTAAAAATGGATGGAAACCAACCCACTGAAGAAACAGCTGCGTCTCTCAAAGTGACAGTTCTCCTGTTGGCCAGAGGGAGGGACCTGGAGGACTTAGCAAAGGCCAGCAGGGCTCAAACTGAGCAGTTTTCAGAGTAGCAACTACTCCTGCCCTTCGCATTCTGTCAGTTGGACAGAAAGAACTTGGGCTCTAGAGTCAGGCAGACTTGAATTTAAGTCTCAGTTTGACCCCCTAGTGTGGCTTAAGCACCCTGAATTTTAGCCTGTTCATCTATAAAATGGGCTTAATACTTACTCTAAAGATCGTTATAAGGGTGAAATGAAATAGCATATATAAGATATCTAGCACAGAGTTTGGCCAAAAGAGGTCATTACTAAAGGTTAATCCGCCTTCCCCTTCCTCCTGGAGGTAGATGAGTTTCTCCCCAGGGAAGAAATCTCCCCAGGGACACCCTCTCTGGCCTGGTGGGATATTTTCCCTGACCCAGAAACCCTGGTCTCATTACAGTTTGCTTGTCTGTCTTACCCCACCAGTCTGGAAGCATCTTGAAAACTGCTGTCTCAAGCACCACTGATTTTCCATTGCCCAGCTCAATGTCTGGCATATAATTGTTGTTTGGAGAACTTCATTTCATAACAGCAGAGAAATAGATTAGAAGGCTTCTTAAGTAAGATCCTTTCTCATAATAACAGTATTCATTGAGCCCCAAGTGTTATGTACCCGTTACCTCATTAGTCACAAGCAATCCTATATGATAGAAACTCTTGTAATTCCCACTTTACAGATGAGGAAGTTGAGGCAGAGAATATTAGGTTACTTGCTCAAGCTAAGGTTTGAACCCAAGCAGTTCGACACAGCAGCCTGAACCCCGACCCCTCGTTACACAGCTCTGACTCTATTAGAGAACACCGCTCTGGGGAGCTTGCTGGGTGAGAAGGAACCCTTGTTACAATGACTGACCCCGGGGAAATTTCTCTGGACCTTTGGAGGGAGATTCAAAACCCCTCTCCATCCCAGTTCTAGGTCTGCTTGATAAGCCAGGGATAACGCTATCCTGTTGCCTTCTAGAACCTTCTGCTCCCTGGGGCAGCAGGGAATTTATTTGGCCAGGGATTCACACCTCAGCGGCTCATCTGCCTCAGCAACTAGGGGCAGCTCACTGATGCCAGTGCCAGCCAGCTTTCAGACGGGAAGCTCCTGGGTGTGCTTGCCCTCTGCCACACCTGTGAGAGGTGAGAAGGGCTGGGAGGGACAGTCTGCAGAGCTGGAACCATGAGACCTTTATTCTCTAAAGTAAAGGGACTCCCCGGTTCCATCTCCTCAGGGCTTGACTCTGCTCGGTTTTCTGGGCTCCTCCTGCAAGCAGCTGCCTTTCTGAATGCCCAGTGGATCCCAAATTAGCTTGATTCATAAGAGGAAAATACACAAAACCCCTCTACAGCCAGAGAATGAGTTGTCTATGAAGACCTATGTGTTAAAAATAAAGTTTTACCCTAAGAAGCCATCTGGCTTGTGCCCTCTCCCAAATCCACGCTTCCATTCAGTATACTTGTTACTCTATGCTGTGGGGGAACAGAGAGGTACCGGCTGTGGATCAAGAGAGAATGAGCTTAAGTTCTCATGATGCTGAGAAGGGGGCAGAAGCAGATAAGACAAGCACAGAAACCATGGAAAAGAACTTGAGGGTATTTCCCACACCTGCAAGCAACAGGTGCTGCTCTCTGTGGTACAGTTTGGGTAAGTAAGCGCTGAGGACACAGTGGGATGCGCTCAGCTGCCCAAGGAGGGGAGGCTTGATGTGACGTCTGAGGAAGGCATCTGCCTTGTGGAGATGGCTGCCGGTGGTGACCTGGGCTCTGTGCGGCGGTAGGTAGAAGTAACGGCGCGCACGGTCGCACTGTTTACAGCGCACCTTCACAACCACATCTCACTTGATCCTGACGGCCACTCCGTAAGCAGGCTCCCCCACCCTCACTTCTCAGATGAGGAAACTGAGGCTCAGAGAAGTTTCTGAGTGGCCGTGAACTCAAGTGGTTTCTGACTCAAGTTATTTCCCTTACGTGGCAGTTTGCCTGGGGAAGTCAGGCAAAATCTCACGGAGCAGGAAACCTTGACTTCTACAGAGGCAGCTTCCTCCCAACCTTGGGCAAGGCCCACTGCAGATGCAGGGTCATAGTGGTAAAAAGTGAGTGTGCAGGGGGGCCACACTGAGGAGGGCTGCTGCCTGGACAGCAGCCAGGGGTACTCAGGGGCAGCGCTGGGACCAGGCTGCCCAGCCAGAGTGGGTGTGGCTCAACGCCCCAGAGAGAGGGGTGGGGCTATGGCTGGCCTAGGGGCTGCTGCCCTGTGCCCAGGAGTGGGGGCCTACCCCGAGGGAAGCCAGACTGAGCCCAGGTCTTTTGTGGCCAGAGGTAAGGGTAAGATAAACAAGTGTCTTATTTTTAAACCAAAGAGAGGACAAGGGTTCTTTGTTTCCACAAATCAGCAGGAGAGGAAATGGGTTGTGTGTGGGTGTTGGGGGCAGGGGGATGGGGGGGCGGAGTTTAGAGCTCTAGCTGTGAGGAAGTGGAACTAGTTACCAAAGGACTTCCCTGTTAACCGGAACAGTTGCTCTCCTCCTGGGAGGAGTGGAGCCTCAGGGGGTAGAGGCTTGCAGAGGTTTCTCCCAGCCCTGGGAACCTAGAGTAAACAGTCAGCACAACGTCACGCTGAGGAGATGGGGGTGATGTCGGGCTTTCTGTGATGGGAACAGCAGAAATCCTTGAGTCTGAGCAGTGCCAGGACTTGGTTCCCTTCCTTCTGCCCTCCTCTCTTTGTCAACCTCCCAGAGGATGGAGACTGCTTCCCCAAATTCTACTGGGGCCACCTCCTCTGGTCCCATCACTAAGATAGACAAAAGGGAACTAGCTTTTATTGAGCTCCAACTGCATGCCCTGTCCTGGGCTTCGCACTGCAGTCATGAAATGAAATGAAAAAGGACATATTTTCCTCCCTGAGGGGAAAAGGAGAATTACTAGATTAAAGGAAAGCCATCAACAGAGCTGTAAGCAAAGGTGGCGGGGCAGGGCAGGGGGTGGGGGTAGGCATAGGAGCTGAGGCTGAGACAGTTTTCAGTCTTTCCACAAACTTTTTATTCCCTTAACTTCCACAAAAAGGGAAGCCAGCCAGAAAGGATTCTCCCCATTTTAGTGATAAGAAGTTTGAGGCCCCAGTAAGGGTGTAGCCAGGACAGAAACACCTATCTTGTGCTTCTGTGCTCGCTGCCCTTTCTTCGAGGCCAGGTTGGGATCAGGATGGAGGAGGAAGTGGTGGAGGTGATGAGGTACCAGAGGGAGAAGAAAACTGAGGGATAGGGGACCCCCAAAGGCAACCCTGGAACACCTGATAATGCTGGCTAACTTTCCATGTGGTGTCCTGGAGAGGACTTCTATTACTGCCACTACTTCTAATAGTAATAACAGTTACTATTTACTGTTTACCTTGTGCCAAATACATAAATATTGTGGAAGGGATTAATGTACAAAATGCTTTAGAAGCGATCTCTTTTAACCCTCAGAAGAACCAATAAGATAAATACTTTTGTTTCTATTTTTCAGACAAGGAGATTAAGGTTCGGAGAGGTTGGGGACTTTCCTGAGACCTCATAGTGGCTAGCAGGGGCCACACTCATACCCACTGTGCAGTACGGCCAAGGTGGGACACAAATGCTGCCCCATTATTTTTATTCCTCAACACCTTTGGCATCATCCGGCCCCAGAACGCTGGTCCCTGAAAAAGGAAGGCCTCTGTTTTGCATCCTCTTAAATTCTCAGGCTTAAAACCATTTTTACTCCCCACCACCATCACCACCCCCCCACAAGCCTAGGCCTCAGGGGTGGGGAGATGTCTGCAGACAAGGCAAAGGGACCACATTCTGGGCAGATCCCCTGACAAGGTAGGTCACTATCTCTCCGCATACCTGTGATTCCCACTCTTTGACTGGGCCCAGAGCTTGGTGTGAGGTAGGGTTTTCACCAGACAATTCTCTACCAGGGGAACTACAGAGAGGAAGTGGGTCTTAAGTAGGGTAGGGAGAGTGGGTGGGTGAGCACTGCGGGTGCAAAGGGACAGTTTGGGAGGCCCTGGGGACTTTCCCCTATGCCTGAACTCCTCCCCCAGACAGGGCAGCCAAGTGCCCCAACACCCCACAGGCTGTGAGCCTCTGGCTGGGTTTCTGACTCTTCCCATCCATGTCCTATTTCTCTCCCACCCTCTGCAGTGTACCCCCTCTCCCTTCATCTTAGAATTTGTGTACTACCCATTGCTCCCCTCACCCATCCTTCCCTCCCAACTTCAGGTGAGACAAGGTAGGCCTGGGGGGGCGCACTCCAACAGGCTTTACCCCAGCACAGCTGGACTCAGAAATGAGACAACCCCCCCCACACCCGCCCCCAATGGAGACTCCATGAAGAAGCCTGGTTGAAATGTGAGCCCTGAGCTTCTCTTGTTGCAATTTCTCTTCTGTTTCTGTTTCCTGGCCTCTACAGGGCACTAGGCATCTTGAAACCCTCCTTTTTTAGGCTTCTTCCCCTTCAGCCCCTAGGGCCGACCCCTTTTTATTTGACTTGGCTAGGGCAGCGGTGAGAGGCAGCTTAGTAGAAGGGAAGCGAGTCCCTTACAGCAGCGCCTCTAGTGAGACTTTCTGGGGGTCTCCGGAAGCACAAGTGCCAAGAGTGTTTTTGTTTGTTTAACAAGGAAAACAATGGAGAGATGTGATTTTCTTCAAGCATCCCCCAGCAAAGTTCCTCGTCTGTCTCCAAAGTAAAAATACACACCATGGCTGTAACGTGAAATACGCATCCTTGACACCTTGAGACAAAATAGACTGCAAACACACTTGGGCGTCCAAAGATAAGATCGCCCAGAATACAAATACCTGCTACCACACGGGGACAGAAAGTGATCACGCACGCTAACCCCCTGTTGCACCCACGTTTCTACACATAGCGTAAGGACGAGGCTCGGAGGTGACAGCCCCGTCAGGGGTTAAGCCCGCCCTCCCCTCCTCCTTTCCTCTCTGCCCCTCCTCCTCCCTCCCTACCGGCGTCACTGGTTTTCTTGTCGCGGGGCCGCCCCTCCCCTCCGGCCTCTGACGTGGCCCGCGGCGCGTCACTACCCGGCCGACGGGAAGCGCTGCCCTTATATGGGCGCAGGCTCCGGAGGGGTCCGCGGGGGCGGGAGGCAGGGCGACAGCTACCCGCTGTTCTTGGCCAGGCTCTCAATTTCCAAAAGATTCCCAGGCCCGGGCAAATGTGAGCCAGTTTGGAGATAAGGACGTGGCTTTCCCATCTTCTCCAGAGAGCTGGAGAGCCCAGGTGGGCAGCCTTCCAAGACATTCTCTCCGGGCATCCTCCCTGTTTGTGTTTCTCTTGAAGTGTTCAGCGCTAGATTGAAATGCAGATGACAATTGGCCTTTAATAGATTCACTCAATGGTCCCTTAATGCTCTGGATCCCTAATGTCCACGGCCAGAAGGCTGTGATGCAGAGGCCAGCGTGGAGTAGTGGAAAGGACAGGCTTGCCTCTGCTGGGCAACCTTAAACAAGCCTTTTAGTCTCTTCCAGCCTCATTTACCTTATCCGTGAAGTGTAGAAGATTCTTGCCTGATGGAGTGGTTGTGAGGATCAGATGGGTGTTCAACTTGTTCGTGTAAAGCCGCTTTTTAAGCTGTGAAGTGCTGTGCAAAATTACGGTGGTCACTTTGTACCCTGGAGGAGCCTTGTTCAGGTCCCTTTCTGAGGAAGGGAGCAGCAGAGGCCCAGATGCTGACTTGGCTTCCAGAACCTGTCTCTGGGGCCTTGCCTAACCACTCTGGGAATGCCCTTGGCCCTGTGGAAAAGCTTAAGCCGTGTACACAAAGTCATCCGATGTATGCGTCTGTGCTTCCAAGGCTGTCATGGGCTGTTTGGGGCCGCTGCTAATACGCAAGTGGTGAGTATGCTTGAGATGGCCTTTCCAGTTAAACCACGGAAGGAAACCAGAATTGCCAAAAGACAGCGGGTGAGCAGTTGTGTGAATACCTCATACAGTACTGGACTGTCTTCTGCCCCTGCTAATAAGACCTCCAAATCCAGCTCAGGACTCCCAGCCCCAAAAAGCTATTTCATACTGGACACCAGCTAACTGCTGGTGCCCCCATTCCAACCCTGTTCATTAATTTCGGACTGTGTTTTCTCAGTGCTCATCTGCCCACATTTCTCTGTCTGCCGGCAGCTTTGCATGTGTGTCCTCTGTGTGCGTGCTTCCTCCTCGTCCCCAGCTTGGAGTTTCCTGAGGGCAGGAGCAATTTCTCTCAAACTAGACTGAAGAGCCTCCACCCTCCATGCCTGAGGACAGGCACCAAGTCTCCTTCCTTTGATCGCTATAAAACAAGGAGTACAAAAGGTGTTCAGATCCTGGGGTCAAGTGACTGATTTATGACCCATATATAAATGGCAGTGAGGCATGGGAGGGTCAGACAAGGCCAATCTCTGCAGTATTCACCTCCCCCTCTTTCTCTGCTTCCAGTCTCAGTGATCCCCACAGAATCCACTCCCTGCCAGGGAGAACTGTGCTGAGTTGTTGAGAAGTAGATTGCACAGTGTGCCCTGGCAATCTACTTCTACTTTTTTCTAGTAGAGGGTACCTGCCCCCACTAAAGCTCAAGACAAGTTTGAAGATGAAATCCCACTGCTGGTGCCAGTGAAGGAAACTCCAGCTGCAGGAAGCGTAGAGACACAAAAAGATGCCACAGGAAAGAAGTCTCCAAAGAAGAGTCCTGGTACACACCTCATGGGAAGAAGAGAAAGGCCTCCCCAGCTTTGGAGGCCCCAAGAGATGCGGAGCCCAAGACCCCAGGTAAAGGCCCAGGGAAGAATCAAGGAAGAGTTGGAGAAAGAAAGAACCTCTTCGCTGGGGAAAAAAGACCCAAGACAGACTCCTAAAAAGCCTGAGGGCAAGTTCTTCACTACTGCTAGTAAATCTGAGAAAAAAGCTCCCCGTACCCTCAAAGAGTGGCCCAAAGAACTCAAACTACCCCAGTCAACCTAACATCAGACACTCAACCAGCAGGAAACTCATCAGAGCTATCCAAAGAGCTTGGAAAAAATACCTGGGTCCTGCCCCGCATTGTAACTGCTGAGTGAGGCCTAGACTTAAATATTTTTTAAAACCTCCACAAGTAATTCTGATACGTGTTCATGGGTGTAAGAACCAGTAGTGTGAAGTAATCCATTTATTTCATTGCTCTTCTGTGTATTTACTAATGCAATAGAGGGAAAATAGAGTTTCTTCTAATCTACTTTTTTTTTTTTAATTAGACATATGGGGTTTTTTGTGTGTTTTTTTAAATTAATTAATTAATTAATTTTGGCTGCGTTGGGTCTTCATTGCTGCACGTGGGCTTTCTCTAGTTGCGGCGAGCAGGGGCTACTGTTCTTTGCAGTGCACGGGCTTCTCATTGTGGTGGCTTCTCTTGTTTCGGAGCACAGGCTCTAGGCACCTGTGGGCTTCAGTAGTTGTGGCACATGGGCTCAGTAGTTGTGGCTCACGGGCTCTAGAGTGCAGGCTCGGCAGTTGTGGCGCACGTGATTAGCTGCTCTGTGGCATATGGGATCTTCCCGGACCAGGGCTTGAACCCATGTCCCCTGTATTGGCAGGCAGATTCTTAACCACTGCGCTACCAGGGAAGGTACCCTGCTAGGAGGCAGGTACCCTCCTTTTGGAGGTGGTTGCTCTCATTAAAGGTAAGGCACTTGAGGGTGATACCTAAGGCCATGTTCCCAATTGGTAAACTGTCAGCTGAGGTCCACTGCTCCTTAGGTGCTGGCTAAGATTGGTTCAAAGCTTCATTCTAGGGCTTCCCTGGTGGCGCAGTGGTTGGGAGTCCGCCTGCCAATGCAGGGGACGCGGGTTCGTGCCCCGGTCCGGGAAGATCCCACATGCCGCGGAGCGGCTGGGCCCGTGAGCCATGGCCGCTGAGCCTGCGCGTCCGGAGCCTGTGCTCCACAACGGGAGAGGCCACAACAGTGAGATGCCTGCGTACCGAAGGAAAAAAAAAAAAATCTTCATTCTAAGAACTATGGGAAATCCAATGCCCCTCCTCAAAATATTCCAGATTCCTCTGGGAGTGGGGATGTCTCTAGCTCTGAGCTCCTATTTTTCTTAAGTCAAATCGGTTTAGGAATCATCTTGCCCATCTAGAAGTGCTCTTGCTATGTGAGCGGTGTATTTCAGCCCTTTGCCTTTCAGATTCTTCCTGTTTTCTTTTGCAGAGTAAGTCACCTCTTTCTAACCCCTACCCACACTTCTGTGCCTCTCTACAAATTCAGTGAGATGGGCCCAAAGCTTCTGTGTGTTTAAGTTCTTAGGCAGAGTCCCTCCTCCTAAGCCAGGCCAGGCTGGAGTGGGGTGGTTGGTGGTCTTCCTGGACTTACATACGTTTTTGGTTTTTTTGTTAGTTTGGTTTTTTTTTTTTTTTTTTTTCAGCACACGGGCCTCTCACTGATATTACAACATAGGGATTCACACAGATTAAGGAAGAGACAGGGTGGGTCTCCTGGCCCACACTCTCTTGTTATAGATAAGCAGAGTGTGACTCAGGGAGGTGACTCCCAATCCAGCCACCAGGCTCCCTCCTCTGAACCACAGGTATCAAATGCTTGGCCTCCACTGGCTCTGAGCCATGGTGCAGTTGAGAAATACCTGGGGCCCAGAGCCAGGAGGCCAGAGGGGGAAGCTGCAGTACCTCTTTATTTATTTATTTGTTTATTTATTTATTTTACATCTTTATTGGAGTATAGTTGCTTTACAATGGTGTGTTAGTTTCTGCTGCATCACAAAGTGAATCAGTTATACATATACATATGTTCCCATTTCTCCTGCCTCTTGTGTCTCCCTCCCTCCCACCTTCCCTATCCCACCCATCTAGGTGGTCACAAAGCACGTGCAGTACCTCTTTAGATTCTTCCTCATGTCCCTTTTTATTGAGTCTGTTTTTCTCCACACATTAGCCCGCTACCCAGGGGGGGTTTCTGGCTATCACAGCTGTGATGCCAGCTTCCTGCCTGCCCCAGACACCCAGCCCCAGGAGGCCCAGCCCCATTAAGGCTCTGCCAAAACAACATCTGGGGCAGCTCCAACAGCCTCAGGGCCTCTTCTCTTGTTTTCTGTCTGGAGATGAAGGGGGTTTATGCTGGGCCCCTGGGACTGAGGATGAGGAGAGTTTGCAATGTGTCTGTCCTCTAAGTTTGGGAAAGAGGCAATAAATTCAGCTTCAGATCTGCTGCTGTCCCCAAGTCCGTGTGTTCCCCCGTTGAGTTTCTGGCACTTTCAGTCACACCTTCGAGTACTATTTGAGAAGGCCCAGAGGGTGAAGGTGTGGGAGGTCACATTCCTGGGGGGCCCTCCAGGATAATAGACTTTTAATAGATAGTCTCCATCCTTTTGCTCCTCTGATACACCTAGGGAGTCACAGAAACAAAAACACATCGCTGGGGACCTTTCCAGCCAGATACTGGTCTAGCCATCTGTCCACATGTCTTCTCTCCCCCAGCTCCCACCTTATTCACACTCTCTCTCATACACCCTCAGCCATCCTGCCTTCCTTTGCTCTGTCCTCACCACAGGCCCGTGCTGGTAAAGGAGGGAAGGAAACCGGAGCATTCCTCTAGTGGGTCAGTAGGGCACAGCAGCTGAGAAGCAACCCTCAAGGGAATAGCTATCTTTGGGGAGCAGATCTCCTCCCTAGATAGGAACTGACATACTGTCAGCATATGTCACAAGTTTGATGAATTAATAACACTTTCCAGCGCTCCCTCCCAGCAGAAGGAGAGTGAACCTGTATGAGCCAATGTGGTGCAGGATGATATAAGGGGATGGAGAGGTGACTTTGGAGAGCACAAAGCAGGCCCTTAGAGCCCAATTCCAGGAACCTGGAGGCGTCAACTCTCCAAGCCACAGAGGTCACCTGTGGTCCCCTGGCTGACCCCTGAGAGCAAAAGTGGCAGTTCCCTGTCCTGTCCAACACTCTGTGTCTCATGTTTTTGTGGCTCTTTGCCCTGAGACCCTGAATTCAGTTGTCTCCCAAGGCCCAGCCAGGTCTAAGTCCTCACTCCTCCTCACACTGGTCGCCGTCCAAAGGACAAACACTCTCATCCCCACCCTCTGTGTAAGCGCTGTCTGCTAATCCAACTCCCGCCACCTCCCTCTCAAACCCTCTTGTGTCCAACAAAGTCCCTTGTAGCCTCAAGCCCATCCAAGCATTTTCTGTGCCTCCTGACCCTAGCTGAAACGGGGCTGTCTCAAGGGGAGCTTGTTCCTCTGTCAGAGCCCACACCCCTCAGGCTCACGTGGTGGGGCAGCATCTTCCGTGCTCTGCATTACCTCTTCCGACTGTCACTCCGCATCACCTTCTCTGAAGTTCATTTTGTCCTGCTGTACCATCGTCTTTGACCCTCCTGGTCACTATTTCTCACTGACCCCAGGTCTTGCCCCTGCAGGGCTCACAGTCTTTCTCTCTGTCCCAAACTCCTGCCTCCACCTGAGGAAACATCAACATGTGTGTGAGCAGCTGAATTCATTCTGCCTCCTGAGCTTTCAGCCTCCTACTCCACCTGACCGTATCCTGCCCTCAGCTTCCAACACCTGCCACTCCAAAACCCACCACTGTTCCTCCAGAGCCTGGCACCAAGGGAACTCAATAAATAGTCCCTGAGTAAGTGAAAAAATGAATGAGGGAGTGAATGAAGCCTGTGTCACAAGACGGGATGTGGAAAAATGGAAAGGGCACTAGATGGGGTGGGAGACGGAGGTTTGCCACTAAACAGCTGTGTGATTTTGGGCATCTTTTCCCATCTCACAGCCTCCTTTTCTTCATCTGCAAAATTAAAAAATTTGTGTAGATGATTTCTGAAAACGCTGCTTCTGACTGTTGGCAATACCAAGCTGTGGTTTACTTATACTTATCTGTAATATTTAGGCTTTGCACTAAGCTCTTTCTATATATTACTACTTATCTACCCAATAAATATGTGAAGAACATATTGTCCTCATTATAAAGATGAGAAAAATTGAGGATAAGAGAGATTAAAGATTTACCTTGTCATAGATAGTAGGTGGCAGATTCAGGATTAGAATCCAGGTTGGCCAACAAAAGCAAGTATGTCTGAATGTGTCTCAAGATGAAAGAAGCCTCCTCTTTAGAGGGACTGCTGTCTGCTCTTCTAAACTAGGCCTCCGAGGGAGATTTCCCTGGCGGCCCAGTGGTTAAGACTCTGCACTTCCACTGCAGGGGGCACGGATTTGATCCCTGGTCGGGGAACCAAGATCCCACATGCTGCGTGGTGAGGCCAAAAAATATATAAATAAATAAATAAGGATAAACTAGGCTTCCCGTAGTGAAGGTCTCTCTGAAGTGGCAGGGGGCTGCCTTCAGAATCCTGGCTGGGGGTACAGGCCACGCTTTGCGTGTGCCTGACCACCACCAGTTCAGCCAACAGTTATGAGCCAGGTGCTGCAGCAGGGGGAGGGGTTGACACAGATGGTGGTGTCTGGGCAGACATGTCAGGTGGGTTTGGAGCTCTAAGAGTGCCTCCGAGACAAGGTGTGCTGAGTGGGGTCCATGGACAACTGCATCAGAATGGCCTGGATTCTCATTACAAACAGGCCCATATCCCATCTCAAACTACGAATTAGAATATCAAGGGAGAGGCTGCTTAATCTGAATTTTTACCAAACTCCCCAGTGATCTGAGTTACTGTCCTAAAAAGTCCCAGGGTGTAGGGATTTGAATGCCGGATAACAGATTTTTAATTAATGCTGTAGGCAATGAGAAGCCACTGAAGTTTTTTAAAGGATGGGGCAGAAAGACTGGGGGAGGGAGGACACTGCCCATGGCAAGAGGCGAAAACAGGAGAGATGTTGCACATGTAGACGCTCTAGGCCTTGGCAATTGATTAGCAGGGGTACAGTTAAAGATGTCTGTCAGACTGTGAGCCTGGTGACTAGACAAAGAATGGTAATGCTATTGAGAGAGAGAACGAAATCAGAAGTAGAGAAAGGAGAAAAGTATCTTGATTCCTACATGTTGAGATAAAAACACCAGAAAAAATATTTCAAAAATGTCCAGTTCTCAACTGAAAAAAAAAAAGTAGTTGGGAGTTCAGCAGGAAAGTTAGGGTTAGAGATGATGCTTTGACATTTGCTCTATATCGGGAGATGCTAATTCAAATACCTCCAGGATCAAGGCAAGTTATACAAAAGAGGATTAAGTGTAATAATAATAACAAATCCCAGCATCCAGCCCTGGTAAATGATAACCACCACTTGGTCTCAGCAGGGATGCGATAAAGAGTTGGTGGGGACCTGGGTGAACTGAAGGACACACTTCCTGTCTTAAGTAACAGTCATTGCTAAATAAGAATGTGGAACCAGTGTAAACAGGTATTCTGATTTTTAAAGAGAAATTATAATTCTAGGGTTTTATTTTGATATGACACTTCCTAATCATTAAATGCTGACAACTAATTTTTTAAATGCTTAAACACTATATATCTGTGACTGAGTCAGCTCTGCCTCACAGGCTTCCAACTTGTGACTTCTGAGCTACACGGACTGTATTCGGGAGAGAGAGTTGAGCACACTGAGAGGAAATCCAGAGACTGTGTGCTGTGGAGAACCATGACCCACCCAGGCTCCCAAGTTTGCCTATGGGTGAGCCCAGTAAAGCTTAGAGAGGCCCTGATTGTTTTAGCCACCAGGTGTCTGATGGGCTCCCAGGTTGGTAGTAGCAGGTGGAGCCTGCATCTGCCATGGCTATTTCTATTCAGCACCTGGAAACTGTGTGGGCGACGGCTGAGGTTCTGATACTTTGCAGGTTAGATGCTGCTTGGGGCCAGCAGACTTCACTCCACCACCCTCTGTGGCTATTTTCATCCTTCACTATAAAGGTGCCCTGTACCTCAGTGTCTGAGTCCTGACTGGAGCAGACATCTTGTTTAGCATATCCTAGTTGCTCACTTTCCTATAAGGAAATTCTTCTGTTGCTTAATTTAGGTGCTTTTTATACAATGGAATCTTCTTCTTGCATCTATCTTCAGAGCAAGTGGAGAAATGGGTTACTTTTTAGCTTTCTGACTCTTCTCCAGCCCTCAAGGCATTCTTAGAAATGGTCCTTAGGGACTTGGAAATTGTTGTGACCTGGGGATTAGAAGGCCCTTTTCATATTTATATTCTACCAGGCCTTCCTTCAGTCCAGATGGTAGTTTTCCACTCCACCCTAATCATCTTTGCGTTATCTGTCTCTGTCCCTGTTCTCTTTGCGGTGGGGGAGGGATTTAAAGACAGAAACTTAAAGATAGCTAACATCCCCACTTTCTTAGTCTTTGTTAACAGTTTCTAGGGACAATGTCATCTTTTTTTGTCCTCGATTCCTGTTCCTGATTCTAAAGAGTAACCCCCAGACTGGCTGGCCTAGATCTGAACTTGAAGGGTACAACTTTGTGAGAAGGTGATAGGGAACTCAAAAAGATGTTCCAGACGTTACCCAATGATGCTTGCAAAGAATTATGAATATATTTAGTGGTATTTCCACTCTGATTAGAAAGTGGAGAAGAGGCATCTGTCCTCCCTGGGTGATGTTTCTTATCAGCTCTGGTGCGCAGAGCAAGGTTGTCACCGATGAGGCCTGAAAAGAGGAAAGATCAAATTAGCATCTATACCAGCCACACTCAGACATGCCTGCCAAAATACACACTCCAACAAAACACCCACACATCAAAAGGATGTTCTTCAACATATGCTAAGTACGTGTTAACACCTGCAAACATATATCCACATTCCCTCCTATCCACAAACATCATACACATTTCAGTATGTACACTCAAATAAATATATACCGCCCTCCTACCCACACTGATACACACGTACACACACACATACACATGCACACTCACACACAGACCTAGTGAAACTACACACTGCACAGTGTAGCAGTGAGCTGATGTCATCTTCCTGGAATATTGCAGCCCAGGCTCTGCCTGCAGATCAACTTTACTCAACCTCGGGTTTCAACATGTGGTCAGGAAACTGGGAGGTAGCCTTGACAACCAAGCCAAGACCCTGCAGGCCCAGCAGGATGCTGAGCAAGACAGTCGCATACAATGTTCTGGTTGCTCCTGACTGGGGAGTAGAGAGCAAGGCATGTGTGATGACTCCACAGACAAGGCCAGGGCTGAGACCTGAGGAGAGGGACCCAGTTCTGGTGGGGATTTGGTCTGAAGAGGGCAGTTTGGGATGCTGTGGGTCACTCTAGAGGGGCCACACAGGTAGGCTGTGCAAGTGGGTGAGATGGGCATCCAGGACCAAGGGAGCCAGTGGGTAGGGGTCACATGGTACAGAAGAAGTTTCTGATCCAGTTGAGGCATAAACTAGCATCCACCCCCAGCTCCACCACTACCTGCCCACTTGGCAGTAGGTAGAGCCACAGGTCAGCAGAGTGTCAGGACATTTAATGTTCAAAATTCAACTCAAGGCCCTTCGGGGGAGGGGAAGAGAGGAGTGAGGAAGAAGAGGAGAAGAGGGAGGGAGGGACACACTGTCCTTATCCTGATGCTTGAACTATGCCTTGGCTCTACCGAGGAAAGGGAGGCATCAGGCAACAGAAGAAGAAGTGAAATCTGGACTTTAGAGCTTCTAAGGACCGTGGTCCTAGCAGTTTAAGGGCAGTTTCAGCAAATTCCAAAAGTAATTTGGATTATTATAATGTATTGGGTTGGCCAAAAAGTTTGTTCTGGTTTGACCATAAGATGGGGCAAAAAACCCGAACAAACTTTTTGGCCACCCTAATAGTTGGCCTTAAACTGTTCGAGAATCTAAATCCTGAGTTGGGTACAACTACACTGTGGAGTAACTTGGAAACTTTGAATGTTGGCTACATTAAACTCCCTCTCCCTAGGCTTGTGTGTAGAAAGAAGAGAGGATGAGAAAGTAGGTGAAGTGCTTTCTGGTTCTTATTATCACTGCCCTCTACAAAGTTCAGAACTAATCACCAATGATGAGAATAAGACACTTCCTAGGTAATGGGGGAATGTGGGGGATAAGACCTTGCTACTGTCCCAAAATGAAGGCTGTTTCCCTCCAGTTCATTGCATCATCATCTAGAACAGCTCTGTGGGATGAGGTGGGACCAGCAGCCATTGTAATAGCACAGGGACTCCATGGTCTAATAAAAAGGGCATATTTGAAGTCAGCAGATCTGGTGCCAGTCCTGGCTCTATTAAGAACTAGCTGTGTGACCTGGTGAGTGATACGAGAACCTACATAAGGACAGAGCTCTATTTCCTAAGTCAAAAAACAGGTGATGATCTGTCACAAGACTTTTTTTCCGTCAATTATGGACTAAAGCAAGGCCCAGAACACCAGACCCCAGTCAACAGCATAGTCAGGAAGATGTTAAGTATTTTCAGGTTTTGGTGCTAAACCACCCTGTACACCTGTCTATACCTTGACCTGTTTCCCTGGCCTCCTTGGTGGTTGACCTTGGTCAATTCTGGTCTTGCTGACACCTGATCTTTTTGTTTGATGCACTCCAGGTTATCTTGTTTCCAGTCCTAGCCCTGTTTCCAGTAACAATTGTTTCCCCCTCAATGAGCAGAGGTCTCACCTGGCCTGATCCAGCTTTGTGGAGGAGCCAGTGAAGAGGCCATCTAAGAGATGTGTTCAATGCCAAAATACTAGAATTCCAGGGCATTTTAGTGAGCTATATGAAGCAATGGAGCAGAATATTTGAAACCTGAAGTGTCCTGGAAATGTAGGACATATGAGCATAGTAACCTGTTTTCAAGCAGTCTGCAAACAAGATGTCAACCTCTAAAAAGATCACTAAGAATATCAAACAACAGATTATAAATGCCAAATGGATGGTATGGATAATATTAATTCTGTAGTGAGAAAATGGTCAGCACAGGTTTTCAAGGTGGAGGACCAAGCTTAAGGTGTGCGTTCAGGAGTGTGAGGGATTGGGAAAGATGCGAAGGAGGCAGTGAGGTATCCAAGAGATAATGGCATGAGCCATGGTGCAGCAATGCCAGGCACATATAGGCATACATGGAATGGGGACCATATTACAGGGCAGGGATAGGGATCATAGGCAAATGTTGAGGGCTCTGGGATGCAGAGCTGCTCTGATGCTTAGAGAACAGTGATGAGAGTCACCTTGGAGCACAAAGTGGCAGAAACCTAAAAAGATAGATGGGGCCAAATTATGAAAGGTCTTAACTATTACGCAAAGAAGTCCATACTTAATGCAGTAGACAAGTGGAGGGTGTCTCAGAATGATCTGAGCAAAAGAAGAGCAAGTGAATGCAGAACTTTAGGAAGGTAAGTCTACTAACAGTGGGAAGGGTGATTTGGGGATTGGATTTGACAGAGTCTACTGCAATCATCTAGATATGAAGAAGCAACAGGTCTTGAGACTGGATCTAAGGAGCAAAGTACAAGGTGAAGCCAAACGTGAGTCTGAGTTTTCTGGGTAGAGTGACTGGGAACCGATGGTATCTGATAGAAATGGAGATCAGGAAGGAAGCTGGCCTTGGAGAAGACAGTGGTATTAGACTGACATTGATTTGGTGGCTGGACATCCAAGGGGAGAGACAGAGCAGGTAGGAGGGGCGGGATGAGAGAAGATGTGGACAGACTATGCAGATAAGAAAGTCAATAGTAAAAAAGTAAACATCAAAATGGACAACATGAATAGAATCTCTCTAAGGAAAGAAAGTGGAGAGAAAAGGAAGAGTGAGTGGACCTAGTGAGGGAACGGGGACAGGAAGAGATCCAGGGGAGACACAGCCGGGGAAGGAGGCAGAGAAACCTGGGGTCAAGGAAAAAGAAGGGAGACTGCCTCCAGGAAAAGGTGGTCAAGGAAAATAAGAATTTGCAGAGGCCACTGGGTTTGATTCATTTAACATATATGTATGAGGCACCTATGTATGCTGGACCCTGGTATATTGATTAAGAATTATCCCCATTCAACAGATCTCTAGGAGTGCCTGTGATGCTGCCAGGTTCTGAGCCTGGTTCCCCGTGTGGAAGAGGAAGACTGAAAAATTTCGCAACACTCCCTCCACCCCTACCCACCCAGCAGTCGGTAAGACTCGGATGGTTCTAGGCAAGAGAAAAGGCATTGCTGTAGAAGAGCATAACTTGTTGGGGAAGTTGCTATTGTGGAAGTAAATAGAATACTTAGTCTCCATTTCCGGAGAGCCAAGAGGAACCCATTCCGACTAGTTGGGAAACGCGGCAAAGCGGTAAAATGGGTGAGTTCTGACAGGGTGTGGTTGAAAGTGGGGGAATCAGAAAAGGCGACCTCCTGGTAGAGGTGGTGTCAACGAAGGCTTCTTCTTGGAGGTGTTCTTTAACCTGTCTGGAAGAATGGGAGAATACGAGAGGTCGGAGAATCCCCAGCTTGAAGCGCCACTCTCCTTTCCAGAGAGCCTTCGGGCCCCCCCACCCCTTTCTCCTCCCGCCTCCCTCAGCCTGCAAGCTCAGCTACGGTTCCCAGCACTGACGTCAGCGGGCGATGACCTCAGCGCAGAGGAGGTGGCGGTAGGTGGGGGCGGGACTGAGACCGATGGCGCGCGGGGCGGGGCGGACGTCAGGCTCCGCCCCTATCCGCTGGCTGCGGCCAATGGACTCCGCCGCCGGCTCCTCCGGCTCTCGCAACAGTATGAAAGGCGTGTAGCAGGTAAAGTCCGGGCAAAGCCCTCGCGACTGGCGAGCGAGCAGAGGCTTACGGTTCGGCACGTCCCATCAGAGACCTCTCTCTGACCCCCGCCTCCGCCACCGCTCCCAGAGTTGCACACGACATGAGCCAGGCCAGCTGGACCGGGAAGAGAACAGACATGCTCCCGGAGATCGCCGCCGCTGTGGGTTTCCTCTCCAGCCTTCTGAGGACCCGGGGCTGCGTGAACGAGCAGCGACTTCAGGTTTTCAGCGGAGCTCTCCAGGAAGCCCTGACGGGTGAGCACATTGCGGAGGGTCCTGGCGCCCGTCGAACCCTGACACCGGGGTTCGGCCCTCCTCCCTGCCTGAGGCGTCTTTCCTCTCCACTTAGGGCAGGGCTCCCCACTCTAGCAGCTCCGGGACTCGGTTTCCTTCCAGCTCCCGGGGCGGCCTGCAGTCTCCTCCCCCCACCCCCACATCCCCACCTTCCGCCCATTCCTCTGGGTCCTGTCTCTCCTCCTCGGCCCTGCTCTAGGGTCTCGGTCCGCGGTTGTTCTGGTTGGGCGCTCCCCTCCAAGCTGTCGCGGGCGCAAACACTAGACCTGAGTGCGATCCCGAGTCCCCGGCTTATGTCCCGGAAGAGGGGGGGGCTACCAGCGGGTCTGAGTGCGAGCTCATCTCCCTCAGTGGACCCTGAGACCCTGCAGGCAACAAAGTCTGACCGGCCGGGGGGTCCTTATGGAACAAGAAGGCGCAATTGAACCTTCTCAACAACTTGGAGTCCCAGCCGTGGTTCTTCCCGCCGCGCGGGGCTGCGCTGAGCCTGCGTCTGCTGTTGACTCAGTCGAAGTTGGAATCCGGGCCCCCTTTGTATTTTCTGCCCACCCCCTTAGCCATCTGCCACCTATTATGGTACAGAGAGAGCCTTGTACGTAGTAACTGCGCTCTGCGGGCGTGTGTCGGGGTTGGGGGCGGTGCCGTGTGAGACGGAGGAGGTTGACAAGATACAAGCAGCCGCTGGCAGGGGAAGAGACCCATCTCCCAGCTGTTTCTAGCGGGTTGGCCGGCGGTCTTGGGAAGCAATAGCCATCTCTGAACGTGCCCACACAGATCCTGCCTTCTGAGGAACAACGTATGTTTCACCCAAACATCCCCGTTTTGCCTCCCTTACCCGCTGAGACAGGCCTCTGACTTTTCAAGGCAGAGGGAACCACTGAGGCACAGGGTGGGAGACATGGGTCCGACAATGATGGCAGCCTTCTTGGCCTTGAAACTTCAGCTCATAGGTCCCCAGAGGCCCTGCCTGGACATGCCAGCCCCAGTCACACCCCTCCTCCTTAAACTGGGGATGTGCCAAAGGCAATATACTGGCTACAGAGGATTGACCCAGGGCTCTGGGACACCCTCCCGATACACATAAACCCTTGTCCTGGAAGGAGGGGTTTTTCCAGATCCCGTAATTTTTTTTTCTGCTACAGTGTCAGGAGGGTTTCAGGAGGGTCCTGAAACTCATGAGAAACCATGTTGCTTGCTTAAAATCACTAGGTCCCTTCCTCTCCTATCCCATCACCCCCACCCCCCTTGTGGTAGCATCCATGGCCCAACTGTTCTAACCAGTGCATATCCCCCTTGTCCTGTCTCCACAGAGCACTACAAACACCACTGGTTTCCTGAAAAACCATCCAAGGGCTCCGGCTACCGCTGCATCCGAATCAACCACAAAATGGACCCCATCATCAGCAAAGTGGCTAGCCAGATTGGACTCAGCCAGCCTCAGCTGCGCCAGCTGCTGCCCAGAGAGCTGACCCTGTGGGTGGACCCCTACGAGGTGTCCTACCGCATTGGGGAGGATGGCTCCATCTGCGTCCTGTACGAGGAGGCCCCGGTGGCCACCTCCTATGGGCTCCTCACCTGCAAGAACCAAATGATGCTGGGCAGGAGCAGCCCCTCAAAGAACTACATCATGGCAGTCTCCAGTTAGATCCCCCGCCGCCCCACCCGGCGCTCTGCTATACTCATTCTGCTGTGACAACAGGCCACTGCATACCTCTACCTGGGGAATTGTACTTTAAGTGAAGAGTTATTTATATATATTATATATATATATTATTTTTTTAAGAAAAGGGGGGAAAAAAACCAAAAGATTTTTTTAAGAAAAAAATCCTTAAAGGGAGCTGCTTGGAAGTGGCCTCCCCAGGTGCCTTTGGAGAGAATTGTTGTGTGCTTGAGTCTGGGAGGCAGTGTCTGGAATGGGAGGGGGGAATGGTCAGGGAGGGCATGGGTCTGGCCAAGGTGAGGTGGGAGAAGCTTGGCTAGCAACCCAGGAAGATGTGAGAGGGAGCAAGCAAGGTTAGTAACTGTGAATGAGAGAGGTCAGGATCTGCCCTGGGGAGAGAAGAGAGGCTGAGTTCAAACCTCTCACCCAGGACACCTGCATCCCTGGCCCCTCTCTTACTCTTACTCAGGGGCATTCAAGCCTGGACTTAAATCATACTTTATTGCCTAATCTTCTCTTTCAATTTTTGATGAGATCCTAGGCAGAGAGTGAAAAGGCCTCTCCTGATTCCTTCTGTCCTTCTGTCCTTCTGTCCTGTCCAAGAGCAGCTTTTCTTGAAATCATGACTTGTTTCTAATTCTATTCTCAGGGGGCTGTAGATGTTGCTTCCCACCAAGAATATAAAGCTTTTTGTTTTGGGAGTCAGGGGAGTGAGGCAGGGGTTGAGGGTTATTGGAGTTGGGAGAGAAGGGCACTCTGCACAAAACCTTTGCCTTGCTATGAGCTGCTCTATGTGTGAGTATGTGTGGCAAATACCTTGGGGTTGATTTGCAATGGAATTTGGAATTTTGGGACCCATAGAGTATCCACTGGGATATTTTTTGGCCAAAACCTTTCTTTTTGTAACCAGACGGAAGTCTTCGTGATGCTGCCATTATCCCTTTGAGAGGTGGCTCAAAAGCTACAGGGAACTTCAGGTCCTTGAATACTGCCTTCTTTTTAAAAGCACAACACTCCTCTCTAACTGCCCCCCCCCCCGCCGCCGCTCCTCTCCCCTTCTGGTTGGGTCATGGAGCTACCCTATTTTCTAGGACAAGAGTTCTCAGTCACTGTGCAATATGGCCTCCTGGGTCCCAGGAGGATCTGGAGGAGAACTGGCTCTCACAACCTCCTGGTGCCCTGGTGGGCTTAAGGAACCATTTCTCCCTCTGTCCTCAGGACTATGGCTGGATGCTTAGCCTTGTAGATATTCCTTGGCTGAATGGGAGAATGCCCCAAGTTCTGCAGGACTACTTGGTATTCTTGTAGGGCTGACACTAAAAGCCAAACCTTGGGCATTGTTTTTTCTCCCTGGTGCTCAGAGCACCTGTGGGAGAGGCTACTGTCTCTCTCAGTACAATCCAAATTTGTCTATAGACTTGTGCAATACTTACTGTTCTGGGTTGGAGAAAAATGGAAAATTACACAGGGAAGAAATCTCCTTCCTTCAGTTTCTCGGTGACATTAGTGAGGGATCCTCAGAAGGCCTTGAGTTTCCCAAACCCGAATCACCTTAAGAAGGATGTAGCTAGAACATCTGGTCAACCTGGCTACCCTCCTGCTGTTGCCTTTAGTGAGGAAACTTTCTCCCCACTGCCAGTCCCGTTTCCTGGATTTCTTAAATACTCAATTCTGACTCAAGGGTGCTAGTTACCAAACACTCCCCTACCCATTCCTGCCAGTACTGCCTCTTCAACTTTCCAGATCCCGAGTACCTTCCCAGATCCTTTTTCCAGTCCTTATTGCTTTAAAGTTAACTTCAGGCCAGTAGACCCAAGAGCTCATTTTCTGGTCTGTGGGTTGAAACAAAGCTGTGAATCACTGCAGATTGCTGTTGCGTCTTGTCTGCAAACAGGTCCCTGCCTTTTTATAAGCAGCCTCACGGTCTCATTCTTCATCTTTTCTCTCTTCTTTTTCACGTTCACTTTAAAAACAACACAACGCCCAGAGCTGGACTGTTGAGCAGGCCTGTCTCTCCCGTTACGTAAAAATAAGTCGTTTGTAAGCTATTCTGACAGAAAAGACGAAGGTTACTAATTGTATAATAGTGTTTTTATATGGAAGAATGTACAGCTTTATGCACAAATGGACAAATGGACACTTTTTTTGGGTTTCTTTAATAAAAATGTAGCAGATGAAGTCGTGTGGTATAGAGAAGATAAAATTCCCACATCACTAATTTGCGTTTCCCTCAGAAGCAGATCCTTTGTGCCTCAGAGTATTTCTCTTCAGTTGGATTCAGCAGACCTATCGCGTAGGTGGTAGGGACATTTCCAAGCATCCCCTCTTTCCTGGGAGATAGCTCCTTACTTCCCTTCTTTAATGCATATTCTAACTTCCCTGTGAAAATGCTAGATGGGCCAGTGTTCTAGTCTGAGCATTCCTCAGTCTAGCCAGGGCTCATCTTATGCATCCTGTTCTTCCTCCGCCTTACTCATTAGTTCATTCTGCAAGCATTTATTGTATGTGCTAGGTACTAAAATTATTAAAAATGATTAAGACTCACAGCCTGCTCACAGACTGGGATGGTAAACAGAGGACACTGAACCCCTTTCCAGGTTGGGGCAGAATTTTTCGAAATTCCTGGTCAAGCTCTCTTGTCATCTTTGGAGCTCCCACTTGGCAACCACCATTCTTATTATACAAGAGCAATTGGGCCTCAGGATACAGGCACTGGAGCTGAACATGTGACAGAAGGCCAATGTTACCAGTTAGCTAAAAAGGAGCTACTTCTGACAGCAAACACCAAGAGCATAGGTCTGTTACCCCTTATAACTCTGGCTATGTAGATAGGATCTATGCAAGGACATAGAAACACCCTTTCTCATCCCTGACTCTAGGGTTCTGCCCATGAGGTTTTGAAACAGGCTTCCCCACCCCCACTTCACTTGCTAGCTCCGCAGTTTGCACTAAGGTCACAAGTACATTTTTGACCTGGGCTATCTTTTTTCTTGGCTGTAAGTGGGCTATACTTAAACTAAATTTTAAACATGTTGTCTCATGAGCAGTGGCACCACCCTACACACACACATACACACACACACTTCATTTCATACCTCCATGACCCTCATCAACAAACATGCAGTTTGACCTAGGTGTCTTAGGTGGGAGGTAGGCCTGGGAGTCTGTGTGTGATATACTGGGAGGGTAGGTGAGCCAGGAGATGGGAGTCAGGGAAGCTAGCTCATCTGTATCACAAATAGAATTGGTTAGGGACCCACTTGTGTCAAGGAGTTGTTTAAAAGAATGGTCCCATTTTCATGTCTAGCTTCTAACACAAATGTCCTAGGTACTCATTTGTTAAGGACCTACCTAGGTCCTTAACAAATTAGGTTAGGGTCGAATTTTTGCCATCCTGGTGTACTCTTCTCTTATTCAGTACAAAATCAGCATCTAACTTCTTGTTTCCTAACAGCCTTCTCTCATGAAGGATATTTCATTGTTTAGTCGACGGCCTGAAATTCAGGGAGGGTTGTCTGGGGGTTAAGGGGACACTGTCACCCACCTCTGTTTCCAAGCCAGGTAAACCACAGAATGGCAGATTGGTCTTGAGGTTTCTCATGGCTCTAGGTAGAACTAACAGTCCCTCAATTTAAATAAGAGTGTTCTGTGATCAAGCAGTTTGTTATCTACTTTAGATCTGACCAATGTCAATAGGAGTGGAGAGTACCCCTTAGCCAGGTGAGGGAATAGGGGCTGTGGACAAGAATTGCTTGAGGAATTGCAGTTGGTGGCTTTTATGTGTTCAGGGACTGGGCGTTGGTTGGTCCATTCTGCTCCCAGCTTCCCCACTTGGTAAACAGTGCCAGCCTGGGAGACCTGTGCTTGGTCAGCTGTTTCTGGGTGATAAGCACCGCCCCGAAGAGTGTAGACAAGGCCCTGGGAGCTGCAGATTAAGAGCCCATCCTGGCTCCTGATAAGGAGGTTTGGGTGGGGAAGTCCTTGGTGCTGCAACAAACGAGCCCCGGGGGAAGAAACCCACTTCTGTGAGGCTGACACCTGTTCCTCGAGTAGCCTGTGGTCCGGAAGGATAGTGAGGACTCCTGGCTTCCGAGCCAGCGCTGGCACCCGGCCCAACAAAGAGTGGTGCAGTAGAAAGAGTTCTGGGCTGGGGGGTAGAATCTATGGGCTGTGGTCCAGGTTCTTCTTCCTAGCTAGCTATGTGAGTTCGTATAAACCCTGAAAGTTTCCTGTCTCCGAAATTAGGGGGTGGATTAGATGAACTCTGTTCCTTTCTTCAGCTTCTGGTTCTAAATCATCTCCATTATCCTAGCAATTACTGGAGAGCAAATTAGCACAATTATTATCATATTTTCAGTTAGTTGAACTAAAAGTTCATTTGGGCTGGGAAGTGAAGCCAGTAATAATCTTCCCTTGTTTGGATCAGACTCCTGCCTGATAAGGTTTCAATTTCCAGGTCTAGTGAGACAGTGCTGCAAAGAGGTCAGGAGCTCAGGCCCTGGTGTCAGGCTGCCTGGAGGTCTAATCTCAGCTCTACCACCTACCTACTGGCTGTGAAACCTGGGGCAGATTACTTCACCAGGCCTCCATTTCCCCATTTGTAAAATGGGATTAAGAATAGAACCTATCTCAAAATGGTATGAGGATTAAATGAGATCCATATTCTACTTAGAATAGTGCTTTGCACATTTAAGTACTAAATAAATGAGAATTGTAGTTTTAAGTAGAAGTTAACCTCATCTCTTCATGGGCTCTGAACTGGCCCTGAGACGAATAAGGACACTCTGACATTCTGATAACTGGAAGGAAACCATTATTAAATTAAAATTCCTACTAGGGCCTCCAAGAGCAGCTACAGTTAACACCAAGAAGCCTCTATAAGTACCTGATAAATAAATGAATGAACTGATGTCTGACCTTTGTCATTCTTGCTGAAATGGACAGTGTCCTTTCCAGATATCTGATCTCATTGACCACCGAGCAGTTTTGACCTGTTGGCTTCATGTTCTGCTTGTGGAGATTAACCAAACCGGCTACGTGCTCATTCACACACCAAGTGGGTGGGGAAAGGGATTTTCCAATAACAACTTTGCTTACCTCCATCCTGCCCATCTGTGGAATCACACCCATCTGCTCTCCCTTCCCAGAAGAGAGAAATGGGGAGATTGAGAAGGGGAAGGGTAATGAGTTCTGGAGAGTTCTGGCTTTCTCTCTGCACCATTTCTTTGCAGAGCTGGCAAAAACAAAACAAAACAAAACAAAACAAAAAACCATTTGAGCTTAGTCTAAAAGGCTACCAGGGCCCTGGATAACAATGATCTTATACAAACAAGTGTACCCCAGATGTGCAGCCAGTTCTTTCCCTTGGATTGAGAGAAGCCTGGTTCTCTGAGCTCCCACCAGCTCCAAGACATTTTGTTCCCAGCTGAAGTCTGGCTCTTCCACTCCCCACCCTCATTGCCATAAACAAGGGCGGCCTTAATTCAACCCTGGTTCAGTAAACCTGACAGGCTGCCCGGAGCACATCAGATAAGAGGAGGTTATAGCTGGGCAGGTTGGACCAAGGACTACTTTATATACCAGCAGGGAGAGCTCCTTTAAAATTTGGTGGGTAGCAGGGGTGAGGGTAAGGCCAGACAGTCAATGAATGAGGATAGCTGGACAGAGGCTACAATGAACTTGGAGAGCCAGCTCAAGCCTTGTCTGAAAAGGACCCCACTCATTAGCTCTATACCAGATATTGTAATTTTTCAAGAGAAACCTGAAATGTAGACTCCTATTTGACATCTCCCTAAATTCTAAAGATGGCAACTAATTTTTTTAAAGTGTTAAGCTGTTTTTTTAAAGTGCATATCAGCCTAGGCTGCCAGTTTGTGACCTATGATGCCCCTAGGAGTGGGGATGTAGAGGTTTCTGACCCCATCCCCCATACTAACAGCGAGGCTCTGCATTGAGGATATCAGTGGCTGGCTGTCACCATGGCCATGACCTTTAGGAAGGAACACCCCTAATAGAACCAAGGGCACACCTGAGGCCTCTTCCCCCTCCAAGGACTGGACTAGAAGCAGCTCTCCCTTCCCTCAACTGGTGTCCATTAACCTGCGTCTGGGACTGTGGCCTCTGGACCTTTACTCAGGGATGCTCTGCCCCTCCCCTACCCACCCACTTCATCTGGTTAACTCTTGCCTCTGAAGATTCAGAGCATCTCTTCCAGGCAACTTTTCTGTGACATTTCCCCTTCCCAGTCTGGGACATGTGTTCCCATGTTACTCAGTTCTTTCCTCTACCCTAGTCCTTATAACCCTGAGTTTACAGCTAGAATGTAGGCCAGGGACCTTATCTGAGTAGTGTTTGGTGCTTAGTGGGTGTTAGTGAATATTGGTTGAATGAATGAATGTCAAAGTGGCCAAGAGTAGAGGCTAGCAGATGAAAGAGATTTAGATCAGGGATGGGAGGAAAAACTCAAGTCCATTCAGGGTCTGCCACGAGGAGTCCCAGCTCAAAATACCAACCTGTGATTGCACCTTCTTAAAAAAAAAAAAAACAATCCTTTGACTCTAGCAGCCTCTTAGGTCTTTAACCACCTGCCATTGAAATGTAAATGTCACTTAAAGAGGCGTGCACACACTTTAAGTCATAATATGGGAGAGCCTTAGTTAACAATTAACTCCCTAAATGGGCTTACCCAGAAAGTAATCACCTGGAGAAGAAAAGCCTGGGCTGCCATCAGGAAGGAATTCCAAGGTGGCAGGAGAGAGAATAGAGTCCACAGCTCCTGAACACTGATGCTGTCTACAGAAATTCTCTTCCCAATGTCTACTTGTGAAGCCAGCTATGAGGTGGTGGAAATAGCTCTAGGTTTAGGAGTTGGGAAATAGGGGCCCTAGCTTCAGGTCTGAAAATAGCTAGTAATAGATGTCTTTGACAACTTAGACTGGTCACTTCCACCTCCTGAGTCTTGGTTTTCTCATCTGTAAAATGAGTCACTTATGCTAAATCACCTCTCACCATTCCATTTCCATTTCCAGATGGAACAGGAAAATCTCTGATTCTTCTGTCCCATTTAGGCCAGCACAGAGGTCTAGTCGGGCCCCTGTCACACTTGAAATAAAACAACAGCCTTCTACCTGCTCTACGACCTGGCCTGCCCAGCAGCCCGGGGCAAGTGCAAATTATTTTCATTGTGCCATTCCCTTCCTGCTGCTTTTCTTTTTCATTCTGAATCCCTAAAATGGGAATATAAGGCTCTCCCAGTCTTTCCAACCTCAAATACTCTGTGCAATGGCCTATCTGCACCAGGACCCCTCACCTTGTCAATTCTTATCTGCTCACCTTTCCTTGCAGCCACGTCCACATTTGCAAGTTTCTCTACTCTGACAATTATCACGGCCCAAAACTGCTTGTAAAAGACTTTGACACACTTTCTCCTAGGATATGAGCACTTAACCATGTGCTGAGCGCCCACAATTGCCAGATACTCTGCCTGGTGCCTTACACACAGAATGTCTCTTGTAATGTCCACAGCGCACTGTGAGATATTGTTACCTCAAGTTCACAGATGAAGAAAGCAAAGCACCAGTAACTAGAGGGAGAGGTAGTGGCAACAAATTTAAAATCAATGTGACTCTTGGGACTTCCCTGGTGGTCCAGTGGTTGAGAATCCATCTTGCAATGCAGGGGACACGGGTTCGATCCCTGGTCAGGGAACTGAGATCCCATGTGCCGCGGGGCAACTAAGCCCAAGCGCTGCAACTACTGCGTTCTGCAGTCTTCATGCCACAGCTCAAGAGAAGCCCGTGTGCCGCAATGAAGAACCCACGCGCTACGACGAAAGATCCCTTGTGCTGCAACTAAGACCTGACGCAGCCAATAAATAAATAAATAAAGCTTTAAAGAAAAAAAAAACACCAAAAAAACCTACATGACTCTCTAGAGTTTTTTCCTTCCCCTGTTGCCTCTTCAGGATACTTTTCCTGAATAATCCTGCTAGTCCTCTTTAAAAACATTCTTACCTCAGGGCTTTTCAATGTTTGTACATATGGTTTAAAACTGCTTGCACTTTTATAGCACATTTCTTACTCTAGAGCCTCTTAATGATATATATATACATGTCATCTATTACTGTTTACACTTTCGTAACAAAGAGTCAGCACATCTTCATGTTTTGCTTTTGGTTGAGGTCCGGTGGCTTTGCAAGCTTGCATCCCCTCTCCAACTGTTGCCGTATACGCCTCCACAGGAGGAACCACTGTGTTCTATTTCTTTTTATACCCCCATGTGCCATGCACAACTTGGCATGAGACAGTCTTAGTGCACTGAGTACACTGGCGGTTGAATGAAAGGATGTGCCCACAGGTGACTGTGGGGCAAGTGCCCTCTTCTAATATCCTCCCTCCCATTCAGGACCTAAAAAGGAAATTGCCCACTTTGGGAGTTTCCTAAGAGGGGGTGAGGGAGCCCTGTGAGCTGAGTCCCGCTGCAGATATCACAGTTCCCAGCACATGGTCTACACACCAGCAAATTTGTTCTTAGGTGGATACTGATGGTAGGACTTCATTTGATCTTTTCAGTCAAATCTGTTCCACACAACTGGAACCACAACAACTTGAAATAATAAGCAATGAGTAGGCAGATATGGATGCAGATCTAGATAAATACGTTTGGAAATAAATGGAGACTTATTGTTGGAAAAATGTTTTCACGTAACATAGGCTGATGCATCATTTAAGGATTCTGTCTTCATGCTTATACCATGGGTTTAAATTTACATGGTCTGAAGAGGATTAAACCTTCTGGCTAAGGGTGAGGAGGCCACGGAAGGAGGGAGAGGGGCAGAGGCACAAGCCCTCTCAGGAGTCTTTCCTCTATGAGCCTTCTTGTCCTAGCTCTAGGAAAGCTGGTGCTGGAGGGGGATGATCCCTTTCCTCCGTGTGTGTGTGGTTGGGTGGGGGAGGAGTGACAGCGCATTTGAGCAACTCAGCTGTTAGTTCTCTGCCGCTGGTGGGTTCCCAGAGAAGTGCAATTAAGCAGCCCAGCCCCTCCCCCAGCTCCTCACTGGCCTAACTAATCCTGAAAGCCCTTTCTTCTCCCCGGCAGAGCATCCCCTTGCCAGCTGCCCATTCCTCCAGGTGTTTCCTGTAGCTCTTTGTTTGCTGGCTGGGTGGCTGAGGGCAGCGAGTGGGAGTCTGTTTGGGCTTCCCGTTAACCAATGGCAGCCAGTGGGGGGGGAGGTCTGGAGCTCCTGTATCTGGGGGGAACCGACCACAAACAGCAGCTGCCTCGTGATACCTGCCTTTCTGAGAGTGCATGAACAGTACTGGGCCCAAAGAGGAAGAAGGCTCTCTCAGCAGAGCAGGGCAGGGGCTTCAGCTGGGTCAGAACAGAGGGTCATATCGCAAGTGAAATCGCAAGTCTAGAAGCTTCCTACCTTAATTCCCCTTTCCCCAGGGGAGAGAGTCAAGGTCTAAAGTGTGAGTCACCACAGGGACCTCAGCACAAAGGACTGGTTGCCCTGGACTCTAACGCCAACATGACAAGGGCTGGTGGTGCTGGGTCACCCTCCACCATTCACCTGCCATAAAGTGGAGTGCACTGCTTCTCAAGGCAAAGGCTGAGAGTGCAAGGGGCCGTCTTGACAAAGCCTCCGTTTTCTTACCTCAGAGCTGAAGCGACTATACGCCCCATCTTCACCAAACCTCCCCAACCCCAGACAGTTGGTGCAAAGACAAACGCTGTCTTGGGTTTCTCCCTGGCCACTCTTCCCAGGAAGGTAGGGTAGTATTTGCGGTTCAAGTTTCTCCATTTTAGTTGAAGTGATCCACTCATCTGGGTGATTATTTTATTTATGTCTCCCTGGGAGGCTGTTGGCTCTGGGAGCTGGGCTGCGTATCTTGATGTTACATTGTATCTCCAGTGCTTGCATGGGGCCTGGCATGCAGTAGGTTCTCAACAATAGTGTAAATGAATGAATGGGAATGTTACCTCATTAATCCTTTTCTGTCTTGGTGTTTGCAATGGGCTAACAGAATAACACAATAATAAATGGCGCTAGTGAGCATTCACCATGCGTATAATATCATTAAATTCTCAGAGTAACTCCATGGGTTGATATTATTACCCTTAAACTATAGATGAAGAGACTAAGACTCAGGGAAGGTGAAGCAAATTACCTACAGGCATACTGCTAGTAAGTGACAGGGTCGGGTCAAATCCAGGACTGACTGAATAAACAGAGGGGGAAAAGAAAGAAATAAAAACGAAGGCAAAACTGGATCCAGGGTTTCTTCTAATTCCCCCTGTCACCCTTAGCCCTCTGGTCTTCTGGATTCCAGGAACTTTTACACCAAGCCACAGTTCACATTGCAGGTAGTCAAAAAAAGTTAAGAAGTCTAGAATCTCAATCTTACGTATATTTTATGTCCAAACTCAGATTGCCCGTCCTCTGAACTCCTGCCACTTATCCTAGCCTTGACTGATTTTATAACAACCCTCTAAACTTTTATAGGAAGAAGTTGCTGTTCCCTCGCTTATTCATGTATATGATCTTTTATTTGTGTATGTCTTCCTTGAATTTCTTTTTTTTTTAATATGTCATATTTCAATTTGAAGGCTCTAGAGATCACCTCTGGTATTTCTCAATACCCACTGTAGCTTCTGGGTTTAATGCAGTACCTGGGTATGAAACTGAGAGCAAGAAGGGCTGGGGAACCAAGCAGTCTAGTCTATACACTTCAGTGGACTCCCCGCAGCCCCATAGGGCTCTCTCTCTCTCTCCCTCTCTGCTTCGCCCTTTGCCTCTTTCCGGATGGAGAAATCCTGATCCAATAGAGACCAACCAGCCAGATGGATTGCTTCATCCTCAGCTGCTGACTTCCCAGCTCTTGCGCAAAACACAGGAACTCCTTGTGCTCATTGTGACCCACTTCCTTTCTTACTAGGACCTGCTCAGGGTAGGGGCTTAGGTCTCAGTGGCTTCTCTTGTTTTTGCAAAAGGAAAATAATCTCCCTGTCATAGTCGCCAGTAGGTTTTTCCCATGACTTTTCCCATGGCACCTCCCAGGTGGGAGAGAAAAGAAAGGAACACTGACTGTGTCCTGAGATGAGCTTCAAAGATACCCAGGAGGGCGGAACACAATGTAAAACCACTTGTTAAGATTATAGTGTTATTTGAATACGAGGGATTGAAGTGGGTCGACACAGGTCTTAGAGTCCAGGGTCTGTATCTGGGCTCTAGCACAGAGCCAGCAGCACGTGCAGCTTAAAGGACATTTTTATGGTTTTGAGTTTTCAGTTTGGCAGGCAGGCAATGTGTCCTGGAGTAAGGGCTCTCTTATGTCCAGAGATGGGTCCTTGTGAGAAGCACAGTGTGGGGGGGTGGGCAGAGGCGAGAGTTTTTGCCCTCAGTGTGTTGTCAGTCCAAAAATGTTGATGGGATAATCATAAATGCCAGTACATAAAACACTGATATGTGATTAAATACAAATTAATGGAACTACATAGAATGATACATTCTACATAAATAAGTGCTTAGACAGTTGCTAGACAAATGGAAATGATTAGAGATGGGTGAGGTTAGCTCAAGCAAGGATCGGGAAAGAGAGATGTTTTGAGAAATGCCTTTATTATCTTGTGCCCAAACAGCTCTGAGCACAGGCACCTTGGCCAACTCAAACAACAGGAGGTCCGGTGGGTGGGTGGAGGAGCAGGGCATGGAGCCAGGTAGGAGGAGAGTGGTGAGCTCTGTTCCCTAAGCTCTGAGCGACTCTGCCCACTCCCACTCCTCACCCCTCACCCCCAGCACCACAGCTCAGTTCTTCTGCAGAAAGAGCAACCGGGGGCATTCAGCCCCGAAGAATGCAGACCTGTGGCCTCAGAATCATAACTTTGCATATGCGATACCTTTTTACTGTTTTAAGACATAGGGAATGATTCCCTTTTATTCTGAATTTATCGAGATCTCTTAGCACCTTAACCTAGAGTTCCCATTAATCCTCCCAAAACAGACTGGACTGATGTTGGAGGGTGGAGCGAGAAAGAGACAAAAATCGGAGATTCAGGAGATTAGGGGGCCAGGGGAGCCTTCACCTCTACTCTTTAAAAAAGATCTTTGCATTGCCCTAGACCTTTCTGGTCTCAATTGCCTCATGAAATAATAGATGTGAAGCACTCTGAAAAATGTTTCAACGCTCCACCTCCTGGGAGTTATGACTGTGGGGAAGCTGAAAGTAAAGCCTGCATGGGGGACTTGCCTGGGGGACCAGTGGTTAAGACTCCATGCTTCCACTGCTGGGGGCACGGGTTTGATCCCTGGTTGGAGAACTAAGATTCCACCAAAAAAGAAAAGAAAAGAAGAGAAAACCTCCTATTTGCACAACCTGTCCTGTTTATAGAGCACTGGATTGCACACCAGCTTACTCTCTACTATGCTGGGAGGTAGAGGTGGCGGGTGATTTTACCATTTATGGAGAGGAAACTGAAGCTCAGACAGGCTAGATGACTTGCCCAGAATTATACAGCAAGCAGATGGTAAGCTGAGCATGGAAGCTGACCAGCTGATTCCTGGTCCATTTCTTTCCACCTAGCCTCTTAATGTTTGAAAGCACACATGGGTTATTTTGATAGAATCCTATTCTAGAACAACTCAAAATTCATTATTTAATGGCAGAGTGCCAGATCCCACTGTTCTCCACCTGTTAGGTCTTGGATTTTTCTATTTAACCCTATTTTTTGAGAGGCAAAACAATGCCCAGTCAAGGGAGTTTTACAGAACGAAAGCCTTCAAAGCACAATACGCCAAGCTACCACAGTGTAACATTGTTGCCCCAAATTGAGGTCTCCCTTCCCAGGGGTTCTGGCTCTGCACAGAGCTGGACAGAAGCCGAGGAGGAGTGTGGGGGCAGAGCCTCCCCAGAGGGAAACAGATGGGCAGGCTGGCCCCAGTGCCAGCACTTTGAACAACCCTTTTCTTTTCCAGCCAAACGTCCAACGTCATTCCCCTCTCACCTCCAGCTCCCAGGCAGCCCCCCCCACCCCCATTCTGTCTTTGGGTGGGCTCTGAGCAGCTGATGGACTCTGGAGGGATGGAGGCTGTTCTTTATGACTGGCAGAAGGATGAAAGGAGGCTTGAAACTGGTGTGGGGCAACTGTTGCCATCTGTCTGGTGGGACGTCACCAGGGATGGTCTCGCCCATTCACTCCTTCACGCACCACTGGGCTCGGGCCTTTTGTTTGGTTGGCTAGGGGTGGGGTTGCTGTAGTGCAGTGGAGAGAGGCAGCGGGTGAGAGAAGCAGCTTCTTTGTGTCTGGACCAAACTTTCAGTGATTCACTAGGGTGATTTGCATGAGGAAGCTGCCTAAGGCCCCAAACACCCAAGTGATTGACAGCCTCCAGCCCTCTCTCCTGGTCACACCCCTCCCCCTCCCCCTTCGGCCAAACAGCTCCCCAGGGTTAGAGGGAGTGGCCCCAGCTCCTCTGCAGGGACGGGGAGCAGGGAAAGCTGCTCTGTCCCTCTCTGTCCCCCCTCTGTCCCCATCCCTTTCCCAGTTGGAGGTGGGTCTGGTGTCTTCCTCCCTCCCCACCCCCATCAGTCCCTCACAGCGTTTTTCTTTTTGTTTGGTTTCTGCGTACTAGGCTGGCGGGCAGAGGGGCCAAAGCGGGAGGAAAGGCCCATTAACCACCCAGCAGCTGAGCAGGAAAAAAAAGGAGCTGAATTGAGACGTCGGGGTTGGCAGCCCTCCAGCCCAGCTCCTGGTCTTTGAATAACACCCCAGGCCAGGAGCTGGGATCAGTGTGTGGGAGGCTTTGGGGCATTTAATTATTTAAAGG
This sequence comes from Delphinapterus leucas, assembly GCF_059928025.1. NCBI lineage: Eukaryota > Metazoa > Chordata > Mammalia > Artiodactyla > Monodontidae > Delphinapterus > Delphinapterus leucas. Next base: position 38,652,736 of record NC_143129.1, read on the forward strand.
GCTCACTAAAAGGAGCTAAGACCCAGGGGAAGGGGGAGGATAGGCAGATGGTGTGCCCAAGTTGCTGGGAACCTGGGTGCAGGATGGGTGAGGGTGGGGGTGGGGGAGGTAGGGAGGACTGAGCTAGAGGTCAGGGTTCAGGGAGTAAGAGAATGGGGGAGGGGAAGTGAAACAGAGATTGCCCTCCAGACCCAAGCACGCCCTGTGGATAGTCTTTGCTTACACCAGCTGTGAGCAGGCTCTCAGCTTCTCCTTTCTGTACTCCTGCCCACCACTCCCCAACTTTGAAATTCGTGTCTGCCCTAAGAGGGAACCATTTTGGAAACACACAACAAAACTGTGAAGTTTAGGGGATTACCCCTTCTCTTCTGGCACTTAGGGATGTTCCAGATTGGTTCAATGGTGACCTGAACTGGGCAGACGGATAGGAGGATTTTCTCTTCCTCCCTCCCTCACTCCCTCCCTTCCTTTCTTTCTTTTCTTTCTTTCTTTTCTTTCTTTCTTTTCTTTCTTTCTTTTCTTTCTTTCTTTCTTTCTTTCTTTCTTTCTTTCTTTCTTTCTTTCTTTCTTTCTTTCTTTCCTTTCTTTCTTTTCTTTCTTTCTTTCTACTTGTGGTAAAACTTCTGCAACATAAAATTCACCATTTTATCTAGTTTCATTTTATAAGATGAGACCATACACTGAGTCTGTGGAAATACTGAGAAAGCAAATAATTGGAGGCCCTGCTCTTGGGGGCACAGGATGCTTCAAAAGGCAGTCTGTGCCCCCAAGAGCACAGGGGCCCTAGGTTCCTAGGTAGAAACATACTAGTCAGATTCAATCTGAATTCAGCTCTGCCATGTACTAGCTCTGCGACCACAGGTAAGTTATTTAATTGTTCAATGCCTCAATTTTCTCATCTTTAAAATGAGGATAAAAAATTGCTCCCACTCAGTATTCTTGAGGGGATTAATATAGGTGAAGCACTTAGAAGAGTGTCTGGCTCTTTGTAAGGACACAATAAATGTTATTAAATATTATTGTCATTACCATTACCAGATCAGGAGGCATTTATATAGGCTACACAATGGAAACTGAGAGAAACAGGGAATTTGGGAATTGGGTACAAGGCCAAAGGGGAATTTGGTAAGGGTGTGGATTTGCCTCCATCCTCTCTCCCATTTGTAATGAGCTACGGTTGGAAATATGGTCTTTGCTGTTCCAAAAACAGTGGTCCTGTTCGGGTAGCCCCCCTTTCCCACCTGCATCCCTCTTCCACCTTCACCAGGGCAAGTGAACAGCTCCAGGACCTGGGGCTCTGAAACCCTCTGGTCCAGACCTTGCTTTGTGGCAGTTTAGGCATTATTGTTAGCCCTATTTTACTGATGGGATGATCAATTCAAAGGGGTTAAGGACTTGAGATTTGATTCTTCTGCTTCTTGGGGCTTTCCCTACTCTAGCCCCGCCCAGGCCACAAGGTCATGTGGAATGAACTGGTCACTTGGTCACTGTGGGGCACACAGTGCAATACAGCATCTCAGCCTGTCTTCACTTCTCAGTCTGGCCGGCCTCAAACGTGTGAGGTGGGCGTGTTTTCTGCACCTTCCAGCGAGGCAGTTCTCCCGTCCTCAACACGCCTGGGGGGAAACGGCGACGGCTTTCAGTCGGAGACAGCCAAGGATGATCCCGCGCGGGCCGCCCGGACTCAGACGTGCACCGCAAGGGTGGTGCTGCGGGTAGGCTGGGGGCGTGAGGGCAGGCAGGTGTTTGGCTCCCTCCCTCCCGGATGTGGGCAGAGGGAGGAGCCCCCGGCCAATCATCCACGTCCCTCAGTCCCTAAGGAGAAGCTGTCTGGGACCTTGAAACGCGACCAAACGCGCTAGCTAGTTGATTTTCCTAGTTTGGCAACTGGGTGGTGCCGCAGCCTCCGCCCCCTCTGGGAAGCCCCCACCTTGGTAACAAGCTGCTGATTGGCTGGCCTTGGGGCACAGCGGACCAATCAAAGCTCTCCTTGATGTCGAGGTTTGGCAGAGAGGAGTTAAAAGTGGGGGGTGGGGTGGGGGGACCCCCTCCCTCTCGCCACCTGCTGCTAGAGCGTCTCTGGTCCCTAAAGCTTAGGTCTTTCCTCCATTTCTCAGGCCTTCCTCACAGCCTGACCGACTGCAGGGCTGGTGCAGCCTTTCTTGAGCAATTTTGGAGGTTCCGGGTTTCTGAAACCTCCTCGGTCCTCTCTCCAAAGTCCCTCTGTATTGGGGCGTTTATTTTCCCAAGTTTGTTAGTCGGGCCGTCTTCGTTTTCTTTTTGTACATCTGTGTGTGCTCACGCCCTCCTGGGGCCGTGTTACCAGTCACCAGGTTAATCGTCCGCTTTATTACACTGTGCCTATTGGCACCAACCTCCCAGACTTAGTGCAGTATACATTTCTGAGGACGTACATTGTAAGCTTTGTAAGAGAAAGCATTTTGAATAACATTGTTCCCCCACCTCAACGCACACAAACATACACACATACATATTCAAAGAACCTAGCGCAGTAGCATCAAGATTAAGACTCTAGAGACCGTGACAGGGTACAGTTCCAGCTCTGCCACTGCTACTGGCTCTGTGACCTTGAGCAGCTACTTCACCTCTCTGAACCTCAGTTTTTACCAATGAAAAATGCTAATGATAATAGCACCTACCTCCTAGCATTATTATGACAAAATGCCTGACACATAATGCCTAATAAATGATATTATTTTAGATATTAATAAAGAAGGAATGAGTATTACTTCCCCACAGTTAATCTCAGCCCCCCATTCTTGGTTTAGGTGCTAGGGATAACAACTAGATTCTAGGGACATTTAAAATTACTATCAGTAAAACAATTTAGGACTCAGAATAAAACTTAGCACAGTCTCACAGCCCCCAGCCTTCACATGGGTCCTGTTTTAGCTCATAGATTTCACGAAGGGAGAGATCTGTTGGCAAGATAGGATTCGTTTTTCCTCAAGGACTTTTCTTAACAAGGTTTTTTTTTTTTTTGGCCGCATTCAGCATGAGGGATTCCCCGACCGGGAATCGAACCTGTGCCCCTGCAGTGGAAGCTCAGAGTCAAGGACTTTTCTTCAAATTCCTCCCTCTCAAAAATTTTAGAACAGCAGCGTCTGAAGATTTACAGTAATCCCATTTTAATAGGATTTAACAGTCTCCTTTTTTTTTCACGGACTCATGGAGTGCCTTACTTGACCTCTCCATATACTTACATTAACACCAAGGTGTGACTGTTAAGTTTTTCCCAAAACTCTCCACTGAAGTCCTTTCTTGTTGCTCAGAGACTCATCTTTTCTGCAGTCTCTGCCTCTCCCCCGAATGCTACACACTGGTCCATAGATTTTCCTCAGTGAACACAGAGGCTGGCAGTTCAGTGCTCCCAGACCCGTAGGGGTCATCCTGCCATGTTCTATCACCTGCCGTACCCTGTTGATGTCAGAAGTGGCCTTTGTTGATGTTTTGCATTATTAAGAACAAAAGCAATGATGTGTCTGGGGCACCTCAGTGGTGCCAGATGCCGGGTACAGGGAGGATGCAAGGGGCACCCAGCACTGGGGTGTATTTCAGTGGGAAGCCAGCAGACCTGGGTTTCAGTGTTGAGTATATGTCATTAGGGACAAGTCAATAAAAAGTGTTAGGTCTCAATTACCCTATCTGTAAAGTGGGTGAATCAGACCTGGCTCCTTACTTTATAGATATTTTGGGAAAATAACTGGGGTCATACTGTTGAAAGCACTTCATATTTTTTGGAAATTAAAAGGGGTGTGTTTGTGTGGGTGTGTGCAACAGGCTATTAAATCCATTTTATGCTACTATTTCCATTTGGCTCCCAGAAATATGATCCAACAGTTGTTATTAAAAACTTATGAACCCAGCTTTGTGCTAACTGTTGTGAGGTATATGGAGGGATCATATGACACGCTCTCTACCTTTAAAGAATTTACAGTCTAACCAGGTTGCTCAACTAACACATGAAATGATGTGTCGTATTGACTGTGGGTCCCCCACATATCCTCTTCTGTCTTACAAGTAAAGGATGATCTGGTGGTGTGACAATGGAGCCAATAGGTGGACGTGCCTTACTGCAGCTAGCACAGCTGCTTGCCTCTTACCTCTCTCTTTCTATCCTTGGTGGGGTGTGGGGTCTTACAAACCGTCCTCACTGCTGCCTTCGCCAATGCTCATGAGCCATGGCCTGATGCTTTGTGACCTGTGGTTGGGGAGATGCTCACCTTTGATGCTGCCCTTCACTTACTGTTCATGTAGTTACCTGTTGCTGATGCTTTCTCATCTGCACCTGCCCACTGCCACTGCTTACAAACGCCATCACAGCCATTGTAGCTACAGCAGCTCCTGTGGGGTGGGCTTTGGGTGGGACACTGAGGATACTGTTATTCCCAGCCCCCTGTACCCGACAAGGGAGACCACCTCCCTACCCCTTCTAATCTCTGTATTTGCTCCCATGGGCAGGTAGACTAGAAAAGATGCAAGTTGCTCACGCTTCCCCACAGCACAGAGGGCTGTGTCCCATTTGGGGCTCCCCCCAGCCTTCTTGGTGGAGGGAGCTAGTCTGGGATGGGGTTGAGGACCAGTTCTGTTGCTGATTCCAGCTCCAGGTTCTCTGTGCTGGGCCAGCAGATTTAGCTCCTTTCCTTTTTGGAGACTGTCAACAAAGGCTCAGCATAGCTTCTAAGAAGGAATAGATCAGTGTAATTGCTATCATCTTTGAAAAAAAAAAAAGATGGGCATGCAAATTAAAATAAATATCAATACCAAGTCTCATCCATCAGACTGTCCAAATTACTAAAGTCTGAAGCAGTATTTGGCGTCATGGGGATGTGGGGAAATGGAGGCTCAGGTACAACTGGTGTGAGTGCACATTCGTACAACCCCTTTGGAGAGCAGTTTGACAGAATCTAGTAGAGGTAAATTGTTCATATTTCACGACTTAGCAGTTCCCTCCTGGGCATATATACCAGTAGTTTTTAACTGGTGGTGGTTTTGACCCCCCAGGGAACATTTGGCAACTTTGGAGATATTTTTGAGTTGGACTGGGGAGGGGACAGATGCTAATGGCATCTCGTGGATAGAGGCCAGGGATGCTGCTAAACATCCTACAGGCAGTCCACTCTGTCCCCCCACCCCTTGCCCCACAAAGAATTATCCAGAGCCAAAGGCCAGTAGCGCACTGTTAAGAAATCCTGATGTAAACGCTAGAGAGACTCTCAAATGCAATCTCAAAGAGACAGATAAAAGGATGTTCACTGCATCATTTGTTCCTAACATGACAGTATTGAAAATAATCTAAATGTCCCTCAAAAGGAGAATAGAGAAATAAATTTAGGTGTTTTCACACAATGGTTAGAAGGAATGAACTGGAGCTACAAGAATCGATATGGATAAATCTTGAACACACAATGTTCACTGGAAGAAGCAGAGTAATACAGAAAGTGCTACTCTGTAAAGTTTAAAGACACAAACAACTCTCTACTTCCCCTGTGGATGTAATGCAAGTTAGTTATTTGTGTCTCCACCAAATTCCACAGCAAGTACCTGGAGACCTTTACATTCATTCTTTCATACACTAAATGCACCAACTATTGACATTATCTGGCTCAGGATTTTGCGTACAGAAAAAATGTGTTGAATGATTGAGCTGTGCTCATAGAGAGACAAGACCATGATTTGCCTTCTCTTCTTGCCTTTCCTCTAATAGGATCTGCCTTTCTGCCTGTCTTTTCATGGCTTAATTTAGGGAGGGTCCCAGAACTTGGATGAGAAAACACTGAATCTTCATTTTTCACACTGCTAACTGAAATTTAGCATTCCCTTCAATTATGAAGGTAACAAGTCACTGCAATATTAGCAGCCTGAAGCTTTGTCACCAACTGAAATTACAGATATCTTCATATCACATTACAGTTATTGAAAATACATACGTTCGTGCTCATTAGCACTTCGAAATGACTGTAGTTATTTAGACTTGTTGCTGCATCTCATTATTTATGACATTAATAAACATTTATATATATATATATGATCTAAAATATTTATACATTTTGATAACTGTACTTCATTGGTTTCCTTTGGAATCCAATGGATTTTATTTTATACCTTCAAAAACATTTCGAGAAGAGGTCCATAGGCTTTGGCAGGCTGCCAAAGGGGTCCACAAATGTCAAGACTCCCTGGTTACACCATACCTTCTGATGCTTTGATTATTGGTTAAGTGTCCATTGGGGCTCGGTACTGATCAGAGCCGAATGGGAGAAAGTGGGCATGGATTGCCACCTTTAAAAGTTTCAGAAAAGGCTCTGATGGTGCGAAGTGAGATCTGCCCGCTAGTTGCTGGAAGACAGAACTGTGAGATTGAGCCGGAGCTTTGGAATGTTGGTAAAGTTTTTTGGTACTTGTGTCTGAAATAAGAGAATAAAGGCAGTAGATGGTTTTACCCCTGCCTACAGCTCCAGCCTCGTTGCTCCTTGCCACTGTGCCCCCAGCCATTTTTGCTGTCTTTCAGTGTCCAGGAAGCTTCCTCCTGCATTAGGAGGTCTATACATGCCGTTATCTCTGCTGGACTCTCCTCCCGTCTCTTCATCTAGGTAAGTACACTCTCCCTCCATATCTGATTATCTGCCCCTGTTCCTCCAGACTAGGTCAGGCTCCTTGATAATCCTCACGTAGACCCATCCTCATCTCCTTCACAGCCCTTTCTCAGTTTGTAACCATGTGGTCCTTGGGGTGACTCTTTAGTTCACTGCTTGTCACTGCACCAGATTATAAATCCCCCAATGGCAAGGAAGGCTTGCTTTAATTGTCTGCAGTATCCCCAGTGCCTGACCGAGGGCTTGTGGTAAATATTTATTGATGAAGAGTGAATTTTAATTGGAAAATTCATAAAGGGACTGTGAATGCTAGCAGAATGGATTTAGGTCCACAAAAAATAAAGTCGGATGGCCTCCCCCGCTTGTGAGACCCCATCTACCACCGAGCATCCCCCACACTCCTGGCAGTTGTGCGCACACCAGTAACACAGAGCTCTTCAGGCTAGCACAGTAGAAACAGCATAGCAAAACTGGCAGGCTGGGGAGAGAGAGGGCCTGGGGTCAGATCCTGGCCTCCATGCTTTCTTCCTGGGTGACCTCAGCCTCTTTGTGCCTCAGTCTCTCCATCTATATAAAACAGTGAAAATAACAGTACCAATGGCATAGAATGTTTAGGAATGCTAATGAAGCCACATAAATAAAACACCTCACGCATAAGTACTGATCAAATGGTAGCTTAAAGGAAAAGAGACAACTTTTATCCATCAGAGCCTGATGGATAATCCACCCCTGCTACCCTCTTGAGAAGCACTGGATTTAGAAACAGAATTTCACAGAATGTATTAGTGAATATCTTCAGTCAATAATATATTCAGCTCAGTAAATATCAGTTGTGGTTCTTTCTCTATTAGAAAACTAAAAGCACAAGCCTAGCTCTTAAAGGCTTTCAAGAAACGTGCATTGAGGGCTTCCCTGGTGGCGCAGTGGTTGAGAGTCTGCCTGCTAATGCAGGGGACACGGGTTCGAGCCCTGGTCTGGAAGGATCCCACATGCCGCGGAGCAACTGGGCCCGTGAGCCACAAGTACTGAGCCTGTGCGTCTGGAGCCTGTGCTCCGCAACAAGGGAGGCCGGGATAGTGAGAGGCCCGCGCACCGCGATGAAGAGCGGCCCCCGCTTACCACAACTAGAGAAAGCCCTCGCACAGAAACGAAGACCCAACACAGCAAAAATTAATTAATTAACTCCTACCCCCAACATCTTCTTTAAAAAAAGAAAAAAGAAATGTGCATTGAGAAGTTGAATGAAAGAGCAGATGGGCTACTTGAATGCTTATTTTCCTCTTCCAGGCCCAACTTGGCTTTGCAGTACTTGACTGCCCTCAGTTCTACACAGTTGCCACTAGAGGGCAGGCGCGGTTAAGACAACAATACTCTGTTCCCACCAGCGCCATAATTACTGGGTAAACAAGGGAGGATGGTTGAAGGAGAAAAATGATAGAATGATTGAAAAAAAAATTTTTTTTTCTTTATCTCTTGGGGACCAAATGGAAGGAAATATGGAGCTAGTGAGATTGAAGTTAGACTTAAAGAAGAACTTCCAGAGCACAGAGTTTGCTAACTAGAGATTTTATACAGGTGACTTTTTACAAACCTCTTAGCTATATCTACCCAAGCAGAATAGATGAGAAAGTGGGCTCCTCCAGTCTGAGGCTTATGTGACGCCCCCCCCCCCCTTAAAGTTACCCTTCTGTGTCTGCCTTAATTGACTCCATTCTTGCAGATGCAATTGTAAAATAACTTTATTGGTTGGGTTAGCCACCACTCATGCTTTTCCTGTGATAGGATCCTTTATACAGGCATGATGGTGTTCACATGCAGATACTTTCTGAAGAGCCCTGGGGCAAGGGGCAGCCTTGCCCCTCACCTCAGAGCTCCTTTGTTGAAATGAGCTGGTTTGGCTTTTGTGGATTTCAAGGTCTGGAGCCAAGAAGCAGTCCAAGTATCCCCCCCTTCCCTTTTCAGGAAAACGGCTTCAAAGCATACACTGTATCAGGGACACAGTGGCATCTGGGCAAGGAGCAGATTAGGGCTAGCTGTCCTCAAGCAGTTCCTGGCCATGGCTGCCTGGATGGCTCCATCCCAGTGGTACCCCAGAGAGCAGGAGGGTTAGGTCCCCAGACAACACTCCTTTCAGAAATGGGAAGAATTAATTGCTCTCCACCCAAGCTATAAAGTAACAGCCATCTTCAGTAATGAGAGTGTAGCTCAGAGATGTGAAAGCAGAGGGTTTTGTGCTCAGTACAGGCAAGATTTGGCTGCCTGGCCTGGGCTTCACTGACCCAATGAGCATCTCCAGCCAGAGCTGGTACTATTAACTGTGGCCTTAGGAGAAAACAATTAATACCACAGCCTCCTCCTTTGGCAAATCCTGGGCTGGTTGGAGTCTGTCTCTCCCATCAGGATATAGACCTTTCTGCTTGCATAAGAGGAGAGGACAAATTACCTCTCTCATGCTTTGAGAACCGCATGGACTCTGCCTTTGAAGATAAAGACCCAAGTAGGGAGCTGCTGGGAATGCAGAGTGCTGGCTGAGAATGGAACTACCGCAGCTGCTTCCTCAATTCAGCCAATTCGAGGTGTGTCTGCCTCCATTATGGAGGCTGATGATAAGCAGAATCTGGCCTTTCCTCTTTTTTTTTTTTTTTTTTTTAGTCAAGCCCAAACTAGTCTCCAGCTGAGTCCATGGCCTTTCCTCTTTTGAAGTCTGATCCACCTTCAAAGAATTGCTTAGCTGCTAAAATATAGCCCTATACATTTAGCTAAGCCTGAGGTTGGTTTTCTCCTCCCACATCAAGCCAAGAACATGGTCATCATACTGGTGACCTCTGGTGTAGAGGTGACTCTTGGCGTCCTTCCAACCTCAGACGCGAGTGTGAGTTCTCTGCACAGGCACTGGGCAGATGAGCATATGCCTTGGGGTCTCCTGCCTCTGCCCAAGGCAGAGAAGACGTGTCTGTGGGGCAATGTTGAGTGGATGAGGTGGACTTAAGAGGAGGCAGTTGGCCAAAGAGGTATATACTGAGAAGCAGCGAGTGGGAGCCCAGAGTAACTGCACAACTCGCCCAGCACATGGCAGAGCTGTCAAGCGCTGCTCACAGACAGAATCAGTGACTGTTTAAAAAGTAAGGTTATGTACTATTGCTCAAGCAAATTTTAGGGTTCACGGCACCAGATCATTGTGAAGAATGGGTAATGAGATTTCTGGGGTTGGGACTTCAGGGACAGAAGTCCCTGAAGAAGTCTGCCACCACTTCTGTCCTGGAAAGGAGAGTTTCGTGTCCCTCAGAAGAAGGCTGCCTGTCCCCTGATTCCACCTGAACTTGCCTACAGGGTAGAAAACTGTAGAGGGAGCCCATGGACTTCTGTCACATGGTCTGTCCCAGACCTTCCAGCAAAAGCCAAACCAAACCATCAAGCCAAATGCAGAGGGGCACGGGGGCTCTGGCCCTGCGCCCAGTGCGTGGGCCACTCAGATCTCGATGAGGCTGGCGACGCGCAGGCAGAGGGGTGCGTCGGGCGGCATGGCGCTGCGCTTGATCTCGTTCCCATCCAGGCGCAGCACCTGCAGCTTGGAGAAATTCATGACGTCCACCACGGTGCAGAAGCTGCTGATGGAGAACTCTGTGGGAACAAGAGGGGTGGGGGTGGGTCGGAGAAGCCCAGATCAGGGACCTGGGTCCGCAGTGAGGCCAGACAGCCTCTGTGAAGCTTCTAATGTGAGAGGTGGAACTCGGCTGGGTGGAGCAGGCACTTTCCAGGATCGGAGTCATACTTGAACCAATTAGTGGGCAGAACCAGAGACAGAGTGGGGTCTCTGCCTGCATAGCTCCACCTCATACCCATCCCTCTCTGTAGACCCTGGAATGTCCTTCCAGCCAGGCCTTGATCTTTTCCCATCTTTAGGCAGCAGGTGGCAGCAGAAGGCAGTCAAAGACGAACCCGAGCAACTTTGATTGCTTTTGGAGAGGAGGGTGTTTCCGAATTGCTTTAAGAAGGAAGACTGGGGAAATGCAGGGACTTAAATCTGGAATATTTCCTAACACTTTGCAGATAGAGCAAGTGGCAGAAAATTAAAGAGAGAAAATCTAGACTGAGAGACAAGTGTCTCTGAGTGCAGAGCTTTGAGGGCGTTGTCTGTGTACATTCTGAGTAAAGCCAAAGGAGTGAGCAAGGCCCTGAGGTCTAAGGAGATGGAAACTGATAGATGAACAGGGCTGCTATGGAGCTCAAAAGTCCGATAAATAATTCCCTTGCATCCCACATTTAATATGATACGGTTTACCCTCCTTTTTTGTAATCTCAAAAGAAGCACCCTTTTTTGAAGACTTTCCCTCCAAACCATGCAGTCCTAATTGATACAGTAGTTCTGTTTGATTTAAATACAAACCCTTCTGCTACCATTCACCTTGTTCTCCCTCTGGTTGTCCTCTTGGACAGATCAGCCACCTCTGTCTCTAGCCTGCTGGGTCAGGAACTTGAAGGATAAAAACCAAGAACTCAGCTAAAACTCCAGCAAGGACAGCCAGAGTCACCACTGAGAAGCTGCTGAAGCCCCTAGAGGCGGCCTTCAACACGGTGTGTGAGAGCGTCAGGACGGTGGCTCATGTCAAAGGGGCTTTGGGTGAGGTTACCTGTCGGGTCTCCGTAGGCTGTAACACTTAGGCAGACCCAGAGCTGGGCTTGCTTTTGCCTCAACCAGAGGCATTCCTCTGCTTGCCACAGTGGTCAGGAGCTGTGTGTCAGCCTGGAACTGGGCAGGAGGAATGGGAGGAAGGCTTTCCTGACTCTCTTCCTAGAGGTGACCTTCGAGGGCATTGTGGATGGAGAGATTATGGGTATGAACGTGAAGATTGCAAGGAAGACAGTATGGAGAGCTTAGATAGATGAAGAAATTGTTTTTTAAATTAGCGCTAGCAATTGTTTTCAGTCTCTGTCAAGACTGACAGAGAGGAGATGGGCTGAGGCTGCAGCCAGTTAACTTGTACTGCAAATGTAAGATAGAAAACCCAGCCCCAAAGAATAATGAGAACAGGAAATACCCTTCTTTGGAGAGCACTCGGTGCGGGGTGGGGGTGGAGACCTGGAATGCTTTTGGATGTTTCCTTTCTGGTCCCAGGGAATGGATCAAGTGGCCTCCAGGTGGACAGGTTGGGGGCAGAGCCAAGGCCAGGGGCCAGGTCTATGGTGTCTGTGTGGAACAGGTGGAGTGAGTTGGGCTGGGGAGAAGTAAAGTGGCCCAGCTTAAATATCACCTCCAACCCTGTCGGCAGACTGCACTTAGAGGTTCCACCATAGATCCTCTACACCATCCTGGGGCCTTCAGACTGCCTGCTAAAGTCCTGGATCCCAACTGTTGAGCGCTTAGGGGCTGCTCAACACACAGCATGTATAGATTCTATCCACAGGCTGAGCACCGTGAGCCCCCCTGTTTATCTTCCCATAGCTCATGAATAGGACAGGGGCTTCTGCTTGGAGACTCTGGAGGACACTTTCCATCCCGGATTAAATTCTGACAAAAGTCTTTCCAAATTCCTCCTGGTATACCCGCCCTGCCCCCTGGATCTCAGAGCTACTGAATAACATTCTGAGCTGTGTTTCCTGCTCTTGCCAGGCTGGAAAAACTGAGGGAGATGCTAATGGAAGAAGGAAGGGGGAGGGAGAGGGCCGGGCCTAATTCCACTGCACACCCTTCAGCTCCTGTCCTTTTAGCTCCCCTCTCAGAGGGTTGCTTCAATATCCCACCTTCACCACCCACCCCTGCTCTGGGTCCCTGACCAGCTGTGCAGGGAGACCTCCTTCACATTTGCCCAGGCGAGGGCCTGAGCTTGGAGAACGGTCTTTCCTGCTGTTGGTCTGAATCAGAGAGATACTCCTTCCATTCTCAGCTAGAGAAGCCTGGCTTTCAGTCCTTTGATGTTGATGGTAGAGGCTATGCTACAAGATCTGGGTGACCTAAAGAGATTGCCTTTCCTTCTCTGTGTCTCAGTTTCCCCATCTTTGCGATGAAAAAAATAAAACAGAACAAAACTGTACCTGGCAATTTCAAAGTGGCAATAGAAGAAAAGCTTATAATATGGTTACTATGTATCGCTTTTTCAATTATGTGCCAGGCGAACCAAGCACTTTACATGTATTAATCCACTAATTAAGAAAAATAAGGAGTCGGTGTTATTTTGCCAAAAGAAGACTAAAAGGGAGATAACCAGACAAAGGGGCTTTGGCTTAAATTGCACAAGAAGGGATTTGGGGTAGGCACTGGACATTTTTAGGTTTGACTTAAGGGAGAAATTTCTTGCAAGACCTTGAGACACTCGACTAAAGTGATTTTATCTGTGGCAGAGCTTTTGGAAGGGGTGAACCACCTTGTATTTGAGCGGCAGATGTGGTTCTGCAAGAAGACAGGGTGACAAGATACTGCAATGGAGACTTTCCCACCCCAAGTTTCACTGATTGTACCGTTAGGCAATAACTAATGGCTTCTCTCCCATGACAGCTGCTCTTTGCTGTCACATTTTCAAGGTCAAACTCTGATAAAGCACTGTATACAATATGACGTTTCTGTTGTGACGATCCTCCTGCATTTAGAATGGGTGGCAGGTAAGTAGTGGTGACTCCTGGGTGGGGTGATGAACAGCTACAAGCAAATGTCAAACCCTTTGCAGCATGCACCATCTTAGAGGCCAGAGAACCCTGCCTTGGGAATAGGAAGACCCGCACCCCCACACCCCCACCCCCCAAAGAAAGAGAGACTTTAAATACAAAACAGTTTGCCCTATACATGATGGTGTCTTGCACTTCCAACTAGAGAACCAGGCACCTCTTCACCTTGCCCGCCTCACAGTCAACCTCCGGGACGGGTGCCTCTCTCACTCAGAGGGCTGTCTAGCTCGTTAACATCTGTTCCCTGAGCACAGGGAGAGAAAGTATTGATGGGGGAGGTTGTAGACTCAGTCCCTATCCATGCTTTGATGGTGCTGTTTGCTCTCAGCAGGCTCTACTTCAAAGCCCTTTGCCAATGGTCATTAATGAGTCCTTCATTCCCCAGGGAGCGGGGTACTTTGCTGCAGAGGAAGAGAGGTTAAAATCTGGCTCTGTACCTTCCAGCTGGATTAAGATATCAGAGGCCCTTGGGTAATGTAAGCACATTGTGAACACAAGATCCCGAGAGGGAGCTGAAAATCAACTAGATAATCCAATCTGAAATGAAGATTTTAGCTCTTGGAGACAGAGAGGCAGCACTTTAGGCCTTTTCTGGGAAGAGCTTGGAAAACAAGAAGGCCTTGTCCTTGTCCACCACCCCAGGGTTTGGCGGTGGTCAGGCTCATGTTACCCTAGGGGGCCTCTGCCCTGCCACCAGGGGCTCCTTGTACTCCAGGGAGAACCAACCAGAGCAAGTGCCGCATTCAGCTCTGAGAGGCTACCAATTCTTGTCCACCAGTTGTTATGTTTAAAAAGCAAATAAACATCCAAACACAAGACCAGGCTGTCGAGGCATGAGTAGATCAGGTGGAGACAGAGAGCTCATCCTCTTCCGGGTCAGTGAGAAAGTGCAGATACCACGGTTTCTTAACAGCACACTTTCCTCCTGAGACGGACCGTAGAAGTTCAACTTAAATCCCCTGTCTATGAACTGCCACCTCCCCAACCTCTCCCAACTCCTCTCTCACTGCTTAACACGTGACCCCTTCCTCTTAGACACAGGAATTTCCTGGCTGCCCCCTCCAGGTGGCCTGTTAAATGACTGGTCCCTTTGTTTGTGGCAATTGCATTTCTCAGAAGGGTCCAGTCCTGTGTTCCTCCAGCCCATGCCCGCTTATCTCTCAAGACCTAGATTGAGACTTACCTCTTCTGGGAAGTCTTCTTCCGTACCAACCCACTCTCCCACTGACTTTTCCTAGCACTGCTGTGTATTATAAGAGTATGCCACTATGTACCATTTTGTACGGGGATATGGCAGGGTTTTCAGCTTACTTCATTGGTACTCTTTGGTTCCCCTACTTCTATTTCTTCTGTATTGCCCCCAGCACTCAGAATTGGGTCTTTCCAATGCAGCAGACAGCCCTCCCCTCTCCCCTTTGCCAAAGTCTCACCATTGATCCTGTTGCCTTGGAGGTAAAGGTTCTCCAGGTTGGTGTTCACTGGGGGGATCTTCTGCAGCTGGTTGTAGGAGAGGTCGAGCTCAAGGAGGCTGCTGGAATTGAAGGTGTTAGAGGCCAGGCCACTGTTGGTGAGACTGTTGTGGGACAGCCGCACATACAGCAGCTTGGGCGACCCCCGGAAGTAGCTGTCGGGGACCGAGTAGACATTGTTGTGCTCTAGGTACAGCTGCTCAAGGGCTGAGGGCAGTCCATCAGGCACCTTCCGAAGGTGGTTGTAACTCAGGTCCAGCAAGATCAGTGACCGGAGGCCTCTCACCGAACTGCCCACTTCCTGGATCTCGTTGTGTTGGAGGTACAAGGCCGTGAGGTTCTCCAGCCCCTCCAGTGCGTTGTTGGGGACCCTCGAGATCTGGTTGTGCTCGAGATGGAGCTCCCTCAGGGATCGAGGCAGTGGGCCAGGCATCCGGGTCAGGTTGTTGTGGTCCATGTACAGCCTCTCCAGGTGCCTCAGCTTGGAGAAGACCTTCCTGCCCACCTTATCACTGGTGATCTGGTTGCCATGGAGAGCAATCCAGAGCAGCCCAGTGGCGTTGTCGAAAACTCCCTCCTGGATGGAAGAGATCTGATTGTTCTGGAAGTAGACGTACTTCATGCGGGAGGGGACGAAGGGTAGGTACTTGAGGTTGCGGTTGTCACAGTACATGGCTGTGGGGAAGTTGGGGGGGCAGTCGCACTCCTGGGGGCAGTCGCGGGGCTCTGGCGGGGGTGGAGAGCCATAGGCATAGGCTGGACCTTCCTCTGCCCCGTAGGGGTAAGGCTCATAGGGCTCGTAAGGGTAAGGGTCATAGGGATCGTAGTAGGTGGACTGCTGGTTGCGGAGGTAGTGGAACCACCAGTGGGAGTCTTCCTCATATTGGGCCCGGGAAAGGGAGCAGAGCCCTGCCAGCAGCAGGAGGGAAGCCCACTGCATGTTGTCTCTCTGCAAGAAGGGAGAGAGAACAGAGTAAGCAGGCGTGAGTGAGACTCTAGGGAGGCAGGGAGGCAGAGCAGCTGAGCCTTAGTCTTTGAGCTACGCGGACCTGACTTCAGCAGCAAACAGCTGTGAGCAGTAGCCTTGCTCTCACTTCCTCTGGGCCTCCTCCCAGTGCCGCCTCTGCACACTTGGTCCAGTGGAAACGTGGCTGTCTGGGGGGAGCTAGGTGCATTTTCCTCTGGTCATAGAGTTGCAGAAACATAGCCTTTGAGATTAAAAGGAGCTTGAATGGAGGTGCTGCATTTTTTTTGGAGGGCAGGCCCACAGGAACCTCTAGCAACCTGAAGGTACTGTTGGGGGAGCTAGAAAGGCCACAGCAATTCCCATGGGAGTGGGAGTGGTGGTGGGTGCTCTTTAGTCCTGAATTCACATCCAGTTTGGACTCCCCAGGACATAATGTTTCCCAAGAGTCCAAGGAAAAAGCCTTCTGGCTCTCTCCATATCTCTGGGAAACAGCCAGAAGTGGCTTGAGATCTCAAAGGGGAAGATCTGAACTACTTGGAAAGGCAGAGGTTTCTGTTTTGAGTCTGTGGGGAACGTTGTGGTCCCCCTGCAGCCACCACAAGGCTTGGGCTTGTGGTGCCAGCACCTATAACAGTCTGCTGGTGAGGAAACTCTCTGGTTGGCAGTTTGTGGCTACACATGCAACTTGGCTGGCACAGGGTCTTCATGTAACAGTTACAGATTCGCTCCAGACTGGGGCCACTGCCACCCAGGTATGGCACTTGTCTTCTAGAGTGGGTACTGAGTGCATGCAAGTCTTACTGCACTTGTCCAGTAAAGTGTTACTACTTCTCCCGCTCCACCATGGACATTATGCAAGAGCCAGATGGGACCAAGAGAATGTATGAGGAACATCAAACAGTGGAACAGGAATTGAAGCCTCTTGAGTATGCCCAAGGGAACATGGCTTTAGAATGGGATTTTGGCATCCTTCTCTCCCATCCCAAGCCACCTCTGCATTACCAGGCTCCATATCTAGGCCCCCACATTTCCTGGCAGCCCATTGCCTTCGAGCTTGTTATGCTAGCGAGATGAGAGCAGGGTAGGTTTAGAGAGAAGTGTGGGTTTGGTGTCACCTGAGAGGGAAGCTGAAGGAGTGGAAGATGAGGGGTCATGGGGTGGCATATCAGGCTGGATGTCTTACTCTGAATACCTATAGCCAAAGCACTGCATAACCCCTGTGAGCAATGGGTACCTTCCAGAGGGGTGATTGTCACCCTTGGACAGAAGACCTTAGAACCTTTCTTGGTCTGGAAATAGTCACGTACACCATTCACATTGCTATTGGCCCTTGGCTGGGGTTGGCACCCGTGGACAGGAGAAAGAAAGGAGTCTAAAAGCCAACATCAAATCCAATGAACCGATGAGAAGGACCCTAATAGTGACAATCTAGTCACCTTCTGGCCACCATCTCTGTCAGACCTCTCTGTCCCCTGAAAGCAATTCCCTTAGGCCCACTTTATTCCATTAGCCTCTGGGTTGCAGAGGCGAGGCCCCTGGCTCGCAGAGGCGAGGCGCCTGGCTCATCCTCAGGCAGCCTCAGACAAAGAGCCCACAGTGTTTCTGAGGGGCCAACCCAGCCACCCACTGCCTGGGCATGCTGGCTGGGCCTTGGCACTGGCCGGGGGAAGACGGACGGAATGGCCCATTACCAGTAGCACATTTTTCCATGCTCAGCTCTGGGCTGCTGCAGGATCACGGTGGCTGTCTGGAGGCTGGCACAGTGAGCCTCTGTCTCCATTTCTCCTTCCAGACTAGGCACCGTGGCAGACAAGAGCCATCTTCCTCTTCGAGACCCAGCCTTCCAGGGCTGTGCATCCTGCCCACTTGAGTCTCCTTTGGAGTCATGACGGCTAAAAGGGTTTGGTGGCACCTTATTCCTCTCTTTACCCTACCCCCATCTCTTAGCAATGTTGCTCCAGGGTTTATACTCTTAAATCCTCACCCACCCCACCCCCAATGATAGAGACCCTCCTGTGCTCAGAGCTTTGTAAGGTGGAGAGTTTCTAGGACTGGCACTCTCTGAGTTGGAGGGAGCTTACTCAGGAGTTACTGCCGTTCTTTCATTTCTCCATTCTAGAGAGCCATTTCTCCCTTCTGTCAGAGTCCAGGAGGTCAAGCCAGAGCTATTCCCTAACCTGAATTGGATCCCCATTTCACAGCTCCTTGGACCTGGTCAAGTCTCAATATTTCTGTGTATTCTTTCCCTTTCACCCCAGCAACACACAAGCACGCGTGTGCATGCGCACGCACGCACACACACACTACACAAAACTCCCTCTCCGCTCTCATAACAGAATTTAGTTACCACAACCTTTCTGAAGAGAGACTGCAGGGACACAGGGCTAGGATGGTGGGCTTTCTGAGCAGTAGTGGGGCAGACCTGGCTATGCTAGATACCTGGCCCTTCACTTTTTCATGCCTGAGAATTGGATGTCCCCCAACAACAGAAAGAAACTGTAGGACAAAGGTAGCATGTTGGAAACCCTTCCTTCTACTCCCCTTTCCCGGCTCCAGCATCCTGGGACACAGCCCAGATGGGAGAAGGACGAATGACTCCTTCCGCCCGGCCCTTGCCCTGCTCCCCAGCCTCTTTGCTATGGTCCCTTTGTGGAACTACCAGGGACAAAACCTGAAGTAAAATGACTGACTTACCTCGAGTTGAACCTTTCAGAGAATGACCACGTCTCTCTGTCTGGCCTCCTTGGTTGGAGAGCGTGTGAGAGGGAGAGGAGTGAGGGTGTCTACTGAGAGTGTGTGTGTCTGTGCCAGGCCAGGGCCCGCCCCCACATTCCTAATCAAATGTTGTGAAGAGAGGGGTTGAGGAGCCCGGATCCTGGCTTTTTCGGCTCTGCTGCAGGGGCGGAGCTCACACTCAACCGCGCAAAATCCTGCTGTCCGCCTGACGCTATAAAAACCACCTTCTTTCCACTCATCTGCCCTAAAGCATTGGCAGCTCAGGGTCTCTTTCTGCTGAATGAGTTAGTGGCGCCCTCGAAGTTATTTGTACAGTCTCTTACGAAGCGCCTGGATTTCTCATTAAACCCACAAGGGCAGATGCAGGGATGAGGAGGGCCAGGATTTGGGAAGAGGCATCTTAACTCTTTCAGCAACCCATGGGTGCCACGGGAGAGCGAGGGCTCACCCTTCTGGGCTCCGGCGCCCTCTACGGGCAGGTGGTTAGGCTAATGGACAAGGGAGAGGACACAGGACAGCGGGCTCTGGCTCCAGTTCCATCCCTGACCAGTGTAGACCTGTCTGGGCTGTAGGGTTTCTCTCTCGCCACTGTGATAAAAGGGAAGAAAGGGACTCTCACATTTGTTGATCACTTCACTAGCCTCATGCACTTTCACCTGCCTCATGATGATCTTAGGGTTAGCAACAAGTACCTTGTTGAGTTGTAGCAAGGACTCTGTGAGGTAATTTGTGTGAGGCCCCCGGTCCAGAGATGATTGCTGTTGTGCCCATTTTACAGATGTAGAGACCCTGAGCAAGGGGAAGATGAGGTCGGAGAAGTAGGCAGGAGCTAGATCATGAAGGGACTTTTAGGCCATGGCATGAATTTAACTTTTATTCTGAATGTTTAAGCAGAGGAAGTGAAAAGATCTGACCTACATTTTTAAAAGCACATGGGAGAGACTGCTGTGTGGCAAAAAGCAGGAAAGTGTGGAAGCAGGAGCTCTAGCCCGCCTTTGTTGAGAGATAATGGCAGATTGGGCTAGTGCAATGGAAGAGGGAACAATGTATCTTTAGACAAGGAGTCTTGAAAATGGACCAGATAGGGAGGTAGAGGAAGTCAAGGACGAGTCCTTGATTTTGAGTTTGAGCAACTGGTAGGGTGGTAGCACCATTTCCGGACATTAGAAAGATGGGGAGGGACAGAGTCTAAGTTAGAGATGCCTGTTAGGCATTCCAGTGGAGATGCATGCAGGCAGTTAGATAGATGAGTCTGAACTGGAAGTTCAGGGACTAGAAGAATTTGGATTACTTAGAATCTCAGTAGCTTAGATGAACCCATGCATCCTGAATGCTCTTTCCTCAACTAACTGCCTCATACTAACATCCAAGAAACACCCCTTTAAATTTTTTTAAATTGTGGTAACTAACTCGTAACTTAAACTTTACTATCTTAACAAATTTTAAGTGCGCGGTTCAGAAGTGTTAAGTATTGCTGTACAGCCAGTCTCTAGAACTTTTTCATCTTTCAAAACTGAAACTTTATATTCATTAAACAAAAACGCCCCATTTCACCCTCCCTCAGCCCCTGGCAACCACCAGAGTAGAAAGAATGACTTTCCACCTCTATGAATTTGACCACTCTGCATGACTCATATAAATGGAATCATACAGTCTTTGTCTTTTTGTGACTGGCTTATTTCACTAGAATAATGTTCTCAAGGCTCATCCATGTTGTAGCGTGTGTCAGAATGTCCTTCCTTTTAAAGGCTGAGTAATTACTGTAGGCATATACCACATTTTGTTTATCCATTTGTCTGTCAATGGACATTTGAGTTGCTTATACTTCTTAGCTATTGTGAATAATGCCGCTGTGAACATGGGTGTACAAATATCTCTTTGAGATCCCGCTTTTAATTGTATTGGTTATATGTTCAGAAGTGGAATTGTTGGATCATATGGTAATCTATTTTTAACTTTTTTGAGGAACTGCCATATTGTTTTTCATAATGGATACACCATTTTACATATCCACCAATAATGCACAAGGGTGTGAATTTGAATCGCTCCTTATTTTTTAAAAGTACCGATTGAGAAAGCCTCAGATTTGAATTTGAAGAATTTAGAATTTGAATTTTAAAGAATGGCACTTTTGGTTGCTCCAATAAGGTTGAGCTGTTGACATAATATGAAAGGTCCTTATTAGGCACCCAGTCTCCTCAGGAATTTCAAAGAGTTTTTAAAAAGATTAAATATAACGAATGGGCCTCTGCTGACTACCTACTATAAACTAGATGGTTTATGTATGTTATCTCATTAATAATCACAGTAGATATTTTGTGTTGGAAATAGGGGATCACAGATATAAAGTGATTGGATAGTGGTAAAATAAGGATTTGAATCTTGACCTGCATGACTCCAAAGACCTTTCTCACAACACAAGGCCAGAGGGCTGGTGGAGTGTAGGGGGTAATGACCACCCTGCTGTCAGGGCTGAACTCAATTAATGTGGAGTGCCGCTAATGACAGTGGCCCAATCTGCTTGAATTTGGGGACAGGGGATTGTAAAGATGAGAGGGGGCTGGGATGCAGGGTTTCTCTTCCTGACCCCACACATATTTCACTTCAATTTAATGCATATGAGCATTTACTCTGGGCCTGGCATGCTCTTAAGTGTTCGGGACACAAAGAAGGTTTTGCTAGAGCACCTGCTCAAAATAAAGCAGATGTATAAGCAGCAAACTCTGATCTCATGACGGAGGCAGAGCGGCCTTAATGTGAAGATGGTTATAAAGAATGCACAGATGGGCTTCCCTGGTGGCGCAGTGGTGGAAAGTCCGCCTGCTGATGCAGGGGACACGGGTTCGTGCCCCGGTCCGGGAGGATCCCACGTGCCACGGAGCGGCTGGGCCCGTGAGCCATGGCCGCTGAGCCTGCGCGTCCGGAGCCTGTGCTCCGCAACGGGAGAGGCCACAACAGTGAGAGGCCCGCGTGCCGCAAAAAAAAAAATTGCACAGATAACTTTCCCATCATTTTTGAGTCTAGAAAGCAGTCACTTTTCAATGGAAAACACTAGTTCTGGCAACTGGGCCTGAGAGACACTCCTTAGCTGGATCTAGATAGCCTGGACAAATACACCCATTAGGTACAGATGTTAGTTTTTTTTAATTCCAGCATACCGAATAATACTTCACTTAGTAACAATGAAAGTCAGCAGAGTCTGGGGGCCAAACATTGATTGGGATTCTTTCCAACTAAGATCTACCAAAAAACACAGTATCCCCATGTGGATTTGCACTAGGTCTTTAGTCATCTATTCTGTTTCAAGGTAGACTTGGGAGGAAGAAAAGAGGGAGGGGATGATTGAGATCAGGTCAGGAGGAAGAGTTTCAGGGAATCATTCACTGTTCAAAAATTCCTTTGTCAATGGATTCTAACCTCCATTTTGACTACTGCCTCTCTGTTTCCCTGGTTCCTGGATCTAGGCCCTCAGAGCTTGATTTCAATATAGGAAACCAAGTAGGGGATCCTGATGTCCCTCAGATTGCCAAAGGAACCCGCATGTGAAGAAAGTTCATTTGGGACACTGGTGCTTTCTGGGAGGTGTCAAGCCAGCGCTACCCAGTTACTAGACTGCAAGCAAACTAAGGAAAGAGGCTATGTTATTCATTTCTGTAGCCCCTATCCCCAGCTGGGCATAGAGTGCTTGGCACTTAGTAGGTAATTGGTAAAGTATTATAAAGTGAACTGTATTTTTGGTTCCCTACAGAGTCTGCCTGTCTTCAGAACCCAATGTTTGGTAGAACAGCCACCATCAACCAGGACAGGAAAACCCTTAGGCCTTCAGGCCAGTTAGACTTTCCAGGGGTTCATGTCATTGCTATTTCCTTCCCACCCAGAAAAGTACAGGTTAAGCCACAGCCACTAGGCAAAGCTGATTGCCTTTGATGTTTGGACCCACCCTGTCTGGAAGAGACAAAGTGCCTTCTGATTCAAATTCCTACCAGCAAAGAGAGTTATGCACCTGTGGCCGCCAAACCCTTCCACTTCAACCTTCACAGAACCCAAAAGCCACTGTTTTTATAAAACAGCCTCTGATCCCAAACAACCAAGGGATGAGGGGTAAGCCTGAAATCCACCCAAACAGAATTATTGAGTTGGATATAAAGAGGTCAGTAGAAAGATGATCATGGTGATACAATCCAGGCCCTGCTGCTTGCCCATCCTGAAAACTCTTGATGCCAGAGAGGGACTGTTTACTAGTCTGAGGTTTTGATGGGAAGTCCTGGCTATACTGGCACTCAACAGTGGTATCTCAGAGTTTCCAAGGGAGATGTTTCCCCTTATTCCCTTGGCACTGAGTGGTCATTAGAAGTCCTCACCATGGATAGTCTCCTCTCTCCAGAGGATGAAACAAAGATGTTGGAGCTGGGAGAAAGGCTTGTTTTCTTTCAAATGCAATAGGAGAATAAGAACTTGGAACCTTAAGTTCCAAGTTCTGGGAAATGCATTGAGGGCTTCAGAATTTCCTTTTAATAAGCTCTTTAAAAATAAGACAGAGAACAACCTTTCTTATTTAATGGATAGTATCTCTTATTTTTACTGTATATTTACTGCATGCTTGCTATTATTAACATGATGAGGACATACATGATGGATTCCAGAACATCACCTTCTGGAAAATATGAGTGTATCTGAGTCAGGAAAGGGAGGTTGTTGGTTCAGGGAGCGATACCTAAATGAGGATGGAGGCAGAGGAGACAACCTGAAATTTGAAACCTGGAGGGTTTGGTCATTCAGTGACTCAGTATGTGACATCCCTCTCTGTTCTGCAAATGAGCTAATGGTTCCCCTCAGACTGTGTTTGGGGCTGTTGGAGAGAACAGGTGTAGGATAGACCAGTTCCCAGGATGCTGGTACCTGTCACGGATGTTACCTGGCTGTAGGTGAGACCAGGTCTGGATATTCGCTCTAAAATACCACGTACCATTTCTGAATTCTCACCACAACCCTATGAGATAGGTATTTTCATATCTTACTTTTACAGATGAGGAAACCAAAGTTCAGAAAGGCTAATTAATTTGTTCAAGGTCATATAGCAATTAAAATCAGCAGGGCTTGGATTCTAAACTTAAGTCTGTCCACCCCTAGAGTCTGAGTTCCTAACCAGTATGCTATATAGAATCTCCAGAGTAAAGGAAAAAGCATGGGTTGGGAACACAGATATATGTTCACATTCCAGCTCTACCACTTACTAAAGTAGTCTCTGTGACTTTGGGCTAATTGCTTAAACATCAGTGAGACAACGTTCTCATTTGTAAAATGGGGGCAATAACCTTAACCTCATGAGATGTTGGGAGGACTAAATGACATAAAGGACATAGACTCCTAGTAGGGAGGCTGCCACACGTGGACCTTCAATAAATGGTAGCATCCTTTGGTTATTTTAGTAGATTGTCAGCTCCCTGAGGAACGAGGCAATGTCGTTGTGCCTCCCACTAGTACAATGCTTGGCCAAGTGCCTGGCACGTATTAGCCCTTTTCTAAGCATTATGAATAAATGAAAGGTGAAGAAGCTGGATTTTACTAAAGGGTAGTAAACATACTTTGGTAACTTAAACCAATCGGAGAGAAGCTAGCCAAGGGTAGAGGTGGGACTTTCAGGGCTAGAATTATTGAACTGCCCCAAGGAAGGGCAAGAAAGGTGACTGTAAGGTCAGTGTAGAACCCTCCACAGACAAATGTACAAACATCTTTGGGGGATAGATAGGGAAATATCTTACTTATCTTGGGGGTCATGGAAAGGTCAGGATTCAAGAGCCATGTACAGAGCAGCCCACAAGAGGAGACGCCTCAGCTCCTTCCCAGACAGGAATGTAAGAATCAGGTTTGGGTTGGGGAGAGAATACCACCTAACTGGTAGCACCACTCTGAATACCCTCAGGCTGAGGAGAGTGGTTAACTCCTACCTGGAGATGGATGAGGCTGAGTCCTCAAAGCAAGAATTAGGAACAGGTCCCATGAGCCCATCCAAAGGTCTGTGGACTTGGATCTAGTTCAGTTAGGTCTGCAAAGACCAGGAATAATGATCCTTAGTACCGTGTGAGATATCTAGAACTCTAGTTCCTTCTGTGGTCCCTGAAATAAAACAATAGTTTAACAATTAAATAAAAAACAAATAAGAAAAATTCCTTAAAAACAAAAAGAGGAAGGGCAATATATTGTCATTGTCTTGGAAAGGACAGGGGTTTTGAGTCAGACAGAATGGCTTTGAATCCCAGAATCTAGAGCATGCCCCTTAATTTCCTTGGTTTCCTTAATTTCCTTGGTTTCCTTAATTTCCTTGGTTTCCTTAATTTCCTTGGTTCTCCTTCAGGTTCCTTATCTGTAGCATGAGGATGTTAACACCTAGCTCTTTGGGTGGTTTTAAAACAATTGTAAGTATCTAGCACA
This sequence comes from Delphinapterus leucas, assembly GCF_059928025.1. NCBI lineage: Eukaryota > Metazoa > Chordata > Mammalia > Artiodactyla > Monodontidae > Delphinapterus > Delphinapterus leucas. Next base: position 38,677,617 of record NC_143129.1, read on the forward strand.
GCACCTGGCACATGGGAGACATTTAGGCAAAGCTGATTGCCGTCATTTCCTTTCCTCACCTTGCGTGTTTGTCCAGGAACTCGTTAAAAATAGGACCTTATATCCTAATCTATGGGAAGGTCAGAGGGAAGACAATTTTAGTAGGACTGTAGCTGGTGACAGCCTGGAAAGAAAACAGACTAAATACCTGACACTTGTAAGAAAAAACAGAAATGGGGGTTAGCAGGCCCAAAGGGTCTAGGAGTCTGACAATACAGCCCTCCATTTAGGAGGAGTGGTTCTCAGCCCCGGCTGCACATGGGAGCCACTGGGGTGGCTTTGGAACACACCCGGGCCCAGGCCCCACTCCAGACAAATGGAATAGAATTTCTGCAGTTGGAGCCTGACATCTTTTTGTGGACTGACTGATGATTTTAGTGTGAAACCAGGTTTGAGAGCGCTATCCGGAGGCAGGGGGATGATCATGATGATGTCTAAGACAGAGGTCATCCTAGCATCTACTCCAAAAAGAAGGGCTTTTCAAACTTTTATCTATGAAGTACCCAGAAAAGGAGAGAATGAATGTGATCAAGGAACATGATCCAAAGCAGCTCATTCAAACTGAAATCTCACATTTGATGTAAAAAAATCATCTGAATTTTGTTCCATAAAGCATTCATGTTTATTTCAATAGAAATTACCCCTCCTACCCCCGAAAAAATCTCCTTTAGTAAAAATGGTGCCCCAGATATGCCATGCTTCTCCAGGGCATCATGAATCCCAGGAATCCCCAACTGAACAGCATAATTTTAGGTCATTCACCTTGGCTGACGAGCTCCTCGGCCACTGGAGGGACAGCTGGGCGGGGGGTTGCCCCTGTGCATGATGCTGGCTGTGGGGTCACCCAGAGCAGGAACTGACAGGCCCAGCTCCCTATGTCTGTTGCTGTAGCCTGAGGAGGGGGCACTGTTGCTTCTTCCACAACTTTCTTGCTAGAGAAACTGCCCAATGGCTCCTAGCCAGGCAGCTTGGTAAAGCTTTGTGAAGAAATAGATTCCTTCCCCAATCCTCCTGAGGCTGTATTTCTAAGGGAATTTACAAGAATAGAAATTGTTTTCATCTTCAGTCAAGATACAGAAAGCTTCACTCTCTCCCCATTTCCTCCCACTTTTTAGATCCCCAACTGCTTTAAGAAACACATCCTTGTGGGAGAATTTGCTCTCTCCTCTACCTCCCTACCAGCAGCCAGCCTCACAAAAAGTACTTGAACTGCCCTGAGGCATTTCTGTCTGGCCTGCTACTTTCCTTTGGACCTGCCGCTCTCTCCAAATCCATTGCCCCCTCCTCCTCCAGCCCCCCATTTCATAAATTTCAACAAAACAACATCTTCCAGGAGCAAACATGTTCTGGTTTGAGGGGATAAGTGGGATGTGGGGTGTAGGATTAGAAGGAGCTGCCTTCTTTCCAGAGAACTAGAAGAAGGAAGCAGAGGGAATTAACATTTTTTAAGGCTAAGTCCTCATACATCATTTCATTTAAACGTCATAAAACGCTGGAACACAGCTACAATTATCTCCATTTAACACATGAGAAAAACTGAGGCTCAAAGAGGTGAACTAAGATTTAAACACAAGCATATGGTATGTATAGTATGTATGAATGAATGAACAGATAAATGAGTGAATGGATGGAGTAAACTAGGAAACAAAATTAGGATTCTTTTGACTGCACCACCTGCCCAAGGGTCGCCAGAAGTCCCTACTGTCAGTGATCCCCCTCAGGGAAATATACTGAAGGCCACTGTCCCTGGCTTCTCACAGGCAGTGCTAACTCCTTATTGTCTGTGTTTCTCCTGCTGCTGCGGCTCCCAGCCTCCCATTGTCGGCCCAGGGCAGCAGCAGAGGCGCTCAGCATTTGCCCTGGGACCTGTATTACAAGCTGTACTGTCTAAGTGAATCTTCTTTGCCCACCTGGGAAAGTTAGTTGGAAGGAAGTTCTCCCAGAAAGCCCCAATTCCAGAAGATCTGCTCCTGGGGTCTCCACCACGGAGTCCAGGACTGTGGGAAGCCACCTGACCTGCCGCGGAACACCCACCTTCCGTGTCTCTCTTTCTTCCAGAGCCAGGTTTCCATGAGAACCAAGCCTGAAGGGGACAGAAGGCCGGGTGTTCTCTGACTCTTTCTTTCTTTCTTTTTCTGTGTTCTGGCCTAGTTCTCTTTGACTCTGGCCCTGGTTTGTACTGACACTGCTGAAGGGACATCTCCTCGGACTCTGCACCCATGCCTAGGGCATCGTGGGTATTCAGTCAAGGTTTGATGAAGTGCACTGAGTGGACAGCTGCCAGACATACCATCTTGTCTCAACAGGAGGGAAGAGAGCCCGGACAGGACAAGAAATGGAGGAGAGGAGGGAGACACTGGGGAAGGGAGGAGGGGGCCCTGAGTTAGGAAGGCCTTGGTCTTTAGTTGGCTGCTGTGGGTTTGCTGGAGGAGAGGAGTTAGTGTCACGGATTAGTGGGATTTGACATGAGCAAGTGCTGTTATTTCGAAGGGAATGAAGAATTGAAAGGTTAGTAGCTGAAGAGATGTTCTTGCCTAGTCACACTGTTGTTCTTAGAGACCTGTGTCTGCAGCCCAGGGCTGGGAGCCCCATGGAAGCTCTGAGCTGTGTCGCTATATCATCAGGAGGCATTTTAAGTGAGTGAAAAAAGTGACTGGGGTTCAGGAACAAAGCTGATGCTTTAATTAACGTCCTCTCCTCTGCTGTGTGAGGCCCTCTCCTGATTTAACGCAGCAGGAGGGATGGGAAGAGAGCACCAGCTGGTTATAGGTAAAGGAAAGTCAGATTTTGTTGTTTCTTTTTTTCTTTTTCTTTTTTTTGGCTGGATGCCTCTCCAACTACAGAGGACCACCTCCTGACAAACCTCCTCCCTTCTGCATTATTCATCCTCTTGCTTCTTATGCATATGAGTGCCTGTGTGTGTACACGTGCACGAGCACTGGGGAGGGCGATAGGTGTGCACAGTTTGCCTGGTTGTGCCGGTTCCCTACCTCATGCAGACTGTTGTCTGTGCCCCGGGCTGCCAGCAGCATCTCCTAAAGCCCAGTACCTCCCAGGCCTGGGGGAAATGCAAGGAAACAGCAAGGAGCCATTACCTAAGACCTCTGGCTTCTGGCAGTTGAGCGGGCTTGGCCACCAGGCAGAAGGAACCTTGAGTGCTGCTGGCAGGGCCTCTGGCAGCTCATGTAGTAACTGTGGCTCCAACCCGTCAACCAGGGCAAAGGAGCCCAGAGGCATGAACTCACTTCCACTTTAAGCTCTGGGATTCAGAGAGGTCACCTGGCCCCATTCATCTGGGGTCATTAGGGATGTGGCCTCAGGGGCAGCAAGGCAGCTCCTCTAGAGGTTGGTGACCAGGCGCCTGCTAGAACCCAGCATCTATTGGGGCTTAGAGCAGGCGACGGATGGAGGAGAGCTGGGGCCCCTCTTGCTTGGCAGTCGAAGAAAGCAGTCTTCCTGGTGAGCTTACAGCACCCAAGATTGTTCTCTCCTCACCTCGCACACACTGTCCTGTCCACCCAGCCCTACTGGGATCTTCATGCAAAGTAATAAACACAGGCCTAATGGCCCTAACAGCAGAAGAAGCCTGGGTACCAACCCGGAGTGCCCAGAGCAGCAACAATTTGGCCGCACTCCTTCCCCATGGTACACATCCAGCCCTACAGGCTTTGGGTCCCTCCTGGCCCCTGCCTCTCCAGGGACCCTCCCCGAGGAAAGCAGTACCCTTTAAGTGCTTGGAGATCAGTGCGGGAGGCGCCAGGGGAGTGTGTGTGTCATTCACTAGCTAAAAGCAAATCCTGCCTTCGCATTTGGCTGCAAGTGCCCGCCCGCAGCCTCCCACTTGCTATTGTCTCTGGAGCCTGCCCTGCATTTCTGTGAGCCTTCTGTGGGCACTGCTATGTGTGAAGAGACTCAGTGAGAATAGGAACTCATTGGATTTGCTGATAATTCCCTACTACCTGAGATGCGTAAATTAGGACATATCTGCTCACTGCAGAGGGATGGGTGCTCCACGTGGGAACTGTGTCCTCTGCAGAGCACCACCGCCTGTGGGCACATCAGTGTGCGCGTGGTAACGTATGCCCGCACAGTCTGGCAACAGCACTCTCCCGGGAGGCTGAACTGAACCGCACGTAGTGGAGCATGGTTGCAATGTGCTTTGGAGGAGAGTTAAGGCAAGCTGCCCTCATCTCTTCTCATTGCAGAGGAGTAAGCAAGCCAGCGGGCATATACGCCAAAGGCTTCACACATTGCACACTTCCACATATACGTACATATTTTATTGAGATAAAAAGACGATCATCCATTTAAATGCGCAATGCAGTGTCATTTAGTGCATTCACAGCGTTATGCAGATACCACCACTCTGGTTTCAAAAGATTTTTGTCACCTCTGAAGAATGCCCCTCACCCAGCAAGCAATCACTCCCCATTCTTCCTTCCCACTCAGTCCCTGGCAACCACTCATCTAGTTTCTGTCTCTATGGATTTGCCTATTCTGAATTTTTCATACAAATGATATCATACAATGTGTGATTCTTTGACGTCTTTAACTTAGCATAATGTCTTCAAGTTTCATCCAAAGTGTAGCATGTATCGGGACTCCATTCCTTTTTATGGCCGAATAATAATCTGTTGTATGTATATACCACAGTTTGTTTATCCATTCATCCATTGATAGACGTTGGGGTTGTTACAGCCTTTTGGCTATTGTGAATAGTGTTGCTATGAATATTTGTGAACAAGTATTTGTTTGAGTGCCTGTTTTCAATTCTTTGGGGAATATACCTAGTAGTGGAATAGTGGCTAATATGGTTAAACATAATTCTGTGTTTAACTTTTTGAGGAAATATATATATATATATATATATATAAATTTTTTTTTTGGAAATATATTTTTTATTTGATCCTCACAGCACCCCTGTGAAGTAGACAGGGCAGATATTAGAGAGAATGCATATTAAGCATGTAGGTCGTTCGTTACCTACACATAATAAGTGCTCAATAAATTTTAAAATAGTATTATTATCAGATGCAGAAACTGAGGCTCAGAGAGTTCAAGTGACTTGCACAAGCTCCCTATAAATAATAGAATCTAAACGAAATCCACGGCTTCCAATTTTAGACCATAGAGCCAGTCTTCTTCCAACAGATTTCAGGAACTCAGGACATGGATTTTCCCCAGGAAAAAAAAAAAAACCCGATAGTGTGAATTTCCCCTTGGGCTCAGGGACCTGCCCTGCCCTAGCCCAAGGAGAAGAGACAGGAGAACTGAGCAGGGAGAGACCTCCCACTCTGCTCTCCCAACCTCTGCGCTGTCCTGCCTTCTCCCCGGACCTCAGCTCTGCAACAGCAGCCTGACAGCAGGTGGAGAGTGGCGCTGAGTGTAACTGACAGCTGGCTGGGCTGTCACTTCCCCTGAACTCCCATTGTCCCTCCAGAGCCCCTGGTTTTCCTGCCTTTGGCCCATCTGCAGAAATAGTTACAACGGACCTCCCCCTGGGGCAACCCAGGGCGGGCGTGTGACCCAGAGGCTCGCCCCGCGCAGAGGATCCATCTGCTTGTCTCTTCTCATCTGGGATCCCGCCTGAGCATTTCATGTCTGCATCAGTGTTTACTCACCAGCACCTCAGAGGGACTTGACCAGTACCCTCACCTCAGAGGGCTGGGTCTGCAGCCCGGAGGAGTTAAGTGACTTTCCGGCAGTCAGGCAAGGGAAAGACAGCACAGATTCCCGGCAGGAGCTTTCTGCCCAGCCCCCATTCTCTTACTCTGCCCTGCCCATGATACCAAGAGTAAGGAGCACAGACTTTTGGAGAAGAGAGGTGTCGCAAACTCAGGCAGGAAAGATCCAAGAATCCATGTGGTTCACCCCTGCCTCCGGATGAGATTAGGCTGAAATCCTGTGGGTCTAGCTGACCCCTGCAAATACAGCAGAGGCATCTCCGATGGGATGGGGAGGAAGAAGTGGCAGCCAGGGGGTCCTGGGGGACTTTGTAATTTTTGCTTTGTTTCTTTTACTCGTCCATGATTGTTGCCTTTGGGCCTATCCTTCTGCTTTCCCCCCTCCCTCTCTTCTTGTTAAAAGGCTGTGGTTTGACCGCTTCAAAAAGTGGCAGCCACTCCCAGATTTTATGGTTCTGAAATGTCAAGACCAGTTGGGAGTTTTGTTTTTATTTTTCTCCTGAAGAGTAGGGTGGGGAAGAGCCCTAGAGTGTCCTAGCTTCAGGGGAAAGGCCTTAGGGGAAAAAGTTGACAGGTTTCTGTCTCTTCCTGTGGTCTCTGTTGATTCCTAATGATGCAAAGGTCATAATGGAACAGAGAGGAATGGCCTGGCAGTGACTACCTTGGGCAGAAGGAAGGAGGAGTGATTGGCAGAGGGTGCCTGGGAGCTGGCAACGTTCTATTCCTTGACCTAGTGAGTGGTTATGTGGGTGTTGCTGACCTTGAGCTATACATTTGTGTTTTGTGCATCTTTTAAAAGAAAATATTTATTTGGCTGAGTCAGGTCTTAGTTGCGGCACGCGGGATCTTTCGTTGCGGCACTCAGGCTTCTCTCCAATTGTGGCATGAGGGCTCTAGAGCGCGTGGGCTCACTAGTTGCAGCGTGTGGGCTCTCTAGTTGTGGCGTGCGGGATTTAGAGCACGCAGACTTAGTCGCCCCACGGCATGTGGGATAGAACCCACGCCCCTTGCATTGGAAGGCAGATTTTTAACCGCTGGAACACCAGGGAAGTCCCCTGTTTTGTGCATCTTTATGTATGTGTATTGTTATATTTCACAACAAAAAAGCTTAAAGAAGAAGAATACTGGCTCACGAGTCAGAATATCTGGGTTCATCCTCGGCTCTTCCACTTATTTGTCATGAGGTCATAGTATAGTCAACTTAATCTCTCCGGTCCTCAGTTTCCACATCTGTAAAATGGGGTCAGCAAACCTTAAAGCTCTCAGGGTGGCTGTGAGGGTTGAGTGAAAAACTTGTGTATTGTTGATACCCAGTAAACTATAAAGCGTGATTCACATGTAAAATATTATCGTATTTTATGGAGGGTCAGATAAGGGTGGAGATCAGCAGGAGAGCAGAGGCTGCTGATGGGAACTGGGCCAGCCAAGGAAAGGTCAGCAGCCATGCTTCGGGTCTGTGGGGAGGATGGAGGTATTAGTTTCCTAAGGCTGCCAGAACAAATTACCAAAATCTGGGTGGCTTAAGACAACAGAAATTTATTCTTCCACAGTTCTAGAGCCTAGAAGTGTGAAATCAAGGTATTGGCAGGGCCACACTCCCTCTGAAGGCTCCAAGGAAGAGCCTTTCCTTGCCTCATCCTACCTTCTCCCGGCTCCCCGTAGATCTTGGATTTCTTTGGCTTTGCAGCTGCGTCACTCCCATCTCTGCCTTCATCTTTACACCATCTTTTTCTTTGTGTGTCTCTGTGTCCAAATTTCAGTCTCCTTTCTCTTATCAAGATATAGGTCATTGGATTTAGGGCCAACTCTAGTCCAATATGACTTCATCTTAACTTGACTACATCTGCAAAGACCCTATTTCCAAATAAGGTCATATTCTCAGGTACCAGGGATTAGGACTTCCACATATCCTCTTGGGGGACACAATTCAACCCATCGCAATGGAATTCTGGATGGAGAGATAGAGAAACTGGACTCAGGCCCCACTTCTACCACTTTGTGGACTTGGGCACTGGCTTCTTCAGCCTAAATGAGAAAATAAGTAGGAAATTAGAATTTGTTAAACGCCTGTAACGTGGTGTAAGGGTATTGTGAGGTTGACAATGTCATCCTTATTTTGCAGACAAAAAGATTGAGGCTGGGAAAGGGCATGGAAGTTACTCGATCCCACTGCTAGTAAGAAGGGTCTTCTGGGATATGAGTGGAGAGGAAGTGCATGGTGACCCCTTCTGGGGCTCAAATTCAACAAGTCAAAGCCATAAGATTTTATAAAACACCAGAGGGTTTATTCCTGGTCCCCAGGTGAATCAAAGGATAGGAAGTTAAAAGATAAACTGTAGTTGAACTCAGAACCCAGGACTTACCCTGCCTTGCGGAAATGAGTATGAGTGTAGACCCCTGGGAGAGGATGCACAGCTGTGTAATTCCCTCTGCTCAGTGGCCAGCTCAGCACAGAGTCCTGCATTGGTCATGTGATATGGGCTGTGGAGGACAGGACAGATTCAAATCTCTGCTCTGTCTGCAACGATAAACGTCCACAGCTCCCACCCCAAAGTGCCCTGACCCCTGACTGGGCTATGGCATAGGTTCCTATCTTGGTTATAATGTTGCTGTTGGATTGTCTATGGGTGCTTGGCCTGTCCGTGTGTCCCCCTCAGACTGAGAGATCCCCAGAGACCATCTGGTAAGCATTCAGCACAGCTCACTGTTCAGGTACCTTTCAAATGTAAGCACTGTGCTAGGGATATAGACAAGGGTTGGTTTTCCCACTCCAAGGAATTGGCCCAATTTTCCAGCAGACATCCTCTCTTTCTAACCCACTGGCCAGCTCCTTCCCAGGGATCCAGCTCCCCAGCAGGTGAGGAGTGATCTTCTTTTGCTCTGACCATTTTCTGGGGCCACAGATGCAGCTGCCAACACTTCTGGTCACAGCTCCAGGTGCAGAGGAAAGGAAAAAATGATGGTGTTTGCTCGTTTAACAATTTTGAATAGAACCTTTCAGAAGGGCCTTTGGCTGGCTAGTGGTCTAGCAGCCAGCAGAAACTAATGCCAGGTATAGCAATAGCCTGGAGAAGTTGTCCCTTCCAGCCTCTCCCTTGCAATGTGCTGGTCCCCTAGAGAAGACTAAAGATGTTTCAGTGTTTCCTCGCTACCTCTTGGGCTGCACTGGAAGTGCCCAAAGGAACGGTGGCTGAAATCAGAATTCTGGAAGGCCCCTCGGATCAATGGCTCTCAAACTTGAATCTATCTCAGAGTCACCTAGGGCAGTGGTTCTTAGAATTTTGTGTGCACCAGAATCACCTGAAGGGCTGTTAAAACACAGATTGCTGGGCCCCATCTCCAGAGTCTGTGGTACAGAGGGAGAATTTGCATTTCTCAGAAGTTCTCAGGTGTTCATGATGCCACTGGCCTGTGACTACCCTTTAAGAATACTGGTATAGGACCAGAGTCTCGGGCCCCAGTCCAGGAGATTCTTAGTGAGAATAAGGTAGGGCCCAGACATCTGTATTTTTAACAAACTTGCAGGTGATTCTGAAGCACAAGGTCTAGGAAATCAATGCCTTAGAGCGACATTGTAAGTCAGGGCTTAGGGCTCCCAAAGACACACTCAGGGGATACTGAGGAAGCGGACTTTGAGTACGGTTAGGGCAAGGACAGTGTCACATACATAGACATCTCTGTATGTATTTGGCAGCAAGCAGCATGAAAGAGGTGTGAAATGAGAGTTTATTGCTGAGTGAAAGCTAGGACTTCCCCTGGGGTAAATGGAGATCACGCACTTTGTTTTTTTTAATGAGGGAGACATTGAATAAAGCTAGTGGTCCTGGTTACATTCTGGGACTTTGCTCAGCCTGATTAGAGGATATTTCCCACTTTGGATTAAGAACCAGATAAGATTCTTGTATCTTCTTTCTCTACCAAATTCTCCTCTTCCTAAAATAGGTAGAATAATGTCAGTATCCCTCTGAGATTAGGAGGGAATGGGAACTCCCATGCCAGGTCTGATGAATTGGTAGTGACTGTTTGGAGCTCTGAGTCAAGGGGGGGATTTAAGTCTGAACTCAGCAGAAAAAGTAGGAAAGAGTGATGTGATTGACTAACAGTGGCTACCACGGGTGCCTAGTGAGGATCTGCTGTCCCTGGGCAAGAGCAGGAGGGTTGGGTAGCTGGCAGCCCCCAGAGGCAGGGGTTTACCAGACTGAGTCTTTACTATAATTCTGGTGGAGAGGCTGAGATCTTCAGGATGTGAGGAACTGGCCCTCAACAGCGAGGAAGAAAGCTGGTTGTCAGAACTGGGGCCTGAGGTCAGAGGTGGATGAACAGGCAAGGGCTTGATGCACAAATCCAGGGCTCCAACACCTTTAGTTCCTCTTGCCCAGGTCCAGGACTGGAACACCAGACTGTGTTGGGGCCCCTGAAGGAGTGGGGACCAGGCAAGGTAGCCTGCTCGGGCAGCCTGGACTGACTCATTCTGGAAAGAAGACAAATTTGGGGCTCCTGAGTCCTGTTGGCAGTGCTGACCTCCCGTCCCTAACCTCATCCATCCAGGCTCTGCTGAGGGACTGGCCAGGCCTGGACAAGCATTTGGAAGCGTCTGAGATCAGAAGAAAAAGAAAATAGCCCATGTCTGGGAGATGCATTAACTTTCCACCCTGTGCTCTGACACCTGGTTTTCCACTGGGGAAATTCATGGGATGCCGCTGCCTCCTTCCTGACCTCTGTGTCCCTGTCTGGGCCTCCTGACCTTGTTGCTTCCTCTCATCCTTCAGAAGATGACCGTGCATCCATTCAGGCAAAGTTTAACAGCCAAGATCTCCCACCCCCCACCCCCTCCAGCCTCCTATACTTGTGCAGCCCCGGTTTCTGCTATGAGTCTGTGCACATTCCTATCTGAGGACAGAAGGGGTCGTGATGGGCTCACAATTAAGTCCTGGAACCGCAGCGTGGAGCCAGTTAGTGTGCAAGTCCCAAACCAATGTTGCGTGGCAGCCTGCGGAGGATCCAGTCTGGCCCCAGGGTCTCTGGGCTCTGAGCAGGGAGCAATAGGAAGGTAGCCCCTTACACCCCACCTAAAATAGCAAGACTGTGCAGGACAGCCCTGGACTGGCACCCAGACATAAAAATCACCCCTTAGAGCATTGCCTCTGCCCAGGCTGGCTCCCTGAGAATTCCCTCATTTCTTCACCAGCAACCTGGGGCCTCGGTCAGTTTCCCTCTCCTCCTCACTGTGCCACCACCTACCCTCCCCCAGTACAGTCGGAAAGTGGCCTTTTCGGCTCCCCTTCTCTGGCTCCCTCCCATCCTCCAAACCACAAGTACACAAGTACACGGGTCTTTCTATTTAAAGATGTCTCTACATGGAAACAGACAGGAGGTAAAAGAATTGTGGAAAATATCCCCAAAGGTTTTATAAATTTTTTCTACCAGGAAAGAATTTCTACTGGGCAGTGGCTGACTCACAGTGACACAGCAGGCCAGTGATGCTTGGGGACACATCTGCTCCTCTTAACAGGGTTATATATTCCATGCAATCAGGGGCAATGCACGGTCCTCAATGATCCACAGGGTCTAGTGGTGCCTGCACACAGTAGGTCCCTCATTCATTTTTTTTCAACAACACTTATTGAGAGTCCTTAGGTGCCAAGCATAGGGACTACATTGATAAACAGGACTGTGGAGTCCCTGCTTTTAAGGAACACATGGCTGAAGAAAGAGATGAACATATATCATTGCAAAAGAGGATGTCATCATAAGCCCTGTCAGGGTGGAGAGTTACTAATGCTTTTCCAGAGAGCCCTGAAGGATCAGGAGAATCTTGTCAGGTGTTGATGCAGAGAAAGGACATGGCAGACAAAGGGAGCAGACTTGGCCATTCCTCAGACGCATGGATGGGCCAGCAGGAAGTTGTTACCAGAGTGGTCAAACTGAATGGGGAGGCCGTTCTGTCTCAGCACCCCCTCTCTGACCCCTTTGTTGTCCTCCTCTTATTAGTGTGGCAGGGATTGGTGACAGGTGGGGAAGATGGAGCTCAATGGTCTTTCCACCTTCCTCCCAGCTCTTCTCTAGACTCCTTCTCCCCTTTCAACACCCCCCCCCCACCTATTAAACAAGGAGAGGGGGACAGTTAGGGTAGGGCAACTGTATGGTGTAGTGGCTCAGAGCAGAGACTTTGGAGTAAGACTGTCTGAGATAAAATTTAAGTTTTCCTACTTACTAACTATGTGATCTTAGGACAACCCCCTCTATGTGTCAGTTTCCTAATCTATAAAATGGAGATAATAGTAGTGCCTCCTTCAGAGGGTTACTGTGAGAAGGAAATAACATGTAAAGCACTTAGAAATAGTACCTACCACATGGAGAGTAGCTATAAGTACTAGCAATCATTACTACCCCCACCTCTATTACTATTGTTACAGGATTCTAAGTTATGATATCTCAGGGTCTCTTTGGAGTATCTCTCATTCCAGATTCCATAGAACTGATACCCTTAAACCAGTAATCCCCAAACTTTTGTGTGCATCTGGATTACCTGAAGAGCTATTGGTGCAGTCACAGGGGTCTCTATCTCAGGAGCTTCTAACTCAGTGGTTCTGTGTTGGGGCCCAGGAATTTGTAATTTTATCAATCTCTCTGGGTGTTTCTGATGAACACCAAGGACGGTGAACTTTGTAGAAGCTGATTGTTCCCCCTTTTGGGTTTAGGGACTGGGCATTCTTGTTCTATTGCTCCTGACCCTCAGGGCTGGATTAACTGGGTAATTTGTTACCTTAGAGAAGCATACCTGGGGAGGAGATTCGAATGTATTTGCATCTTGTTGGCAATCAGGAAGGGATACGGACAATCTGAACAAAGGGTTTATTTGTTATAACACTTAGGAGTGAGGGTAGGGCTTCCAGGGACCCAAGTCTGAGAGACCTTGATTAAATGTGAAGGAGAGATGGTGCAGCAAGGTCTAGGTTACAAAAGGAAAGTCTTTTCTCGTCCAGGGGTCCAGGAGAAGAAGAATAGGACCCGGGGGTGCTAAGGTGGGGCAGAGCAGAGGTATAGACCAGCCCTAAGCCAGGGAAGCTGAGATGCAGATCCTGGGAGGGATAAGCAGTCGTTCCACTGACTTCTTGTGTCCCCTGGCCAGCTATCTCCTTTCTCCTCTTTGCAACTTCAACATTTTGACCCCTTTTTGCTCCTGTGTTTCCTCCCATTTCCTGTTGAGAGGAGGATCTTGCCTCTTTGTGGAGGAAGGCCAGAGAAGACCTTCAAGAAATACCAGGCCCTAGAAAGAAACAGCATACATTGATTCAAATGTTAGCTGAGGAGAAGCAGCTGCCTTTCATATCTGCACCAACAAATGTTAAGCAAATCAATGACCCTTCAAGGCTGCTTCTCAGGGGAGGAAAAGGAAGGGAATTATGATCTAAGGCCAGAAGTCTTAGCTGACTTTGGTGCACTTCAATGGGGAGAAAACTTTTACTTAAAAGCTGTTTTAGTGCTGATCCAAAGGGAAATTGAGCCAAGTGAACTACAAAGTAATTTCTGACCTTGGAAAAATAGAAGGCAAAATCCAGCTCCCCCTAAGCACCCCCTCCCCAGGCCTAGAGAGAGCAGAGTTGATTATTGCTATGCCGGCAGGTTATGTTCACTCCAGTAAGATAGTATTTAAATGTATAGTGTTTACCAAGCTGTGGCTTCAGAGGTAGCATGAAAGGTCTAGAAGGGGTTGAGGGGCCTTCACAGTGAGTTCCATGACTGCTTCCAACTCTGCTCAGCTCCAGCTCCCTCTCAGCCACAGGCCGCCACTAGGGAACAGCAGTGATGCTTTCACTTCTTCGGGGCTTTTCATGAAGGAGAGCTGCTAAGGGTTTAGGCCCCTGGAACTCCCTCAAATATGTATGCCTGTCATTTCTGGTCATGTCTATTTCATATCTGTCATTCCACTTCAAAAATTTTTAAAACATTTCATATATCATGACTTCATATTTTGTGTCTGATAATTTCAATACCTGAAGCTCTTGTTGGGAAGCAGGGGGCCACATTTGTTGTGGTCGTTTATTTCTTGTGTGTTTACTGATCTTTGATGGCGAGGTCATATTTGATTTTTATTTCTGAAAAACCTAGAGAACTAAAATGAAGATTCTTTCCTCAGTGAGAATTTGCATTTGCTTTTGATGGAAGCTAGGACCACTACGGACCACAGAAAGCTTTATACCCTAGTGGATCCTTGGCTAAACCTCAGAGTCTTGGGTTCAGCTCCTCCACTTCGCTGATGGCCCAAGGCTTAGTCTCCTAAAAGCAGCCCTGATATCAGCATTTATCCTCTGGGCAACCCTCACCTTTTACTTACGCTTAACCATTCACAGTACTGGTTTTAGTTCATGGTTTATAAGGCCTTTTTTCGTCCTTGTAGAATTATTTATTACAAGTCTGGCACTGAAATAACAATTATATTTTGTATAGGGTCTAGTTGTTTTGTAGCAGAAATCTTCAGAATTTTTAGTCTATCAAACTGCTGCATTATGAAGTCAAGATTTAAATTTATATCCTGCCTCTGACATGTGCTAGCTGCATGGAACTTAACCTTTTGAGTCTCAGTTTGACTCTCTGTGAAAAGATGTGTAAAAATACCTCGCAGTTGTTCCCATCCATTTCCCACTGCCACACACTGCAAAGTGTAATAGATGATATTCACGTGAATGACACACCAGACGTTTATAATACCTAAAACAATTTTACAGGGAAGTAAAGCACTACAGTAGTCTGTATTTGTTACAACTATTAACGTATGTGAGATGTAGTTACTACAAGCACAGATAAGATAAATCTCGCGTTATGTGAAATTTGCCTACCTTTACTAATTTTTCCCCCCACCCAAAATGGCATTTTGGAACAGAAATCAGCAAAAGACTTATTATGTGATAACCTTGATTCTGTTTTAATTCTAACATAATATAAAAAATGTAAATAATTTGAAAACTTTGGTATTCTAAGAGGTCTTTGGATAGCAAGGAGCTCATTCAAGCTGCTTTAGGGCATAGGCAGGCTGGTGGCTGCTCTGAAACCAGAGGGCTGTTGGGATTCAGCCACTTCTCTCTCCCTGTGCATGCCTCCTTTTCCTTATAGCCTCTGTTCACTCCCAGTTTTGCTTCCTCATAACCTCATCTTGCACACAACTTTCATGGCCTTTCCCTTCTCTATATCTTTCCACCTCAACATCCACTGTTAACTACCTCCTCCTTCCAATAGTTTCAACCTTGGATTTCTGAAAGCAACCATCTGAGGGTCCTGGTTAATCTTCTAGCCAGGGCTGGCCAGTCTGTGAATTGGCTGCCACTGGGTCACCTTTGCCCCAGTCAGCTGTATCTAAGAAGACAGAATCACAAAGTTACAGGGGCCTTGGGCAGGGCAATTTTCCGTAGAAGCAGTCTGTGGGTATGGTAAGCTTTCACTGAAGAAACACTTTAAAACTCTAGGGGAAACAACAAGGTAAAGGGTTTGTTACACCAGTGTGTCAGGACATGGTGATTATAACAAGCAAGGAGCACAGCAGCTGTTACACACACAGTGCTAAATATGCGAGTTTTCTTCCTGCCAGAAATTTTCCAACCCCGAACTTGTGAGGGCAGGTGGCTTCCTGAGGTTCTATTCCAGCTTTGAGTTTTCATGGAATGAACACATGCATCTGAAAGTATTCCTGGTAGTTGGGCCTTTGATGCACACCCGTTTTAGCCCTAACCCTCCAGGTGTCAGCAATAAGAAGAGGCACTGACTTCTCTGAATTGATGCAGAGCCCTAGAGCAGAGTTGTCAGGACTAGGACAGTCTAATGGTTGACTGAGTGGACTCTGGAGCCAGACCACCTAGTGTGAATCCTGAATCCATCATTTACTAACTATATGACCTTAGCCAAGTGTCTTTACCTCTTTGTGTCTCTTTTTCCTCATATGTTAAGTAAGGGTGATAATTATCTTTAAACGGTTGTGGCAGAGATTAAACGAGTTGACACACACAAAGCCCTCACGGCACCATAACAATACCCAATAAACATAAGTTATTGTATTATTAAAACTTCCGGAGGTCATCCCGCTGATTGTATGCCCCTCCATGATCCTACTTCTAATTCACCCCACAGAACTGAGTCCTCTCCTCTTAGAATCACCTGGAAGAGAATTCACAAACACTTCAGAAAGGCCTTATTGTATCCCATGGCCCATAAAGAAGTAGAGACATTTTCCCCTGCTCATTCTGCTACAACCCAATCTCATGTCTTCTTTGTGTCTCCTTGTCCTTAGAAGGAAGAAGGGCATGGCCCCTGGCCCCTTGCCCGTGTGCTAAAGGGATCCACAGCTAGAGAACAGCCCTTTCCCTTTGAACAGTGGGAAGAGGGCCACGATGTTTCAGAGGCAGATAGCAGCAGCTGGAGAGAGGGGAGGGGAAGCTTGATATGTCCAAACTTGCCCCTTCAGGGGCCATGGTCTCTCATCTCTCCTCTTA
The DNA here is from genome assembly GCF_059928025.1 of Delphinapterus leucas. NCBI lineage: Eukaryota > Metazoa > Chordata > Mammalia > Artiodactyla > Monodontidae > Delphinapterus > Delphinapterus leucas. The sequence goes on from NC_143129.1 coordinate 38,693,824, forward strand.
CAACATTCCTTCTAAAGAATTTTTAGCTTAAACTTAATGATGAAATCCTGTCCCTAGATGAAATCAACCATCCTTATCATGACAGAAAAATGCAAATATCTGGTACTTTTCCATTACACATAGAGAAAACATAGGGAGTCTTAAAAAAGAAATGTTTGGGTGTTTTAATCCTTTCTTCAAAATGTTTCATTCCTCTCTTTTTAGAAGATGATGACGTTCTCCAAGCATTTCAACCAGGTTTGTGAAAGTCTCACTCCTGCTCACACGAATCACATCTGCATGTGCAAAAATACAGACAGAGGAACACGAAAACGTGATTTTATACACGTTCAAACACACAGGTATCTACAAAATGGCACTCACACGTGCCTGTCTACACACCACACACACACACACACACACACACACACGTATACCTGCAAACATTCAGGTTCACAATAGATGGCACACATACATATGAACAAATAGAAACTAGTAAATAGCGCCATTTCTGCAGTGTTATTGCCATATACAAGCATCCTTCATTTTATTGTGCTTAACTTTACTGCATTTGCAGATACTGCATTTTTCACAGATTGAAGGTTTGAGGCAACCCTGCACTGAGCAAGTCTATCAGCACCATTTTTCCAAGAGCATTTGCTCACTTCATGTCTCTGTGTCACATTCTGGTAATTCTCTCAATATTTCAAACTTTTTCATTATTATTGTATTCGTTCTGGTGATGTGTGATCAGTGGTCTTTGATGTGACTCCTCCTCACTAAAGCCTCAGATGGTGCTTAGCATTTTTTTAGCAATAAAGTATTTTTTAATTGAGGTATGTACTTTTTTAGACCTAATGCTATTGCACACTTAATAGACTACAATATAGTGTAAGCATAACTTTTATATGCACTGGGAAACCAAAAACTTTGTGTGACTCATTTCATTGTGATATTCATTTTATTGCAGTGGCTGGAACCCAGCCTGCACTATCACCAAGGTCTGCCTGTACTGACACGGAGCGCATATACGCACGCATCTTTGGTGTGGCTAATTCACTACCAGGTTTGGGGGTAGGAAAGAAAATTGCATCTTTTCAGGGAGGATCAGAAATCTAGCTGAATTCCTAAACCTGCTGGGTTCCCCATCTCCTCCTTCTGTCCTTGGCTCTCAAGGGAAATGACTGAGTTTTAGAACGGAACTGAGGCCGGAGGATTATTCCAACTCAGAATAGTGGATCCTTGAACATGGGCCCTTGAGAGAGTCCAGTGGAGTCTAAGTAATGTCTACTATGAAAAGAGAAATGAATAACTCCACCACTGAAAACAAGTGTCCAGAAAACAGCAAGTTTATCCTGTGCTAGAGCCAAGGAGCAACCAGGTGCCAATTACATCCCTGGGGGAAGGAAAGGGCAATGCAAGCACAGACTGTGCCCTGTTGTAGGAGACCAGAGGCAGGAAGGGAGGAAAATCTGAATCTATAAGCTTTCTTTTTATATAAACCAGACTCATAAGTTTTCTTTATTTCAGCTGGAACTCACATCACAGCTGCCCTATTTACTTACCTACTGGCTGCATTCCTTAGAACCAGTTTTTTTTCCTGTTCAAATGGAAACCAGGCAGAATTGGGAAAATATTTCATCAGCCAGCTCCTCAGCACTCCTGTCTGAGGGAGACCATCTGACCCAGATGCCCTTTAAGTAAGTAAATACAGTTTTGCCCCGTCCCTGAGCAGAGGAGGGTGTACGAAAAAGGCAGAGGAAACGTTGGGTTCCGGAGGTGGGCTGACGCTGGGGTTGTTCTAACTGACTTCCCTCAGGTCCGTGGAGCCCAGTGGTGTGCTGGTAAACGTTTAACAGCCAATTCTCGGGGCAGGGCGGGGCGGGGGGCTGATTCGTAGTGCCTGCTGATTTCCATGGCCTATTTGGAGCTACCAAAAGTGAAGTCCCTGGACATGGAGTTGGGAAGAGGTGTGCACTGGCACTCCATTTCATGGTATTTCTACCGCCTGATACAATAGGTGTGCGTAGCCTCCAGAACGTAAGTAATTGTAAAACGCCGTAAGATAATTAGTGAGTGACGAGTGTCGAGTATTTATTACCTTTGTTTTTGTTTTGTTTTGTTTTCATTTTTTGGTTTCTTGGTTTTTTTGGCTGAGACGCACAGCTTGGGGAATCTATGTTCCCTGACCAGAGATCGAACTTGGGCCCCGGCAATGAAAGAGCTGAGTCCTAACCACTGGACCGCCAGGGAATTCCCACCTTTGTTTTTAATATGATGTAACTGTCAGTTTTTATAACTTAATTTCAAATGCTGTAGAATGCCTTTAACAACCTGCTCACAAAGTTCTGGAGAACTGAACAGTCAGTTCTTGCAGGCCAGTGTGGGCTGCCTTTAGGGCACCACTGCTGGGACCCCTCTGTTGCTTACAGTCAGGGAATAAATGCACTGCTGTTAAAACCACTCCCACTAGAAGCAAAGGCCACATCACGGGGGGAGGTTTAGAGTGGGTTCCATTTCCTTAAGGAGGTTCGGACTTCAGGAGACAGAACAGACAACTGCTTGGGGGAGAACAGAGGTTGACAAACACCACGTGGGTTTTTTGTTGTCGTTCTACCCGCTCTGAGTGTTTGACACGTGGGTCAGAGGGTTCCATCTTACCCAGGCAGCTCCTAACTGTATGTGCTTCCGCTAACGTAGTTGAGATAGCTTGATAACTTCTGGTTTTATTCCCTTAAGATCTGTGTGCTCTAAGCATAGCTCTCTGGCTGGAGTTCCCCAGCATTATCTGGGTCTCAGACCTTTGCCACTTTAGCTGGAGGATCCTGGAGGTGTCTGTGGCTATATGTTTTTCCTTGTTACTTCCTGGACCCCACCTATAGGAGTTGGGATGCTACTTGTCTCCCAAAACTCTCTTGTTGGAAAACTTCTTGCATGAGAGAGACAACATTTTACTCAACTGGGGTCAAGGGAGGCTACACATCTGGCCCCAGCCTCTGATCTTCTGAAAAATTGCTGAGCTTTATCCAAAGTACTCAGGTCCAGAAGTGGCAGTGTAAGGAAAAAAGAGTATAAGGATTGAAACTGGAGGAGAAAAATCTTAGTAGTAGGGTTATAGGGCCAAGAATTGAGGTAGATTTTTTGTCGAAGGATGTACAAAATGTGCCCGGGACAGCAGGTCAGACAGGAGACAGCTGCCTCAGAAGTGTTTAAAGTGTGGAGAGGTGGGAGTGAACAATGGTAATAGGTTTGGGTCTTCCATTTTGGGGTTGTCTCTGGTGGCCGCCTGCCGGCACAGTCAGTCTCACAATTCCTCGCACTCATCAGGACCTTAGCTACATTGGCCCTGAAATTTAATGACCCGCATTCCCCTCCTGTCTTCATGTCCCTCCTAACCAAGTGGGGATTCTGTGGTCCTTCATTGTAATCATCCCTTGTGTATGTCTTTGTCTTTCTCCAGCATGCTTTAATGAGGTTCAGTACTGCCTGGAGATCCAGCTATACTTCCCTAGTAAATTCACTCCCCAATTCCCAACTGCAGTGGATGTATAGCCCCCACTCCTATTGAGGCAGGTCCCTCCCCAAATGTTGGGCTGGTCCCATCTCCCCCTGTCTACTAAAGACCTTTGTCCTGCAGTTCTCCCCTCTGTCTCCTGAAACATCAATTATTTCCTCTCTACTTGATCAAAACTCTAAATTTCTTATAAAACTCTCTCTCTCTTTCTCTCAGTACTTCTTCTTCCTCTGCTTCAGGCCAGAAGCTGCAGAGGGCAGAAGGGATGGTGATCAGCTTATATTCTATGTCCCCACCTTGTGCGTCTCCTCATTTTCCCCTCCCTCACTAGGCTGCGTAGTGCTCCAAGGCCGCTGCTCAAGGAGAGAGAGGAGGTGCAGGGAGCAGGAAAGTTCTTACTTGACTGGCACTGTTTACTATAGTGCTGATATTTTCTGGCCTTAGTGGATGTTTAAAGCTGACTTTCTTCTCTTGGGTCTAACATATGTTTCTTGGTGATGCCCCTGTTGTGGTCCTTTGATGGCAGCTTCCTTGATACAGACCATGCCTTTCCTCTGGCTGCCCATTTACCATTCCTCCCTTAGCTCATGGGTATCTTTTGGTCCACACCACACATACTCTTGTTGGGGCTCCAAAGTTCCTCTGGGAAGTCATCATGGGCAGGGTCTGTATATAAAGTCACAGATCACCATCCTTATAAGTCACAGATCAGCATCCATAATGCTCCTATCAGCGTTTTGGTCCTACTATCATGAGAGCACAGCTACTTCCCAACACAGCTCTCTCTACTCCACTATGCCAAGGCACTAGCCAGCCACAGTCTCTTTATTACCTTTACAGGCATGGGTCCAGCACCAGTCTATTATGTCTATTATATTCTCCAAGTGATCCCTTAAGCCCTAATCACCTTGTTTGATGTGAAGGGCAAGCTTCTCCTCCCCACCTCCAAAACACTTCTATAACTTTCTCCAAAAAAATCAAATCACCTCCCCTTCAACTTCAGTCACAACCCTTTAATACCCTTAAGGTTGTTGATTAGAATTGCTTAGAATTGCAAAATGGGTTTTAAGATATCTCCTTTGCAAATCCTGTATAGATGGTTTAGCACCTCACCCTGGAATGTGGAGTCATTTTGCACCCATGGCTTTGTGCAAAGCCTTTGGGCTCTCAGTCAGGACTGAGGGAGAAAGAATTGTATTTTAGCATCTCGTTACACATATCCATATCTCTCTGTAACGAAATCCACGTGATGTCGCATTATATTGAGAAAGAAAAGACAACACAAACTTGAGTAGTGAGAGTAACTGTAAAGTCTCTGACTTTGTCTGCTCGGGCTGCTGTAACAGAACACTACAGCCTGGGGTGGCTTATAACAACAGATTTTATTTCTCAGTTGTGGAGGCTGGGAAGTCGAAGATCAGGGTGCTGGCAGATACGGTGTATAGTGAGAGCCCACTTCCTGGTTCAGAGATAACAACCTTCTCACTGTGTCTTCACAAGGCAGAAGAGGTGAGGGAGTTCTCTGGGGTCTCTTTTAAAAAGACACTAATCTCATTCATGAGGGTTCCACCCTCATGACCTGCTTATCTCAGGCCCCACCTCCTAACACCATCGCATTGAGAGTCAGGATTTCAACATATGCATTTGTGGGGATACAAACATTCAGTCTGTAGCAGCCATTTTCATGGTGGACCACCAGAGCAAAGGGGCATGGACACCCTCCAATTTCTGTTTCTCCTGAGATCTGGCCATTAATCTCTTCCTGGGTTCCTGCATACGTTTCTTGAGGCAACTTGAACGGACCTCTTTTCCTTGCCTTCAAAAGCCCATCCAGGGAACTTTCCAGAACTAGATTTGCTTCTCATCAAATACTTCTCTGTAGGACTGCTCCCCCAGCAACCCCTGATTTCATCTCATTCAGTCCTGCCCTCCAAAGCCAGGCCAGGGGACAACCAGGGAGGCATCAAACATAGGAGCTAAAACCTGAAACCAACAACAACGCAGCAACTTTTCAGGGCTCCAACGGGCTGGTTGGAACCTCTTTGCCTAGTATTTCCTGATTACTTGATAGGAAACCACTATCTCCAAGTGACACTCAAGGGCAGGGGCAGGAACCTTCTGGAGGATGGTGAAACAAGAGGAGCGTGTCTTCCCCCAGGCTGTCCTCCCAGAAGGCTTTCCTAAAATGCATTTCATTTCCTGAGTTAGAGTAGATACTAAGTTCTTTCTTGGGACAAGCGTTAGTTTCTCCTTGCAGGCCAGAAAGATACTGCTTGTTCCTCAGACCCTTTTCTACTTTTTATATTTTCTTCTTTTTCCTCCTCTTTTTGGTGGCATTAACCCTTGACTCTACTCAATGGTCTTTAGCAGTTTTTGTCTTTTCTAATCTTCTTCTTGATGGGAAAGTATTTTCCCTGCCTGTCTATATCTAGCTTTTTTGTTCTTGATTTTTTTTTACTACGGACATTTTTTACTACGGACAATTTATCCTTTTATTATCTTTTCCCTGTTGTGTTTTTGCTCCTTTGAAGGTCTTAGCTTTTATTTGCCTTTACTTTTCATGTTGTTTACTTTCTGTACATAATTTTACTTTGTTTCCTTGTAAAATATTTAATTTTTATTTAAAACATTCTTAAATACCTAGTTTTAAAAATAATAATTCTTAAGGTTTGGTTTATTTATTTATTTATTTATTCTGGTTTATCCTTTTCCACTTCTGTTCCTGGCTTTAAATTTTTTATTTTAATTTTCATCTCTTCCTCTGTTTTTTAAATTTATAGTTAGTTTTACGATTTGTTTCTATCATAGCCTGCAAGAGGGGTGGGTGTAGGAATGATAGCAATTGGAAGAGGCCACACAATGCAAGGGGATGATGGGCCACCTTCCTCCTGTCCTTCTGAGCTACTCTGCAGGCACCCTCAGAGGCTCCTGAAATGACTCCCCGTCGCTCTGTAATTAACATTTGTCCTGCTTTGGGGCAGCCCAGCATCTTTTGAGTACTCTGGCATCTTTAAGGTATCAGCTTTCTTCTTCACACTTGTCACCACAGTGCTATAAAACCCAGGATGCTCTACACTGGGGCACCACATCCATGTTCCAGGTAGGAGGAAGGAGGGAGGGGTTGAGTCTGTGTGAAGGAAACACAAGCTTCTCCATGAATTCCCTACACTCTTCTGCTTATGTCTCATTGGCTAGAACTGTGCATCCCTAGCTCTGAGGGAGTCTGGGGTAGTGAGAATAATATAGAACTCTCTAACTTTGTCAAAGCCTTTACTTTTTTTTTTCTTAAAATAATCTCAAATTTAGAGAAAAGTTGCAAGTATGGTATAAAAACCTCTTTTCCCTGAACTGCTGAGAGTAAGTTGCCAACTGATGCCCCAGCACCCCTGAAAAATTTAATGTGTGTTTCCTACAAAAAAGGGATATTCTCCTACATATTGTATAACTACAACACAACCATGGAAATCAGAAAATTGACATTGGTGTAGTACCACCTTTCAATCCCTAGATATTGTTAATGTTTTGCTATTTGTCCCAAGAATCTCCTTTATACCAAAAGTATCCATTTTGGAATCACATGTTGCATTTAGTTGCTGCTTCTCTTTAGTCTCTTCCATCTGAACCAATTCCTCAGTTTTTCCCTGACTTTCATGACTTCGACTCTTTTGAAGATTATAGGCTAATTATTTTGTAGATGTCCCTCATTGTTTCCTCCTGATTATTTTCAGGTTATGCACCTTCAGCAGGAATATCACAGGAGTGACCTGTTTTTTTTCGTTGCACCCTAATAGGTGAGGCTTGACATCAGTTTATCCCGTTACTGAAGAGGCTTTCATTACTTACGTTGATGTCTGCTAGGCTTCTCCACTATGACATTTTTCTTTTCTCCTTTGTAACTAAAAAGTATTTTATAGGCAGTGCTTTGAAACTAGAGTCTGTCATACAGAGTGAAGTAAGTCAGAAAGAGAAAGACAAATACTGTATGCTAACACATATATATGGAATTTAAGAAAAAAAAATGTCATGAAGAACCTAGGGGTAAGACAGGAATAAAGACACGGACCTACTAGAGAATGGATTTGAGGATATGGGGAGGGGGAAGGGTAAACTGTGACAAAGCGAGAGAGAGGCATGGACATATATATACACTACCAAACGTAAGGTAGATAGCTAGTGGGAAGCAGCCGCATAGCACAGGGAGATCAGCTCGGTGCTTTGTGACCGCCTGGAGGGGTGGGACAGGGAGGGTGGGAGGGAGGGAGACGCAAGAGGGAGGAGATATGGGAACATATGTATATGTATAGCTGATTCACTTTGTTATAAAGCAGAAACTAACACACCATTGTAAAGCAATTATACTCCAATAAAGATGTAAAAAATAAAATCCCATTTTAAATCCCATTCTTCAACAAACATTTAATTAATTTAGACCAGGAGTCAACAAACTCTTTGTGTAAAGGGCCAGAGTTATTACTATCTGGTAAGTATTTTCAGATTTGCAGGCCAAGAAGCCAAGTTGAGGATATTATGTAGGTACTTTCATAATGAGAGAAAAAAAATTTTTCCAGAACATTTTCACTGATGAAATTAAAAATATAATTATTGAGTACAAATTTTTTTGTAGTGCAGATATCCTAATGAGAATAGAATTCTTTTGGGGGTGGAGGGAAGATTAGACTTAACTGGGGTTCAAGGTCAGTGTTCCCAATTATCAAATTGATTGCAAATGTTCCTCTGCAAAAATCATTCTGAGCCTGTGGGCCATACAGAAACAGAGGGCTGGATTTGGTCCACAGGCCATCGTCTGCTAACTCATGGATTTGTCTTTTACTCAATGGGTTACATTCTGTTGCTAACATGAATTTTGATGTTGAAATTTTCTCTGAGTTGACTGGTACAAGCTCCTTCAAGCTGACCTCTGTGTCCTTTTGCCACATCCCCATCATACTTTGAGCACTTCCTTGCCTTTGGCACAAGGTGTTCTAGGCTCCTTTTGCATGTTCTCTGCCCCAGCCTTGAAAGCAGCCGTATCTTCACAGAGCCCTAGTGTCTTTCAGCGCAGAGTGATACTCAGAAGCTGAGCTCTGGGTGCCAGGGATGCTCATTGCTCCTGGGGTGTTACTCTTCCCAGGCCCTCTCAGGGGGCAGAGCTAGAATATACATGTGTGTTTACCAATGCCTCCAATTCCAATCTAATACCACAGGGGTGTTTCTACTTTTTCTCCCTTTCCACACTTGCAACTTCTTTTTCTAACAGAGAGAAACCTGGCTCCCACTATAATTAAATTACTTTCTCATTTAATCAATGCCCCCTGTAAGTAACCACCTTCCCATTCCCATTCCCAGCCCTGCCCCTTACTGATGCTCCCTTCATCTTGCTCAGGCTCTGATAACCTTCTCTGGGCCACACTTGTGTGTGGAGGTCAGGTCATCATGCCCAGGCTCTGACTCCCATGACAAGCTGCCCTTTTACTTGGAACCTCTACTCACCTGTTTGGGCTGACAGCTCAGGATGGATGCTACCTTTTTACGGTTCACATCATGAATGTCTTCCTCACACCCCTCCCCCTGGACTCCAACACCTTTTCTGGGCTCTCCCCACATGGATACCCTTCTCACTTTGCTTGGGCGCTGACTCCCCACATCAGCATTTCCCCTGCTTGTGTGGATGCCTCGCTACTCCGCTCTGGCTCTGACACCACATGCCAGATCGCTCCTCTCCATGGATGCCTACCTTGCTCTGCCTTACCTAACAGCTTCAGGACTGAATTGCTCAGGAAGGGGAAGGAGTAAGACTGCTTTTAAAAATCTTTACATAGTTACTGAGATTTTTTTTTTGAGATCTAATAATAGCTAATGCTCATGGTGCTTACTGGGTGCTGGGCATTGTTCTAAACACTGTATACTGAACTCAGGTAATTCTCACAGCCTCTATAGGAGGTTGTATAATTATAATCTCTAGGTCATAAATAAAGAAATTGAGGCACAGAGAGGTTTAGTGACTTGTCCAAGGTCACTCATCTCATAAGTGATGGAACCAGGACTCAGGCAAATAAGTTCACCACACACCACAAGCAAAACTCTTCAGATACAGTTAAGCTCCACAGTGAACTGTCCCTGTTTTCATTTCTTTTCTTGTGTTTTCCAGAGAAAACACTACAGTCATTTGGTATAAGTTATTCCTATGCATATATTTGTACTTTCATTATACATATAGTATAACTTTGCATGCTTTTAAATTTTATGAATATTATACTGAATGCATGACCTTGCAAATTTCTTTTTTTTCTATCTACTTCATGATTTTAAGACTTATTCTTATTGCAATGCATAGCTTTAGTTCATTCCTTGAAATTGCTATATAATATGTTGTATGAATATACCACAATTTATTTATCCAAATACTGTGGGTGGACAGTTTAGGTTGTTCACAATTTTCCACTATTAAAAGCATTGCTGGAATTTCCCTGGTGGTGCAGTGGTTAAGAATCCGCCTGCCAATGCAGGGGACACGGGTTCGAGCCCTGGTCTGGGAAGATCCCACATGCCAGGGAGCAACCAAGCCATGCGCTACAGCTACTGAGCCTGCTCTCTAGAGCCCGTGAGCCACAACTACTGAGCCCGCATTCTGCAACTACTGAGGCCCACATGCCTAGAGCCCGTGTTCCCCAACAATAGAAGCCACCACAATGACAAGCCTGCACACCGCAATGGAGTAGCCCCCACTCGCCGCAACTAGAGAAAGCCTGCGCACAGCAGCAAAGACCCGACGTAGCCAAAAATAAATAAATAAATAAATAAACAAAAATAAAAGCATTACTGAAATAAACATTTTTGTCTTTTATGCAATTGTGCAAGTTTCTTTAGAATATGTGCTTAGCAGTGGAATAAGCTATGTGCATCTTCAACTATGCCTAAGTATTTTTCCAAAATGGTTCTTACTAGTTTACATTCCAACTAGGGGTGACTGAGTTCACGTTTTTTCACTTCCTTGCCAGTGTCTAGTATTGTCAGACTTTTAAAATTTTTCTAGTCTGATGTGTGTAAATATTCCTATTAATTTTCTAATTTACATGTCCCTGATTACTAGTGAAGTTGAGAATATTTTCTTAAATATACAGAATTTGGGGTTTTCTCTTTGGTGAATTATCTGTTCATATCATCTGTCTATTGAGTTTATCATTTTCTTACTGTTTGAGGAATTTTTCAAAGTATGAAATGGATGCAAATTCTTTGCTCAGTTATAATTTCTCCTATTGTGTGGCTTGTTTTTTTCATTTAATAGATGGTATTTTTGTTGCACAGAAGATTATAATTTTCAGGCAATCACACTGATTACTTTTTTATGGTTTACATTCTTTGCATGTTGTTTAAAAATGTCTTCCCTACACAAAAGGCATAAAGATATATCTGTATTTTCTTTTTAGAGTTCTAAAGTTTTGCTCTTGAAACATCTAAGTATCTACTCATTTGAAATTTATTTTTGTGAATATTACGAGGTAAATATCTAATTTCATTTTTTTTCATATGGATACCTAATTGTCTCTGCATCATTTATTTAGAAGTCTGTCTTTTCCCTGTTGATTTAGGATGCCATCTCTGTTGTTTACCAGGTTTCCACATGTGTGGGTCTGTTTCTGGTTTCTTTAATCTGTTCCACTGGACTGTTTGTCTCTCCCTGTATGAATACTACACTGTCTTAATTATAGTAGCTTTTAGAAACAAGTCCTCATATCTATTAGGGCAAGACTCTCCTCCTTTTGTCATGGCTGAACTTGGCTCTTTGCTTTTCCATATTAATTTTATAATCAGCTTGTCAAGTCTTTTGTTTCTTAGCTTTTTACAACTTTATTAAGTTACATGTACAAAACCTGCACATTTTTAACATGTACACTTTGTTGAGTTTCAACATAGGTGTATACCCATAAAGTCATTGGCACAATCCAATAAATTAATATCCCTGTAGCAAACAGACTCTGTGAGCTGCTCTAGCAAATTAATCGAACCCAAGGAGGGGGTGTTGGGAACCTCTGATGTATAGCCAATCATTCAGGAGTACAGGTAACGACAGTGTGGACTTGTGACTGATACACTGAATTGGAGGGGGTCATTGGAACTTCCAATCTACAGTGGGTTGGTCAGAAGCACAGATGATAACCTCGGCCTGCAACTTGCGTCTGAAGTGGGTGGGGGTGGGGAGTCTTGTGAGACTAAGCCCTTAATCTGTGGAGTCTGATGATTTCTACAGGTGGATAGTGTCAGAATTGAGTTGAATTGTAGACAACTGGGGTCTGAGAATTGTTTGTTGTTGTTATGGAAAGCACCTTCACGCCTGCAGTGGAACTGGGTCCCAGAACCCCAAATATTCATGAATTGGTGTATCTTTCCATTTGTTTAGATCCTCTGTGCGTTCTCTCAGCAATGTTTTGTACTTTTGAGTTTAAATATCTTGTACATTTTTTGGCAAATTTATCCCTGGATTGTATTTTTATGCCATTATAAATGGTATTTTAAATTTCTGGTTTTTTGTTGCTAATATATAGAAATACACTTGATGTCAACCTTGTATCATGCAACCTTGATGAACTCACTAAAAAGTTCTGTAGCCTTTTTTTTTTTTGGTAGATTCCCTAGGATTTTCTATATAGAATATCATGTCACTTGAAAGTACAGACATTTTCACTTCCTTCTTTCCGATATGTATGCCTCTTACTTCTTTTTCTTTCCTTATTGCATTAGCTAGGACCAAGCTGTCTTATAAAGTCATTATGGCACCAAATTGACTGCCATAAAGTCATTCATAATATTCCTTTATTAATGCTTTAATATCTGTAGGATCTATAGTGCTTACCCCTCCCTCACTCTCGATATTGGTAATATATGTCTTCTCTGTTATTTTTCTGATCAATCTGGCTAGAGATTTATCCATTTTATTGATCTTCTCCAGGATTCAGCTTTTGGTTCCATTGATTGTTCTTTGTTATATTTTGGTTTTCAATTTATTTTCTGCTCTTTATTTCCTTTCTTCTGCTTTGGGTCTAATTTTTCTTTTTTCCTAATTCCTTCAGGTAGAAGTTGAGGTTATTGATTGTAAATCTGTATACCTTTCTAACATTAGTGTCTAGTGCTATAAATTTTCCTCTAAATCTTGCTTTAGCTATACCGCACATATTTTTATATGTCTTATTTTCACTTTCATTCAGATCAAAGTGTTTTCTAATGTCCCTTGTGAATATTTGTTTGAAACATGAGATGTTTTCAGAAATGTTGCTTAGTTTACAAACACTTGGGAAATTTTCAGGTATCTTCCTATTCTTAATATCTAATATATTCCCTTTTTGTCCAGATAACGTATTTTGTATGATTTGAATCATTTGAAATTTTTCATGACTTGCTTCATGGCCCAAATTATCTATCTTAGTATTTGTTCCATGGGCACTGGAAAGCAATGTGTATTCTGCTGCTGTATCACAGAGTGTTCTCAAAATATCAGTTAGGTCCAATTGGTTGTAGGTTTGTTCAACTCTACTTTATCCTTGCTATTTTTTGTCTACTTGTTCTATCAATTATTGAAATGGGAGTGTTGAAAACTGTTGTAATTGTGGATTTGTCCATTTCTCCTTGCGTTTCTATTAGGTTTTCTTTCATGTATTTTGAAACTCTAATATTAGGTACATAAATATTTTAGGACTACTGCTTCCTCTTAAGGAATCGACCCCTTTATCACTATGAAATGACTCTCTTTTTCCTGGTGCTATTTCTTGTTCTGAAACTTACTTTGTCTGATATTAGTATAGTCACTACAGCTTTCTTTTGAAGTAGTAACATGATATATCATTTTCATCCTTTTACATTTAATCTGTCTTTTCCTATATATTTAACATGGGTGTCTTAGAAAATAATTGTCTTTTTAAAAAATCCAATCTGACAATTTGCCTTTTGGTTAGACTGTTAAGACTAACTGCATTTAATGTGATTATTGACATGGTTGGGTTTAAATGTATCATCTTGCTATTTGTTTTCTATTTGTCTCTTCTTAATTTCCTTTATCCTTTTTTTCCCTGTCATCTTTTTGGTTGATAATTTTAATGATTCTACTTTATCTCCTTTATTAGCTTATTAGCTATACTCCTTTGTATTATTCTTTTCGATTGTTGCTTTAGGGTTTATAGTATTCATCTATAACTTATACAGTCTATCTTTACCACTTTGTGTAAAATATACCATCTGTACAAAGTATATTTGCATTTCTTCATCCCAACTTTTGTGCTATTATTGTCATATATTTTACTTCAACATATGTCATAAACCCTATAATAAATTATTATTATTACACTAAACAGTAAATTATCTTTTAAATGTATATTTTTAATTATTTAAAATTTATATTTACACAAGTATTTACCATTTCCAGGAATTTCTTTTACTCTTTTATGTAGATTCAAATTTTCACCTAGTATCATTTTCCTTTTGTACTTCCTTTAACATTTCTTATACTGCTGGTCTGCTTGTGATCGTCTGTCTTTGCTTTAAGACTTTATCACTAGTTTTAAGCAATTTGATCATGATATGTCTTGATATATTTTTCATGTTTGTTCTGCTTAGGGTTCATTGGGATCTGTAAGTTTACAGTTTTGATCAAATTCAGAAAATTTTTAGTAATTATTTCTTTAAATATGTTTTCTGTTCCTCTTTTCTGGGTCTCTGATTATATGTATATTATGCAGTTTGATGTTGTCCCTCAGTTCACTGATGCTCTGTTTATTTTTTATCAGACTTTTTCTTGGTGTTACATTTTTAATTGTTTCTATTGCTATGACTTTCGGTTTTTAAAGTCTTTTCTTGTAGAGAGTCTAATAATACGTTATAATCTCATCTAGTACGTTTTTCAACCTATAGAATTTGATTAGGTATTTTGTTATGTCCTCCATATCTCTCCTTATCGTGTACACTCATTCCTCTACATTCTTGAACACACAGAGTATATTTATCATTATGTTTTAATGTTCTTGTCCACTTAATTCTATCATCTGTGTCATTTCTGAATTTGTTTCAATAAATTTACTTTTCTCTTCATTAAAGGTTATATTTTCCTGTCTCTTTGCATGCCTTGGCTCACGGGCCCAGCCACTCCGCGGCATGTGGGATCTTCCCGGACCGGGGCACGAACCCTTGTCCCCTGCATCGGCAGGCAGACTCTCAACCACTGCGCCACCAGGGAAAACCTTGTTTTCCCCTTGGCCTTCGGGAAATCACTCTCATCACTCTCTTCCTACCTCACCGGCAGCTCCTCCTCAGTCTCTTTTGCTATAGCTCCTCCTCATCTTCCTGACTTTTTTACCCATACTTACTACCTAGGTGGTCCACCAAATCCATGGCTTGAAATACCATTTATATTTTGATGATTTCCAACTTTACATCCCTATTTCCACCCCTTATCCTGCATTTAACTCCTCTCTTCAACTGCCTACTTATTATACATCTCCACTGCATATTCAATAGATATAATTAAACAAGTCTCAAACTAAACTGATCTTCCGCCTCAAATCCATGTACCCTGTAGTCTTCTCCTTCTCCATAAATGGCATCGCCACGCTACCAGTTATTCAGGTAAAAATATTGGGGCTAGCCTTTGCTCCTGTCACATTCACATGCAGTCCATCAGCAAATTCTGTCAGCTGCACCTTCAAGTCCAATAATTTATTACCACCTCTACCAGTATGCAGTAGTCTCAACTGCCACCAAATTCTCCAACAGCTTCTTATTCCACATAGAGTAGGCTCAAAGTCTTTGCTATGGCTCACAAGGCCGTTCATGATTAGTCATCCTTGCTAATTCTCTGACTTCATCTCCTACTCCTCCACGCTCACTCTGATTCTACCACGCTTACCCTCTTGCACGTTCCCTCCTTGTTCACCTGCACCTACTATTTCCTCTTTCCAGAGCACTTTTTCCTCAGCTATCCCCATGGCTTACTCCATCACTTCATTTGGGTCTCTACTCACATGTCACCTTACCAAAGAGACTGTATCAACTTTCCTGCCTTATTCATCTGTAAACATTTATAACCACTTGCCAAGTTGTTGATTAAGTAATTATCTATTTCAGCCCCACCTCCCACCCCCACTAGAATGTACCATGGCAGCATGACTGAGAATTACTACCATTGGCTATATAATAAATTATTTTAAAAAACAAACAGTAGCAGAGGGGAGTGATCAACAGGATCCAGTGCATTAGAGAAGTCCAAACTGGTAAGTACTGGAAAACGTCTACTGGACTGGGCAGCTGGAAGGACTAGCAACATTGAGAGCAGTTTGTGCAGGTTGTTGTTGGCTGGAGGCACCAGACTGCAGTGGGTTGAAGACGTCCTTTCCTTCACAGTCTCCTAGTTCTTCCCTCAAAAAACTCTTCCTCGCCCTTCACAGCTCTCAGTCCTAATAGTCACACGGTCATACCTGTGTATGAAACACTCCCCATGGGGCATTGTCAGTCCCTGCTCTCCAGCAGGGCACAGTCTGGTGGAGGAGGGCCCAGGGAGCTCCCAATCAGATGGGGTGTGTGTGTGTGTGTGTGTGTGTATGCAGAAATAATAATCATTAAAAAACAACAAATGTAAAAAAGCAAATCAGGAAGACACCTAAAGTCAAATGAATGCATGCTAAAGGGATGCCCGAGAGAAGAGGTTGACTCCGGAAGGAAGGC
This sequence comes from Delphinapterus leucas, assembly GCF_059928025.1. Classification (NCBI taxonomy): domain Eukaryota; kingdom Metazoa; phylum Chordata; class Mammalia; order Artiodactyla; family Monodontidae; genus Delphinapterus; species Delphinapterus leucas. The sequence goes on from NC_143129.1 coordinate 38,710,022, forward strand.
AGGGACACCCCTGCTGGCTCTGCAACACCAGGACCAACTGGGACATGAAGTCCGTAATTCATAGCCGATCAATCCTGGAGGGCCCAGTGCTTTGATCCCTTTGGAAACTGCTCTCTTCTCTGACAGCTGAGCCCTTCTCCTCGGAGGCCTAGGGCAGGAAGGTTTCTCTGTGAGATGTACTCTGGTGCCCCGCAGCCAGGATGATGGACGAGGAGGCAAGAGAGCTGCTCAGGGCGGCTGAGACCAGTGGGGCTGAGCAGGGAGAGAAATATGGCAGCGACACAGCTCTGTGTGTAGAGAATGATGAAGGCTCAAAGGCTGAACCCTGGGGAGCACCAAGTTTAGCAAGGGGAGTGCATGAAGAAAGCAGAGAAGGGCTGTCAGAAAAAGATGGAGAAAACAAGAAATGCGAAGACAGTTTCACCATGAGAGAGGGAACGCCAAGAGTGACTGCTGAATGCTCCACAGAGGTGCCTGCTGTAAGGCCTGGAAACACCTCCTTTAGATTTGATCATTAGGAGATCTCTGGGGAAATTGGGGAGAGCAGGATCAATGGGCTGAGCAGCAAATGGAAAGTGAGGAAGGGTCAGTGGGGTGCCAGATTTAGCAAATAAAAATAGAGGATACCCAGTTAAATTTGAATTTATCTGAAATTTGAATTTAAGATAAACAATGAATAATATTTTTAGTATTACTAGAATAAACCAATTATTCGTGGCTTATCTGGAATTCACATTTAACTGGGCATTCTGTACTTTGTGTAGTAATCCTAACAGGGTGGCATGTGGACTTCTCTCTCAAGCAACGTGGCTGGGAATAAAAGATGAGTACCAGGGCCATAGATGGAAGGGGACCCAGGTCAACGGAAAATTATGTCTAGATGGGATTGTCTGAGCGCGTAGAGCAGACAACAACACTTCCTGTGGTCTGTTTGTAGGCTGAAGGGAAACAGCCCATAGTGGGAAAGGCTAAGGACACAGTTGAGGGAGTAATTGATTATGTAAACCATGGGCCTCTAGCCAGGGTGAGAAATCACTTCCCACCCATAAAAAGCAGACAGTCCCTCCCCAGCCCTCCATCCCACGAAAAGTTCAGGAAACACAAGTTTCCAATTTTAATTTGCAAGTTGTTTGCTGCTACTTTGAAACTACAGGATTGTGGGTTTAATATGGAATCTTTCCAGTAAAAATCTTTTTATTTCGTTCTTTTTCTTGGTGTTTTAATGGACCACCATAGTTGCAAACATTTTTCTAAATAGATGAATCCACTTTGTCAACTTTGTGTCTCAAAATCCCATCACCAGAGCAAATCATTTTTAATGGCTAGATTCCATTACCAGTTCAGGCCACAAGCCTGAGTTTTTGAAGCAAATTAATCAGATTAGTGCTGTAACCCAGCTCCTCCCTCCTCTTTTTCTCTATTTTAAATCTTACTGTGAACGGTGAATTTGTCAAAGCCCCTTTTGATGATGAAAGATTGATAGCATTGGAGTCACCACATGATATATTCAACAGCTGTTTTTCTTCCTCATTACACCCTATTCCAGGGTCACATCTGGTTTGAAAAACTGGAAAAATGATGTCTTTTTGTTTATTTTTGTTCATTTTCCTCTAATTCCTTAGATTTCTGCCAGATTGGTAGCCTTCGTGACTCTTTTGTTTCTATGCTTGTGAGACAGAAAGGAAAAAGCACCCCCCTTTCCTCAACTCCTAACCCTAAGTCTGTCTGGTCTTAGCCCAGTCCACAAAGGCTAATTCTTTGCTGGGTTTTAGGCATGTGGGCCTCACAGCAGAAGCAGCACTGTGGCTTCCACTGCCTTTCCTAAGAATGTCCCTGGCTGCTGTTGGGACGTTAGCAATGTCCCTCCTTCATAAGGGTCTCTGAGACTTTTAGTAAGGAAAAAATAAATAAATAGATAACAACATTGGGATACACAAATTCCTTTTTTCCCAAATTACTTGTTCTATATTAGCTTCAAAATAAGTGTTCACCAGCTTTGTGTTAAAGAAAGCACCAGTGGACTGCCCACAGTACTGCTTGTTCTGTTTCTGGTCAGCTCCAGGCATCAGCAGAATCCATGTAAGTGGAGAACAATTGCTTTGAACAGATATCCTCAAGATAATCCATAATTTTTCCTTTTGCTTCCTCTCTCTTAGTACTCTGATTAGAGGTTGGTCGTCTTTGACACCTGGAATTCAAGACTGGGTCGGGGGAGGTTATGTTTGGGACCTGATCTCAAATGAAATATCTCTACGCAGTTAATGAGTAATTTAAGACTTTTTCTATGGTGCTTATCCCAAAAAGTAGACAAGTGCAGAGAGGGCTGGAGTTAAGCTGGGGCCAGGACAGGACATGAAAGGGAAATTTCTTTATGGATCAAAATATTTGCAGAGTTTCAAGCAGGCGTGGTACCAACAGGCCCCTCTGTTGACTGCTTCCTTCTGCTAAGCTCACCAGGGCATCAGGGTGGAGTGGCTCAGTATCAGGGACGATGTCTCCTGGAACATGTGGCCTAAATCACCTTATCTGAAGGTTGAAGCTCTCAAACTGTTCAAGCCAGAAAGGACTTTGGAGTCCCTGTAGCCCAGGGTCTGCCCGACTTTTAATTTCATGGTCTGTTAGGACTTGGGAGGGAAATAGTTTAAACAATAACAGGTTGTCAATTTTTATTTTGCTTATTGAACAAATAAAATATTCATCTTCTGTCATCATTTCAAAAAAAGGCACTTTAACATAAAAATATGAAAGACTTATTCTTACTCTTAACATAAAGGTTTTATCCCAGTTCTTTCCCAGAAGGTCAGTGTCAAGCTTACACCAACGTTACACAAATATATTAGAATACGTGTGTGGACGTGCATGCATCCAAATGCACACATGGTTATCATCATGGCACAAAGGAAACACCTGGTAAATAACAGTCATTATTATTATATTTCCACAGACCAGGAAGTCTTCATAAACTGGCCTCTGAGAACTGCAGATAGAGCAACCCTTTCCTCTTCCAGGTAAGGAAAAACTGGTCTAGAGTAGACGTGACTTGTCCAGCTAAGGTCCATGACCAGTTACTGAACATACTGAATAACTTGAGTAGAACTCAAGTTTCTTGACCAAGTATGATGTATCTCTGAAGTTTCCTAGAAAAAATTGAATTTGGCAAATGGCTGGAATCATTGGGCATCTGTCCAGTGTCTGGAGGGATGGGCAGGGAGCTAGCACTTTAGTGGGGCACAATGAGGTCGGTCAAGAGCCACCAGGAGGTCTGGCTACTGCTGCCTTCCTTTCCAACCCCAGAGAAAAATGAAAACAGGAGTAGGTTACCGCCTGGGGGTGAGGGGTGAGGGAGTCCCCACGTGAGGCAAGAGGAGGTGAGTAGCTGCGCTTTGCAAATCTTCCTCTTTCTGCCTTCAGTCCCAACACAGAACACCTGCTGAGCCTCTCAGGTCCCGCCTCTCACAACTCCGCTGGGGGTGCCCCCCTCTGCTGCATGAGGTCCTGCCCTCCCAGTCACCAGTCACAGGAAGATGCCCCAACACTATGACTTGTTTTTGCTGTTGTGATTTGGGGGCTATTCTTCATTTCCTAAGCCTTGGTGAGGGCCACTGGTTCAGGTAGGACTGTGTTTAGTGGCTGGTAACACACCCATGTCAGTGAGGCTGCTTTTCGATTTGACGTAGCAGGAAACCAGGTTGCCTGAGGCAGGCTCCTTCAGCCTCTCTGCTCCATCATCCTTTGCTTATGACTTTCATCCTCATGATTGCCTCCTGATCACATGTTCCAGGCAGGAAGAAGAAAAAAGACAATGATAAAAAAGGAAGGGGTGGGCCTATATCAGGAAATCCAACCTTTCTCACAAAAGCTCCAGTAGCTTCTGCAGATGCCTCATTGGTCAGAGCTATGTCAGAGCTCCTAGGTCCAAGGGAGGCCGGGAAATATGTTGTGTCTAGGCAACAAATTGTGATATATTAGTAAGGAAAGAATGGATAATTGGTAAGAAACATTGTCTGCCAGGAAGGCATATGAGTAAAATTGAGCCTCTTTGTTTCCCTTTATCTCTAAAGTCTACTTCACCAGGTCACGTTTGAAGGAACTGTTAGTCCAGATCCAGAAACCTTGACATCTATATGGGTCTTCACTGAAACCTCCATGCACATGTGCAGTAGATCACATGGCACACCTAGCCAACCTTTTCTACAAGCCTCTTTATGCTATTATCTACCTCCTCTCAGTACTGCTCCAATCTCCCTCTCTTGCTAAACAAAGTAAAACAGGTCTCTCTTCACTCACACCTCTGACCTCCTGTCCTATGTTTCCATGTTTTCCTTCACTGGTCTCTGTGCCCTTTCTTGTGGAAATTGATTTGGTCTCTGGGCTTTTACAAGTCTAGGCCTCTACCCATCACCCCTATAAGCACAACCATGGCTGAAAACAAAGAATCTGGGAGATTACATTGGGGCCTGTAACACATCCTTTTATATTTCCCCAGCTACCGAGGTGATGAGTGAACCCATGTAAACTCCAGCCCTGCTTACACATACCACATCTGTAGACACCTGTCAGGGCCAGTGAGCCCCTCTCTGCTGCCACGGAGACCCGGCCGCAGCCTTCCCGCTCAGCCTCTGGCTCTCCTTGCACTCTGTTTTAGTCCAAATTTTCCCTCTCCACGTTCATACCCATCCTATTGGATTCAGCCCAATAGTTTTCATTTACTCCTTCAAAGGCCTACTTAAGATAGACTCTGAGAAGACTCTCTCAGTTAACCTCGCCTGCCTCCAAGCCAGCCAGTCCACGGTGCTACTCTGAAAGTAAGCCCCTGTTTTATATTATTTTTATTTGACTTGGTATTCAACTTTTGGATCTCATGTCTGTTTTCTTTATAGCTGTTTTCTCTCCACCATTAGGCTGTGAGCAACCTGAGGGTAAGGGTAGGGCCTGGGTCTCCCATCAGCCCCTCAGAACAAGGGTTACTCTTTTTTTTCTAGCTGGTGTGTTTTGGGCACCTTCCATGTGTCAGACACTGAGGGAGGTGCTAAGGATATAAGGCAGATGCAGTCCCCAGCTTCCCTCTTCTTGTCCTTTTCCTACCCCCAGGATGGTGCTCTGTTGATCCATCTGACTGACCACTGTCATGATGGAGATGAGGGAGGACATTGGGATTCAGCCCCCAGAGATGAGCCCCATCACTGTCTTCCTGGACTCCAAGTTCATACCACTCTGGCAGCTCCTCTGAAAAGTCCCCAGGTCTCCTCCCAGTATCCCGGCTTCCGGTGTTACTGTGTTGGCTCTGCCTGCCTGCCTACAGCACAGCCAGGGACTGAAGGAGCATTTATCCCAAATGAGGGCAGTCAGCTGAATTTCCAAGTAACAGATTTTTTCCACTTCAATTTTTCTCTTTTGCCCAAATAACGCATTCATTTTGTGGAAAAGGGATGAGGCAGTTCTTCTAAGGGTTAAAGATTTTATGAGGAATACCTGGGGGATGGGCAGGGCTCAGCCAAAGCCCTTCTCCTGTTGGGAGGGAAGGCAAGAGGAAGCAATGGAGAGGGCTCTCCAGCCCCCAAGGATGACCGAGGGGATGAGGTCAAGCCAGGGGGCCGAGCCTTTTCTCCTCCCACCCGATTCTCCACCCACCGTCCCTTCATCTCTTTCCCTTTTTTTGTCTTCTTCTCTTTCTCTCTTCTTTCCTGTTTTCTTCTGTCCCTCTCCTTCTTTGTTCATGAATTCATTCATTCATGCATTCTCTCAGTGGGCATTGCTTTAGCAGGTGCTGTATGTCAAACACTGTGCTATAAGCTAAAAATACAGAGTAAAAAAGTCAAGGCTCAAGGCTTTTACGGTCTAGGGCCTGTGGAGGGTGGGGCACCCAGATGACAGGCTGGGGGGAGGAGTGACAATTGGCAAAGAGAGTTAACTGCTAAGTCTCCAAGTACATTCAGAGTCTTAGGCAGTACATCTAAAACAGGGAAAACTGGGATCAAGGAGACAGGACTCAGAGAACCTCTAGTGTGTATCCATGCCGCCTGGCTCATTCATCTCTCCTATCCTATCCTAGGCAGAGACATCTCAGTGATAAAGAACATGGACTGTGTGAGCAGGCTGCCCCCCATTCAAATCCCAGGTCTACCACTTTCTGTGATCATAACAAGTCACCTAATCTTTTATTTATTTATAACAGATTTTCTTTTTCTAGGGCCATTTTGGGTTCACAGCAAAATTCAGCAGAAAGTACAAAGAGTTCCCCATGTACAGCTGCCTCCCCCGCCAGGCACAGCCTCCCCTACTATCAACATCCTACACCAGAGCGGGGCGTCTGTTACAGTCGAGGAAACTACACTGACACATCATTATCACCCAAAGTCCATAGTTTACCTTCAGGTTCGCTCTCGGTGTTGTACATTCTATGGGTTTTGACAAGTGTGTAACGACATGTATCCACCAGTATACTGTCATTACAGAAATAGTTTCACTGCCCAAAAAACTCTCTGTGTTTGCCTTCCGTTGGTCTTCTTATTCTCAATTTCTTCTTCTTTGGGTGATCATGGGGATAACACGTGGTAATATATTGTACATGAGGGCCTTGCTTTAGGTGTGAGTTATTAGTATAATATTCCCATGAAAAGCCCAGAGGCCCTCCCCCAGTGGGCCCTGATCGTATTGCACGGTATTGGAGGAAGGAATGGACCAGGTGGCGAGGGGTGAACGCTCTCCGGAACAGTGAGATGACACGCTGCCTCAGCTGGTTGGGTGGTAGGCTACTTGGGGAGCAATAGTGGAAGGAGGATATGGAGACGCACAGGATTCCAAAGGGGCTCTGGACTGCTCTCTGCTCCCGAAGTAGCCCATCCAACTTTATCCAGGCAGTCCTCTGACTGCTCTTGGCAGGGGTTTAGAGAGCCTGCGTTGAGTCCGGTCCACGTGGCTGATGTGGAGAGGGAGGGAGGGCTCGTGCCCAGGCTGGGCCACGCTGGCTTTGGAGAAATTGTTCCTGAAAGTCCCTGGCAGGAAGAGGGCTGCTGTAGGCTGTTAATCTGCAATGCAAATCGACAAGTAAACAGTCTCCAATGAGAATCTCAGATGCCAGAGGCCGGGTTCATTGCAGAGACCCAGACACTCATCCTGGGCTCCAGGTGGGGGCCAGCTAGAGGGAGCCTGTGTATGAGCTGAGGCAGAGCTGCTGGCCTCTCGCCCCTCCCATATCCAGATAGGTATGTTGCCCAGGAGATCTCAGTCTCCTCCTGCCCCCAGACAGGCACAGGGAGAAGAAGACTTGACAGTACAGATGGCACAAATATATCACCTGTTGTTCAGATGGGAAAACTCATTCTAGGGTCTGCTTGGGCTGACTAGACAGAGCAAATGAACTGGACCCTGGTGCTAGAGACATGGGTGGGCTGCGTGGTGGGCTTGGGAGTACACGCTCAGTCTCCACCTCCGTTGGGTCTGTCACCAGGCAGGGGCACAGCCGGGTTTGGGGGGAAGCCAGGTGCTTGCTGTATATATACTCAGAATTTATTGGCCTGTGGTAAGCAGGGGTGGGGAGAGAGAAGATGGAATGGAACACATCTGGTGACCTGATGTTTTTGTTTTCCTACTCTTGCTTGGTTGAGGGCTTTTGCTGTGCTTGGGGCTGGAGGAAGAAGTCCGGAAAATGGGATGAGGCCCTAGAAGGGAAGATGGGGGCAGGGAGTGTACGTTACTTGGCTGGGCTCAGACAGGGAGAGCCAGTTTGAGCCTGGGAAGGCCTCTGCACCTTACAGAGTGGGAGGGAGCTCAGTTTCCTTGTGTGAAGATTCGATTAGGAAGAAAAGTATGATCACATGAACATTTAGCAGCATTTCCAACAAAGACAAACCCGGCAACCATATCCATACATAAACCCCAAGGAAGTACATAAACACATACACCTTCAAGTATAGTTGCAAACGCGGCCATCAACTGTACATACAATGAAAGCTCATACATCTTACTTACACGCATACTGCCTCTGAAACACAGGCAGCCATGTTCATCAAGACCAGAGGGAGTCTCACTGACCCTAAAGATCAAGACCAACGTGCCTTGAACCATCATCACCCCTTGGATGTTGCAAAGCCTAACGCCCATCTCAAGTTTTCTGCATACTTCCAGAGGGCATGCCTGCTTTTGGTGAATCATACAAGCCAGGGTCCCCCGGCCATTCCTCACGACAATCTCTGTTCCACATCACCTCCATGCAGACAGAGAACGTGGCAGAAACACTCTCAAGGCTTCCATGATGTGGCAAGCTTAGGAAGATTTGAAGAAATGAAGAAATGTACTTTATAACAATGCAAAAAACTCAAATAATAGGCATTTCTGTTCTTATTTTTAAAAACCTATTGGTCATTCTCACAACTCCAGATCCAGACACTCTCCACCTTATTCAGCAAATCTTCTTTCCCCTCTCCTCTGTTGTCTTATTCTCAGGGACAAAATCCAAATTCCTCTCATTTTCTTGCATGGAGCAACTCAGCTGTCTCCAACCTCTGTCCCCAACCTTGGCTCCTGAACCCCCTTAAGATAGCCAAAAACTCACTGGAAACTCTGAAAATAGCCCCCGTGGCTTGCTGATTAAGGCCATCTGCCTCTCCCATCTTCCTCTAGAGGGGTAATATATATATACATATATACATATATATATATATATATATATATATATATATATAAACATCTTTATTGGAGTATAATTGCTTTACAATGGTGTGTTAGTTTCTGCTTTATAACAAAGTGAATCAGCTACACGTATACATATATCCCCATATCTCCTCCCTCTTGCGTCTCCCTCCCACCCTCCCTATTCCACCCCTTTAGGTGGTCACAAAGCACCGAGCTGCTCTCCCTGTGCTATGTGGCTGCTTCCCACTAGCTATCGGTTTTACGTTTGGTAGTGTATATATGTCCATGCCACTCTCTCACTTCATCCCAGCTTACCCTTCCCCCTCCCCGTGTCCTCAAGTCCATTCTCTACATCTGCAACTTTATTCCTGTCCTTCCCCTAGGTTCTTAAGAACCATTTTTTTTATTTTTATTTTTTAGATTCCATATATGTGTGTTAGCATATGGTATTTGGTTTTCTCTTTCTGACTTACTTCAGACCGTATGACAGTCTCTAGGTCCATCCACCTCACTACAAACAACTAAATTTCATTTCTTTTATGGCTGAGTAATATTCCATTGTATATATGTGCCACATCTTCTTTATCCTTTCATCTGTCAATGGACACTTAGGTTCCTTCCATGTCCTGGCTATTGCAAAGAGAGCTGCAATAAACATGTGGTACATGATTCTTTTTGAATTATGGTTTTCTCAGGGTATATGCCCAGGAGTGGTATTGCTGGGTCATATGGTAGTTCTATTTTTAGTTTTTTAAGGAACTTCCATACTGTTCTCCATAGTAGCTGTATCAATTTACATTCTCACCAACAGTGCAGGAGGGTTCACTTTTCTCCACACCCTCTCCAGCATTTACTGTTTGTAGATTTTTTGATGATGGCCATTCTGACTGGTGTGAGGTGATACCTTATTGTAGTTTTGACTTGCATTTCTCTAATGATTAGTGATGTTGAGCATCCTTTCATGTGTTTGTTGGCAGTCTGTATATCTTCTTTGGACAAACGTCTATTTAGGTCTTCTGCCCAATTTTGGATTGGGTTGTTTGTTTTTTTGATATTGAGCTGCATGAGCTGCTTGTAAATTTTGGAGATTAATCCTTTGGCAGTTGCTTCATTTGCAAATATTTTCTCCCATTCTGAGGGTTGTCTTTTCGTCTTGTTTATGTTTTCCTTTGCTGTGCAAAAGCTTTTAAGTTTCATTATGTCTCATTTGTTTATTTTTATTTTTATTTCCATTACTCTAGGAGGTGGGTCAAAAAGGATCTTGCCATGATTTATGTCATAGAGTGTTCTGCCTATGTTTTCCTCTAAGAGTTTTATAGCGTCTGGCCTTACATTGAGGTCTTTAATCCATTCTGAGTTTACTTTTGTGTATGGTGTTAGGGAGTGTTCTAATTTCATTCTTTTACATGTAGATGTCCAGTTTTCCCAGCACCACTTATTGAAGAAGCTGTCTTTTCTCCATTGTATTTTCTTGCCTCCTTTATCAAAAATAAGACGACCATATGTGCATGGGTTTATCTCTGGGCTTTCTATCCTGTTGCATTGATCTATGTTTCTCTTTTTGTGCCAGTACCATACCATCTTGATTACTGTAGCTTTGTAGTATAGTCTGAAGTCCAGGAGCCTGATTCCTCCAACTCTGTTTTTCTTTCTCAAGGTTGCTTTGGCTATTCAGGGTCTTTTGTGTTTCCATACAAATTGTGAAATTTTTTGTTCTAGTTCTCTGAAAAATGCCATTGGTAGTTTGATAGGGATTGCATTGAATCTGTAGATTGTTTTGGCTAGTATAGTCATTTTCACAATGTTGATTCTTCCAATCCAAGAACATGGTCTATCTCTCTACCTGCTTGTATCATCTTTAATTTCTTTCATCAGTGTCTTATAGTTTTCTGCATACAGGTCTTTTGTCTCCTTAGGTAGGTTTATTCTTAGGTATTTCATTGTTTTTGTTGCAGTGGTAAATGGCAGTATTTCCATAATTCCTCTTTCAGATTTTTCATCATTAGTCTATAGGAATGAAAGAGATTTCTGTGCATTAATTTTGTATCCTACTACTTTACCAAATTCATTGATTAGCTCTAGTAGTTTTCTGGTAGCATCTTTAGGATTCTCTATGTATAGTATCATGTCATCTGCAAACAGTCACAGCTTTACTTCTTCCTTTCCAGTTTGGATTCCTTTTATTTCTTCTTCTTCTCTGATTGCTGTGGCTAAAACTTCCAAAACTATGTTGAATAATAGTGGTGAGAATGGGCAACCTTGTCTTGTTCCTGATCTTAGAGGAAATGCTTTCAGTTTTTCACCATTGAGAACGATGTTGGCTGTGGGTTTGTTATATATGGCCTTTATTATGTTGAGGTAAGTTCCCTCTATGCCTACTTTCTGGAGGGTTTTTATCATAAATTGGTGTTGAATTTTGTCGAAAGCTTTTTCTGCATCTATTGAGATGATCATATGGTTTTTCTCCTTCAATTTGTTAATATGGTTTATCACATTGATTGATTTGAGTATATTAAAGAATCCTTGCATTCCTGGGATAAACCCCACTTGATCATGGTGTATGATCCTTTTAATGTGCTGTTGGATTCTGTTTGCTAGCATTTTGTTGAGAACTTTTGCACCTAGTTCATCAGTGATATTGGCCTGCAGTTTTCTTTCTTTGTGACATCCTTGTCTGGTTTTGGTATCAGGGTGATGGTGGCCTCATAGAATGAGTTTGGGAGTGTTCCTCCCTCTGCTCTATTTTGGAAGAGTTTGAGAAGGATAGGTGTTAGCTCTTCTCTAAATGTTTGATAGAATTCGCCTGTGAAGCCACCTGGTCCTGGGCTTTTGTTTGGTGGAAGATTTTTAATCACAGTCTCAATTTCAGTGCTTGTGTTTGGTTTGTTTATATTTTCTCTTCCTTCCTGGTTCAGTCTCAGAAGGTTGTGCTTTTCTAAGAATTTGTCCATTTCTTCCAGGTTGTCCATTTTATTGGCATAGAGTTGCTTGTAGTAATCTCTCATGATCCTTTGTATTTCTGCAGTGTCAGTTGTTACTTCTCCTTTGTCATTTCTAATTCTATTGATTTGAGTCTTCTCTATTTTTTTCTTGATGGGTCTGGTCAATGGTTTCTCAATTTTGTTTATGTTCTCAAAGAACCAGCTTTTAGTTTTATTGATCTTTGCTATTGTTTCCTTCATTTCTTTTTCATTTATTTCTGATCTGATCTTTATGATTTCTTTCCTTTTGCTAACTTTGGGGTTTTTTTGTTCTTCTTTCTCTAACTGCTTTAGGTGTAAGTTTAGGTTGTTTATTTGAGATTTTTCTTGTTTCTTGAGGTAGGATTGTACTGCTATAAACTTCCCTCTTAGAACTGCTTTTGCTGCATCCCATAGTTTTTGGGTCATCATGTTTTCATTGTCATTTATTTCTAGGTATTTTCTGATTTCCTCTTTGATTTCTTCAGTGATCTCTTGGTTATTTAGTAGTGTATTGTTTAGCCTCCATGTGTTTGTATTTTTTACAGATTTCTTTTCCTGTAACTGATATGTAGTCTCATAGTGTTGTTGTCAGAGAAGATACTTGATATGATTTCAATTTTCTTAAATTTACCAAGGCTTGATTTGTGACCCAAGATATGATCTGTCCTGGAGAATGTTCCATGAGCACTTGAGAAGAAAGTGTATTCTGTTGCTTTTGGATGGAATGTCCTATATTTATAGGACAATTAAGTCCATTAAGTCAATTAAGTCCATCTTGTTTAATGTGTCATTTAAAGCTTGTGTTTCCTTATTTATTTTCATTTTGGATGATCTGTCCATTGGTGAAAGTGGGGTGTTAAAGTCCCCTACTATGATTGTGTTACTGTCGATTTCCCCTTTTATGGCTGTTAGCATCTGCCTTATGTATTGAGGTGCTCCTATGTTGGGTGCATAAATATTTACAATTGTTATATCTTCTTCTTGGATTGATCCCTTGATCATTATGTAGTGTCCTTCTTTGTCTCTTGTAATAGTCTTTATTTTAAAGTCTATTTTGTCTGATATGAGAATTGCTACTCCAGCTTTCTTTTGATTTCCATTTGCATGGAATATCTTTTTCCATCCCCTCACTTTCAGTCTGTATGTGTCCCTAGGTCTGAAGTGGGTCTCTTGTAGACAGCATATATACAGGTCTTAATTTTGTATCCATTCACCGAATCTATGTCTTTTGGTGGGAGCATTTAATCCTTTACATTTAAGGTAGTTATTGATATGTATGTTTCTATTACCATTTTCTTAATTGTTTTGGGTTTGTTATTGTAGGTCTTTTCCTTCTCTTGTGTTTTGTGCCTAGAGAAATTTCTTTAGCATTTGTTGTAAAGCTGGTTTGGTGGTGCTGAATTCTCTTAGGTTTTGCTTGTCCATAAAGGTTTTAACTTCTCCGTCGAATCTGAATGAGATCCTTGCTGGGTAGAGTAATCTTGGTTGTAGGTTTTTCCCTTTCATCACTTTAAATATGTCCCGCCACTCCCTTCTGGCTTGCAGAGTTTCTGCTGAAAGATCAGCTTTTAACCTTACGGGGATTCCCTTGTATGTTATTTGTTGTTTTTCCCGTGCTGCTCTTAATATTTTTGCTTTGTATTTAATTTTTAATAATTTGATTAATATGTGTCTTGGCATGTTTCTCCTTGGATTTATCCTGTATGGGACTCTCTGCACTTGCTGGGCTTATTACTTCCTTTCCCATATTAGGGACGTTTTCAACTATAATCTCTTCAAATATTTTCTCAGTCCCTTTCTTTTTCTCTTCTTCTTCTGGGACCCCTATAATTTGAATGTTGGTACGTTTAAGGTCGTCCCAGAGGTCTCTGAGACTGTCCTCAATTCTTTTCATTCTTTTTTCTTTATTCTGCTCTGCAGTAGTTATTTCCACTATTTTATCTTCCAGGTCACTTATCTGTTCTTCTGCCTCAATTATTCTGTGATTGATTCCTTCTAGAGAATTTTAAATTTCATTTATTGTGTTGTTCATCATAGTTTGTTTGCACTTTAGTTCTTCTAGGTCTTTGTTAAACGTTTCTTGTATTTTCTCCATTCTATTTCCAAGATTTTGGGTCATCTTTACTATCATTACTCTGAGTTGTTTTTCGGGTAGACTGCCTATTTCCTCTTCATTTGTTTGGTCTGGTGGGTTTTTATCTTGCTCCTTCATCTGCTCTGTGTTTCTCTGTCTTCTCATTTTGCTTAACTTATTGTGTTTGGGGTCTCCTTTTCACAGGCTGCAGGTTCATAGTTCCCATTGTTTTTGATGTCTGCCCCCAGTGGCTAAGGTTGTTTCAGTGGGTTGTATAGGCTTCCTGGTGGAGGGGAATGGTGCCTGTGTTCTGGTGGATGAGGCTGGATCTTGTCTTTCTGGTGGGGAGGACCACGTCCGGCGGTGTGTTTTGGGGTGTCTGTGACCTTATTATGATTTTAGGCAGCCTCTCTGCTAATGGGTGGGGTTGTGCTCCTGTCTTGCTAGTTGTTTGGCATAGGGTGTCCAGCATTGTAGCTTGCTGGTTGTGAGTGGAGCTGGGTCTTAGCACTGATATTGAGATCTCTGGGAGAGCTTTCGCCATTTGATATTACAAGGAGCTGGGAGGTCTCTAGTGGATCAATGTCCTGAACTAGGCTCTCCCACCTCAGAGGCACAGGCCTGACACCCAGCCAGAGCACCAAGACCCTGTCAGCCACACAGCTCAGAAGAAAAGGGAGAAGATAAGAAAGAATGAAAAAAAAATAAAGTTATTAAAATTAAAAATTTATTAAAAATAAAAAAGTAAAAAAAAAAGAAAGAAAGAAGAGAGCAACCAAACAAAAAACAAATCCACCAATGATAACAAGCTCTAAAAACTATACTAAAAAAAAAAAAAATGGATAGACAGAACTCGAGGACAAATGTTAAAAGCAAAGCTATACAGACAAAATCACACAAAGAAGCATACACATACACACTCACAAAAAGAGAAAAAGGAAAAAGATATATATATACACCTACATATAAAAAAAAAGGAAGAGAGCAACCAAATGTATAAACAAATCTACCAATGATAATAAACTCTAAATACTAAACTAAGATAAACATAGAACCAGAAACAAATTAGATGCAGAAAGCAAACCCCAAGTCTACAGTTGCTCCCAAAGTCCAACGCCTCAATTTTGGAAACATTTGTTGTCTATTCAGGTATTCCACAGATGCAGGATACATCAAGTTGATTGTGGAGATCTAATCCGCTGTTCCTGAGGCTGCTGGGAGAGATTTCCCTTTCTCTTCTTTGTTCGCACAGCTCCTGGGGTTCAGCTTTGGATTTGGCCTCGCCTCTGAGTGTAGGCCGCCTGAGGGCGTCTGTTCTTTGCTCAGACAGGACGGGGTTAAAGGAGCCGCTGATTAGGGAGCTCTGGCTCACTCAGGCCGTGTGGGGGGCGACGGGGAGGAAAGGGTATGGATGCGGGGCGAGCCTGCAGCAGCAGAGGCCAGCATGATGTTGCAACAGCCTGAGGCACGCTGTGTGTTCTCCTGGGGAAGTTGTCCCTGGATCCCGGGACCCTGGCAGTGGTGGGCTGCACGGGCTCCCCGGAAGAGCGGTGTGGATAGTGACCTGTGCTCGCGCACAGGCTTCTTGGTGGCTGCAACAGCAGCCTTAGCATCTCATGCCTGTCTCTGGTGTCTGCGCTGATAGCCACGGCTCGCGCCTGTCTCTGGAGCTTGTTTAGGTGGTGCTCTGAATCCCCTCTCTTTGCAAATCCCGAAACAATGGTTTCTTGCCTCTTAGGCAGGTCCAGACTTTTCCCCGGACTCCCTTCCGGCTAGCTGTGGCGCACTAACCCCCTTCAGGCTGTGTTCACGCAGCCAACCCCAGTCCTCTCCTTGGGCTCTGACCTCTGAAGCCCAAGCCTCAGCTCCCAGCCCCCACCCGACCCGGCAGGTGAGCAGACAAGCCTCTCAGGCTGGTGAGTGCTGGTCGGCACCGATCCTCTGTGCGGGAATCTCTCCACTTTGCCCTCTGCACCCCTGTTGATGCGCTCTTCTCTGTGGCTCCAAAGCTTCCCCCCTTCCACCCCCGCCCCACCGTCTCTGCCAGTGAAGGGGCTTCCTAGTGTGTGGAAACCTTTCCTCCTTCACAGCTCCCTCCCACTGGTGCAGGTCCCGTCCCTATTCTTTTGTCTCTGTTTTTTCTTTTTTCTCTTGCCCTACCCAAGTACCTGGGGAGTTTCTTGCCTTTTGGGAAGTTTGAGATCTTCTGCCAGCCTTCAGTAGGTGTTCTGTAGGAGTTGTTCCACGTGTAGATGTACTTCTGATGTATTTGTGGAGAGGAAGGTGATCTCCACGTCTCACTCTTCTGCCACCTTGAAGGTCCTCTCAAGGGTAGTTTATATTTTTCTAGTTGAACTTAAATATGCAAATACACACTTAGCCACAGAAACACAGAACTCTCTGTCCATGTCACCAGACAGGTTAGGCAGAAGACAAAGTCATCTCTGCCATGCTCAGGTCAGTAAGCTAAGTCTAACCTTCTGCCTCCTCCCCCACCCCCTCCCCACTTCCTGCTTCAAGGGTTCTGTGGGCTCTTCTAACCGTGGACTTATTAATTTATAAAGTCAACATCACTGAGAGTCTGTTTATGCCAACCAGTCTTCTTGGGATACAAAGATGAATGAAACAAAGCCATGGAACATAGGAGCTCAAATCATAGATGCGGGGTGCAGATAAGTACAAGGGTAATCATGATTTAATGAGATTATGCCTGTGATATGGAAGTAAAATGTGCTGCTGGAATACAGACGAAGGGTAGTTTAATCAGTTTGGCAGTGGAAGTATGGAGAAGGTGTGCAAGATGAGTAAAAGTTCATCACTTAAAAAAGAGGGGTTGTCATTGGGGACCAAACCAAGCCATCATTCATTCATTCATCCATTCATACCTTCACTCACTAATTTTTAGGACTGTGATAAGCAATAAACAAGACAGACAGACTTTACTTTTTTTTTTTTTTTTTGCGGTACGTGGGCCTCTCACTGTTGTGGCCTCTCCCGTTGCAGAGCACAGGCTCCGGACGCACAGGCTCAGTGGCCATGGCTCACGGGCCCAGCCGCTCCACGGCATGTGGGATCTTCCCAGACCGGGGCACGAACCTGTGTCCCCTGCATCGGCAGGCGGACTCTCAACCACTGCGCCACCAGGGAATCCCCAGACTTTACTTTTAATGGAAACTTTAATACACATGGGAGTGTTCTGGAAGGGAAAGCTGAGTGAGATGAACCTCTCTAAGGAGGTGACACTTAGGCTGAGACCTAAAGGAAGAATAAGCATTAGCTAGGTGAAAAAGAGTGGAAACATGTTCAGGCAGAGGAAGGAACATGTTCAAATCTAAAAGTGAGAAAGAGTTTCATGCTTATGAGAAACAGCAAGTCGTCTGGTGTCATTGATGCTAAGAGACACGGAGAAGAGTGCCATGAAATGAGGCTAAGGAAGTAGGAAGGGTCCAGACATATTAAGGGATTCCCCCAACACACACACTTCCTCCTGATATGGCTGTGTGCAGAATTAGGGGGAACACTAAGAAGACAGAGCCTGGAGTTTAACTCTATGAGTTGAGTTCAACTCTATGAGATTAAAGAGCTTTGAGCTGGGAGCTCCTCTGCATCCAGTCACTTGGTAAGGGAGATGTGGTCCAGGAAGAATACAAGTGTAAGCCAACAGAGCTGCAACCTTGGTATACTGTAGCCGTGTCACATGAAGGCATGGAATTCTCCTCCCTTAAAGACTCACCATCATGGCTGGTACAGGGCCATGGATCAACAAGGATGTCACGCAGCATCAGATAGGGATGCATCAGTCAAATGTGACCATCCTACAAATAAGACGCCATATAACACTCAAAGGTGGCCAGAAGAAAGGACCCGATGGTGGCCTGGCATATTCTCAAGTTCCCCCCTTCTTTTGGCCTTTGAATGCAGATTGACTTTTTTGGACTAAGCGACCACTATGGTCCTTAGGCTCAAAATGGGTACAGATTGAGGGTCAAGTGGTTAGTGTGAATAGTAAACAGAGGCAAGTCCTTATTTTTATTCCAAACTTGTAACATTAATCATACAAGTTACACTAAATGTTTTTGATGCGACACCAACAAAAGCATTTAGGCTAGGAAATGTAAAGATCAGAATTACGTTTGTAAAAGATTACTTTGAATACTGGTGAGTTCAAAGTATTCATGGAATACTTTGGAATGCATTAAAGGAGAGAAAGAAAATAAAGCCTGAGAGACTAATTAGGAGGTTTTATTAGTTAGAAATGCTTTCAGCTTCAAGTAAGAGAATACCCAACATAGTTTAAACCTTGGTTTAACAACAAGAAGTCCCCCAGGTATGGTTGGGCAGCTCAATAATATCATTAAAGACCCAAGCTTGTTCTATCCTTCCACTCCACCACTGTCCATGTGTTGGCTTTTTATTCTCTTGCTTGTCCCCTCATGTTTGCAAGATGATTGTCTTACCTCAAGACACAATAATCTTATTGAAGGCAGAGAAAAGGAGGAAGGAACAGTGCTAGCCACCATCTGTTCCTTTTCTCAGAAAAGCAAAACTTTCCCAGAAGCTCATCACAGATGTCTCCTTACATCTCATTTGTCAGAATTGGATCACAATGCCCCTCTAACTGCAAGCAAGACTGCAAAATTGAAAATCTGGATTGTACATTATAATTCAGTGCGTGAAGCTTGAAACATTGCTGCCTGGAGCAAAATTGGGGTTCTCATAGCCAGGTGAAAAGAGAAATGACTGTTGAGTAGGAAATAAACAGCAATGGTCACAGAGGCAAGAGAAGAGGGCCCCAGATAAGATACATTGGAGACAGAGATATTTAAAAGGTGGAAGTTACAGAACTTGGTGATGGGATGAGGAGAATAAAGGAGGGAAAGAGGAAAAGGTTGATTTCCAGGTTATCAGTTTGGGCAGCCAATGGATTATAATGTCATCAGAAAATATGAGGAAAAAACACAGATGTGGGGAAGATGAAAAGTCTACTTTTAGACATTTTGAGTTTGAGGAGTTTGCATATATCCAAGTATTAATATCATGTATGTAGGTGGATATATCACTCTGGAGCACAGGAGTAAGGTCTGGGCTATAGATATGGATTTGAGAATCATTGGAAGCCATGGGAATAAAGGGGTTTATTAGAGAGGATGCCTTGGGTTACAAACAAGGTTAAGGAGAGAAAAAGAACAAATTTGGCTCACACAGCAGGAAATACATAGGATGGGGCTAAATTATGGTCCAAGAGCATCTAATACTGATACTCAGATCTGGAAGGTGGTTTTTTTCCCTTCCCTCCAGCTCCCACTTTTCTTTATCTTTTATAAGATAACAAACCATTTCTGTGTATATTACTTCATTATATCCTCATGACTATCCCCTGAAGCAGGTATATTATTATCCCCACTTTAAACATGAAAAGTCAAAACCTAAAAGATTAAGTGTCCTGTCCTCACTCAAGAAGGGAAAGGAATTTAGATTTGCAGTCTGCAAGGGACATGAACCTCTGACTCTCAGAGCTCCTAGACCTTTAGCTATGGGCAGAAAGGGCCTTTCAATGAAGCTGTAAATTATCTCCTCCTTGTTGTCGTGTAGACAAGCATGAACGATGATTGTCTCTCTCTTGCAACAGCTCACTGAAGGTCAGCAGGAACTGACCAACACAAGTCAACATCCCAACATTTTTCTATCAAGCCCCCTAAATCACCACTCCTGGAGTTGTTTGACTTTTGTCAACAACAAATCATGGGAATGATTTGAGCATGTATAAAAAAATGAATAAGATCCAGGAAAGCAGAAAAGATGGAAGATATAGAAAATAGAGGTGTGAAGGTGGTAGAGCGTGGGATCCATAGCACCAATGGAAAGACTGGCCTCACAAGCTGCCTTCCATTGTAACAGGAAGGCCAGAAGAGAGAATGGGAAAGGATGCAAGGAAGATTGTATATGTCTATGTCAGCTTGCTCTACCCCATTTCAATACCTTTCTATATTACCTTTCTCTGTTATAGAGGCTGGAAAGAGCAAAACTAAAATTGCTGATGTCCCTTGCAGCTAGGAGTGTCCATGGGATGAGTTCTAGTCAATGGGAGTAGCTGAAATCCTAGAGGGGGCTTTCCCTTCCTGAATAAAATGGCAAAGCATCTCTAGCAGTGGGCTTTTTCTTTCCCACCTTTTTATTTCCTCTCTTTTTCTTGGCTGGGCATTGGCTTTGATGCCTGGATATCCAGCAGTTATATTGCAACCACGAGGAGAAAGTTCACACACTAAGGATGATGGAACAGGAAGACAGAGCCTGGTACCTTAATGATCTCCTTGAGCAGCTGCACTTGCCCTGTACTACCTATCTCCACACTTTTTGTTTCACTGAGGAAGGAAGGAAGGAAGGAAAGAAGGAAAGAAGGAAGAAAACAACTTCCTTAGTTAAGCCATTATCTGTCAGGGTTACTATTACTGATAACTAAACATAAACCTGGTTTATGTATACCCCTGGGGCCTCTGGGATGCCTCCTTTTATTCCTGGATGCACTCCCCTGACAGCTGTGGACACAATACTAATGGCAGTACATGCTGGGGCTCACTGGGCCATGCCATAGAACATGTGGGTATCAAGACTCCTGTATAAGTACGACAGGAGAGCGGAAGGAGCTGGGTTAGCAGACCTAGAGGAGCTTCTCTTTGGAAGGGAGTAGGGAAGGCGAGAGAGACACGCTGTGTAGCAGAAAGAGCAGTTGACTGGGATTAGTTATCCTGGTCCTAGCCCTCAGCCCGCCACTATCTGTGTGACCTCTCTGGGCCTCAGCCTATAAAATGAAGGATTTGAGCCAGATCAGTGGTTCTCAACTTTACCAAAAGGAAGAAGAACCCTATATTTTTTGAAAGACTTTCGATCTACCTAACTGCATTTTTCAAACTATTCATATTCCCTTGAGAATACTCTGTTGCTATAATTCCAGCCAAAAGCAAAGAAAACCAACTTTTAAATTTAGCCTGTTTAGTCTTATCATAGGATAAAATTTCCATTAGTTCTTTAGAAAGCTGTAAATGTTTCTCAGGTCCACATTATTATCTTTGAGGACTCGTCATAATCTAGGGATTCGCCTAGGAGAGCTCTGAGGTCCAATTCCCCCTCCCATGATGCCGGAGCCCTGTGCCCCTTAGCAGCCGGTGGAGGTCCATTTTCCATTCTGCTCGTAGGCTCAGTTCTGATTTCCAGTGCCAGGAGCTATCTTATTTCCTTTATGAAAAACAAGCCTGTCCTAATGGCCCATTCCTGCTGGCCTGAGAGTACCTCATTTGCCCTGCGTGTCTGCCAGCCCTCCTCAAACGTAATCTTTTTCTACCTTACCCCACCTTCCTCCTCGTGCCAGGAGGGAGCTGTCTCACCTAAACCTTCATCTCAATTACCCTGCTGTGAAACCTTCTGACCTGAGAGACCTGGAGACCCTCTCAGCCAGTCTGAGGAGTGAGCCCTGATCCTTTCCCTCAAGTAGCTCCATCTGCCACTGAAGAGAGAGGGGCAGAGACTCTCAATCCAGTTGAGTAGATGTGGTGACGGAGAATCCAATTTGCTGCTGAAGCACTTAATGGTCAATTCTGCTTGGACGTGGGAAGGCCAGAGAGAGGTGGGAGAGAAGGTGATATCTGAGTAGAGCCTGAAGGGTGAAGGGAGAGCCAGGGCAACATTGAAGATCAGTGCCACAAAGGAAGGTTGGGTTGGGCTGGGGAAGGGCGGGGCTTGCATGCTAGTTCCTAACTCATTTGCCTGACAACTTTATTTAAGGCCTCCCTCCCTCCCTGCCTTCCTTCCTCTCATAAATATTTATTGAGCATCTTTTTTGTGTCAGATATCCTTTAGGTGGTAGAAACAAATATGAATAAGACATGTCTTGTCTTGAAGGAGCAGACACTCGGGAGGCAAGGATATATCCACTCTATTCCTGCTCCTTAGAAGGGACTGATAAGCATTATTCCTCCCACCCTCTCTGACCCTGACACCTCACTGCTCTAGAGGAGTCCAGGCCTGGACAGAGGATGAGTGGCATGCTCAGAAGGCATGTGCAGTTAGTGGAGAGCCTGTGGTGGGATCATCATAAAATAATCCTCAGTGAAGCTGCAATCCTAGTAGATCCTGGGGGAGAGAGGCCAGCACCAATCAAGTCTGTTCAACAAACTTTACCAAGGATCTCCTAAGCCCAGTGCTACTATTGGAGTTCCCGGGGAGAGGAAGTATTCCTTTCCCCTCAAAGCATGCACATTGAAGTTGTTGAGACAAATACACAGTGAGAATGTTAGGGAGAGTAAGATAACTTCCCTGGGAGAGGTACAAAAAGCTCAGAGACAGGGAAGAGCCTACCCAGTCAGAATGGTTAAAAATGGAGAGAGCAGCTGTTGGGATGAGCCTTCTCATCAATTAGGACAACCTTTGGCTACATGTGACAGAAACCTGATTACTGAGGTTTAACAAATAGGTGTTTGTTTTTCCCTTGTAACAAAAAGTGTGGAGGGAGGCCCGTACAGGTCTCAAGGATGTCATCAAGGACCCAGGCCCCCTCTGTCTTCCGGGCCAGCATCCTTAATATGCAGCCTTCTTGGGTTGGAAGTTGGCTTCTCCGCCCCCAGGCATCAATCACATCATAGACTTTCAAGGCAGCAAGAAAGTGAAAAGCAAAAGACACATGCCAGATATATTACCGCTCTGCCTCCTCCTTTTTTGTTAAAAAAAATGTATATCTCATTGGCCAGAACTGTGTCACATTATCAACAAAGAAGCCTGGAAAATCATTACTTTTAGGATATCACATTGATCTCCCTTCTCCAAACAAAATCAATGTACTGTAAATGAGGCAGAAGATAGCCATATCCCACAGATATGGGCTGGACAGCAAGCAGTGCCTGCCAGAACCCTAAAGAATCAGTAGAACCCGCTAGAATGAAGTGTGGAAAGACTTCCAGGCAGAGGAAACAGCAGGAGCAAAGGCGCAGGGTGGGAATGTGCCAGGCATGTTTGGGGCACCACGAATATTCCAGTTCAGCTGGAACATAGGGAGTGACTAGTGGGAAGAATGGACTCTCTCACTTAGTCCCAGTTTACCCTTCCCCCTCCCCGTGTCCTCAAGTCCATTCTCTACGTCTGCATGTTTATTCCTGTCCCTCCTGGGACTAATTTCTTGAACAAACACTAACGTGGCACTTACTACGTGTCAGACACTGCGCTAAGCGCTTTCTAAGTAGTCATCAGTTAGTCCTCATAACAGCCCTATGGGCTAGGCACAATATCACCCGTGTGTTACAGATAAGGCAACTGAGGTACAGAGAGGTTAAGTAACTTGCCCAAGGCTCCACAGCCACTCACAGCAGAGTCAGATTTTCAGCCAGAGTCCATGTTCTCAAGGACCTCAGTGTGAGGCCACTGTGTGGAAGCTTCAGGAAGTTCTCTGGGTCACAGAAGACATGCTCTCTAAGGGGATGGTCAAAGATGCCAAGGGCTAGGAGGGAGTTAAGCATGGACACGGCTGATCTCTGTGACCTCCAAGGACTGTCTCTCGCCTTATGCCCTATCCAGGGCTGCTAGGAGTCTAAAATGGATTAATGGGAATGAAGGTGCTTTGACAAAGTTGGGCCGTGCTCCCTAAATACAGGGTCATGCCATTCCCCAGGTTGGCCAGCACTGGAATATCAATGAGGTCTTCTAGTGAGACTGAAGGTCAAGGACACTGAGAGGCAGGGAAATTATTTCCCTTCTGGCCCTGCCTGGCTGCTCTCCATTCCTGCCCTTCCCCAACTCCAGGAGGGTGAGAGGAGAGAGTGAGGCAGAAAGGAGTAAGGAGGCAGTCAACACAAGGAAAGACAGGCTGCCCTTAAAACGGCAACCAAAAGTCCCCTCCTGACTTAGAGGTTTGGTCTATGCACTGAGCTTTTGGATTAAACTGAAACCCTTTGGCCCATCCTGCCTGCTGGGCACAGGGTCTGTTTTCCCAGCAGATCGCTTCAGCCTGACCTGAAACTTTTCTAGCAAAGGGTCAGTGCAGACCAGGAAGAGGGCCTGGAGCAAGAAGAGATAGTAGCACCCATCTTGCATCATGGGCGGAGGCCCCGGGGGGTCTCTGACATTTTGTCAGAGGAGCCAGGAAGGCAGCCTCGATTCCTACTTCTCCCCAAGCCGACAGCTGGGTGAGACAGCTCCAGGGCCCAGCCTGCAGATTCACTTCAGTTGTTCTGTTTCCATCTGTCCCTGACTGACTGCCTCAGGAGCTGCGGTGTGGTAGACAGAGATAAGCTCTCTGCCAGAGGCAGTATGGAGCGTGGCTGGGAAGATGTCTGGGTCCAGGAGGGGCTGTGTACAGGAGACATTATGTAGCCACCGTCTAAAGACAAATTACAGGGATGGGGAGGATGGAGAGAAGGGATGGAGGTGGCTCCTGAAGCCTTGGGGAAGGAGAAAGGGAAGCTAAATTAGGACAGTGAAGAAAAAATAAACACACAGAGTAGAAAAAGGAAGGAAGAAAGTAAAAAAATGAGCTTTTTGCATCCTCCTGGAGGGCAAAATAGAGAAGATAGCTTCACTGCTAAACTTCAGCAAGAAGCATTGGGTTAGATCTTAGATTTCAAGAGGGGGCGGCCACCCACCCACCTTTATCCACTGGCATGGTTGCACAGTGAGACGTCTTCCTTAGAAGCTGGAAGGAGGGATGGGCTCCGAATACATCCAGGGAAACGGGCTTAGGGACCTCCAGAAGCCCTTCTAAGTAGACTTTATAGTTTCCTCAGAGCCAGGGAAAAAGAGAGAAGCAAGAACTGGGAGGAAGGAGGGCAGAACTGACATTAATTGAAGGCCACAGTGTAGGTTCTCTGCTGACATTCTGTCACTGAATGCAGACACTGGCCCCCGTGCAGGGGCTAGATCTCTCTTTCACAAGGGAATAATCTGAATGCTATACAAGGTCAAATGGCAATTAAGTAGCAGAATCAGGATTTGAACTTGAGTCTGGCACAAATGCCCATGATCTTTCCACCAGGGTACTTCTTGGGAAAAGGCAGTAGGAGGAGGCTTAGTGGGAGTCGAGGAAGAGAGCCTGCTATAGTGGAAAGAATGCTGAACCTCAAAGACCAAGGTCAAATATCTGGATCTGACGTGCAAGAGATGTCTTATGACCTTGGACAAATAATTTCCATCTCCTAGTCTCAGTTTCGCATCTTATAAAGTGAGAGCTTGGGCTAGGCGCTCTCTAAAGCCTTTACTGTCTCTAAGCACATAATGTTTAGTTGAGAACCTGCTTCCATTTACCGCAGTAGCCTTCTTTTTCCTACTTCTGGTATTATGTTCTATTCTGGGCGTGTGAACTAGGGGTGGGTACCCCTTCCTGCAGCCCATTCAAGATTGAGGGCAGAGACTAGAAATTATGATGACACTTTCTAACGTGGTGTGATCAATTAATTAACCAAATAAATAAACAAATATGTATTAAACCTACCATGTGCTTGACATGGTGCTTAGTTGGTGATACAAAGGAGAATGAGACTTGACCTCCAGGTCCAAGGAGCTTACGGGCTAATGGGAAACCCACATCCACAAAGGATAGTTGCCAAATGTGATCAGAAATCGCTAATGCTTTATGGAAAAGCTTGGTAAGCCATGCCCATTTCAGCCCAGGCTCCTCCACTCAGAGAGATGTATGTGAGCCAAGGTCAAGGGTGTTTGGGACCACACCTTCTTTATTTTGTCAGCTTTGGCCTCTTGGATGCTGGCCACCTCTGACATTGGCACCCACGTTGAAATCATAGTCAATTGTCTCTGACTGTGGTTGGCAGTCTCTGGGGGAACCTGGGACAACTTGTTCATGGCCAGTGGACGGTGATAGGGGGCAAGCATGGAGTGGTTTGGCCACACTCAGGAGGGCTTGAGACAGGCTGGGACCCAGGAAGGACCCTTTGCTGCAGTGCTTGTACCTGGACACACGCCTCCTCGAGCAACAGAACACAAAGAAACCATAAGGGACTAAAAATAAATGTGTGCATGCACAACTGGGGCAAATTCTGGACAACGAGATATAAAGAGGCCAAAAAGCCCAACTGCCACTTCCAAAGAGCCGGGAGCAAAATCAGGGGGTTGGGAGAAAAGCCCGGTATTGCGCGTGACCCCTGCACACACCACCGCCTAAGGGGTGGGCAAACCGCTTAAGCCACCCCTCAGGCCTGACCCCTGGACACACCTCTACCCTCACCGCTTATTAGGAAACAGCTTGCCCCGCCCCCACCCCAGCAAGCCAGCGGGCAATCAAGGGAACCTGTTGTTTGTTCTCGTTACCCCTGCTGCAGGAGGGGCCCCAATAAAGCCTTGCCTGAATTTCTTGTCTGGCCTCTGATCAATTTCTATTGATTAAGGAGGCCAAGAACCCTGGTTGGCAAAAGGCTGAACAACCTGACTGTGGAAGGGAAGACCTTGGGAGGACGAGACCACTGATGCAGAGGTAGAGGTGGAGGGCCTTCCTGCCAGAGGGGATGAGAATGTTTACAGGCCTGGAGGAGAGAAAGCAAGAGACTTGTTCCAAGGATTGCAAATAAATACTAGAGTTGGCTGGAGGGTAGAGATAGTACTGAAGCGGAAGGCAAAACCAGTGGCAAAGGGGCTCAGAGGTGATGCTGGGGGTCAGCACTTTATCCTGAGAGTAACAGGGGAGCTGTCCCTCCTGCTCTTGTCCACAACAGCCCTTCTGTGGCCATTTCCCTTTCCTGCCTTTCTTTACAAGGCTCCCAGGTGCCTAGGATAAACTCCCTTTAAGCTTGGCCTGGTTAAATCTTGCCCATCCTCCAAGGCCCTGTTCAGATTCCCTTTCCTCCAGGAAGCCTTCTTGGACTACCTCATTTCATTTATTCATTCATTCAACAAATGTGCATTAAGGTCCTCCAGTGGGCCAGGCACTGTGCTAGGCACTGGCCATGAGCAAGCAGATATGGTTCCCATCCTTGCACAGTCTGTGGAGCACAATATTTTGGAAACCTCGGTGATATCTCCTCTAGGTGCCCTGCCAATGAGGCTGTCAAGGACCCTTCCATGAGAAGTCCCCTCCTTCCTAGACAGACAGCAACTCGGGGCAGAGACCAGGCCTCCTCATCTCTGTATTCTGGAGGTGGTTGGCACAGTGCCGGGCACTTGAGACGCTCAGCCCGCGTTGTAGAAATATCTGGCTTTCCAACAGCTTTAAGCAAAGTGGAAAGTTCCCCTGGCTGACACCCACCCTTTCCCTATCCTCCCCAATTCCAGCACAGCTCCTCTGCAGAGAAAAGAGATGGAAGCTCCAGCTGAACCTTTAGCCCCAGGATGCAGAAAGAGAACAGAGAAAGGAGGAAACGCCTGGGCTGGATGCCAGCCCGGATGCCTTGGGCCAAGCTGGGGGTTCTTGGTCCTCTGTGCTCTGGAATGTGGCAAGGGCTTGCCAGGGTGGCTTGGAGCAGCTCCTCCCCAAAAGCCACTGGCTCCTCACCCTGAACAGAGCCACGCTGGCAGCTCCTCCTGGGCCCTCCTCACAGTGCACTGGTGCCCCATGCTGGACAGAAAGCAGGCCCTGATCTCGTTCCCTCCTGAGGGTTTGTGTATCACTGATGCAGAGGCCTCAGAAGGCCTTGCATGGGGCTGAGCCTTGGGCATGGCCCCTGAGCTTTCTCCACTCTGACCTCTGACCACTCACCTGGACTCTCTGGGGTTTTTCCTGACAGTGTGGCAAACTCATTGTCAGGATAGGCTGACCCCCACCCCAGTACTGTCTTCCTTTGAATCAGGCACAGACCCACCACCTGCTGGAGGGCATATCCCAATGCAATCTTAAATTAAAAACAGGCTCCTCGGAGGTCAGTCCAAATGCCCACAGCAGGGCTGGGGCACCCTGTGTAAGCCTCCCACCTTCAGGGGTGGGGGAGATGAGAGTGATCATGCCGACAAGAAACCAAGGCCAGCCTGCAGCTTGCCACCTCCATCTGGGCAGAGGATGGAGGGCAGAGTCAGGGGGGATGGCGACTGAGGTGAGGCGGAAGGCTGGAGGAGGATGGGGTTCTCCTGGGGCTGAGACAGAGCCCTGGAATGCTGTGGAATGTAGGAGCATCCGTTTTTAAATTTTAATTTAATTTCCCCCCTGATAACAGGCTGTGTGCAGCTGCTGGAAAGAGAAGGGCGTTAACCTTCCAGAGCCATGGAGTGGACAGTCCTATCTCTGCGACTCTGTGCTGACCCCTCACCTCCCAGGGCATGAGCCTCCTGGAGGGACACCCTTACTCTCAGGACAATTTTTCCCCGTCTTTACTTCTGAGCTCCTAACTGGGGGCCCAGCAAAGCTCCTCCTCCTCCCCCCAGCCCAGCTCCCTCTGTTTTGAGAGACAGACGGTCAAGCTGTGGCCAAGCCTCTCCTTCTCCTTCTTCTCCCAGAGTTGCTCCAGAGGCTACAGCCAGAGTAGTCAGTGACACCACAGACAGACAGGTCTCTGAAAGCCCTGAGAGTCTTTGAGCTCCTTTCACATATCTGGACACAGCTGGGCCTGGGGCAGCCTAAATTCCCCAGGCCATAAGTCACACAGACTTCTAAGCCTGGAACAGATGAACATTTCTTTGGCTTTGAGCCTCTTCCCCTCACAGTCACTGACCCAACCGTCTCCTACACATAGAAACACTCACCACACCCCATTCCTGCTCTGCTGTGAAATCACAGCGCAGGCCCCAGAGAGTTGTCACCCACATGGTCCATGCTCAAAGCAGTTGCCATCAATAAACTCAGTCTGACAACCAAAAAATGTTTCAAAATAACTCAAGTTATTTGTAGTATTCTCAAAACAATACTTCTCAAAATCCTGTTTCCCCTCTCCCATTTATTTCTCTATATACCAAATCTGATCCTGTAGCTCTCCTTTCCAAAATTCCTAGCTCCCAAACTCCTTTTCCAGCTCTTCGTCTTATCTCCACTTTCCTCTTGATTCTGTAACACAAAAGCCCCAAACACAGAGACCACCCCTGGAGAGAGGGGAGGGGAAGAAGATGACTGGGTAAAGCCCTCTCTCCTGGGCAGGGGAAAGGGTGAAGGTTGGAAATATTCATGCGGTCATCACTTTTTCCCCATCACAGTAGCTGTCACTACAGATAGCCCTTACAGATCACACCGAGCCACAGCTGGGCAGGACAATTGCTGGACAAAGGGACCATACCAACCTGACTATTCTGGTCAGCCCTGATCTAAATATTCTGTTCCAGTTCTAAGCTACAATGGGCTGCCATTAGTCAATTGTCCCAATTCTGAGTTGGAAAAATATGGTGACCATATCTCTGACCCACATTTTCTCTTGGCGACCCTAATATATCCTGACTGTATTACTTTGTATATTGCTATAGACTGAAAGTTTGTGTCCCCTGCCCCAAGTCATATGTTGAAATCCTAATTGCCAATGTGATGGTATTTAGAGGTGGGGCATTTGTGAGGTGATTAGGTCACAAAGGTAGAGCCTTCATGAATAGATTAGTGTCTCTATAAAAGAGACCCCAGAGGGCTCCCTTGCCCCTTCTGCCATGTGAGGACACAGTGAGAAGACAGCTGTGTGTGAGTCAGGAAGTGGGCTTTTATCAGATACCAGATCTGCTGGTAACTTGACGTTGGACTTCCCAGCCTCCAGAAAGATGAGAGATAAATTCTTATTTATGAGCCACCCAGTCTATAGTGCTCTGTTATAGCAGTCCAAATGGACTAAGACATATACATTGTTGATTCCATTAGTGTCTGCTTGGTCACCTGGAGACTGTAGGTTCCTTAAGGTCTCAGACCATGTTTATTCTCATTCTGTCCTAAGCCTCATGAACAGGTCTGTAGTGGTTAGCTAATGCTGCATAACAAATCATCTCAAATATTAGTGACTTAAAACAACAACAATCGTTTATTACCTTGCATTGTTTCTACAGATCAGGAATCTGAGAGTGGCTTGGCTGGGTAGTTCTGACTCAGCTCTCATGAGGTTGTGGTCACAATGTCAGCCAAGGCTGCAGTTCCTAAAGGTGTGATTGGGTCTGGAGGATCCCCTTCCAAGGTTGCCTATTCACATGGCTGGCCAATTGGTGCTGGCTGTTGGGGGAAGGCCTTAGTTCCTCTTCAAGGGGACCTCTTCATGTGGCCTGGGCTTCCTTACAACATGGCTACTGGGTTCCAAAGGCAAACATCTTGAGACAGAGTGAACCAGGCAGAAGCTGAAGCTTTTTGTGACCTAATCTTTAGAAGTCACACGGCATCACTTCTGCTGTGTTCTGTGGTTCAGGGCAATCCCGAGACCCTGCTGATTCAAGGGGGGAGGGAACATAAAACCTGCCTCTCACTGGGTTCTAGTCAGCTGGTAAGGAGAGCTCATGGGATGGGATAAATATACAGATGTAGCCACGTTGGGATAATAGAGTGCGACCACGTCTCTGGCCCTTGTGAGCCCAAAACAAATGCTCATGTGTGGACTTTGTATTCAGTGGCACTTGGAACTGAAACAACCATGTCACTGGGGAGGGAAATTAATTCAGAGTCCAAATTCTTCACTGCTCTCTGTGTCCACATCCTTTGCCGTGAAATCTTTGGTGTCCTCCCTACCCTGACCCTGGCCCCAACCATAAGGCTTGCCTTGACTAACAGGTTGTCAGCAGACGTGAATCCAACAGAGGCTTTATAAGGCACTTGCATGTTTCTCCTGGGGCTCTTGCACTTCTGCCCTTGCCGTGAACATAAGTCTGAGCTAGCCCACAGAGGATACGAGACATGCAGAAAGGAACCGATTTGTCTCAGCTGTCCCAGCCGAGGAGGGCTGACCTACGAACATGTTAGCAGGGCCAGGGAAGATGAGAACCACTCAGAACCCCACAAGCTTGTGAGCTAAATGAACACGTCTAGTTTGAAGGCCTGAGTTTTGGGGTTGGTCAGTTATGCTGCATTTTTGAGGCAATAAGTAACTGACATAGCCCTCTCCTACTATCACAGAAAGCACCTCATGAGCTGGGAGCCTGTGTTCTAGGTCAGGCTCAGTATCTGTTGTAGACAGAATTAATGGCCCCCCGATGTCCACATCCCAATTCTCAGAGCCTGTGAATATGTTACCTTACATGGAAAACGGGACCTTGCAGATGGAATTAAGTTAAGGATCTTGAGATGGAGAGATCATCTTTCGTTATCTGGGTGGGCCCAACTTAATCACAAAGGTGCTTATGAGAGGGAGGCAAGATGGTCAAAGTCAGGGAGAAGGTGTGATGACAGCAGAGGTTGAGTGTGTGTTCCCGCTGTGGAGGTCGGAGCCACAGCCAAGGAACGCAGGCAGCCTCTAGAAGCTGCAAAAGGCAAGGAAAAAATTCTCCCCTAGAGCCCCCAGAAGAAACACCATTCTGTTGAAACCTTGATTTTCACCTATAAGACACATTTCAGCCTTCCGGCCTCCAGAAATATAAGAGAATAAATTAGTTGTTTTAAGCCACTATGCTTATGGTAATTTGTTACAGCAGCACTAGGAAACTAATAGAGTGTCTAACAGCTATATGCCCTAGAAGCAGTCAGGTGCCACACTATGAGCCTCACCTACTCTTCTGGCAAATGAGGACACGTGGTATATTAAAGATGGCCACAGACCTTGACTACTCCTCCTTTTGAGACCTGGGTTGGCCTTAGTGGCTTGCTTGACCAATAGAATGTGGCAGAAGTGATGTTCTGGAACTTTCAAGGCTTGTAACAAGAAAACTTACCTCCTCTCAGGTCTCTCAAAACACGCTCTAGGAGCCTAGCGGCCAGCCCCTGTCTTAAGGCAGGCCTGTCTCCTAGGCAGCTGGCTACCTGGCTCAATTTTTAACAAAATGTCTACGGACGCCCTCTCCTCCAGTCCCTTCAGACCCTGCAGGGGTGTCCCAGATCAAATCTTTGGACAAGTGCCCACTGATTAACTGGACAGAGAGTCCAGCTTCCCACCCGAGTAACAGCTTGGCTCTCCTACTGTCTATGTCATTCTTTCCATTGGCTTCTGGAGACAGGGCGGCACTGACTGCTTCCCTTGGAGCTGTCATCCCAGGCTCTGCCCCAGCCTGCCATTTTCCTGGCAGCCAGTGGGTTAGGCCTAGAGTTTGCTGGGGTTGGACAGGGTGGGGAGTATTGTTCAACAGAAGGTCTGGGAATTAGAGGGCCTAGAATTGGAGCTGGACTGGGACAAGGGAGAAGGGAACAAGCTCCTGCCTTTACTCAGAGGAAGCGTTGGTGCATTCCAAACCTTCCAACTCATTTACTCCAACTTCCCTTTTCTACAAGCTCTTTACAGCCAGGACCTCCATGTCTATATTTGCCAAATGTAGGAACAGCTTCACCATTTTCAACAATGAAATTTCCAACCTTTCCCAAAAGATGCTATCTATAATCTAAAAATAGGTTTTCCACCTCCCCTCTTTTCATGCACTAGTCTAGCTATTTCCCAGCTATTTCCCATATATATATGTTATGCGTCACTCTGCATTCCTCTAGGAAATGGCAGAGTCTAGGAGTTAAGGCTGTGGGCTCTGGAGTCAGATAGACCTGGGTTTAAATCCCAGCTTGCCTCTTAACAGCTATGCAGGTCAGTTACTTATCCTCTGTAAGCCTTGGCTTCCTTTTCTGAAGAATGGAGTGAATTATTTTCCTTACCTCATAGGGCTATTTGAGGAATTAAATAAGACAGACCACATCAAGGACATATAATAAGTGCTGTAGCAATTGTTATTTAGACTCTCATTGCTTGGTTAGCTCTGAATAAGTCATTAGACAACTGACTTCTTCCCTGGTTCTTTATCTAGAAGACAAGAATCTGGGGAGATGGGGAGATAGGCACGAAGGACCTCGACCCAAGGCATTTCTGTTCTCCATTTCCACTGTGGGTAAGGTCAGAGGGGTGGGCTAATGAGTTCAGAAATATGCCTGAATTTGACAAGAGACCCTGGGGCTTGGGGTAGGCTGTCATCCTCTCTGTTCTGTTCATTTCTCTGCTTTAGTGACAAGCCTTCCAGCCTCAGTCTCATACTCCACAGGGTAGGAGAAAATTTCTCAAGGGAAGGCTTAGAGAGAGCTGGCTTTGGAGGACTGAGCACCATTTAGAGAACCGGGAGAATAAAACTATATGCCCATGTCCATATCTGTGAGTGTATTTGAAAGTGGAAGACACTTGAAAAAATGCAGAACTGAATGATGGTATTAACTGAGTCACCTCCTGCTTGCAGGCACTCTGACCTGACTCCCGACAAATAGGTAAATCCCCAGTTTCCCTTGGGACATGAGCCAGTATTTTTTGGTCCAGATGATGTGGAAATGCTCCCCGATGTTTAATGTAAATCCCTCCTTCTGCAGCCAGCCTAAGCCATATTCTTCCTTCCAAGAGGTCAAGACAGTGAGCAGGCAGTCAGAGGGCCCCCTCTTCCTCAGCAAGAACATTTTCCAAGTCCATGGCTGCAGCTCATCCCAGTGGGAAGCCGCTGAAGGCAGGAGGTTCCATGGCTCCACCTCACAAAGTGTTGGGGGAGGGGTGGGTACAGGACTCGCCAGGCCGCCCTTCAGAGGAGCGGGTGAGGCAGCTGTCCCAGACATCAAGGCTGCTAGGGCGTTAAACACATAAAGGTCAACGAAGCCTGTGTCTGGAGCCTCCTCTGGGCTCCCCTGAGCAGCAGGCACCAAGGCACACTGTGTTCATGACCCATTTCACCACCCAAGGTGGCGACAGCTATGAAATTGCAAAACATTTTCCATCCTCAGCCCTGTCCTGGTAACTTCACTCTTCGTGGCTAATACTTCTAGTTCTTCCATATTTGCCTGAGATGAATGAATGACTAGATTCAGGAGTTTCGTTTGGTTTTTTTTGTTTGTTTTTTTTTTTGGTGAAATGTTTGGAAAATTACTGCTAACACTACAATGATCCTCTTTCTCCCTTTTATTTATTTATTTTTTAAGGGAGTGGGGTTGGAATAATTTTTTCTTCTTCTTCTAAAAGGTACTAGAGATTTAGATTTGTAGTACAGTGACCACCTGTCTTATATTTTCTCAGAAAGCCCCAGTTTTTAAAATGTAATTTGTGTAATCTTTACATAAATATGATTTAAATTTTATGAATCATTATTCACAAACTCATGTGTATGAGAAGTGTGACTCATTTCCTTTCATTTCTGTTTTGACTTTTTATTCAGTTGGGTTGGCAGAATCTTCAAGAACCACCTCCCTTCCCCAGGGTGGTGTCTAATGTGCCTGGATCTGATTCTCAACATGGCCTGTTTGCAGAAGAAACCTCCTCCGAGACCTCAGCCACCCTACCTGGTCTTGGTGGATGGGACCCTCGGATAGTGAGTAGATGTCCTTTGCTCTGCCCCATGGTCCCTTCAGGCTGATGGCTCTCTCCGTTGTTCTCTGCCACTCTCCAATGATTCTGGAGCTCCAACCATGTGCTGGAAGAAACAGAAGCTTCTGTAAGGCCTTTACCTCCCTAGGCGGTCCAGGCAGCATTTCTCTACACGCTTGTTGCTGCCTGGAGCTGTCCCACTCGATGAGGCCCATACCCCCTGTTCTTGGATTCCTCTTATCTCCCTGGTATTTTCCCCTCTCTGGGGTCATTGAGTGAAGAAATGTGTGCAGGGTCAGCTTTTCCAAAACTTATCAATGTCTGTGCTCTCTTGTCCCCCTCCCCCAACCCCATACTTCTGAATTTTAGGAGCTGTCCCGCTGAGCAGGGTGAGGAGAGTCTTATATTTCTTACATAAAAATATATAATATTATTAATATATTTCTCTCCCAAGTCTTGTATCTAATCTACATTCTAGTCAAGGGGACAAAACTGGGCAGAGGGTGATTTTTGCTCTGCTGATACAACACTGCCCGAGGTAATTAAAAGCCCTAGCTTTGGAGAGGAAGGGCAAAGAGGAGATGGAAACAAGGGGGGTCAGGGGGAGACATGTTAATAGTTCTGAAAGTTTTCCTGCTCAGCATAAAGACTCACAGCTCTTTAATATGTTGACCATATGTCCAGTATTTCCTATGACAGTCCCCAGTTTGAGTAATTTTATTCTTTAAAAGGAGACTCATTGTTAAATCTGTAGCTAAGTTTGTTTTAAATTGCATCCTTCGGGAGGGCTTTCCATATAGATACATTAAAGATGGGAGAGGGTGGGAGGACCCTGAGGTCTGCCTCACTTTCTTCTGCAGGTGGAATGCATCATGGCCAAGTGGAGGTGTCGAGAGTCCCCTTGTGCCGTCTGGATTGGAATAAGACACTGCTAAGAAACCCTTCCAAAGAATTGGGGAGTGTCCCTGAGCACCTCCCACTCCCAAAGGACAGTGCATGTGTTCCCTGGTTCCCCAAGCCTAGCAGGGCAGCCCGCCCGTCATCCAGAGAACTGTGGGATCCTATCTGCTTCAAGGACTCTTTCCAAAATGATCTCCCAAGCAGCTCATGCCTGCACTTGGAGTAGTGACAACTACATCTCTCACACCCCACTCATCTTGTTCTCTTCTTGTCCCTTCCCCCCAAGTATAGCATCCTATACTAGCATTTCCTAGTATGTAAATAGCTTATAATCAGGGCTTGGTTTACCTAATATGTTCTTAGAGTAATAAAGGTAAGTGTCATGTGTATAAGAGTCACACCCAAGCCCCCCCCCTGCTTTTCTCTCCCCCCACACCGCCCCAGGGTCATCCCAGCCACTCCCATGACTTCAGCTACCACCTATCTGCAGATGACCCAGTCTCTGTGTCCAGCCTACGCTTCTCACTAAACCCCACCCCTAACCACCCATCTGCCTAAGCACCCACCTTCCACTTGGAGGTCAAATTTGAAACAACTCAAATTCAAGTTCTCCAGAAGTGGACTCCTTAATTTCTTCCATAAACCTGAGGCTCCTTTGTGTTCCATATTCTGATGCGTCACATTTGACAGTGGTTTTTGGTCCATGTATGTCAGAGGACGGATGGGTGGGGGGGAAAGGGTGTGTCTATGAACCTCTTGAAATTTTATGCAAGATTTTGTGTGTACATGTGTTTTCTTCCTGCAATAAGAGATGGCAGGTTTTTCAGAACCTGACTGTGACCCCTGAACTAGAGAGTCAAGCCCCCGTCTGTTTCTCTGGCTTCATCTCTTGGCAGTCCCGCTTTGAGCCCCAAGCCCCACATCTCCTGAACCTATGCTCGCGGGCAGTGACTGACTCTTGGAGTTCCTGGAAAATGCCATCAGTTTAACGTATGCTGGTTCTTCTACTGAAGTGTGTTCCCACCCTCTTTGTCTGCAACCTTCAGGCAGCACCTCCTCTGGGAAGCCTCCCTTGCCTGACCCAGGCAGAGCTGATCAGCCCGTCCCTAGTGCCCCACCTCCATATGGCATCCATCATACTGTAGGACAGCCTCTTGCACCCTGCGTGTGCCTCAGAATCTCCTGCGCATCTTTTAATAAAATGCAGATGCTCCAGCCTTGCTTACTCCCCAGTGAATCAAAACTGTGAAGGAGAGAGGCCCCCAGGGGACTCTGAGGCACACGCTGCATGCTAAGCCACAGTTGTAGGGCCTTTTTTGGGTCCATATTACTTGGATGCACCAGACTATGAAATCCTTGAGAGCAGGGATCTTGTCTCAGCCACTTCCCCAATCCCCGTGGCACTTAGAACAGTGACAGTGCACAGTAGAATGAGCCAATCTCAACACTGGCCTACTGGGTGCCAGGTACCATTCTAGGGATTTCCATGTACTGCCATTCAGCACCTACAATTTTCCCATGAGTTACATCATTGATCCCCTTTAGAGATGAAGAAATATTTGTGAATGAGTGAACAAGTGAATCATACTTTCTAGAAAGCTGATTGGTTTAGAGAAATCTGAATATGATTTATTTCATAAACATGACTTTTTACAGGGGCAAGAAATGTCTCACTCTGTTCTGATCATGTCCGGGAGGGGAGAAAGAGAGAATCCGGGAAGAGATGTGATGATTTTCTGGAAAAGAGAACTACTCGGGTGGTGGTAGAACCAGACCAGGGCTGCCAAAAACTCACCCAAGAAGCCCCAACACAGCCCAGGCTGAGTCTGCCTCTTCCCAAACATGAGGGGCTTGGCACAGGGCAGACTAAGACGGCCATCAGGGGAGGGAGGGCAGCATTCCTGTCTCCTGCCTCCTCCTTTTCATGGCCGTTAGCCCCAAGGCCCAGTCTCTAGCTGCCATTTGCTCCCTTGGGAGTATAGTTTAAATCATGAAGTTTAAATCAGAGGCAGGCCTCTGTGTCCATTCACAGCCACCTGCAAGCTGAACAAGGCCTTTGAGATCACAGAATTCTGCTCCTTACCACGGAAGTGATGGGAGGACCACTCCCAGCCAGAAAGGGCAAGTAGGATTCAGAAAACAACGCAGAAGGGTGGCTGGCAGGACCTCAGTCACACCACAACCATGGCACTGGGGCGACCCAACCCTGTTCTCATCCCGTTTTTCAAGGTCCTGCTCTTCAGGGACCACCTTAACCCTAACCCTCCAGAAGCCTTCCCAGAAATTGCACACTGTGTCCTCTCTCAGGCATCCACTCCCAACTCAACCCCAGGGCTTTCCCTCATAACACTTCTCTCTTCCCAGGCTGCTAGTCCCAGTTTCCCCAGGGAGGCATGAGCCCCTCAGACATCACAGACCTCCCATAGGAGCTAGCACCCCACTGGGAGCTCAAGAGTAAACAGCTTGACTATTCTGCTTACCAACAAGTCTTAAAAAATTAAAACCCTTCCAGTAAAATAACATCCAGTTATTTGAGTGAACAATTTGCCCTTACATTTTAACGTAGATTTTAGAGTTGTCCCAGCACAGTTTTTTAGAGATGTAACACAACAAGAGTTTAAAATGGTCTTGAATTCTAGACCTAGATCCCTTGGGTTCAAATTCCAGCTTTGCAACTTATTAGCTGTAAATTCACAGGCAATGTCCTTAACCTTGCTGTACCTCAGTTTCCTCATCCCTAAAATGGGTATAAAAATAGCACCTGGTCATAGGGCTGGTGTGAGGAGTGGATGAGTTAATGTAAAGCACTTAGGACACTGTCTGCCAAGCAGGAGCTCATAATGTGATCCTCTCATTAATTAAATTGATGTGATTCTCCCATGACCTCTTGTGATTCTCACAACACTAGAAAGTAGGTAAAGATCTCTCCTCTTCACAGAAGAGGAGACCAGTCTCAGAGAAGTTATGTTACTTGCCTCCGACAACACAGCTAATACATGAGCACATGGTTACTCAAAGCCAGGATTCTGATGTCCACAGACATGGCATAAAAAAGCCCTCAACTCTGGCATCCCTACCGTCCCTCCAACTTCCCCTCCCCTGGCATTCCTGTGGCCTTCCCACACATTCTTGAAGCTTCCCAATAACAGTTGGCTTTTCCACCCCAAACCCACTGTGGGCTGGGGGAATGGTGTCCCCCTCGCCCGCCACACTCCTACCTTTCTGATCATGGGCAGAGAGACATTCACGAACCACTCTGGGCTCAGCTGACAGTGCTGGTGGGTGCTGTGAGCAGGCAGGAACCACGGTCCTCATTTGGCTCTCCCAGGACCCAACCTACACAGGATCCTATAGATTATCTCCTGGTGTCATCCTGCCAGGCTTTGCTGACGCAGCTGCCCAGGGCCCAGTGCAGTGGAGCCTGTCAGAGGGGGATGTCCTAGAACACAGGACTCTGCCCCTGAGGCAGGTTGGTAGAGCTGCTGTGCAAGGAAGGTGGCTGGGTAGGTGTCCTTGGACAGGCTGAGGACAGAGAGTAGGTTGAGGACCTTGCTCTGCATGGGAGCCAGATGCTATCTGAAAGGCAGAATGATGTTGCATAGAAGCTTTGGGTGGGATCCTCAGACAGGAGAGACCTGGACAGAGACCTATCAGCTGTAGCGTGAATGCTGATCCCTTCAGGGTGTCCTGGGCTTTGCAGCTCACCCAGTCTCTTCAACACAGATGTTGCCTCACTAAGTCTCATAGCTGTCCTCTCAGGTAGATATTGTTATTATCTCCATTTACAAGTGAAGAACTGAAACTCAGAGCTCCTGTCTCCAATTTAGGGGTCTTGCTACTAACCTCACCGTTGAACAGACACAAACCTAATCCAGGAGACCAGGCAGGTTCCAGACGCATATGTGAGCAGGTGACGCTGGTGGGGAGCGGCGTAGAGACTGGAGAGCAGGCTCTGCTCAGTGCCTTCTGATCGTTGCCAGGCGGGAATGCAGCCTCAGGATTACAGGATCTTTGGTTTTTTCCGGAGAAGCTGGAAATCTGGATTTTTAAAATGTGAAATTTCCCATTTTTTTATGTTGGCAACTAATCTTATTTAGTTTAAAATGTCTAGTGGGCTTCTCTGCTGGCGCAGTGGTTAAGAATCCACCTACCAATGCAGGGGACATGGGTTCGAGCCCTGGTCCAGGAAGATCCCACATGCCGCGGAGCAACTAAGCCCGTGCACAACAACTACTGAGCCTGCGCTCTAGAGCCTATGCTCCACAACAAGAGAAGAAGCCACCACAATGAGAAGCCCACAACAAAGAGTAGCCCCCACTCGCCACAACTAGAGAAAGCCTGCGAGCAGCAACAAAGACCCAATGTAGCCAAAAACAAATAAATTAATTAATTATTTTTTAAAAAGTCTAGTGGGCTAAACAAAACACATTCTTGGGCTGGATTCGACTCAGGCTGCCAATTTGCAGACTTGGGCCAGCACACTGCCTTTAAGATGCCAGTAAGGCTGGGATAAGCCCTATCCTCCTCAATCGAATTAAAATGTTCAAATGCCCCAGCAGATCATACCCATGTAAGTCAACACAAACCAGTGAGTGAGGAATTATTTACTGAATGCCTGTATGTCAGACTTAGTTTTAGTGGTACAGGATGTATCTCAACAAAAACAGAAAAAAACACCAAAATCATGGAGTTATATTCTAATTGGGAGACATATGATAAAGATAAATTTGTATAATTTATAATGTGTTAATAACAACTGCTAAGGGGAAGAAGAAAGCAGAAAAGGGACTTACGAAGTTTTGTGCAGGTATTTCAATTTCAGACAGGGTGGGCAGAGACATCCACTGAGAAGATGAAATGTGATAAAGACTTGAAGTTGAGGGGTGAGGGAGTTATGTAGATATCTGCAGGGAGAACAGGCAGAAAGAGAGAATAACACGTACAAAGGCCCTGAGGCCCAAGGAGAGTATCAGAGTGGCTGAGAAACAGGAAGGGGGCAAGAGTGGCCGGGAGAGGTGTGGATAGTAGTATTAGAGGTGAGAGAGGTAACAGGTAAGAGGAGTGAGGAGGAGAAAGCCAAAGTACCTAGGGCTTTGGGTCTCACTTGGAGTGAGACTGGAAGCCATTGGAGTGACAGGGTCATTCTTGCTGCAGTGTTGAGGATCAGTTGAAGAGAAGCAAGGAATGAAGCAGAAAGAGCTTTTAAAACACCAGTGTGATAATCTGGGTAAGGAGATCGTGGTGGCTGGGGTCACAGTGCTGGCTGGCAGGGTAGTGAGAAGCGATCAGATTCTGGACATATTTTGTGGGTAAGCCCAGTGGTGTGCTAGTAAAGGCTGAACAACCAGCTCTTGCAGGGTGGTGGCTGATTTCCATTCCTAACAGGTACAGAGAGATGTGTGAGAGCACCAGGCCTGGAGCCCTCCAAGGGGCAGGAACGGTGCCAACCCCACTCTTGCTGGATTCAGCAGGGGCCCGGAAGCAGAGTTACGCTTCCAGGTCCGTTCTTCCCCACCAGCTTGGTTACCCAACTCCTTTTGTGGGATCTTGTGTACCCCTGCCTATGGGGCAATGAAGAAGTGTAAGACACAGATCTATGGCTGGTAGCTGTGTGGCTTTTGACAGGTTATTTAATCTGAGTCTCAGTTTTTTTTGTATTTAAAGTGGGGATAAAAATGACAATGAGGCAATACATGAAGGTTCTTAACATATTGCCCGGCACATAGTAGCCATTTAATGTGTGAAAATTATTATTATTATTAATATGATAAGACAAAAACAAGGGGAAAAAGTGAAAGATTAATTTAGGATATAATTAAGGATATTTTTAGGTGGTATAGACCAGATCAGCCTTCATTCATGGAAGCAAGTAGGGCCAAGAAAAGGGGAAAAAAAAATTGGAGTTAATGCATCATTCATGCATTACATAAATATGTATAAGGGGCCTACTCTGTATATTTTTCTCCCCTTCATAGTACAACCACCATTTATGATATACTTAGATTTATTTATGTGTTTGTTTATTTTTTTTCCAGCTCTATTGAGGTATGATTGACAAACAAAAGTTATATATATTTGGGTTACACGATGTGATTTTTTTGAGGTTATTTTCTGTGTCTCCTGTTAGACTGAGCTCTGCAGGAGGGCAGGGACCATGTCTGTTTTGTTCACAGCTGTGTTCTCAGAGACTAATATAGTGCCAACCGCATAGTTGGTGCTCAATAAGCATTTGTGGGATGAATGCCAGGCCTGGGCAGGGTGCTGGGATACGCTGTAAGACTTCATAGAGCATTTCATCTCAAGGGGAAGCTGGAATAACTTAAATAATTCTCTGAGGGCAGTTCTGAGACCTTTGTGAGAGCAGAAGGTATCAGGCAAGGGGCCTGAGATGAGGAGAGAGGGACAAGGCAGTGGAGGAAGATGACAGGCACACGAGCACTGATAGGGAGGCAGCAGGGGCACCAGAGATGGGCTGGGGCGGGGGGAGCAGGAGAAGGGGCCCAACGCTGGGCTTAGAAGCCAGGACTGGGGCCGGGAGGGTGAGGGTGAAGCTTGCAAGAGGGAGGCTGAAAAGGGAGTGACCTGGAGCCACCTCCGCCCCAACCCACCAGGGACTTGGGTTGAGGGAAGGGACCCAGCTCTGGGTCACAGGGACCGGGTGGAGTGGAGGCAGCCTGGAGCTGCACTGAAGGGTTGGGAGAGTCCTGGCGGAGCTGCAGGGCTCGGAGGCGCCTGGGGCTCAGTGAGGGCCTGGTGGAGAGGAGAGTGCTGCCGGAGCGGAGCGGAGCGGCCAGGATGATTTAATCCCACGTCAATGTGACGGCTAATGAATTTCATAGCCCCTCCCTGAGCTCAGCCACAAGAGGAGCCCAAGGCTGGGGGAGAGAGGAAGAAGCTGGGAGCAGGATGGGAGAATGAAGTGAGCAGCCTGAAGAGGAAATGGAGGGATGGGTGAAGGGGAGAGAGGACCAGAGGAGAAAGGAGGGGGAGAGAAGAGTGGGAGGGAGGAGTAGGGTCTCCTGACCACAGGAATCAGTGTGACAGCCTCACGGACCAAATGGCCCATATCACACCCTTGTACCTCCACGGGTGGTGACCATCATAAATCAGGTTCATAAATGCCAGTCTGATGGGGTGACACAGCCTCTTTCTGGGGGAACATGTAGTCTAAGGGCGGAGCCACATTATAAGAAGAGCATAGGGCTTCCCTGGTGGCGCAGTGGTTGAGGGTCCGCCTACCGATGCAGGGGACGCCGGTTCGCGCCCCGGTCCGGGAGGATCCCACGTGCCGCGGGGCGGCTGGGCCTGTGAGCCATGGCCACTGGGCCTGCGTGTCCGGAGCCTGTGCTCCGCGGCGGGAGAGGCCGCAGCGGTCAGAGCATAGCTGGCTCCCCTCTGAGCCCCTCCTTGACTTCCTCCTTCTGCCCCCTCCTCACCACACCTCCCCATCTCCCCTCTTTCTTCCGCTCCCCAGAACAAACGGGAAGGAGGGTGGCTGCCTGCCTGCCCAGAGAGCTACTGCATTCAGAAGGAGCAGACAGACGAGTAATGTTCATGATATAATAGCCCTAATGACGACGCCGCGGTTTACCCAGCACCTGTCTCCAGAACCCAAGGCTCTCTTTCAAATCCACGTTCCACTTAAGGCGGGAGGGGGCTTCTCCGTCCTCCAAGAAGGATCTGAATATAAAAAAGGGGGCTTCCCTGGTGGCGCAGTGGTTGAGAGTCCGCCTGCCGATGCAGGGGACACGGATTCATGCCCTGGACCGGGAAGATCCCACATGCCGCGGAGGGGCTGGGCCCGTGAGCCATGGCCGCTGAGCCTGCGCGTCTGGAGCCTGTGCGCCGCAGCGGGAGAGGCCACAGTAGTGAGAGGCCCGTGTACCGCAAAAAAAAAAAAAAAAAAAGGGAACCTGAATTCCAGCATGAGAGAGGCAAGGTAGACTGAAGGAAGAACTTCCTCACAAGGCCATTTAAGCTTAAAGTGCTAGGCTAATGAAGGCTCGGTGTATGAAGGAAAGGTGGGGTGGAAAGCCTTCATTTCTGGGGGTATCTAGTGAAAGCAGAGCCACCACTATCCCAGACTGCCTCCTCCCAGCTCACCACACCACTTTGCTAACTCCAGAGCCTCTCATTGAGCCCTGGCCCATGGAGCAGACAGTCGGGGCTGCCAGCCACCTTCCAAAACATGTTTTGCCTTTTTGCCTTCATTCTGTGGCTTGGCTCAACTGGGACTGAAAATTCCCCACACCTGGGGTAGGCCAAGATGGGATGCTCCACCATTAACATCACTGTTTCCAGCCTGAACACCCTGCTCTGTCCTCAGAACAGCCTTATGGGGTGGGACAGCAGGTCTTCAGTCCCCAAAAGCAGCGAGGGGCAGCTTCCAGGGCCACATGGGGGGAGGGGCATCAAAAGGCCATGGTTCAGAGTCTCTGGGGTCTTGCTGCACAGCCCCTAGTGCCACCCCCAGAGTGCCTCCCAAGAAAGAGCATCTACGGTGGACTTCTAAGACCTGGCTGGAGTGGCCCCATCAGCTCACTGCCAAGAGGTGACTGGAAAGAAGGGGCATCATTTGTGCCCAGTAAATTTCTTTCCAGCTTGCAGGCCTAGGCCCAGAGCTCCCTTGGCTAAATCCTCTGTCTATGGCCGCCAAGGCCAGTGTAAACACTACAAAGGAAACACAGTGTCTCTTGGCAAGGACACTTTATAACAAAGCTCGGGATTCTTCCATGATGCTGTTTCATGAGCTACGGCCATAAAAAGTATTTATCAAAAAATAAAATAAAATAAAAATTAAAAAGTATTTATCCTTTACTGTGAATCTTTGGGTTCAGACAGTCGTTATGGGTCTTGTTGCCCCGATTGTCCTGTCTGTGTGTGTATTGCCCATTTTAGCCTGAGAGTCAATGGAACACTTCAAATAAGCCCTAAGCTCCCCTGCTACCCTCCCTGGACACGGACTGGGGAGGGAGAACAAGGATGAAGCCAGTCATGGCTCCTCTTTCCCACACCATCAGCTGGGAGAATCCCTTCTCACACTGCTCTTGGGAAATGCCAATGCCAGGCTGATGGGGAGACGCAGCCTCTGTCAGGGGCAGAACCACACCATGTGAAGAAAAGAGAAAGGAGATCCAGGAACAAACCACAGGCACGCAAGTGTGAACAGAAGGCAGGGTGAATGTAGGAACAGAGGGGTTCCAGGAATCTGCTCCGGTGGGCCGCC
This sequence comes from Delphinapterus leucas, assembly GCF_059928025.1. NCBI lineage: Eukaryota > Metazoa > Chordata > Mammalia > Artiodactyla > Monodontidae > Delphinapterus > Delphinapterus leucas. Next base: position 38,754,149 of record NC_143129.1, read on the forward strand.
CTCCCTTCCGGAAGGGTGCTTTGACACAATTTCCAGGGCAGGATGGTGGCTCCACTCTGGAGAACCAAGCTGGGGCCCACAGACAGCTACCAAAGGGCGTTCTCTCTCTCCCTCTGCTTCAGCCTACCCAGGGAGAGCCCCTGGAGGCAACAGAAGTCTCAGGCAGTGGGTGGGAGTGCATGTGTACAGTGCTGTGACATCCTACAGTAGCACTTCTGAACGCGGCAGGCTGAGAAAGGAGAAAACTGGAGCTGAGAACATTGGCTTCCGTCTTTGCCTCTGCCTGGATCCTTTCCCTCTGGTGGGGCCGGAATCAGGAGGGAGCTAAGGGTGGGCAGCCACGTGGCTCAGCCCCTGAGCCCTGTGACCTGGCTCCGAGTGAGGCCAGGGGTGTGCACAGGAGGTAGGCGGAGGAGGGCCGGGAGGCAAGAGGGAGGTGGGGCACCGTTCCCTGAGCTGCAGGCCAACCAGTCATTTTTCCAGACTGGGCACGCAGAGCACAACACAAGAGAAATAAAAAGAAAGGAGGCTGAGGCTCATGGGGATAATGAGAGGAGCGGGCGAGCACTGTGTCAGCTCCCGGAAAAGAGATGACAGCTCTGTTATCTCAGTAAAAGCCACAGACCAGGTCTCGGGAGACCAGGGTTCCAGTGCAGCCTGACACCGGGAGTAGTGTGGGTAGGAGTCGGGTCATATCATGTTTTATTAACTAACACCGCCCCCCCCACTCCCACACACACATAACTCACTGTGGATTACCATTCGTTCAGCAAGCATTATCAGTATAGTGTAGCATGGACCCTGGAGCCAGGCTGCCTGGGTCTGACACTTAGAGACTGTATAACACTCTGTAAAATGGGGATAATAATAATAGTACCTAGTCCTGTGGTTGTTATGAGGATTAAATGAGCTAATGCACTGTAAAGTAGATGCATGGTACATAGTAGGCTCTTGGAAATGTTAGCTATTCTGACCGTTACTATTCCTCTGCCAGGTCCTTTGCCAGGAGCTGGGTTTCTACCTTGGAGACCCTCCGATCATACAAAGGAGGTACAAGCAGTAACTGCACCGTGCGGTAAGTGCAGTAAGAGAGCTGTGGCCCAGGGGAGCACGGACAAGAGCAAGCTCACTCTGCCTGTGGAAATCAGGGAGAGCTTCACACAGGAGATAATATTTGATTTGGGTCCTGCAGGGTGAATAGGAGTTCCCCAAATTACGAATAAGGAAAGAAGGACATCTGAACCTAGATTGGGCAAAAGCTCAGAGACATGAAAACCTGGGATACATGACCCCGTGAATCTGGCTCTCAAGTTCTGTAGGAATTATAGAAGGAAATGAGAATGGCAGGAAAACCAGGTCAGACTGCAGGGCCTCGTGTCATGCTAAGGCATTTGAATTTTGTTCTGTAAAACACTGAGACTCACTACGGAATTTTAAGCAAGGGAATCGCATGATCAAGTTTGTGTTTTGGGAAATAACACACTTGTGGGTCATGAAAAATAGATTAGAAAGTGAGAAGGCTGCAGAAAAACACACACAGGAGGATTTTGCAATGGCTCGGGCAAACACAAAGGAGGAGAAAGTATTCTAGTGCTTCTGGACTGGCTGGCAGATTACACTGAGGCCAGGGTGCAGGGTACTGACACCTACTGTGTGTCAGAACTGTGCCAGGTCCCAGGGCTCCAAGTAAGAATCAGATTTGACACAGGCCACTGGGGAGTTTGTAGAGCAGGCAGAGAGGAGAACAGAGGAGGGCAGGGAAGTGGCACAGGTACTGGGCTGGACACACACTAGGGGGATGCTGGAACACATGGACAGAGTGCTTATGGCTACCCATGGGGTTGGAGAGGAAAGTGCTGTCAGGAGATCATCCTAGAGGATGCAACAGCTGGAGGACAGAAGGGTCAGAGAGCAAAGATGTGGAGATGTGAAATAGCCTGGAGGATTCTGGTTGCTGTGAGACAGTCACATGGTTAGGGTCTAGAGTTTGAGAAATGGGGCTGGAGAAGTAAGGAGGAATCAGAGCTCAGCCAAAGGTGTGGATCCCAATCTCTCACGGTGGCAGCCTTTAAAAGTACAGATCTAGGACTTCCCTGGTGGCGCAGTGGTTGAGAGTCCACCTGCCGATACAGGGGATATAGGTTCGTGCCCCGGTCCGGGAAGCTCCCACATGCTGCGGAGTGGCTGGGCCCGTGAGCCATGGCCACTGAGCCTGCGCGTCCGGAGCCTGTGTTCCACAATGGGAGAGGCCACAACAGTGAGAGGCCCGTGTACCGCAAAAAAGAAAAAAAATACAGATCTATTTGAATCAGCATCTCTAAGGCGGGGGGTGGGGGGGGGCTCAGACATTTTTAAGAGCTCTCTGGTGAATCTGACCTGCACCATAGGCTAAGAACCATGGTTATGGGGACAGGAAGTCACTGAAAGGTGACCTGGTCAGATCCATGCCTTAGGAAGATCCAGGTGGAAGGTGGAGGCCAGAGGGAGGGGTGAGGCAGGGACACTCGTTCCGGAGCCGCAGTAGTGGTGTAGTACCATGGCAGGTGAGGGGGGAGGCTGCCAAAGCCACGAAGGAAATACAACTGACAGAACTTAGGGAGTCCATACGGTTGCGGGTGGGGGGAGAAAGAGAGGAGTTGAGAGTAAATCTGTATTTTAGGGATGAGAAACTGAGGCCTGGATCAGTGGTTCTCAACAGTTTTGAGTGTGAGGATTTCTCTTCAACATAAAAAAAAATGTGATGATACTTAAACTTGCATTAATAGAAAATACCTAAGGACACCAGCTACGTAGATTTCTAAAATGATCTCTAGATCATTTTAAAGAACTTGCATTTTATTCATCGCAACAGCATAGATATATACATGAACAAGAACATTGGAAGCAGAGCAACCTGGATTCCAGTCTTATCTCTACCATTACTGGACGTGTGACCTTGGGCACCGGAACTATCTGTGCCTCCGTCCCTCCCCCGTCAGGTGGGCGTTTCAGCAGCACCGCATCATGGAGGTGTACTAGGATTGAAGAGTTGTTCATGTAGAGGGCTGAGAAGAAGGCTTGAGGTATGGTCGACTTCAACGAGCTTTAGCTATTACTATAACTTTTATTCAGGTTAAAGATGATGCTTGGTGCACATGCGGATGTGAGGACGCCCAAGGTCATGTGTGGTGGCCCCAGGTCGGCCTGAGTTGCTCCTGCCCTCCTGAACTTTGCAACATGGGGCATAATTAACTACATATGTCCACGTGCCATCATCACATGGCGGCAGTGTGACTGTGCCTATGTAAGGCAGTGTCACTACCCAATATTCCATTGCATGGAGCGGGATGCCATCGGTGATTTATCAGAATTATATCTGGAACTTGGATATTAGATCTAGGTGTTGTGACTTGCAAAAGGCAATTTTTACAACATAAATATTAAGTTAGACTGGAGTTCCAGGATGATGTAATTGGAGGGTGGAAGAGGCATCCCAGAACCTTGGAGGACCTCACCTTGGAAGGCAAAATGCCATTACCACTCCCCTGAGCCTGGCTTCTCAAGGACCTGAGGAGCTCTGGAAGCAACGCTGACCAAGCAGCCCCCTGACCAGCGTTGTCTGGTCGTGCCAGCTGATGGTGTAGCAGGACCGCGCAGCTGGCTCACAAACTGACAACCTCTGGACAGGATCATGAACAATGAGCAGAAAGGGATTTCAGGGTCCCCCAGTACAACTGCACTCCCTGTGTGGCTGCAGACATGGTTCATTTCTCCCCTCCCTGTCTTTGCCCCTCCCTTTGGTTGACAACCAGAGCCCTTGGGGGTTTCCGAGTATACATGCAATGTCTTGGCCAGAAGTAAAGAGGATAAGGAAGCTTATTCCCCGAGAAGAAATGGTCCCTGGTTGGGGCCAGGCCAGGGTAGAATGTGGGGTCTTGGGGGGGGGGGGCGCTGAGCCCCTGGCAGAGTGCCAGGAGCCAGCATGTCTGCAGAAAGGAAATGACAGCTTTGCAGAAGGTTTCTGTCCTCAGTACACAGCCTTAGAAAGCGTCAGAGGGCTGCCAGGCCAGAGGGGCCTCCCAGGATGAAGGGCGTGTCCTGTGGCACGGGAGGTAAAACGTTAACTGCCTCAGCAGCTGGACAACCCCAAGGGGAGGGACATCCAGGACTGAGGTGGAGTTTTCCACTGTCCCAGTGACAAGAGTGCTCAGATTCAGAAACTAAGTTAAATTATAGAAGAAAGTTTAAATTGTAAAATAATTTAACTACTTAGTCAGTAGACTGCAGTTGATACCTGCCACACACAGATGAGAAAACTGAGGCTCAGAGAGGGCAAATGAGTAGCCCAAGGCCACCTAGTTAGCATGGAAAGGAGGCAGAGCCAGAACTGGACCCAAGTTTGTGAGACTCCAAGCCCAGCACGGCTTACCTTAAAAATGGGTCAGGAGGTGGCAACAAGCCCAAATGTCCATCAGGAGGGGCTGCTCAGACAAATATGGGGCAGAGAGGGAGAGAGAGCCTTATGCACCAATATGGAGTGATCATCAAGATATCCTACTGAGTAAAAATAAAAGTGCATAGTTGCTTGAACCTATCGCTGGTATGTGCATTAAGTTAAATCTGGCAGCACGCAAGAAACTGGTATGCTGGTTGTGTCCTGAAGGAAACTGGGTTACGGGGAAACAGGCAGGGGGAGAAGACTTTTCCCCGGTGCAATCTTTCGTACCTTTTGGATTTTGAATCAAGAGAAGGTACTAGCTTTTCATATTTTTACAGTAATAACATTTTTTAAAAAGAGATCGAGGGGCTTCCCTGGTGGCGCAGTGGTTAAGAATCCGTCTGCCAATGCAGGGGACACGGGTTCGAGCCCTGGTCTGGGAAGATCCCACATATGCCACGGAGCAACTAGGCCTGTGAACCACAACTACTGAACCTGCGTGTCTGGAGCCTGTGCTCCGCAACAAGAGAGGCCGCGACAGTGAGAGGCCCCCGCACCGCGATGAAGAGTGGCCCCCGCTCGCCACAACTAGAGAAAGCCCACGCACAGAAACGAAGACCCAACACAGCCATAAATTAATTAATTAATTTAAAAAAAAAAAAAGGCTTCCCTGGTGGCGCAGTGGTTGAGAGTCCGCCTGCCGATGCAGAGGACGCGGGTTCGCGCCCCAGTCCGGGAAGATCCCACATGCCGCGGAGCAGCTGGGCCCGTGAGCCATGGCCGCTGAGCCTGCATGTCCGGAGCCTGTGCTCCGCAACGGGAGAGGCCACAACGGTGAGAGACCCACGTACCGCAAAAAAAAAAAAAAAAAAAAAAAAAAAGAGATCGACAGAGAATTTCCTTGTTCAACCCTCTTAAATGTGATGAAACAGACTCCTACTGAGCACCCAGGCTGTGCCAAGCCTCAGGTGGGGACTGCGGGTTATACCATGATGGGCAGGATGCTGCCTCTACCCACCAGGAGCCACTCACCCCAGGCGACCCAGACCCCCAGGCTGGCTGAGGGGTACGCTACCACAAGACTCCCACAGGTCCTCCCTGTTGCGTATTTGCCCGGACCCCCAGCCACCCGAGGCTGTGAGCCTCAGTTTGTGAGGGGTGAGGGTCTGACCCAGATCCAGCCCCTGTGGGCCTGATGATCACAGGGCTGTTGAGCCCAAACTGCTCAGGGCCACACCTCTCCTTCCTGGCAGAGTCTCCAGACAGGGCAGTGGGGAGGTGGGGAGCCTGAGCTGCCTCCCTGTGGAAAGGATCATAGACAATCGTGCCCTTTCTTCTCTTGCTTTAAGCACTTACTGTGCAGATCAAATAAGCAGTGAGCCCCCAAGATGGGATTTCAACCTGGGTGGGAAGTGTGAGCAGGTCCTGACTCTCTGGAAATGTAGCTGTATTCCACCACATTGGAGAGCCACCTCCCCACTGCCTCACCTTCCCTGCACTTTTCTGTCCCCACATTCCGCCTCCTAGCTCCATCCTAGGAGTCGGCAACTGCAGCAGCAACCCAGGTATCTTAACTTCCCACCACTTTTCCCAGCCTTCACCTCATATTGTCCTTGACACGCCAAAAAGAGATAGATACCTCCCTTAGGGTGAAGCTTCGCCAATTGGTGTCCCCGAGACTCCAAGAAGGGCAGCTCTTTCTGGAGGAGCCACCTCTTTCTGGAGGAGGCTAAGGGTCTGGCTATATGAAGCCAGTGAATCGCAAAATGCTCTCCCAGCCAATGCTTCCAATGAAGCAGCTCTCCAGGGACCTGATGATAGAAAAAGTAAACATCATCAAGTTTTCTAAGTAATCAGCTGAGGTGGCAGGCAGTTTCGACGGGCTGTTACTTAACACTTAGCTACAAGTGTGTTGCAGTTTTTTAACTGACGAGAATTGTTAGAGGTGATGGTCTTACTTGAGTGGGTCTTCTGGGGTGACATGGACAGGGGACGTTTGGGTTTCCTCATGTACTTTGTGTGATGACCATACAGCCTTCAACTCTCTCCTGAGTGTGATATACATGGAGAAGCTGAAAAAAGACACTGACGTTGTTCACACGGACAGTGACTTTAGGTCTTACATAAAATCTTTATTCTGCCTTACCTTTGCAGTGTGATCCCAGGCCAGACTTTTCCATCTCTGGTCCTCAGAGCATCCTGGCAGCCAAACCAAGGCTGTCTCTTGTGCTAACTCACACGCAGCAAGACTCCATTCCCTTAGCAACCTCCTAGACAAGATGACCCAGGGAAGGATTGTCACTGCTCAGAGGACACATCCCACACTCCTCACATTTGGGAATGTAACAGCAGGAGAGTGAGGGGCATTAGAAGAAAGGCAATTGTTAGAAGGAGGAATGAAAGAGTCTGACGCTTTTCATTCCTTTTCCTCTGTTAATTTGGCCTGTTTTCCAACATGGGTCAAACAATCTCCCTCCCAGAAGCAGCAGCAGCAGAAGGAAATGTTATTAAAAACGGGTCCGTTAGTGGGCATGGTGTGTGGATGAAGTCTTTGGGAGTCTTGGCTGCTAAATAAAGACTTTATTGTTGTCATTCCTCCTTTCCCAAGCTCCCTCCCTCTCTTCTCTCCTCCCTCCCTTCTCCCCTCCATCCCTCCCTTCTCTCCTCCCTTCCTCACTCCTCCCCTCCCTCCTTACAATTTGCCCGGCCCTCCCCCCACCTAACCTCCCCACCCCAGTAGGATCCGGTGGAAGAAAAGCCAGGCAAACACAAGCAGGCACACACCACTAGGAGATCAGAACTCCTCGCTGGCTCTCTGCTGCCACAGCTCCACCAAAGGGCGGGGGGAAACGGAGGGAGCCTTGCCGACGAAACCCAGAGCTGAGAGGAGAGGAAGGTGGTGCAGGTAAGTCCAGTCTGGAGATGGGCAGGAAGGCTCCTGCCGCCAGCCAGTTTCTTCCTGCTCTATCCAAGCTAGTTTATTGATCTAGTCTGTATCCTCTCCTTCCTTCCTTCCTCCCTCCCTCCCTCCCTCCCTCCCTTCCTTCCATCCTTCTTTCCTTCCTTCCACCAAATGTTTCTCCTTTCGAAGGAGCTCACATTAGTCTTCCTCATTTCTTCTCCACGCTCTTCCCTCTCTGCATCATTCTGTACCCATGTATTTGCTTGCTGCGAAAGCTAAACTTTCTTGGTACAGATGTTTGTTGTAGCGCAGAGTTACGCTGCGCACGGTGTTTCTACAGATCAAGTTCCCATAGAAACCCTACTCTAGAACCCATCTCTCTGCACCTTTCACGTTTTGTCACACACTGTCACAGGCGCACACACGTGTCACACAGAGGCTGCGCTCTCGCTCCACATGCACACCCACGGATACGCACACCATATGAAGGCATCCTGTCCATTCACCTCCACTCTTCCGCATTTGACATGCAGGGCTAGAGCACACAGCGATGAGACACTGGCAGGGACACACACAGGCACGCTCACGCACGCTGCATCTTGTCTCTTGCCCTCTCACACGCCTCCCCAGCTGTAAGAGAAAAGAGAAAGTGTGTCTCCCCACTGAGATGGCAGAGCCAAAAGAAATCATGTGTCCTGAGTCCAGGCGGAGTAGGAAGGGCATGAACAACTGCAGGAGCTGGAAGGATTTCTTCGTTCTTCAGAACTTAATTGAGTGGGAGAGAGAAAAGCAGGTTTCCAACCTGCACAGTGTCTTCCTAGTAGCTCTGACTTTGGAGGTACTAATTCCCAGCTCTGGGGGCAATTCATTTCTTTTTTCTGCGGGCAGCTAGAAAAGATTTCTCTTTAAAGCCACTTCAAAATTATCCCACATTGGTAAGGGGTCCCTGTGGGAGAGGAAAAAAGACAGCAGTTCCTTAATCAGTCAGGGAGGGGAAAACTGAAGTGGCCAACTGAATGGGGCTTGTTTCCAAATAGAGTGGTTCCTCTCCATCTCCCCAGCTCATTCCTCTTTGACAACACAGAGTGCTATCCCAAGGCAGGCAGGGCATGGGCAAGAGCAGGGTCTCCAAATATGGTTGCTCTTCCAAACGCCCTGAGTGCAGGGGAGGGGGAGAGGGGTGCTTACTAAAAATATAGATGCCTGGACCCCTTGCTCCAGACCCACTGGATCAAGACCCAGGAATCTATTGTTGTCTTAGGACTTGAGGGTCAGCTAGGGCTTGAGAACCTGAACCAGGGGCTTGAAGGAGACCTGTGTGGAATTGAAGAGCCCAGGCTGTTAGCTGCACAGAAGGGCTGTGTGGCTTCCTGGACAAGGACTGTCTGATGGAGGAGCTCCCGAGGGTCCCAAGTGGGCCACCCTCTTTTGCGGAGTAGAAACAAGCACCTGAGGGAACAGGGAAGACCTCCTGTGAGCTCTCACCCTCCCTTCTCCTTGTAAGCACTGACAGGTATGTCGTGGGGGTACATTCCAGAAAGAAAGTTCCCCCAAGGTACCTCCAAAGAGTTTATGTTTCCTCTTACCTGCTAATCTGCCTTCCCTGGGCCCCCAGGGGCATGCGTGCGGCTCCCCTCCATCCCTTCTAGATGCCCCCCCTCCCCTGCCCAACAGCTGTCTGTTCTGACGGGCTCACACAGAGGATGGGCTGAACACTCCCCCTTCGCCTTCCTGGGAGAGGGGGCGGCAGCCCTATTTATTGGGCCTGTGGGAGAAGCTGGAAGGGGCAGAAAGGCCAGGTGCAACAGGTTGGGATGGGAAGTCACGGGCCACAGTGGGACTCCACAGCCTGCTGAGGACAGCAGAGTGCACCGTCCCTGGTCAGCATCCCCTCACCTGCTTCAGAAATGCTAGGGGTGGGGGTTACTGAATTGGAGGGACAGAGTAAACGTTCCCCGAATGGCCAGAGGCATCTGTGTTCTCTCTAATTTGTTGGTTCTGAGACCCAAGTGTGGTCTCACAGGCCCCAAAGAGGAGGAAATTGCTCTGTGTAGGAAGGTTGGGAGAAATCCATGTGCCCGCCTGCAAAGATCAGCCTTTCGGTGGAGGGCAGGCCTGTCCTCTGGCCAAGCTGGAGGGAAAGAGACCCCATTACTTTGAAATAATGTCAATAATAGCTTAACATTCACTGAGCCTCACTTTTCACACATTTCCTCACTTAACCTTCAAAATAATCTGATAAGAAGGTGTTAGTATGCCCATTTTACAGATGAGGAAACTGAAGCTTAGTAGAGGTAAGAGATTTCTCAAGAGTACCCGGCTAAACAGCTGATGAGTTGCAGGGTTGAGACCCACATCTACAAGCACCCAGTGCATCAGACAGATTCTTGTATGCTTTTTTTCAGGGCTTGGAGATGTTAGGGGATGGAGGCAGAGAGAAGGATACGGTGAGGTGACAGGCTGTCAGAGGACTAGAGCCATTCTCACGCTTGTTTCTTCCCCAGGCCCTTGGAATGGAAAACTTGCTCTTCTAGACTAGTGGCCTGAGGCCAAAAAAACACTGTGTTTACACTTTGCCTGGTGGTAGACACTGGGGAGACAGATTGTCTCTCCATAATAGTGTTATATTGATTTTTAGCACTTTCTGATCTGTAGCACATTTTAAAGTTGCTTATCACACTTCTGAAAACAACTGGATGAGGAAGATAGGGATAGGGAAAACTTCGTTATCTCCATTTTACAGATAAGGAAACTGAGGCGAGAACAGGGTCACGTCACTAGGTCAAGGTAGACGGGCTGTGACCCCACGTCCCCTGTCTAATATGCACCATGATGCGCTCCCTGTCTCTGCCCCAATCAGGCTCACCCTTACTCTGATTTCACTCCCCAGGAAAGGGACAGTGCATCAGTGATGTGCTGAATTTATCACGCCTCCATGTCAACCCTTTCCTTACCTCAGGACCCCACAAGCCCTACTTGGAGGCCTTGGAAGAGTCTCAGGCAGCCTGGCTGGGCCTGCCTCACTCCTCTGCTAACAGCTGATCAGAGACCATCTGATTCGCCTAGCTTCTAACTCTCTTCTGGGCTTCAGAAAGAGATAAAGGGAACAGGATGGCTTTCAGAAGTCTGAGTTTAGGACAGAAGGAAGGGAATAAAGAAAGAGGGTCATCCCAATGTCCATGGGTGTGTCCAGGGGCAACCCCATCCTCCGTGGTAGGGTCACTGGCTGTGTTAAGCCATGGAGGCTCAGGGGAGACAAGCTAGATGGGAAATCTGACAAGAAAGAAGAACACCAGGAAGTAGCGTGGAGTCATCCTTCTTTAACCCGGGGAGACACATCCAACCTCACTCCCAGCCCAGCCCCAATCCTAGACTCTCTCCATACAAAGCCAATTACCCGTAAACCTGCCCTAATGACTTGGCAAACCCATGTGGACCTCAACCCTGCCCCCAGTCCTGAGGCTAAACATTGCAAGGATCCTGGGAGTTTGAACCTTAAATGAATGAATTTATGAGCTAAGCAGGGACAGGGCTATCTCACTTTAAAAATCAGAGTCTCTCGGACTTCCCTGGTGGTCCAGAGGTTGAGACTCTGTGCTCCCAGTGCAGAGGGCATGGGCTCAATCCCTGGTTGGGGAACTAAGATCCCACATGCCACACAGCGCGGCCTAAAAAAAATAAACAAATAGGTCAGAGTCTCTCTAGAGAATATGCCCTTTTATAAACAAATAAATGAATAAACGAAACCACTGCCATCTGTAGAGATTTTATGCTCTACAACATGACTTAATGTGTGTGATCCTCACACAGTTGAGGAGCCTGGGGCCTGAGGAAGAGGGTCAGAGCCAGGATTCAAGCCCAAATCTCTAATACTTGGAACTGAAATTTGAATTTAAAACTCTCTTAGAAAATGTTCTTAGGGCTTCCCTGGTGGCACAGTGGTTAAGAATCCACCTGCCAGTGCAGGGGACATGGGTTCGAGCCCTGGTCCGGGAAGATCCCACATGCCGCAGAGCAACTAAGCCCGTGAGCCACAACTACTGAGCCCGCGTGCCTAGAGCCCGTGCTCCGCAACAAGAGAAGCCACCGCAATGAGAAGCCCGCGCACCGTAACGAAGAGCAGCCCCCACTCACCGCAACTAGAGAAAGCCTGCGTGCAGCAATGAAGACCCAGCACAGCCAAAAGATAAATAAATAAATTTATTAAAAAGAAAAAAAGAAAATGTTCTTAAATGAGGGAGTGAATTTTGGGTCAGTCAAAGCAATTGCTTTCCCCCCACAAACGAGCAGCGTTCTGAGAACCGATGCTGGTGAACAGGCTGCAGGAAGAGGTGAGTGGTTCTAGGTGGTCCACACGCGTTCATTGAGCAAGCAGTGAGCAAAGCCTGGCAGAAAGCTGGGAGGCGTGCTTGCAAAGGCATACGAAATTTAAAACTCACACACACTTACGACCCAGCCTAAGGCACTGTTATGACTGGACAGAAGGTTCTGGAAGACAGGAACATAAGAAGGTGTGAGTCTGGGCTTTGTGAGGAAGACTGCGGCTCCCCTTGGAGTCCAAGGACCTCCAGTCTGTCACAAATTCTGGTTTGGAGACTTAGACTCTGGGGGCTGCCCAGACTCCAGCAGGACGGCGCACTGCCTGATGAGAAAAGCCTTAGAAATGAGCACTATTTCCTAAAGAAGGAAGTGTGTGCGTGTGCGAACACACACACACACACAAACACACACACACAGAATGGTTCAGCCACAGGCTAAGAGAAGGGGAATTGAACAGATCCAGTTTCTCCACGGAACAGGCCCAGGAGCTTCTCCGTGGGAACCTCCTCTCATCTCTGAGAGGAGCTTGGCCAGCCCCAGAGGTCTAGAGTGTAGAAGGGTCAGAGGACCCATGGGAAGATAAGAGAAGTTCCCAAAAGGTCTGGCATAGGCGGTGGGGATGAGGAAGTCCTGTGTTCACGTGGATGGAAGGAGTCGGGGGCAGGCCTGCCAGGTGGAGCTGTGACTAACCTGTGATTCTGTCACCCCTGACAATGAGGCCAAGTGCTTGCTGCCCAGGCCCTGAACCACCAATAAACACCCCTGAGCGAGGGCCAGCTGCCTGAGTCAGAGTCACAGTGCCTCACAGAGCAGGCTTCCACTCTGGACGAGCTTTTCTTGCTTCCCTCAGGGCCCAGCACCAGGTAGATGCTCTTGGTGACAAAGGCAATGAAGGGATAGAGGTCCCAGCCAGCCTGGGAAGACTCCCCAGGGCAGGGCTTCTCACACCACGAGAGATCTCTTGCTTATTGTCAGGCTTCTGGGTGATCAGGAAATAAAAAACTCCAAAGCAAAAAAATTCAAGGTCACAAAAATTGGGGCTCTTAAAAATGTTTGAGTTTAGTACACTAATGTTTTAACCACCTGTTTAAAATCTATGTGCAATATGGTTGTGCTATTTTCAAGAAAATTACAGGACTTGTAACATATTAATTCATGGTTCACCAGTTACAAGTGGTGTGGGGTCCGGCAACAAGACTCAAGTTTGGTTTTACAATGAATGTCTTTTCCTCTCAGTCCTTTTGGTGTATCCCCAAGACTGTTACATCCTCAACTGGAGATAAAGACAAGAATCTAACTGCAAGGTCCTTTGTGATGGGAGGCCCAGGGGACATGGTACTCCGGGACCCCTTGGAGAGGTCTGCCTGGGAAGAGACCACCTTAGAGGGAGGTGAAGAAGCAACAGAAGCTGCAGGGCAGTCTCTTCCCTCCTCCGTCCTCATCTGTCTTCCGCCTTCTTCCTCTCCTTCCTTCCCATACTCAGTATGCTCTATGAGGCCTCACTCTTGCACACAGATGACAGGAGGGCGTGCGTTTGCTTATGTGTGTGGTACGGGGAGAGGAGTGGTGTGTGTGTGAGAGTGTGCAGGCTGGGTGTCCAGGGGGTATGTGTGAAAGGTGTGGGGAGACGCCCTCTGCCCCTCCAGGGTGGGCTCTGCCCTCTTTCCTGTTTCTTGTCGCATTCAGCTCCTCCCGAGCATCGGACTCAGGACTAAGTAGCTGGTGAGGGGCTTCTATCGTCTTCCTTTGAGCAAAGCCAGCAGGAAGCTGGCACTGGGTCACACAAGGAAAGATGTGGGCTCCAAGGAAAGAGAGGGGAAGCCTGGAACAGAGGCTTCACAGGGTCCAGATGCAGCTGGGGATACACTCCAGCCCACTCTCTTGCAGGGCACCCCAAGAAACCTGCATCTCCAGTGTGTCCCAGACCCCAGGAAGGAGAGGGACAGACCACCACAACTGTGAAGCAGCAGCAAGGAGGGCCATTGGAAGCAATGTGGAAACAGAGACCCCAGAGGGAGACCAGAGGGGCTGTCACAGGGATGATGGCCCTGGGAGGGGAAAGTACAGGTAACCCAGCCAGGCCAGGGGAGCAAGTCTATGGGAGAAGCCAATTTCCATCTGCAGACTTGGGTCTACTGCAATTTCCCCAGCTTAATTCAACTCAAACTACATGGCCCTGTCTGAGGTGTCATCAGGACCAAGGGGAAGGGCAACCCGAAAACATCCTTTAGCAACCTATTCCACTATGTCTCTGAGGCAGGAAGTTCTTCTTTATATCCCACCTCAATCCCACCAACTCCAATGGATATGGAAAGCAGCAATACCAGGTCAGAAGAAATGACCCCCACAGCCTTTTTTTAAATCGAAGTATAGTTGATGTACAATATTATATAAGTTACAGGTGTACAATATGGTGATTCACAATTTTTAAAGGTTATACTCCATTTATAGTTATTATAAAATATTGGCTATATTCTGAGTGTTGTACAATATATCCTAGTTTATTTTATACATAATAGTTTATACCTCTTAATCCCCTACCTCTGTATTGCCCCTTCCTGCTTCTCTCTCCCCACTAGTAACCACTAGTTTGTTCTATATACCTATGAGTCTGCTTCCTTTTTGTTATATTCACTAGTTTGTTGTATTCCCCATAGCTTTCAGTTCCTTCCTTGTTTATTTCCCCAGGATCCTCCACATCTGGGGAGAAATTCTTGGTGTGTATCCTGCTGGCAAAGACCAGCATTCTCTGAGCTGAGCGCTGGGGGTGAGGGGTGATCAAGGGCAGACACAAGGGTACCTGCAGCACTTCCTTCCCAAGAGCGCTGTGAGCCCATGGAGACCTGGGGTTTTGTCCTGGGTCTGCTGTTACATAGCTTCCTGGCCTTCACAAGCTACTTCTTTCCTCCAGTACTCAATTTTTATAACTAGTCAAGTCTGGACTTGATTGGTGGATTTCAAAACATTTTTAGCAATGCAACTTTTTTTTCAAATGAATGCCTTGGCTAAACCTCAATATACATAACAGATTAAAAAACACAGAGCTGCTCAGGTTGGCACAGGGGTGGGTTGGGGGTACCCCAGGGCCACCCCCTTGGTCTCCCTCTCTCAGGAGGACTCCACAGAAATGGGGGCACAGTTTGAAAACCACCGAGTTATGGGATCCGTAAGGAGCCTGCAGATGTAACACCCCAGGACTCTATGGCTCACATATTCTAACATCCCTCCTGTAAGGGGAGTATAAGTGAAGGGATGATTTTCTCATGATGCAAATGGGGACACCGAGGGCTAGAGAGGTTAAGGGTCTTCTCCAGGAAGCCCCGGGACTCCTGATTCACAGCCCAATGTGCTTTCTGCCAGGATGGCTCACACTCTCCAGAGCAGGCTTAACACATTCAGTGGCTAGGCCTCTGGGAGAGGGATCCAGGCCCTCCGGCCCTTGTTACTTTCTCACCTGCTGGATACAGGCAAACAAGGAGATGCTTCCACAGGTCCCTCCCACAGCTGCCCCTGGAGCCCATCCTGACCAACTCTAGCCGCAAAGACATGTCCTCTCATTACTGAGGTCCAGCCGGCTGATGACTTCCTGTATTCCTCCCCACAGGGGCGTCACCTGGATCATGAGGTCATCCCTCTGCTGGCTCCTCCCACTTCTCCTCATCTTGGCCTCAGAGGTCCAAGGCCAGCCAACAAGACGACCAAGACCCAGACCAAGGCTCCAGCCCAGACCCAGACTCAGGCCCACACCCAGCTTTCCTCAGCCCCATGAGCCATTGGAGCCTACAGACCTGCCTCCTCCCCTCCCACCAGGCCCTCCATCTATCTTTCCTGACTGTCCCCGGGAGTGCTATTGCCCCCCTGATTTCCCGTCTGCCCTCTACTGTGACAGCCGCAATCTTCGAAAGGTCCCTCTCATCCCATCCCGCATCCATTACCTCTATCTCCAGAACAACTTCATAACTGAGCTCCCAGTGGAGTCCTTCAAGAACGCCACGGGACTGAGGTGGATCAACCTGGACAACAACCGAATTCGCAAGGTGGACCAGAAAGTGCTAGAGAAACTACCCAGCCTGGTGTTCCTCTACATGGAAAAGAACCACCTTGAAGAGGTGCCCTCGGCTCTGCCCCAGAACTTAGAGCAGCTGAGGCTAAGCCAGAACCATATCTCCAGAATCCCACCCGGCGTCTTCAGCAAGCTGGAGAAACTGCTGCTCCTGGATCTCCAACACAACAGGCTAAGCGACGGCGTCTTCAAGCCCGACACCTTCCAGGGCCTTAAAAACCTCATGCAGCTCAACCTGGCTCACAACACCTTGAGAAAGATGCCACCCAAGATCCCCGTGGCCATTCACCAGCTCTACCTGGACAGCAACAAAATCGAGACCATCCCCAGCGGATACTTCAAGGGCTTCCCCAACCTGGCCTTCATTCGCCTCAACTACAACAAGCTCTCAGACAGGGGCCTCCCCAGGAACTCCTTTAACATCTCCAACCTCCTCGTGCTCCACCTGTCGCACAACAAGATCAGCAATGTGCCTGCCATCAGCAACAAGCTGGAGCACCTGTACCTCAACAACAACAGCATCGAGAGTGAGTGGGGGCAGGGCTGGGGTGCAGCCACTGGGAGGGAAGCTGGAGTCTCTGCTGCCTCAACACTTTCTCATGAGCCTCATGGTGGGGGGTGCAAAAAGCACCCAATGGGGCCCTGGTCTTCAAACCTTGGTCTTTCCACTTACTATCTATGTGACCTTAAAAGGATATCTGACCTCTCTGGGAAGTTTCCTCATTTGTAAAATGAGAGTGGCACAAAGTTGACGTGAAGATCTAATAGTTTAATATGGATAAAGTGCCCAGAATACCATGCTTGGAGGGTAATAGCTTTTCTCCTTCCACCCCTTCCCATCAGCCCCAGCTCCTTTGCCCTCCAGATCTATAGGTAAGGTAGACGTGGAATATAGCCCCGGACATCCTCCTAAAAGCAGAATGGTGACATTTAAATGTTGACTCGGAAATGTCCTGGGCCTGTCCACTGCAGAAACTGGTAGCTGTGAGGAAAGAGGCTTCTTCCCAAGCCTAAGCCTAGGTTTTAAAGAGTCTGCAAAAAGCATACACAGAGAGGCAGCTATATACTCAGAGTATATACAACTGGTAAAAACGTGCAGCCAGAAGGACATGTCCGTATGCAGGTGCTTTCTGAATCTATCTGGAAGGCTGGAAGATTTACGCATATAAGATAGTACACTTAAGGCAGAATTTGCCTAAGCTACATTGACAGGGTCCCGGGCTTGGGATAAAAAAATTGCAGGCCAGAAAAGAGGCTCGAAGTCACAGTTTTACTTCAATCAAAAATGTCAGGTCTGAGTAGAGCATAAGCAGAACAGTTTGAAAACAAAAGAGAAAATATTATCTGGTCCGTGGACAAAATCAGGCTACGTTCACACAAGGAATGCAGCAGCTGTGCAGATAAAGGACACCACGAGGAAAGAGAAGCAGTCCTAAAATAATATTAGGAATCCTTAGTTTTCAAGCCAGAGGATGAGAGGGGGATTTTTGAATTTCTATAATAGTGAAACAAGCAGGTGGGAGAACAGGCTTATTCACTCATCTGAGATAATTACACAAAAGTAGGGGAAGGCTTCTTAAAATCTTGTAAGAAACAAATTCAGGAAAAGGGAAAACTACTGTCTAATTTTACCCTGCAGGTAGCAAACTAATGGAACACATTACCCCCAGGAGGCTGTATAGGCCACAGATCTAGACAGAAATGATACCTTGATTAATCCATGGCTGACAAGTTTCTACCACACTGTGGAAGAACAGGCTGCAGGGGTGGGGGGGGGCAGTGTATTATCCAGCCTTCTGAGGTTGAAGACAGAAAGGTCACACCCACTCGCACCATTTCACAGATTTGAGAACTGAGCATCAGGGTGGTAAAGTCCAAAGTCACAAGGGTCATAGGAAGAAAATCCATCTATGTCAGGGCTCTTTCTGCTACTCCAGTGTTGAAGAGAGAAGAAAGGGGAGAGAGGGAAGACGAGGAAGAGGAAGAAGGAGACGAAGAGCAACCACAACAACAACCCACAGAATATAAAAGAAGCAAGGCTTCGGGAGAATCAAAACCTCCATTTAGAAGATGCCATACCTCCTGTCATCTAATAAGAGGGGAAGGAGAAAATGGAAACTCATTTTCCATTTGAAAGCCTACCAAAATTTGGCCATAACTTACCTTTCCAGCTTACCTTCCCCAGAATCGGTAATCAACTTCAGAATCAACAGATTCATCATGTCCTAGGGCTCCGTGCCCTTCCCAGGCCCCTCTCCTCTTCCTGTCATCCCTATTTCAGTTAATGTAACCACCTTCTGCTCATCCTCATGCCTCACATCCTGTTCTCAGGAAAACCTCCAGAGTAACCCATCCACCGGCTGGCTTCAGATCTTGCTTCCCCCTATTGTTTCTCCACACTGTAGCCAGATTCATCTTTCTATAGTACAAACCTGATCATAGGACCCTTCCAGGTTTAGCGCTCCAGGATACTATGGTTCATATATCCCACCATCCATCTCATAACAACAGTCCTGCTCAGTGCCATTCCTCAGACTGGAAATCAAAGACCCCATCCTTAGTGAAATATCTGAAGGCCTACCGTAACTGGTGGCCACAACTTACCTCTCCAGCTTAGTCTTCCTAGTACATCACATTGTACTGTTTACTGGTCCCAAACCCTGCCATGAGCTTCTTGGCCTCCACAGTATCATTCAAATAGGTCACAGCATCAGGACACCATCCCCAGGTCTCCACCTGCTGTAATCCTCTCTTTGAAGGTTCAGCTGAAAGTTTACTTCCTCTGTGACTCTTCTGAGTAAATTTTCAATAACAATTGTTGATCAATTCCAACTTAATTTGTTTCACAAATGGGTAAATGGAGTCTGGAGGTTACGGTCGACTCATTCACGGTCACACGTTCCCAAGAACTGGTCAGCCAGTTCCAGAGAGGAAAACTCTAGAGTCCTTGCCCCTGTCTACCCTCTTCTTCCTCTTTGTCTTTTACTCCAGCCCTGTCAGGCCTGATCCCCTGCCCATCTCTCCTGCTGACTTCTCCCCTTTTTCTCCATAGAAATCAATGGGACCCAGATTTGCCCCAACGATGTAGTTGCCTTCCACGACTTCTCCTCGGATCTGGAGAACGTGCCACACCTCCGCTACCTGCGGCTGGATGGAAACTACCTGAAGCCGCCCATCCCGCTGGACCTCATGATGTGCTTCCGCCTGCTGCAATCTGTGGTCATCTAGGCCTTACTCTGCCCCTGGAGCTCCTCTGGCCACACTTGAATGCAGTGGCCCAGGTGCCTGTGCCCACCATTTGTTTTCTCTGTCTCCTTTTCTTGCTCTCAGCTTTGCCTTTCTTAACCCACCCTCCTGATGCAAGGACAAGCCACGCACTCTGCTGCCCCTGCAGCTTCTAGAGCAAGACTTCCAAAGGCTTGATTTGGTCCACGCAGCTCAAAGACACCCACTGCACATCCAAACTTCTGGCCCCAGAAGCACAGAGGTGTGTCTAAAGACTTCATATTCTCTTCTCTCTCCTCCTCCCCTCATCACTCCTGGGTAAGTCTGGGCTATGAACTGACATCTGGATCTTGTCCTGGCCAAAGCAAGCAGAAGATGGTCAGGGGAAGCCTAGAGGTGAGGTTTGGGAAGTCCTGCTGGAAACTCCTGCATGGTGGGCAGCTCTGGCCCAAAGAGGCTGAGAAACCCGTGTCTCCCTGGCCGAGGATCCCATCTTCCAAAACTGCTGCTCCACCACCGCATTCACTGGTACCAGACAGTGCACCAGCTCTGTGCCAGCCTGTGTTCTCCGGAAAGGAAGTGCAAGGGAACGGCTGAGGGAGGGCAGAGGGTCAGAGATTCACACAAGGGCCTGCATCAGGCTGTCTCTGCATAGGGATGAGATGGGGCCCTCCTTCTCAGCACACAGCCTTCTGGCTGGTCCTCTCTGTTCCAAGAGTAAGAGCAGGGAGGAACATTCCAGGAGAAGAATGGCTCAAAAAACTAGGAATCAGCTGGTGGGAGTCATAGACCCAGGCTGGGCCCCGTGTGGGTGCAGATGGATCCTGCTGTCCCCTTGGCCACTCTGGATAAGAGGCCTGATGCCCTGGGGGAACACAGCATCCACAGTGGAGTGTACAGAGCCACCAACCCCGCCCCGCCATCTGTTCTCTATCAGTGAGGATGGCCCAATTCTTTCCACTCCCGGGAAGCAGTTCCTGAGAAACTGCTCAAGAAGGGGTGGAGCACCTGGAAATCTCCCAGAAGCCTCTTCCACTTATGCAGATTGGCCTCCCCTTCTAAGACAGACACAGCAGTGACACCTGGTGGCTGGTGCTGGCCACATCTGGCTCCCGTGTTCCTGCTCATCTCTCTGGTGTGATTTTCCAAGATCAAGGAGTTGGCCTCAGGTTCCAACTTGGAGAGCCATGGGCAATGTGCATGGTCTCTCTCTCTCCTCTGGGGTCTAAAGGGCACAAAGGTACAGAGGCCCCAAGGTGGGGGATCTGATTCCCATCATGAGTGAACACAAGTGGGAACCTTCAGGAAACCAGTTGAGGATACAGTTTGTTCTGATCTGCTCTCTTACCTTATGGGTCCCCTCTGCTCTCAGCTTTCATGTGGTACACCAAGGAGGTGGATAAGATGCCCCTCCAAGGACCCTCTGGCGCTCATGTTCCTGTATGCAGCTCCATCCTTTAGATCGTGTTCTAATGCAGGAAGAGTCCTAAATATTATCCCTTTCCCTTGCAATAATTTATTCCCTGTATGGGCTTTCCTTCCCCCAGAGTTCCCACCCCACCCTGTCTGGCCCAGGTGAGCAGTGTGTCAGGCCTCTAAGGGAAGCCTGGGTTCCACAGGGCTGACTCAACTTCATCTTCCCCTTAACTCTCTCTAGGGGATGCTGCCCCTCTACAGCCTCTGAGTGTATGTTGGTGGGGGTGGGGGCATATGTCCTAGAAATGATTAGGATACAGTGCCCACTCCCAAGTTAGGTTGAAAAAAGTTCCCGAGATGTTTAAGAAATTGGATTAAGCTAGGTCCCTAACTTCAAGAAATTCCCATTATACTCTTATTTTTCCCTTTTGCTAATTTACAGAATATGGGCCCATTTCATTACAGCCTCCATCCCCCATGCTCGCATACAACTGCTTCATTCTCCGAGGCTGCAGCTGGTTTCGAGTCAAGATATTACTGTGTCTGTAAGCAACCTGTTGCTATGGCCTGGATAAGCCCCTTCTGCACCTTATCCCCACCTTGCGCCCTCAGCCCCTCTGATGAGGCCCTCAGGGGAGCACAGCTCCTGGGACTCGCCGGGGAGGAGGGGTCATTCCCCAGCTCCTGCCAACCTGAAGTGTTTTGATTCAGCAGCAACAAAATCACCATCATCCTATTGCTGCATCTGGCATATTTCTGCTTCTTCCATTGCTCCCTGTATCTGTAAACCAGAGGAAATTAAATTGGCTTTACAGCACCACCCTCCCACATACAATGTGCTGTTTTCCCTTGGGCTTAAGGAAGCCCCCTCCTCCATATACAAGTTAACTCTCTCAGTGCTGCTGACATATGCACATACAGGTGTGTAGGAAGGTGTGTATGTATGTGTACTCTGTACATATATCTGTTCTTTCTTGAAGACCGTATTAACTTTGTGCAACAACTTTGACATTCCAGCATGCTTCACAGCAGAGAAAATAAAGTTATATGAAAAATACCCTGCTTGAACTTGACAGTGTAAACAGATGAGAATAGCATCTTAAAGTCACTTTGCCACCCCTCTCCCCCGGCCTCCCACCTTCCTTGCTCTGAGAAGACTGGTGGAGAAAGGATCCTATCCTTAAGAAGCTCTAGGAAAATGATTCCAAAAGTTTTTTTGGTGAATTTCCCCCAAACTCACAATTGTTACAAAAATAATCCCTAAAGTCAGACAGGTAATCTGACAGCTACATTTGAAGCCCAAATCTCCAAGTTCTTTTTAACCCACACATACCAAATTGTTGAGGTCTCCCAAATGCTCAGTACTAAAAGACACAAAACAGACACCATTCCTGACCAGGAAAAGCTAACAGACTAGTTGAGGATAGGCAGTGTAAGATACACAAAACAATGGCAGAGGTGTATCAAGGGCAGTGAGCAAAGGGCCAGCCACATCACCTGGAATGGTCTACATGCTATGCAGATGTTCACAGAAGGGCTAAAACAGGGTACCCTGGAATCTCTCTTCAGGTGGAAGGTTTGTTCCAGAGCCAACCCTGTGGTCCTCCTGGACTACACCATCTTCTTTTGAATGAAAACTGCCGGATGCTGTCCCACCCCTCCCACCCTGCCCCCTAATTTCCTGCTTCAGTTCAATTCAGCACGTTTTCAGCATATATCAACCACGTGCAAGGTTCCCAGCTAAGAATTCAAGGATAAGTAATATATACCCCACGCCACTGAGGAATTCATAAAGGGAAAAATCCATGAATTAGTAATTGCATGTCTTAAGTGTTTGCAATAATGTTGGGTACAGAAAGCATAGTGGAGAGGGCCTCTGCTTCTGCCTGGGAGAAACCAGAATGGCTCCTATCATTTAAGCTGGATCTTAAGGTTTGAATCAGATTTTGCCAGGTGGGAGAAGGAGGAAAAAGCACATAAACAGGAAAGAAGGGAAGCAGCATGAGAAAAAGATTGGAAGACATGGAGTCTACCCTGTATGAGGGGTGTGTGTGTGTGTGCCTGAGAGAGGAAGAGAAATGAGTTCCAGCCGTGCAGTTATGTAGCTACAAGCCCTCAGCAGGGAATATACCCTTGCTGTCCAAAAAGCAGGAGGGTTCCTGAAACTTCCACCCCTGCCTCTCTCTCTGCCCACGAACAGGGAAGCAACAGGGTCAGCTGGCCAGACTTCTGTCCCCAGGGCCTGCCACCTCCGTTCCATCATCATGCCCTCCGGCTTTTCCTAATGAGATTCGGATTAGACCAGCTCCGGCACCTCCCGCCACCTTTTCCGGGCTCTCTGGGGGCTGAGCTGTCTGGAACAACAGCATGATCGTTAGACGGTTCCCACGTAGGTCTCACACACACACACACACACACACACACACACACATCCCATGGACCCTCCCTGAAATCCATGGTAACCAGAATGTGTGCCGGTGTGTTTGTGAAACCGAGAGCAGAAGCTGGGAGAGGGTCTAAGACGTGCAGCCTAAATCAGAAGCTGCTCCACTGGGGGCCGGGGGCCGGGGGCGGGTGTGGGGGGGCGGTCCGGGGTGGGTGAGCCGGCGCATGCGTGGCGTGACCGCAAATCTGGCCAAGCTGGCCGAGTGCGTGGGAGAATACCGATTGCAGGGGGCACAGCGATAGAGCCCAGAGAGCAGGAGGGCTGGCGGGTGTGCGTCACCGAGAAAGCGGGAAAGGAGAGTGGGAGCAGACTGCAGGGGGGAATGAATGAACAGTCACATCTGCATTCTTCGCAGGGAATAAATGGTGGGAGGTGGGGACGGGTGACACCCAGGCTGACTGGGGGGGCGGGGCGGGGGCTCGGGTTTCTGGCTGCAGAGCCTAGACTGTAGAGAGAAAGTAGAGGACAGCCCGCCACATATGCATTCTGCTTTCTGGGCACCTTCCTGGCTCCAGGGGCTCTCTCCCTCCACCAGCAGAGCCCTGCGTGTCTCTCCACACGCGGGGGGCTGTCTGGGGCACAGGAAAAATTGTTGCTCTGGTGACAAGGTTCTTGAGCTGGGGAAGCCCCCTCCACACCAGCTGGTGCCCAGGAGCACTGCAGGCTGAGCACTGCCCCTGGGGCCAGGCTGTTAGCTCTGACCCTTCACCTGTTGTGCCAGGGCAGAGATGAGTTCTGCCAAGGCCATCTCTTCTGAGGGCACGGAGATACATGGCCTCAGGACCTCAGGGGTGAGGCAAAGAAGGGGAGGGTCATAGGAATAAAGGAGAACTCTCTGGCCTGAGAATCAGGAAATCTAAGACCTAACCCTGGCTCTGTGTGACCTTGGGCAAGTCACCTCACCTTGCTGGGCCTCGGTTTCCCCACATGCACTATGAAAGGTTTGGATTAAATGATCCTAAGGAGAACTATGCAGCTGGGATTCGGTATCTGGTTAGTAGGAGGAAGTATGGAGGAGCCTCACCTATGAACCTGGGCAAACATGTATGCAGGCTGGCAGACTCCTGGGGACAATGTCTTAGCCCCTTACCCGTGCCTTCAGCAAGGACTTGCCCTGCAGCAACCTAAGGCACCAGGGAAAGGAGAGTCTCTCCTGACACATGCATCTTTGGTAGGGGACCATGGAGTGGGGGGAGTCTCCTCTGCCCCCTGAGGACCCCACGCAATGCCTCCTGGTGTTTATGATCAGGAAGGTTTTTTCTAGGGCTCAATCTTATAGATTTGGGAGAATTTCCTATATCTTCCTCCCCATCATCGTCAGAGAGCTTGAAGTTGGCTATCAAATCCTGCTCCATCCCCCATTCACCTTCTCTTTGAATCTCTTTCCCTGTGGTGATCTTTATTCAGTTATGGTCCTGTATTAGAGGTCCAGGTGGTGGGTAGTGGTGCTGGTCGGAGTACCTCAGCTGAGCCTCTTTTAATCTTTGGATTGCATCTATGAAACCAAAGCCTTATCACTCTCTGGCTGGAGAAAAAACTGGAAAGCCAAGCCCCATCCCTCCACATACCCCCACTGCTGCCTTCTCTTCTTGGAGAGTACAGAATCTGAGGGGTTGGTCTCCCCTCAGGAGGTGGGAACCACCTGCCCTCTCAAAGACGGTGGGCCAGAAAAAGAGAGATGTAGCAGACAGAGAAAGAGAGGAAAAGATGAGGGGAGGTGGGGAGGGGTACGTATAGGGGGCTGAGAGTAGAAGAGGTGGAGGGAGGGAGAAAAATAATCTTTCAAACCAAGCAAAGGAGTGGGATGAGGGACCCGCTGAGGAAGGAGGAGAAGAAACAGCTGGACGTCAGGAAAAAGAGAAGTCTGATTGGCTACACGCCTGCCTTGGCTGGCTCCCCTGCCCTCCCCAGGCGACAGTCTACCCAGACCCCTCCGTGGGTCATGACTTCTCCATCAGAGTCCCCACCTCTCTGGAAGCTGTGAGCCTCCGTTTGGAACCAAAAGAGTCTCCAGGGGTAAGATTCAAGGCTTTCAGGGGTTAGGCCCATTGGTATGCAAATGAGGGAGAGTGCTTGTGGGGAGGAGAGCACAGGACAGGGCTGCAGTGAGGTGGGGTGTCTGGGTTGAGACAGGGGATTGAGGTTGGAGGGAGGCAGTAAACTGTCTTAGGGCTTTTGCTTTAAGATTTTTTTGATTATATAATTTGGTTTGGAGTAACATATGGGAGGTAAGATGAAGAGACACCTCTTGCTAGGATGGGGGCTTACCCCATTGCCCAGCAAAAACTAAGAAAGGGAGCGTGCTCTCTTTGGCAGCACACATACTAAAATTGGAATGCTACAGAGAAGATTAGCATGGCCCGTGCACAAGGGTGACACGCAAATCCGTGAAGCTTTCCATATACTTTTTTTTTTTTTTTTTTTGCTGCATTGAGTCTTTGTTGCTGCGCGCAGGCTTTCTCTAGTTGCGGTGAGCAGGGGCTGCTCTTCGTTGCGGTGCACGGGCTTCTCATTGTGGTGGCTTCTCTTGTTGTGGAGCACGGGCTCTAGGTGTGCGGGCTTCAGTAGTTGCAGCACGCTGGCTCAGCAGTTGTGGCGCACGGGCCTAGTTGCTCCGCGGCATGTGGGATCTTCCGGGACCAGGGCTTGAACCCGTGTCCCCTGCTTTGGCAGGCGGATTTTTATTTATTTATTTTTTTTGCGGTACGCGGGCCTCTCACTGTTGTGGCCTCTCCCGCTGTGGAGCAACAGGCTCCGGATGCGCAGGCTCAGTGGCCATGGCTCACAGGCCCAGCCACTCTGCGGCATGTGGGATCCTCCCGGACCGGGGCACGAACCCGCGTCCCCTGCATCGGCAGGCAGATTCCCAACCACTGCGCCACCAGGGAAGCCCGGCAGGCGGATTCTTAACCACTGTGCCACCAGGGGAGCCCCATACTTTTTATAATTGAGTCACTTTGCTGTACAGCAGAGATTGGCACAACATTGTAAATCAACTATACTTCAGTTTTTAAAAATGAAGAAAAAAAGAGGGAGAGTCTACTAGAGACTTGTGTAGCCAGCTTTGGGGAGAGCTGCATTATCAGAAATACACTGGGTACCTCACATCCACACTGCACACATTCCTTGACCCATCTGTGCATACGTGGATGAACATTTGAATTCACCTGTACACAGAAACCTAAGGAACTTTCTGAGTGTGTACAACCAAACACAAAGAGCTCTTTTGTTTCCGTAATCATTTGTTTCTAAAAAGCTGCATTTATAAATAGATTTTAAAACTAACATGCTTTTTTACACTGTAATCAATTTTTAAGCCTATGTTCTCTAAATGGACTAGTCATTCCTGGAACTAGGCATGCCTTATTTATTTCTGTGCCCCCAGAGACAAATCCAGTGCCTGGGACTATTAAGATATCTCATAAATGTTTGTCAAGCAAAGGCATGAATGAATGAATGATCTTTTTAAAAACCACAGGATTCCTTAATGGTGAAGTTTCTCTGAATCTAGTTTAGTGGCTAATGGTTGTACTCGGAGTGGGTGGCTGTATAAGAGAGAACATCTGTGTAAATTCACAAGTGTGTGCCTAGTTAGTAGGGAGGTATGTAGACAAGGGGACATGCATGAGTGTGTGTGTGTTAAGTAAATAAGCCTTTGCCAGGTGCCTGCACTTTCCTGCGTGAGTGAATATCAGTGTGTGGATGAGCATGTGAAGAGACTGAAGTGGCAAGCAGTGCGGGGGGCTGGCAGGAGATATCCCCCTAGATGTAGCCCCAGCCTTGAAGGAGCCTGCACATGCAATGAAGGCACTAAGTGTGTGACAAATGGCTTAAGAGTCTGCAAGTGTGGGGGTGGGAAGTGGGGTGAGTTTGTGAGCTGTTCCCCCAGGACTGGATACCTAAGTGATTCGGCCCCATTCTCATCCCATCCCCCACCTGCCAGGACTTCCATGAAGCTCCTGGCCTTACTCAGCCTGCTGGCCCTGATGCTGGCCCAGGAAGCAAGGACAGCATCTCTCCCAAAGACGGAGAGGGAGACGGAAGGAGACCAGCCACACGGAGAAGGCGATTCTTATGCAGTTCTGCAACTGGGGGACTATGTCCTGAGCCTAGACGACTACGATCAAGTCATTGACCTGAGCAACTATGATGAACTCACAGACTACAGGGAGCAGCTCCCCAAGGTGAGGGGCATGCAGCAGACCCATTGCATTCCCTGCAAGAAACTGGGAGCCTGAGGCCTGGTCCCTCTCTACCTGTTCCATAATGCAGGTATCTCAAGCCTCCACCTTTCTCTAGGAGGTGGAAATTCTTGTCCCTCCACAGGAACTTGTCGTTTAGATAATACTAAGAAAGAGGACACAAAACTTCAAGTTCTTTGTCTGTTTGTAGCAAATTCTGTGGGACTTCCCTCAGAAGTCATACATCCCTCCTTCCCTCTGCCTTCAAGACCATAAGGCGTATCTCACTGGGACAACAGCAATGTCCTCACATTCTCCCTTGGAAAAAGGAATGCTACAGCCTGTCTTTTCTTAGACTATCTTCAGTTCTAAAGTTCAGTTTTCAGCCCTTTCTGGCCTTCGCAGGGGCTGATCTGAAGTCTGCACTCATCTCCTGTCTGACCTTGGTCTGTGCGGGCAAGGGAAAAGCCCAGCCTGGGGGGTCCGGAGATGGGGTTCTGGCTCTGCCACCAGATGGCCCCTTGAGCTCAGTCCCTCCCCATCTGGACCTGAGTTTCCTCATCCACGTCATGATGAGGGACCAGATGCTCAGAAGGCCCTTGCCTTGCTCACTCTTCCTGCCGTCCCTCCCTCGTTTTCCACAGTGACTCTTTGCAAGCTTGAAATTGGTCGCTGAAGTTCCCAGAATCCAAAGTGAAGTCCCTCTCAGCCCCTCAAAGCTGGCTTACTGTATACTGTGTCTCCAGGTTAAAGGGACCAGCCTGGCTTCTCCAACCAGGACAAGTTTCACTCAGAGCACAAGGGCTCCAAGGACATCCCCTTCAAACCCCACAATGGCCAGGCCTACGACGCGGGGCCTGCTGGTTTCCCTGACCAGCCATGGTAAGTTCACAGGCACAAGTCTCAATAGCCACAGGTCATGGGCCAGCAGCCATGACCCAGCACCAGGGATGCGAAAGAGGAATGCAGTCAGAGCTATATGGAGTGGAGGATCAGGGAGAGAAGGGGAAACAGCTGCAGGGGAGGAAAAAAAAAACAAAGGGAGAGGCTGGCTGTTCCTAATGCTTCTTCCTGAGTGCACAAACTGGATAGGAAGCAAAGAAATGCAAGAACTCCGCTGTGCCTAGAAAAGCCACCTACCTTAATTAATAGCATCGCTGGGGGAGCAGGTTGAGTGGTAATTAGATTAGAGACAATTAAAGGCCTGTAGAGAAGAATAAATAACTTCGTGGCCGCCATTTGGCATGGGGGCAAATGAAGCAGTCATACTGCTTTTCAGCTTGAATTCCCTGGTTAGCAGCTTTTCCCTCTCCTTGAGGCCCTCCTGGAGACTCTGGGATGCGGGCATATCCGCCGGTAGGGGGTTGGCGCTCTGCTGGGGATCAGAACTGAGCCAGAGGAGGATGCAGTTAATTCCTGACTTGCCCTTGCTCTCGGTTCCTGTTCTCTTCTTGAGATGTTTGCCTTGGGTGGGTATAGGGTAATGGGGCACCTGCAGAGAAAACACTTCTGTCAGGAATCCATGACCTCGCAGGCTTAAAGAGACCATAAAGGGCCTCAGCTGGACCTGCCATTCAAGGCCTGGGGATAAGTACACTGTCTGGTCACGACTGGTGAAGAAGAGCTATCTCTTAATCTTGGGTCTGTGTCACTACCAACAGAGTTCCCCCTTGAGTTGGACGAGCAGTGATCTCCAGTAATCTCTGTCCTTTCTAATAACAAGGGATGGAAACCTCCTGCAGTAGTCAGTAACACCTTCCCAACTTTGTAAAGCCAGTCTGAGCTCAATGGCCTGGCCTAAGTCTCATGACCACTGGTCATGGACTGAGAACAGGGGAGGGATGTTTTCCAATAGAAAACTGAGATGCTGATAACGATGAGAAGGGGAAATGAATCCTGGGCAGGCAGTGTACACTCCACCTTGGCTCTATTATGCTTTTTGGAGCCACACAGAACATGTCTAACTCCTCGCCCACCAGGCAGACGGCAGAACCGGCAGCCATTGGCCACTCCACTGAATCTGGCTTTATTTCATCTTCATTGCACCTTTTAGGACCAGAGAGGAGCCCTATGGAAAAGAGACTGATAGATGTCCTAGAAACGCCCACATAGGCCCAGAAAAACCTACACAGGACCAGGGTCTGATAAAGGCACTAATGGGCTTGGATTGTAATGGGTAATAACTGAGGGTGGATCTGCTTCTCTTAGGTCAAGGGCTGAGTGCCAGGCTGGCAGCGGCCAACAGCACTCCTGGGTACATTGTGACAGTCGGTCTGGGCAGCAACCCAAGAAGACACAGACAGCCACGGCTCAGACACTCCCTGGGGCCGGGGCTATTGGTCCCAAGGGCTGAAGGGTGTCTGACTGAGGAGGGGGGTCTCCCTTTGCTCTGTCTTCCACCTGGGCCAGGCCTGCCAACCTGTCTGATCTGCGTGTGCCTTGGTTCCTCTGTGTACTGTGATGATGCTGACCTAGAGAACGTCCCTCCTCTTCCCCAGACAACCGCTTACCTGTACGCCCGCTTCAACCGCACCAGCCATATTCGGGCTGGAGACTTCAAAGGGCTGAGTATGTAATGTCCTGGTAACAGAAAAGAGTGGGTGGGCAGAGGGAACCCCCAGGGTTCTTTCCCTTGCCACCCAGCCACATTGAACTGTCACCAGACCAAGTGCCTTTCCCTGTTGGGTTTCAGTCACTCCAGCTATCAAACAGAAATAGCCCCAGTCTCTTTAATTCCTTTGCTTGAAGATTTTTAGATGGCAGAAGTGACCTGTTCTTGTATGTTCTCCCCGAAGCTATGGGAAGCAGGGGAGGAGAAGGTATGATCAAGCCTACGTTTTCAGGCTGTCCCAGCAACTGTAGCTCTCTGCCGTCCTGGCCTCTGGACAAGGCCATGTTAACTCTTGTCTCTAATCCAGATTCTTCCACTAATTACTGACAGCCTTCCTGGGCCTCATTGTTCTTTTGTGTAAACTAACAGGTAGAAGTGGGATGGATCCAGGGATTCCTGAGCCTGTTGGGTCTTACCCTCAAAAAGCTTCTTCCAAGCCAATCCACATAGGACAGAACTCCAGGGAAAGGTATTACAGAATCTGAGGGCTTTTCCAGGTTTATAAAGTTATTCCTTCTGGTTTGGACCTGGTGCCGGTGGAGAGCTGGCTAGCATCCCTTATCCTGAGAGGCAGGGAGCAGGGCACAGGCAGCTCCAGCAGGAGCAAGGGAAGATGGTATGTCCCTCATCTCTCTGTGTTCTGCCCTGCACCTCTTAGCAAAACTGAAGAGGATTGACCTCTCTAGCAATTTCATCTCCTCCATCGATGACGATGCCCTCCTCCTGCTGCCTGCTCTGCAGGATCTGATCCTCCCTGAGAACAAGCTGGCAGCGCTACCTGTGCTGCCCACTGGCATTGAGGTCCTGGACATCCGCCTGAACCAGCTCCAGAGCTCAGGGATACAGCCTGAAGCCTTCAGGGTGAGCCAGGGCCTTAAGTCCCCCATCTACCACCTGTCACCCATGCCTACAACCACACACACACACACACACACACACACACACACACACCCATGGCCCTCACGGGATATCTCTGCTCCAACCCTGTTCTGGGGCGTGAAAATCAAACCCAATTTTCCTCATCTAAACCATCAGCAGCTCCCCCTCTCCCTCTGTGGGGCACCTGGTCTCTTGGCTTCTTTCTGTGCAACTGCCCAGTCACCTCCCTGTGCACCAACATCCTCGCACACTCAGTTTCTGCTCCCCTAAAACTTTGACTTACATGTGACTGGACTTGCAGTGGTACTGGCTCCAGTTCTCACTCTACATATTCTTTTATTTCCAAAACCCATCACTAACTGGCTAATCATTGTCTTTCTAGGAGCAAATTCTCAAGAGAGAAAATCTGGTCACTGGCTGGCCAGTTTTGATGGGAAGGGCTCAACACATGGCACAAATATGGCCCCCTGGGCTGCCCACTCAGCAGGGCCAGGAAGAGTCCTGGGGACAGTTCCAGTGAGGAAGTGAAGAGGGGTGTGGATGAGATTGACACCCCAGCTCTGTCACTCTCACATATGCAATTTGTTTCCATTGTGCCTGTGGCTCTCATTACGCTAGTCCGAGTATTTCCCGACCATGCTCTCCATAGCTGCTCCAGATTTAGCATCTGGAGACTTTTCATTTGGGAAAGTCCCTTCTGATAGCAGAGATGCTGAGGCTGGGCCGAAATGTCCTGCATCCTGCCTCCCACCCATCCCTGCCCCTTGCCTGCTCTTCCCAGAGTCGCCACTGACACTGCCGAGTGCCTTCACGCTCCCCCAGCTGCTGGCGCCTCAGTGGCAGCAGCTTTTCCTTCTGCATCCAGTGGGAGGAAACGGGCCTCCCCCACAGCACCCAGCGCGGAACCTGGCACCTGGCTGAGGCCCAGGAGACCCTGAGTGAGCGAACGGGGTCACATCAGCCACCCATCACTGCCAGGGCCCCACAGCACCCACCAGCCTCACGCACCCTTTGTCTCCTCCCCAGGCGCTGGAGAAGCTGCAGTTCCTCTACCTGGCCGATAACCTGCTGGACTCCATCCCCAGGTCCCTGCCCCTGAGCCTGCGCTCACTACACCTGCAGGTGAGCGGCCTCCCCAAGAGCAAAGGCATTGAACAGCACAGAAAGTGGAGGTCAGATTGCAGGGAGCCCGCCCCTTAGGCAGCGGTGGGTCTACGTCACTGAGAGCTCGTGGGAGACAAGGATTGGTAGGTGTTGTTCAGACCACTGTCCACAGACTCAGTTTGATTTCTTCCCCTTCCTGCTCTTTGAAACACTTCCCCATGTCCTTATCCCATCTCACTCAATTGCTTGTTCCTTCTCCCCCTTCCCTTACCCTCTGTCTCCCGTCTTCCCTTCTTCCCTCTCAATCTCCCCTCTCTCTCCATCCGTCCTCAATGGGTCTCCTCTCCTCTTTCCTTGTATGGGGCGTTGGCTTTCTGTGCCTCGGTTTCTCCAGTTGTAAAGGGGAGGCGAGGTGGTAGGGAGAACACACTGAGCCTGCCTTCAGTGCGGCCTGAGGGCAGAATCTCCAGGCAGAGCAGGCTTGCAGCTGTCAGTGTGTTCTTTCCAGAATAACATGATAGAGACCATGCAGAGGGACACCTTCTGTGACGCTGAGAGGCCCAAGCACACGCGGAGGCAGCTGGAAGACATCCGCCTGGACGGCAATCCCATCAACCTGAACCTCTTCCCCAGTGCCTACTTCTGCCTACCTCGGCTCCCCACAGGCCGCTTCACCTAGCTCACCCCTTCCACTGCTCCCAAGTAAGAGCCTTGGAGGACCACCAAGGGCACGGGCCTCCTGGGCCACAGGGCCCGATCCCTGTCAGTGGTCTTTCATGCAGGCACTAACCATCCTCAAGATGCAATTGCAAAACTCCACACACACCCCTCCCCCAACACACACACGGAAATGTCCTCCAGGAGCCAGATTTGTATTTCTCCATCCTCTTTCCTGAACACCTTATGGCTCCTGGCTCAGAGAATAGCGACGTCTGCAGCAAAACTCCTTCCCATATCCCCCATCCCTCCTACCCATACAGAATGCCAAGAAAATCATGTAAGAGGAAGAGGAGGAACAGAAAGAGAAGGAGGAAGTGGGGAGAAGCAGTGGCGTGCTGGAGCCAGCTCTTACTACTAGGCTCGCAAGAACTGATCATTAAAATTTTCCAGAATTTTGCAAACCAGTTGTTAAATACAGCCATTATTAAAAACTAAATTATATAAACTCACAATTAAATATATTATGTTGAAAACAAATGTAATAAATACTCAAACCCATCACCTCCCAATTACTTTACTGTGTTTTACTATTAACCATGTTCTTGAACTTACTTACGTCCACGGTACCTGTGTGGTGGAACTACTATATAATGACAGGCTCCTGCTGCTCATCTCTTCCCAGCTCTGCTTTCAGTGGCATCACATTGGTAGTTTGAAATTGGCCATGATGGGAGTATTTACACCACGCACATCGGTAAACACTACACATTAGGATTTTTTTGAGAAAGAGAGACAGCCTGTTGTTAAGCATCTGCTAGCACACCACTGAGGAAAAAGAAGAGCTGTTTAAACAACCCCTCCCCGTACTTCCAGGCCACCCCACTGGGGGTAGGGTGGGGTTTCTGTGGGGCTTTTAAAATTTTCTTACTTTTCCTGTGCCAGGGCTTCCTGTTAGATTTGGAGGGAGCCATTCATAAGGACGGAGAACTGACATGAATCTTCATCCGGATGCCTGCTTGTAGCGCTTACCTGTTCCCGGTTCAGTGACCAGCTTCTGAGCATGGGTGGCTCAGCCAGCTGGTTCCTAGCCATGCTCTCTTGATGTTTAACCACCAGAGGGCAGCCTTGTGCAAAGATAAATAAATAAATATAGCAATTACTCACCTTTTGCAACCTTCTTGGATCCTGGGCTGGGCCTGCTGTACTGGGCGAATGGGAAGAAGGGCAACTATGATCTAGCCAACTTGCCCCTTGAATTATAATGGGAAGAGAGATGTCATCTTTCTCCTTCTTATAAGGACATGTTGGGCAAGGGGGGGGTGGTGTTATAGATCGGTGCTTGGCATCAGGTGTTGACTGGGGCATAGAAGAAGGGTAAGGCCAGCAATTCATGTATTCATTCAGCAAGGATTTTATTGAGCACCTACCTGCTATGTGCAGATGGTATGCAATAGACATACTCCTTTTCTTCATGGAGCTTAAAGTCAAGTGTGGAAGACATGTGTGAAACAAATAATCACACAAATAACCACACTATTCAACTCATGATAAATACTGTAAAAGGAATATTCAAAACGCTATGAGAACTTACAGGAGGGGGACAGAGTTTAAGGGTCCAGGAGACCTTGAAGAATCAATGTCTAAGCTGAAAGCTGAAGGAATAGGAGTTAGCTAAGGCAACCACTCAAGGCCCCAGGTGGTCCCCAAGTCTGGAGGAACAGGTGTGTCTTGGGGCCCACCTGGAAGGGAACCCATTCATCCGCCTCCCCCACCTCTGTCTAGACCTCTCCAAGTACTGTGGGTGCTCAGGACAGTCCTGTAAGCAGACCAGTCAGGGATCATTATTCACATTCTTCAGATGAAGAATTTGAGAACTACAGAAGACTCCACACACAGGCTGCAAACTAGGAGTGGGAAGTCTCAAAGGCGGTGAGAGCGGCCTGGTACAGTTGCTGCTGTGTTCACCCTCCCTCTCCCCAAGGACCCAAGGATTCCAGGACCCAGCAGGCTCCCTGTCTGTCTCTGTCTGTCTGTCTCTCTCTCTGTCTCTGTCTCTCTCTTGCTCTCTCTCTCTATCTCTCTCACATGCACGCTCTCTCTCATCCCCCAGTCCCATCCTCTTCCATATCCCACTGTATTTGATTATGACCAGGCCTAGGCATGCAACAGTTGGAAACCTCAAGACCTGTAAGTGCAAGAAACGCTGATTTGAAACAATCCAATGAAAAAAACAGAAGAAATTTTCCAGAACTGGGGCTCCCGTGTGCTAGAAGCCACATCATACCCATATGCCCCAAGGTTAATATGTGCTAAATACAGAAAGTCATCTGACCCCTGTTCTATTGTGGGAGAAGGGGACTCACAATTTCTGGACTCCTGGAATTTGCCAGACACTGTATTAGAAGTTTTTATGCACATCAACTCACTTAATCCCAACCACCACTCTAGATAGTAGAAATGTTTATCTCCACATTGTGGATGAGGAAACAAGTTTGTGGAAGTGTGGTACCCAAATTCACACAGCTAATAAGTGGCAGAGCCAGGATTCAAACCTAGGTCCCTCTAAGCATAGGTTACGAAGTCCTGCTCTCACAGCACACTTCAATGTAGGCACTACTTTCAAGGCCAGCCAAAGTAGGCAGGCTCCTTTCCTGAGGCCACGGCTGCTGTGCTGGGTAGGATTTCCCCAAGGGCCTGCTGCCTTTGCAGCTGTCTCCTAACTAATGCCCCATTTTTGGCTAGGGAAACCCAAGGAATAGAAAGAACGCCCTTGTTGGCCGCCTCCCTGAAGAAATTATAAATAGTGCATCTGTCCCTTGGCCCCTCCCATGATCCAGGGAGTGGGGAGGGTAGAGAAATCCAAGTGCCTCCCAGCAGCTCTTATATCTTGACTGAAGGAGCTGGGGCTCTCTTCTCAGGGACCTAAAGAAGTTAGGGTCGGACACCTGGCAGGGGAAAGAGAGAGCACCTCTTTATCCAGACTGAGGGTCTCCTGTCCAGCGGAATGGTAAAGACGGGTGTGAACCAGCCCTGAGGAAAAAAGGGAGAGCAGAGAGGAGTGGGCTGTGGGGGTCCAGTCAGGTGGGGAAGGGGCCTCACTGCTGATGCAGTGGGCAGTGCTAGTTGGGATTTAAATCCACTTCTTCAAAGAGCCAGTCTTTTCTAGCCTCACTCATCCAGGTCTTTAATGGCACTCAGCACCTGTGCTCCACCTTGGCAACCTTGGTGAGGACCCTTGCTCTTGAGTGGCTCCCTGGTGGCCCTCCTGCCAGCCCTGAGCAAAGGGGAGCACCTCCCCCACACCCCGTTGCACCCCATGGCCTCAGGATGGTTCTAGCTCCAGGCAGGCGCCCTGACCAGTTCTGTGACTGTTGTGGGAGGAGGCAAAGGGGCCAGGGTAAGTTTGCAGTGACTGCCCGTCCACCTGCCCGTCCGCAACTCCACAGCCAGGCCCAGGGCAGGAAGAGGCTGGTAGGGAATGGAGGGAGGGAGGGGCTGCTGGAGGGGCTGGAGCTAAATCCATTCAGGAGCCAGGGAGTGTTTCCTCACCCTGACCTTTCCTTGCTGCTTCCTTTCCCCTTGAATTTCCTCCCTGAATAATAATCTCTTACGCTTATGCTGTAAATTTTCACTTTACAGATAGATCTCTTTGATATATGGGATTGAATTTATGGTCCCAATAACTCTGCAGACGGTATTATTACCTCTACTTTACAGATAGAAAATGGGAGGCTAAGTGATTTGTTCACGGGAAAGTTGACTTAACGTATAGAAGCACAAGGGAGATGGGGGGAGACAGCCATCATTTCTTGGGAATTCCTGCAAGAGAAATGGAAATCCCATCACCCGCTGCTGGAGCAATGGATTAGTATCCCCCTCCCCACTCCCCAAGAGCTCTTTGAAAAGCAAGGAACAGAGGGAGCCTCTCTCAGACTGGCAAAATGCGTGCCACCCACAGGGCTGTGGGCCTGCATCCTGATGGTGCACAGGAGGTAGTGAGGAGAAGGCAGCTTCTGTGAATCTCAGCTCAGGAAAACCCCAGGACTCAAGGACACACTGCTCCCCATCTCTGCCCCCACCCCAGCAGGCGCATGGACAGCCCAGCACCCACACGCCCCCATCTGTGTCCTTCTTGCTTCCGGCCAGAAGGAGGGAGGCAGACAGACAGGAGGTGCACAGAGGCTCTGCCCTGCCCCCTCCACTGTCTGGATCTCTCAGCTTTCTCCTTCCTCCTGCCTGCCCCTCCCCTCTCTCCCACACTAGACACCAACTCAATTTGGCCTCTCCTCTCTTTCAAGGTCATCTCTCTCAGCTGGGCCAGCTTCACATCCCCCAGCAGCCAACATCTCCCCATCTCACAGACCTCCCTCCTGTGGTTGCTGGCAGCTTAAAGGAGGGTCTCCATAAGGAGGGGGGATGCTGGTTTCTTTCCCCACGGCTCCCATGTCTCCCTTCTCCTCCAAGAGTGATAAAGCAGCCAGGGGACCACCTCCTTCCTGTCTCACTGCACAGCCCCCCCAAACTCAGACCTCCTTCTTATCTTCAGACCAGCCTGTTCATCCCTCCCAGGCGTGGAAAAAACCTGTGGCCGGGACATGCATGTGCACACTGTCCAGTACGTGCACGCAGAACGCGCTACATCTGCTCTCTTCTTTCCTCCCCTCTGCAGTCTGGTTCCCTTCCCATACCCACTGCTGTGCCCCAGGCACCGGAGCGAACAGTTCTTAGCCTTTTCCTGGCACTGCTGGTCCCAGCCCCGTTGCCCTGAATCCTCGTCTCTGGGGTGTATCTAACACACAGTTCACACAAAGGAGGAAACGCAAAGTGTCCCCTGCTGCAGCCACCTGCAGAGGAACCATGGTCCAGGGAGCGAGCAACTGGAATGAGGGTCCAGAGCCCTGAGTCTGGCCACCCGACGCCCTGACTCGCTGTGCAACACGCGGCAAAAGTCATGCCGGCACCACAGTCCGCCTGCCTTCCACTTGGGGCCCCTCAGCCTACTTCTGTGGCTCAAAGCATGAAGAAGCCTGGTGGGCGTGGTGTATCTCCCCACCCCCATTACTTTTCTAGTCTAAGAACAAAGACCAAACCCTCCCCCACTATTCCCAGTAGCACAGGCCAACATTGACAGAGACACCTAATGGTAAAGGAGAACAAAGGAAAACAAAGGGGAGTAAGGACAGAAAACACACACCA
This sequence comes from Delphinapterus leucas, assembly GCF_059928025.1. Classification (NCBI taxonomy): domain Eukaryota; kingdom Metazoa; phylum Chordata; class Mammalia; order Artiodactyla; family Monodontidae; genus Delphinapterus; species Delphinapterus leucas. The sequence continues at coordinate 38,791,569 of NC_143129.1, forward strand.
CACAAAATGTGTCTAGCCCCCAACTCAAGGTTTCTGATCCCAGATCAACTGCATTTTGACCCAAAAACTGGCTTAGCTGCAGGCCTTCCTGAGCCCCTCTCTGGTCCTGCAGAATAGGAAACAATCCAAGCTCTCCTCCCACTTAGGCCAAGGAACCTGGGACAGGGACATCCATCCTGACCCCTCTTGACATTAGAGGCAACAGCTCTTGAATCACACGTTGCCCATGATCAGTGTTCACCCACCTAAGGATGACCAGTCACCAAAGGGTAACCGAAACGCAGTCTCAGGAGAGGTGTTTCCCTCCCCCAGAGGGGACCCTGCATCCGAGGACAGGCTCCTGGAGCCCAGTGCCTGCAAGAAGAGCAGCACGACTCTTGGGGATCTAAGAAATCCCCATGGAGCCACGTCCTGGGAGACAGGCATGATGGCAGATTTGAACCTTGGGGACAAGTGATAGCAGGTGAGACTGTGACCTTGGGGAAAGTGCTGGGGGATGGGGGAGGTGGGGATTGGCATGGGCAGAGGAAAGGTGGGACCTTAGCCATGCATGAAAAATGCCAGGCTAGAGAGATGCCCACAGGCCCCATGCCCAGAACGCTCTGCAAAGTAGGAAGGTGTTAAGCAGTTACACAGATGTTTCAAGCTAACGCCCCCTGCAGAGGAGAAAAAAAAACAAAAATGGAGGCTTTAGGGATTCAAGTCTTCCAGATCACCTGTATAGTTGGGTTAAAGTCACCTTGCCCAGGCAGATGCTGGTACCCCTCTGAACAAGTCAGTCTGAAAATAGGCTCCATTTTAAAGTCAGCAGATCAGAACATTATCCCTACAGAGATTATGGGAGGTAACGAAAGATGGGAAGAAATTCAGTATTCCAAAGGCCTTGAGATGGCTCACAGACCTTCAGTCCAAGCTCCTGTGTCCAGGCAGGTCTTTATCTAGTGCAGGTAAAACCTCCCCTGGTTTTAAGTAAGAGCCAGAGGTCCAAGCTGCAGAAAGCTACCCAACCACCATTTGCAGGACACCGTTGCCTGGCCTTGGCGAGCCCTTTGCATTGCACGCATGGTTACATTTAATCCCCATAGTAGCTTGATGAAGTGAGCACTGCCCCAATTTTATAGAAGAACCCCGAGAGGTTAAGTTCCTTGTCCAAGGTCAAGGAGTTCCTTGTCCAAGTTATGCAGCAAGTAAGAGGCAAGTTTGAATGGAAATTCAAACTTGGCCTGACTGCAAAACCCTCTATCCCTCCTGGATTGGTGCTGGGTGTCTGACATTCCTGGTAAATCATGGGTCACCTCACGCTTCCCATAGGAGCCTTGCGTATGGAACACACCCAGCAAACACCATGCGGCCAGCTCCATGGCGTCGTGGTCCGAACGCAGGCTGGAAGAGGACTGCCAGACATAAGGCAGAACGTAAAGAAGATAGAATTTATTAGAGGGAAGGTCGCTGCCAGAACAGCAGGCCGACTTCCTGGTAGTCTGGGAGAGTCGAGCCCCGAGCATGTGCTATTGATCAGCTTTTATAGCCAGAAAACAAAGAATGGTCCGAGGTGAAAATTTCGTTTACTGATCTGTCGAGGCACATACACCTTCCTTCTATAGGGTGGGAGTGGGACAGGGCAGATGCCTTTCCTTATTTGGGACAGGTCCCATTGCCCAGGTGGGCGTCGCCCAGGTGGGCTCAGGAATTTCATAACCATCGCAACATGGTGGGGAGGGCAATTAAGAGTCCGGTAGGGGGTGTGACGCTGACACTTTTTCAGGCAGGGTCGTCCTCTGTCCTTGAAGCACCATTGTCCTTGGAGCACCACATATGGCATGGGGAGGGAGGCAGACTTCTGCAGAAATCTGACCTTAAATAGCTCCTTTTCTGCCCCCTCCCTACCCCCCGTGGTGGCACCCGCACGCCTGGATTTCTCCTTCAAGCCTTTCCAGTCTAGATCTCCCTTCCCACACCCCCTCCCTTCGTACCCATTGTCTCTGAGCCCAACTTCTTGGCCCCTGATATTCTATTCACCGATTTCTTCCCGCTTCTTTCACCCTGAATACAATAGGCTCCTTCCTGTGTGTGTTGGTAAACAGAATCACGACATTCTATTCCGAGGGCGGTGTGTTCCAGACCAGGTTTCAGCTCCTCAAGGAGCCCCTCATGCCACAGTCTCTTCCTGATGGGGACAGAACATCCTAGAGAGGTGGCCTGGCCTGGCCCATGCCCTGCCTCTCTGCCCCTGCCATTCTTGCACATTGCAGCTTAGGGGACAAGTGGTACAGCGCCAAACGTGCTGCCTCTATTTTTCCTCAGAGCCCAGGAATTGCTCTCTCAGCTCCTGCCTAGAATACTGGAAGAGGGATGGGAAGGGGAAAGTGTTCTTTTGTTTGTAGCCATCACCAAGCAAGTTCCTACCACCCCACACCCAGGCTGAGATCTGGTGGGTGGGGGAATGGTGTTTTCCAAGTAACCTCCATGACAGCTGGCGAAGAAGCAGCAATAAACATGGCAGAGACAACACCGGAGAAGGGAGACACAACCACCTGAAGAGAGCAGGCGGCCACAACTCCTCCATCACAGAGAATGATAGGGATCCCCTAATTCTTGACTCACATGGATCCTGAGCCTCGGTTTTCTGAGCAGGCTGGAGAAGGAGCATGAGTCTGCAAGGGCTCATCAACCAAGAGATTCACATAGAACTAGGCCCTCCCTTAACCTTAACCATCTCCAGTGTCCTTCATTGATTCTTTGAACAAGTCTTTATTAAGTACCAAGCATCAGGGACATTATAATAAATAGACAGACAAGGTCCCTGTTCTCAGTGGAGGAGGCAGGCAGTAATGGAATAAGCAAACAACCAGATCAACAATATAATTCAGACACATGCAGCAAAATGAGGGTGATGTGACAGAGACTGGTGATAGCACCCGCAACATTAGAAAGGGGAATTAAGGAAAGCCTCTTGGAGGTAGTGATGGTTGAGCTTGGACTTTCATGACAAGAAGGCAGCAGCCTTTCCAAATACGAGGCGAATGCTCTCCAGGCAGAAGGGAGAGAAGAAGCAAAGGCCCTGTGCAGAAACAAGCAGATTCAAAGAGGAGAGAGGAGACCCATGCAAGCAGCCAGAGCTGCTTCCCCCTACCAGGGTGTGAGGTAGGGGGAAGCAGCCGGCCCTGAACATCAAGGTCTTGCAGGATTTTACTGGAAATGCGATGGGTCCTTTTCCGAGGAACTCGAACACCCTTACCTGATTGTCTCTCTGTTAGTGATGCTAAAAACACAAGGAAGGAGGGGAAGGAAGCGTGATTCACTGGCGATGACATTGACCAGAGCCAGTATAACCTTTTAGGGAGGAAGGATCTGTTGCTTGGCTACCAGGCCTGGGGAGGGTCATGGGTGGAAATGGGCAAGAGAAGTGGAGCAAAAAGAGAGACACCAGGGGAGGGTGTCTAGGGGAGGGCTGAGAGCAGGAAATCTCACTGGGCTGGAGCTTAAAGAGCGAAGGAGGCCTGAGCGGCTCCCAGGAGCCATGGCGCTTTGAATAGAGGGGAACAGAGTATTTTAAGGAAATTTGTTTGGCTTTCACACAGTGTAATTTCCCCTTGGTTATCCTCTCAAGAAGACCTTGTGTTAAGAGCTTCACTATGTCCCAAAGCTTTTAGAGTCTGATGTCAGCTCCTTTTAGACAAGTCTAGAGACTTGAAGTGGGCCTCAGGAGAGCCCCAGTGCTCAGTGCACTGTTGAGATTGGAACACAGGTGAAAAGGGCTCCTGCTGGGACACTCGCTTGCTGTGTAGCCTCAGTCCAGTCACTTCTCTGTTCCCTTCCTCTGGCCATGAGAGGACTGACTTAGAGGATCTCTAAGGTGCAAGCAGTCTGGGGCTCCAAGATGCCACATGTCCTTTCGTTTCCTTAACAGAGACTTGAGAAGATGAGGCTTAGATCCTCCTGACCTCCAGAGACGGTTGTCTCACCCCTGCAGCAGGCTGTCCTGCTGTCCTTAGTGCCGAGAGGGGACAGTTTTAGGGGCACACCTGCTCCCTGACCGCCACACACTGCTCAGGCCCAGCCTTCTCCAAGGAACTTACCTCCCTCAGGGACAAGGGACTCCTGGAAGCTTTCATCAGCGTCTGTCTTTCGATGCCAGGACTGGGTTGGGTGCAGCCCCGAGCAAGGTAGACCATGTAAACGACTCCTCAAGGAAGGTGGCTATGACCTCACTGGTGAGATACCCCCTGGGGAGCAGAAGAGCCTCTTCACCTTCTGGAGAGGGTCTGGGGTGACCTGTGACCCTGGCAGAGCCAAGAGTTCAGGCCCTCTCTCCTCCATACCCTGCTGCTTCAGGGCCAAGCAGAGTCTCCAGACCCTGGTCAGCCCTCTCCTTCCTGGTTCCTTCCTGGCTCCTTCCTTCTAGCTTGGCTGCAGGAACCCGGGCATAGCTGCTTTAGCAGGCTGCCTGCTTCCTTCAGCACAGCAAGTCCTTCCTGCAGAACCTGCAGCGCTTTCTACCACCTTAGTAACCAGCACACGTACCCAGCGCTCTTCCCCTCCTCCCCTCCCCTCCTCCCCTGCCTCCTGCCTCTTTCCTCCTTTCTCTCTCTCTCTCTCTCTCTCTCTCTCTGTGTCTCTCCCCCACCCCCTTCCTTTACCTTCTCCTGCTTCCTCCCCACCCCTCAGAGCCATTGCCACCTCCTGGGAAACTGAGTGGGTTTATCATCAAATCAGGCTTTGTCATAAGGAAAACAGGTTTATTTTCCTCACTTTGCGAAGGTGCTGACAGGAGCAGCTAGGTAAAGGGTGTTTTGTATATTCAAAGCCTCCATCTGTCCGTCCCCCACACCCCCTCACCCCCACCCCCATGGCTGAATCTGGCACTGTTTTCTCATTTTCCTCAAAGGCTGCTCCTCTGACCTGCCTCTTGGGTCCCCCATTCTCTTAACCCTCACCTGTGAGCCTTTGCCCACAGGACCCATCCACTCCTAACCATTCCTTCATTCAGGTCATTTCACTCATTCAGCAATTTAGAGTCATTGCTTTTATGTGCTAGGGACTCCAGGTGCTGTGGATATGAGCTACGGGGGGTGGGGGGGGGGTGCATGGACACATGAATAAACCATTAAAGTACAAAGCAGTAACCGTGGCAGCAGCGGTGGCACACGGCACCAAGGTGGGGCAGAGACCACGGAAGGCGGAAGCTGTACTGAAGGGGGAGATAGTGATGCCAGAGCAGGAAGCCTGAGGCCAAGTGGGATCATGGGATCAAGGGCTGGTGGGGGGATGGGGGGGGATGCGCTACAGGCCTGTACCCAGGGCACGCGGTGGTGCTGAGCAGGGTGATTCTGGAGCAGACGTTGTGAGCAGAGGAAGCAGGGGCAGGAGAGGCTTATGAAAGGAGCCCCTGCTGGGTGGCACATGGGGGATCAGAAGGGTCAGGCTGGTGTCTCAGAAGTTCTGTGAAAGGCAGTTTTGAGGGGGACAAGCCTGGAGTCTGGGGCAGGGAGACTGGTTAGGAGGCCAATGCCATGAGAATCAGAAGTGAGTTCTGGGACTTCCCTGGTGACGCAGTGGATAAGACTGTGGGCTCCCAGTGCAGGGGGCCCGGGCTCGATCCCTGGGCATGGGAACTTGATCCCACATGCATGCCGCAACCAAGAGTTCACATGCCACAACTAAGGAGCCTAGGTGCCACAACTGAGGAGGCTACATGCCACAACTAAGGAGGCCACCTGCCGCAACTAAGACCCAGCACAACCGAATAGAATAGAATAGAATAGAATAGGATAAAAAAATAAAATGAAGTGAGTTCTGAGTTGAGAACAGTGGTGGGACAGGAGAAGTCGCAGGAGCCATTAAAGGAAGAGCCTGCAATAGTTTTGGGGAGTGGGACTCTCCAGCAGAGGGGCAGCTGAATCCAGGAGAGGGTATGCGATGGATTACTAAGCACATGAGCTGTGAGAAAGGCAGCCAGGGGGCAGAGAGCGCTGCCCAATGGGAGGAGCCCCAGGCCGGGTAGGTGTGCAGGCAAAAGAGAAGCCAGAGAGGTGAAAGCAGCAGGAGAGGCTGGCAGCCCAGAAGGGAAGAAAAGGGGTAGAGGGTAAAGCGGGAGGCAGTCGGGTCAGGCTTCACTCAGAGCAGAGTGTCACTAACAGCTAACACCCTGTTCAGTGTGGAAGTGACATTGGCCCTGGTGACCCCTGTGTGAGCAGTCTGGGCTCGCTGCTGCCTCTCCCCTCACCTCTGGGGTCTTCCTGGAGACAACCACTCTTCATTCTGCCACCCCATTATCCATCACAGTGACTGCTGGTATTGAGCACCAACTGGCAGTCCACCCTTCCACGGGCTATGTAGCGTATGGGAGAAGCACAGCCCTCATGCTCAGAGAGCTCCCAGTCTATTGCAGGAGCATGTGCACAAAATCTCCATCCATTAAAAAAGCAGCCAACAAGGGACTTCCCTGGTGGTGCAGCAGTTAAGAATCTGTCTGTCAATGCAGGGAACACGGGTTCGAGCCCTGGTCCTGGAAGATCTCACATGTCACGGAGCAACTAAGCCTGTGCGCCACAACTACTGAGCCTGCCCTCTAGAGCCCGCGAGCCACAACTACCGAGCCTGTGCACCACAACTACTGAAGCCCGCGTGCCTAGAGCCCATGCTCCGCAACAAGAGAAGCCACTGCAATGAGAAGCCCACGCACCGCAACGAAGAGTAGCTCCTGCTCGCCAAAACTAGAGAAAGTCTGCGTGCAGCAACGAAGACCCAAGGCAGCCAAAAGAAAAAGAAAAAAGCAACCGACAAGTAATATCAATCAGGAATGAACCTAAAGTCAATGAGTGCATGCTAAAGTGATGCCCGAGAGAAGAGGTTGACTCCGGAAGGAAGGCAGGGACACCCCTGCTGGCTCTGCAACACCAGGACCAACTGGGACATGAAGTCCGTAATTCATAGCCGATCAATCCTGGAGGGCCCAGTGCTCTGATCCCTTTGGAAACTGCTCTCTTCTCTGACAGCTGAGCCCTTCGCCTTGGAGGCCTAGGGCAGGAAGGTTTCTCTGTGAGATGTACTCTGGTGCCCCGCAGCCAGGATGATGGACGAGGAGGCAAGAGAGCTGCTTGGGGCGGCTGAGACCAGTGGGGCTGAGCAGGGAGAGAAATATTATGGCAGAGCAACTGAGAAACAGGAGAAGCACTCAGGGGCTAGATGGGAGTGGCGGGGAGCTAGGTCCTTCTCTCAGCCATCTCCATTCACCTGTCTGCCTCTTGAACCAGGTCCTAAGTTCTATGACACAAATGACACAGAGGGACAGCTGAGAGGGGAAGGTGAAAGATCAAGGTTCCAAAGGATCATCTATTCCCTTCAAGGTCATGGGTTATGGAAAGCTCTTGGGTGTACTCAGGAGTAGCTCACCTGGCAGCCGAGACCTGGTCCCTGTTCCAGTGCCCCAATGCCCCAGAGATGGGCCCAGCCCCAGATTCTCCTGGCAGAGATTCAAGCTCCCGTTCAACTCACTCCCTCAGGCATAGGAGATGCTGGGGCCAGCAGCTAGCAGAGGGAAAGACACATCTCCTTGGAATCAATCCAATCAGGACTCCATCCCAGGGTCCAAGGTACAATAGAATGGCAGCCAATCCCTCCGGAAACTGACTGGCAGCCTCCACCGCCCATAGATGTGACGATTAAGGCCTCAGCCTACTCTTCTCCAGCCTTTGCATTCCATTTGTCCAGGCCTCTGGAATGTACTGCATCCCTCCCATGTACACACAGGACGATAGGGATGCCACTGTCCTCTCACTCCCCAGCAGGTGCTGGATAAGAGGGGAATCAAAGAAACAGAAGCTCGTGGGAGCCACCCTCGCAAGCAGCTGAAGTGAAAGGAAGCTGGGCACAGGGGGAGGGGGCCTGGGGCTGGGCCAGCTGGCATTATCGGTCTCGCCTGCCCAACAGACAAAACGTGACTGCATTATTGGTTGGCTAATTGAACTCTCTTTTCTAGAGGTGAGCACAGAGCAGTGGGGTAACAGAGCTTCTCTAACCTGAGTGCTGCATGCTTTGTGCTTCCCTTACTCCTAGGTATAGGGTTATGCTGACAAGTCAAACATGAGTCTGTGCTGGAGAGTTTACTCTGGAGGCCATGGCTGAGGCAGTAATGCTAACAGTGTAAGACGTGGAAGCTCAAGGGAGGAGGGTGCCGTGGGCTGAAGTCAGCTGGAAGCCTGAGTCGGGGAGGCAGTGTGTGAACTGCCATGGCCCCTCCTCACTCCCGCAGAGGCAGCTCTTTAGTACGACTTCTACGTGGCAGGGACAGGCCTTACACGCAGCACAGTACCTATTTATGGAAAGAATAAGAGGCTGCTGGCAGCGAAAGTATGTTTCTGAAGGTAAGCCGCGCGAAGGGGCCCTCCTGGGTAGCTGGCCTTCGCCAGTCCCTCTCTTGCACGCCTTCCTTCATGGGGGGGGGCATCTTCTCCCTGACTCCTCTCCATCTCTACTTGGTTCCCTCCCCGTCTCCAGGTAGGCCCCTGTTCAAATCCCCTGTGTCCCTGAGGGGAGGAACGGGAGACTCCCCGCCTCGCTCTCACACCCAGGACATCAGGTAGAAGATGCTGCCCCGGGTGCAGGCAAAATACAACTGCGTGCTTCCCAGCCCGACCCTTATCAGGCTCCTGGAGCATCAAGGAAGTGCCAGTTTCTCAGCAAGTTCCAGAGGCACCTTGCATTGAATAGCCTCCATTCGCCCCTCCGCCCCAGCTCCCACACCCTCCACCCTCCTCTACCCTGCTCTGAGCCCTGTATCTGGAAGGCTGATTTCTAAGCCTGCACCAGCCAGGCTCCCCAGACCTCCAGCCTCCAGTGGGATCAGCTGTTGGAGACCTGGCGCAGGAGGAGACTGTGCCGTCCTCGTCCCCTCGTTTACTTCCCGGCCCTCAGCCCTCCTCTGTCCGGCAGCCTCCTCCTGCCGCTGCAGCTCTCTCCAGGTCCCAGGGAAGGCCCTCCCCCATTCCTTCAGAGTGTTTCACCTTCCCTTGCCGGTGTCCCGCAACCCTGCCGGGGTGTATATGCCACCTCTTTCCTGCTGGAGCCCCTCTAATGCATACTTTGCCCCTGCTCTCCTCACCAGTGGGAAATAGGGAGAAAAGATGCCTTAGAACGCTGCCCCAGAACAAGGCCCAGTTTGGTTAACTTAGAGATGAATCTCGGTTTGAAACTTAGTTCTACTGCAAGGTAAGTTATTTTTCTTGTGTTTCACTTTTTTCATCTGGGAAACGGGAATACCGCTCCCTCTCGGGGTTGTTATGAGGGTTAAGTTAAGCAATGTACACACACATGGTGCTCACCATTATTTGGCACATAGAGCTTGACAAACAGAAGTGACTGTTATTGTGCTTTAAGAGAAGTATGACGAGCTCTAAATCCTCCCTCTTTGAACTGCCTTTGGGGCCCATCAAGCAGTCATGGTGACCAAGACATGGGGCTATTTTGGGGCCTCTGAGAGACCGCAGGACAATTCTTGTAGGGTGGGTCTCAGACTCCCCTTTCTTGAAAGGTTACCTTCCCAGGAGACCTCCAACTTCTCTCTGATGCCACAGGAACAGCCTAGGAGCAGCATGTCAGTGCGGGGAGGGGAGTGGGGGGAGGGGTTATAGAGACCCTTTGTATTGGAATCCCAACTGGTAAAGGCAAGGATCAGGGCAGCCTGCCTCTCTGACTCATTCCAAGTTTCATGAGGCTCGTTATCATACTGAGATCGTAGCTCAAATGAGCTTCTCTCATTTCCATGCTATCAGCTTCTGTGACTCATTCTCCAAGTCCCAGGGTGCATAAGGAGCCACTGAGGCTATGTGGATCCAGATATATCACATCTTGGAAGTGAGAAGCAGGAAAGGAGGCCTGAAGCCTCAGGTGACATAGATGAGGCCAAGGTGACGGCAGCTCCAGCCAGCATCGGCCTCGCAGGTGCCGACTGACTCCCAGGCCTATGGCATCCCCACTCCAACCAGATGCTAGAAGGGCACAAATAAGCTTAAAAAAGGAAAGGGAAATGGGGAACTAAGACCGATGAACTCCCCCTGTGTGCTAGATGTTGGGTTAGGCACTGTATACCCACTATCTAATTTGACCCATACCTTCAATCAGCTGTATCTCCATTTTACAGATAAGAAAAATCTAAGGCTCAGAAGGGTGATGTGTTTGCTACATGACAGACAGCTAATCAGTGGGGTTCCAGCCCTACTCCTCCACTTGCCCAAGCTGCATCCTCCTAGGGAGGAATATTCCCTCACCGAGAGCATGTTGGGCGGCTGGGCGGCTGCATCTGCGGGCTCAAGCAGGGAGTGGTGGAGGTCAGTGGGCAAGAGCACGGTGAAGCTTGGTGAGCTGCTGGGGCTGGTGGTGGCTGGGCCTGAGTGGCAGGGGCCCTGAGCAGCACACAGGTTGGGGGCTGGGGGCTGGGGACAATCTTGGGTAGGGAGCTGGGCCCAGAGCGCCATGTGGTTCTCTGAAAGATGGGGGCGGTAGGAGTGGCAGAGAAAAAAGCTCAACCAATTTTAAAAAAATAAAAGAGACTTCCCTGGTGGCGCAGTGGTTAAGAATCTGCCTGCCAATGCAGGGGACACGGGTTTGAGCCCTGCTCCAGGAAGATCCAACGTGCCACGGAGCAACTGAGCCCCTGCGTCACAACTACTGAGCCTGCCCTCTAGGGCCCGTGTGCTGAAACTACTGAGCCCACATGCTGCAACTACTGAACCCCGCACACCTAGAGCCCATGCCCTGCAACAAGAGAAGCCACCACAATGAGAAGCCCGCGCACCACAGTGAAGAGTAGCCCCCAGTTCGCCGCAGCTAGGGAAAGCCCGCGCAGAGCAACGAAGACCCAATGCAGCCAAAAATAAATAAATAAATAGGGCTGGCTCCAATGCCAAAAGAGACCCAGGCTTGGGGTCTGGGGCTGGGAAGGCTGGCTGTGGCCGGGGCCACCCCTGCTGGAGAGGGAGCCGCAGTAACAGGGATGTGGGCCATCCTGCTGAAAGCACTGGAGCCCCCCCTGGAGCTCTCCCAGTGTGACCTCAGGGATGACAGCAGAACCAGCCTTGCACTAGGCCCTGAGGCAACTCAGAGGACACAGGGAAAGGGGAAGGGAAAGGAAAGCTAGGGAAACAGAGAGGAGAGCTGGAACTCTCCTGCACCCTGAGAAGGAAAGGGACCCCCTCCTGGGTCAGGGTGGAGGGAGTGCCCCTGGAGGCATTTATGTTGCCTCCCCCCATCCTGTCCTCTCTGAAAGCAGAGGAGCCTGGGTGTCAAATGATCACTAGAGCACAACTCTGTGGAGGGACAAATCCCCACTATAGGATTTCTATGACATTTCTAGTACAGACACTCAGCAGCAGTGTGTCTAGGACACTGTCCTCCTGGCCCCTCTGCTACAAGCAGGCCAATGGGTGGGCCACCAGAAGAGCTCAGATTTCACCAGTGTCAACCACAAAGGCCTGCAATCATTTTTAACTGCTAACACCTAAGCTGCTTAATATTTTCAGTAGAACTGAAAAACATTCACGTTAGACATCCATTGTTTGTGGGTGTAGGAAATCCATTTTCATAATGCTTAATATTTTTTGATTTATTGAATTTTCACTTGACTTTTATTGGCCACTCTCCCCCGCTGCACTTGCTACAAGAGCTTCGCAGAACAGGGTAATTGTTTGCACAAATTCAGCCGGGAGAGAGGATGGCATCCTGGGTAGTGAGGGAGTGCCAGGTGCCAGCCTGCAGAAGGACCCTGGTACCATGAGGGCTCTCAGGGCAGTAATGGACAAAGGCTTCAGCCAACAAGAATGGCCTTCCCCTCAGCACACCAGTGGGGGCGGGGAACTCGGGTGCACACCAGGAGCCAGAGCTGAAGCCCAGCGCAGGGGCCACGGGGGCTCTTCCCGGCCACTCAGGGCTGTTGCCCAACCTCCGAGCCTAGGCAGGTGGCTCTCACATGGGACAGGTTTCACTCTCCTGGGCTCAAGTGTATAAGCCTGAAGCTCATTGAGCATCCTCAGTGCCTGGACAGGACAGGGTCGGGCTGTGCAGCACTGACATCATCAAAGATCTAGAAGATTCTGCCACCACCTCTCTCTGAAGCTGAGTTTTCCTCACCTACAAAGTACAAGACCTGAGTCTAATCCCAGCTCTGCCCCTTCCTAGCTGAGTGACCTTTGGCAAGTCACTCTGATTCTCCGAGCTTAGTTTCCTCTATGAAATGGTTTTAATAATGTGCCATTGGAAAGGCTGATGTGAGGTTTAAAGGGAATACCACGGGCAAAGCTCCTAATGCTATGCCTGACACATAGTGGGAGGACAGCAAACGTTCATTCACTCTCACCCTCACCCCAACCCTGGGAAATGGTCAGGGTGTCGTGGCCACACACCCCTCACCCCCATCACTGCTTCTTACTGGCTCTGCAGACACCCAGACACTATTCAGTTCACCCCCCACACCATCTGGGAGGAGTGTGGGTGAGGAAGCTGCATGGCCATGGAGGGAGGCAGGGAAGAGAGGATTAGGGGAGGGGGCTGGTGGCATATCCAGCAGAGCCAGGCACAGCCGGGCCCCAGCTGGAAAGAACTGCCTACCAGCATCTATGACTGGAAGCCCAGGGTGGCCCCATCCCTCGTTCCATCCCCCACTTCCCTGCCACCAGACTGAGTCAGGATGTTTCTGGGTTAAGTGCTCTGTATGACTCTGGAACCCTGGGGACCCCGCCTGTCTGACTGAAAAGGTCCCAATGCCCAGCTCTGCCTCTGTCCTGGGATCCACAGGGGCTCGTACTACTAACAATAGCTGCAAATCCCTGATTAAAATGCTGCAGCAGGGAGAATCCATAACCATTGGCAGCTACGCCTCTAATAAGTCTAACAATCACCATTAAGGGAAAGAGTGGGGGAGTGAGTGGGGCTGGTAATACAGCGATTACAGTAATCTGACTCCGCCCCCCTCTGCATCCTCCTGCTGTTGGCGTGCCCCTGCCAGGAGCCAGTCAGGAGGGGCAAGGGATGCCAGCCCAAGCAGGCAGCCTGGCTTCACCCTGTTCCCAGCCTCTGGGGGCACCGCAGCCCCCAACACCCACTTCATTCACTGATCTGGAGAAAAGCTCCCTGCCTGGATGGGAGGAGGCAAAGTGAATCTCAGCGGGGAGGGGAGGGATAGAGAAGACATGGAGAACTCCTCACTTAGACACCAGGACTGCTAATACGTGTGAGTCTGTTCAGGCTTCAAGAATTTCTTGCTCCATGAGCTCCACAGGGCTGATAATTTATTGAATCTCATTTAATAGAAACTTGCACAGTGCTTACCATGCACCACACATTAGTTTAAGCATTTTGCAAATGTAAACTCACTTAATCCTCATAACAACCCACAGAGTAGATGTTCTTATTGTCCTTACTTTGCAGATGAGAAAACTGAGTCACAGAGTTGGTTAACTAATTTGCCCAGGGTGACTAAGCCTGAAGTGGCAGATCCAGGACTTTAACTAGATGGCCCAGCTTTACTCTCTGTGCCCTGAACCCTTTTTCTATGTGGCCTCTGTAACCCCTGTGCCTGACACATAGTAGACACCAAACTCATTGGCTGTCTGGAGCATTAAGCTACCCCCAGTCCCTCCCAATTGTGATATTAACACTACTCGCCCCGTGCTTTTATTGTATCTAACCCCATCCCAGAGTCTGGGCATGTTCTAAAATGTTTTCTAGCAGCATTGGTGAACAGGAGCGAGGCCTGTGGGAGAGCGCCGCCTCGTCCCTTCTCCCCAGCTCTGGCTAAGTCATGAACACTGACCATGCCCTCCTCATGGCTGTGGGACCACGACACCAACCCAGAAACCCTCTAGAGTTACATTCATGTATCTCACCTGTGCTCAAAACCTAAAGCTAAGTGAGCTGGAAGCTGCCATCTTCCAGAGGCAGAGTTTTCTTGGACATGGGACAATACAGAGGGGTTTGTTGGAAATGTCCATGCCCACCTCGTCCACCTGGGACCTAGCCACCTCTCCAGCCCCAACATGCAAAATCAGGGCACGTGAGACATCACAGTTTATATTATCTCCGATAGTTTAACTGGTTCCCCTAGAACTGCAATTCCCCTAGTTATGATCATTATTGAGGAGAAAATAGGTCAGCATCCAGGTCTGTCATGTTTGTCCCACTGTGCGCCCTGTTCGGAGCATGGTGCCTAGTGCGTAGCTGTGTGTTTCATGATACGAAAGAACAAATGAATGAACAAGTTTTCTCCTTGTTCTCATGCACTATTTCATATTCCAAACTCCAAACAAGCTCTACTTAAATGAATTGGGTTTTAGGAAAGAGAATTTTTAATGTCTTTTTAGTTTTCTTCAATGCACATTTTTTTTATTGTGTAAGGTACACATAACATAAAATTGACTGTTTTAACCATTTTAGGTGTATAGTTCAATAGCACTGAGGACATTCACATTGTCGTACAATCATCACACCATTCATCTCCAGATTCTTTTCATCTTCCCAAACTGAAACTCCATACCCATTCAACAATAACTCCCTATTCCCTCCCCCTCACAGCTCCTAGTAACCGCCATTCTAATTTCAGCCTCCGTGAATTTTGCTGCTCTAGGGGTCTCATAATTGCACAAGTTTGGGTAGATGGCTCTGTCATAATTTAGTTCAGCATTCCCTTAGGATTGATCATGCAGATTGTTTCCAGTCTTTCCCTTACAATAATGCAGCAACAAGGATATTGAATATTTGTGCAACTAGCTTTTGTGTGTGTATATTTAGGGTTATTACTTTGGGTTTGATTGTCAAAATCAAGAATTACTGAGAAAAAAATAGCTTAAACATATTTTTGTTTTTGATATATATTGTCAGCTTATCCTAAAGGATTTTAGAGTTAATATATTACATCTTAAACATTACACCAGCAACATAAAAATGTGCCCGTTTCTCTGTATTCCTACCTCCACTGGATTTTTTTAAAATGCATTGCTAATTTGTTAGGCAAAGATCTATACGTCATTGTTAGACTAAAAATATGTCATGGCAACTGGAGTTTAGTGGAAAGATGGATGAACTGAGAATGAGATCTATTTTTGGAAGGTGAGTATAAAGCAAAATGTACGCTGAACTGAAAGGAAAACGAAGAGCTGCCGCCGTTTTCAAGTGTTTAGGCCCTAAGTGAGGCTGGCAGAAGGAAAAGCAAGGGAAGGAAGAGAAACCAGCATCAGGAAGAGAAACCAGCATCTGTATACCGGGCACTGCTGTAGCACCTGGGGGTCCAAGTCAAGAAGACAGTCTCTCCATCTGCTCACAACTGAATAGAATTTTTAAATTCCATTTTACAGAAGTGAAAACTAAAGATGAGAGTTAGCTGTTAAAATAACTTTTGCAAGGTCATACAACTCATCAGTAATAATGGCAACTAAAATGTATAGATGGCTAACCACATACTAGACACTGTGTTAAGCACTTTATATAGGTTTTTTTTAACACCTTTATTGGAGCATAATTGCTTTACAATGGTGTGTTAGTTTCTGCTTTATAACAAAGTGAAGCAGCTATACATATACATATATCCCCATATCTCCTCCCTCTTGCATCTCCCTCCCTCCCTCCCTATCCCAGCCCTCTAGGTGGTCACAAAGCACCGAGCTGCTCTCCCTGTGCTATGTGGCTGCTTCCCACTAGCTATCTATTTTAGATTTGGGAGTGTATATATGTCCATGCCACTCTCTCACTTTGTCCCAGCTTCCCCTTCCCACTCTCCGTGTCCTTAAGTCCATTCTCTACGTCTGCGTCTTTATTCCTTTCCTGCCCCTAGGTTCTTCAGAACCACTTTTTTTTCTTTTTTCTTTTTCTTTAGATTCCATATATGTGTGTTAGCATACGGTATTTGTTTTTCTCTTTCTGACTGACTTCACTCTGTATGACAGACTCTAGGTCCATCCACCTCACTACAAATAACTCAATTTCGTTTCTTTTTACGGTTGAGTAATATTCCATTGTATATATGTGCCACATCTTCTTTATCCATTCCTGTCGATGGACAACTTAGGCTGCTTCCATGTCCTGGCTGTTGTAAATAGTGCTGCTATGAACATTGGGGTGCATGTATCTTTTCAAATTATAGTTTTCTTTGGATATATGCCCAGGAGTGGGATTGCTGGATCATATGGCAACTCTCTTTTTAGTTTTTTAACGAACCTCCATACTGTTCTCCATAGTGGCTGTATCAATTTACATTCCCACCAACAGTGCAAGAGGGTTCCCTTTTCTCCACACCCTCTCCAGCATTTGTTGTTTATAGATTTTTTGATGATGGCCATTCTGACTGGTGTGAGGTGATACCTCATTGTAGTTTTGATTTGCATTTCTCTAATTATTAGTGATTTGCGTTTCTCTAATATGATTAGTGATGTTGAGCGTCCTTTCATGTGTTTGTTGGCAATCTGTATAGTGCTTTATGTAGTGCTCATTTATTCATTACCTTCCCAAATCCCCATAAAGCTGGTCCCACTTGGTCCCATTTAATAGATTTCCTAAGATCACAGAACCTGGATGCCTGGTCCTACAGTGTGACCCACCCCCCAGGCCTACCTGCATGTCCCATCATCTCTCAGCGCCAGGCACCCCATTCCAGACAATGCATAGCTCCCGAAGATCTCCCTTTTTTCACTCCATGCCATTTCCTCTTCTTGGAACCTTGGAACACCCATCCACATCCCCCAACCTTTTCTGTTTGTCTAACCCATTCATAAGAATCAGCTCAGAATCAGCCCTGACCCCCAGTACCTCCACCCCACCTGACCCCACATGGGGTTTGGTGTCCCTCTTATGAGCGTCAGTGGATAAACCTATCACAGCGCTTACCACGCTATATTGTAATTGCATATACATCTGTCTCCCTAGCCAGGTGTCTAAGATCACAGGCTGTGTTATTTTATCTCCATATTCCTTTACCTGAGTCCTGGTACTCAATAAGAGCTTAGTGAATGAATGCATTCTCTGCCATGCAAACCCAGATTTGGCCCATTCTGAAGTCTGAGGAATTTCCAGCAAAGGTGAATGAAACAGGGCAGGAGGAAGCACATAGGCTGGATTCTCCTCCTGGGGGAACTTTGAAATCCCCTGGGCTGGCACCATCTTCCCATTCTCCACACCTGCACCTTGACACTCAGACCTGCTCGTAACCAACATTGGAGTGCTCAAGAGGGAAGCACTGTGGAAACACAGAACCTTCGGCCTGGTGAGAGGGCAGTAATTAAATTTCTCTGCTAACATGCTCATCCTGGAACAGCCTCACCTCCAGACTGGTCCTCTAGGAATAGAGACCTGGCTGTTTTCTTTTTCTGCAGCCAGAGCCGGTGGCTGACTGGAAGTGCTGGAGGCCCAGGAAGCTGCTGACACTCACAGTGAGAGAAAGTGGATCTGGAGGTGGGGGAGCTCTCCCTGTTGCCTGGAGCCTGGGACTGACAGCTTCTCCAGGGAGGCTGGGGAAGCCCCCAGGATCGCAGGCCACCGGGCAAGGGTGCAGGGATTCCAGCCTCTGCTCAGAAACAAGCTGGCCCTCTCACCGTACCCAGTGCTCCAACGCTTATGGGACACCCAGTAAAGCAGACACAGGAAAAACAGTTCGAGTGACTTTATGCTTGACATTCTAGTCAGCATTATGGGAAAGTCAGAACTCTTTGGGAGTTTCTTGCCTTAATTCATGTTTCATTTTCTGCTATGTCAGGATGTCGGGGCAGTTGAGAAAGCACCATAATCTTTTTAAGGCTCAGGACTTCCTAAATATTTTCCTCCAGCCCTGGCAGGTCCACATCTGAGGATGAGAACCCTGAGATTTAGGAGGGGCAGATCAAGAAAGACTTCCTGAAGGAGTGTGAAGAGAGCAGCCTAGCTGGATCTCACTGAAGTTAAGCCCCCTTGAGGCTTAGTTTGCACCTCTTATCTGGCCTTTTGCTCTTGCAACAAGCTTTTGTGCGTGTGTATTTAGGATTATTACCTTGGGTTTGATTTGTCAAAATAGAGAATAACTAGGGAAAAAATAGCTTAAACATATTTATGTTTTTGATATATATTGGCAGTTATCCTAAAGGATTTTAGAGTTTATATACTACATCTTAAACATTACAGGGATGATGCCTTGCTCTTTCTTCTGGGACTAGGCGTCCATGCCAGGGGCCCCTGGGGGTGGGGGCGGCTGCCCTTTGCCCAGCACAGCCTTGTGGGCTGATGTGCACAGTCTTTCCTAATGAGCCACATCTCCCACTTCCTGACATTCCATTTTGGAGAGGAAAGTTACCAGAGGGGGAGGGAGGAGGGTGGGATGGGAGTGGGGAGGATGGGGCTCTGCCTTACAGGATTATTAGTCTTTCAGCACTAGAGTGTTTAAAGATCAGAATGATAATTTAAAGGTAAAAAAACAAAACCAGCAAGGCAATCACTCTAAAGAATCTTCCCTGAAAGAAAATGGGGGAAATCAATATTTAATTCAGAATTCATTGATTTGCAATTTAGGTACCACACTCGGCACTCGATTTTGTTCAGGTTTCTCAGTGAGAGATTATTATGGAGTCACCGGAGATGGATACTTAGTGCCTCAGGGAAAGGCTGTGATGGGAGACAGAGAAACAGGGGACTTTCCCTTGAGTCAGCTTTCCCTGTCTGCTCCCGTCTCCAGCTCCAGGTGCCTCCCGTCTCTGAGAGCTTGGGGAAACCCAGGCTGAGCATGAGGTGGCAGCCACCGAAATCCAGGAGGGATGTGAGGAGAATACATATGGTCCATTCTCCTGACTCTGGGTAGAGCGGTGTCCAAATCCTCTCAAAATGAGCTGCCTGCACTTGCACACACACACACCCACCCCCACCTTCGTCATCAAAAATGCCCTAAATGTGTAGAGATGCAAACTGAAGTAACTAAGGATGAAAAATCATAATATCTGTAATCTACTGTAAAACGCTTCAGAAAAAAAAGATCAAAAAAAAAAAAATCTTAGAAGAGAATTCTCAAAACTTCACACAGTCTCTCCCTTTTCTTTCCTTGGGCCTTCCAGCTAACCGAATCTATCTAAAGTCTAGGCTAAATCCATGTCGTTGCAAATGAAGCATGTACCATTCTGTTCTAACTTTCGCTGTCATGGAAACTGGCTGCTCACCTGTACCCAACCCCCGCCCCAGGCCCCCCAAAAAGAGGCAGTGACTATGAATCCGTAGAAAAACTGGATATTACCACATACACGCAGCCAAGCTCTCAACCAGTCAGCCACTCAGCACATGCTGTGGCGCAGCTGCCCTGCTGAGCAGCTGGAGGTGGGGGATGGGGGAATGAGGGGGTGGGACGGGGTGGGAGGAAAATGGAAAAGTACGGTTTTTAGTCTTCTCTGCCGCCATGCAGTCCAGATGGGGACATACACCTGGAGCACCCGGGATCAGAGAGCTCCCAGTCCACAATAAATGACATATTGCCACACTCGTGGGTTAGTGTTCTAAAAATTAATTAATTAATTAAAAACAAAAACACACAAAAATTCTCTCCTAGTCCTTCAGAATTTGTTACAATTTTCAGTGTTCTTTTATATCTGTTAACTGCAGTTGGTTCTTGTTCCTTGTTCAGAATACTATGAAATGGTTAGGGCTGGAATTATTTGTCCCCATTTTACAAGTGAAGACATTGCGGCACCGGAAGTTGTATGAATGAGTAGCATAGATTAGTGGCAGTGCCGGGGTCAGGACTCAGGCCACTCCCCACAATGCGGCACTTTCCCAGTCTTGCTGCCTGAGAGGGTTTCTGCACATGCCTCAGGGAGCCTTCGAGCTGGACAACCTCTAGGCCATCTTCCCCAACTTTCCTCCTCTCTTAGTCCAGCAGCAGATCCAGCCAATGTCCAACTATTCGACCTTTCTCAGAACTTCTCTAAAAGCTCCCAGTGGTCTTCTGCCACTGAGCCCCTCCATCACATATGGAACAAGAGAAGCCACTGAATGAGAGAAGCTAGTGTACCTCAACGAAGGGTAGCCCCCGCTTGCCACAACTAGAGAAAGCCCATGCGCAGCAATGAAGACTGAACACAGCCTAAAGTAAAAATAAAAAAATTAAATTAAGAAAAATCTTTTAAAAAAGTAATTGAGATTGATCTTTTTAAAAAAATGAAAGTGCCTTATACATTACAAAGGGCAATTCTATCATGAGTTATTTTTTGTAGCTAAGAAGAAAGAAAGAAAGAAAGAAAGGAAGGAAGAAAGAAAGAAAGGAAGAAAGAAAAAGCAAGGAAGGAAGGTAGGAAGGAAAAAAGAAAGAAGGAAAGAAAGGAAGAAAGAAAGACAGAAAGAAAAATTTTTTAAATGCCCCTTATTAATAGTTATAATTTATTGAGTGCCAACTAGGTGCTACTTACTACATTTAGCGATTTAAATCTATTATTTCCAAAACTCACAAAACCAGTAAGGAGGGCACTGAGCTCATTTTATAAATAAGTTGTCCAAGACATTCAACTAAATGGTGGAGCGGAAATTGGAACCTAGGTGTGTCTTCTTTCACATTCTATATTTTTTCTCTACCCTAGCAAAAGCCTACACCACACACACGCTTCCATTGCCATGTTCACCACATTGCATTTGTAATTTGTTTGTCTATACATTTTTCTCCTAGAAGACCATGGACTTGTGAAGGACTGAGACTATACATTTTGGCCATTTTAGTCTATACATCTTGGTCCTATCTTTGTGATTGTCAGATAATAGGCATTCACTGAGTATTTATTGATATGGCTATTCACCGAATCTCATTTCCTCCTAAACATATTCAGAGGCCTAGTATAAGGGTGGAAGGGTGGGGGTGTTAAAGAATAGGGCACACAGGCCCTCTGCAATTCTCTGTCTAGGGGGCTGTAAATCCAGGAGTTATCCTCAGAAGCCTGCCTCTTCCCAAAGTTCTAAGAGCTCATACATATTCATAATGGGAGAAAACACTGACAAGAGATATTTATTTTGTTTATTAAACTGACATCTTGGCAAATTATAGCAGAAAAATGAATAAGTCTGTTTCCTCCTGTGCTTTCACAGTATGAGAGTTGAATTGATGGTGCCTCCTAGCCTGACAGTTGGAAGGAACAAAGAGAGCTGGGCCATCATCCAACCAGAGTTAGCCTGGAGCAGCTCCTACGGCAGAGATGGGATTCACCAAAGGGAGAGGATGCCCACTGGAGTTTGGGAGGCTCAAGAAATAACACCCCTCTTTTCTCTACCCAAGTGAGAAAACAAAACAAAAACAAAACCAAAGGAGAGGGGACTTCCCTGGTGGCTCGATCCCTGGTCAGGGAACTAGATCCCACATGCCACAAGTAAAGATCCTGCATGCCACAACAAATATCCCAAGTGCCGCAACTAAGACCCGGCACAGACTAAATAAATATTCAAAAACAAAAACAAAAAAAGCAAAGGAGAGATAGACCCAGTAATCACAAAGATGGAGGTAGTAAAAAAAATATTTTAACAAAATATTCAGATGTGCTGTGCTTGCTAATATCCCCTCTCCAGTACTGAATTTATCCCTTATTAAGAATTACCCAGGACTTCCTTGGTGGTGCAGTGGTTAAGAATCCACCTGCCAATGCAGGGGACACGGGTTCAAGCCCTGGTCTGGGAAGATCCCACATGCCGCGGAGCAACTAAGCCCATGTGCCACAACTACTGAGCTTGAGCTCTAGAGCCCACGAGTCACAACTACTGAAGTCCATGCACCTAGAGCCCGTGCTCTGCAACAAGAGAAACCACTGCAATGAGAAGCCCATGCACCGTAATGAAGAGTAGCCCCGGCTGGCTGCAACTAGAGAAAGCCTGCACGCAGCAAGGAAGACCCAACGCAGCCAAAAATAAACAAAACAAAACAAAACAAAAGAATTACCCAGAATTATCAAAATCTTGGAAATAATGAAAAAACATGACTACTTGTTGTCTCAATATTATACTGGATCACTGTCTAACAGCCCCACCAAGATTTTTTTAATTTTCCAGGAGAAATTAGTCTTTGCTTGACTTTTACTGACTATGTATTAGGGCCCAGATTTGTTAACATTCATTAATATTACATGTTAATATGTAGATTTTTGTCTGACAGAGACCCAAGCGATATCTCTTTGATAGAGAAGATGACTGCAAAGGCTATCATTTTATTGCATGGGAGGGTATTTTGCATTTAATTTAATAAACTTATTTCAGCATTCCTTTTCTAACTATATAAATTTCTTCATCAAATGCTCTTAAGACCCAGCTTTAACATTTTCTTATTAATGAGTTAAACAGAGCTTTGGCATATATTCTTCCATATCTGTATAGAAGTAATGTTTTTTAACGTTTTTGAAAATTATACTTTGACCCACTCTCCGTCCCCCCACCACACCCCACTCCCCACCCAGCCATAAGCCTGTCCTGAAGATCCAGATCATGCTCTCTAAGCTCACACAGAGTAGACAGGACAGTTCAGAGTGCAGCTCTCAGGACAGAATCCAGGAGGACTCCCTTCTTATTTTCAGTTCCTTCCTCAAAATCGTTAATCGAGTAAGTTGATCCCTTGTTCCTCGGGTGGAATGAGAGAAACCAGGAGTGATACCCCAGAGAAGCCCTTGCTCATGGAAACAGGAAGAGTGGAGACTGTGTCCCTACCGAACTGGGCCCACAGGAGGAACAGCCACAGCCTGATGGGAAACTGGCCACTTGACTGGTGGCCAATGGAGAGAGGCAGGAAGTGGACCTCTCCCAGTGAGGCCATGAGGACCACAACCCTGAAGCCTCGGCCAATGGCTAGTAGGAATCCATTTGCCTAGAGAGTGAGCCTTCTGAGCCTGGGGCTGGATGAGATCAGGGCACTAGGAGTAGCTCGAGATTCAGGAAGGGAAACAGATTGTCCCAGTATCCTTGCTGCCTGGACAGCTCTAACTATATCCTTCCCCATGTTGTTACCTGGGTTACCCTCAGGTCCTGGAAGCTCTCAACAAGGTCCCACATCCTGGGGAATCAGCCCAACCACATCTCATGACTGTAGTCTTTCATTGACTCAGGAAAATGCTGCATTTCAGCATTGATGAGGGGAGGGGAAACAAATAAAATTAATTTACGACCTTTCATATATCAGGTACCAGGTAGATGCTTTTGTATATTTTATATGTTGTACTCCTCATGACAACTCTGAAAACTAGATAAAACTGAGAAGCTAAGTGAATTATTCAAGGCCACAGAGCTCATTAATATAGAGATAGAATCAGCTGTGTGGCCCCAAAGCCTATGTTTTGAACATCACACTGCCTCATTCAAGAAAGTAATGCAACACCTCTAGGGCCAGAGGTCTGCAGATCCAGGACACAGCGCCTCTCCACTGTGAGACCCCAGACAAGCTCTGACCTTGCTTCTCTTCCGTGAGGTTCACTGCCTCTGATCTCTCCTACCACTTCCATGGAGAATGTAAAGTTAAATATGGTCCCAGAAGCTCAATTTGCATTGAGTTTCCGTTGGAGTTGACTTTGTCTCTTGGCCTGAGAGGTTCTCAAAAGAGCCAGCTGCAGTCATAAGGTCATTAATGATCGGAGTTGATTGAAGTTAAGATTTGAGAAACCACAAACTGGGCTGCATCACCCCTTTGGCAGCCGAGAGGTCTTGGGTCCTATTCTCCCTGCTGTTGGCTGACCAGTCCACACCTGGCAAAAATCCTCCCCAGCCAAGAGGATCCTGTTCTAGTCATGGAGATAATATGCATATAGGAATAGTCTATCTTCTTCTCCCTCCCTCAACCCCAATCCAGAAGGGGCCAGAAACAGAGGCAGAGAGAAGGAGGATGAATAGAGGGAAAAGGTTAACATCACCCAGCTCCCTGCCCCAGATAGCCCATCTGCAGCAAGTGGCCCAGCCAGACAAGGGGCTGTAACTTAAGTTGGAAGCTTTGGTTTAATCAATTTGATTATTTAAATTATTAATTTCTAAACTGGGACAGAGTATAACAACTTAACGTGACCCAAAAGGCTTATTACCTAAGAGTGACCAGAAAGTCATAAGACTATGTAAGTTTTTGTGCAGGAGCAGAGGAGGAAATTTCCCAGCTGAATAAATTTTAAAGGGAAGTAGGAGACAAAATAAAATCACTTTGTGCTTATAGCCTTTGAGTCCTGTGTGTACAACACCCAAGAATAACTTCACAGAGGTCAAGTGCGATCTGTGCTCTGCTTCCCGGCCTTTGCCCTAATTGTTCCCTGCCCACCCACCCTCTTACCTTGTCAGAGTTCTATCCTTCCATCAAAGCCAGACTTTTTCTTGTCTATAGATGTTTGGTAACCAGTGACTGTGTCTTTTTCATATCAGTCCCCCAAACCCAAGGTGCAGTCTCAGATACAGAAAAGGCCATCATGTCCCCCCAGTATTCATATGTTGAAGTCTTAATTCACTATCCCTCAGAATGTGACTGTATATGGAGATAGGATATTTAAAGAGATAATTAAGTTAAAAAGAAGTCATGGGCTTCCCTGGTGGCGCAGTGGTTGAGAGTCCGCCTGCCGATGCAGGGGACGCGGGTTCATGCCCCGGTCTGGGGGGATCCCGCGTGCTGCGGAGCGGCTGGGCCCGTGAGCCATGGCCGCTGGGCCTGCGCGTCCGGAGCCTGTGCTCCGCGGCGGGAGAGGCCACAGCAGTGAGAGGCCCGCGTACCGCAAAAAAAAAAAAAAAGTCATTAGGGTGGGCTTAATCCAATAGGACTGCTGTCCTTACAAGAGGAAATTAGGACACAGACACACACAGAGGGAAGACCATGCGCAGACAAAGGGAGAAGACACATCTACAAGCCAGGGAGAGAGGCCTCAGAAGAAACCAACCCTGCTGACACCTTGATCTCAGACTTCCAGCCTCCAGAACTGTGGGAAAATAAATTTCTGGTGTTTAAGCAACCCAATCCGTGGTACTTTGTTACAGCAGCCCTAACAAACTAATACAGCACCCTCCATCCATATTTGCTGACTTGTTAATTCAGAATTGAATAGTACAAACTTTAATTATCAGTTTTAATGTCTTCCTAACACTTCATTATCTAGACATTTCATATTTTATTTAACCAGCTCCTATTGTTGAACTGTTGATTTCTTCCACATGTTCTCTACTATATAGAATGTCTCTATGAACACTATTGTTCAAAGAGCATTTGGTGTTCCATTGAATTATTTCCTTAAAGCATAAATTTTCATGGGCAGGATTACTTGTCAAAGACATGAACATATTTTATGGCTCTCAAGGACTATACCAATTTGGAACGATATCAACATTGAATGAGCTCACCCAGTTTCTGAAAGCCTTACCAGACTGGAATTTATCAAGTGAAGTCATTACATTCTGAGCCTGAGGCGCTGCTTTTTTCCACCCCTTAGCTACTGATCCCATAATTCAGGGGTCCTCCCTTCCCCATTGCCAACACATCTACCTGCCGAAGTTCTCGTACATTCTAAATCCTGATGAAAGTTCTCGGTTTCCAGGCAACCCGTCCTGGTTTATCTTGCATGACTCTGATCTTTCTTATACATTGACTTTTCTCACACTCTAATCTCTTTGGACTGAGTAGCGCCCAGGTTGCTAGGCAATTGTGTACAGTGGAATAGCAGGGAATGAGAGAGGAAAGGAAGATTCTGGAATTCCTGGTGATAAGGGCACTTCAGGCTGAAATGTTGAGGTGAAATAAGTCAATGAAATGTGATGGGATTGTACCTAAACAGGTCAAGCAAATCATGGGGGTTGCAGAGGCTTTCAAGCATGCTGGAAGACTGGGGCTAGGGAGGGGAATGAGAGCAGGAAGTTCCAAGTGATCAGCGTCTGGGTGCCAATGAGTAATGATGATGACTGGAGCCCTCGGGGCAGGCTGGGATTGGACAGCAAAGGGTTTGGTGCCATGCTAATGAGTTCAGATTTTCACCAGAAAGAGAGAAGAAGCACTGAAGGCTTCAAAGCCAGTAAGTGATCTGATCAGATCTGGCCTTTGTGTATCTGGCAGCTGCATGGGGATGAATTAGCAAAGGGGAGATACTAGAAGTGAGGAAGTCTGTTAGGGGGTTGTTTGCATTCCTCCAAGGGAGAGACGCCCAGGGCCTGAACTAAGTACCCTTGGTGTTTTCATGTGTGCTGTTGCTGTCTCCTCAATGAGACCAGAGGGTGGAACTCTTGGTGGGTAGGAGTTCTGGGGGATAGGACTGCTTTCTCTTCCTTGTGTCTCCCCAGAGATGGTAGCATCATACACAGCACACAATGCTGTGCACCTAAACATTTGTGAATGTGCAGAGCTCTCTCCCAGGCACTGGGCTAGGGGTAGGAAGTACCCAGGGCAAAAGTGGCCACAGTACCTCCGTCTTCAGGGTCCAGTCTGGGTGAGGAAAACCATAGAACATCATCATTCAGAAGGACCTTAGAGATCATCTAGTCAAACCCCTTCAGTTTACAAATGGGAAAATTGAGGATCAGAGGAAGAAAGTGACAAAAGACTAAAATTCAGGTCTTCTGGTCAAGGGCAGGAGCCACTTCCAAGTATTTTTCATAAAAGGGACATGGTCCCTGCTCTTGGGAAATTCCCAGCCAGGCTGGAAGGCCCTACACATAGCCCATTGTGAGGGTGGAATGAAAGGCACCGGTGCAGAGCACAGACATCAACACTCAGGTACAGACAATGGGTGGGAACTGAAGCCCTACTGTGAGCCAGACACTGTGATCGTGGCTTTCACCAAATGCGCCCACAATCCTCACCACTCCTGTGTGAGTTGGTATGATTATTCTTTCCCATGCAAAAGATGAGAAGACTGCAGCTCAGGCTGATAAGAGTCAGAGCCCTGACTCAAACTGAGGCTGCTCTCCTTCAAAGGTGTTCTCTCACTGGGACACCAAGCTGTTCCACTAAAGAGGCACCAGGCTTTGGGGTGATGGGATTTGACAGGGCAGCAGGAGAAGGTCATGTGGTGTGGCAGAAGGAACACGGAGCTGAAAGCACACACCTGGGTTTATATCTCAGTTCTATCCCTGACACAGAGTAGCCATGGGACTTAGGGAAATTACTTAACCTCTCTCAGCTCAATTTTCTGTAAAAGGAGGTAAAATCTGTCCCACTGACCTTAAAGATGGTTGAGAGGCTCAACCAAGATAACACGTCAGGCAGAGTTCCGTGGTGGCCTAGTGGTTAGGATTCTGGGCTTTCACTGCCATGGCCCTGGGTTCAATCCCTGGTCTGGGAACTGAACTGTTATCCTGCAAGCTGCACCAAAAATAAAAAAGTAACATGTCAGAAATCTGTTTGTAAACTGTAAAGAAAGTTCTGTGTCAGTGAGAGGGAGCCTGAGACTCAAGAGCATCTCCCAAGGTCTGGCAGCCGCAGCTCTGCAGGCACGGGACACCAGCTGCACTGAGGGGGGGTCTCTGCTAAGGGCTCTGGGCAGGACTGACATGCAGCCAGGGCTGTGCGGCTTGGCTCCATTTTTCATGCAGTTAAATACCTCCGTAAACGAAAGCATTTGCCAAATGATCAACTTCCATGGGAACATTTGCAACTCATTGTTTGTTTGTAATAAGCCTCTGAAAGCCACACTGGCTTCTCCATCAGATACAGAGATGGTGGCCTGTGTCTGGCTCAGCAGCGTCAGAGCTCCCAAGAGGAAGGAGAGCCACCACATGGAGTAACAGTGGAGAGTTTGGGAGTCTGGAGGTGGATTCTAGCTCTGTCACTTGCTTTGGAGATTTGTGAAGTCACCTTACCTCCTGAACCTCAGTTTTCTCATTTGAAAAATGGTTGAACACTGGAAGCCCTCTCATTCAGTGGGATTGATTGGGACTAGTGGAAAGTAGGTTATCTCAAAAACTCAGTTAAAGCAAGAAATCATTAAAAAACAGTACATATTTACTTTAAACATTTCAACTTAAAATAGCTAGAAGTACGTGTATAGGTCAATCTTTTGATGTAAGGCCAGGCCTCTGGGTTTGCTGGTTGGATTCCAAGATGACTTTCTTGCATGAACCATGCTAGCAATGCATAGTTAATGATTTCTTCAAAATGGTGTAAGCTTAAAAGACTTAAAAAGAAATATGACTATAAAATTTATTTTAGATGTTAATGATTTCATTCCCAATATTATACCATTTTCTGTCCTACACCTAATATAATGGCAAATTTTGAGGGACTCGCTTTTAGAAGTACAGGCATAC
This sequence comes from Delphinapterus leucas, assembly GCF_059928025.1. NCBI lineage: Eukaryota > Metazoa > Chordata > Mammalia > Artiodactyla > Monodontidae > Delphinapterus > Delphinapterus leucas. The sequence goes on from NC_143129.1 coordinate 38,819,775, forward strand.
CTTGTCTTATTGTGCTTTGCTTTATTGCAGTTTTTTACAAATTGAAAGTTTGTGGCAACCCCACGTCAAGCAAGTCTGCCAGCACCATTTTTTCCAACAGCATTTACTCACTTTGTGTCTCTGTGTCACACTTTACTAATTCTCACAATATTTCATATTTTTCTACTATTATTATATTTGTTACAGTGATCTGTGATCAGTGATCTACGATGTCACTACTACAACTTGCTGAAGGCTCAGACGACAGCATTTTTTAGCAATAAAGTGTTTTTTTGAATTTTATTTTATTTATTTTTTATACAGCAGCTTCTTATTAGTTATCTATTTTATACATATTAGTCTATATATATCAATCCCAATCTCCAATTCATCACACCACCACCACCACCCCCGCCGCTTTCCCCCCTTGGCGTCCATACATTTGTTCTCTACATCTGTTTCTGTATTTCTGCCCTGCCAACCGGTTCACCTGTACCATTTTTCTAGGTTCCACATATATACGTTAATATATGATATTTGTTTTTCTCTTTCTGACTTACTTCACTCTGCATGACAGTCTCCAAATCCATCCACATCTCTACAAATGACCCAATTTCGTTCCTTTTTTTTGGCTGAGTAATATTCCCTTGTATATATGTACCACATCTTCTTTACCTGTTCATGTGTCAATGGGCATTTAGGTTGCTTCCATGACCTGGCTATTGTAAATAGTGCTGCAATAAACATTGGGATGTATGTGTCTTTTTGAATTATGGTTTTCTCTGGGTATATGCCCAGTAGTGGGATTGCTGGGTCATATGGTAATACTATTTTTAGTTTTTTTTAATTTTTATTTATTTATTTATTTTGCGGTACGCAGGCCTCTCACTGCTACAGCCTCCCCCGCACACAGGCTCCGGATGTGCAGGCCCAGCGGCCACGGTTCACGGGCCCAGCCGCTCCACAGCATGTGGGATCCTCCCGGATCCCGGCAGGTGGACCCTCAACCACTGTGCCACGAGGGAAGCCTCTATTTTTAGTTTTTTAAGGAACCTCCATACTGTTCTCCATAGTGGCTGTATCTATTTACATTCCCACCAACAGTGCAAGAGGGTTCCCTTTTCTCCACACCCTCTCCAGCATTTGTTGTTTGTAGATTTTCCGATGATGCCAATTCTAACTGGTGTGAGGTGATACCTCATTGTAGTTTTGATTTGCATTTCTCTAATAATTAGTGATGTTGAGCAGCTTTTCATGTGCTTCTTGGCCATCTGTATGTCTTCTCTGGAGAAATGTCTATTTAGGTCTTCTGCCCATTTTTGATTGGGTTGTTTGTTTTTTTTAATATTGAGCTGCTTGAGCTGTTTATATATTTTGGAGATTAATCCTTTGCCTGTTGATTCATCTGTAAATATTTTCTCCCATTCTGAGGGTTGGGTAGTCTTTTCTTCTTGTTTGCAGTTTCCTTTGCTTTGCAAAAGCTTTTAAGTTTCATTAGGTCCCATTTGTTTATTTTTTATTTTATTTCCATTACTCTAGGAGGTGGATCAGAAAAAATCTTGCTGTGATTTATGTCAAAGAGTGCTCTTCTTATGTTTTCCTCTAAGAGTTTTATAGTGTCCAGTCTTACATTTAGGTCTCGAATCCATTTTGAGTTTATTATTGTGTATGGTGTTAGGGAGTGTTCTAATTTCATTCTTTTACATGTAGCTGTCCAGTTTTCCCAGCACCACTTATTGAAGAGACTGTCTTTTCTCCATTGTATATCCTTGCCACCTTTGTCATAGATTAGTTGACCATAGGTGTGGGGGTTTATCTCTGGGCTTTCTATCCTGTTCCACTGATCTATATTTCTGTTTTTGTGCCAGTACCATATTTTCTTGATTACTGTAGCTTTGTAGTATAGTCTGAAGTCAGGGAGTCTGATTCCTCCAGCTCCATTTTTTTCCCTCAAGACTGCTTTGGCTCTTCGGAGTCTTTTGTGTCTCCATACAAATTTTAAGATTTTTGGTTCTGGTTCTGTAAAAAATGCCACTGGTAATTTTATAGGGATTGCATTGAATCTGTAGATTGCTTTGGGTAGTATAGTCATTTTCACAATATTGATTCTTCCAATCCAAGAACATGGTATATCTCTCCATCTGTTTGTGTCATCTTTGATTTCTTTCATCAGTGTCTTATAGTTTTCTGAGTACAGGTCTTTTACCTCCTTAGGTAGGTTTATTCCTAGGTATTTTATTCTTTTTGTTGCAATGGTGAATGGGATTGTTTCCTTAATTTCTCTTTCTGATCTTTCATTGTTAGTGTATAGGAATGCAAGAGATTTCCGTGCATTGATTTTGTATCCTGCAACTTTACCAAATTCATTGATTAGCTCTAGTAGTTTTCTGGTGGCATCTTTAGGAGTCTCTATGTATAGTATCATGTCATCTGCAAACAGTGACAGTTTTACTGCTTCTTTTCCAATTTGCATTCCTTTTATTTCTTTTTCTTCTCTGATTGCCATAGCTAGGACTTCCAAAACTCTGTTGAATAATACTGGCAAGAGTAGACCTCCTTGTCTTGTTCCTGATCTTAGAGGAAATGCTTTCAGTTTTTCACCACTGAGAATGATGTTTGCTGTGGGTTTGTCATATATCGCCTTTATTATGTTGAGATAGGTTCCCTCTATGCCCACCTTCTGGAGAGTTTTTATCATAAATGGGTGTTGAATTTTGTCAAAAGCTTTTTCTCTATCTATTGAGATGATCATATGGTTTTTTATCTTCAGTTTGTTAATATGGTGTATCACATTGATTGATTTGCATATATTGAAGAATCCTTGCATCCTATGGATAAATCCCATTTGATCATGGTGTATGATCCTTTTAATGTGCTGTTGGATTCTGTTTGCTAGTATTTTGTTGAGGATTTTTGCATCTATATTCATCAATGATTTGTAATTTTCTTTTTTTGTAGTATCTTTGTCTGGTTTTTGTATCAGGGTAATGGTGGTGGCTTCATAGAATGAGTTTGGGAGTGTTCCTTCCTCTGCAATTTTTTGGAAGAGTTTGAGAAGGAAGGGTGTTAGCTCTTCTCTAAATGTTTGAAAGAATTCACCTGTGAATCCATCTGGTCCTGGACTTTTGTTTGTTAGAAGATTTTTAATCATAGTTTCAATTTCATTACTTGTGATCGGTCTGTTCATATTTTCTATTTCTTCCTGGTTCAGTCTTGGAAGGTTATACCTTTCTAAGCATTTGTCCATTTCTTCCAGGTTGTCCATTTTATTGGCATAGAGTTGCTTGTAGTAGTCTCTTAGGATGCTTTGTATTTCTGCGGTGGCCGTTGTAATGTCTCCTTTTTCATTTCTAATTTTATTGATTTGAGTCCTCTCCCTCTTTTTCTTGATGAGTCTGGCTAAAGGTTTATCAGTTTTGTTTATCTTCTCAAAGAACCAGCTTTTAGTTTTATTGATCTTTGCTATTGTTTTCTTTGTTTCTATTTCATTTATTTCTGCTCTGATCTGTATGATTTCTTTTCTTCTACTAACTTTAGGTTTAGTTTGTTTTTCTTTCTCTATTTCCTTTAGGTGTAAGGTTAGATTGTTTATTTGAGATTTTTCTTGTTTCTTGAGGTAGGATTGTATTGCTATAAACTCCCCTCTTAGAACTGCTTTTGCTGCATCCCACAGGTTTTGGGTCATCGTGTTTTCATTGTAATTTATCTCTAGGTATTTTTTTATTTCCTCTTTGATTTTTTCAGTGATCTCTTGGTTATTTAGTAACGTATTGTTTAGCCTCCGTGTGTTTGTGTTTTTTATGATTTTTTCCCTGTGATTGATTTCTAATCTCATAGCGTTGTGGTCAGACAGGATGCTTGATATGATTTCAATTTTCTTAAATTTACCGAGGCTTGATTTGTGACCCAAAATGTGATCTATCCTGGAGAATATTCCATGTGCACTTGAGAAGAAAGTGTAATCTGCTGTTTGGGGATGGAATGTCCTATAAATATCAATTAAATCTCTCTGGTCTACTGTGTCGCTTAAAGCTTGTGTTTCCTTATTAATTTTCTGTCTGGATGATCTGTCCATTGGTGTAAGTGAGGTGTTAAAGTCCCCCTCCATTATTGTGTTACTGTTGATTTCTTCTTTTATAGCTGTTAGCAGTTGCCTTATGTATTGAGGTGCTCCTACATTGGGTGCATATATATTTATAATTGTTATATCTTCTTCTTGGATTGATCCCTTGATCATTAGATAGTGTCCTTCCTTGTCTCTTGTAACAATCTTTATTTTAAAGTCTATTTTACCTGATATGTGTATTGTTACTCCAGCTTTCTTTTGATTTCAATTTACATGGAATATCTTTTTCCATCCCCTCACTTTCAGTCTATATGTGTCCCTAGGTCTGAAGTGGGTCTCTTGTAGACAGCATATATATGGGTCTCATTTTTGTATCCATTCAGCAAGCCTGTGTCTTTTGGTTGGAACATTTAATCCATTCACGTTTCAGGTAATTATCAATATGTATGTTCCTATTACCATTTTCTTAATTGTTATGGGTTTGTTTTTGTAGGTCTTTTTCTTCTCTTGTGTTTCCCACTTAGAGAAGTTCCTTTAGCATTTGTTGTAGAGCTGGTTTGGTGGTGGTGAATTCTCTTAGATTTTGCTTGTCTGTAAAGCTTTTGGTTTCTCCATGGAACCTGAATGAGATCCTTGCCAGGTAGAGTAATCTTGGTTGTAGGTTCTTCCCTTTCATCACCTTAAGTATATCATGCCACTCCCTTCTGGCTTGCAGAGTTTCTGCTGAGAAATCAGCTGTTAACCTTATGGGAGTTCCCTTGTATGTTATTTGTCATTTTTCCCTTGTTGCTTTCAACAATTTTTCTTTGTCTTTTATTTTTGTCAATTTGATCACTATGTGTCTTGGCATGTTTCCCCTTGGGTTTATGCTCACTGGGACTCTGAGCTTCCTGGACTTGGGTGACTATTTCCTTTCCCATGTTAGGGAAGTTTTCGACTATAATACCTTCAAATATTTTCTCAGGTCCTTTCTCTCTCCTTCTCCTTCTGGGACCCCTGTAATGCAAATGTTGGTGCCTTTAATGCTGTCCCAGAGGTCTCTTAGGCTGTCTTCATTTTTTTAAATTCTTTTTTCTTTATTCTGTTCCGCAGCAGTGAATTCCACCATTCTGTCTTCCAGGTCACTTATCCATTCTTCTGCCTCGGTTACTCTTCTATTGATTCCTCCTAGTGTATTTTTCATTCTAGTTATTGTATTGTTTGTCTCTGTTTGTTTGTTCTTTAATTCTTCTAGGTGTTTTTTTTTTAATTCTTCTAGGTCTTTGTTAAACATTTCTTGCATCTTCTCGATCTTTGCCTCCATTCTTTTTCTGAGGTCCTGGATCATTTTCACTATCATTATTCTGAATTATTTTTCTGGAAGGTTTCCTCTCTCTATTTCATTTAGTTGTTTTTCTGGGGTTTTATCTTCTTCCTTCATCTTGTACAAAGTCCTCTGCCTTTTCATTTTGTCTATCTTTCTGTGAATGTGGTTTTCCTTCCACAGGCTGCAGAATTGTAGTTCTTCTTGCTTCTGCTGTCTGCCCTCTCATGGATGAGGCTATCTAAGAGGCTTGTGCAAGCTTCCTGATGGGAGGGACTTGTGGTGAGTAGAGCTGGGTGTTACTCAGGTGGGCAGAGCTCAGTAAAACTTGAATCTGCTTGTATGCTGATGAGTGATGCTGGGTTCCCTCCCTGTTGGTTGTTTGGCCTGAGGTGACCCAGCACTAGAGCCTACCATGCTCTTTGGTGGGGCTACTGGTGGACTCTGGGAGGACTCACACCAAGGAGTACTTCCCAGAACTTCTGCTGCCAGTGTCCTTGTCCCCATGGTGAGCCACAGCCATGCCTTGCCTCGGCAGGAGACCCTCCAATACCAGTAGGTAGGTCTGGCTGCGTGTCCTATGGGGTCACTGCTCCTTCCCCTGGGTCCCAGTGCGCACACTACTTTGTGTGTGCCCTCCAAGAGTGGAGTCTCTGTTTCCCCCAGTCCTGTCGAAGTCCTGAAATCAAATCCTACTAGCCTTCAAATTCTGATTCTCTAGAAATTCCTCCTCCCATTGCCAGACCCCCAGGTTGGGAAGCCTGACATGGGGCTCAGAACCTTCACTCCAGTGGATGGACTTCTGTGGTATAATTGTTCTCCAGTTTGTGAGTCACCCACCCAGCAGTTATGGGATTTGGTTTTATTGTGATTGCGTCCCTTCTAGAATCTCATTGTGGCTTCTCCTTTGTCTTTGGATGTGGGGTATCTTTTTTGGTGAGTTCCAGTGTCTTCCTGTCGATGACTATTCAGTAGTTAGTTGTGATTCTGGTGCTCTCGCAAGAGGGAGTCAATAAAGTTTTTCTCTTTTTTCATTATTTTTGGCTCAGCTTTAAATTTCTGGGAATTTTTTTAAACACCTTTATTGGAGTATAATTGCTTTTCAATGGTGTGTTAGTTTCTGCTTTATAACAAAGTGAATCAGCTATACACATACATATATCCCCATATCTCTTCCCTCTTGCATCTCCCTCCCTCCCACAATAAAGTATTTTTAAATTAAGGCATATACAGTGTTTTTAGACATAATGCACACTTAATAGACTATAGTGTAAACATAACTTTTATATGCACTGGGAAACCAAAGACATTTGAGTGACTCACTTTATTGTGGTGGTCTGGAGCTGAATCCTCAGTATCTCCAAGGCATGCCTGTATTTCCAGAGTCTTTAACCCACTTAATTAATTAAGGAAACACAACTTGCTCTAACAACAAGCCCCAAAATGTATAATGGTTCAAGAACAATAGAATTTTTTTTCTTATTCACATAAAGGCCAAAACAGTTGCTCCTAGTTGGTGAGTGACTCTCCTCCTAACATGATTCACGGGTGCAAGGTCCTTCAGTTTTGGCCATGGAGTATTCAATACGTGGCTTCTGAAGTTACTGTTTTGGGTGCATCAGGTGACAAGCAGGGGAAAGAGAAGGAAGGAGGATAATGAAGGCATACCCACCCTTTAACTACCTCAGCCTAGAAGAGATGCATACCACCTCTGTTCACACTCCACTGGTGAGAAGTAGAAGTATGCTCCCATCCAAAGCAAAGGGGTCTGGGAAATGTGGTCCAGTTGTATGTCCAGGAGTTAGGTTAGTGAGGTCTAGCCAGTCTTTGCCATGTCAGTTATCATAGAAACAATTCCTTCTATATTTTTAAATTTTATTTATTTATTTATTTATGGCTGCATTGGGTCTTCGTTGCTGCGTGCGGGCTTTCTCTAGTTGCAGTGAACAGGGGCTACTCTTCATTGCAGTGTGCGGGCTTCTCATTGCGGTGGCTTCTCTTGTTGTGGAGCACAGGCTGTAGGCACATGGGCTTCAGTAGTTGTGGCACACAGGCTCAATAGTTGTGGCACACGGGCTTAGTTGCTCTGCAGCATGTGGGATCTTCCCAGACCAGGGCTTGAACCCATGTCCCCTGCATTGGCAGGCAGATTCTTAACGACTGTGCCACCAGGGAAGTCCCTCCTTTTATATTTGCACTCCTGTAATGATATCATTGATTTATGTCAGTGTCAAGATTGAAAAATTCTGATTCATGTGATATGTTATTAAATTACATAATTACGATAATAAGAAAATTAGAAGGTACAGTAACAAAAGAAACTTGGTAAGTACAGCTGTATTGATGAAGCAGAAGTGCACAAGCATTCTTGTCAGTGGTCAGCCTTGAACACTTTTTGTGCCCTGGTCATCACTCATTGTGTTTTATGGAGGAAAGGGAGAATGCCAGTTAATTGGGTTAGTGGGTTGATTTAGTGCGAGTCTACTAAGAGACTTTCTACTGTTCCAACTTCATAGGGTTGTTGGGAATATTAATGAGATATCCATGTAAGATGCTTTATATTGCCTTATATCAGTAGTATTGATTGACATTTTGGACTGGATAATCCTTTGTTGTGGGGGCTTGTCCTGTGCATTTTAGGTTGTTTAGCAGCATCCTCGGCCTCTGCCCACTAGATGCCAGTAAGAACCTCCTAGTTGTGACAACCAAAAATATCCCCAGATACGGCCAAATGTCTCCTGCAGAGTAAAATCATTCAAGGTGTGACCCACTGCTTTTTATGGTGCCAGGCACTTACTAACAATTTATTATGTTTTGGTTCCCTTCTCCTCTGCCTCCCCTACCACCATACCTTCCACCAAAGATTCCTCTGCCTCAGCAACGTGATGATGAGTCCATGAGAGAAACAGCCCTCTTGACTCAAAAGTGGGAAAAGAAAACTAATAATATATTGAATTCATGTGGCATTTTACCAGTCTTCTAATTTCTCATACTTTGGTGCTAGAAAATAAGATTGCCATCTGAGAGTTAAAATAGCAAAACTCATACACAGTGAATGAGGTGTTGTGTGGAAAGTGTGACTGAAGAGTTTAGAAATGCCTTCCAATCAAAGTAAATTGGGTGTAATTTCAGAAAGATAAAATTGTAATTTGTTGAGGGTAAGCTTAATCAATTGTACCCTGTTCAAAGAAAGACTATGTAACAGAAATAGGGAATGAACTAGTTTTGTCTTGTTTTTTTATTCTTGTCAACTGCTAAATAAAACATCTTTTACCCATATATTACTTATGATTGTACATGGATAAGTATTTCTATAGGATGAATTCCTAGAAATTGAATTAAAATTGAATAGATATTACACATCGCCTTCCAAAACTTGGTATGAATTTAGATTTCTACTCCTACCAAGGATGTATGTGATTGCTCATTTCCCAAAAGCATGAATTATATATTATTTTGCTTTTTATCTTTAGCCAATGTGATGGGTAGAAAATAGCAAATCAGCCTTATTTTAGTTTGCTGGTGAGATGAGTTTCTAAGTTGTTCGTATTCTTTTATAAATTATCTTTTCAAATAATTGGATTGTTTTTATTAACTTGTAGAAACTTTTTATATATAATTGATAGTAACCTATTCTCTGCTCTGTATGTTGCAAATATTTTCTTCCTCTCTGCTGCTTGTCTTTTTATTTTGGTTTTTTTGGTTGTGTTTTTGTGGTTTTTTTTTTTGGCTGCACTGGGTCTTTGTTACTGCACGCGGGCTTTCTCTAGTTGTGGCCAGCAGGGGCTACTCTTCATTGCGGTGTGCGGGTTTCTCATTGCGGTGGCTTCTCTTGTTGCAGAGCAAGGGCTCTAGGCACACAGACTTCAGTAGTTGTGGCACGTGGGCTCAGTAGTTGCAGCTTGCAGGCTCTAGAGTGCGGGCTCAGTAGTTGTGTGCTTATTTGCCCCACGGCACGTGGGATCTTCCCCAACAGGGATCAAACCAATATCCCCTGCACTGGCAGGCAGATTCTTAACCACTGGACCACCAGGGAAATCCCCTCTGCTGTTTGTCTTTTGATCTTATTTATGATGTCTTTTTTCAAAAAGAAATTTTCATACTGTCAAATCTGACAATATTTTCTTTTATGGCTTCTGGTATTTATGGTTTACTTTTAAAATAAAAACTTTCCCTGTTCAATGTTATTTTCTTGTACTGTTTTTTATAATTTGGTGGTTATTTTTCCTTGTATTTAGATCTTTAATTCACCTGGAATCTTATCTTTGGATACAGTGTTAGTTGTAATTCTAATTTTATTTTATTTCCAAATTTATAACTAATAATCACAACATTTTATCCCCAATGATCTGAAATGCCACTATGATCATTTACTAACTTCCCAATTATATAGCGTGTTTGGATTATTTATTCTATTGCACTGATTTATTTATTCCTATGTTAATACATATTGTTTTAATTACTGAAGCTTTGTGGTATGTTTTGAGATTCTCTGCCATTATTCTCATTAACTATATCTTGGCTATTGCACATTTCCCCCCAGATAAGCATTAAAGTGTGGCACTGTATTTCCCATTGTAAATATATTGATGCTCTGCTTCAAGAGTGTGGGAGTTCACTTCTGCCTGGTGCCTGGCCAACTGTGGACAGAGTAAGACTCCCTATTTGTTTGAATCAAGCACAGAAGTGTGTTCTTTCCATAGAAACCCAGTGGCCTGTCTGTCTCTTCTAAGGAATTCTATTGGTCCCAAGCCAGTGACAGAAATTTGTTGGGTCAGACTGCTTCCTCAATGCTTGGCCTGAGGGGTTGTTTAGAAAGAGCACTGCAAGTCTCCTGGGGTGACCATTTCTGCAGGGGCTCTGTTGCTTAGCAACAACCTAGGCTACACCCAGCTCTATCTTTGTTTCTTACCTACTCTTCCTCAGAGGGGAAAAATGGACTGGATCTCCTTTCTCATGTTTGCTCTCAAGCTTGACACCCAGAACTCACTATACACTTGGCCTGGTCAAAGAATGCATTTTACAGTGGAATGCAACATGACATTGATTTACAGGGTATGCAGTGGGAAGCTCTCTGGAGGGGCCCAGTTTACTCACTTCTCAGTTATGCATATTTCCACTTATGAGGACCCCTTTCTTTTTTAATCAAGGCATTAACTTGAGTCACAAAAAGGGGATGGCAGAGAATTCATCTGTTATAATTTGGCAAGATGAATTAATAATTTCTTGATAAGGTTCCCATCAGCTCAGAAAGGGCATCCCACAAAGAGATTAACTACATAATTGGCCTATGTGCTTCCAACTGGGTAACCTAGGCTGGAGTTTCTCCCTTTCTTGCCATACTCCATGCAAGGTTTCAGGAAAGAACCAGCACAGTGAGTCTCATGTTTTACAGCTGTACAGTTCCCCAAAACCTTGATCTCGGTGGGCTAGACCATGTCTAGGTTCTGAGAGGCTGAGGGTACTAAAGGCCACTGGTCACTTGTCCTGAAAGGAAGAGATCTTCACACAACATTCCACTTCAGCACAACCCATATCCCATCTCAACTCCACAGCCCATTCGATATTTTCTCTGTCAGTCTACTGATTACAAATCCTCTTCTTTATACTATTTTACGTCTTAGTAAAGCAGAGCTCACCAGATGTGGTACCACAAGTGGTCCGAGACTGTGCTATGCAAGTACTAGTATTTTCTGTCTGCAATGGAAATGTTTTGGAAAGCATGCTAGTAAAGAATCATTTGATTGGAAGAAGTAAAATTCACTCAAACTTGCTTTAGCAAAAAAAAGACCATGGAGATGCCTCATAAAACCAAAAACAGGGGGCTTCCCTGGTGGCGCAGTGGTTGAGAGTCCGCCTGCCGATGCAGGGGACACGTGTTCGTGCCCCGGTCCGGGAGGATCCCGGGAGGATCCCACATGCCGTGGAGCGGCTGGGCCCGTGAGCCATGGCCGCTGAGCCTGCGCGTCCGGAGCCTGTGCTCTGCAACGGGAGAGGCCACAACAGTGAGAGGCCCGCGTACCGCAAAAAAAAAAAAAAAAAAACAGGAAACACAGCTGGGACTCAGAAAGAATGAGAACTGGAAACTTTCCTCCCTCTCCCCAATAGACCTTTTCTGTTCCATTTGCTTATTAAAACGAACATAGCTGCCTCAACCAAAACTCACGTAACTTCTCACTTCCAGAAAGTTTAGGGTTTCTGAGCCCCCTCCCCCCATTTCAAAATCCTGAGACAATTTAATTGACCCAGTGTAATTCGGGTGGCCACTCTAGCCATGCCTGGTGCAAAATGCAACGAAAAGGGTTATGAAGTTTCATACCCCACTAGCCTCCTGTTGGCGATGAAAGGAGACAAAAGGGGTTAGACAAAAGGCCTGGGCAGGGCAAACTGACCCACCAGTCTGCCATGAAGATTTAGGAACATACAAGGTAAGGCCCCCTCCTGGGCCCCAGTGAACTCACCAGGGCAAAGGCTCCTGTATGAAGAATCAGGAATCACTGGCTGATGGCATCAGTACTGGAATAGCCAACAATTTGAGTATTTCCATTTGGGAGAATTTGTTGAAATTCCTTTTGATTTGTCTTTATTCTCTGGATCACCTCTTTCTATGGAGCACAACCCTGACATTCACGGACAGGTTCAAGCATTTGTGGGGGGAGGAGTGGAAAATGCCTGGATTCTTTTCAAAGGGGTTGCTACAATAATGTCACAAGGGTAACTATAGGATCTAAGGTCCCCGGGAAATGAGTGGGAACTGTACAGTAACTCATCAAATAAAATAATCTATTCTCCCAGTGAGATGTATATCCCAGGTATCCGGCATCACGATCAACTGAGGTGCTTGTTAAAATGTAGATTCCTCTAACAACAACATTATAAATCAACTATACTCCAATATAAAATAAAAATTAAATTAAAAAAAAAAGGAGATTCCTGGTCTGGCCCCAGATCTACCAAATCAGACTCCCTATGAAATTGGGCAGGATCCTCTGGGGCTCCTGGGTACCCAAAACTCTGTCTCCGAGATTTGATTTGGCACCAGTGCACAGAGACCAAGTTTCAACATCACCTGGAGTGGGGCAGCACATCTGCATTTTAACAAGCTCCCTGGGTGAGACTGATGTTCACTTATGTTTGGGAACCTCTGTCCTAGAACTTGACACTAGAGTTCATTGGAATGAGCCAACTCACACCAACACTCAGGGTCTCATAACCATTCAAGAATGCAATAAAAGCAATGGTATCTCTTCCCAGAAACACATACGTGAGTATCTACACATAAAATATGCGTGTCTTTCAAAGGCTTCACTGATTCCCTGAAGCTCTTCTGCAAACCCAGATTCCCTGAAACTCTTCTGCAAACCTAGATTAAGACCCTCTGCACTGGAGAATATAAAGACCCTGAAATGTCTTAAGGGACAAAGAAGAAGGTAACATACAATTTAAGGAAGTGGATCAGGGAAGGAAGCCAATTACACAAACTCATTAAGATTCTGAAGTCAGGAAGGTTTCAGTCCCAACCCTGGCTTGGTCATTTACCAGCTGTGTGACATCAGTCAAGTTAATCTCACTAGGACTCAATTTCTTCATACATCAAATGAGAAGATAGTATCTCTTAATAAGATTGAAAAGAATTTTAAGTGAGAATTTTTAATGAGATGATATATCTGAAGCACTTAGCATAATAACAATAGTAGTTGATGATAAAAAAGAGACATCAATATGTAGGTATGTAGGTCAATAGGTCAGTAAATGATCAGGTTCTCTCCTGGGAATTCCCAACGAGAATATACTAAATCGCAACTGTTCTGTCAGCCCATTGTGCTGACAACATTTTCACTGGAGTCTTTCCTCACCATTGATACAAAAATCAGCATGCAAATGTGTTGAGCACAGAAGGAGCCTCAGGGATCAGCCAGCAAGCCCATTATTAACAAAACCTTCTGATCAGCCTTTTTTCCACATCTCTGTACATTTTGTCAAAAATAATATTCACTTTGATGTTGCAAAGCCTTAGTTTGCTTTTTGTTTTCTCTCTCCATAAGTGAATGTTAGGTCATCCTTTTGTATAGGCAAACTGCTGTGACAAAACGAGCATTATAAATTGCAACGATATAAACAAATTCTCCCAGCTCTAAAATTCTCTTTCGATTCAAACGGTTGACACAAATAATTTAAGGATGATGATTCCTCAAGTGCAGAGGGCAACAGAGTTCATTCTTCCACTGGCCGAGAGAAAGAATTGTCTCCCTGCACAGCTTGGGAGACAGGGGCTACCGCTCTCTAGGGAGGGCAAGACACTCACTGGTCCCCCTTTCTAGACAGCTTGGCACTGGAGCTGAAAGCTGACTCCTCTTTCCTGAAAGTCTTGTTAGGGGACGTGGGGCCTGTGCTTCCAGGTGCCCCGCCTCTGTTGTAACCTGAGACATTTGAACCTCTGGCAACAAAATTTCAGGCTTTTGAGGGGCCTGAGACAGGGTGATGGGGCTTGAAGGGTCAGAGCCCAGGCAGGACATTCTGTAACAATTAGGATGTCGGAGGGCTGAGGGTTACATACCACCGCTCCTGATGGCACCACCTGGGCATGCCTTACAGATGCTACCCGAAAACTGGGTTCACCTCTTGGTTGGTGTCAAGCTGAAAGACACAACCAAGCCAAAGATCAGGAGAAGGAAGGACTTATTATTTTCAACAAGTAAGGAGAACACCAGGGTCTTTCCCAAAGCAGTGTCTCCCCAACGGCAAAACTGGGGAAAATTTCAACTAAGAGTACATGCATATTCATGATGGGGCTTGAGTGGTATATACATATTCATGAAGGGGCTTGAACAGAAGAATTCAGTATAGAACTGGGGCAAAAGTCTACAAGTGTCCAAGCTTTAGCTGATTGAAGTCACCAGGGTCAGAAAAGTCAATGACATCATCTTTTAGGTTCCAGTAGATCTGGTGGTTGAGCACTCGAGGTGGGTTTAAATTCTGCAAAACAGCTCGAGAAAATGCTTCAGGCTAATTTTTAACATTGAAACAGAACTGGGAGTCTTTACAACTGATTTATTATCTTTGCTATTGTTACTTCTCTTTCCTGATAACAGTCGTTTGTTCTTTTGTGCCCTTAAGATCATTATTACTGAGACCTGTTCAAGGGCAAGCATTGTGGCCAGGCTTAGATCCCAAAATGGCTTAGGCCTAAAATGGCTTCTCTTATGTCAAGAAAGCCAGGCTTGGTTCTCTTTCTCCAGGGACCCCTACCCTATTCGCTTACACCTGGACCTTTCCCTACACTTTCTGCTGTCAGGAATTGTGCTAGGTCTGGACCAGGAGTGCCAGGGCCATCTTCCCAGGGCTTCCTCAGGAGGGCCTAACAGGACTTGCTCCTATTCCATTCTCATCTGTCTAGAAGGGAATTGAAACCACTGCAAAATGCAAGGAGGTTAGCTTTTGAAGCAAGGTTGTTTCAGTATCACGGTCCTTATCATAAAGGCTCATTACTCTCCACCCTCTGTAAAAACACATGACCCAACATAGTCTTGCTTCCAAACAGGCCAGCTGTGGGTGGCAGATGCTCTAAGTTTCAGGGCTTTTCAGTGAGCTGCTGAGAAAATTCCTGGTGTGAGTATCTTTCAAGAAATGAAGTTCGTCAAATGGACATTATGCTGCTGACCTCCAAGCCCACGGAGTCATTTATTAATTTATTTAAAATATAATCTAGCTCCTAGGCTATGCCAGGTGCTGGGTTACATGCTGTGGTGGCCAGAATGAGTAAGATACAGCTCCCACTCACATCTTGGGAAGATGGAAACTTAAGAACTTTACTCCAATACAATGAAATAAGGGTTGCAACTTGTTTTAATTTGGCTTCAACTCTTGGGCAAAAAAGAACTGAATAGTTCATAGAATCTAAGAAAGATTAAAATTCAAAACATGGCCGAGGCAGGGAGGTCTCAAGAACAGCTGGAACCTGCAATTCGAACACTGTCAGAATTGTCTCCCTCTCTCCGCTCTGTCTCTGTCCAGTCCTGTTCGTGTGTAAGAAATCGAGGCTGCCATTAGTCCCTGAGCTTAGTGTTTTCCAAACTCTTACACCTGAGAGTACTTAACTGTTTCTTACTTCCTGCCTGAAAAATTCTGGGAAGGCACCTTGGTCCATTTTGTATCAGGTGCCTACCCTTAAACCAACCATCTGGTAAATTATATGGCCACTCCTAAAGATGCACTTTACATATTGCAGTAAGGGGCAGGAGAAAAGGGTAAATGTGGGTGAGTGCTTTTAGATCAACCCCAAAAGATGAGACATCATTTTCTTCCCTGCGTAGGGCTGCCAGATACAACACAGGGTGCCCAAAAATTGCATGAGACATAGTTATACTAAAAAATGTCTATCTGAAATCAAACTTAACTGGGTATCCTGTATTTTTGTTTACTTTTTTATATTTCAAATCTGATAATCCTATTCCTGGAGCACTTCAAGGAAAAGGGAAGCAAGTCTAGTTGCTGGATGGTTGAATAGCAGTGGGTTGTGGGAGAATGGCTAAAGATTCCAGGTTAGCTTCTTTGGTTGTAACCCTCAAGAACTGACTTGGGCTAACTTAAACAACAACGAGGAATGTACTGGAAGGCTATGGGGCAATGCCACCTCTTTGCACAACACCAGAGATGACATGTGAATGGTTCCTCCTAAAGTTGTGCAGTGTGGTTGCTCGGATTACAGGGAAGCTCCCAGAATGAGAGGGGGACTTGGGCAATAATGCCTGGGAAGGACAGGACCTGGGGTCCTGCCCATTATGCAGCTTTCCTACCTGTTAACTCTAGTGTGAGTCTTCTCTCTCCTCTTCAAGAAGACATATTGAAATGCAAGAGAGAGTGACTGCATTTAAGGATAATCTTGAATTTGCTCTAATTAATTAATTATGTAAATTAATACTCAGTATCCAGAGTAGTGAGAATTCATGAGTCAAGACAATTCAGTCCCAACTGTTATACATCTTGTTACCTGGGACACAACACCGGGTGAGAGAGAGAGAGAGAGAGAGAGAGACTCTAGTCAGGTTTGGGTCACGTGCCTAAACTTTGAAAATAGCAGACGTTGAACACGTGGAATAGGCAGTAGGTGCTCCCTGAAGGGAAAGCAAGACACTGTGAGCAGAAGGCAGAAGGAACACTCAGGGAGCGCAAAACCGGCCCATGTTCTTTTTGATGACATCCGTGTGTTCTGTCCACACTGAAGAGCTAGCACCCCATTGTCCTTGCCCTGTGGTGCTGCAGACCGTGTGAGGGAAAGCTGACCAGCTGCAGACATGACCAATCACTGAAGCAGTCCCTCAGGCTGGTGGTTCCCCACAGCAGTGTCATGACAACTGACCCACCACAGTCAAATGCGAGGGTGAAGAAAGATTTGTTACTAATAGTGCTCAAAACACTTATGGAGAAATCCACCTTTCAAAAAATAAATTAGAACAAATTCAAGACTCATCCTCAATAATGTCACTCCGACTCCCCTGCATCGCAATAGGCATTCCTGAGTGGGAAGGAAGGGTAGGGGTAGGACCGGTATACAGACTACTGCACGTAACCACAGCCATCAAGAAGGGATCGCCACTCCTACTCAACGTGAATGATCGTTAAATTGGGGGGGGGGCTATGTCTTAGTCTGAGTTTATTCATAGATGTGGGTCCTTCATATGTGCATGATCCATTGCATGGTATGTGGCAGAGACAATGAGGGCTGTGAGGCAGATACCCCAACAACCTGACCTTGCCTGGATAGGATAGGGAGGGGAGAAGAGATATGTCAGGGGCGTTGAGAGTCAGGACAGCATGCTGCTCACCAACTCATTGGCTTAGGAGGAAATTAAATTAAATGCTACGTGTAAAACCCCCAGTATAGTGATGGATACATAGAAAGCTCTCAGTAACTGTTGGCTGTGTTATTTATACAGGTATGATACAAGTTCAGCTGCTGTGACAAAGTCATGATAAGAGTGGCTTCACCAAGAGAGAGTCCTAGTATAAGCAGTCCAGGACTAAATCTGGCAGTGTCACAGTGCAGGACAGACTCATCCTACTTTGTCACTCTGCCATCCTCAACATGCAGCTTCCATGTCAAGATCTAAGATAATTGCTCCAGCTCCTGCCATCACATCCACATCTGGTCAGAGAGAAGGGGGAAAAGGGAAGTGGAGTGTATGTCTTTCCCTTTAGGGTAATACCCAGAAGTGGCACCCATCCCTTCCACTCACATTCCATTGGCTAAAACTTCATCCTAAAGCCACAGCTAGGAGCAAGGGAAGCTGGGAGATGGGGTCTTGAGCTGAGGAGCCAGGTGCCTCACTGAAATTCTGAGTTTAATTACTCAGAGAAGAAGGGATAGATACATTTTTAGGGACCGCAATCACGCCGTGGTATGCAGTGGTTTCTGCTGTTGCCTTTCACAACAGAGTCAGAACGTCCCAGAATTGGTTCCTGAAAACTCTCAGATCTCTACAGGTAAAATAGAAATGTGGGAGAGCTTACGGCGGTTCAACAGGGACAGAACGCTGTGCTGGGGGTTGGTGGAGGTTGTAATATCCCCTCCCCCTCCGACCATGCTCTTCTTGCCTCAGCCTTTGACCACTGATCTTCGACAGACATATGCGTCCTTTCCCGCACACCCCACCCTCTGTTGTCCCCCAATTCAGCTGACTCCTGTCCAGACCTCTTTCTTTTTTTTATTTCATTTTTTTCTTTTTCTTCCAGTTTTATTGAGATATAACTGACATCCACCACTGTATAAGTTTAAGGTGTGCAGCATAGAAACTTGGCTTACATACGTCATCAAATGATCATCACAATAAGTTTAGTGAACATCCATCATCTCACATAGATACAAGATTAAAGAAGTAGAAAAAACCTTTTCCTTGTGATGAGAACGCTTAGGATCTACTCCTTAACACCTTTCATATGTAACATACAGCAGTGTTCATCGCATCTACCATGTTGTACATCCCTAGTATGTATTTATCTTTTTTTTTTTTGGCCGGGCCACACAGCTTGTGGGATCTTAGTTCCCCAACCAGGGATGGAACCTGGGCCCCAGCAGTAAAAGCGTGGAGTCCTAACCACTGGACCAGTAGGGAATTCCCTGAATTTACCTTATAACTGGAGTTTGTACCTTTTGACTGCCTTCAACCAATTCCCCTCTCCCCACTCCCACCCCCAACCCCTGCCTCTGGTAACCACAAATCTGATCTCTTTTGATAAGTTTATTTGTTTGCCTCTTTGTTTTTGAAGTATAATTGACCTACAACACTATGTTAGTTGCTGGTACACAACATAGTAAGTCAATATTTCTATATATTTCAAAATGATCACCATGTAAGTCTCCTTCTTTCTATTCCCACCCTAGGTGTTCCCTTCCAGGCCATACCCCAGCCCCACTGTACTGCTGGAGAATCCAGGAATACAAGATGGCAACCCAGATGTTCTAAGGTAATATCGCAACTGCCCCTTAGAAAGAGACAGTCTCCTGCAGTTACTGAGGCATGAAAACTGGAAAACCCAGCAGCTGGCCCCAAATGTCCCCTCAGAGGTACAGAGCCCTTCTCCTCATCGTCACACACACTTCCTTCCTCTTCCCAGGGAAGCAGGAAAGACAGAAAGAGGGAGCATTGGGCTTGGCCCCAGCATCTTTCGAGAGAAAACTGGCCTGACATAGAATAAGTCACTCCCCTTTGGCCTTCCCTCCTGGCCTGGCACAGCAACCACTTCACCACACACATCTCCTTTCCATAGCCACCCCCTCTCAACACCTCACCACCAGCTGATAACGTCCTCCCTGCCCCTGGCAGGCCTTCTCCCTGATGAACCACGCCGCCACCTTTCTGGCTGGAGCCAGCCGGGCCCAGGTGAGCCCCGCTTCCCAAGCGATGCCTTCTTAATAACCTTCCGAAAGAAGAAAGATAACTAACAGCCCCTGTTCTGCTTTGATGAGCTGACCCTGCTTTTTCCAGTCACGAGGACAGTCTGAGGCCAAACTTTCCATCCAGGGAGAAAGGCAGGAATCAGGGCGAGCTGGGGGGAAGGGGGATCGTGAGGGGTGGCCGCACGGCTAGTCCGCCTCCTGCCTTCTTGGTTTTAATTAGTGGGTGTCAAAAGATGCAGCCTAGTTCTGAGAGGCCAGGCACGGCTCAGGGAGAAAGGCAGAGAGAACGCATTTCTATTTGATGGAAAACAGATTTGAGAGGGGGGAAAATGAAAACTATAGAGGAATGAAACCCCAGAACTCCCAGCAGAGCAGCGGGCAGCTGGCCCAGAAGGACTTCCCACGATGGCCTGCCCACCACTCCACCCAGTTCCTCCTCCTCAGGGTTGCATCTCCTGGCGCACAGCCCTCTCACTGCCCATTTTTCCATCCACTTCTCCCAAGGGCCCTGTGAGGCAGGCTGACAGGAATCACTAGCCCACTAGGTCAAGGAGAATCCTAAGAGTCCGAGAGGTTACATGGTTGTTCCAGGTCCAGCAGAAGGGAGGAGGAACAATGGGGGGCCTGAGATGTAACTACGGTGATGGCATCATCAGGTCCCACCAGCCTGCAAGGGATTTGCATGCATTTGCTTAAGTTATGCGTCAGTACAAACTCTTTGCCTATATTTAGACGTAATGAAATAACTTTATCCTTTTTAAAACTGAGATGGGGGCTATTTTAAGGTAGCCAAAGGTTACCTATTCATGTATCATGCATGCAAAACTATACGAAGAATCACACAATTACACAAACAACGCTACAACCACACAGGATCCCAGAGAAAATTCTTTTTTCCTTTTCCACCACTAGTGGAGAGAGTACCCCTTCCTCAGTTTCGAAGGTGAGTAAACCACTCCCTCTTCCCCCCAACAATTAAACCCTAAGTGTTGTATTAACCACTGGCCCCAGTCCTGCGATTAAGGAATCAACCAGAGGGAAAAAAGGAAACCAGGATTTTCTTTTCTTTAATTTATTTTATTTTTATTTTGTTTTTGGCTGCATTGGGTCTTCGTTGTTGCACGCGGACTATCTCTAGTTGTGGCGAGCCAGGGCTACTCTTCGTTGCAGTGCGTGGGCTTCCCATTGTGGTGGCTTCTCTTTCTATGGAGCACGGGCTCTAGGCACGTGGGCTCAGTAGTTGTGGCGCACGGACTTAGTTGCTCCGCGGCATGTGGGATCTTCCCAGACTAGGGCTCAAACCCATGTCCCCTGTACTGGCAGGTGGATTCTTAACCACTGCGCCACCAGGGAAGCCCGGAAGCCAGGATTTTCATCTGCAAGACATGTAATGGCTCCTGTTTCTCCTTTTCAGTCCCTTTGAATCAGCTTTCACGGTGTCTGCAGGTGGGGGCTGACTGGGAGCCAGGCACTGTGCTGGGTGCAAGGGTTACACACTTGAGTAAGACCTCAAGGTTCTTGAGTAAGGCCGCAAAGTTCTCAGGAGAGATGGAGAAAGTGATCTTTTCAGTATAAAAAGATATGTGAGAAGACAGAATTATGTACCAGTGCTGTGGGAACACGGAGGAGAGGCACTTGGCCCAGTGAGTGGGCTGGGAGTTTATGGAAGGTTTCCAGGAGAAAAAAAAACCAAACAACTGAGCAGAGTCTTAAAGGATGAGTAAGAACTGGGGGAAGGGGCTGCAGGAGGTGGGTGGCGCAGGGTCTTCCAGAAGCGGCAACAGGGTGAGGATGGCACGGAGGCATAAAATAGCAAAGGTAGGAGATGGGCCTAGAGATGTGGGTGGGGACCAGGCTGAGGAGGGCCTTGCGTGACCGCTAAGGGTTTGCCCATTATCCAGTAGGCAATGGCGGTTTTAAGGTGAAGAGTGGTTTGGTCACCTTGAACATGGGTGTTCCTGTTGCACCATGGGGCTGGCAGGCTGGAGGGAGGGAGGCTGTGAGGAGGTTGAGGCAAACATCCAGAAAGGAGATGAAGGGCACTGTCAGTTGGGGTAAAGAAGAGAAAGCAGGTCTGAGAAAGACCTAGAAGGTTAATTAATCAGTAGTATCTGGATAGGAGGGAAACTATGAGGAGGAGGGAAAGCGTTACCTAAAAACTGGGTTTGCCTCTTGGTGGGTGTTGAGCCAAAAGATACAACTAAGCCAAAGTTTGGGAGAAGGAAGGATTTATTACTTGCAGCAAGTAAGGGGAACACTGGGGATCTTTCCCAAAGTAGTGTCTCCCCAAACAGCAAAAGTGGGAAAGTGTTTTTATTTTTTTATTTTATTTTATTTTTTATTTATTTATTTTTTTGGTATGCGGGCCTCTCACTGCTGTGACCTCTCCCGTTGTGGAGCAACAGGCTTCGGACGCGCAGGCTCAGCGGCCATGGCTCACGGGCCCAGCTGCTCCGCGGATTGTGGGATCTTTCCGGACCGGGGTACGAACCTGTGTCCCCTGCACTGGCAGGCGGACTCTCAACCACTGTGCCACCAGGGAAGCCCAAAGTGGGGAAGTTTTAAGCTAAGAGTACTTGCATATTCATGGAGGGGCTTCAGCAGAGGAGAATTCAGCATAGAAGTGGGGCAAAGTTTGACAGAGTCCAAGCTTTAGTTGACTGAAGTCAGGAGGGTCAACATCATGGTTCCTTCCTCCAACTGGGTGGGGCCCTTTGAGTTCCTGCAGAACTCAAAGATACATATCTGATTGTTAGGTGCTTTTCTTGAGAAGGAACTAGGACTCTGTTATATTGCTGAACTATTGTTTCTTTCCTTTTTTTTTTTTTTCTTTCCTGTTTTTTTTTTTTTTTTTTTTTTTGCGGTACACGGGCCTCTCACTGTTGTGGCCTCTCCCGTTGCGGAGCACAGGCTCCGGACGCGCAGGCTCAGCGGCCATGGCTCACGGGCCTAGCGGCATGTGGGATCTTCCCGGACCGGGGCACGAACCTGTGTCCCCTGCATCGGCAGGCAGACTCTCAACCACTGCGCCACCAGCGAAGCCCTTCTTTACTGTTTTTAAATCAGATGATCTGCTTATATATTCTGATTTTTCTTTTCTTTTCTTTTCTTTTTAAATTGAAGTATAGTTGATTCACAGTGTTATGTTTCTGGTATACAGCAAAGTGATTCAGTTATATATATATTCTTTTTCATATTCCTTTTCATTATAAGTTATTACAAGATATTAAATATAGTTCCCTGTGGTATACAGTCAGTTCTCATTGGTTATCTATTTTATACATATACTATTATACATAATAGCGTATGTATGTCAATCCCAGTCTCCCAATCCATGCCACACCCTCTCCAGCATTGCTTGTAGGTTGTTTGTAGATATTTTGATGTTGGCCATTCTGACCAGTGTGAGGTGATACCTCATTGTAGTTTTGATTTGCATTTCTCTAATGATTAGTGATGCTGAGCATCCTTTCATGTGTTTGTTAGACATACAAAGATGCTTAACATCCTTCTTCTTCTTTCTAATGGCCAAATAGGGTTGTTAGGTGGCCTCTCAAGCTGAGGAGCTCCCCCTGATTAGAGACTCTGTAACTCCAGCTGCATTCAAGCTCAGGCTACATCCTGCAGCCTCTTGAGGATTTAATTCAATTCAACAAATGCTTATTGAACAGGTACTCCTCATAAGGGAAAGGAGCAGAGAAGAGATCTAACAATTATTGAGTACTTAAATTGTGTTAGCAGAATGTTATGTTAAGTGTATTTACATGTAATCTCATCTCCAGTCACAGTCCCCTCAGCCCTGAGAGTCTGGGGCATTTACCTCCAGGGTCCTGAGAGGTCAAGTAATCTGTCCAAGTGTTGAGGGTTAGTGCCAGGATGGAAGCCTGGAAGTAGTGCTCTATCTCTAAGACATGTTCTTCCATGAACCCAGGAGGTTGCAAGTGACTGATACACAAACTATTTTAAGCAAAAAGAGAATGCACTGGCTTATTTAACTAAAAAGCACATGAGTCAGCCGGCTCCAGGCACAAATGATGTTGTCAGTTCTCCCTTGCACTTGTTCATAAATGAATAAATCCATCTATCTCCCATTTATGTTCGTCTTGGCTCATATGGAACAGCATAGCATGAGAGTTTTGGGGTCCCACAGGCTGGATTCAAATCCTGGCGCCACCACCTATCTAGCTGGTATCTGAAAACAAGTTGCTTAACTTCTTAGCACCCTTGTTTCCTCATCTGTAAAATGGCTATAATAATAGTATCTGCTTCGTAGTTCTTGTGAGGAGCAAATGAGATCATCCACACAATGTGCTTGGAACAGTGTCTAGTGTAAAGTCAGCTCTGAACACGCCAGCTATTATTGTTTCTGTGTCTGCTCCCTTTGAGGTAGGCCTCATTCTCTCCTGTAGCTTTCTCCATGTTGGCTAGAGAGACGGCCACAGAAAGGCCAATCTACCTCTTCCCCATAGCTTCTGGTCTTAGAAGAAGAAAGACCTTTCTCAGTGTATGCATGTAGCAAATCTCAAGGCAGACTCTTTGGTTCTGATTAGGTTGTGTGTCATCTCTAAGGCTGGGAATGGAGTATTTTCATTGGCCAGCCTGTATTTTCTGCCCAAAAATAAGTGGGACACCATAATTTGTGGGACACCGTAATTTACAGCTCCACTTTAATCATATAGACATAGAAGGAGGATCCCTTAAAAGATGGGATGCTGTGAAGACAAAATAACATCTGTCTACTTTTCTGTGCTAGGTACTGTTATGAAGGGGTGTGACAAGAAGATGGGTGAGGCACAGCCTCCTGTCCATGAAAACTTACATCAAACTAGAGAAGGTGAGGCAAAGACACACATAACAATAGTAGAAGGCAGATGTTATGGACTGAATTCTTGTGTCCCCCAAAATTTATATGTTGAAATCCTAATCCCCAATATGATGGTGTTAGGAGGTGGGATCTTTGAGAGGTGATTAGGTCATGAGGGTGGGACCCTCATGAATGGGATTAGTACCCTCTTAGAAGAGACCCTAGAAAGCTCCCTTGCCCCACTTCTGCTGTGTAAGGCTTACAGCTAGAAAGCTCCACCTGTGAACCACGAAGCAGGCTCTCACCAGACACAAAATCTGCCAATGCCATGATTTTGGACTTCCCATCCTCCAGATCTGTGAGAAGTAAATTTAGTTGTTTAAGCCATCCACACTATGGGATTTTTGTTGTGGCAACCTGAATGGACTAAGACAGAAGACTATGACACGTTCCATGAGAGAAGGACAACTAAGGTTCTCTGCAATTTTCAGGAAAGAGGAGATCACAGCTAGTTGGGTGAATCAGCACAAGTCCTGTGAAGAAGGCAGTGTTTAAGTTTGCCTGTGAAGTATGGGTGGCATGTTGGTTCATGGGGATGGTGCCCATTCAACATGAACAATTGTGTTGGGGGACATGGCCACCTAGGTTGATAATACAAGGTGTAAAAAGTAATCTTGAAAGTAAGGCTGGAAAGCTGAGCTAGCAACCAACACAAAAAAAAATGGGCCAAGGTCAAGAATCATTAGATCAGGGGGCTAGAGAAGAAACAACTATACACAGATATTGAATTGCGAGATTGAGAACAGAGTGTGCATGGTGTGCAAGAGAGCCGTGAGTCAGATGCTGAGGTCATTTGGAAAGTCCTGGAGTTATGAGCATCCTCAGTCAAGATGGGGAGAAGCCAGGATAAGCAGATGGCCAGATGGCAAAGATTTTTAAAAGAAGAGTCTTAATTCTTGATCCTGAATGCCCTCCAGAGACTTCTACATGACTCATGTGAATGCCAGTTAATCCAAGAGAAATTGGCTTTCTAGAGGTAATTTTATATCCAGAAGCATGCAACGATTCATTCAGTAACTCATGTATTCACTCAAGCATTTACATTTGGTGGGCATTGAGCTGGGATCCAAGGCACAAATAAATGAGACTTGGTCCCTGACCTCGAGGAGCTCACTACCACTTTGTTCATACCCGCTGGTCATACACTGTAAACTGATTATCTATTAAGTGGTTGGTTCCTCACTGGACTGGGCATTCCAGTCAATAAAAGTTTTTGACTGATTAATTGTATCTCTATCTTCATCCTCCATTTGGATTGAGAGACTTTAATGAAATAATTTCATTTCCATTATGTACTGTTTTGTGCAGAGTCTGAAGTCACGATAGGAAGCAAGAGAGCTGAGCCCTCTTCATGAGAGAAGCAGCAGCTGTCGTTGAAAATTGCCAGTAGGAAGCAGCTGCATAGCACAGGGAGATCAGCTCAGTGCTTTGTGACCACCTAGAGGGGTGGGATAGGGAGGGTGGGAGGGAGAAGCAAGAGGGAGGAGATATGGGGATATATGTGTATGCATAGCTGATTCACTTTGTTGTAAAGCAGAAAGTAACACACCATTGTAAAACAATTATACTCCAATAAAGATGTTAATAAATAAATAAGATAAATAAATAAATAGAAATCCAAAAAAAAAAAGAAGAAAAGAAAATTGCCAGTAAAGATCTGGTTCTGTCTGAGGAAAAGTTCTATTTCAAGAGGGAAGAGAAAGGGGAAGGATTACCCAAAATGAAGTTCACAACAGAAGAGGGTCCAGATTGGCCTGTGAAAGGAGCTAATAGAGAGGCTGAGATAGAGGGGTCAGGGAAAAGGGGGTGGCCCTGGAGGGTGGTAATGACTGTGCAGGAACGGAGGGCTTAGAGACAGAGGCCAGAGGAAAGGGTCTGTGCTTAAGGCAGGTGAGAGGAATGCAGGAGGCAACAGGTTAGGAGCAGGTAATAGGGGAGTAGGAGGGGAAAGGACTGAGTGGGAGGCATGTGTGGCAGAATAAAAATGACCAAGAGTTTATTGACATTCCACCCAGGAAGAAGTGGATCTATTGCTACTCTAATGGCATCCGGGCTGGCCTGTGACTGTGTTGCCTGTGTTGTACTTCTGTGTTGCAGAAGTGATGCTATGCCAGTGCCAGGCCTAAACTCTAAGGGGGCTGGGGTCTTCCTCCTTGGTCTCCTGGAGCCCTGAGCAGGTCTATCTTTAACCCTGATCACCCATAGTACTAACTAACCTGTCACCATGGAGATCTCGCTATCTCTCAGTGCTGAGCCCAAAAAGGTTACCATAGACCCCAGTACTGGTAGGTATACTCTCCTCCCATCCCTCCCCCCACCCCCAGTTTCCCAGAGCTGCTGACCTTTTCTACGAGAGTAGGTTTTACTTTCAAAACACCTCCCAGTAGTGATTTTCTTGCATCCTGATTGGGAACCCATTCAGTCCTACACTTGGCCCTGGTGTCCCATTGAATTTTCTCAGTGTAGCCTGAATCCACTTGGTTTTCCTCCCTTAGACCTTAAACAGGTATCTCTGATAGGACCGTGGTAGGATCCCCTGGATCAGCCCTGGTGCCCACATTTCAGAGGTGACTATGGGCTACACTTTTGCCCTATTTCTTCTGTGTTCCAGTCCGGTTGCCATGAGTGATGCTTCCCTTGAATTCCGGTTGTTGCCCCAATTACTACTGCAGGCCTTTAGTCTTCCTTCAGCCGTTCTCTTCTCTTTCTCTGTTCATTTATAGTCTAGATCTTCCCAAGGGAGCCCTAATCCCTCTCAGAGACCCTATGTCTTCAGTGACAAATATTCTAGAAGTGGGTAAATCGAAACTGCATGGGGTGATGGGGGACAGAGGAGGGGCCGAAGGGGACAGGTGTGTGCTGGCCCCGGCTTCCCCTCGCTCCCCTTCTCCTCCAGCAGCATTTTCGGATGGGAGATGGACAGGTGACATTCATCATCAACACAGCTCATCATTTTCCTCATCCAGGGCTGGGAGAAAGAAGCCACTAAACCCCTCCCAATGTGCAGGGAAGCCGAGGCTCAGAGGAGAAATGCACCCTGTCCAAGGTCATAAAACTAGTCACATGGCACTCAAGTCTCCTAATTCCCAACCCAATTCTTTCTTTACAGTGCTATTTTTCCGCGTCTGAAATGTCATGCATCAGACCTAAGACAAACAGTTTACAAAGGGTCAGATTCTGAACTTGGTTGAGGTGAATGAACCACAGTCAATCTTGCTCTCAAGAAAGTGACGTCCCAGGCTTCCCTGGTGGCGCAGTGGTTAAGAATCCACCTGCCAATGCAGGGGACATGGGTTCGAGCCCTGGGCTGGGAAGATCCCACATGCCACGAACAACTAAGCCCATGTGCCAAAACTACTGAGCCTGCACTCTAGAGCCTGCAAGCCACAACTACTGAGCCCGCGTGCCACAACTACTGAAGCCCACACGCCTAAAGCCCATGCTCCGCAACAAGAGAAGCCACCACAATGAGAAGCCCACGCACTGCAATGAAGAGTAGCTCCCGCTCGCCGCAACTAGAGAAAAGCCCGAGCACAGCAACGAAGACCCAACACAGCCAAAATAAATTAATTAATTAAATAAAATAATAATAATAAAAAAAGAAAGAAACATCCCAGTGGGAAAGGGGATATTCATTCAGTCTATTAAAACATGTTTTATTAAGCACCAACTATGTATAAGATGTATATTAGGAACTGTTAAGAATACGAAAATGAGTGAAACATGGTCTCTGACCTCAAGAGATGATCTAGCAGGAGAGACAAGACATGTACAAGTGAAGATACAACCAGCAATTAAAAAGCAGAACATAATGATGAATGTGGGTTACAGGGAGTTCGTGCAAGGAGAGGTTGAGGTGACTGGGGTGCATCTATTTGCCCTATGGCCTAGCGTTCCCATTCCCACTGTGGGAAAAACACTGCCTCGGGCTGATGAAGAGGTGTGTAAAGATTCTCATTGCAGCACGGTTGCTAGCGCCTAGGAGCTGGATGGTAACCATGGTATTTGCATATGATGGACTATTATGCCGTAAAAAGTATGCATGACAACACGCATTGATCTTAAGTCATTACCATTGAATGAACGAAGAAACAGTGAGATTTACAGCACAAAACCAATGATGCAAGTTAAGAACACACACACACACACAATAACAGCATGAATCTTTTTTCAAGAATACACATATATCTCTATCAGCATATGAAAGGCAGACTGGAGAGCTATGTATTTAATGCACTGAAGTGAGTGTCTATGGTAAAGGAGTTAACAGGAGTGAGGGTAGAAAATAATAAAATAGCATAAAACACAGGCTTAGAACAGGCCAGTGACTTAAGGGACGTGATTGACTCTGTGCTTCTGAGGGGTAAAAATAAAGTCATTTAAGAGAAGTAAGAAGTCCTGCTTGAGGAGAAGCTTGGGCAGAGAGTTCCATGAATGAGATAGACCCTGACCCAGTCAATCACCACCTCATACTTCCTTGACAAAACCTACATTTCTAGTATCTGCCAGTTTCTGATTCCAGTGACTTAGCCAGACTTCTCTCCCATGGGTACCCAGGACCAGTCACTGGACACCTCCTCTTCTGCATCAACGAACCTACTCACTGCCCTATTGCAGTGGCTCCTGTGAGCCACCTGTACAGTCTCCCCTCTTTCCACCTCACAGCTCCAGAGTTCCCCAGCTTGGCCCTTAAGGAGAAAAAGAGGCTGGACTGCAAGGTGCTTGCGAGTACTTACTGACTCTTGAGGTGAGACAAACCTGAGTTCAAATCCAGACTCCCGCCTCTTACTGTGTGACCTTGAGCAAATTACTTAACCTCTCTGAGCTTCATTTCTCCAATCAGTAAAATATACATAACTACACTTACCTCACAGTGGGGTTGTAAGGATTAAATCAGATAATGTATAAAGCACAAAACAATGGTGGTTCCTTTGTTTATCTGTAGGTGAAATTCATGGTTCTGGAAGGGACACACAGCAGCTGGGGTCCGGGTCCTCATCCCAGCCTACACACTGATCTATGGTGCAACACTTGGCCCCACTCTCTTCCTTTTCCCCAGGCCCTGCTCCAGTCTCTTCTGTTTTCACCCATCCCTGGGCTCTGCCTGAGCAGGATCTGCTCTTATCACCAGACTCCCAAACACTCAAGAGTTTATAAGATTAAAAAGACTGCCGTGAGATCTGCTCAATCCTCAGACTACAGTATCCCCTTCCCCTGACCCTTTGCCGCCCTCGTGTGCTGTAGAAGAAAGCCTAACACTGCAGCGCTGGCCCTTTTTCTCCTTAAAATGCCGAAAGGAGATGAACTCAGCAGGGCCTCACGTCTAAATATGATTTCTCCCTTCTGAGGCACTATTCGTGATGGGAACTCCAAAGAAATTTATCATAGTAATGATTGCTGATTCTAGAGCATCAGGGTGACTGACAGCCATGCTACCTCACACTTGCCTTCCTGGCTTTCTCTTTCACTAGAGAGAAATTGTGTGGAGTGGTGCTGGGTGGGGGTGGCTATAATTGCTCTGAGGCAAGTAGACAGTCATGGCTCAGCTTGTTACCAACCCTGGGGTGGGAGGGACAAAGGGAGGGGTGCAAAAATAACAGTCAGCCGAGATGGCTCACAGAGAAAATTCAAAATCTGTGCGTTTAGGTGGGTTGTTTCATCTGAATGTCTCTGCTGTATCCTCTCCAGGTGAAAATATTCGCCACCGAAACAGGGAAAGACATCATGATAAATGTTTCCTCAGCATTAGCAGAGTGGTAGATCAGGAGGAGGTTGTTCTACTCCAACCTCACGGACAGACCAAGAGGAAACATGGCTGAGCTGCTGCAAGATGGATTAAGGGAGGCTTGAGAAAGGCACTTGTCTAGTTAACAAGAAGCAGTTCAAGATACAATTTTATTTTCCAAGGAAACATTCTGGACATTTGTCTTTCTTTTGGATGGAGGAGAAACATTCCTGCCCAAGATGGGAGCGGGGTTCAATAGCTTTTTCTTTGCAACTTTCTGGGAGGCTCAGGGTAACAAGGAGGTGGGGAAGGTGGGTCTCAGTTTCAGGTCCCAGTGTCCTCTGACCACCCTGACCTGCGACACCCCAACAAGCAGGTGGTGAACAAACCTGTGGAGCTCTTCTCAGCTCCTCCTGAGATCTGGTGTAAGGGTGCAATTAGGGGATGTTTTGGGTTGAGGAGTGTCTCCCCAACAGTCGTGACCACTCGGAAACCTCAGACTGTGACTTTATGTGGAAATAAGATCTTTGCAGGTATAATTAGTTAAGAATCTCAAGATGAAGCCATCCTGGGTTCAGGGTAGGCTCCACATCAGATATCCTAATAAAATGAGGAGAAGACATACAGAGAACACCATGTGAAGATGGAGGCAGAGACTAGAGTGAGGCATCTACAAGCCAAAGATTGCCAGCAACAACCAGAAGCCAGGAGAGAGGCATGGCACGGAGGCTCCCTCAGATCCTCCAGAAGGAACCAACCCTGTGGACACCTTGATTTCTGACTTTTGTCCTCCAGAACTGTGAAAGAATAAATTTCTGTTATTTTAAACTCCACGTTTGTGGTAAGCTGTTTCATCAGCCCCAGGAAACTAATACAAGGGAATTGGGCAGAAGGGTTCCAGAGGTGCCCCAAGGGCCCCAAAGTAGCCTGGAGTATCACCTAGCTTAATGGCCTACACTTTAGTGTCTGCAGCATCTCTCAGTAGAGCATCTTCAGAAGTTAGAGATTCTATTACATAGTCCCCCCAATTCCTGCTCCCTCATAGCCACTCCACGCACATATGAACCCCACCTTGAACTGCCCTCTGCACCACTCAGTGTGGGCTTCAGGCCAAGCCTGAGGATTGCCACCTCCTCTCTGTACCGTCACATCTGCTCACAGCTTCTGGCCTCCGTTTGCTCAGTCCTCCCCCATACAGATTTCTCAGAGGCTCGGGATGGGAGATGAGGCCAAATGGTGACTGTCCACCATGGATCTCTCACCTGCCTGACCTCCAGCGGCTCTCTCCTCAGTCTCAGCCAGGGCTGCCAGTCACAGGGGTCTCTTTGGCCTGGGGGAAGCAGAGGACCCAAAGGTATAAGGTTAAGGGAGGTCAAAGCCAGTGGAAACCAGGATCCCAGCACTCAAAGTAGGGACCTCAGAGAACCCCCAAAAGAAGACACTCTTTTATCCATTGTCCCCAGTTCCTCCCATAAGGTAGGTACCTGAGAAAGATTCTTCCCTTTAAATGGGGTGTATGTGCATATATGATGTTTGGGAAGAACATTCCCGAGTGGACAAAGGGCCCAACGCTGAGGCCTCTCTACTGGCAACCCACGTGGTTACACTACTACTTAGGAAGGAGCCTGATCTCCTGAGTCATTCTCCCTCCCTCCCCATACTGTGCTCATTCTTGTTAGACACTGCCCTCCTCATAAGTAGTTCTCAGCCACCTACTGGAGTGTCCTAAAATTATCACAGTCTCAAAGCTGTCTTGTCCTCCTAGAGCCGTGGGGGTTGGCAACTCTCAAGACTCAGTCTTCTCTGCTCTCCTGGGTGGGTTTCAAGCTCTGCTGCTCTCCTGGGAGCCAGGAGGAGGAGGTGGGCACTGTCTTCTCCTCGCCTGGGCTCGGGCTGGGGCGGGAGACGGGGGGGCCCTGGGCCACGACGCCTTGCTGAGGGTGAGGGAGCTGAGAGGAAGGGGCAGCAGATAGGGAGGAGGCAGAGGGAACATGCCCTGGAACCCTGGACTCCCTGGAGGCAGAAAGCCAGGCAGATCTTGTCAAATGTCCTGGGAGTTATGGGCCCAGCAGGCATGGAGAGAGACAGAAAGGCCAGACTCAGAAAGGGATCATGGTCATAGCAACCATCTGTTTCATTGCAAATCTTCTGATTCATTGACCTGCCCACCCCCCACATGCATGTCAGACTGTGTTCCAATGTTTGGCTCGGGACTGTGGGCACCAGAAGTGTGACTGTCTTCCTCCAACCAGTCAGCTGGTTGGAGCCTGGGCCAGACTGGAGCCCCGGCCTTGTCACTCCCTGCCCAGCACCCCTTCCTCCATTCAAGCCTCAGACCAACCCATCAGGGGAGACTGTGAGTGTCTCCCCCTGCCTTCTACCTGCTCGCTAAATACATTTGACACCTCAACAAGGCAGGGCTTCTCTGAGTGCCCAAAGGAGCCCAAAGCCTGGTGCCTGGTCTGCACCGAGGCCGGGCTGGGCAACCAGCACTAAGGTTTAATTGCAGGACTAGTACAGCATCAGGGTTGCTTGGTTTTAAAATTTTATGCAAAAATGCCTTCAGAGCCTCCATAATTCTCAAGTAAAGGAACTCTAGTGCCCAAGACAAGGGACCAGGGATCAAGGACAGGGCTAATTTGATCCAGAGGCCTCCACGCTGGGAAGGACCAGAGGGCTGTCAAGAATTGCCAGGCACAGGTCTTCCCGGGAGTTGGTTCTGGGGAGACGCTATGAGTGCATTCGCTTGGGAGGGGACCTTGCAGTAGGGGATGCAGCTTTACTAACTACTAAGAAATGACTTTTGTTCCTAGTGAACAGTCTCAGCTTTCCACCTCCTGCTTTCTAGGAGTAGAGCGGTCCCAAAGTTCAGCGGGTGGGATCAGGAGAGACACCCCGCCCCTCGCTGCCCCTCCCACTCCTCTCAGGTAGAGAGAGTCCAGGGTTCTGGTCTTTCTTGGGTTAGTTTGGGAGGGGAGGGGTCCTCAAAGCTGCCAGGAGAAGAAAGTGAGGGACGCGAATGGTAGAGGGAGAGAAGTCACCTTTGTAAGAAAGGAGAACTGAGGGTGCCAGATTCCTCCAGAAATTGCTTCTGGAGCCCAGCTCTTGCTTCCCTTACCTGAGGGGGCACCTCTGTTCCCTCACTGCTGTCTGTCCTCCCTCCCCGTTTCCCAGGAGAACGTTGGGACCAGGTTAACATTTTATCCTAAGCTATTGTGAGGGGGAAAGACAGGGGCTGAAGCTGGTGGTGGACCCAAATCACTCCCTTCCCTCTGGTTCCCACCATTCCCTCTCCCATCCATGTTTTGGGGTTGTCAGGGAAACTGTGCAGCCTATCTGCAGCTTCTGTTCTGTTCCTGTCAAACCCAGGAAACTTTCTAAGGCCAATTCAGTGGGAGCGCTGTCAGAGCCTGAGTTGGTCGGCAAGGAGAGGCTGCTCCCTCTTGAAGCCTCCCGCACGGATGTCCTCCCACACAGCTGTGCACACGCACGCGCACACGCACACGCACACGTGCAAGCACACAAGCACACAGGCTTGTGCTGCCCACACACACACCAGCAGTTTCAATCGCCCAGCCGAACCTAATAGGAGGAGAGAGAATGAAAACCAAACAGGAAAACAATCTGCCCTGCCAGCCTCCTGGTGGAGCTGCATGCCCCAATTACCTCCATCCTCCTCTCCTCTGAGCCCTGCGGAACTGGCGAGGCCTGGGTGCCCCAGGCAGCCCACCCACTCGGGTAGCACCCTGCCACCTCAGGCTGGTCAGTCCAGAGAGAGCTAACAAGTCAGACTACCTGAGGGGATGAGTCCTTAGGAACAGGAAGAGGCGCCAAGCAGAGAAAGGAATGTGCAGGAATGATCCAGAAGCTCCACAGTGGGAGTCAGAGTGGAGTCTGACCTTGAGAAGGTCACCCAAATACACCACCCTCTGTGATAGGGGGACACGGACCTCAGCCTCTCCAGATGTTCCAAAAGTGAACTGAGATACTATGAGGCAGGGAGATGGGCTAAAAAAGTATGGTGAAAGGCAACTGGTTGTAAAGTGGACCATGTCTAGCATCTTTCTACAGCTCCTAAATCCCAGAACTCAGACCAAGGTCACCATCAAACAAGGACCTTTCCAGTGATTTGAGCTGTCCAGCCAAGACACAAGCTGCTACAATGAGTACTGAGTTTTTTATCACAGGAGGTATGGAAGCAGAGGCTGGGTGCCCACTGACAAGGCTACTATGAGTGGCAGCTTAGGTCAAATGACCTCTGAGATTCTGGTGGCAGGAAGAGTCCAGAGTCCATGGTTCAGAGTCTCTGCATGAAACAGGCCCTCTCAGTGCATGATGGCTGAGGGCAGGGGGCCAACCCTTCCTTCCATACACTGGCATTCACCGGTGCAGCTGACCTTCCCACTGATCAGCCAAGTGACCTGGCCACTGTTTTCCCTGGAGGACTTGAATAGACTGAAGAGAAGATGCCTAAAGAAAAACTCAACAGAAGATTTCTGGGTGTAGGAATTAGAGAAACACAACCACGTGTGGTAGAGGCCCTGACTATAAAGCCAATTTCTACTTGAAATGAAGGGCTGTGTCTTGAGAACCAGCGAAGAAAGTGGCTTTGTTTTGTTTTGTTTTGTTTTGTTTTGTGGTATGCGGGCCTCTCACTGTTGTGGCCTCTCCCGTTGCGGAGCACAGGCTCCGGATGCGCAGGCTCAGCGGCCATGCCTCACGGGCCCAGCCGCTCCGCGGCATGTGGGATCTTCCCAGACCGGGGCACGAACCCGTGTGCCCCGCATCGGCAGGCGGACTCTCAACCACTGCGCCACTAGGGAAGCCCTTGGGGAAGTTTTTTGGCTGTCTGTTTTTTAATTTTTTTATTTTGGCCATGCCACGTGTCTTGTGGGATCTCTGTTCCCCAACCAGAAACTGAACCTGGGCCACAGTAGTAAAAGCACTGAATCCTAAGCACTAGACAACCAGGGAACATATGTACAATGGAATATTACTCAGCCATAAAAAAGGACAAAATAATGGCATTTGCAGCAACCTGGATGGACTTAGAGGTTGTCATACTGAGTGAAGTAAGTCAGACAGAGAAAGAGAAAGACAAATACCATGTTATTGCTTATATGTGCAATCTAAAAAAATGGTACAAATGAACTTATTCACAAAACAGAAATAGAGTCACAGATGTAGAAAACAATCTTGTGGTTAGCGGGGGTGGGGGAGATAAATTGGGAAATTGGGATTGACATATACACACTACTATATATAAAATAGATGACTAATAAGGACCTACTGTAGAGCACAAGGAACTCTACTCAATACTCTGTAATGACCTATGTGGGAAAAGAATCTTAAAAAGAGTGGATATATGTATATTTATAACTGATTCATTTTGCTGTACAGCAGAAAGTAACACAACATTGTAAATCAACTATACTCCAATAGAAATTTTTTTTTAAAAATTGGCTTCGTTTCCTCAGAAATCAGGGACAGAGAGGCAGTCTCTCTGGTGAGAAGGGAAGGAGGTTTGTGTCAGAAGAAAGCAATGTAGAGGTGATACTGTAAGCTCCTTAGGGTCAGGGATAGTGTTGTGGCCGAAATTCCAGGCTATTGAGAACTGTTGTACCACCTGTGCTCTGCACAACAGAGCGAGCGAATTGCGGTTGAAATCCAGTCACGTTCTGCTAGCCAAGCAATACAACCCACAGGATAGAGGCTGCCTGGAAGAGGCACCTTTTTGCTAAATCTCCCCCAGGGGCAGCAGTGGCCCTGCTCCAGTCGATCCCTGTATGGATCTCCTGTGATCTTCCTAAAGTTCAAGTCTCACCATGACCCTCCTCACTTAAACTCTTCAATGGCTGCTCATCTCCTATGAGGAAAAAGGCAAATGTCTTAGCCTGGTTGACAAGACCCTCCATCGTGAGCCTCTGCCCCTCCTCCCAGTCTTGTGAACGCTTTTTCTTTACATTCTCCTGTACTCCAGCTATATCACCCTACCCACCTTTCCCCAAACACTGCGCTCTGCTCTTCTTAGCTTCTTCAAGACTCTTCCCAGCCTAGACCAGACAGGAAACTTGGCTGCAAACGACAGAAACCAACTATCACTAATTAAGCAGATAAGGAGTATTCTGGAAAGAGAAATTCTGGCGGCTCAAGAGTTGACGGGTAGGCTGGAGCGGCAGCTCCCACCACAAGCAGGAACAGAGGGAGGCTAGATGGCAGAGAACGCTCCAAGGTCAATGACAAGGGCATCTGGTTAGACACCGCTGCTAGTTCTGCCCCTTCCCATCCACCCTCAACTGACACCCCCCCAGCCTAGATATCTTTGCTGTGATGATTCCCAATTGTTCCTGCCCTTCCTGTCAACGTCCCAAAGACCCTGTGGGGGCATCTGATTGGCTGAGCTCAGGTTGCAGGGCTCACCCTCCCTCTACCCTTACTCTGCCCACACCCATGCTGTGGGGGAAGCAGGGAGAGAAAAAATCTGCACCACCATGCTCCCCCCGCCCCTACCCACCATGTGGAGTAGAAGGTGGAATCCTGCCTGCACTGAGACTCATGCGATAGGGAATTCCCTCTGAAATAAGAAGGGCGCTCAGACACTGGGCAATCAGACACATGACAAATGTCCACTTCACTGCCTCCTTGTCTGCCTCATCAATTCCCGTTCATTCCTCAAATGTCATTTCTCTAAAACCTTCCTCCAACCCAGGCATGCTCAGGTGCTCCTTCCATGTTCCCATAGCACCTGGTACCTCCACCACACCCTTCTTATTTTATTAAAAATTTTTGCATATTTGTCTTCCACTCCAGACCATGAGTTCCTTTGGATCTTTGCTCAGGGCATACTCATCCATGACCCCTTGTCTGTATCCAGTGGGTGGCATTAGTGGGAGGCTCAGTAAGTTTACAAGTGAAAGACGGAATGAATGTGTACCCCCAAAGCCCCTCACATGGTAGTAGATCAGCTTATAACACGGTAAATGCCTGGATGCATGTGATGGATGGGATCCTTACAGAGATGGGGTGCTAAGGAGCAAAGTTAGGTTCTTACGCTTACAGGTATTAGAGAGAAAAGCCTGTTAGCAAGTTACACTCTTCCCTAAAGGGCTGTGAAGATACATTTTCTGTAAGACACTCCAGTTAGGGGCCTAGTGGGGTGTGAGTTCAATTTTAAGCGTGAAGTCTTGGTTGCTGTAAATCTGGAATTGTGTGGGTTGAGATGAAAATGCTTTACAATCATTAAGCTCCATTGTGAAGTAATTATATAAAGTCTTACACCAGACCCCTGGGCCAGGAGTGGGCTGGAACTGCCCTGAGTGGCCCCCACAGGGGAGGATAGTGGGAGAGAAGCATCTGGAAAGATACGAGAGGGTAGCAAGAGCTGTTGAAAATAGAAGGGAAGAAGCAGAAGAGAACGTGAGGGAGGAAAGCAGCAGAAGGAGCACGTAGGAGCAAAGCCCGGGGATAGGGACAGAGCGGGAAGGTGGAGCAGAGGCTGGAGCCCAGGGCTGGGACAGAGAAAGAGGCGACGTGTGGTCAAGCGTACTGCAGCCAGGAGGAGGGGGCAGAGACGTGGAGAAGGCCAGAGGGAATGTCCACCTCTGCTGAGCAAACATTTATTAGTGTCTACCATGCGCCAGGCACTGTGCTAAGGCACTAAGGATATAAAGGTATATAATTGTATATAAAGATATGCAAACCCCTTACCTTCCAGGGTTTACAGAGCAGTGAGGGAGACAAAAACCAAGATTTTAAAAATTGTTTGGTAGATGGATAGATACAAGAAAGAAAAAGAATGCAATTACACGTGAAAGGGACACTCCTCCTAACCTATAGGAGATGCCCATTGAGCTCAGTGTTGAAGGATGGGTTAGCCAAGGAAAGAAAGGTGAGAGGAGGTCCCTGTAAGGAAAACAACTTCATCAGACACATGGAGGCATGGGCTGATGGGCATGGGGCGGGCAGGGGCACGAGATACGCTGGAGAGGCTGGGAGGAGCCACATGTGCCAGCCTAAGGACCTTGGACCTGCAGGGGATGAGAGCCATTGACAGGGCAAGACACAATAAGATTTGCATTTAAGGATTGTCACTTTGACAGAGCGGGATTATCTGGCAGAAGGCTGTAGTCTGGGAGACCAATTAGGAGTCGATTGCAGTTGCCAAAGTGAAAGATGGTGGCGCTATCACCTGAGATGAAGGACACACAGAAGAGGACAGTTAGCAGGAGGGAGGGGAGATGACACGTTTGAGACTGTTGAGTTCAGAATGCTTGTAGACCATCTAAGGGCATATGTGTCTAACAGGCATTTGAATATGGGCATCTGAAACTAAAGGGAGAGATGGTGACTGCAGATATGATGTGGGCTTCATCAGCATAGAGACAGTAGTTTTAGTAAATGAAAGTGGATGAGCTCTCCCAAAGAGAAAATACACACAGCCAAGCCGTGGGCCCAGGCTGAAACTCTGAGAAACCCCAGTGTTTAAGGGGTGCTGGAAAGGAGGGCCCTGAGAAGGAGAACACAAAAGGAGAGTTGGAGAAGCAGAGGAGATTTAGGCCGAGGGACAGCAGGCCTTTCAGGAAGCTATGAGCACAGCAGGGTCAGAAGCAGGAGAGAGGTCTAGAAGTAAAAACTGTAAAGTGGCCACTGGAGTTTGCAAAATGGAGGTAATCCTTTCACAAATGTGTGTTGTGTGGGGCAAGATGGAAGCCAGTGCTGAGCCCGGGTAAAAAGTATAACGAGCTCCTCTACTGTTCTTTTTTTTTTTTTTTTTTTTTGCTGTACGCGGGCCTCTCGCTGTTGTGGCCTCTCCCGTTGCGGAGCACAGGCTCCGGACGCGCAGGCTCACGGGCCCAGCCGCTCCACGGCATGTGGGATCTTCCCGGACCGGGGCACTGAACCTGCGTCCGCTGCATCTGCAGGCGGACTCTCAACCACTGCGCCACCACGGAAGCCCTCTTTTTTTTTTTAATTGAAGTATAGTTGAATGCGTTTACTATTCTTGCAACTTGTCTCTGGGTTTGAAATTGCATCAAAATAAAGAGTTAGCAATTAAAACAGGAGACTTTTGTTTGAAATAATACAGGTTCATTTTAAAGATCAAACAACTCTAAAAGGTATAAAATAGAAAAAGAAAATTCTGCCTTCTCTCTACCTGTATCCAAATTCCACCCCTTAAAGGTAACTTCACCATTGTTAATATTTCAATAGTTTCCTTCCAGATCCGTTTTATTTATTTACTTGTTGCTATTATTGTTACAAAAATAGAATCATACTATATACATCCTGTTTAGCAACTTATGAACATATCACAAGTAGGTACTCCCCTGGTGGCGCAGTGGTTAAGAATTCCCCTGCCAATGCAGGGAACACATGTTCGAGCCCTGGTCCGGGAAGATCCCACATGCCACGGAGTAACTAAGCCCGTGCGCCACAACTACTAAGCCTGTACTTCAGAGCCCGCGAGGCACAACTACTGAAGCCCACGTGCCACAACTACTGAAGCCCAGGCACCTTGAGCTCGTGAGAAGCCCGCACACCACAACGAAGAATAACTCCCGATCGCCGCAACTAGAGAAAAGCCCATGTGCAGCAACGAAGACCCAACACAGGCAAAAATAAATTAATTTTTAAAAAATTCTTAAAAAAAAATATCACAAGCATTTTGTCATGACAGAATACGTATTTCACTTTCATTCTTCAATACTGCACAGTATTCTATCATATGGATGCACAAAAATTCATTATTAATTTTGAAATTTGAAAACTCAAAGAAAAGTACAGAGAATAAAATA
Organism: Delphinapterus leucas; assembly: GCF_059928025.1. Classification (NCBI taxonomy): domain Eukaryota; kingdom Metazoa; phylum Chordata; class Mammalia; order Artiodactyla; family Monodontidae; genus Delphinapterus; species Delphinapterus leucas. The sequence goes on from NC_143129.1 coordinate 38,859,403, forward strand.
ACATATACTCGTGTACCCACTGCCCTTTTTAAATAAATGCTAACAGTTTCACATACATGTTTCAGATTCTTTTTTAGAATATAGTGGGCTTGGATGAGACATGATTGAAAAAACCCAAGGTGGCTGAAAGTTGCCTAAAAATGCAAACTTGGCCTCATCACATCCCTGATTTAACCCTTTCAGTGGCTGGGATCAGGGCAGGCTCCACAGCATGGTGTTCCCAGGCCCTCTTGAACCCTAGGTCCATTTCTGCTTGCATCCCCTCCCCAATGGCAGCCGGGTCAGGCTGTTCAAATTCCAGCATTTTTTTTTTAACTATTCTTTTTTTTTTTTTAATTTATTTTTGGTTGTGTTGGGTCTTCGTTGCTGCGCACAGGCTTTCTCTAGTTGTCTCGAGCGGGGGCTACTTTTCGTTGCAGTGTGCAGGCTTCTCATTGCGGTGGCTTCTCTTGTTGCAGAACAGGGGCTCTGGGCATGTGGGCTTCAGTAGTTGTGGCACGTGGGCTCAGGAGTTGTGGCTTGCGGGCTCTAGATTGCAGGCTCAGGAGTTGTGGCACACGGGCTTAGTTGCTCCATGGCATGTGGGATCTTCCCGGACCAGGGCTCGGACCCATGTCCCCTGCATTGGCAGGCAGATTCTTAACCACTGCGCCACCATGGAAGTCCGCATTTTTATTGATTGATTGATTGATTGATTGATTGATTGCATTACGCGGGCCTCTCACTGTTGTGGCCTCTCCCGTTGCTGAGCATAGGCTCCGGACGCACAGGCTCAGCGGCCATGGCTCACGGGCCCAGCCGCTCCGCGGCATGTGGGATCTTCCCAGACCGGGGCATGAACCCGTGTTCCCTGCATCAGCAGGCGGACTCTCAACCACTGCGTCACCAGGGAAGCCCAAGTCCGCATTTTTTAAACAGGCTTTTTCACATGTCCTATCCTCAGGCTCATCTCTCTAGCTAGATTAATTCCTCACTCCATCCTGCTGCCCCACCCCACCCCCGCCCCAATCCACCTAGAGAACACTTAGTCATCTTCAGGACACAGTCACCTAGGTGCCTTCCCTCACTCCCCCCACCCCCACCAGATAGGATTGGCATCGCCACACTTTGGGCCCCATGATGTCCTCTATTTGTCTCCATCACAGTGCTTTTATCCTTTGCACTCCTCTGTTGACCTGCTGACTGCCCGCCCCTGGACTATAAATCCCTTGAGGACAAGATCCACGCCTTATTAATCTCCAGCTCTTTAATGCCTGGCACACTCAGCAAAGGCTCTTTAAATAGCCTGTGGATTCCTGAAGCACTGGTGACAAAGCAAAGGGTTAGGTGGCCCCAGCCTGACTGTTCTTGGAGGCCTCCAACAATGATGGTGCCCAGGACTGCTCTGGATCCTCCAGGGCACCTGCAGAAGCACTGCCCCCACTTTCCCCTGTGTCCTGACTGAGCTGTACAGCCTCTGGCCTCCCCTGCCCGTTCTCTGGCTCACCCACCCACGTTCCCAGCCAGATCCCCCCTCCACAGAGTCAACAGGGAGCACTCAGTGGAGTTCATTACTTAACAGTCAATGGCCTAGACTCCCATCTCCCCTCAGAGTCCACAGAGGCTGTTTGGAGCCCAGCCCCGGTTCCTGTAAGTGGAAAGCAAATTGCACTCATTCCCAAGATGAATCATTTTGTTTTAATCGCCCGTCCTTTTGCTGGCACGGCCACTGCCACGGCTGCCTGCTCTGCCTTTTGGCCGTCTGCTGGCAGGATGCCCTCCCAGGCCCTGCTAATAACCAAGAAGAGAGGTACAAGGAGGCGGAAGGAGAGGGAGCCCCCTAGAAGGAGCAGGTAGTGTGCAGCAATGAGCCAAAGCTTATGAAAGTGACACCGCTGTCCTTCTGGAACCCAAGCAAAGATTCCAAACAGGCAGAGAGCAGCTTCCAACTTGCGGCGCCCTTGGGGGCTGCTCCAGAGACCAGATGGCTAACGTGGTGGAAGCACCCCACCTCTCCCAGCCTCTAAGGAGAGCCTCCCCACCTGGAGTTCCTCTGAGCTGGATGGGCTGGGTGACCAGGGAGACCATGGGAGGAGGAGGCTAACAATGAACAGGGAAATTGCAAGACCCAGAATTAGCTCCCTGGATTCTGGTATGAAATGGGTAGCAGGTAGGGAGAAGCAAATCTACACCCATTTTCCTTCTCAGGCAGCAATTCCAGGAGCCCGTGTAGAATGGCAGCCATGTTTTCTTCCCACCTACAGGAGGGCTCATTCTAGATCTGTGGGGGAGAGTCCAGCCTGCCGTCGGTAAGAGGCTGCCCAGGTTCCAGCCTCTGCCATGGTGCTGGCACTGGGCCCCACAGACTATTGGCACTGAAGCCTAGGGCGCAGACTGCAGGCTCACCCACTGAATGAAGAGCTTGTGGCCACCTGGAGCCTAAGGATGTGCTCGCCCCTCCACAGTGGGATGGACTTGTAACCTTGCTCAGGTCCTAAGCTGGCTGGAAAGAGGTTATGTAGGGACGGGGATTCTTTGCAAGGGAAACAGGAAGATTGAATGACCCAGAGGACACTGGTCTCCCTTTCTGACCAGTTTGCCAGGCAGGGGGCACCCAGGGTGCCTGCGGCAGAGGAATGACCTCTGGAGGACTCTTCCTGCCCAAGGTGCTCAAGGTGCTTCACAAACATGACCTGGGCCGGGAGGGTGAGGAAACAGTGTTCTCTCTGCACCTGGTAACCGAGCCTCTGGGAGAGGTTCCCTCCACCCCAGCCCAGCCATCTCTAAAGAGTTTGTGGGGTTGAGAGGAAACACCTGTTTGTAATAATTTACTCTGCAGTGGCAAGCCTCGAGTGGCCGTGTTTGGAGTTTGCCAAGAAGAACCCTGTCCTCCACTGTGCTTTGCTCCACCAGAGGAAGGGATGGTCTGGTATTTCCACTGCAGGGTACTGAGCCTGCTGGGAAGCCAGGACCCCAAGGAAGCTGTGTGAGACCATCCAGAACCCGCATCTCTCCATGTGCTGCCCACACTGCTGCCAGGAGCAAGTGCAAGGGCAGAGAGGTGTGGGCTTCCTAGGAAAGGATGTCTCTCTGAGGGAAGAAAGGATAGGAGACTCACTCAACAAATATTTTTCGAGGGTCTACTATGCACCAGGCACTGTTCCGGCACAGCTGTGCACAAAACAGCCAAAGTCCCTGCCTCACGGAGCTTACATTCTACTGCAAGTTCGATTCTGGAAGGTCAGAATTGTTCCAGGCCTTGAGAAATAGCCCCTGAGCTCCCACCAAGGAGGAATTGAAGCCTTGAGAGGAAAAGTGAGTGAGGAGTAAGCCCCGGCCTCCCACTCAGCAGCAGGAGAGGAGAGAATGGACGCAGGCTGCGACTCCAGTCCAGCATCCTTCCCGGAGCGCCTGTCAAGGGCAAGGGTTTCTGTGCTGACTGGCGAAGATGAAGAGCAGTGTTGAGTCCCCTCCTCCCTCCCTCTTCCTCCCCCTCCTCCCCCTCCAAGCCTGTTCCACAAGTCTCCAGCTGACTGTCTGCTCCATTCCTGGCTTGGAGTCTTGAGTCAGTGACAGCCAGGAGGCCCTGTAAACTGTTTCCTTGATGCAACAACTCCAAGACAGCCCCTGGGGACAGAAACCCAGAGGGAATGTGGACCTGAGTTCCAAAGGCCCAGATGGAGGAAAGGTAAACAGGGAGAAGCTGTGGGAGGCAAGGAGTTACCCTTAGACTGCAGCTGCCTAGGTTAAACTACAGAGATAAGGTGTGTGAAAGCTCCAAGCAGAGCGCCTGATATGTCAGCGCTCAATAAATACTAATCTTCCTCCTTCCCTCCCTCCCTCCCTTCCTTCCTTCCTTCCTCCCTCATCTCCACTGGACAAGCCTCCATTTCAAATGCCTTATTAATCATTTACAACATCACTGATAGTAATAAGATTCGTAAAAACTGAAATTGTAGGAGCTTTACCCCACCCTTCTGGCTTCAGATCAGAGAGCTACATATCCCACCTTCTGTTGGGAAAGAGGAAGCACTATCCTTTGGAATTCTCTCACCCCCATTTAGGCTTTCCATTCAGATTATCTCACTCCCTTGGATGTCCTCAAGAAACACGAGTGTCTCACCTGCCCAGAATGTGGCTGAGATATGGATGAACAGGCGACCATGCCCAGCCTCCTTAATGCTTGCTTTCCTCCGGCTGCAGTTCCAAGGCCCCCGCTTGGTAGGTGTCAGACAAAATGCCAAGGACCTCTGTGTCCATGCTGGGTGCTAGCATCTGATCTCAGGCCCTGGCCTCCTCTCTGCCCCTTTTCTGCTGTTCATGCACTGCTAATGGATCTCTCCTGCATGAATTCTTAGCACCTGCAGATATATGCCTTGATTTGGATAAAATCTTTATGTATTGCCATTGATTTTAAAGATACCAACAGGAGCAAGCTTAAACTCTAATGTGATATAACAGTAGCTCCAGATCACAAAACACACCAACCTCCCAAAGGAATTCTGAGCGCTTACCAAGTTCTTCTCTGTGCACGCAACTGTTGCCCCCAGTCCCGGGAAAGTAAGACAAAGTGAAGCCAATGTTTGTTTGGGGAAGCAGGGTGACAAGGGGATGGGGTGGGGTGTGCTTATTTGAGAGGGTGGGAGAGAGGGGTTAATGTTTGGAAGCAATCGGTAAATGCATCTTTTCCCATTCTTCCTCCTGGGGCAGGCAGACACACGGTGAGAAGAGGAAAGCAGACCTCCCCCACCCCCTGCCCATGGCAGTCTTGGCTATCGTCAGGCCTGGGCTGGGTGCCCAGAAGATGTGGGTGCAAACCTCTCCCACACTCTCCTGCACCCTCCAGGCTTCCAGTGGTTTCCTGCCTGCCTCTGTCTCTTCCCTGCCACACCTCCCCATCCTCTTCAGTACCAATTTACTTCTCCCCTTCTCAGCCATACTCTTAAAAGCTTGAGGGGTGTCACTCTTAGAAGCTGGAGACGGGGTGACCAAGGACAACTTGGTCCCTTCCCTACCAGCCCTCCTTGCCCTTTTCAGCCAAGTCTTAGTTTCTGCCTTGCATTGGCCCCATCCATCTCTCCGTGCCGGGCCCTCCTCTGTCAGCCTGCTGCTCTGGCCAGCTTGCTTTAGTATCTGGCTCTGGGTCTCAGCAGGAAGTGATCTGTCCATCCTTAGGCTCACCGGCCTTCCCCCTGCAGCCCCCAGGTCAGCCTTGCAGACAGGCCCTTCCATAGCATTCCTTGCCTGCCTCTCAGCCTCTTCTTTTATTCTATTTCTTCATCTCCCTTTATGGTGTTTGGAAACCTGCTTTCAGTCAGACCAGTGGTTCTCTTCTGTATGCACGCAGCCCCTCGTCTGACCAGTCTCACTATACAGCCAGACAGAATGATCCATTATCAGGAGCAAGTGAGTGGAGTGACTGCATAAAACCACCGAGGGCTGGTGAGCTGTTTCAATAGCTCTTATTGATGCCAATGAGCTAATTTTCCAACTTATTTAAAATCCCACCAGATAGGGGTACGGGGGCCAAGCTGAGGACTGGAGACAGAAGGGCTCTGCATTTGAACTCTGACTTTGTTACTCCCAGATGTGTTTGTCTGGCTAAAATGCTAGGTTTCTCAGCAGTTCCGTACTCTGATAGAGAAAAGTGGTGATTTTGTCCTCTGGTTTCCCAGACGTCGTAGGAGGACATATAGATCTTCATAAAGTGCTTTGGAGGTTTCTTTGGAGGTTTTTGGAAGAAGAAGCTGATGAATTTGCTCCAGGCTCTCACCACCTTCCTGCCAGCCCAGGACTCCCCAGCAGGTGGCAAGTTTCCCAATCAGTCAAAACCATGCTCAACCCCCATCCCCACCCCCACCCCACCGGGCACCCTACATGCCCAGAAGGCAGGATATAGGGAAAAGGTAAGGAGCCCTTAAGGGGCTCCATGCTGGAGACATATGGCCTCTGCCCTGGAAATTTCCAGTCTGATCCCTGCTTTCTGAGACGGCTACCTGCAGAGAACCAAGGGCTGCGTGAGGGCAAAGGACCAGAAGCTTGCCCAGATTATTCTCATCTGAGGCAACCAAGGCTTCTCTGACAGTCAGAGGGGAAGACCTGGATGCTGGTGTGTGCTGGCCCAGCTTGCTGCAGGCTGGCCCATCCGCTCCCGTTCCAAAGTGCTTCAAGGGGCTGAGGGCCCATTCTGTTCTGCCCGGCCCAGCCTGGGCTGCTGCAGTAGGAGGGAGGAGGGACAAGGAGAGAAGAATGGCAAGAAGGTGGGAAGGTGCCAACCTGGTGGTTCCAGTTCTAGCTGCTGAGCTTCCCTGGAAAAGGAAAAATTCAGGAGAAAGCCAGGGAAAGTTTGGATGTAAGGAATCCCCTGCTCTGTCACAACTCTCCCCACAGAATCCAGCAAAAAAGAACCTCATTAAAACATATGTTGGGTGAGCTTTGGTGAATCAGTTCCTAAAAACTATCCATCCTTCTGGCCCTCTTCCCTGCAGGCTGGGCTGTTACCAGCCTCATCAGAGAGGAAAGCAGAGTTTCTCCCCATTTGATTCCATCTGGGCCTGGGCCTCTCCGCAGCCAATTTGCAGCATCACAGTGCAAAACGATGCAGCTGGGTTCAGCCAAATCCAAGGTCCCAGATCCCATCCCCTGATCAGCAGGAGAGCTAGATGGGCCCTCAGGCCACAAAAGAGAAACACCTCAGAGCGACCAAAAGGGTTTGTTAATAATAACAGTCGGGGTGGGACTTCCCTGGTGGCACAGTGGTTAAGAATCCACCTGCCAATGCAGGGGACACGGGTTCGAGCCCTGTTCCGTGAAGTTCCCACATGCCACGGAGCAACTAAGCCTGTCCGCCACAACTACTGAGCCTGTGCTCGAGAGCCCGCAAGCCACAACTACTGAAGCCCGCGCGCCTAGAGCCCGTGCTCCGCAGCAAGAGAAGCCACTGCAATGAGAAGCCTGCGCACCGCAACAAAAGAGAAGACCCAGCTCACGGCAACTAGAGAAAAGCCCACGCGCAGCAACGAAGACCCAATGCAGCCAAAAATAAACAAATAAAAATTAATTAATTAATTAAAAAAAAACAGTCGGGGTATGGCCCTGGGTCTCACATATATACATACACATACGCTCCCATTTACACAGATTTACAAAAACATGTCTTTTTCAGGTACAATTTAATTTTTAACTTTTTTTTTCTTTTTGGCCACGCCGTGTGGCATGTGGGATCTTAGTTCACACATAGACTCATAAAAGCAGAGATGCATACTTTAAGATCCTGATGTACCCTCCCCCCCACCCCCACATACGAGAAAGTCAAATGAAATCACTCACCTTCTACCCCACCTCACCTTGCCCCTCCCTCCTGCAAGGTGGGCTTCTCCCAAAAAGCAGTCTAGGGGGCTCAGGGCTAGGGGAGTAACTGCACCATTTGCATTTTTTCCAGGAGGGAAGTGGCACCAGCAGCCCAAGAATCTGCATGTCCCAGAGACTGACAGCCTGACATCCTTGGATTTGACCCAGTTGCTCTGGGGAAACCTGTCTTCCTGCTGTCCCTTCCCTACCAATCTAATTTCATGATGATGGCTCTTGGCTCCAACCTGTGAAACTAAATGCACAGTTCCTGAACGCAACACAACCTGGGTACCCTCACCTGCCCTCTGAGAGGACCTGGGCCATTATTCTCTATCTTGGTGTCCGCGCCCCCCCAAGTCCTCTTTTCAATCCCTGCCGCATACTCACCTCCTCCAAGAAGTCTTCTCTGGTTAAATCTGTTTTGTTCTAAATGGCACGGCTCTTCAGTGCTCAGGAAGAAAATTGCTTTCTATTTATTGCTTGTTTTCTGAGCTTGTGTCAGGTCTGACTCATGAGAGTGCTGACTCTCCCATTAGAAGAGAGCTTCCTAATCCTCCAAACAACGTCCCCTCCCTCCAGGGTCCTGCAGAATCCTGACCTGGGAGTGGACTCAGAGAAGGAGTCCATTGCCTGGATGACACGATTTTCAAGGCCTTGCTGTTGGTTTGCAGAGGACCCTGGTGGAGACTGGGGCCCTTGGGAAGTAGGAGCAATAACCATGGGATAGGAGCCATTTGGGTTCCAAGAGTTAAGAGCTTTTCCCAGAAATGACTGATTATCAAACATGGCCTCCGTGGACAGCAGCTACTTGTCTGGTTTCTTTTCGCTCATTTCCTTGAATGCACTAAGGACAGTCATCGTATGCCTTGAATAGAGGAATGTGAAACAGAGCCAGCAAGGTGAGAAGTACAGTCACACAGAGGCCCTGGAGGGTACGAATCAGGAGAAAGAAGGAGGGAAAGAAGAAGGGAGGGAGGGGGTGGAGAGGAAGATAATTAAGAAAGTGGGTTGGGGGAAAGGTAATGAGAGAAACAGAAAGGGGAGAAAGAAAAACTGACAAAAAAAAAAAAAAGAGCTATGACAGAATCAGAAACGAGACGACAGAGAAACAGACTAAGACGAGGACAAAGATATAAGAACATCTCCATCAGGAGCTTCAAGAAGCTTCTCGGGAATTGAACTGCTCAGGATGGGGGCTGGGGACTTTAGGATTTTAGCACCAATTATGGACCAGCTGCATTCTGTACATTAGATCGTTTACCCGTGTAATGCCCCATGAGGTAGGCACTATCATTATTGCCTTTTTACAGATCAGGGAACCCCAGAGTAGAGAGGTGAAGTGACACCCCCTGTCACACAGCTGATATGTGTCAGGGCTCAGGTTCAAATCCAGGTCTGACCCCAAAGCTTGTGCTCTTTGTGTCACGCTTCCCCAGCTATGAAAGCACTCTCACCTGGGCTGATTTTTCCCCAGCGTTTCACCTAACACTAATTACGTGCCTGCTGTGTGCCCAGCGCCAACACAGGAGGGGTCTCTGCCCCCACAGAGTTTACAGTCTGACTGGGGGACTTAAGGAATGCTATAGGGCTGCTGCCCAGAGCCCAGAGAAGGAACAACGTCCCCGACAAAGCTGGGGGAAGAGCAGGTAGCGGGACGCCGCCTGGGTTGTGTTGGGGTCTTGGGAATTCCTTCTTCAAAGCTTTAAACTTAGGCTAGAACATCACCAGTTTCCAGTACATTGCTGAAGTCTTGCCTAGAGGCTTGAGGAAGGAGTCAGTGGACTCTCAAGGTCACTAAACAAAATGTATTATGAACTATTCAGACATAGAGAAGGATACAAAGAACAAGATCAGGAACAGGCGTGTAGCCCTTCTTCGCTTAAGAAATAAACCACCACGAATACCACCGTAGACCCCCTTGTTCTCTCTGCTGGCATTCTCCTCATCATGCGTGCTCCGAGGTTAGCACTCTTCTGAATTTGGTGTGTACCAACCTCCAGGGTGTTCTCCACCCTAGGATTCCTGCCTCTCCTACAGGGAGAAGGCCAAAGGGGGCCTTGGTCAGCCTTCAGCGTGAGCACTCTATCCATCCAGGGCTGCCTGATAGGGCTCTCCCCACTGCCCGGCTTCGCGCTCTCTCTCTCTCCCTCTCTCTCTCTCTCTCTCCCTTCCCAGATGGCTGAGCAGACAATCAATATTTATGTGAATCCACCAGGCCAGCTGGACAGAGAGACCCAGCAGACAGAGGCAGAGTCGCCATCCCCAACATGGGCGGGTTTCAACTCAGACAAAAAGCAGGTGACCCAGGTGCCTGGTGCCTCTGGCTAGACTGAGGTCAGCATGAGCCAGGAGCCAACCAGGCCCTGCCACTCCAGTGGCCAGATCTGATGTGAGCCCCTGCCAGACGTTTACAGGTCCCTTTCACTCTGGTGTTTAGCAGGGTGAGCTGCCTGGGTGAGGCTGAGGGGAAAATAATAAGCAGTTTATTCCCCCCTACAGAGCAAGGCAGCAATACAGCTGCACGGCTGATGGGAGCTTTGGAGAGGGGCCCATGCTGCCCCAGGGCCCCAGTCCACCTACCAGCAGCCGTCTTAGCTCGTCACACATCACTCTCCTGAAGGGACACCCCGCCTCCCCTCAGTGTGGCCTCTTGGTTCTGGTCCCACTAACCTAGCTCCAGCCTCCTCAGGAAGCCTTTCTTAGTTGAGCCTCCCTGGCCTTGAGCACTCATGCCCCATGTTCGTTCAGTTCTCACAAAATTAGTTGGCACAATGGTAATTTCTCTTATGAAAATACAGCCTTATGTGCCATGAATGATCTTCCCTGCTACACTATAAGCTTCTAAAAAGCAGGGACCATGGCTGATCCATTCTGTGCATCTTTCACAACCATTTTCACAAGTGGCTCCATAAGTGTTTGTTGAATGACTGAATGATCTCTGCCCCCACATTTGCCTGAGGGTTTCTCAAGGATGGGGCCACCCATGTCTTATCTTTTCTTAGAATCTCCCAATAGAACCAATAAAGGGATACCCATTCCTGATTGTTGAGTGAGTGGAGAAAAACCCCAGAAAAGTCTCTGCAGCTAGCCCACTCAGCCTCTCTTCCCTACCCAATGCTCACCTGCCCACCCATAGGTCCCTCCCAAGCAGCAGGAGCAGAACTAGCACAGCCTCATCATGTTCCTTTGAAACCCCTGGCGGATCCTGTTTTGGTTTGACTTGACTTGAGGCCCATTTCAGTCTCCACAACTGTCTGTAACACAGCCATCCTAAGAAAAAGAAAGTGTGCTTCAGGCAGGTGTCCTGCTAACACAGTGCTTTTACTGTATATTTGATCATCACAGGTGCATCTCCATTCTACAGATGAGAAAACTGAGGCTTAGGGAGTTGGAGTGAAGGACCTGGACCTCACAGTTTGGACAGATATCTTCTGACTCCAGCCTGCCAGGTCACCTGACAGCCCTCTGTCTCTCTCCCCACCTGATGTGGGGTCACACAAAGTGCAACCTCCAGAAAGGCATCGCCTTTGGTCTGGAGAGAAAGTCTTTGAAGACAACTGAAAGCTCCTTGCAAAAAAGACGATAGACATAGCCGTCAAGTTGGAGCAAGGCTGGGGTTGCCCTCAGGGTTTCTGGCCAGATGGAGACTTTTGGTGGGGCCCAGCAGTTCCCGGTGGAGGCCAGCTCTGCCCAGGCAAGAGGGCGCTGCTACTGAGCCAGCACAGCCAGCGTGATGAATTCCATACTTCCTCCTGCCCCGGCAACTCAGAGGATGCCAGGTTTTCAAGCAGCACAGGTATGCTCAGGGATGCTCTGAACCAGTGAGGCATCAAGAAGCAGCGAGGCATTCTTACTCTTGACCAGACATGAACAGCACCCAAGCTCTCCTTTTCTTTGTTTTTTCCAGGGCCCATGGTGGCACAGCTACCACTTTCTGAGATTCAGCACAGAGAGGCAACTCTAAGTGCCTGCCTGCACCGTCACCCGTCTTCCCCACGAGGAGGGAGAGTCCCTAGTTACATGTGTCAACTGGGATTCAATGAGGTGAAGTAACTTGTCTGAAGACCTGGAGCTGCGTCAGTGTGCAGATCCAAATCCAGGTTTTTCTAAAGCCAATATCAACAACCTCTCCACTGCTGCCCTAAACTGTCATCTCCATTTTCCTGCTCATTAACACTGCATCTCGCCTAGGCCAGGACATTTGTTTTTAATTCTATTTCTTTATTTGTAATAGGTCATATATTCAAAAAGCCCAAAACTCATGTTACAAAAGAACATACCATGAAAAGTCTTCCTCCACTCTTGATCCCCAAACATGTAGTTACTCTTCCCAGAAGCAACTACTGTTACCTGTTTTCTATACCTCCTTCCATGAATACATTGTGCAAAAGAAGTAATTATGTATAAATATTCTTTCCCCCCTTTTAAAAGAAATGCTCGTATATTAAACACATTGCTCTGTGCTTGTATTTTTTTACTAAACAATGTGTTCCTGTAATTATTCCATATCCATACCTAAAGTGTTCTCCACTTCTTTATTATTTTTTTTTAAGAATCAATTTTATTTATTTATTTTTGGTTGCATTGGGTCTTCATTGCAGCATGTGGGTTTCTCATTGCAGTGGCTTCTCTTCTTGCGGAGCACGGGCTCTAGGCATGCGGGCTTCAGTAGTGGCACACGGGCTTAGTTGCTCTGTGGCATGTGGGATCTTCCTAGAACAGGGATCGAACCCGTGTTCCCTGCATTGGCAGGTGGATTCTTAACCACTGCACCACCATGGAAGTACCTCTCCACTTCTCTTGATGATTGCAGGGTATTCCATTGTCTACAAATCCATTTAACCAGTCCCTTATGATGGACACTAGGTCGTTTCCAATCCTTTGCTATGAAAAAGGATGTTACAGTGAGCAACTCTGTATACAAGGTCATTGTGCTCATGTGCAAGGACATCTGTAGGATAAATTCCTAGACATGAAATTGCTGAGTGGCAGGCTCTGGAATTAAACATTCCCAATGGGAAACAGAACAGAATGGTGAGGAAAAGACTGCTATCTTTCATCCTGGCTCTGTCACTAACCAGCTGGGTGACCTCCAGCAAGCTATATGACCTCACTGATCCTTGGTTCCCTAGTCTGTTAAAATATTTGCTTCCTTGTAGGGTAGCTATGAGGGGTCAAGTAAAAGGTAATGTATATAAAGTGCCAGGCACAAAGCCTGGCTCACGGGGGTAAGGAGGCAATGGAGCAGTGATCATCCCTGCCCCCCTCCCGCCCCATTCCCCATCCTGGGAAAGAGCTTCTCCCATCGACTTGTCCTTCTCGCCTTCTCTATCCCCCTCCTGTATGAATTTGTCATGCTCCCAGTGCCTCCTGCGCCATCTGCCTAGTACCACAGTTCTTTGTGTAGTTCAATATGTCTCTTTGCCCATCAGACAATAAGTTCCTAGAGGACCAAGACCCTCTTACTCTTTCTGAAACACCTCACCACCTGTCAGAGGTCCTGGCACACAGTAGAAGCTTGGTAAAAGTCTGCTGAACTGGGCTTCCCTGGTGGCGCAGTGGTTGAGAGTCCGCCTGCCGATGCAGGGGATGCAGGTTCGTGCCCCGGTCCGGGAAAATCCCACATGCCGCTGAGCGGCTGGGCCCATGAGCCATGGCCACTGAGCCTGCGCGTCCGGAGCCTGGGCTCCGCAACGGGAGAGGCCACAACAGTGAGAGGCCCGCGTACCGCCAAAAAAAAAAAAAAAGCGCCTACTGAACTGAAATCAGCTCTGGAAATTACTCCTCACGGTGCAGCCTCCTGGATTCTTGGTACTTTAGCAAAGACAGGTGTCACCTCCAGCTGTCAGGCTGAAGAGGCAGCCAGCCTCCCTGTGCCGCTGAGGTTTGGTAATCAGGAAAGGTTTTCCAAAGGTGCCATATTTAAAATCCCCGCTTCTGCACCCCACCCCATCTCCCACACCACCCCCACACCCAGAGCCCAGTGTAAAGCATTCAGATATTCCACCCCTGGGAAGGGGGTGGAGGATCCTCCCTGGCCCCTGTCCATCCCTTCCCTAGTGAGTCCCAGGTTTGGACAGCACACCACCAGGAAGATCATCGCTAGGGACCGTTGCCCAGAGAGCGTAGGGAGGTGGGAGGAAATCATTTCGATTTCTCTCTGGAAGCATAAATGCTTTTTTAATTGCTGTCAAAGGCGGCTCCTTGGGAATGTATTATTGATAGCGATTGAAATGAAAGAGACAGAAAAAAGCAGCAACCTCTCCTTTGCTGGCTCACTGCCCTCCTCCGCCCTCCCTCCCCTCTCCTCCCACCTACCTTCTTCCCTGGGGCCTGAGACGGCCCACTCCTCAGAGCTCACAGGCCTCTTTCTCCACACCCCCCATCTCTCTCCCCCCAACCTGCCTCCTCCTTTCCTTTTCCCCAGCGTTCCTGACTTTCTCTCTGTCCCTCTGCCTGCCTTGCAGTAGCTCTGTCATTCTCACCCTCCGCCTCTTCTCTTAGCCTGTCTCCAGGTTCTCCAACCTCACGTCTTGCTTCTCCTCACCCTGCTGTAGATCCCTGGCCCACCAAAGTTCCTGCCATTCAGCCATTGCTTTATTCTCTCTCCTCCCTTCCTTTCCCATTCCAGCTCCTCTAACCACTGCGTTCTTACTTTCCCTTAGCCCCTCATTCTCTCCCTTTTCTGCCTGGGCTCCTTTTTTGGGGACCTTGGACCCTCACCAACAAGGAGAAAGGCCAGGCTATCATGTGGTTTGAGCTGTTTCCTGACCCCCAAACTTAGGATTTGAAAAATTTTATTTCCATCCTCTGACTGTACCTAGGCCTCTACCCATTCCCCAGATTCCCAGCCTTCAATCTTTGGTTCGAGTCACTCGGTCCACTGAACTTCTATCTATCCCGCTGGCTGTGTTTGGGGCCAAAGCTAGCAGTACCCAGGGAAGCTGCTCCTGAGGGTGCCAGGTGTAGAAAACCCCCACGCTCCCTGCACCACTCACACGGGTGTCTCTTATCCTGTGCCATCAGCGGCTTCTCCTGCAGTAGGTCTCAGTTGCACCTCTCTGTTTTAACTGGAAGATGCCCCGGGTTCCAGTGTGGGCTGGACCCAGTCTCTCCAGCAAGGGTCTCCTGTGCCTTTAAGAAAGCAGGAGCCTGGGGCTCCCCTGGTGGCAGAGCGGTTGGTTAAGGATCTGCCTGCCAGTGCAGGGGACACATGTTCGAGCCCTGCTCCCGGAAGATCCTACCTACACACCACGGAGCAACTAAGCCCGTGTGCCACAACTACTGAGCCTGTGCTCTAGAGTCCGTGCTCCTCAATGAGAAGCCACCGCAATGAGAAGCCCGCGCACAGCAACGAAGACCCAATGCAGCCAAAAATAAATTAATTAATTTTAAAACAGGAAAAAAAAGAAAGCAGGAGCCTGCAGGCAGCACCAGCTCCTCCCCTCCCCCTTCCCCGGCTAGGGGGAGGGAAGCAAAGATGGATATGCCCGCAGTGCCCCCTTCAGAGGAGCTCATAAATAATGGCTGATCTTCCCTCGGGGGACAGGAACCGTTCTGCTCTGTGGAGCCTGGGAAAAGGGTGACAAGGCTAATTTATCTATCTCCTCCTGTGCTCACACACCAGTGAGAGAACAAGCCACTTTCCCCTCTTTCCTTGCCCGGTACTCCCTCCCAGAATCTGTGAGAGAAAGGGAATGGGATGAGGAAGAGAAAAGCACCAGTCTCCTGCTTCCCTGAGGCTTTGGATATGCCCACCCTTCACCACCGCCCCAAACTGGTTACAGAGCAGCCTCAGAGCAGCAGACACACCCACCCTCCCTCCAGATCCCCACTCACCTCTCACCCCACAGAGCCAGCGGCCATGGTCAGAGCCTACCCCACACCCCAAGGGGCCAGAGCACTTGCTGTGAAAGCAAACCTAGCTGAATGTGACGCTCACGCAGTTTTAGGTTTTAGACCAAAATGCAGTGGACTCTCCAAGCCCCTCTGACAGACTTCCAGTTCCTTCTTCTCCTCCCATGTGCCTCAGCACCCGCTTCCCTCCCCACAGAACCCCCCCCACGCTGGGCTCGCCACAACCCACCAGTTCAGCCAGCTCACAGTTGGCTTCAGCTCAGCTGCTCTGCCCCGACTCATTTCCACATCAGTGCTGCCAGGTCATTGCTTCCACCTGCCTGTTACGTCCATGGCCTCCACAGGGAGGGGTTTGAAGCTAAGGAAGAAGATTTCTGAGGCTGCACTCTTTCGCTATACTATGTCTTAATCCTACCCTCACTCGGGACAGGCCATCCTGAAGGGCACACCACCACCGTCATTACCACCCTACCCCCACCCAAGGCCAAAGGCAGACTGGCTGGGACCCTAGGCCCCTTAACTACTGCCTTGGGGGTAAGGTAATGTCAGGTCTGGCTCCTAATGAAGATGTGGGGAGGCAGGCAGGGACCTGGAGAAGCGCACTGTCTCTGTGCTAGTCATCACCACAGCACACGATCAATTAGCAAGGGCTTTCAGCGGGTGGCCAGACCCCAGACCTGGGCCATCCCAACCTATCCCTATCCCAGGCGACCTCTGTTGTTCCCCCTGTGCTCCCTCCACCAAGCTAGCACGTTTCACCAGTCGGGACTGCTGAGATTTACTGTCCTTCCCAGGGACTGACTGATCTCTATCTCTCCAGCTCTCTTTCTCATCTCTTTCCCTGCAACTCTTTTCTGCATCTCTTCGTATTTTCTCCCCATTTCTTCCATTTCTTCTCTGCCTCTCCCCTGTTCTCTCTCTCTCCCTCAGACCCCTGCTGCCTCTTCTTTCTCCCTCCTTTCTTCCCTCCTCCCACTCTCCTCCAGGCTTCATTGCCCCCTCTCCTTAGTCCCTCCCCACCTCCCAAACCAGCACCACCTTGCCTCCCGTGACTATATTTAGCTCAGAGGCGGGGTTTTACAAAGGCGCCTCAGGAGCTGGCGTCTAGGCTTGAAGGGTCTGTCAGTGTTTCCATAAGAGGCTCAGCTGGAATGAGTTTATAAGTGAGCTGTTTCCTTTCCTTACCGGCACCAAGTCCTGGGCTGAGTGAGGGCGGGGAGGAGGGCTCCAAGTACATTGAAGCTTTCTCCCCAGAGGTGGGTAAGCTCTTCAGGAGAGAAAGAAACTGCAGGTTAATTTGGAGGGCAGCGACCAGGTGCCCAGCTGACCAGGCAAGTTAGGACTCTGCCAGTCCGCCTGCTAATGCAGGAGACACAGGTTCGAGCCCTGGTCTGAGAAGATCCCACATGCCGCGGAGCAACTAAGCCTGTGCGCCACAACTACTGAGCCTGCGCTCTAGAGCTCACGAGCCACAACTACTGAGCCCGCACGCCTAGAGCCCGTGCTCTGCAACAAGAGAAGCCACCGCAACGAGAAGCCCACGCACTGCAACGAAGAGTACCCCCGCCCTCCACAACTAGAGAAAGCCCACGTGCAGCAACGAAGACCCAGTGCAGCCAAAAATAAATAAATAAAGTAATTAAAAAAAAAATTAGGACTCTGCCATGGGTTAGGACTTTCAGGAGCCTAAGGATAGGGCCCATCCTAACTACAGAGCAAGCAGTAACGTGACCTGAGGGGAAGTGGCTCAAATGTCAACTACTGGTGTGTGCCCAGACCTTACTGTGCATAAACATCCATCCATTCATTTCCTCCTGAGGTTTGGGGGATGGCTTGGAGTGAGAGGTAGGGCCAGCATTATAATACCCCTTTTACAGATGTGGAAATCAAGATCCAGAGGGAGAAGTAATCTGTCCAAGGTCACAGCTAATTATTTCATTCATTCATTCACTCCATCCGATATTTAGTGAGCACCTACTACCTACAGATGTCGTGTTATATACTGGGCATACTCAGTGACAGCTAGAACCGGAACCCAGGGTCGGGATACATAGGCCCATGAGTTCTCTATGATGAAACCACAATGCAGCCTTCAGGCCAGAGTTATTGGTTCAGCTGGTAAGTGGTGGTTGAGTCTGAGCAGTAAGCAAAGCCACGGCCCTATATGGACCATCACCAATGCTTTCTTTGGCCTTTCCCCTCCCTGGCTTGAGAGGGGCCCCACTGCAGAGTTTCTTTGACAGGTGGGCAAAGAACAAGAGGAAAGAGAGCCTGAGCCAGCAGAATTCTTGGCTCCTTGGGCCTTTGTAGGTACTTTACCTTTCTAAGCCCAACCACAAATGCCATATTGACCACCCCATGGGAGGCCGGGTGGGAAGAAATCCTGACTCAGTTCAGAGCAGGGCTTCAGCAAATGAGAAGAGGTATGGGGGGGGGTGGGGACGGGGGGACGGGATTCCATTCCATCCATTCCTCCACCTTTCTGCAACAGAACAAGTTACTTCCCAGTTTCTCTCTAGTGCCACACCTATTTCTTCCTCCTTGGCTGGGAACATCGTTGTCGTTTATAACGTGAGGTCTTGTGGATGGGTTAAAGGACCGGGGAGCCGGGAGAGTTGTTCAGGACTTGTAAGAAGGACCATGCGGTGCGTTGCCTGACTGGATGTGCAGTTTTCCTAAGTCTCATCCATCCATCCATCCACTCAACCTAATTTACTGGACACCTAACAGACAAAAGCTGCCGTGCATTTTTCCTCTTTCTCTGGCTTCTTTCTCTTCACGAGATCTGCGGGTAGGAAGGGGGAGACTTTTTAGAGGTCATTTCTTCAGCAGATAGACTGATTTCCCCAGGTAGCTCACACCTATAGTGAATAATCTTTGCTGCCCAGAAGCTTTTATTATGTTGAACCTGAAGGCCTCCAGCACCATCTAAGCTGTGTTCACCGCCTCCCTGACTCTTCCATTTCTCCTCTTTGCTGCCCTGGTTTTCATTTGTTTCCTCATTCTCATGGCTCTGGGACAGAGCTGTGGACTGCAAGTCAGAAAACTTCCTTTTGAATTCCAGCTCTGTCACTCACAGTGGAATGACCATAGCCTTCAATTCTTTGAGCCTCAGTTTCTTCCTCTGTAATGAGTACAATAATAATACCCAGTTGCTGTGAGGATCAAATGAGATAATGAATGGGACGCAGGTTTGTAAACTGCCATGCTCGTGTGAAAGCTTAGCACTAATTTCCCGTTTGTTGGACACCACAGAGAGAGGAGCCGGGAAAGCAGCAGAACTCCAGGTCAATGCATCTGAATTGGAACTCTGCCCTCTGGCTCTCCTGGCGACCCTGGGAAAGTGGCATAACCTCTGAGCCTCGGTTTCCCCATCCGAAAAGGAGGAGTCATTAGACCCATTTTCGTCCCCTAGCTGAGGAGGTGAGTTGCTCATAATCAGTGTTGCTCAGTCTATGTCAGAGACACTTCTGAGCTCACCACTGTCAATTACAGTTTATTGAGCACACAGATGCAGTCTCCTGGGCTGAATAAACAGATCTTTCAAAGGTCTAGGCCTAGCCCAGCCCTGCCAAGGAGCACAGCAAGGTACCTTCTCACCACACATGTGCCTCTGCTCCTGGATGAACTGACCTGAGCAGAAATGACAACTGGGTCTCTCTCCTGGCATAGGCCACCAAAGCCAGTGAGACCCTAAATGATCAGAAAGAAGGAAGGGCTTCCTCATCATATCTGGGTCCTCTCTACTGTGGAGATCTACTGACCTCTCCTTCTCAATGTCCTTTCTGCTTCTGCTGTCCTCCTGGAGGTGTCTCAAGGTGACATTGTGGCAGTAACCTCCTAACTGGTCCTCACAGCTTTGGCCTCGCTTTTCTCCCATCCATCCCACTCACTGCTGTCGAATCAATCTTCCTAAAATACTCCTGTAGCCTCTTGGTTTCCTGCTTGGCACCATGATTCCCCATGGCCTAAAGGATAAAGTTCAAGCTGGATGAGGTCTGACATAGAGGGAAAAACAACTTCAGAACCAAGAGAATCCTGGCTCTGCCCTTGACTGGAAGGTTACTGCAACCTCTTTGAGTGTCAGTTTCCTCAACTGCCAAATGAGGCCAATAGTACTGGTAACCTACTGCTGCAATTCAACTTTAAAACATATATAAGGTACTGTGCCTATAGCCCATGGGAGTCACTCAGTGTGCATTAGCCCCCTTCTGCCTTCCTTGCCACTACTTCCCTCTACATCCCTCCACAAGACACACAGAGTGCACCTAACTGCAACCGCACCCTGGGAATTCTGGGAGACAACCAATACACCATGTTTACAAGGGCCGGGAGAGGGGCACTGAGAAGAAGGTAAAGGGCTTTGGGATAATGAGCAAACTTCTGGCACATCAGGCTTAAGGCTTCAAACGAAAAGGGACGATAAAACCTGTTCCAAGTACTGTGAGCATATGGGGAGCTCCGGAAAGGCAAGAAACTCACCTGAAATGACAACTCCTGTTCTTGATGTAGAAGAAAGGCTTTTTTAGGTAACTGAGCACATCACTTAAATGGCCTTGGCTCAGCCCTTGGGGAACCTGGTCCATGTTCTTTTAAAGAAGAAACTAAAACCAAAAACCAAAACAAATGAACAAACAACAACAACAAAAAAAAAACAGGCAATATTAGCTACAGAGTTCCTGCTCCAGCAGCCAAGAGCCCTGAGGAGCCCGCGGACATGGGGCCAGTGGGCGCAGCAACATCAAGATGACTTCATTTACTGAGTTATCAAAAACCACAATGTCTGCCAAGAAGGAGTATGAGTCACCAGGACCCACAGGAAGGAGGGCCAGGGGTGGGGTGGGGTAGGCAGCATGACATGGTAAGAAAAGCAAGTATTTTGAGGACACACAGGTTCAAATACTGACAGAGCTCTGGGGCCTTAAACTCTCTGCGCCTCAGCTTCCTTATCTTTAAAAACCCGGGATAACCTAAATGCCGATTGCATAGCATTGTTTTAGGGATTAAATGAATTAATCTGTGCAAAAGACTTCAGCAATAAATGTTACTTATTTTGACAGCTGAGTTCTTAATTTTCCCCAAAGTTAGAGAAAGAAGGGTCACATTCTCTCCTCATCTTCCACTGCCCTGACAAGAATCCTTGGCTTCAATTAGACGGACCTCAACTCTGATATTCTTCAGAGGGATTGCTCCCCGAAGTCTGGGCCTCCCTGAGTTCCAGCCACTCCCTGGAAGGTCAGACCCACTTGGTCCAGATCCTTCAAAACTTCAAGACCTGCATCAATCCAGACAGACTTTCCCTGACAATCCCAGTGCCAGGCATCTTGCCATCCTCGGAACACCCACAGCACTTCCCTTCTGATTCAAGCAACGACAAATCACAGACCATATTCTGGGACATTCTTGTGTCATTCACATCTCATTTTATTATGCTGTTGGGTAATTTTCATGGGTGTAAGTTTTTACAGCCAGCTACACCATAGCCTTTTTTTTTGTTTTTCTTTTAAAGAAGATGTTGGGGGTAGGAGTTTATTAATTAATTTATTTATTTTTGCTGTGTTGCGTCTTCGTTTCTGTGCGAGGGCTTTCTCTAGTTGTGGCAAGCGGGGGCCACTCTTCATCGCGGTGCGCGGGCCTCTCACTATGGCGGCCTCTCTTGTTGCGGAGCACAGGCTCCAGACGCACAGGCTCAGTAGTTGTGGCTCACGGGCCTAGTTGCTCCACGGCATGTAGGATCCTCCCAGACCAGGGCTCGAACCCGTGTCCCCTGCATTAGCAGGCAGGCTCTCAACCACTGCGCCACCAGGGAAGCCCCCCACCATAGCCTTTTAATAACTCTTCCTGCAGCTACAACAAAACTAGTCACATACTTGATGCTAAAGCTCTTTTGAATGAGCAAAGGAGCTGAGCTTAGCTAGACCATTAGGCTAATGAGATCAGGGCTTAGGGTTCAGGCTATAGATGGTTCTCAGAGTCCAGGCCACCCAGGCTGTCCTGTGCCGCTGGTCAGTCAAGGATGGGACAAGTGAGCATGAATGAACCTTCCACCACTTCCCACCAGCACAGCCAGAACAAAGGCACCTGCCCTGCAGAGGGGGCGCGGAGCCTTTTCCTCCTTCACCTTACTGCTTTCTGTGATACTGATCTAGTTCAAAGGGACCTCGTAGGAGAGGAAACGACCAGAAGGAGCCGGATTGAGACAGCAATGTGGACGCTGCTGCACAGACTAGGGCTGGAGAGAACCTCAGGCAGGCTAGGACTAGAGTCCAAAAGAACAGGTGTCGCTGTGCTAATGTGAAAGTACATGGTGCTGGGTATCTAATCGGCCTGACAGGGCACAGCAGCGGGGAATGCAGGGGGCAGCCAATTGTTTGGAGTCCACGAGGGTGGTGGCCACTGGGAGAGCAGTTGAAATACAGAAGGACCCCAGCCAAGGTAGCATCCAGGCTTGGGGAGGCACCTGTGGACTGGGCCACAATCAAGCTGAAGACAGAAGGGCACTGGTTCCCTGTCTGATCGGAAAGGGCTCCCAGAGAGGACACAGGAGCCTGGTGGGTGTGGCTGACTCATTAGTCCTAGGTTGGAACATTCTTCAGCTTCCCTCCCTCAGGCATTTCTAGCTAGGATATTCTTTCTTTCATCTCAGCACAGGCCAGAGGGGAAGAACATTGTGGAGATAATTAATACAAGCCCTGCTTCTCTCAAGGTAATTCAAAAACTGGATATGGCCAGAAGCCAAGATAGGTACAGGAACCAGGGAAGACAGAGGGAAGGAACAAACAAAAGGAGTGACTGACAAATCTGTCTGCAATGCACCAAAGAGTCCTGTTAGTCTAATGCATTAAAACAATACCTTGTATGTAGAGAAATCCCCTAATAGGGTGACCTGTCCAAAATGTGACCTCCAGATGTGATAATGCATACCTGCAAAAGTTCAGGTCCCTTTGCTCTTGTGGGTAAAACCACCCCCAGCTGATTCCCTGGATGGTGGGGTCTTGGATACAAAAGGATAGAAGCAAGACCTCCAAGTATTGTGGAGTTTTGAGGCAAAGAGTACAGCTATTTCAGTATCAGGAGTCAGAAGGTGCAGGGTGGACAACATCTCAAGAGGCTGTACAATTGCCCATTGACGGACTGCTACTCCCTCACCCAGTCTTAGTAACCTACCATCCTTAGGGCTGTTCCTGGGAGTCAGTGCAGCTGGGGCCACCCTAAACTGAGGACTTTGCTTCTGAATCCCTCCATGGCCTCACCTGCCCCATCAGGACAGCAGTGTCTGGAGGCTTGCCCCTTCCTCCATCATCTATACACTCTTATCCTGATGAAGTCAGGCTAAACCAAACTCCAGGGACAGCCTGGAAGGGGAAAGGAAGTAAGACAAGGTCAGTGTATAGCAGGAGATGTAGGAGGAAGAAGAATTCACTCCTGTTCCCTGAGGCTAGTGGGAAAAGGCAACTTTTTTTTTTTTTTCAATGACTATGGGCCTCAGGTCCAATATCAGTCAGGACTTTTTCCACTGCAATGAAAAGAACCCGTCTATACCTGGCCTGAGCAAAATCCATGAGTATATCAGGCCTGGCTGCATACAGAGATCTCATGACATGGTCAGGACTGGTTTCTTTCCCACTTGCAGCTGGACTTTCTACATTGGCTCCACTCTCCTGGAAGCATTGACAAGATGGCCCCACAACTCCAGGTGTTAATCCTACTAGCTTCGATTCTACCAGAAGGGATTTCGACCAAAGTCCCAGAATTGGATCTCATTGCCAGGTTTGGAGTCAGGAGTGGGGTCAACCGTTCCCAAACTGCAAGATTTTAGCATGAGGAAGCAGTGATTTTTCAAAGAAAAATCAAAGTGCTGTTACCAGAAGCAGACAAACATACAAATGACCACTACTGACCCTATCTTTAATCAGTGGGTCAAGTTTCCTTAATATGAAGACAACCAATTTAACTACTAAAGTATGTTTCAGGGGGCTTCCCTGGTGGCGCAGTGGTTGAGAGTCCGCCTGCCGATGCAGGGGACATGGGTTTGTGCCCCGGTCCGGGAAGATCCCACATGCCGTGGAGCGGCTGGGCCTGTGAGCCATGGCCGCTGAGCCTGCGCGTCCGGAGCCTGTGCTCTGCAACGGGAGAGGCCGCAACAGTGAGAGGCCCGCGTACCACAAAAAAAAAAAAAAAAGTATGTTTCAGGGTTAGGCAAAGCATTTAAACAAATGCATGCCATGAGGAACTTCTGACAAACTCCTGGACCCTCAAGAGCCAGAGTCAGTCTTATCTACCTTCGTTTCTTCGGTCTTAAAACAGCGGTCAGTGCATTTGACTTGAATACCTCCAAGGTATTTTTAAAAAACTGTGAGTTCAAGAAAAATGAAGAATGTTTAGCAAAAATTTCATCTCTCCTGGGTGTCCAGTAGAGGTAGAAACCACTTATAAAATTCTGGTTTTCGTAACTCAGGGGATGCAGTGACTTCAGACTGAGAGAGCTGTGATGAAAGCCGAGATAATTCAGAGCCCAGACAGAGGAGGTGTTGCTTCCTGTGTGACAGGAGAAGGTAAGAGTAATATCCCTGGCTCTGGACTGGGATGGAAGGAATGGGAATCCAGGAAAGGGAACTGGAAATGCGGCTGTGATAGCTGGTGTGTAAGGGAGCCCCTGCCAACCCATCCTAGAGGGCAGAGACTGCATCAGTTACCTCATTGGGGTTGAGTTTATACACCAAGATGCCAGACCCAGTAATAAACTATTCTGTGAACTCTAAACTTCTGACTAAATGTTAAGAGAGGGCGAGTAAAGGCAGAGGGATAGGGATGGAGGAAAGTCAGAAGTCCAGAAGCCATGGGCCCCAGGCTTTGGAAGAGAAAATATGGGCTTTAGAGTAAGGAAACTAGGTTTGAAAACTAGTACTGCTACATACCAACTGTGTGACCTTGGATAAGTTACTGAACCTCTCTGACTTTCACTTTCCTCTTCAATAAAATGAGGATAATGAGTTTTCATAAACTCAGATACAGTAGCCTAACTAAAACCTTTATCACCTTGGAAATTCAGAAGCCTCTGATCAATGGTGGGTACAGACCCCACCCAAGACTTCCCATTTCAAAGGGTTCTGAGCATTTCAACATTGTTCTGCCACAGGCAGCCTCAGAAACAGATGAGGGAGAAGAGGGTGAGTTCCCAAAGGGAGAACCATTGACCCTACTCTTCACCTCCTCACTTAATATCTGTGGCTTGCAAGGAGGTCAGAGGCCTATATCCCTGTTCCTAGGTCTGGCAAAACCAAAATTAGCCCAGACCAGGCAGATGGCATGTTGCTCCTGCTTAAAGACCTCCAGGTGGCAGACTTCTCGGCCTGCCTGCCTCTGGAATCTGTTAGGATGCTCTTGTGACTAACTCCAAGCCCTCCAGCACCAACCAGAGTTTATATTCATTCAAGTATTCATCCAGCTGTTGGTTCATTTTTGCTATAATAAACTACTGGGCACCTGTTGTGCCAGGCGCCATGCCAGCTTCTGGAAATACAAAATGAATAAGATGCTTTGCCCTCAAGGAGCCTGGAGTCTAGTGGGAAGGAGACACAGCAATAGACCATCATCACAGTACACAGTAAGGGCCTCAACAGAGGTCACCTCTGAACACTTTGGAAGCCCCAAGGGGCACCTAACCTGGGTTTGGGAGAGAGAACTCAGGGAAGGCATCTCAGAGGAGGTGACACTTGAGCTGAGTCCTAAGGGACTGCTGAGCAAGCAGATCTGAGCAACAGTTACTTTGAGAACTATTTCTCAGCCTTTATCACATAAGAAGCCTAACAATTGGTTACTGTCAGGCTGATTATCTCATGGAGATGATATCATGCTGAAGGCGCTGGGGTAATTACCAAGCAGAAGTTACAGCCCAATGCCTGTGATTCCAGGGTGATGACAACTTGGGCACCATGGACTCTTATGGTGAATGATGCCCTAAGGTCCTTGAAGCAGGTGGTCCCATTGGAATGCACCACAGGGATTGCTGCAGCCTCCATGTTCAATGGAAGGTGCAGGAATGGAGGCCTGGTCCTCACAGACACTGGGCGTGGTGGCCCACTGGGGAAGGGTGTGGAATCATTTTCTCTTCATGAAGAATCAGCTAGATGGGATGGTGACAAGGACCATCCGGCCTGGAATGTGGAAGGGAAGAACCAGATGACCTCGGGAGGCTCCTCTGATAAGAAGTTTCAGAATTTGGCTTTATTTCTAACTTATCCCAAGGATCTTGCCTCAAAGCGCTGCCATTGGTCTTTCCCTCAAACTAATTAGCCAGGTTTCACACCACCACAGGAAAGGCATCCATGCATCCCACTCCCATGCTTCTATGCCGCAGGTGTGGGGAGCCCACAGAGGCCTACAGAAGTTGAGCACTTTGCAAAAGGCCACTCAGGGAACCAAAAATAGAACATTGTCTGTGGCCACTCCAATGGGTCAGGTAAGCCACACCCCTCCAAACAATGCAAAGAAAAACAGCTTTTCCTGCCTACACACTTTCTCTCCACCCCCAACCACCAAATCCCAGAAGAAACTAAGCAGATAAATGAAGCCAGCCTAGAGCCAACGGCTGAAGCAGCCCCTACACGCCTGTTCTTGGCTCTGGTGGACGCACTCCCTCCGGCACCCTCACTTTCAGCTCCAGCAGACGAGGGTGCCTCTAAGGCAGAACCGCAGACCCCAAATGTCAGTGTGGCACGGGGTGCTGGGGAGACTCCGTAAGTCTTAAAACGCCCCCTATCTCAGTTATCGTCCTCTTTCTGTTTCTGGTGTGTGCCTGTCAGAATCTGAATAAGAAGGATTCAGATTAGACCTTCCGAAGAATTTACTTATTTCTAATAGATAAAAGAGGAATGTGTGATAACCCAAGGAGGCAGCAGAGTTTCCTTCTCAGGGGGATTTTGAGGAAGAGGGCACTCTACCTGGTGAGCCTTACAAGGGTCTGTTCGGAGGCAGGGGTGTGGACAAAGTGACTTCCCGGGAGCACAGGGCGTGGCTCCTCCAGAGGTCAGGCTGAGACCCCAAGGGCTCGGGGCAGAGTGGGGCAGACAGTCGTTGGGGAGGGACACCACCCCAGCCCACAGGACCCTCCCTTCACCTGGGGTCTGCCCTCCATCTGCCTACTCTCCCTCTCCCCAACCCTCCCCACGTCCAGGTTAAATACAGGAAGTAGGTGTCCTTTTCCCAGAAATGTTCTCCATCCTCAGTCCCTGCTTTCTGGAGGCTGTTAAACTGAGATGGAGGGACTTCCCTGGTGGTCCAGTGGTTAAGAGTCCGCCTTCCAATGCAGGGGACGCGGGTTGGATCCCCGGTCGGGGAACTAAGATCCCACATGCCGCGGGGCGACTGAGCCTGAGAGCCACAGCTACTGAGCTCGCGCACCTCAACGAGAGAGAAAACCCGCATGCCACAACTAGACAGAAGCCCGTGCACCGCAACGAAGACCCGATGCAGCCAAAAAATATAAAGAAAATAAATAAATAAATATTTTAAGAAAAACAAAACTGAGATGGACAAGCAGACTAGCCAGACATTTAAAACCTCTCTTTCCTCCCTGCCCCGGCCACTCTGGGTTGGTCTGGACACTGTACTCATAAGTTCATTGTTTCTTTTAAGTAGCACAGAAGGGTGAGGGCACAGCAGGCTTGGTCAGAATGTCTAGAACTGGCCCCACCTCTGTGACTTACTGGTTAGCAGCCCTCTCTGAGCTTCATTTCCCATGAAATGAGCGTAATGCCACCTACTTCTTAAGACCACCAGGGTGAAAGGAGATAAGGCAAGTGAGGTGGCCTGCCCATTGTCTGGCACATAAATATTAGTTGGATGAATGACTGAAAGGCAAGTGTCCAACCTAAGCATTTGCCCAGGCCCCAGTGGGAACACTTCAGTTCACTCTGTGTTTGGAAGGGGTCATGAAGATGGGGCCTAAGGAGCTGCCTAAATAAGGGGAGAGACTGAAGGGCCCTAGATCCCGGGGTAAAAAGCCTGAGCCTCCCCTGCAGAGCAAATTCCACCCTGGGTTTCTGTGAGGGTCCATCTCCTGTGGTCTTTCCCAGGTGAAAACATGAAGGAAGGAGGATTTCTGGAATCCAGGATCCAGTGTCAGCTTGAGAACAAACGAGAGGGGCTAGAATTCATTTCCTGGGATGGAGGCAGAACTACTGCTACCTCCCCTTTGCTGCAGCCCTTCCCAGCCAGGGGTGCTCTCCCCAGGTCTCCCTGGTACCACCCAAGCCTAGAAAGCCTGAAGCCTGAAGAACTGGCCCAAGGTGTGCAGGGTGAGAAAGCCTGTCAACTCAAGGTAGGGGCAAGAGCCTAGGTCAGCAGGCAGAGGACCTCGTTACAGTCCTGCCACATGAACTGTGTGATCTCATGCAATCCTGTCTGAGCCTCGGTTCCCCAACTGGAAAATGGGAATAATAGCTCACACCCTATTCTCCCTACCATATAGGACTACTGCAAAGATCCAATTATTCTATGCAGAAAAAGCGCTTTGTAAACTGCAAGTACTGTGCAAACACGGAAGAGCTATTAAAGGCTCTGGAACAGAGGACATGTGAGATGGGACAGATTGTAAATTCTTCCTGTCTGGCAGGGGGGCCAGAAAGAATCCTTCCAATTGGTTTTGCTTTGATCTTCATTTGAAACTTAATGAGCACTTAAGGCATTGCTGACACTCTAAGTTTAAAAATTAGGGACTTCCCTGGTGGCGCAGTGGTTAAGAATCCACCTGCCAATGAAGGGGACACGGGTTCGAGCCCTGGTCGGGGAAGATCCCACATGCCGCGGAGCAACTAAGCCCATGCGTCACAACTACTGAGCCCGCGTGTCACAACTACTGAAGCCCGCGCGCCTAGAGCCCGTGCTCCGCAACAAGAGAAGCCACCGCAATGAGAAGCCCACGCACCGCAACAAAGAGTAGCCCCTGCTCACTGCAACTAGAGAAAGCCCGCACACAGCAACAAAGATCCAACGCAGCCATAAATAAATAAATAAACAAATTTATTTTAAAAAAATTAAATTTAAAAGTCATCACTTGTTCCCTTCTTTCCACGCTCACTTCCTCAGCTCTATTGAGCACAACCATTAACCAAAAACTATTTTTAACTGTCACTAATTTGATGTAGACTGAAACAAATGAAAGACAAATATTTTGTTAGAAAAACAGATTATGAACCAAACTTGAGTTTAAAAAAACCTAGCTAATGAGTTCAAAATGAAATTAAAACCAAGCCACTGCAGCTTCTAAAACAACTGAACCATAATGAAGTTGGAACAGCAGAATATGCTCCCAAGTAAATCAAACTGATTCTACATATCATCAAAGGCCCTGGATCCAAGAAGCGCTTCTGGCCCTCACCTCTGCTGGTCCACGCTTTCCCAAGTCAGATTCTGCACTCCTTCATTTAACAGGATGCCCCAGATGTCCCAGATGTGCTAAGTCACCAAGGATGCAAAGATAAGGAAGAGACAATCCCTTCCCTCCAGGAGCCTATGGCCCAACACACAGGTATTTCCTATTCAAACATGCTCCCACTGCCCATCTCAACCGCCTCCCCACTCTAAACCCTCTTCTGCCTGAGACCACAGAGCGAGATGGAACTCTCGGCGCCTCCACAAAGCCTCATTATTGCCAGAATCAGAGCGTGACACCAGCCATAAAACAAAACACCAAAAACCCAACAAATAAAAGTTGAGCCCCAAAGGCCTCTGTGGTGAGGTGCTCCTGAGACCAGCCCTTCCCAGCCAGCAGAGAAAGCATCCTTTGATTTAATTCTGCATCGTACCCTTGCAGCTCAGACATGCTTTCTAATGATCTCAGTAAAGATTGTCCCATCATCCAGTCCTCTCCACAGGAATCCCAGAAAGTGGAAAAAAATGAGACTGTTTCTTGTCTACGGTAGGCGACCACCCACACTCAGCAAGGGGGTGAGCTGGGAGCCAGGCCTCCTGTGGCGGGCCCAGCAAATTTCCTGCAGTGGAAAAATAGCCCTGGCTTGCTGCTGCTACTGCTGCTGAGACAGCTGCTGTGATTTGCTTCTCTCTCATACTAACAGCCAGAGCTATCCATCCTTTAATAGTCCTTGGACCCTCCCAGCTGAAATCACTATTGCCTTCCAGGATAGAGTCCTCCCTATCTGGTTCCTGGAACAAACCTCACCACAGACTTGAGAGTTAGTTGTCTGAGTGCAGATGAGCTTGTCTTGGCTATCTGTGTTCTTATCTAGTTGCAGCCTTCTTTTATCTCCTGTCATCTTGGCCCAGGCTAATTCTATGGACTTCTGTCTTGATATCTCTGCCTAGCAGTCTGACCCCCAGTTACTAGCAGGTACTCTTGTCCCCCAACCTTTGAGACCAGCCTGCGGCCAAATTAATTTCCTAAGTTCTGTCTTCCAGTTTCCTCCCCATCAGTAGCCTTGTCCTGGGTTATGTACAAGGACAAACAAAGGGCATGGAGGCAGAAGTTGCTTGGATAAATACCTCTGTCTATCCTGCCTTCACCCATCACCAGAATTGTTCTGCAGGGCAGTGGGAGGAGAGACACTGGGAAGAATTTCAAAGTCCAGCTGGAGTCCCACCAACTCCAAAAAGCCTTCCCCAAAGGCTCCAGCCCATCTTTACCTTTCCCTTCACTAGATCCTCACTGGATTTTTCACCTGGATCCAAGTTTTAGACTTAATCACACACTTTGTTTTGTGATCTGTTTTATGTGTCTCCACAACTGATCAGAAACTTCTAGAAAATATGGACTATGTTAAATATAACTACATTATATAAAATTGCCCAGCATTGCACTGGGCGGGGATTATCCCTGCCTGCCACCTAGGTTTCCAAGCTACCAGACACACTGCTGCCACAGCCAGCTTGCTAAACATAGACCTGAAGTGGCCACTCAGGGCTCTGGACAGTCCATTCCCAGCCCATCTCCCAGCCTCCACTCTCTACACTTTCTGCCTCTGGACCTTTGCTCACAGCTCCACCCCAACCCACCTGCCCCCCCTCCCAACGCCAAAAACAGGCTAAAGCTTACTCTTCAAGATTTTCCAGGTACCTCCAAATACCATCTCTTTCCTAGAGCCTTCTAATGTTTTTGTCAGAAGTAATCACTCCCTGGAATTTCCAGAGAAATATTTTCATAATCCATATTTCAACATATACTGTCTAGCACATAGTAAGCACTCAATAAATATGTTTAAAAGAATAACTAAACACCTTCTATTGTGGTTATTTATGCTATGAATATCTCTTTTTCCTCTACTAAACTGTAAGTTTTATTATCTCTGTATACCTCATCTGGGCCCAATAGATGTTGAAACAGTAGACATTCAATATACGTGGACTGAATTGAATAGTAGATATTCAGTAATGAATAAAATGAATGAATAAAATTCGCTGAAATGAGTGTATCTAAGTAGTAGGTACCAGCATAAAAGGTGTCTATATTACATTTCTGTAATACTTAGTACAAGTGACCAAAAAACCCAGTTTAGTCTAGATTATACATTCATAATGAGTCATGTAACTAACTCATTTGTAGGAACAGCAAGGGTACAGTAGGATATGAGGTAGAGTTGATTCAAATGCTTCCAGAACTTGCTCTTTAGCTTCCTTCTCTGTCTCTCTCTGCAGGTAAGCTTTATTCTTTCCTATGGCAGGCGTCTTTCATGTGGCAGGGAATATAGTCCCTCATACTTCCAGAGCTTCACTCCTCTGAGTGTCCACTGCTGGAGAGAATCAAGCCTCATTTTCTTTTTGGCCTTAAACTCAAAAATCTCAGGAAAGAATATAATTGGCTCAGTTTGGGTCAGGTAGAGATGGGGAGGATATTTGCTGTTCTAGGCAGATAAAACAGTGGATATTCACAGGAAGGAGAGGTATAGTCTGCATTCAAGAAAGCTGGGGAGAAATGACACAGGTAATTTGGGGAACTCAAAGTGGGACTCTCAAGAGGCCAGAGGAACATACTCTGTTAACAGCTAAGGGAGAGACAAGGCTGACTGCATTTTCTTCAAGTAAGAGTCAGCTTGAGGACAGGGTCCACAGTGATGGAAGCGCACTAGACTGACCTGCTCTGGGGAGGCCATGACACATGGATGAGGAGAGCAGGGCTAGAGCTCAAGAAGTAGAGAACATGCAAAGTCAAAGGCATGGCAGGGATAAGAAGGAAAAGGGTCTAGTCAGAGGCTAGTCAGCCAGCCATACATAACAGCCCAACTAGGAACTTTGGATGCTAGAGACAGTAACCCCCCTCTTGCCATGGTGGGGGAAGGGGCACAACTCTACTCTCCCACACTTGGCAGTTACTTTTTTTTTGGCGGTACGCGGGCCTCTCACTGTTGTGGCCTCTCCCGTTGCGGAGCACAGGCTCCGGACGCGCAGGCTCAGCGGCCATGGCTCACGGGCCCAGCCGCTCCGCGGCATGTGGGATCTTCCCGGACCGGGGCACGAACCCGTGTCCCCTGCATCGGCAGGCGGACTCTCAACCACTGCGCCACCAGGGAAGCCTGGCAGTTACTTTTATGTGTAGATTTATCTTTATCCATTCTAGATTTCAAGCCCGCTGCTAAAAGAAACAAGGCACCAAGGCTCTGGGTTTCCAGAAAACACTGGAAGGCTTCAGGGGCTGGCTCAGTGATAGAGATCAGGTAGGTGGCAGCCACCCCACTCCCACATTCTCCCTCCTGTCTACAAGGGGGCTGGAGTTGGGATGGGGTCGGGGAGTTCTTCTCTCATCCCACAAACCCCCACCGGTGAAGGGGACACTGGGCAGATCTACCTGACACTGGGGGCCCAGGGACCCCAGCCAGCCAGAGGTAGGACAGACTTCAGAGCCCCTTTTGGCAGTACCTGCCCTGCACAGCCTGCCTCCCTGGAACCCAAGGAGTTTGAGGAGAGGATCTAGCCTTTCAAATACTAACCAGGCATCATTTCCCGGCCCCCACATGCCAGGCAGCCAAAGCAGACTCTTCCTTTAATGGGCCCACACATCTGGCCTAAATTGTTCCTCCTCCAAGACAAGTTTACGGAACAGTTAGGCAAGGCCTCCGCGCACAGCCACTGCAGACAAGCTTAAAATACACTTTAATACATTTAAAGCACCATTTCAGAGACTGCCTTTCTCATGATAAAGATGCAACTGACACTCACTGGGGACTAAAATGTCAAGCTGTTGCAGTCCGGCAGGGAGCCTGACAAGCCATTAAATCTGAAGTTCTGTTCTGCTGATTCCTTTCCTTCCATTGCCCTGTCTTCCCCAACAATTGATCTGGGCTCCTGAAACTGACATTTTGGTAGGACCTTCCAAGCTCTAACAAGGTACCGTCTCTACCCCTGCCATCAGTTCTTCCACTGAAATGCCCTGGGGAGTGGAGTGGGATGGACCAGAGGAGATGGAAGAGAGGCGGGGAGTGAATGAGAGCACACCTCACCTTTGGTGTCCGCTAAATGCCAAAGAGGAGGAGACTTTCAATCCCTAGGAAAAAAGGACTGCTTGAAAAACAATCCATGATGACTTCCAAAGAGGGTGACCCTAAACTCCCCTCCACACCCCTGGAATCTTCCATCTGCTGGGCTGGGCTGGAAAGGAGAGGCACAAGGATAGGCAGGGGCTTATTCTGGATTCAGCTCCCAAAATAGATGGCAGTAGGCAACCTCTAGCACCACATTAGGAAACTCTGAGTTCCGAGCCCAGCCCAACCACTCTAAAAAGTTTCTTTACTTTTGTCTCTTTAACTTTCCCTGGCTCAGAAATAGGACATAGATGAGTTATTGAGAAATATTAGGATAGAAAAATAAAGAGAGGAAAGAAAGGACCCCAATGTTAGGACACTGGGAAGGGTGTTAATAGGCAGAGGGAAACCAGTTGTGTCTAATCCACAACTCTGTCTCTCCACGTGCACATGGTTCTTCATCCGCGGGTAGGGAGGTCGGATGGCAAAGGAGGACAGGCGTGGTGTGAGGTGCTGAGTGAGGATGGGAGGATCAAAGAGGTCCCTTCCCCAACCCTGAAGTTGTGGCCAGTCACCCGTCTCTCAGCATAGTTTACAACTCTAACCTCTGAGGTGTGTGTTAACCTGCCTTCCATTAGCATATGAATGTGTGTGTGTGTGTGTGTGTGTATGCGCCTGCTGAGGTAGGTGTGGGACTATATCAGTCAATGAAGACATGCAGCGGGAACCAGTTGATGGTGCACGTTTGCACCTGAAAGCCAGAATTTTTCAGGCAAAATCTAGGAGTGGCACTGTTGCACAATGCTGGTGGGTGTGTGGCTGCTGGGTGTGATTAACAGTTTATAGTCTATGTATAAGTGTGCATGGATGTCTGAGTGTGTGCAAACTAAAATGGAAATGGGTGCCGGAACATGATACAAGTGCAGGAGAGTACACAGGCTTTGGAGTCAGTCTGACTTGGCCTTGCATCCTTGCTCTGTTATTTACCAGGTGTGTAATCTTGGGCGAGTCACTGATCCTCAATCTCAACTCTGAAATGGAAATAATAAGGCCCCTCAAGATTGCCATGAGCATTATAAGCCATGTATACGAAGCTTTCGGTGCCCACACATAGTTGAACTCAAAACTAGGCAGCTATTGGGACTTCCCTGGTGGTCCAGTGGTTGAGAATCCGCCTTCCAATGCAGGGTATGTGGGTTTGATCCCTGGTCGGGGGAACTGTGGGGAACTAAGATTCCACATGCCGCAGAGCAACTAAGCCCG
Source organism: Delphinapterus leucas (assembly GCF_059928025.1). Lineage (NCBI taxonomy): Eukaryota > Metazoa > Chordata > Mammalia > Artiodactyla > Monodontidae > Delphinapterus > Delphinapterus leucas. Next base: position 38,893,323 of record NC_143129.1, read on the forward strand.
TGCACCACAACTCCTGAGCCCACGCGCTCTGGGCCCCAACGAAGATCCCACGCGCCACAACTAAGACTTGAAGCAGCCAAATAAATAAATATTAAATAATTTTTTAAATGTAGGCAGCTATTTTCATGCACTGTGGATGTGGGAGCAGCCACATCCATGAGGGATGAGGGAGCAAAATGTGACCTGGGAGTGTGTGTATGAAATATGGGTGAGGAGTGCGTACTAATGTGTGTGTATAAGCAAACGGTGTACAGGTGTGTGCATCTAAAGCAATGCCTTCGCCTTCTCCAGTGGGCCCCCTACTCAGACAGGGGCAGGAGGGTGGCAGGGGGCGGTCCAAGTTTTCGCAGACACCTTGGGTTTCTGGGTCCTGGGTCTAAGTGAGTAAGAGGTTGAGAGGAGCTGCAGGAAGCCAACCGCCGGCAGAAGCTTCCTTTTTTCCCTCCACCCAGCAACAGTTGAATACCGCCACCCACATCCACTCCCGCTCCACCCACACCCTACTTTGCTTTCAACAAGGGAGAGAAAGGGCGGGGAGGAAACTCCACAGGAAAGAGGATTCCTCCCCTTCTTTCCCCATTCCGCCTTAAAACAAACCAGGAAGCAGCCACAGCTCGCAATCGAGCCACCTTAACAGTGGAGTAATGGTCTGGCTTCTCGCCAAGTCCCACCCCCGTTCCGTTTCTCGCTCCTCCCCTTTCTCCTCCCGCTCCGGCCGGGCTGGTGAGCCAGAGTCTGCCCGAGTTGGCTGGAGCTGTTGCCATGACAAGCATTTTCTCAAGAAAGCTCTGCTGTTGAAACCGTCTAAAGCTGGGGGTTGAAAGGGGGCACGAACTTCCTGGGGAACTATCCCTCCGAGGAGAGTAAGACCAGAGACACCCGCCCAGCTCCCCTGCACCCTTTCCTTCCAGAAACCTGAGAGGTCCTTCCCTTTGGGAGGGCCGGGGGAGGAGACCCAGCCCACTCCCTGGTCGTGGCTGGAAAGGCAGAAGAGACCAGCCAGCATCTCCGGCGTGGTTGCCACATTGGACCGCTGGGTGGTCACCCCCACCCTACCCCTGTGCATGGACAGCCAGAGGGAGAGTCCCGCGTGGAGAAGCCTGGATCTTTGCTAGAAAGAGAGGTAGGCTTGCAGAAAATGAATTGAATCTTGATTTGTAAACTTAGTTTCTTTCTTTCCTCTCAATGGCTTCTAAAACTCCCTGAATTTCCTCTGACTAGCATATTTCTTGCGACTGGGTTTAGGGTGTGTGTACGTGTGTGTGTGTGTGCACAGATTTGTCAAATACTGTATTTCCTTCCTAGATTCAGCTCTTGGAAACCATATAATCAAACAAGTGATTTCTCCTTTTTCCCCCCCTAGTTTTTGTCATTCCTGGCCTGTGGGTGTAGGGAAGTGGAGGGACTGTATTCTTCATACCCAAATTGAGCTTTTGGAAAAAGCATTTGTTTTCCCCCATTCGTTCCTGCCCTCCCCCTCCCCCTTGGCTTGGGAATGAGACGCAGAATGGAAAACTGTTGCAAAAATATTTTCCGGGTCCGTTCCCTTTCTTGAAAGCACCAAAGAAAAACGGGAAAAAAAAATGAGTATGAAATCTTCAACAGGAAGGAGGGACACCAGTGGGGGAGGGAGGGGCTCACTGGGGGGATGGCTGGAGGTAGGAGCTAGGAGAAGCTGGGGGTAGGGAAGGGGAATGTACAAATTAAATTTCCTTGGCTTTGTAGAGAAACCTCAGCAATTTCTCTCTACCGCTGGCAAAACATCCTCAGACTTTCACGTCTATAATTAGTCGTGGAAAAAGCTGGGAGTTCCCTCGTACCGTTGTTGTTTGGTTGTTGTTTGAGTGTGTGCGGAGAGTCAAGAACCAACTGTATGAGTGTCTCTGAGGGCACTGCCCCATATATAGCTGTTCCCAAAGGGGAGAAGAGGTGAAGTTGGAAAGTTTGCAATTTCAAGGCTGGTGACTGTGGGGCTGGTGAGTGTTTGGTGGTTGGGGGTTGGCCACAGGCATCCTTGGGAGGGTCCCTGAGCATCCTGGGCCACTGCGCTGTCTTGCTGAAGAGCTATAAATTAAGGCTGGGATTGTCCCTCCTGCTTTCATCCACAAACATACTCGCTCAAACACTTGGCTTGCTCTTGGTGTGGAAGAGGCAGGCTGGCATCCTTTCCAGACGAGTCCAGCCTCACACACTCTTCCATCTCACTGAAGGATCCACCACTCTTCTCTTGCTGGGTGTGGGGGATGCGAGAGTGGCTAACCACATCCTGGGAGAGAGTGGGCACTCTGCTGGCCAGAGACAGTACCCTCGTGGGCATTCCTGCCGGACTTACAATAACTTGCAGTCAGTGCCAGCCAGCCTGGTAGGGGGGAACCTCAGCTGAAGAAATAGGCGGGCACTCAACTGGCACCACGTGGGGAGGGGAAGTAAAATCCCACTCTACCAGGCTACCTCCTCCTCTGGGTGGGGTGTCTGGCAGGCAGTCTTAAGATCCTCTTCTCCCTCCTTGAGACTCCCCCCAGAGCTGCCCCTTCTGGTCCTTCCTGTTTGGAGCCCCCCACCCCACCCCTTTCTGCTCCCTCAGGTCCAGGCCCTCTTTACGAGGAAGGAGGGGAAGGGAAGAGACCTGGGTCACCCTAGGCTGCGACAGGCCACAGAGAGGGACCTAAGGGGTTAGGAGGAGCTGGGTGAGGGAAGGTTTAAGAGAAGGAGGAGGCCAGGAAGAGTTGTGGAGCTAGGTTCCCTCGCTGGTTGGCTAGGGGTGGTGGCCTGGGAAGCTGACTCTGGGAGGGGGTAAAAGGGTGCTCTATGAGGTGGGTCCTGTACCGAAGCTGGGGAGGGGGGTGGTGTGCGTGGAAAAGAAGCACCTGCCCCCTGTCCCAGCTAGTTTGGCTGGAAGAGTGGTAAAGGCAAGAGGTTAGAAACTGGAAAGAAGGAAGCAAATGAATTGGAGGATAGCAGAAATGGGGGCCGGGAAGCAACAGGAACCAGTTTTCATCCTGAGGTTTTGGATGACTGATCCGCCTGCACCCAAGGACAGACAGCTCCTCTCTCCCTAGATTCTGCTGGAGATGGGAATGAGGCCTTACCCAGTGGGCAGGGGACCCATGACAGGATCCATGCCTTGGTTCTGTAGAAAGCCAGGGAGGAGAACCTATTTCTTTGCTTCTGCCCGGGAGCCCCATCCTCCCTGCCACCATCTTGCAGAGGTACAAACCCCGAAATCACACCGCCCGCCACCCCACTGCCTGCGCCCTCCCATTCTGGGAGCCCATAATCCCACCGTTCCTGCAGCCGACCTTCCCGTTTTCAGTGCTCTGACTAGGGGTAGATTCTGGTAGGCTCGGAAGAACTTCTCCTTGAGAAGCAGAGCGCGCGCCGAGGCGCCTGTCCCGTGGCCTGGAGTCGTGGGTGGGTGGGGCGGCGGGGGGGGAACTCCCCGCAGCCCCTCCCTTCCCGCCGGGGCCGCGGGGCGGGGTCGGTGCTGCCTCACACCCTCGGCCCCCTCCCCTCGGCGGCTCTGCGGCCACGCCCGGTCGCAGCCACTCCTGCAGCGCCGCTCCACCCTCGGGCTCTGCGGGAATCTGAGTACTCCTTGCACCGGGCGCTCGGAGCTGGAGCGGAGGTTACCTGCCTCTGGGGCCGTGCTGAGCCTAGGTTCCTTCCACTCCCAGTTACCATCTCCGTGTCCCTGGCTGGATTCAAGGTCAACTCGAAGGAACACAGCTCGTTTTTACCTCTAGGATTCCTAGCACCTAGGCGCTTGGTCAATGTTGGAAGAAGGAGGTGGCATTTTGGGGGAGTCTGGGAATCAGCAGATCCGGGGATCCACCTCATTCGGGCTGACTCCTAGCTTGCCCTGTGGTCTTCGGTTTCCCCCCTGCAAGGTGGAAAGCCTGCTCCCGCAGTAATGGTGGGAGGGAGTGCTGAGTCAGATTTGTGGGATTTCTAGGGCTTTTGGTGTCAGAAGAAAGTCAAAATGGGAGGGCGCAGTTAGGGGCAGAACTGGCGCAGTTTGCCTGAGGTGTGAGCGCCAGAAGTCGTCAGGTGGTGTGGGGGAGGGGCAGAGGTCCCTGAGCAAGGGTAAGGGGGAGCCTTACTCTTTGCCACTCTGACCGCAGCCTCTTGAAAAGAAGAGGGGTCCTGGGCCCCTCAGCCCAACACTGACCCAGCAATTCAAATATTACACAGGAAACTGCCTCTTATTCAAGAATTTAACTTCTCTCAGCAACCCCCATGGGCCCTTTTCTCTTTTTTTCTATTCTCCTGGCCTTGGACCCAGCACCTAGAGAGAGGGATAAGGCCTGCCCATTCCAGATCCACCAAAGCCTTGGAGGGAGGAAAGGAGGTTGTTCATTCTTGGTCCCAGGACCTTAAGAATCATGTTTGGCTTAGGTTGACACAGGTATTTGGTTTGACTTTGAAGAGGAATGCCCTACGCTAGGCCTCGCTGCCTTCCCAGCGTAATTCTTCCTGCCCTCTCATCTCTTCCCCCCAGCCTACCCTGAGACAGGGCTCTCTTCCCAGCCAGTTCCTTGCTCCTCAGACATGCATGCATTGACTTCTGTCATCTCTGATTGCTATTTGGTGGGTAGAGGTGAGAAGGAGGGAGGGATGAGAAAGGCCAGGTCTCTGGGTCACAAGGAAGGAGAACATCTGGGCAGAGTCAACTGTGATGACATCCTTTCCCCACTCATTTCCCCCTTCTGTAGAATGGGTCAGAGGAATAAAGCTGGCCCCCCGGGGCTGGAGTCCAAAAGGGTTGTGTGGAATGTTTTGTACTCTGCTTCCTCTCCCAGCATCTCTCTTTGTCTCCTCTTTCCTCTTTCCCTTGTATGAGCCACTCTTGTTCCACTGACTTATTTCCTCTGCGCGTGTTAAAACACAAATGACGGGGACTTCTGCCTCCACCTTAAGCCAGTCCTCTGTGTTCAGCCCACATAAACGCGGGCTGAGGAGGGAAACCAGGCAGGACCTAGTTAGAACCAGAGCCAAGGACTCCCAGTCAGGGGAGGAGCTTTTGGAGGCAATTTGTGTTGGGAGAGGGGGTAGCAGAGACGCCAAAGGAGAGAAAAGGGAGGTGAGAACATAAGTGTCAAGGGCGAGGGTCCCTCCCTCTATTTGGACACCCCTCACTCTAGTTCTTCTCTGGCTACAGCCTTCTGCCTCATCATTTCTCTCTGCTCTGTTTTCCCAAGTTAAGTAGACAAATCTTTGGGATAACTCAGGGAGATGGACAGCAATGAAATCAGTGAGATTCCTTTGCTTTTGCCTTCTTGCCGGATCGCTAGGGCAGAGGGAGCTTGGGGTATTGTGTTTATTGGTGGGGAGGTTAAGGACTCTCAGGTAAGCTCAGGGTAACTCTCAGCTCAGAACACTTCCTAGCATCTTGCTATGATCTTCCACCTAGGTTGCAAAATCAATGTCAGGGGTACAAATTAGTACGGCCCCTATGGAGAGCAAGTTAGCAACATCTAACAAAACAACATATGCATTTACCCAGCAATCCTATTTCTAGGAATTCATCCAGAAAATGCACATTCACAAATACAAAAAGATGTGTGCACAAGGTGATTCTTTAAGACATATTTGTAATAGCCTTACAATATTTTTCTTTAAATACCCTTCTAACAAACTTATTCACTTGTTAACCATTCCTGTGTGGTAAAAGTCACACTTTTTGGTGTCCAGTTCTATGAGTTTGGACAAAAGTGATCATCATATAATCACCACCGCCATGAGACACTGAACCACGGTGTTTGCCTTTCTCGAATGTCCTATCGATGGAATTGCACAGGATGTGGTCTTTTGTGTCTGACTTGCACTCAGCATGACACAGTTCAGATGTTCCCATGTTCTTGTGTGTCTCAGGAGTGTGTTCCTTTTTATTACTGAGTAGTGGTCCATTGTTTCAGGTTGTTTATCCATTCACTAGTTGAAGGACATTTGGGTTGTGTCCAAATTTTTGGAGATTGTGAATAAATTCGCTATAAACATTGGATTCAGGTTTTTGTGGGAACATCGTTCACTTCTTTAGGGTTATAATTTATAAGAAACTACCAAACTGTTTTCCAAAGTGGCTGCAGCATTTTGAACCAACACTGCATGAGAATTCCATTTGCTCTACATCCTTACAAGCACTTAGCATGGTCAGTTTTTTTTTTTGGGGGGGGGTAGTGTTTTAGCTGGTCTCATAGGTGTTCAGAGGTACAAAATTAGTTGGTAATTAGACTTATTTGATGTCATCAGCCTGAAACGCAATCACCTAGTAAGAAATAAAGCAGGCATCTCTGGATGTTATCAACCAAAAAAAGAGCATCTGCTGGGGTAGAATGAGAGCCATCCTACACGATAACTGAGACTTCAAAAAAGTGAATTCATTAAAAAATAACATTAAAATTATGTGTTTGCGGAAAAGGGTGGGGAGGTGGAAACCGGTCTAGATTTAAAGAAACTAAAGAGATATTATAGCCAAATGCAATGCAGAAACCTTAATTGGATCTTGGGTCAAAAAAAAAAAAAGACCATAAAAGACATTCTGGGACAATTGGGAAATTTTTAATATAGATATTAGATGACATGTAATTTTTGTTAATCTTTAAAGGTGTGCTAGTGGTCATGACAATGGTTTTATAGGAGAATATCTTTATGAAAAAGTATTCAAGGGCACAGTGTCTGCAAGTGGTTTTCAAGTGGTTCAGCAAAAAATGTATATATATACCTCAAGAGAGGGCATACAAGATGCTAACAATTGGTGAATCTAAGTGAAGGGTCTGGAGTTGTTTATTGTACTATTTTTTTCAACGTTTCAAATTTGAAATGTTTCCTAATACCAAGGTATGGAGAGAAGTACATGCTAGGAAGGACTCCCAGATTCCTAGACTGCCCTCACTCATCGCCCTGACTCCGGACCAACTGACCAAACGGGGCATATTTTCTCAGCTCTCTAGCACCCCCCACCCCCCAGCTCGCTCGCCACCCTCCCTGGGGAGTCTTTGTTTTCATTCTCACTGCTGTCAACATCAGGCTTTTCTTTCTGGGTGGGAGTGGCTGGGGCACAATGGGCTGGGCAGCTGGGCGGGCCAGGAGCAATGGGTGGAAGCAGGCACTTCCCCACAATGCCATGGGCCAGCTGAGGAAGCCTGCGGTTTGAGGGCTTCCAGAATCACCCACCTGCCTTCCGAGGAGGGTCCCCAATTGTAAGAGGAGGAATCCACCAAGAGACCAAAAGCTGTTTCTGACCAACCTTTCACATCCCTTCTGAATTCTATAATGAGGTGCTTCTGAGAGAAGCCAGCTGTGCCTGCCCTGAGCCTTCATGTGTGGGCTAAGCAAGGGCTCCTAGGTCCTCCCTTGCTGGAGCCTGCATAGCGGCTGCACTGTCACTGACCCAAATTACTGTGCTGTCCACCACTGCCTTTTCAGCCTGGTCCTAGCTCTGGAGAGATATCAGGTTTCCAGGAGGTGTATCTCTCTCTCCCCCTCTCTTTTCTCCCTGAAAAGCTTGGGACTAAGGCTCTGTGTGACTCAGGGTTTTTTTCATGTAGCAGAGGGCTCTTGATCCTTTAGTCAATTCACCTTCTGTCTTGCTGAGGGAGGCTGAAAGAGCAGAAGCCAGGAAGTTGAAAGGGGGCAGACAGGGAGGAGTTTGTTCTCATGCGCTGCCAGGCCTGCCAGAAGAACATGGGACTGGGAGTCAGAAAACTGGTGATCATGGGACTTCCCTGGTGGCGCAGTGGTTGAGAGTCCGCCTGCCGATGCAGGGGACACGGGTTTGTGCCCCGGTCCGGGAAGATCCCACATGCCGCGGAGCGGCTGGGCCCGTGAGCCATGGCCGCTGAGCCTGCACGTCCGGAGCCTGTGCTCCGCAATGGGAGAGGCCACAAGAGTGAGAGGCCCACGTACCGCAAAAAAAAAAAAAAAAAAAAAAAAAAAAGAATCCTCCTGCCAATGCAGGGAGCACAGGTTCGAGCCCTGGTCCGGGAAGATCCCACGTGCCATGGAGCAACTAAGCCCTTGAGCCAGCCACAGCTACTGAGCCTGTGCTCTAGAGCCTGTGAGCTACAACTACTGTGCCATAACTACTGAAGCCCACGTGCCTAGAGCCTGTGCTCCACAGTAAGAGAAGCCACCGCAATGAGAAGCCCGCATGCCACAACGAAGTGTAGCCCCCACTACTAGAGAAAGCCCACGCACAGCAATGAAGACCCAATGCAGCCAATAAATAAATAAATAAAATAAATTTATTTTAAAAAAAGAAAACTGGTGATCTGGGCTTTTGACTACTGTGTGACCTTGACAGAGTCAGGTGATGTCTCTGGGCCTTCGTCTCCCCCACTATAAATTGAAACCAAGCTTGGACAAATAGGCATTTCTTTTTTTTTTTTTTTTTTAATTTATTTATTTATTATTTTTTATGTTTTTGGCTGCGTTAGGTCTTTGTTGCTGCGTGCGTGCTTTGTCTCGTTGTGGTGAGCAGGGGCTACTCTTCGTTGTGGTGGTTCGTGGGCTTCTCATCACCGTGGCTTCTCTTGTTGCGGAGCACGGGCTCTAGGCACGTGGGCTTCAGTAGTTGTGGCTCGAGGGCTCTAGAGCGCAGGCTCAGTAGTTGTGGCACACAGGCTTAGTTGCTCCGAGTCGTGTGGGATCTTCCCAGACCAGGGCTCAAACCCGTGTCTCCTGCATTGGCAGGCGGATTCTTAACCACCGCACCACCAGGGAAGTCCCAAACAGGCATTTCTGATTCAAGATTCTCTTTTTCTACAAAGGGGCAAAACTCTCAACACCCAAACCAAGATCTTTATCGTAGTCTAGCACAATGTAACAGCCTGTAGCTAAGTTCCATCCTTCTTCCCAGGATGACCAGACATAAGGAGACCTAAAAAGATCTGCCTTGTGGACAGCCACACCCTCAAGTTTTGGGACTAGAACAGGTTCTTAGAGTCCCCATCTCCACCTGTCTGTAAGTTCAATTGAGTACCTACTCAACACCTTCTAAGGCCACGATTCTGCTATGTCCTAAGCTAGAGAAAGAAAGATTAGCTAGAGATACAGAAATCCAAGCCTTCAGGTAGTTTACTATCTCCTAAGGAACATGATCCCCCCCCCAAAGAGTTATTAGGTCCAACCATATGACATTGCCAGTTTGCAACCGCTTTTAACCTATAAAAGACAATTTAATATGATTCAACGTAATATTAATATTATTAGATGTTGGAAATCAGGAACTACAGTCAGTGCCGTGGGATGGAGAGATGAGATTTTCATCTGAACACTGGATTGGGTTTGGAGAAATTTGGGTAAAGCCACCAGTTGCTAGACCGGCCTGTCCTATTCTCTCTCAATCCAGACTTTTGGCCCTGGAGGTAGACACATTGGCCGAGCCCTTGTCCAGACTTCGGTTGAGATTTCAGCATTAGCATTTCTGGTAACTGGCCGGGGCAGCTGCCCACGGGTAGAGAGGAGAGTGCTGTCCATCTATAGTCCACTATTGCTGTGCCCTGAATGCCCTGCTTCATATCTTGGGAATTGAGAATGGAGGAAACTAAGAAAGGAAGAAATAGGAAATATCCGTCTAATTTTTCCCCCCTCTAGTGGCAGACAACAGCGGGGACACACACTTGAAGCCTCATCTGGCACAGTGATACGGGAGCTGAAGGGGTATTAGAGGGAATGTGGGGACCAGAATTTGGCAGGGCTCACCTGAAAATTATTCTTGGGGGAGGTGATTGCCAAACAGGATTTGAATGAGGAGAGAAAATAGCTTTGATGAAGGAGAAGATGGGGGTGGGGGTAGATTGGGAGGAAGGGTTGTGCTGCTGCATCTGGCTGAGGACACTCAGCCGTCGTGGAGAGTCGGATGCTCTGGCAGGTGAGGGAGGCTGTCTGCTCCCTCCTGCTGAAATGCCTCCAGCCCTCTGTCTGAGCCAGCACCTGGGTCTCAAGCAGGATGGCATCTGGCCTCAGCAGCAGCCTGCTGCCTGCCTACTCTCCTGGTGCTCATGGACCATTAGGATGAATTTTGATGTTTTCTCCCCTGCCTGTACTACAACCTTCTTTGTGGGGAGCACTCATAGGACATCTGTTAGGATGCTAGGATAGGCAGAGCTGGCATCCAAACTTCCAGGGGCTTTCTGACCTTGGTACAGGGGAGGTCGGTCACCAGGCTTTGGGCTGGGCGGTAGCTCATTTTATTGAGCCAGGCATTTGAGATGGATAGAGTTGGAGAAATGGTCCAATTTCCCTTTATCGCAAGTGAGAAAACTGAAAACTAGAGACTCGCCCAAGGACACCAGACTAGTTGGAGGCCAAGCCCAGTTCTCCCCACTCCAAGTCGGTGACTGGGCCCCTGAGCCCCTCAGTGCATCACTGCGTGAGCCAGATCAATACCAAACCACGCTGCTACCCGATTTCTCTACCCATGTAACTGGGAGAATTATTCCAGCCCCTCTTAGGATGACGTGTGACACGATGAGGTCATGTGCTGGAAGCTTTTTGGAAGAAAGATGCTAGAAACCATAAAAGTGCTGTGCTGTGATTGCTATTATTAACAATTAAGGTCATTAGGACTAGGGACTATGCAAAGGAGAAGCACTTTGGGCACCACCCTTATCACTGTGTATCTCCTGATGGACCTGGTTTTCTTCCACAGCCCCTCCCAGGCAGCTGGGCCTTGAGCTGGGAGAGGCAGGATAATGGAGAGGGGAAGCAGAAGTCCTGGAAAAGGACCTCCTTCTGCCTGGGTGTCCCCAGCCCAGCCCTTTTCTCAGGATGTGGCCTCTCGGAAGGAGTGTGGAGGGGAAGCACTCTGACCTTCACTTCTTCCTTGGCAGCTGACTAGCCCAGGTTGGCTGGGAGCTCTGATTTTGGGGCTAAGAATCAGCAGGGTTGAGCCACTGTAGTGGGACAGCACAGATCGATTTTATTGCCAGAGACAATCTGTCACTCATTTGCTCGTTTATTTATTTATTTGTTCATTCAACAAACACAAAGTAAGCACAAACTGTGTGCCAGGCGCTGTGTTAGTATTTGGAGAGAAGTGGCGTCCGGAAGGCAGGGAAGGACTAAAAATCACCTACTTTCAGCTCAAGGACAGGTATCCTGAGCCTGGGCGCCCACAGCAAACTCTGATTGTAGCAGTGTTCCAGAGAACTTGCATTTGTGTTCTTGGAGAATACCTTTAACCCCCGAACTCAGGAAGATAAGGCCTAGATTACATGAAGGATTGAGCTGGGAGAGGCACCTCTGTGTTACCAGTGAGACTGTGGCCTGATGATGAAGGACTTGCCCTTGTCCTTTGCGTTCTGGGCCAGGGCCTGGTGCTGGAGCTGGGTGTTTGTGCAGCCTGGTATACCCAGTCCTTGGGCTGGCATCCCAGTGTCATCTGACTTTGTAACCCCCTGCTTATGTTCTCAGAATCTGATGGGGCAGAGACGTTCCGTTGCCGGGATGTGCGGAGTTCCATCTGAATGGAACCTCGGAATGAAAATAAACTTCAACAGAAACCCTCCAGTTTCTCCTCCAATCCTTACTTCTCATTTCAGCCCTTCCACCCTACTTGTGATATTGAAGGATAAAAGAGTGGATTTAGATTCAGTTGATACATGTTATACACATCTTTATTGAGCCTCAGTTTTCCCATCTATAACGTGTATATAATATCACCTTTCCTTATCTACCCTATAGAGTGTTGTGATGGACAAACGAGATACAGTAGATGACAGCATTGGGTAAACGCTGAAGTGCTGGATGTATGTAAGGCTTATTATTCCAGTGGCCCCCTTCTCATTTTCCAGTTCGCATTTCGGTCCCCTCTACTGCCCAGTCGTTTGACGCCACTTGCCAGCACATCCTTCTCTGATCTCTCACTGTCCACTCCAGATTCTGCTCTTACCGTGTCTTCTCTCCTTGCCTAGATCAAGATCTAAAACAACACTTGTTGCATCTTAAATAATACCAACAGTAGAAGTAATAGTCTGAGCTAACATCCATTATGTGCTAGGTATTAAATTTGGATTATCTCATGTAATGTTCTTTTTTTTTTTAATTAATTAATTAATTTATTTATTTTGGCTGCGTTGGGTCTTCGTTGCTGTGCACGGGCTTTCTCTAGTTGCGGTGCGCGGGCTTCTCATTGTGGTGGCTACTCTTTGTTGCGGAGCACGGGCTCTAAGCATGTGGGCTTCAGTAGTTGTGGCTCACGGGCTCTAGAGTGCAGGCTCTGTAGTTGTGGCTCAGGCACTTAGTTGCTCCGCGGCATGTGGGAGCTTCCTGAACCAGGGCTCAAACCTGTGTCCCCTGCATTGGCAGGCGGATTCTTAACCACTGCGCCACCAGGGAAGTCCCATCATTTTAATATTCTTAGCAGACAATAAAGTAATACTAGTATTATCTTCATTTTACAGATTAGTAAAGATGTTCATAAAACACAGGCTGAGGTCCAACCCAAGTGTAGGCCATTTCTGAATTTCCTCTTTCCATTGCTGAATGACTGAGTGGTTGACAAGAACAGGGAGAGATTCGACAGCATTTATTGAATGTCGACTAAATACGCTGATTTCAAATTATGTCACAATAACCACCTTCTGAGACAGGTACTGGATTTGTCTTAGACATCATCTGGTTGCAGAACAGAACCAACCCAAAGAAGCACAAGTAAAAGGGGGCTTTAGGAGGTTACAGAGAAATATCACAGGATTAGCAGTGCGGCACCCGATGGACCGCGTCTTTTCTCCGGAGCTGCTAGCACTCTCTTCTCTGCCTCCTGGTCCACATGCGCAGCACCCATTGTGGTTCACCAAGCAACAGGTTCGATCTCCAAATTGATGTGACCTTCCTGCTTAGCTCTCCAAAGTAAATTAACTCAGTTTCTCCATCCAAATGTCAAGAGATGCTGATTTCCAGCTCACGTCCAATGTCCACCCCAGCTAATTATCCGTGGCCTGCTTGAGGAGAGTGTGGACTGATCAAATCATGACCACCCAGGTCTATCCCTTCAACAGGGGCTATGGGTGGGAGCAGGTGTTTCTAGAGGGGAAATCCTGGACCTTAGGTAGATGCAAACCCAAGTATGCTCTTTACCACACTGGACTGTCACTAAGGACATCATGGAGATGATGCCCTGCATGCAGCCCCTAAAGAAGAGAGCATGTGAGTTGTCCCAGGATCTGCATGTTCAGGTGGGCCTGGAAAAATAAGAATACCATTTTTGAACTCTTGCTATATGCCAGGCATTTTATGTGCGTTATCTTTTATCCTTACAACATCCCTACAATGTGTCATTGTTTCATTTTATAGATAAGAAAGCTAACATTCAGTAAGCTAAGTTAGGGCTAGGCTGAATCTGACCCAGGCCTGTCTGACACTAAGACCCTTTCTAGTAACCAAGACTCACCAAAAAAAAAGATATTTTACGTTGATCCTGCTGTAATGTATGCTCCATGAGGGCAAAGATCTTAGTCTTTTTGTTCACTTATGTATCCCACCTAAAATAGTATGTGGCATATAGTAAGTGCTCAATTAAAAAAATCATTGAGTGGATTTTGTTTTAGTATCTTCTGCACTCCTGGGCTTCCCATGGTCAGAGGGAAAAGGGTAATATTCTAACTGTTGGAGGATGGGCCACTGAAATAACTGGAGTAACCCTCTGGGTGTGCCTCTGATCCCTACTCAACTCTACTTTGATGGGAGACATTAGGAACAGTCCCTCAACATGGAGGAGTCTAAAGGAAAGTATGGCCCTATATCCATCTGTGTCTCCTGTCCTGTACGTCTGACCTAAGACACTTAGCCCTGTGAAGGGAGCAGGTGAAAGGAGATTTCTCAAACACTGGAAAATACACTTAATGGAACAGGAAATAGGATGCCAAGCTCCTCTATCCCTAGAGAAAATAATGCTAATTTCCATTGGGTTTCCAGCCCCAGGATCCAGAGTTTACCAAATCCTGAATCTCTTCCCATGCCCTTCTATATAGCAATGCCCTCTGTCTTCAATCACCCAGACAGCCTTCCCAATCCCAGATTTGGGAGAGTCAAACGGAACTGGGTTCAAGTCTGCCTTGCCATCCTTCTGACCATGGACAAGTTTTTCCGTGACTGGACTCAACTTTCTCTGAAAAAAGAGGATAACATATTAATAAAGAGTGCTACATGTTCTGAGGGCCTGGCCCATAGTAGGTCCTCGTTGAATTTCAGTTTTTCCTCTTCCATCCCTCCAGTTCTCCCTTCCTTCTCCATGGATCCCACAAGCCTGCCCACCTGCTCCCTGCTAACTTTTGGGCTGAGTACCTTTATAAAAGGGTCATAGCCCATTGTCTCCAGGTAACTGAAAGGCCCAGAAGGCCCCAGCTTCCTGCAACTCTCCACCAAAGGGCTTTAGGGGCTGACTGCGGACTCCATCGTTTCCACATGGCAGGTTACCCTCTCAGTGCCAGTTCCAAGATTGTGCTCGATCCTTGCACAGCAAGAGTCCTGGCAAAATAAGGCAGAGTGGCAGGTGGAAAGCTACAGTCACCTCACCTTATTTGCTCCTGCCTTGCATTCCTCCCCCGGGAGGTATACTGTAAGAGCCATGCCGGGAAATCTCTTGTTGATGCAGGGAGCCAGACTGGGTGATGGTGCTCTACTTGGTTGTAGAAGCTGTGGCCCAAGGATGCCATTGCTATCATGCAGATCATCTGCCAGCTGCCACTGGACTCAAGCAGGCTACTTAATAAACAGGCCGGGGGACTTCCCTGGTGGCGCAGTGGTTAAGAATCCACCGGCCAAGGCAGGGGACACGGGTTCGAGCCCTGGTCCGGGAAGATCCCACATGCCACAGAGCAACTCAGCCCGTGCGCCACAACTACTGAGCCCATGAGCCTACATCCCACGCTCCACAAGAGAAGCCACTGCCATGAGAAGCCCACGCACCGCAACAAAGAGTAGCCCCCGCTCACTGCAACTAGAGAAAGCCCGCGCACAGCAACAAAGACCCAACGCAGCCAAAAATAAATGAATAAATAAATAAATATTAAAAAATAAACAGGCTGGAGAGTCCCAGTCTGGGATCTTCTCCTCTCTGCCCACTACGCACCCACACAAACTTTAGCTGGTATGAAGTGGCAGCTTGGCCAAGGTAATGCATGAACCAGAACTTGCCCTCCCTGCGCTGGAAGGGGCTTGGCAGTGAGAGGGTGGGTTCTTGCTCCTGCTTCCTATGGATTACTTAAGTGCTCCAGGCTCTCTTGGAGCGGAGGATATTCTCCAGCCCCCTCCCAGTCTCTCAGGGATGGCATCCAGTGACAGGAGATGCTTTCAGAAGAAGTGAGCATGTGAGTATTAACCAAGTTCGTGTGAGCAGGCCTATGGCAGTGTGGTTGCCGGGACGTGTCAACTTTTGTGGCTCTGGCTACAGCATCAGCCTGGCCCACACACAGCCTATGAGCTGCTTGAAGGGAGGAGTGGTGCCTTCGTTAGCTCTGTTTAGCCAGTGTTTAGCACAGCTCTTGGTTCAAGGAATGATCATCAGTAAACGTTGGATGGATGAATGAATGAATAAACAAATAGAAATGTTTCTGTAAACTAGAGTCAAGATCACAGCAGAGTTGATGTTTTTTCTTCCCAGGGTCACCATCCCTGTTCAACACTTCATCATCTCATGCTGAATAATTGCGAAGGACTCCTAGTGACGAGCAGGGTGGTCTAGAGGAACGAGTTCTAGATTAGAAGTTGCGAGATGTGGAATTTGAACCCTTAAAATTGCTCTGTCACTTTGGGGATAGATCGGGGCTGCCGTTTGTTCAGGTGCAAAATGAATAGTCTGGCCTAAGTATACTGCAGGGATGTTTTAACTCCCAATTCTCCTCATACCCAAACAACCCTGCAGATTACTTAGAGTTGGTTAGCAAATTTTAAAAATAAGATTTTCCATAGAAATCCAGATTTCTTGCCTCTTCTCCAAAAGTGGAAGTCTGACAAAACTCCTGCCTTTTTTCCATGGCAACAGTTAGCAGGAACTAAGTAACTGCCGCCCCCTTCAGACACGCGTATGCTTGCTAGTTTGCCACAGACTCCTCCTCTCCCTGCTGCCTACTGCCTAATGCTCAGCCTGCTTCACTCATTTCTGTGCCTGCCTGGTCTGTGTAGGCATTTGAATTTGCAAACCTAGAATGGGGAAAGCAAAACTTCTAAGGGTGGAGGCAAGGGCACCTAGGAGGGGGTAACAGCTCAGCTGGGCTTGGTGGCAGAGACTGGGGGATCTTCCTGGGAGGTTGGTGACTGGGTTGTGAAAAGAAACAGTAGCCAGTGCCCCAGGAGACTTTGCTTAGGGACTTGGCCTCCAGGATTTGTTAAGCCTGTCTGAGGAAGCTGTCTCCACTTCACCTGTTTCCTTTTCCTCGGACCCCTGCTGGGAGATTTTGAGGCTCCCTGGGGCTGCCTCTGTATAACTTTACCTGGCCACTACAAGGCGGGGAGGAGGGCTGGGGCTCCATCTTAGAACCCTGGCAATGGTGGTAATTCCCTTTTCACTTCTCTCACTAGTGTTTTGGGCACAAACAGGTCAGATCATTGGAATAAATACAACATGAGGCACCCCAGGATCCCAGCTGTATTCAGATTGGTGAAGTGCACGTTCTCCTGTTAACTTACTCAGCTTATCTCATGCACCTGTTGCTGTAAACAGCTGTACTTCAGAGCTCCGCAAGGCTGGCCAATCCCAAAGTCCCTTGTCTAACTGGAAGCTAACTCGTGCGCCAGTGTAAGTCAGGGCTGTTTCTTACTCAGCTCCTTAGTTATCCTGTCTAAGCCCTAGGCAACTCTGCCTCTCTCTTACCCTAAGCAGGCAGAACATCCCCTGCATACCCACTCACAGAATCTGTTTTTTGTACTTTCTGGTTTGCATGCTTTCCTTAAGGGATAAGTGAGACTTGCATAAGTCCAGAGATAATTGTTAACATTTTGGTGTATTCTCTTTTATTCTTTTATATATGTAGGTGAGGTGACTCTAAACATTTTTAAAACAAAATTGGGACTACATTGAATATCAAGTTTCTGATTCACATTTTTTCTTACCCAATACTAAGTCATGAGCATTTTCCTACATCCTAAGAAACTGGCCACAAGTCAGTTAAAAATATGGTCCATGGGCTTCCCTGGTGGCGCAGTGGTTGAGAGTCCGCCTGCTGACACGGGGGACACTGGTTCGTGCCCCGGTCCGGGAGGATCCCACATGCCGTGGAGCGGCTGGGCCCGTGAGCCATGGCCATTGGGCCTGCGCGTCCAGAGCCTGTGCTCTGCAGCGGGAGAGGCCACAACAGTGAGAGGCCCACATACCGTAAAAAAAAAAAAAAAAAAAAAGGTCCATGGAATCAAATAATATAGCAGGCAACCTGAGGCGAAAGGTTGATGTGATTTTGGAAGGGAAATAAAGATACTGTTGCCTGCACCCTTTGCCTTGAAAGTTGACAGTCTGGAGCCACCCTGGGTGGGGCACAGGGGTCTGAACCTGGGATGAAGAGATCAGAGAGGGGAGAAAGCTTGGAATTCTTGAATTGGCTTTGAAAATTCTTTCCCTCTGTGTGTCTGGATCCCACATGAGGGTCCAGGCCAACTTGTGTTTGAAGTGAGAGTTAAAAATGTAAAGTGGCTTTTACACAGGCTCCGTTAAGGGCCGGGCTCTCTGGAAGAAGATGTGGAACACCCTAAATCAAGCCCCTGTAATGTAAAGTGGCTTTTATACCTGTGAGTGGAATTACTCATTAATGGCAGAGAGGCTGGCTCCTCCTGCTCTCACACTAGCCCCTGGTTGGAAAGAACCACATGGCTTTCCCGCCTTCTTTCTCTTAAATGGGTATGTGTGAAAGAAGCCTAGTATATTTTATCTTGGGCTGCATATATTTTTTAATTATTATTTTTTCAATTATTTTTTAAAATTTTATTTATTTTTGGCTGTGTTGGGTCTTCATTGCTGTGCACGGGCTTTCTCTAGTTGTGGTGCACGGGCTTCTCATTGTGGTAGCTTCTCTTGTTGCAGAGCATGGGCTCTAGGCACGCGGGCTCAGTAGTTGCAGCACGTGGGCTCTAGGGTGTGCAGGCTTCAGTAGTTATGGCACAAGGGCTCAGTAGTTGTAGCTCATGGGCTCTAGAGCACAGACCCAGTAGTTGTGGTGCAAGGCTTAGTTGCTCCACGGCATGTGGGAGCTTCCTGGACCAGGGATCCAAGCTGTGTCCCCTGCATTGGCAGGCAGATTCTTAACCACTGTGCCACCAGGGAGGTCCCATCTTGGGCTATATTTTTAAAGAAAAGAAATGGTTTTTGTTTTTGTCTTTTAAATAATCGTCGAGGACTAGATCAAGGAGGGGCAGAGAGAAAGGAGTTAGGAAGAGCAAGAGGCTGCCACCACCACCAAAATTAGCAAACGTAGGGCTGGGGACAAAGACGAGGTCAAGTGCATATGATGGAGACAGAAAGTCCCTGTGCTTTTGGTAGGCAGCTCAACACCCCTCAACAGTTAGGATGCTTTGGAATGAAAGCCTAAGGTGTCAGCCTCTTAGAGGTTGCACGAACCAGCAATTATACATTTGAGAGTGACAGAGAGTCTTGGTGACCACCATGATGGATATAGGCTTATCTGAAGAATGTTGGCACTTGTTCAGTGCAGGCTCAAGGGCTGGGACATGAAGTCTTGGGTTCATCCACGAGCTGGTGCCACCTCCCTATGTGACTCTGGGGAAGGCTTCCACCACTTTGTGCCCTGGCCCACAGGGAGGTTTCACCTTCGCACTTTCCTCCTTCCTAGGGAGGTTTCATCCCTGTACCTTCCTCCTTCCTGGGCCACCTTAGGGAGATAGATGAGGAAGATGGAGGGAGATGCTTTGGTTTCCATTATGAAATAGAGGAATCTTTGTTATTATACTAGTTACTCCAGAAACTCCTGCCATAACACAGGAAGATAACAGACTGGGTGTTATCATTGCAGGTGTCACCCAACTGCTAAACTTCAGCCTTTTCATTCTCCTTAAAATATCAGATAATATAATTCTGAATACCTTACAGGATCATTACAAGAATCATATGAGACAGTGGATGTAAAAGTACTTTGTACAACGAAGATTCTTGAGTGGGGAAGCCCCTCCTCACTCATGTGACTCCTCTGAGGTTTGGAAGGCCTTTTCTCCAGCTCATCTAAAATTTGAGCCCTCTTTCCTAGGTAGGGTGGGTTCTCTCCATGCTGTAGATGGAGGGTGAGACCCAGCAAGTGTGAATGGTTTGCTCAAAGTAGGTAAAAAAGCTGGAACTCTAGAGGCACTAAAAAGAGCCCCTTAATGGAGTTCCACTCTTGACCATGCCACTAGCTAACAGCGCGACCTTGAGCAAACCCCTTAACCTCTGAACTGAGGTTTCCTCATTTGTCATTTGTTTCTAACCGTGAGAACTGTTAATAGATAATCTAGGGGGAGAGTGTAGAATCTAAATAGAAGTATTCTGAGAAGTTAAAAGCACTATACATGTGTGAAAGTACGCTGTTAGAGCTCAGAGGTGTTCCTGAGGATGTCAAGATGAACCAGTGTTTAAGGCTACAAATCCTAGAATCCTATTATATCAGAATTGGAAGGGGCTATCACTCAACTCCCTCAATTTTACAGATGAGAAAAATTGAGTGCAGGGAATCCACACAGTCCCCACTTGTACCCTGACCAGGTCACACTCTACTCTAGGGCTCAGGTTCCCCACATGTGTGGGGTGCCCTCCAGTTTTACCTCTCCCTCATCCCAGTGCGGAGGAGTGAGGACTGAAGAGATCATGCACTCTGCATACACACCATAGTGTCCTGTGTCAAAGGCTCTCAGATTTGCCACAGCCTTCCCTTCCACTGGGATGCTAACATCTAGAAGCACCCCGGTATTTGTCCCTGTCCTCTGACATCATGCAGCCGCCGATAATCAACATTCGTGAAGCGGGCGTGCTGGGCAGAGTGGGGGACTCGGCCCTGCGCCCGGCCGTCACAGCAGCGCCGGGACAGGGCTCTCTGGAGGATCAACTGTGCTGGGCAGCCGGCTGAGTCATTGAAGGCGCAGGGTTGAGCTCTCGAGTGTTTAGGGAGGCTAGGTGAAGGGCGGGGTGAGGCCTGGAAGGGCTCCTGAGGCTGAAAGGTGGAGATTCTTCCCCAGGGTGTGGCACGGGGAGGACAAGAGTCCTGGGGGAGGATCGGGGGCTGCCGGGCCTGACGGCGCGGTGAGTCACTGCCTCCTCTGAGCAATCGCGGGGCGGAGGGGTGGAGGCCGCCCGCCTTCTCCCGGGCTTTGGTGCAGAGCCAGACTTGGAAAGGGCCGAGGCATTTGCTGCCCCAGCTGCTGCCGTGGCCAGGCCCGGGCGCGTTGGGAGCCGAGCTGCGACACGTCGGAATCCGGCCGCCCCGGGCCAGGGCGAGGGCGAGGGCTAGACCAGCCCAGCGAGCGGAAAGGGGGGCCCGGGGAGCTACGGCGGCCCAGCTGCTACCCTGGGGCTCCGCCCGCCTACCGTACAGAGGCCGGCGAGGCAGCGTGTGGAGGCTGGGCCGGGGATTTCGTGCTGGCGGGAGGCTCGGGAGATCATCGCTGGCCTCCCGCGCCCAGAGCCTGCATAGAGCTCCCTGTCTGGGTGGGGTTGGTGGCAGCAAGAGGACCCAGGAAGTCTCGGCGGGAAGGGGTGGGGGTTCTCCCCGAGCTATTTCACTTTGGATCCAAGAGGAGACTGGCGCTTAGGCCTCTGCCCCCAGTTGCTCTCTCCCTCCATTGCGAAATGAAATGCCTCTCTTCCACCTCTCCCCACCCAAAGCGGGGGACCAGGTCACTGCCGACTTCTCCCTCCCACCTTCCTTCTGTGCCCCTCCCGCCTTCTGGCTCTCTGGTCTCTAGAGGAATAATGCAAACCAGCCCTCTGCCCTGCTTCCCTTTACTCCCACCTCTACCCAACACCGCGCCCAGCCCACCCCCCTCACCACGCCCCAAATCAGAATTTCTAAATTGGTTGATATGTTACTAGCTAACATGATCAAATGCAGTATATTGACTGTTGTTAAATGGCAACTTTAGACCGTGAAGTCGACAACAGAAAGTCTTATCTAAAAGAGTCTTGCTAACTTAACTTTTGGTTAAGATCCATGACTTTGATCATGCAGATTAAAAAATGTTGCTGGCGGAAATACTGGAAACATATTTTTCTTTCTTCTCTCTCTGATCTCTAGCTCTCTCTTGTTCTTCCTTTTATTTCTCTGGTGCACAAAAATGGATGTTTCATGATACATATTCTTCACTGGTTTATGTATGTCTCTCTTTTGCTACTTGTTTATATAGGTTATTAATGTATTTTAATAACCTGTTAAAGACACCTAAACTCACCACCCAATCCAAAGATGAGATCACTACCATACTTTGCATCCACCTGCAAGCCCTTTCTATGCTATCCCCCTACCTCAGCGCCCATCCCAACCACTATCCAGAATTTTGTGTTTACCATTCTTTGGATAAACATATGTATGCCTAAACAAATTATTATTTAATCTTACTTCATATTCTTTATTAAAAATATATACTGTGTACAGTCTTCTGGGGCTTGCTTATTTTCATTCAATATTATAATACTAAGATTCGTCCCTGTTGAGTGTAGCTGCAGTTCATTCATTTTCACTGTTATGTAATATTCCATTAGCGAAGCTATCACCCTTTTTCACCATAATGAACAGTACTACCACAAACTTTCCTGTTCATGCTTTTCTCTGCAAGCCACTCCTAGGCATCAGTCTCAGAAGGGAATTGCTAGGCCTTACTATGTGGACATTCAGCTTTATAAGATAATGACAGATTGTTCCCAATATGTTTGTAGTGCTTCTGCCTCTACCAGTAAAGTGTAAGAGATGCTGTTGGTCCATGTCCTCTCAAGGGCCTGGTATCATCAGACTTTCGAATGTTTGCCAACTGAATGGTGTAAATAGTGTCTCTTAGTGGTCTTGATTGGCATTTCTCTGATTACCAATGAAGCTGAACAGCAGAAATAACACTTCACAGATCAGACCCACAAAAATTGCAGACATTGGAGTTATTGGATATAGAAAAATTTTTAATGTATTTAATATGTTAAAAGAAATAGGAGGGTATTGAAAGAATGATGTAGGGACAGGAAACTCAATTGACCAGGCAGATATCCAGAGAGAACTTCTAAAAATGAAAAAAATACAATAAAAGAAATTTAAATTTCAATGAATAGCTTAAAGCAGTATTTTGCAGCTAAAGATAAAATTAACGAGTTGTAAGATATTTCTGAGTAATTATAGACAATGGAAGACGGAAGAGATGAAGATGGAAAATGTGGAAGAGGTATAGGGGCATAGAAAATAGATCAGAGATTGGCCACATAGTAAGTATTTTAGGCTTTGTGGCCCATATGGTCTCTGTCATAACTACTCAACTCTGCTGTTGAAACATGAAATCAGTCACAGACAATATATAAATGAATGGATGTGGCTGTGTGCCAATAAAGCTTTATTTACAAAAACAGGCAGCAAGCTAGATTTGGCCCAGGTTATATAGTTTCCCCACCCCAGGAATAGAGTAAAAACATCCCGATATACACTTAATTAATGCTCCATACTGAGATAATAGAGAAAATAGGAGTATGACAATGTTTAAAGCAGCAGTGGTCAAGAATTGAGGAAGTAAAAAAAAAAAAAAAAAAAAAAGAATTGATGAAGTATAATCATTATATTTGTGAGGCCTAATGAATCCCAAGAGGGATAAATAAAATTCACCATTAGACACACAATAATGAAACTACGAAACACCAGAGATAATTTTAAAGTAACCCAAAAGATAAATTATCTTCAAGGGAATGACAATTAGACTGACAACAGATTCTTCAACCTCAACAGTAAAGCGAGAAGATAGTGGAATAATATCTTCAAAGTTCTGAAGCAAAAACCTGCTAACACAACATTCTGTCATCAGTGAAAATCTTCCAAGAATGAGGGCAAAATAAGGCCCTTTGTAGACAAACAAAACCAGGTTTCTACCAATAGGCCTTCCACAAAAGCAACTTCTAAGGGAAATAGTTCAAGAAGAAGAAAAATTACCCACAAGGAAGGTACAAGGAAGAATGATAAGCAAAGAAAATTGTAAATGTGGTGCTAAATCTAAATATTACTCACAAAGAAAATAAAGATAACAGTGTCTAATTTATAGCAATAAAGTGAAGCTGTAATTAAATTTGCCAGTAACAATAGCATATAAATTGGAAGATAAGTAGAGTTTAAGTGTTCTAAGGTCCGAGTATTGTTTGGGAAGAGGCTAAAGATATTGATTTTCAGAAGTTTTTAAGTTAAATATACATTCTAGGATTCTTAAGATTTCTAGGCTAACACTAAAAAACTAGGAATAATATAACTTCCAGACTAGTGGAGGGGAAGAAAATGGAAAGAAAGAAAAGAATGAAGACAACAGGAAATGTGACAGTTTAAAAAGGTTAAGGCTGTGATATAGAAGAAAATAATAACTGTTACCATTTATTGAGTAGATGTCATGTTAGTCATTTTGAATCATTAATCTTCATAATTTCATGTAATATACAAAAGAGTACCAGGCACAAAGTAGGCAGTAAAATGTACAGTTTCTATTATTACTATATGTCTGTGCTTAAAACAAGATCTGGAACTTAGTAAGCACTCATTTATTGAAGAATGAATTAAATGGGAGTGAATATTGATTCCTATCTAAAGATGAACAAACTGAGGCTCTGAGAAACATGATAAAAAGAAAAGCATCAGGCAGCATGAGAATGAAACTCGGCGGCTCTTCTACTTAGGAGCTTTGTGGTTTTGAGCATAAATGCCCCTCAATTTTCTTATCTGTGAAAATAAGTCGAACAGTGATTGACACATGACAATGCTCATTAAATGCTTAGTGCTCACTAAATGATAGATGCTATTGGTAGGGAACTCGTGCAGAGTCACAGAGCTTGGATTCCAATCCAGGTATTTGGAATTCAACCACACCTACTTTCCGCTCTACCATGTAGTAGACTTTCCCTCTCTTCTCTGATGCAGAAGTATCCATACAATAGCTGAGAGCAGGAATTTGGATTCAGGCTGACCTGGGTTCATGGCCAGGCTTGACCACTATAGGACTTTGGGCCTCAACTTCTTCAACTGTTGAAAGGGGATAAAAAAAAAAAAAGAAGCTATTTAAAAAGGTGGTTGTAAGATTGTGAGACTGCGTGCCAATCACTTTGATGGTGGAGATCACAAATTAGATCCCAGTTTAATATAAGAGAGAGTACGAGCTTTAGGGAGCAGTAAGAAGAGAATGGTTTCTAACACTGGAAAAGAGGTTAGTCTGGATGACCTTAAGGTGTTCATTTCTTCCTTAAGCAGAAGCAAGGGAAATACTGCAGTGCTTCTCCACTCACCTTCTGATGGTGAGCAGGTCTCTAGTGACTCCAGACCCAACAGTTGAAATGCGCTGACTGATAGTGTTAAATAATAACCACGATAATTATACTTGAGTGCTTACTGTGTGGTGGCAGTGTGTGCTTTTACATGGATTATTCAATTATCTCAAAATCTTGTGAAATATTTTAAGTGGGGTTACTATTATCATCCCCGTTTTATCAATGCCAAAATGGAAGAACAGAGACATTAACTAACTTTCCCAAGGTCAAACAGGTAGTGATGGTAGATCCGGGGTTTGGGCCCACCTGCCCACAAAGCCTGCGCTTTTGATCACTGCACTATACCTTATAAGGTGACTGGTCCCTGAGAAAAAGAACCCTCGTGTCTGGAAAGCACCTTCAAGGCAGTAATGTGGGAAAAGTGTGGCCTTTGCCAAACTCGGGTTTGGATTCTGGCTCTGCTTTAGTGTGTGGCCCTAGACAGGGTATTTAACCAGTTTTCTTCTCTGTGAAATAAGGGTGGTAGTATCCACTTAGTTTGTTGGATCAACTGAGATCGTATATGAGGTCCTTAGAAAGACTGGAGACCCTGTATTTCCCTCATGGGTCAGGAAGGCCTTAGCTGTGCCTGTTCTAAGCAGATGCCTATGTGCTCTGAGCTGATGATGGGGTGACTTTGGGAGAGTGAGTAGATGAAAGCTGACTTTTTTCTCTGCTTCTTTAAAAGGTGATTTATACATTGCCCTCAACCCTTCTACATCCCCGCCCCTACCCCCCCCCACCACCACCACCACACACACACACCACATACACACAGAGCATGGTATTCAGAAAGCCCCAGTCTGGACTTCCCTGGTGGCACAGTGGTTAAGAATCCGCCTGCCAATGCAGGGGACACAGGTTTGAGCCCTGGTCTGGGAAGATCCCACATGCTGCGGAGAAACTAAGCCCGTGTGCCACAACTACTGAGCTTGCGCTCCAGAGCCCACGAACTACAACTACTGAAGCCCACATGCCACAACTACTGAAGCCTACACGCCTAAAGCCCATGCTCCAGAACAAGAGAAGCCACCACAATGAGAAGCCCCGCACCGCAATAAAGAGTAGCCCCCGCTCGCCGCGACTAGAGAAAGCCCGGGCATGGCAACGAAGACCCAACGCAGCCATAAATAAATAAATAAATTTATATTAAAAAAAAAAACAGGAAAGAGGGGCTTCCCTGGTGGCGCAGTGGTTGAGAGTCCGCCTGCCGATGCAGGGGACACGGGTTCGTGCCCCAGTCTGGGAAGATCCCACATGCTGCGGGACAGCTGGGCCCGTGAGCCATGGCCGCTGCACCTGCATATCCGGAGCCTGTGCTCCGCAACAGGAGAGGCCACAACAGTGAGAGGCCCGCGTACCGCAAAAAAAAAGAAAGAAAGAAAGAAAGAAAGCCCCAGTCTGCTTCCCCTCCCCCTGGCCTTGCCACTCAGCCTTGCCAGGTCCCCTGTTGAGTTGTTTGATGTTGTGCTAGGCCCTCCATGGGCTCTCAGCTCTGGGCAAGTCTGTAATAACTGACCTCTGCGCCACTGGGCCTCCACCTCCACTGCCAAGACGGGGCTGAGCTCCTGGTGACAGCAGCAGCTGGATTCCACAGTCCTGGACTAGACTGTTCTTCCCTTCTCACCTGTTTGTACCAGCACTATTCCATTTGCTTTCCTGTCTTCTTTTTTTTTTTTGCGGTACGCGGGCCTCTCACTGCCCGTTGCGGAGCACAGGCTCCGGACCGCCGGACGCGCAGGCTCAGCGGCCATGGATCACGGGCCCAGACGCTCCACGGCATGTGAGATCTTCCCGGGCCCAGGCACAAACCCGTGTACCCTGCATCGGCAGGCGGACTCAACCACTGCGCCACCAGGGAAGCCCCTGTCTTCTTTTTTTAAAAAAAAAAAATTTTATTGTGGTAAAATACACAGAACGTAAAATGTATCCTTTTTAACCATTTTTAAGTATACAATTCAGTGGCATTAATTACATTCACATTGTTGTGCTACTATCACTGCTATCCATTTCAAGAACTTGTTCATCACCCTAAATAAAAACTGTACCCGTTAAACAATAACCCCCGTACACTTTTCCCCTCAAGCCTGGGCAACCTCTATGCTACTTCCTGTCTCTATGAATTTGTGTCCAGAGTAGGCACTTCACGTAAGTGGAACTGTACGATATTTGTCCTTTTGTTTCTGGCTTCTTTTACTTAGCATAATTTTTTTCAAGCTTCATCCATGTTGTAGTATGTATCAGAATTTCATTCCTTTTAAAGGCTGAATAATATTTCATTGTATGGATATACAACAGTTTGTTTATCCATTCATCTGTTGATGAATGCTCTCTTTTTTAAAAAATTAATTAACTTATTTATTTTTGGCTGCGTTGGGTCTTCGTTGCTGCACGGGGGCTTTCTCTAGTTGCGGTGAGCAGGGGCTACTCTTCGTTTCAGTGCGCGGGCTTCTCATTGCAGTGGCTTCTTCTGTTGCCGAGCACTGGCTCTAGGTACGCGGGCTTCAGTAGTTGTGGCACGCGGGCTTAGTTGCTCCGTGCCATGTGGGATCTTCCCGGAGCAGGGCTCGAGCCCGTGTCCCCTGTACTGGCAGGCGGATTCTTAACCACTGCGCCACCAGGGAAGTCCCTGCTCTCTTTTCTTTAATCGAACTTCTTTGGGCGTATCATAATTTGCAATAATATGGAGAGAACAGCTTCTTGCAGCAGAACACGGAGGGGTGTCACTGTCCCAGATGGTGGGAGAGGGTGCAGCCAAGTGTGCTGTTTGTAAACTCTGCTCTGAAGCCTCTTCTGGGGTTTTACCCTTCCAGAGGTCTCTTCCCAACAGGTACATAATGTGCTGACGTCACCTGAACCCAGAAGTGCTAGTGGCAAAGGAGAGAAGGGATTATCTGGGGCTACAAGCTTGCATTTGCCTGCCTTCCTGGGGACAGAGCCTACTGCTGCCCCAGGGATGCTCTGTTTTCAGTGCTGTAGGCAAAGGGTCTAGAGACTCTAGAGCAACTTTGGTTTTCCTGTTTATATTGTTAAGTTTTTGTCTGTATGTTTTTGTTTTGTATATTTCTTCTCATCAATCTCTGTCATTTCTGGTCTCCTGCTTGACACGTCAGTATTTCTGTGTGTACTATACTATAATCGTAGGGTTTATTAATAGAGACGTGTCCTGTCTTCTTTATTTAGACTTCTGTATCTGGGAGTTCCCTTAAGGGAAGGGCTCTCTTCCTTTCTCTGAATCTTCCTCCACCCTTTTTTGTTCTCCCTTCTCTGCTTCTCTCCCTTTCACACCCCCTCAATGCACCAGAGCTGCATAGCCTTTATGTGGACCACAACCTGTACCCTCAAGGTGTCCGTGGCTAAGATGATGACACACTCCGTCATCACACATACCCTCAGTGTGTCTCACAGTTACTTCTCGGGGGAAGTGGGAGAACCTATACTAATCCTCTGAGCTCATCAGGACAGGAATCTCCCAGCTTCAACATCCTGGGTTGGGCCTAATATCTGACTGTTTTATATAGGCTGCTCTCTTACCTCTTATTCCTGTTTCTTTCCACTTTCTTTATAGGAACTTGGAGCATGTAGTATGTCTTAGCTTCTAGGCTCTTCCTGTGGTTGCGTGGCCTTAACTGAGTCATGTCACCTTTAAGACCCTGTGTTGTAAAATCTGTAGAAGGAATAATGTCATCAGTCCTGTTTATCTTAAAAGGCTGCTTTCAGATCACACATCAAAGTGCTTTGAAACTACGAGGCAGTACCCGGATGTGAGTTCTTACCTCAGTCTTCTTCGACTCTCATGAACTTTTCTGCCTTTCTCCTCAGTCCTCCTGACACCACTTAACAGAAAACCTCAGGCAGACAGATTCCCAAGATAAAGCTGCCAAAGTTGGAGATTATGGAGAGATGCGTGAATGGGGAGTATCAATGTCTTCCTGGCACATAGAGCCAGGATCCAGACCCAGTACTGGGAGGTATAGGAACAAGGTGGCCAGAGGCACTGTGAGCCTCTGACAGAGGGGCAGCCTTGGTTGTCTCCATTCTGCAAAAGCTTCTTAATGCAACTGATCTTCATCCAAAGGCAATGGACCTTTGGATACAAAAGAAGTAATAACCCTCTCAACTTCATATGAGGCCAGTTACTCTCATGATCTCCTTTTTTCAGATGAGGAAATTAAGGCCTAGGCAGAATGGATTTGGAGGAGAGTGTGCTGAGGGGAAGGCAAGCCTAGTGCTACTTGGGAAGAACTGTTAAGGGAAAGCCTGTGAGCTGTGAGGGGCAGGAGCCTGGCCAACAGTGGGCAGATCTGGCCCCCAGGCAGAGCTCCATCAGGGCCTGGGTCCACGGGGCTGGCTGCTTCTGGGGTATCCTCTGGTCACACTGGATTCACTTCTGGTTTTCTTCCTTAGATATTTCTTAGGGTCTGCTGACCCAAGTCAACGTGCCAGGTTGACGGTTAAGTGCAACTGTCAGCCCGTAAGACACCTTTATGAAGATGTTAGCAAGGTGTTCCCTTCAGACGAACGCAGCGCATGGGTGCGTAGCCTACCTGGCAAAACTTAGCATGTCTCATCTCCCAACCCGCTCCTTACCATGGCTCCTCACATTCGGGGCACACCCTGCACACCTGTATGTAGCAGCTCTGGAAAGCTGTAAGAAACCTCTGCTTTGCTCAGGGTGTGGGCTGAGCCCAGAGTTGGGGGGTGGGGGTGCTGTGAGTGAGCTCTCCCTGGCAGTCACGTGATGGCTGCAAGCTGGCCTGCAGAGCAGACCCTGGAGGTGTCGGATACACACAGGTGAATGGGTAAGTGAGGTATTTCCGCCCTTCATTTGACACCTAGGACAGATTTCTTCATATCATCTGCCCCCGCTTTCCCATCTAGATTTTCTTAAATTAATTAATTATTTTAAAAAATTATTTTCTTTTTGGCCGCGTTGGGTCTTCGTTGCTGCGCGCGGGCTTTCTCTAGTTGCGGCGAGTGGGGGCTACTCTTCGTTGCAGTGCGCGGGCTTCTCATTGCAGTGGCTTCTCTTGTTGCGGAACACAGGCTCTAGGAGCGTGGGCTCAGTAGTTGTGGCTTGCGGGCTCTAGAGCACAGGCTCAATAGTTGTTGTGCACGGGCTTTGTTGCTCCGAGGCATGTGGGATCTTCCTCGACCAGGGCTCAAACCTGTGTTCCCGGCATTAGCAGGCGGATTCTTAACCACTGCGCCACCAGGGAAGCCCCTAGATTTTTTTTTTTGTTTAATATTTATTTATTTGGCTGCGGCAGGGTCTTAGTTGCGGCACGTGGGATCTTCGTTGCAGCATGTGGGATCTTTTAGTTGTGGCATGTGGGCTCTTAGTTGCAGCATGCAGGATCTAGTTCCCTGAACCCAGGCCCCCTGCATTGGGAGCACAGAGTCTTAACCACTGGACCACTAGAGAAGTCCCCCATCTAGATTGTATAGTCTTTTTGTCCTAGTGCCCAGCACAGTGTTTGACTCAGAGAGGCTTCAGTGTAAAATGAGGGGATTTGTATTAGGCTTTCCCCAAAGTTCCCTACCGGGCTGTGATTCTGGGATTCTGTGAGGTGTTTGCTGTAGTTGGTAGGAAGAGCAGGGGATCTGCTCCCTGGAAAGCCGAGGAACTTACTCTTGAGTGCAGTTACTAATAATGAAATTGTGATTAGGTCTGGCCTGCCTCCTAGCTTGTGGCCAGTCAACCCCTGGCCCCACTCTGCTTTGAGAAGGTAGCGGGGCATACGTGGTACTTAACCTACAAAAGTGCTGCAGTCACTGCTTACGGGTGTAGTGGAGTCCTGAGCAGGTCTGTCTCCTTTCCATCTCTCCAGTATGAGTCAAGCTGGCAGCAGCTCTAGAGGAGGCATCCAGGGGCTTCTTGTACAATGCAGAGAGCTGCCCATGAGCATGAAAGGGAATTCCTAGGCCAGGTGGCCCCATTCACCTGCCAGCTCCTGCTGGAAAGACATGGTAGCATTTTGGCACTTGACACTATTTTGCCCCATCTGGCTCCTTTTGGAACGAGAATGAAGAGTCCTGACCAGGGGGCCTGGAGAGGCAGTACGCTGATGCTGGTGTAGGGAGCGGCCAGTGGGGTGGGCCTCAGTTCTGGGGAACAGCACCTCTACGTGTCACTTTTGGGGATAGTTGTCTCACCTGTCTCTTGCAGGCAAAACTCAGAGGCTTTGGAGGTCCTTGCCTTTCCCAAAGCAACTCAGTTTCAGCCTCTGTTCTCCTTGCCTCCTAGGTTAGGTTGGCTGGGCATTTGAAGAGAAGTTGCTCATCTTCCTAGGTAATTCCTAGGTTTATTTCACCCCCTACATAGTGCCTTATCATCCTAAAAATGGGGCCTTCACCCTAGCCTCCCCAGGAAGAATGGGGACTATCAAGTCCATTTCCTGTCCCCTGTAACCTTCTGTAAACTTCTCTTCATTTTACGATATGCCCCTCCTGTCTTAGCTCTTGAAACTACTCCCATTGGAAAAAAAAGGCAGTTCACCCTCCTACCCCTCTTTAGGGCCATATTCTGTTTGTTCTCTTGGAAACCATGGCAACTTGGCCTAAGAGGCCACTTCTACCACCTTGGAAGTTAATGCTCCAAAGCCTTGTACTCACAGCTGCGAGGTCTCTAACACGTTTTTCCAAAGTGGGACAGGAGCCTCTGAATTTTCAGTTCTGCTAAAAGAAGAAAGTTTCAAACAAACCAACCCCGATATAATCCTTTTACAAGTTGGTTAGGAATGGGAGCAACATTCCCCGTAAGATCCAGAGTATGAATACAGGCAGCATTAGCTGGGAATCCTGAAGCGTATTCTGGAGTGTCTGGTCCACACTTATTTTTCTTATGCTCTTTTCTCCTTTCCCTTCTCACAATTACTCGGTTGCTTAGAAAATTCTGTTGGAGGTGCTTATCTTTTAGCTCACACCAACTTTTTTTTCTTTTTCTTCTTGACATGTTTGTACTTCTTGCTCTGGTGCTACCTTTTAAAGCCCCAAGTAGGGAATCCAGGGAGCTGTGATGATTGACTGCAGGAACCCGGTAGAAGAATTCCACAGCCTTAGACGGCAAAGTTTCCATAGCCTCACTGCCGAGGGACTTCCCCCACGAAGGAGTCCTCTTTCTTGAATTGGCCGCTGGGGGTGGGAGGGGAGAGAGTGGGCTGGCCTGTCCTTGGCTTCTCTTTGGACTTGGAGGCTTGCAATGGGAGGGTTTAGTGGCTGAAGCCTTGAAGGGAGGGCACTGACCCCTCCCCCCACACTGAAAAGGATTTTCTCTGGAGATAGAGGTCTTAACTGATTTGGAACAGCTGGCCAGGGCATGTGAGACTGGAGCTCCCCCAAACCTTTGCAGAAGCAAATGTTGGGTAAATAGTGTGAGATGCCTACAGAGTTCTGGCTCTGCTGGACTAGGATGCCTTCTGCTGCTCCCCCTCTGGTCCCCTCTGCAAATCCTTGAATCCTTGCAGGTGGTGGGGAGAGCTAGGAGAAGGTGGCCATGTCACCAGGGAGCTGAATGTTTGCCTCCATCTGTCTATACCCAGCCCCAGTTTTATAGGCTCAGAGTGGAATTCAGGTGGAATAGTGGAGCCACCTTGCAGCTTGTGGTTGGGTAGGACTAGTTTATCATGTTCAGTTCTGAATTTTCACCTTCTGTGGGAGTACTGAAAGGATCCAGAGTCCAGTTGTAGCACAAGGTGTATTTTACATCTGTCTGATCCCCCAGCCTCTTCCTCCATCAGGCCACTTCCTATTTATACTGGATTGGGAACGGCTGAGCATACTAAATCCTGACTTTACTTTTTAATCCATAGGAATAGTCTCATATCCTTCCTCTCCCCCCACCTCTGTTAGGGCTTCTCACTTCTGAGTCCTCAGTGTTTGCCTCTGCTTCAAGCATGGTTAGATACTGCATATTCGACTTATCCAGGCAAGCTCCAGGTAGATTTGGGAGAACGCGGATTGGTTCATAGAGTTCATCCTGTGTGCCTTTGGGCCCATGATCCATGACCCATGACACGGATCAGCCCTGTGTTGGCACTAGCTGTGGCAGCCCCATGAGTTCCCGGCTTGCCTCTCAGCACTTCCATACTCTTTCGCTATTTGAGCCAATGTGGACTTGACAGGGCTGATTGGTTTCAGAAATTACCCAGGTAAGGAGAATGGAATTCTGTCCAATTAGGTTGTCCTTGGAGATGTGGAAAAGAGAGAATGAGAGAGATTTTGAGATTGAGATAAATAGATAGATAGATAGATAGATAGAGGCTATTTCTATCTATTTCACATCTCTGTATATCCCTTTCCCTTCTTTAAAGATAGAAGATAGATAGAGGAGGTGAGAGGAAGAGAGAGAGAGAGAAGGAAGGAGGCAAGAAGAGAGGGAGAGATGGGGAAAAGGATATACAGAGATATGAAAAAACAAAGTGAGAGGCTTGGAAGTGAGGTATAGAGAGAAAAATGAGGAGGTGGAAAGAGATTGGTGCTGGGTATTTTTCCCATGATTTTTGGTAGCTCAGTGCTTCAAAAATAATCCAGAAAACACCCTTTTTTGCCACTTCCTACAGACCTCCCCCCAACCACCATCATCATAGTTCTCCCAGGTTTTTCCTTGGAGGTATGGCAGTGATGTTCAAAATGCTGTGTGTGGGAGTTTAGAATCAAATGGGTGTCAGGAGAACTTGAATTCTTTATAGTTTACCTTTGCTTCTGCCTAGAGAGCGGATGATTCCTACAGTGATGGCTGGTTTCCCTTCTGTCTGCACCAGAAAAGCCCTGTGACTGTGTCTTGGAGAACAAGGGTGATGCGCCTCCAATACACCAACACTATATATCCCCAGAGGGAAGAAGGGGAGATGGGGCCTGTGCTGAGGCTGTGGTTCTTGGGACTTACAGACAACTGACTTTCTGTGCAGATTGGGTCCCCTTCTGGGCCTTCCATCTTTCTGCTTCCCTTAGAAACAAAAGCATACTGGAGCAGAGAAGGGTGGTTCATTCATGAACTCCACATGTTAGGTTGGACGCTGGGACAGACACTGGGAGAGAGAGGTGATACAACCTTTCTGCTCACTCAGAAGAATAAACAGTACCTTCCTCTTTCTCTCCCCTGAGATTTCCATAAACAGCCACCAGCTGGGGCTGAGTCACCTCTCTGCCTGCCCGTTGTTTCTTTCAACAATGGGCCCTGTGTCCATCACTGTGAATCTGAGCTCTTTTGAATAGATGCTCTTTCTAACCATGATTTTTGGAAGCTTACTCTACCTTGGGGGTTCTGAGACATGTCTGTTTCTTTGTCTTTTATGTATTCCCAAGTAACGGCCACTCAGCCTGAGTAAATACCCTGAGACTTAGGAACAGAAACACTGGTGTCTATGATGCTATCAGCCTACTCCCGACAATCCAGGACGGTGCCCCGTGTTGGGCCCTTTCCTCACCTCCTCCCTTCTCCCTTCCTACCCTACAGGAACAACGGGAGGGATGCTGGTGACGGTTGGTTTGACAAGCCTAGAAACCATGTGTGCTCTGCTCTTTTGACCTCAAGGTGCTGCCAAGACCGATTTGTGTCCCAAGTTCTGATTTTCCCAGCAAGGTTTTATCAGCTCACCCGGCTGTCAGTTAGGACTTTGACCTCTCCTGGGGCAGCGGAGGGCGCTTCCCTTGTGGAATCGGCAGCAGCTTCCCGCTTCTTCCTCCCTCTTCCCCTTGGGGGCTGTTCTCATTGATAGCCTTTCTGAGCCATAGTGGTATCTGCAAGACATTCACTTATAATCTGAGATGGACAGAATTGAACAGTCTGTGAGATTTGCTCTTCTTAACACTGCCCTAACTTTATTTTTTAATCTGATTAATATGCCCATCGGCAGTGGGGTTTTTTCTCCTACTGAGTGTATAACAGTCCAAAAGGAACTGGAATAAGGTGGAGAAAGAAGAATGGTAAAAATCCTGCAGCACCTTTTGTATTTCCAAGCAGCTGTTTCTGGAAGGTGTCTCTCTATTCCTTAGATAGCATTTGGTGACTGGCATATTTATCAGTCAGCACACACTTTCAGCTCAGTTGTGTATGTGTGTGGGTGTGTATATGTGTGTGTGTGAGATTACCACATGGTAATCTTCCACTCTCTTGCCCCACTTGATCTGCCTATGCCTGATGGCCCATTTCTTTGTTCTCATTTGTTACTCTAAGTTTGACTGGGCGAGTGGAGAAGGTAGGAGGCTATAGTGCCCCATCCAGTAGCCAGAGGCAGGAGGTACTCGCTATTTCTACCAAAATCTTTTCCCAAGTGCCTAGTGCCCTGGAGACATATGTGTCCAAGGATAAATCAACCTCGCTTTTGGTCATCCTTCAGCATCTGACTCCTTGGTGCTGGTGAGAGGTCCTCACCACCCTGATTAGAACCTTGAATCTTGTTGTGCAGGAGTATCCCTTCACCCCAGAGCTCCCTGAGGAGTGAGAATTGGATGAAAGTTCTCTGTACAAGTGGCGGAAACATGTGTCTCTTCAGAGATACCTCAGAGGTCATTTCCGGCAGCCCTCCAGCCAGGAGTGACCAGGCTCCATGCTGGGTGGCACTGCACCCAGGTTGTAGGGGGTGGGGCTTGCTTTGAGGCTCTCTTCCCGCGACCCCTGGTGGAAGTCTCCGTATCTTCATCCTGATGTTACAGGCAGCCAGTGGGGGCTGGTAGGGAGTAAGGGGATGCTAGGAATGCTGCTGGCTGGAGCCAGCCTTTGACAGGAAGGAAGAGGACAAAGCGCCTTTGTCTCTTCTCAGTGTGAGTGGTGCAGAGGTGAGAAAACCCTGAGTTTGGGCCTTTCTCCTTGATGAGCTGAGGCAGAGGCATGTAGGGGCAAGAAGCCGTACATTCCCTTCTTTAAAGGAACTTACTTACTCTACTCCTCACTTCGGTGTTCCCCCTGCTGGCTCAAACCGCATGCTCTATAGTCTGGCCATACTCTTTTCGTTCCTGAGAAAGTTGTGCTGACATTTTTTTTTTAAGCTGTTTTAGGGGGTTGGGAAAGGAAAACTTTAAAAGTAAAATAATAGAAAACAGACCACTCTGCCATTACAGGCACATAAATAGCTACACCATAGCCAGGCTGCAGACTCACTTTGCCATAGCAACCTCGACGAGTGTTTATAGCAGCCTGCGCCCCAACTGGAAAACAGCAGCTGCCGATGCTCGTCAGCTGCACCCGTGCCGCTGCCTTGGCCTCAGCACAGCGGGCAGGCACCCCCCCACCCCGAGAGGTGCTGCAGGGGCCACAGACCAGCCCTTCTGCGGGGGCCGTGGGAAATGACAGAGCAAAAGCAGCATGGGATTCAGATGTGCTGGGGGGCAGTAATATTTGGGGGGCCTGAAGTGAGTGGTGGGTGTCTTTTGTGTCCGTGTTTCCCCCGCCCCTGGGTACCACACCGTCTCTCATCTCCTGCCGAGTAGGAAACAGGAGTGCAAAGGGTGCTTAGCTGCACCAGAACCCGAAAGGGGCCTGGGTTTTCCTCTGAACCTCACCAGGTATCTTGTTTTAACTTTCTGAATAAATCTTGGCTTCAGTTGCAGCCTGTTCAGAGAGGTCCTCTCAAGTCTATTTTCTCAAGGACTCACGGGAGAGGAGCTTTCCTTGGGAGGATCATGGGTCTCTCTGGGAAAGGGGGCTGCCCCAAGATGAATGGAAGCAGAGATCAACATTCTGGAAGGACTAAAGGAGGGTGAGACGTGACAAGAGCCTCCTGTGCCTCCCCTGTCAGGCTGGATCTGAGGACAATGTCGGGACTGGGCCCCCAATCGAGGCTCTCAAAGTGCTTTAGCCTGGTGTTGCTGGAGATTCTCACGACGTTGTAAACTCGGCGTCGTTCTCAAGTGTGGTACCCGGACCAGCATCAGCATCCTCTTGTTAGGGAGCTTGTTATAAATGCACATTCCCAGGCCCCACCCCAGACTTCCTGAACCAGCAGCTCTGGGAGCCCTCCTGGGAGTCCTGATGCTCAGTCAAGTTTCAGGATCACTGCTCCAAGGCACAACAGAAGTGCAAGAGAGTATGGTCTGCCCACTTTCTAAAGACCAGAACTGACTTAGTACCTCCTGTGTGAAGAAGGAAGAGTGAAGCTGGGCGACAGCTATTCGGGAATGCTCCTGGCTCTCTTTCCTGGTGAACTCCATCCTCTCAGCATGGAGCCCTTGTCCATTCGCCTAGGAATTCCGGGAAGTAGCTGGGCTGAGAGAGCCTGGAAGAGGCAGCGGGGGGGGGGGGGGGGGGGGGGCTGGCTCTCTGTAGGCTGTACCGGCAAGACGGCCGTGGACTGGGAGAGGCGATGGGATGCCGGCAGGCACAGTGTCCAGGGTGTGGCACTCTGGCTAGTGTCTGGGTCCCACAGGAACATTATTTTGCTTCCTCTCCTGCTGAGCCCCTGGGACAGCTGCCCCGGCAGTCTCTTTTAGGTAGATGCCATGTGGCTTCCTCAGTCTGAGGCCAGGCAACTTCCCTCTCACCCGGAGGCCTCCCCAGGGCCTGAGGCCCGGGATCAGGGAGATCCTGACTGACTCCAGTAATCAAGGGAGATTGGCCCTCCTCCCCCCTCCACGAGCATGGCAGTGATTCTGCTGAAATTTGTTTCTAAAAATAACACAGGATCCAACCCAGCTGCTAAAAAGCCCCTTGATTCCCTTGGGACCAAAATGTGGCAACACCGCAGCAGCCTCAAGAAAGGCAGTCTGTATTACCCAGGAGAGTGTGTGTACTGGATATTTGAATGCTGCTGTCCAAGGGTCTGCCTCTAACCGTCCCAGTTTCGAGCAGCTGCACCTTACTGTTAGAGGCAGGTACCCTTCTAACCCACATCCTGAGCATTTCCCACAATCCGGCCAGCACTCCTTTCATTAGACAACAGACCTAGATGGCACTGTTGCTCCCACCTGAAGTCACCTCTTGTCCTCCTTAATCAGCTGAAGGAGGGGGAGGTTGCTGTTCCATCCTCTACATTTTTTTTTAGCTCTAGCTTGCTGTGAACATTTCCTCAACACTCCTTGAGTCACAGGAGTCCGCGGAGGTGACCCGGACCAGTATGACTCATAATATTTGGAAAAGAGGGTATATTCCCTATGGCTCTAGGCTCAAGGGACTGCCCGTTTTCATCTTGATCTATTGATGCTATTATTAGGATGAATGCAGGGGGGTGACAATGCCCCACTAGACACACGCCAGCTTCAGTTTCCCAACCCATGCTGTGAAGCTTCCTGTCTTCATCTTGATGGTTCCTGGAGTCTCTGAGAGGGGCCGGATCAACAGGCCAGATGATCAGGAAGAGACTGTCATCAGCCTTGGGTCAATTCTTGGTATCACTGTTGAGAGAAGGCTGTGCTATCTATGGGCCTGACCTTCTCCCTGCCCTCTGAAGGCATCTGGCCAGAACTGATAAGTTTTGTCCTCATTGTCATAGCATATCTTAGACAGTACAGCCCCTCCAGGCTTCAGCATCACAGTATGTTTTATTTTGTTCGGACCTCAGGTACAGACTATTGAGTCAATCATACTATGGATTCACGGCCCAGTAGTATCGTTGGTCCATGCAGGGCCCTTCCTGTGCTCACTGTTTCCCCATATCCCATGTCTTTTCCCTTCCTTGCCTAGGAGCAGCATTCTCATGTGTTAATATGTATCTTTTTGTTTAAATACATCCCTTAAAATGTATAGTTTCACTTTAGATGCATGTGTTTTTAACTTTTGTTAAAGCACCTTTTTTACCCCCACTAAGCACTATTTTTAAGATAGCAGTATTGTTGTGTGTATATCTGATCTGTCTTTCTAACTTGCATAATATCCCCTCTTATCTAGCTCACAATTCGTACACGGGCCTTTCACTGTTGTGGCCTCTCCTGTTGCGGAGCACAGGCTCCGGACGCGCAGGCTCAGCGGCCATGGCTCACGGGCCCAGCCGCTCCGCGGCATGTGGGATCTTCCCGGACCGGGACACGAACCCGTGTCCCCTGCATCGGCAGGCGGACTCCCAACCACTGCGCCACCAGGGAAGCCCACTAAGCACTATTTTTTTTGTTGTTTTGTTTTTGTTTTCTTTTTGCGGTACACGGGTCTCTCACTGTTGTGGCCTCTCCTGTTGCGGAGCACAGGCTCCGGACGCGCAGGCTCAGCGGCCATGGCTCACGGGCCCAGCCGCTCAGTGGCATGTGGGATCTTCCCGGACCGGGGCACGAACCCGTGTCCCCTGCATCGGCAGGCGGACTCTCAACCACTGCGCCACCAGGGAAGCCCAGCACTATTTTTAAGATAGCAGCATTGTTGTGTGTATATCTGACCTGTCTTTCTAACTGTTGCATAATATCCCCTCTTATCTAGCTCACATATTTTACCTGGCCATCACTGGGAGAGGGGATCCCAGGTTGCCTTCAACTCTCTGTCACCACAAATAACGCCCCAGTGAACGTCCTTACACGTGCCCTTTTCTGAACCTGTGTGAGAATTTCTTTGGGAGATGTACCCACTTGGTGACTGGATCCAGGGTATGCATAGACTTAGTTCGGTCAAGTACGAGGTGGCTCTAAGGAGGAGGGGAAATTCTGGATCCCTGAGACCCAGGGGTTGAGGGCAAGACATTTTCTCCAGATAGACGCTTTGATTCTAGCACTGCATTTCTGCTGCTGAGTTGAAGACATTCTCAGGGTAGCAGACTTGGGGAGGGGGAGGGTAAGGGAGGGACCCTCATGTATACCACCTCCTAACCAGCAAGTGATGTTTTCTGTTTAGGAAGGGAGCACCCACCAGAACCCAAATCCTAGGGGCTGGCTGAGAATTAGCACCGAGTTCCAAGACCAGGACCAGAAGCACAGGCTACAGTGTGCCATGCTGTAGTCAGTACAGAGGCGTGGTTTGGTGCCTCAGCCCTCACTTGGCTTCCTGGCACCAGCATGGCTATTGCTGATGAAGACAGGTGGTGCCGCCCACCACCTGATCTTTAGCCAACATCCTTTGCCTCTGACCTTCTTCCCATATGCCTCCAAAGGGCCTCAGTAGACTGAAGGAAGGTATGTGCGCAGGTCTGCTGTGCAAGTCAGCAGGCATTAGGGGAGCAATTAGGGCAGGGCAGGCATGGGGAGGGAAAGAGAACCTGGAACCACGATGAGGATGGCTGCTACACCCAAGTGGTGGGAACTAGCGCGGGTGGGCTAGACTCTGGGTTATGGGAATAAGGGGCCTGTAATGAGGAGGGAGCAGAGCAGCCTTCGTGTAGAATCTAGACTTTCAGAGAGAAGGGCCAACCAGGGATGTTTTCGCGCTGGGCAGCCTGCCATGTTCAGGTGCTTGCCAGCTTTCTTGAAAGCCCCTCTAAGAGGTACGACAGTGCCGAGAAAAGGAGTGAAGCTTAAGACACTGTAGGTAATGGCCGAGGAACTGCCCCCGCTGGAGAAAGGAGGGAGAGAATCTAGAGCCAGGGCTCTCTGTGCCTCTCCTCAGTCCCTACAGGCTGCAAGGCCCTGGGTGTGAGAAGAGGAGTGGAGGGAGCCCTCAGCCCCACTCCTTCAGTCTCTAGGTGGGAACTGGATATACTTGGAATCATGCCAATCCAGAGCTAAGGGCATTCTGGCTGGGGGGATACGTATGTGTGGGGGTGGGGATGGAGTGGGGAGTGTCTGCCCCTCACAAGCTGTAGCTCTACCCCTACGCCTGCCCTGATGTGTTGTAGAGGCTTCAGGGGTTGTGGGCCAGGGACAGATAGATAGGTTTTCGTGGGCCTTCTGATCAAGCTGTAGGAAGTAAATCTGTAGCTTTTTTTTCATTTTTCTTACAGGATTGTCCTTGTACTTGAGGCAGGGTGGCTTTGGATTCAGACTAAGACACAAATCCTGGTTCTCTGAATCTCTATTTCCCTGCTATAAAATGGGGTGCCCTCCTTATAGGGCTGTTAGTGAAGGTTCAGTGAAACAATATGTGGAGTAATGATAACTAACTACTGTGTATGGACCAACCGCTGCATATCAGCTGCTGTGCTAGGCCGCCGCCCATACACTACACCGCGTGTGCGCACGTGTGTGAGTTTACATGCATGATTTCTCTTGGGGAAGTGTGGGCTTGAAGCAGGTTTCTTATTTCAGTTTGGTGCATGCTAAGGTGGGCCCAGCCTACTCCTGTGCCACCCCCCTCCCCACCCGCACAAGGTCTCCCCTCCTTGGCACTGACGCTCCAAACACAGCATCTCCGAGTGCTACCAACTCACTTCTGAGCAGAGGCTCCCAGCCCAGCGAAGAGGGCAGGGCATGAGAGTCCGCTCCACTGGACAGCCCCTGCCTGCAGCCCGGAAGCCAGGGTTGAGCATAGCTACTTATTATTCCAGGCAAGTCTGGCTGCAGTGCTGCACCAGCCTGAAGCCCTAGGCCCCTGGCCCCTCCTGTTTCCTTTCTCCTCTTTCCATTCATACTTCATTTCCCATGCATCACACCAGATTCAATAGGAGCCTTTGGCAGGGGAGATTCAGGGGGTGGGTTCCTTTCAGATTCTCAGAATACCCTACTCCCTACATAGGGAGTTACCCTTTTTCCTCATAGCCTGGGGATGTACCCCAGGAAAGTTAAGAGTAAGGGATTTCTTGACAAAATTGGAGGAAACAGTGTCTGACTGTTGTTTATGGTTTGGTGACTTAAGGCAAGAGGTTTTTGTCTCTGGCGGCTCCTCAGTTTAGAACTTGCTAGGGAGCTTAGGTGCATATTGAGTCATCAGGAAATATAGGATGGTCTGCTTCTCAGGTATGTGTAGGAACAGGAGGGGGTCTCTTTCACCCTCATTGCCTGGGATGTGATGTAGTTGATTCTGAAAGAGAAAGAGCAAGTGTAAGAGTCAGCATTTCCTCTAAGTGGTTATGTGTATTCTCTGTATCCCAAAGCTGCCTACTTTTTAAAGGACTTATATTTGTCAGAAAATGGGGAGGTCCAGACTTGAAGGAAGGAGTAAGGTATAACAAAAAGAGGACCAGTCAGTCAAGGCCACTGACTTGCCAAAGAACAAATCACTTTTTATGTCTTTGGACCTCAGCGTCTCCATCTGTAAGGTGGGAGTCACAGCTGTCCTGCCTAAAATTGATATGACAGTCCTTTTACATGTCACTGCAAGGTGTAGAACAGATGTTACAGAACTTTAGGAGGAAAAAAATTAAAATGATTTAATGATCATATAAGTAGTATGATTTCTTGCCCCCGCAGGAAGGGATGAGAGTTTGCTCTTCCATCCCATCATCATTAAGCTGGCAAAATGCTAGAAATGGGGAGTGAGAACATACCTCACCCAGGAGGCCCTGAGCCGAATGACTAATCCTGACCTGACAAGAGGTGGTACCTCCCTGGCATCTGAGCATTGCATCTGAGGCTGAGCCTGTGTGAGCATTTACATACTATTCTTTGCCAGTTGCCTAATAAGGTTAGGGGCTAGGCAAGCTCAGCCGTTGCCGAGAGCTCTTATTCTAGGAGCTCAGAGAGGAGTATCGGCACCAGCTATGCCTCTGGATTCCGGAAGAACTTTCGTGGAGAGCCCAACTTGAGAAAGGGTCCCGAACGGGCACCGTCCCTGTGACTTTGTGCCAGCAGCTCAGTGCTTGACCTACATGTGTGTCTCTAGAGCAACCTGAAGCAGGCAAACCTCATTCTTTTCTGCTTGTCCCATATGTTCTAATCTTAAGTGACCTTTCCTCATTGGTTGTCTGTGTGAGTGGAAGGACCTCTCCTCTTTGATCTCTTCAGACTGCCCCTACTTCTCTGGAGATCCAAGGCCGCATTGCCTAGTGGTTATAGCAAATGGTTATAACCCAGCTAATGGTTACTGCTAATGAAGCTGCCTTGGAATTTTCCATTCTTTTGGGGGTGTGGGAGTTCCCCCTGGCAAGGAAAGATGGAGGGGCACGTGGAAATTGTTGCTCTTCTGCTTAAAGGGCTAGATAAAAAAAGTTCACTAAGATCAAATTAAGCTTTTTCTCATCACTTGAGTGTCCTATACTG
This sequence comes from Delphinapterus leucas, assembly GCF_059928025.1. NCBI lineage: Eukaryota > Metazoa > Chordata > Mammalia > Artiodactyla > Monodontidae > Delphinapterus > Delphinapterus leucas. Next base: position 38,935,747 of record NC_143129.1, read on the forward strand.
GACACTGGTCATCTTTCATCTAAGATTTCAAAGCACTATTTCTATTTATAATCCCTTCCCTTTATCACTTTCTTAGGATGGTGTGAAAAGGTAGGGCTGATTCTTTCCCCAGATAAAGATGGGAGGAGCTGAGCGCTAAGAAAACTGAGCACTGAGAAGGCCAAGTGACTTGCCCGAGGGGTACCTGGGAAGATGGTGAATCTGGTTCTGAGTCTACTACTGGTTATTCAACCAAAAGAATTAGCTGAATGCCCGCTCTGTGCAGGTGCTTATCTAGGCACTGGAGAGAAAGCAGTGAAGAAGACACGTGAGAAATCTCTGCCTTCATAGAACAAACATGGCAGTGGGTAGAGTAAAAATAGTAAAATCTCCTGATTTCCAGTTAAGCTGTCAATCAGCACTGTCCTCAACATCCTCTTGAAAGGTTAAAGGTTCAACTTAAGGGTCAGCTGGGCTTCCTGCTGCTATAGCCCTTCCCGCTGCTTCCAGACTTGGAGAAGAAGGTGAACTGGAGAGAAAAGTCTGTGGCACTGCCTATGCCTATGCCAGTATGATTGAAGGGAGTTTGACACTCTGCCTCAGGTCCTCTCCAGACCTCCTTGTTCCCCAGGATTCTCTGATGACATCTAAAAAGAAAGGGAATATGATGTTTAAAAAACAATAGCAACAACAACAAAACAAAAAACCCTGCTTGCGTAACCCTTTGTAAGTCAGAGTAGCTCTAAAAATTTTATACTAGAAGGAAGAGGCAGAGGGCAGACTGGGAGAGGGAGGGGTTTAACCACCTCCATCCCAGTGGAACCTGCCAAGGACAGGATTGATTACAATTAGCAAGAACTTTGGCCACATGTGATTTCTGGAAAATTAATTGATAAAAGAGTCAAGTCCTTATCTGATGGTCCTTGTGCTCCTTCGTTCACCTTCTAGAAGCAAGGATGTCATCCATTTGTTAGAGAGGGGCTGGGCCCCCAGCGTTTGGGTGCTGTGTTCAGGAAGAGCCCCTTCACATTTAAATAGCCGATGTGTGGCAGTCCTCACAGCAGCCCCTTTCTGACGCTGAGAACGGGGCTCAGGATAAGACTTTTCACCTTCATCCTCCCTGTTCTCACCTGTACATACTCCTGACCCTCTCTCCCTAGTGAGCACGTGTAAGAGGTAACACATGCCTTCCTGAGGGGAGAAATGCTGGTTTGAGACCCTCTGGTGTCACTCACACGCAGACTAACTTTGCTCCCCTACTCACCTTGTTGTGGCCCTAGGCTCTAACTGAATCAGTAGCTGTCGTGTTCCTGCCACCCCAGAGGAACTTTAACACTCATAGGCTTCAAACTCGCTATCTTTCCTCCTCAGAGGTCCTTCTGTCCCCTTTATGTAAAAAGGTTCCACCCTGTATCGCCTACTGACAGAGCATTTTACTCATCCTTTCCCCCCAAAAGCTTTTTGGAGCAGTGGGGGGCTTAGCTCCTGATCTACTGACACCTGTGGCATCCTGAGGAATTTCTATACAGCATCAGGCTGAGTATTCTGAGGGGCTGCAGAGGACTGGGCATCTTCTACCAGGTTGTCCTCCTGGTTTGTAAATGTGTGTGTTAGGAGTAGGGGGGGGTGCAAGGTATGGGGGAGGGTGGCAGACTGGCAGGCCACCCTCCAGATCACTCTGGTCTGGACTCCTTTTCTGACCTCTTCTCACCTCTTAGAAGTAAGGTCAGACTAAAAGATTCTATAGCAGGTCCCTCAAATAGACAGGGAGTGCATTAGAACAATTAGAGGTCATAACCTTTTATTTCCAATTTTCTGAAGTTGTAGGATTTGTGTTACGTGGTTTGGAAGAGGTGAGGTATGAAGACTGGGGTGTATCTAAAAATTTTGGAGCCTACAGGCTGCTGGGGCCTCCCAGGGAGGAAGGGGCCTCAGCTATCAGTTCAGCTCAGACATCAACTGTCACCTAAACCCTGTGCTAGAATGAGTACCTCTTGCCCTTCCAGATGCTGGATCTCCATGCTGCTCTAATTGTTTCTTTTTGTCTATCTTTGAATCTTTATTCCAGAGATCCTGTTGTCATCGGTATCCAGGGAACCCTCCTCTTCCTCCTCCTCCTGCCACCTCTCTACCACCGCAGTCGCTGGTTGTTGCTAAGGTTGCCTCCATGGTAACATGCACATCCTGTTTACACCTCCATCTGTGCAAGTTGGTCTAAGCTAGGAACCTACCTACCCTGGACAACCACTTCCATCACCACCTGGGGACACCAGTCATCGTGACGCGTGGTCCAGTTCCACTCAGTTCCCCCGTCCTCTTCCTCCTCCTGCTGCCAAGCTTCATACCCAGAAAAGGATCTGGGCTACGGGTTGCTACTCTGAAGCTTATTGCACAAGATATAGTCGATCTATTTCCCATCTGGGCTCCCAGTGAAGCAAAAAGTAAGAAGAAGTGAGGCAGAGAGGCAAGAGACCCTGATCAGTGGAAGGGAAATTTCACATTTTCTCTGGTTGAGGGGCTTGGTAACATCAGGCAAAATGACAAACCCAACAGAGCACGCCTTGCCAGCCAACTCGATAATTGAGAGCCATGAAGGGGAATTTGGCTGCACAGTAATGGACCTGAGGAAGCTCATGGAGCTGCGTTCAACTGATGCAATAAACCAGATCAATGTCCACTATGGAGGAGTAATGAATCTCTGCAGTAGACTGAAAACCAACCCGGTGGAAGGTAAAGGCCGTACCAGGGGTGGGGAGTTGGAGGAAGGTGGCTAGTGTTAAAATATATTATTTTCCCAACTTCTAGAGAAGGAACATTTCTGGAGACCTTGCTGGTATATCTGTGTCTGGTGGGTAAAGTATAGGATCTGAAGCGCTGAAAGGAGGTGCGGCTATGGAGAGAAATGTCATTTCTTTCCCAGAGATGATGTTGAGTGACTGTGGTATTCTCTGAAGATCATTCTTTCCTCCTTTTTCTGTACCAATGTACAGAAGGCAGAAGATCTCTATTTTATAAATGTTTATGTTAGAGATGCTTTTATCCGTAATCAAGTCCCTTATTCTGTATCAGTCTTTGATTGCAGAGGTTGAAGATATAATTCTTCCCCACACTGATCTTACAGTGTAATATGAAGAAAAGTGGGTGAGTCCATCTACCTAATGTAGCACTTCTCTATGGTACACAGTTACAAACGGAATGGTAAGTCATAATGTAGAGAGTTGTACCCACCATATCTTTGGATTACTCTGTTTTGTTTCAGGGAATTATTGATGACTTTTTCAACCCTGTCCTATGCACTTTTAGTATAGTTGTTCTTAATCTATTCTTAAAAGAAAATGAGGGCTTCCCTGGTGGCGCAGTGGTTGAGAGTCTGCCTGCCGATGCAGGGGACACGGGTTCATGCCCTGGTCTGGGAGGATCCCACATGCCGCAGAGCGGCTGGGCCCGTGAGCCATGGCCGCTGAGCCTGCGCGTCCGGAGCCTGTGCTCCACAACGGGAGAGGCCACAGCAGTGAGAGGCCCGTGTACCAGAAAAGAAAATGAAAAATCCAGCTTCATGCTTACCTGGCTCAGCCCAGTTGCCCAGTGAGCCATGGTAATTTTGCCTCATTGAAATGGAAAGAGTACCAGAGGAATCTTATTTTCTCCTTTGCCTGGTTTCAGCATCTGTTACAGGTCCTTGCTTGGTCCTATCAGTCAGGCAGGCCATGGTTGAGTATCTTGAGATAGAGCAAAGATCTTGTCCTTTAGATGCCTTCAGCCTCTTGAGGTATACCATTTCTGACCCTTCCTTGGAGGCCACATCATACTTCTTGCCAATTCTAAGAAGTTTTGACCCCTAGCCAATGTTATGTTAGTGACTTGGAATCCAGACTCTCTAGGATTAAAAAAAGGAAGAGATTTTTATCTAGATATCTGTACATTGCCCGTGTCTTTTTATTTTATTTTATTTTTTGCAATCAAAGAGAGCTGCCCTACACGTTCTCTGTACTTCTAGAATTCAGTTTCTTATCTCATAGGCTCTAAGTTCAAATATTACCTCTGGGCTTCCCTGGTGGCGCAGTGGTTGAGAGTCCACCTGCCAATGCAGGGGACACGGGTTCGTGCCCCGGTCCGGGAAGATCCCACATGCCGCGGAGCGGCTGGGTCCGTGAGCCATGGCTGCTGAGCCTGCGCCTCCGGAGCCTGTGCTCTGCAACAGGAGAGGCCACAACAGTGAGAGGCCCGCGTGCCGCAAAAAAAAAAAAAAATTACTTCTACCATTTACTAGCTGAATAGCATTGAACAGTTTGCTCAGCCTCCCTAAATAAACATCATTTTCTTCTTTGAAAATGATGTTAGTACCTAGGCTGCAGAGTTATTGGAATTAAATAATGTAATGTTGTATACAATGCCTACACTTATAATGGGTGTTCAGTAAATTAGTCGTCTCACATTAAAGTGGAGTCCACGTGTCTGAAGATATTTGCCAGAATATGAGTGCCTATGGAGTGCAATGTGTTTTTACATCTGGAGAGGCTGCTGCAGTCTACATGCAACCACTGTCCATTTTCTCCATTCACCTGTTGATGTCAAAAAGCCTGGTTAAGATGGCAGTGCTTAGTTGCTTTCATGTGGCTTAGCAAAGGCCTTCTGTTTAGTATCTAATGACTGCCCTTTGGATAATGCCTACTTCTTGTCAGCTAGATTTCTTTATTCTGCCACTTTCACAGTAGCATTGACCTTAAAGAGAGGGTATTCCTATTATGTTTAACTGAGATACTGCAATACTTTCGAAACATTCATCAGAATTTAAGCAGGATCTTTCTTTTTCCCTTCCTCTTCTGTTCTTATCCCTTGGGTCAGTTGTTTCTCTCACAAAGTGAAACTCAGAAGTCCAAATAAGCTGGAACCTAAGAAACTCCTAAGAGCAGGGTCCACACTTTCCTCCCGATTTTCCAAACCCTTTCTCATAGCTGTTATTGTTAACTTCCTGATTCCCAGAGAGCTTCCATTCCCAAAGGCCAGCATATATATTGTACTTTAATCTCAACATCAGATATCAAATGCTTAGATTCTTTCCCAGTCCTGGTTTCAGACCTGTAGTTGAAAGTCACCCTTCTGATGTCAGGTGCCCCTGTTGTTACAAACCCTGGCCATGCTTATATCCCAGTACCCCTACCATTGTCACAGTTGTCCACTGCCATTCTCCTGCTTCCTTAGATCACAAATATGTATCCTGATTTATTTCAATATTACGACTTACCCATAGGGCTGGTCCTGGAGCTGGGGAGGCAGGGTGTCAGAAAATAACTTTTCCATGAGTAATTTCTAGCCCCCAGTGCCAACAATGACCCCCTCATATGTGAGAAGAGTAAAGGGATAGGAAAAGGAGACTCGGAAGAGCTATGACACAGGAGTCTCTCCCCAGACAGGGATGGTGCTGAGCGGTTTGGTTGGACAGGCTGAGAAAAGAGCATCAATATCTAGGTGCCATAAAAAAACAGCCTGTTCACAAAAGACTGCTCTGAGGTGCCTGACAGCCTAGCATAGCTGTGCGAGGCCCCTGCATGCTAATAATAAGAATAAAGAAATTTTCCTGGTGTTAGAATTCTGCTGATTGGAAACCAAGGTGAAGTAAGATAGGGGAGATTGGTTCGTAGAATATGACTCTTCCCCTTTATTTTCTGTTGGATTGATAGTATCTTTAGTATAGATTGGTAGATTGTTTTTATTTATTTATTTATTTATTTATTTATTTGCGGTATGCGGGCCTCTCACTGCTGTGGCCTCTCCCGTTGCGGAGCACAGGCTCCGGACGCGCAGGCTCCACGGCATGTGGGATCTTCCCGGACTGGGGCACAAACCCATGTCCCCTGCATCGGCAGGCGGACTCTCAACCACTGCGCCACCAGGGAAGCCCGGTAGATTATTTTAAACCATAGCTACTAAGGGGTCTTATGGAACTTGGAGTTTATAACATTTCAAACACTAACATGTTTTTTTAATTGTCTCACTCGCTCGCTCTTGCTCATAACAGACCAAAAGGTTTAAATGACTTGCCTAAAGTCTTACCACAGGGTAGAACTCGATGGAATAATTCATGTTTTCTGATTCACAGTCCATTAATGTTCTCCTGCCCCTTTGGCTAGAGCAGCAATATGGAGAATCTCAGAATCACAGATAATTTTACAATTTGTTTTGTATTCCAATGCCTGATAAAATGTCTAACAGTGGCCCAATGCTAATGTGAGTTTAATATTGGCTTGCGTTCCTTGAGTACAATGGCTAGCTGGAACAAGAGGAGATGCCCCAGTAGCCAAGAGTTGGTTACATTCGAGATGACGTGGAGGTGCTCAGCCTCCATGGCATTCAGCAACGACCAGACACAAGGCTGAGTGTGAGCAAAAAAGGGAAGGAAAGTTGGGGAAACAAAAAGGGGTGGGGGAGACGTGAAAGACGACACATGCTTTTATCTAAGCCACTAAAGAGTTCAGCCTTCATGGCCATGTTAAAGAAAGGCAAAGAGGCAGAGGTGAGGCCCTAGTTCCTGGATAAGTGGTGGTTGTGTTGCCTGAGGTTTATCAGTAGGGAAAACCTGAGCGTTTCGCGCCAATGGAATCTGTTTAAGTTTGCTTGCTTCTTTCCTCATTCCAATTTCTTTATCCCCCCTCTTTCTATTGCCTCTTCTTTCCCCATTACATCCCAGCCCCAGCCAATCTCTCCAATCCCCAGAGAGCTGAGCATTTTGGGTGCTACCCCCTAGAAGATAGCCTTTTATCTTCTGATCAGTTTTCCATGCCATCTCCTGGCTTCCAAGAGCAAGAGAAACCTTTGTGAATCTGGAATGAGAATTACCCGTGGCTTAAGGGGAAGAAAGAAGAGGTATTTTTCCTTAGTCTCAGTCTCCCTTTGTGTGCAGGAAGCAGAGAGGATCCTAGTTGAGAGATTCTCTGGTCTAGATAGAAAGTTGTATGAATTCTTCTTCTCCATAGAACTTTTCCACATTGGTCCTCAGCTGTGTTACCCTTTTTAGGAGGAAGAATGATGTTTTCTGAGGAGGAGCTAGGCCAACGGTTGGTGGGGAGGTCTGGGCCCAGATGAGAAAGGGCAGAGAAGGGGAGCCTTGACTAAACAATGAGTCATTACCTGTGGACTTCTTTCGGAAGGCTAAAGACTATTTATGTTGAATTTGAATCTAGAAGAATGTTGGTGGGAATTTCTGTCTCATGTTCCCTCTGTACCCTGCTATTCCTTTCCGCCTCTGCAGAGTTGAGGGTGTGACAGTGGGATACAGAGGGTTTCTAATTTCTTTTCAACCACATTAAACAAATATTTAATGTCCAGCAGGTGCTGGGGACAAAATGGTGAACACGACAGGGACAGTTCTTGCTTCCATAAAGCTTACAGGCAATAAGAGGATACACAAAAATTAAGGCAATTTCAGAAATATTGTCATAGTGCTATGATGGTATTATGGGAGCACACAATACAGGGACCTAAGCTGAGGGGATTGTAGGGAAGGAAAAGGGGACCTAGGAGTCAGAGGTAGGACTCCTCCATCGTGTGATTGCCTAGGGAAGCTCTGGCCTGGCCATGCTCTGTGGTCATTGCTACCACTTAGTAAATGTTCCTGGCATAAGATGCAAGCATCTTTGCCTTGCCTAATAACTGAGCACCTACTAGGTTTTGGGAGCTGAGATTCTTTGCGGAGTAAACAGCAGGAGGGGGAAAGAATCTGTTTTAAGACAGTGCAAACTTTGATTTTGGTTCATTAACTGCAGGATTTAGGTTAATATCTCCTGCCACCTTAAAGTCTCTGGGGCTTAGCTATGTTCCTGTTGCCATGCCTTTTGAGGTTAGTGGCATGTTCTACCAAGAACTATCCATTTTCCCATAAGCTGAGACATACTGGGATTGGGCTCTTCCTCAGTGTAGGAGATTGAAATTTCCAGTAGCATTGTCAATCTGAAAGAAAATTGCACACGTAGCCCCAATAAATGTTCACCTACAGTACTTCTAACACTAATATTATTTACATAGTAGGATCTACAAGAAATAGAAATGGATGAAGTAATACAAAAAGTTCCAGTACCTTTCCCACGCTCTAACGGATGAATGCATGCCCCCCATTTAGAGACCACTGCTTTAGAGAATGTTGATGTTGCAGGGGATGTAAAGAAATGGGCAAGTGGATATGGGATGGAACGGATATGAGAAGAAGATGGGCAACTGGCTTCTCTGAGATTTTCCTCCCTATCTGTAGGGCTTATAGTCTGTTTTAGAAAATCCACTTTTAGGAGTCCATCAATTTCAACTTAGAAGTATAGTCAAGCTACCTCTCTTTCCTCATGCCCTCTGCCCCATAGCCATCACCTGGAAGATGCCAAATAAATTATTCTAAAAACAATTCATGTGAGCATGACTGCTGAGAATAACAATCTGTGGTCCTCTCTGCCCATCACACTTTGGGCAGACATACTAAGTTTAAGGTATGACAGAGACTCATGCCAAAAGAATATCTTAGAGGGAGGAGAAGGGGTAGAGATGGGCAAACCAGCTCAAACAGCCAGAGAGCAGCTACACTGTGATGTGAGTAGCTGTGAAATATTTAGTACTTGGCAGAGGGGTGGGAAAGGTTTTCACAAAACCTGGGGGAAGCAGCATCAACAGTGGGATGGTAGATGATTGAGAAAGACAGGAGAGAAAAAGTGCCCTCCCTTAGTCCCTCCTCCCCCTTCAGGGAATTCCACGTTGCATCCTGGGAGTTCCCTGTCTGGTTTGAGTTATATGCCTAGGGCTGAATTAGGCCAACCATGCGTGACAGCTATGGGCCTGCTCTTTCCCAGGCCAGCCCCAGGCTCTGTGAATTTTTTCTATCCAGCTCCTCCTTGCCCGAAACAAAAAGTTTTGTTTTGCTTTAAACCTTCTTGTCATTGCCTTGCACTGAACCATCAGCTAGGGGAAGGAAGAAAGATAGCATCCCCTCCTTGGCTGAGGCAGATGTTGCATCCACCCTTGGAAGTGGAGCTTTCGCTCTTTGTATTTAGCTCTGAGGTATGAGTACTGGGGGGTGTGACACCGGAGGGGAGTGTGTGCATGCAGCGTGGGAGAGGGCGGCCGAGCAGAGGGTGAGGAGGGCGCTCTGGGGAGCTGTCTCTTCTCCGTGCCAGAGTTGGAGTGTTCACAAAAGGCATACAGCAGAGGGCCAGATAGGGGGAGACATTCCCTGAGGAAGCTGTCCACCTAGGGCAGGGCTTTAGGATTGCGAGTGAGAAAGGGGCATTCTTCTCTAAGTCCATCACCCTCTTGTTGTGACCTTAGGGAGACTGCCTTCTCTCTGGGGGCTGGAAGGCCAGCAGGTACAGAGCACATCTCCAAGCTGTGGGTGTGTTAAGCTAGAGATGCAGAAGCAGGGAAACTGCTCTGAATCCTCGGAGGAGTGGCAATGGGTTAGCAGCAGTAGCTGGCTGAAGCCTGTCAGTCCTTATGTTGATTTTAGCCTGCTCTTCCCTCTTGCCCCCTAATCCAGGGTTTTTAAGGTAGGACTTGAAAGGTATTCTGTTGTCTGTTCTTATATACCAAATAGGATTGCCTTCAAATCAACCCAGAGAAACCTCTCCCTTATACTATTTTTGTAGGAGAAGATTCTGCTGTCCCATTGGCAAGGTATCATAACTCAGACAGCTGGGAAGTCCCTCATGATGTCTAACCTAGCCCCACCCTTTCTGGGCCTGGGCTGGCTCTGATAAGGGGTGCCTCTGCCAACAGTCCTCGGCCTCCTAGGGAAGCTGGCCCTGGTCCTTCCCTGCTGGAGCCAGGCCACTGAGGGCTGGGCCTCTGCTTCTCCTCCCAAGCCCTGGGTCCCCGCACAGGCTCATAGCAGACACAGATTTTCCACTGCTGCTTATTCCGTCTCCCGCCAGCCTGAGCAGGGCTGTGTAATTCCTCAGCGTGGGGTGGGGGCAATGACTTCACAGACTGACATTCTTGTCACCTCTCCTAGCTCATGTGTTAAGTCTGGTTCTTCGGGCCAGATGTATTCCCGATTTGGGTAGGATTTTCTCTCTTATGTTCTTGGGGACAAGGTTTCTTCTCATTTTCTTGATGTATTTTTAGGGGAAACCCTTTTCCAGTGTTTCCAGCATTTTCTCCCTGCCAAGTCTTCCTTCCCCTCTTCGGGAAGCGGTATATTTTAGAAGCAACTGTGGAGATAAGGGACTAAAACCCCCTCCTGGGCTGGACAAGTATTTATGTGAAATCACAGCTGCTGAGATCAAGGCCTGAGAGCCTCTTGGGGGCAGGAAGAATGGGAATGGAAAGCCCAAAATTGGGGATTGGCTGAGCTCCCAGTCCCACATGGCTTTCCTGTGCCATGCCACATGTCAGAGAGGATTCCCAAGGCTACTAGGCTGACAGCCCCAAACTGCCCCTCCCTGCCACAGGGCATGCTGGGAACTTGGGCAGCCACTTGACTTCTTAAGGTAGCTATTGTAAAAGCGTAGGGTGACTTAAGGTGGAGCAGAGAGAGGAGAGAAAATGGCAAAAAGGAAGTAAATGTGTGACTTTGAGGGCATCTAGGTGAGAGCAAGGCCTGACCTTTTTTGTTTTCCATAGCCTGTCTTGTTTCATTTGCTTTGGTCCAAAAAAAGCCAGTAATGAACCTTTTATTGAATACAAAATTCATAGATTAGACTCTGACAGACCTGGTGTTACCATCCCTGAGGACGGGAAAAGATGGGACTAATTCACCCCGGTTGTAAATAAAGAGTGGGAACTGGACTGATTTGCCTAGAGGTGTAGAGAAAAGCAGCATGTGGGCCTGCCCTGAGGTAAATAAAGGAGGATGGGTGACCAACCATCCCTGTTTGCCTGGGGCTGAGGGGCCGTCCCAGGAGGCAGGAGCTCCAGTGCTAAAACCTGGAAAGCCCTAGACAAACTAGGACAAGTTAGTCACGCCAGAATGAAGCCTCAGCTGAGTGCAGCTGCCTCCACACCCCAGCCCCACTGTGTGTAGGTTGGCATCCAGCTGCTTCCTGTAGAGCGGTATAGACTGCCGCGTACTTACTTGAGTAGTTAGAAAACCTCTCCAGGCCATAGTTTGCTTATATGTGAGGTGGGGTTAATAGCAGCTACTACATAGGGCTTTGCAGTGTTTCAGTGAGAAGACACAAATGTGCCTGGTGAAGCATCTGGCACAATTGTAATCGCTTCAATGTTCACAATCTTATTTATTACTCATTCATGCAGTTCATTCAATAAATTTGTGTGCATACTATGTGTCCAGCACTGTTCTAGACCTAAGGAAGAAAGACAAAAATCCTGCCCTTGTGGAGGGGGGTAGACAAACGTAGGATAAGTATATAATCTGTTCTGAGAGAAGACCTGTAGAGGGAAACAGTTAAGCAGGATAAGGGGATCAAACGTGCTAGGGGCAGAAAAGTCTGTGTTAAATACGGGGGTCAGGGTGGGCCTCACGAGGAAGGTGGCGTTTGTGCAAAGACCTGAAGGAGGTGAAAGGATGAGCCCTACCTAGTGAAGAGGAATCTGAGAAAGGAAACGTGTGCAGGGGCCCTGAAAAAGAAACGTGTCTAGTGCATGCAGAGAATGGCAGGAAGGCTAGCTTGATGGCATCTCAGTGAACAAGGGGAAAATGGTAGGAGTTAAGGGGTGGGGTGCTGGGGGCTCATAAAGGGGGCTTGGCTTATAGGCCATTGTAATGTCTTCTGTATCCAGTTTCATTCCAAATAAAAGGTACCAGAGGATTCTGGGTAGATGAGTGTCATGGGTTGGGCTGTAAGAGATCATTCTGGAAAGAGAAGAGACTGAGAGCAGAAAGGCAAGGGTGGAAGCAGCAGGCCAGTTAGACAGACCGCAGTGGTCCAGGCGAGAGACGACCGTGACTCAGACCAGGATGGGAGCTGTGGAAAATGAGAAGTGAGGGAAACTTGGATATATTTTGAAGATAGAGCTGACAGATTCCCTGACTAACCTCAGATGGGGTGCTTTTAGCGAGACTGTTCTTGTTGTGTTGACGCCATTTTGGCCTTCATTAGATTTATTGGGATGTCCCTTGATGATAACCTCTAATATCTGATGTCTTGATTTGCCCTCACCCTTGTTAAGGAGGGAATAACATCTCCTCCCTTTACATTGTGAATCCTGCTTTCTTGAGAAACATCCTAGGTAGATTAACAAATTAGCAGAACTCCTATTTCCCTCCAGCAAGCCTGGCCGTCCAGCACAGCAGTTCCAAGTTGGCACAGACTTGCTATCTCAGGTCCCTGAGAGGAAGAACCAGCAAGGCCCTGTCCCCTGGCAACTCTGCCTCTGCCCGCCTGGGGGTCAAGATGCCCTGCCCAGAAACACTCCTTTCCCAGGCCCTGGATTTTCTTTCCTGCTGAGAACTGACTTCTCAGAGTGGTAGAGGCAGGGATTCTCTGGCAGGCAGCCCAGCTTGCTTCTAGCGCTTTGGTCAAACCCGCTCCCCTGCAGAGCTCTGCTGTGCCTCTCAGCTTTCCAGCCAGGGTGGTGCTTTTGGGCCCAAGGAGGCAGGAGGCCGGAGGCCCTGGATAAGAGCATCAGGCGCCACTTCCCCTGTTTCCCTCTCCTGAGCACTGGCAAGAGGAAGTGGTCTGCAGTCCTCACTCCACAATCGTGGGTGCCAGTTCACACCCCCACTTTACCTCCAGGCGGGGTCCCCAGGTAGATTTCAAGTACCTCTCCTGATGGTTTTTGTTTTTAGGGTGGAGAAATGGACCCCGCAAACAATACTCCCTTGAGTACCTATTTTCCCATTTTCAAAATCTTGCTCTGTCTTCCTTAGTTCTAACCCAAATCTCTCTCCTTGCCATTTAAAGTAACACTCTTGCATCCTATTCAGTGGAGATGGAGAATAGATGTCTGCCCTCCTGCTAAGCCCCCATCCCCCACCAGTGGAGTAGCCCTTCACGTTGACTAAAGTGTGAAGAAGTCCTCTGGCATCAGCATCCCCATTTTCTCCTTGCAGCTTCCCGTCATCTGCTTTTCTTGCACCTCTGTGTGAAGCTGGGTTAAGTGTCCCCATCCTTTGATTCTAACCCTCCTCAGCTGCTGATCTTTTTTCAAGACAAAGTTTGCCTCACCCTGCCTGTGGGGATCCCACAGTATAGCCAACAATGTCCAGTGCCAAAACCAGGGCTAATTTGCTAATCAAGTTGTGTAAACAACTTGATAAATGTCACCTGGCATTAATTAAAGTTAGAAGCTGTCTCCTCTTCCCTTAAAGTATAACACCCCTGGGGCCCAGGAGAAGGGCCTAAATATGAGGAAGACACTGGGAATAATTCTGCCTCACTCTTCTTCTCTCTGGCAACATGCCTGGACTATGTGTGCACACTCACACAGGTATGTAAGCACATGTGTGTTAGTGGGGGGCATGCTGATAATCAAGGACTGAGTACTAACTCAGTGGCTTCACCTTCATTGTTCTCTTTTTATGCAGCCTGAATAATAGTGCTTCTCCTAGTACTTTGTCTAAGTAGTACTTCTCTTAGCACCTAGTACATCTCTAAGTACATAGTACTTAGCAGAACAATCGTGCCTCTTAGTGATGTGTGTGTGTCTATGCATGTATGCCTCTGTGTGTGACAGAAAAGGATGGCTGTGTGCAAAAAGGGGATGCCCAAAGTTGGAGTCTCGAAGCCTCTACTCTGTTGATCTCCTGAAACCACTGAAACTTGGACAGGACAACTGGTTGGGCTCTGTCCCCTAGCCTCCTAGCATGACCTTGGGCAGATAGCTTATTCTTTCTTGTTTTGTGTATGAGCCACTGGGTGGAAGCCAGCTCTGTTTTTAGTTGTTTTTTTTTTTTAACATTTTATTTTATTTTTTAATTTTTGACTGTGTTGGGTCTTCATTGCTGCACACGGGCTTTCTCTAGTTGCGACAAGCAGGGGCTACTCTTCGTTGAAGTGCATGGGCTTCTCATTGCGGTGGCTTCTCTTGCTGCTGAGCATGGGCTGTAGGCGCGCGGGCTTCAGTAGTTGTGGTGCGTGGGCTCAGTAGTTGCGGTGTGCAGGCTGTAGGGTGCACGAGCTTCTGTAGTTGTGGCACGTGGGCTCAGTATTTGTGGCTCACGGGCTCTAGAGCACAGGCTCAGTAGTTGTGGTGCACGGGCTTAATTGCTCCACGGCATGTGGCATCTTCCCGGACCAGGGATCGAATGCATGTCCCCGGCATTGGCAGGCAGATTCTTAACCACTGCGCCACCAGGGAAGTCCCAGCTCTGTTTTTAAATCATGACCAGCATTTACATGTTAATGTGAGAGGAAAGTTCTGTGTGAGTCTCAGGAAACATTTTAATGTTTGTGCTCTTAGAGCTGGAGCCTGGAGCAAACCCCATGAGGAAGAGATGAAGTTTTAGGTCTAGGTTAGCTTACCCTGGAGACCAAGAGGAGTGAGTGGCCCCTGTGACCAACTTGTCTTGGTTTGCCCCCATTTTTAGACTGAAAGTTTCACACCCCCTGAGTCTGAGCAAAAAGTCTGTCAGCCACAGAGACCAGTCACCCTAACTGGATCTCATACTTGGGCAGGTCGGGAAGCAAGGTATCTTTTTTAAAGGGATCTTTTAACTGCCTTCTTCTGTCATTCATCTCTACCCCTTTTTTCTCGCTCATTTGCTCCACTCTTATGTCTTTTTCAGGCCTATCTGGAAACCCTGCAGATCTGGAGAAACGTAAACAAGTATTTGGACAAAACTTGATTCCCCCCAAAAAGCCCAAGACCTTTTTAGAATTAGTGTGGGAAGCCCTTCAGGATGTCACACTCATCATCCTGGAGATCGCGGCCATCATCTCCCTGGTCCTGTCCTTCTATCGCCCCCCTGGGGAAGAAAACGAACGTGAGTGTCTTGAACAGACCAGCATGACTCTGGTCTGGGTTCTTTCCAGCACCACCGAAAAGCACTTAGTATTCACGTTGACAGATTATAGCTTTAAAATGTGCCCCCATTATCCAGAGTGGGTTCTCCAAAGGAAACTAACAAGTAGCTAGTAAGCTATTCTTCCAACCTATCCTGATTCCAGGGTCTTTTCCCCCTTTTCCTATCAAATCCTTATTCAGAATGTCTTAAATCCTCTATGCTCACTCAACCAACAAAGCCCTGCATCTCAGAGTTCCCCCAGTTGTGTGAGCGTCATAGGAAGTGGTAGTGGGAGCTACCATGTTGGCGGTCATAAGTTCTTTATATGTGACTTGCCTGTAATTTGTATTGACATGTTTCATGCTAGTCATTTGCTTCTTTTAGGTAAACATAAATAGTTATATTGGTGGTGAGATGACACCCAATCCTGCTGTCCTCCAGTATCCTCAGAGGAGAGCTATTCTACCCAAGAGAATAGCTGTTATTCTCTTTCCCTGTCTTTCTATTCTGGGGGGTTGCAGAAGCACCACCCCCATTTTTAATGTCAACAAAAGCCCCTAGGTGACCCTTCTTTTCTCTACTTTCCCTGGGCTAGAGTGTGGTCTAGCCGTAACTAGCCCAGAAGATGAAGGGGAGGCAGAAGCCGGCTGGATTGAGGGGGCAGCCATCTTATTCTCAGTGATCATCGTGGTACTAGTGACTGCCTTCAATGATTGGAGCAAAGAGAAGCAATTCCGGGGGCTGCAGAACCGCATTGAAAAGGAACAGAAATTCTCCGTTATCCGAAATGGTCACATCATTCAGCTCCCTGTGGCTGAGATCGTGGTGGGGGACATTGCCCAAATCAAATACGGTGAGAGCTCTGTGTTTCTTGTACCTGTGACACCCTCCCTATTTGAAGGCTAGGTCCTTTGGCATAAGGGGGCTGCTTGGAATTGCTGAGGACCCAAAAAGATAAGACCCCAAATTGTGTTAGCTTCTAGGTTAGAGTTTAAGGAGGTTATGGAAGAGAAATTCACAGAAAGCAGTAACTGAAACTCCCAAAGACTGTTAGACTGTACCCTGTGTGTCTTAGATTCAAAGTATATAATATTCAGGCCACGGGAATGTGTTTGGGGATCAGTAACTGTTTGAATTTATAATACCCGGAATGGAGTCTTATCCCAGGTTGTCAGAGCTGAAGCTGTCTTTCAAATGCTCTCCAGATTCTCCCTGGGCCTTTGCCGTATAGGCAGGGCCCATGGGAGCAGCCCTGAGATGGGGTTGGATGGTCCTTACCTACCCTCTTTCCCTGTTGCCCCTTCACCTCTGTGTACTAGGTGACCTGCTGCCTGCAGATGGAATCCTGATCCAGGGCAATGATCTCAAGATTGACGAGAGCTCTCTGACTGGGGAATCGGACCATGTGAAAAAGTCCCTGGAAAGAGACCCCATGTTGCTCTCAGGTATGGCCTCTGGCTACACCAGCTCCCATTCTACCTTCCCCCACACAGTCAGCCACAGAGACCATATCCAGACCTTGCTCTCCCTTCTGGCCCTGCCCCAAGGTTCAGCTGAGGCAGTAGCATATTAGTGGGTTGAATACAAGGATATCAAGCAACCTCTAAGAGGTTGCCTATGAAGCAGGTGCTATAAGGGCTCTGCTGGCTGGGGATGGGTGGTGGGAAAGGAGCCTTACCCTAAGGCAGTTGGGCACATTGTTTTCCTTACCCCGCAGTTTGCTTGCTCTTCATCTTTTCCTACTATCCACGGGAGAGGAAGAAAGAGCGATTGCTTTTTTCCAGCTCTATGTTTCACACCAAAGAATGGCCAGGTATGAAAAAAAAAACAACACTTCTCTTGTCTTCCTTCTCATTTAGGGACCCACGTCATGGAAGGTTCTGGCCGAATGGTAGTGACTGCTGTGGGTATCAACTCTCAGACTGGAATCATCTTTACCCTCTTGGGGGCCAGTGAGGGGGAAGAGGAAGAGAAGAAGAAGAAAGGTAAAGGGCTTTCGGGACGAGAGTCTTTTCCCTCCCACCCCCGCGGACAAACTAGGAAAGGGAGCAGGTCTGGATGCAGCACCTGGTTGGAAGAATCTGCAGGATGATGTGTGCAGATATCCAAACCCCTTGTTGAGCTAAGGGTATCATCCCTGGCTCCCCACAGTGCTCTAACGGAAACCAGATCCTGGCTCTAGGCTCCCCAGTCAGGTTGCATTGATTCCTGTGTCTATTGGTGGATTGTAAAGGAATGAGGTAGAAAGCCTGCCCCAAATGAGCTGGCGAAGTGCTCAACTCTCCTCTGTGTAGTCCTCCGGCCCTTTGCCCCTTTTTTCCTCAGACATGGGGGATTATGTGAATCATCAAGGCTAAGGGAAAACTGTCCAGGAGAAGAAACTGGATTCCTGCTGAAACTATGGGCTGTCAGTGGAAGAGAGACACGGCCAGGAGAGTGGGAGCAGAGAGGGAGTGTCTACCCCGATGTTAGCCCTGTCTTTGCCATTCACTTGTTCCTGAAAGAAGGAAAAACAGAAGGCAAGAAAGACACCAAATCATATCTACACCTTTCCCTTAAGAATTCCTTCTTCCCTTGGAGGAGAGGAGGATTTCTACCAGTTGGCTGGAGGACCTTCTTGGGCTGTTTAGGGAAGGGGAGTTAATGAGAAGGAGACAAAACACATTCACTCAGGAGCTAGACTCCGTTTCTGCAGCTGCCTGCAAGTGAATAAGGAGGACGCTTGCTTGGCGCTGGTAAACTGACATGGAGGCACCTTGCAGGGCCTTTGCCACCAGGCGGAAACAGTTCAAACCTCTCGCTTCCTAACCCCCACCCCATTTCTCCAAGTGGTGTGACTCAGGCCGGGAGCACCCTCCCAACAGCAGCTGTGCTCCAGGAGAAAGCAGCTCAGAAGTGGGTGTGCACTCACCTGCGTGAGTGGCCTGGTCCATACCCCAAGGATTCATGAGAGCCCTTAATGAAGATGGAGGTAAACAGACGTGAGCTTCCTTTACATTCCCTTTCCTGCAACTCAGCCCCTTTGCTGTTGCCCTTTTGGGCTCTGAGCAGGACCGAAACATTGGATACCTGATCTCTTAATAGTCACTTTGGGTCTCCACCCCATTTTTTTCTTTCTTGTTCAAACAGGTAAAAAACAAGGAGTCCCTGAAAATCGCAACAAAGGTAACCTTTCCACCCACTCATTTACCATCTCTACCTGCCCACACTCAAACCAGGCCTTCCCAGGCCATCTGCCTCCTCCCTTTTCCTCACCATAAATTTGTTATCTGCTGCTGTGGCCCAGATGCCTTATCCTGAGGAAGGTGCAGAGATTTGGGGGTGGTCGCAAGCTCTCAAACCCAATCTAAGATGGGACAACAGCGTCCTCTGCTGTTGGCTCAAGGAACCTTACGTCAATCTTGGAGAGCCTGTGAGATTGATCTGCTCTTCCCAGGGTGCTGAACTCTTTGCTTCACTGCCCTAGGCCAGATTTAAACAACAACGGTCATCGGTTTCTGGGTTGGAAGACTTCAGGGTCCTTATGGTGGAAGGAGTTGGGATGGGCAGTCCCTGCACCCTCCTCTTTTGGCTTCCTCATCGGTGTCCTCTTCTGATCTGGATTCCTTCTCAGCTAGTCTTCTCGGGGGTGGAGAGAGCCCTTTCTCCGTAACCTCGCTCCCCACCTCTTTCTTTGTTCTCTCCACAGTCTGTTTTCTTCCTCCTCATCTGATGTGTGTTGCTTTTTTGGTGGCTGTGTTTACATCCTGTCTCTGTCTTGTTTGTGAGTCTGACAGCAGAGACAGTATCTCAGGAAGGGCATCTAACCAAAGGGGTTGAGCTCTGCAGGGGTGAAATTGGAGGGGTGCCAGGAACCAGCAAGAACTGCTCTCTTGAGACAGCTTCTAGAGATTTTTTCCTTTTGTAACCCACATCATAGTAGTTTTTAGAAATAAAGGCATCATGTCGGAGAACCAGGGCTCCACAAAAATAATTCTTTAATTTTAGATTTCTTTAACTCTTCTTTTTAAAGCAAAGTGGATTTATATGTCTGTCTTTATCCTGCCTTTCTCTCATTCCAGGGAGTCCCTCACACCAGCTTCTTCCCTTTTCCCCTAGGTCCCACTCTGTACCTCCCTACCTTCATCAGAGAGGGGAGAAAAGAGATTTCCTTCCCCTATCGTTCAACTAATACGAGAGGGAACTGGAAAATACCCTGTGTCTGGGGTCCGTGTTTCTTCCTTGACAGTCGATATAGATATAGATATAGATATAGATATAGATATAGATATAGATATAGATATAGTGAGAGAGAGATGAAGCTTTCAAAGAGCTGACTAGGACCCTTACGCTCTAGGAATATCTACCAGCCTTCCCCTTCAGCCCCTTTCTGCAGTAAAGATTCACCATATTAAGCCCTGAATTCCGGGAAGGATGGTTGTTGGTAATAGCACTTAGTGGCATGACTAATCCTCTTGCTGGAATAAACCTGGCTTGGGACTCTGAGGTAGTGCCAGGAAGCTGCCACTGAAGTGGAAATCCATACCCTGAAAGCACCATATTTCACCTCCAGTTGTTAAGATATCATTCCAAAAGCCCTAATAGAGGGTCAGAGTCAAGTTCCCTGTCTGGCATGGGGTGAGGGTGGTCAGATCTGATGTCAGGGGTCCAAGGTATATTCCAGGAATAAGACAGAAGGATTTGTTAGTTTCCACTTGCCTGCTACTCAGTGCTACTACCTTGCCTGCTTACCTGTCCTATTTGTGTGTACACCCTAGCAAAGACTCAGGATGGAGTGGCCTTGGAAATCCAGCCACTCAACAGCCAGGAGGGGATCGACAATGAGGAAAAGGAGAAAAAGGCAGCCAAGCTGCCCAAAAAGGAGAAGTCGGTGCTGCAGGGCAAGCTGACGCGCTTGGCTGTACAGATTGGGAAAGCTGGTGAGTAGGGTGGAGCCTTCTTGGTTTGTTTATCAGTGCTATTCTGGATCCTCGCTACTTTGCTTGCCTTCTTTCTACACCAGCCAGGTCTGGCAGAAAGAAGCTGAAAATTCCAAGCGGCTAGTGCAGTCCAGGTAGCTGTGTCTCTCTCTGTGACTGTTTAGCTTTTGCAGAGAGAGATGTTTTCCTGTGTGTTAGGGTTAAAGGCGCAAACAAATGGGAGATTTACATTAGCAAGAAGGAAGACCTTAATAGCTACTCACCTGCTTGTGTATTGGCTTGTAAATTCCTTAAAGGTAGAGAAGGCTGTTGTTTGCTGAGGGCAATTCCCTAGCATAGGAATGGCCAGGCATAGAGCAATCAGTTCAGAATAAGGACTGGAGGGAAAAGGAAGACAGTGATTAAAGAGGCGCTTTGCAGAGCAGAGGTCAGTAAAGGCAGTCCTGTGCATCGTGAGAGGAAGCAGCTTCTCCATCGCTTGCCTCTGCACTCTCCTCTCTCCTGCCTTCTTTCAGTGGTGGGGTGGGGCGGGGGATTTAGAGGAGGGAACAAAGGAAGATCGCTCCTTCAGCGCACATATCCCTTAAACTACAGTCTTTTTCCACTGTTTATTTGCTGACCTCACCTCTCTGTTTACTACAGTCAGAGTCTAGTCCAGTACGTTTCTGTGTGGGGCCTGAGATTCCGCGTTTCTAACCATCCCCCAGGTGATGGCAGTGCTTGCTGCTCTAAGCACACATTGAGTAGCAAGAATCTGTGCTGTCCACTACTGCAGCCACTAGCCATGTGTGGCTGTTTCCATTTAAATTAACAAAAATTAATGAAATTAATGAGAATTAGATATAGTTAAACATTCAGCTCCTCAGTCACGTTAACCTATTTCAGTTGGTCAATAACCACATGTGGCTACTGGCTGCCATATTGGACAGTGCAAATAGAGAACATTTTAAGCACCGCAGAGAGCTTTATAGAGTGTCAGCCTGGCCTATTCATCAGTTCCAGTGCCTAGCTAATTTTGACCACCATGAAGCCTCTTGCATATAAACAATACACAGATGAGGGGCTTCCCTGGTGGCGCGCTGGTTACGGATCCGCCTGCCAATGCAGGGGACACGGGTTCAAGCCCTGGTCCGGGAAGATCCCACATACCGCGGGGCAACTAAGCCCGTGCGCCACAACTACTGAGCCTGTGTTCTACAGCCCTCGTGCCACAACTACTGAAGTCCATGCACCTAGAGCCCCATGCTCCGCAACAAGGGAAGCCACCTCAGTGAGAAGCCCGCGCACCGCAACGAAGAGTAGCCCCCGCTCGCTGCAACTAGAAAAAGCCTGCACGCAGCAACGAAGACCCAATGTGGCCAAAAATAAAATAATTAATTAATTTAAAAAAAAAAAACAATACACAGATGAGATAAATTGCAAGTGTGGAATCAAACTTGCCTGGCACACGGGTTTGAAACATTAGACAGATCTCACTGTTGTGCTCCTAATCCCTAGCTTATTCTTTAGGGAGTACAAGCTACCTGAGGGCTAGCCACTGGTCTCCTGTTTATTCATTTCACATATCATCTAGACCAAGGACCAGGGGGAAGCAAGTGAGGTGCCTTGCACCACCCTGAGAGTGAATGCCTCCTTAAATTTTGCAGCCTAGGCGCCTTGCTTGCCTCACCTCTTAGGCCTGACCCTGATGAAGCAAAGTACAAAAGAATATGCTTTCAATGATACAATCACCTGTAGCCTTGTTCTGATCCCTCTGAATCACTGGGCCCTCAGGAAAAGCAAAGACACAAATCAAACTATGATTTGAAGTGGAACTTTTCCCAGATATTGTGCCACAGGCAGATACAGATGCCCAAATACTGATCCCCTCAGCCCTCAGAGCAGCCAGGCAGCACCCAAGGCAGTTGGAACCCCTAGACCAGTTGTTTTCTGACCTTGAGCCGATTCTTCCATTGTAGGATATGTAGGATGACTGTCCCAGTTTGCTTGACACTTTTAGCACCGAAAGTCCCACAGCCCAGGAAACTGGTCAGTCACAGGCAAACCAGGATGGTTGGTCCCCCCCCAGTGCGCCATACCAAAACCTCTCCGTGCCTTAGAGAGACACATAAAAGGAGATGACAATAGCAACATCTCTCAGGATTGTTGTGAGGATTAAATGAGTTAATACGCGTGAAGTGCTCGCCTGACTCATAGTAAGCACTATATTAATAGTTGTTATTATTGTCATCTTCTGTCTATGCCATGTCAGGAGAAAGGTTGGGAAGCACCGCTCTAAGGGTTAGTTATGTAGGTGATGTGCTAACACCATAGGGGCAACACTGTGAACAAGTTGTGAATTGCCTGACATTCTCAGGCTACTAGGGAAGAAGTTAAAATTGATAAACTACTAGGAAATAGGCACCTATAGTCACTACATTATGATTTGTAGGAAGAGGGTAGGTCTGAGATAGAATCATAGAATGCTATTTTAGAAAACTAGACCAATCCTCTTATTTATGAAGGAGGAAATAGGCCCAGAGACGGTCAAGACCAGTCAGAAGCCGCAAGTCAAGTTAGTGCAGTGCTGAGAATAGCACCCATGTCTTTAGGATGCAAAGCCACCTCTTTCCCCTACACTGTAATGTACAAGCACCAGAGAATGGATAGGGGCTTTGGGTATGACTTAGATAGTCATTTTAAAAATGGATAGCAAAGGCTACAATTTATGCCAATCCATCTCTGGCTAGGGCCCTAGGAATACCCTGAAGCCTGGGTTCATTTGACTTGTTTCCTGGACAGGTCTGATCATGTCTGCAATCACAGTTCTCATCCTGATTCTGTACTTTGTGATCGACAACTTTGTGATACAGCGCAAACCATGGCTGGCTGAGTGTACTCCCATCTACGTCCAGTACTTTGTCAAGTTCTTCATCATTGGCATCACTGTGCTGGTGGTGGCTGTGCCAGAGGGGCTGCCACTGGCAGTCACCATTTCACTGGCTTACTCTGTGAAGGTGAGACTGGAATGAAACTGTGTCTTATTTCAGAACAGAGACCGGAGGGGAGGGTACCGTGTAGCCTCTGGTGAAAGGATGGGCCACTCTGTCTTCATAAACTCTGGGTGATGCCTTCAGGAGCAGAAGCCACTGGCACTTTGGAAGGACCATCTGCAACAGTTGTATCAACATTTAAGTAACCCAGTAGAATCTTAAGAGTATTTACAAAAATGGTATCCTGCATTTTTGTGTGGGACCAGAGAATGAAATGTGGAGAGATGCTGGCTAGGAAATGGCCTTTGACCTGTATTTGGGAAGTCTTTTCTCTTCTCCTTTGTAGAAAATGATGAAAGACAATAACCTGGTACGGCACTTGGATGCTTGTGAAACAATGGGCAATGCCACGGCCATCTGCTCCGATAAGACAGGCACATTGACCATGAACCGCATGACTGTGGTGCAGGCTTATATCGGAGAAACCCGTTACCATCAAATCCCAAGCCCTGATGTCCTCGTGCCCAAGGTCCTGGACCTTCTTGTCAATGGTATTTCTATCAACAGTGCCTACACCTCCAAGGTTCTGGTAAGCGTTTCCTTTGCCAGGACACTTAAAATGGGTAGGTGGAGGGAACCCTTCATTTTCTCTTGTTTATTCTGCCTGAATTGCCATCCCACATCCCATTTCCCACTCCCCAGTGAACATGTTTGGGGTGAAACTAGGAAATAATCCGTGGGAGTGGATTGGGGGATGGGAGGGAAAGGGGGAGGCAGGTAGGAATCTATGGCTATGAAATGACCTCCAATCACCAGGTAAAGGTAGTATCTCTAAAAAGATCTTGGGACTTCTCTGGCAGTCCACTGGTCAAGACTTCGCCTTCCAGTGAAGGGGGTGTGTGTTCGATCCCTGGTCGGGGAGCTAAGATCCCTCCCACATGCCTCGGGGCCCAAAAACCAAAACAAAAAACAGAAGCAATATTGTAACAAATTCAATAAAGACTTTAAAAATGGTCCACATCAAAAAATCTTAAAAAAATAAAAATAAATAAATAAAAAGAGACCTCATGCTGGTCAGGAGTAAATTACTCAGTTTCTAGAAACTAAGAGAGAGTGTTAGAATAAGACCCACACAGGGTGAGACACCAGCACCACCCCCAGGGCAACTAAAAAATCCCCACGCCCTGGGTGGCTCAGGGACCACAGTCGGCACCCCCACGGGCCCTGGGTACACGTGTGAAAGCCTCGAGCGGAGTCCTTCCCTTCCTAGGTTCTCTCCCCAGCTTCGGCACCTCATCCAACACTCCCACGTGTGTTTTTCCTCTCAGCCTCCGGAGAAGGAGGGCGGCCTGCCGCGGCAGGTGGGCAACAAGACCGAGTGCGCCCTGCTGGGCTTCGTCACGGACCTGAAGCAGGATTACCACGCCGTGCGCAGTGAGGTGCCCGAGGAGAAGCTCTACAAGGTGTACACCTTCAACTCGGTGCGCAAGTCCATGAGCACCGTCATCGAGAAGCCCCGCAGTGGCTACCGCATGTACAGCAAGGGTGCTTCTGAGATCATCTTGCGCAAGTGAGCGCCCCTCCCCCGCTTCTTCCTCCCTTCAGGATCCTCCCCTCAGGGAGGTCAGGGTGCCAGGCCTCACGCTGAATCCACCTGGATGATGAGTGAACCCTCCTTCCAGGCGGTGACATCGTGACTAACATCTGAGCTTGGTTCAGGCCAAGCCTTGCTGTTAAGTACTTTGGATACTGTACTTACCCTTCACAGCTCAGCGAGGTAGATGCTGTCATTATCCCTGTTTGACGGATGAGAATTCAGAGGTGCTGGGAAGTTCAGTAACTTGCTGGAAGTGATACAGCTCTTAGTGGCACAGCCACGGTTCAGACCTAGGCAATCCAAACTTCCATTTCCTATTCTGAAAAGAGATAATAATACCCACCCATCTCACAGGGTTACTCTGATTAAGTGATTCAATGTATGTACAATGCCTTGCACATAGCAAGTACTGATACTAGAAATGTTAGTTCTGCGTTCCCTTTTCCTTTTCATTCTCAATTCTGATCACGTGAAGTTGCATAATCAAAGTGGCTAGATGATCCATAGGTCATTAAGAGGTGACCTACGTGGATCACCTACGTGGATACAGGGCCAGTAGCTAAAAGCCAGTGCCCCAGCTTGGCGTTAGCCACCCCCTTTCGAGTGACACGTTCTTGTTGAGAACACCCTCTGCACTGAGCACTCTAGATACTGAGGACTGAGAAAGTGTCTCTACCTTTGTGAAGCTCAAAGGAGCAGGCAATCCACAAATGACCCTTGATATCGTATCCACGTAAGAGTAGGAGCAGACAACATGTGAGAATCAAATGCTCTGCCCACCTAGACGTTACCCACCTACTGGCCACCCCACCTTGGAAAAAGGGGCTCAGCTTTGGGCTATGAGTGGAGATTTATGGCCACACAACAGTGTCTTTAGGAGTAATGCCGAGCGGCCAGAATGTCTGTAAATGACTATGCAAGCACATAGGGGGGATGCTGCTTTCTGACTGTGTGCCCCACCAGGTGTAATCGAATCCTGGACAAGAAAGGGGAAGCAGTGCCATTCAAGAATAAGGACCGAGATGAGATGGTCCGCACCGTCATCGAGCCCATGGCCAGTGAGGGACTCCGGACCATCTGCATAGCTTACCGGGATTTCAGTGACGGAGAGCCCCCATGGGACAGCGAGAGCGAGATCCTCACTGAACTGACCTGTATTGCAGTGGTGGGCATTGAGGATCCTGTTCGCCCAGAGGTGAGGCTTTGACTTGAAAAAAGGGCTAGGAAACATGAATGGAAGTCTTCCAGTGGCCCCGGCCCATGCGCCGGCCCAGTGTGACCTAATGCGAGGCCACCCAGGAGTCGCAGGAGCTGGGGTACTAGCTCCGTTTCTAGTTGTAACTTAGGAAACTTAGGCAAGTTACCTAACTCTCATTTGCTGGGATAGATGTGTTTGTGCTTCCTGCTTCACAGAACTGCTGTAGGGTACTGAACTCATAGAAAGTGGCATTCCTACGGTTCATGCTGTCTGAGGGGTAAGAAGTATAGGTTTTACTGGGCTTATTGTTTGGTACTCAGGAATCGTCAGGAGATGGAATTAACTGGAACACCAACTTTGTGTCTAGCCACCTTCTTTCAAGCAGCACATTCTTGTCGAGCACCCCTAGAATAGCTAAGCACTACTCTCCATTGTAGGGCATTGAAAAAGTCTCTGCTTCTAAGAAGTTCAGACCAATGGACTATCAACCATCAAGACCCAGAGGCATGACAGTGTGTCATGCATTTGGGAAACTTAAAAGAATTGATATTGTTGGAGTATGTGCCAGGGGGGTGGAAGGCGGTTAAAACTTCTGCTAGAAAGGAAGGCAGTGGCAAAATCTCAAAAGGCCAGGCATGCCCTGCTAAGAAATCTAGATTGTAAGTGGGAGAGTAAGCTTTTACACCCGACTCCTGAAGCAAATTTCCCCTTCAACTCATGACACAATAAGGCAAATTCAAATGTGAGTATCATGGATAGGACAGAAGCGAGGTGGCACCAAGCGATATAAAAATGACCAGACTTAGCCCACGCCCCATGGTTCTGCTTCCAGGGTGCCTCTCCACTGTCCACAATGAAGGGACAACTGAACAGGAACAGCTTACCAGGCCTCACCACCCCCACCTCCTCCATTCCTCTTGCCTCACTCTCCACAGGTGCCAGAAGCTATTGCCAAATGCAAACGAGCTGGTATTACTGTCAGAATGGTGACAGGTGACAACATCAACACAGCCCGGGCCATCGCCACCAAATGTGGCATTGTGACACCTGGGGATGACTTTCTGTGCTTGGAGGGCAAAGAATTCAACCGACTCATCCGAAACGAGAAGGGCGAGGTGGGTCTTGGGTGGGAGGAATCAGGGCCTCCTTTATTAGGCGAGGGCTGGTTCACGTGTAAGGCATCTGGGACAGGTGGGAGGAAGTGGGTGGTTTTTAAACTGAAATCTATTCATAGTGAGATGTCCCTTTTACCAAAGCTGTTCAGACAGTGAAACTGGATTTCTTTTCTTCTCACTATCTTCATTCACAAGCCATCTTTTGAGACAGTGTCACTAACCTTTCATGTCTTTCCATTTTTTTCAATTGTGGGATGATTTTGTACTGAGTTCCTTCTACCTCACCCCTCCTATGTCACTGCCTTGTGACTGACAGTGGCAAAGGTTGGTAAGAGGACATGGTCTGGGTGTGGAGCAGGCCAGAGCTACATTAGGTCAATGTAGATATTGAACCTAAGACCTCAGAAGCACTACTTTAGCCACCTGAGCCAACAGCTAACCCTGGCCCACCTCTGTCAAGGGTCTAAGAAATACGGAATTGGGGCTTCCCTGGTGGCGCACTGGTTGACAGTCCGCCTGCCGATGCAGGGGACACGGGTTCGTGCCCCGGTCCGGGAAGATCCCACATGCCGCGGAGCGGCTGGGCCCGTGAGCCATGGCCGCTGAGCCTGCGCGTCCGGAGCCTGTGCTCCGCAACGGGAGAGGCCACAACGGTGAGAGGCCCGCGTACCGCAAAAAAAAAAAAAAGAAATACGGAATTGGTAGGGAATTGGCAGGAAAAAGAAGACAAGCAGGGCCTGAATGGTCACCATCCGTGAATCTGCCCTGGAGCCTGAGTTGGCTGCTTCCCCTCCACTGGAGGCCAGGATAACACTCCCCCGGGGCCCATGGAATACCAGCTCTCCCAGAAGCTCAGCGTGGGTAAAGAAGTAAGATTTTCCCAGATGGCTGTTCTGAGCTTGACTGACCCAGGTGTGGTCTGGTGTTGGCAGGTAGAGCAAGAAAAGCTGGACAAGATCTGGCCTAAGCTCCGGGTGCTGGCGCGATCCTCCCCCACTGACAAGCACACACTGGTGAAAGGTGAGGCTGGTTCCTGAGGAGGTACCTAGGATAGAGGAAGGCAGGCGGGGATGAGCACAGATCAGAGCCATCAACCAAAGCAACTCTCCTGTCCTGAGTAGGGAGGTCCTAGGAGAGCTTCCCCGCTCGTGGGAAGAACATACAGTTTAGCAAACATCTGAGGCCCTGGTGAGTATAAGATATATAATATAATAAAGTTGTTTTTAAACATTATCCTGTCTTGTTTGTCGATAGCACTGTGAATTAGACAGTACAGGTTAAGCTAGTCCCATTTTGCAAATAAGGAAGTTTGAGGCTGAGACAACAAGTAACCTATCCAAATTGCCCAACTGGTAAGTGGAAGTGTTACCATTCAATCCCTGGGTCTCTGCCTTCAAATCATCCAGTGCTTTTTCTACCACATAACAGCTGCCTTGGGGCACCGGACAGGATATTCGACAAGGTCAGACATTCTTAGCTTAGAGTGCTACCCGTGAAACAATTTACTGCCATCAGGTGACACTACAGAACCTCCAGCATTGGGAGAAAAAGAAGGAAAGAGCATAGAAAGGGAGGTGGTGGCAGGGACCGGAGAGGAAGACCAAAAAGCTGCCTTTCGTGGGGAAATGGCCTCAGATGGCACATGTGGAAGTCACTGTAGTGTGTCTGTTTTTCCCAGGCATCATCGACAGCACTGTTGGGGAACAGCGGCAGGTGGTGGCTGTCACTGGGGATGGCACAAATGATGGGCCGGCTCTGAAGAAAGCAGATGTTGGTTTTGCCATGGTAAGCAGCTCAGCGCAGTGTGTCTCTCTGCTGCAAGCTGCCTCCTCCAGTGGGAAGCCGGGACAGGCTTCTGGTAACCCGCTGCTTCCCATACCTTCACATCCCCCTTTGTACTCTTTCTCTAACTCCATCTCGCCTCCCTACCTGGCCAATGATAATATGTATAATGAGGGACCCATCAAGTATGAAGGCAGGGAAATCATGAGGTATCATTACCCAGCAAAGCAAGACCAACTGAAACTTGCCCATGGACACGATGATATTGTCTGCCTAGGCACACTGTGGAAAATTCACATTCCATATGGAAAGTGTGCACTCTATAGTTAGCACTGTTCGTCACTCTGCTTTTCACTTGTGAGGCCCGGAGCATCAGAGTCACTTGGAAAGTTCATTTAAAATCATATATTCCAAGGTTCCACAGTCGGCTATCTTGATTCAGTAGCATCTGAGCTGGGTCCCAGAAGTGTTTGGATTTTCTGAACAGGCACACTTATTGATTCTAATGCTCAGGGACATTTAGAGGTCCCCGGATTGCAAAGCACATTCTCACACTCAAGTAACTTACGATTGTAAGCTTCCCATACACATTGAACTGTTGGTGATTTTTAAGAAGTGGAAGAAGATTCAAGAAGAAATCTGTCTTTAGGGTGCTCTCTTTAGCCAAAAGATAAATTTAAAAAGTTTTTACTCTAGGAAATTTCAAGAATATACAAAAATAGAATAGTTTATTGAATCCTCATGTATCTGTCACCCAGCATCAAATATCAACACTTGGCCAGTCTTGGCCCACACATACACATTTCCCCATCTACACCTGAATTACTCTGAAGCATATCCAAGATATCATGTCATTTCATCCAGTATGTGTCTCTGGAAAATATATATGTATCAATAAAATATCTAAAAGAATCATAGTACCATTGTCTCACAGCAAAATTGATTCTTTACCATCATTAGATATCTAGTCAGTGTTCACATTTCCCCAAATGCTTCATAAATGTTGTTTTTATAGATTATTTGTCTAAATCAGAATGCAAACAAGATCCATACATTGCAATTGGTTGATATATTTCTTGAATCTATTCATCTGTAACAGTATTTGCTGAAGTGTGCTCTTCCTTCCAACTCTACCTGGAAACCTATAGAAATGCAGATTCTCAAGCCTCACCCCAGATCTACTGAATCAGAAAGCTTGGAGTTGGGGCCCAGCGGTCCATGTTTTAACAGTCCCTCTGGGTGATTCTGACACATCCTAAAGTTCGGCAGCCACTGACCCTGTAGGATCTATGCGTCAGGGGTCCCCAAGACCACCCTTTACATTTGTGCATTCACTGGAAGGACTCAGGGGACTCAGCAGAAGTTGCACTCATGGTTCAGATTTAGTCCATTGGTATAGTAAGAATCTAGTAAGGCAGAAAGTCACAGGTAGAGTCTGGAATCCACACGCAGGGTCCCTTATGATCTCTTCCTCCCGTGAGGGGTCACAAAGAGCACCTTCTTCCCCCAGCAATGAAAATGCAACAATACATGTGACGTTTCTGCCCAGAGAAACCCACCAGAGACTTGGTGTCGTAGGTTTTTATTGGGGTTGGTCATATAGGCACCTTCTGCCTAGCACGTGCTAAGATTCCAGACTTCCAGAAGGAAGCAGGTTTTCAGTGGAAACCATATGTTTGGGCACAGTCTAGGCACAGTGAATCACTGATTAATTTTCAGTTAATTGTTGACTGAGAGCCAAGTTTCCAGGTGCTGGCCGAGGGCCAACCTTGCACACAGAACTTTCTCAAGAAAGCAGTCTCAGGCCTGCTATGTAACTCTTTTCTGCACAATCCCTTTCCATCTTTTTTTCTAGCTACTTAGTTTTGAAGGAATAAGGTGGTTTTCTACATAGAATATCCCATGGCAGGGATTTTGTTGATTGTATCCCTATAGTGTCCTTTAACCTGTTCTTTCAGCCCTTGTATTTCCTATAAACTAGTACTTAGTTCTATGAGCAATCAGATTCCACATGCCATCTTTCATTAGGGGTTGCAAAATGACAACGTTCTGATTTTCTTTATTTATTAACTTGAATACTTTTGTAAAAAGAAATTTGCCCTCGTCGATTATTTGGTTACTGTGAGGTTCACTTCCTACATGAAAGACAGGTTAAATGCTTGATTTTTTTTTTCCCTTTATTTACCAGTTTTCAAAATAATGAGTTGACTTTTTAGGATCCTCCAAAGGTGACCAATGAATTGTTCACTTTTTAAATTTACTAAACTACTAAAAGTTAATTGTCTGTTTTTTTTAAATATCATTGTGAGCTCATGGTTTTAAGTATATGTGATATGTTTTGATCCATTGCCCTTATTATTATTCTGATGTTTATACTGACCCATCGTTAACCTCTTCAACACTGCTAAGTCCTTTGGGTACAACCTCAGTTGTCTTTAATATCCTTCTTGGTCTCTTGCATGATAGGATGTTCCAGATTCATCATGCATATTTCTTGTCCTAGATCTAGAATCATCCTCTTCTCAAAGGAGTTCTGCTTCATTTCAGTGAGAAATGATATTTAGAGAACACAATCTGAATGTCAGGATGTTCCTTACTTCTTAGTAAATTATTGTTTCTAGAACTTTTCAGTGGACAAAGCTAGGAAATATGTCTTTTATGTCTCTTTTTGTTTTTGTGTTTCTTTGTTTTAAAGATAAATACTTCATGAATTCATGTTGGCATTTCCAATTCAAATTTAGAATTCTAGAACTCTAACTTCCTATTTTACTTCCCTGATTTTATATTTATCGCTTAAGCTGAAAAGTTTGATTCCTAATGGTTTAACATAATCATTATTTGCTTTATCCTAAAATATATGTAATAGTCTCAAAACAGCAATAATAATACAATTACTTTACTAAAAACAGTTAAAAATTTTTCTTATAGTTCTTTTTATCCTGTAGGTATATCCTACTATGTACTTACATCAAGTTACTGTGTTTTTCAAAACGTCATTTGGAACTTTTCCCTTGGTATGGTTGTGCTACCAACTGGTTATACCAGTTCGTTTATATCATGGGGTTTTTTTTCTTCCATTTTTGAGATTGCTTATTTTAAACTTAATTTTGTTTTATACTTGTATAAAGTAGTTACATAATTCTAAAGTAAAATATACCAACAAGGTCTATTCATAGAAGTCTAGCTTCTATCCCTATCACCTCCACGCTGTTGCCTCCTTCTTAATCCCACAGATAACTTACTTCTTTGATTTTTGGTTTATCTTTCTGTTTGCTCCTTTAAAATACAATCAAATGTGTAGTATATTTATATCCCACTCTCTTAGATAAGTGATACTTATCTATATTTATCTATATACACACTATATACTCTTTTTTCCACCTTGCTTCTTTTAATTTAACAACCTAACTTAGAGATTATTCTGCAGTAGTACATATACAAAGATACTATTTCTTTCTTTCTTTCTTTCTTTCCGTCCTTTCTCTTTACAGTGCATGGTACAGCATTGTGTGGATGTGTTAGAGAACTTTTTGATGGGGAAATTTAATTGTATAGTCTATCTAACAGATATTCATTTGTTGCGATCTGGATAGGAAAATAATACTGCCAGGTAAATGGTACAAATAATCTACTAGTGCAGGTCAGATTCACAAACAAGCCCCTCTGTAGGTTATAGGGGTTGTAAGACATGGAAAAGAAGAATAGGCTGGGGATGTAAGGGACAGCTTTGCCAAGCAAGCAGGGCTTAATTAATTGAATGGAACCTTAAGGACAGATAGGATTTAAATAGATGGGGAAAGAGGATGTTCCAGGCTTGGAGAAAAGGGTGTAAGTAGAAGACTGGACTCTAGAAGTGAATGAGAGATTCAGGGAATTGTGAATAAAGCAGTAGGTTTTGAGCAGAAAGATATAGCAGGTTGGAAAATGAACCAGAGTTCACTTGTTGAGGGCTTTGACTACCAGGCTAGAAAGTGTACTGTTTCTAAAACACTGCTTTCAACCACTGATCTGTCTATTTAGAAACCTTTGGTGGTTCCCCAGTGACAGGATTTTGAATAAGGACAGGACATCTGAACTGTACTGCCAGACTATTCCTCCTGGGAAAAAATGTAGAGTAACTTCAAGGTGCGGGAGAGATAAGGATTTAAATTAAATATTGGCAGTGGCAAAAGAAATTTTAAAATTTAGAGGTAGAACAGATAGGACTTTTTCTCTATCTTCTAATTATTTTCTAAGATGGGGAGGTAGGAGGGACGGGAGAAAGGAATATCAGAGATAACTGTAATTTCCAGTCTGAGTTCAGGAGTAAGGTGGTGGCATCATGGCCCAGTCCCCTTTCCCGCAGAGTGACAGTGACACATTTTCCCTTCATTTTCTTTGGGAGAGAAGACCGCTCAAAATGTGGTGGTTTAGTCTGTAGGATTTGTGTGGCTAGTGTGCCCTCTAGTGTTTATGCTGAGTTCTGAAGCTCCTTGGAGGTCAAGATATGAGTTCAGAATGTGCATGAATTTTGTCCAGTTCCTCACTGTTTTCCTTCCCCTTCTTACCTCAGGGTATTGCAGGCACGGATGTGGCAAAGGAGGCCTCTGACATCATCCTAACAGATGACAACTTCACCAGCATCGTGAAGGCAGTGATGTGGGGACGAAACGTCTACGATAGCATCTCCAAGTTCCTACAGTTCCAGCTCACTGTCAACGTGGTGGCTGTGATCGTGGCCTTCACTGGAGCCTGTATCACCCAGGTGAAGGGAATGTGGGGTGAGCTGAGATGGGAGGGATGAGGCTGGGGCTAAGGAACAGGGGGTGCGGGGTACAGTATGTCGACTGAGGAGTAAGGACCAGAGTTTCCGAAGGGGTGTTGGGGCAGGGATAGCTCTACTAGGTCTCCATCTGCTCATGTGGGAGGATGATAATTTATCTACCATTAATGTAGTACTTACACGTTAGCCAGTGTGATGAGCACTTATATGTAGTTTCTCTGTTCTTCAAAAACAACCTTGCAAAGTAGGTATTATCCCCATTTTACAGGTGAAGAACCCAAGGCTCAAAGAGGTTAAATAAGTTTCTCAATGTCACTCAGCTAATAAATGGTGGATATCAGGAGGTAGGCCATTTCAAGGGCAAAGATGAGGCTGATGAGTGAGGCGGGGGGTGGTCTCCAAGGAAAGCTGAAAGGAGTGGTTCTCCTTCCCACCAGGATTCCCCGCTGAAAGCCGTACAGATGTTGTGGGTTAATCTCATCATGGACACTTTTGCCTCATTGGCCCTGGCCACAGAGCCTCCTACAGACTCGCTGTTGAAGCGTCGCCCCTATGGCCGAAATAAGCCTCTGATCTCACGCACTATGATGAAGAACATCTTGGGTCACGCCGTCTATCAGCTCACTGTCATCTTTTTCCTTGTCTTTGCCGGTGAGCCAAGGCGGGGGTGGGTGGCGGCATTTGGAGTGCTAGAAGGAGATGGGGGCAGAGAGCAGCCCAAGGAAAGAAAGTAGCAGGGAGCAAGCTGAGCACAAGATGGGAATGATAGCAGCTTCGCTTACTGAGTGCATCCTCTGTTCCCACTACGTGGTGCATTGTGCCATTTTATTACTCCTTTTAAGAATCTCTGTAAAAAGATATGAAAGTGAGTTATTTGTAGTGAGGAGGATGGACCTAGAGTCTGTCATACAGAGTGAAGTAAGTCAGAAAGAGAAAGACAAATAAATACTCTATGCTAACACATATATATGGAATCTAAGGGGGAAAAAATCTCATGAAGAACCTAGGGGTAAGACAGGAGTAAAGATGCAGACCTACTAGAGAACGGACTTGAGGATATGTGGAGGGGGAAGGGTAAGCTGGGACGAAGTGAGAGAGTGGCATGGACATATATACACTACCAAACGTAAGGTAGATAGCTAGTGGGAAGCAGCCGCATAGCACAGGGAGATCAGCTCGGTGCTTTGTGACCACCTGGAGGGGTGGGATAGGGAGGGTGGGAGGGAGGGAGACGCAAGAGAGAAGAGATATGGGAACATATGTATATGTATAACTGATTCACTTTGTTATAAAGCAGAAACTAACACACCATTGTAAAGCAATTATACTCCAATAAAGATGATAAAAAAAAAAAAGAATCTCCAAAGGGTGGCTTTATGTTACCTTTTTCTTAGATCATAAAACTGAAGCTTAAGTCACATATTGAGTAAATAGTGGCACGAAGATTCAGACCTATGTCTGCCAGACTCTCGTGCACATAGTTCTATCGCAATGCAGCACTACGAGAAGGCAAATAGTGATGGAGCAAGCTGAGAAACAGGGTCAGAAATGTTGAGGGACTTCCCTGGTGGTCCAGTGGGTAAGAATCTGCCTTCTATTACAGGGAGAACAGGTTCGATCCCTGGTCGGGGAACTAGGATCCCACATGTTACATGGCACAGCCAAAAAATTTTTTTTTAAAAAGTGGGGGGGCTTCCTTGGCGGCACAGTGGTTAAGAATCCACCTGCCAATGCAGGGGACACGGGTTCGAGCCCTGGTCTGGGAAAATCCCACATGCCGCAGAGCAACTAAGCCCACGTGCCACAAGTACTGAGCCTGTGCTCTTAGCCCGCGAGCCACAACTACTGAGCCCGTGCGCCACAACTACTGAAGCCCGCATGCCTAGAACATGTGCTCCGCAACAAGAGAAGCCACCACAATGAGAAGCCCATAGACCACAATGAAGCGTAGCCCCTGCTCAACGCAACTAGAGAAGGCCCAGGCACAACAACAGAGACCCAACACAGCCAGAAAGAAAGAAAGAAAGAAATAAAATTTATTTTTAAAAAAAAAAAAGTGATGTTGAGACCAGAGCTAACACTGAAAATATTTGATGACTGTTGTGGTTCGGATACTGACCAGTTAGAATGGACACCAGTCATAAGCAACGAGTGAGGCCATACTCAAGTGTTCTGCCTCAACCTGAACCCTCCTTGAGAGCATACTTATCCTCCGATGCGTCCCTTCTCCCAACTAGGTGAGAAGTTCTTTGACATTGATAGTGGAAGGAGAGCACCTCTGCATTCACCACCCAGCCAACACTACACCATTATTTTCAACACCTTCGTGCTGATGCAGCTCTTCAATGAAATCAACTCCCGCAAGATCCATGGAGAGAGGAATGTCTTTTCGGGCATCTTCCGCAACCTCATCTTCTGCTCTGTGGTCTTGGGCACATTCATCAGCCAGGTGGGATTCTAGCTGGAGTTGGGATAGGAGGTCTGGGACGATAAAGGCCAGGAGCTGGGGGCCAGGATTCCCTGAGCGCCCGGGGAAAGGAGTGAGGGAGTGATGGGGACTCAGGCTGTGGGTTGAACACTTTGGGGTTCCCAAATGCTTCCGTTTGCTCATTGCTCTAGAATTGGATCCTGCTGTGTCAAGTGCTCCAGTGCAAGGCAGCATGTTGTTAGCAAATAAAATAAAATTTGTGGAATCCTTTCCTTATCTTTCTAAAACACAGCAATTTCACATAGTGACCAGGAGGAAGATCACTGTCTTCTAACCCCTTTCCATGCCTCCTGCCAGCATACTTGAAATGTGCATGCAAGTGCTATATGGGATCTCTCCCTGTCCCTCCTTGCCCCTTTGTTTGGAAAGCGCTCATGGTAGAAAATGGTACGCAATTCAGAGAAAAGGAGAAGACATGGAATGTTGCCATATGTAGTTGACAGATAAACCTGAGGTGGGCTCCTTCTGTGGGAAGTGGGGTCAAGGGCATGGCTGCCCTGGTGGTGAAAGGATTGAGCCCCTTCCTTCTTGCCCCAGTCAGAGGTACACTAAGACATCTGCCAATACAAGAGATCATGAGCCTGCCCTGTAACGAAAGAGCTCCTGCCTCACTCTCATTTGCCCCGCTCCTAAATTCCTCTTCTCCATCACTGTGCCTTCTCTTTGTCACCTACTGGCTTTAGTCACAAGAAGCCTCCAGCTCCCCTTGCTCCCCCAGCCTTTGCGTTAATGTTCATAGTAACTGTATCTGTCTCCCCATCAGAGTGCTCTATAAAGACTGTGTCTGTCTTCCCTTCTCCCCACCTGGATCTCTCCTTTCTCCTTCCCCAACAAGCAGATCAGGGTACACACCACAGGGATCCTGGGGTAGGGGGCTGATGTGGCTTTGATGGCCTTGACTGGAGGGCTGGCTACCTGTTACCTCCCAATGATGGGCTGCCTCTTTCTCTGTTCTAGATTATCATTGTGGAATTTGGGGGGAAACCCTTCAGCTGTACGAACCTCACCCTGTCCCAGTGGTTCTGGTGTCTCTTCATCGGTTTTGGAGAATTGCTGTGGGGCCAGGTGAGTACGGGCACACCCTCCCCATGCAGTCATATGGCCGGCAGACACCCCCCTCCCCTAGATGAGATGGAACGAGCAGCTGTGGAGACGCCCAGCTCCTCGCCTTCATATTCTTCCCTCTTCTCTCTACCACCAGGTTTTCAAGTTCTTTCCATCTTGTAGGAACCCAAAGCAGAATGATCTGTGCCCACCACTTCAGAGGCTTCTGATCTCTTCTCTAATCATGCCTGGAGACAGACAAATCCCTTAGCTTCTCTGAGATGGAAGTGGAAATTTTCAATGGAATTTTGCTAAAAATAAAATTAAGGGTCTTAGAAGTAGAAGAGTTTGCAAAGCATATGTCTTCAATGAATCCGCAGTCTGGCCGTGAGCTGCTGTGCTGTCATAATGTAGGGCTCCCTTGCCTCTTCTGTTTCTCACCATCGCCTTATCCAGGATGGGTGCCTGACTGTCATCTAAGATAAATCCAGACTCACAAGGTCTCTAGAGAAGCAGTACAGCGTATGGTTCAAAGCACAGACTTTGGAACCGACTGTCTAGGTTTGAATCCCGGTTCTTCTTTTTACAAGCTGCATCGTAGTGAGCAAGTTTATTAGCAACTCTGCCTCAGTTTCCTCAACTCCGGATAACAGGATCATTGTGAATCATTGTCAATCAGCAAATCAGTTTCAATACAGAAATGACTTAGAACAATGCCTAGTACCCTGTAAGTACTCAGTAAATGTTAGCTATTAACATTATAATAATATAATCAGGTTTGATAAGAGTTTCATTCCTTCCCTAACACCACTTTGCGAGTCCCTCTCATCCTCAGCTCTGGCCTGGCCTTTACCTCTGCTTGCAGACCCCAGGTCTCTACTGATTGGTGCCCAGCCACCTGGGTAATGGAGGCTTTGCTCTAACTGGCCCCAAAGATCCCTCCCTAGGGCTGCAGGCTTTCCCCCATAGACCTGCTAGTTGTTTCTTTCATAGCTCCTAGATGCCTCACTGATTAACCCCTATCCCCATTCTTAACACAAGTCCTTCCACCCTGCTCTGTTTGCTGAAGTTTATTTACCAGTGGGTCCCTAAAGCACTTCTACACTTGGGTGGAGCTTGATTATTTCACGTACTGTTTGAAACTCTCACCTGGGTCTAGTCTCACATGTGGCCATGTGGCCTTGATGCCAGGTAACAACAGCCTTCCTTCTGTATCACAACAGCTCCTTCTAACATCTGAAAGCAGAACGTGGACATTCTTTCTATTTCAAACACTTGACTCCATGTTGGACTGCTCACACAGTCCCCCTTTCCCAGCTGAGCCCTTGTCTTATTTGTAAAGGAGAACTGACTGACAGCTTATAGACTGATTTATTTTGAATTGCAAGCCCCAACCTACTGCTCCATGTCTTCTGATAATACTCATATGTCCCTTCTATGGGCTATCCCACCCAGTTCCTCACCCCAAGCCCAAGAAAACTTTTAGTATCCTCTCACTATAGTTTTATAAAAGAGGAATTACTTAGCATATGGTAACTAAGAAGAGGGTCATTCCCCTCCAACACCCTTCTTTTCCCCTTGCCCATGCACACACATTTTGACCATCCTGTCTCCAGACTTGTTTTCTCCCAGGTCCTTGTCTCTGTCTCTTCCTACTGTGTGTATCATGCATTATGGTTCTACTTCCTTTAAGAGACAGATGGCAAAATGCAAAGAAAGAACTGAGACAGGAGGAAGAGAATGAAGTATATAACAAGGCAGATGGCTGGTCAAATACTAGAATATAAGTTCTCCTTTGTACGTCCGCAAATACAGGAAATCTTCCTGAGGGCCTGACAGCTGGTAGGCACTTGGCAAACGCTTGCCTGAATGGGTTGGCACTTTTCCCACTGCTTTCCCAGCGGGAAGGTTTATAGGGCAAAGAGTGACCTACCCAAGGGCCTGACCCATAAAGTTGAGTGACAGCTCTTCTCGCCCTGATTCTGGCGTCTACCCTTTTGCTGCACCTGTTCTCAGGTCATCTCCACAATACCTACGCAATCCCTGAAGTTCCTAAAGGAGGCTGGGCATGGCACCACCAAAGAGGAGATCACCAAGGATGCTGAGGGGCTGGACGAGATTGACCATGCAGAGATGGAGCTGCGCCGAGGCCAGATCCTCTGGTTCCGGGGCCTGAACCGTATCCAGACCCAGGTACTGTGATAGTGGCCTATCCTCGCCCTGGGAGAAGGAATCTCCCCCATCTTTCTTGGGAGGTGTTGGGAGGGCAGTAGTTCTTGCTGGCCAACGTCTCTTCCCTTCCTAAGGCCCTCTCACTGGTGGGCAGCCCGAGCTCCCTTGCTTCAGGACAGACAGGCAGAGGCAGTGGTATGGGCTCCTCTGAGAGGAGAGTGATCATGGGGGGCCGAGAACACGGGACACTAACTGCTAGCATCATCCTCTAGCTTTGGGTTCGTCTGAAGCCCACTTCCCACCCTCTGTCGGGTGGGCCATCTTCCCGCATAAGGTCTCTTGTAAGCGCTAGGCCTAACCTCAGGGTGGGAAATGTTCAGAGTCTTTCTGACCCTGCAGAGGGAAGGATTTAGACAATATCTCTCTGCCAGCATCCCCAGCAGACATTTACTGTATATCCTCAAGCTGCTGTTAGGGGAATGTAGGTATTATCTGGATTGATCTTTGTAAAAGAAACTCGCTCTCTTATGTCTTCCCCACTCAAAATTTAAGGCCATGATGGGGAATCTAATGGCTACGTGTATATAAACGACAATAGTCTCTCAGTGCCTGAGTATCTTTTACAGGATTCAGACTTGCTTCCCAGAAAACAAGAAGCTATAATTTCTTCAAACCTTTTCCCTTCCTGCAATTTCTAAAACGGGATAGAAGCTGCTCCTGCTGCTATTAAGTCCCCTCTTATAGCCCTACAGTAACTTTTTTCCCCCACTTCCTGTGCAGCAACTGTAACTACCTTCTCCCGGGTAAATGGGCTGGTCTAGACATTGATAATCCTATCACTTTCCCTGTTCTTGTGTTAGTCCTGAGATTTCCCATCTCAAGAAATTGTAAATCCCCAAGTTCTCAAAGGTCTTCACCAGAGAACAGGCCTATCCCTCTTTGCTGATTGGCTAGAGATCCCAGAAGTAAATTTCACTCTCTGAAATTAGCCTTGCAGATGGTTTCAAAAGCTCCCTAGTGGAGCCCACCACTTCCTAGGGAAGAGGTGAAATGAATAGTCTAAGCTAAATACAGTAGTCCCCCGCTTATCCGCGGCTTTGCTTTCCTTGGTTTTAGTTACCCTTGGTTTTAGTTACCCGTGGTCAACCACAGCCTGAAAGTATTAAATGAAAAATTCCAGAAATAAATAACTCACAAGTTTTAAATTGCATGCCGTTCTGAGTAGCTGATGAAATCTCACGCCCCGCACTCTGTCCTGCCCTGGACATAAGTCATCCCATTGCCTATCACATCCTCGCTGTATAAGCTACCCACCCATTACTCTAGGAGAAAGCATAGCATATACAGGGCTCAACACCATCTGCAGCTTCAAGCATCCACTGCGGGTCTTGGAACGTGTCCCCCACGGGTAAGGGAGGACTACTGTAGCAGCCGGGCGTTGGTCTCCTGTAGACAAGACAACAGATGGAAATGGGAAAGCAGGGCTAGGGAGGGAAGCACACTGGGGCTCCTCTGGAGTTCCCCTTCCCAGAGAGGGAAATCCGCATGGGACCCGCAAACACTACCTCAGCATGTCCAGAGTTTCCACACGCACCCCACCCTCCAGGCTGCCAAGTCCATCACGAGCAAGGGCCTCACGTGCCCAGAGAACTTGGCATCTTTGGCTCATGTCTCTAAGGCCTCGGTGCTTCCCTGTAGGTCTGCTCTTTTCAGAATAACCTGTCTGCTTTTCTTCCCTTCAGGATCGTCTGCCTCCTCTTCTACTATGTAATTTTTTTCCTAGCCAGGATGCCCTCGTTCCAGTGTCTCCTGGCTCCTTCCCAGTCTTCTCTCCCGGGGCTGAGATTCATGGATCTTCCTTCCCCACCACTACCAATTTCCATTCCCTCGACTATATACCTCTCTGGTTTCGCTGTCTACATAGCTTTAGGTATACTACCTTTCTCTGTTGGAGCAAAAGGCGGTTGGACCAGAATGACGTTAAAGCCTAAACTTAGGCAGCAAAGGCAACCTGTTAAAGATGCCATGATGAGCATATCTGTGCCGTCCCACCCGACTCCATAAGCAGATGGCTGTGCTAACCTGCATCCTGGATCCTAAAGCTCTCTCCTGGCATCAGCTCTTCACCTCGGCTGGGTTCTAACGAAATTCCCTGCCATCCGATTGTTGTTCCTTGTTGTCATTCTCGCAACACTTATGGGTGGGAAGTGTTGCCAGGCTATTGTCCCATCCTGGTCCCTTTAGCTTTGGGAGAGCTAAAAGCACTAGAAAGCAGAAGGTTGGGAAACTTGAGGTCTAGAATCTTGGGAAGGTAAATCTGGGGGCCAGTTGCATTGTGGAGGTTGGGACCTTGTGACCCTAATAAGCACTGAGGAAGGTGACTCTCCAGCCCCTTCTTCCGTGTGGCTGAACCCTCCCCACATGCAGACCTTTTCCTCTTACAGCATCAGGCTCCTCGGTCCCCTGGAACTGAAAACCGTATCACGTGATGAAGAGTGGTATTTTAGCTCAAACTCGGTCTGAGTCCAGAAACTAGCCCTAAACATTTCATGGCTTCTCAGGAAGCTTTATAAGTAAGGACAACTGTCTGACTCACAAGGTGCCTGCTTTCCCTCCTTCTCACCTGGGGAAGTGAAGTTAGATGAGTGATGTCAGCACCTTTCCTACATCCCTGGTCAACTGGCCCTTGGTCAGGCAGAGGTCAGGGATGAGGATGGTAGGTTTGACTGAGGCCCTAGATCAAGACCGCTGTTGGAAAACAAATGGCATTCATTGCCTCAGTCTCTGAGGAGTAGGACGCTGAAAACCAGAGACAACTTGTATGGGGCTAGACTTGCAGCTGGTGCCACCACCGCCAGCCAACTCTTCCTCCCCCCACCCCGTCTAACTGCTGAGTTCTCGTCTGCACTTGCGCCAGCCTCTCAGGATCTCCAGTGCGCGAATGCTGCCGGTGGCATTCTCTCCACAGAGCCTGGCCACTGGGCTCCTGAGCTCCACTTTCAGGGGCCTTGTCCACTTCTGCCCAAGGACAGGGAGTCTCAGAGAAGAACCCAGAAGAGGGTGAGCCCAGCAACTCATGGTCCAGGAGCCTTTCCACCATGGCACCTGTGTATGGATTACTACACGCCTCTGTTTAAACACATGAGTTGTTTTCCTGGAAAATCTGCAAAAATAGGTAGTCAATTTAATTGGTTTAGAGGTTCCTGAGCCTCAAAATTCAGTAGTATATACACTTTGCCTACTATCTTAAATTGCATGCCTTATTTTTTTAAGAGTGCAGGTCAAAAAAAAAAGAAAGTACAGGTCAGGGCGTTAAGACAGTGAATAAGCTGTCACTCTCTGTCAGGACTCATGAGTGGGAAAGTCCATTTAAATTTTTAGATACTTTTGGATACCAGCACACCTAAAATATCCATCGTAGGCTAAAAGGGAAGAGAAGACTGGATTCTGGCTGGGTATTTAGACTCCATGGCAAACTGTTCCTTAAATGAAGTGTGATGTGCAATTAATGTTTTTCCCCCTTCTCTTCACCATTGTTTTGTGTGTAAGGGACTCTCTCTCTTGCTTTCCGTCTCCTGTCCCCTTTTCCCAGCTCTTTCCATCCCCGTCCCTAACCCTCTTGGACCCTCCCTTCCTCTTTCTTCACTTCTTTCTGACTGTGGAGCAAAGCTGTCTCACTTTCTGATTCTTTGCAGATCGACGTAATTAACACATTCCAGACGGGAGCCTCTTTTAAGGGAGTCCTAAAGCGCCAGACCATGGGTCAACACCTTGATGTAAAACATGTTCCTAGCTCATCCTATGTAACAGTTGCACCAGTCAAATCTCCCCCCACCACTTCTGTTGCTGCTGCTGTTTCATCTCCTACTCTGGGCAGTGAGTGATAGTCTATTATGATGCATGATTTGCTAAAATGACCACAAGA
The DNA here is from genome assembly GCF_059928025.1 of Delphinapterus leucas. Taxonomy (NCBI): domain Eukaryota; kingdom Metazoa; phylum Chordata; class Mammalia; order Artiodactyla; family Monodontidae; genus Delphinapterus; species Delphinapterus leucas. The sequence continues at coordinate 38,978,581 of NC_143129.1, forward strand.
GAGCACGTGGCAGTCACTTTAACCAGCTGTGGTTATCTTTTCCTTTTGGTTTTTCCCCTTGACCTTTGACTTAAGGGAAGAAAAGCGGGGCAAAAATTCCACTCCAAAACCGGGCTGTGTGCCATTTTATTTAATTTTATTATTTTTCTTTTATGTTGAAAAGCTCTTAAACCGTAACCATTTTAAAGACAGTAATCCTGTTTTCTGATTGTTCCTCTGCATTGCCTGGTCCTTCCTTGAGTTTGTTTGTTTGTTTGTTTTGCTTTACTTTGTTTGTTGCTTTGTTTGAATATGTTGTTTTTCCTCTTCTCTCCTTCTGCTCCTTTGAGTCTCAACTCTGTCTCCTAAGGTTAGGTGTAAGGTTAAGCCGAATGAAGACTCAGGAAGTCTTTTGTTTTCTTTTAGGAATTTCCGAAGAGCAAACTTTCTTTTTTCCCTGCTCCTTTCCTCTAGTTTGTTTTACTTATAGCCAGCACTTCATATCTTATTTTGCACGTAAAGTTTGAGGAACCCCTTTCTCAGCCAGCCTATTAGCCGGAAAGCTGTGAAGGCTCAACCTAAGATCTGGTGGATTATTGGTAGATTATTGGATTCTTGCTAATGCTTATGCCTTCCTATTCCTGATCTTTTTACCTTCCCCAAGTGGGACACAGAGAGGAAATGGAAGGCTCTTTGCTGATAATGCTATTAAGGTATTTGGTGGGGAAGGAGTCTCTCTGTGTTGAGTATACTGTGGGCCTCGAATATCTGAGTGTTTGGGTCTGTTTCTTCCTCCCCCGCTCCCAGTCACCACCACCGTAACCCTGGGATGGGGGTAAAGAAAGAGCAATTGCAGCGTCTGTGGTTCACTTGACTGTGAGTGCGTAGGTTGATCAGACTTAGCTTATCTGTTGTCTTTCTAGCCAACTCTAAGTGTTCCCGTGTGAGAGATGAGGGGCAGGGGGAGAGGAGGTTTATATAGATGCATATTCTTTAGGCTCAAAGGCAGTCAAAGAACTACGTAAGTCTTACCCTACAAATATGCAAGAGCCTCTCATTCTAGTCCTTCCATATTCCTCTCATTTCCTTTGTTCTTCTAGTTTTGTCATGTCCTTCTAACTAGTTACTGTTGTTTCTTAAATCATGCCTCTCTGTTAGGAGGGGTAGTGTCAGCTGCCCTGGTAATTTGAAGGTAGAAGGAGACTAAGGAAAAGACAGAGCCCACTGGGCTCATGTAGTAGAGTTGCTGGTGGAGGATAGGGTGCAAACCCTCAAAGACTAGAGACTCAGGAGAGTCAGGCCGCACCTGCTCTTTCTCCAGCTGTGCCTTCCTATTGGAGGGCCTAGAAGTTATAGTCATGCATTTTAAAACCCATTTCCCATTCCAGAGTTCCAAATGAATTCCCTTATTTATCTAACCTTCAAGTAGATAAACCTCTAAGATTTCTCTCTGTAAGAAGGTCCTAATCCCTCCTCTTCCCCTTGTTTCTGACAAAGGAGCAGAAACCTACAGAATACCAGCTGAGGAAATGGAGTCTTCATCTGCCCATTCATTGGGCTCCAGAGAGTGGCCCTTAGTGCTCACACCTAACCTAAGGTCCAGCCTGGTTTGGGCTTCTGAGCCATGAGAAAGGGTTGTCCTTCAGTCATCCGCTTTCACCTGTAGGATAGGGGCCACAGAAGAGACATTTCCCAGAGACTTTGAGAGATGATGACTGGGGAAGGAAGGGTTGATTGACTGAGTGGAGAGGACCTGAAGCTTTCACAGCACCCGCCTCACTCTCTGTGTCTTATTCCCCATACACTGCTCATGCACCAGGCACCATGCATCAAGAAAGGAAGATGCCACCACTTGGGGTGGATTGGTGATGACGTAGCTGTGTGATTGTCCATCGGCACACACTATATAGTCTCTGAGGCCAGTGTTGGAGTTGAGGAGCATTCTGGCACAGCCCCACCCTTCTCTCCACCTGCCAGGCCACAAGATGGTGCTCCCTAGCTCTCTGACTCCTCTTGTCTTGAGCTTCCCTTACAGGTGGCTGCTTTCCCTTTAGATTCCAGAAGTCCTGTTATCTAGCTGGATGACTGTTCCTTGCTCCCCCAAAAAAGAAATTGTCCCTATCTTTTCCATCTACCCATCCCCAATTCACTCTGATCTCCCTTATTGTTTACCTGTAACAGTGATTGATCACCCCAACAGGTGAGAGGAAAAGCCAGCAAACAGGGCTCCAGACCCCCATTCCAACTCCTATTTTTAGAAATCTGTTTTCTAGATAGGACTTCACATATCACTATTTTAACAAAGTATTCAATTGCTTCAAAAAACATAGAAGCAGGAATATCACTGATATTGAAGATGATCAGCTCATGGTATAAAGGTACCTGTCCTCCTGTAGCACTCGTTAGAAATGTTGAGATCTGAAGAGTGAGTGAAGAGTGTGGGCTATATTATCACTCCTACGGGGGGGTGGTATGGCTTTGAGCCCATTTCTTGACTAGGGCCAGGGGAGAAGGCATTGGGTTTGGGCTCACTTAATCCAAGTTGCCTTGCTCTAAGATGTTTGGCACAGATCCGTTAAAACTGGGGATTTCCTGAAAGCCAGATGGAACCTATATTCCATCTGATCTCACCTAAAGATAGAAAAGTAGGTCCTAACTTTCTGTGCAGCATGGTGAATGTGTGCCCAGGTTCCTTGATTCTTCTTGGCTGAAGCGTTGAGCGGATTCCATTGAGTGACAGAGTCCTTTGCCTTCTGGGCTCTGAGCACCCTCTATCCTGGGTGAGTCTGCCAGTCTGTTGTGGAGTGAGGCAAGGTAAGGAAAGCCTTAGCCAGCGGAGACACAACTTTAATGAACCTTCTTTGTGCATTACTTTTGTAGGTTCTGTACAGTGATAGGAAACACTGAGACAAGCAATCCAACCAGTTTATTTGCCTGCCTCTTTGGGTGCTCTGATGTCTCCACATTCTTGCCTCTTTTCCAGGAACATATTCTTTGCTTAAAGAGCAGAGTAACGAAAGATGTGCCCTACCCCCACCCTCATCATTTCTCCTTATCCCCCTCCCCACCTCAACAGTTTCTCCTGCATTACTTCCATTTCTTTTCTGAGGAAAGAACTTTGGGACAAGACTAGGATCAGCCACCTCCCAACAACTTAAACTGTCCCAGGACCACTTTCTTTTCCCCTGGCCTCCCTCTCCAAACTCTCAGGATCCAACCTTCTCCCCTCCTCCGATTCTACCAACCCAAGTTGCAAAGCATACCTCAGCGGGGCCCCCAGTTCAGAAAAGGAGCTGCTCCCTGTGGATAAGGTGAAGGCTGGGCCCAGGGATCAATTATTGTCAATTTTTCCTCTTCTCTAAACTGAATCCCTTCCTTTGTTGTGCAGTAGAACAAAGACTTTGACACTTATAGGGCAGTGCATTTCCCTTTGCCCAGTCAAACTGCAAATTGTTTCCTTTCCCCCATCCTCTTGGTCCCCCCCATCAGAAAAGCCTCTTGTTTGTAGCACTGCCTCCTGGATGGGGTGTTTTCTGTCCTGGTCCCATCCTTTCCCTTCTCCACATAAGATCACATTCCTCTTCATAATTTACAAACAGCTGGAGAAAGCTGCACGACTGGGCACAGCTGCTGTGTGTCAGAGACATGGCCGTGCGTGTCCGGCCTCATCTGAGCTGAGAGAGCGGGCCTTCTGTCAGCGTCAGGGGGAGGCTTCTTTTGATGCCTGTATTCGTTCACCTCTTCCAGGGGAGGGGCTGAAGGAATGGAGTCGTACTTTCTTTGGGGGAAGAGGACATGGTGGAGGCTGTGGACTATAAATATATGCATGTTTCCTGACTGAAAGAGCAATTATTAAATTGGAGAGTATAAGAGTTTTCATTTCTTGCATGCTGCTGACACAAATGAAGATTGGTTTGTCTGCCTTGCTGAATGGTATTCATGGTCACTTATCACCCAAAGTGTATTGCGTGCGAATTGATATGTGTTTGGCTCTTTGAGGGTTTTAAACAGATAACTAAACTTCAGTGTGTAATTTTCCATTCCACATTCACAAAATGTTTGGCTTCAACACAAAAATCCACATGTCTGAATTATCTTTTAAGTTCGGCTATTAATTTGCACCTAGTTCCAACGTCCTTGCCCTCCATCCAAAAGAACTAATGAATCTTTTTGTTTCCTGTTTCATTTTAAGAGTGGATTGTTTGGGAATGCTAACTTTGCTTTGGGTTTTCTGCTTTGTTTTTATGCAGCTTTTGAAATATTCCAGTTGTTTGCCATTACTCACTCTCCCCACCCCACCTCAATGCTTGAAATTTGAGCCACGTGATGTTTCTAGCGTTTCATGATCTCCTCTCATATGTTTGGTTTTGGTTGTTGAGCAGTAGTGTCTTGTAGTTTGGGTTTTGTTTCTGTCCTCAAACCCCCCAGTTCCTTGTTCTACTAACCAATTCTTGCCTCCGTATTTTCTCATCCTCCTTTTCCTTCCCCTGGTGTAGATCAAAGTGGTCAAAGCATTCCATAGTTCCCTCCACGAAAGCATTCAGAAACCCAAGAACCAAAACTCCATCCACAACTTCATGACCCACCCTGAATTCGCCATAGATGAGGAGGGGCCACGAACACCACTCCTGGATGAGCAAGAAGAGGAAACTTTTGAAAAGGTCTCTAAGCCTGGGACTAGGATGCTCCCGTCGGATGGTGAGGTCACTCCACAAGCCAACAAAAACAACAATGCGGTGGATTGCTGCCAAGTGCAAATTGTTGCCTGCCACTCAGACAGCCCTCTACACAGCCTGGAGACATCAGTTTGAACTTCATTCTCTGACTCCCATTCCTGCTTTCCCTATTTCCCTTTTCATCTACCCCATCACTAAGGGGATGATGGGACTTTTCACTGTCGTGTCAGCTGCTCCCAAGTATGTGTGAACCCCCATCTGGCCATGAAGAGGCAAGAGCACAGACCTACGAGGACTTCAGCTGAAACCTGAGTTGGGGTTTGTAGCAGGACCCAGTTAGACCCCAGGCAAGTAATGAATGGTAGATCTATACTCCTTGCCTGTATCAGTTGTCATCTTTAAAGAAATGACAAGAATCCTTTTGGCATTGACCCCAACCCAAATTCTCACCAGTATTCGTACCTGTGTCAGCCTTCTCCTCACTTCTGGATTTTTACCCTATGAGTCTGTGCTGTTTACAGGCTCAGTTAAAAGCTCAGAGTGACAGATATCCTCAAATGAAATGTGTTGAGGTAAGAATGGAAGGTACAGAATCAGCCTGTAGCGTGATTGTTTTAAAACGATTTTTCCATTTTGAAAACTTATACCTAAAGCCCTTTACCTCTTTCTGCCCTTCCAGTCAAGCCTCCCCATGGTCCCTTGGTCTTTTGTGACCATTGTCTTCCTTAGCTTCACTAATTTTTTTTTTTTAAGTTGTGATGATTAGAAAATGGAAAGGACATGGATGAGTTAAGTCAACTTTGACCATTCTCCCTTCTGGCCCCAGTGGAGCCCTTGATTTAGTTCTAGAGGCAGATAGGTTTCTTTGCTAACAGGGTCCTTTGGAAGCAATTGAGAGCTGGTAAAAATATATTCCTGTTGTTGCCAGGTTATCTGCTTCTAAACTGCCATGTTGTCAGGTGTGTGTGCTTTCTAAGTGCCAGGGAGATCAGCATTGACGTGAAGCTTGCATATATGCGGTTTGTAGTTTTTACCTGAAGCCTGAGCTTTCTCCTGTTCCTAAAGTGGTGGCAAAGGAATGAATTAAGAATGACCTTGCCTCCTAACTGGACGTGGAAAACAGACCATCAAAGTCAACTCGGTGGAGTCCTCCTCGGGGTGACCACTACTGCTTTCAAAGCCATCCACCAAGGCTCTTCCAGGGCAGGACCTGATTGTTGGGACAGTGAGTATTGAGAAGCCTTGGGAGAGGCCAAAGTGCCATTCCAGCAGCATCTGAGCAAACCTTCCTCTCAGAAACCAGAAACCTTGAGCTTAGGTGGCTGGGGACCAGCTTTGACATGCCCTTTAGTTTTTAATTCTACTCTTTGCCACGTCCGCCAACATCAGTCTCTGAAAAGGCCCCAGCCTTTCTCAAATATTCTGATTCTGAAAACATGTATCCAAAGTGGGAGGCTTCATTGACGCTTTCCCGACTTAAAGAAGCAAAAGACCCACCCTGTAAAGCTCCCCTCCTTCCACCCTCCGTCTTGCACACCCCACTCAAGCCCCCTCCAGAATGTGCTCAGTACTGCACAGTTAAGCCCTGTGCCTTCTCTCCCTGAACACTGCCCAAAGCGTCCCCTTCCCACCTGTCTCTCAGGAGCCGGGGACTTGGCTAGGAGATTTGTTAAGTGTTCCTTAATGCAACAGGGTGGAGCCGCCTTTGCAGGATCTCCATTTCTATCCCTACCATGCTGCTGTAAGCTCTTCCATGTAGGGGTCAGCTCATGTCTGCCAATTCCCATCTCCCACTGGGTAAATGAAGCCTACCCCCTCTTTCTAGAATGATGGGAGTAAGGAGAAGGGGCTTGAGGCTGTTAGGAACTGCCGAATTTCCATTTGGGAGTCAGGTGACCCGAACCTCTCCTCTCCGGCCTTTTCTTCTGGATCCCTCCTCCCTCACCCTTTCACCTGAGCTGCCCTAGGAAGGAAGAATAAAGAAACAGTGTCCCCTGCACATCCCTATTACTACATCAGCGACCAGATCTGATTTTGGTTTTGTAAAGGTTACATGTTTCAGTGATCTTTTCTCTGTCTTCAATACTAATGGGGGAAAAAATAGCTCACCCGAGGCGTTAGGTGTTCACATATATATTTATTAAGTACAGTGGAAGATTTAGTTCTGTCGAGTCTTTTTTATTACCTCAGATCAGTTTTTAAAACAAACTTTGGAGGCTATTTTATCATTCCTGCTCCCAGAAGACTCTCATGGTGCCTGACAGGTTACTTGTGAGGGCTTGTGTCTACTTGTTTAAAGTCAATGGGGATTTTGTGTGTATTCTAGTTTCCATAGTAGGAGAGAAAATATAGAAATATTATGCAAAGAAATATAGTTTTCTTTAGACGAGAAACTGATATTTTTTGAGTCAGCCATATGTATTTTGTTTAAAGGATTTAAAATAAAGTGCTGTCATGTAACCCTGTGGAAGGGAGCACATAACCAGCTGTTAGACATGGCAGGTGACTTATAGTATATTTGCAATTGGTTTTAAAACCAATGCACCAAACTTCCTTTCTCCAAACAGCCATCTTTATACTTAGGGAAAAAAAAAATTTGTTGGGTTCTAGAATGTTTTTAATATAAATTTGTTGATATGGAATTAAGTTTAAGTATTTATGTGCATATATTTTTTATATAAATTTTTTTTCCTGTTCAGTTGCAGTGATCCAACTGGCAGTGAATAAATATGGCGTAAGTTAATAAAGCTTTCCCCAAAAATGGTGCTTTGGATTTGAAAAGGGTCTGATGGGGAAAAGGGGGAAATATTATCCTAGATTCCTCTCTTGATAAACCTAGGAGAATGGGCAGTGGATTACGGATGGGAAGGAAGGCATCCAGGAAGAAGGGACAGCCAGCAGGAAATGAGCGTGCACCCCCATGGAAATGGGTACCAGGAGCTAGTGGTCAGGATCAGGGACCTCAGATAGATTTATATTTCTTGAAGAACAGTTGGCAGAGTGGTACCCAAGACACTGGGCTGCAAGGATACTCTCTCTGATTTGGGGTTTGCCTTTTTTTATGGTTCTTTTCACCTCCTGTTTCCCCTGGAGTTTTCCATTAGCGACTTTTTGTGCAAGGATTTGATTTGAGACTTCCTTCCCTCCCCTAGAAAAGTTTCACGTGATATATTAGTTGGGAGGTAGAGCTCTAAGTGGAAAAATAAAGGCTGGTTCTAGCCTGCGTGACAGTCTTGACTAGATCCTTCCCACAGGTGCCCTCTGCCCTCTGAAATGACTCTCCATCTCTAAAGGTTGTAGAGAGACCACCGAGAAATCCCACCAGCACATGTGAGTTCTTTAGAGTTTGTGTTCCTTCTTCCCGTTGAGCTCCAGAGGGGGGAGTCTGCACACTTAAATCTGAGTGATGACCTTACTGCCAAAAACCAGAGGGGTGTGGCAAGCTCACATGTGCCCTGAAACCTCTGAACACGTCACTTCCTTTCTTTCCTCCTTTCCCTGCCTAGTGATGGAAGCAGCCCATGATGCCATCACGAAGTGTGTACTTCCTCACTCTTCCTCGCTCTCCGTGTCTGAGGACCACCCCACTGCTGTGGTGGGGGTGGGGCACTTATAAATGTCTGCTCTTCTTAAGCCATTCCAGGCTCTTCCTCAGAAAAGACCAGACACCCTTCCATTTAGCTCAGTGCTGTCCTTTGCCTTTCCAGCCCTGCTGTTGGGCCTGCTGCCCCCTTTCCTCCTGATTAGGAGAGATGGAGGGAAGTGAGCTCCCCATGACTGAATTGGCCTTTCGTACATATTTCTCCCCATATGTATATATGCCATATGTGAATATGCCATATATATGTGCCAACAAATCTATCTGTGTTGTTCTTTTCAAATCAGCAGATAGGAATTTTGAGTTTCTTCTTTTTTTTTTTTTTTTTTTTTTCAGTAACTAGTATAACAGGCACTGGTATTTTTATATAAAAGGAAAAAAAAACAAAACAAAAGATTGACTATTGTGATCTGCATGACATAAACAAACAAATGGTGATATCACAGCAATGTGTACCCCAGTGTGTGTTGCCGTAATCTGCAGTTCAGCTAAACCGTGCACCCGATCTGTATTTGCATTTTGATATTATTTAAGCTCTCTGTACAATGTTTTGCATGTATTTATAGGGTTCTTAGAAAAAAAATGCTATAAACTGGCAAATCTGAAATTCAAATATGTTGTTCCATTGAGAAAGGAAGAATAGAAGGGGAGTTTTAAAAGAAGGAAAAAAAAGGGTGATTTTTTTGGAACCAATAAAGCTGTTGCTGATGAGCAGAAACCAAACTGTTGTGCACTGAGAATAAAAACCCATGCCCACTTGAGACTGTGCTGTGCTCAATGTGTATCCACTTTTGGGTAATGTCAATGGATGTCAAAGTTGAGAAGGGGTCTGCCACGGCTACATGGAGAGCTTACCTGTGCAAGCCCAGAGCTTAGCCTGTCATTGGACCCTGACATGCTTCTCTGCCAACGCTTGCCTCTGGTGACTCGCAGCCCTGGTTTCCAGTTTCATTCCCTTGGAGTACGAGCTTTGCCCTGCCCACCTTGGTTAGAATCTGCAGTCAGAGAACTGTGAAGCTGAAGCTTTTGAAGAAAGGATGAATTTGGAAGGATGAAAAAGAGTCAGGCTTGGCAGTCCTTTCTTTCTTTTCTTTGTTTTATTTTTTTGTTTTTAACAAAACGCCTATCGGGAAAATTAGTTTCCCGTATAGCAGCTATTCCCTATCTTTCTTCTGGGGTTCTCCAGTTCCCACTTTCCCAAAGGTTTTTGGGGAGGTTGGGAGTTTGTTTTTTGTTTGTTTTAGCTGTTCCATTCACTGGGTCTCTAGCATGACTAATAGCAGGCCTTAGTTTCAGGTCAAAACAGCTTCCTGGCAGGTCATTTAAGTTCTGAGCTCTCATATCTGAGAACACAGAACTCCTTCCAGCAACTCTCATCCAGGCACACAATCAAGTTCCCTTCTCTCTTTTAAAACAGCAAGGAGGATTTCCCTGGTGGTGCAGTGGTTAAGAATCCGCCTGCCAGTGCTGGGGACACAGGTTCAGTCCCTGGTCCGGGAAGATCCCACATGCCGCAGAACAACTAAGCCCGTGCACCACAACTACTGAGCCTACGCTCTAGAGCCTGCAAGCCACAACTGCTGAGACCACGTGCCACAACTACTGAGCCCACATGCCACAACTACTGAGCCTGCACTCTAGAGCCCGTGCCCCGCAACAAAGAGAAGCTACCACAATAAGCCCACACGCCGCAACGAAGACCCAACACAGCCGAAAATAAATTTTAAAATAAATAAATTTAAAAAAAATAAAAATACATAGGGCTTCCCTGGTGGCGCAGTGGTTGAGAGTCTGCCTGCCGATGCAGGGGACACGGGTTCGTGCCCCGGTCCGGGAAGATCCCACATGCCGCAGAGCGGCTAAGCCCGTGAGCCATGGCTGCTGAGCCTGCGCGTCCAGAGCCTGTGCTCCGCAACGGGAGAGGCCACAACAGTGAGAGGCCCACGTACCGCAATAAATAAATAAATAAATAGAACAGCAAGGAAGGAAAGGACTTTGTCGGCTCCCCAAGGTATTTTAGGAAAAGTATGATGTTGAAGAATAGCCCAACTCTCCTGGCTGTTTGAACAGGCTGGTTCCGAAGGAGGAACGAGCCCTTGAAAGAGTCTTCTGTAGTGAGAAGTCTCGTCCCCACTTTTCCTTCCTGTCCCAGCTTGCTCTCCACAGGCACAGCCACACTGCCCTGGTTTCTTTGAAACATGTTGGGGAGAAAATAATTAATAACCAACCAAATAAACGGGCTGGGACTTATTTGTTAACAAATCTTTCACAAAACAGAAATAAAGCCTCTTTCTTTCCACTGTAGCTTCCATCCCAAATACCCTTGCTTAAAAGGGGTGCAAAATACACAAAATATACACACCCGCACACACACACATGCAACTAGAGTCCTTTCTAAAGCTTGGCCCTATATTTCCCCTCTTACTCTCACCTTGTCTTCGTTGGGCCCTAGAACTGTGCCTCTCTGCTACGCCAAACAGGATCTTTTTTTTTTTTTTTAAATTTATTAATTTATTTATTTTTTGGCTGCCTTGGTCTTCATTGCTGCGCGCAGGCTTTCTCTAGTTGTGGCGAGCGGGGGCTACTCTTCATTGCGGCGCACGGGCTTCTCATTGCGGTGGCTTCTCTTGTTGTGCAGCACGGAATCTAGGCGCATGGGCTTCAGTAGTTGTGGCACGCAGGCTCAGTAGTTGTGGCGCACAGGCTCTAGAGCACAGGCTCAGTAGTTGTGGCTCATGGGCTTAGTTGCTCCACGGCATGTGGGATCTTCCCAGGCCAGGGCTCGAACCCGTGTCCCCTGCATTGGCAGGCGGATTCTTAACCACTGCGCCACCAGGGAAGTCCACCAAACAGGATCTTAAGGACCATACCTGCTAACCCCAGTGTGTGGTGAGGCATGAGCTACAAAGTAGCTTTCTGGCAGAGACCAGTGTTTCCTAAGACATTGGTTTCATGGGGTGTAAAGCCAGCTCAGCTCCTTAGGCCTAAATTACCATGTGGGAAAAAAGCATGCTCTTTCCTTCCATCTTTTCCCTACCCCCGCTTCTAAAAAAAGTAGTTTCTTTGCCCTCCCTCTTTAATAACGGCTTGTGAATCTCTTTCTCAGCTACCATATCCTCTCCCTGTGGTCATCGGGTTTGTTTGAAACTCTCCATCAAGACTGACTGATTCCCCCACCCCCAAGTATATACACACAACTAGGAACACCCTGGCTTAAACTCTGGGCAAATCCAAGGATTACTCACTGGATTTGAGTGAGTGAGCTGGTTACCAACCAGTATGCTGGTTACCAACCCCTGACCTGGGTCTATTAGGGCACGGCCTCCATGTCACTGCAAGCAGGATAAAAATGCTATGTCCTTTACCAGCAAACTTTGAAACCCTGTTGTAAATAAAACACACCTATTACTATCTCTGTGTTATGTTGTTAACATCCAGTTGTCCCCAACATGAACCTAAGCCCCAAGAAGCAATAACTAGGTAGATTCATAGACCAGAATACTTTTAGCCTTGACTCTTAGCCTTTTAGGCAGTGAGTTCTGGGTTCTGGGCTTGCCCATATCTTGTTGGAACTAATCTTCTCTGAAATTTATTTTAAAGAACACCTCCCAATCCTCAGAAAATACACACATAGAAGGGAGCGGTCTCTTTGGAATGTCCTCCCAGTGTCACCTCCTGGGAGGCTGGTGTCAAAACCAAAATGCCACTTCACACTTACTTACAATGAGAATTTAAATGACCCACGTATTTGGAAACCCGAATTATAATCAGAAGTTTAACTGATGCTCATGAAGTACTTGAGCTGTCTGAGTGGCTGGCGCCATCACACTCAGAGCCAGTTGCATCGTTCCCTAGTCGGATAGACCTGGTCCCTGAGTTCAGGCTCAGGCCCCACTTGGTTTCTCTGATGTCCCCTGTACTAATGGCCATGCAGACCATCCTCCAAACAGCACAGTTGATTAGGTTAAGTTTCTTGTTTTAATTCCAGATCTTCATATCCTGGCCTTATTTAAAGCAAATATAGGGAATCCCCTGGCAGTCCAGTGGTTAGGACTCCATGCTTTCACTGCCGAGGGCGTGGGTTCAGTCCCTGGTCGGGGAACTAAGATCTCGCAAGCCGCTTGGCATAGTCAAAACAATTAAATTAAAAAAAATAAAGTAAATATATATGAAAACTTTTGAAAGAGAACGTGAAGGTGAGGAGGGAAGGTCTGGAAACGTGATTGCCTTCAGCCACGGTTATCCAAACCCTTCATCTGAGTCAAGCATTCCTGCACCTTTTGCATTAAACCTTTGAATTGAAACTGCTGCTGATCAGGTAGGAGAGAAAAGGGGTTTGAATGTTTTTCTGCTCACCCTTTGGTGGAGGAGCTTAAACAGAAAAATTAGATAGAGCAAAATCCTGATGTGAAGTCTGCTTCTAGACTGGCTTGATTTTCCATCTCTACAATAAGAAAGTGGAACTACATCAATCATTTTCCAGTTACACTTTGAAGACCTGAAAGGGATTCCTCAACGATGATTCAGAGCCCACAGTGTTCATTTTTTCTTTTTTTTAAGTGTTTGTCTTCCAGGTCAGCTGTAGCTTTAAAAAATGACTTAAAAGCACTATGAACTAGCCATCTCTAAGGTCCCCCAGCTCTGGAATGCTAAGGTTCTAATTAACAAATCAAATAATCAGTGCTGAAATGATCCAAACTTAGGTGACAATGTCACAACAAGTTGTGTGATTAAACACACAAGCAAGCGTAATTGGGTTCCTGTCTTCATTGTCTCCCATTATAATTATCAACGTTAGCATAAATAATATAGAGTAATGGATTATAGTAATGGATTATAGTCCATTCTGCTGAGATTGTTATCTGGCTGTTCTGCTTTGGAATTTGCTGTGAAGAAGAACAGTAGTTCGGAAATCCAGAGATCTAACCCAATGGAATGGCATAAAATTAGAGAAGCAAAGTGGCTCATTTGAGCTTTGGTGGAAAGAGCTGGCCTGGGAATTAGAAGGCCTGTGTTATAATCCCAACGCTGCTGCTAATTTGCTGTGTGACCTAAGGGTCTCTCCAACTCTGACACTCTTTCTTGCTCTGGTGTCTAAAATTGCTATTAATAACCATAAGAGAATGTCTAGATGGTGTTTCTCCGTTGCTTTATCTTCCCTGAAATGCGGCATTGTGTGTGCATTGAGCACTACTGCATACTGGGACAGTACCTGCAGGCTTCACTTGGGGCTCAGCCACCCACACCTGCAACAAAGACAAATTTTTCCATAGCCCTTAAAGTACAAGAAATCTGTTTCTCTTCTTTTCTAAATCAAGTCAAATCTAGCACCAAACTAGCTAGCACTGGCCAAGATCTGTGGGAGGCCTCTGCTAGTCATTTTTTATGGTCTCATCTCCTCCACTTGAATATTGGTCCACTCATTCGTTCATCAGGTATTTATTATGCCGGGCACCAATGTATGCACGGGGGATAAAACAAGGGACAAAACAAAGGCCCTGACCTTTTTGAATTTAGTCTTGTGGAGAGAGACAAAACAAACAAGTAAAATACAGAGCATATGGAATGGTAACAAGGACCAAGGAGAAAAGTAAAGTGGCGTAAGGAAAATAGGGAGCACAGGGCACGAGGGTTGCTCTCTTGTAGAGTGGTCGGGGAAGCCCTCTCTGACAAAGAAGACTGTGAAGAGAAGTGAAGGAAGTAAAAGGGTGAGCTAGGTAAATATGGAGAGGAAAGAGATTCAAAACAAAGGGCATAGCAAGTGCAAAGGCCCTGAGGCAGGTGCTCTTGCTTTGTTTGAGGACATGCAGGGAAGCCAGGGATTGGCACTGAGTGACCAAGTGGGAAAGTGAAGAGATAAGTTCGGAGGTGGAGGGCTGGTAGTGGACGCAAGAACCTATAAGCCAGTATAAGGTTGGCTTTCATGAAACAGGAATTCATTGGAGGGTTTTAACTGAGGTTTCCAATGATCTATCTTACAGTTTAAGGGGATCACTTTGGCTACTGTGTGGCTGCAATCAAGGGAAAATGGAAGGACAGTAATGCAGCTTTAGCTAGCACACATGCCACACATGGGCCTAGGCTAATACTAAGGGATACAGGTAAATTCAAGCCCCACTGTCATGCTGTTGTCCTATGACACACAAAATAGTGAAAAGAAAATTCTTGTTCAGAAAAATTAAGATATATTGCTTGCCACCCCAGCCTGTTCAGGATGCCCTAGTTAATGAAATGATTGAAATAATATTTTATTCACTCACACAAGAAGGAAACAAAGAAAACCATCTTGACCTGTGCCTTCCCCATTCCAACTTCCCGATCCTGTTGTCATGCTGCTGCCTGGTCCCCAGGCAGGCCCTCTGCTCTCAGCGCCTCCTCTGACCTGCGCTGTGCTCTAATCTGATTCTTGGTGTGACTACCCACCCTGCTCCCTCTGCTGAGGAGTCATCACCCTCCTGCCAGAGCCTCTCTGCCTGTATGGGCTCAGGGGATGGAAGCCAGCTCTCGCACAGCTCTGGGGCTGAGGGAAGACCGGGCTGTCAGCCTCACAGCTATCTATGCTCCGTGGCTCTCCAGCTGCCAGGACTCAGGGGGAGGCTGCCAAACGAAGAACTCCAGAAGGACCAAGCTGGCCGAGGTCGGCCTTCTCTCAGGACACCAGGCTTAAGGAAAGGGCTCGCTTACCTGTCGGCAGTGCCAACCCGCCTCCTCCACTGGAGCTTAGCGGAGGGGACAGAAGCTATCCCCTAGTCTGGTCACACTCCTTGCTTCCAAATTCTCCTCACTCTTCCCAAGGACCTTTGGCTGAGTGGGGGCAGGGAGCAGAGAGGTGGAAGAAATATTTCTGTACTTTCTAAATCGTTTTGTCCTAACCCTGCTTTCTCACAACGTTAACTTAAAAGGAAGGTATTCGCTGCCTTTGTTCTGTTTCAGACATGCCTGGACTGGAGAAGGCCTCTAGGACACGAGCAAATGAGCGTAGAGGGGTGGGATTGCTGCCATTAAGGCTCCAGCTGTCATCCTGCTGCACTGTCCCAGCCCCCAGACCTTCAAAAACAAAGCCTGGCTGCAGTTGTCTTTCACACGGGGCAATTGTGGCATTTTGGGGGGCCCAGAAATACAAAAGCCACTGTTAACCCCTTGCTAGGACAAAGGAGACCCAACACAGGACCTCAGGTTGCCCTTCCTGTGAGGTGCAGGGAGAGCAGTGCAGAGATAGCTTTGTCCTTTGGCCCATTAGTGCACAGCAGGAAAAAGACAAGGACACTCATATCTTTCTCAATATCTCACCCTGTTACACACTTAAGTCACAAATTCACAGCAGCAATAAGCACCTGAGAGAACTTCTCCAGTCAGGCACCGTGCCAAATGCCAGAGATGTAATAAATTAAAACACAGTCTCTGCCCTGAGAGGGTTCAGAGTCTACTTGGGGAGACATACATTTAAACAACTAATCCCAACAACTGAGAGGTGCTATTACACACGGTGCCATGGAGACACAGAAGAGCAAGAATCCAGTTCCAGGTGCAAAGGGCTTCACAGAAGTGTTGATGCTTAGGGCACATTTTTTAAAATAACAATTTTATTTTTTATAAAAATGACACTTGGGCTTCCCTGGTAGCGCAGTGGTTGGGAGTCCGCCTGCCGATGCGGGGGACACGGGTTCGTGCCCCGGTCTGGGGGGATCCCACGTGCCGCGGAGCGGCTGGGCCCGTGAACCATGGCCGCTGGGCCTGCGCATCCGGAGCCTGTGCTCCGCGGCGGGAGGGGCCGCAGCAGTGAGAGGCCCGCGTACCGCAAAAAAAAAAAAAAAAAAAAAAAAAAAATGACACTTGACCTTTGCAATAATTCAAACAATGGGTCCAAAAAAGAAAATAACAAAATACCTCAAGCCCCACAACCCAGAAATAACCAGTATAAACTCTTAAAATGTGATTTTATTGGAATTCTACAAGAGAAAAAGAATCCGCTGGTAAGATGAAGGAACTAGTGCAAAGGCCTAGAGTCCGAAAGTAACAATGAGCCGGTTCTGCTTGGAGTGCAGAGTGCCTGCAAGGGGGTGGCCATCCGAGACTGACCACGGCAGGAGAGCCGGGACCGCTTCTGTTTTATGTGCAAAGCCAGTGCCTGGTACCGTGCAGTGGGAGATGTCCCAGAGATATGTGCTTAAAGAATAAAGGACCATGCAGAAGGTAGGAAGACTAAGCATCGAGAAAGGAAGGAAGGCCTGAGAGAGCAGTCCATTAAGTGTAAAGAAATGAGTCTCATGCATCAGGAGATGACATGATAATAGCAGCCCCATTTAATGAGCTGTTGCATAAGCCAAGTCCTAAGCCAAGCAGTCTTCATTGTTCGTCCAATTAATTCTCACAACAGCATTACCTAAACACTATTATTATCGTCATTTTGCATCCAAGGAAACAGCCAAAAAGATTAGAGGACCTGCCCGACATCACCCAGGTAGTAATTTAAGATCTGATACTCTTAACCCAGTGCTCTGTCTTTCCTGAGAGGATTCTGAAAGATTTTTGGTATTAGCAGCAACGTTTAACATGTAGCCCCGCCCCCTCAAAGGGCTTTGCTTGCTTGGATGGTTAAGTTCTGTCTATTTAAAACCAATCTTAATACTTTAGAATCATATGTCACATTCAACCCCTCAAGTCATTGAGTGGTTAAAAGCCAACACTAGAGCAATCAGGTTTAAAACACATACGCTGTCACCCAGGAGTGAGTAGTTTTCTTCCGCTATCACGATGAATAACTTAGGGTATCTATTTTGTGTTTTGAGTGGTGGGTTTGATTGGTTTACGTACCATGGGGAGGGAAAGGAGAACAGGGGAACGTGTTGCAGCCAGGGCCTGGAAACCAGAGCTCACTCTGAAGCCTGGGAACTTTCTATGAGGAAGCTGTTTCACTCAAGCGTGGGGGCAGGAGAAAAGCAGAAGACCAGAGAGATTGGTCTAACTAAAGCAGACTGGGTAGATAAGATAACATGATAAGACCTTGAGATGATCACAGGCAGGGGGAAGTTCTTGAAAAAAAAATTTTTTTTAAGTAGCTGTCAGTGTGCTGAGGTTTGGTTCTATCTGCACTTCCCATGTACCATCTTCCAAGTTCCCAGTTCACACACCAGCCCCTATTGGCACCAATGGCTCCGGACAGGCCTGTAGAGCCCTCTCTCTTCCTTCGGTCCCAGCCACAAGTGTGATGCAGCAATGGATCTTCTTCCCCTGTGAGGAGTCCTAGCTCTTACTCAGACCCATCCAAAGGAGAGGCGGACAGAGACCCAGGTTCCAGCTCTAGAACCAGCTGCCTCTGAGTCATCTCTGCTTCCTGCCAGGTAAGGCTACTTGGAGGGAAGGCAGCGAGGACATGCACTGGCAGAGCCCAGGGGAGAGCTGGGCCAGGGCCAACCTGCAGACCTTTCCCCTGGGGGCCCTCTGGGAGCCTGAACGCAGGGCAGGCACCGACACCTCAGGGAAGCTGAGGCCTCAGTGTCCGCTGGGATGACATAAGGGAGAAGCATGTTGGACTTCCCTGGTGGCACAGTGGTTAAGAATCCACCTGCCGTTGCAGGGAACACGGGTTCAAGCCCTGGTCCGGGAAGATCCCACGTGCCGTGGAGCAACTAAGCCCGTGAGCCACAGCTACTGAAGCCCACGCGCCTAGAGCCTGTGCTCAGCAACAAGAGAAGCCACCGCAATAAGCCCGTGCACCACAACGAAAAGCAGCCCCCTCTCACCACAACTAGAGAAAGCCCGCATGCGGCAACGAAGACCCAACGCAGCCAAAAGTAAATAAATAATAAATTTATAAAAAAAAAAAAAAGAAAACTTTGACGTTTGGGACACTTTGGGTAGACACGGGGAGTGAATCTTCCAGCTTCTGAGACAGGTGCACAACAGGCCAGACTGGGATGGATCTTCTCTTGAAGAGCCCTGTAAGCAAGCCAGCCAGCAGCCGGGGGCCCCGAGGGCAGGCCCCCGGGGCCATGTCAATCCTGCTTCAGCTTCATTCTGGGGCTCGTACCCAGAGCAGAAGTCCTCAAAATGTGAAACACAGACCAGTTCTGTGAAAATCACCTGGGACGTGTTTATGAAAACCACCAGTCCTCCTCTGCACCCTCCGCCCACGAATCAGCAGCCGGTGCCAGAGATCTGCATCTGTTTCTAAAAAGCACCTCCCAGGGCTGAAACAAACATTGTAAATCTGGAGGCTTATAAAACTCCCCGTGTCTCAGAAACCCAGGGCGAGCAATCACAAATCCCCCACCACCTTGCCCCATCTTGAATCACGCTCCCCCCAGAACACAGCGTGCCGGCCAGCCCAGGGAACGGGGTGCAGACATGATTGCTTCTACCTTATTAAGAGCTGAGCAGCCTTTCCTGGGCCCCATGCTTCATTAGCACGTTGGTGGTGTTGCTTCCTGTGGCTGACTCTCTGTTTCCATTCTGGCAAAGTGTTTGTTCTCTTATCTCTGCTTTGGGGGGGTGGGGGAAGATGAGCTTCTCACGGAGCCTGTCTCGGCCTTCTCGGCGGTTTCCCCGTCAGTGCCCCTCACATCCCCCTCACAAGGCAGAGAACCTGGCTTCCCCCTGAGCCTCGCTGCGGAGCACCACACCCAGAGGAGCTCGCCCCTCCTGCAGTCGGCATCGCAGCTACATCCAGGTAGAACCAAACCTGTTGTTTCATATTTTGGGTCAAGTCAGCCTAACATTTAAGGGATAGAGGCAAGGTAGGGAGTTGATTGGGGGGTAGAAAGTGCTAGAAAGATAGATGGGAAGCTTTAGAAAGAAAGAAAGAAAAACCAATAGACTTTATTTGTGAGGGACTTTGGTAAACAAAGATTTACGAAGATGAATTTTGAGAGTAAAATGTTGTATGTTAGGGAATGTTCGGAAGACATGGAGACCAGGAGGAGTTCTGTCATTCTTATCTACTAAAAAAAGTGGTTATACCACACAGGATTATATGTAAAACACAAACCAATTCTGCCTTTTCTCCTAGGAGTCAGCAATTTAGGAAGAGCCAGGGAAAGCGGCAGACGGGCTGGCAAACAGATGACGATTAAGAGAAGGCTTAGAAGGAGGAGCTGAAGCCAGAGACAGCCCTGGGACAATGGATGTCACCATACCGACCCGCTCAGAAATCAGAGGGAAGACCTCACAGCCCAGCACTCTGCAGGGAACCCTCGGCAGCCCAGACACGTAAGTGGCCCGGGTGGTGAGCTCTCCCCTCCCCTGATTTAGACAGAGGGCCCTGGTCTACCCTGGGAGGCTTCTACCCCAGCAGCATTGCCACCCCTCACCAGGGTGGTCCCCTGAGACCAATAAGCTCTAGGCTCAGAGGAGTTTACTCAGAACTGCTTGGAGGAAAGAAATGGGTATTGAGGAGAAAAGGGAGTTGATAGGGGGAGACAAAATATGATAACACAACATTTCCTTAGAGCTGGCTGCCTGGCCTGGTTGGATTTCTCACGCTCAGAGGCCCTGATTGCTGCCCTCGATCATTACTGTCTCAGGTCGCACCAATCACTCCTCAAAGAAACAAAAACAAAAACTAGTTCCCACTCTGATGGAAACAGAAAGCCCACTTTTTTCATGTGTTTTTAGGCCCTAGAAACTTACCATGAATAAAAATGGAATCATAGATATGATAAAGATATATCCTTAGAACATAAAACCCCACAGAACTAATCATAGATGTAAATTTTACAGCTAAAACTTCAATATTATATTAAATAAAAAATCCATCAGCCATTGAAACTTTGACAGTGGGAGGTATAAATTTCAGTGCTATCATAACAGCACAGCTCAAAATAATAAATTTTAAATCACTGTAGTTTGGGGAGGTAAGTATCATTACCATGACAAACAAATACATGTCACTTGCAGGTGGACAGAGGCACTGATGGGGAATGAATTCGTAAAATGTCAGAACCCTGCAACTCCCCCGGCAAAAAAATCCTATCTCTATATTCATTCATTTGTTTGATAATTTACTCATTCATTCATTTAACAAATATTCATCAGGCCCCTACTGAGTACCAGGCACTGTTTCAGGCACCAGGTGAACCAGACAGACAAGTTCATGACCTCCTGGAGCTTACAGTCAAGTGGGAGAGTCAGATAGAAACAGATGAACAAATGCATGGATAACATAATGTCAGTCAGTCATAAGTGCTCTGAGGAAAAACCAGGGCAGAGTAAGAGGACTGAGAGTATGAGGGAGGGTGTGGCCAGGGAGGACCTGTCTGAGGAGGTGACGTTTCAGAAGAGACCTGAGTGAAATGAGGGACTGAGCTGTGGGAGAGGGAGCAGCAGGTCTGAGAGACCAGACTGCTTTGCCAGGAACAGCACGGGGTCCTGGAGGTCACGGTCAGAGGGAAAGTGGTAGGAAATGAGGTCAGAGGCAGGCAGAAGCCAGAACAGAAGAGGCCATGAAGTTCTCACTGGGTAGGGACTATGGATGTTATCCCAAGTGTGATAGGAAGTCATGGGGGGTTGCGAGCAGAGGAGGGGCGTGATCTGATTTGCCGTTTAGAGGATCACCCTGGCCCGTGTGTGAAGATAGTGTGTTGGGGCCAAGAGTGAAAGCAAGGAGACCCATCAGAGAGGTTCTTGCAAAGGTCCACGTGGAATGCACGGTGGTTCAGACCAGGGTGCTGGTAATGGAGGAGCAAGAGGTGACTGGTTTGGATAGATGCCCAGGCATGAGCAGACAGAGTCTGCTGGTTAACTAGAAGTGGGGTGTGAAAGAAAGAAAACATTCAAGGATGGCTCCAAGGTTTTTGGCCAAGTCATTAGATGATGGGAAACACCAGAGGGGCAGGTTCGTGGGGGGAGAACAGGAGTTCTGTTTCAGACATTTTTGGTTTGAAATGTCTATTAGGCAACCTTGTGGAAATGTCCAATACAGAGTTGGGTAAACAAGCCTAGAACTCAGGAGGACAAAAATCTTCCCTGATAGATGACCTGGTTTCTAGTAACTGGGGGAGCAGGTCTGCTAGTGAGTCCTTCTGTAACGTCACTTGGCTGCTTCTTAAAGGCAAAGCAGAGCAGTAACTCCGTGCCTGCCTGGGAACTGCAAGTAACCCAGAACTTGCTCCGTGCATTTGCATTGGTTAAATTCCACAGAACAACAGAGTGTTGCTTGGAGACCAGCTCCACAAGTTGGTGCTACAGGGGTTATTCAAGTGCAGGCAACCTGAACTCTTGTCCCAGAGCTGCTCCCTGATTGTAAGTTGGGTAATCTTCTCCTTCGAGCAAGACAGAAAGCCCAGGAGCAGGGAATGGGGGAAGCGGGAGCAGGTGGACTTGACATTACAAGTTTGGAAGACAGTGTGAAGCCATAGAAAGAAGAGTCTTTGGGCCCAAACAGACCTAGACCCACGTTCCATCATGCTCTTTCCTACCTATGTGATCTTTGACATGTTACTCTACCTTTCTGAGTCTAATTCTCGGATTCCTTGGTCACAAAGAGAAATGGGATTGTTGTACAGATTAAATAAGGTTCACCTGCAAAACACTGGCATCCAGTAGGCCTTCAAAAGGGATAGGTCCCTTCTCCCATGTCCTATTTCCCTCTCTCCAAGGGAATATGACCCTGTCTTCCACCACCCAGCCCACCCCACCTCAGCTTTCCTTCACCGGGCTCTCATTCCAAATCCGCAAGCCCTACCTCCTAAAGGAAACATCTTCTCCAACTTCCCACCCTCCTATGGCTGGGTCATGGCATTTGGTTTTCCTCGCAGAGCTAAAGACCACAACAGCAGCATCTTTTCTGGGTTTGCGGGACTCCTTGCCATCCTCCTGGTTGTCGCAGTTTTCTGCATCCTGTGGAAGTGGAGCAAATGGAAGAAGCGTGAGTCCCTTGTTCGTCCAAAGTTGAGACACACTAGGATCAATCAACTAGCCCGGTATTTAAAGCCCAGTTTACCCTCCAGAGATAAACTGTTGGGCTGGGCAGTCCTCTGTTCTTACCTGACACACGGGTCATTTTCTCCCTTGGGATCCTAAGCCGTGGCTCCATAAGGCTCAGTGCTGAGTGGAGTTCCATTTTGAAAGTCATTGCCCTGGTATCCCTGTGCCCTGCTTCTGTCCACTGAGTCCCCTATGCTTCTAGCTCAAAGGGAATTGGTCAAGTCTGAAAACGTATTTTTCATGATACATGGTGAGGGTGGACAATATTTTCAGGGACCATCTCATCCCCAAGGGGCCCCGCATTCTGTGCAGCTGGACCCAGCCATGACCTCCTTGTCTCTCATTGCCTTGCAGGGCGAGTTCCTTACTTCCAAGTTACCGTCATGCCCTTGCTGACTCTGCCTCGACCCAGACAAGTAGCCAAAAATATTTATGACCTCTTGCCCCGAAGACAAGAAGAGCTGGGTAGGTTTTTCTTTTTAATCCATGGAGTCCAGACCTACAGAACTTCTACCCCCAGAATGTACCTCTCACCTGGACGCAACTTTCTCTAAAGTTGCAGACCTTTCTGCCCTTCAGGGAGCATGAGAGAGAATGGGATAGATAGACTGCAAGATGCAACTCCAATGGGGGCTTGGAGAGCTCGAAGAAGGGAGGGGGAGGTCATCTGGGTTGGGGGTTTTGTTTGTTTCTTTTTCCGATTTCATTGATTAAAAAATTGACATACATCACCGTATAAGTTTATGGAGTACAGTATGATGGTTTGATTACATAGACAGCAGCTTTGGTTTTTCTTGACGTAAGTTAGCAGGCGACAGCTGGGTACGTCTAGCATTGGGAAAGACATACAGAAGGAGAAAATGGCCTCCAGCCTCAAGGCAGGGAGGGTTCGCCCCAGGAGCCTCCTTCCCAGCCTCCTCAATTCCTGTGCTAGTGTCCTTTTGTCCTCAGCTAGCTGAGGAGGGTTCCGGGTCTCCTAGCACATCATCCCTGTAACTCTGACCCTCTCCCCACAAAACGCCAGGCCCCAAACCCCAGACATCACACAAACCCACTTCACCCAAGATGCAGGAATTGTACAGGCTGAAGCACTCGGAGGACTGGCTGACTACGTTCAGGGTTTGTTCTCTGTCCTTTCAGGAAGACATCCGTCAAGAAGTATTCGTATTTTCAGTACCGAGAGCCTCCTCTCCAGAAATTCTGACAGCCCTCCCTCTGAGCATGTGGTAAGAGTCAAGTGAAATGACAACCCGTTTGGGAGAAATGATATGTCTCTGGCAGAAGAGCTGAAGTGCAAGAGTGCTAGGTCTTGGCTCTAAGCCTCTGCAAACAGCATGTCCTTTGGCACACACACACACCAGCCCCCTGCCCCCCACCCCCTAGGCCCTATTAATAAATTGGGAAGACTAGCCTCAGGACTTCCCTACCACCCAAGGCAAAAAATTTAGAAAGAGAGGAGCAAGCACTTGGGATTTTAGGAAAGGCACCAGGGCACATGTATTCAAGGACACGATGTTAGAACTGAAATGTGATTTCCAAATGAGTGTTGTCGCCTTCAAAGTAATCACCTTGGGAGGGTACCTAAATATTCCAACAGTGCTGCTGGTACTCAAAATACTCTTAAAGTCCTACTTTGACAATTACTTCTGAGCCTGTGTCAAATTGTTTCAATCCTCCTCCATAGCAGAAACACTCGTAAGTTCACTCAGCACTGTAACTGGTGTAGAAAGCACTGAGCACGTCGGGGATACCTCTGAGGCTACAAGGGGACTATTACAATTAATAACAATAATCCCTTGTGTCTTGTAGTCTGGCTCTGAAGGCAGCTCCCCGGGAGGAGTCACACCAGGGACAGGAGAGGGACTATTTTGAAGGTCAGGGTGCTTATTTCCATAGACAGGTTCCCATTGGCCTGTTAAAAGAATCAGTTCCTTTGGTTTGGTGACCGGCCTTGGGTGCGCACAGCCATGCTGCAGCTCCTACTAATTCGGTTGTTACCCAGCCTTTCTTCACTCAGGGGCTTAGGCTGATTACCACGCGGCCGCTCCACGTTGCCGCCTTTGCTTCCCCTTCCTCTTGCATGTCCCATCCCTGGGCTCTGATCCTGCTTCTAAGACTTCCTGGGGGCAGCAAGTCTAAGTGGCTGATAAAAGGAAGAGCAGAGGAAACTCCACTGCTAAAGCTACTTCTAGGACTCAGGGGGGCCCTGAGGGAAGTTTGCATCTAGAGTTTAGATTTCAAACTGGCTTAAGCCCACAAACATGTTTGGATTGTACTCTGTAGTGTTTGAAGGACATCATGAACCAGTTGGCAACATTCAAAAACCTAAAAGGTTTCACATTAAAGTCCAGATGTCCAGCTTTTCTTGAAAATCAGAAGTTCTGGGAACAACAGACTAGCATCTCTAATTGGCCATAAGCAGCTGACCTGCGTGTCAGCTGCCCTTATACTAATGTAACGACAAGCATTTTTTAGTGTCTCCTTTGTGCCAGGAGCTATTCGAAACACTTTACGGTCCATAATCCATTTACTCCTCACAAAACCCTCATGGTGTAGATACTATGATGACTATACCCGTTTTATAAGTTAGGAAACTAAGGCACAGTGAGATTAGGTAACTTGCCCAAACTCAGCATAGGGTGGTGAGGCCTGGGACTTGCACCCTCAGGCTGAGCCTAAGCCTCTACCTTTAACCGCTATGCCGCACCTCAGTGTGCTCTGGGGTGTGGCAGGCTCTCTCCAATTCATAATACTTCCCCCACTCCCCATTGAAACCCCACAGTGTGGCCAAAAAACAGTTGCAATTTATTGTCAAATTTACACTGCTGCTTTCCTTAAACCCAGCCTACTTCACTTATTCCTACCTAGCATCTGAAGTCTTGAGGTTTGAGATCCCTGATTCAGACCTTTTCTCCAAAGTGAAGAACTGAGAGGAAGAACCATTAGATGTAGTAGTACTGGGCAGGGAAGAAGAAAGGTTTTGTCCATGTTTCTACTTCTATCCTGTCACTGGCTTTCTCTTCTTACTCATAGCCCTCCCAAGCACGTGATGCCCTCCATGTGCACAGAGCCCATACCCATGCCATGGGGTATGCAGTGGGCATCTATGACAATACCATGGGGCCCCAGATGTATGGAAACCTCACTCCCTCAGCGCACTATGTCAATGTCAGAGCTTCAAGAGATTGCCCAAGCACTTCTTCAGAGGATTCAAGAGATTATGTCAATATCCCCACAGCAAAGGAGATTGCTGAGACTTTAGCTTCTACCAACAGCCCTCCTGGGAACCTCTTCATCCTCCCAAGTACCAAGGTGCTGGAGTTGACTGAAGAAATAGATGAGGGCTGTGGGAACGCCAGTGACTGCACCAGTCTGGGGTCTCCAGGAACTGAGAGCAGTTATCCACTCAACGACGGGGAAGGGTCTTCTCAGACCTCAGATGATTATGTCAACATGGCAGTGTTGGATCTCGAGACCATCCAAGGGAAGCAGCCCTGGGGAACTTTTCAGTGCTGCAGAGATTATGAAAATGTACCACCAGATCCCAGTGGAAGCCAGCAGCGGGAGGAGAAGGAAGCGACATCCTCAAACACGGACCATGTAGAGGGCAGGGCAGATGGCCCAGAGACCCACATCCAACCTGTCGCGCAGTCAGGGGGTTTCCTGGCCCTGAAGGACTATGTGGCCTGTCAGCCCTCTGCACGGAGTGAGGGCAGCTGGATGAAGCACGCAGAAGATGTCAAATGAAGGCTCTCATGCCTACAAGAGTGTGGGAGCTGCCAAGGTAGGAGGCAGGGACTTCGAGCAGGGGCCTGACACATGGCTCCTTCCTGATGAATTAAGACCCAGCCACCCAGCTGGAAAGTCACGTGGAGTGGGCTGTCCTGCCGGATCCATAGCCATTACAGGGTCTAGTGAAGACCCTTGACCACCCTTGTATTTCAGTGGATTCGTTTGGTTACGCTAAAGAGAAGCTGAAATGAGTAGGGAGCTAAGAGGCTCACAAAAGCAGAGGTTTGAGGAAGTCAGAAAGAAATTCTTCTCAGGCAGTGTGCGGTTATCTCTCATACCAACTTAAGAATGCTGAAACTGCCTTACAGGTCTGTGAGGAGGTTAAAAATGGAAGAGTGCTTTAGTACACAGTGGAAACATGAAGTAGTCTAAAATCATTACCTTCACTAATACCAGCAGGCTGCAAAGCAGGAATACAGATTATTTGGTAATCCAGGCAGAGGCCAAAAGGAACAAGGAAGTTGGGCTGGGGTGGGGGGACAGTTTCTGCTCTAAAATGAGTGTGGACAACCAAACGCTGGAGAAAATGCAGAACAACAGGAACTCTCGCTTATTGCTGAAGGGATTGCAAGGCATAACATTCACTCTGGAAAACTGTTTGGCAGATTTTTTTGTTTGTCTTTTTTTTTGCGGTACGCGGGCCTCTCACTGTTGTGGCCTCTCCCGTTGCGGAGCACAGGCTCCGGACGCACAGGCTCAGTGGCCATGGCTCACGGGCCCAGCTGCTACGCGGCATGTGGGATCCTCCCGGACTGGGGCACGAACCCGCGTCCCCTGCATCGGCAGGCGGACTCCCAGCCACTGCGCCACCAGGGAAGCCCGTTTGGCAGTTTCTTATAAACATAAACCTATTATACAGCCCAGTCATTCCACCATTAGGTATTTATCCAAGTGTGAAATTTGTATTCACAAAAAAACCCATACATGACTGTTTATAGCAGCTTTATCCATAATTGCCAAAACCTAGAAATAACCCAAATGTCTTTCAACAGGTGAATGGATAAACAAGTGTCCTATGTCCACACGATGAGTTTATCCACACTCAGCAGTAAAAAGGAGTGAAGTAGGTTCATGCAACAACATGGACAAATATTAAACGTATTTTGCTAAGTGATAGAAGCTAGACCTAAAAATCTACATATTGTATGGTTTCATTTATATGACATTCTGAAAAAGGCAGAACTATAGGGGTGGAAAACAGATCAGTGGTTGGCAGGTTTGGGGAGAGGGAATGGGTTTACGACAAAGGAGCTGTACAAGGGAATTTTTAGGATAATTGTTCTGTATTGTACTATGGTGATGGATACATGACTGTATTCATTTGTCAAAACACACACACAAAAAAAAAAAAAAACACACACACAAAAAGCTGTACAGCACAAAGGGTGACTTTTATCATATGCAAAATTTTTAAAAATTCACCACGCTGTCAGGGGAACCCACAATAAAATGCAGATTGTAAAAAATGAATCTAACTGTTTCACAAATGTATGATATAATCTCACTGAAGGGAGTGGGGGGAAAAATGAGCTGGCCTAAGTAACTTTGGAAAACAATGTTTTGCTTGAAACTGTAAGATAAAGACACAAAGAACTGAAAACAAACACTGCAGTCTAGTTGGTAAATTTGTAGGGCATACTTGAATTGAACAAATAAGTAAATATATTACAGGTAGGGAGAGGCAGATTTCTTGCTGTCAGAGAAAGAAGTGACAAATAAGCAAGTAGAAAAGGAAATATAGACGTGTATATACATAGGCTAGTATACATATATACTTCCTAACTCTGTCCACTGGAGGGTCTAGCAGCAATCATGGTCCAGTAGCGGTGAATGCACTTAGCTCTCAGACCTTGGTTTCTAAACTTGGTAGACACCACCTCAACCATGTGATCAAGGTCAACTCACCAGTAATAAGTTACACTGCTATATGATCAAGGAGAAGGGTACTTCACCGCCGTGGTATTCTTCCCCCAAATCCACAACCCCAGTCTTATCATGAGAAACATCAGAAAACTCAAATTGAATGACATTCTACAAATACCTGACTGGAACTCTTAAAAGTGTTAAAGTCATGAAAGACAAGGGAAGACTGGAGAAACTGTCAGACTGGTGGAGACTAAGAAGACATGATGACTAAAATATAACATGATGCCTTGGATGGGATCATAGTACAGGAAAAGGGCATTAGTGGAAAAAATGGTGAAATGAAAAACAAGAAAGTCCATATTTTAGTTAATAGTATTGCATCAATGTTAATTTCTTAGTTTTGATAAATGTGCCATGGTTATGTAATTAACATTAGGGGAAGCTGGGTGAAGGGTATACAGGAACTCTCTGTACTATCTTTGCAACTCTTCTGTAAGTTATGTCAAAACAAAAAATAATTTTAAAACATGGACAAAGCTGGAAGTGAAGACATCTAGGCTCATTCCACTTAAATAAATGTGCCTTTGTTCCTTTTTCTGTGAAATGGACATAATATAAAGCATATGCTACTGTAATTGTTCTGAATATTTGTCTGTTTTCTGCATTGCTCTGTTAATGTATGCACTCAGTCTCTCCTATCAAACTGAAATCACTTTGCCTTTAGGAAAATATAATTAAATCCTTTGTATTCACCCTAGTTCTTGGCACGAGGCCCAAGATGAAGTCAGGTTATCGACGTGACACTTGATGCTGTGGTTTCAGTGCATGTCTTTATAAAATGTTGAGTGAGGTTTTTTTCTGTGGTTCAGGAATGGACACTAAGGCTTAAAGCTAAGTATCAAAGGCGTAAAAACATCCCACATTCTGAGTTCAGAGCACCACCAGCTGTTAGGGGTCTGCCAACACCACTCAAGGCTTACTGAGAGTAGGAAAAGTAGTCCTACCATGTACTGCTCTCCACCACATCGCATCCCTTCTCCACAGGAGAGGACTGAGATGTGATTGCGGTTAGCCTTTGAGGACATGCTGGTCAGGAAAAGAGTTTCTTTCCTCCTTCACTGCCCCCGTCCCCAGGGATGCTAACCATCTCTTCTGCAGAGTACCTGATGCCCCAGTAAAAGGAGAAAGAGCAGTGTGTTGCCAGAATTGAGAGAAAGGGCTGTGGAGCAGATGGCCACCCACCGTTGGCCATGGCAACAATAAAAGTGTCACCAGAGGAAGGCAACTGGACCTGGGTCATTTTGTTGGCACCACCTCAACAGGGTGCCAAGGCAAGAGGCCTCTAGGCCTGTGAGGTATAGACCATCTGAGGTGGCTTCACAAACACTTGGGTGGGTGCTATAGACTGAACATTTGTGTGTCCCCAAAATTCATATGTTGAAACCTAATCCCCATTGTGAGAGTAGTAGAAGGTGGGGCCTTTGGAAGTGATTAGGTCATGACGGTTGAGCTCTCGTGAATGGGATTAGTGCCCTTGTAAAAGAGGCCCAAGGGAGCTCCCTCATCCCTTCCGCCCTGTGAGGACACAGCAAGAAGATGGCTGCCTAGGAAGCAGGTGCCAGGCTCTCACCAGACACCAAATCTGTGAGTACTTTGATCTTGGACTTCCCAGCCTCCAGAACTGTGAGAAATAAATGTTTGCTGTTTAAGTCACCCAGTCTATGTTATTGTTGTCATAGCAGCCCAAGCAGACCAGGACGGTGGGATAAAGACAGATTTTTACAGGAGCTAGCTCTCTCATACCTGGTGGCTATATTTTGGGTAGATTTCTTCATTGCTCTCAGATTAACTCTACATGTGACCAGCATTTAAATTCCTGCCACACAGAGGGTACCACATCAGTCTGATATTGATGGCCGGTAAAGGTTGGCCTGGGAAGCAACAACAAGCACAGAGGGAGGATGGCAACCTTACTCAGTCAAGGAAGGAGAGATTTTGTATCAGATGTGAGATGAAGATTCAGACAGAACTGAAAAACACTGGCATGTAAGGATTCTCATAACCAAGAGACAGTTACGTAGTCGAACCCAAGTCCATGTGCCCGACATACAGTGAGGCCAAACAAACTGAAACGTCGGTGTTTGGAGCAGAAAAAGGTTTATCGCAAGGGCTATACACGGAGAATGGGTGGTTCATGCTCGGAAGACCTGAACTCCCCAATGGTTTTCAGGGAAGAGTATTTTGTTTTGTTTTGTTTTGTTTTGTTTTGGCTGCACCGCTTGGCTTACAGGATGTTAGTTCCCCAACCAGGGACCGAACCTAGGCCACAGCAGTGAAAGCGCTGAGTCCTAACCACTGGACCACCAGGGAATTCCCAAGGAAGAATTTTTAAAGGCAATATTTAGGGTGAGGGCTGCAGGCTTTACAACTTTCTTTGGACTAGTTGGTGGTGAGGTAAACAGGGTGGTGTTCCAGGAATCTCAGTCATCAACCTTCTGGTTCTCACCAGTCTGGCGTCTCAGCATGTATTTATCATCCTCCAACTGGATGGGGGTCTTAGTTCCTACAGAACAACTCGAAAATATGTATCAGATTGTTATGTGTATTCCCTGAGGCAGAACTAGGACTCTGTTCTATCACTGAATTATTGTTTCTTGACTGCTTTTCCTGTGTTTCTGCATTCTTTAATTAGTAACTGCTTGAATTTGAATCTGTTCTTTGGAACTCAGGGAAGGCCTAGGAGACTAAAGCCTTCTTCTATAAACAAGAAGTGTGGGGGGCGTATCTTTTGTACCTGGGAGGGCCCCACAGGATCCTGCTCAGTGTCAATCCCCCCTTTTCTTTGATACTCCTCAATCTTGAGGGGAACAGGGGTGGGACAAGAAAAGGAATAAGTTTTGGATAGAGAGGTTAATCATAAACTCAGCAGAGGAACTCAGTTTTAGGGGCACTCAAACCCAGCCAAAACCTAGATGGGACTTGAACCCACGGTCTCTTTTTTTTTTTTTTGTCTGTTTTAAAATAAATGAATTTATTTATTTGTTTGTTTCTTTGTTTATTTTTGGCTGCGTTGGGTCCTCGTACTGCTCACAGGCTTTCTCTAGTTGCAGTGAGCAGGGGCTACTCTTTGTTGCAGTGCGTGGACTTCTCTTTGCAGTGGCTTCTCTTGTTGCAGAGCACGGGCTCTAGGAGTGCAGGCTTCAGTAGTTGTGGCGCACAGGCTTAGCTGCTCCGCGGCATGTGGGAACTTCCCAGACCAGGGCTCGAACCCATGTCCCCTGCACTGGCAGGTGGATTCTTAACCACTGTGCCACCAGGGAAATTTGAACCCACAGTCTTTTAATTGAGATCACACACCTGGTCTCAGGACTTAACGAAGCTCAGGTTCTTAATGTCTCATCACAGAAAGAATTTAGTGAGAGACAAAATGATAGGTAAGAAGTGGATTTATTGAGAGAGAAACACATTCAACAGAATGTGGACCATCTCAGAAGGCGAGAGCGGCACCAGGTTACGAGGTTGCCAGTTTTTATAGGGATGGGTAATTTCATAGGCTAATGAGTGGGAGGAGTATTCTAGTTATTTTGGGGAAGGGGCAGGGATTTCCAGGAACTTGGCCACCGCCTACTTGTTGACCTTTTATGGTCAGCCTTGGAACTGTCAGGGCGCCTGTGTGTGTGTGTCATTTAACTTGCTGATGTGTTACAATGAGTGTATACTGAGGCTCAAGGTCTAGTTGAAGTCTTGTCTGCCGTCTTGCACCTAGTTGGTTCTAACCAGTTTATGTCATGTCCTATGGCTTTGTCATTCTTTTAAAGGTTGTGCCCTGCCCTCCTTCCTTCCTGTTTCAGTTTTAGTTATGAGATGAAAAACTATGGGATCAAAATGAGCTACCACCCAGTAAGAAAGGGAGGTTCAACCTACAACTTGGGTGGCAGGTCTTAGAAAAAAGAAAGCCAGCTCATGCTTATACCCCAATGAGCTGGACACCTCAATAAAAAAGAAATAACAAGCCCCAAATGGAGCCATTTGCCCTCCACTACATCAAACCACTGCTTCATTGAAGTGTCAGTTCTGCCCAGAAATGTGACCTGTAAAACAATATGAAATTTCCTGATCGGTACAAGTGAGGTAATCTGCATGATAAAGATCCTTGCTATTCCCTTCCCCTCAAAAAGAGGAGGATCTGGCCCAAAGTAACCTTTTTCTTTTGCTAATAACTTTCTTGTCCCACCCTCCTTTCTATAAAAGCTTTCCATTTTGTACCACGCCTGGAATGCTAGATGGGATGCTGCCGGATTCTTGAATCGTCTAATAAAGCTAATTAGATCTCAAATTTACTTGGCTGAATTTTGTTTTTTAAACATCAGTTACCCTTATATACATTCTCCCAAATTGAGAATAATTAATAAATTATTTTCTCAGATAGGTAACCTTTCTGTTTATTTCTTGTTCTGAGAATTTTTACAAATGAATGGATGAAAGACTTTATTATAATTCTTTCCCCTTACAGTTTTGTTGCAGGAAGGGGGACCCCTTCCATGGCCCGAGAGTGAGCTCTTTTCTAACACTCGGAAATGAATTATCAGAGGAGACACACGTGCTGACAGAGCAAGAGACTTTATTGGGAAGGGGCACCCGGGCGGAGAGCAGGAGGGTAAGGACTGCTTTGCCACCTGACTCACAGTCTCAGGTTTTATGGTGATGGGATTAGTTTCCGGGTTGTCTCTGGCTAATCATTCTGACT
Source organism: Delphinapterus leucas (assembly GCF_059928025.1). Classification (NCBI taxonomy): domain Eukaryota; kingdom Metazoa; phylum Chordata; class Mammalia; order Artiodactyla; family Monodontidae; genus Delphinapterus; species Delphinapterus leucas. Next base: position 39,011,162 of record NC_143129.1, read on the forward strand.
CAGGGTCCTTCCTGGTGGCGCACACATTGCTCAGCCAAGACGGATTCCAGCGAGAAGGATTCTGGAAGGTTGGTAGGATGGACTGGCATCTCCTTTTGACCTTTCCCAAATTCTTCCGGTTGGTGGTGGCTTGTTAGTTCTGTGCTCCGTACCAGGATCTCCTATCGTAAAATACCTCATGCAAATGGTTACTGTGGTGCTGGCCAGCGTGGGCGGTTTCAGTCAGTGTTTCCCCAACAGTTTTATTTTCTCACATTAGTTGCCAGGAAATTTGAGTTAAATTGAATGCCCAGTTGTGAAACAGGAGGGAAGGGGGGATGTCATCTTTAAAAGAATGACATAGCCATAGGACATGACAAAAACTGGTTAGAACCAACTAGGTCCAAGATGGTGGAAGATTCGACTTCCAGTAGGCCATGAGCCTCATTATACACTTATTGTAATACATTAGCATGCTAAATGACACACCCATCAGCACCATGACAGTCCTGAAGGTAATCATAAAAGGCCAAAAAATGGGTGGTTACCCAATTCCTGGAAATCCCCACCCCTTCCCCCCAAATATTTGGAGTAATCCTCCCACTCATTAGCCTATGAAATTACCCAGCCCATAAAAACTAACCACCCCGTATTTCAAGGCCTCTTGCCTTCTGATGGCCCACATTCTGTCTGTGGAGTGTACTTCTCCCAAGGTCACTCTCGCCTTTTGAGATGGACCACATTTTGTCTATGGAATGTGAATCTCTCCAATTAAATCCATTCTTACCTATCACTGTGTCTCTCACTGAATTCTTACTGCAATGAAACTTAAAGAACCTGAGCTTCATTAAGTCCTGAGACCAGGTGTGTGATTTCAATTAAAAGACCATGGTTTCAAGCCCCAATCTGAATTCTGGCTGGGCTCGAGTCCTGGCACGTGGGTTCACATCCCATCTGAGTTGTGCAGTTTCAGCTACAGTAATTGTCCCATCTCATATGCCTGATAATGCTAAATATGAAGAAATTTTTTCAAGATCAGGATGAGAAAGTAGATATAAAACTAACTTATTCATTATGAGTCCTTAATTAGTTAAATATAGTAAGTTAATTATTCAAACTTGTAGCATATAGATTGTGACTTCCTTCAGAGTACTGTTTAGTATCAAATACAGAAGCTGGCTAAGTCTCCTCCTTCTCTCTCTATCATTCACCCTCTAATGGTGAGCAGAGGACATTCCCTCTGGCATGTCTCCTTCCTGAACACTCCATTAGTGTCACGGTGCTTTATCGTCATTTCTGATTTTCCTTTGGGCTGAGAGCCTGTATGAACTTGCAAATACTTCCAGAAACTCTCAGTCTTAAATGAGTCAGTAAGCTGTTGTCACAGAAAGAAGGCAATGGTGTTCTAGGAAACACGAACAACCAAGGAAATCTATCATAGCTATTCTTACTTTGTTACTGTTACCCAAATAATGGCTTCACCTCTTTGTGGGTGTCAAGCCAAAAGACTCAACCAAGCAAGGAGCAGCAGAAGGAAGCATTTATTACTTACAGCAAGTAAGGAGAACACCGGGGATCTTTCCGAAAGCAGTGTCTCCTCAAACAGCAAAAGCGGGGAAGTTTTGAATTGGGGAAAATGTTAGAGTCCAAGACTTAGGTGATTGAAGTCAAGAGGGCCAGAAAAGGTCAATATCATCATTCTTTAGGTTCCAACCATTTTGGGGTCTTAGCAAGTATTTACTATCCTCCACCTGGCTGGGAGCCTTAGTTCTTGTAGAACAACTCAAAGATGTGTATCAGGTTGTTATATAAAAGCAGTTCCATGAGGAGGAACTGTGTTTATATAACTCTGTTTTATCACTGAACCATTGTTTCTAGGCTGTTTTTCCTGTGTTCCGTTAAGATCATTAATTACTGAGATTTGTTCAAGGACAAGAATTATGGCCAGGCTTATATCACAAAATGGCTTTGGCCAAAATGGCTTTTCTTATGTCAAAAAGCTATATCTGGGCTTCCCTGGGGGCGCAGTGGTTGAGAGTCCGCCTGCCGATGCAGGGGACACGGGTTCGTGCCCCGGGAAGATCCCACATGTCGCGGAGCGGCTGGGCCCATAAGGCATGGCCGCTGAGCCTGCGCATCCGGAGCCTGTGCTCCGCAAAGGGAGAGGCCACAACAGTGAGAGGCCCGCATACCGCAGGAAAAAAAAAAAAAAAAAGCTCTATCTGGTTCTTTTCCTCCTGGGACCCCCTACCCTATCTATGTACATTATTTCCTTGTATTGGTTAACCACTTATGTTTGTAGGGGAGCAGAATTTTGCCACTGCAAAATATGCCCTCTTGACATAAGGATTATTTTAAACTGGTTATTTTAAAGAAACTGCAGACACAGGAGAAGCTCTGAAAACTGAGTAAAATTTACCCCTTTGTAAGAGGCATTTACATTTATAAGGGAAATCTCCATTTGGAAGGGTGTCTCCCTCACTGTACCAGGAAGAGGGGGATGACTAAATCTTTAGAAACTCTTATCATTGGAGAAGGCAGCAACTTAAATCTGCATAACAACCTTACCCTTGTTTACTGTGCTTTTCCTGGTGATCGCCCATAACTGACTCACCATCACCACATCCTTTGTCTTTAGCTGAAGATGGTATTTAAGGTGCCCTTTTCCACCACTTTGAAGAGTTACTCACTTTTCCTAAGTCTGTCCCAAGTATACATGTTATTAGGCTTTTGTGATTTTTTTCTTCTGTTAATGTGTCTTACGTCAGTTAGGCCAGCCAAGAAAGTTAAAAGGGGAGAAGGAAAATCTCCCTCCCTGCCCCCGCTGAAAAAAATTCCATTATCAAGAAAGGGAAAAATAGGGGAATTCATGGTTTGTTCTTCTGTCTGCCCTTACTCATCAAGTCAAAATTGGAGAGTGTTGATAGAATGCACGTCTATTGAGCAGTGGAGTTAATTTTTTTAATATTATTTGTTTATTTATTTTTTACTGCATTGGGTCTTTTTTTTTATTTTATTTTTTGCTGTACGCGGGCCTCTCACTGTTGTGGCCTCTCCCGTTGTGGAGCACAGGTTCCGGACACGCAGGCTCAGCGGCCATGGCTCACGGGCCCAGCCGCTCCGCGACATGTGGGATCTTCCCGGACTGGGGCACGAACCTGTGTCCCCTGAATCAGCAGGCAGACTTTCAACCACTGTGCCACCAGGGAATCCCCCAGGGTCTTTTTTTTTTTTAACATCTTTATTGGAGTATAATTGCTTTACACTGTTATCTTAGTTTCTGCTGTATAACAAATGATTCAGCTATATGCATATGTATATCCCCATATACCCTCCCTACCACCCCTCTACGTGGTCGCAAAGCACCTAGCTGATTTCCCTGTGCTATGCAGCTGCTTCCCACTAGCTATCTATTTTACATTTGGTAGTATATATATGTCAATGCTACTCTCTCACCTCATCCCAGCTTACCCATTCCCCTCCCCGTGTCCTCAAGCCCATTCTCTACATCTGCGACTTTCTTCCTGTCCTGCCCCTAGGTTCATCAGAACCATTTTCATTTTTAGAGTTCATATATATGTGTTAGCATACAGTATTTGTTTTTCTCTTTCTGACTTACTTCACTCTGTATGACATACTCTAGGTCCATCCACCTCACTACAAATAACTCAATTTCGTTTCTTTTTATGGCTGAGTAATATTCCATTGTATATATGTGCCACATCTTCTTTAAACATTCATCTGTCAGTGGACACTTAGGTTGCGTCCATGGCTATTGTAAATAGTGCTGCAATGAACTCTGTGGTACGTGACTCTTTCTTTTTTTTTTTTTTTTTTTTGCGGTACGCGGGCCTCTCACTGTTGTGGCCTCTCCCGTTGCGGAGCACAGGCTCCGGACGCACAGGCTCAGCGGCCATGGCTCACGGGCCCAGCTGCTCCATGGCATGTAGGATCTTCCCGGAATGGGGCACGAACCCGTGTCCCCTGCATCGGCAGGCAGACTCTCAACCACTGCGTCACCAGGGAAGCCCCATGACTCTTTTTGAATTATGGTTTTCTCAGGGTATATGCCTAGTAGTGTGATTGCTGGGTCGTATGGTAGTTCTGTTTTTAGTTTTTTAAAGAACCTCCATACTGTTCTCCATAGTGGCTGTATCAATTTACATTCCCACCAACACTGCAAGAGGGTTCCCTTTTCTCCACACCCTCTCCAGCATTTATTGTTTGTCGATTTTTTGATGATGGCCATTCGGACTCGTGTGAGGTGATAGCTCATTGTAGTTTTGATTTGCATTTCTCTAATGATTAGTGATGTTGAGCATCTTTTCATGTGTTTGTTGACAATCTGTATATCTTTGGGAAAATGTGTATTTAGGTCTTCTGCCCATTTTTGGATTGGATTGTTTGTTTTCTTGATATTGAGCTGCATGAGCTGCTTGTATATGTTGGAGATTAATCCTTTGTCAGTTGCTTCATTTGCAAATATTTTCTCCCATTCTGAGGGCTGTTTTTTCATCTTTTTTTATGGTTTCGTTTGCTGTACAAAAGCTTTTAAGTTTCATTAGGTCCCATTTGTTTATTTTTGTTTTTATTTCCATTTCTCTAGGAGGTGGGTCAAAAAGGATCTTGCTGTGATTTATGTCATAGAGTGTTCTGCCTATGTTTTCTTCTAAGAGTTTGATAGTTTCTGGCCTTACATTTAGGTCTTTAATCCATTTTGAGTTCATTTTTGTGTATGTTGTTTGGAAGTGTTCTAATTTCATTCTTTTACATGTAGCTGTCCAGTTTTCCCAGCACCACTTACTGAAGAGGCTGTCCTTTCTCCATTGTATATTCTTGCCTCCTTTAGCAAAAATAAGGTGACCATATGTGCGTGGGTTTATCTCTGGGCTTTCTATCCTGTTCCATTGATCTATGTTTCTCTTTTTGTGCCAGTACCATACTGTCTTGATTACTGTAGCTTTGTAGTATAGTCTGAAGTCAGGGAGCCTGATTCCTCCAGCTCCGTTTTTCTTTCTCAAGATTGCTTTGGCTATTCGGAGTCTTTTTTTTTTTTTTTTGCGGTACAAGGGCCTCTCACTGCTGTGGCCTCTCCCGTTGCGGAGCACAGGTTCCGGACACACAGGCTCAGCGGCCATGGCTTATGGGCCCAGCCGCTCCGCGTCACGTGGGATCCTCCCAGACTGGGGCACGAACCCGCATCCCCTGCATCGGCAGGCGGACTCTCAACCACTGCACCACCAGGGAAGCCCTATTCGGAGTCTTTTGTGTTTCCATACAAATTGTGAAATTTTTTGTTCTAGTTCTGTGAAAAATGTCAGTGGTAGTTTGATAGGGATTGCATTGAATCTGTAGATTGCTTTGGCTAGTATACTCATTTTCACAATGTTGATTCTTCCAATCCAAGAACATGGTATATCTCTCCATATGTTTGTATCATCTTTAATTTCTTTCATCAGTGTCTTATAGTTTTCTGCATACAGGTCTTTTGTCTCCTTAGGTAGGTTTATTCCTAGGTATTTTATTCTTTTCGCTGCAGTGGTAAATGGGAGTGTTTCCTTAATTTCACTTTCAGATTTTTCATCATTAGTGTATAGGAATGCAAGAGATTTCTGTGCATTAATTTTGTATCCTGCTACTCTACCAAATTCACTGATTAGCTCTCATAGTTATCTGGTATAATCTTTAGGATTCTCTAGGTATACTATCATGTCATCTGCAAATAGTGACAGTTTTATGTCTTCTTTTCCAATTTGGATTCCTTTTATTTCTTTTTCTTCTCTGATTGCTGTGGCTAAAACTTCCAAAACTACATTGAATAATAGTGGTGAGGGTGGGCAACCATGTCTTATTCCTGATCTTACAGGAAATGGTTTCAGTTTTTCACCATTGAGAACAATGTTGGCTGTGGTTTGTCATATATGGCCTTTATTATGTTGAGGTAAGTTCCCTCCATGCCTACTTTCTGGAAAGTTTTTATCATAAATTAGTGTTGAATTCTGTCAAAAGATTTTTCTGTATCTATCGAGATTATCATACGTTTTTTATCCTTCAATTTGTTAATATGGTGTATCACATTGATTGATTTGCATATATTGAAGACTCCTTGCATCCCTGGGATAAACCCCACTTGATCATGGTGTATGATCCTTTTAATGTGCTGTTGGATTCTGTCTGCTAGTGTTTTGTTGAAGATTTTTGCATCTATGTTCATCAGAGATATTGCCCTGTAGTTTTCTTTTTTTGTGACATCTTTGTTGGGTTTTGGTATCAGGGTGATGGTGGCCTCATAGAATGAGTTTGGGAGTGTTCCTCCCTCTGCTATATTTTGGAAGTGTTTGTGAAGGATAAGTGTTATCTCTTCTCTAAATGTTTGATAGAATTCGCCATCCAAATTTATTTTTTGGATGAGTATGCTGTATTCCTGTCTCACTGGTTGTTTGGCCTGCGACATCCAGCACTTGAGTTTGCAGGCTGTTGGATAGAGCTGGGTCTTGGTGCTGAGATGAGGACCTCCGGGAGGCCTCACTTCGATTGATATTCCCTGGGGTCTGAGGTTCTCTGTTAGTCCACCAGTTTGGACACAGAGTTACCACCACAGGAGCTTGGCCTGACCTCTGGCTTGGGACAAAGATCCCACAAGTTTCGTGGTGTGGTTAAAAAAAAAAAGGAAGAAAGAAAGAAAAGAAGGAGCAGTACAATATCAAAGAATAAAAAACAAAATAAAATTTGAAAGATAAAAAATATATTAGGAAAAATAAAACTATAATTGAAACAGCTGCAACAGGTAAAATGAAACCACAATAGAAAAAGGAAAAGAAAAAGGGGTGTGTGTGGGGGGGGCAACAAGCCAAAAGGAGAGAACAATAACAAAGTATAAAGAATAAGACAAAATTAGAAAAATAAAAGACTTGTTAGGAAGAATAAAAATATAAAGGAATCAATAACAGTGAATCAACAATGTAAAATCCTATACACTAATCCTATACACAATCCTATACACTAATGATGAAAAATCTGAAAGTGAAATCAAGAAAACACTCCTATTTACCACTGCAACAAAAAGAATAAAATATCTAGGAATAAACCTACCTAAGGAGACAAAAGACCTGTATGCAGAAAATTATAAGACACCTGTATGCAACAAAAAGAATAAAATATCTAGGAATAAACCTACCTAAGGAGACAAAAGACCTGTATGCAGAAAATTATAAGACACTGATGAAAGAAATTAAAGATGATACAAATAGATGGAGAGATATACCATGTTCTTGGAAGAATCAACATTGTGAAAATGAGTATACTAGCCAAAGCAATCTACAGTTTCAATGCAATCCCTATCAAACTACCACTGGCATTTTTCACAGAACTAGAACAAAAAATTTCACAATTTGTATGGAAACACAGAAGAATCCGAATAGCCAAAGCAATCTTGAGAACGAAAAACGGAGCTGGAGGAATCAGGCTCCCTTCAGACTATACTACAAAGCTACAGTAATCAAGACAGTATGGTACTGGCACAAAAACAGAAAGATAGATCAATGGAACAGGATAGAAAGCCCAGAGATAAACCCACGCACATATGGTCGCCTTATCTTTGATAAAGGAGGCAGGAATGTACAGTGGAGAAAGGATAGCCTCTTCAATAAGTTGTGCTGGGAACACTAGACAGGTACATGTAAAAGTATGAGATCAGATCACTCCCTAACATCATACACCAAAATGAGCTAAAAATGGATTAAGGACCTAAATGTAAGCATGGAAAGTATCAAACTCTTAGAGGAAAACATAGGCAGAACACTCTATGACATAAGTCACATCAAGATCCTTTTTGACCCACCTCCTAGAGAAATGGAAATAAAAACAAAAATAAACAAATGGGACCTAATGAAACTTCAAAGCTTTTGCACAGCAAAGGAAACCATAAACAAGACCAAAAGACAACCCTCAGAATGGGAGAAAATGTTTGAAAATAAAGCAACTGACAAAGGATTAATCTCCAAAATTTACAAGCAGCTCATGCATCTCAATAACAAAAAAACAAACAACCCAATCCAAAAATGGGCAGAAGACCTAAATAGACATTTCTCCAAAGAAGATATACAGATTGCCTACAAACACATGAAAAGATGCTGAACATCATTAATCATTAGAGAAATGCAAATCAAAACTACAATGAGATATCATCTCACATGAGTCAGGATGGCCATTATCAAAAAATCTACAAACAATAAATGCTGGAGAGGGTGTGGAGAAAAGGGAACACTCTTGCACTGCTGGTGGGAATGTGAATTGGTACAGCCACTATGGAGAACAGTATGGAGGTATGAACTACAAATAGAACTACCATATGACCCAGCAGTCCCACTACTGGGCATATACCCTGAGAAAACCATAATTCAAAAAGAGTCACATACCAAAATGTTCATTGCAGCTCTATTTACAATAGCCCGGAGATGGAAACAACCTAAGTGTCCATCATCAGATGAATGGATAAAGAGGATGTGGCACATATATACAATGGAATATTACTCAGCCATAAAAAGAAACGAAATTGAGCTATTTGTAATGAGGTGGATGGACCTAGAGTCTGTCATACAGAGTGAAGTAAGTCAGAAAGAGAAAGACAAATACCGTATGCTAACACATATATATGGAATTTAAGAAAAAAAAATGTCTTGAAGAACCTAGGGGTAAGACAGGAATAAAGACACAGACCTACTAGAGAATGGACTTGAGGATATGGGGAGGGGGAAGGGTAAGCTGTGACAAAGCGAGAGAGTGGCACGGACATATATACACTACCAAACACAAAATAGATAGCTAGTGGGAGACAGCCGCATGGCACAGGGAGATCAGCTCGGTGCTTTGTGACCACCTAGAGGGGTGGGATAGGGAGGGTGGGAGGGAGGGAGACGCAAGAGGGAAGAGATATGGGAACATATGTATATGTATAACTGATTCACTTTGTTATAAAGCAGAAACTAACACATCATTGTAAAGCAATTACACTCCAATAAAGATGTTAAAAAAAAAAATACAAGTTACCTTAAAAAATAAATAAATAAAAGAGGAAAAATGAAGAAAAAAAAAGCCTTGGGTATGGGAGCGGAGTTTAGGCTAGGGTGGAACTTAGGCAGTGGTGGGGTTTAGGGTGGGGCGGGACCTAGGCTGGTGGGGGAGGGTGACGTGACGTTTGAGCATGGGGTGGGGTCTAGGCTCTGGACCCAAGTAGCTAGAAAAGGCCCTGGCGGCGGGGGCGTAGGCGGGGCAACATTCAAGCGTGGGGCAGGGTCTCTGCTTAGGACCTGAGCGGAAGGAGAGAGGCAGCACGACGAAAGGAGGGCGTCTGGAGTGTGGAGTCCTGGAGTTTGGAGGTAGGGCCCTGAGTGAGGGTGTGTGGGTGGGGTTTAGGCCCAGTGTGGTTAGAGGGGGTCTCAGAGGGGGTCTCCGAGTGTAGATTTAGGGCCCTGGATGGGGGTGTAGGGGTGGGGCTTGGGTTCTGCACTGCTGGAGGGAGGCTCCGAGGACAGAGGATTAGGCCTGGGAGCCCAGCAGGGTCCCCAGTGCCTAAGTGGACAGGGAACACACTGGCCATGTTCCCTTCCGTCCCTTTGCCCCCCTCCCCCACTGTCTCCCTCAGGGTCTCCCCCGTCGCCGATGGACCCCTAACCATGGGTGGGTCCTGCTGGATGTAGGAACACCTTCCCTCCCCCAGCCAACGCTCAGGGGTGCCATTCCTGGGAGTCCGGCCTTTACTTTTGCTCCCCCTCCCCCCCACTCCCTCAGGACCAGCACGGCTGGAGGGGTCCTAGGTGGGCAGAGGATCAGGCCCGGGATCTCAGCAGGTTCCTGGGGGCCCAAGTGGGCAGGGGAGCCCTGGCCATGCTCCCTTTTGATCCTCTGCCCTCCCAGTGGTTCCCCAATTTACCCCTTTGGAGTGGGATCCCTTCCCCTCCCCCAGCTTCCCCTCAGGGGTGCCAGTCCCATCTCACCTCCACTTCTCCTCCCCCTTCACTCCCCCCACGCTGCACGTCCTATCTGGTTGCTGGGGGTTCCTCCTGTCCCCTTAGGTGTCCGTGGTCCCTCACCGGTGCCTGGTAGATACCCTGGTTGTGAAGAGATGCGAATTCCACATCCTCCTAGTACGCCATCTTGACTCTCCCGCCCTGCATTGGGTCTTCGTTGCTGTGCGTGGGTTTTCTCTAGTTGCGGGAGCAGGGGCTGCTCTTCGTTGTGGTGCACGGGTTTCTCATTGCAGTAGCTTCTCTTGTTGTGGAGCACGGGTTCTAGGTGCGCGGGCTTCAGTAGTTGTGGCATGCAGGCTCAGTAGTTGTGGCTTGTGGGCTTTAGAGCACAGGCTCAGTAGTTGTGGCACATGGGCTTAGTTTCTCTGCGGCATGTGGGATCTTCCCGAACCAGGGATCAATCGCATGTCCCATGAATTGGCAGGCGGATTCTTAACCACTGCGCCACCAGGGAAATCCAGAGTTAACAATTCTAATCACCGATTACGGCATGTGGGGAGTTTCTGCACACCAGGCAATTCTCCAACACAGCTTGGTATCCTACAGTTCAATTCAATTCTGACACTATCTACCCTGAGATAGCATCAGTTCCCACAGGTTAAGGGTTCAGTCCTACAAGACTGCCTTCCATTTCCAGCGCCAACTGCAAATCCTGGTTGTTACCCATGCTTCTGGTTATAAATCAGAGTTTCTCACAACCGCCTTCTTGGGTTCAATTAGTTTGCTAGAGCAGCTCACAGGACTCAAGAAACTAGTTAGCTGACTAGATTACCAGTTTCTTACAAAGGGTATTAAAGGGTATGACTCAATAACCAGATGAAGAGATATGCCAACTAAAGAAGGTTACTCACCATCTGGTTCTGAAACCGAGTAGAACCCTGTGGAGCTCCTGGGCACAGAAGCCTATCTGTGTCCCCCATTTCTTGTTTGTAGGGAATACCCTTCAGCCTCCATAAACTTCCCTGAGTACCAAAAGGCGGGTTCAAACAGTTGCTAATCAGGGAAGGGAGGGGATGCAGAGACAAGGGAGGAGGAATCAAGAAAAAATAGTGCAGCCTTGGGGCAGAGTCCTGGTTCCTCCTCAAGGGATACACATAACAATATCTTTGAGCTCTTCTGCAGAACTGAAACCCCCAACAGTTGGAAGATGTTAAGTACTTGACAGAAGCGTTCTTCATTCCAGTGAGAAGGGCACAGTTTGATAACCTTGAGAATCACAGAAGTTCCTCAGGAGACCACCTGAGGCCAGATTAAAGGAATGCAGGTCCTGCACACACCCTGATCCTTATCAGCAACCCCACCCTTGAACCACTGCTATGAAACTCCTCACCAAATCCCCCCTGGCTTGGGACATATAGTTCTGAGGGCATGAGCCTGCTGTGTCCCCCTTTGCCTGGCAAAACAATAAAGCTATTCTTTTCTACTTCACCCAAAACTCTGTCTCCAAGATACAGTTTGGCACCGATGCACAGGGGCCCAATTTTCAGCATCAGTTCTACAAGAATTAAGTCATGAGCCTCTCAGTCACTGACCTCCAACACACCCTGTAAGGAATTCAGGGTGGAGATCAGGAATTAGGCACTCTGTGCTCTGGAAAAACTGGCAAAACAGGCCTTCAGATAGTTAGATATTTTCAGGAGAAGTTTTTTGTGAATCTGCATTCTTGCATCTTCCCATTCTTAGAAAGTCACTAAAACTGTTAGGGGAAACACTGACCAAAACCGCCCACCCTGGCCAGACAAGATAGTAGCCGTTTGCACAAGTTATCTTACAATAGGAGGTCCTGGTAAGGAACACAGAGCTAACAAGCTACCACCAACTGGAAGAATTTAAGAAAGGTCAAAAGGAGAGAGGAGACGCAAGTCAATATGTCCTACCAACCTCCCAGAATCCTTCTCGCTGGAATCCATCTTGGCTGAGCAATGCATGCACCACCAGGAAGGACCCTGAATCAGAATGATTAGACAGAGACAACCAGAAACTAACCCCATCATCATAAAACCCGAGACTGTGAGCGACATGGCAGAGCAGTCCTCTTGCTCTCTGCCCGGGTGCCCTTCCCAGTAAAGTCTCTTGCTTTGTCAGCACGTGTGTCTCCTTGGACAATTCGTTTCTGAGTGTTAGACAAGAGCCCACTCTGGGGCCCTGGAAGGGGTCCCCCTTCCTACAACAAAACTGTTAACTAAGCTATCTAAGCTATCTAAGTTCCTTATGACTAGCAGCAACCTTCTACTGAGATGTGTGCTTTTTTTTTTTTTTTTTCGGTACACGGGCCTCTCACTGGTGTGGCCTCTCCCGACGGGCCCAGCCGCTCCACTGCATGTGGGATCTTCCCGGACCGGGGCACGAACCCGTGTCCCCTGCATCAGCAGTCAGACTCTCAACCACTGCGCCACCAGGGAAGCCCGAGATGTGTGCTTGATTGCACCTATACCCTTCGCCAAAATCACCTACACCCTTTGCCAAAATCACATACGTACTGACCTCCCCCCTTACCTTTTGAACAGTTTCTCAGAGCTATCTGAGAGGCTGTCTCCCAGGCTATAGTTGTCAGTAAGACACTGAATAAACTCAGCTCACAGCTTCTATGTTGTGAATTTTTTTTTCAGTTGACAGACATCAATACACAGGGTGCCATCCCAAACAAAGGAGCTTCTATCATCATGGTGGAAGCACTCTGGTTCACCAGCCTGGAAGCTCTCCAAACTCTGTCCTTCTGGGGCTTTATGGAGGTTTTGTTTCACAAGCAGATTGATCAAATCATTGATGACTGGCGATGGATTCAACCTCTAGCTCCTCTTTCCCTCCCTTCCCTTCCCTCCTTTTCCTTTCCTTCCCTCTAATCACATGGTTTGTTCTCCTGACAATCAGCCCCCTTCCTTAGGTGGGGCCAGTAGTCACCTCAATAACATAACAAAAGGTATCTTTGTCATTCTCATCACTTAGGAAATTCCAAGAGTTTTAAGATCTCTGTGCCAGAAATGGGGACAAAGACCAAATATATATTTCTTATTATGGGTCACTATATCACAGGAGTTAAAGCAGTTGTGTTAGTTTTGTACGGTGTTTCCACTGCTCTGGTAAGAACAAAATACAGTTGATTCTTGTTATTCACGGTAGTTATGGTCTAGAAAGTTACCACAAACACGGAATTGGTGAATACTGAACCACAGTGCTCCCAAGGGAAATACAGAGTTAGGTTCCTGCAAGCTTCTGATCACATTTCCATCAACAGATCAATACATAACCTTATTTTATGTGTGTTTCTCTTTAAAGACACTTTATTTAACATACAGTATTGATTCATTAACATTTGAACTCACAGTCAACTGCACTAACTCATGCCTAAAGGAGGCTTATCTAGCACACATATTTTCTCCATAAGGCACGTCACAGCTTTCTTGCCCTTTGAACCTTCAGCACTACACTTGGGGGTCACTTGAAACAGTGAAATCATGAACAAAACCCACAAAATGCAAAAAATGTGACACTAAATAGACCACAAAGAAGACACTTGTTTACAGTTTGAGACCTAAAACAAGAAAGCAGAACTTGACCTCTTTCAACCTGTAAGAAAATTAATAAACAGAAACCTCAGTTGAATAGAGTGGGGGACTAGAAGGGGAAGCTGTCACCCCTTGGGATGATAGCACAGCCCAAAAGGAAAAAGGAAGACTCCTCTGCTTTCTCAGCAAGGAGCCAATGAAAAGCCATGGACTCTTTGTTTGCTACAGCCCTCCCAATTTCCTTTTCATCCTTGTCAAGTACCCTTCCATTGCCATGTGGGGACTTGCACATGGCACACCATGTTCACAGACCTCGAATTACAATTCTCTGCCGTTTCCGAATAAACCCATCTTTGCTGGAGAAATATCTGGCAGTCTATTTGTTTTAGGTCAACAAACCTTGGGAGGGAATATGCATGTTGTCCAATTCCAATTTTTCCCACACTGTGCGTGCACATGTCCATGAATGACCAAAAGTGCTGAGAGCATTGATTTTGAGGTTACAAATAAATTTTAGCTAGTAGGCAAATTCACAGACGCAGAATCTAAAAATAGTGAGGATCAACTATGTGTATGCATGTACAAATTACAAAATAAAAATGGTGTAATTTTGGTGATTCCACTGATGAGTTAGTTAAATGCTGATATATTTACATTTAAAACTGGCATTTGCACAATATAAAGCTGAATGGTAAAATTATGTTAACAATTTAAAATTCAAGCTTTACTTAGAATGACATTAAGTAGTAAGTGAAAAAACGCAAGTCAAGGGACTAGAAGAAAGGAAAACGTTTTCTATTTTAGCACCTCTGACAATTTTTTTTCCTGATTTTTGAAGAAGGGGTCCCACTTTTTCATTTTGCATTGGGCCTCACGAGTTATCTCTCTGGCCCTGTTCCCAGGGGCCTTCTTTCCCTGTCCTCCAGTTTAGGTGCTTGTCCCAGTGTTGTGTATTGGTTTGATATGATTTCAAATCCAGGTGTTTATCACCTAGGTGAAGTTGTTTTAATCTACTTGTTTATGACTAAGACAAAAAATGTTGTTTTTAGAAGTAAAGTTGTTTTCATATGAGAATGAAGTAAGCTGTGTCAGGATGTCATCATCTCATCTGTTGTTGATAAGCAGTCAGTAGCTTAGTGGCTGAGGGATCCGGAAGGGGGCTTTTCCGTAGAAGATGTGGAGAAGGAACTATGGCCAGGGAACATTTAGACTATGAGTACCAAGATTTTTGTCTGGGCAGAGCTACTCTTTATTAACCTAGTTCTCCAAAGATCTTGGGGCATTGGCCCCTGCTTTGGTAAAGGCAACTTCTTTATTGGCAGTGGTGACCAACTGCTGGGAGATCAGCCAGCCTGCCAACACAACCACCATCGTTCCCTAGCAACGTGCTTTAGCAACCAGGGACTTTTATTTTTGTGCTGGCGTCGGATGTCAACTCTAACAAGAAATCAAAGCTCATAGAAAAGGTATTCCCTCAACTAAATTTGGACTTTATTCTTTTCATCTCCCCTTGCCTGGAGCAATCTATCATTGGTTTGGTGTATGTTGTTTCTTTACTGGCTTATTAAGAGACACTATCCTGTATGCTATTGGCTTGTGAAATCATTGTAATTCCCGCAGTGAACCTGTGTTAAATAAAATATTTAATAAGAACAATCTCAGTCTCTGAGCATAATTTGCCACCCCCAAACAAAGTACTGAGTCTCTTTACGGGGATATGGGACATTCGTCTTCCCCACTCCAACCTCAAGAAACACATCCTTTCTCACAGGGAGAGCTCTGGCTCCCTCAGTCCTTCACTCTCCCCAGCATTCTATGCCCCAAGCCTAGGATTTGCAGGCTTCATTGTCAGCTAGACAGACAATAAATGACCATCCCTACCTATGCTAGCAGATTCCTATAGAGAAAGATAGGCCCAGTCCAAAGATCAAACAGATAAAGACTCTTCCATCTATGTTTCCTTCTTCTATTATATCAGTACAAGATACAGACCTCTGGCTGGTTCCTTTAATTAGTCAATCTATTAAAGTAATAAAATCTAAAACCATGGAAGTTTCAAATGAGACATGGGGAAAAGGTTTATAATCTCAGAGTGGCAAAGGTCTTTCTAAACATGAACCCAAACTTAGCTATAAAGAGAAAGATTGATAAATTTGACTACTGTATTAGTTTTATGAGGCCATAAACTTAGTGACTTAAAACAACATAAATTTATTATCTTACAGTTCTGGAAGTCAGACGTCTGAAATGAGTCTCACAGGACTAAAACCAGGGTATCGGCAGAACTATATTCCTTCAGGAGGCTCCTTGCCTTTTTCAGCTTCTAGAGACTGACTGCATTCCGTGGCTCATGGCCTTTATCCTTCATCTTCAGAGCACACACTCCAACCCTGTTTCTGTTGTTGTATCTCCTATTTTTTCATGGTGCCACGCAGCTTGCAGGATCTTAGTTCCCCGACCAGAGATTGAATCCAGGCCCAGGCGGTGAAAGTGCCTAACCACTGGACCACTGGGCAATTCCCTACACCTCCTTTTCTGACTCTCACCTCTCTTGTCTCTTGTCTCCCTCTTATAATGACCCTTGTGATTACATTGGGCCCACTCAGATAATCCAGGATAATTTCCCCATCTCAAAATTATTAATTTAGTCACATCACATAGTCCTTTTTACCACATGGGGTAACATATTCACAAATGCCAAGGACTGAGACATGACCATCTTTGGGAGGGACATTATTTTGTCTACCACAACTACATAACAGATTAACATATCTGATGATAGATGAAGCTGATAGCATCTGAAGCTCTGTTATAAGATTCAGAAAAGTAAAATGATATGTGCACACATAGGCATACACACACATCTGGGTTTTAAAAGAAAAAATGAGAGTAGGAAGATGGCTGCTAGGCCTGGCACATTTGCTGGTTTCTTGATAAACTGATTTCGATTATGTACCAGATAGTGTATTAATTTAGTGCAGGTGCTTCCTTTCCTAGAAATCACAGCAAACATCAAAGCAGAAAGCAACCATGTAGAGCCACCAATGCCCTGGGAGATACCAGGCAGACACATCAGGGGAGGTTTCCAGTTGGCTAAATTTATTTAAAAATCCCTGAGTAGCTTACACTTAGATACTTAGAACCTCCGACAAGAAGCTTGGGTTTGTCACAGGTGTCCTGGCTAACCCTGATTCCCTATAAGAGGTATGTGTTCTTGATAATCTCAGATAAAGGCATAAGTCTCTAAGTGTGTTCTAATTTTGCAGAATCTCCCACGAAAAATACGTATTCATCTGCTGCTGAGTGGAATGCTCTGAAAATGCCAGTTATGTCAAATTGGTTGATAATGTTGTTTAGGTCATACATATCCTTATTGATTTTCCTTCTACTGGTTCTATCAACTACTCAGAGAGGAGTGTTGAAATCTTCAAATGTAATTGTGAATTTCTCTATCTATCCTTTCAAGTTCTACCCATTTTGTCTTCATGTATTTTGAAGCTCTATTGTTAGTTGCATGCACGTTTAGGATTGTTATGTCTTCTTTTTTTTAAATTTATTTTTATTTATTTTTGGCTGCTGTGGGTCTTCATTACTGCACACATGCTTTCTCTAGTTGCGGCGAGTGGGGGCTACTCTTTGTTGTGGTGCGCAGGCTTCTCTTGTTGCAGAGCACAGGCTCTAGGTGTGAGGGCTTCAGTAGTTGTGGTGCATGTGCTTAGTAGTTGTGGCTCGAGGGTTCTAGAGTGCAGGCTCAGTAGTTGTGGCGCACAGGCGTAGTTGCCCCGTGGCATGTGGGATCTTCCTGGAGCAGGGCTCGAACTCGTGTCCCCTGCATTAGCAGGCGGATTCGTAACCACCGCGCCATCAGGGAAGCCCCTGTTATGTCTTCTTATTGAATTGACTCTTGTCATTATTTAATGTCCCTCTTTATTGCTGGTAATATTCCTTGTTCTGAAGTCTACTTTATCTGACATTAATATAGCCACTACCTACCCCCCTTCCTTCCTTCCTTCTACCCTTCCTTCATTCTTTCTTTCCTTTCTTTCACTTAAAAAATGTTTAACCCTTTTTATTTTGAAGTAATTTTAGACTTACAGAAAAATTCCAAAAATAATACAGAGATTTCGCACATATCCTTCATACAACATTCCCTAATGTTAACATCTTGCATAACTGTGATATGATGATAAAAACTGAGAAGTTAACCTTGGTACAAGATTACTGACTAAGCTGTACACTTTATTTGACTTTCATTAGCTTTTGGCCAATGTCCTTTTTCTGTTCCAGGATCCATTCCAGGATCCCACAGAACACTTAATTGTATATCTACTTAGGCTTCTCCAGTCTGTGGAAGTTCATTATTCTTGCCTTGTCTTTCATGATTTTGACACTTTAAGTGAACAGTGCCTGTCAGTTATTTTGTAAAATATTCCTTGATTTGTGTTTGATGCCTTCTCATCATTAGATTGAGGTTTTACATCTTTCAGCATGATGTGCCCTTCTCAGTACATTATATCTGCAGGTACATGATGTCAATATGTCTTATTACTGGTGATGTCTAACTTGATCATTTGATTTAGGTGGTGTCTGCAAGATTTCTCCACTGAGAATTGACTATTTTCTGCTTTGTAATAAATATATATCTGGGGGAAGATACATTGAAACTATTCACATACCTAATTTCTCCTCAAATTTTCTCCCATTAATTTTAGCATCTATTGGTGAATCTTGTCAGTGACAATTAATACAGTCATCTCATAATGATAATTTTCTATTTCCTTCATTCCCTCTACATTTATTAACTGGCATTTATCTGTAAGGGAGAGCCATTCCTTTTCTCCTGCCAGCTTTCTTTTTGATTAGTGTTTGCAGATTATATCCCTTTCTATACTTTTACTTTTAACCTATCTGTGTCTTTAAAGTGGGTTACAGTTGACCCTTGAGCAATGTGTGTTTGAACTGCATGAGTTCACTTATATGCAGATAATTTTCAATAGTAAATACATGGTCTGTGGTTGGTTGAATCCATGGATACGCAGGGCCACTCTAAGTTATATAAGGATCAACCTCCTCATTGTTCAAAAGTCAATTGTATTTGTATGTAGCGTATGTTGTGGTAATTTTAAGAAATCACTTATTGAAATGAAATATAATAATATAAAATTAACACTTTTAAAGTGAACAATTCAGTGATATTTAGTACAATTTACAATGTCGTGCAACCGTGATGTGGTCTTTTTAAAATAGTCTGACAATCTCTGCCTTTTAATTGGTATATTTAGACAATTTACATGTAATATAATTATTAATATTATTGGATTTAGGGTTACCATTTTATTATTTGTTTTCTGCTTTTCCTTTCTATTTCTTTTGCTGTTTTTGTCCCCCACTGCTCTGCTTTCTTTTTGATTATTTGAATATTTTTTATTATTTTACTTTATCTATTGGCCTTTTGGCTATATTGTTTTGGATTTTTATTCTAGGGGTTGCTCTAGGAAATTCAGTATATATATATCTAACTTTTCACAGTTTACTCGGAGTAAATATTTTACTATCTCAAATAATATGTAGAAGCTTTTAACCATATAGGCCTCTTTACCCTTTCTCCTTTATATTATAGCTGTCATATGTATTATAGGAACATTTGAAAACTCCAACAGACAATGATATTGTTTTTGCTTTCACTCAGTCATATATATTAAAGAAACATGAGAGATGAAAAATAGACTTTTATATTTACCTAGCTATTTACCACTCCTGTTGGTCTTCCTTTATTCTTAAATTTCCACGTTTCCCTCTAGCGTTGTTTCCCTTAAGCTTGAAGAACTTCCTTTCTTCCTGTTCTTTTAGAATATGTCCATTGATGACAAATTTTCTTAGTTTTCTTTCATTTGAAAATGTCTTTTTTTTTTTTTTTTTTGGCTGTGCTGCACAGCTTGCAGGATCTGAGTTCCCTGATCAGGGATTGAACCTGGGCCACGGCAGTGAAACCACCAAGTCCTAACCACTGGACCATCAGGGAATTCCCAAAAATGTCTTTATTTAGCCTTCATTACTGAAGAATATTTTTGTTGAATGTAGGACTCTGGGTTGACAGATATTTTAGTACAAGATTTTGTTCCACTGTTTTCTAGCCTCCACAGTTTCTGTAACAGAGATGAACAAACCTGACTCCATATTGTATCTATTCAATATGCTCTAACCTTTGTGCTCTGTTGCCTGTGCTTAGTCATGCTGGCTTTGCACCTTTTGCAAAAGAATGTTGCCTATAGCCTGAAATATACAGGATAGTCCATTCTCAAGGCTCTGACCTTTAAAGGTATAACACTTTTCCTTTAAAAAGTTGCAGAACAGAGAATAACATTTGTCTTGTTGGAGGTTTATAGGAACATTTTGACCAGACCTAGGTGGACAGCTGCAAGAACAAGGGTTCCTGCACTAAGAAGTTTGCAGTAACCAACTTCACCCCCTCCCCTTTTAGTATAAAATAAGCCTGAATTCTAACTCAGGTAAGATGGTTCTTTGGGACACTAGTCCACCATATTCTTTGTCTGCTGGCTTACTGAATTAAATTGTTATTCTTTGCCCCAACACATCATCTCTTGATTTATTGGCCTGTTGTGCAGCAAGCAGTACAAGGTTGGACTCAGTAACATTTCTGATGAGAAATCTGCTGTAATTCAAATAATTGTTCATCTCTGTGTCCACTATATTTCATTTATCTCTAGCTGCTTTCAAGAATTTTCTTTATATTTTTTTTTAGCAGTTTAATTATGATGTGTCTTCATGTGTGCGGTTGGGGGTTTTTGGGTTTTGTTTTTTTTGTTGTTGTTTTAGTTTTTCCTGTTTGGGGTTCACCAAGCTTCTTGAATCTGCAAATTTATATCTTTCATTAAATTTGGGAAGTTTTAACCCATTATTTCTTCTAACATATTTCTGCATCAATCTGTCTTTCCTCTTCTTTGGAACTCCAATGTCATAAATGTTACAATTTAAAAAAATTTTTTTATTCCACAGAAACCTGAGATACTGTTCATTTTTCATCCTGTTTTTCTCTTTGTTCTTCAGATTGAATACATTCTATTGATCTATTTTCAGGTTCATTAATTCTCTCTTTTATAATCTCCATTCTGCTGTTAGCCCATCAAATGGATTTTTAAATTTCATGTGCTATATTTTTTCAGTTTAAAAAATTTTCTATTTGGTTCTTTTTTACAGTTTTAATTTCTCTTCCAAGAACTTCTATCTTTCTGTTCACTTCAGGTATGTTTACCTTTAGCTCATGAAGCATAGTTACCATAGCTGCTTTAAAGTCTGTGTGATAATTCCAACATCTGGGTCATCTTGTGGTTGACATTTGTTAATTGTCCCTTGAGAACTGATCACACTTACCTTTTATTTTTATGTAAAGTAATTTTAGACTATATGCTAGGCATTTTTAATATTATGCTGTATAAGGTCTGGGTCCAGTTAAAATCCTCTTAAGAATGTTCATTTTTTTTTTTCATTATAGCAGACAATCAACCTAGTTAGGGTCAGACTGCTAGTTCTGCTTCATCTTCTGTGGGCAGTAGTTTCAATCTCAGTTTAGTTCTCAAAGCCTTTGCCGTACTGATTTCAGTCTGTCCCATGCAAGCACAGTTCAACATCAGCCCATGACATGTATAGGTTCATACGCAGAATTAAGTGATCCCTTCTCCAGTTGTCTCCTCCTCGTGAGTCCTCTCACACTCTCAGGCCCTCAGGGCCACCTTTTCCAGTTCCTCTGGCCAGAATTTTAACTGAAATTTTAATTGCCTACATTACCATCAAAGTACAGCTTTGGGCCCCATTTCCACAACTAGGGCCCCATTTCAAAGAAAAGGTAAGAGAGGAAAAAAATGAGGATCACATACACATACTCTCTTCAATCCTCTTTTCCTGTTTCTTCTTTTTAGAAAGATGGGGTTTCTACTACAAGTTTAGCCTCTTCTGCCACCACCACACAGTGTTATAACTGGTACCTGCCCTCCGGTCAAAGCTATGAGAAAAAGGAGGAAATTTTTTTAAAAAACAAAAAATTCTCATTTCTCTAAGTTTTGACTTCTCTTGACAATTTATCTTCTTTTGTTTACTTTCCAGATCCTCATGTAGTTGCTTTTCATGTTGTGTCTAGAGTTATTAGCTGAATCCATAGGAGATGGAGGATGTAGTGGTCTTATTCCATCTTGGAAAGAACCAGAAGCTTCACCTTTATTATTTTTTATGTTTGAGTTATTTGATTAAAAAGAAAAATGTTCTGGCTTATTCAGCCTTATACAGAGTTCATTCTGGAGTCTCTTGTATCTTCTGTCAGATACAGTTCCTCCCAGTATTAAAGCAGGTTTGATAATATTCGTTGAAATGTGATGGTTGGGATGTTACATAGAAAGGTTGAGAACCACTGAGCTGACAAGCTATAGTTCATCTTCAGTTAGTTACAGCCACTCTGTTAGCCAAAGGTCAGCATAAACACATTCAGCTGGCCACCTCACTAGGGTTTGGGCCAGTGTTGATTTTTTTTAATGCTATTCTCAACAGGCTTAGCCTCTTAATTAATTAGAGAATTAAAATTTTTTGTTTGGCTCTTTTTTATATATCTTAAGCCCTATTGTGTTGTACTGTCTGTGTGCCCAGGGATACCAAGCAGTTCTTAAAACAAACAAAAATAATTAATTAATTAACCCGTAATCAACTCCCAGAAGCCCATGTAAGGAAGAGAGCCTGTTTTATGCCTTTGCACAGTTAGCCTGTGTTCAGGTCTGGATGATGGGGGAAGAGAAGACTCTTCATGTATCAGTCAGTCCATCAAATTCAATCAGCAGAGACCCCATCAACACTGAATAAGTCATCTGATGCTCACTGTCCCACGTGACACTTTGGCAATACATGGATGGGTCTGAGGGCTTAGAAAACCAACTGCTGGTAGATCTGTCCTGCAGTCTTGGGGTATGTCTAAGCAGTCCCAAGCCCTCTTCACCATCACACTTCCTGAAGCACTGTAGTAGGCACTTACACAAATATTATCTTGTTTCATAGGCAAAAACTTATCTGGATGCCAATTTATGGGGCCTTGGATGGCCCTGGGCTACCTCACAGTTGAAAAATCTGCTTGATCTAGTATGAAAGTTGACAGCCAACGTTTGGGGCAAATTTTTTACCATTCTTTTTACCAAAAATCCTTGATCTCTTAATTGTGGGAAAAGGCTCCACCTTCGATGCAAAGTTCTTCAGGAAACCTTTGCCTTTGGCAGAGTCTATATTCTCAACAGTTATACTAGTCTTAGAGGATATCAGGGATGACTCCTGGGTTTGGGACCTAAGCAAATAGATGATGAGTAGATGGTATGTCATTTGCTGGGGTGGGGAAGACTGAGGAGAAACAAGTTTCGGAGTGGGGAATTAAGAGCTCTGCTTTGAATATATTGTTTGATATATTTTAGAGAGCCGAGTAGAGATGTGAAGTAGGTAATTAGATGAAAGTTTGGAGTTTAGGGAGTCACAAGCCCGTAGACAGTATTTAAAGCCATGGAAGGGGAAGTAGTCCCCTAGGGAGAGAATCAGGATAGAGGAAAGAAGGAGATGTAAGTCCCAGTTTTGGAGCTCCATCATTTGAAAGTTGGAGAAAAGAGCCAGGAAAAGAGACTGATTGCCTGATGCTATAGGAGGAAGACTATGAGAGTGTGTTGTCATAGAAGCCAGGTGAAGAGAGTGTTCCCGAGAAGTAGTGGTCATCCATGGCCAACGATGCTGAGAGGTTGAGTGAGAAGGGGCATGGAGATGTTCTTTGGATTTGCCAACATAGAGCTCATAGTGACTTCAGTTTCTCTGTCAGTAAAATGGGTTGTTCTGAGGATTATAGATTATAGAGAGTCTATATCTAAGTTGTCGTTAGCCTGAGTTCAAATGATTTTACTTTTTAACTGAGATATAGTTGATGTACAATATTATATAAGTTTCAGGTGTACAACATAGTGATTCACAATTTTTAAAGGTTATATTCCATTTATAGTTATTATAAAGTTTGGCTATATTCCCTGTGTTGTACTATTTAGCCTTGTAGCTTATTTATTTTATACATAGTAGTTTGTACCTCTTAGTCCCCTTCCCCTACCTTGCTCCTCCCCCTTTCCCTCTCCCCACTGGTTTGTTCTCTACATCTGTGAGTCTGTTTCTTTTTTGTTATAATCACTAGTTTCTTTTATTTTTTTGATTCCACATATAAGTGATATCACACACCGTGGAAAAAGGATGTCGCCTGCCATTTCAGTAAACAAAGGATGTTGCAGTCATAAAACCGTCAGCTAGCTACTGCAGCAGCCCCTGATGGTGCAACCTGAGGAGAATTCAGGATGGAGAAAAACAGGATACTGGCCCTAGATAGTTAAAATGCATATCAAAAGAATAATTTCAATGAGCCCAGACTCTTGCATCTTGCCATACATAGAAAGGTACTAAAATCATTACTTGAGATGGCAGTAATCTTTTGATGTTTGAATACATGGGGGGTTTTTCTCCAGCAAAAATTCCTATATATACTGGCTCCTCTCTTTTCTCCTTGGAACAGTCCCTCAGAGCTATCTGAGAGGCTGTATCCCAGGTTTAAGTCCTCAGTAAGTCTGCCAAATAAAACATAATTCTCAACTTTTAGGTTGTGCACTTTTTTTTCAGTTAACACAGTGTTTGTCTTTCTCAGTCTAAATGATTTTACTTTTGCAGTGATGTTCTATCAGTAATTCTCAAACTTTAATATTTATTTGAATCACTCGGAGGGCTTGTTAAAATACAGTTTTTCTGATTCAGTAGGTCTGAGAATTGTATTCCTAACAACACTCCAGGTGTTGCTGAGTCTCTACCTGTTTGACAAATAAGAAGCTACAGCCTTTTCCAGGGGTTACTTTCTGCTCCTGCTTTTGAGGATCCCCATGATGCCTATATGTCCATAGATAGGCCTGATTACTGCTTGTTACTTCAGCCCATTGGTGAAAAGGAGACTAAAATACACTTTGAGCTGGGCCCAATTTCTGGTCCCTGACCGCCCCTCAGAGACACCACTCTGACCAAGTCATTCATGCCCTCTGGCCTCTGCCCCAGCGTGGGCAGCCAGGCACCTGCTGCCACTGCTAATAATGGAACCACAGATCCACCACTCAGTAGAGCTAGAAATCCATCAACGGCACTGGTATCAGTTTCTTGGCTTACACCCCAGAAATCCTGAAGGAATAAAACCCTAGTCTACTGACTCCTAAAGACCTTAGTTTAGACCTCTCTAGGTTTCCACAGACAGCACAACTTTAGTGAAATGGGAGGAAACATACTCCATTTCGACTAAACCCAAGGCAAAACTGCCTGGTTCTGCAAGTGGTAAGCTCATTCAATTCACATGCATACACTCCTCCGGAGTCACCACCACTCAGTACACTGTCAAAGGGACTCCCCTTTAGACCTTTGAATTGAATTTGCGTCACTGGCCCAAGTCCATTTTACCCTGTAGGGATTTTCCTGTTAGGAATCTGATTGTCCTTTCCTGAAAACTTGCTTTGCCTGGGCCTTCCCCATTCATCAGTCATGCTGTTTTTGTTTGTTCAAGTTTATTTATTTATTTATTTTTTGGCTGCCTTGGGTCTTCGTTGCTGCGCCTGGGCTTTCTCTAGTTGTGGCGAGCGAGAGCTACTCCTCGTTGCAGTGCACGGGCTTCTTATTGCAGTGGCTTCACTTGTTGTGGAGCACAGGCTCTATGCATGCGGGTTTCAGTAGCTGCAGCACACAGGCTCAGTAGTTGTGGCTCGTGGGCTCTAGAGCACAGGCTCAGTAGTTGTGGTGCATGGGCATAGTTTCTCCGCGGCATGTGGGATCTTCCCGAACCAGGGATAGAACCTGTGTCACCTGCATTGGCAGGCAGGTTCTTAACCACTGTGCCACGAGGGAAGTCCCATCAGTCATGTTTTTGTAACCTTAAATCTCAGTGGGGTCAGAGTTCCTGTTCCCTCTGTTTTGTGGGATGGATTAGTTTCTAAATAAATTCATGGCTGCAGAAAGATACAAGGGGTTCCACCAGAATCCACCAACCACAACAATCAAACCCCAAAAGCAAATAGATGCACTGGGGGAGGGGCATTGTTAAACTCTCAGCAAAAGCTCAAGGTCCACTCAGGCCTGTAAAACACTTAGCATGTACATGGTACAGATGTTCAATAAATGGTAGCTATTATTATTATTGCCTGTTTCTGCCTATAAACTCTCCTCCCCAAACCAGTTTCCCCTTAGGCTTTCCCTACCCATCCCAGGGCCACAGCCCTAATATTAGTCCTCATTTCTTTATACCCAACTTGCTCCCAACATCTGACTATCTAATCTCTCCCCCTCCAGCCTCTCTCTCTCCCAGTCCATTTTGTCACGTCATTCCCTTGCACAAGAACAGTGGTTCCTTATTTGTAATTATCCAAATTCCTCTCCCTGGCTGTTAAACCCTATTCCCCTATGTATGCAATCTTAGCATTTACTCCCCAAAATTCATTCAAACACATATTGAATGCCTTGAGGCACTGGGGCTATGAAGATGAGCAAGATGTTTTCTGTTCTCAATGAGTTTACAGTGTGTGGAAAGAAACAAATGAGAAATAAGCCGATTCCTAAACCATGTGACAAAGCACAGGCTGCTGGAACTCAGGGGTAACCAGTCAGTAGGTTGACTGAGGGTGGAAAAAAGGAATTTGGGGGCAGAATAAACTACATGTGTAAAAGTATGGGGGCTTGAGAAGTAGGGCACATTCAGGTTACTGCAGGTTACTCAACAAGACAAAGCAAAGAACTGGACTAGCAAGTTTTCGGGATGAATAGGTAGGCAGGAGTAAGATTTTTAATAATAATAGATATTAATAGAAGCTTAGAATTTATCCTAAAGGCAATGAACAGGATTGGAAGGATTTTCAATAGGGGAGTAATGTTTAATTTAACATACAGGTTTGGAATTGTTCTGATTCATAAATAAGTCCTAATTAAGGGGCATGTTATGTGTTTTGAAGAGCTTATCAGTACAATACAGAGAGATCACGTGTTTGTGAACATGGAAGAGAGGGTAAGAGGAGTGACCTTCCGTAACACCATGTATACCAATGTAGAAAACCATATTTAGCCAGCCTATCAGGGAATACAAAACTAAAACCATTACTAGTATAACCTTCCTTCATTTTGCATGAAACTGTGTATCTGCAAAGAATGAGTGATAAAGAAGCTTGGAGAAGCAAGATAGCTTCCAGTCAGTGTAGGACAATCCAAGTGAATTGTGCCTCTTTTCATGAAATGGATTATATTACCTATTAAAATTATATGCATTTAAAAATTTTTGCATAGATTAATACATAAACATGGTATAAAATTCAAACACTATAAGCCAGTGAAAGTAAGCTTCCTCCCATGCTACATAGGAGATATCCCCTGTCCCCTTGTCCCTCCCTAGAAGCAACTACTGTTTTAAGTCTATTAAAAAATCTTTCAGAGATGTTCTGTGATATAAAAGTGGTACATCATAGAATATGCTCTTTTGCATGTTCATGCACATTAATACACAGAGGTACATAGTACAAGGCACATCATTCTTCATGACAGCATAGAAATTCATTGTATGTCTGTACTGTTTTTGTACTTAGCCATTATAGTATTTATTGGCATTTAGGTTATATCATATCCATGTACATATGTCACTTTTGCTCATGTGTATGTACAAGAATAGGATAAACTTTTAGATGTAGAATTTCTCAGTTAAAGTATAGAGAAGTCATTTTTAAAAACTAGTTTTTATATAATAAAAGTAACACATATATAGTAAAATAATATTTGAATCAGTACAAAAAAATATAATAAAAGTCTCCATTCCACCTCAGACATCCAGCTCCTCTCTCTTCAATTAACCACCATTTATAGATTCTTCCAGAAACTTTTCTGTGCATAAGTAAGTGTGTGTGGTGTGTGTGTGTGTGTGTGTGTGTGTGTGTTGTTTACATTATACTTGCATTTTAGAAAGAGAAATTCTGTGGTAGGGAGAAATTCTGTTTGGAAGGGAGACTAAGGAGAGGGCAAGATGGACAGGCAGCAAAAGCAATGAGGAGGCTGGCTGTGGGAGCAATCTGGAAAATGAGCAACAAGTGATAAAGGCCTAAACTAAGCAGAAGAAATGGGAATGGAAAAGAAAAAGGAATATTCAAGAGATATTTAGGAGGTAAAGTCAATAGGATTTCCTAAGTATTTGGATATGGAAGGTGAGAAAAGAGAGAAGTCCTCATTGATTCCCAGATTTTTTTTTTTTAATATTTATCTGGCTGCACTGGGTCTTAGTTGCGGCACGTGGGATCTTCGTTGCCACATGTGGGATCTTTTTTTTTTAGTTGTGGCATGTGAACACTTACTTGAGGCATGTGGGATCTAGTCCCCTGACCAGGGGTCGAACCCAGCCCCCCTGCATTGGGAGTGCAGAGCCTTAGCCACCAGACCACCAGGGAAGTCCCCATTCCCAGATTTCTGACCTCAGTAACTGGGTGGATGGTGAGTGGCACCATCCACTAAGACAAAGACTTCAGGAGGAAGTATAGATGTTGGGGACAAGATGATGATTTCAGTTTTTGTTTGGAATTTAAAGTGCCTCTGAAACATCTGATCAAAGATTCCTAAAGCCAGTTGGAGAGAGATCTGGGTCAGAGATACAGATCTGAGAGTCACCACATATAATTAATTCATAGTCGAAACCAAGGAAATGGATGAAATAACCCACGGAGAGAATGCAGAGTGAGAAAAGATGAGGGCTGAGGACTGAATCACAACTAAGTGAGAGATGATAGAGAAGGGGAAACCTACAAAGGAACTAGAGAACAGGCAGCCAGAGAATTTGGAAGGAAACCGAGACAGAATTTTGTCCTTTAAGCCATGGGAGGAGGAGTTTAAAGAAAGAAAATGGTGAGTGAGGCCAAATGATTGCATAATGATTTGGAGTTGGACAGACCTGGGTGTAAATCCTAGTTTTGCCACTTACCGACAATGACACCTTGGACACGTCACCAGAACTTTATAAGCATTTGCAAAAAGAGGTTAATAATATTACTTATCTAATAGAGTTATTGTCCGGATTAAATTAGATAATGTATATAAAGCTATTAGCACAATATCTGGCACATAATAAACTATCAATAAATGCTGATTAATAAGAAAAATAAGCACAGAAAAGGATCCATTCAATTTAAAACTAATGACCGTACTATAGTAATTTCAGAGAAGCCACACAGATATAAATCCAAATGAAATATATAGAAGCGTGTATGAGAGGCGAAGAAAGAGCCAAGGAATTCGGCAATGAAGATAAAATGAGCAAGTAGGGGCTTCCCTGGTGGCGCAGTAGTTAAGAATCCACCTGCCAATGCAGGGGACACGGGTTCGAGCCCTGGTCCAGGAAGATCCCACATGCCACGGATGCAACTAAGCCCGTGTGCCACAACTACTGAGCCTGCTCTCTAGAGCCTGCGAGCCACAACTTCTGAGCCCGTGTGCCACAACTACGGAAGCCTGTGTGCCTAGAGCTCGTGCTTTGCAACAAGAGAAGCCACAACAATGAGAAGCCCGCGTGCGCAATGAAGAGTAGTTCCCAGTCACCACAACTAGAGAAAGCCTGCGCAGAACAACGAAGACCCAATGCAGCCCAAAATAAATATAAATAAAATAAATAAATCTATTAAAAAAATGAGAAAGTAGGTGTGCCAGAGGGAAACAAGGAATTGAGCATAATGTTCGCCTATACCCACACCCCAGCCTTTCTAAAATATGGAATGGGGATTCATATATGTTACTAGCCTTTGGGGAACAACTTAGAGAGGGACAAGTTAAAATACAAGAGATAACTTGGATTGGGAGAATTCATATTGTTAAAATGGCCATACTACCCAAAGCAATCTACAGATTGTATGTGATCCCTATCAAATTACCCATGACATTTTTCACAGAACTAAAACAAATAATCCTAAAATTTATATGAAACCATGAAAGACCCAGAATTGCCATAGCAATCCTGAAGAAGAAGAAAGAAGCTGGAGGCATACCCCTCCCAGACTTCAGACAAAGAAGTCATCAAAACAGCATGGTACTGGCACAAAAATAGACACTGGATCAATGGAACAGAAAGAGAGCCCAGAAAGAAACCCACATACCCACATTCAATTAATCTTTAACAAAGGAGGCAAGAATATACAGTGGAGCAAAGACAGTCTCTTCAGCAAGTGGCGTTGGGAAAGTTGGACAGCCGCATGCAAATCAATGAAGTAAGAGCACCCCTCATACCACACACAAAAATAAACCCAAATGGCTTAAAGATTTAAATATAAGACATGGTACCATGAAACTCCTAGAAGAGAACATAGGCAAAACATTCTCTGACATAAATCATACCAAAGTTTTCATAGGCGAATCTCCCAAGGCAACATAAATAAAAGCAAAAATAAACAAATGGTACCTAATCAAACTTACAAGCTTTTGCACAGCAAGGGAAACCATAAACAAAACGAAAAGACAACCTATGGACTGGGAGAAAATACTTGCAAATGATGCAACCGACAAGGGCTTTATTTCCCAAATATACAAACAGCTCATAACAACTCAATAACAAAAAAACAAACAACTCAATCGAAAAATGGGCAGAAGACCTAAACAGACATTTCTCCAAAGAAGACAAACAGATGAACAACAGGCACATTGGAAGATGCTCAACATCTCTAATTATTGGAGAAATGCAAACCAAAACTGCAGTGAGTACCACCTCACACTGGTCAGAATGGCCATCATTAAAAAGTCCACAAAAACAAATGCTGGAGAGGGTGTGGAGAAAAGGGAATTCTTCTACACTGTTGGTAGGAATTACGTTGCAGCCACTATGGAAAACAGTATGGAGCTTCCTTAAAAAACTAAATATAGAGTTGCCATATCATCCAGCAATCCCACTCCTGGGCATATATCTGGAGAAAACTATAATTTGAAAAGATACATGCACCCCAATGTTCATAGCAGCACTATTTACAATAGCCAAAACATGGAAGCAACCTAAATGTTCATTGACGGATGGATAAAAAAGATGTAGTGTACATATACACAATGGAAATACTACCCAACCATAAAAAAGAATGAAATAATGCCATTTGCAACAATATGGATGGAACTAGAGATTATCATACTGAGTGAAGTAACTCAGAAAGAGAAAAACAAATACCGTATGATATCACTTATATGTGGAATCTAAAATATGACATAAATGAACTTACTTATGAAACAGAAACAGACTCACAGACATAGAAAACAAACTTATGGCTACCAAAGGGGAAAGACAGGGGGAGGGATAAATTAGGAGTTTGGGATCAGCAGATACACACTACTATGTATAAAAATAAACAGCAAGGTCCTAGTGTATAGCACAGGGAACTATATTCAATATGCTATAATAAACCATAATGGAAAAGAATATGAAAAAGAATATGTATATATATGTATAACTGAATCACTGTGCTGTACACCAGAAACTAACACAACATTGTAAATTAACTATACTTCAATAAAAGAAAATTTTTTTTAAATACAAGAACCCTCTTAAGTGCTCATAGTGTCCCCCTCATACCCTAAAAGCAAAGACTCAAATGGGTCAAGATCACTCTTAGTGGAGTTGTCAGTAGAGAAGCTGCTGCATGGCTCTGGGTGTACCCTACTCTGCAAGTGGGAGACTCAAAACTCTTCATGCAGAGCTCTTTGCAGCTGAACCAGGGTTGAGGTGACACACACGTGCCAGCTTAGAAAGAACTCCAGATAGTTTTAAGCGAGAAGAACAAGTCTCAGAATGGTACGTACAGTGTAGTGCCATTCTTTAGAAAACAGTGACAATGGGGACTTCCCTGGTGGTCCTGTGGGTAAGACTCCACACTCCCAATGCAGGGGGCCCGGGCTTGATCCCCGGTGGGGGAACTAGATCCCACACGCGTGCTGCAACTAAGAGTCTGCATGCTGCAACTAAGACCCGCACAGCCAAAATAAATAAATAAATATTTGAAAAGAAAACAATGACAATAAAAGCTATGTCTTACCTTAAAAAAAAATAATACAAGAGACGAGAGGGGATCATGGGTAGGATCAATAAGGGACCACTCCTCGAGTCTCCCATTGACTCTTTACTGTCATCACTCCTGCTGAACATCACCACTAGTTTAGCCTTTATGAAACACAAGTTTGCAAATGTCACATCCTCTACCTTTCTGTCCCTGTTCCAAAGTCTTCAAGGAATTCCTAATGTCCAAGGAATATTATTCAAATGCCTTTCCAACATTCAAGGGCCTCCATAATCTTTCTCAACCTACTTTTACAATGTTCTCTCTTCCTATAGTGTGTAGACTCTTCCCCAGCTGAATTTCTCTCCTAGCTCCTTCAGGGATCTCCCTAACATAGTCTTCACTTACCTCTCACTCTGTCCTACTTTAAGGTCAGCTTAGGTCTCACTCCCTCCAGGAAGTATTTCCTGGAACACTGCACTTTTCAATGACCACCTCTTCCTTTCTAGAACTAAAGTAGAGTTGCAGGCCAGGCCATGAAGTGATTTTTTTGTTTGTTTCATTTGAATCAGCTTAATCATAAATTTCACATAAAAATCTGAGTTTCTGGCTTCCATTGAAAAATCAGGCATTCCCACCTGGCAAGTCTAGGCTGGAGTTGAATGTAACAGTGGGACCTTTAGCTAGGGCATGCATTCTCAAGTTTTATTCTTTTTTTTTAAATAATTTTAAAAATATTTATTTATTTATTTACTTACTTGGCTGTGTCAGGTCTTATTTGCGGCATGCAGGACCTTCATTGCTGCATGCGGGATCTTTTCATTACAGTGCACGGGCTCTTCATTGTGGCGCACGTGCTTCTCTAGTTGTGGCACACAGGCTCCAGAGTTCACGAGCTCAGTAGTTGTAGCACGTGGGCTTAGTTGCCCCACGGCATGTCGGATCTTAGGTCCCTGACCAGGGATCGAACCCATGTCCCTTGCATTGGAAGGTGGATTCTTAACCACTGGACCACCAGGGAAGTCCCTCGAGTTTTATTCTTACACCTGGCTCATCATTCTCATATACACACGTGCCTGGCTCATGTAAGCATTTGAGTTTGTAATCCCAGGTCTAAACTGTAGCTGGACACTTGATGTACAGTACATGGCAGTTATTTATCTTTACGTTTATCATGTCTTCTGGAAAAGTTCCACATGGGCAATTCCACATATTATGCCTATTTAGGGTTCCTCACAATGCCTAGCACAGCAACCTAAACATAGAAGAATACTTAGTATAAGATAAACGGGAATGAGAACCTCATCTGCTTTTTCTTAACTAACCCATCACCCAACAGAACTACAGTTACCCCACTCCAAAATTAAGTACCAAGGAAAAAATTCTATATAAGGAAATAAGAAAAGCACTGGGAGTGAAGAGGGGAAGGCAGTCCTAGGAAGGTTGATTTCAGTGATACCAGCTCTGGTCTTGCAGCTAGAGCAAGAAGTTTTTAATTTGTCCATTGCAGTTAACAGGTATTTGTGACTCCTGTGCAAGGCTCCTTGCTAGGAGACTCTGTTGGTTCCTATTTCCTTACTCATGTCAGACATTTGAGACCCAAAGGCAGGAAGAAAAAGAGGAAGGTTGATGGATAGTGGTGATGGACACTGGGTCAGAGAAGGGACTAGCTACTCATGTGGTAGTTCCCCTCCCATTCTGTTCTCTAATGTGGGAAGTACAAAAAGAGGGCTACTGCCAACTTGTGGAGCCCACAGAGTTGGCTAGAGCTTCAGAGGAGGGACAGGCCAGGATTTGAATCTAGATCATATGGCTCCCCAGTCAACATACTATACAAAGAGAGGAGGATTTAGCATGAAGCTAAAGAAGTTTAACCTTCAGGCCCCCTACTTGCACAAGCCCCCTTCAAGGCTCTGGGCAAGGCCTTAGCAATATGCTCATGTGGTTATCATAAAATTCCATAAGTAAGATATTTTCATAGCAATGACTAAGATCCTTGTTTCTTTTCACTCAGACTCTCTCTCCAATACCTTCCCCTTGTTGGACATTTTTGGGATCCTGCTAAGAGGAAGTTGAGTTGGGATACAAATATTTTGGGTTTTATTTATGTGGTGTACAGTCACTTTCACTTAGAGTTAAGTTATTGCCAGACATTTAGGTGTAGAAATGGCTTTCAACAATACCCCTATTACCTGCTATGTAGACTCATCTGGCATTATGACCCAAAGTTGTAGGGCCAGAGGTCATATCTTGATATAAGTGGCATGTATATTGTGGAGGAGAGACAAGGTTTGAAATTTATGTAACCAGAAACTAATGTTTGGAAAAATCCTGAGCAGCCCCGTGGAGAGGTCCACATGGTAAGAAACTGAGGTCTATATGAGAGAGCTTGGAAATAGATCCTCTAGCCCCAGTCAAGCCTTCAGATGACTTGTAGAGATGGCCAACAACTTGGTTACCATCTCATGAGAGATCCTGAGCGAGAACCACCCAGCTAAACTGCTCCTGAATTCCTGACCCACAGAAACTGTGAGGTGATAAATGTTCATTGTTTTAAGCCAGTAAATTTAGGGATAATTTATTATGTAGCAATAGATAACTAATATATCTAGCAAAAATGATTGTTCTCTCCTGGTCAAGAATATATTAAATAATTCAATATTCTATGAAGTCTTAGTGCTTACATATGTAAGAAACTTGATGGAAGTTTCCCTAAATTTGACAACAAATCTATAATTTTCACCAATTTTACCAATAAGCTGTGAAATAAGAGACTTTTCTAAACTATCATTGATAAAACTATTTTTATTAAAAATTCCAGAGGGAAGACTGATGTATTTTTTATTCTCTTTATAGAAATATTACAAGATTGTCATATGAAGAGGCAATCAAAAACTATGCAGCTAAATATATAGAAAAGTCTATTATAGAGGATTATAGTTTATTGGTTAAAAAAAAGTATGACTTTTTTGAGTTTGTAATATATATAGTGCAAGATTTTTTTTATGTGTAATTTATTGTGATTTCCTTTCCTAGTCTAAATAAATATTCACTTTTGAATCAATTCTCAATAATTTTGCATTATTTTTCTAGAGGGCTCTACAAAACCTTTGCTCTCACATTGCACATCGTAAAATGTTTTGTCAATTACTTACGGAAGAGGTCTAAAGATTGTTTGAAATTCATTTAGAATCAAGGTGGGGTGTGAGTAGGGAAAATCTGGCATTGTGCCCTTGGCCTAGATAATTTATCCCCTTTTAACAAACAAGGGGCAAGCCCACATCCACCCCTGAGAATTCTGTTTGTATATATGGGGTGGGGTGGGGGGATCCCCATGTGGGTTCTCACCTGGACTTCAGAGGATTTCCTAACTAGTTCTCCCTCTTTTTAATAGCCAGAGGCTTTTAACTTCTGCACTCTTCAGTGTCCCTATTACTCCATTATTTTTCTTTTCCCCCTTGGGAGAGACTAATGGAGACGGAAACAGGATTATTTCCATCAAAAAGGAACTGGTGAAATTTACTGCAAAACAGCCTTACCATGGTATGAGAGCTGTTAAAAAGAATATGGTAGGCCTCTAAGCACTGATGACCATTAAAAGATATTCAAGATAAATGGTAAAGTGGAAGAAAAAAAGCAAGTTGCAAAGCAATATGCATAGTTTTAGCCTGTTCTTATCCTGAAATTACTGTATTTCATTCATTCTGAGATGAACATCCTATCAAATTTTAATATCTCTGATCAATGGCCTGTCAGAGTTTAAGTGGCAGTTTTTTCTCTTAGAGGCCTGTAAAATAAGATGCACGCTATAATCAATGATACCTTAGATTTGATGAAATATAACTATTGTTAAAGAACAAACCTTGAGCCGAGTAAATTTAAAGATGAAATTGGCTTTATTCAACGTTTCATGAACCAGGCAGCATCCCATCTAACAAATAGAAGGAGAGAGTTGTATAAAATGGAAGGTTTTTACAGGCAGAAAGCAGGTGGGACAAGGAAGTTAAAAGTGGATTATTTTGGGGAAATTTACCCTTTCTTAGAGAAAGGTAGGGGGGAATCTTATCAGGCAGATTGCCTCACTAGTGCTGACCAGGAAATTAAAATTTCACTCCTGGGAGAGGCCGAAACTACAGTTTGGTTACGTATTAAGGTCTTGGATGCGGCTTGAAAGTCCTAGTCTGGAAAACATTTCAGCTGTTTGGAAAGCCTTCTGTTAAAATGAAAAACCCTAGGTGTTGTGGCACAGGCAGAAACTGGTTACCAAGAACCTGCTTGTAGGGCTGGTTGACATGGCAACCAGATTATTGTTATGTAATACAGGGATTGGTGCTACGATTCTAATGCTGTGCTTCTCACTTTAAAAGGAGATAGCAGCTCAAGTGTGAAGAGACTTACCCGTCTGGATTGGCTGGGACTCTCTCACTAGGCTGGTAGGTGGGGAAACAAGCCCAAGAGGAAATAAAAGAGGCCTGGAATCCCATCAGCTTTACCATCAAGTGTATCCTTTCTTAGCAGAAATGGATCCTTTATCCAAGTTCAGTAAAATGTTGCCACGAAGCAAGTTCTGTTGAGCCTATAACCCAGGGGGGATCTTGGGCTCCTGCTGTATCAGTGCAATATATTTAAGTAT
The DNA here is from genome assembly GCF_059928025.1 of Delphinapterus leucas. Classification (NCBI taxonomy): domain Eukaryota; kingdom Metazoa; phylum Chordata; class Mammalia; order Artiodactyla; family Monodontidae; genus Delphinapterus; species Delphinapterus leucas. The sequence goes on from NC_143129.1 coordinate 39,047,391, forward strand.
ATTTGCATACAAAAAAGTTAGAAAGAATACATGTTAAATTAATGAGAGATTATTTCTCAGGAATGAGGTTAACGCAGATTTAAACTTTCTACCTTTACATTTCTCTATTATTACCTTTAAAAAACTCATGCATTACTTTATAATCAGGGTAAAAAAGGAAAGACATTCAAATGGGAAAATACAGGCTAATATCAATAATGAAGTAGGTAGGCAAGTGATCTTTTTCCTTTTCACGTCTCAATCCTTGTCAACTTCTTAATGAGCATGAATTGTTTTTACAAAACTAAAATTTGTTTTAAGAAATAAACTTCCCTCAAACCCATTTCACTTCTTCAAATACAAATAAATGCACAAATCCTTCAACATTGCAAGAAAAAAGTAGTTTATTTCTAAATCAAATTAACACAGGATTTGGACGATTCATTCATTAAGCAAACACTCTGGTGAGAATAAACTGAGCGCCTACTGTCTGGTAGAGACAATTCTCGCGATTTCCTCGCTTATTACGTGAATTTGATTAAAAAAATTTAAATCAAAGACGGTTTCAAAACACCCGTAACTTTCTAAAACGCGTGCCTCAGAAAGGAAGGGACGCCACCGGTTTATTGCCTCTCCTCTCACGTGACCCTCTCTTACCCGGGGAAGCCATCTTAAGCCGCGCCTCGTAGAGGAAACTACATCTCCCAGAATCTTTGCGCTTTGCGTCGTGCTGGCACTTTTAGTGGCCGGGTCTTAGAGCTGAGCCTGTAGCCGGGCGCCATCTTTGACTCTGGCAGTGTTGGGTTTCTGCTGGTGTTGCTGCTGAGAGGACGGCGGGCGGCAGCGGCTAAGAAAGAAGAAAGACGTGGCAGCAAACGGGAGTCGGGGATAGTGTCGACGGTTCGGTAAAGTTTCTGTTCTCTGGTAACTAGACCCGTTTTTTGCTTCCCGGGTGGCTTGGGGCCGGGGAGGTGGGGGAGAGGGCGAGGGGAGTGGCCACGGCCTCCCCTCGCCCCTGGGTCGCGGCCTAGCCCGGGAAGTCAGAGCGGGTCCTTCGGCCCCGCGGTAACGACCCCCTCCCCCACCTCCCGGCCGCTGCCGTCGCCGGGGCGGGCTGGGAGCCCCAGGCTCCCGCTCCCATCCACCCCACCCCCACCCCACTTCACCCCACCCCACCCCCACGGCGCCTGCTCCTTTTCCCAACGAACCTTCTTCCCCTCCCCCACATCCGGTGTTGGTGAAACTGTAGGAGCCCGGAGCAGCCGCAGGAAGCCGACTTGTTTCCCTACTCCCAGAGGAGAACTGACACTAGATTGCTTTCTTTGGGGGCAACAGTTTCCGTAGTTGAGCGGACCCCCGCTGCCTAAGTCAAATTGAGTGCCAGGAGCTGATTTTACCTACTCTCATTCCTCTCCAGGGTCCCACTACTTGGGAGATTTTCTCAAACTCCACACACAGAAAGCCACCGACCTTATTCCGGTATCCTACACCCCTTCCCTACCTTAATTACACTTCCCACTCCCAGCCCTCAGCATCGGAGTCAAGAGCAACAGGGACACTTCCGTTCTCCTTGTAGGACTGATGAAACCGTAATGAAGAACACCCCCTAAACTCCCATAATCGGTGCGGATTCCTATGGGGAAGGCCCATATTGTTGACATCTTCCAGGCCTTGGTTCTGGACCTTGAGAAGGAGGCTGAACTAGTGATAGCGATGCTTTTTAGGGTAAATGTATGTAGGTATTGGGGGAAGGGGAGGGATCAACCGAGAAGGCATGGAAGTGGTTTAAAGCTAATATTTCAGTTTTTGTTGCTCATATAGAGTCCAACCTAGGAGTTACTCATTTACAGGCTGTAAAGCTTCTCCAGACTAAAAATGTTTGAAAACCAAGCATGGATTAACTCTCCATACGAACAGTAAATTGAAAATTCAGCTTCTGAGTAAAATTTAACTCCCAAAGCATTTTTTTTAGGTACCCACATTTTTAAAAAATTGTGTTACTTTTAATTAGAGTTGAAAGGCCTCAACTAGAATTTGCTGTTAATGACCAGTATGTGGAGTCTGATTTAGCTTTCCAGAATTGACATTTTGGGTTGTATTGCCAAATCACAGTCCTAAACGATGAGTGTTGAATGATGCACTATGTTTTTGTTTAAATGAAATTTACTGAGAATAATTAACTTCAGAATTAAGGGAAATTGATGTTGCTATCATGAGGCAGCATACAAAATACATATTTTAAAAACTGAAGACATTTCAAGCAGGTATAGTTCTTGAAGCAGAAAGAACATGAACCTGGGATTTGGAAGACCTGGTTTCTAGCTGCTTCTGATCAACTCTATTACTCTGGGAAAGTAGGCCTCAGTTCTTTTTTCTGTAACATGAGTAAATTGGACCGTTTGAATTCAGAACTCAGAAAGTTGGAAGGGATCTTAAAGCCCTCTGTGAAAGCGTTTGGGAATGTTCTCCATTGCTGTCATTTTTCCTCCAAAAATAACCTGGTTTGGAAGTTATTGGTCCAACGGGAATTTGACTCCCCATAGAAATTGGAGAAAAGATAATGCAAGTAGAGAGGAACAGCTGTATATCTGTTTGAGGAGTAAACCCACCAATAGATTCTGGTACGAATTTCAGAGACATAAAAAGAATGAGTGTATGTACCTTAAGTGTACCAGTTTCCTCACTCTCTCCTGGCAGAAGATGTAGCACTTTTAGTGGTGCCGGGATTCTGGGATGTGTTCCTATTACGTCTAATACAGATGAAGATGTGGTAGAGGGAAAGATGGTGGCAGAAGGACTGGATAAAGAGGCAAAATTGCCCGCGAAAAAGAAAAGAAAGAAGGGTTTGCGAATTAAGGGGAAAAGGCGACGAAAGAAACTGATCCTTTCGAAAAAGTTTAGTAAGGATTTGGTATCTGGGAGGCCAGTTGCAGATGCCCCTGCTTTGTTGGCTTCCAATGCCCCTGAACAGGATGAAGAAAGTCTTTTTGAGAGCAATATAGAAAAACAGATCTATTTACCTAGTACTAGAGCCAAGACCTCCATCGTGTGGCACTTCTTTCATGTTGACCCCCAGTACACCTGGCGGGCTATTTGTAACCTCTGTGAAAAAAGTGTTAGCAGGGGTAAACCAGGTAGCCATCTCGGGACATCTACTCTTCAGCGACATCTGCAGGCAAGGCATTCACCTCACTGGACCAGGGCCAACAAATTTGGAGTTACTAGTGGGGAGGAGGATTTTACTTTGGATGTACCTTTATCTCCCTCTTCCGCGGGAAGCAGTGGAAGCTTTGAATATATCCCTACTGATCCATTGGATAATAATGGAATGGGAAAGAAACGTGATAAATCAGTATCTGATGCCCTGAAGGCAGAAAGAGGGAGATTTCTCATCAAAAGTAACATTGTCAAGCATGCCTTAATTCCTGGAACAAGAGCCAAGACATCTGCAGTTTGGAATTTTTTCTATACCGATCCTCAGCACATCTCAAGAGCTGTCTGTAATATATGTAAAAGAAGTGTGAGCCGGGGTAGGCCGGGTTCTCACTTAGGAACTTCAACACTTCAACGACACCTGCAGGCCACACATCCCATCCATTGGGCAGTTGCCAACAAAGACAGTGGTGCAGTTGGAAATGGATTAGATGAAGCTGAGACTGAGAGAAATGATCTCTTGAGTGATACTTTGCCTGGAGAGAAGTCTACAGGCAGCCAGGATGTAACAGCTGAGGACCTTAGTGACTCTGATTCAGATGAACCTCCTGTATTAGAGGTTGAAAATAGAAGATCTGAGAGTCCTATTCCTGTTGCAGAGCAAGACACTCTAATGCATGCACAGGAACAAGAAACAACATATTGTGAAAATTCAACCTCAAGTCAAATAAGTCAAGCAATTATTCAAATGATTGTGGAAGATATGCATCCTTACAACTATTTCTCAACTCCAGCCTTTCAGAGGTTCATGCAGATTGTGGCCCCTGACTATAGGTTACCATCTGAAACTTACTTTTTCACTAAGGCTGTGCCTCAATTATATGATTGGGTCAGAGAGAAAATTTTCTTAACTTTGGAGAATGTTCAAAGCCAAAAGATCCACCTGACTGTGGACATATGGACCCATGACCCATCCACTGACTATTTCATTGTGACTGTACACTGGGTCTCTTTGCAAACTACACCTTCTTCCAGTAATGGCAGGATCCCCAATTTTAGAAAGTGGGCAGTTCTCTGTGTAACAGGTTTGGCCAAAGACTGTTTGATAACCAACATTTTACAAGAATTAAGTGACCAGATTGGTCTGTGGCTTTCTCCTAATTTCCTCATCCCTAGCTTCATCGTTTCTGACAATTCTTCTAATGTAGTACATGCAATCAAAGATGGTGGTTTTACCCATGTGCCATGCTTCTTGCATTGTTTAAATACAGTCATTCAAGACTTTTTCTGTGAGCACAAAAGCATTGAGAACATGTTAGTGGCTGCTAGGAAAACCTGTCATCATTTTAGTCATTCAGTCAAGGCCCGTCAGATACTACAAGAATTCCAAAATGATCACCAACTTCCATGGAAAAATTTGAAGCAGGATGAAGCTGGCCATTGGATTTCTACCTTTTATATGTTAAAATGGCTCTTGGAGCATTGTTACTCAGTTCACCATAGTCTTGGTAGAGCCAGTGGAGTTGTGCTCACCTCCCTTCAGTGGACTCTAATGACGTATGTTTGTGATATTCTTAAACCATTTGAGGAGGCCACCCAGAAAGTGAGTGTGAAGACCACAGGATTGAATCAGGTGCTACCCCTAATCCATCATCTACTCCTTTCCCTGCAGAAACTCAGAGAAGATTTTCAAGTTAGAGGTATTACTCAGGCCCTCAATCTGGTAGACAGTTTATCTCTGAAACTTGAAACTGATACCCTATTAAGTGCCATGCTCAAATCCAAGCCCTGTATCTTGGCTGCTTTGTTAGACCCCTGCTTTAAAAACAGTTTGGAAGACTTTTTCCCTCAAGGTGCTGATTTGGAAACTTATAAGCAGATCCTTGCAGAAGAAGTTTGTAACTATATGGAATCTTCATCAGAGGTCTGCCATATTGCAACTTCAGAAGCTTCTGGTTCCTCAGGCATAGTAGGAGCTGATTCATTTACCTCATCTATAAGAGAAGGCACCTCCAGTTCAGGGTCTGTTGATAGTTCAGCTGCAGATAATGTTGCCATTGGAGGCAAAAGCTTCATGTTTCCTTCTGCTATGGCAGTAGTGGATGAATACTTCAAAGAGAAGTATTCAGAGACCTCAGGAGGTGATGACCCTTTGATTTACTGGCAGAAGAAGGTGAGCGTATGGCCAGCTTTGACCCAAGTTGCCATTCAGTATCTGAGCTGCCCCATGTGTAGTTGGCAGTCTGAATGTATCTTTACTGCAAATAGCCACTTTCATCCAAAGCAGATCATGAGCCTGGACTTTGACAATATAGAACAGCTGATGTTTCTGAAAATGAACTTGAAAAATGTTAACTATGATTATTCTTCATTGGTTCTGAGCTGGGATCCTGAGAATGAAGTTATTCAAAGCAATGAAAAAGAAATATTATCTTAATTTCTTTTTCCTTTCTCCATTTAAAATGGGCAACTTATTGCTATGTTACTGTGTCCTAATTGCTATAATTGTTGTATACAGTTATACTAATTATTCTTTATGCACAATCTGGGGAAACCTGAAAACACAGAAAGGGCTGAAAATTCCTCAGGGGTAATATAATGTTGACAAAGTGAAGATTAAAGATTTCATAGTAGTAACTCAATGTAGCTGTCACTTGAAATTTTGTTTATACCAATTGAGAGAAAAAAAGGCTTTTTTAATTAAAAAAATATAGTGCAGCATTGAAAGGCCTTAGGCTATTTCTGGCTGGTAGATTGAACTAGTAATTGGTTTTAAGTAAAAATTTCTCTCAACCTGGGAAGTTTGATTGCTCTGAAACCAATGAAATAGAGAAAAAGCATACTAAACTGGTATCTCTCCCCATCACCACCATTTTTCTATTTCTTTAAAAACCCTGATTCATACTTACAGCTTGGCAAAAACAAAGTTCACAAAATTGTTTTATATTTGGGAATTCCTAATTGCCTCCTCATACTGGTCAGCGTTATAATTTCAACTTACTAAGTGTGATAGAGTTGCCCTTTATATTTAAGATTGGGTCTATGTAGAGAGGAAACATGAGAAAACAATTAGGAAGAAATTACTTTTAGTCTTTGAATTGCCCTTTTTAACTTTTATTGTAAAAACAAAGGTTAGCTACTTTTATATAATTTATGGGTAAATGACAAAAAGTTTACAGAATTGAAAAAGATTGAATGGAAATTGGAATGAAAGCCCCATGAGTATACTGTGACAAACCAGTATCCCTTTCCCACAGAATGTTTCTTTGAATTTAAGTGATCTTAAATGTCTTTTAAAAATTATACTGAATGATCCATAATACTGTATTCTTAACTATGAGATTATTTTGGCCGTAATTCTTATTTAAAAATAAGCAGTCAATATTTTCATGTGTTAGGAATCATTGCCTAACACATGAGAGAATTGATCTCAGTTGATCTTGTCCCTTTCCACTCTGGAAGTATGTTTTTGTGATTGAGTGGGAGGCCATAAATGATGACTTTTAGTAAAAGTCTATTAAAAGTTTCAGACTGAATAACTAATGTAAGATCCCAATTTTTCCTTTTTTTCATTTTAGATTTGGGGATATTCCCTGCCCAAAAATTTCCTGGAAAATTGACTAGTATTAAGTGTGAGTAAAAGGTGTCCACTTTTTTTTAAGTTTTGATTTTAGTTTTGTCTTGGGTAGTATTTGGCAAGATTTAGCCTAGAAATTATGTAGTATTTATTACGTGAGAATCAAAATTGCTTTGTTACTGGGCTGGTTCAAAATTTAGAACTCATTTCTATGTATCAAAATTGTTTTTTGTTTTTGTTTTTCGTTTTTTTGAAATTCTTAAATGGTAAATGTACCATTGTGAAATGAAATTTCAACTCCAAAAGTTTACCCTTTTACTAACTGGAGTAAATGGATAATTATAAAATCTATAGTTGAAGCCATCACCAGTAAAGAATTTGGATCTAGGCTGCATAAGCAAGCCTTTGCAGGGCCACCATTGAATGTCATGCCGGTGACACTGGTGTTGCTATAACAGAAGGAAAACATCTTCCCTTATTAGATAGAAGCTTTCTGTAATTTTGACAGTGCCAGTTCAGGATGACTATAATGCTGCTCTGCCTTCTACAGCTTGCTGCACCACTCTGTAGTTACTCTATAACTATACATTTCTATCTTTTTTGGTTAAACACTCCCTGAAGGTGATAAAAGATGATGTGATGATATATATACATCCACATTGTACACATCGATATATGTGTAAGGATTTCCCTTCACCTTTATTTTGTGGGCTGGGCAAAATTTAGTGTAACATATTAATATACTTCATGATACTTTGGTAGAAGAGGAAGTTCACTATTTTTATAATGAACTCAAATTTAAAAGCTTTTGTAGTGTATTTTAAAAGGGAAAACTTACCCAAATGTTTTATTTCTACACATTTGTGTATGTGTGTGTGTGTGTGTGTGTGTGTATAAGCCAGTTAGTATATATGTATATGTATATTATACATAAAACACTTTATATTTTTACATACAAGTATGTTTTTATTATACAGATAATAAAGATGGGGGAAGGTTTCTGTTTTTTTCTTAATAGGTGAAGAAATCTTGAAGACCAGAAATTGGATCTTATTGAATTTTGGTGTTCTTTTTCTTTTTTCTTTTTCTTTTTAAATTAATTGTTCGGCTATGGAAGATGGATTTTTTTTTTTAATAATTCTTTGAATCTCAAGTTCATCTTTATATGAACTCTTTTTTGTTGTTTTTTTGTTGAGGAGATAACTAACCCTAGCTGTCTCCAGTTTGACAAAGGTTGTTTGAATGGACTTAAATCTCTCAGTAGTTGGGAGATGTTTTAAAAACACACCCTGTGTTTGAATTGTGGCTGAGAGGTTTCCTTGGCAATGTGAGGAGGAAAATTCTTTCTGCCTCATTATTATTAATTCATGGATTGAGTGTTGGTTCGACCTACAGGCGTAATAGATTGGAACTCAGTGAAGACACAGACATTGCTGCTGAGAGCCAACCAGCTAATAATGTAAGTGTGGAAATGTGTTCTTTTCTTCCCTGATTAAAGGAGTGAACATTTTTGTAATTTAAGGCATAATTTTCCTGGATCAGTAAGAAAATCAAAAAAATATTGTCAACACATTTTTTTCTTGTAATTGTTCATGAGTTTTTAGTTTTTTTGATGGAAATATCCCTACCCCCTCTTTTTTGGATAATATATGCACTTTATAAAAAAGGTAAAAACAATATAAACAAGGTGGACTCTTCCTGTAATTCCACCTCCTCAGAGAAAAGCACTGTTAATAGTTTATCGTGGCATAGTTCAGTGTCCATACACATAGCTCTGCCTCACCTTTTTCTAATGACTACATAGTGTTTCTTTATATGGATGGATGTGCCATAATGTAATGTATCCCTGATTGATAGACATTTGGGTTTTTGCCACTAAAAACAAAAAAGCCCTGCATCCAAAAACAGCTCTGTACACACATATATGTGAACTATTTCTTTGAACCACTTCTTAGATGCGAATTTGTAGAATTGTTAAAATTCCCTAAAGAGATTATACCAATTTACTGAATTAATGAAGTCTTTTTGATTTTTAAAAGTTCTTAACACATCCCTTTTAGTGAAGATATTAATCTTTGGCCATGTTGCTGATAAACCTTTTGCTATATGAATGTTTTTCATTTTATGTAGTAAAATCCATCAGTTTTATTACGGTTTGTAACTTTGGTGTCATGTTAAGGACAGGTGTTTTTCATCCTGAGCTTATAAAAAAAATAGCATGCATTTGTTTTTCCAGTACTTGGGTGGTTATATATTTTATATTAAAAATGTAATCTGGGCTTCCCTGGTGGCGCAGTGCTTGAGAGTCCGCCTGCCAATGCAGGGGACACGGGTTCGTGCTCCAGTCCGGGAAGATCCCACATGCCGCGGAGTGGCTAGGCCCGTGAGCCATGGCCGCCGAGCCTGCGCATCTGGAGCCTGTGCTCCGCGACGGGAGAGGGCACAACAGTGAGAGGCCTGCGAACCCCCCCCCAAAAAAAGAAGTAATCTAAGGATTGTAATTATATGACATTGCCTCTCTTCCTCCCATTAAGCATTGTCGAATATTGCTTGTTTTTTTTGTTCAGCATAGTTACGAATTTAGAATCTTATATAGTGCTTTTAGTGAGCTAAAGCCTCTTTGCCATGCTTGCTTTTATTCCCTTGGAACCTTTTTGTATGAAGTAGTAATTGTTTTTTTCAAATGGGTAGCTAATTTTTTTGGTTAATTTCAAATGCCACCTTTTCCAGAAATTGCTTGGATTCTGTTAATCTTGTACTCATTTATTTGCCAATATTACATTTAAATGTTATCTTTCACATCTATGATAATATCAGGAAGCACAAGGCCTCTCATTCTTTTTAAGATTTTCTTTATTTTTCTCAGTTACTCTAGGTTATTTTGCAGTCTGTCAAGTTCCAATAAAAATAAAGTATCACTGAGATTTTGAATTGAATTGCATTCAATGTTATTATCTGAATGATTGTTGCTGGCACATAGGAAATTTATTGATCTTTTAAATATCTTATTTTAAATTTCTTTAGTTGATTGTTAGATTTTATAGTTTGCAAGCATATAATGTGCAGATACTAAATTTTTTGGCTCATCCTTTCTAATCTTTATACTTTTTTTTCCTTATTGCATATACTGGACTCTGGAACAGTGTTGAATGATGGTGCAGACAGCGAGACTTTTTTTTTTTTTTTTTTTTTTGCCTTGAGTGATTTACCTCCAGTGTTTTACCATGTCTCATGTGTTGATAGTTTCTGATGAATTAGTACATTCATGCTAAGGAGTTTCCTTGTAATTTACAAAGAGTTTTTACTGGGAGTAGATGTTGTGTTTTAGCTTTCTTTTTTGTTAAGCCATTTTAACTTTAAAAAATTATAATTTTCAGTCTTTTTCCCACCGTTTTTCTGTTTTTGAAATCTTAAGATACCATAGAGTTTCTGTTTTTAGCCCCCCTTTATTCTATTAATGTAATGAATTTCCCAGTATTAAACCATTCTTTGTCCTGGAATAAACCTTCTTTGATCATGTTCTTTTCTTTAAAAAATTTATTTTATTTATTTTTGGCTACATTGGGTCTTTGTTGCTGTGCGCGGGCTTCTCATTGCGGTGGCTTCTCTTGCTGCGGAGCATAGGCTCTAGGCAAGTAGACTTCAGTAGTTGTGGCTCATGGGCTTTAGAGTGCAGGCTCAGTAGTTGTAGCTCACGGGCTTAGTTGCTCCGTGGCATGTGGGATCTTCCCGGACCAGGGCACGAACCCGTGTCCCCTGCATCGACAGGCGGATTCTCAATCACTGCGCCACCAGGGAAGCCCCTCTTCTGCCAGTTTTTAAATATTTATTTGGCCACGCTGGGTCTTAGTTGCAGCATGTGGGATCTAGTTCCCTGACCAGGGATCAGACTTGGGCCCCCTGCATGGGGAGCGTGGAGTCTTAACCACTGGACCACCAGGGACGTCCCCCTCCCCCCCAATTTTTAAAGTTACCTTTTGGTGTACCCTACAAGGCGGAATGCATTCCCTGTGTTTGCGGTCAGAGGAATCCTGGTAGTGGATTGGTGAGGTGCTATTAAAGGTCCAGTCCTTCGTGGATCAGTGATGGTCAGGTCAGTTAGGGCAAACTTAAATTTTTTATGTCTGTGTTGCATTATTTTAGAAAACTTAATGTTATTCTCAGCATAAAACAAAATAATCAGTAGCCACCTGTAATTCTACTACCATGGCCGTAACTGCTGCTAACATTTTGGTCTGTGTTCTGTTGGCAGGGTCATGCTCTCTCTGAAACCTGTAGGTAAATGATCCTTCCTTGCTTCTTCTAGCTTCTGGTGTTTGCTGGCAATCCGTGTCATTCCTTGGCTTATAGATGCATCGGTTTTTGAACATTTAGGTTTCTCGGTGGTTTTTCATTGTTAGAAGAAATTAGTGATGAACTTTCTTATGCACTGTTATTTTGCATATTTGTTGAATATTAATCTCAGGATAAATTCTAGAAATGGAATCGGAAGTCATAGGGTATGTACATTTTGAAGGTATGTTTAGTAACATAACTCTTCTAACCTTGGTTGCTGACTTAAAGGCTGGTTTTTGTCATGGCCTGCTGTTCTTGGATTAGGAATTGTTAGTAGGAAATATGAAGGAATTTGATTCAGCTGATTTCAAATTGTAGATCAGTGTTTCTGTTGTTGTTGTTGTTGTTTCTGGCCGCACCTCTCAGCATGCAGAACTTCCCCTATCAACTGCACGCCCCGTGCAGTGGAAGCACAGAGTCTTAACCGCTGGACCACCAGGGAAGTCCCTAGATCAGTGTTTCTGAAACCTGATCTTCTGATGTAGGAGTTTGTAGAAACCCCTTCCAAATTCTGGCTTGTGCTCTTGTCATGTATTTTTACTTCTCTAGAAGCTTTCTTTTTTGAACCCTTTAGTGCAGGGGGCCAGGGTATGGCAGGGACTGAGGTGGGAGGGAATGTTGGTCATTTTGCATAAGCACTATTTTATGGGTCAAGCTCTGAGAACTTCTTTTGCTCCTTGTTTGCAATTGGTGTGCAGCTCTTTGTCCATCTTAATTATATTAGCTATTAGCTCTACAGATTTTTCAGGGGTAATTGTTTCACCAATTTTTCTAGTGAGACAGTTTTTCCCACATACTTACAATTATATACTTTTGAAATGACAAAAATGCTTGTGAAAATATTGGAACTTCTGTTAGATGAAAAAAAAATCTGGTTTGTCAGAAATGTAGATTTAGCAAATTATCTTGTGTAAAATAATCCAAGTCCCATTAATAATCTAAACTGCAGATCATTTATTGAGTGTGCAGTGCTTACCTAGTTTATGCTGAAGCACCATAGAGAGTGCAAAAGAAAGAAGCATGGCTGTTCTTAACAAAACTTTTACATTGTAGATGAGAATGTACAACTTTCACATCAGAATAAAATGTGAATCAGTTTTCATAAGGCTCTGTTATAGGCAATATAGACATACTAATACAATTAAAATTTGGTTTTAACAATGTGATCTCATTGGTCAAGGTGATTTGGAGGAGAAAGTTGGAAGAATTTACCTGAAATACTTTCGTTCATTGTCTTCTCATTTTAGGATTACGTTTAAAAGACAATTCCTGTGATTGAGTTGTCTTTTGGAAGATTAAACCCATTTCAAGAGGACTTGGAGCTGGTCCTCGCCTTGAGGAAGCAGTGGCTTGTTTTCAAGAAGCCACTTCTCATCTGAGGATCTACTCAGCATGCCTAATCAAGGAGAAGACTGCTATTTTTTTTTCTATTCTACATGTACTAAAGTAAGAATTGGCATCTCTAAATCATTTCTTTCTATGATTTCCCTAATAAAATTGGATAAGATTTTCCCAATATACCAAGTCGTCTTTATGTTTTGCTCAGCTATTTATTATCTGCTGTCAGTTTTTTAGTAAAGGGTAGCATTCCTAAGGGAATTCATTCTTCATCATTTTTTCTCTTCATTTTATGTTCTCCATATTCTCCAAAAATAAAAAGGTTCATAGCATTTAATCATCATTCAGTGTTCTAGCTGTAATTAATCTGTTCAGGGTGCTTTTGGAATTGGGAACACTTTAACTGTGGCTGGCCAACTTTGCTTTTATTTACTTTGTGTTAAATGAATGGGTGGGTTGAATTTGACTTCTTGCTTCCGATTTCCTGCTGAATACTAAAGCCACTTTTCTAAATAAGCTTTTACAGCTTTATTGCTTTTTCTTTGTCAGAGCTTCCTGTTTTTCAGCTTGATTCTTCTATAGCTCCATTTAGATCTGTCTGCTGTTTTCTGTTGTTCTTTTATGACTAATTCTATGCATGTGTATTTTTTTTCAAAAATTTTTCTTAAATCATATTGGTGCTGTGTTTAAAATTGTCAGTTTTGAGCAAAGCTTTGATTTTATATAGCAAGTTGCACAACAGTAGCATTTTGTTTCAGATATTAACGTTGTATGAAATACATAGTGAAGTATGGAATTATACTTAAATTCTAATCTATTAACTTTCTGATTTTCCATTAAAAACTAGTTACACAAGTCAGGATGTATGAAATGGTTTTGAAGATTAACAGTAAAATATATTTTTAAAGCGTACCTAATACTCCCATTTGTCTTTTTCAGCCCCATCTCTCAGCTTGTGTCATTCATGTTGTCAGATCAGATGTAGGATGCTGTCAAGAAATAGGTTTTAGGAAATTAAAAATTTGTTGACCTCAGATTGTTCGTGTCATCTCATGTCAGTTGTTTTCTACTTTACCTGTCTCTCCTTACTCCTTTGTGTTTGTCTAGATACCAAGAAATGTACAGTGAACATTTTGCCTGGGATCTAGTTTGGTACCACAGTTCTTTTCTGTATTATTCTCTTTGTTTACAGGGTGACAGCTGTCCATTCCGTCACTGTGAAGCTGCATTAGGAAATGAAACTGTTTGCACATTATGGCAGGAAGGGCGCTGTTTTCGACAGGTGTGCAGGTTTCGGCACATGGAGATTGATGTAAGTTTTCAGTTTGTATTATAGTAAGTAGTCTTGCGTCCTGATGGGCCAATAAAAAATATGGGGGTAAAAAACAACATTTCATATAACATGTGAGTTAAATTTTTTTAATGACCTAGTGAAATTTCTCTCATTAAAATGTTCACTTAATATCTAGATGTTACATGGTATGAATTGGTATCATATTTCTTAAAGGTAGTTTGGTAATCTGTCCAAAGTGTAAAAATTATATATGTATATTTGGGGGGTATTTATATTTCTATGTTTATTTTAAAGCAATCTGAACTTAGAGAAAACTTGCAAGTACAATATTATAAAACTTTCTTCTAAGCCATTTAGGGGTAAATTACTGACATTTCCTGTCACTTCCAAATACTTTCATGACTGTTTCCTACAAACAAGAAAGATACTGTCTTCCATAACTGTGATACAACCATCAAAATGAGAAAATTAACATATATGTATTATTTTCATTGAATCCTCAGATCCCATTCAAGTTTTGCCATTGTACTAGTGATGTCCTTTATTGCAGTAGGAGTGAGTCCAGAATCAAGTGTTGCATATAGTTGCCATAACTCTTCAGTCTCCTTCTGTCTAGAACAGTTAGTCTTTTCTTGCCTTTCATTGGCCCTGACATTTTTGATAGTTTGAGGACAGTTATTCTGTAGAGTGTTCCTCAATTTGGGTTTATCTGATATTTTCTCATTACTAAATTCAGGTCATGTATATTTGGCAGGAATATCACAGAGGTGATATTCTTCTCATTGCTTACCATTGGGTGGCATACAATATTAATTATCCCATTACTGGTGTTAACTTTGATCACTTCATTAAGGTGGTATCCACCAGATTGCTTCACTATAAAGTTTTCCTTTTTGTATTTAGTAAGTATTTTTTGGAGGGGAACTTGGAGACCTTGTAATTATCCCATTCCTCATCAAGTTCTCAAGGGTTTTTTTCTAGCTTTTTATGTGTGAACTCATTGTTTCCTATTTTATTCAATGTGTTTTATGTCACTACTATCATTTGTTATCCTCAGGTTGACTCAGTTTGGGCCAGTAAGAGACCTTAAAGCTGGTTTTTGTGTCTTTTTGATGTTTCCATCATTCTTTGAACACGTCTTCACTTTGTGGCCTAACAGGATTATCCAGGTTCATCTGGTACTTTTCCTCCTCCAGTTGTGGAATCAGCCATTTCTGCAAGGAGCCTTGGTTCCTTCTAGTGTAACTGCTTCTGGAGTGTCACTGCTTCCAGGCATGCAGTGGACAGAACAGAGGAATATATAAATGTATATACATACATTTATATCATTGTTTATTACTTTATGTATTGAAAATCATGAGTTCACATGGATGCTTCCAATTTACCAGCACTACAGTGTTTTGTCTAGGCTTCTCCTTATTCATACTTGTAACTCTTTTCTCCAAAACTTGATTTCCATTGTTCTTAATCTTACTTGATCAGTCCCCTAGTTACGTAAACTAGACAGTGTATTACAGCCTGTCTCTTCCTCTCAGGCTCTGATGTCACATGAGGCTGCTCCTGCACAGGATGTCTTTCTCACCTTGTTTCGATTCTGACATCCTGTACCAGGGCAGGCCTCCCACCTTGCTCCACTGTGAGGACTCCTTCCTCACCCTGCTCCGGACCTCATGGATGCCTTTTTCACATCCTTGGGCTTTGATACTCTGTGTTGGGCAGCCCTCCCATGTGAGATGCTTGCTTTCCTCACCCTGCTCATTCTCTGACTGTACCAGGACCCACTCAGAAGAGCCTGCCTTCCTCACCTCACTTGATCTTTGATGCCCATTCTAGGCTGACACTCCATGAGTATACCCTCCTCACCCTACATTAGGATCCCTTCTGCATAAAAGCCTTGCTCACCCTTCTCAGGCGCCAACCTCGTGCCAGGCCATCCTCCTACACAAATGCCTTACTAACCCTGACACCCTATGGGCCGGTTCCACCTTGTCACATGGATACCTTCCTCATCTCAGTCAACCTCCAACACCTTGCTCTGGGGCACTTGCCCTTCCCTCTCCCAACATGAATGCCTACCTCTCTCAGCTTCACCTAATGACTTTGGACTGAATTGTTTGAGATGGGGTGGGGAAAGAAGAAAGAGACTAAATATGCAATTTGTATGCCTGTGGTTATATAACTACTCCATTCTGGTTTCAGATTTATGGTCTCTCAGCTACATTCTATGCTGTCTTCCAAATAGGGAATTCACTA
Source organism: Delphinapterus leucas (assembly GCF_059928025.1). Taxonomy (NCBI): domain Eukaryota; kingdom Metazoa; phylum Chordata; class Mammalia; order Artiodactyla; family Monodontidae; genus Delphinapterus; species Delphinapterus leucas. Next base: position 39,063,320 of record NC_143129.1, read on the forward strand.
AATGCATTCAGAAAAAGAAATACTCTGGAACTTTCAAAAGATCATGTTGTAACATTGCGAGCAGAGTGTAAACTGGCACAACTCCTAGGAAAGGTGTATCAGTCTCTAAGAACATCTGCGTTTGGAGATTTTCTAAAAAACTCGTGGGACTTGGCATATGGTTTATTCATGGCTAAGATTTATTACAGTGATATAGTAAGGTTACACTGATCATAAAAGAAAAAAACACAGAGACTGGAGGAATCCATGTGTGGGTTTCTTTTATTATCTTTCCCTCCCATAAGGGGTCACAAAGAACATACACTTCCCCCAGTGGTGAAAATGCAGCAACATGTGTGGGGTGTTTTTGCCCAAGGAAGCCCATTAGATGAGCATCCAAATTTTTTTATTGGGGCTGGTCACATAGGCACTCTCTACCTAACACATACCAAAACTCTAGTCTCCTAGAAGGATGTCAGGTGTTCAGCATAAGCCATATTGTTTGCATGAACAGTCCAGGCACAGTGATCAGTTAACTGACCAGGAGCATTATAAGAGCCAATTTCCCACATGCCGGGAAAGGACCAGCCTTACAAGCAGGCTATCTGAGGACTGCAGGCTTAGGGCTAGGCTACTCTGTTAACTCTTTTTTGCACAGAGGCTTGTTTGGCTGCATCTTTCAAAACTACTAACTACCTGTACCTTTGTCTCATCTGTACTCATGTGCAAAATGAGATCTATGCAGAATTACTCATTGTAACATAATTTGTAATATGTAAAGTGTATGAAGCAACCGAACCTTCATTTAAAATAAATTTTATTACATTCATACAGTGGAGTGCTGGGCAGCTGTTACCAAAAAATTTTTAAGGGATACTACTTATTTATTTATATGAAAAGATCAGGATATAGTGTCACTGAAAAAGCAAAGGACAGAATAAAGTGTGTAATATACTACCATTTGTGTTAAAAAGATAAGGAAAAGAATTTGTTTTTCACTCGTATATGCATTTTAAATATCTCTGGAAGTATAAAGGAGAAACCTAACAACAATGGCTATAGGAGAGTGGAGACGGGAATGGTAAGGAGTCGGTTTACTGTATACCCCCCTTTCTAGATGCATCGACTTTCATTATTCATGGGTTCCATATTTGCAAATTTGTATATATGCTAAAATTTATAACCCCAAAATCAGTACAGATGTCCTCTTCGTGATCTATTTAGTGCCATGTTTGTTTGCATTTTTGTGCTTTTTGTTTGTGATTTTGCTGTTTTAAATGGCCCCCAAGTGTAGTGCTGAAGTGCTGTATGTAATGTCCCTAAGTGCAAGAAAGCTCTTATGTGCCTTGTGTAGAAAACACGAGTGTTCGATAAGCTTCATTCAGGTGTGAGTTACAGCGCTGTTGACCTTGAGTTCAGTGTTAATGAATCAATGATGTTTATTTATTAAAATTTTATTTATTTTTGGCTGCATTGTGTCTTTGTTGCTGTGCACAGGCTTTCTCTAGTTGCAGCGAGTGGGAGCTACTCTTCATTGCGGTGTGCGGGCTTCTCATTGTGGTGGCTTCTCGTTATGGAGCACTGGCTCTAGGCACACAGGCTTCAGTAGTTGCAGCACATGGGCTCAGTAGTTGTGGCACGCAGGCCCTGGAGTGTGCGGGCTTCAGTAGTTGTGGTGTGCGGGCTCTAGAGCATGCGGGCTTCAGTAGTTGTGGCACATGGGCTTAGTTGCTCCGCAGCATGTGGGATCTTCCCAGACCAGTGATTGAACCTGTGTCCCCAACATTGGCAGGCGGATTCTTAACCAATGTGCCACCAGGGAAGTCCCCAGTGATATTTATTAAATAAGGTATCTTTAAACACAGACACACATCAAACAAGATTATGTATTGATCACTTGATGAAAATGTGACCAAGAGCTTTCAGGAGCCCAACTCTGTTTCCTTGAGCAGAATGGTTCAGTATTTGCTAATTAAATAATGTGAGCATTAACTATATATCTTTGGACCATGTGCTGTGTTACTATTAAAAAGTTAAAGGAGGGGCTTCCCTGGTGGCGCAGTGGTTGAGAGTCCACCTGCCGATGCAGGGGACGCGGGTGCGTGCCCCGGTCCGGGAGGATCCCACATGCCGCGGAGCGGCGGGGCCCGTGAGCCATGGCCGCTGAGCCTGCGCGTCTGGAGCCTGCTCCGCGACGGGAGAGGCCACGGCAGTGAGAAGCCCGCATACCGCAAAAAAAAAAAAAGTTAAAGGAGTAATCATATAGGAGAATGTTACTATGGAGGATGTGTTGCTAAGTGAAAATGTACAGAATTATATGGAACAACTTTCTTTTAAGTGTGAATCAATACATTCTACAGGTTTTTGTTTTTTAAGAAAAAGAATTCTGTACCAAAATAAGTGACTCTCACTGGGTAATGGCCTAACAGGCATTAATTTTATTTTCCAAGTCATCTTCTTTGCTTATGTATTACTTTTTATTTTGAAACAAATAAAATTCAGTAAAAGTATTAAACAGATCAAATAAACGTCATGTGACTCTTGTATAAAGAGGATGCTATCACAGTAGTCATGCAGTAATTTGAAGATTGCTTTCAGGAAAGAAGTAAAAACTTAAGCAAACACAAATCCAGGAGCAAGGAAGATTGGCATTAGATTCTGCCTCAAGGAGTAATAGAATAATTGTTGTTATTCTAAAAAACAATGGTATCTATTATACCTACCTTTTAAGTGTAACGGGAGACTAATAAATACTATCCAGTTTTTTCAGAGGCAAAGTTATTTGCTATACTTTTTAAAAATATGTGGCAGTAAATGCAGGACATAAATTTTTTACATAGTTTTTACCCAATCACCTTTCAGAGATGTTGAGCTAATTTATATTTTCATTATCAGTATGTGGGACTCCATGATTCTTCCACATCCCTACCAACACAGTGTATTATCAAATTATCAGTCTCCCAATATAGTAGATATTGGGATCTTGGCCCTTTTTGATACATTTAAGGATCTTTTTGTAATGGTCATTGTTCCTCTGTTTCTTTCTTCCATATTTAAAGATTTCTGAAGTAGTCCTTCTGTTCTTTCCTGGAAATTTAATCCTTAGGCTGCTTATTATGAGAGATCCAACATAATGCAGGTTATTAATCAGAATTTAGTTGCTTTTCAGAAGTGCATATCACGTCTTTTTTTTTTTCTTTATTGAACTATTTGTTAAAGTATATATAGAAATGTGCACATATCATAATCTTACAAGTTGAAGAATTTTCACAAAGTGAATATACTTACTAGACCAGCACCCTGATCAAGAAATAGAACGTTTCCAACACTCTGTCTTCCCCCTTTATCTCTTCATTGTCACTCACCACACCCCCAAAACTAATCACCGTCTTGACTACTCTGCAATAGACGAGTTTGCCTGTTTTGGTCTTTACATAAATGGAATTATACAGGATGTGCTCTTTTGTGTCTGGCCTCTTTCGTTCTGCACCCATGGTGTTAAGTTTATTCCCTCTCATTACTGGATAGCATTGTATTTTATGAATATACTACAATGTATTTATCCTTTCTAGTGTTGATGTACATTTGGTTTGTTTCCATTTTGGAGCTGTTACAAATAGTGTTCTTTGAATATTCTTTATATACATCTAATGTGTATATTAGAACTTACGTATGTGTTTCTCTTGGACATATATCCTGTTATCCAGCAAATCATTCTAGATGTACCAGTATTCTTGTTTTTCTTGTTCCCCTTTATAAGAGCGAGGTAGCTTGGGAAGGAAAGATAACCATCCTAGTGTGTTACATGAACCTTTAGAAGTCACGAATGGGAAGAGGAAGAATTTTTCCAAGTCTTGAACTCTCAGCTTCAAATAATAACTGCAGTTTATTGCGTCTTTTCTGTGTGCTAAGTGCTTCATGTACATTATTTCATTTAATTCTCATGAGAAACTAATTAATAGCTACTGTTACTCCCATTTTATAGCTGAGGAAAGTGAGACTAAGAGGTATTAAATTATTTGACATCACATGGTCAATAAGTAACATAATAGAGATTCTTGACTCTTATCTTTGATTCCATAATCTTACCTACTATATTACCCTGCTTTTCTAAATTAAATGTAGACATTTAGGAGTTCAAGGATTAGGGCAAGGAGGAAAGAATAGCAGACTACTTCCCTGTTCCTTTCATCTCTCTGTCATGCTAGAATAAGTTACTTTCAGCAGCCCTTCTTCCTCATACTCAAAATCATTTCACATGCCTCAGATTTTTTAACCTTGTATGAACTTTGTCCAGAAAACATGACCAAATTAATACAGGTCACACTATTTTTTATTTGAAAATAATGTGTTTTTCCTCTTACAGAAAAAACGCAGTGAGATTCCTTGTTATTGGGAAAATCAGCCAGTGGGATGTCAGAAACTAAACTGTGCTTTTCATCACAACAGAGGACGTTTTGTTGATGGCCTTTTCCTACCTCCAAGCAAAAGTGAGATTCGTTTCAATTTTGAAAGAATAGTTACTGTATAATGAACACCTACATGCACAATGTACAGAGTACTTTATAAACATGGCCTTCTTTTAGTCTTGTGAGAGAGCAGTATTATTTCCACTCACAGATGAGGGAATTGAACTTTATTAAGGTTAAATGACTTGTACACAGTCACAAGCCAATAAAATAGCAGTCACGATTAAAACTTTGTTGCCAAAAATCCATGCTGCTTCACAAATGTTTCTTGGCAAGATAGTTTAGATTACTACAGCTTATTACCTCATTTCCCATTTTCTTATCATATCTATAGAGATTTTCAAAAGAAACTTGATTCTCCAGGCCAGGGGTGTTGGCAAGTCTGGTCTTCCACCTGTTTTGTAAAATAAAGATTTATTGAAATGAAGCCCTGCCCATTTGTTTATGTATTTTATGTGGCCAGATTTTGTGCTACTGCTTCAGAGTTGAGTAGTTGAGACAAGATCTACAAGGCCTAAGATATTTACTATATACCTCTTTACAGAAGAACGTTTGCTAACCCTGCCCCTGCTCTAGGGTGCAATCCAAAATGAAACTTACACTCTGCCAAAAGCTAGTATTTAAAGTAATTTCCTAGTGGAGTGATTAGCCATTTAAAGCCACATCTGCTATGTGATTAAAATGTGATGGATATATATTTTTATCTCTGTTTAAGGGGAAAAAAGGCTCACTCCTTTCTGGTATAATTCAGAAGTATTGCCCGCTATCCCTTTAAAAAGCTGCTGCTTGATCAAAAAGCCTAGAATTTTAGTATTAAAATTTAATGTCTAGAATTTGTAAATAGTTACTGTGCATCTAGCTTCCTGTTTATTCTCTGTTTTGAGCACCCACTTTGAGTGTGTTTATGTGCAGTGAATAGTTACTAGTTGAAAGCCACATTTTCCCTCCCTGGGAGTTTAAAACCTAATTGGGAAAATGGGGAAATTAATTAGATTAAAATTTTAATTAAAAGACATAAATTAAAAGGACATGATGCTCAAAGAAAATCACCAAACTTATGATAGGTGGTTGGAGATTTTTTTTTTTTAAAAAAAACATCTTTATTGGAGTATAATTGCTTTACAATGGTGTGTTAGTTTCTGCTTTATAACAAAGTGAATCAGCTATACATATATCCCCATATCTCCTCCCTCTTGCATCTCCCTCCCACCCTCCCTATCCCACCCCTCTAGGTGGTCACAAAGCACCAAGCTGATCTCCCTGTGCTATGCAGCTGCTTCCCACTAGCTATCTGTTTTACATTTGGTAGTGTATATATGTCAGTGTTACTCTCTCACTTCGTCCCAGCTTATCCTTCCCTCTCCCCGTGTCCTCAAGTCCATTCTTTACGTCTATGTGTTTATTCCTGTCCTGCCCCTAGGTTCATCAGAACCATTTTTTTTTAGATTCCATATATATGTGTTAGCATATGGTATTTGTTTTTCTCTTTCTGACTTACTTCACTCTGTATGACAGACTCTAGGTCCATCCACCTCACTACAAATAACTCAGTTTCGTTTCGTTTTATGGCTGAGTAATACTCCATTGTATATATGTGCCACATCTTCTTTATCCATTCATCTGTCGTTGGACACTTAGATTGCTTCCATGTCCTGGCTATTGTAAATAGAGCTGCAATGACTCTTTTTGAATTATGGTTTTCTCAGGGTATTTGCCCAGTAGTGGGATTGCTGAGATATATGGCAGTTATATGTTTAGTTTTTTAAGGAACCTCCATACTGTTCTGTCAGAGATTTTTGATAAATTGGGACTGTATCTTCTATTTTTAATTTATGACTAACTTTGTATGTCTAGCTGTGTTGCCCACTGTGCCTGAGTCCCCAGAAGAGGAAGTGAAGGCTAGCCAGCTCACAGTTCAGCAGAGCAAATTATCTGTCCAGTCTAATCCCTCTCCTCAGCTGCGAAGTATTATGAAAGTAGAAGGTTCAGAAAACGTCCCTAGCCCTACACACCCACCCGTGGTGATCAACGCTGCGGATGATGACGAAGACGATGACGGTAAGCTCTGGCCCTCCTCAAGGCGAGTAAATGTAGCTGAGTGAAGTAGAATCAGACTTGACGCTCTAGACCTGTTTTTAATTGGAAATTTGCCTCAAATTTTGATAATATAGATCAGTTTTCTGAGGAAGGTGATGAAACCAAAACACCTACCCTGCAGCCAACTCCTGAAGTTCATAATGGATTACGAGTGGCTTCTGCCCGGAAACCTGGGGTCAATTTAAAACAAGGTAAGAAGAGGCTATATTGATGCTGGTTCCTGCTCATAAATCTTGCAGCACTGTTGAGTGAGCCCAGACTATTTTAAATACCTTTGAAATTTAGTTCATGATTACCACCACCCCCATCTTCCTTGCGCCCATTATACACACACACACACACACACACACACACACACACACACTTGATTTCTCTTATTCATTGAACAAACATTTGAATGCCAGCTGTGTACAGATAAACTGCAGAGGTGAAATGGTGCTGGTTCCTCATGTGGTTGCTATTTGCATTCCTAGGTGAATGTTTGAATTTTGGGATAAAAACTCTGGAAGAAATTAAATCAAAGAAAATGAAGGAAAAATCAAAGAAGCAAGGTGGTGAGTTATCAGGAGTTTTGACATGGAGGATTTTTTTTTTAAATAAATTTATTTATTGACTTGGTTCCCCCGGGTCTCAGTTGCGGCAGGCAGGTTCCTTAGTTGCGGCATGCATGTGGGATCTAGTTCCCTGACCAGGGATGGAACCCAGGCCCCCTGCATTGGGAGCGTGGTGTCTTAACCACTGGACCACCAGGGAAATCCTGACACGGAGGATTGAATGTTGCTACAGAAGAACAGAAAGGACACTTCTGCAGCAATGAAGACCCAATGCAGCCAAAAAAAAAAAAAGATACTTCTGGTAATAAGGACACTTGACACCAACCAAAATGAGCAAATAGATTTTGATTTTTGTGGCTTCTTTGAAGTAAAACACAGTCTTATTTAAATCACAGTTGCTTTTTTAACCCATTGCAGCTGTTTCAGTCCCTGACTGTTCAGAGCTAGGCACATACAATGAAGAACCTGAAAGAACTTGTTTGTTTATTTTGAGAAATATAACTCTAAAGAATAGCATATAAGGTTTTTGTTTTGTTTTTTTGTTTGTTTGTTTTTTTGAACGCATTGCATGGCTTGCAGGATCTTAATTCCCCAACCAGGTATCGAACCCATGCCCCCTGGAGCCAGGGAATTCCCTAAACTATTATTTAAAAGAGGAAAAAGTTCATTTTGTAGTAGGTGAATTCTTCCTCAAGAGCTGCTAGGATTTTCTTCTGGTGCTTGCCTTAGCCTGGTTGATCTATATTTCCAACCCTAAAAATTATATAGTGTGAAATGCATTTAGAGAGAATCAGATGGTTGGTTCTAAGTGCCTTCTTGCTAAGGATTGTTCCGTAGCAACTTTGGAGTTGTGCTTTGCAGATAATTGAATATAGATGGAAAAGATTGAATTGACACACTTAATGGCAGATGTGCTTCTGAGGTTAACTTTAGAATAATGTTAGCCTTCCTAGTAAATAAAAGTACATTGAGTGCCTGAGTCACTCAAAACAGTTTTATATTTTACTTTCACATTGTGCCAAAGGCAGATAAAAAATAAGATTATCTCCCCTTTCCCTACTCCATTTCACTGTAGGCAAACAGGAACAGAAAAACTGATTGACTTGTAGTCCAGTGGTCTGTGTTGGATTTACCTGGTCTCAAAAACAGAATTTCTTGACTTCTGATAGCTTTATTTTCCATAAATTATTTACTGTTTTTGACTCTCTATATTTAGAAGGTTCTTCAGGAGTTTCCAGTCTTTTACTCCAATCACAGACCATTCCAGGTCCTGAAAAAGAGAATGTCCGGACTGTGGTGAGGACAGTAACTCTGTCCAACAAACAAGGTGAGGTATAGGTAGGTCTTAAGAGGTGTCAGCCTACTACTTTTAAATGACTTGGAGAGCAAAATGCTTGGGTTGGGTATATTGGTGGATTTGCAGGGAGTCTTCAGTATGTTGATTGGATAGAATGATGAAAAATTAGTGCATTTGCCCCTACTGTTTAAAAAGATGAAATTCTTAATCATGCAGCTCTCACATTATGTATTGTATTTGATTTTTACATATACTGTTTATTTTATCCATCAAATTTATTGACTGTCCATTGTAACTAAAGAACTGTAATAAACCTTTTAAGTTATAGAAAAATGTAAAAGTCTTTTTCCCTTAATAGTTTTAAATCTGATAAGGAATATGACACAAGTAATTGTAGTATGCAGATACATTAAAATGTGCCATTCAGACAACAAAGAATCAGAGGAAAGAGATCTCACTTCTTGCTGGGGTGATCAAGGAACGTTATATAGGAGAGTTAGCAGTGGAGTAAAGTATGATTTCATTTAACATATGGAAGTGCACAAGCAAAAGTATAGCTTGGGTTTTATAATCAATTGGTTAGACACAGCTTGTCTTTGTGTACTTAGCTACTATTAATTAGGACTGTGCTATTGCTTCCCTTTGGGCTGTGCATTTGGTTATTTAAATTATTATTTAATAGGTTGATTTTTTTTCTTTTAATGTGGGTAGTTTTCCTTAAGACTGAGATCTGATTTCCAAGAGACTTTAATATCAGAGCATACTTTGTACCCATTAGTAGTTACTGAATATGGAAAAATTGGCTAATGGTAGAGAAATTCTGTTTTTGCCATTTTAGGAGAAGAACCTTTGGTAAGATTGAGTCTAACCGAGAGACTGGGGAAACACAAATTTTCAGGAGGTGAGATAAGTTTTGAGCATATCCTTTGTTTTCTGCTTGTTTGTGCATTACATATCTCCTCCAAAATTCTCTTTATACAAGTGCCGTGTCAATATTGATATGTTTAACTCCCTTGTATTTCTGGCTGAAAGCATGTATAAAATCTCTTCATGTTTTTGACATGTGAGAAGTTATACAAATTTATAGTGTTTTAATTAGATTATGGCCAACTTTTTAGAAGGTACTCGGTTTAAAAAAGAGTAAAGGATATCTCTGTTTCTATGGATAAATGAAATTTGAGTTTTTAGAGGGAAAACATAGTGTCCAGTTAATATAAATTCAGTCCTTGAATTTATTAGTGCTATTTTATACTTAGGGAAGTATTTTACCATGTAACTGAATTATTGTGTACTGACCCTAGTGTATCTGTCTCAAAATAATTATTTTGAAAATCTTATCTGACTTCAGAGGTTCCTTCATACTCCTTTAAAATGTGCTTATGAATATGAAATCTTATCTGTTTTGTGTTTTGTTTTACACCATTCTCGCTGCCTGAGAAATTTAGGTAAAAAATTACGGAAATAATCTATTTTAATATCAGCATATGTGTAATAAACTTTGTGATTTGGGGTTGTATATTTAAATTACAAATAAGAGGAGAGAGAAAAGTACATTCTGTGTAGGGTCTTTAAAGTCTTTATGGAACCCTGCTAAAGTTCTACCTTTAGTCAAGTGATCCAAAGAATAGTTTTTAAAAACTTTTGACATTTAAACAGCTTGTATTGACCAGTGTAATGCAATTTCCAGGAGTCAGGAAACTTGGTTCAAGTCCTGGCTCTGTCACTAACTGGTGACTTGGGTAAGATACAGCATCTTTCATAACCTTAGATTTCTTATCTGGAATTGAAGAAAGGGGCTCTTTGGCCTTTAGAGTCTTCATGTCCCTGGAAAATTTTTAATTTTATGGTTCTTTTGCTGTCCTCCTAGTCATCCCAGTTGTATTTAATCACAGATCGACCTAGAATTCAACAGTTGGCCAGTTAAAGATTTTTTGTGTGCATGAAGATTTTTTTTTCACATATTCCTAATCCTGAATTTCAGCTTTAATCAGGGTTTATAATCCTCCATTTATAGTTTTAGTTATTTGGTAAATGTTAATTTGTGCATTCTAATTTTTTTATCTCCTTCCTTACCTCTTTTTTCTGGGACATTTTTATTCCTTCTCTAACATTGAGTTATAAGGAAGCTAGTGAATGAACACATCATATAAATGCAGAAAACTTACAGAATTATTCTACATTGTCTGTTTTTGCCTGTATTTCTTGACCTTGCTAAAGGTTGGCTTGAAATCTTAAACTGAGTTCCCTCTCTCTGTTTGTAGGTTGCGACAGTGATCCTCCATTAAAGCATAGCCTTGCACAAAGGCTAGGGAAGAAAGTTGAAGCTCCAGAGACTGACACTGACAGAACACCAAAGAAAGGTACTTTTGTTCTAATATACTTTGTGTGTGTAATCTTGACACTTGTCTCTTGTAGTGTTAACAGGTATGGTTTGTCATTCTTTTTGTTCAGGTTAATAAGATTATTCTTGTGTCTGTTTTGTTATTCATTCAACAAACATTTGAATGTTTACTCTGCTGGATTCTAGGTAGACACCATTGAATAAAAATAAACACCATCACAGACCTCAGGAGCTTGTAGTATAATGGCAGATAGGAATCCTTACATATATTGTGATAAATTCTGTGACAGAGAAAGTACACAGTGTTATGGGAGCACATAGGAAGGGCACCTAATCTCACCATCTGTCAGGGAAAGGTTCCCAGAGGAAATGATATTGAAGCTTAGACCTGAAACATGATTTAGCCAGGTAAAGTTGAAGGGCCAGAGGCAGAGAGTATAATACACAGAAGGCACAGAGCTCAAGGGACTCACTGTGACTGAATCAGAATTGGAATGAAGAGCATGGTAACTGGAGAGGAAGAAGGGATTGGTCATATAGAGCAGGAGTCCCCAAACCCCCGGGTCACGGACAGGTAGCTGTCTGTGGCCTGTTAGGAACTGGGCCGCACAGCAGGAGGTGAGCAGCAGGTGAGCAAGCGAAGCTTCATCTGTATTTACAGCCACTCACCATAGCTCGCATTACCCCCTGAGCTCTGCCTCCTGTCAGCATTATGGTGAGTTGTATAATTAATTATATGTTACAATGTAATAATAATAGACATAAATGCACAATAAACGTAATACGCTTGAATCATCCCAAAACCACCCCCTCCCCACCTTGGGTCCGTGGAAAAATTGTCTTCCACGAAACCGGTCCCTGGTGCCAAAAAGTTTGGGGACTACTGATAATAGAACCTTTTAAGCCATATTAGAGAGTTTGGGCTTATCCTAAGATAGTGGCCAACAATGGGAAGGTTATAAACAAGGATCAGAGATGCTCATATTGGCATTTTGGAACCATCATCTAAAATATGGAGAAAGGGGATAAGAGTGCTGTCCAGGAATGAGTTAGCAGGCTGTTAAAATAATCCAGGCAAGAGGAGTTAGTGTCATAGATTTAGTGTTCTGGAAGTTGGTATGAAGAGATGCAGACTAATTTGAGAGATATTTGGAAGTTAGAATGATTTTATAGTTGAAGTTTTATTTATAGAAGGAAGTAAAGGGTTGGATTTTTTTCCCCTTGTCTCACTTGCAGTGAAGCAGTGGTGTTAATTACTTTAAAAAAAAAAAATGTTTTTTCCTTCTTGTGTTTAGTTTTAACTTCTGCCGAAGATAAGACACTTCTTTCCACTTCTCCCCTAGCCCAAGAGGCTTTGACAAGTAGACTTTCTTGTTTGGGGGCTTTCTTATATTCTGAAAGCTGTAAACAGAAGTTACTTTTTTTCTTTGCAGTCAAATTTCCTTCCCTTTTGCCTATCAATCGTATTGAAGACTCTCATAACTAAAGAGCATATTTCAGAAGGATCTAGGGGGGGCAAACCTTTTGATGCCAATAAGATTTTAGAATGTTAAGATTTTAGAATGTTGCACAGTAACAAAATTATTTCCTTAAATTCAGTAATTTTTGCTTTTCAGATGTAAAAGAGAGGGCTTTTTCTTTGTGCTTTCCAAAGTGCTCTAGAGAATCCGTTATTTGTATAGATCTATCTGTACTGTGAAGAAGTTGTAAGACCTGAATAGATTTTTGAAAAGCACTTTCATTAGAAAACAAGTATAAGCCTAATTCGTGACCTTTGAAAAAGATTTTTGACCTATAAAAAGTCTCTGTTCAACTTTTTTTTTTTGACAGTGTTCGTTGATTGATTGATTGATTGCTGTGGGCTCTAGGTGCATGGTCTGCAGTAGTTGTAGCTCATGGGCTCTAGAGCACAGGCTCTGTAGTTGTGGCACATGGGCTTAGTTGCTCTGCAGCATGTGGGATCTTCCCGGAGCAGGGCTTGAACCCGTGTCTCCTGCATTGGCAGGCAGATTCTTAACCACTGCACCACCAGGGAAGTCCCCAACTTTTTTTTTTTTTTTTTTAAACAGTTCAAGTTTCCAAGTCTCTGAAGGAGCGATTAGGCATGTCAGCTGGTCTAAACAATGAGGAGGCAGCAGGTAGGTAAACTCTAATGCCAGCTCCTGATATTTTTTTCCTTGCTGTTAGAATCTTTGGTTTTTCTCCAGTTTACCTTTTGAGTTATGTTGGGGCTTACGTTTTCTGTTTTTTGTGGGTTTGCTTTTTAAGTAATAGTTTTCTCACTGGAATGAGTTCTCTTTTTGTAGTTAAAGGTGGCAAAATGATTGTTTATGATAGCATTAATAACCAGAAATTAGAAATAATCTAAATATCTAACAAAAGGGAATTAAGATAGTTATGTACTAAAATAATTGCTGTCATGAAAAGTCATGTTCTGAACAATAATGATACGGGAAACTTATCTCCTTGTATTGAACGAAGAAAGATTATGAAAGTATACACAAGTGCTTTTGTCTTAGGGCAACATATGAATCTTTTTATTGGGGGGGTGGGGAATGAAGTTTATTTTCTTATTATAGAAACATATTTCTTAGGGAAAATGTCCACATGTGAGATGATTTCCAGTTTTATAAAAATATATGCCTAGAAAAAAAGATACACCGAAATATTAACATTGGTTTTATCTGGGTGTTGAACTTTTAAGTAATTTTAATTTTCTTCATCATATTCCTCCTGTACTCTAATTTTTAGACTTTTAAAATTGTGAGATATAACTACCTAAGTGTATATACCTGTGTACAATTTTAAAGAATAATAAAATGAACATTTTGTGTATTGAGCCATCCAGCTTTTCTATTAAAATATTTTATTGCTGGATTCAGTAATGCATTTAAATTTTTATATCTATATGTATGGATAGTGTTAGCCTGTGCTTTTCCTTTTTCATCCTATCCTTATCTTTAGATAAGGATAAATATCATAAAAAGGGAATCTGATGTCAAACATTCTTTTGTAAACAACCTGAATTTACTCTTCAGAAACTTTGAGGATTTCCTCTTATTTCTTCCTACTAGGCTGGGACTTCACTATGATAGATCTAAACATGGATCTTTTTGTTCATTATGCTCAGTGTTTAGTGGGTCCTTTGAATCTAAGGACTTAACTAACTTTTTTAGTTGTAGAAAATATTCCTCTGATTTCTTTGAGTATGTCCTCCCCACCCTTCTTTTTGTTTTCTCTTTATGGAATTGTTATTAGATGTTGGAACTTTTGGACATATGCTCCATGTATCTTAACCTTGCCTTCACACTTTCCATTCCTTTGTTTTTTTGCCTCACTTTCTATGACTTTTGCTTGGTTATATTTTCTAGATTAGGAATTGACACACTTTTTCTATGATGGTAAATGTTTTAGACTTTGAGGTTCACAATCTCTTGTTGCAACTACTCAACTCTGCCACTGTAGTGTGAAAGCAGCCATTTGCAGTATGTAAATGAATGAGTGTGGCTGTGTTCCAGTAAAGCTTTATTTATAAAATTTAGACCATGGCCATATTTGGCCCATGGACTATATAGTTTGCTGACCCTGTTCTAGATGGCTGATATTCTACTAGCCTTGTCTTTTTTTTTTTTTTTAAATTAGGTTGGATTTATTTTGTCACTTGGCTTTTTATTTTCCAAGAACTTTTTTTAGTTCTCTGATTTCTCCTTTTGTACAGCCTGATTTCAGGCAGTTCTGGGGCTTCTTTCTTCTTTAAAAAGTAATTTATTTTTTATTTTTAAAAATTTATTTTGTTGAAGTATATAGTTGGTTTACAATGTTACATTAATTTCTGCTGTATAGCAGCGTGATTCATTTATACATATATACACATTCTTTTTCGTATTTTTTCCATATGGTTTATCACAGGATAGTGAATATAGTTCCCTGTGCTACACAGTAGGACTTTGTTGTTTATCCATTCTATATGTAATAGTTTGCATCTCCGAATCCCAAACTTCTAATCCATCCCTCCTCCAACCCCCGCCTTTGTCAACCACAAGTCTATTCTCTATGTCTGTGAGTCTATTTCTGTTTCATAGATAAGTTCATTTGTGTCATATTTTAGATTCCACATGTAAGTGATAGTATATGGTATTTGTCTTTCTCTTTCTGCTTACTTCACTTAGTATGATAATCTCTCGTTCCATCCATGTTGCTGGAAATGGCATTATTTCATTCTTTTTTATGGCTGAGCAGTATTCCGTTGTATATATGTACCACATCTTCTTTACCCATTCATCTGTCAGTGGACATTTAGGTTGCTTCCATGTCTTGGCTATTGTAAGTAGTGCTGCAGTGAATATCGGGGTGCATGTATTTTTTCAAATTATATTTTTCTCTGGATATACGCCCAGGAGTGGGATTGCACGATCATATAGAAATTCTATTTTTAGTTTTTTGAGGAACCTCCATACTGTTTTCCATAGTGCTACACCAGTTTACATGCCCACCAGCAGTGTAGGAGAGTTCCTTTTTCTCCACACCCTCTCCAGCATTTGTTGTTTGTAGGCTTTTTGATGATGGCCATTCTGACCAGTGTGCCTCATTGTAGTTTTCATTTGCATTTCTCTAATAACTAGTGATGTTGAGCATCTTTTCATGTGCCTGTTGGCCATCTGTATGTCTTTGGGTAAATGTCTATTTAGGTTTTCTGCCCATTTTTCAATAGGGTTTTTTTTTTTAATTGATTGTTGAGTTGTATGAGCTGTCTGTATATTTTGGAAATTAAGCCCTTGTTGGTCACATCATTTGGCAGATATTTTTCTCCCTGTCTGTAGGTTGTCTTTTCGTTTTGTTTATGGTTTCCTTTGCTGTACGAAAGCTTGTAAGTTTGATTAGGTCCCATTTGGTTGTTTTGGTTTTGTTTGCTTCAATTTCTATTGCCTTGGGAGACTGACTTAAGAAAACATTGGTACGATTTATGTCAGAGAATGTTTTGCCTATGTTCTCTTCTAAGTTTTATGGTGTCATGTCTTATATTTAAGTCTTTAAGCCATTTTGAGTTTATTTTTGTACATGGTGGTGAGAGGGTGTGTTCTAACTTCATTGATTTTACATGCTGCTATCCAGCTTTCCCACCACCACTTGCTGAAGAGACTGTGTTTTCTCCATTGTATATTCTTGCTTCCTTTGTCTAAGATTAATTGACCGTAGGCATGTGGGTTTATTTCTGGGCTCTTTATTCTGTTTCATTGATTGGGGTTTCTAATTTGAATCTTTTTTTTTTTAATGGGTTTGTATGTTATTTTGTCTTCCTCATTGCTTCTCTTCATTTTGGTTCATTTTTTTTTTTTTTTTTTTTTTTTTGCGGTACGCAGGCCTCTCACTGTTGTGGCCTCTCCCATTGCAGAGCACAGGCTCCGGACACGCAGGCTCAGCGGCCATGGCTCACGGGCCTAGCCGCTCCGCTGCATGTGGGATTTTCCCCGACCGGGGCATGAACCTGTGTCCCCTGCATCGGCAGGCGGACTCTCAACCACTGCGCCACCAGGGAAGCCCTTGGTTCATTTTTAATGTTGCTTTTTCATAGTTGTAAGTACTGGGCCTAGGTTTCTTACAACCTAGAATCACTGGGCCTGTGATTCTAAAGGTCTTTTTCCCAAGTGGTCCTCTCTCCTGGCTGGGAGATCTGTTTGCCTAAGTAGAGAGGGTGCACTAAATGGCAGCCTGTGTTGGTTGTAGGCTGCAAGGCTGAGGGCTCATATGATTGCCATGGTAAGAAAACCTTCCTTTACTTTCGGAGTGCAACTAATTTCATTTTCTAGCTTTGCTTTTTACTTTTCTCCCTCACCTCTCGTTTTTCTGCTTGGCATTTGTGAAAGCCTGAAATTTTCATGCTCTACTTCTTTTCAGCCCCAGCATCCTCATAGTGTGCTCCCTTCCCTGACAGATTCTCCTCTTTTTAGGGAGCAGTTCTCAGGAGAAGGTCTTGATTGATCCAGCTGTTCTGTTGTAAACCATCCTTAATTTCTACCACTGTTAATTTTCATACTAGTTTGGCAGTTTTCTTTGCCTGTTTTTTGAAGAACAGATCTCACTCCTATGGTTTTATCTATTCTTTTTCTGTTTCTGTAATTTCAGACATCTTTCTGTCTCAAATTCCTCAAGGTTTATGTTCTGCCGGTAGCATCCTTGTTTTCCATTGCTATTGTGGATTTATTCTTTTAATGTCTTCTCTATTGTTTTGATGAAATTTTGTAGTGTAGGGAAACAGGGTCTCTGTGTCACCATTCACATTCTTTTCTTTTTTTTAATACATGTATTATTTATTTATTTTTGGCTGCATTGGGTCTCCGTTGCTGCACGCGGGCTTTCTCTAGTTTGCGACGAGTGGGGGCTACTCTTCGTTGTGTTGTGCGGGCTTCTCGTTGTGGTGGCTTCTCTTGCTGTGGAGCGTGGGCTCTAGGCACGCGGGCTTCAGTAGTTGTGGCACGAGGGCTAAGTAGTTGTGGCTCACGGGCTCTAGAGCACAAGGTCAGTAGTTGTGGTGCACCAGCTTAGTTGCTCCGTGGCATGTGGGATCTTCCTGGACCAGGGATTGAACTCGTGTCTCCTGCATTGGCAGGTGGATTCTTAACCACTGACCATTCACATACTTTCTTAAAGTGGTTCTGAGATCAGACTACTATCTTGAAATGGAAGAATTTTTATTTAAAAAACCTAAGAAAATCAGTAAGTACTTCCTCTGTAACAGGTACTGTACTAAAATAATTAAACATAGCCACTGTTCTCATGAAGTATCTAGTATGATTGGAATTACAAGGAGTTACCCTGTACTGTGTGATCAGTGCTGTGATCAGAGAAACAAACTAGACTGCTGGAGGGTGTCAGGTTCTAAGCTGAACTCACTTTAAACTAACTAAGCAGCAGGAGAAATGAGACCAGTAGGGAATATTCCATATAGAAGGGACAGCATATTCAAAGATTCAGAAGGTGAGACAGAAGTGATATGTTTAAGGTTGTAAAAGGATATTTTTTGTTTTGATCTTTCTTTAAAAGGTGTTGGTAAAAAAAAAAAAAAGGTGTTGGTGATTAAATATGTGTGTGTATAATCTCCAAATTGTTTTTATTTTTCTCACATCGCTTCATTATTTCTTTCTTTAGACCCTTCAGTAATGAGGACAGGCATATGTGCCAAGTGTGAAATTTTCTCTTTAGTTTAAACAAATATAGAATGATTAATGTATCATTAAAAAATAGCTCTTCAGTGGCATGCCAGTCTCTGGGCCTTTCTCATTTTTCTTCTGTCTTGTCACGTGTTCTACTTCCTTTTCATCCTTTCAATGTCACTTAAATATTACTCTGAAAAGCTTCCCTTAACCAATCTGTAGAAAAAGGTTGGTGTTCTTGCTGTATGCTCCTACATAGCATTATACAATTGACCCTTGAACAACATGGGTTTGAGCTGTGTGGGTCCACTTATACGTGGATTTGTTTTCAATAAGTATGTACTACAGTACTACACGTTCCATGGTGGGTTGGTTGAATCTGCAGATGCAGAACCATGGATACGGAGCCCAGTTGTAAAGTCACATATGCGGGGTTTCAGCTGCGTAGGGGTTGGTGCCCCAGTACTCCATCCCAACCCCTACATTGTTTAAGGGTCAACTTTACCTCCTTTATCAAAGCTGTTATCATTACCATACTTTGTTGTTGTTTAATTATTGGTCCGTTAGACTGCGAACTATCAATACATGTGGGCAGAGTTTGCATTTTGCTTGCCATTATATTTCTAGCATAGTGTCTAGCATGTGTTTATATCTGTGCACGAATGGAAGAATTTATTTTTATTGGTAAGATTTATAATGACAAGCTTCTCTAAGTAGTAAATGGCTTTCAGGATCCTCAAGAATAAGCTTCTGAATAGCAATCCAAATCACTAATTTTTGCCTCCTAAGAGTTTTCCTTGAGGGCCACTATCTAAAATTGAGATTGAAACTAATGTGCTTTTGACCATTTTAATTGCTTGCCTAAGTGATACCACTCTATTGGACTCTGTCCTGATCCAAGAATAGAGAGATCATAAGTCATTAGGAGATGAAATCCAAGTACAGTGATTTGTTTTTCCCCCATGAAAGCAGAGAGAGTTACTAAAGTTGGTGAGATCCACGTGAAGACATTAGAAGAAATTCTTCTCGAAAGAGCCAGTCAAAAACGTGGAGAGTTGCAAACTAAACTCAAGACAGAAGGACCTTCAAAAGTTGATGATTCTACAACAGGAACAAGAACCTCCTCCACTGTCCGAATCAAAACATTCTCTGAGGTCTTGGCTGAAAAGAAACACCGGCAGCAGGAAGCAGAGAGACAAAAAAGCAAAAAGGACGTAACCTGCATCAAGCTAAAGACTGATAATGAAATTAAAAAAACAGTGGTTTTGCCACCTGTAGTAGCCAGCAGAGGACAGTCAGAGGAACCTGCAGGTAGAGCGAAGTCTATGCAGGAAGTGCATATCAAGACGCTGGAGGAAATTAAACTGGAGAAGGCTCTGAGGGTGCAGCAGAGTTCTGAGAGCAGAACCAGCTCCCAGCCTCAGCCTGAGGCCACCCCGGGGGCAAGACGGCTTCTCCAGATCACTAAAAGAACAGGTAACAAAAGAACTTGGTCTGTAGTACCACTTCCCCAGATAATATTTCAAAGGGCAGTATTCTACAGGATATTCATAGGAATTCTGTGAGAACTTTTCTTTACTCAGATAACTTTGAAAACCACTGGATTAAAAGAAGTTAAGCTGGGCACTGAAAGAAGTTAAGCTGGCAGTCCAGTGGTTAGGAATCTGTGCTTCCACTGCAGGGGGTATGGGTTCGATCCCTGGTTGGGGAACTAAGATCCCACAAGCTGTGAGGCGTGCCAGCACCCACCCCCACCCCATCCCCCAAAAAAGTTGTTAAAGCTCTTTCTTTACAACAACTGTATATAGACCTTGATATTTTAATGTGCATTTTGAATCTGTTTGAGGACTAAATAGATTTTGTCCACAATTTTTATTTGTCCTATCTTATCATTACTTTTATTAAGAAAAGTTTTGTTTAACTTCATCTGTTACAAGGTTGCAGCATGAATAAAATTACTAGTGATGTGTTTAATGTGAATCTAGGTATAAAAGAAGAGAGGAAACTTAAAGAAGAAAGTGTTGTTGCTTCTCAGAGCAGTGTTACTAGAACAGAGGCTAAAGAGGTGAGTTTATTTAGAATCATTTTATAATTTTGTCCATGGCAAGCAAAGGCTAGATGAATGGTATATGTGCTTTTTAGTTTTAGTTTATAAGTTTCCTATTTAACACTTCACTGATATATCCAGGTAAACAGTCTTTCACTATGCTTATAATTTTCTATGAGAGTTTTCTGTACTTCTGTGTATATCGGTGTTTTCTGCCCTTTTAAAGTTGTTTTTAATTGGCCATTCATATTTTTTAAACTAAGTTTTCCCTTGCCTTTGAGAGTAATGCTACTCATTTATAAAACTCAGGAATTTTTATTTTTTAAAAAGAATGAGGAACCCTATAATTCCACATTCCAGATGTCACCACCCTTAGTTTTTTTGATGCATTTCTTTCAGGCCTTTTCTTTGTATATGTATGTACGTGAACTTGTTTAATGTTTAACTCATATTTAGAACATAGGTGAGAACTCTACAGTGTATCATTTTGCAGCCTGCTTTGACTTTACCATATTAATAATTCTTCAAGACAATTGCTTTTACCGGCCACGTAGTGTTCTATTACACAAATATAGTCTGTTTCTGGACTGGATTTTGTTTTACCCAGTTAAGATAATGAACGTCTTTGTACATACATTTTTGTGCAAGTGTCTGATTAGGAACCATTTGTGTTAGACTTACGGTCATGATAGTCTAGCTTATAGAATTTGGGTTTTTGTTGTTCCACACATCTTTAATCTTTTATCTTGATCTTTCTATTTAATATCATATAAAAGGCAAAAGCTCTTGTGTTCTAGATCATGTGAAACTTTGCTTGACTTAGATGTTAGCTTGGTAACTTATAAACAATAATTATCATCATACAGGTTGTTGGAGGCACTAGATTTTAATTCTGTCGTTTAAATTTATCCATAGACTTCAGATGAGACCGCAGCAGTTGACATCACTAAAATTCAAGTCAAGAGATGTGAGACAGTGAGAGAAAAGCATGTGCAGAAACTGTCGGAGAAGGGAACCTCACAGAAGGAAAAATCAGTTTTGACACTCCTTCGGGGAGATTTAGACACTTGCAACACCCAGTTAGCAGAGAAACCAGTGCTCGCTACCGTGCCAGACATCACACGGCTCCTGACTAAACGGCCTCATTCAAAGATATCCCAGAAGACAGAGGTGGAAACCTCAGGGATTGGGCACTCAAAACTGAATGTGAAAGGTGCAACACAGACCTTGGAAAAAAGGGGTAAAGGTGAATGTTTTTTCTAGTGCATTTTGCTTTAGAATTTCAAAATTACCAAGTTTCAGTGACTGCCTGGCAATAATTGGGTTGAATTTCATTTGCCTTTGTATACTGGTCACACAGGTGGGTAGTAATATTTCTGAAAATTCTATTTAAAAAGACAGAAAGACTAGATGAGTTCCTTTTTCACAATTTAAAATTGCTGTTTATAAGGCTTTGTCTAAAACTTTCCATGGTGCCTTTTCCCTCTGGTTTTGAAGGAGAAAAACACCAGGGAAGCAAAGAGCAGTAGCAAATTCAAGAGGCACTGAAAGGAATTGTTTGAGAGAGAGAGAGAGGGGAGAGTGTGTGTGTGTGTATACATATATGTACATGCACACACACGTATGTAGATACATGTGTGTATATATATACACGTGTGTGTGTATATATTACGACCAAGTGTAGTGCAGATTGCTGGTGGATCATTTTCAGTCTAGGTTTCTTTTTTGGTTAGTTGGTTGGTTCGTTTTTTTACTTATTTGTGCTGTTTCTAAATTGCTGAGAAGGAATTTTGATATTCTGAGTTATTCTCCATGTAAAAAGGGGATTATTCTAGCTTTTAATCAGATGTTTTCTGTCTTGTAGCTAAACCTAAAATGAATGTGAAGCCATCTGTGGCTAAAGTTGTCTCATCACACAAAGTGGCCCAAAAACGCAGGGCAGTGGAGGCCCACTCTGCTGTCATTGCATCTGTGAAACCACTCACCTCCAGCAGTGTCCTGCAGAAAAGCCCAGCCAAAAAAGCAGCTGTGGTAAGAAGGAAATCCACCTCAGTGGTGCTTTAGTCTGTGTGGTAGGAAAGTGGGCAAGATGAATTCTCTGTTAGCTCTCTCTGTATTATGTGTAATAGTTTGTCAATTCCTAAGCATTTTAGTTGTTTAGGTTGTTACTGTATATTATGTTTACAGCTTAAACATTTGCAGTGGCAGGGTGAATTTTTTTTTTTTAACCTAATTAAGATATTTTGCTTATTTGTACCCTCAGTCTTTGGATTTATTCTTGGATTCCCAGGCTTAAAGAATGGTTCTAAGAAGGCAGCAGAGAAAATGAAACCGCTCAAATTTAAAAGCCTGACTCTCCCACTGAATTACCTTACTCTCACTTTTGTAGGCTGTTGTCCCACTTCTCTCTGAAGACAAATCAGTCACTGTGCCTGAGACAGAAAAACCTAGAGACAGGTAATACCTTGCGATTCTGTTTAACCAAAGTTTAGGCCGCTATTATTGTTTATGCTCTGTAGAGAATAACACTGCTAAATAATTTGAAAAATTTACAGTTTAGCCACATCTAAATAAATCTGCTAAACTTCATATTAATTGCAGGAAAACATGATATTCAAGGTTGCTGTTCTCTTTTGGTGCTGTTGTTTATATTTTGCCTGTATTATTGAAAACAGTTTTTAAACACCTGTCTGGATTCTCCTTTAAAGGATGAAAATGCTTTATCCCAAATCAGTAAAACAATTCTTTGTTTATGTGTGTCTTCAGAAACAACTCTTTGCTAAAATTCTTTGTGTACCTGAGACTGGGTGGTCCAGCCAACCATTGATGAAGGGCAATCATCTAATAATCCTTTGGGTTTTTTTTTCTTACAGTTTTGTGCTGCCTCCAACCCAGTCCTCTTCAGATCCTTCCCCACCAGAAGTATCTGGCCCTTCCTCATCCCAGGTGGCCACAAAAACTCGCCGACTCAGCTCTGCCTCAACAGGGAAGCCGCTACTGTCTATGGAGGATGATTTTGAGAAATTAATATGGGAGATTTCAGGAGGCAAATTAGAAGCTGAGATTGACCTGGATCCTGGGAAGGATGAAGATGACCTTCTGCTTGAGCTATCAGAAATGATTGATAGCTGAAGGTTGTAGTAGAACATTTAAAACAAAAACACAAAAAAAAGACTCACCAAAAACTGGACTTAGTTTCATCTATTATAACATTTATCCAAAATGATCATTTCTTTAGTCTAGAATTTTCCCCAAATAAGAAATATACCTCTGAATTATCCATGTGTGTTCTGGATTCCTTGGGGTCAGATTTTTAAAGTCCCTTGGTAGTCGTTTTGTCCATTTGATGCCATTGTTTAGCATCTTTGAGAAAAAAGTTCTGTCTTACCCCTCTCTCCACAAAAAGACTGAGCGGGAGACCTAAGTGAAAGGGTACAAGAAAACTTAGTGACTCCTTGAGGTGTTTGTCAGTTTTGGCTTTTTCCCCCATTGTTGTATTATTTCTTTTATGTATTATCCTAATGTACCTACTGTTACCTGAGTTTGAAAAGGATGAAGACAGCTGCTACCATTAAGGACCAAATTTCATGCCACCACTAAACAAAAAAATCCACTCAGTCTGTGTTAAATTGTACGTCTTTTTAAAGGTATTTGGAAAATTCAACTAAGCTTCTAGAGACAGCTGAGCAGCTCAGGAAACCTGTAATCTGGACATAACTTTTTGGATGTGATTTTCATGCTTCTACTGCTCTGTAAGCCTCTGAAGAGCAGTAGCTGATTTATTATTACTGTAATTTTTTAAGGCTTTAAAGTGCCTCAGGGGTCCTCTGAAACTAATTTTCTATTTCTGGGATTCCTTGGATTCTTAATAAGAGATGGTGACATAATGATTACAGGAATTTATTTTTTAGTAAGAAAGTTGTCCCTTCTCTTCTTCAGTACTTGCCACCTTACTAGCATTGAATTATCACAGGGATAAAAATTGGTTAACTTTTAATTTCTAATTCTCCTAGCAAACTCCTCTTGCCCAGTATTTATTTGGTGCCCTTTAAACACCTGAGGGGGGCGGAAATGAACTCATTCAAGCTGCCATTATTTATCTATGGACTGTAGCAGTATGCTGAATTGTACAGTAGCAGGGATTATCAAGATGCTCTGGGGGTGTATTGTATACCTTCCAGTTTTCTTCATTTCCGAATTGAATTTTCTTTTCTTGATGTTGGTCTCCTTCATATCACCTCAAGGTTTAGACTGTGAAGGAACAAGTATGATGGGGATAATAGTCTTGAAAGGAGACATACTGTGCAAAATCAGAAGGAAGAGGAAAGGACCTGCCCATTTTGATATTTTGCTATAGGTGGCCGGTTTTGTTTCTCATAGGGAAATCTGACCCACCTGTCATGTTGGCTCCTAAGGAACTGCTGTTGTAAGCGGCTCATCAAGAGTTGAACTTCATGTAGCGTTTTTGGGAATATGGAAAAGGAAGAAAGCCACAGGATTGCCCATTCAGTTTTGGGAAGATCTGGATGATTCTACACAAGCAAAACTGACTTGAAATTTATGTATAGACACTTCTCTACCAATCCATCTTCAGCTGACTGAATGTTATCTAATAGCCCTTCTCCAAAGCAAGGGTGGAATGTTCTGGTTTCACCGCAGATTTTCTACTCATTTCATTTTTGGAATCGGCTTGTAGATTCCAGGTCCCTTTTGTATATAACCTTTATTCTTTTGCTTTTTTAAAAATAATTTTGTTTCATATTTAAAGCTGTGTATTAGTCAATGATTCATTTTCAGCATTATTTGAACCATTTGCCATTACATAAAGAGAAATACTTTATTTGTGTTTTAAATAAAGCTGGTGTAGGAAAGTCTTGATGTTATGAGTTAAGTAGTCGTACATCACTTCAGCCTGGGATCTGCCTCAATAGAGGCCCAGTTTCACAGATACTATTGGTCTTTAGAAACCTTTTACAAAGACATACTGCCAGACTTCTCCACAAGTATGCTCAGTTTTAGCTGCATTTGCTTTAGGTAAGAATAAATACTATTATATGTGAGGATTTTTTCTGACACTGATACTTAGCCATTAGCATTGTAACTCGAGTAATGTCATTAATTTTTTTAAAGGAGAGAGGGTTTAGAAGTGATCTTAGATGGTTCCAACAATTTAGAATTTTCAAGCATGAAGGCATATAAAATTTTTACTTCAGGAAAGTCCAGTTTTTTGTTATGGGAATACATATAAATTTTTAATTTACCAGAGAATATAGATTTTCCCAAATAGTCTAAAAGTAGTCCCCAAAAAGTTGAGTCAACTTTTCACAGAAAGCAGAACAGATTGTGTGTTCAGTGTTGAGTGATGATGGTTTTCAAAGGGCCCACATGTTGTAGAACTTGGTCATAGCATAGCCAGAACTTTCAAGATAATTTGCAGCTCATGTATTTGTCTCAATAAATGATCCTTAAAGTTCTGGCCTTAACCTCAAGTTCCAGTGGATCCTCTCACATACGACCAGAACATAGTTTGTTTTCATCTCAACTAATCTTTGGTCGATGTTTAATAATTACAGTTTCAGAAATAAAGCTTGTTCTCTATATTGATCAAAGTTCTATGATCCTTTTCTAAAATTGTGGCTTCATTTTGCCAGAATATTTCTGCAGTTCTTTAAAATATTTGCTTTGAATTTGTCAGGAACCAACAGGAACTGTGTAGTCTCCAGTTGCTATGTAACACCACTCTAAAGTAGCTAACATACATTGAGTACTTATTATGTGCCTCTTAATTCACATATCCATTTTGACACTAAATCCTACACTGCCTTGGAAGATTACTGCTTTTTATCTCCACTGGAGTGTCAGAATCAGTGTGTTCAGATACAACAGTAAGAAAGTATATTTTTATGTGCAGTTGGGTTTGATTCGTTGAACCTTTCAAGAACTCTTTTTTTCTTAAATCTGGTCTTTGAAAGCTGCTCAGTAAGTCTGTGGAAGTTTCCACAACCTACACATCTAACTGCATTAATAATTTATTCTCCAAACTCTAATTTATATGAATTGCAAAATGTTAGAGGCATCAACACAAAATACTTGGCCATTTTCTTTTTTTTTTTTTTTTAAGCATTGACTAATCCTCACATCCACGGTGGCATTGGTACTTTTGTTTTTAATTATTTTTGCTGTGTTGGGTCTTCGTTTCTGTGCGAGGGCTTTCTCTAGTTGTGGCAAGCGGGGGCCTGTCACTATCACGGCCTCTCTTGTTGCGGAGCACAGGCTCCAGACGTGCAGGCTCAGCAATTGTGGCTGACGGGCCTAGTTGCTCCGCGGCATATGGGATCCTCCCAGACCAGGGCTCGAACCCGCATCCCCTGCATTAGCAGGCAGACTCCCAACCACCGCGCCACCAGGAAAGACCCGACCATTTTCTTAACATTGTACAATAAAATTGACAGTATAAACAATGGCCATAAATAAGAACAGCAATTAAAATTTTATATTTTAAAAAATAGGAGTCATAAAATTTACTGAGTGGGCCTATTAGTAAAGTTTGGTTGGATTTAATTGGGAAAGTGTTGCAGAGTCTGAGTCAATCGTGACGAGCAACAGTGGATTAAAACTTGGTAATGCCTGTTCCTGGGCTTTTTGGTCTTTAGATTCTGTGACTGATTTGTGTTCAGATAGGAGTAAAGCAATAGCCTGCTGAGTTAAGGGTGTGAACACCCGATATTCAGACTGAAGAATGCAGAGGAGGAAAAATGATTAAGTAAAAGACTACTGTGGGACTTCCCACTGTATGGGGCGTGGGTTCAATCCCTGGCTGGGGAACTAAGATCCTGCATGGCACGGCCAAAAAAAAAAAGACTGCTGTTTGTTGAATAGACAAATGACTGAAATAGGACATTGGATGGATCAAGAACACTCAGAGGAGGAGGAGAAATTTCAAGGGGAAGGAGAAGCTAAATAAGAAGGAACCCTTCCCTGGTAGGTGTATTTGATTAGTGAGGTCACTTATTTAGGTTGAGAGGTCAAGGAAGGTAGTCAAGTTTAGAAAAGCTGTAAGGAAATGTGAAGTACGTCGGCATAACTGCCGCAAAGTGTTTTGGACTGCCTTCCCTTGAAGAGGCTCAAATCAGAACATTATGAATTCTAACCATCATTAAACACTGCTGGCCACTAGGGATAGATTAAGTATAAGGTAAACTTCTGCCTTTGAAATACTTTTAAGGATAAAGTAACAAGAGTGAAATGGGTACAAGAAATAAATGGATGATGCTGTCTATAAAGGGGATGAGTGAGAAATCAACGAGTTCAAGACTGGTCAGGGAAGTTTTCCTTGAGGTGTTAGATCTGGAGTTTTGTGTAGCTTAGCACAGGAGATGATTTGAGCTGCAAAAGAAGCCAAAATTGAGCAGGTAAGGTTTGTTTTTAGTGACCTCTGACAATCCCGTTGGTATTCTCAGAGTCTGTCTTGTCTCATTCTTGCTCAGTTTGCTGTCAGCTGTTCTTGGCTAAGGAATAAACTGGTCTTTTACAAAGAAAGAAGGATCTATTTTAAATGTGAATCTGAGTCACTGTTTCATGAAATCCTCCTGTGCCTTCCCCTTCCCTCCAAAATTAAAGTCCCTTAGAATAGCATGTAAGGCCCTGTTGTACCAGCCTCTTCCATCACTCACCCTTCATGCTCTACACTAGCAAAATTACTGACAGTCGACTTCCCTTATACACCAATCTGTCTCTAGCTGTTTGCCTTTGTTAATGCTGTCCTCTATTTAAAGGTCTCTTTTCTCCTCTTTTCATTGGCTAATTCCTACACACTCCATGACTTCCAGGTTACCTCTTCCAATAATACCCTGTTCTCCCTCTCCCCAAACTGGGCTCTGGTGCCTGTCTACTAGACATATACTCTTTGTTTACCCTCATTGTTTTGAAATTGTTTACCTCTCCATCAGCAGAGTATAAACTCCTTGAGATAGAGATTCTTACTAACCTATATATTCTCAGCACCTAGTAGAAGTCTGGCACATAGAAGGTATATTAGTTTGTTAGGGCCAAAACAACATACCACAGCCTGGGTGGCTTAAACAACATAAATATATTTTCTCACAGTTGTGGGTGCTAGAATTCCAAGATCATGGTGTTGGCTAGTTTGGGTTCTTCTGAGTCCTTTCTATTTGGTTTGCAGATGTTCCCCTTCTCACTGTGTCCTCACATGAGGCATGGCCTTCCCTCTGCATATACTTGTCTGTATTTTAATCTCTCGGTAGAAGGACACTAGTCACCTTGGATTAGGGCCCACCCATATGACCTCATTTAACCTTAATTTCCTCTTTAAGGGCCTATTTCCAAATAGTCACATTCTAGAGGTACTGGGGGTTTAGAGCTTCAACACATGAATTTTGGGGGGCACACTTCGGA
The DNA here is from genome assembly GCF_059928025.1 of Delphinapterus leucas. Taxonomy (NCBI): domain Eukaryota; kingdom Metazoa; phylum Chordata; class Mammalia; order Artiodactyla; family Monodontidae; genus Delphinapterus; species Delphinapterus leucas. Next base: position 39,091,670 of record NC_143129.1, read on the forward strand.
AAATAACAGAAAGCATTCAATAAATACTTGCTGCCCATTTCAAGGGCTGTTGATCTTTGTCAGGCTGCCCCTGTCTCTTCCCAACCCCATTCTTTGTCATGCTTCATTCAGCAAGTTTTGAGGCTCCTGGTTGATATGCAAGAAACTTTAAGCTGAGAGGAAGGATGTTCTTCAATATTCAGAAGGCCTGGAGGTGACTCTTCTCAGGATATGTCCCTTTGGACCAGTGATTCTCAGGCTATGTCTCTGTGTACCAGCCATTTGCAGATACCTTGGGAATGTCATGAAAATCTCAAATTTTACAAGAACATTATGATTAGTTGGAACAAAAAAAGGGAAACAAATGTCATAGTACTTTCCACTATCTAATAAATTCATTGAATTGGTGATATTCATTCACAAGTTTCAAACTTCAAAATGTGTATAAGGGTATACAGTAAAAATCCTCCCTCCTACTCCTGCCCCAGCTACCCACTTCTCCTCCAAAACCAATGTTCTCAGTTTCTCAGGTATTCTACAGATATTTCAGGCACATATAAGCAAATATACTTCTATATATTATATATAAAACGTGATATCCTGCACCTTGCTTTTATTATATTTATTATGAACAGTTTTAAATTATGAATTACAAATTCATGACAAATCCTGTTTCACCTATACCCATACCAGCTATCCATCCCCTATTCTGGCCCCCAGGACTGGGGCTAGGGTGAGGCAAGCAAGGTACCTGGGCATAATTTAAGGAAGTGCTCACTCTCAGGGCTGTACTTGTACATGCAAGTGTGACTCCTTAAATTTTATTCCTTAGGCTTGCCCCATCTAAGATCCAGCTCTGCTGGCTCCACCAAATTATTCTGAAGTTAATCTGAAATGTATCATAGCTTACTTTTTCTCTTACTGTATATTGGATATCTTTTCATAACAGGACACAAAGAACTGCAATTTTTATTATAGCTGCATAGTGTTACACTATATGAACATGCAATAATTGAGCTAGTTCCTATTGATAGACGTTTAGGTTGTTTCCCATCTTGGTATTTTAAACAATGCTGCAATGATTATATTATTTCACACATGTAAGTTTGTACGATCAAGTGTCTAGAATTGGAGCTTAATAAGGTATATTACCACCAGTTTTTGATCTTTGCCAACCTAGTGAGAAAATGATTTCTCAGTATAGTTTAGTTTGCATTTCTTTTATAATGAGTGAAGTTTGACCTCTTTTCATACCTTTGAAGACCATTTGTATTTCCTTTGCTATAAAACTGATTGTTCATATCCATTGCCAATTTTTATTTTGGGTCTTTGTGTCAGATTAGAACTGGCTGCAAATTCTTTAATACACCTCCAATAAAGAGGTGGGCTCTATTTTTCCAGCCCTTGAACCTGGCCTGGGGTGTGAACATTATACTAGTTCCAGGCCTGGCCTTAAAGGGTGCTGTTAGCTTCAGCTTTGGCTTCTTAGAGCCTTGGGCCCCCGTATAATAAAGCATATTCCTCTGCCAGAGAGACCATGTGGTGAGGCCCTGAGGCTATATAGACATGGAGACTGACTCAGGTGGGGCTAGCCTTCTAAATACACATGCCAAGGCCTTAGACCATCTGAAGCAGAAAAATCACCCAGCTGATCCCTGCCCTAACTCTTGACCCACAAAGGTCACAAATTAAAAAAAAAAAAAAGTATGCTGTTTTAAGCCATTAAGTTTTGGAATATTTCTTACACAGCACTTTTTTTTTCGAGTTCTTTATATATTAGTAAAATTACCCACTTTTCTGATGTGGTGCAAACATACTTTTCCCAGATCTTCTCATTTTGCTTATTATGGTGGCTTTTTAGTGATGCAAAACTTTATAATTTTTATAGAATTGAATGTATTACTTTTCTTTTAAAAACCAGTTAGAGCATACAATTGAATAAAAGACAATTTTTCAGACCAAGAGAGATGAAATATCTATGATTAAACTGGATGAACTAGAAAGAAGAAACTAAGAACTACAGAAAACTAAAAACTTCTCAAAGACTCAAAGGAAAATTTGAACAAATAGAAAGCCATCATGTACTTAGATTTTTAAAAATTAATTCTGTGGGGCTTCCCTGGTGGCGCAGTGGTTGAGAGTCCGCCTGCCGATGCAGGGGACACGGGTTCGTGCCCTGGTCCGGGAAGATCCCACATGCCGCTGAGCGGCTGGGCCCATGAGCCATGGCCTCTGAGCCTGCGCGTCCAGAGCCTGTGCTCCGCAACGGGAGAGGCCACAACAGTGAGAGGCCCGCGTACCACAAAAAAAAAAAAAAAAGAATTCTAAGTTGTTCTAGATTTAATGTAATCACAGTAAAAATACCAAAAGGATTTTTTAAAATTAGATAAGCTTATTCTAAAGTTTTAAAGAAAAACCAGAATAACTAGGAAAATTCTATGTACTTCTAGTCCTAGTAAATACGAAAACATTATAAAGCTACAAAACTTATAACAGTGATACTAGTCTATAAATAGACACTAAGATCAACTGAACAAAATATAAATGCTATACATAAAAACACATACCTACACACACACATATACTTGGTATATCATAAAAGTGGAATTTAAAATTGAATGAGGAACAAAGGATTATTTTTTTGTAATAGTGATGGACAACTGGGTAGCCACCTAGAAATTTTAAAAGTTGTATCAGTTCTAGGATATACTGGGATAAATTCTAGATGGATCAAAGATTTAAATGGAAAAGGCCAAAATCATTAAGAAAAAAATAGTAGATCTCTTCTCATGAGTTGTATAATCATTCAAATGATTGGTTTTAGAGATCAATCCTTAAAAGTTTAGAAATCATGACTTCAGAAACAGGAAAATGCAAAAACAAGTAGCTAAGCATCTCTACATATGAGATGGGATAGGTATACTGGTGTGTTCTAGTCACACTGTCTTCAAATTCAGCAAATCTCAACTTCACTCCACGCACATCATGACCCTCTATTTGGTTTTTGGGGGGGCTGATTAAAAAGAAATAATTATTCCGTGTGTTTTCTAGCTCTCTCTTTTTTTATTTTTATTTATTTGGTTGTTCTGGGTCTTAGTTGTGGCAGGCAGGCTCCTGAGTTGTGGCTCTCCAGTTCCTTATTTGCAGCATGTGAACTCTTAGTTGCAGCATGCATGTGGGATCTAGTTCCCTGACCAGGGTTTGAACCCGGGCTCCCTGCACTGGGAGCATGGAGTCTTATCCACTGTGCCACAAGGGAAGTCCCATCTAGCCCTTTTTAAAAAATCACTTTCATATCCTTTGATCTCACATTTTTATGAGGTTGCCATTAATATTATCCTCATTAAACAGAAGGCCTTGAAACTGAGCAGGACCCTGCAAGGCCTTCCAGGGGACAGACCCCCTTGTATCTCCTGCCTCTTGTTTATAGAAAACCTTTAACCTCCTAGGACTTCCCTGAGTTTCTAAGAGTAAATTTAATCAGAGAAGTGAGAAAATGCAGAAACAAAGGAAAACAGTCAAGCAAGACAAAATAATGATAGTTTAGCCATAAAACAAAGTCAAGGGCTATAGATAATATCCTGAGCCATATCCTTGAGTTTTTTTTCAGATACCAAAACAACTAAGAAGCTAACTGCATCTTGACCATGAACACCTAGCCTCCAGACCACCTGGAGCCTGAGGATTGATAATGCTGACCCCTGTGACCTCACGTGGTTACCTCAACACCCAGAGAATTGTGCATGAGCTGATCATGTACCTGCAAGCCTCTCCCTTACTTTGTCTTTAAAAATCCTTTCCTAAAAGCCACTGGGGAGTTCGGGTCTTTTGAGCGTGAGCTGCCTGTTCCCCTCGCTTGGCCTCACAATAAACACTGTACTTTCCTTCATCACAAACCAGCGTCAACCGCTTGGCTTTACTGCTCGTCCGCTGAGTGGACCTAAGTTTGGTTTGGTAACAACCTCAGTTAAACAAGTTAGGATTTTGCTACTTGCCCTAAGTGGTGTCCCCTTTGACGGGCCCCTTCAACTCTGAGCTTCAGTTTCCTTGTCTATAAAATGGGTATTCCAATTAAATGAAATTTCTGCCAGCCCACAACATAACCTAACAAATTCCAACTCCTCCCCTTCCAGCTGTGTTACCCAGGAAAAGGAAAGGTCAAACATTGAGACCTTAATGTGTACACATGTATACTACTACTTCATTGAATCTTTAACTCCATGAGGAAGGATCTTTCTTTTTTGGTTGTGCCAGGTCTTAGCTGTGGCCAGCGGGCTCCTTAGTTGCAGCATGCGAACTCTTAGCTGCGGCATGCATGTGGGATCTAGTTCCCTGACCAGGGATCAAAGCCATGCCACCTGCACTGGGAGCCGGGAGTCTTAAATCCCTGCGCCACCAGGGAAGCCCCCGAAGGAACATTTTTATCTCCACTTTGGTAACAACTAAGCCAAGACATGGCAAGGCTGAATAACTTTTAAAAAAAATAAATTTATGTATTTATTTTATTTTTGGCTGCGTTGGGTCTTCATTGCCGTATGTGGGCTTTCTCTGGTTGCGGCGAGCAGGGGCTGCTCTCCATTGCGGTGCGCGGGCTTCTCACTGCGGTGGCTTCTGTTGCAGAGCCGGGGCTCTAGGCTCGCGGGCTTCAGTAGTTACAGCACGCAGACTCAGTAGTTGTGGCTTGCAGGCTCTAGAGCACAGGCTCAGTAGTTGTGGCGCACGGGCTTAGTTGCTCCGCGGGATGTGGGATCTTCCCGGGCCAGGGCTCGAACCCGTGTCCCCTGCATTGGCAGGGGGATTCTCAACCACTGCGCCGCCAGTGAAGTCCAAGGCTGGATCTTGGTCACACACTATAACAGTGCCAGATTTGAGGCCAGAAATCAGACTTCAGGGTTTTCATGCTACATAGATCTTCTGTTGCCACCTTACAATTAGCTCCTCACAAAGTTCATGAGAGTTGAATCGGTTACTGGAGCAAACCAGAGCATCTGGCTTTTGAATTCGGATTGTCTGTGGCCGAAAGTGTCAGCTGTGGGAGCCCTGAGTTTGGGCTTCTTGCGGCCCTACCCTGTCCACCACAACGCTGCTATCAAGCCTAAATTCAAGGGAAATAGGCCTTAGAAAAAGCACTAAACCGACCTATTTCACAAACAGAGGTACGCAATGGGACGATCTGGCTCTTAAAGCCGACTCAGAAAACGAAGTCGCGATGGCCAAGCGCTGTGCACCGCCTCCCGGCAGCCGAGGCACAACCGAAGCCGCTAGGCTCCTCCTCCAGCCTCCCTTCAGGTGGCGCTGTAGGACCAACCCATGTTCCAAAATGCAGTCGCCGCAGTTGCTACAAAGCACCGAGATAAGCGGAGCCCGCGGCTAGAGAGGTATTTCCCAGGAACCTCCCAGGTCGCCCCGCGAGCACCATGCACTTCCGCTTCCGGCTCTTTATTCCGGAAGTTGCTTTTTGAGGTAGTGTGCGGGATAGTGTGGTCTTTGTGAGCTTCCACCATGGCGTACCGGGGCCAGGGCCAGAAGGTGCAGAAGGTGATGGTGCAGCCAATCGTATCCTACTCGGGATGTGAGAAGGAGGAGGTTTGGGCCAGGAAATGGGGGGCGAAGGAGCAGACGGAGCAGGCCAGAGGGAGCGGAGTCCGGCCCCTCATCCCATGAGCCCCTGGGGCGGCCGAGACTGGGAGAAAGCGCGGGTAGTTGAAGAAGCAATTACAGGTGGGAGGTGGGCTTGGCAGACCCCTGCGGTGGGAAATGCAAGAATGGCGGGGGTGAGCCGTTGGAAGACAACCTTAGTTAAGTACTCAGTGAAAGCGGGAGTTATCGGTCTCGTGCCTGAGGAAGATGTCGGCGCCGAAGAAACTCCCGGAGAATGAGAGTGGGAGGGGATTCGTTTACAGTGTTTAGGGAGCCCCAAATGGGTGCCTAGTTGGGCACTTTGCATAGGCACAGACGTCGCGTTCAGAAAAGTGAGATGGGGGTAGGATTGACCAGTTCCAGGAAGCAGAGTCTATGCTATGCGTGTATTTTTTCCTTAACTACTGCTGCAGAATCTCATCTTCAGATACTTGCAAAATGTAAGTTGTTTGTTGTTAACTGTTTTATAATTACTTTTTAAGTTAAAGGTGAATTTATTTGGCTGTTTGTTTCATCCTGTCTGATCATTGTTCTAGAGTTAAATGTAGATGAAACTGGAGATTGTGAGGGTATTTGAGGGGAAGGAGTGCTGGGAAAGCTCTAATGTGGTAAAATGGTGTGTAACCATGCCAACTCCAAGCATGCAAAGAATTGTGTCGTAATTACTCTACAAGACCAAAATTACTAATTTCAAAAAGTAATTATTGGTTGACATGACAGTGGTAATTGGGTACTTTTGTTGCAGTGGGTATGGCCAGAACATTGGAACCTTTCCCCCTTCCCTTTAGGATGAGACACTGGAAGAAAAATTCAGTCGGCTTTAAACTAGGTCATAAAGTGTTGTGTTTATCACTTTGCGGGGTGGGAGACACATATATATAGAAAAGACACAAAAAAAGGAAGACAGGAAGGATAGGTTCAGAGGATTTAGTGGCAGCCTTCTTTCCTTTGAGAGGATTTTTAGCAACTCAAAATTTGACTTGACAAGGCGGAGTATTTAAGTTATCTCTGAAAGAAAATGTGGCTCCTGTTGTTCTGACAAACTTTAGTGTGTGACAACACAATCGAAAAACAGATTAATTTCAAGCTCTTGTAATTTTTAATCACAGGAATTGAGGGTCCCCCTCCTATTAGGTGTGAGATATGGAGAACTGAGTACCTAGAGAAAACTGTCTTGGAGCTGGATTTTGCTATAGCAGATAAGAAAGAAGCCCTTTTAAATGCTATCCTGTCACAAATTTTCACTTTAAATGTATAGAGACTAGAAGCAGTGGAAATATGATTGAGTTCTAAGTTCACAGGAAAATTATTAACTTAGTTCCAATTTAGCATTTATTAAGTGAGAATGTTTCTTGATAAGTAACTAGTCTTGGCTTTTATTTGTTAAGGTTTTCTTAGGAGCCATGGTGGTCTGTTGTTTGACCAAAGTGGTTGGATTTTATTTACTTATTTCTTAACATTTCTATTTTTGTTGATTATTTCAGAGATCTCGGATTCAGGTGTGGCTTTATGAGCAAGTGAATATGCGGATAGAGGGCTGTATTATTGTGAGTACCCAAGATATTTTATCTCAGAGCAGTTTGTTTATAGAAAAAGACTTACCAAAAGATAGCCAGCAGAGCAATATACAAAAAGTCAAAGACCCAACCCACGGAAAGTTCTTCAGGACCCACTATCCTTGTCTCATTGTTCTGCTTGATAGGGATTATGTAATTCATAAAAGAGAGGGAAAATTACTAGAAAATTATTTAAACAACAGTATTAGTCCTTAAAGGAGGGGTCAAAAGAAATAAAATGGGGCCGGGGAGATGGGATTAATGGAGTATTAGTTCTGGGTTAGGTGATACCTGAATAGAACTGGGTGGGGTTAGTTAAATAAGATGTCCACGATGGCAGAATAGCCTAAATAATGTTTTTAAAAAGGAAGATATGGATGGAAGTGTTATGCTACGACTCTGGTATTTCTTTTAGACAGTGTAGATTCCATCAATAATCTCCCCTTCCCTGTTTACTAGTTAGAAAACAAGCACAGTGGTTGGTGGTGGTAGTGTCTTGTGGGGAACATGGGAAGAGTTAATTCATATATGTACACACACTATATTGAGCATGTTATAAAAGATAAGGGAAATGGCTCTTTGGCATAGTTAATGAAATCTTAAGTCCCAAGGGTTCCAGAAGTAATCTGAAGTATATTCCGTCTTCCTTTATTTAAAAAGAGGCTTAGGGAGTTTCCTGGTGGCCTAGTGGTTAGGGTTCTGAGCTTTCACTGCCATGGCCCGGGTTCAGTCCCTGGTTGGGGAATTGAGATCCTGCAAGCTGTGCAGCATGGCCAAAAAAAAAACACAAGGCTTAGGACGGGGAGGTGGTGTTTCAGCTAAAAGATCAGTGGAGAGGTGAGTTTCTGAAGTTAGCATCTCTATATATAGCCATTTTCATTTAGAATGGTTTGGATATGATCTTACGTGAAGATGACAGTCAATTGGCTTATTTTTCTAGGGTTTTGATGAGTATATGAACCTCGTATTAGATGATGCAGAAGAGATTCATTCTAAAACAAAGTCAAGAAAACAACTGGGTAAGACTATAGATGGCCTTAAAGAATTGTAGAAATTTTTATTCACTTACAGAATTGAATTGCAACTCATTTCATGTTTAAATTTAGTTTGCATTTGAGAAGTTATTATTTGGGAGAGAAATATACTCTTGAAATCATCCTTTGCCACTTATTCTTTACCCCATTCCATTTTTGCTTTTGTCTCTCCACTCAGAGAGCTCTCACAAAGGTTACCAAAGACTAATGGTGTTAAATCGAATGGTCCTCATTTTATTGCGCTCTAAGCAGCATTTGGCTCTGTGATACTATAGTCAGGTTTTTTCTTTTCATTACTAGTTGTTCCTTTTTCAGACTTTTATATATTCATTCTTTAGGACCCAGCCATTAACTGTTTGAGTTGCTCAAGTCTTGGTTCTACGTCCTCCTGTCACTCAGTATTATTTTCCTAGGCACTCAAGACTGCACCTTAAATTACATTTATATGTTGACTTCCAAATTTACATTTGTAGCTCTAGACCTCTCTGAGCCTATTCAACATTTCTACTTGGATGTCTCAAAGGCTCCTCAAAGTTAGCATATCAGAAATCAAACTCAGTTCCAACCCCTCACACACTGTTTAGAGCAATTTTAGTGTTCCCTGCCATACTGAATGGCACCAGTTCTATTCAGTTTGCTAATAAATTTCTCTGCAACTACCTCAGCTCCCTCCAGTTTGCTCTGCAGGCTCCTGTCATCTTTTATTTAAAACACCAATCTGAACTTGTTATCTCTTTGCTAGAAAGCCTTCAATGGCTTCTTATTGCTCATAGGATAAGGAAATCTTTAATGTATCCTTCACGGCCTTACCTCCCTCTGCTCATTTTGTATCACTTTGCACTTCATATTCTGAGCTTCACCCACACTTCTTTCAATTCTTGGAATCTGTACATTTGTCCCATCATAAATCTTTGTATATGCTGTTACCTGTTTCTTGGGACTCAGACCAAATGTCACTTCCTGCCAGGGTTTGGTTTGGTTTTGCTTGGGGTGGGGATTGATGGAGGGTGTGCTGTGCTGAGTTTGTAGTAAAATATTCATTACTGGGATTATTAATGTCTCTGCCACTGGACCACATGCTCCATTAGTGCATGAGTCCTGTCTTTTTTGCTCCCTAATATGCTCAGTGCCTAACTCAGTGCATGCCACGTAGTAGAAATTTTAAAATATTTGAACAGTGAAGGCAATTTCTTAACCCACGTTCTTTAGGATTCATGGCTTCATCAAGACCTACTGAATCATTTCTGTTAAAACTCCATTAACCTGAGGTTTATTTAGACATTTTGTCCTTAATTGTTTAATGCCCCACTTCAGAGCTCACTAGTATTTTTATCAGTGGTGGGTTTCAGGTGCCTCTTTCTTCCAGTCCTTGAGGATTCTCTTGAGCCTATACTAGCTCTGTGGAAAGTAGATTCTAGGGAGTGGTATAATGTTTTGCTTTGCTTTTTCCTGCTTAGGCTATTTTTCGAATTTAAACATGTCTTGCCAGGAAGGCCAAGCTAACCTTATTGATGTTATTTATAAATTATTTGCAAAATGTTGATTTCCCATGGTAATATCCACCCTGTAGAACAGATTAATATTACCTGTTGTAGAAGCCTGGGAAAGTGAAACAATTTAATTGCTATTGGTGTTGATTAGCATTTCTCAAACTGTTTTACTGAACACCAGTGTTCCTGAAGATATTTATAGATATTTCTCAGGAAAAAAGTATTCTCTGCTCAAATAAGTTTAGAAAATGTTAGGTAAAACTTAAACAAGTTTGTGTACCACAGGATGAAATCTATTAAGAATTGTAGAAGAGATATGGGAACATATGTATATGTATAACTGATTCACTTTGTTATAAAGCAGAAACCAACACACCATTGTAAAGCAATTATACTCCAATAAAGATGTTAAAAAAAAAAAAACTGTAAGAAAGGGATTATAGTAAATATGCTGCATTTCCTAAAAAAAACCAATTTCTCAACTTCTACAAACTCGGAGCATTAGGAAATGTTGGGGTAGTTGACTTAGTCTACAGAAACTACTTTTTATAAAATAACATTTCTCTACCTTCATTAGGTTATTGTTGGAAAAGTGCACATGGTCTGATATGCACAGCCTTTCAATATATGAATATTGGAAAATGTCACATACCTTCTCAAGAGAGAAAGCATTTTCAGAATCACTCAAGAATGATATGAAATTCTGAGGCTAAAAGGTGGTTACAAAGTAGTCTGAGTGGCTATTAATAGCTTTTTTTTTTTTTAATTTTGTGTTGCAGGTCGGATCATGCTAAAAGGAGATAACATTACTCTGCTCCAAAGTGTCTCCAACTAGAAATGATCAATGAAGTGAGAAATTGTTCAGAAGGCAATACAGTTTTTTTTAGGTGTGCTTTGTTAGAAGTGTAGTTCCAAAGCATTTATTCATATTGTTTTGCTCACCTTTATGTTATTACCAGATGACAATAAATGCTGTGGGATTGTTTTTATTAAAATATTTACATTGTTTTCTTTTATCCAGTTGTAGAGAGTTTTTACACAATGGCACCATTAGCTGTTAGTATTTATTTTAAGGTTTTCTGAAGATGGCACTTGTCCTGGGCATTTGCTTTTCACAGAACTGGGATCTGTAGATTCTTAAGGCAAAGAGTAGGAATTCTGCCTGACATGTAATCTTCTGACACTGGGTGGTGGAGAAGGGGAGTGTTCACAAAAGTAAAGATTATGGTGCTAATATCATCAGTTCTAATTCTGAATGCTGGGACACAAGGGTTTCTAACCACAGTAGGTTGGGGACATTATAGTAGCTCAGTTTTTGCTTAGCACTCTCTTAGAGTTATTGTGTAAGGCCTTTGTGAATTCTTTTATCACTAAGATCAGAATGTGAGAAGTATTTGGATATAGGCAAAGAATGAAAGTTTGTTAAAAAGGAGCTCTGTTAAGAGTTAACTGGAGGGAGACTGTGAGATTGGTAACCAGAAAAAGACCCACAGGCAACACTGGTAAGTTGTTGTTAGGCAGAACAATAGTATGTTAGTTGGGGAAACACCTCTCCTATTCTTATCTCCAAGAATTTTGGTTCCTCCTCCAGTAATTGCTTATTTCCTAATTAAATTATGTGGTCAGTTCTCTCTTGCCCCAATATTTCAAGGTTGTTCTAGTTAGAATTCTGTTAAATGGTTATAGAGCATCTGCTATTAGTTGAATATATACAGTGAAACAGACTGACAAACATAGCTTCAATACCACATGCTAAGTGTTATTTAAGTTGAATCTTGAAAGATGAATAAGGCCTACCTTAAATTCTGGTAATGGGCAGTATTATTAAGGGTAGGTAAGGAAGAATCAGAAAGTCCAGTTCCTGCTTTTCCAAGTGCCTCTGAGGGAGATACAGAACTTTCCTTTTTTTTTTTTTTTTGCTGTACGCGGGCCTCTCACTGTTGTGGCCTCTCCCGTTGCGGAGCACAGGCTCCGGATGCGCAGGCTCAGCGGCCATGGCTCACGGGCACAGCTGCTCCGTGGCATGTGGGATCTTCCCGGACCGGAGCACGAACCCGTGTCCCCTGCATTGGCAGGCGGACTCAACCACTGCGCCACCAGGGAAGCCCAGAACTTTTCTTTAAACTGAGTAAAAGAATCACTTCATGAGACAGAGGAGATTTGTCGGTAAGTCTAGAAATCAGTCTAGCTTAGAACTTGGCATTCTAGCTGTTCCACTCCATTTGAACTTGTGCCTTTTTGGTCATATTTTGAAATAAAGGGCTGCTTTAGCTCTTTTAACATATTTGAGTTTGAAATTCAATTGAACCTGCTACAGCATGCAAAGAAAACATTGGGCAGCAGAGGGGGTTGCAGTCCTGAGACTGCTTCAGCCTTTCTGGTGCAAAGCTTTTTGAGAGCAGAGCAAAGACCTCCCTGCAGCTTTCTTGGCACCAAAATAGCTGGGAAGCAGGATAAAAACTGGAGCAGTATAATCCCTAAGAAAACCTGCTGGCTGCTTTTTCCAGTTCCCTGTATGGCCTTTCTGACCTGGCTGCCCTGTGTAAGCAAAGCTGTGCCTGCTGTGGCTTATCCTGAATGGATCAAGACATGGAAAGGTCTATTTTTGACAGAGCAAGTGGTGATAGTGAGAAATAAGGTACAGTGAACTCTTAAAATTGAGCTCTGTATTTAGAAATCTCTGCTTGCTTTCCTGCTGTACTGGAGCCTGTGGTGTTTACTTTTTAAGTTGTACTTTTCCACAATCTGGAGATCTTCTTCCAACCAGAATTTGTATTACAGAGGGAGTTGCTGTCTGCTTCATTAAGGTTATTAAAACATGCTGCTGGGAAGCTGCTCTTGTTGACAGCCCTTGGTATGTGAGCGGTTATTTTTCTGGAATGGCTGTTGGTTTCCGAAGGGGGTTTGCTAACCACCCACGAACTCTCTTGTAACATTATTGAAGTGAGGGGTGGGAGGAGAATCAGGCTCTGAAAAAGTAAGTGCTGATTTGGGCCTGGTGTTCTATTAGTAGTAAGTAGGGAGAAAGAAGGATAAGAATAGTTTGAAAATGCTAGAATTTTGTATATGCAGGCACCAAATATTATTGTATCACATTTGTCAATTTCAAGACTAGAGAGTGGATCTCTGTCTAATTTGGATTAAGGCATTATTAGCCAGGAAGTGTCACGGGCATTTTCTGGGGAAAACCTAATAGCACCATCTCATGTTAACTGGATGACACAGGATCTTTTCCCTAATTAATTATTTGTATTAGAACTGATCATAACCACATACTCGTGGCATGCTTTTTTGAGGGGATGCTTGGTAAAACTTAAGGTGGCATGAGAACTTAAGTCTGTTACTACTTAGAATTTAATTTTAATTTAAAAGTTATATCCAGTGGAATTTTTAAATATTAAAAGCATTAACTTAATACATGTTTATGATCAAATGTAAACTATACAGAAATATACAGAGCAGAAAACAAAAGTCCCTCCTTTTCCCATCAGTGTTCTCCATAAATAACCACTGTTAACAGTTAGGTGCTTTCTGAACTCTTTACAGATATGTATAGCTTGGTTTGATTCTCGTTTTGGTATTACTTTAAAATTTCTTTTAGGTAAAATTTTTAATTTTGGTAAAATACCCGTAATATTTACTATCTTAACCATCTTGTTTACTTATTTTATTTTTTTTGGCTGTGCTTCGTGGCTTGCGGGATCTCAGTTCCCCAACCAGGGAACCTCTGCCCCCTGAAATGGAAGCGTGGAGTCCTAAACACTGGACCACCAGGGAAGTCCCTATCTTCATTTTAAAGTGTACAGCTCAGTAGTGTTAAGTATATTCACATTGTTATGCAACCAATCTTTAGAACTTTTTTATCTTGCAAAAAACAAACTGTACCTATTAAACAACAACTTAACCATCCCTCCCCTCAGCCCCTGGATTTGATTTTTTGTTTCTGAGTTTGATTAGGCACCGCATATAAGTCGAATCATACAATATTTGTCTTTTTGTGACTGACTTATTTCACTTAGCATAATGTCCTCAAATTTCATCCATGTTGTAGAATGTGTCAGGATTTCCTTCCTTTCTAAGGCTGAATAACATTGCATGTATATATATCACATTTTGTTTATACATTTAACTGCCGATAGACATTTGGGTTGCTTCCACTTTTTGACTTTTGTAAATAATGCTGCTGTGAATCTTCGAGACCCTGCTTTCAGTTCTTTTGAGTATGTTCTCTGAAGATTTTTGAGTAACCATCATACTGTTTTCCACAGCGGCTTCACCATTTTACTTTCTCATCAACAGTGCATAAAGGTTACAGTTTCTTCACATCCTTGGCAAAACAACTTTTTTTTTTTTAAGAGAAGTCTGTGACTTTATTGGCCGAGCAGGCTACTTGAAGGGGGTGAGGCCAGAGGAGTGGCCCCAGTGCCAACCTGGCTGTGTAGGTGATTGAGAACTCAGGCTTGATTCCACCTGGTTGAAGGCCTTGACCTTGTAGACGCCCACCATGCTGCCCACCATCTCAGGCAGGATGATGATGTCCTGCAGGTGCGTCTTTACCACCTTAGGCGGCTCCTTGGGCAGTGCCTCCTTCTTGGCCTTGCACTGGCGCTTTAGCAGGGTGTGCTTCCTTGGCAGTCCTGGTTCAGCAGTAGCTGGGTGCTGTACAGCTGTACCAGCTGCTTGTAGGTCACGTCCTACAAGGTCCATGCTGCTGTAGGTGAAATTGCCGAAGGTCTGCTGCTTCTGCTCCATTTCTGCCATCTTGTCGATTCTTCGGAGAGGTAAAACTTCTGTTTTTGATAGCAGTCATCCTGATGGTTGTGAGGTTGTGGTTTTGATTTGTATTTCCATAATGATTAGTGATGTTGAGCATCTTTTCATATGTTATTGGTCATTAGCTTGTCTTCTTTGGAGAAATGTCTATTCAAGTCCTCTGCCTATTTTTAAACAGTTCTTTTCTGTTGTTAATTTGAAGGAATTCTTTACATATTCTGGCTTAAATAAATGATTTGCAAATATTTTCTCCCATTCTGTGGGTTGCCTTTTCATTCTGTTCATTGTCTTTTGATACACGGAATTTTTAAATTATGATGTAATCCAGTTTATCTGTTTCTGCTTTTGTTGCCTTTTTTTTTGGCCTTGCTGCAACTTGTGGGATCTTAGTTCCCTGACCAGGGATGGAACCCAGGCCCTTGGCAGAGAAAGTGCAGAGTCCTAACCACTGGACTGCCAGGAATCCCCTGCTGCCTTTTTAGTGTCATAGGTATTTTTATTTATTTCTGCACACATACTCTTTGCAGTTCTGCTGTTATCAACAAAACTTGCACATAGTTCCATGTTGAACAGCTATGATGTATTCCATTATATATGAGTCTCTCAATTTAAGTAATCACACCCTATTGATGGGTATTTTAGGCTGTTTCTCATTTTTTACCATTAAAAAAAATTTTGTAATGAACGTCTTCATGCCTGTTTTTGTCCACTTAACATTTTCTGAGATGAATTCTTAGAAGTGGAATTGCTAGATCAAAGGATATACACATTAAAAAAAAATTCTATAGGTACTTCTAAATTGCCTTCCAAAGTACATGTGAGAAAATTGTTTTCTTCATACTAGGCAACCATTAGGCAGCAGCTTTAATGAAACTCACAGGCTTATTGTGAGGATACTATGAAATAATAATTGCCAACATCCTAAGGATGCCAGAATAGAAAAATGGAAAAAATTTGGCCTTTGATGACTTTTGAACCACTGAATTAACTCTGGAACTTCCCTACCACCTAACTTGTTATGTGATAGAAGAAAATTCCTGGTTGGATGTTCTGTTACTTACAACTAAAGCATTGTAACTGAGAACAGTGTCAGAATGGGGCCACTTGTCTTCAGTACCTCTTAAGCTTGGGAAGGGATTAGTTGTTTAATGAAGATTCGTTAAATGCCATAGTTAAGAAAGTTGGCGATTGAAGTGATAATCTTGGACTGTATGAGGGAATACAAATGAAGTGATGTGACTGATTTTATTCAATAAAACAGTAAACTTCCTTAGTTAGGAAAATAATTCCTGAGAAAGGTGATCTTGGATCATCATTCTATGTCCATAGAAATTGCTGTCTCTGGAGTATTAACAGATTAGCCTCATCCCCAGAGCCACCTGAGTTTGTGATGTTTTGCAGGGCTGGGAAATTGCAGAGAGGAACTAGGGAGAATAAACAAATGAGTGCCTCCTTTTGATGGGCTGTTACTAAACCAGAGGTGGTAGGAGTAGAGTGGGAAAGGGAGGATTTTCCCCAGAAAAGCATCTTTCTTTAGATCCTACACTTGATAAGGTACTCTGGGAAGTTGTTGTTTTTCACCAGTGTCAGTTTTTATTTGGATGTTATATGTTAGACATAGTGAAGAATATAAAATTTAGTCCCTGGGCTTCCCTGGTGGCACAGTGGTTAAGAATCCGCCTGCCAATGCAGGGGACATGAGTTCCAGCCTTGGTCCAGGAAGACCCCACATGCCACGGAGTAACTAAGCCCGTTGTGCCACAATTACTGAGCCTGTGCTCTAGAGCCCATGCTCCGTAATGAGAGAAGCCACCACAGTGAGAAGCCTGCGCACTGCAACGAAGAGTGGCCCCTGCTCACAGCAACGAAGACCCAACTCAGCCATAAATAAATAAATAAACTTACTAAAAAAAAAAAAAAAGTTTAGTCCTTGTCTTTGGGGAATTGGGAAAGCAGCGAGGTACAGAGGGAAAGATGACCTTGGTAGTCCGCATACTCGGGTTTAAACGACAACTTTAGAATTATCCAAACCTCTTAACCTCAGTTTCATAGGGCTGGTGGAATAATTTCATGAGATAATACATGTAAAGTACCTATCAGGCCTCGGGAATGCTCAAGAAGTATTATTTGTCTTGTTACAAATGAGGATAGATCTGTCATTTAAAAGATTTATTTAGGAATGTGTGGGGAAAAGGTAAACTTGTTCCACATAGAACGAGACAGATCACAACTTCGTGAATCTGTTTTGTTTTTCATGGTTCAGTTTACTGAGGCATAATTTACAGATACTGAAAGTCACACTTCACACGTGTGCACTTTGATGACATTTGACAAATGTATAGTCATGTAACCTCTGCCACAGTCAAAACATAACATTGATATTTCCATGATCCAAAATGGTTTCCTCAGGCTCTTCACAGTCAATCCACTTCATTCACCCTAGCTCCTTGGCAACTACTGATCTGATTTCTGACTTTACAGTTTTGCCTTTTCCAGAATGTCATATAAGTGGAATCATACAATGTATGGCCTTTTGTGTCTGGCTTCCTTCATATAATGCTTTTGAGATTCATACATGTTTCTTGTATCAGTGGTTTTTCCCTTTTTATTGCTAAGTATTCCATTGTATGGATATACTACAATTTGTTCATCCATTACCTAGTTAATGGACATTTGGGTTGTTTCCAGTTTTTGGCAGGGGAGTGGTGTGACAGTCAAATGATAAGTGTATGTTTAACAAGAGACTGTGAGACTTTTGAAAATGGCTATACCATTTTGCATTCCCATTAGCAATGTATGTGAGTTCCAGTTGCTCTGCATCCTCACCAGCAATTGGTATTGTCAGATTTTATTTTCTCCATTCTAATAGGTATATAATGGTATCTCATTGTTTTAATTTGCATTTTCCTAATATTGAATAATTGTGAGTACTGCAGTCATTCTTTGGTATCCTTGGGGGATTGGTTTGCGGGTGGCTGCCCCCACCTCCTCCCACAGGATACCAAAATCTGCAGACGCTTAAGTCCCTCATATAAAGTGGCGTAGTATTTGCATATAACCTATGCACATCCTCCCCATATACTTTGTCATCTCTGGATTACTTATAATACCTAATACAGTGTAAATAGTTGTAAATACAATGTAAATGCTATGCAAATAGTTTCTGGTGTGGAGGCAAATTCAAGTTTTGCATTTTGGAACTTATGTAATTTTATTTTTCTGAAAATTTTTGTTCTGCAGATGTGGAACCCTCAGATGCAGAGGAGGGCCGACTGTCTTTTCATGTGCTTATTTGCCTTCTGTATCTATGATGAAGTGTCTCTTCAAACCTTTTGCTGTTTTAAAAATTGGGCTGTTTTCCTCTTTTAGTGTTGGAGAGTTCTTTATATATTCTGCACAAAAAATTCCTTATCAGAGAGGGGTTTTACAAATATTTCTTCCCAGTCTGTGGCTATCTTTTCATTTCTCTGCAATGTCTTAACACAAATTTTTCATTTTTTCAATTTTCAAGGTTTTCCTTTATCAAAACAAATTTTTTTATGGTTTATGCTTTTTGTGTCATAAGGATTCTCTGCCAAACCAATGGTGACAAAGATTTTTCTGATGCTTTTTTCTAGAGATCTTAGGTGCACCTTTAGATCTATGATGCATTTTGTGTTAATTTTATAATACAGTGTGAGGTATAGATTGAGTTCATTTTTTTGGCAGATGGATGACCAATATTCCAGGACCATTTGTTCAAAAGACTGTCATTTTCCATTGATTTACTTTAGCACCTTTGTTGAAAATCAGTTGACCGTATGTGTGGGTCACTTTTTCGGGGCTCTTTTGTTCCATTGCTCTGTAGGTCTGTATTTTAACCAATACCACATTGACTTCACTATTATAGCTTTATAATAAGCTTTGAAATCAGGTGGTGGGAATCAGCCAGCTTTGTTCTTTTAAAGTAGTTTGTTCCAGGGCCTTAGCTTTTCCATATAGATTCAGAATCAGCTTGTCGATTTCTGCAAAAAGTCTGCTGGGATTTTGGTTGAGATTACTTGATGATGTAAATAGTTTTGGGGAGAATTGACATCTTACTATCATCTTCCATTGATGAACATGATATCTCTCCACTTATTTAGGTTTTCTTTTATTTCTCTCATCAGTGTTCTGCAGTTTTCAGCATAAAATTCTTGCACACATTTTGTTAGATTTATCCTTTCCTAAATATTTCATGTTTTTTGATGCTATTATAAAATACAGCTGAGTTTTATAAGTTGACCTTGTATCCTGTGACCCTTCTAAACTCAATTATTAATACTAGTCTCTTTTTTGTGGATTGCTTGGGATTTTCTATATACATTATCATTTTGCCTGCAAATAAAAATGCAAGAAATAAAAATTCAAAGAAAAAGTTTTATTCCTTCCTTTCCAGACTAAGCCTTTTATTTCTTTTTCTTGCCTTTTTTCAATGGCTAGGGCCATTCTAGTATGAGTGGTAGGAGTAGACATCTTTGTCTTGTTCCTGATCTTAGCAAGAAAGTATACCATTAATGAAAAAACATGCTATCAAGTATGATACAGTTGTAGGTTTTTGGTACATGTCCCTTTAGTTGGTTAAGTTCCCTCCAAATCTAATTTGCTTAGCGTTTTTTATCATGAATATGTGTTGAATTTTGTCACCACTTTTTTCTGCACCTATTGGGATGATCACATGGTTTTTCTGTTATTGTCTGATAAGGCAAATTGCATTAACTGGTTTTCTCTTTTTTTTTAATTATTTATTTATTTTCGGCTGTATCAGGTCTTATTTGTGGCACGCGGGATCTTTCGTTGCAGTGCTCAGGCTCTTTGTTGCAGTGCACAGGCTTCTCTCTAGTTGTGATGCGCAGGCTCAGTAGTTGCAGCGTGTGGGCTTAGTTGCCCCGCTGCATGTGGGATCTTAGTTCCCCGACCAGGGATTGAACCTGAGTCCCCTGCACTGGAAGGTGGATTCTTAACCACTGGACCACCAGGGAAGTTCCTGCATTAACTGGTTTTCAATGTTAATGTTGAACTAACCTTGCATTTCCGAGATAAACACCACTTAGTCATGGTGTATTATCTATTTTATATATTGTTAAATTCAGTTTACTTATTTGTTTAAGGTTTTTTGTGTCTGTGCTTATAAGGGATGTTGATCTGTAGTTTTTTGTGGTGTTTTTATCTGGTTTTAGCATCAGGGTAATAGTTTCAAAAAGTTGGGAAGTGTTTCCTCATCTTTTATTTTCTGGAAGAGTTGTATGGGATTCATATCATTACATCCTTAAATGTTTGGTATATTTTTACCTATGAAGCCACCTGAGCTGGAAGGTTTCTGTAACTTTGCCCCCAGTTTGGAAATCTTTATCATGTGACCTATCCTAAGGAATTTACAGACTTGCTTAGGGCACTCTTACACATATAATCAACAGAGAAAATAGTACAAGGCACTATATAAATACTAAAGATTAACTGGCATAATAAAATAGAACAAAATAATGCCATTTGCAGTCACATGGATGGACCTAGAGATTGTCATATTGAGTGAAGTAAGTCAGACAAAGACAATATGACAATGACAATATGACAGTGATATCCTATATCATATGATACTGCTTATATGTGGCATCTAAAAAAATTCTACAAATGAACCTATTTACAAAACAAACTGAGTCACAGATGTAGAAAACAAACTTATGGTTTCCAAGGGGGAAAGGGGAGGGAGGGATAAATTCGGAGATTGGGATTGACATATACACACTACTATGTATAAAATAGATAACTAATAAGAACCTACTGTATAGCGTAGGGAACTCTATTCAATGCTCTGTAATGACCTATATGGGAATAGAATCTAAAAAAGAGTGGATATATGTACTGATATATGTATAACTGACATACTTTGCTGTACAGCAGAAACTAACACAGCATTGTAAATCAACTATACTCCAATAAAAAAAAAAGAAAAAAAGATTCACTGGCATAAATGCGGAGGGTGGTCTGGGGCACACCATGAAAAAGAAAGACATCATCTGTGTAATGGAAGTTGAAGTCCTTAGCCTGACTTTCAATGCTTTCTACAGTCTATCTATCTCTCAGGACTTCGCCTTATCCCCCAGGACTCCTAGGACGCCTCTGTATTCAAAACCAATAACTCATTGTCCCCTAAGTTCACCTATCTCTACAGCTTGTTTTTGTGATAGAAGGTTTTTACTACTAATTCAATTACTTTAATAGATCTAGGACTATTCAGTTTATCTACATTTATTGAGTGAGTTTTGAGAGGAAACTTTTTATAAAGGAATTTGTCCATTTTATGTAAACTATCAAACTGGCATAAAGTTATTCATAATGTTTCTTATTTTATTTTAATGCCTGTATGATCAGTAGAGATACCTTTTCTTTAATTCCTAATATTGGTATGATCAATAGAGATACCTTTTCTTTAATTCCTAATATTGGTAATTTGTGTCGAAGTTTTTCCCTTGGTCAGAAATTTATCATTTTTATTGAACTTCTTAAAGAAACAGGTTTTCATTTCATTAATCTGTAATGTTTTACTATTTTCAGTTTCATCAATTTCTGCTTTTTATTTTCTTTTGTCTGCTTGCTTTTGGGTTTAATTTGATATTTTCTAGTTTTTTAAGGTGGAAGTTTAGATTATTGATATAAAAATATTGGTTACTTTTTTTTTTTTTCTTTTGTGGCACACGGGCCTCTCACTGTTGTGGCCTCTCCCGTTGTGGAGCACAGGCTCCAGACACACAGGCTCAGCGGCCATGGCTTATGGGCCCAGCCGCTCTGCAGCATGTGGGATCTTCCCAGACCCGGGCATGTCCCCTGCATCGGCAGGTGGACTCTCAACCACTGAGCCACTAGGGAAGCCCGGTTACATTTTTAATATAAGCATTTCATCATGTCTCAGAAATTTTGATATATTGCATTTTTATTAAGCTCAAAATCTTTTCAGTTTCCTTTTTAAATTCCTTTTTGATACATGAGTTATTTAGAAGTGTGTTGTTCAATTTCCAAATATTTGGGGATTTTCCAGTTATTTTTCTGTTATCGATTTCTAGTGTATTTCTGTGTGTACAGATAATACACTTTATATAATTTTAGTTATTTTAAGTTTGTTAAGTTTGTTTGGTAGCCCACATGATCTGTCTTGGTGACT
Source organism: Delphinapterus leucas (assembly GCF_059928025.1). Lineage (NCBI taxonomy): Eukaryota > Metazoa > Chordata > Mammalia > Artiodactyla > Monodontidae > Delphinapterus > Delphinapterus leucas. The sequence continues at coordinate 39,113,319 of NC_143129.1, forward strand.
ATTCCACATGCACTTATAAAGTATGTGTGTTCTAGGGACTTCGCTGGCGGTCCAGTGGTTAAGACTCCACACTCCCAATGCAGGGGACATGGATTCAGTCCCTGGTCGGGGAACTAAGATCCTGCATGCCTCATGGCACGGCCAAAAAAAAATAAAATAAAAAATTTAAAAATGAAAAAAAGAACAAAAAACTTAAAAATAAATCTGCCATCTAGTGGGAGACAGAGCTTCATAAGTCTTTTGCATTTCTGTGTGTCTTGCAAGCAAGGTACTGACTGCCCTTTGTTTCTGACTGTCTTTTTTCAAGGATGTTTATTTAGCAAACAGACTTGGAAGATAGTATCTTTCTAGAGCAAGGAGCAGGCCTGCTTACTGCCCACATAAAAAATTTAGTTCTCCAAGTTCACGGTTTTTCTGAACCTGACAAAGCACTATATGTCAGTGTCATGTGGCCCTAGTTGCATTGCTCTGTGCTAATTGAGATTTGGGGAACCAGTAGAAAAAACAAAAACTGATACTCTGGGTATTTCCATTGATAGGAATAATAAGCTGCCCTTCTGTAACTCAGATGCCTCATGTCTTCTGCCAGCATCCATGAAACTGTGACAGGCCAACCTGTTGGCTTGCAAGTAGGGTAAAATTTTAGATACTTCACAGTTCTTGAATCCATCTTTCTTGTTTTTTATTAGTCCCATTTCTTCTTTTTTTTTTTTTTTTTTTGCGGTACGCGGGCCTCTCACTGTTGTGGCCTCTCCCGTTGCGGAGCACAGGCTCCGGACGTGCAGGCTTAGCGGCCATGGCTCACGGGCCCAGCCGCTCCGCGGCATGTGGGATCTTCCCGGACCGGAGCACGAACCCATGTCCCCTGCATCGGCAGGTGGACACTCAACCACTGCGCCACCAGGGAAGCCCTTTATCTATTTTTCTGTCTTTTGGATTGTTTTTATTATGATTCCATTTTATTTGTCTATTGGCTTGTTAGCTATACCTCATTTAAGAAGTTTTTTACATGATTCCCCTAGGGATTACAATATACATATTTGACTTATTATAGTTTACCTTCAATAGTATTTTACTGCTTCATGTATGGTGTTAGAACCTTATTCCTCACATTGTTCATACTCTTTTGTCATACTTTTAGATGTGTTATAAATTCCTCAATACATTGTTGCTATCTTTGCTTTAGATAGTAACAAGATTCACATATACCTACCTGAATATCTGGTTGGGAAGTCCCATCTTTTCTGTCTTATCAGTTTTTAACTTTTGGATTGGGAATAATTTTTCAGGTCATTTTTCTTTTTAAGAGACGTGAGGGTTTGTTTGTTTTTTTTTTTACCAGGTGGATCTTTTCTTGGCTTCAGCTTGAGATCTTTTCATACGTAACCTTCCCACCTCCTCTTAGAGGAAACCTGAGTGCTGAATCCACTTCTGTATAGGCTCCCTTTTAAAGTGTTGGCTAGTGTTGAGTGTCAAGGAATTAGCAGCAGGAAAGGCTGGAGGGAAGGTCAATAAGGGCATTTCCTTTTCTCTTCTTAATTTCCTTCAGACAGCTAAAGAAATGAAAAGGTACTTTCTGCTGCAGTCTTTTTACCTTGTTTCAACTCTAGAGGGTTCCTTTTTCTATAGATTCCATTGTTAAAAACAGTTTGTTATGGCATTCAAGGATTTTTAAATTATCACCCATAATCATGGTTCCTTGTAATAGCTGTTTCCTCCTGTCCTTCAGGCTTTGTGCATAACATTCCACTGAGTTGACAAATCATAATTTATGAAATATTTCTTTATGTAGTTTCAGCTTTTTCATTACTATAAATTATGCCACAGTGAACATCCTTTTGCATCTCTTTTGCACTTCATGAGGTATATTTCCATGAGTGGGTTTGTGTATTTAAAAACTACCAGCATTTATATAGGTAAATATATATATTTACCTATATAAATATATTTTTATATATTTATTATGTATTACAAAAGTAGGTTAGAAAGAGGAAGAAACCTGGAAAATACATACCCTGGGGTTTGGGGATCTTATAACTTTGCCTAGAGAAAAGAAGGTGAAGAAATTGTATAGACTTGTTGAAGACAGGCTGTTGCAAGGAAATTTTCAAAAATTTGGTTATGGATCTCTACTGTTCTTTTTCCAGACGTTAGTATTTGAGGTTTCAATACCTCTTGATTGGTTTAAAAAATTTTTTTTATTGTGTGAAATACATATAAAATTTCTATATTAACCATTTTTAAGTGTACAGGTCAATATTTAATATCACCATCCATCTTCATAACTCTTCATCTTGTTAAACTAAAACCCTATGCTCATAACTCCCACAATCCTCTCATCTCCCCCACCCTGCCACCAACCCCTGGCAATCACAATTCTACTTTTTTTTTTTTTTTTTTGTGGTACGCAGCCCTCTCACTGTTGTGGCCTCTCCCGCTGCGGAGCAGAGGCTCCAGACTTGCAGGCTCAGTGGCCATGGCTCACGGGCCCAGCCACTCCGCAGCACATGGGATCTTCCCGGACCGGGGCACGAACCCGTGTGCCCTGCATCGGCAGGCGGACTCTCAACCACTGCACCACCAGGGAAGCCCCCGCAATTCTACTTTTTGTGTCTATGATTTAAGTACCTCATTTAAGTGGAATCATACAGTATTTGTCTTTTTATAACTGGCTATTTCACTTAGCATAATGTCCTCAAGGTTTATCCATGTTGTAGTATATGTTAAAATTTCTTTCCTTAAAGGCTAAAGAACATTCCATTGCATATATATATATATCTCACATTTTGCTTATCCATTCAGCCATCAACAGACACTTGGGTTGCTTCCATGTTTTAGCTATTGTAAATAAAGTTCTGAACGTGGGTGTACATATATCTCTTGGAGACCCTGATTTCAATTCTTTTGAGTGTATATCCTCAGAAGTGGAATTGCTGGGTCATATGGTAAATCTGTCTTTGATTTTTTGAGGAACCACCATATTGTTTTTCACAGCAACCCTACCATTTTACGTTCTCACCAACAGCATGCAACAGTTCCAGATTCTCCACATCCTCACCAACATCTGTTGTTTTGTTTTTTTGATAGTAGCCGTCCTAATGGGTGTGAGGTGGTATCTCATTGTGTTTTGTTTTTTTTTTTAAATGTTTATTGTGGAAAATACATTTAACATGATATCTACCCTTTAACAAAATTGTAAGTGTACAATACTTTTTCCTTCTTTTTATCCTGCATGTATGTTAAATTTTATAGAGTGCTTTCATTAATGATTATATGAATTTTCTATCTTACAATACTGCAATAATTTACATTAATTGACATAGTGGTTTTGATTTACATTTCCCTAATGATTATTGATGCTTAGCATCTTTTCATTTGCTTATCTGTCATTTGTGTATCTTTGGAGAAATATCTATTCAAGTGTTTGCCCATTTTTTAATCAAGTTGCTTTTTGAGTTTTAGGGATTCTCTATATATTCTAGATATTAATCCCTTATCACATATATGATTGGCAAATATTTTCTCCCATTCTGTGGGTTGCCTTTTTACTCTGGATGGTGTCTTTCAGTGCAGAGAATGTTTAAATTTTCACGAAGTCCAGTTTGCCTATTTTTTTCTTTTGTTGCCTGTGTCTTTCATGTCATATCCAGGAAATTATTGCCAAATTCAGTGTTGTGTAGCTTTTATTCTGTGTTTTTTCCTGAGTTTTATGGTTTTAGGTCCTACATTTAAGCCTTTGATTCATTGTATATGGTATTGGATAGGGTTTAACTTCATTTTCTTTTGCATGTGAATATCCAGTTTTCCCAGCACCACTTGTTGAAGACTGTCCTTTCTCTATTGCATGGTTGTGGCACCCTTGTCAAAAATAATTTCACCATGTGAAGATTTATTTCTGGGCTCTCTCTATTCTATTGGTCTATATATCTGTCTTTATTCCAGTACCACACTATTTGGAGCTTTGTAGTATGTTTTGAAATCAGGAAGTGAGTCTTTCAGCTTTATTCTTCCTTTTCAAGATTGTTTTGGTTATTCAGAGTCCTTGGTTTTAGGATGGGTTTTGGTTTTTTTTTCTATTCCTGGAAAAAGTATCAGGATTTTGATAAGAAATACATTACGTTTGTTAGGAATCTGTAGATCACTTTGGGTAGTCTTGACATCTGTGGGATAGTACTGACAATAGTAAGTCTTCCAATAAATGAACATGGGATATTTCCATTTTTTAATGTCTTCTTTAATTTCTCTCAGCAATGATTTGTAGTTTTCATTGTATAAGTGTTTCAACTCCTTAGATAAGTTCATTCCTAAGTATTTTATACTTTCTGATGTTATTGTAAATGGAATTGTTTTTGTAATTTCCTTTTCAGATTGTTTATTATTGGTGATTATTAGTGATAGAAATATAACTGATTTTTGTATGTTGACTTTATATTCTGTTACTTTGCTGAATTAACATTTTAGTGTCACAATTTTTTGTAGACTAGGGTTTTCTCTATCAAAGATCATATCTGTAAACGATGATAATTTTACTTCTTCTTTTCCATATTAGATGCCTTTTATTTCTCTTTCTTGTCTAATTGCTCTAGTTAGAACTATCAGTACTAAGTTGAATAAAAGTGAGGAAGGTTGACATCCTTGCCTTATACCTGATCTTAGAGGAAAGGCTTTCACATTTTTTTTAATTGAGGTATATTGGCTTACAATATTATATAAGTTTCAGGTGCACAGCACAGTGATTCACAATTTTTAAAGGTTATACTCCATTTATAGTTATTATAAAATATTGGCTGTATTCCTTGTGCTATACAATATATATTGTAACTTATTTATTTGATACATAATAGTTTGTACCTCTTAATCCCCTACCTCTATCCTGTCCCTCCCCTCTTCCCTCTCACCACTGGTAACCACTAGTTTGTTCTCTGTATCTGTGAGTCTGTTTCTTTTTTGTTATATTCACTAGTTGGCTTTACATTTTAGATTCTACATGTAAGTAATATACAGTATTTGTCTTTCTGTGTCTGACTTATTTCACTTAGCATAATTCTCTCCAAGTCCATCCATGTTGTTGCATATGGCAAAATTTTATTCTTTTTTATGGCTGAACTGTATTCCTTTGTGTGTGTGTGTGTGTGTGTATTGCACCTTCCTTATCTATTCATCTGCTAATGGACACTTATTTTGCTTCTATATCTTGGCTATTGCAAATAATGCTGCTATGAACATTGGGGTGCATATATCTTCGAATTAGTGTTTTCATTTTCTTCAGATGTATACCCTGTAGTGGAATTGCTGGATCATATGGTAGTTCTATTTTTAGTTTCCCTTTTAATTAATTAGTTTTAAAATTTTTATTGAGGTATAGTTGATTTACAATGTTGTGTTAACTTCTGGTGTACAACAAAGTGATTCAGTTATTCATATATATTATTTTCCATTATGGTTTATTACAGGATATTGAATGTAGTTCCCTGTGCTATACCATAGAACCTTGTTGTTTATCTATTTTATATATAGTAGTTTGTACCTGCTAATCCCAAACTCCTAATTTATCCCTCCCCCACCCTCTTTCCCCTTTGGTAACCATAAATTTGTTTTCTATGTCTGTGAGTTATTTCTAGTTTTGTTTTGTTTTTCCAGTACGCGGGCCTCTCACTGTTGTGGCCTCTCCCATTGCGGAGCACAGGCTCCGGACACGCAGGCTCAGCAGCCATGGCTCACGGGCCCAGCCGCTCCGCGGCATGTGGGATCTTCCCAGACCTGGGGCACAAACCTGTGTCCCCTGCATCGGCAGGCAGACTCTCAACCATTGCGCCACCAGGGAAGCCCTATTTCTAGTTTTTTTGAGGAACTTCCATAACTGTTTTCCACAGTGGCTGCACCAATTTATATTCCCACCAACATTGTACAAGGATTCCATTTTCTCCACATCCTCACCAACTCTTATTATTTATGGTCTTTTTGATGATAGCCATTCTAACAGGTGTGAGGTGATATTGGTAATACCTCATTGTGGGTTTTTTTTTTAAATATTTATTTATTTAGGCTGTGCTGGGTCTTAGTTGTAGCATGTTTAGTTGTGGCATGTGGGATCTTTAGTTGCGGCATGCAGGCTATTAGTTGTGGCATGCAGGCTTCTTAGTTGCAGCACACGGGCTCTTACTTGTGGTGTGCAGCCTTCTTAGTTGCAGCATGCGAACTTGTAGTTGCGGCATGCATGTGGGATCTAGTTCCCCAACCAGGAATCGAACCTGGGCCCCCTGCGTTGGGAGTGCAGATTATTCTTACCCACTGGACCACCAGGAAAGTTACTCATTGTGGTTTTGATTTGCATTTCTCTGACGATTAGCAATGCTGAGCACCTTTTCATGTGCCTGTTAGCCATCTCTATGTCCTCTTTGGAAAAACGTCTATTCAGGTCTTCTGCTCATTTTTTAATTGGGTTGTTTGTTTTTTTGATGTTGAGTTGTCTGAGCTATTTATATATTTTGGATATGAACCCCTTATTGGTCATATCATTTGCAAATACTTTCTCCCATTCAGTAGGTTGTTTTTTGTTTTGTTGATGGTTTCTTTTGCTGTGCAAAAGCTCTTAATTAGGCATTTGTTTATTTTTGCTTTTGTTTCCTTTTCTGCCTTAAGAGACAGGTCCAAAAAAATATCGCTATGATTTATGTCAAAGAGTGTTGTGTCTATGTTTTCTTCTAGGAGTTTTATGGTTTCCAGTCTTACATTTAGGTCTTTAATCCATTTTGAAACTTTGAGTATGATGTTTGCTGTGAGTTTTTCAGGTGTGGTTCTTATCTTTCTAAATCTATTGAGACTTAATTCGAGGTCTAACGTGTAGTCTACCTTGTAAAATGGCCCTTGTGCACTTGAGAAGAATGTGTATGCTAGTTGTTGGGTAGAGTGTTCTGTATATGTCTTAGATCTAATTGGTTCATTGTGTTGTTTAAGTCCTCTGTTTTCTAATTTATCTTCTGTCTGATTGTTCTATTCATTATTGAGAGTGGAGTTTTCAAGTCTCCAACTATTATAGTAGAGCTGTCTATTTTTCCCTTCAATTCTGTTTTTGCTTCATATATTTTGCTCGTATGTTATTAGGTGCCTAAATGTTCATAATTATTATGAACTGTAGTGTGCCTTTTATTAATATATGATCTCTCCCTTCTCTCTTATAATCTTTTTTGGTTTAAAGTCTATTTATCTGATATTAATATAGCTAATCCTGCTCTCTTTTCATTACTATTTGCATAGAATATCTCTTTCCATCCTTGTACTTTCAATAAATTTGTGTTTTGGGATCTAAAGTGAGTCTTTTGCAGGCAACATATATTTTGGATCATGTATTTTTATGCATTCTGCCAATCTTTGTCTTTTAACTGGAAAGTTTAATCCATTTACATTTAAAGTAATTACTGGTAATAAGGGACTTGCCTCTGCCATTTTGCTATTTGTTTTTATGAGTTATAATTTTTTTCCCCCCTAATTTCCTGCAGTCCTGTTTAGTTGATTTTTTAGTAGTAAAAATTTTAAATTCCATTCTCACTTTCTTTTGTGTATATTCTATTGGTATCTTCTTTCTGGTTACCATGGGTATTACATTTAACATTCAATAGTTGCAACATTCTAAGTTGAATTTATACCAGATTAATTTCAATAATATACAAAAACTCTGCTCCTTTATAGCTCTGTCCCCCTGGTTTCAGTTGTCAATTCACAGAATTGAATCTTTTAAACACTGTATGCCCCAAAACATAAAATAATAATTCTTTTTAATGCATCAGTTTCTTAAATTTTGTGGAAAGCAACATGTGGAGTTACTAACCAAAATTACAATAATCCTATTGTTTTGTGTGTGTGTGTGTGTGTGTATTTTTTTTTTTTTTTTTTTCGGCCACACCGTGTGGCCTGTGGGATCCTAGTTCCCCGACCAGGGATTGAACCTGGGCCCTCAGCAGCAGAAGTGCAGAGTCTTAACCATTGAACCACCAGGGAATTCCCCTAGACTAATAATTTTTTTAAAAATACATTAGTCTCTTAAATCATATAGAAAAAAAGTGGAGATAGAGACTGTTTTTAAAATAATTCTAGCTTTCATAATTACTTGTGTACATTTACCTTTGTTGAGATCTTTATTTCTTCATTTTTTTTTTTATTGGAGTATAGTTGCTTTACAATGTTGTGTTAGTTTCTGCTGTACAGCAAAGTGAATCAGCCACACATATACATATCTCCCCTCTTCCATGGATTTCCTTCCCATTTAGGTCACAGAGCATTGAGTAGAGTTCCCCATGCTATACAGTGTGTTCTCATTAGTCCTTCATATTGTTTTCAGTTACTGTCTAGTGTCCTTTCATTTCACCCTTGAGCATTTCTTGCAAGGCAGGCTTAGTGGTAATAAACTTTTTCAGCTTTTGTTTATCTGAGAATGTCTTAATTTCTCCCTCAGTCTTGAAGGATAGTTTTGTGAGATATAGGATTATCAGTTGAAAGTTTTTTTCTTTTAACACTTTGAATGTATCAGCTGCACTGCTTTCTGGCTTCTGGAGTTTCTGATAAGAAATCTGATTGTCTTATTGAGGATCTCTTGTATGTGACAAGTCACTTTTCTCTTGCTGCTTTCAAGATTCTTTATCTTTGGTTTTCGAACATTTTATTATAAGTGGGTCTCTTTGCATTCATCTTGGAGTTTGTTGAGCTTCTTGGATGTTTATTTTCATGTCTTTCATCAAATTTGGTAAGTTTTCAGCCATCTTTTCTTTAAATATTCTCTCTGCCCCTTTCTCTCTTCTCCTTCTGGGATTCCCACAGTGTATATTTTGGTCCACTTGATGGTGTGCCACAGGTTCCTTAGCTCTGTTTACTTTACTTCCATCTTTTTTCTTTATTTTCTTCAGACTCAATAATTCCTATTGTCCTATCTTCTTCAGGTTTCCCTGTTCTTTCTTCTGGCAGCTCAATTCTGCCTTTGAATCCCTCTACTGAATTTTTCTTTTCAATTATACTTTTTTTTGGCTGTGTTGGGTCTTCGTTGCTGCACATGGGCTTTCTCTAGTTGTGGCGAGCAGGGGCTACTCTTTGTTGCAGTGTGTGCAGGCTTCATTGCGGTGGCTTCTCTTGTTGCAGAGCATGGGCTCCAGGCATATGGGCTTCAGTAGTTGCGGCATGGGCTCTAGAGCGCAGGCTCAGTAGTTGTGGCACATGGGCTTAGTTGCTCTGTGGCATGTGGGATCTTCCTAGACCAGGGATCAAACCCATGTCCCCTGCATTGGCAGGAGGATTCTTAACCACTGCGCCACCAGGGAAGTCCCTCAGTTATACTTTTTAGCTCCAGAATTTTTTTAGTTTCTTTTTAGATTTCCTATATCACTTTCTTGACTTTCTCCACATCTTCCTTAGTTTTTGAGCATTGTTAAGATGATATGTTAGACTTTGTCTAGCAGATCTGCAATCAGGTCTTTCTCAGGGACAGTTTCTATTGATTTAGCTTTTTCCTTTGAATGGGCAATATTTTCCTGTTTCTTTGTGTGTCTTGTGATTTTTTTGCTGAAAACTGGACATTTGAATCTAATAATGTTATCTCTGGAAATCAGATTCTCCCCCTTACCTGAAGTTTTTTGTTATTATTATTATTATTTTATTGTTATGGGTTGTCTCTGTACCAAGGATCAGCTGGAGGTTTAAACTTAAGGTCTTCTCAGCTCTTTTTTGAGCCTGAGCACTTTCTAATTTTCCCCATATATGTAGTTGGTTTTGAATGTCACAGTCTTTTGATGTCTGGCTGCCAACATGGGAAAAAAGAGAAAAATGAAAGGGAGGGAGAAAAGGGCACTGGCACTTTAAATCCCCTGTAAGCTCACTTCAGCTGTAGGGGAAGTGGCTTGCAACAATGGGTGGAGGTGCAACAACAATGGCACCTCCTCTTTGCACCTCTGTGATCAGAAGCAGCCATCACCAATTAGAATACAACTTTCCAGTATTTGGAGAACAGGGTCCTTTTTACCCATCCTGGGTGTGTGCAATCTGCTCCAGGAACATATACACAGCTGCCTGCCATGTGGATGGGGATGGGGAATAGTACTGTGCTAAGAGCTTAAACTGACCAAAATTAACCATAGTTTACCTTCCATATAGAAAACACACATGAAACTAATATAATTTTTTAACATCTTTATTGGAATATAATTGCTTTACAATGTTGTGTTAGTTTCTGCTCTTTAACAAAGTGAATCAGCTCTATGCATACATATATCCCCATATCCCCTCCCTCTTGTGTCTCCCTCCCACCCTCCTTATCCCATCCCTCTAGGTGGTCACAAAGCACCAAGCTGATTTCCCTGTGCTATGCAGCTGCTTCCCACTAGCTATCTATTTTACATTTGGTAGTGTATATGTGTCAATATTACTCTCTCACTTCGTCCCAGCTTACCCTTCCCCCTCCCCGTGTCCTCAAGTCCATACTCTATGTCTATGTGTTTATTCCTGTCCTGCCCCTACGTTCATCAGAACCTTTTTTTTTTTTTAGATTCCATATATATGTGTTAGTATACGGTATTTGTTTTTCTCTTTCTGACTTATTTCACTCTGTATGACATACTCTAGGTCCATCCACCTCACTACCAATAACTCAATTTTGTTTCTTTTTATGGCTGAGTAATATTCCATTGTACATATGTGCCACATCTTCTTTATCCATTCATCTGTCAGTGGACACTTAGGTTGCATCCATGTCCTGGCTATTGTAAATAGTGCTGCAGTGAACACTGTGGTACATGACTCTTTTTGTGTTTCTCAGGGTATATGCCCAGTAGTGGGATAGCTGGATCATATAGTAATTCTATTTTTAGTTTTTTAAGCAACCTCCATACTGTTCTCCTTAGTGGCTGTATCAATTTACATTCCCACCAAGAGTGCAAGAGCGCTCCCTTTTCTCCACACCCTCTCCAGCAATGATTGTTTGTTGATTTTTTGATGAGGGCCATTCTGACCGGTGTGAGGTGGTACCTCATTGTGGTTTTGATTTGCATTTCTCTAATGATTAGTGATGTTGAGCATCTATTCATGTGTTTGTTGGCAATCTGTATATCCTCTTTGGAGAAATATGTATTTAGGTCTTCTGCCCATTTTTGGATTGGGTTGTTTGTTTTTTTGATATTGAGCTGCATGAGCTGCTTGTACATTTTGGAGATTAATCCTTTGTCAGTTGCTTCATTTGCAAATATTTTCTCCCATTCTGAGGGTTGTCTTTTCATCTTTTTTTATGGTTTCGTTTGCTGTGCAAAGGCTTTTAAGTTTCATTAGGTCCCATTTGTTTATTTTTGTTTTTATTTCCATTTCTCTAGGAGGTGGGTCAAAAAGGATCTTGCTGTGATTTATGTCATAGAGTGTTCTGCCTGTGTTTTCCTCTAACAGTTTTATATTGTCTGGCCTTACATTTAGGTCTTTAATCCATTTTGAGTTTATTTGTGTGTCTGGTGTTAGGAAGTGTTCTAATTTCATTCTTTCACATGTAGCTGTCCAGTTTTCCCAGCACCACTGATTGAAGAGGCTGTCTTTTCTCCATTTTATACTCTTGCCTCGTTTATCAAAGGTAAGGTGACCATATGTGCATGGGTTTATCTCTGGGCTTTCTATCCTGTTCCATTGATCAATATTTCTGTTTTTGTGCCAGTACCATACTGTCTTGAGTACTGTAGCTTTGTAGTATAGTCTGAAGTCCAGGAGCCTGATTCCTCCAGCTCCATCTTTCTTTCTCAAGATTGCTTTGGCTATTTGGGGTCTTTTGTGTTTCCATACAAATTGTGAAATTTTTTGTTCTACTTCTGTGAAAAATGCCATTGGTAGTTTGATAGGGATTCCATTGAATCTGTAGATTGCTTTGGTAGTATAGTCATTTTCACAATATTGATTCTTCCAATCCAAGAATGTGGTATGTCTCTCCATCTGTTTGTAACATTTTTAATTTCTTTCATCAGTGTCTTATAGTTTTCTGCATACAGGTCTTTTGTCTTCTTAGGTAGGTTTATTCCTAGGCATTTTCTTCTTTTTGTTCCAGTGGTAAATGGGAGTGTTTCCTTAATTTCTCTTTCAGATTTTTCATCATTAGTGTATAGGAATGCAAGAGATTTCTGTGCATTAATTTTGTATCCTGCAACTTTACCAAATTCATTGATTAGCTCTAGTAGTTTTCTGGTGGCATCTTTAGGATTCTCTATGTGTAGTATCATGTCATCTGCAAACAGTGACAGCTTTACTTCCTCATTTCCGATTTGGATTCCTTTTATTTCTTTTTCTTCTCTGATTGCTGTGGCTAAAACTTCCAAAACTATGTTGAATAATAGTGGTAAGAGTGGACAACCTTGTCTTGTTCCTGATCTTAGTGGAAATGGTTTTAGTTTTTCAACATTGAGAACAATGTTGGCTGTGGGTTTGTCATATATGGCCTTTATTATGTTGAGGTAAGTTCCCTCTATGCCTACTTTCTGGAGAGTTTTTATCATAAATGGGTGTTGAATTTTGTAAAAAGATTTTTCTGCATCTATTGAGATCATCATATGGCTTTTATCCTTCAATATGTTAATATGGTTTATCACATTGATTAATTTGCATATATTGAAGAAATCTTGCATTCCTGGAATAAACCCCCTTGATCATCATGTATGATCCTTTTAATGTGCTTTTGGATTCTGTTTGCTAGTATTTTGTTGAGGATTTTTGCATCTATGTTCATCAGTGATATTGGCCTGTAGTTTTCTTTCTTTGTGACATCTTTGTCTGGTTTTGGTATCAGGGTGGTGGTGGCCTTGTAGAATGAGTTTGGGAGTGTTCCTCCCTCTACTATATTTTGGAAGAGTTTGAGAAGGATAGGTGTTAGCTCTTCTCTAAATGTTTGATAGAATGTGAAGCCATCTGGTCCTGGGCTTTTGTATATGCATCAAAGAAAGAGATTTCTTTAAAGTGTTAAGTTTTATCTTAAAAAATCATGTAGATTTTGCTTATATTTTTTTCCATTTACTTTCATCATTGTTTAACATTTTAAAACATTTTACTTAATATTTTATTTAAAACAAATAATGTTTTAAAAAACTTAACTCACCTTCCACATTCTTTCTCTGAAGGAGAAGAATGCTTCATGCTGTGGCTTCACAACTTTATAACTTCTTGTTTTTCCATCTTTTCTCCTTGGATTTATCATCTGGGAATATGATATCATATGGAAACTTGCGAATAACACAGGACCCAACTATCAGTAGCTCAAACAAATATACATTTATTTAGCACACAGTAAGAAATCTGAGCTAGGCAGTCGAGCTCTGTGCCACCCATTGGTATATAGAACATTGCAGTGCTAGTATGGGAGTCCAACAACACCATCAGACACCCAGGCTACTTCCATCTTTCCCTGCTGCTTCCTTTGTCACAGAATTATCCATATGCCTTTCTCTTTGTGATCATAAGAAAGGACTGCTGTTCCACTAGGAAAATGGAGGGAGCTTGAAGAAGCACGCCATTTGAGTCTGACCTTTTTAAAAAAACTTTCTCAGAGTTTCCACCCAAAGGCTTCTTTGTATATCATTAGCCATAACCAAGACTTACTGTTCACTCCTAGCTACCAGGATGTCTGAAAAAGTAAACGTATTAGTCTGCTTGGGCTGCAGTGACAAAATACCACAGACTGGTAGCTTACATGAAATCTATTTCCTCACATTTCCAGAAGCTAGAAGTCTCAGATCAAGGTGCCAGCAGATTCTGTTTATGGTAAAGGCCCTCTTCTGGCTTGCAGAAGACTGTCTTCTCCTTGTGTCCTCACGTGGCCTTATCTCTGTGTGTGCAAGGAAAGAGAAAGGGGTGTCTGGTGTCTCTTCCTCTTTTTATAAATTCTATTGGTTTAGGGTTCCACCCTTATGACCCCACCCCAACTAACTTGTTAAAGGCCCTATCTCTAAATACAGTCACAATGGGGGTTAGGGCTTCAGCTTATGAATCTGGGGGGACACAATTCAGTCCGTAACAGCATTTTTAGCTCAACATATTACCACACCAAACAAAATCATTGTTTTGTTACTGTGACTATCAGTGTTCAGCCCATGTTTCCTTGGTTCAAACTGAGGGCACCTGCAGACCATTTACTGTACACAACAATCACTTCTTACATCTCTGCCTGGGGTCATTCTCTGGCCACTGCCACACACTCAGTCCATGTGCTGCCTGAGATTTAATGCTCTTAGAGCAACCCTTAACTAATAAGAGACTGGAAATGAGGGAAAATACCCATGTTACAATTCTGAGACATATTCTGCACATTCTCTCAGAGGGTCCCCAGCAGATTGAGCCCCATTTACCCACAGTGGTTAACCAGCTTATTAAAACAATTTTGTTAGCTTTCCTGTCATCCCTGTTCATTCCCCACTTTCATACTGTGCTTTCTGGGATCATCTCCCAAATAAACTACTTGAACCCAAATCTTGACCTTAGCCTTGGCTTTTGGAGGAACACAAACTAAGACACTTAAGTAGAAAATGTGGACAACTAGGAGTGTGTTACATTGAGAAAAAGTGTGTTTTCTGACACTATGCTTATATATAATGTTAAATTCCATTTTAAGACTGTCTGTAGTCTACTGATGTGCCCTAGTGTGTGTAATCTACCACATCTTACTTCAGTAATCTTACTTAAGCTTATATCTCAATTTCGTTAACTATAAAATGATAATAATAAAATTAACTCCTTCACAGGATTGTTGTAAGGATGAATTGAGTTAATTCACATAAATTACTTAGAACAGGGCCTGGAACATACTAAATATTCAACACTTTTCATTGGTCATTATTATTATCCTCTGTTTGAATGTGTGTGTTACCTTTATCAGGACCATATATGCCTAATAAATTGAATTTATATCTTGCCATCTTTTTTGGAATAAATTATATAATATGGAAATTTTAAATTTCTTGAAAGTTTTAAATAATTCACATTGTGAATCCAATAGACCAGATGATTTCTTTTCAATAAAATTTTAAAATTTGAAATAATTTTAGATTTGCAGAAAAGTTGCAAAGATAGTACAGGGAGTTCCCATATACCTTTTTTTGGTCTCCCCTAATATTAACATCTTCCATAATTATGGTACATTTAGCAAAACTAGAGATTAACATTGGTATATCACTATTAACTAAACTCCAGCCTTTATTCATATTTCACCATTTTTCTACAAGTGTCCTTTTTCTGCTCAAGGATCCAATCCAGAATGCCACATTATGTTTTATCATCACATCTCCTTTTCTTCTCTTGTCTGTGACAGTTTCTCAGTCTTTCCTTGTTTTTCATGACTTTGACAATTTTGAGGATACTGGTCAAGTAATATTTTGTGGAATATTCCTCAGTTTTGATTTTCTCGTGATTAGACTAAAGCTACAGATTTTTGGAAAGAAAACCACAGAAGTAAAGCAACCTTCTCATTGCATCATATTGGGGGCACATGATGTTAACATGACTTACTGCTGGTGAGTTAACCTTTCTCACTTGGTTAGGGTGGTGTCTGCCAGATCTCTCAACTGAACAGTTACTATGTTTCCCTTTTCATACTCTGTTTTTGGAAACAAGTCACTAAGAGGAACCTACACTCAAGGTGGGGGAATTAGGCTTCACTTTCTGGAGGGGTCAAAATATCGACATACATGATTTGGAATTCTATAAGGAAAAATTTTCTCTTCATTTATTTATTTGTTCAATCATTTATTTATATACATATGGGTTCATGAATATTTATGTTATGCCTTAGGTTATAATCTAATACTGTGTTATCTATTTTCTTGCCCAAATTATTCCAAATTTGATCTTTGGGAGCTCTTTCAGTTGGTTCCTGTGTCCCTTTGACATTTCCCCATCATTTTGTCTTTTGAGCACTTTCTTACTTTTGGCACTAAAAGGTGCTCCAGGCCTATCTTGTATTTTCCTTGCCCCAGCCCTGAAATCCCATTTCGTCAAGGAACCTTGGTTCTTTTTATTGGAGAATGGTATTCAGAAACCAAGATCTGGGCTCAGGCATGCTCATTGCTAGTGGGGTGTCACTGCTTCTAATTATCTCAACAAACAGAGCTATAAAATTTAATATACATATATATGTAAAGTATACACACTTAAATTTTATATAAATTTTATATTTATATAAAATTATATATAAATAGTTGTTTATTTGATTATATTTTAATAAAATTTTTATTTTGGAGTAAGTTTAGATTTAAAGAAAAGTTACAAAGATAGTACAGAGAGTTCCTATATGCCTTTTGCCCAACTTTCCCTAGTGCTAGCATCTTACATACTAGGTATATTTGTCAAAACTAAGAAATTAACATAGGTACATTATTATTAACTAAACTTCTAATTTTATTTGAATTTCACCAGTTTTCCCACTAATGCCCTTTTTTGTGTGTGTGTGTGTGTGAGATATCTTATCCAGAATATCACGTTACACTTAGTTGTCATGTCTCCTTATTCTCCTCTGGTATAATTATTTTTTTTAACCCTCAGATAATTGCTTCATTTTAAAGATGAGGAAACAGAGGCTGAAACCATTAAGTGACTTTTCCTTGTTCATATGGCTAATAAGTTGCTCAGTAGGAGTTTACTTGGCTCTATCTGTTTGAAAAGACTGTGCATACTCTAGCCACTCTACATGCGACCTCATGAGCTGTGTATGAAAACCCTGAAGAAGCACAAAATGAAGGAACTAAGAGAGTACCCTGAGTTTAGGTTAGTTTAGAACAGTTTCTACCTAGGAGTGACTCTCAAGTCCACATCTCTAGCCCAGACTTGTCCTCTATGTTCCAGACCTAGATGGAGATTGGAGGAAAGGTTCACATTGGCCCAGTTGGCCAAATTTAAATTGGATGGCCTATGAGCACCTCAAACTCAACATGTCTGAAGCAAGATTCATGGTCTTCCTTCCCAAAACTGGTCTTCTGGTTCCTTCTCTCCAAAACCTGGCTTCTTATGATATAAATGTGTAGTGAGGGCAATAAGAAGTCATGGGAACACAAAGTCAGGGGAAAGTATTCACCATGAGTAGGAGTAGTTCTAGGACAGAGAAGATATGGAGAGTGGAAGGGATCTCTTAGCAAGAGGAGAATGGATTAGACAGGTGATGAGTGGCTGAAGTATGCTCAAAGGGTGAGGGTGAGGTGCTGGAGGGTCAATTCCCAAATTCCTTAACTGCCCCAAATTCCTTCTTGCCTTTGGTTTCTGTTTCTTTGAGACCACCCGACTTTACTAAGTTCTTGCTATTCCTGAGCACAAGTGCTTGAGTATTCCATGGCTCACTTACTATAATTCTCCATTACATAGAGATTAATGGAATACCCTGACTCTCTCAATTCTGACCACCCAAACACCCCAACCAGAACCCTACACAGCTGCAAAAGTGTGGCACATTATCAGCTTCTCAAGAGGCATGCACAAATGGTCTTAATCCAGGATTTCACAAAATCTGTCCAGTTTCTTCTACCTCCCCTGCTCCTACTCTGGGTGGTGAAGTGGAAAGGGTCAGGTACACTTGAATCCCAGCACTACTTGTTTAAATCAGAGTTTTTTAATGATGCAGGAAAAGAATAAATTATTTCTTCTTTGAGAAAATAATAGTTATTCAGAGGAAGTGATATTTTCTACGTATGGCTGTGTGATTAAGAACACAGACCCCCAGGACCTGGCTCTACCCACCAGTGAGATGGCACTAGCCCTGGAACACCCTGGACCTCGCCTCACTAGTGACTGACACTAGCTCTGGGTCCCCTGGGCACAGCAGCCAGAGACCTTAGGACACATCTCTGCCCAACAGTTGGCTAGCACTAGCCCCAGGACCTGGCCTCACCCAACAGTGAGCAGGCACCAGCTCCAGGATCCCCTGGGCCCCAGCCCTGCTGACCAGTCAGCAGACATTAGCCCTAGGACCAACACAGCCCAGCAGCCTGCCATGTCAGTACCCAGCCAACGCACCAACTGTCCAGCACCAGCTTTGGGACACCTCAGACCCTTCAACCAGCCACCTCAGAATCCATCCCCACTAATCAACAGGCTGACACCAGCTTTGGGAGAAACTGGACCCTTTAGCCAACCATGTCAGGAACCTGCCTTGCCCACTAGCAGGCCAACACTGGATCCAGGACCCCTGGTCCCACAGCTAACTACAGTAGAACCTAGCTTCGCCCACCAGTGGGCCAGCACTAGCCCTGGAACCCCCCAGGGCTCTGAAGCCAGCCTCCCCATGACCTGGTCCTGCACACCAGTGGCTAGCAACTTCTACACAAGGCAGGGCCTGGTAGTTAACGAACAAGGGGCCAGCCACACATACCAGACTGCCCACAGTAGTTAGGCTGCTACAAGAGAAGGACTCATGCAACCCACGTAGGAGGCACCTCTATAGCTCTGATGACCAGAAGGGAGAACACTACTGGAACATATAGGATGTGTCCTACAAAAGGCCACTTCTCCAAGGTCAGGAAACATAACCAACGTACCAAATACATAGAAATAAAATAACAAACTGGACAAAATGAGACAACAGAAGAGTACATTCCAGACAAAAAAGCAAGATAAAACCCAAGAAGAAGAACTAAGTGAAGTGGAGGTAGGCAATCTACCCAATATGAGTTCAAGGTGATAAAGATGCTCAAATAACTCAGGAGAAGATTGGATGAACAGAGTGAGAAGTTAGAAGTTTTAAACAGAGTTAGATAATATAAAGAAGAACCAAACAGAAATGAAAAATATAATAACTGAAATTAAAATACACTAGAAGGACTCAACAGTAGATTAGATGCTACAGAGAAACAGTTCAGCTAGCTGGAAAACAGAGTAGTGGAAATGACTGAAGCTGAACAGAAAAAAGAATAAAAAGAAATGAGGACAGTTTAAGAGACTTCTGAGAAAACATGAGTGTAGTAACACTGACATTAAAGGGGTCTCAAAAGGAGAAGAGAGAGAGAAAGGGTCAGAGACCATATTTGAAGACATAATAGCTGAAAACTTCCCTGATCTGGGAAAAGAAACAGGCATCCAGGTCCAGGAAGCAGAGAGTTCCAAACAGGATCAACCCGAAGAGGACAACATCAAAACACATTGTAATTAAAATGGCAAAAATTAAAGATAAAGAGAGAATATTAAAAGCAGCAAGGGAAAAGCAACAAGTTACATACAAGGGAACTCTGAGAAGGCCATCAGCTGACTTGCAGAAACTCTGCAGGCCAGAAGGGAGTGGCATATATTTAAAGTGATGCATTAGAAAAACCTACAACCAAAAATATTCTACCCACAAGACTTTCATTCAGATTTGATGGAGAAATCAAAAGTTTTACAGACAGGCAAAAGCTAAAAGACACAAGCACCATTAAACCAGCTTTGTGAGAAGCTTTCTAACCAAAAAAGAAAAGGCCACAACTAGAAATATAAAAATTAGGAATGAAAAAGTCTCATTGGTAAAGTCAAATATACAGTAAAGGTAGTAAGTCAGCTATGTATAAAGGTGGTAAAGTTTAAAGACAAAAGTAGTGAAATCATCTATATCCACAACAAGTAGTTAAGGGATACAAAAAACAAAAAGATATAAAATATGATGTCAAAAATAGTAAACATGGGGTGGGGAGTAAAAATGTAGGATTGGAAAATGTGTTTGAACTTAAGAGATGAGCAACTTGAAATAATCATGTATGTATGTATAGATTTTTATACATAAACCTCATGGTAACCACAAACCAAAAATCTATAGTAGATACACACAAAAAAGAGAAAGGAATCCAAACATAACTCTACAGATACAGATAGTCATCAAATCACAAGGGGAGAGAGTAAAAGGAGAAGACAGGAACAAAAAAAGAACTACAAAAACAACCCCCAACAATTAACATAATGGCAATAAGTACATAACTATCAATAATAATTACTTTAAATGTAAATAGACTAAATACTCCAGTCAGAAGACATGGAGTGGGTGAATAGATACAAAAACAAGACTGTACATATGCTGCCTACAAAAGGCTCAATTCAGACCTAAAGACACACACAGACTGAAAGTGAGGGGATGGAAGAAGTTATGCAACTGGAAATGAAAAAAAAAAACTGGGGTTAGTAACACTTAGACAAAATACACTTTAAAACAAAAACTATTACAAGAGACAAAGAAGGACAGTATGTAATGATTAAGGGATCAATTCAAGAAGAAGATATAACAATTGTAAATATATATGCGCCTGACATAGGAGTACCTAAATACATAAAGCAAATATTAACAGACATAAAGGAAGAAATTGACAGTAACACAATAATAGTAGAGGACTTTAACACCTCACTTAAATCAATAAACAGATCATCCAGACAGAAAAGTGATAAGGAAACATTGGACTTAAATGATACATTAGACCAAATGGAATATATATATATATATATATATATATATATATACACACACATATATGTATATATATAGCATAAATATAAATATATATACAATATAAATATATATAACATTCTTTCTAAAAGCAGCAGGATATACATTATTTTCAAGTGCACATGGAACATTCTCCAAGATAGATCACGTGGTAGACCACAAAACAAGTCTCAGTAAATTTTTAAAAATTGAAACCATGTCAAGCATCTTACCAACCACAGTGCTATGAGAGTAGGAATCAGCTACAAGAGAAAAACTGCAAAAAACACAAACAGGTGGAGGCTAAACAATATGCTACCAAACGACCAATACTTCACTGAAAAAATCAAAGAAGAAATTTAAAAAATACCTGGAGACAGGGGCTTCCCTGGTGGCACAGTGGTTGAGAGTCCACCTGCCAATGCAGGGGACACAGGTTCATGCCCCGGTCCAGGAAGATCCCACATGCCATGGAGCGGTTAGGCCCATGAGCCATGGCCGCTGAGCCTGCACATCCAGAGCCTGTGCTCCACAACAGGAAAGGCCACAACAGTGAGAGGCCCGTGTACCGCAAAAAAAAAATAAAATAAAATACCTGGAGACAAATGAAAATGAAAACACAATGATCCAAAATCTGTGGAATGAAGCAAAAGCAGTTCTAACAGGGAAGTTTATAATGATACAAGCTTACCTCAGGAAACAAGAAAAATCTCAAACAACCTAAATTTACACCTAAAGGAACTAAAAAAAGGAGAACAAACAAACACCCAAACTTAGTAGAAGGAAAGAAATCTTCATGATTTGTTTATTTATTTCAGAGCAGAAATAAATGAAATAGAGAAAAAAAAAAAAAAAAGAACAGAAATGATCAATGAAACTGAAGAGCTGGTTCTTTGAAAAAATATACAAAATTGATAAACAGTTAGTTGGGCTCATCAGGAAGAAAAGAGAGAGGGGCCCAAATCAATAAAATCAGAAATGATAAAGGAGAATTTACAATCAACACCACCAAAATAAAAAGGATCATAAGAGATTACTACAAACAATTATATGCCAATAAAATAGACAACCTAGAAGAAATGGACAAATTCCTAGAAGTGTACAATCTCCCAAGACTGAACAAGAAAAAAATAGAAAATATGAACAGACCAATTTCATGTAATGAAGTTGAATCAGAAATAAAATTTAAAAGTCTCAATAAACAAAAGTCCCAGACCAGATGACTTCACAGGTGAACTCTACCAAACATTTAGAGAAGAGTTAACACCTATCCTTCTCAAACTTTTCCAAAAAAACCAAAAAACTGCAGAGAAAGAAGTGCTTTCAAACGTATTCTACGAGGCCAGCATCACCCTGATACCAAAACCAGACAAAGATATCACAGGAAAGAAAATTGTAGCCCAATGTCACTGATGAACACATAGCAAAAATCTTCCACAAAATATTTGTAAACTGAATTCAACATTACATTAAAAGAATCATAAACAATGATCAAGTGGGATTTATCCCAGGGATGCAAGGATGGTTCAATGTCCACAAATCAATCAATGTGACACACCATGTTAACAAACTGAAGAATAAAAATCATTGGATAATCTCAGTAGATGCAGAAAGAGCTTTCAACAAAATTCAACATCTGTTTATGATAAAGAGTCTCCAGAAAGTGGGTATACAGGGAACATATCTCAAAAAAATAAAGACCATATATGGGGCTTCCCTGGTGGCACAGTGGTTGAAAGTCCACCTGCCGATGCAGGGGACGCAGGTTCGTGCCCCGGTCCAGGAAGATCTCAGGTGCCGCGGAGTGGCTAGTCCCGTGAGCCATGGCCGCTGAGCCTGCACATCCGGAGCCTGTGCTCCGCAACGGGAGAGGCCACAACAGTGAGAGACCCACATACTGAAAAAAAAAAAAAAGACCATATATGACCAACATCATACTCAACAGTGAAAAGCTGAGGATCTTGTTCCTCTAAGGTCAGGAACAAGACAAGGATGCCCATTCTCACCACTTTTATTCTACACAATGTTGTAATTCCTAACCACAGCAATCAGACATGAAAAAGAAACAAAATGAATCCAAATAGGAAAGGAAGAAGTGAAACTGTCACTGTTTGAAGATGACATATTATACATAGAAAACCCTAAACATGCTACAAAAAAATACTAGGATTCATCAATGTTACAGGATACAAAATTAACATATAAAAATCTGTTGCATTCCTATACACCAACAGCAAACTATCAGAAAGAGAAATTAAGAAACCAATCCCATTTACAATTTCATCAAAAAGAACAGGAGACCTATACTCAGAAAACTGTAAGATGCTGATGAAAGAAACTAAAGATGAAACAAACAGATGGAAGGATATACTATGTTCAGAAATTGGTAGAACTAATATTGTTAAAACAACCATACTACACAGGCAATCTACAGATACAATGCAATCCCTGTCAAAATACCAATGTCATTTTTCACAGAAATAGAACAAATATGGAAACATAAAAGATCCTAAATCGTCAATACAATCTTGAGAAAAGAAGAGGAAAGCTGGAGGTACAACATTCCCTGATGTCAAACCATAGTACAAAGCTACACTCATCAAAACAGTATGGTACTGACACAAAAACAGATTCATAGATCAATGGAAGAGAATAAAGAGCCCAGAAATAAACCTACACTTATATGTGCAATTAATCTATGACAAATGAGGCAAGAACATACAATAGGGAAAAGACGGCCTCTTCAATAAATGATGTTGGGAAAACTGGACAGCTACAGGCAAAAGAATCAGATTGGACTACTCTCTCATACCATGAACAAGAATAAGTTCAAAATAGATTAAATATTTAAATGAAGGATCTGAAACTTAACACGTCTAGAAGAAAACATAGGAAGTAAGCTATTTGACATTGGTTTTAGTAA
Source organism: Delphinapterus leucas (assembly GCF_059928025.1). Lineage (NCBI taxonomy): Eukaryota > Metazoa > Chordata > Mammalia > Artiodactyla > Monodontidae > Delphinapterus > Delphinapterus leucas. The sequence continues at coordinate 39,136,661 of NC_143129.1, forward strand.
TATTTTTTTGGATATGCCTCCTCAGGCAAAAGAAACAAAAGCAAAGATAAACAAATGGGACTACATCAAAATAAAAAGCTTTTTGCACAGCAAAGGAAACTATCAACAAAAGAAAAATGGGAGAGGATATTTGCAAACAATATATCTAATAAGGGGTTAATATATAAAATATACAGAGAACTCATACAACTCAACATCAGTAAAACAAACAACCAGATTAGAAAAAGTATAGCTGATCTGAATAGACATTTTTCCAATGAAGACATACAAATGGCCAGCAGGCACGTGAAAAGATGCTCAACATCACCAATCATCAGGGGAATGTAAATCAGACTCACAATATTACCTCACACCTGTCAGAATGGCTATTATCAACAAATAACAAGTGTTGGGGGAGGATGTGAAGAAAGGAAACCCTTGTGTTGTTGTTGGGAATGTAAATTTGTGCAGCCATTATAGAAAACAGTATGGAGATTCCTTTAAAAATTAAATATAGAACTACCATATGATCCAGCAATTCCACTCCTGGATATTTACCTGAAGAAAATGAAAATACTAATTAGAAAAGATATATGCACCATTATGTTCATTGCAGCATTACAATAACCAAGATATGAAAGCAACATAAGTGCCCATCAATAGGTGAATAGATAAGGAATATGTGGTAAATATTTCAAATGGAATGTTACTCAGCCATTAAAAAAAAGAATGAAATGTTGCTATTTTGCAACAACATGGATGTACCCAGAAGGTATGCTATGTGAAATAAGTCAGACAGAGAAAGGCAAATACTGTATGACTTCACATAAGTGTGGAATCAAAAAACAAATTAACAAACAAAGCAAAATGGAAACAGAGTTATAGATACAGAGAAAAATGTGTGGTTGCCATAGGGTAGGGGGATGAGAGAAGAAGAGAAATAGGTGAGGGAGATTAAGAGGTACAAACTTCCAGTTGCAAAACAAAAATTCACAGGTATGAAATATATAGTGTGGGGAATATAGTTAATAACTATGTAATATCTTTGTATGGTGACATAAGTAGACTTATTGTGGGGATCATTTTGAAATGCATAGAAATAGCTAATCACTATGTTGTGTAAAAGCAACTAACATAGAGTTGTATGTCAATCATACTTCAAAAACAAACTCACAGAAAAAGAGATCAGATTTGTGATGATCAGAATTAGAAGGTGGGGGGAGGGGAATTGAATAAAGACAGTCAAAAGGTACCTACTTCCAGATATAGATATATAAGTACTTGGGATGAACAGCATGATAAATATAACTAATACTGCTGTATGTTATATATGAAAGCTGTTAAAAGAATAAATCCTAAGTTCTCATCATAAGGAAAAATATTTTTTCTATTCTTTAATGTTATATTTATTTGAGATGATGGATGCTTACTAAACTTTTTGTGACAAACCAGACAAAGATGTCACAAAGAAAGAAAACTACAGGCCAATATCACTGATGAACATAGATGCAAAAATCCTCAACAAAATACTAGCAAACAGAATCCAAAAGCACATTAAAAGGATCATACATGATGATCAAGGGGGTTTATCCCAGGAATGCAAGATTTCTTCAATATATGCAAATTAATCAATGTGATAAACCATATTAACATATTGAAGGATAAAAGCCATATGATGATCTCAATAGATGCAGAAAAATCAAATGATATATGTGACAATCATTAAGTCAAATGATATATGTTAAGTCAAATCATTATGCTGTACACCCTAAACTTATACAGTGCTACATGTCAATTTTATCTCAATAAAATTGGAAGAAAAAACTGAGTTCTACAAGTTATGTCTCTTGCGCAAGTTACTTAAGAGCCCTGTGCCCCAGTTTCCTCATCAATATGATTAATAAAGATAAACTACTAAGTAATCACTGTAAGTAGTAGCTATTATTATTGAAGAACAAGTATAATTTCAATAGGCATAGTAGAAACCATGGAAAGTGGTGAACACCCTATGTGAAAAAACATGGATTGAGAGAAAGAGAAGGCTAAGGACGGAAAAAGAGACAGGCAGAGAGCTAGTGAAAAAAAAAAAAGGAAACAAACCTGGAAGAGAGAGAGAAGAATGAGTAGAGATTTTACCTGTATTAAATGAGAAAAGAATACGTGTGGTGTCATAAATAGTAATGTGTTAACAACATCCATTATTTACATTATGCTTTGCCGTTTATCAAGAATTATTAGTACAGTATACTTTGTGCTTTATTGTATGTTTATATTTCTTTTGTGAATTGCCTGTTCATATTCTTTGATTGATTTTCTATTGATTTTATTTTTTTTCAATGATTATTAGAAACTTCTTATAAATTAGGGAATAAATTCTTTGGTAATGGACAAACTTGTAGAAAATGTAATTTACCAAAACTGACTCAAGAAGTAGAATGCTTACATAATCTTATAATCACCAAAGAGAGTGTCAGTAGTTTAAAATCCCCTAACAAAGAAAAGTCCAGGAATTATATTTTCTAGGAGTTTGTCCATTTTATCGAACTCTTAAAACTTGTTGACATTAAATTGTTTATGCTATATTTTAATATTTGTAGCATTTATAGTTATATACTATATTTCATTCGTATTGCTGATTATTTCTGCCACCATTCCTTTTTCTTGATCAATTTCATCAGCAGTTTGTCAGTTTCATCATTAATTTTGATTTTTCTCTGTATTATGTGTTTATATTACATTTTATGGATTTCCATTCTGATCTTTGTTATTCTCTTCCTTTCTTCCTTCTGTTCTCTGTTGGTCTTTTTCCAAAGTTAGTGTCTAACTCACTGTTAGCTTTTTCATTTCTTTAATAAGCACTAAAAACTATAAATTTTAGGGCTTCCCTGGTGGCACAGTGGTTGAGAGTCTGCCTGCTGATGCGGGGGACACAGGTTCGTGCCCCGGTCTGGGAAGATCCCACATGCCGCGGAGTGGCTGGGCCCGTGAGCCATGGCCACTGAGCCTGCGCGTCTGGAGCCTGTGATCCACAATGGGAGAGGCCACAGCAGTGAGATACCCGCGTACCACACACACAAAAAAAAACTGTAAATTTTAGTCTAAATATTTCGTTAGTTGTATACCACAGGTTTTGATATAGTCTTCATGCTAGTGTTCTTTTAAATATTTTTCTAATTATGATTTATTTTTACTCATGAGTTATTTTTAAAAGTATACTTGTTAATTTCCTCTTTTTAGTTGTGACCTAAACATCTTATTTTAGGTATGTCTCAAGGAAATAGCATATAGTTATCTTTTAAAAAAATTCAGTCTGGATAATTCCCTGGCAGTCCAGTGGTTAGGACTCCACACTTCCACTGCAGTGGGTACTGGTTTGATCCCTGGTTGGGAAACTAAGATCCTGCATGCTGCATAGAAGCGGCAAAAAAAAAAAAAAAAAAAAATTCCATCTGTCAATCTTTGTCTTAGCCGTATCTTTTAGTTCACTTGAGTTTTTTTGTAGTCACTATAGTTATTACACTTATAATTAAAATTTTGCTTCTGCCATTTTGTGCTTTTTTTTGTTTTGCTTTTTATTTGTTTTTGTCCTGTGCTTTTCTTGTCTAATTATTTTTCTCTCATTCTAGTTTTTAATTCTAGTCTTTGAAGTTTATATATAATTAGCTCTTGCTGTACAACGATCTTTCTCTCCTCTACAAAAAACAAACAAAAACAAACGGTGGCTTAAAACAACAATCGTTTGTTTGGCTCACAATTCCTGGACCATCTGGGGAGTGCTCTGGTCTAGGTGGATCTCTGAATCTGTAACCATTTAGCAGATTGGCTGGCAGTTGGATGATCTAGGATGACTTCACTCATATGTCTGGTGGTTGGCAGACTGTTGGCCAGACCAATTGGGGTGACTATTGACAGGGTCACATGTCTCTTGTCAGCCATTATCTCACTCAGACTTCTTTCAGTGGCAGCTTGAAGTTTGAAGAGCACGAAGCAAATAAGTTCCACTACACAAAACTTCGTTTTTCCACTTATCTCTTGTTTGCTAAAGTCCAAAGCAAATAACATGGCCAACCTAGATTTAAGGAGTAGAGAAATAGGGACTTCCTTGGTGGCTCAGTGGTTAAGAGTCCGTCTGCCAATTCAGGGAACATGGGCTCGATCCCTGGCCTGGGAAGATCCTACATGCCGCAGAGCAACTAAGTCTTTGCACCACAACTACTGAGCCTGTGCTCTAGAGCCTGTGAGCTACCACTACTGAGCCCGCATGCCACAACTATTGAAGCCCATGAGCCTAGAGACTGTGCTCTGCAACAAGAGAAGCCACCACAATGAGAAGCCTGCTCACTGCAACAAAGAGTAGCTGAGTAGTCCCTGTTCGCCGCAACTAGAGAAAGCCCGTGCACAGCAACAAAGACACAACACAGCCAAAAATAAATAAATAATTTTTTTTTTTTTAAAGGAGTAGAAAAATAGACTCTACTTTCTTTTGGGATGGGAAGAATTTGTGGTCATTTTTGCAATCTACCACAAGTATATGCTATCTATTCTTATGTTTTTAGAAATTACCCTAGAAATGTTAACATGTATGCCTAATTTCTCATAGTCTAAGTTAATAACGTTCTGGCCACGACAGAGTAACTAGTACTGGACTTGCCCCTTCCCTATATATATCACAAATGACTAGAAAACTGGACAAAACATAAGAAATAACTATTTTCAGACATTGATCAATAGGCAGCAAAGCATTAGGATCCCTGAAAGAATAGAAATAAACAAGGTCAGTCCTGTGACCATTCCGGCTTTCAGTTTGGTGGCGTTTTCTGGAATATGACATAGGGAGCTGATGCCAAAATATTGGCTTTCTGTGCACTGATGCTGAACAGAAATTCGGAGACAGGGTTTTGGAAGAAAGAGAAAGAGTAGCTTTATTCTTTGCCAGACAAAGAGGGAACATAGCAGGGTAACATCTCAAGAAATGTGCCTCCCTCCCTGGGGAATAGGGAGAGGTCTAATAGTCAGGGCTTGTGGTCAGAGGTAGGTGATAGGATCAAGGCAATGATGGGCTTACATTCTTCTGATGGGTTGGTGGTGAGGTAAGTAGGAGTCAGCATCATCAACTTTCAGGTTCCAACTGGTCTGGGGTCTACATGCTTGTGGGCAGCAAACCATCATTAATCATTAACTTCTCCCACCTGGAGGGGTTTTCAGTATCTACGAAACAGCTCAAAGATGTCTTTGTGTGTATCCGTTGGTGGGGAACCAGGACCTTGCCCCAAGGCTACACTATTGTTTCTCTCGACTGTTTGTTTCTCCTTTGTCTCACATCCCCTCCCTTCCCTAATTAACAACTGCTTGAATCTGCCCGTTGGAAGTTGGGGAAGGTCATGGAGGCTGAATGAAGGTTATTTCCTGTAATCAAAGAAATGGGGGACACAGAAAGGCTTTGTGCCCAGGAGCCCCACAAGGCCTTGCTTGGTTTCAGAGGGAGAACCCAATCAGATTACCGTGGACTTGTTGAGTTAAAGAGACAGAGATTAGAATCTGGAGAAGCTGAGGCAGTTGGAATTATTTAGCAGAGCACTGGAGAAGAGGTAGCTACATAAAGAAATGGTTCTGGACATTTGGGCCATGGTCCCTTGATATTTTTGATTGAATACCAATCTATGAATGCATAGAGTAAAACTCCTTGAGGGGCTTCCCTGGTGGCGCAGTAGTTAAGAATCCGCCTGCCAATGCAGGGGACATGGGTTCGATCCCTGGTCCGGGAAGATCCCACATGCCGCGGAGCAACTTATCCCGTGCACCACAACTACTGAGCCTGCGCTCTAGAGCCCGTGAGCTACAACTACTGAGCCCACATACCACAACTACTGAAGCCCGTGCACCTAGAGCCCATGCTCCACAACAAGAGAAGACACCACAATGAGAAGCCTGCGCACCGCAACGAAGAGTAGACCCCACTCACCACAACTAGAGAAAGCCTGCACGCAGCAATGAAGACCCAACGCAGCCAAAAAATTAAAATTAAAAAAAAAAAAAAACTCCTTGAGGCTGGGCAAAGAACTAATGAGGGGCAATAAGGTGAAAAATTCCAGAGAATACATGAAGTTGAGAGACATTTGAATTTTAACCAGCCAGACAGGAAAGAACTTTTTAAATACCTGGGGCATTTAGTAGAGACTCCAGAAAGATCAAGCCTTACTATTAGGAATAAACTAGTCCTAGAGTAGTGGCTACTGTAGACCCACTCTAATGAGGCTTGAAAACAAATCTTGAAAGGATCGAGAAATTTGACTGTCCGCTAAAAGAAAATGTAGCACTCTTTAAAAGAAGGCAACAAAATCCATTGCTCAACATTGAAACATTTACTATGTCCAGCATGCAATTAAAAAATAGTACACAAAGAAGAAGGAAAATGTGACCCATACCAGGAGAAGCTGGTTAATAGAAACAGAATCAGAAATAACAGAGATGATGGAATTAGTAGCACAGAATTTTAAAGTTATTTTAAATATACTCAAGAATTTAAAGGAAGGTAATATGAAGAGATAAATGGAAATTTTATAGTGAATCAGAATCATTAACCTCCTCTCCGACAGTACAAAAGAACTTAGAGGGACTTCCCTGGTGGCACAGTGGTTAAGAATCCACCTGCCAATGCAGGGGACATGGGTTTGAACGCTGGTCTGGGAAGATCCCACATGCCACGGAGCAACTAAGCCCATGCGCCACAACAATTGAGCCTGCACTCTAGAGCCCAGGAGCCACAACTACTAAGCCCATGTGCCACAACTACTGGAGCCTGAGAGCCACAGCTACTGAGCCCGCATGCCACAAATACTGAATCCCATGCACCTAGAGCCCGTGCTCCACAACAAGAGAAGCCACTGCAATGAGAAGCCTGTGCACTGTAACGAAGAGTAGCCCCTGCTTGTTGAAACTAGAGAAAGCCTGCACCAGCAATGAAGACCCCATGCAGCCACCTCCCCCACCAAAAACAAGGCCAAGTTTAAAAAAAAAAAAGAACTTAGAATATTCCCACTCCAACCATTTCTTTCTGAATTTATATGCTAATATTGTCATGTATTTTAATCTCATTTTTAAAAATTTCATAAGGCATTGTTATTATTATAGTTTTATGTGGCCAGTGTTTGAATTTATCTATGTATTTACTATTTTGTTCTTTATTATTAATGTATTCTTTCATCTCACACCATCCATCTGTGATCACTTTCTGCCTAAAGTACACATTCTAGAATTTCCTTTAATGAAGATATTCGGTGGCAAACTTTCTGTTTTTGTTTGGAAAATGTCTTTATTTAGCCTTCATTTTTAAAAGATGTTTTCACTGGTCATAGAATTTCAGCTTGACAGTTATCCCTCTCAGCACATTAAACATTTAAAAAATATTATTTCACTGTCTTCTAGCTTCACTAGCTTCCATTGTTGCTGTTGATAAGTCATATGTCATTCTAATTATGATACATATGAGAGTAATCTCTCTTTTTTAATGGCTGCCTCAAGTAACTTTTTTTTTTTTTTTTTTTCATTCTGTAGTTTCCCTGTTGTAGGTCTGGGTATAACTTTCTTTTTACTTGCTCTAGTTGGCATTCCCTGGATTTCTTGGATCTATGAATTGTTTTCTTTCTTTAGTTCTAAAACACTGTTAGCCATTATTTCTTCAATTATTTCTTCTGCCCCATTTTCTCTCTTTCCTCCTTCTGGAGATTTGAATAGTCATTTGTTAGGTCCTTACACTATATCCTCCATTATCTTTTTCATATTTATCATCTTTTTCTCTTTGTTCTGTATAGAAATTTTTTAATTCATATATATTTAGTTCTTTTTGGTTTCTTTTCATATATGTTGGCTTTTAACTTTTTTCAACTTTCTCTTTTATTTCTAGAAATTTATTAAATATACTTTTTAATTTTCCTATTTGGTGTCTGGTAATTCCAACATCTGATGTCTTTGCAGTTCTGATTTTTCTGTGATTTCTGCTAGCTCTTGCTCATGGTACTTTGTTTCCTGATGGTTTTGTGATTTGTTTTTTGTTTTGTTTTGTTATTGTTGTTTTACCATGACGTGATTTTTTTAAAAAACATTTTCTTTGGGAAGTTTTTAAAACCTGAGAGGAGGATGAGTTCCTTCAGAGGGATTTGCTTTTGCTTCTTTTGGGCACCTGAGGGCATCGTTGTACTAGGACTACTTTAAACCTATTACTTGGCTTTAGGTTTTTTAACTGTCCAGGTTGGAGGTGTTTGAGCTGCAAACTTGCACTAAAGTTGTCTTGTGGTTACAGATTCTTAGGGGGCTATAATCTCCTCTTCTTCCCAACTTGCACAAACTTTTGAGATGAGCAATTTTTGTTGTAGTGTCCTGGTGATGATAGTTGTGGTAGGGAAATGCATGATTCGTAATTTACCTGACACTGAGAGTGTAACACTTTGAGGACTCAGCTTTACTGGGTGGAGGGGGTGGTTAGGAAAAGTATCTCCTAAAAGGAGTTTCCCTATTTTAGATGCTCCTGGGCTTTGACTTCTAACTTGCATGCCATGCAATGCTATATAAATTGAATCTTAAGCTCTTCCGCTTTTGCTAGATATTTCACTTCATCCCACTTTATCATATTTCATTATTCAAAATATACATTCTTTAACATTTTAAAATCTCTGAAATTAGTATGCATCTTAAATTGATGGCATCCTACAATCATGGTCAGCCAGGGTCAGGCATAACATAGATAAACACATTTTTTATGCTTGTATGAATATCAAAAGTGAAGCATCAAAACTTGCAGGATGAACATCCGTGACTTGGAAGAAAATTTTGAGGATGATAGTGGAGCATATTTTAACCCCTAGGGATCAGATGTCTGCGGAGAGAAGCTGTCGTCATAGTGAACCACACATATTTAGCAACATTCCTGAAACGTTAAGTCAAAAGTAAGTTAGTACTGCATAATTGCAAAGTCAGGCTTAAGAGCCCGGCATCAATGGTTTTTCATTCTTTTAAGAATTATTTTATGAAATAATATATCACCAAGGTTCTTGATGTCACAGAGCATTGATTGTGTAGAAAACTAAGATTAAATGGAAAATTTTAGGCATAACTTAAGTGATTTCTTTCACTTATATTTTACTGTTTATGTATGCCCAAGAGTAATATGTGATAAAAATAGATGACAAAGTCTAAAGATCTCCCTCAGTAAATACAAAAGTTTTAAATTACAAGAAATTTGAAATTTAAATTACATTTGAGATTTTAAAACATGTAGTAACTTTAGTTGATTTTAACAGGTGGTTTAGTCCTCTAGTGCCTAGTCTGTTAAACTACCAGAAATATAAGTCTTGTATTACTTTTGTAATCAGAAAGCATACGCTATTTCCAAAAAATTGTTTGGTTTTGAGAGGGTCTTTCAAAAGAAGAGAGAAAGAGAACTACAGTAAAAGAAAGGGTTTCTTCTTTAGGACAGGGAAAAATTTGGCATGTTCGTATATTACCTCCTTATTCCTAATATTTTATGTTTATGTTCTCTCTCCTTGATTAGATTTGTCAGAGGCTTGTCTATTTCATGATGTTTACATAATGACATTGTTTTTATTTTCTAATTAATTTTATTTTGGTTTTAATTATTCCCATGCTTCTATTTACTTTTGGGGAGTTTGTTGTTGCTTTTTATACAATCTTTTTTTCTCTCTCAAGAAACAATAAAATATTTAAAACTCTACATTTTCCTTCAAATACTGCTTTGACTGCTTTGACTTATCACAAAGATTTAGATAGGTTGGCATTTTCCTTATTTTTTTAAAAATAGGTAACTAATACAAATCACTAATATTTGCCATACAATTTTATAGCCTTGGATACTTGTTTAATTTACAGGTGATTGGGGGCTATTTATAAGAAAACACATATGCTGCTACTGTTCAATTGTGGACAGAAAATATAGCCCATAAAATGTTTTCCTTTATTGCCTTTAATGAAAACTTTCTCCATGACCCAGGCTGCTCAATTTTTATACATGAACATGTGTAGCCATTTTTGTAGAATATAAAATCTGAAATAATATTCTACATTATGAATATTTTAGATCCTCCATGCCTTTATATATTATCTGCTTAATCTGTCATTGCTATTTAAGTATTAAAATCTCCCACTATAATTGTGTTTTATTATTTTCTTATTACAAGTCTATCAATCTGCATTATATATTTAGATGCCATGTTGATCCATATCAATTCCTTATTATTATATTTTCATTGTTGACTACCTTTTCTCATATGCAATAACTCCACTGGCCTTCAGTGCTTTTTTTGCCCTAAGTTCTACTCTATCTGATATGAATATTGCTATCATTGCTTTCCTTTTTTATCCTTGCCCATTTTAGCTTAGTTTATCTTTGTCCATTCTCTGATATTTAGCCTTCCTAGACCTTTTGGCTATTAAGTATCTATAGTAATAACATATTATTTAATTAATTTCTGAACAATTTATGCTGTTTTACCTTCTAATGCAGGATTTCGAGTGTTTAGAATAATTTTAATTGTTATGCTTGGTTTATCTTACTTTCTATTTTTTTTTTCTATTTTATGTCTCCTAACTTTTATTCTTGTTTCTTCAGTTCTGCCTTTTCTATAGGTTTTAGTTTGTTTCCTTTTGTCTTTTAAATCAATTTGTAAGATAAATTTAGCAGCTTGAATAACAAACATTTATTATCAGCCCAATTTCTAAAAGTCAGGAATCTGGAGGTGGTCTAGCTGGGTATTTCTTACATAGGGTGTGTCAGGAGGCTGCAGTCTACTGTTGCTTCAGTCTTTTGAAGGCTTGATGTGGGGAGGGGCAGATGCTGCAAGTTTGCTTCTAGATTCACTCAGTGGCTGTTGTCAAAAGGCCTTGGTGGGGCTTCCCTGGTGGCGCAGTGGTTAAGAATCCACTGGCCAATGCAGGGGACACGGGTTCGAGATCTGGTCCGGGAAATTCCACATGCGACGGAGCAACTAAGCCCGTAAGTCACAACTACTGAGCCTGCACTCTCCAGCCCGCAAACCACAACTACTGAGCCCTCATGCCACAATTACTGAAGCCCATGAGCCTAGAGCCTGTGCTCTGCAGCAAGAGAAGCCACTGCAATGAGAAGCCCGTGCACCACAATGAAGAGTAGCCCCTGCTCGTTGCAACTGGAGAAAGTCCGTGTGCAGTGATGAAGACCCAATGCAGCCAAAAAAAAGACCTTGATGGCTTGGTAGTTGGAGGCCTTGTTCCTTACCACATGGACTTTTTCACAGGGCTGTTTATGACATGGCAGATGGCTTTCCCCAGAGCAAATGATCCAGAGAGAGGGAGGAATCAAGGTAGAAGCCATAATATCTTTTTAACCTAATTTCCCCAATGACATACTATCACTTTTGCTATATTCTATTGGTCATGCAGACCAACACTAGTGCAGTGTGGGAAAGAACAACACAAGAATGTAAATACCAGGAGGCAGGGATATTGGGAGCTATCTTGGAGGCTGGTTAGCTCAAGCACCCTATTTTTAATTCTACTGGTGAATATCTTATGTCCAGAAACATCCTTAACTCTATATTTACTTACTTATAACCGTCTAATAAAAATAAGAATTTGGATACCAAATTATAAGATGAGCAGTTTAGTACATTTAGCTTCTTTGTCTTAAAATTTCCTCATAGTTTCTCATTCTTTATTAATTTACTATGAGGTTTTATAATTCCTAAAATCAACCTCTCTTTTATATCTCTTCCTAATATTATATCAATGAAGATACTTACCAACAACCATAGTTAATATCACTGTGTCAGTCAAGCTTCCACCAGAGAAAGAGAACCAGTAGGAGATAGATATTAATAGATTCATTGCAAGGGATTGGCTTTTGCAATTGTGGGGACTAGCTTGAAAAGTCTGAAATCCATAGGGTAGGCCATCAGGAAGGACAGGCTGAAGTTCCTTGCTGAGCTAAATGATGGTTCAGTCCACGAGTGGAATTTCTTCTGAGTTCTGCTCTTACGAGCTTTCAACTGATTGAATCAGACCTACCCAGATTATTTAGAATAATCTCCTTTACTTAAAGTTAACTGACTATAAATGTTAGTCACATCTACAAAATACCTTCATAGCAATACCTTTTTAGTGTTTGAATAACAGGGTTATATTGAATGTTTAGTGTTTGATTGAATAACAGGGTTATAGCCTAGCCAATTTGACACATAATACTTCACTTTTCCTCAAAATCATTTTTCTTCAAACAGTAGCTTTCAAAGCTTTTGGTGCTTTTAAAGACACCAAATACAAAAGGCTTCCTAGATTTTATCAACACTTTGCCAAACTAATATCGCTTTCCTTGTCCATTTATTTACAAATGAAACTTATATTTGAAATAAATGTCTTTTTTTCCCCTTTGATTCCTTCAGTTTTGTTTTAATGGCAAAATGTAAAGCTGCTCTAATTTGCATATAGCCTGCTTTTCTTTTCAGGCTGGAAGGCTTAGAATTCTTTTTTTTTTTTTTTTTGATAAATTTATTTACTTTATTTATTTTTCACTGTATTTTGTCTTCGTTGCTGTGCACGGGCTTTCCCTAGTTGCGGCAAACAGGGGCTACTCTTCATTATGGTGTGTGAGCTTCTCATTGAGATGGCTCCTCTTGTTGCGGAGCACGGGCTCTAGGCACGTGGGCTCAGTAGTTGTGGTGTATCGGCTTAGTTGCTCTGCAGCATGTGGGATCTTCCCGGACCAGGGCTTGAACCCTTGTCCCCTGCATTGGCAGGCGTATTCTTTTTTTTTTAATTTAAGAGGGTCGACCTCATGTTAAGTGTTCTTACCACAATAATTAAAAAAAGAAGCTTCTAAATTAAAAAATTGGATACAAATGTGTAATTTTTAAGTGACTTAATGATTTTGCTCTTTAACATCATTTCTCAATTGACCAGTGACCTAAGGGCCCAGCCCCCCCAGTGCTGTCAGGTAAGAAAGCTTCTGCTCTAGGCTTGGCCCTAAGCTCAACCTAATTGCAATGTTAAACTTGGAACAACTCACAGGTGCCAGGAATCCAAGACCTTCTAGACTCTAGAACAGGAATCCATATCACCTTTAAGGCTACAAACACCACACACACACACACACACATGCACACACACACACACACACACACACACACACACACGCAATCTGGCCTCACTTCAGTTCACTGCACTCTGGTTGTTGGAGGCCTTGTCTAAACAGCCCATCTGGGATCTGAGCCTATGCTTCCTCAGGCTAAGGAAGCATGACTTCAGGCCTCCAGTCCTCTCCCCACCCCTTTTTATGACCAGGCTCGACCTGCCCAGAGCCTCCATACTAACTAAACTTGGTACCCAGTGGGGCAGGTGGATTCTTAATAGGGAAGCCCTATTTCACTTTTATTAGTAATTTAATTTCTTTTTCCAAAGCCATGGTCTTGGTCTCTGCTAGTTAATTTTGATATCCTCTGAACTTTTTTGTGTCCAATCTTGGGTCTTTTATGGGGTGAAAAAATATTCTTTTATACATTTATTGATCACACCTGTGATGGTTTTTCTGTATTCTTTGAGACTTCTATTATTCAAAATTTGGTTCTACCTTCCTCTTTCATTTTATTTAAAAATCTACTTATATTTTTTATTTCCTAATATATTTCTCTAAATTATTTTTCATTTCACTGATTTGACTTTTTCCTGTTGAGTCTATTTTGCTTTTCACTGTTTTACACAATTATCTTACTTGGTAATGTGAAAATCTGACCAGGTGTTGCTTGGTACATACATATGAGAATTCTCTAGACTGGATATTCCCTTGCATCTTCTTCAGGAATTAATTTTCAGCTCCTCTCTAACATATTTTTGTGTTTCTTATGGCTCAGCCATTTCAATGGTTGGGTTAACTGTGAGCTAACGTGGTATTACTATTTTTATAGGCCCTGTATTAACTTCTGTGTGTACTTTTGCCTTGAGTTTAATTTTTTGAGTCTTATTGTTGATATTGAAATTTCACTGTTTCAATGATTTGCTTTTGAAACTTAAAGCGTATGGGGGACTTCTTAAGCACTGGTGGCACTGTGCTTAAGAATCTGCCTGCAAGTGCAGGGGACACAGGTTCGAGCCCTGGTCCAGGAAGATCCCACATTTCTTGGAGCAACTAAGCCCATGCACCACAACTACTGAGCCTGTGCTCTAGAGCCCACGAGCCACAACTACTGAGCCCGCATGCCTACAACCTGTGCTCTGCAACAAGAAAAGCTACTGCAGTGAGAAGCCCACACACCACAACAAAGAGTAGCCCCTGCTCGCGGCAACTAAAGAAAGTTACGTGCAACAATGAAGACCCAACGCAGCCAAAAATAAATAAATAAATAGTTTTAAAAAAAAGAGTATGGGAAGTTTAGGGTCTGAGCACAGTTAATCTTTGTCATCTTTTAGGAAGTCCTAAGGTTTTTGATTTTGCTTTGTTTGTTTACTTTTGGTTTTGTTTTGTTAATATTATGGCAGACTGTTTGGAATAGCAGACCAAGAATCAGGAGATTCAGTGCTAGCTACTCTCCTAAATACCATATTTGTCTAATTCCTTCATTTTTATGGGTTTCAGCTTCCTCATCTACAGAATGCGAAAAAGAAACTGCCCTTACCTTTTAGGAGTGACAGGAGAAATGTGAAGGTTTATGAGGAAACCAAGAAAATTCATGCCTTTCAGCAAATCAGGCTGAGGATAGGGCACCGAGAGGGGGAACAGAAGGGCAGGAAGTCAGAAATAGGTGAAGGAGATCACTCATTCACTCTGCGTTTGTTTATCGTATGTCTATAAGACAGGCACTCTGTGAGTTATCTTATATAAGCTGTTTCAGGTAATCTTCACAACCACTTTGAAAACTGGGTTTACTTTTTTTCTATTTTACAGAAAGGAAACCAACTCAATACTAATTCAAATAATCCTAGCTCTGTACCTTTTGAATCGTGTGACTTGAGTTAACTCACACAACTCAAAAGGGACCAAGTTAGGACCAGAACCCAAATCTATGAAAAACAGGACTTTTTCCTCTTCATCCTACCATGGTGATCTACTGTGAAGAAGACACAGCAGCAAAATTGTGGCATTGAGTAGGAGATGGGTGGGGTGCCCCTATTGGAATTGCTCTTGTCTTCTTTCCTTCTACTTAAATTACAAACTTCTTGTCTTCTTTTCTTCCACTTAAATTACAAACTATTTCAGGCAAACAGGAAATATAGTGACTAATTTAAAAGCAAGGTATCCATCACCCAGGTTCTCAAATCTTAACATTTGGCCATGTTTACTTCAGATTTTTTTTTAAAAGAAATTAAACATTAATGTATATAGTTGAACCCACTTTGTGCTCTTTATGGTATAATCCCCTTCTCTTTCTCCCCGGGGGTGTCCGTTATGTTAGTATATATCATTTTCCTGCATGCCTTTATACATTTACTATATACTATAATATATTCTATTGTTTTGCCTATGTCTAAACTTCATTTAAATGGTGTCACACTATAAATATATAATTCTGCAAATTGTTTTTCTATTCCAGATTATTTTTTATATATTATTCATGTTGGTATAGGTAACTCTAATACATTGATTTTAACTATTGAATATTTTTTATTGAATGAATATACCTCAATTTATATTTATTTGGTGACCTATTAGTGGACATTTATATCATTAGCAATTTTCAATGTTACATCAATGTTGCAATGAATAGTCTTATACATTTCTCCTTGTACATACACAAAGGGTTTTCTAGAGTAGATTGTTTATACCTAGGAATAGAGATGTTAGCAGTGTGTAAGGTCCTAATTCTTCACATCCTCACCACTACTTGTTTTTGTAGACTTAAAAATTTTTTTTTGATCTGATGAATATGAGTGATCTGTTACTTTAATGTGCGTTTCTCATAGTAGAGAGATTGAGTTTCCTTTCTTGTGTTTTTGTTACTAAGTCCAAACTCGCTCTGCTTGCCGCATGACAAGCCGATGAATCAGAGACAAGCTGTTGAGGCAAGGAATATGAGTTTATTCAGAAAGCCGGCAGACTGAGAAGATGGCAGACTAATGGCAAATATCCCCTGGAATGGTCAGCCTCGTGGAGGGGATGTGTTAAGTATTCTTTCTTGCAGCCATCCACAGGTGGACAGGGTCCAGATGTTTCCCCGAACAAAGGCACTTTGGTTTAACATTCAGGCATAGGGGCAGTGTTCCTCGAGGAAGGCCATTATGTATAGACAGTACCCTTTTAGTGAACAGAAGTAATGGGAAGCAAAAGTTAAAGAAACAGATCCAACATATAGTCAGATTTGGCTCTTGCCTGTTACATTTTCTCTTTTGCAAATTGCTTGCTCATATCTTCTGCTCATTTTTCTGTTAAGCTGTTTTTCAGTTTCTTATTGTGTTGTAGGGGTTCTTTACATATTCTAAATGTTAACCCATGTCAATTACATTTATTGCAATTATATTCCCTTAGCCTTTGGCTTGTTTTTCACTTTATGGTGTCTTGTTGTACAGAATTTTTACATTATAATACTTTCAAAATTATTGGGTTTTTTCCGTAAGGTTTCCATCCGAAGTATAAAAAAATTCTCCAATGAGAATTGGAGAATTCTCCAATTCTCTTCTAAAAATGTTAAAATTTTGCTTTTTGCATTTAGGTCTTGATCTACCTGGATTTTTCTTTCTGTACATGATATAAAATAGGGATCTATTATACTTTTTTCAGTTGTGGATTATTGATTATTCTAATATCAATTTTTCAATAATTAATTTTTTGCTACACAATTTGTGGTGTCACATTGATCACATTCTATGTATCTGCACCTACCTCTTTATTCTGCTTCACTGGCAGCCTTGACAATCCCTATACTATTACCATGGTGTTCAGTATCATGTCCTTATTATAGGTCTTTTTTTAACATCCCCATGACATTTATTTTATAACTGGAAGTTTACACCCTTTGAACCCCTCCACTCATTTTTCCCACTTCCCCCAAACCCCCACCTTTGGCAACCACCTATAGGTTTTGATACTCCTGGCTATTCTTGACCTTTTAATCTTTTATGTGAAGTGTAAGTTCTACAAAACAAGTCTTTTGGGATTTTGTCTGGAATCTTTTTTTTTTTTAATAAATTTTATTTATTTATTTATGGCAGCATTGGGTCTTCCTTGCTGCGCACGGTGAGCAGCGTTGTGGTACGCGGGCTTCTCACCGCGGTGGCTTCTCTTGTTGTGGAGCACTGGCTCTAGGCGCGTGGGCTCAGTAGCTGTGGCACGTGGGCTCAGTAGTTGTGGCTCATGGGCTCTAGAGGGCAGGCTCAGTAGTTGGGGCGCACGGGCTTAGTTGCTCTGCGGCATGTGGGATTTTCCCGGACCAGGGCTCGAACCCGTGTCCCCTGCACTGGCAGGCAGATTCTTAACCACTGCACCACCAGGAAAGCCCTTGTCTGGAATCTTATCAAATTTTTAGATTAATTTGGTCCTAACTTACTTCCTTTTTTTTTTTTTTTTGGCTGAGACGTGCAGCATGTGGGATCTTAGTTCTCCCACTAGAGATAAAACCCGCGCCCCCTGCATTGGGAACGCAGAGTCTTAACCCCTGGTCCGCTAGGGAAATCTCCTAACCAGGGGTCCCCAACCCCTGGGCCTCGGACCGGTACTGGTCCGTGGCCTGTTAGGAACCGAGCCGCACAGCAGGAGGTGAGTGGCGGACGAGCGAGTGAAGCTTCATCTGCCGCTCCGCAGCGGTCCCCATCGCTCGCGTTACTGCCTGAACCATCCCCCCCAATCCCCGTCCGTGGAAGCATTGTCTTCCACAAAACCGGTCCCTGGTGCCAAAAAGGTTGGGGACCACTGCCCCTAACTTACTTTCTTATTAACTTTAATATTGAGGCTTCCCATCTATGAACATAGAGTATGTTTTTTTATTTAGTTTTTTTATGTTTTAAAATAATTTTTAGAATTTCCTCTGTAAAAATTTTCGAAGTCTTTTTTTTCTGTAGGTTTCATTATTTTTCCCCCTAGCCTGATAACAGAAACAAGTACAGCAGCAGGGAATTTGGGAATGAATACTTCAAAAGATTCTGAACAATAAAAGAGAAAAAGTTTGTAAGAGCTGTCCAGCTGTGTTTTGATTCTTATGATGGCTTTGTACTGTGTCAACAGTAGCTAAGCTAGAACTACATTTCCCATAATTTCCTTCCTTCTCTGCAAGGTTCTTGGTTAGAATTGTCCACAAGAGAAGTTTGCATGAGATTTTGAAAGTAGAAGTGAAGTAGTAGCCAATTTTGTGCTCTGAAGGTCAGTGTAGGGTTTCAGCAGTTATGCAGTTCACACATCATCAATTATCTACTGGCTAATTTTGTTGGTTTGGTGCAGGCTACATCTCCCACTGGATATCCTCCTTCATTCTCTCCAAATTCTGGGCCTTGTGCATGTACAGGAAATTTTCCTGTATGCTAAGGAAAACCAGCTTTTAAAGTAGGAGTGAGAAAGACCCACACACAGTTCCATTTTGTCCTCACAGGTTGCACTTGGTCCTTTGTGTCTCCCACATCCAGTCTATCACCCCTTTCCAACTGCTGGCCTTGCTGACTTCAGGCAGGCCCAGCACTGGATGCAGGAGCAACAGATTTATGTAGACTGCTTAACTGGCTCCCAGGATTGTAAAAGACCCAATCCCCATAATAAATCCTTTATTCTATGTCATTCCTAGTGGTCTTCATCCCTAATCAAATCCTGATATAATTCCCATTTCCCTAAAGATCCCAGAAGGAACACTGGAAAAATAGAATGAAGGAAGTGATTAATTGCATAAGGCTGCTGAGGGAATGAGAGAATATCTCAGAGAATTCAAGGACAAGATACAGTTCTTTTAATGAAATGAGTAATGATTGATGCTGTGGAAACTACAACGGCTAGTGTCAATGGAAAGGAGTCTGAGACACACTTCCATACTTCTGCACAGATCCAAAATCAATAAGCAGGAGGCATTTGGGGAATGCAGGGTTTATTTGGTAATTAACTTTGTTTTTTACTGTTGGTGATTTCTTTTAGAAGACCCTTAGTGCAATGCCTGGCACGGTATGCGTGCACTCAACAAAGTTTTTTAGAATGAATTGAAATTAGACTATCCTTGGGAATATTGTGAGACTCACTTTTGCTGAAATGCCATTAATTAGGCCAAAGAGAAATATTATTGCTCCGTCTTTGAGAGAGAAAATGGATACTTAAAGAGATAGTACAATATTGTCTCTTTTCATGGGGAAATATGGACTAGATGATAAAATCCCTGAATTTTGGAACAGGTAATGAGTTTAGTGTAGCCCTCTCATTTTCCAAATGAGTCAAAAGAAGTTAGTTAACTTGACAAAGTCAGTGACAAATTTGTGTCAAAATCATGTTCATAGAAATCTCAGTCTGTTGCTCTATTTACTCAATCTCTTCCCTGCAAAAATAGTTGGGTGAATTTATTTATTGTTGATTGAAAAGTTAAACCCAAATACTGATAAGATCAATTTCAACTTGGTGAGAGAACTCTGAGGGCCCAGGCCTTACTTCATACAATATTTTCCTCAACAACTTGGATAAAGACCTATAAGAAATACTTACATGAAATTATCAGGTACTGTACTATACTGACCTAGAGAGTTAGAATTCCAAATACTAAGTAATAAGCTCTAATGTTGGGCTAAAAGATAAAAATTTACAGGAGTAATTGGAAAGTCCAGTATATACATTAAAATATATAATAAGGGGCTTCCCTGGTGGCGCAGTGGTTGAGAGTCAGCCTGCCGATGCAGGGGACGCGGGTTCATGCCCCGGTCCGGGAAGATCCCACGTGCCGCGGAGCGGCTGGGCCCATGAGCCATGGCCGCTGGGCCTGCGCGTCCAGAGCCTGTGCTCCGCAACGGGAGAGGCCACAACAGTGAGAGGCCCGCGTACCGCCAAAAAAAACCAATAAAATATATAATAAGTATAGGAAGGGAAAAACTTGGTTTGGTAGCAGTTAAAGAGGTAAAGGACTACCATTTTATAGAAGTCAATGAATGATGCAAACGAAATTTTAAAAAATGTTTATACAGTCTTCGATTGTAAGAAGATGAAGGAAGCAAGATTGGTTGAGGATGTATATATGGGTACAATTTAGAGAAAGGCCTGAGACACAGCTTTAAACTATGAGATCGAAATCTTTTCCTAGAAATCAAGAGAAGCTAGTGTATAGCTTGTGGGTATCCCTATGAAACCTTGCTTGATTCTGATTCTTCCACCCCCTCATCATATACCTGCAGTGCTCGTTTCATGTGTATAAAATGCCTGTAGACCACCTTTCCCCTCTGATCACCTTAATTCTACCTTTCATTCAAGCCTAGCTCCAGTCCTACCCATTTCTCAACCCCATTCATGATGAACTTTCCCTTGCTCTGAACTTCCTTAGCGTTTATTTATCCCAAATCCTATACTATATTTTAGATTGTTACTTTTATTTAGTGATGATTGTGATGGTGATATGGGTGGCAATAGTGACAAGTGGCATTGGCAATATATAAGAATTAGCTGAGGGACTTCTCTGGAGTTCCAGTGGTTAAGATTCCACGCTCCCAGTGCAGGGGGCCCAGGTTCGATCCCTGGTCAGGGAACTAGATCCCGCATGTCGCAACTAAGAGCCCGCATGCTGGAACTAAAAACAAAAAATCCCGCACGCTGCAGTGAAGATCCTGCACACCACAACTAAGACCCGGCACAGCCAAATAAATAAATAAATAAATAAATAAATAAATAAAAGAATTTGATGAGAATAAGAAAACCTTGAGGAGAAGTGACTCGTTTCTAAGAAGATTTAGCTAATTGTAAAAGTTAAAGAATGAAGTAATTTGGGGGCTTCACTGGTGGCACAGTGGTTAAGAATCTGCCTGCCATTGCAGGGGACACGGGTTCCAGCCCTCGTCCGGGAAGATCCCACACGCCACAGAGCAACTGAGCCTGTGCGCCACAACTACTGAGCCTGTGCTCTAGATTCCAAGTACCACGACTACTGAAGTCCGCACACCTAGAGCCTGTGCTCTGCGACAAGAGGAGTCACTGCAATGAGAGGCTTGCACACCGCAATGAAGAGTAGCCCCTGCTCGCCGCAACTAGATAAAGTCCGTGCTCAGCAATGAAGACCCAATGCAGCCAAAAATAAATACATAAAATAAATAAATTTATTAAAAAGAAAAGAATGAAGTAATTTGGAAAAACCACTATTCTGTTGTTGCTTTGAAATTTGGCTTTTTAAAGAAATTGTAAAATTATGTTAAAGAGGGGCAACATATAAAGAAACTGAGTCCCTGGATGTTAAGTAAGTTTGCCTAGGGTCACTAAACAAAAAGATCAATTTGATGCTCCAGAGTACTGGGCCTTACACTATGTCTATCAGATAAGGTTCTTGGGAGTTTATGTTGTAAGAAACAGAAACCAACTGTAGCTGGTAAAAGCAGAAATGGAATTTATTTGGTCAACACATCTACTTAATGTATATTTCTTGAGTGCTCACTATGTGCTAGGTACTTTTATTTAGGCCCTTGGGGATATAGCAGAAAACCAAGTCCCTATTTTCAAGGAATTTACATTGTAGTAGGGAAGATAAACAATCAACTAACGCATAAATATGTTTCACGTGCTAAAGAAGAAAAATAAAGAGGAATGATTCAGATGTGAGAAAAAAAAAAGAGAGGGGATCTGGCAGAGGAAAGGAGTGCTATCTTAAATAGGGTGGTCAAGGTGGCCTATCTGATAAAATAACATTTAAGTAGAGACCTGACTGAGTGAGGCAGCAAGTCACATTGGCATCTTGGGGAAGAGTGCTCCATGCAGAGGGAATGGCAAGGCTAAGGTCTGGGGTCAGGAGTGCGCTCAGCAGTTTGAAGTAAAGCAGGGAGGCCTGTGTGGCCAAAGCAGAGCAAGTGAGGAGGAGAAGGGAGATAAGATTAGAAAGGTAGCAAGCAAGGGGCCGATCATGGAGACCTCAGTAAGTATTTTGACATTTATTTTGAGTAAGATCAGAGATGTGGGATGGTTTTGATCAGAGGAGTAACAGGGTCTGGCTTAAGATTTTAAAAGATCACCAGCTACTACATGGAGACAGGACGGTATGGGAACAAAGGCGGAAGCAGGAAGGCCAGTTAAGAGGCTGTTGCAGGAACCGGTGAGGGATAATGGTGGCTCAGGCCAGGGGGTACTGGTGGAGGAGAGAGGCCACTTTCAGAATTTCCTGATGGATTGCGTATAGGGTTACAAAGAAGACTCAAAGACATCTCCAAAGTTTGGGCCTGGGAAGCCAGAAGAAGGAGCTGGATAGTTCATAGGATTTCCTGGAGACTCAAGCTCTGAAAATGGGCATATAAATAAAGAGGAGGGAGGCAGCAACAGCCATAGCCAAGCTCATACCATGGAGCCAGTCTGATGAAGCCTTTCTTGCTGCCAGCACTGGACATTGCATGCCATCCCTGGCATAGAAACTAGATATTCTAGCTTTTGCTAGAATAAATTCTGTTTCTCTGCTTCTTTCTCTGCATTACTCTTTCCTGAGTCAAAACCCCAGATGCTGGGCTTCCCTGGCGGCGCAGTGGTTGAGAACCTGCCTGCCAATGCAGGGGACACGGGTTCGAGCCCTGGTCTGGGAGGATCCCACATGCCGCGGAGCAACTAGGCCCGTGTACCACAACTACTGAGCCTGCGCGTCTGGAGCCTGTGCTCCGCAACGGGAGAGGCCGCAATAGTGAGAGGCCCGCGCACCACGAAGAGTGGCCCCCGCTTGCCACAACTAGAGAAAGCCCTCGCAGAGTGAACAAAGACCCAACACAGCCAAAAATAAATAAGTAAAATACTGAATACATAACTACTTTAAAAAAAACAAAAATAAAAAAAAAACAGGTGCTCATATCCAACTGACCAAGCTCAGATCCCACGCCTACTCCCCAGCTGCAACAGGTGCTGGGAAAGTAAGTATCTGGTCCTTCTACTTCTAAAGTGGGACACTGGCCCTGCTTTTTACTTAAGTTCAAATGGCAGGGAATTCCTCCATTACAGGAAGGGGGCTCAGATGATAGGCAGCCACAAACACAAGAAACACATAGCATGTTGTGTCGGAGCAGTCGCTGAGGCAGGAAGCTACTATAACTCATTTAAGAGCTTGGTGTTTTAAAGGAATTTTTAAAAACCAATCTGAGAGAATTTCATTCATAACTGTGAGCCCACACTCTTCAAACTCTTCAACAGGAAGATGAACGGTTGCGTTATCACCTGATGGCACGAAGTATCGGTAACAGACTTCCTTCTGCTTTGCCCACTTCTCTCACCACAGCCCCGCGAAGCTGGTTCCTACAGAAGCTAGGCTTGCTTTCAAGGCACCCAGGGCCCTATCTATGTATTATGTGTCCTTCTTAATCCCTGCAGCGTCAGGGGAAAGTGAGGCCTAGCAACCTTCCGATGATTGCTGAGGGAATCAAATGTACCTGGAAGCAAAGGGCTGCACCAAAGTCAGGCATTACTGAGCAGTACTTTTAAAAGTTTCTGACCTGCTTTAAGAGCCTCCACAAAATCTCACAGACTTCTCCACGGAGTCGTTGTGAGGGGCTTGCAAAGCAAAGGTTGGAAACTACCAGACAGTGCGAAGAGCACCAGATGGGGCCAGAGACACCACCATGCTGCCGAGCTTAATCCACTACATCTCCACAAGCTGCGATCTCTGTAAAGCTTAGTTTCCTCTCCTGTAAAATGGAAAGAAATCGCCGTTTCACAGTGTTATCCTAAGGATCACATGAGAAAATATACGTAAGGCCTACCTGAAGTGTGAATAAAGTGTCCTGTGAAGTTAGAATAACTTACTTCTCACAGGCACAGGGAACCAATAGTTTTAAACCTAGAGCACTTAGGTCCTATACCTGTGTTGCCTGGGACATTTCTGTTGTCCTGAAAGATACGGAGGCCCAGAGGTTCTTGGTACCTTGCCTCAAGAATGTTACTATGGCGTTGATGACAGAACCCAGCTTGCAGCCTTTCCTGCCCCCATAATTCTATTTTATTTTTTTTTAATTATATTATTTTTGGCTGCGTTGGATCTTCGTTGCTGTGTGCGGGCTTTCTCTAGTTGCAGTGAGCGGGGCCTACTCTTCGTTGCAGTGCACAGGCTTCTCATTGTGGTGGCTTATCTTGTTGCACAGCACAGGCTCTAGGCACACGGGCTTCAGTAGTTGTGGCTCATGGGCTCTAGAGCGCAGGCTCAGTGGTTGTGATGCACGGGCTTAGTTGCTCTGCAGCATGTGGGATCTTCCTGGACCAGGGCTCGAACTCATGTCCCCTGCATTGGCAGGCAGATTCTTAACGACTGCACCACCAAGGACGTTCCCCTGATCATTTTAAACAGGGCGGATGTCGTCTGCTCTCTGGCTTGCCTTACTGCCTTGATGTGTTATGTTGGTGTGAACTGATAGCTCCCAAGTGGAGGTGTTAATTTATGCATCCCATTGTTGTGGGGAGCCCCTCCCAACTCCACTCAGGAATGGCTTGCTTGTTCTTTCTGCATCTGGCTGATCCAGGTGTTGCTTTCCATTTTCCCCATTTGGTCCTAAATCTTCCTCCTCAGAGACTTTTCCCCAGAGCCCTGGGTAAAAGCTGACTGGCTAGAAAATTCCCACTTCCCACTAGTCTCGGTCTCGCCTGGCGTAAGAGCCATTCTGTGGTTTGTGACTGAGTCGCCTGGGGAGACATCCTCTGGGCGGCCGCCTTTGTTTAGGATGCACAAACTAAAGGCCCACAAATTGTTCTGTAGGTTCTTCCAAACTTCTCTTTTGTGAGTTGGGTAGGGACATTTCCCCAGGTTTCCGTGGTACTTCCTGTCTTTGGGAAATGCTCTCCCAGGTCTGACCACAACCGGAAGGATGAAACTTACAGGGCATCTGAGCCCTATTGGGAGAACTGGGGCAAAGTAAGAGTTAACGGAGGCAGGCCCTTGGCGTCGCCTGCTCACCATGAGGAAAGGAGAGGAGCGTGTGCTGTGACTGTATGAGGCAGCGGGTAAGGTTACAGTGTCTATATTCTGGCAATGAATGTGAAAAATATTTTGCAATTAAAATGTATAATAAATGTAAGTACATGTGAACTGGCTTATTTATGAATTGTTTGTTTGGGACTCTTGTAGTTCTGAACATGTGAAATGGGGAAAAGAGATGAAAGCAAACCTTTTGCCTTATTGCATTTTAAAAACGTATACCCAGAAAACCTTTTGGAAGAGAACGGGTTACTTTCAGTCCCTAAACTTCATGGTGACTCATGGAATCCCCTTCTCTTGCCTTATATGCAGGAAGGCATTTGCTAGAGGGGAAGTTGTGATTATTTTTCACTAGACTTTGTTTTCGCATCTACGTCATGTGTTCATTACTTTAAAAATCATGTGCTGCTAGGTTCCACTACATAAGACCAGAGCCAGTTCCTGCATTCTGTGGCATTAAAATTTGAGATAGGTATACTTATGAAGTTCCAACCTGCAATAACAGAGAACGCAAACCAAAATAGTGGTGAAATAGGAGTAAGATGTTTTCATGAATAAGATTTTAGAGTTGAGAATGAAGAAAAGCTTGACAAAAAAAGTTGAGAGTTCAGTGTCCAGGGGAAGTGTTCAGCTAGGAGGTGTCCTAAAGGAGAGAGAATTACAGGATCCATTTGAATAAAATTAATTCTTTACACTATCTAGCCTATAGCTTGCTGTGAAAGGGACTGTTTTGATGGGGAGAAGTCAAGGCCTTTTAGGGCCCTGGTGGGGTGAGTAAAGACGGTTAATTAAACAGTTTTCTTCCACTCTGGCAAATCACAGCAGCACCGGATATGTGGGGTACTAGTGGGTTCGCAAGGTGCTGACTTTCCGGAGGTGATTGCTGCTATGTGCCTCAAACCTGGGATCAGGTCACTTTGAAGGTTAATTGTCACATCACCAGTCTGCAGCTGGGAGGACCTTGCAGATCTGGGAAACAAGATACCATCAAGGGGGGTTTCTGCAGAACACTGAGCCCTGCAGTCAAGCAGGAGAGAGGAAGGCGAGCAGAGAGGGCTGCCGCAGGAAGGACGCCCACATGGGCAGGTGGGGGCTTGTGCTTTTTTTTTTTTTTTTTTTCGGGTACGCGGGCCTCTCACTGTTGTGGCCTCTCCCGTTGCAGAGCACAGGCTCAGCAGCCATGGCTCACGGGCCCAGCCGCTCCGCGGCCTGTGGGATCTTCCCGGACCGGGGCACGAACCCGTGTCCCCTGCATTGGCAGGCGGATTCCCAACAACTGCGCCACCAGGGAAGCCCCTGGGGCTTGTGTTCTTATATCCATCAGAGCCTACATCTTTGTGTAGAGCAGGGAGCACAAGTTTGATACTAGTTACTCAGACTGCAAAACATGCTGGACCTCAATTATCCTGAATCAAGGTTTTACAAGGTGGCCAACCCTAAACTTTGCTCATAACAAGGGGAAAAGCTTTGGGAAGCTGAGCCAGCTCTGGAGCTGGTACATAGGATCTTCTTCTGGACACTCCCCTTGGTTTTACAATCCTTTGAACAATTCTTATTTATCAGTCTTACGTAAAAACAAGACTAAACAAAAATTATTTACCAAATACCAGCAATATGCACAATATTATGCTAGACCTTGTAGGGGCTGCAAAAAAAATTATGAAATCTGCATTTTTATAAATATTCATACATTCCCAAGTGTTTTCAGATCCTTGCAAGATTTTTTCATTATAACTTCTGCTTATCCTTTCCAGGGAACTTTCTCATACTAACTTTATCTTGTTATATATATATATATTTTTTTTTTTTTTCTATACGTGGGCCTCTCACTGTTGTGGCCTCTCCCGTTGCGGAGCACAGGCTCCGGACGCGCAGGCTCAGCGGCCATGGCTCACGGGCCCAGCCGCTCCGTGGCATGTGGGATCTTCACGGACCGGGGCACGAACCCGTGTCCCCTGCATCGGCAGGCAGACTCTCAACCACTGCGCCACCAGGGAAGCCCTATCTTGTTATATTTATTTCAATATTTATATGTATTAATTTTTGAAGTTGTATGCATTTGTGCTTGTCTTTCTATCTTTGATATATGTTTAGGTGTGTGCATCTTAATATTAGACTGCTTAGACCAGGCACCTTCATTTACCAGTTGCACTAAAAGTTTCCTGAGGATTAGAACTCTGTTTTATCCAAAAGATTGAGAGCCACTATAGAGGCAGAACTTTAAAAAAAATTATTCACTTTAAAAATTTTACCTATAATAAAATTCACTATTTTTGTGAGTACAGTTCTGTGAGTTTTGACAAATGTATGCAGTTATGTAAACACCACCACAATCAAGATATAGAACAATTTTGTTCCCCCGCCTCACAAATCCCTTTTGTAGTCAATCTCCCCCACCTCACCCCAACCTTAACCCCTGGCAACCACTTATCTGTTTTCTGTCCCTATAATTTTGTTTTTTCTAGATGTAATATAAGTGGAATCACACATATGTAGCCTTTTGCATGTGACTTCTTTCAGTTACCATGATAACTTTGAAATCCATCCATGTTGTTGCATATGTCAGTAATCTGTTCCCTTTTATTGCTGTGTTTCATTTCATGAATGTATCATAGTTTCATTATCCTTTCACCAGTTGAAGGACATTTGGGCTGTTTCCAGTTTTTTGTGACAATGAATAAAGCCACCATGAACATATATGTACAAGTTTTTGTGTGAACATAAGTTTTCATTTCTCTGGGTTAACTACATAGGAGTGGGACTGATGAGTCATATGGTAACTGTATGTTTAACTTGAAAAGTAGCTGTGAACCTAAAACTGCTCTAAAATATAAAGTCTTTAATAAGCAAAAAAAAAAAAAAAAAAGTAAAGAAAGAAGCTGTCAAACTGTTTCCCAAAGTGGCTGTTCCATTTTCTCTTCCCACCAGCATGTGTGAAGGTTCCAGTTGCTATATATCTTTGTCAGCACTTGGTACTGTCAGATTTTTAATTTTAGCCATTCTAATTAGATGTGTAGTAGTTTCTCATTGTGGTTTTAATTTACTCCTAATAACTAATGTTGTTGATCATCTTTTCTTGTGCTTGTTTACCATCTATATATCTTCTCTGGTGAAGTATCTCTTCAAATCTTTTGCCCTTTTTCTTAATTGGCTTGTTTGTTTTATTACTGAGCTTTGGGAGTTGTTTATATATTATGGATACAAGTCCTTTGTCATATGTGTGTTTTTTTAGGCAAATAAAACTTCAAGCTGGCTTAAATGACAAATTGGTTCATGTAATTAATAGTAAGAGCCAGAGGTATAATGCTCAGGCTTCAGGATCAGTGAAATTCAGTTTCTCATTATCTTCCCATATCTCCACTCTGCATCCTACTGTGTTAGCTTTATCTTTGGCATAGCTTTTGTGGTGGTTACAAAATTGCTGCAATAGTTCCAGGTCTCAGGTCCCTAAACCACACTGTCCTGAAAGAGGGAGGGCTAGCTTCAAGTAGAGCTTAAGAATGAGAGATCTTCTTTTACAATAACCCCACAAACCTCCCCAGTGTCTCCTTGGCCTGAAATGGGTCAGATGCTTATCATAAGGCAATCTCCATGGTCAGATGAATGTCATGAGCTGACTGGGTTAAGCAATGAGGAGGGGACACTTATGCTTTGAGGTCGCCCAGCATCTTTTTTTTTTTTTTTTGCGGTACGCGGGCCTCTCTCACTGTTGTGGCCTCTCCCATTGTGGAGCACAGGCTCAGGGCGTGCAGGCTCAGCGGCCATGGCTCACGGGCCCAGGCGCTCCGCGGCATGTGGGATCCTCCCGGACCGGGGCACCAACCCGCGTCCCCTGCATCGGCAGGCAGACTCTCAACCACTGCGCCACCAGGGAAGCCCCGCCCAGCATGTTTTGATCATCCTTCCCTTGTGGGGGTTTTCTGCCATTATGAGTCCTACCTTCCCAAAGGAGAAGCCAGTCCCTCACTGTCTCAGTGTCCCTTGCAGCTATGGCACAGGCACGCATACAGGCGCTAGTTACATGCTTCTCTGAGAGATTTTGATAAGAAGAGAGCACGATGAGAAAGCAAGGGACATGCAGGATCAACTTTCTTACCAGGGTGGCAGCAGAGGTCCAATTGTTAATTTGTTATGTGAGATTGGGCCCTAACTAAGTCAATCCACGTAAAACTAAGTCAATATGGCCCTTGACTCACGTCACTACAAAACTATGACCTCTATAGTTTTTTCTGTTTCTACACTATTTGTTTGAAACTCCTAGATGTGTGAGGATTAGGACGCTTTTATTTCTGAGAGACCTAAGGAAGGCGGAGGGAGCCTGTGGGGCCAGGGACTTCCAAAGCTCTTCATTTTAAGTACCTTGCATAGGAGGTAAGGTTTTGCATAGGAAAGTTCTAAGCAAAATGGGGAAGGTGGCGGAACACTGGGGAGATGTTACCTCATTAATTTTAGATAAACCAGTGTGGCGGAGGGTAGAGAATGGAGGGAGGAACAGTATATGGTTAAACTAGAGAGGTAAGCAGGGCCCAGGGCATATTAGGTTTTATAAGGCATGGACCTCATCCAACTTTGTGACTTGAGCACCTGAGTGTGAGTAATGATGTTATTTACTGTGATGGGGAACCCTGGAGGCAGAAGTTTGAAAGGAGAGGTGAAAGTGAGTTTGAGGTGACTTCGTGATATCCTGTCAGTTAGGTAATTGGATCTATGGACCCAGGAGCTCAGAAGATACAGTCATAGGCAAGTTGTTAACATGGGAATTCCCTGGCTTTCTTTATATATGCCTTACGAGAGTGTATAATGAGTTTAAAAGGTAGGCCTCTTGGTTGCAAGAGACAGAAATCCTATTTAACTACCTTGGAGAAAGCCAGGAATTTATTAGAAGGATATTGGTATAATTTCTCGATCAAGGAATAACTGATGAACCAAACTACAAGAAGGGCAGAAATGCATCTAGGTTCATGGAACAACTGAAAGGGCAGATGTCTATAGCTTTTATCCTTTCTTCTCTTTTCCTCATGTTCTCTTACTGCCTACTGGTGTCCTCCATATGGAAGTAATGAGAAAAATTGTAAAGAAACACAAATGCCAGGTGATCCTATGCTACCCAGCTTTAAACGCAGGTAAATGAAGAGACTGTCTCTCTTAACAGACACAGTTTGAAAATCGTGGGCAGAAATTACTAGCCTGGCCTGGGTCACACCTCCCCCCGGACCAGCTTACTCAAGTAATAGTGTGGTGGTCATGTATGCACAGGGCAGAATAAAAATTAAACATCTCGTATCATGATATTGGTCTGGCTACTGTGATAAAGATCCAAAATAACAGTGGGTTAAATGAAATAGGAATTAATTTCTCTCATGTAAATACCAGGATATAAATACTGTATTGAAAATATATTTTAACAGGACTGCTATGGATTGAATCCGTTCAGAATTTGTGGGACTGAATACAATTCTGGAGCCTTCTTTAAGGAATATAATACAAATTTTATGGTGCAAAATTAGGTACAAAAGTAGATATTTCTTAAGTATGAGAAAAGAAATCATAACCCATTACTGGAGCTTTGGAGTTTCAGGTCCCTTTCTTCTGAGATCTCTTTAGCCAATTTGCCAGACCTGCTTTCTAATTGCAATGTTCCCCTCTCCATTTAGAGCCCTTCACAGCTCCCAGCAGCTGCCAGCACTCACAGGGGCTCAGGCAAGTGAAGCTTCAAGCTTCAGCTTCATTGACTTCAAGGTACAGCTACCTCAGTGCTGAGGTAAAGTTCTATTCCCTTGTTAAGAAGCAAAGAATAGATACCCCACTAACAGTCTCTCAGTACTAGTTCATTATGCATAACCCCAAAGGGCATTATTAGGATTTATGGTTAAGGGTTTCAGAAGAACTATGTCAGCTTAATATTGAGAGCAACTAATGCAGTCAATAGATATAATGGGCTGCACTAAAATGTGTGGACTTCTTTGTCCCTGGAGGGAATTGGGC
This sequence comes from Delphinapterus leucas, assembly GCF_059928025.1. NCBI lineage: Eukaryota > Metazoa > Chordata > Mammalia > Artiodactyla > Monodontidae > Delphinapterus > Delphinapterus leucas. The sequence goes on from NC_143129.1 coordinate 39,167,683, forward strand.
TGCTAAGCACTCATGAGGATGTCTAAGGAGAATTTAAACAGCACATTGGTCGGGCTTATTTAGATTAAACAAACTTTAAGGTAGTATAGTGACCCACAAAGGGCATGGACTTCAAAGTAAAAAAGATCAAGGTTTGAGTCCCCATCATACCTCTAGCTAGTAAGATGACAATGGGCAAGTGGTTTAACTTCTTTGAACTTTGATTTCCTTGTCTATAAAATGGGGATAACAAAACCTATTCTTCTGGTTTTCTATAGGGATTAAATGTGAATGAATTTTAAATATGCAGATAGGTGCATAATAATAGGTCTCAATATAAATTATTTTCCTCTCTCCTGATCCTTTCCAGTATCAAGATTATATGATTCTATGTGGGATCTGAGCTTTGTCTTGAAATATAAATAGCATTAAGATGAGCACAGAGGGAGATAAACATTCTAAACAGAGGGACTTTGACAAGGTGATGTGTTGGCTCCTAGTTTTTGTCTGTCCAACATTCCTTCCCCTTTTTAAGGTACGGCTCCTCTTCCAACCATAGTACAAGTAATTTGGAGACAATTTATAAATCACAAAACCATCCTTTTATCACCCAATTTCTCCATTCTTACAGTCATAATTACTCATACCTTGAATGGCAGAATTCATTTCTTTTAAGAAGGGCAAGTAAGTATTCTATTTATTGAGCCCTTGCATATCTGAAAATATTTTTTGTTGTCTTCACCCAGGAAAGTTCATTTGTTTGGGTATAAAATACTGGTTTGCAAATCTGTTTAATGTCTGGCTTAATAGAAGATAGCTCATATGTTTCTGCGTTCAATCTGTTGTGATATGTTGTCGTGGTTGGAACATATGAAGAAAATCTAGCCTCATGCCAATATGAAAATATGGAAAATGGAGAAGTATTTTAATAATCTTTTCAGATAATTCTATATATTCTTCTTTGATACTATACCAAAATTTAATAAAATGTTAGTTGCATTGTGGAACCTAAAACCATTTCAATGAATCATTCATACTCTGTTAAATTAGAACCTATTGACCTATTTTCACCTTGAATGAAATTTTTAACTGTGCATAATTTTGTAACATCATGCATTTGGTTATTTGGAAATTATTCGTTCACTGAGTTATGCGTATCTTCCAAATGTTGTTTGGTTATTTGGAAATTATTGGTTATTATTAATTAATTATTATTTGGTTATTTGGAAATTATTGGTTCACTGAGTTATGCGTATCTTCCAAATGTTGTTTAATATTTCATTAAACAATAATAGAAAAAAATCACTTTCATTTGCATTAGCACTGATATCATCAGAAAAGGCTGTAAGTATTAAGGATCTGAGCTCAGAGTGGCAGACACAACTTTTCTAATATTTTAATTTTCAGAAATCTCAAAGTTTTTCATTGGCAACAAATACTGTCAATAGGCTCACTTTTTTCATTTTCAAGAAAGTGTCTTCCAATACCGAAGTCTCCATAACAATGGTTTGTAAGTCATTCTTTCAAGTAAATGGTGATACATGAAAAAAGTGGCTAGTTCAGCTTGCGACTCAATCCCACAAATAATGCTTTTTGTTGAGACCACCATCATACTCTAACAGAGAAGAACAAACCTGACTCCATATTGGATCTATTCCTTTAGCTCTTACCTTTGTGCTCTGTTGCCTATGCTTAGTCATGCTGGCTCTGCACATTTGTAAAAGAATGTTGCCTATAGCCCTTTCTCAAGGCTCTCCCTCCCAGGCTTGATCTTTAAAGCCATAACACTTTTTCGTTCATGTAGAGATAAAAAGTTGCAGAGCAGAAAATAATTTGTCTTGTTGGAGATTTATAGGAACATGGTGACCAGACAAACGTGGACACCTGCAAGAACAAAGGATTATCACATCCCCTCTGGGCTCTGGCCAGCACCAAGAAATCTGCAACAACCAACCACACCCCCACCCCTTTTAGTATAAAAGAATCCTGAATTCTAACTCGGGTAAGATGGTTGTGTGGAACGCTAGTCCGCAATCTTCTCAGTCTGCTGGCTTTGCGAATAAAGTCACTATTCTTACTTTTTGATTTATTGGCCTGTCATGTGGCGAGCGATATGAGCTTGAACTTGATAACAGTACTTCACTAGACAAAAGTGCATTATGTTTATTTCCTATTTGCCACATAGAATATTTTTTAAATGTGCACTTAAGATTCAGGGAGCCCCCACTCCTCCTCCCAGGGAGGAGTGGGGACTACCTGAGCGATGAGTTTGAGAAAATGGCCATAAGTAGTTTAATGTCTTCATCTAGGAAGCTAGCTTGCTTGTAGAGAGTACATTCTTCCGGTTGTTCTCTTCCATGCTGTAAGATACAGGGGCAGGCCTTCCTCTATAGTAAGGAGGCCCGCATTTGAGAGGTGTAACCTCAAAGACCCCAACACCTGAAATGCTGGGCTGTAACTTTCGGTAAATAAATAGGGAGTTAAATTCCAGATGACAAGATATATACACAAAGAGGCTTTTGGTGAGGTAAAGTGTGTATCTTTGAGCTTCACACTTTAGGGTATATTGAACATGTTTTAACTTTAGCAAGTTAAGAGGTTGTATTATCCCAGGTGGGTTTTCACAGTTGTGTAGATAGCTTTTAACTTCTGTAAGAGGCTTTAAGTCTTAAGCCACCTCATATTTTGACCTTGGCAGATGACTATAGCTTATGTCAGGACTTTGTAGCTTATACTTCTACAAAGCAAAGCTGCACACTTTGGGCCTTAAGCAAAGATGTGGTCCCTAGAAAGACAACACAAACCCTAGAAAGTGGCTAAGCCACTGCATAGGCCTCAGGTGGCCTCAGGGTGTACATTATTGCTGCATCCTGAAGCTTTAGCTATGGCACTGGTTGAAGTCCACATGTGTGGACCTCTTGGAAACATCAGCAGAACTGGTGGATCTAGAGGATTAAGTGAGCAGGTATAACTGAGGCAAGAATTTAAACTCTAGAAGAAAACAAATATTTCATTATGTAGTTCTTTAAGGAACTGAAAAAAAGTAGAAGCCTTAATATTTTATGTGATCTAGTCTCAGAAATCACACATGGTCATTTCTGCAATCTTCTATCACCTAAGTAAGTAAGTCTATTCAATGTAGGAGGTGATTACATACAAGAGTGTGAATGTCAGAAGGCAGAGATCACTGGGGCCGCCATCTTAGATGCTGGCTACCACAGATGGCTTATTCTTGTAAATTATCCAGGGAGATTTTCTCCTCCTTCTTTCCAGCACTAAGGTCAAGCCAGGTATGTTTCCTTGTCACCTGATGTTTTTACAACAGGGTTTGATTTGTGTTTACTTTTACACTGAGGATTCTCTCCTTTGGGTCCTAACTATGAGGAGCCGTCTCCTATTAAATTACTTACTTAGGAGGTCCTGTGATCCATGTAGCCATCAAAATGGAAGTCAAGGGGGAGTTCCCTGGTGGCCTAGTGGTTAGGATTCTGAGCTTTCATTGTCATGCGCCAGGTTCAATCCCTGGTGGGGGACCTGAGATCCTACAAGCTGCACCAAAAAAAAAAAAAAAAAAGTAAGTCAAGGCCTCAGGGTTGGTCAGAAAACCTCAGAGTGCATGCTAAGGCACTGAACTTCTAGAATTCCTCTTGCAACTCAGAGTGGGAATTTGGAGATTTCTTTTATGCCAGCCCAGCAGCACATTTAAAAGGTTTTTAAAATAATATTTCACTCAGAATTTGAATTGAAATAGTACAGTTGTTTGGATTAACTCTCCATTATATAGTCAGAAATAGAATAAAAATAAAATGTGTCCTTGAATTTGCACTATTATTATTTTCTAATTTTTTGAAGGAAACACTTTAACCTCAATCTATCTTCTGTTCTAATATATGTATTTAAGAGTATTAATGTTCCTTTTGGTACTGTTTCAGCCACTTCTTACAAATTTTGAAAAGTACAGATTTTATTGTCCTTCAGTTGTAAATATATTTTAATTCCCCATTATATTTTCTTCTTTGGCTCATGAATTATTAAAATATGTTTTATAAATAATTTTAAGCACCTAATTTTTGATTAGTCAATAGTCATAGAAATCAAAAATGAAAAATGTGAAATGGTATTCTATGAGAAGTTTCCATCCTACTACTGATCCCATACATATGGTTTTATATACTCCCTTAATACAAGTATTCACTGTTAAATTTGGAGGGATATAGTTCCAAATAGTTCTTATGTATACATACAAATATATATTTTCTTATTTTACACAAATGGTATTATATATTTAAAAATACTCAGTATCTTGAATGATTTACTTCAACTGTATAACTGGATCTTTCCATATAAGTCTATAGAGAGAGATGTGTTTTAAATTTTCCAAATGTATGCATTTAAAAATTATCTTTTTATTATTGATTTCTAATTTCATCTCATTATGACCAGAAAATGTGGTCCACACAATAGTATTTGTTGATCTATGCTTCCTAGCTTCGTATGTGCAAGGATGTTGATATCTAAAATATCCCCATTCAGGGACTTCTCTGGTGGCGCAGTCATTAGGAATCTGCCTGCCGGGCTTCCCTGGTGGCGCAGTGGTTGAGAGTCCGCTTGCCGATGTGGGGGACACGGGTTCGTGTCCCGGTCCGGGAGGATCCCACATGCCGTGGAGCAGCTGGACCCGTGAGCCATGGCCGCTGAGCCTGCGCGTCCAGAGCCTGTGCTCCACAACAGGAGAGGCCACAACAGTGAGAGGCCCGCGTACCGAAAAGAAAAAAAGAATCCGCCTGCCAATGCAGGGGACACAGGTTCGATCCCTGGACCAGGAAGATCCCACATACTATGGAGTAACTAAGCCCATGAACCACAACTACTGAGCCCGCACACCTAGAGCCCATGCTCTACAACAAGAGAAGCCACTGCAATGAGAAGCCCATGCATTGCAACGAAGAGTAGCCCCTGCTCGCCTCAACTAGAGAAATCCCACGCATAGCAACAAAGACCCAACTTAGCCAAAAATAAAATAAAATTTAAAATATCCCCATTCAACTCATCTGTTTAGCTTGTGATCCTGGAGAATGATTGTGGATCATAAAAGTTATCAGATGTGCATTTCAATTACTGCTATTGTTCCAGACATGGTATATTGCTTAGACAAAATCAAAATAGATTTTATGGACTTATTGATCTTGCAAAGGATTTAAAAGAATAAATTATTTATTTATTTGGCTGAGTTGGGTCTTAATTGTGGCATGCAAACTCAGTTGTGGCATGTAGGAACTAGTTCCCTGACCAGGGACCAAACCTGGGGCCCTGCTTTGGGAGTGTGGGGTCTTAGCAATTGGACCACCAGGGAAGTCCCTTGAAAAGGATTTTTTCTAAAAAAATCTGTATCAGTTTACAAGGATCACCAGATGCTATTCGCTTTTTTTTTTTTTTTTTTTTGCGGTACGCGGGCCTCTCACTGTTGTGGCCTCTCCCGTTGCGGAGCGCAGGCTCATTGGCCGTGGCTCACGGGCCAAGCCGCTCCATGGCACATGGGATCTTCCCGGACCAGGGCACAAATCCGTGTCCCCTGCATCAGCAGGCAGACTCTCAACAACCACGCCACCAGGGAAGCCCCTGCTATTCGCTTTGACCTAAAAGAGCCTACCTTCACAGATGTGCTAAAGTTCAATTTGTTTCTCTCTGATTATATAATATAATATATCCAAAGAAATTTTGATGATGTTGACATCTCAAGGTCATCACATTAGTCACACATTAATGATATTATGCTATTTGTACCTGTTCAGCTGGAAGGACCAAGTACTTAAAAACTTTTAGGGAGACTTTCACTTCTGAACATAGAAGTATAACAAGGACCAAATTTACCCTCCTGCCTTAAATGACTAAAAACACAGACAAATGATAAGAAATAATGGTTTTCCAAAAAGCAGACTACAGGCAATGCAAATGAGTGGTCCCTCGGAGAAGAGGGGAAAAATGAATTATTGTTGGAAATAGTTTCTAGACCTCAAGGAAGTGAAGGAAAGAGAGCCCAGGGTTTCCTTGAGTTGAGGAGCTATAGGTGAGAATTTGGAACAAAGCATCTTTAATTCACAGGGCAAAGTATTGGAGAGGAGAGAGCTGCAGCAATCTACAGAGGAGTTCCCTTTAGTCTTCAGTTAAATACTGATCAACACATGGGTGTGAGAAAGCCATAAACCAGTGAAAGAACAACTGGGTAGAAGCAGCAGAATAATTCCCAGTAAATATACAGGGTTAAAAATAGTTCAATTCCCAACAATCAGAGTGGAACAACCACTCTGCCTCAGTAGTGCAGCCAGTTTAACTCTAGGTTACAGACATCTCTGATTTTACCTAACAAAGCTAAAAGCAATACCTGAAAAACCAAACTGTTTCCAAGTAACTTAACAGTATCTCAGAATAAACACAACAATATTTAAAGACTAACCCCAAAAAATCAGCATCCAATAATGTAAAATTCATAATGTCTGTCATCAAATAAAAAATTATCAGACATGCAAATAAGTAGGAAAATACAAGCCATAATGAGGAGAAAAATCAATCAAAGGAAACAGAACCAGAAATGACACAAATGATAGTTATACATTCCATAATTTCAAAAAGTAATGGGAGGGGCTTCCCTGGTGGCGCAGTGGTTGAGAGTCCGCCTGCCGATGCAGGGGACACGAGTTCGTGCCCCAGTCCGGGAAGACCCCACATGCCACGGAGCGGCTGGGCCCGTGAGCCACGGCCGCTGAGCCTGCACGTCCGGAGCCTGTGCTCCACAACGGAAGAGGCCACAGCAGTGAGAGGCCCACATACTGCAAAAAAAAAAAAAAAAAGTAATGGGAAATTAAGAGAATGTTGAAAGACATGGAAGACACGTTTAAAAGTTCACATAGAATTTTTAGGGATGAAGATAGACTGGATGGCATTTATATTTGTCTGCTAGAGCTGCCATAACAGAATGCCACGGACTAGATGGCTTAAACTTCAGAAGTTTATTTTCTCACAGTTCTGGAGACTGAAGTCCAAGATGGAGGTGCCAGCAGAATTGGCTTCTGCTAAGGACTCTCCTACCAGTTGCACATAGTCACCTTCTCACTGTGTCCTCATCCTCACATGGCCCTTTCTCTGAATGCATGTACTCCTGGTATATCTAATTCTTCTTATAAGGACACCAGTCCTCTTAGATTAGGGCCCTACTGTAATAGTTTCATTTAACCTTAGTCACTTTCTTAAACGTCCTTTCTCCAAATAAAGTAACATTGGGGGTTAGGGCTTCAACATATTAACTTTGAGGGGGACACAATTCAATACACAACAGGATTAGTAGCAGATTAGACGCTACAGAAAAATGAATAGAAAACCTGAAGTTATATAGCAATGGGAACTATACAGAAGGAAACATACAGAAAGAAAAATAACACTGAAAAAAATAGGACATCAGTGAGATATGGGACAACTTCAAGTGGCCTAATATGCATACAATTAGAGTCCCTAAAGGAGAGAGGGGTAGGCAGAAGAAATATTTGAAAGACTAATGAGGGAATTCCCTGGTGGTCCAGTGGTCAAAACTTGGCGCTTTCACTGCTGGGACCTGGGTTCAATCCCTGGTCAAGGAACTAAGATCAATGTCAGGGAACAAGCTGTGTGGCAAGGCCAATAAAAAAAAAAAAAAAAAGGCTAATGAATAAAAAATTTTCTAAATTGATGAAAACTATAAATCTAAGAATCTCAACAAATCCTAAGCCCAAGAAATGGGAACAAAAGTACATCATAATCAAATTGCTTAGAACTATTGATAAGATTTAAGAGAAAATCTTAAATACTGGCAGATTAAAAAAAGACAGCTTATGTACAGAAAGAAAAATAATAGTAACAACAGATTTATTGTCTGAAACAATGCAAGTCAAAAGAGAGTGAAACAATAGCTTTAAAGTACTGGAAGAAGAAAAACTGTCAATCTAGAATTCTATGCCTAGAGAAAATTTTTCAAAAACAATGGCCAAATAAAGACATTTTCAGCATACAAAAGCTGGAAAAAAATATTATACCAGCACACCTGAACTACAAGAATGTTAAAGGAAGTCTCCAGGAAGAAGGAAAATATTATCAAGTGGAAATCTGAATCTACACCAAGAAATGAAGAGCACAGGAAATGATAAATATGTGGATGAATATAAAAGAACTTTAAAAATTGTTTTTAAAATTTCTTTAAAAGATAATTTACTATTAAAGCAAAAATAAGAAATGTAATATGGAATTTATGACATGTGCAGAAATAAATTATTTGATAGCAATAGAACAAAGACCAGGAGTGGAGAAATGAGAGGAGTATACAGTTGTGGGTTTTTATACTATTTGTGAAATAATATAATGTTACTTCAGAGTAGATGGTTATAAATTAAAGGTGTGTACTATAAGCCATAAGCAACCACTGAAAACAAAACAGAAACTCAAAGCACTAGAGCCAATAGGTAATGAAAGATAAAATGAAATCATAAAAAATACTCAATCCAAAAGAAGACCAAAAAACAGAATAATGAATAGGTGAAACAAAAGAAAGAAAATAGCAAGTAAATAGCTTTAAATCTAACAATATAAATAAACAGTTTAAAATTAAATATTTTTAACATCCCAAATGAAAAACAAAGATTGTCAAATTGGATAAACAAGCAATATCTAATACATAAAACCTTCAAAAACTGACTTCAAAATAAAGAAACAAATAGAATAAAAGTAGAAGAATGGAAAATGATATACCATGCTAACACAAAAGAAAAGAAAGCTGGAGAGGTTTCCGACTTCCAGAATGACATTAAGGACATCCAAAAGTCTGTTTCTCCATAAAGACAATGAGAAGTCCAGGAAAAGCTGTTAAAATCAACTTTTTCAGACTGTTGAAATTAAACAGAGGGTTTCAATAATCTGAGCAGTGTTTTGTCAAGAAAAATGGCTGAATCTCAGTAAGAACAATGAGGTTAGGGGCATTTTAACTTTCTCTAATCCAATACACCCCTTTCCAGCTTCAAAGTATTATTAAAAGCCAGCAGCCTCACAATTACAGTAGCTGTGAAAACAAGCAGACTAGCAGCTACTGGAACAGGAAGAATGGGTTTGAAGTTCCCCCAATGCCACAATCCCAGAGAATCGTCACTATTTGACTTGTCTGGCCACCCAATAAAATTTACTATCTCAGAGCTTGTTTTATTTGACCTGACTCAACCTCTGCAAATAGCCCTAGCCACAGGGTATTTATCAAAAACAATCAGTAGCAATTGTTTAACATTGAAGCTGCCAGAGGTGTTGTTAACAGTTGGGGCTAAAAATAGTCTGACTAAAAAAATTTTAAAGGAAAAATTGGAGAATAAGCTGTCCATAAGGAGACATGAAAATATTTGAAATACACCTGGCAATCTATAAGGCCATGTGCATGCTATGTGCATACCCAGGAAAGACCTGAGAAGGCCCTAAAGTCTCACTGCTGGCAGACCTTTAGATTTTGCTCAGTCAAGAAGTGAAGGCAATGAGAGGTGTGAACTGCCTGACAAATCATTGAAACCATATCCCAATATACACATAGAGTCATCAAGCAAAAGTTGGTTCAAGATATTTGAGGAAATCTCTGTTCAATCACTACCTGGATACTGAGCTACTAAGCAGAAATTTCATATGAAAAAGATACAGACTTTATATAATTAATCTGAGAAAGTCACTAAACAATTCCTGAAGAGGGGTCAAAAATCTGATTTACAGAGTGGCCACATTATATAATTTTAAATGTCCAGTTCAACAAAAAATTATGAGATATGCAAAGAAACTGAAAAGTATGTCCCATATGTAGGAAAAAACAGTCAATAGAAATATTATCTGAGGAAGCCCAGATGTTGGGCTTGCAAGACAAATACTTCAAACTTGCTATTATAAATATGCTCAAAGAACTAAAGGAAAATGTATCTAAAGAATTAAAGAAATATGAAACGATGTCTTACCAAAGACAGAAAGTCAATAAAGAGAAATTATTAAAAAAAAAGAAATTCTGGAGTTGAAAAGTACAATTACTGAAATGAAAATTCACTAGATGGAATCAACAGCACATTTCAACAGGCAAAAGAATAAGAGAACTTGAAGAAATGTCAATTAATATTATCCATCCAAAGGAATTGAAATTAAAAAGAATGAAGGAAATGAACTGAGTCTCAGACCTGTGGAACACCATCAAATGAACCAACACAAGCATAACTGAAGTCTCAGAAAGAGAGAAGATGGAATATTCAAAGAAATAGCAGCCAAAAAATTGACAAAAAACGTCTGCACATCCAAGAATCTTAATGAACTCTCAGAACAGACTCAGTAGGTTCCACACCTTGTCATATCAAAGGAAAACAGTCAAAAGACAAGTGAGAATTCTGAAAGCAGCAAAAGAAAAATGACTCATCACATATAAGAGATCTTCAATAAAATTAACAGTAGAATGATATATTCAAAGTGCTAAAAAAAAGGATTGTCAACCAAGAATTCTATAGTCAGCAAAACTATCCTTCAAAACAGGGAGAGGTTTCTCCACTGTGTGGGACCAAGCATCCTTGATCTTCCCTGCTTGCTAATCTAGGACAAAATGTACTACAGTTAAAATGTTATGCTTTCATCAATGGAGCTTCTGACTGGGGAAATAATTTTCAAAACGATTACAAGTCATGTGAACGTCCAAGTGCATCAGATTCTTCTTGTACAAAGTATGATGGAAAAACTATTTACAAACAGTCATGCTTTTCTTTGATAAGAGGCTTATTTTCAAGATGTCTTTCCATAGTTATTGGACTAGCGTTTGGACTGGCAGCTATTGAGAAAATAAAAACTGAGTTCAAGAGTATGGAGAACTGAGCAGAAGCAAGAAGAACTACAATTCTGCAGCCGGTGGAACAAAAACCATATTCACAGAAAGACAGAAAAGATAAAAAGGCAGACAGCTATGTACCAGATGAAGGAATAAGATAAAACCCCCCAAAAAAAACTAAATGAAGTGGAGATAGACAACCTTCAAGAAAAAGAATTCAGAATAATGATAGTAAAGATGACCCAGGATCTCAGAAAAAAAATGGAGGCAAAGGTCGAGAAGATGCAAGAAATGTTTAACAAAGACCTAGAAGCACTAAAGAACAAACAAACAGAGACGAACTATACAATAACTGAAATGAAAAATACACTAGAAGGAATCAATACCAGAATAACTGAGGCAGAAAAGTGGTTAAGTGACCTGGAAGACAGAATGGTGGAATTCATTGCTGCGGAACAGAATAAAGAAAAAAGAATGAAAAGAAATGAAGACAGCCTAAGAGACCTCTGGGACAACATCAAACATGACAACTTTCGCATTATAGGGGTCCCAGAAGGAGAAGAGAGAGAGAAAGGACCTGAGAAAATATTTGAAGAGATTATAGTTGAAAACATCCATAACATGGGAAAGTAAATAGCCACCCAAGTCCAGGAAGCACAGAGAGTTGCAGGCAGGATAAACCCAAGGAGAAACATGCTGAGACACAGAGTAATCAAATTGGCAAAAATTAAAGACAAAGAAAAATTATTGAAAGCAGCAATGGAAAAATGACAAATAACATACAAGGGAACTCCCATAAGGTTAACAGCTGATTTCTCAGCAGAAACTCTACAAGCCAGAAGGGAGTGGCATGATATACTTAAAGTGATGAAAGAGAAGAACGTACAACCAAGATTACCCTACCCGGCAAGGATCTCATTCAGATTCGATGGAGAAATCAAAAGCTTTACAGACAAGCAAAAGCTAAGAGAATTCAACCAGCTCTACAACAAATGCTAAAGGAACTTCTCTAAGTGGGAAACACAAGAGAAGAAAAGGACCTACAAAAACACACCAAAACAATTAAGAAAATGGTAATAGGAACATACAAATCAATAATTACCTTAAACGTGAATGGATTAAATGCTCCAACCAAAAGACACAGGCTCACTGAATGGATGCAAAAACAAGACCCATCTATATGCTGTCTACAAGAGACCCACTTCAGACCTCAGGACACATACAGACTGAAAGTGAGGAGATGGAAAAAGATATTTCATGTAAATGCAAATAAAAAGAAAGTTGGAAAAAAAAAAAAAGAAAGTTGGAGTAGCAATACTCATATCAGATAAAATGGATTTAAAATAAAGAATGCTACAAGAGACAAGGAAGGACACTACATAATGATATAGTTTGGGAAGCTTTATTTGTGATCTTTGCTTCCCCTCAATGGTTCTTACAGATGCTAATAAAAACACTAGAATAATTAATGTTAACAGAAAAAAAACTTGTAAGGAAAGTCTAGAAGCTTTTTCTAACAAGGTAGAAATTTTAAAAGGACTTACCTCAAATGAATAAAGAAATCTTTAGATCGTTATTTAAAATGGGATAAATAAAATGGACATTTATGTGATTAGAACAGAAGGTTTTGATACTACACTATCTGAGGTTAAATGGGCCAAAAGGGACCCCTTACTGGTCTTCACAAGTCTGCTCTATTTATCCCAATTTAAATATATATATATTATATTAATATAATATATATTAATATATAATATATATTTATATATATATATATTTATTTAAAGGTCTTAGAAAAAAATTACACTGAGATACCTGACCAGCAATTATTTGGGGCAACATACCAAAAGGCCTGAGTTCCTTGGCTCAACCCCACTCTGGGGATCCCAGAGCCTTTTATATAAAAAATAGATTAAATGGACAGGGAATAAAAAGAAAGAAAAACTTCTAGAACTCCTCCTGTAAGATCAAATCTTGTTGTTTATATCCTAATGAAAGCTAAAGTTAAATGTATAAAAGTTGATAGAATTGAGATGGAAGTGTATAAAATTGGTATATATTTAAATGGGCTTTATATAAGATGGTTATATCTCTTTTTCTTTCATTATATTGTAGGGTAGACATGTTTCACTGGGGAATGCTTCCCTGTGTGGTATTATAAGACATGGCATATACATCTGCCCCTCAGAAAATATTAATTGAACATACTAAAGGGAACCAATTGGGTTACCTGAGCCATACAAATAAGTAAAAACTGGGAACTAACATTCAAGGGCTAATAAAAATAACATTAGTGATTTTGTTCTGGGTTTGACTTGTAAATTCGGAAAGAAGGCCTTTGCTGAATGCCTTATACAAGCTTTTGAAGGCATGATATATTAAACTCTAAAGCTGTAGAACAAAAAACGGAGCTGGAGGAATCAGAGTCCCTGACTTCAGACTATACTACAAAGCTACAGTAATCAAGATATTATGGTACTAGCACAAAAACAGAAATACAGATCAATGGAACAGGATAGAAAGCCCAGAGATAAACCCACGCACATATGGTCACCTTATATTTGATAAAGGACGCAAGAATATACAATGCAGAAAAGACAGCCTCTTCAATAAGTGGTGCTGGAAAAACTGGACAGCTACATGTAAAAGAATGAAATTAGAGCACTCCCTAACACCATACACAAAAATAAACCCAAAATGGATTAAAGACCTAAATGTAAGGCAAGACACTATAAAACTCTTAGAGGAAAACATAAGCAGAACACTCTATGACATAAATCACAGCAAGATCTTTTTTGACCCACTTCCTAGAGAAATGGAAATAAAAACAAAAATAAACAAATGGGACCTAATGAAACTTAAAAGCTTCGGCACAGCAAAGGAAACCATAAACAAAATGAAAAGAAAACCCTCAGAATGGGAGAAAATATTTGCAAATGAATCAATGGACAAAGGATTAATCTCCAAAATATATAAACAGCTCATGCAGCTCAATATCAAAAAGCAAACAACCCAATCCAAAAATGGGCGGAAGACCTAAATAGACATTTCTCCAAAGAAGACATACAGATTGCCAACAAACACATGAAAGGATGCTCAACATCACTAATCATTAGAGAAATGCAAATCAAAACTACAATGAGGTATCACCTCACACCAGTCAGAATGGCCATCATCAAAAAATCTACAAACAACAAATGCTGGAGAGGGTATGGAGAAAAGGGAACCCTGTTGCACAGTTGGTGGAATGTAATTTGATACAGCCACTATGGAGAACAGTATGGAGGTTCCTTAAAAAACTAAAAATAGAATTACCATATGACCCAGCAATCCCACTACTGGGCATATACCCTGAGAAAACCATAATTCAAAAAGAGTCATGTACCACAATGTTCATTGCAGCTCTATTTACAATAGCCAGGACATGGACGCAACCTGAGTGTCCATTGACAGATGAATGGCTAAAGAAGATGTGGCACATATATACAATGGAATATTACTCAGCCATAAAGAGAAACGAAACTTAGTTATTTGTAATGAGGTGGATGGACCTAGAGTCTGTCATATGTAAGTCAGAAAGAGAAAAACAAATACCGTATGCTAACACATACATATGGAAACTAAAAAAAAAAAAAAAAGTTTGCGAAGAACCTAGGGGCAGGACAGGAATAAAGATGCAGATGTAGAGAATGGACTTGAGGACATGGGGAGGGGGAAGGGTAAGATGGGACGAAGTGAGAGAGTGGCATGTACTTACATATACTACCAGATGTAAAATAGCTAGCTAGTGGGAAGCAGCCGCATAGCACAGGGAGATCAGCTAGGTGCTTTGTGACCACCTAGAGGGGTGGGATAGGGAGGGTGGGAGGGAAATGCAAGAGAGAGGAGATACAGGTATATATGTATATGTATAGCTGATTCACTTTGTTGCAAAACCGAAACTAACATACCATTGTAAAGCAATTATACTCGGATAGATGTTCAAAAAAAAGAAAAAGAAAATAAAGCTGTAGAACATAGAACTCTTAACCTTCAGATTAGTTAGAAATCTTCTCATCAATATAATATATAGCTGGACAAATCAATGTTTTAGTATCATTTAAGTGACAGACCTGTTCTTTGGGGAAGTAAAAACAGCTGTCTTGTTCTTACAAATCTCTACAAACCAGAAAATGTAAATACAGGCCACAGTGACCTGAGACTCAGCCTAATTAGCTCAATCAGGCAAGATCTGCAAGCAAGGGGGGAAAATGACAAAGTGGTAGTTTTAAAATTCAAACCTCTGGGAATGCTCCCTCAGCTAAACTTTACAAAGAGTAAAGGCTTAGTCATCTGAGCGAGCAACTTTAATGTATTCCAATTGTTCTTTGTAAACTAGTATGTTTCTATTGTAATATCTGATGATTCATAACTAGGTTTTTTTTTTTAAGTGAAGGCATGAGATCTCTAGTTTTGTCTGTTTATATGTCTACGTACACATCATGTGTATATATATATATATATATATATATATATATATGATAATACTCTGGAAAGTATCATCAAAATTGAATTACAAAGAGTTCAATTTAGAACTGCTTGCAAATTAAATATAAAAGAAACTGGCCAAGGGACTTCCCTCGTGGTCCAGTAGTTAAGAATCCACCTTCCAATGCAGGGGACATGGGTTTGATTCCTGGTCAGGGAACTAAGATCCCACATGGTGCAGAGCAACTAAGCCTGTGTGCCACAACTAGAGCGTCCACATACCACAACTACTGAGCCCACGCACTCTGGAGCCTGAGCGCCACAACTGGAGAGAAGCCTGCATGACACAACTAGAGAGAAGCCCACATGCCACAACAAAGAGCCCACGTGCTGCAACCAAAAACTCCTGCATGCTGCAACAAAGATCCTGTGTGCCACAACTAAGACCCGATGCAGCCTAATTAATTAATTAATTTAAAAAAAAAGAAACTGGCCAAAATGACCTTCAGGTTCATGTGAACTGGGAAATATTTAATATTAAGTTGATACCTGGTATTAAAGTTTGTTGATATAATTAATATCGACATGCCTTTAGAGTCATCAATATTAAGTATAATACTTTATTGTACCTAAGTCTAATAAAATTCAAATAAAACCAAGGAAGATAATTTGATATGATGAAACTTTAAAGTAAATGTAAATGAGATAAGAGCTTTTGGGTAAACTCTTTCAAATTAATTATGTTTTAGAAATGTCTACTTAAAATGATCTCTCCAGAAAATTTGGTAACTTAAAGTTCTAGAGTTGTGCTAAATTAAGTAATGGAAGTTTATTGAATAGCTAGGTCATTCACTCACACACACACACCCCAATAAGATGCTGAGACATCAAACTAAACAGAGAAACGAAAGGTATGTAGGACTATTAATGAATATTTTTGGTGCCACCCTGAGATGTTCTCTATACGAAAACAAATGTTTTTAGAAACTATCACTGGTACTTATGTTCACCAATCTACAGAATGCTAACATAAAAGACTGTTCAGAATTTCTTACCTAGTCTTCACTATAAATTAAGTTTTTTGAGTTGAAGATTCAAATTTAAATATGTAATTAAAGCTAATAGCAATAATAAGGAAACATTTCAGTATGCAGTAGGAAAGTAGAATGTGTGTTTTCAGTAAAGAAGGTATGAGGAATGGAGTTACATTTTACTGAGGAAAAAAATTTTATGCATTGTCAGGATTAACTAAGTTTAGATTGAAGTTAATTAAGTAAATGGATTTTGTTGTTAAGTAAGCTAGCAAAAGACTGGAATTTGAACAAAGTTTCTTAGGGTGCTCCTTTTTGATAACAGATTGTGTGAGTTTCTGTGCACTTAAGTGATCTGTATTTGTTTGTTTGTTTTAATCTTTTTGGGACTTTGGTTAAATGAATAAGTATTGTTTCATAGAGACCAATGATTCTGTTGTATTTTAAAACATTTTTGATATTGTTAACAAACTTCCCAAATATTAAAATCTAACTAAAACTCTTCTAGCCTCCAGCTGGCTCTGGGATACTTCAAAAGAGCATCTCTGAGACATCTCAGAGAAGAATGTTAAACTAAGTTTATTTGGTATGTTAAATTACTTCAAAAACATTGTCAAGTGATTGGAGATGAACCTTAGGTTATAGTGTATGGATAAATGTCATTCATATAGATATTCCAAAATTTATATGGAATCTCTAACCTCTGATATGTCCTGATATGATATTATCAGTCATAATTCTAGTTATTACCCTAATATGTTATATGTAACAAAAATAGCCAAGTTTCTTGCTAATTGCTTTGTACTCAAATCTTTAACCATGCTATTTTAAGTTTTGTCCTTTATAGATAATCATTATTTTACATTGATACTTTTACAAAATGAAGATTTTCAAGAAGACTCTTAAAAAGGACTTTCAAAACAAATATAAATTTCTGATAGCCTTTAGATAATACCACTGAACTGGGTAACAAATGACAAAACTCTAATGGAAAACCTGATGACTTTATCCAGATCAACAGGAATTAATTACATGGGACTGAATTAACTGATATGATTATAACTTTATGACTTTTTGGAAACTATACTAGCTTTAATCTTTGTTTTCTAGAAAAACCTTTCCTATTATGCTATGACCTACAACAACTTGATAAAATATATCTTTGTAAACAAAGATGACATGTTTATCTTTTTCTCTCTACCTGATTCTTCCAGAATTTGGCTTCTCCAGCTGGCTCTCCTGTGGACTTGATGGTTTATTACAATTGGATTACAACTAGTTATACTAGTCATTGTTTTAATTTGTTTCCAAATTGTTTATGATTTATGTCTCCCTGCTGCACCATGACTTTGTCAATATTACTAGTTGAATTACTTATATCCTATGTATTTTATAAGATTGTTGTCTCTTACAGTACCTATCTTGAGGAAATAGACCACATTTACAACTCCACATAGAATAATTGTAATAGTGTGATTCTAGGTGTAGGAAGAAGCAACAAGGGAAAATATCTCCTGGATCATAATAGGCTAGAAAGACAGGGGATCCAGAGAATATTTAATTATCTACAGGACGTAATCCGGAAATTAGCACCTGGAGAGGCATATCAACAAGAATTTTTGCCTGATCTGAGACAAGCCTCCCAGGGCCGTGGGACAAAAATTGGTCATGAAATGTCTTCCAAATATTGGTCAAACTTTGGACCAAGAGGAGGAACTGAGAAATGGAATATTGCCTGCCATATCAGTAAACAAAGGATGTCACAGTCATCAGTGATTGCAGCCACTGCCAACAACAGTGAGCTGATCAGCCGTGATGTGAAAACACAGGATACTGGACCCAGACCGCTGAGGTGCATATCAAAGGAATGATTTCAGTGAGCCCAGACTCTCGTATCTTCCCATATATAGAAAAGCACTTAATTCCTTAACTTGAGATATCTGGTTTTCTTTAACTAACAATAATTTTAGATGTTCAGACTACCTACCCTTTGCCGCAAAACTCCTTTATATCCTGGCTCTCTGCTGCGCCTCCTCGGAGCAGTTGTCTCAGGGTTACTTGAGATGCTGTCTCCTAAAAATGAGATGCTGAAGTCCTGAAAATTTCCACTGAATAAAACATAACCCTCAACTTTTAGGTTGTGAATATTTTTTTAGTCAACACCAATCAGAACATAAACTCCATGAAAGCAGCGACCTTATATTAATTACCACTGTTTCCTCAAGGCCAAGAATGTGTCTGGCACATAATAGGAACTCATTAATATTTGTTTATGGATGAAAGAATGTTAGTAACATTGCTGGGTCTTGTCACATGTATTTCCATCCCTACTGAACTTAAAAACCAGGTGTGGACCTTCTATTTCTTAGCATCACCAATTGTTTTCTGGTTAATGGCCTTAGCCTCCAGGCTTAGACCCAGAACAAAAGAGCCTGCATTGAACCTATCTTCTCTAATCTCCCCAGGAATGTTGCCCTTGCCCCACAACTGCATTCCATTCCTTGCCTTGGAATGGGATCCCTCTTTCAGCAAAGGCATGCATGAAAAGAGGCTGTTTAGGGGACCAGGGTCAGGGTTCCAGCAATTATCAATGCTTTCTCCATCTTCCCAGTGAGATTTTCAGGATCACCTTTTTTTCCCCCAGTCAAGGTATCAACCAGTCTAAGACAAAAAGAAAAATGAGCAAATCAGACCATTTGGTTGGCTGCATTTGGACCTGGCGAGTGACTGATTTATTGATCTGGATTTCAGAATCTGATTTGTGGTTTTGTTTTTCTTTTCTGCTTCCAGGTTGGCCACCCTGAACTGGAATTTGTGTTACTGCACCTTGTGAGAATATTCAGCCTCCTCTGATTAGCCTAATGTGCATTCAACAGATAGGTATTGAGTGCCTACTGTTGTTAGCACTTGGAATGCATCAGAAAACAAAAGAGGCACAAGTTCCTTGCCCTGCAGGAGCTTCTACTCTCATGGCATGGATGATAGGTGGGAAAACAATACACAATAAACATAATAAAGAAGTAAATTGTATAGGATATTGGAGGGTGATAAGTAAGTACTTTGGAGAAAAGAAAAAGTAGATGAGAGTAAAGAGATTGGGGTGAGGGGAGGTAGATTACAATTTTAAACAGAGGAACCTCCTTTAGAATGGGACATCTCAACAAAAAGATGAAGGAGTTGAATTAGATATTCAGCCATGTGAATATCTAAGATTTTCAACCATGTAAATATCTAAGAGCAGAGCATTTCAGGCAGAGGGAGCAACGAATACTAAGGCCTTAACGCAGGATCCTGTGTGGCCTGTTAAGGAATAGCTGTGTTGTTGGAACAGGGTGAATGGGAGTTGGTAGAAGATGAGGCCAGGGAAGTGATGGGGATCAGATCATGCAGGGCAGTTAGGAGTGGTTTTTACTCTGAGTGACAGGATTTTTAACAGAGAGGTTAAAGTATCCCTCGGGTGCTTTGTTAAGAACAGACTGTAAAGACACAAGGGTAGAAGCTGGGCGATCTCTTCCTTACTATCCCAGTAATCTAGGCAAGAAAAGATGGTGGTAGCAGGGGAAGTAGCTGTAGGGGAGGAAAAAGTTTTCCTTGACTCTTTTAGGGTCCCTCAGTTGGGTCTGAAATTTAAAATGATAAAGATTAACAGGAGAAAATCATACATATTTATATTACGTGACACAAGAGTATTCATAAGGAAATGAAGACCCGAAAAAATGGTTAAACCTGAGTGCTTTTAATGCTAGGTTTGTTGAGGAGTGGAAAGTCATGGAAAGATGTGCTAGGACAGAGTCTGAGCTACACATAATAACCTGGAGAAAACTCAGCAAGTCTTGTTCATTCGGATTCTTCTTCGTGTCCAAGTCCCTTCTCTTGGAGATAAGGATATTTCTTTCCTCTGGGTATAGGGAGAACACTTCTCACATGAGTGTCTTGGGATCTGCTTCAGGGGGAAAGGGCAGGGGAGGTCAGAGTGACGTTCCTGCTTCTGCTGTTTCCTCAAACCCCTTTAGCTTAAAATATTCACTATGCCCAGGTGCCATATTTTGGAATAGTGTGTCCTAAACCCCATCATAGTGAAGATGGTTAGATTCTGTATACACTTTGAACATAAGCCCACTGAAAGAAATGGATATGGCATTTGAGATAAAGGAAGAAGTCAAAGATGACTCCACGGTTTTCTCTCGAACAACTGAACAGAGTTGCCATCGGCTGAGATGGGAGAGCCAATCTGAGGTGTATATTAGATTTCCAGGTGGAGAAGTTGAGCAAGCGGTTGGATATACAGTCAGGAGCTCAGGAGAGAGATCTGTTGGCATATATAAAGCATTCAAAGCCCTGAAACTGAATGAGGAGTGAGAGTAGAGAAAGACTAGAGGACTGAAGACTGAGTCCTGGGCACTCCGACATTTAGAGCAGTGCTGATGATAGAAATACAACGTGAGTCAGGTCAGTTTTAAGCTGTCTAGTAGCCCACATTTAGAAAAAGAAAAAGAAACAGGTGAAAGTAATTTTAAGCTATATTTTATTTAACCTAAGATATCCAAAGTATTATCATTTCAACATGCGATCACTATAAAAATTATTAATGAAATATTTTGTATGCCCTTCTATCCTGGTAGGTCTTTGAAATCTTGTATGAGTTACATGCTTACATCAGTCTCAATTCAGGCTGACCACTTCTAGTGCTCTCTAGCCCTCTGAGGCTAGTAACTATGGTGTTGGACAGTGCAGATTTAGAGGTTTGGGAGAAGAGAGGCTATCAAAGGAGACTGAAAGGGGAGAATCTATGAAGTAAAAGGAAGCTGAGACACCATGGCCTCCTGGAAGCCAGGTGAATAGAAGTGGTGATAATCTGTAGAAGTGCTTTCATGATAGTTTCAGTTTGCTTGGTGATGAAGCAAGCCAGGTTCACTGC
Source organism: Delphinapterus leucas (assembly GCF_059928025.1). Classification (NCBI taxonomy): domain Eukaryota; kingdom Metazoa; phylum Chordata; class Mammalia; order Artiodactyla; family Monodontidae; genus Delphinapterus; species Delphinapterus leucas. Next base: position 39,188,924 of record NC_143129.1, read on the forward strand.
CCAGGGTGAGAATGTGTGAGGAGGTATTGCGGGTATGAGGAGATTAGGGGAGAGAGCAGGAGAGGGAACAGATTAGGGGAGTAAAGGATGATTGCTGGACAGCATAAAGACGCACTGAGACTGATAATCATGAATTTAAAGTGAGAATAAGTCAGTGAGGTTGGGTGTTTTTCTCCAGTCACAAAGACTCAGGCAAGATAGGCAGAGACTTGGATTTAACCAGGGTAATGGTTTATGCCCTCCATCTTGATGCCACTTTGTTTTGATTAAAGTTATTCTGATTGCAAATAACATAAATCAGCTCATATTAGGTAAATCAAAAAAGAAAATTTGTTGGAAGAATTCTGGATAATATTCAGAAATCAACGTCTTCCAGGAGAGTCAGGAAGCAGACAGCAGTCAGGAACCACGTTCCGGGTATGGCTGCCTCGTCAGCCTCATCCAGCATGCCTCCTCTCTTGCTTCTCTATCCACGATCACACAGAGATGGTGACCCCACCAGTGCCAAGTACTTACCACCTCACCCCCAGCCTCAGAACTCACAAATGTCTTTGAATTTACATTACTAAGAGAGAGAATCTGATGGAACAAGCTTGGACCAAATGGGGTATGAGTCAAGGAAAAAATCATGGGGAAAAGGCAACAATTAATCATTCAAAATATTATTCCATACCATACATTTGCAAAAACATATAGCATCAGAGACTGACTCCTAATAAATATTCATAACAAAGGAAGTTTTGTGGAATATTCACTGTTATAGGATAAATTTTTTAAAGATAAAATCATGATGCTCTTACAAATATAAAATGAACACACCCAAAGATTTTATTTAACTCATTAATTAATGAAGAAATAAGTAATGTTTCAACAAGCTCAAAGGAGAATTCAAAGACCAGACATATATGTAGGCCCTAAAATGAATCTACAAATAGACGCAAAACTAGTTTTCTTTTTTTGGGGGTGGGGGTGGAGGGGGTAGGAAATCAAGTGTGCCTTCACGGGACAAGATTCATTTGCAAGTGTATAAAGCAGAGTTATTGGGCTTCCCTGGTGACGCAGTGGTTAAGGATCCGTCTGCCAATGCAGGAGACATGGGTTCAAGCCCTGGTCCTGGAAGATCCCACATGCCACGGAGCAACTAACCCCGTGCACCACAACTACTGAAGCCTGTGCTCTAGAGCCCATGCTCCGCAACAAGAGAAGCCACCACAACGAGAAGCCTGTGCACCGCAACGAAGAGTAGCCTGCCCGCCTCCTCTCTGCAATTAGAGAAAGCCTGTGGGCAGCAGCAAGACCCAATGCAGCCAAAAATTAATTAATTAATTTTTTAAGAACCAGAATTATTTGCATTGCTATGTTATCTACAACTTACATTGTTGTAAAATAGCTCAGAGACAATGAAAGGTGCAAACCCCTTTCAAAGAATCAGATAACCTAAAAGGGTGTGTTTTAGATAATGCATAGTTTCTGATTGAATACATCCAGTAACTCTTTGATCCATTTCAAAATTTTTCACAACTTTTCCTGAGAACTGAAAATGCCCAAATTGTTGGTAAGCACATTTCTTCATGATTCTCTCATTGTCCAATATTTTTATGTGCTTAATATTATTTTGGTGCCTTTTCATTTTTAAAAATAAAGTTTTACATTTAATTATTTAAAGTTATATGGCCCTCAGAATCATAATTGCACACAATAAAACATCAGATATACAGATTCCTTGGGAAATGTGCATAAGTTGTAACCCTGTAAGTCCCAAAGTTCTATCATCTCATCTACTTTGGTTTTCCTAAGCCATATTAGATCTCTGCATCTATAAAAGTATAAATGGGAGAACTATTAGTGATATGAGCAAATACTTCTGCAGATCAGAATATGCCACCCCAGGGTATGTCATTTTAGCATAAAGACTATTTTGAGCTGGAGGCAAGTGACAATCAACAGATGCAGAAAAAAAGCCTTCTCAGAACTTTCTCTGCTGACTAAAAGCAGACACTTTTGAGAAATGAGGACTGCTATAAATCTCTTTTTCTGGGAGAGTTTTAACAGCCATGAAAAAGATGAAAAATCAGCACTGAGACAGGTCTGCAAACAAAGCTTATTGAAATAACCATTATCTTCCATTCCTTTCCGTGTGTACTTACCTTCCCACAGTTTACCACTCTAAAAGCCTAAACTAATTTTCCTTTGTCTTATCACTTCTCTACAAATTTATTGTTCTTTGTTAAGGTGCTATACAAGCCCTGAGTTCTAACCACCCCTTTGAGTTACTCATCACTGTATTTCCCCCATGCATATGCACATGTTAATAAACTGTTTTTCTATTGTTAATCTGTCTTTTGTCAGTTTAATTCCCAGGGCCCCAGCAGGAGAAAGGTTTTTTTCCTCCCCTCTGCTCACAAGATTAATGTTAAACTTTATTTTTTTTTAATTAATTTATTTACTTGGCTATGCCATGTCCTAGTTGTGGCATGTGGGATCTTCATTGTGGCATGTGGGATCTTTAGTTGCAGCATGCAGGATCTTTTTGGTTGTGGCATGTGGGATATTTTAGTTGCAGCATGCAGAAACTAGTTCCCTGACCAAGGATCGAACCCCGGCTCCCTGTGTTGGGAGCATGGAGTCTTAACTGCTGGACCACCAGGGAAGCCCCTAATGTTAAACTTTAAAAAGCAGAATACAAAAGTGCTTATTCTAGTGGATCTAAACTTTTTCCTTTGTCTTCTTTTTTCATTTTGAGAACCTAAAAAATGCAGAATATAATTACCTATATTCTCCTCCCCAGAATTCATAGTTACTAAAAGTCATATTTTCCCAGTTGTTTTGCCTATTGTGGTAGATTATATTCCTGTTCCCAAATGATTCACCTCCTTTCCTGAGAGAATTATATGTAACTCCCCTCCTATTGCCATGTGAGCTTTAGGACACATCCCATGTATGGCAGGCTTGGCCACCTGACTTGTTTTGTGGGTTAAAGGCTATGTGCTACTCCCTAGCTGATGCTTTAATAACCATGGCACTCCACTTTTCTTTTCCCTCTGCTGAGAAATTAGTTTCTTCCCAATAGAAACTTTTGCTGCCACTTAAATCTCAGAATAAAGAAGCCATATAGAGTAGAGCCCTAGCCAACCTGCAGCTGAGCTACATGAGCAAGAAATACACCTTTGTGATTATAAGCCATTGGGATTTCGGAATATTGTTCATTACTGTAGCACCACCTACCTATGCATTTCCTTTTTAAAAAATTACACATGTGCTCCCAGGGATGCAAGGATTTTTCAGTATATGCAAATCAATCAATGTGCTACACCACATTAACAAACTGAAGAATAAAAACCATATGATCATCTCAATAGCTGCAGAAAAAACTTCTGACAAAATTCAACACCGATTTATGATAAAAACTCTCCAGAAAGTGGGCATAGAGGGAACCTACCTCAACATAATAAAAGCCATATACAACAAACAACTAACATCATTCTCAATGGTGAAAAACTGAAAGCATTTCATCTAAGATCAGGAACAAGACAAGGATGTCCACTCTCACCACTTTTATTCAATATAGTTTTGGAAGTTCTAGCCATGGCTATCAGAGAAGAAAAAGAAATAAAAGGAATGCAAATTGGAAAAGAAGTAAAACTATCACTGTTTGCAGATGACATGATACTATACATAGAAAATTGTAAAGACACTACCAGAAAACTACTAGAGCTCATCAATGAATTTGGTAAAGTTGCAGGATACAAAATCAAAACACAGAAATCTCTTGCATTCCTATACACTAACAATGGAAGATCAGAAAGAGAAACTAAGGAAACAATCCCATTTACCATCACATCAAATAGAATAAAATACCTAGGAATAAACCTTCCTAAGGAGGCAAAAGACTTGTACTCAGATAAGATGTTGATGAAAGAAATCAAAGATTGCACAAACAAGTAGAGAGATATACCATGTCCTTGGATTGGAAGAATCAATATTGTGAAAATGACTATACTACCCAAAGCAATCTACAGATTCAGTGTAATCCCTATCAAATTACCAATGGCATTTTTCACAGAATTAGAACAAAAAGATTTACAATATGTATGGAAACACAGAAGACATCAAATAGCCAAAGCAGATCTTGAGAAAGAAAAACAGAATCAGGCTCCCTGACTTCAGACTATACTACAAAGCTATAGAAATCAAAACAGTTTGGGAGACTTACCTCATGGTGCAGTGGTTAAGAATCCACCTGCCAATGCAGGGGACATGGGTTCAATCCCTGATCCGGGAAGATCCCACATGCCTTGGAGCTACTAAGCTTGTGCACCACAACTACTGAGCCTGCGCTCTAGAGCCCGTGTGCCACAACTACTGACGTCCACATGCCTAGAGCCTGTGCTCTGCAACAAGAGAAGCCACTGCAATAAGAAACCCGTGCACCACAGCAAAGAGTAGCCCCCTCTCACCGCAACTAGACAAAAGCACATACGCAGCAATGAAAACCCAATGCAGCCAAAAATAAATAAATTAATTTAAAAGAAAAAGAAATAAGGCCCAGATTGTGAAAAAAAACAACAACACACAAACAAGCAAACAAAAAAACAGTTTGGTACTGGCACAAAAACAGAAATATAGATCAATGGAACAGGATAGAAAGCCCAGAGATAAACCCACGCACATATGGTCAACTAATCTATGACAAAGGAGGCAAGAATATACAATGGACAAAAGATAGTCTCTTTAATAAGTGGTGCTGGGAAAACTGGACAGCTACATGTAAAAGAATGAAAATAGACCACTAACACCATACACAAAAATAAACTCAAAATGGATTAAAGACCTAAATGTAAGGCCAGATACTATAAAACTCTTAGAGGAAAGCATGGGCAGAACATTCTCTGACATAAATCGCAGCAATATCTTTTTGGATCCACCTTCTAGAGTAATGAAAATAAAAACAAAAATAAACAAATGGGATCTAATGAAACTTAAAAGCTTTCACATAGCAAAGGAAACCATCGACAAAATGAATAAACAACTCACAGAATGGGGGAAAATATTTGCAAATGAAGCTACTGACAAGGGATTAATCTCCAAAATATACAAACAGCTCATGCAGCTCAATATCAAAAAAACAAACAACCCAATCAAAAAATGGGCAGAAGATATAAATAGACATTTCTCCAAAGAAGATAAACAGATGGCCAAAAACACATTAAAAAGGTGCTCAACATCACTAATTCTTAGAGAAATGCAAATCAAAAGTACAATGAGCTATCTCCTCAAACAAGTCAGAATGGCTATCATCAAAAAATCTACAAACAGGGCTTCCCTGGTGGCTCAGTGGCTGAGAGTCCGCCTGCCGATGCAGGGGACATGGGTTCGTGCCCTGGTCCAGGAAGATCCCACATGCCACGGAGCGGCTAGGCCCGTGAGCCATGGCCGCTGAGCCTGTGCATCCGGAGCCTGTGCTCCGCAACGGGAGAGGCCACAACAGTGAGAGGCCCACGTACCGCAAAAAAAAAAAAATCTACAAACAATAAGTGCTGGAGAGGATGTGGAGAAAAGGGAACCCTCCTACACTGTTGGTGGAAATGTAAATTGGTACAACCATTATGGAGAACAGTATGGTTGTTCCATAAAAAAATAAATATAGAACTATCATATGATCCAGCAATCCCACTCCTGGGCATATACCCAGAGAAAACCATAATTTGAAAAGATACATGCACCCCAATGTTCATTGTAGCACTATTTACAATAACCAAGACATGGCAGCAACCTAAATGTCCATCGACAGAAGAATGGTTAAAGAAGATGTGGTACATATACACAATGGAATATTACTCAGCCATAAAAAAAGAATGAAATAATGCCATTTGCAGCAACATGGATGGATCTAGAGATTGTCATACTGAGTGAAGTAAGTCAGACAGAGAAAGACAAATATCATATGGTATCACTTATTTGTGGAATCTAAAACAAATGGTAAAAAAATTACACTTGTGCTATATGTAAAATCTTCTGCTAAACTTTGCATCCTACATTTTCTTTTTCAGTATTCACTTTTCTTTTTGTTGAAACAGTTCTTTCAGTGAGAGTCTGTGATTACTAAAATTTCTGAGATCTTTCATGCCTAAAGGTGTCTTTACCTTTACTCTGGAATAATAGTCTCGCTGGGCATAGAATTTTATATTTAGCATTATTTATTTCACCATTTTGATGATTTTATTCCATTGTTTTTTGGCATCTGCTGTTAAATATGAGAAAGTCTGGTATCAATCTGATTCAAGTTTCTTGTTAAATAATCTGTTTTACCTCTTTGGTAGCTTTTAATATTTCCCTTTCTTGTTTTCAAGTGTGGCTATGAGTTTTTAAATCTATTTTCTCCCTGATTTTATGTGTTTGGAGAAGGAGGAGGAAGTTTCAACATTTGTTCCACCTGCTCTCTCGGCTCTTGCATTAATAAATGGAGTGAACTTGTTTTGCTGACACATACTCATCATTTTGAATTGTCTATTTTTATATAATGTTGCAAAAGCCTGATTAATATTAATAAATAGTGTCTTTTTTAGTTCTTGTGTCTTCTTTTAGAGATTTCCCCCCTCTTCTCTTCTTTCAGGCTATCAGCTGCCAGTTCACTCTAATGTCCATATAACCATCCATAGCAATCTTCTGCATGTTGCTTGGCCTCTTCACTTCTCCCCAGCCACCTCAGAATGATTCCTCCTACTTTATTGTACAGAGCATTGTGTTCTCTCTAGCCCCTGCCTCCAAACTCAGCTTGTGACTTCACTTTGAAAACCTACAGTATTATTCACATGCTCTAGTACACAATGGGATATCTCCTTTGACTCCTTTTCTTTTTCCTACAGTTCAGCAAACAGAAAGAAATGGTATAAAATTTCTTTCCTCATTGATATAAATCATGCCCCTGTATTAGTAAGACTTATGTCTGAGTCCTATTAATAAAGACCCAAATTAAAGGGCTTAATCTAATAAAACTTTCTGTACCCCTCACCTAAATAAACCTCATAGGTAGGCATTTTGAGGCTAATATTGTAGTTCTTCAGTCATCAGGGACCCAAGCACTTTCTGCTTTTCTCTTTGGCTTTCCTTAACAGGAACAGGGAGTCCTTTTCAAACTCCCTTCATGGTCCCTTCATGGTTTCAAGAAGGCTGCTAGATCTCCGGCCATCACAACCACATTCCAGCCAGGTCAAAGAGGAAGGTGGGAAGGGCAAAAAGGTATGCCCCTTTAGGAGAAGTTCCCAGATACCTCACCTCTTCTACTTATGTTTCATTGGCCATTCCTAGCTACAAGGGAAATATTTTAGTCTCAAATAAATTGAATATATTGCCTGTATGCCATCACTTTTGGTTGCTCTACAGTGTACCTTAGCTTACAATGGTGGAACAGACTCGATTCTTTCCCTTAAAGAATGGGAAATTATTTTTGCTCCTCCTTATGCTTAAGAGTATTAAGAATTTAGAGATAATTTTGTCTGGAGAAAGGGAATGGGGAGAAAGGCAGGGCAAGAATGAGAACAAAAAAGAGCAGTCTTGGATTGAAAGTAGTGAAATCAGGAGGGCAAATTTGTCCTCAGGGCCCAGTAGTATTTTCGCCTAACCCCAGACTGCCCCCTTATCTTCCTTTTCCCCTTCCTCCTCCTCCCCCTGTCTCCTCTCAGCCAAGCTTGGCTTCCATTCAAACTTTCCGGAAATCCCCTACCCAATTTCCAGCTTTTGAAACAATGACTCTCTGGAGACTATTCCCATTGTCCTTGGAACCAGAACAATGAGAGAGTAGAGGCTCCTCTCTGGCTTCAGGCTATGTCCCTACTCCCAGCCTTCCCCCAAAGTAAAAGCTTCCTCAACCCTCCAATCACTGTCCTCTTCTGTTTAGAGGCAGGAAGTTGGGGGAGGTAGACAAAAAGCACTTTCTATCAACAGCTTTTGATGCCTGAAGTCAATGCCAGCCCCTTAAGTACAGCGTGGGGCCTGTCCCCTCTTAGCTGGAACTCAGAAGGAGTCTCTCTGCAGGGCTGCAGTTGGACACCTGAGCATGCTGGGGGTTGGCAGGCAAACTCAGGACCTGAGTCGTGTATTTTCTAAGTCTCTTTTGATGCCTTAGTTTCCCCTGTCATTGAAGTGAGAGGACCAGAGGCCATTCTAAAGGAATTGGCAGTTTTGTCTCACTGCCAGCCTCTCTTGCACTCCCAACTCTGACCCTAGGAGACCCCGTCCCCTTCTTTACCCAGTTCTGCCAAAAGGGCTGTTAGGTGGGGGGGAGGGGTGCAGGCGGGGCTTTTCCTGCACCATCCTGGCGCCTGACTGGATCGGGTTACTGGAGGCAGTCTGGATTTGAATGTGCAAATAAACAGAGGTCACTTTGATCCACGAGGCTGAGAGGGAGGGGGAAGAAAAATGAGCGCCCTGGTCAGAGACGTGCATGCTGGGCACTTGAGAGAGGGTTTGGGGGAGGTGGAGTTTGAGCATGTCCTTATTACTCTGACTGGACCCAAAACCTTTTTTTTTTTTTTTTTTCCAAAACCTATTTTTTAAAAAAAGGGAAAAGGGAGAGAGATCCAGAAGGAGACAGGGACCCACTTTAGGCATTTCAGACTTCCTCCTGGAATCAAATACCCCACTGACCTTTCCTCGCTGCTACCAGGAGGGGAGTGGGTAGCTTGGACGCCACCCTCCCTCGAGGCTCTCCCACCTTTGGGACATCTTGGGTGCCACTTGGGAGAGGGAGAGCTGGAATGGAACCGTCTACAGTATGGGGTGTGTGGTTCAGTGTGGGGCCATATGTTGGGAGCTGTTGGGCCTATTGTCTCCTTGGGCACCAATCCACACCACAGGCAGGCTTAGAGAGGGAGAGACAAAGGAGGGAATGGGAGAGCACAAAGGAAGCAAGGAATGAAATGGTAAGTAAAGGCAAACAAAAGTGAACCGTGAACCGGGGGAGACAAAAGCCGGGAACAATATTCCCCAGGCAATAGGCTCAGGAACAATAGGGACACTGACAGCACCACAAAGACACCAGTGTCTCCAAGTAGACGTTATCTCAGGCAGTGGTTGGCAGCCCCGCTCTGGCTGCAGCTATCTTCAGTGCCGCTTTTGTGCCATGCTGAACAATATTCCTTGCATGGCTGCTGATAGAAAGATGAGAAGGTTTCTGTTTGATTCTCCTTTCCCTTCCCTCCCCCTTCCCCTACTCCAACCCCCACCAGCTCAGACATTTTGAGCTCAAGCCACTGGCCTGGTTAGGGGAGGGGGTTGTGTACATGTGTGTGTTTGTGTGTGTGTGTATAGGGCCAAAGGGCGGGGTGGGGGGTGGGAAGGTCTCTATCAGGCTTTCCAGTTGCCCTCAACCTTACCAGGTCTACCATGGAAGGAAGAGAGTGGAGATTAGGGCTGGGCAAGTAGGGACTGGAGAACTGGGGTGTGTGGAGAGGACTGTTTGGGGAAGTGGATTCTGCTTTCACCAACAATCACAAGACCAGCCTGAGCTATTCACTGTAAAAAGGCCAACTTAGCAAGTGTTTTCCTTGTTGTGGCCAGCTATTCATTTCATAGCCAAGGGGTCTCACCTGGTCCTTCTGCTGCTTTCCTCCTCTGGGCCAGCAAGTGTTCCCTGCCCCACCCCTCATAGCCATTGCATTCTCCCGTCTTTGTTTATAGTTACCAGTTTTTTGAGTACCTCTCAACTTCTCCCTCCCCCACCTTTGCCACTCCAAGTTGAACCTAAGGGATCAAGGTCCTTAGCTTGAAAGACTGTTTGGTAGCACTGGCCCTTCTGGAGGCTCTATGACCATTCCCATCTAAGCTCACATGACCACAATCCACAGTGTTAGCCATTCCCCGCTAAGTATCTCCCCTATTCCTTCTTAGGGGAACTCTGACCCTAGATTATTGGGTCAGAGGTGTCCTTTCCCAGAGCTCCCTTGTGCATAAGGCTGTGTACTCTTAGTTTCCTCAGGGATGTAACCCAGTACAACTGACCTTGTGGGATTAGAAAGAACACTGCACTTTTTCATTGAACTGATTTTCTTCTTGTTCTTATTCTTACTCATCTGTTTCAGGTTAGTTTTATAGGTGGCTAAACTACTACATTTCAGACCCCTGGCTTCCTCAAAAAAAATTGAACTGAAACTTCTTGGGAAGGCATTGATATAAAAACTTCAGGTAGAATGCCTTCCTAAGGGTCCAGACACTCAAAGGTGGACCCAGAAGCTTGAGCCATCACTTAATTTGCGAGACTGTGGCTATTTGTTCAGATTTCTCAATATAAATGAGCACTTTGAAGGCAGGAAACAAATTTTATACCTCGATTGGCTACCTCATAGCATCATGGCACACAATAAGTTCTCAATGAACACTTGTTGAATTGGACCAAGTTTTGAGAATCAGAAGGGACCTTAAAGCTCATCTAGTACCTTGCTATTCAAAGTGTGATCCCTAGACCAGCAGCATTAACATCACCTGGGAGTTTATTAGAAATGCAGAATCTCAAGCTCTACCTCAGAACTGCTGGATCAGAGTCTGCATTTTGATGAGCTACCCAAGTACTTCATATACTCCTAGAGAAGCACTGATCTAGCACAGCTTCTCCTTCCTTGCCTCCTCACAACTGCTGCCCATTTCATGGCAGTATTGCCTTCCATAGCCTACGATCACTGAAACTGTGAGCTACACCATGCCATCCAGTCGGCATCTACAGGAAGACCTCTGTAGAGGTGAACTTACCATCTGTGGTAACAATCTAGTCCACAGTTGGAATCAAATCAGATTGAACAGAATTAAATTTGCATTCAAAGAGTCTTAGGAATGGGATCTTGTACCTAGCATATACTCAGTTAAAGCTTATTAAGGGAAAGGTTTAAAAAGTCTATTATGACCTCCCTGGGTGATCCAAGGTAGTAGGTAATTTTATGGACCAACTTGACTGGGACATGGGTACTCAGACATCTGGTCAAACGTTATTCTGGTTGTGTCTGTGAGGGTGTTTCTGGTTGAGATTAACATTTGAATTGATAGACTGAGTAAAGCAGATTGCCTTTCCTAATGTGAGTGGACCTCATCCAATCAATTGAAAACCTGAACAGAACAAAAAAGTTGAATAAGAGGAAACTCCTTTTGCCTGACAGCCTTGAGCTGGGACACTGGTCTTCTCCTGTCTTTGGACTTGAACGGAAACATCAGCTCTTCTTGGGTCTCGGGTCTGCCAGCTTTTGGACGGAAACTTACACCATCCACTCTCCTGGTTCTCAGGCCTTTGGGCTTGGACTGGAACTTAAGGGCGATTCTGGTGAGATTTCAGATGGAAATGAGGAACATGTTATTGGAAACTAGGGGAAAGGTTATCCTTGTTATAAAGTGGCAAAGAGCTTGGCTAAACTCAAGTTCTGATGTTTTGTGGAAGGTAGAACTTATGAACTATAAAATTGGATATTTAACTGAGGAGATTTTCAAGCAAGGTATTCAAGGAGTGGCTTGGTTCCTCCTGACTCACAGTAAAATGTAAAAGGAGAGAGATGAATTGAAGAAGGAATTATTAAGCAAAAAGGAACCAGAACTTGAAGATTTGGAAAATTATTAGCCTATTCACATTGTAAAAAAAAATGAGAAAGCTTGTGAAGAGAACATCAAGGGTGTGTGAACACCATTTGATAAAGAGATCCTGGGCACAACTCACGGACTTACGGACTTAGCCATCTCAGTAGAAGCCAGGAATACAGATGTGATTATACCAGCAAAGACACTGCCAATGTGAACAAAAGGGGACAGAAAAAATGAGACAAAATGAAGGAAGGCTGTTGGATTTTTTAGGTTCTAAGAACAGGACCATAGAGCTGTTAGGCTGTAAATGTCTCCTATTTAGGGAGGAATGACTGCTCAGGTAATTCAAAGATCTTCAGGGCTGCCTCCTTGGTTTCAAATGGTGGGGCCATTGTCTTGGTTTCAACAGGCCAGACAGCCTCTGACTGAAGCCTCGAGGGTGGGGCTGCCAAGAGCCTTGGGGACGGGATCCCCAGTAGCAGAGCTGTGGAGGTGGGTCTAGCAGATGGAGCGTTGAGCCAAAGTGGATTATTCTCAAAACTTAAGAGCTAATGAAATTGACCTTGCTAGGTTTATACTTGCTCGGGACCCATCAACAATTTCTTCTTTTGGATTTCTCCTATTTGGAATGGGAAGGTCTATCTTACGCCTGCCCACCATTGTATCGAAGTGCATGTTTTGGAAGTGCATAACTTGTCGGGTTTCACAAGATCACAGCTGGAGAAGAATTTTGCCTTAGGATAAATATACCCCTCAAGGGTCATGCATACCTGCTTTAGGTGATATTTAGCTGAGACTTTAAACTTCGGGGTTGATACTGGAACGAGTTAAGACTTTGGGGGCTGTTGGGATGGAGTAAATGTATTTTGCAGGCAATAAGACATGAATCTGGGGGGCCAAGAGTGAAATGCCATGGGTCGAATTGTGTCTCCCACAAATCATATGTCGAAGCCCTAACTCACAGTGTGACTGTATTTGGAGTAATGAAGTAATTAAGGTTAAATGAGATCATAAGGGTGGGACCCTGATAAGTTTATATAAGAGGAGACACCAGAGAACTTGTTCTCTCTCCCCACCCTGTGAAGACACAGTGGGAAGGCAGCCATCTACAAGCCAGGGAGAGAGGCTTTATCAAAAGCTGACCCTGCTGGACCTTGATCTGGGACTTCTCAGCTTTCAGAACTGTGAGAAAATATATTTCTGTCTAAGCCACCCAGTCTTTTGTTATGGCACCCCGAGTTGATTAATGCAATCGCTACTGATGGGAGAAAGGAGAGGTCTCTAGGCCTGCACAGGGTGGACTGAAGGGCTCTGGAAGGGCCTCACAGCAGAGGACACACAGAATCTCATCATTCCTTCAAAGCGAGATGGTAACATCCCCTCCTTTCCTCTGATGTCCTCGGTGCAAACAGCAAAAGGAGCTGTTTGGGGCTGCTGTGTGCCCGACAGCTCAAAGCAATTCCTGGGCCGGGGTGGGCACTCAAAACCATTATGATTATCCCAATTCAAAACTCTTTACTTAGACTGAAAGATTTTGCTGCTGTTGTCAGACAATGGTGCTGTCTTCCCAATTTGCAGAAAGTTACAAAGGAATGAGTCAAATTTTTACAATTACAATTAAAATTTTTTTCTCCCATAGGTTAGAAAAAAAAACAAAACGTTTGTTGGTGTCTACTTATAAAAAGCATTATTTATGTGGTTGTTTTAATCCTAGTATATTAAATTTCATCATCTTCTATAAAGATCATCATGACTCCTATGTACTCAACCAATCTAAACAAATTTATAAACCATTGCAGAGTTTATTTGACGGTCTTACTCCACCAAACCCGTCAATTCCCTTCCATGAAATGAATAACAGTGTAATTTCTGATCTACGGGGAGTCAAGTGTTGGGAGGAGGGGAGAGTGGCTGGGTCTGGCAATCTACTGGCCAGACAAACTGGAAAATCAGCTTTTCAGAAGTTTCCTCTTGACTTCTCCCAGGCCATTTATCTCAGATATCCTCCACCCCCCACTCCCCAGACTAGGGGAGGGCAGAGAAGAGAAATAATATTAAGGTTTGGGATGAACTACCATTAAGCGTATTTATAATTGGTTCTGAATTCTCAGCAACAGAGGAAAGGAACGGAGGCATCATCATTTTTTTTTTCCAACACTCAGCAAATGACAGCAACCGCAACAGCAGCTGTGTCCTGGCTCTTCTAATCCCACAGCACAGCCCTCAGACAGGACTGGGATGAGCGCCTCAGGCGCTCTGTCATTCCTTCTGCGTGTTGACGTGTGTCTTCCGATATGATCCGATCATCCCAGACCAGCTACCTCTGGTATATGGGAAGGTCCCCTGGCCAAAATGTACCGAGTGTGGGGGCAAAGGATGACCTCATCTTCCAGAGTCTGAGAACAATCCTGTATGATCAAGGCGGCTGGTGCTAGGCAATGGCTCAGAGTCCCCAAAGCAGTTCAACAAAATGGAAATTAAGTTACTACAGGCGGGACTTCCCTGGCAGTTCAGTGGTTAAAACTTCACCTTCCAGTGCAGGGGGTGCAGGTTCCATCCCTGGTCAGGGAGTTAAGATCCCACATGCCTCAGGGCCAAAAAAAAACAAAACATAAAACAGAAGCAATATTGTAACAAATTCAAGACTTGAACAGATGATCCACATTAAAAAAAAAAAAAAATCTTAAAAAAAAAAGTTACTGCAGGGATGACCTAGGATGGGGAACTAGGGAGCCTACTCACAGAGTGTTAATGAAGGCTAGCAGAATATGCCATATTGGCATAAGGATTATTTTGAACTGAAGGCAATTGAGAAGAAGCAGACATAAGAAAAGCTCTCTGCCCTCCCCTTATTTGCCTAAAAGCAGGACATAGATTTGGAAAGGTGTCCCCACTCCCTGTTCTACCAAGAAGGGCAGAGGTAAATCACAACTCTAGACACTTATCAGCCCAGAGATGTCACCAGTGGGATCTACGTTAGGAAACTTACTGAAACAATCCCTATCGTTCATTAGTTATTCTATATATGTACCTTCCCACCGATTGCTGCCTTAGAAGCTCAAAGCCCTTTTCCTTTGTCTTGTCACTTCTCCAAAAATTTATCGCTAAGATGCTATATAAGCCCAAGGATTAACCACCTCTTTGAGTTATTCATCATTAAGGGCTCCCACGTGTATGTACCAAGCACATGTTAATAAACTTGTTTGCCTTGTTAATCTGTCTTTTATCAGTCTAATTATAGGGCCCCAGGCAGTGAACCTAAAATGGGTAGAGGGAAAACAGTTTTTCTGCTCCTACATTAGGGAAGTGCAAGGGCCTCTGGGGTCTTTAGGGAGATGATGGGAGGGTAAACCTACAAAACAAAAAGAAAGAAAGAAAAAGCCTTCTGAGCTGTGGAAAGCGAATCTGCTGATGAACATGTAAGGCACACGTAAACTTGGGCTCTTATTTTTGAGTTAATAATGCAGGGTTTTGTTTGTTCGTTCGTTTGTTTGTTTTGCCGTAGACTCTAATTAGACTTCTAGAGCGAGTTCTAGCGTTATGTACTACCTGCAACACCTCCGGCCCCCACACCTGATGCACACCTGGAAGCAGGGAGGTTGTCAGTCTCCCTTTTAAAGATTCATTTCAACTGGGCTCACAGGAGATTCACAGAGACTACCATCTAAATGATGCCTCCCAGAGTGAGCAGTGACGTGGCCCGACCCATTTTTGCTTCTCAAGTCGAGGCCCCATCAGTGAAGCACTAAAGTCACCCCGCTCCCTTCCCCAAACCATAACCTTTGGTGCCTAGATTTGCTCTTATCACCTATTTTGTGGCTCTGCCTGTTGTCTCTGGAGAGAAGTATAATGTCAGCCCACCCTTCACTTTGCAGGAGGCATTCATTTAGGCTGTGTTGGTGGACTAAGTGTCTAATATTAAGGACTATGTTCCTTCTAGCTAAGAAGTTCTCAATTCTGAGTCAAAATTACCCTTTCTTCAAAATTCAGTTCAAAACAGAATTAAATTCTAGAATTAAATCCCTGATTAACCCAGCCAGGCTGTGGTCACTGAACACTGCCCCTTTCTTGGGACTCATTACCTACTTAGCATCGCATTCATCTTTACTCTGAGGTTTTGGTTTCTCGTCCTCATTCCTGGTCTGAGTTTTCCTCTTGAGTGACCCTGTTGCTAACATTAGGCGTTGAGCTATGAGATGAGAGCCCTCAGCTAGTCCTGCCTCAGGATAAAAATCAAATCAGCAAATAATTGTCAACAGCCATTGCATGCAAGAAACAGTCCTAGGATGAATACTGGCAGATGAGAAAAGAGATATTATGAGTTGGAGGCTACCCTGGCCCTCACGTAGTTTATAGCTAGTTAGAGAGATAGACATAATCACATGTAGAATGAACTGATATGAGATTTCAAGATGACAATAAAATAAAAGTGAGAGGAAAGCATAAGAATGTTCAAAGAAGATTAAGTCTATTTGGTTATAAAAGAGGCAATGGGAGGGCTTCCCTGGTGGCGCAGTGGTTGAGAGTCCGCCTGCCGATGCAGGGGACACGGGTTCGTGCCCCGGTCCGGGAGGATCCCGCGTGCCGCGGAGCAGCTGGGCCCGGGGGCCATGGCCGCTGGGCCTGTGCGTCCGGAGCCTGTGCTCCGCAGCGGGAGAGGCCACAACAGTGAGAGGCCCGCGTACAGCAAAAAAAAAAAAAAAAAAGAGGCAATGGGAAATAAACCTTGAAGTAAAGGTGGAATTCGCCAGGCAAAGAGGAGAAAGAAGATTATTATGGCCTTAGGAAATCACATAAACAAAGATACAGTCTGTTCTGCTGTACGGCTTATTTTGAAAACATGAATTTGTTCCAACCTGATTCATATATTAGGGAGCAATTTGAGCATAATGTAAATCTTGGATTTACTTATGCTCGATCTTGCCCTGAGAAACACTAAGTGAATGGACAAAAATGCTCTTAACTGCACCAAGCAGGGTAGGAATGCTTGGTACAAAATATACACAAACACACCCCTCAGATTTCTACCACCTACCTAAGCTCACAGAGTGTGTTCTAACTTTCTTTCCAGTTTCAGATAACCCCCTTCCACCACTCACAGTAACCCATAAACTGCACCCGTTTCAACACCCACTTCCACATGCAAAATTCAGGTCTGTTTCAAGGTATGGTGCCCTATTTATTGTAGTATTCATGTATTTCCTAACGACTTCATATGTATAAATTGTGCTACCTTTTTATTAGGTTCTTGTCTTTTTTGTTGCTGTTACTGAGAAAGTTAAAGTTTACTTGAGTTTTGTGACTGCTTACCCTATTTTCCCCATAAGCCCGTGGTTTTTATTGCATGGCTTTTGCATAATGAGGTGATTTTCAGGAGCACATATATTATGTTATAGCAGAAATGACTGCACAGGGTTTGGAATGAAAGTGATCCTTGGAGAAGTGTGAGTAAGATTAGGATTGGTAACTGAATTTATGTAGGAGAATTTTCAAACAGAAGGCTGAAATCAGATTCATTCATTCATTTATGCATTGATTTGACAAATATTTGTTGAGTGCTATCTGCCAGACTCTGTTCTAAGTGCTGGGGATATGGCAGTGAGCAAAATAGACAAAAATACCTGCCCTCCAGGAGTTTACATCCTAGTTAAGGAGGGAGACAAGAACAAGATAAATAAATAAAATATATAGTATGTTAGACAGTAATCAATGCTAAGAAGAAAAAAACAAAGCAGAAAAGTCAATATGTGTCAGGGGATGGGTTTGGATATGGTGTCTATATTATTTATTGCTGTATAACAAATTATTCCAAAACTTAACAGCTGAAGACAATAAACATTTACTATCTCACGCAGCTTCTAACGTTAGGAAGACAAGAATGACTTAACAGGAGTGGTTCTGGCTCAGGATCTCTCATGAAATTGCAGTCAAGGTATTGGCTGTAAACTTCCATGCTCAACTCACATGGCTACTGGCAAGAGGCCTCGGTTATAGGACTCCATAGGACTGCTCATGACACAGCAGCTTGCTTTCCCCAGAAAGAATGATTCAAGAAAGAGAGAGAGATCACATGCTCAAGACGGAAGCTGCAGGCTTTTATAACGTAATCTCAAGTGGCGTATCATCACTTCTTCCATCACACAAACCAGCCCTGGTACAATGTGGGAAGGGACAAAAGCACAACATAAGAGTATGAATATTGAGACGTGCGAGTCACTGGGGGCCATTTTGGAGGCTGGCTACCACAGTGACCAAGAGAGGTCATCTAAAATGACCTTTGGATTACTTTTGAGGGAAGTACAGGAGGTGACCATTAGGATGTTTAGGAGAAGGTCATTCTATGTAGATGGAACAGCATGAGCAAATATACATGCCTGGTGTGTTGAAGGACAGCAGGATGCAGTGGGCTAGCATAGAGTGACTGAGAGGGAGAGGAACAGAATATGGCAAAAAGGTGATGGGGAGAGGGATGCTTTCATCTTTACCCTCAGTGAGACACAAGTTCTGAGTCAAGAAATGACATGATCTGACTTAGGACTTAACAAAATGTATCTGGTTGCTGTGTTAAGAATAGACCAAAGGGCTTCGCTTCCCTGGTGGCGCAGTTTTTGAGAGCCCGCCTGCCGATGCAGGGGACACGGGTTCGTGCCCCGGTCTGGGAAGATCCCACATGCCGTGGAGCGGCTGGGCCCGTGAGCCGTGGCCGCTGAGCCTGCGTGTCCGGAGCCTGTGCTCCGCAGTGGGAGACGCCACAACAGTGAGAGGCCCGCGTACCGCAAAAAAAGAAAAACAAACCAAAAAAACATGGCAGCCTACCTCTTCAAGGCCAGCAACACAATCTCTTTCATACTTAAAATCTCTGACTTTTAAGGTGGGCCTTGTCTCTTTTAAGAGCTTACATAATTAAGTCAGGCCCATCCAGGATAAGCTCCCTTTTGATTAACTCAAAGTCAACAAATCTGGAACCTTAATTACACCTGCAAAATTCCCTTCATCTTTGTCATATAAGCTAATCTTGGAAGTGAAATCCATCCTCCTCACAGGTCCCATCACACTCAAGGGCAGGGGATCATACAGGACATGTACTCTGGGGGATGGGAATCTTAGGGACCATCTCAGAATTCTGCCTACTACACTTGATCCTGGGAGAACTTCTGGCTGGTGGGTGTCTCATATCAATCAGGTTAAAGATTTTTGAATCAGGAAGGGAATGTTGGGCCCATTAAAGGAAGCTGGAAGGGTAAACTAAAGGGGGAAAACCCTCCAGCCTCCTTAGCTTATGGTGCAGGTCGTGTGTAACACAGCTCACCTTAAAACTGTGTTTATAACTCCCATTTAATAACTAACAGAAAATAATTTATTTTAAAAAAAAAGCAATTAAGATACTTCCCTGGCAATCCAGTGGTTAAGACTCTGTGCTCCCAAAGCAGGGGGCACGAGTTCAAACCCTGCTCAGGGAGCTAAATCCCACATGCCACATGGTACGGCCAAAATAACTAAATAAATAAAATCTAAAAAATAAAAGCAATTAATAATGTGATAAAGAAAAAAAGATAGAAATAAATGAAAAATTAAAACTGTAGTAAAAGACAAGGTTAAAATAGGGTAACCATAAAGTTAAAAGTGATAAAGAGAAACAAAAAATGGAATTGAGAAAAGTTTAAATGAAATAAAAGAAAGAGGTATAAAATAGTAAGAAAAGACAAAACACATTCAAAACAACTAAACTGTGGCAAATCAGTCCAAGTTAAAGACCAAATGATTAAAAGGACCAAATAAGTTTTAAAAACAAAAATGATGGAAGTAAACAAAATGTAAGAAACAAAGAAGTAAGGATCCCATGGTAAATGGGTCTAAATATGGAGCAGTGACACATTCAAAAACTTAGTTAGCAGTCTTATGCTTTCTAGGTCAACCAGAATTCTTAAAGCTGAAGCAACCATAAAATCCAACATACCTATGTGAGTGTCTTTCTCAACCAGGGTTCCTTGTCTAAACACCAAAACACAGAAAATTGAGTAATGATTTTCTCAATTCTCCCAAGGATGGTACACAACTAGTACCATTTAAATGCAAAAGAGAGAAGTTAATTCATTGCACACAGTGGGTGCCTAGAGCATTAGGGCTTAATTCTTTCACCAAACTGGCTAATCTATGTCAAAAAGTATGCAAATGAGAAAGGATAAGTCTATTAGGCATAGAGTCCTGTGATGCTTTTTTAAAAATTTTTATTTATTTAATTTATTTATTATTTTTGGCTGTGTTGGGTCTTCGTTGCTGTGCGGGCTTTCTCTAGTTGTGGTGAGCGGGGGTTACTGTTCGTTGTGGTGCACGGGCTTCTCGTTGCAGTGGCTTCTCTTGTTGCAGAGCACGGGCTCTAGGCACACGGGCTTCAGTAGTTGTGGCTCGCAGGCTCTAGAGCACAGGCTCAGTAGTTGTGGCGCACGGGCTTAGTTGCTCCACGGCATGTGGGATCTTCCTGGACCAGGGCTGGAACCCCATGTCTCCTGCATTGGCAGGCGGATTCTTAACCACTGCACCACCAGAGAAGCCCCTATCTTTGAGTTTTTAATGAGTGCAAGATTCCTGGAACACCACCCTGTTGGTCAATTGGAAGAAAGTCTGCCCACAGTGGAAGATAATGTAGACTCTGACCCCCTCCTCAAATGATTAACTGTGATCAACTTTTTCTTTCTCCCTTTAAAAACTCTCATGGTCAAGCAGACTCTTCAGAGTTCATTCTTGGACACAAGTCCTCCTTCTCTCCAGGTTGCTGACCTCCTGAATAAAGCAACCTTTCCTTCCAACCAACACTTGTCTCTCAAGTATTGGCTTTGGAGCAGCGAGTGGCTGAACCTGAGTTTGGGAACAAAGGGACTCCTACAAATACTTAGTTAGCTTTGCTCAACTCTGGAACTTAGTACCTACCAGAAGGTAAATACAGGTACAACTTACTGATTTCTGCTTGACTTCTTAACCACATGAACATGTTTGATCATTCTTCCCTTGAAACAGTTATTTCCTTATTGTATTAGTTATCTGTTGTCAGGTAACAGATTACTCCAAAGCTTTAGTTACCTACAACAACATATATTTATTATTTCATGCTTTCTGTAAGTCAGGAATTCCAGAGCATCTCAGCTGGGTGGTTTTGTTCAAAGTCTCTCATGTGGTTGTGGTTGGGATGCCGGCCAAGGCTGCAATCATCTGAAGGCTGGGGATCCACCAAGATGGCTCATACACTTGGCTTTTGGCAGGAGACCCCAGTTCCTCTCTGGTTCTCAGCTGGAAGCCTCAGTCCTTCATCATGTGGATGTCTCCATAAGCTGTTTGTGTGTCCTTACAACATGGCATAACTTCCCCCAGAAAGAAAGGAAGGAGGAATTTGTAGACCTTTGATGACCTCACCTCCAAATTCACACACTGTCACTTCCACTTTATTCTATTTCTTAGAAGTGAGTCAATAAGTCCAGCCCACACTCAAGGGTATAAGGATTAAACTCCACCTTTATTTTTAAATTATTTATTTATTTATTTTTGGCCGCACTGCACAGCATGCGGGATTTAGCATGTGGGACGGGGATCTTAGTTCCCCGACCAGGGATCAAACTTGCACCTCTTGCAATGGAAGCACGGAGTCCCAACCACTGGACAGCCAGGGAAGTTCCTAAACTCCACCTTTTAAAGGGAGGAGTATAATAAGGAAGGAAAAAACCTTTCTTCCTTTACCCTCTTAGGTTGATTGCCTGGGGCCCTGAAAATTAGACTGACAAAAGACATTAACAAGAGAAAGACAGAGTTTATTAATGTTTGCAGAGCTTGTACATGCAGGAAAAACAGTGATGAGTAACTCAGAGGGGTGGTTAGAACTTGGGCTTGTTTTTTGTTTTAACAAAAAAACAATAAATTTGTAGAGAAGTGACAAGACAAAGGAAAAGGGTTTCAAGCTTCCAAGAATGGCAAACTGTGGGAAGATAAATATATGCAGAAAATTCATGGAAGAAAGTGTTATTTTAGTGAGGTTTGTTATGTAGAGTTCTCTCAGTGCCATCTTTGGGCTGATAAGAGTCTCCGGTAATTAAGGGTTCAAGCCTGCTTTTAGGCAAATAGTGGGGCTTCTTTTTTTTTTTTTTTTTTTTGGTGTTTGCTCTTTCTCAGTTGTCTTTAGTTCAGCATAATCTTTATACCAAAGTGGCATATTTTGGGGTGACATATTCTGATTCCTTACAGTATCAAAGAATTTGTGGACATGTTTTAAAACTGTCATACTTGTCTTCTGCAGCAAGACAACTCTCCTGGTTGTCTCTCTATGTCTCTGGTTGCTCACTCTCAATGTCCTTCTATGGTTCCGTGTATTATTCCTGTTCCTTGAATGCTGGGTTTCTCGGGTCTACTCTACCAGAGTAGGGTCACCCCACTCTAACTTATATTGTCCTCTTCAGACCCTTCTCCTGGACTTCAAATACATGCCCACCAGCCCTCTTGCTGTTTCTTCTTAGATGTCTCAGGGGTAGCTTAAACTCATCTCACCCTGTTTTTTTCATCCCCACACCTGGCTTTTCTCTTGTGTTCTCTATCTTGTAAATGACAGATATCCCTATCTGGTCAGTTCCTGGAGTCAGAAAGTTAGAAGTGATCCCTGCTCATCCTCCCTCATCTCCCACATCCAATTAGTCAACAATTAGTATACTTCCTAAAGTTGTCTCAAATCTATCTTCTTGGTTCCATCTCCATTGCTACTATTCAGTTTAAGCTAACATTATGTCCTGCCCGAAATTCCACAATAACCTCCTGTGGTAGGCAGAACAAAGGCCCCCAAAGATGTCCATGTCCTAATCCCCAGAACCTGTGAATGTGCCACCTTACATGACAAAAGGGACTTTGCAAATGTGACTAAATTAGGATCTTGAGATGGGAAGATTATCCTGGATTATCTGAGTGGCCCCAAAGTATTCACAAATGTCCGTATAAGAGAGAGGCAGGAAGGTCAGACATGGAGAAAAGATGTGACAATGGAAGCACAGATTGCCATGATACCCTCTGAATATGGAAGAAGGGGCCACAACCCAAAGAATGCAGGTAGCCTCTGGAAGCTGAAAAAGAAAAGGAAACGGATTTTCTACTCGAACCTCCAGATGGAGCCATCCCTGCCAACATCTTAGCTTTAGCCCATTGAGTCTGACTTTGGACTTTTGACCTCCAGAACTGTAAGATAATAGAGTCATGTTGCTTTAAGCCACCAGACTTGTGGTAATTTGTTATAGCAGCGGTAGGAAGTGAATACACATCCTATTCCTGCCTCCAGCCTCGCTGTACTCCAGTCTATTCTCCACACCACCCCAAACACAGTTATCATCTGTCCACATCCCCATTCAAAACACTTCCATGACTTCTCTGCATCCTTAGGATAAACTCCAAGCTCCTTATAAGATGCTATCTCCAGCCCCTCAGCAGTTTAATGCCCCATAAATTCATATAATAAATTTATATCATCATGCTCTCTCCCCATTAGACTGAATGCTGTCTCTATTTAGGACCTGTTTTCCTCTGCTCTCTCACCTAAATCCTCTAAGTCAGTTCCCAGCTTAGACATCACTTCCTCAGTGATGGTCCCTGCCCCCATCATGTGTTTAGATCCTCTGTTGGAGACATTACTGTAATTTCCCTATCACACCCCCGACCCACTTTCCTGCTATGACTGGTGAACTCAGAGACCGCACATCTGTCTTGTTTACCACTCTGTGCCCAGCACCTTGCAGGATGGCTGGCACATACAGGTGTGCAGTGAATACATAAATGAGTGAGTAGTAGGTCCAGGGAGACTTAGTGGAGGTGGTGGCGAGGAGCTCCAGGACTCCTCATTTCCCCTTAGAAAACTGGGAAGAAAAGCCCATGGGGGAGAGAAATCTGGAGCTGACCGGAGAGCAGGTGGGAGTCTGAATTGCCCTCATTTCTCTTCCTGCTCAGCCTGGTGGGGAAGATGCTGGGAAGGGGAACAGGGCGTCACTGCCCTCCTGCTACAATTAGCCGAGACTTTCATTCTCCCTCTACAAAGAGGAGAGAGCAAATCAAAGGAAGATAAAAGTGCACATCCCACAAAGGACATCGAGATGAGTGGGGAAGGAAGGGAGGGTGGTGGGAGAGAGAGGCAGAGGCAGAGAGAAAGCCCTGCGGCCCAAACAAAAGCCTAAAACCAGCCGATCCCAAGGATCAGACAGTGGAGACACAAGGACAGGAAGAGAACAGGCTGCATGGGGATCAGCAGCCCCGTCAAGCCAAGGAGGAGAGGGAATGAAGGAAGATAAAACACCTATGTGAATAGCCAGGGAAGAGGGTGGGGAGGGACCCCAAATGGAGTTGGGACAAAAGCATGAAAAGACAAGATTGCCAACATCCCATGAGCCACTCCGTGCCCCGGGGAAAGCAAAGAGCGGGGAAAGCAAAGAAGGGCGGGAGACAAAGGCTAAGAGAGGAAGGCAGAAAGGGAGGGAGCACAGCACTGGAGACAGGGCTGAAAGCACAGCGGGGACGTGGCAGTGCATCCTCCATGGAGGTAAGCCGAGGCTCTGAGGTGGAAGAGGTAATCAGGGTCCTGGCCTGTATTTGCTGAAAGAAATCCTACCTGATTATGTTCCTTGTGTTTGAACAATATAGATATAGATGATATAGATATAGATGTAGAGATAGAGATAAAATTTAAGAGATGAACAAAGAAAAGCAAGTCCTGAGCTTTCCAACAGGTATGCTTTCACGTCTGGCTTCATTCTCTCAACATGATACTGCATGTAGTGTAGATAAGCCATTGTCATTGCTGTATAATATTCCAGTGTGTAAATACACCACAGTTTATATATCCATTCTTCTATCCTCTGGTAGAGGATTTTAATTCTGGTCCACAATCTCTTACCTGAAACCTTGGGGTCAGATGTGCTTCAGAATTTTAGAAAGACCATGAAGTGCATACATCCTTTGTTACACAACTCTCCATGCAGGGTCTGTAATAGTCCCCTGTAATCAAACACATCAATGCTTCTGCAAGGAAATACATGAATATTCCTCCTAGATATAGCTTCACTTCAGTTCAGGTTGGGTTATGCCAACAAATGAGTTCCGGCCAGATCAGGTTATGCCTCCAAATAAGAGATGACAGCCTTCTTGGTTTTCAGGGCTTTTTGAATTTCAGAATAGAGAACTGGTCATTGTGAACCTATATTTTATTAGTCCCCAATAAAATTTGCTTTGGGAAACCCTGGCAGAAAAATAAATAAGATACCACCCTACAGATATCAGCAACAGTCAGGACAAAGGTCCAGTGATGTTTAAGCAGTAAGATGTAATTTAGAAGGGTTGTCAGGGTTGGCTAAATGGGGTTCAAACCCCGACACTGTGTGGGAGGAGGGGAAGACTCCTACTGGCGGCTTACATCTCCGACTGCCTTGGTCTGTTCAAACATTGTGAACCTTCTCTGTTTTTATGAAAGCTCCTCATCTTGTAAATAGTTGGTTATATTTTGTGTGCAATTTTAAAGCTCATTTTTTTCTTTTAACTTTTTTTGTTTGTTTGTTTTTGCTTTTTTTTTTTTTTTTTTTGCGGTACGCGGGCCTCTCACTGTTGTGGCCTCTCCCGTTGCGGAGCACAGGCTCCGGACAGGCAGGCTCAGCAGCCACAGCTCACGGGCCCAGCCGCTCCGCGGCACGTGGGATCTTCCCGGACCGGGGCACGAACCCGTGTCCCCTGCATTGGCAGGCGGACTCTCAACCACTGCACCACCAGGGAAGCCCCTGTGCTATTATTTTAGTGATGGGGAAAAGACCCCTGGGGTTTGGAAGAGCAAGCAGTGATAATTTATCCCGTCCCTTGAAGCCAGATTGCTCTGTACTCAGGAAAATTTCTTTTCCTGAGGAGATTTCTAAGGGGTGGGGAGCCCTCAAAATTTGAACTCAAGCCTTAACCAAGAATTGGTCCTAGCACTTTTGAAGCCTTGGAAAACACCTGGTCTCAAAGCAAGAAGCTGTTCTAAGTGGTGGGGATTTATTTCTGGGCAGATATATGTTTGTTCTAGGAGACCAGACCCCGGGCTTCAATAAGCCGGCATAGATACCCTTCACTGTCCCCACATACAGGTTCTCATCATCCTTTCACGTGCTGAGGAGGCAGCAATATGTGTTTAATCTCTCCCTGAGTTGCCGGCGTTTCTTTTCCACAGGGCTGTGGAAAGCGTTGTTCCTGTAAATCAGAGATGAGTGAAGATGTGTCCCTTTCTAGCTATTGCTACGTGGGGCACAGAGAGGAAGCTGCCAGAATGAGGGCCGGGCATTATATTCTCCCCATCTGGCACAGATGCCCTTGGACAGCCAGACTGAGATAACCTTAGAGCCACCAGGGGGGAATGCTGAAGTCTTCTCATGGGGTTACCCCCGACTGAAGAACCCGACTCTGGGGAACGTATGAAATGGGGAGAGAGGCTGGTTAAACCCTTTCCTCAGAGCTAGGCAAAGTCCTAGACTAGCTCTTTTGTCCCAAAGGGGTGCACATCCTGTCAGTTACCCCAGGAAGGGGCAGATCCCAAGAGGGAGACCTGGGAAAAGTGGGCCTGAGAGTGCTTTGGGGCTCCAAGGATAAGATGTCCTCCCACTCCAGGAAGGAGAAGGCAGGCCTGGGGAGCAGGGAAGGGGCTGAGAATGGGGCTGGGGGCACTCAGAGAATGTCCCTGCTCATATGGTGCATTTCTCCCCAGCCTTCATGCAGGTTTTGTCTGAACGGTCCCACCAGATTCCAGCTCAGCCGTGAGCAGTTAGGGAGCTGCCTGTGTCCTCACAGAGCAGTAGAGGGAAGACCCACATCCCCAGCCCATCCTCCGGGCAGTGCTGTTGGGACAATGGGGGCTCCATGGGACTAGAGGCCATCAGCCTCAGGTCAGATGGCCACTGGAGAGCTGTGGGCTGAGTTGGGGATTATTTTTAGTTCATTTCATTATTTAGTTGCACATTGCTTTTTACATCATTTTAATAATATTTTTATTTCTTTTAATGTACTTTATTTTTTTAATGAACTGCTATAATATTTTCTTTTCTCTTTGTTTTCTATTTCTTCGGCTTAATAAACTGAGTGCTGGGGGCCCAGGGCTCAGAGGAGAGCTATGCGGCAACCCAAGCAAAGAAGGCTGGACGCTCTGCCCTCTCTGATTGGACCCCCTGTTCCCCTTACCAGATGCATCTTGTCCCCAGTACCCCTCCTGACTCTTAAAAACTTCTACCTGTGGAATTCAGGAGCCCTCAGGCCAGAATTCCTCCCGAGGGTGATAATAATACCTATACTGATAATACCTCTGAACTAGGGAGATGATGGTAGCACTTACTATGTTTAAAATTAGAAAGGTAGTACGTGCTCATTATCAAGAAATGCAAATACAGAAGGGTATGAAACTAAAAAATGTGTGTCCCCCAACTCCCCCAAATCCTAGCTCCAGACTCAGAGTAACTTTGCTAACATATATATGGAAATATATCTGTGGCATATGCACATGTCCATTTAAAATTTGGTAGGTAACGTCAAATTGTGCCCTCAAAACCTCTAGGCCAATTTATATTCCTACCAACAGCTTATAAAAGGGCCCCTTGGGGCTTCCCTGGTGGCGCAGTGGTTGAGAGTCTGCCTGCCAATGCAGGGGACATGGGTTCGTGCCCCGGTCCGGGAGGATCCCACATGCTGCGGAGCGGTTGCGTCCGTGAGCCACGGCCACTGAACCTGCGTGTCCGGAGCCTGTGCTCCGCAACGGGAGAGGCCACAACAGTGAGAGGCCCGCGTACCGCAAAAAAAAATAGGCCCCTTTCCTTTGTCCACACCCTCACGAGCACAGCAGAGAGTCTAAACCAGACCTTTTGAAATTCTTTCCGCATCAGACTGCCCCTGCCCTGCACCCCTCCCCACTCCTTTCTCAGGCTGTTTGGATTCAGGAAATGGGGTTGAGGTGAGTGTTTGTCCATTAATCTAGGGAGATACAATGTCCTTGGCTGGACGAAGCTCCTGCTCTGGCTCCACCCTCCAGGCAGGCTGTGTGCTGTCACCTTGAAGGTCCAGATCCGGAAGCAAATGCCAAGGGGCTCCCTTTAGCTCAGCAGAAGCAGTAACTTACCTACTCAAGCAGAAGACCCCCAGGCATGCTTGAGAATGGGTGGGTGCCTACCTTCTTGTTCATGTGGGCAGACAGCCCACTGAGCACCAAGTGTGAGTCATACTTGAAGGTCCATCTGGGTTTTTCCCAAAGCCTAACCCTCTCCCAGTGGGAGCGGGCAGAGCCTTCCCCTCCATACTCTCCCACCACATCTGACAGCGTTGCATTGCTCTGGCAAATGTTCCCAGTAGCGCGTGTACGCCCAGCACTGGACTGTGGTTAGGATGCTGGGTCTCCCTGCCAGCCCACCGCAGGTGGGGTGCGCAGTAAGTGGGTGAGCAGGAAGGAGGTGGGTGTCAACACTGTCAGTTTCAGACATACTCCATCTGCACGTGAGAGAGATGAATGAGAGGGCGGTCCAAACTAAGGTGTAGCTAGCAGGTGGGACAAGGTGGCGGCAGAGCCAGAGATGAGGAGAGAGGAAAGTGGGCAGAGCTGGCTGGAACGAGGCCCTGATGTTCCCCCGGACCAGCTGTCTCATGAAGGCCTAACGGCTGGTTGAAAGATGAGAACTAGTGGCCGTCCCAGACAACTGATTTGAGTACTTCCTCTCTGAGTTAACTGAATATGTATCTTTGACCTCAAAAAACAGCCCTGGGACTTCCCTGGCAGTCAGTGTTTAAGACTCTACCCTTCCACTGCAGGGGGCACGGGTTCAATCCCTGGTCAGGGATCCCGCATGCCATGTGTGGCATGGTAAAAACAAAACAAAACAAAACAAAAAAATAACCCTAAGTTTCGTTACTTGGAAGTTAAGACAGACTCCAACTTCTTCTCCTGCAATGGTGGGGCTCTATGTGACAGAAGCCCCCAGAGGGGGAGATGTTAGTGGGCTGTAGCCCATGGTGCCAGGTGCTTGGATAGATCATCTAGGGTCTGCCTGTTGTGGTGGGTGAGGGGTCCCTGACAGGGCAAGAGGTCCCTTATACCCCAGCTGCCCTCAAATGGAACAAAATACCTCCTTTAAATACAGGCAATTTGAGTCAACAAGCATCCCTTTAGCTATAGACTGGCTTATCCCACACCCATTCAAAACCTCCTTTCCCCAGCCAGTCTCCACTCTAGAGGCTGAAAAACGAAAACCATCTTTTTATCTTCCGTAGCTGTAGGTGACTTTTGACCATGTCCTGGCCCATTAGACATAAGCAAAGACCTGTCTGTGTTTCAGGAAAACCTTGTTTTTTAATAAATGGGGTAGGTATATCTGGCACCATTCTTTCCCTCTGCTGCCCACCTTGAATGGGGATATGATACCTGGAGCTACAGCAAACATATTGTGACTCTGAGAAAAAGGCCAAGAAAAATACAAGATGTTAACCCTAATATCATAGTGCTCTAAACCCATGCCAGCTACTGACAACCTCCAGTAAGCAAAATAAATCCCAATTTATTTAAGCCTTTATAAGTTAGCTTTTCTGTTTCTTGTTATTGAAAAGCATTCCTAAGTGATAAACTTGTTTATGGATGTTTTCAAAGGAAGGAGGCTTAAAGGAGCCCCTCAGACTTTACAGTTGAACAGGGGAGGAGTCAGCACAGCCCTCCATCTAGGAAGGGAAATATATGGAAGGATCTCTCTCCAGCAAGACCTGGACCTCCTAACCCTGCTCAGGGGCCCCACATTTGCCTCATCAACCCCCAGGTGAAGGGCCCTATATTGTTCACTCAGTGCAGGATAAATCTAGGCCCCTGGGCTGAATGCCAAAGAAGTGAAAGAGACAGCTTCACCCTGATGGTCCTTCTGCCCCTCTGTTCCCTGAGGATCCCATGTGTGCTCCTGAGATGTGAGCCAGGTCCTGGGTGTCATGGCCAGGTTGACGCTGTAGCTGCTGTGGAGGCAGCTTTTGTCTGCCGTTCCCTCAGCCCTCCTCCTGGGCATCCTCTGAGCACTGAGCCCCATCTCATGAGGGTTTCCAGACAAACTCTGGTGATCCAAGCAATGCAGAAAGTAAAGAGCAAACCCAGGGATAAGCAGTGAAACAACAGTCTTCACCGTGTTAGCCCTTTGCCACCTTTGTGAGGGGATGTTAATCCTCTAGTTAATCCTTACTAATGTTTCTTTCTCTCTCCTTCAAAGGTTCCTCTGCTTTTCCTTCTTGGCCTGCCCTCCAATTATCCTCCATCCTTTATTCTTCTCACTCTCATCCTTTATTCATTTTTATGGCTTCTAAATCTCCTGAAACCCTGGGTCTCTTTCCCCAGCCCAGATGTCCTCCTAAGCTCCAGCCTCAAATGCCCAGCTATTTCTTGCACATCTGCACCTGGGCTCTAGAAACTTAATATATCCAAAACATAAATTTTTCTTGTCCCCAAATCTTCTCCTACCCCTTCATGTCTTAATGGCACCAATACCCACTAAATTAATTTCCTGTTGCTGCTATAACAGATTACCACAAACCTAGTGGCTTATAACATAGTACATTTATTATCCTACAGTTCTGGGGATCAGAAATCCAAAATGGCTCTCACTGGGCTAAAATCAAGGTGTTGGCAGGGCTGCATTCCTTCTGGAGGCTCTAGGGGAAATCCCATTTCCTTGTTTTTTCTCCAGCGTCTAGAGACCACCTGCATTCTTTTGCTTGTGGTCCTTTTCCATCTTCAATGCCAGGAATTGTATCACTTTAACCTCTGTATCTGTCATCACATCTCCTTCTCCAAAAGTCTGGCTTCACTCTTTCACTTAGAATAATTCTCTGGATTACATTGGACCCACCTGAATAATCCAAGATTATCTCTCCATCTCAAAATCCTTATTTAGTTACATCTGCAAAGTCCCTTTTGCCACTTAAGTAACATTTTCATAGTTTCCAGGGATTAGAATGTGAACATCTTTAGGGGGTCATTATACTGCCTATCACACTCACCTAGACTCTTCCCTTTAATAATAATCGCTACCATTTACTGAACTTTTTTTGTAGTTCAGGCTCTGGGCTCTCTTTTTTTTTTTCCCCTAAGTATTTTCATATACTACAGAGACAACACAAAATGAAAAGGGGCCTTTTGACTCCCAAAATTCAACTGGTAGGAAGCAAGCTAGGAAACTACTCAGCTGCAAACACATGTTAGCTTTCATGAAAAATGAAGGATGACACAGAGGTCAGAACCAAGAACTCAGAAGGGAAAGCCAAGAGCCATGAAGAATTATTCCATCTGCCTGGCAGGATTTCAGAATTGCTATGGACCACTTTCCCCCTTTTTGAATAGCTATTTTATGCCTTTCCCAAAGTGTATATTGGGTGTGTAGTGGGGCAGGGCGGTGGTCAGATAACTCATCTCTTTGTTTAACTGGTCAAGAGGAACCTTTCATGTACTGAAGGAACTGCACCAGAGGAGCCTTATCTGCACCTGGACTTGATTTAGATGATGAGATACAGGTGATGCTATAACGGGGCAAGACTTCTGGGTCTTGGGGGGGGTGGAGGGGTGGGTAGTGAGTGTATTTTGCATGTGGAAGGGATGTGAACACTAGGAACCAGAGGGCAGAGGTAGCCAGCCTCCACAATGGCCCCCAGTGATCCCGGTTTCCTGATAGTCACACCCTTGTGTAGTCCCTTGAACACTGCACCAATAGCATATGGCAAAAGTGATGGAATGCCACTTCTGAGAGAGCTTATGAAAAGCTGTGGCCATTGTTTTGGGCGTGCTATCTTTCTCTCTGCCTCTGTCTCAGATTACTCACTCTGGGCAAAGCAAGCTGCCATGTTGTGAGTAGCCCTATGCAGAGGCCCACGGGGTGAGGAAGAGAGGCCCCCCTGAGCCAGAAACACCCAGCTAAGCTGCTTCCAGAATCCTGATCCTAAGAAACTATGTGAGATAATATGTTCATTGCTTTATGTCACTAAATTTTGGGGTGATTTGTTATGCAGCAATAACTATTTCAAGGCGCTAGAGAAGTAGGACTGAGGGGATCATTTAAACCGATTCCACTGTTCAAATGTCCTCCAACAGCTCTGTTGACTGCGGCCTCATTTGTAGCTGTTTCCGCTGCCAGGATGCCTTATTTTCACATGGCCAACTTTCTTATTCGGTTCTCTCCAGAAAGGTTCTTCTGGCTGCCCAACCCAAAGCAGTGCCTCTGTTACTCATCCACGTGCCTTCCTGCAGTGATTCTCTGCTTGCCACTTATCACTCTGATATGTTTGTTCGCTTGGTTTTTACTGTCTCCCCCGCTAGAATAGAAGCCCCATGAGAGCAGGGAGCTAGTCTCAAAACAGTGCTTGGTATAAATAAATAAGCCCAACCAGCTCTCATTTCCTGCCAGCACTTTCCTACAGCCAACCCTCCTGTTTGACCGAACTGAACTACTTGACATTTCTTTTCA
Source organism: Delphinapterus leucas (assembly GCF_059928025.1). Taxonomy (NCBI): domain Eukaryota; kingdom Metazoa; phylum Chordata; class Mammalia; order Artiodactyla; family Monodontidae; genus Delphinapterus; species Delphinapterus leucas. Next base: position 39,220,972 of record NC_143129.1, read on the forward strand.
GTCATTCTGTTTCACACATTGTTCTTTCTCCTAGAATGATTTTTCCTTCTTCTTCAATTGACGAAAACCTACATATCTTTTAAGAAAGTTCAGCCTCCTGAGTCAGGTGTCCCGCCTGCTTGCTCCCATATCATCCAGAGCTTTCCCCACCCTAATATTTACGATCCATAAGGTGTGATCAAATGTCTCAGTGTCCGTGCCCTGCCAGAGGCTGAACTCTAAAGGGCCTGGGCTGTGTCTCCTTCACCATTGCATCGCCAGAGACCTAACAGAGTGCTGAGCCTGTGGCAGTACTCAGCAAGCGTTTGACAAGTGGAGAGATGAATCACAAGAGAGGGAAAAGCCCTGTGAGAGGTGGCTGGCATTGGCATGTACCCACACCGCGTCCTTGCTCCTAGGGCCTCGCTCTACCTAAGTGAAACTCACTGTGTGAAAAGATCCTTGAGAGAGCCAGGTGAATTGTGGGCATTGGAAATATCCCTGGGGGCGGGCAAAGGAGTGACCTTTGTGGCCAGGCACTCAAACCCCAAGGTGGGATGTTGCTGCTTCACCTATCCCCCAACTCTGGATTGGATGGGTTCTGTGGAGCTTCCAGTGGCCCTGGGACTTCAGCAGACTAACAGACTGCGCTACCATCTTCCCTGCTCTCCTACCACATAATGGTTGGAAAGCTAAGTTGGGGGTGGTGATGGCATTGGTGATAGGAAGGAAGGTATGAATTAGAAACAAAGTGGGGGAGAAGAGGAGCCACTGCTCGCTTAGATGATTTAAGACTCTCCCACTTTGAAACTCCTAACAGCCCCGTGGATGCACACATTCCTCCCAACCCCAACATAAAAAGCCCTTTCTCAGGACAAAAGCCCTGTCACCGAAAGCACTTATTTAACAACAATAACAGCAAAACACACAAGGTACAAAAACATTTTTCTCAATTCAACAAATATTTATTTTCCTGAAAAAGCAGAGCTATATAAAGAAATAGAAAAATGTGGATTTTTTTTTTCTTGTTTTTGATTGAAAAGCCTATTGGCATAACCAGGAGAACAACATTGCCCCAGTGAGCCAAAGCACAATGGGAAAGCACTTTTAAAATAGAAAAGAACTCTAATATATAAATATACCAAGGTAATTTTAAAACACGGTAGAGTCTCAATGCTTGAGTACAGGATGGGTCTCATGTTCACAGGCAACTTGTGTTGTGAGTCCCCAGTGGGCTGCCTGGGGATACAGTTTAATCCAGGGTGAGCCTCTGTCATCATGTTAATAAGCCATAGGATATAGGGGCACATGTAAAGCTATCATAATAAAGATATACCTAACTAGCAAAAAACACTGAAAAGTCATTTAGAAAGCAAATGAGAGTCCAGACAGCCAGCTTTGGGTTAGGAAAGAACACTGTTTCCCCATCTGTAAAATGGACTTGGAGACCTTTACTGTTCCTTCAGATGCTAAAAGGCTGTGATTCTAAAGGGGTTACTCGGGAATCCAAGGGCAAATATGGTGGAGGAGATATAAAAATCCCATTAGGGTCCTTATGGGTACCTCTATTAGAAACAAAGGACCAGGCCAAATGAATTGCAATCCCAAAACTCCTCTAAGGAAAACCAGTGGGCCCAGCCCAAATCCTAGCAGGAGTGTGTAACCTGTGTGCCATGATTCCTTCACAGGTTTCAATCATTTGTGAAATTGATCTCTGCCACTGCTGTGATATATTTTAGTGATGTATGTCATGCAGAACGTGGATCTGGGCAAGTTGGGTGAGACCGTACCAGGCCTATCGCCAAGTGGAGGCAAGAGGCTTTGCTGAACATGAGAGAACTTTGCCGGGATGGTGTCAGAGAGAGAGAGACTACTGCAGTGGTGACAAGCTGGGTGAGTAGGAGATGACTGCAGATACTTTCCTGGACTGGACTGCAATGGTGAGTGCAATAATTAAGCTGACTTGTTTAGTGTTGTTTTGAGTTCTTTCAGTCCCTTCGAGGATACTGCCAACAACTGTAGTATTTGAAAAGGAGCCATTAACAGCGTAAAGAACGCCTCGGTAAGAGAGCTCCACAGAGGACATCTTTCCCCAGGTACCTGCCTTACTGCGCAGAGAATGAGGACCCTAGGGCTCACTCTCTGGCCCTGGAGCTCTTGTCGGCCTCAGCTGCCTCTCTACCTCTTCTCCAGTCTCGGTCCCCAACCCTCACCCAACCCACACAGAAGCACCGAGGGGGACCTGCCACGCCCTCTGTCTCCCCCGACTCCCCCCAACCCCCGCCCTAAACCCACAGACACCTCTTTCGTGAAGGCTATTCCCTGGCTTAATTATTTGCAGATCTTTCTCTTTTGAGTCTCTCAAAGTCCAAAGACTCTTCCGATAATTAAACCCGGAAGGACAGGAGGAAGAGACCCAGCCCCTGGGCCTTTGAAATGGGCCGGGCGATGAGGTCATAACTGATCTTTATTGTTGCAGCTGAAGATTATTTACCTCATTCCCAGAGGAGTTTGTGTCACCCGCCTGCCCCACCTCCAGCTCTGCGAAGCTGAAGCTGACCTGCCTTGGGCCTGGAGCCCTGCCGTCAGCCTCCAACGAGAAACCAGGGACAGTGGCTGGCCTGTTTACTCATTTTCTCTCCTTGGGGGCCTCAGCAGTTGTGTCCCCGCCCACCACCCCAGACTTTACTGCATTTCTCACTCTCCTTGTCTCTGCCACACCTTTTGTCTTTCTGGCCCTGGGCCTCCTCCCCTGTTCGGGCCTCCTGGGGACGAACGCCCAGGGTCAGAGAGAACTGTTCAAGCACATCCCTGCAGCAGCCTCTGAGCCCAAGTTCAGAGAGCTTTCCCAGGCATGCCCTAGAAAGGAAACCAGGGCGGGAGGAATGAGCTTCCCTAAAAATATATCTAGATTTCCCAGTGGAGGGACGAGTGGGAGGGTGGAAGACAGGGCCATGGACTACACTGGACACTCAGCTCCTCTCTGAACCCGAGGTGAGGAGGCTACTACTGGAAAAAAAACCTCCCTGGAAAAGAACGGAAAGAGAAAAATTCTTCTACCCACAGATAAATCTCTGAGGGCTGTCCTGGGCCGTGGAGATTAATTATATTATTATTTGTGATAATAATACACTTCATAGAGTACTCTGAAGTATTTTAACTGATTTCATTCTGCTCATCAGCGTGACCTCACTTGTCTGGGGCTATGAGGCAGGCGAAGAAGAGCTCCATGTCCTAAAAGAGAGAACTGGGAACAAGAGCCAGCTAAGTGACTTGCCCAAGTCAAAGCCAGAAACCTAGTGCCCTGCCTCTCCACCTCGGATCATTTATGTGGTTTCCTTGTGACAATATGGGGGTCTCCTCTGGGAGGCTGTGACTTTCACTTTGCTGGGTTGAAATCCCCTGGTAAGATCACCTGGAGATGCAGAGCTTTACCTGACAGGGGATTCAAAGTCTCCTACTTCTTTTTTTAAAAAAAATTATTTATTTAATTTATTTATTTTTGGCTGCGTTGGGTCTTCGTTACTGCGCGCCGGGCTTTCTCTAGTTGCAGCGAGCGGAGGCCACTCTTCCTTGGGGTGCGCGGGCTTCTCATTGCGGTGGCTTCTCTTGTTGCAGAGCTCGGGCTCTAGGCGCACGGGCTTCTGTAGTTGTGGCTCGCAGGCTTCAGTAGTTGTGGCTCGTGGGCTCTAGAGAGCAGGCTCAGTAGTTGTGGCGCATAGGCTTAGTTGTTCCACGACATCTTCCCGGACCAGGGCTGGAACCCATGTCCCCTGCATTGGCAGGTGGATTCTTAACCACTGCACCACCATATCCTACTTCTTTTAAGTGGCAGGTCCTTCCTGGGCCCCCACCTTCATCCCATGTCATCTTGCTTTAGAGAGCGGTAACGCCTCCGAATGAAGGACTGACCACTGCTGCCATTCATTATTGCACACCCATAGTGTGCCAGGGTCTGTCCAAGAGTTCACATGAATTATCCTACTTAATTCTCCCAGTAACTCTGGGTAACTCTGATGGGATCAGAGATGTCAACCTTCCCTAGGTCCCACAGCTAATAAGAGGCAAGATTTAAGCCCAGGACCTCCTGGACCCTGGAGCACATGCATTTACCTGTGAAAGATGTACTGCAGAGGAGAGATGAGAAAGTGGAGGCCCACAGAGAGAGAGGGATTTGCCAGACATACAGCCGGGTACCCTGGCTTCCAGGACCAGAGCAGTCCCTTTGACCCATCTCAGGTCATTGGCAGCTTCCTCCTTCAGAGTCATAATTTTATCCCCCACTGCCTGCTATGTCAGATGATCTATGACCATCACCCATTTTCAGTTTATAAAGAAACTTCTTACATTAAAAACAAACCCCCAAAACTCAAGCAAACAAACAATTCCTCAAATAATTAATGAGATCTCTGAGTAATCCTCCTATAAGTGTCCTCATAGCTGCCTGATATGTTCAACTCATGTGGTCTCCCAACCCCATCCCCAATCCTTGCTGTGTTTGAACCAGGCCAAAGAAACACCAGAGCAGAAGTGGTCTTCAGCACCCAGCTGGAGTTTTTGGTTTGGCTCCCATCCCTCAGAGCTCAGTGTCGTATACAAGAGACAACTCTTCTCCTAGCTCCAGCACTGAGTCCAGTAACCTACATCTCACTGGCCACTCCTGCCCTACTACTGCCTGGATGGGGGCCATTAAGTGCTCAGGCCTCCAATCTCCAGGGGCCTCTGTCCAGAGGGCAAATAAGCCACACCTGCTCAGTGAGACCTGGATGGGGAGTGCAGTGGGGTCAGGGTAGCACTGAGTGAGCCTTCTGCAGACCCTGTCTGAAAAACCAGCTCTCAAAAAAAAAAAGTCCTGATCTGTAGAGATTTCTGATTTCTGCAGTTTTAAAACCCCTATGGCGGCTGATTGAAAGCTACCATTGGATTTAACACTCCTGAACATTGAACACTTGGCTCTCGTGATCTGGCATAGGCTGGCTCCAGCACACAATTGCCTCCTCCTGTGATGCCCACCCTTGACTCCCAGATGTCCTTGACGTAGGGGCAGTTTTTACATTTTGTCTCAGTCTCTGGCAGGTGCCTGACAAACAGTCTAGGAAAACTGGGTCCCAGACTGTACATCTCCCCAAGCTCCCAGGTTCCAGCCACAGTGCAAAGAAGCAAACAGTATAAAGCCTTGATGTCTAAAAGTTTTTTTTTTCTTCCAAGGAGTTCAAAGCAGTTGCTGTGTCTGATCTTACCTCATCCTCCCAACACCCTGGGAAAGTAGAGACACAGCAGGAATGATTCTGGTACCCCTTCCCGAAAGTTGGAGACACTGAGGTCCAGAAAGCTTAGCTTGGTCAAGGCCACCAGCAGTTTGGAGCAGAGGCTAGAATGGGAAGCCCAGTTATGCCTCCCATTCTCAACCTCACAGCCCCTTCCCCCACTCTGCCTTCTCATGACCCCATAGCAGGAGGCGGATGGGGATGGAGAAGCATGAGATCTCCCTGTGGTTTTCCCAGACAGAACAGAGGTCTCTACTTCCCAGCTCTCCCAGTCTCAGACCACACACCCTTAGCTCCTCCAGGGGAGCTGGCCCGACAGGCTTCCCTTGGGGCTGTGCCAGCTCTGTCTCCGCTCATTAGCAGGTCTGTTTCCAGGTGGATCCACTGTGGGGTCATTAAAGCAATAAACAAGTTCCCGATGGTGGGCTGGACCTGGCACCCACTGATCCCTGCATTGTGCAGAGTTCCAGCGGGCCCACACAGCCCCCGAAACAATGCCTCACTTCCTCCCAGGAAGACGCAGACCTGAGCCAGTCTCCTGGGCTCGCCCACGTGCTCTGGCCAAGTCATTGTCTTCAAGTCGGACGGGTCCAGCCATTCCCATGACCAGGGTAATTGCATCCTCTTTTCTGTCCAAAAGTAGGAGGAAGACAAGGGGCTGGGGCCAAAGAACCACAGCTCCCCTAAGGATGCTGCTGCTCAAACCCCCACAGTTTCTGGTCCTCACTGCCCACCTGGATTCCACCCTTTAGCCTCTTCCTGGAACAGGGTGCAAAGAAGACTCTAGAAACAAATGCAGGGCAGGAGCCCTAACCAAGCCTCTCAGCCCTCTTGGCACCCTTTTTATATGCTTAGCTAGGATTGTTTCCTTTGTCTCCAAATGGTTTGTATATGTATCTCCCCGGGGGAGGGAGGGGTGAGTGGTGGCAGGTCCATGAATAATGTGAGCAACAAGGTCATCCAGCCTTGCAAAGAGTCGTTCGCCTGCTGGGGAGGAACGCTGGCCAGCTCAGGCTGCTCCTTCTGAAGGGATTCTACTGGGTCATCGGTGGGGCCCTAAGCCACAATCACTGCCAATCTGGATTTCTTTCTTTTAAACAGTTCTATCTGAGATTTCCTAGGTGGAATGATGTCTTAGGGGCAGGAGAGGACCTGGGACAGAAGGAGCTAGGATCCGAAAAGAGGATGAGACTCCGGTGGAGAAGAGACCAAGAAGCCTAGGCCAGGAACTTCATGTACAGGCCAGAGAGCCTGGGCCTGTGGTCCACAGGATAAGTGTGGAGGTCTGGAGGTGGAGGCGCCAGAGAGTCTGTGTGCAGCCTCTCACCCTTGTCAAGACCCAGTGAGAGCTGGTGAGGCTGATGTGTTTAGTCGAGGGCCAACTCTGCATCAGCTGAACACAGTTTGCTAAGACTGGTCAGCTTTGACCTCAAGCCCTTACCTGGGAAAACACAGACAGCTTATCCTTAAAGCCAGCTGGTCAGGGGTACGGGAGGTTCTGGATTGTGGAGGCTGGTGAAGAAAGGTCTGGCTGGGGGTGGCAGGTGGGGAGGACATGCTGGGAAAGAGACATTTCCCAGAGAAAGGAGCCCCCGCTGTGGGATGGCTTTGGGGTAAAGATGTTGGTAAAGGGGGGATGCTGAAGGGAGATGGGAAGATAGAGACTGAAACCAACCTCAAACTCTACTCCTTCAATGTAGGATGTGGCCAACGTTGCCTTTTTTTCTTTTTATTTATTTATTTTTTGCCGTTTTTTCTTTTTAAATTAACTTTATTGAGGTGTAATTTACTTAAAGTAAAACATACCATTTTTAGATGTATAGTTCGACAAGTTTTGACAAATTTTTAAACCTATGTAACCACCACCACAATCAAGATATAGAACATTTCCATCATCCCCAAAATGTTCCCTCCAACCACTGGCCCCAGAAAACCACCGATCGGTTTTCTGTCACCATAGACTAGCTTTGCAAATTCGAGATTTTCGAATAAATGGAACCATGGAGCATGGACACTTGTGTCTGGCTTCCCCCAGTTGTTGCATGAACCTGTAGTTTTTCTTTTCATTCCTGAGTATTCTATTGTGTGACTTCACCACAATATCTTTCTTTATACTTGTTCATGGACACCTGGATTATTTCCACTTTGGGGCTGTTATGAATAAAACTTCCTTCAACATTAGTATAAAAGTCTTTGTGGGGCTTCCCTGGTGGTGCAGTGGTTAAGAATCCGCCTGCCAATGCAGGGGATACGGGTTCGAGCCTTGGCCTGGGAAGATCTCACATGCCGCAGAACAACTAAGCCCGTGCGCCACAACTACTGAGCCTGCACTCTAGAGCCCGCGAGCCACAACTACCGAAGCCTGCGTGCCTAGAGTCCGTGCTCTGCAACAAGAGAAGCCACCACAATGTGAGGCCCATGCACCGCAACGAAGAGTAGTCCCCGCTTGCACAACTAGAGAAAGCCCATGCACAGCAACAAAGACCCAACGCAGCCAAAAATAAATAAATAAATTTATATTTTAAAAAAAGTCTTTGTGGGTATATATTTTCATTTCTCTTGGGTATATACCTAGTAGGGGAATTTTGGGGTCATATGCTAAGTGTATGCTAATTTTATAAGAAATCATCAAAATCTTTCCAAAGTGGTGCATTTTATGCACCCATCAACAATATATGAATGTTCCGGTTGCTCTGCGTCCTTGCTCACACTTTGCATTGTCCATCTTTTTTCTTTTAGCCATTCCAATAGGAGTGTAATAAAATCTCGTTGCAGTTTTCATTTGCATTTCCTTGATAACTAAAGATGTTGAATATGCCTTACTGGCCATTCACAGATTTTCTTCAGTGAAGTTATTATTCAAGTATTTTGTCCATTTTTTAAAAATTGGGTTGTTTGCCTTATTATTGAAACATAAGAGTTCTTTATATATTCTGAACACAAGTCTTTTGTCAGATACATGTATTCTAAATACTTTTTCCCAGGCTGTGGACTGTGACTTCCTTTATTGTTTTCCCAAAGTGTCCTTTGAAGAGCAGAAGTCTCCAATTTCAATGGAGTCAAATTTATTGTTTCTTTTTTGGTGTCCTTAGAAATCTTTAATAACTCCAAGGTAACAAAGATTTTCTCCAATGTTTTCTTTTAGAATTTTATTATTTTTGCTTTTATGTTTAGGTCTATGATCCATTTCTAGTTTATTTTTGTATGTGTTATCAGGTTGTGGTCAAGGTATATTTTTTTCCATAAGACTATGCAGTTGTTCTAGCTTCATTTGTTGAAAAGATATCCTTTCCTCTTTAAATTACTGTGGCACCAAGGAGCCCGCATGCTGCAACTAAGGAGCCCACCTGCTGCAACTAAGACCTGGCACAACCAAATAAATAAATAATAAATAAATAAATATTTTAAAAAATAGGCTTAGCATCATATTTTAAAATAAAGTCATGGGAAAATAAATAAATTCATTAATTACTGTGGCACCCTTGTCAAAATCAATTGCCAAAACGTGTAGGTCTATTTATGGACTCTCTGGTCTGTTTCACTGCCCATCCTTATACCAACACCACACTGACTCCATTACTATAGCTTTAGAGTATGTGTTGAAGTCAAGTCCTACTTTGCTCTTCTTTTTCAAGATAGTTTTGGATGTTCTAGGTCCTTTGAATTTCCATGTAAATTTTACAATAAGCTTGTCAATTTCGGCAAAAATTACTGGGTGATTATCTTAGTCCCTGGGGCTGCCATAACAGAATACCATAGACTTACCGTAGGCTTAAACAACAGAAATTTATTTCTCAGTTCTGGAAGCTGGGCAGTCCAAGATAAAGGGACTAGCAGATTCAGTGTCTGGTGAGAGCCTGCTTCCTGGTTCATAGATGGCCATCTTTTTTTACTGTGTCCTGACATAGCAGAAGAGGCAAGGGTTCTCTCTGGGGACTTTTTATAAGGGCACTAATTCCTTTAGTGAGGGCTCTGCCCTCGTGACCTAATCATCACCCAAAGGCCTCACACCTAATGCAATCATTGGTATTAGGATTTCAACATGTGAATTTGGAGAGGGGGAGACACAAATTCAGTCCATAGCAGTGATTATGATTGGAATTGCATTGAATCTATAGGGCAGTTTTGGGAGCATTAACATTTTAACAATATTGAGTCTTCCATCCATGAACATTGCATATCTCATTTATTTTTTTAAAGGTAAATTTTTTTAAAATTATTTATTTATTTATTTTTGGCTGCATTGGGTCTTCGTTGCTGCACGCAGGCTTTCTCTAGTTGCAGTGTGTGGGCCACTCTTTGCTGCGGTGCGCAGCCTTCTCATTGTGGTGGCTTCTCTTGTTGCAGAGCTTGGGCTCTAGGCACGCAGATGTCAGTAGTAGTGGCACGCAAGCTCAGTAGTTGTGGCTCGTGGGCTCAGTAGTTGTGGTTCGCGGGCTCTAGAGCGCAGGCTCAGTAGCTGTGGCGCATGGGCTTAGTTGCTCCGCAGCATGTGGCATCTTCCCGGACAAGGGCTCAAACCCGTGTCCCCTACTTTGGCAGGCAGATTCTTAACCACTGAGTCACCAGGGAAGCCCTAGTTGCAAAGATTTTGTTAAGGCTTTGTGTCTATGTTCAAGGGATATTACTCTGTAGTTTTCTTTCCTTGTAATATCTTTGCTTGGGGAATCAGTGTAACTCTGGACTCATAATATGAGTTGGGAAATGTTCCTTCTTCCTCTGCTTTCTGAAACAATTAGTGTATTATTAGTATTATTTCATCCTCAAATCATTGATAAAGTTTTGCAAGTTTTTCGAAAAATTATGAACTCAAGTCTTTAATAGATAGAAGGCTATTCAGATATTCTATTTCTTCTTGGGCCAGTTTTTCTAATGTGTATTTCAAGTAATTTGTTCATTTCATGTAAGTTGCCAAATTTATTCTAAAAAGTTAACAATACTCCCTTCTTATCCTTTTAATGTCTACAGGATTTGAAGTGATGCTCCCTCCTTTTCATCCTGATGTTGGTAATTTGTGTCTTTCCTCTTTTGTTGTTGATCAGTCTAGCTAGAAGTTTATCGATTTTACTGATCTTTTCAAAGAACCAGCCTTTACTTTCATTGATTTTCTTCATTGTTGGTCTGTTTCCTATTTCACTGATTTCCACTCTTATCTTTATTATTTTCTTCCCAACATTGCTTTTTGAAGGTCATAGAAGGCATAGGTTCCCACTCTCATCTTCAATCATGAATCATGGAAGGTCTGAATGGAAAGGGATCTTAGTCATAAACTTGTCCAATCCCTTCATTTTATAGGTGAACAGAAATCTGAGGGGGAAGGAATTTTCCTCAGGCTACTTAGTTTTTTTCCAAGGCCAACTCATTTATTCATTTATTTATTCCTTCCTTCCTTAATATATTCTTATTCATTCATGTAAGACATATTTGTTGATCTTGTACTACGGGTCAGAGACTGCTCTGTTCTAAGAACAAAGTTGAATAAGTCACAGTCTCTGCCTTGAAAAAATCTCCCAGCCTAATGATGGAGATAGCAAGTAATCAGACAATTACAATGCAGTGCCAAGTGCCATAACAGAGGTGTTTTCAGGGTGCCATGGATGGCAAGGGTGGTCAGTAAAGACTTCAGATAAGACATTTTAAATGGATTCACCAGTCAAAATAACTCTTCTTCACTCCAGAAAGAGCTCTGCGAATCTACAAACTATTTGTTTTAAACAAGGCAAATAGAAAGCAATGCAAATCTCAATAAGCAGTCATCAATTAATCCATTAGCTAACTTTGTGTCCAGCATCATGATATGAGGTTTGGGAGAATGCGAATTACGCAGCTGATTAAATCACGCTTTCCAGAGAATAAATATTCTCGCAGATTCCTGTTTACATATTGATTTTCTTTCTTGCAGATGGCTGATCCCATCCATAGACGGTAAATATATGTCAAAGCTATGGCGTTATCTTACTGATACTGACGTCTTATCTATTATCTCCCTACCTATTGCTGCGTAAAAAATTACCCCCAAACTTTGCATCTCAAAATAATAAACACTGTTATCTCACACAGTTTCTGAGGTTCAGGAATCCAGGTGTGCTTAGCTGAGTGGTTCTGGCTCAGATTCTCTTAGGAGGTCTCTTGGGAAGTTGTCAGCCAGGGCTGCAGTCTCTGAAGACTTGACTGGGGCTGGAGTGTCTGCTTCCAAGCTCACTCACATGGCCGTGGGCAGGAGGCCTGAGTGCCTTACCACATGGGCCTTTCCACAAGGCCGCTTGACATGGCAGGTGACTTCTCTCAGAGTGAATGATCCAAATGCCAATCTGCCTTTTATGACCTGGTCTCCGAATCACATATTGTCGCTTCTACCTTATTCTGTTCATCAGAAATGAGTCACTAAGTCCAGCTCACACTCAGTGGAAAGGGATTACAGCAGGGCAAGGGCATGCACACCTAGAGGTGGGCATCACTGGGAATCCATCTTGGAGACTTACTACCACACATATCCTCACAGACTGACTACAATTTGAAGAATCCAGAAGCTTAGTGACATTGACATTGAAATGGCCAATTCACCTTTGCCTCATTTTCCACATAGAACTGCAAAAAAAGGACCTAATTCTTAGAAATGAAATTATTTCATAGATCTAGTTACATCCTAAAATAAAAAGTAATAGGAGTTTAGGGCCAAGACGGAGGAGCAGAAAGACCCTGAGCTCACCTCCTCCCACAGGGACACCAAAATTACACCTATTTACAGAGGAACTATTGATGAGAAAGACTGGAAGACTACCAGAAAACAGCTTCTGCAACTAAAGATACAAAGAAGGAACCACAACAAGATGGATAAGGAGGGCAGCGATGTGGTATAGTCAAGACCCATACCCCCGGGTGGGCAACTCACAAACAGGAGGATAATCACAATTGCAGAGGTTCTTCCTGAGGAGTGAGTGATCAGAGCCCCATAGCAGGCTCCCCAGCCTGGAAGTCCTGCACCAGGAAGACGAGCCTCCAGAATGTATGGCACTGAAGGCCAATAGGACTCATTTCAGGGGAGAGCCAGGGGGCTGTGGGAAACAGAAACTCCACTCTTAAAGGGCACACACAAAACCTCACATGCTCTGAGACCCAGGGCAGAACAGTAATTTGAAAGGAACCTGGGTCAGACCCACCTGCTGATCTTGGAGAGCCTCCCGGAGAGGCAGGAGGAAACTGGAGCTCAACCTGAGGACAAAGACACAGGCAGTAGCCATTTTGGGGAGTTTGTTCTACCATGAGGACCCTGGCGCTGGTAAGTGCCACTTTGGAGTCCTCCCTCTAGCCTATTAGGGCTGGGACCCAAACCTGCCCACCAGCCCGTGGGACCCAGTACCGGGATGCCTTAGGCCATGTAACTAGCTGGGCAGAGTCTCAGCCCCACCCACCAGCAGGCCTGCTGCCTTAAGACTCCTTGAGCCCATAGCGGCCCTGGAACCTGGGCCTGTGCAACAGAGGGCCCAGGACCCAGCACCACACACCAGTTCACTGGCACTAGCCCCGGAGCCTGTAGGGTCCTGCAGCCAGGACACAGCTCTGCCCACCAGTGGGCCAGCACCAGCCCCAGGACCTGGCCTCACTCATCAATGGGCAGGCACCAGCCCTGGGATCCCACGGACCCTGACCCCACCTGCCAACAGCAGAAACCAGCCCTAGGACTACCATAGCCTTGCAACCTCCCAAACCAGGACACAGCCCACCCACGAGCAAGCTAGCACCAACTCCAGGACCCCCTGGGCCCCAGCCCCACCCACCAGTAGGCCCATACCAGCTCCAAGACACCTTGGACCCCTCATCCAGCTGTCCCAGGATCCAGCCCCACTCACCAGCAGGCCAACACCCCAGACCCTGCAGCCAGCCACGTCAGGAACTGGCCCTTCCCACCAGCAGGTTGACACTAGATCTGGGACCCTCAAACTCACAACCAGCCACTGCAGAACCCAGCTCTACCCACCACTGGGCCAGCACTAGCCCCAGGATCCTTCAGGGCCCTGTAGCCAGCACCCCTGTGACTCAGCCCTGGCAACCAACCAGACCAGGGGCCAGCCATGCCTACCAGACTGCCCACAGTAGTTAGCCTGCCACCAGAGGAGGCAGCCCAAATATAGGGCACCCCTATGCAGCCCAAATATAGGGCACCCCTAGAACATATAGCTCTGATGATCACAAGGGAGAGCACTGCTGGAACGTATAGGATCTTCAAAAGGCCATTTCTCCAAGGTTGGGAAATGTAACCAACCCACCAGTTACATAGAAATAAAAATAGCAAATTAGGCAAAATGAGGTGACAGGAATATCTTCCAAATGAAAGAACAAGGTAAAATCCCAGAAGAAGAACTAAGTGAAGTGGAAATAGGCAATCTACTCAATAGAGAGTTTGAGGTAATGACTGCAAAGATGTTCAAAGAACTTGGGAGAAGAATGGATGAACAGAGTGAGAAGTTAGAAGTTTTTAACTGAGTTAGAAAATATAAAGAAGAACCAAACAGAGATGAAGAATACAATAAATGAAATTTAAAATACACTAAAAGGAATCAACAGTAGATTAAATGATACAGAGGAACAGATCAGCAAGCTGGAAGACACAGTAAGTGGAAATCACTGAAGCTGAACAGGAAAATGAAAGAAAGGAATAAAAAGAAATGAGGACAGTTTAGGAGGCCTCTGGGACAATATCATGCACACTAATATTCACATTACAGAGGTCCCAGAAGGAGAAGAGAGGAAGAAAGGGACAGAGAGCATATCTGAAGACATAATAGCTGAAAACTTCCCTAATCTGGGAAATGAAACATCCAGGTCCAGGAAGCACAGAGTGTCCCAAATAGGATCAGCCCAAAGAGGACCACACCAAGACACATTGTAATTAAAAATGAAAAAAAAAAAAATTAAAGATAAAGAGAGGATATTGAAAGTGGCAAGAGAAAAGCAACAAGTTACATACAAGGGGGGCTATCAGATGACTTTTCAGCAGAATCCCTGCAGGTCAGAAGGGGGTGGCAGGATACAGGTCAGAAGTGGGTGGTAGGGTACAGGTCAGAAGGGGGTGGTAGGATGCATTTAAAGTGATGAAAGGGAAAACCTACAACCAAGAATGGTCTACTGGGCAGGACTTTCATTCAGATTTGATGGAGAGATCAAAAGTTTTACAGACAAGCAAAAGCTAAAAGAGTTCAGCACCACCAAATCAGCTTCACAAGAAATGTTAAAGGGACCTCTCTAACCAAAAAAGAAAAGGCCATGAGAAACATGAAAGTTACAAATGGAACAATCTCATTGGTAAAGGCTAACATACCGTAAAGGTAGTATAAATCAGTCATGTATAAAGCTAGTAGGAAGGTTAAAAGACAAAAACAGTAAAATCAGCTATATCCACAATAAGTAGTTAAGGGATATACAAAACAAAAAGATGTAAAATATCATGTCAAAAACATTAAATGTGATGGGGGTGGGAGGAGTAAAAATGGAGGGTTGTTAAAGTGTGTTTGAATTTAAGAGATCAGCAACTTAAAATAATCATATATATATATATTGCTATGTACAGTGTGGGGAATATAGTACATAACTATGTATTACCTTTGTTATAGTGACATATCGTAACTAGACTTATCATGGTGATAATTTTGAAATGTATAGAAATACTAAATCACTATGCTATATTGTGTTACAGGAACTAACATAGTGTTGAAGGTCAATTATACTTCAAAAAAAAAAGGCCAGGGCAGAGGGATAAATTGGGAGATTGGGATTGACATATATACACTACTATATATAAAATAGATAACTAGTAAGAACCTACTATATAGCACAGGCAACACGACTCAATATTCTGCAATGACCTATAAGGGAAAAGAATCTAAAAAAAGAATGGGTATATGTATATGTATAACTGATTCAGTTTGCTGTACACCTGAATCTAACACAACATTGTAAATAAACTATACTCCAATAAAAATTTTTTTAAAAAGCAAACAAATTCATAGAAAAAGAGAACAGATTTGTGGTTACCAGAGGCAGGGGTGGCTGGAGGGGGAATTGGATGAAAGTGGTCAAATGGTGCGAACTTCCACTTATAAGACAAATAAGTACGAGGGATATAATATACAGCATGATAAATACAACCCACACTGCTGTATGTTATATATGAAATTCTTGAGAGTAAATCCTAAGAGTTCTCATCACAAGAAAAAACAATTTTTTGTTTCTTTAATTTTGTATCTATATGAGATGATGGATGTTCAATAAATTTTGTGGTAATCATTTCATGACATATGTAAGTCAAATCATTATGCTGTACACCGTAAACTTATAAGTGCTGTATGTCAATTGTATCTCAATAAAACCGGAAGGAAAAAAAAAGTAATAGGAGTTTTTACTGAGAAACCTATCCAGCCCCGTGCTGGGAGAACTACTTTAGATATTAGGAGGCAACTTCAAGGAATCTTCTGGAAGGATGTAACAATTATCCTTTGATAGTTTAGAATTATACAGGATTATGACTCAATTTATTTATTTTAAGGACTTAAGACAGAAAGGAGTGGCGATGAAGGGTATTATGGACTGAATGTTTGTGTCCCCCCAGAACACACATGTTGAAGCTCTAACCCCCCAGTGTGATTTGGATGTGAGACCTTTGGGAGGTAATTAGGTCTAGATGAGTTCATGAGGGTAGGCCTCCATGATGGGAATTAGTGTTCTTATAAGAAGAGGAAGAGAAGAGAGATGAAAGCTCTCTCTCTTCACCAAGTACAAATACAGGGAGAAGTCAGCAGCTTACAGGCCAGGAAGAGAGTTCTCATCAGGAATTCAATCGGCTGGCACCTAGATCTTGGACTTCTAGCCTCCAGAATTGTGAGGAATGAATTTCTGTTGTTTAGGCCACCCAGTCTACAGCATCTTGTTACAGTAGCCTGAGCAGACAAATACAAGGGTTTACTGTCACTTGATTGGGTAGAAGCAAGACTAAATTCACAGTGTTAGGATTCTACTGAGCTTTCAGCGGTGGAAGAACCTGCAGGCTTTCACAGCAGCCTCTGTTTGCAGAGGCGCCGGGCTGATGGCAGGGAGCTCCAACAGTTTGAGAAGTAACTGGAAGTGTGACTGGGGAGCATGAAAGTAACCATTTTCAGGGCCAGCTTGGAGTTCTAAGTCAACAATAGAAAATTTGGAGAGGAATCACATTGCTGGTGGAGGGGTGGGGTCAGTATGGTCATGGTGTAGATTCCTTTGATGAAAGATAGTTTTTAACAGAATAGGTTCTTCTGTTTGCATAGTTTTTTCATGAAAAGGATTTTTAAAGTGGGAACAAGAGCTAAGACCTAGCTTACTTTTCCAGGACTCAAGAAAACAGGACACAGCGAGGAGGCTTGTACAGTCATGAAATGTGGCAGCTCATCCACCCTCATGCACCCTGGTGACAAGGAAAGGTTCTCTTTCTTGCCTACAGGAGCAACCCAGCAGGGATATATCTAACTCTTCTCTGAAACTTCTCAGAAGGACATGATTCCAGGCTCACCTCAAAAGAAGGGAAAGTTTTGGAGGAGACCTACATGCTAAAGAGAACCGATTCAGCTACTGTAACAAAGGCCAGTGTCATAGTGTCTCGGTTTATTAGTCTCTCCTGTAATTTTCCAAAAATAAGCTGTACAGAGCTTCATGGGGGCTCTGTAGTATCAGAGACCCAGACTCCTTTTTTAATGCCCCATCTCATGGTCTGAGATACCTAGTACAGCTCCTGCCACCATAAGGGAGAAAGAATGGGCAGATTACTTCCTTTCTTGTTAAGGACACGACCAGAGAGTTGCATGTATTACTTTGTGTAGGTCCTATAGGGCAGCACCAGGAAGTTGTATTATCACTTCTGCTTAGGTCCTATAGGGCAGAACCTAGGCACGTGGCCATGTTTAGCTGCAAGGGAGACTAGGAAATGCAGCCTTTTGATTGGCAGTCAGTTTCTCAGCAAAAACTTGTATTATTCTAGAAGAGAAAAACATCTTGTGGGAAAACTAGCAGTCTCTGACACAATAACCTCTTTTAATCTTGCATGGAAGGAGGGCAAATCAGATTAGTCATAGGTAAAGATACTTTTATTAGACTATAAACTTTATGATGGCAAGGAGACTAGCTCTTTTTGCTCTTCACTTTGTCATCATCGCCTAGCACACAGTTCATGCACATAGTAGGTTCTCAATATTTATCAAATACATGAACGAATGAGAGACAGCTAAGATGTAAGGATTTCAGAAGACCCTCCACTGTGCCTCTTCCCAAGGACTTTCGTTGCAAGGATCCAGAGAACTTGGTTTCTTGTCAAAATTAAACCTGAGGAGTTATGCTGGGATTCCTTCCCGAAGCGAAATTCCTACCCACCACAGCCACCCTTACAAATAGTGTGGTTTCTTTACAGCCTTGGTCTAACATCTAGTGATGGTTAAGTGTTAGATGATGCAGTGCACATGGAGCAGTCTGATGGCATATGATGTGAGAAAGCTAGGCTCTTCCAACAGTTCTAATGTGCTATTACTATAAGCAAACGTGATATCTTCCGGGGAGAACTTTATCCCAAGGTGTCTTATATTACACAGATTAATTCCCATAGATGGGAGGAGCCAGCTTTGGAGCAAACTGGGCATCTATTGGGAATTGCTGGGAGGGTCAGCTCAAGGAGGTACAGCCTCCAGCCTCCTCAGCTTGGGGGCTGGGTTAGCATCCCAGCTCTCCCCTGAGGGCTGTGTTTCCAGCCTCGGCATTTAATAAGCTGAGAGAATTGAAAACAGTAAAATATGGAAGATAATACAACAGTCAATAAAAAGATAAACTAAGAAGAAATAAAAAGATGGTAAGACCAGTTCTACAAAAAGGCAGCAGGCAAAGTGATAATATGAACTAAAAACAAACCAAATAAACTAAAAAGAAATTAAAAGATGGAACAAAGACACGGTCAGGCAAAGGTTAGAAATAGTAGATGGAAAATAAAAAGATAATACAATAACAATAAATCTAGAAGATAAGATGAAAGAGTATAAAATATCTAGAAGAAAGAAAAAACAGAGATTAAAAATGACTGAGATAAGTAAAATCATTAAAACCAGAAAAATAAAAGACTAAAGGGATTAAAAACAATAAAATGTATTAAACCGATACCAAAAGAAATAAAACATTTAAAAGACTGGTCTATGAGGGAAGAGAGTAATAGCTCAGTTTTGTTTCAAGTTAAAATAGTGCTGCAATGCAAGTGCAAAAGCCTTCCCCTTCATGCAGACACATTCTCTGAGTCCAGGCAGCCTCAAGGTTGTGCAGACCTCCCAACCCCTAAGCATCCATGGTTACTTGCTAGGGCTGGTCTAACAAAGTACCACAGAGTGGGTGGCTTAAACAGCAGAAGTTTATTTTCTCACAGTTCTGGAGCCTAGAAGTCCACAATCAAGGTGTTGGCAGAGTTGGTTCCTTCTGAGGGCCACAAGGGAAGGATCTGTCTCAGCTCTCTCTCCCTGGCTTGGAGGTGGCCATCTTCTCCTCGTCTTTCCTCTGTGTGTGTCTGCATGCAAATTTCCTCTTCTTATAAAGACAACAGTCCTATTGGCTTAGGGCTCACCCTAATTACTCCATTTTAACTTAATTGCCTCTGTAAAGACCCTGTCTCCAAATATGTCACATTCTGAAGTATTAAGGGCTAGGATATAGGAATCTGGGGAAGGGCCCATAATAGCATCCCTAATAGGAGTTCCTGGGAGGATACCCTCCAGGCAGAGAGATAAAAGCAGAGAGCAGAACCTTTGACTTTTTGCCTAGTTTGGGGCCTCTGACGGGGCTGAATTTTTTTCTCCTTGATTTGGATTTCTGATTAATAGTCTTCATTTCACTTGAACCCACAGGGCAGTAAGGCTGAGCCCAAGAAGGATAAGACTGTGGAGTCCCTGACCCATTTTGTCTCATGACATTAGGGCTGCTGGGAGCAAGAAATGTCCTGGCAGCCAGTCTCCCGTGCCTAACGGAGAGGCCCACCCACAAGGCTGGGCTGGTGTGCCTAGCTTCTCCTGCCAAGACACTTCTGCTCTGGCTACAAACACCTTGTGATATCGAAGGTGCCTTCTAATTCCCTGCAAACCCACAGCAATGATCTCCAGCTGGGTTTTGGCACTTGTACATGATTGTCTTCTGCCTTTTCCAAGCAGGGGAGCCTTGGAGAGCTGGGCACTGGAACACCCCACTCTTAGGAATGAGTGTTCTGTACTTGGTTTCTCTCTGAGGTGGAGCTCAGAACTGTGTGCAGTGGAGAGAAGCCTGGAAAGTCCTTCCCCTGGGGAAGAGGAAGCCCTGACTCACAGATGACCTAGCCCAGATCACCTAGTTCAATCTCCTCCTTAATGGATGAGGAAATAGAAATCCAGGAAGGAAAGACTTGCTCCAGAGTGTTCGCTCCCTCCCCCCTCAACACGCACATTCACTGGGCAGGCAGGCAGAGCCCAGCCCCCAGGCTGCCTTCTGACAGGGCCAGCTTCCAGGGCCTTCAACCTGTGCAGCCATACATGCCCTGCGCTTGATTTAATGCTGCTATCGCCATCTTGAATTCTTAATACTTTGAAACAAAGATGCCACGTGTCATTTTGCAGTGGGCCCTGTAATTTGTGGCGGCCAGTCCTGCCCCTCGCCCCACTTCCCACTGTGTTCTGATGAGGAAGTAAGCACAAGCCACCCAAGCTCTTTTTGGCCACGAGCTGTCGGGAACAGAGACTTTGGGTACAGTTCTTAGCACAAGATAAGCCCTTCAGAGAAGGAGGAGGAAGGAAGGACGCCTTTGCTTCAGGTCCAAGGCTGTCCCTCTGGCCTCGATTCCTCAGTGAGTCCTCAGCTGGGGCACGAGCCTCAGTCACCCACCTCGAACCTGCAGCCTGCAGACTTGGCCTGTCCTAGCCCTGTTCTCTTCAAAATCCCCTCAGTCTCCCCGGCAGAAACCCAAGGGGGCGGGAGAGGGGAGGGATGAAAGGAAAGTGAAAGTATCAGCCTCTCTGGATGGCCCTTCTCCTCCTCCTCCTTCCTCCTCCCCCCCCGTTGCCATGGAGACCAGAACAAAGCCTCTCTTTCCCCTCTTTTCTGGATTGTTAATTGTCTTTACTCCATGGTGCCTTTGTTAATTGTTGCCAGTCCCTCCCAGGATGAGGATCTAGGTCTCCTCAAGACAGGAAAGAGAGTTAAAAAAAAAAGTTAGGGGGTGGGGGTGGGGCAGTATAAGCCCCGGGGTGGGGTGGAAGTGAAGAGGAGGAGGCTGCAGCAGGATTTTCTAAATTGCCCAGGCTTCTGGGAAGCGGACACCCTCTTTACCTCTTTCACTCCGTCCCTCAGTCAGCTGCCTTTTCAGGTGGGGCCCAATGGCCCTCCTCTGAAGGAAGGGATGGGAAAGAATACAGAGAAGAAAAAAACAACCATTGTGTGTACGTGCACGTGTGTGCGCATGCATGCGCGCGCGCGTGTGTGTGTGTGTGTGTGTGTGGCAGGTGCCCTCTCAGAGGGAGGTGGCTGTCCTTGCACTGCACCCATTCCAAGTTGACCATTGAGACATGTGGCCTGCTTTTTATCCCCAGCATTTAGGACTACTAGTAATTAAATTTACAGAGAGAATGCCTGCTAGTTCTGGAGGTGAGAATGACTACTCCAGCCCTCTTCCCCCTGCTCGATTCCCCATAGTAGCTACACATGTGAAGAATAGAGCAAAGATGTTTTAGAAGCATGCACGTGCGTGTGTGTGTGTGTGCATGTGTTTGTATATGTAAAGGACTCAAGTCATCAGCACTAGTGCACTCAAGAGCACATGCACCGAGTGGGGTCCCTGTGTGTGCACACGTGCAATTGTGTTGCGGGGGGTGGTATGGGTTGAGACCTCTGTCCTTCATTGGGAGAAAGTCCTCCACTTGGGGGACGGGAGGCTGACTGTCACGTAAGAAGCAAAGAGCTGTTTCTACTTCTAGGGTCTAAGCTAGAATCTAGGCTGTTAAATAATACTCAAGTGTTAGTTTGTATGGTTCAGAGTCTAAGGACCCCATAAGAAGTGAAGCAGGGTGGTATAGTAGAAAAAGCATGAATTTGAGGGCCAGAAACCTGGATTCAAATGTCAACTCTTGCCCCTTCATTATGTGGTCTTGGAAACTCCCCTTCCTCTCTCTGAGTGTTATTTTCCTCATCTGTAAAGTGGAACTGTTACCATCTTCACAGAGTTGTTGAGAGATTAAAGGAGATCACGCGGGACTTCCCTGGTGGTCCAGTGTCTAAGGCTCCACGCTTCCAACGCAGGGGCCCAGGTTCAAACCCTGGTCAGGAAACTAGATCCCATATGCATGCCACAACTAAGAGTTCTCATGCCACAACTGAAGATACCGCATGCCACAGTGAAGATCCCGCATGCTACAACTAAGACCTGGTGCAGCCAAATAAATAAATAAATAAAAATTAAAAAAAAAAAGGAGATCATACGTATAAAGTACCAGCCTTGGTACCTCTCCCTTCTGTGCACAAAGAGAGGACCGGAGGAGATGGTTCTGGGAGGCTGATTCCTTCCAGATCTTATATTCTCAGATTCCGATAGGCAAATGAAACATTCTATGAATCCACCTGTTATCTTCCTGATCAGCTTCCATACTAATCAATACTGAGGGCGACTCTCTGGAAAAACTTGGGTTAAACTGAGTTAGAGGCCCACCAGCGTCACCTGGAAGGGAGTGCCTTCTCTGAAAGCCGAGGCCCACCTGAGCGAATACTCCTGATTCACTCCTGACTCAAATGTCTGACTATAGGGACCTAGAAAGGCACTTCCTCGGTCAGTAGGAGGAAGAGCTGGTGCCCAGACAAGCTCTGCTAGGCTGGGCCTACCCTGACCTGACCCAAGCTACAAGCTCCCTCCTCTAGGCTGCACAGAGAAAATGGCCCGTGGAAGGTGCCGGTGGTCTTGCGGGGAAACAGGAAGGGCTTCAGGCAAAGCAGCCAGACAGGGATTTCCATGTGCTCTCAGCTCACTTCCTCTCCTGGAGCTTCTCTCCCAGGCCCTGCTCCTGTAACAGTGAGGAAAGCAATTCACAAGATTCTGTGAATTTAATCCTTTTATACTTCTCCAACATGCATTTGCATTTTACACTTTGTCTCTAACCTTGGAGGTTAAAGCAGTGTGGAGAACCTCAGCAACCCCGGACACTGCAGCCCCCACCAGTGTCTCAGGAGCATGTTTGCCACCACATGAAGTGGATTGGAGACCACACTCACTGAAGCCAGTCAAAGGCATTCCTTTAGCAAATTTATTTTGAGCATCTCCTATGGGCTCTGGGAATTAAATGGAAAGTAGAGCAGACAAGTTTCTTCCCTCACAGAGCCTACAGTCTAAAGTGGAAACAGAAAAGCACAAGAAAACAGAAAACCGATAAAATAAGTAAATATCAATTGTTGTAAGTGATATGAAGGAGGCAAATGGGGCCTAGAAGAATAAAGGTGGGAAATGGGGGTAGGGGATGATTGTAGGTGGGGAAGGAGGAAAGATGAAGGAAAGGACATTTGTGTTGAGAGCAGAGAATGAAATGGAGCCACTCTGGGAAGGGCAGGGTTTGGGGAGGCACTTTCCAGGTAAAGAGATATTTATAGGGTTTGAGGTCTGGTTTAAGGCTGATACTTTAATATGGGGATTGGGCAAATTTTGTGAGATAACCATTCAGGATTGAAGGACACAGCAAGGGGAGGGTCTTGAAAAATAAACAATTGTTTGATAAGCTAGTGGTTTGCCAGGTTAAACAAACTATTGTCCTGAGAAGGGGGCTGTTTGAGCAGTCTATTGTTCAGATAAATTGATTTTCAGGAAGTTCCTGAGGCAAATAATGAAGTTACTTACTGGTTTACAGTCTTATCTTCCCCGGGCAAGAAATTTCTGGAACAAATATTAAAGTCACATCAATGTAAGCAGCCTTAGTTAAATTATGTGGCTGCAAGTAGTCTCAGTTCTCAGAAGCAGCAAGGCTGTGGTAGTCTAGCTGAGAGATGACGATGGCCTCGGCTAGGGTGGGGACAGTGAAGACAGAGAAGTAGATGGATTGGAATATATTTTTGGAGACAGATCAGCAGCACTCACTAAGTAGATTAGATCAGAAAGAAGGAATCAAAGATGACTCCTAGGTTTTAGGTTCAAGCCACTGGGTAGGTGGTACGATTTGCTGAGATGGGAAAGATGGTACAGGGTATAAAACAGGCTTAGGGGGGTGGTTATAGGCTCAATTCTGAACATGTTAGGTTTAGGATGTCTGTGAGTCCTTGGGTAGAAATGTCAAGTGTATGGTTGGATACATGGAGTCCTGGAGACTTAAATAAAAAATTGGGAGAAACATCAGTGCCTCATTTGTATTTAAGGTTATGGAAACAGTTAAAATTTCACCCAGGGAGAGAAAGTAGAGAGAAAGGAAAATGGGGTACAGGAGAGCCCACAGGACACACCCACCTGGAGACAACGGTGGAGGAATAAATATAAACAAGGGAGGCTGAGAAAGGACAACCAGCGAGGTCAGAAGAAATTCAGGAGTGTGTGGAATCCTGAAGTGTTTTAAGGAGGGAGTGGTTAAATGTATACGTTTGATTGGTGTTCCCAGGAAATAGTGTTGTAGTATAGAAAGACCTAGAATCTTCAGAGTCAAATCACTTCCTCCCATCACTTACTGGCTATGACTCTGAGCTTCATTTTTCTTACCTAAATGGGGACAATGATACCACCCTCACAGAGTTGGGATAAGGTACAAATAGATGTTATATATGAAAATAGGGTACTGTGCCTAAGACACAGTAGGCAGGTACTATAAAGATCCCAATTCAAGTGGCAGTGATTGGGAAGGGTGGACACCAAGGAAGTAAGATATAGTGGGCGGGGATATTGGAGAGAGGAAAGCCCACTTCCCACCTCTCCTTTCTTCCTGTCTCAATTTGCCACAGCTAAGGATAGCTACAAGGAGGGATCCATAATGAGACTGCCCATTGAAGCTGATCAGGGGCCAGAGAAAACAGCCTGACATATGGAAAACACAGGTATGCTGGCTGGGAGGAGGAAAGGTTTGGTGGCACCTGGCTTCATAGTTTCTGAAAGGGCTTCATCCACAGTCGTCCAAAAGCCGGACTCTGAAGAGTTAATGTTGACTCCCCTCGCCTCCTTACCCTCACCTGTTTCCTCCTTTCCATCTTCCTTACCCCCAGCTCAGGCCCACATTATTTTTACCCTGGTTACCGCCATTGTCTGGTCACTGGCCTCCCTGCCTTCAGTTAGACTGATCTCATCGGAGGCCCTGCTTAGAATTCCTCAGTGACTGATTGATTCCCTTCAATCAACCAATCGATCGACAAATATTTATCAAGGATCTGCTCTTTGCCAGACCTGGCTAAACACAAGGGAGCCGGAGAGACACATCCCTTCCCTTGTGGTGCTTACTGGGGAGTCAGACAAATGAACAGTTACCATATACTATCTATGACTGGGGGGCTTCCCGAGCCCATACATAGGTGGGGTACCTGACGCAGATTTGGCCATCAAGAGAGGCTCTGGAAGAGTATAGATCTGGGCTGAGACCTAAAAGATGAATAAGACAACTTAGCCAAGGAAGGTGGTGGGGAATGATGAAATCCAAAGCCTCAGGAAGTCTTAGAGCCTGGCTGACCATCACCTGCTGAGATGCTGGCCCCCTGCACTGTGGGCACAGTGTTATTTGCAGATCCAGGATTGCCACGCCTTTAATCTGCTCTACTTTCCAAGATGCAGTTCAGATGACACCTCCCCCAAGAAGACTCTGATCTCTGTCCCAGACCCTAGTGCTCTCGATGGTCTCCGCGCCCCACGTGCCTGGCTGATCTCATCAGCACTCTCCCACTTCACTAATCACGTGTTCACTACCCGTCTCCTTCCAGAAAGGGCAGCGCATTTCTCATTCATCCTGGGCCAGGCATAGCCATTTAATAAATACATTGATTTAAAGGAATCCCACCCCCGCACCCCCTGCCATAACGAACAGGTCAGGGAAGAAAATAAAAGACCGGAGAGAGTGCAAAATGACAGGACTAGGGAGTGGTCTGACACATCAGGAAGCAGTCTAGCTGCAGGTGGGATCAGGTTCCTAAGGGAGGTTCTGAAACGGTTTTTAAGAAACCCTAAATCCAGGTTATCTGTCTGGAGGGGTTAGGAGACTGGGAGTTGGATTGACAACTTCTTGGGTCTTGCTCTAAGGAGCGAAGATCCTCTATAACGACCTCATACCTGGGCAGTGAGAGTGGGCAGAATCTACCTCTTTCTTCTATTCCTTCCATCCCCTCACTCCACTTCCACCCATCTCCGCCGCCCAGGAACCTCAGCTCTTTCCTTTCCAACAGAGGATTCCGGCTGTCGATGCCTGGAGGGACCTGGCTGCAGGGAGGAGGAGGGAGCTCTCTGTCCCTCCCTCCTTCTCCATCTCCCCACCCTTCCTCCCTCCTCCTCCCTCCTCCTCCCCCGGCCCGCTCTCTGTCTCCCTCCCTCTTTCTCCTCTGAGGCTGTGGAGTCGCCTCGCAGCAGCGAGCAACGAGCGCCCTGCACCCAGTCCCGGCTTGGAACTTAACTGTATGAGTGCGGGTCCTGGAACCCCGGCCCCGGAGCTGCGAGTCCGGGTCTGAACCTGGGGCGCAGCGGTCAGCCTCCGAGGCCCTGATTTGGGACCGAGCCGAGGCTCTGAGCGCGGAGCGGGAGAGCCGGGCGGGCCGGCGCAGCAACCGGCGAGTCAGGGAGCAGTACCGCGGAAGGCAGGGAGACGGCCGCGAGCTGAGGGCAGAGGGCAAAGTGCAGAGAGCGACCTGGCTCGGCGGAGGGCGCCGCCCGGCCGGAACCGAGCTCTTCGCCCCGGACGGCGGCCAGTAGTGGGGTGCGGACCCGGGGTCGCCACGAGTCCCGAGCGACTCCCCGGCCGACGGCTGGGGGCGTGCCTCCTCCCAGCCCAGCCGCCCCAGCCCAGCGCGCCCGTTCGTAGCGTCGCCGGGGCATGTGAGCGGGAAGCCCAGGCTGCCAGCCGCGAGGACCCGGACGGAGGAGTAGCAGGAGCGCGGAGCCGAGAGCCGCGAGCCCAGCGCCCGGCTGAGTAGTAAGTGCGCCCCCTCCGTGCCCAGAGCGCGCCGCCGCGCCCCCCTCTCCAGCCCTCCGAAGTTTTGACACTCGCGACCTCGCGTTTCTGGGCACACGCCGGCTCTCTTCTCTGCGAGTTTCCATCCTTTGCAAAGTTTTTTAAAAAGGAACGGACCCCCACCTACCCCTCACTACTCCGGCGGTGGCGTCTGTTCGCGGGCAGACCCGGCTCCTTGTGGAGAGAGGTGGCAGCCTGGTAAGGCCGTGGGTGTCTGTTTCTGTGTGCGCACCACAGGAGCCGGGCTTGGGGTGCCCCCACCCCCCCACGGCCGCTTCTCGCCCACCGGCCGGGGGCACTAGGTCTTTCTCACCAGCCCGTCTGTGCGCCCAGTTCAAGGATTTCCCAGCGGGAAGCCGAGGCGACCAGTGCGCGTCCGGCTTGGGGCTCCGGTGCCCGCACCGAGGCGCGGATCTACCCCCGCCCTGGTTGTGTGGGGTGCCGGGGGCCAGCCACGCAGCCCCTCTCACCCTTCCAGGTTCGTTTCCCAGCGGACCAGCCGGGCGCTGCATCCTGTTTGTTTTCTGCTCCGGCTGCTCCAGTTTCACCCCCCTCTCTCCTCCCACCCTAGCCTTCTTCTTACCACTCCTCCACCTCCTGCCTTTGGATGTCGGAGGTGAATCTTTTCATCCCTGTCTCTGTGCAAAAGCAAATGTGCCTGGGGGTAGGGAGGTACGGAGGTGGGAAGGGGGGCTAGTCGCCCTGTTACCAGCGGCTCGCCATTGTTTTCCCACCCCGCGCGTTCTGTGCGTAAACACACACACACGCACACGTACATGTACACACACACACACGTACATGTACACACACACGTGCGCGCCGGCTGCTTCCAGTCCCCAGACGCGCAGGGATCGCCCGCGGGATTCTCCCATCTGCCCGCCTGGTCTTCCAGTCTGGAAGTGCTCCATTACTTAACTGGAGCTGGGGAGGGCAAGAGACGTGGGGGTTCCCGGAGAGTCCCGGGCGGAGCCGCGAGCTGGGCCTGGGCGGGAAGTGAATTTTGAACTTCAGCCCTGGACCTTTCCGGGAGGACCCCGAGCGCACGAGCGGCGGCCTCCAGCCCTGGAGGGCCGACGGCAGCTGCAAGGACTCCAGCGGCGCTCTTGGCAGCCGCCTCCGTGACAAGGGCTAGGAGGAAGCCGAGGAGTTTTCCTGGGAAGTTTGCTTTGACTCTGGGAATTTCCGGGCAGGGCGCCTTGGCGCTGGCGCTTGAAGGGGTCTGGCGAAAGACAGCCAGAGAAGATGCTGCTGCTCTGGGCGGAGTTTCCAGAGACCCTGCTTTCTACTTGGGGAGTGGCGCTCGAGGTGCTGGGGTTCAGCATACTTTGGTCCTAATTTCCCATCTATGGACAGTGTGAGCTTGGGCGAGTCCCTTAACTTTTCCAGATTTTCCCCTATGCAAAATGGTCAGAGTTATGCACACATCTTTGAAACTGGCATCTAATGATCCGTTAAGGGATACTGGTTTGGAAGGTATGAATGCCAGGATGGTAGTTGGACCATTGCAAGCCTAGCTTAGAGGTTAAGAGACAGGGCTCTGGAGTTGGATCCCAGATACTGCCACTGGAGACATGGTCTTGAGAAGTTTAATCTTACTGCTCTGTATCTGCTTGCTCATCTGTAAAATGGGTTTAATATGAACAGTGCTCACTTCATGGGGTTGTCTTAATAAAGTGAAGCTCATACAACAGTACCTGGCACATAGTAAGTGCTGGAGAAATGTGACCTGTTATTGCCATTATTACTTAGCTGACTTTGTACAGACCCCAGAAGAGCATTTTGGGGTTGTGCTCATTTAATCAATTATAATAATTGTCCACTTTTGGGAAGGAAGAAACCTCACACTTCTTCCCACCCTTTCCTGATTTTAGCACCTCCCTACTCCTTGCATAGTTCCACCTTGTGAAGTCGTTTTTTTTTTTCTTTTTCTCCTTCCTCTCTTCTTCCCTCCCTCCCTCCCTTTACAACTTTTGTGAAAGGCATTTTATTCCCTCCTTTTCCTCATTCTTAAAAATAAATCTTGGCCCAACTGTAGTGTTCTCAGTGGAAATCAGGCCCCAGGAAGGAAGCATATCCCCAAGAGTGTCCTGACCTGGGCTGCTGGCTCAGGATTGGATGCGCATTTGTGTCTCTGGGGCTGAGAGGAGCCCCAGTGTCTGCAGCCCTGGGGAAGAATCGGGTGGGATGGGCTGAGGATGTTCCAGGGGGAGCTCTGCTCCCGAGGTGGCATCTGTGTTGCCTGCTGCCGGGGCTCACTTGGGAACCTGGAATATCGCAGCTGCCTGGGCAGACTGGATGTGGGATTTGGGGTAAGTAAGGGGCAAAAGTTTCACCTTCAACTTTCAACTTGCAGTTGGAGTGTTTACTAGGAATTTGGGTTTGCCATAAGCTTCTTGTCTGATTCTGGACCCTGCAAATGCACAACACAAGTAAGGGGTAAGCTGTGTGACAGTGAGGAAGAGCAGTTAGCTGCTGCCCACCCACACTGCCTTGGACAATGGACTCCTCTCTCTCTCTTCTCTGACCCTCTAACCCCATCACCAGTCATGGGAGAGGATGGCCAGGAGATTGGTTCTTGGAGCTTGGAGATCCTGCAAGTAGGCTCTCAGTGATGAGAACCAGCATTGCAGTCACCCTCATTCATCCCTTTAACAGAAATTTGTTGAGCTCCTATTATGTGCCAGGCCCTGTGCTAGGCCAGCAGGGCTTCAAGGGTGACCAAGACAGGTAGTGTGCCTGCCTTCAGAGAGCCTTCTTTCTAGAGGGAGGAGACCGGCAATAAATAACTTGAAATAAGTAACCAAGACAATATTAGATCCTATGTGATTTTCAGAAATATGACACGGTGATGTGATAGACAGTGTATGTGTGGGGACAGGCAGGGGAGGTCCTAGATGGTGAGGCCAGTGAAACCTGACCTGGAGAGAGACTAGCTCAGTCCAGGCCTGAAGGGTGAGAAGGAGACAGCTGCACAAAGACCTGAAGGAAGGGGATTCCAGACAGAGGGAACAGCAAAAGAAAAATCCCCGCAGCCAGAACAGGGTTGGCAGTAACAGTGGGGCTGGAGAGGGAGACTGGAGAAGCCAGGAGGGCCAGAGCCTGGTCACACGGGACCTAGTTAGGAGCCTGGATTTTACGGCCAGGGCCATGGGAAGCCATTGGAGAGTTTTAAGGAGGGGAGTGACATGATCTGCTTTATGATTTTAAAAGATTATTTGGTACACAAGAAAAAAACCCAGCTTATTTGGTAATCAGAGTTGCCCCAGGGGAGGGAAATGGTGGCTGAGGGATGGGATGAAGATGGTGTTTTCAGTGTAGATTCTTTTGTCCTTTCCAAATGTAGTACCATGTGCATGTATCAACTATGCAAAAAAAAAAAAAACCCCAAACCAGAAACCATAGTTAAAAAAGAATAGCTTAAGCCTGGAAAATGTATATAATAAAAAGTTTTTTAAAAAATCTAAAACTGTTATCATAGTACCAATTTTGTAAAGATAATGGTATGTACATGCACGTCCATCACGCACCTACATAGATGGAAGACTAGATGGCTGCCTCAGTGTTTACAGAGGTTAATTCTGGACACTGGACGTATGGGTGATTTTTATTTTCTCCTTTATCTTCTGTTGATTTTTCCAATCTTCTTCAATTGTCATGAATTACTTTTATAAGTGGGGAAAGATGTGAAAAAGAGACATTGCTCCGGCTACTACATAAAGCATAGTTTGAAGGGGAGCAGGAATGGAAGAAGAGAGGCTGGGCAGGAGGCTCATTTGAGTTGAGATGATGACTTGGATAAGGCGGGCCAATGGGAGATCATTCTGGAGGTAGAGCCAATGGGTCTCACTAGCACACCGTTGCCTAACACGATGCACTGCTCTTGCCTAGAGAGGGCATTCCACCCCCAGCTCAGATTTTGTAGTCAGGAATGCTGGGATCAGTAATGGTGACAGACAATTTCTAGTGCTGCCTTGGCTTTGGAAATGTCTTGAGTTTTATTCACATCCTTATTTCCATCTTTCCTCCTAATAGGGAGAGCCCCATCCTGAACATTTTGCTACTATGATAATTGGCAGATTCAGGGCAACATGATATATACAATACGAAGGATTTAGAGCCAGGAGAGATGTTCATCACATAACATCTCTGAGCCTCCATTTCCCCATCTATGAAATGGGGCAACAGCAATACTTACCTCTTAGAATTTGGGAGGCTCACGTCTGATTAAGTCTGCAGCAGTGCTCCATGAATGATAAGGGTCTGGGTTTGCTGTTGCCAGACAAGTGTTTGCTTGAGCGAGGCCTGCTCCTCCAGAGGATCTAGGTGTTCCTGTCCTTGAGGGCCTGACACCTGATTCTACACAGGTTTTCTCTTCTCTGGGGGTGCCTTTTGAGATTGGCCCTTATTGGGCAGCTCCCTGAGTAGGTCACCAGGAAGCTGATGCCACTGGAAAAAGTGGAATTCAAATGCAGCTGTGCCCGCACGCCCCCTTCCCCAGCCTTATTCAGGGGTGAAGCTGAGTGTTTGAAAAGGGCTCTGTGCTGGGAAGGCCTGGCCAGGCCCACAGTAAATCGTGCTTTGAATGGCAATTATTTTTGTGCTCTGTGTTTGCTTAAGAGGGCTCACTCCTGCCTGAACTCGCTGCAGTCCTCACCCTTTGCTAGTCCTCTTCCTGGAACCTGGATATGTTAGCCAGGAAGGCTGTAACAGTGCCTGTCACCACGCGGGGGACCAGGACCCATGGAGGGTTGCTTTCATATCTCCTGTCATCTCCCTATCTCCCCACTCCCAAGCAGGAAGGCATGCCCTGGATGGGGTTCTTTGGCTGGGTGACGAAGAACCCCTTATTTGGGTGACTGCCCCTTCCTTGGTCCTCCTTCCAGCTCCTTGGGAAGACTCAGTTAGGAGATTTGTTACAGGCCATCTCAGCAGGGCCACCTTCAGCCTCTGCCAGCTTCTCTGATCAGGAGTGACTCTGTTCTTTTTAAAAATTCAAATACTTTCTCTAAGAAGCAGTGATATGGTAATTCCCTCCTAAGAGAGGGGTGGAGTAGGGTGGATGGGGCATTCACTTCCGCTTGAGTGCCTGTTACATCCATGGGCCTAGCCAGAGACCCCTGAGACTGGACCTGCTCAAGCCTTATGATGGTGAAGGCCCTTGTGGCTCTCCTAGGAGCAGGTTTCTGTCCAGAGTGACAGTGGTCAGAACTCTGAGAGGCTGTGAGGTGAGGAGGAAGTGGCTGGGGTTTCCCCTGCCTGCTCCCAAGGTCATCAGTGGGTGAATCCAAGGCCTGGGCATGGCTCAGGATGTGGTATATGTGGCCCAGCATCTCAGAGTGTGCACATGAGGGCAAGACAGGAGAGCAGCAGGGACTGAGATTTGTACCCAAAGGTTGAAGATCCCAGCCAGGAGTGTTTTTATGGGGGAGGGGTGTGTTGGGGGGTAGAGGAGAGACAGGAAGAAGTGGGGACAGTATCTCTAGCTGCCACCGTTTTTCTTAAATAGCATGATTACCCAGGCTCATTTGGTCACTCAGGGAAGCCTGACACATGCCATCAAATCTCAATTCAGTTCTCTTGATACACACAACAGACTCCCCTCCCCTCATCAGTGGCCTTAGCATTTAAATGGCCTTGGCACAAAGCCCCATAAGCAGCCCTAGGGATTGTGGCCAGGTTGGGGGGGAGGGTTTAGTGTTACTCCCCATCTTGTCCCTCTGTGTCTTCTGGGGACATGTCCGAGGTACAGTGTCAGTGTTTTGGCTTGAAGGGAAGGGGCCACAGATGGGGCAGAAACACTCAGGCTCCCTTCTCCCCTGGTGGTTTGGGTCTGTAATCCCTGCCAGGCCTGGAGCTCCCTGGGGGATTCGCCCCAGAGGAGGCCAGACTGTTCTCCTCCCCTCAGCCTTACCTCCCCCAGTCCCCACCCCCTGCTTGACTCAGAATGGAATGTGCAGCCTGTGGAACAGGATGGGGTGGGAACTAGTTCCCAGAGGGCCTTGGTCCCCATCCCCTCCCCTCCCCCCACAAAGCGGGTAGGAGCCTCAGGGCTGGGTCCTGCTCCTTGGCAGGGCTGGAGGTGCCCCGCTCCAATCGCAGGCCCTGTGCTGAGTGAGGGCAGAGGCGGGTACCATGGGGACCCAGGTCCAGGCATTTGAAGGAGCAGCCAGGGTGGGGGGATTTCTTTACAAGTCCAAGACGTTGGTGGGTGGCCAGTTAGAGTCCAGGGGTATAGCAAGCCAAGCAGACCCATCCACAGCTCTAGTGGCTGGGGGTGGCCTACCCCAGACCTCCACCCTCTGTTGACTTCTGTTTTAATTGCGGCTTCTATTTTCTAATTCCTATTTTCTGTAGTTTCCAAAAGTAGTACAACAATGTGTATTACTTTTGTAATCAGGATGGAAGGGATTTAAAATATATGTAGAATTGCCAGACAGGGAAACAGACAAAGTAGTCAGTGTTTCTTCTCTGGAAGACTGGGAGTCAAGGCTTCACCAAACAGTAGAATATTCTGCAGAAAGAGGGGTCCCTGGCAGGAGGGGCAATAGTTGGAATATGATAAGAAGGCCTGTGACACTGGACCGATACCTTTTCAGGATGACCATTGAGTAAGGCCTGTGGATCCCCCCGGTGGGCTCTGGGAGTGGGGCTCTGGGCTGAGGTGGGCTGTCCAGGGACTGGGCCCAGAGGCCTCCTACATTGGCTCTGGCACCTGGGGGGAGGCAGGAAGGGGAGTGAGCTTTGGTTTAAGCTGCCCTCACGCTGACTCAAAACAATTAACTCCTGCCTGGCCACACAAGACAGGTCCGGTGCAGCCCAGAGTGGAGGGTGAGGAGTTTCCTGTCTCAGTGTGAGGTGTGAAGCTCTGGAAACCTTGCTCCTACTGAAACACAGCCCTACTGAAGGAGCCTAAAGTCATTCACCCATTCCTTTGAGGCTTTGGTTCCTGGCTTGTCCCTCGAAGGGTGGGGTGGGGTGGGGTGAGGAGGGATGGACGAATAAAAGGTTATTGGAGAGGGACTGGAAGGAAGCCTGTGTGCAGGTACAACCAGGCTGTCCGAGGCCAGTGGGGAGAGGAGAGTGGGGAGTGAATAGGGAGCTGTTGAAAGCAGAGGGGAGGGGCCCCTCCAGCCCCTGACATTTCTCTGGCTGCCTGGCTCCCCTCTCCGTGGCCGGTGGAGAGGGAGGGTATATGCGTGTAAGTGTGTGTAAGTGGCCAGGCGGGTCCTACACCCTGAAGACCTTGATCAACCCCTGCTGGACCCCAGGGGACAAGGCTGTGCCTCTAAGAGCCCCCAGGGGACAGTGGGGACATTAGACCAATGTCAGGAAGGCAAGGGGAGAGCGGACTGGGAGGCAGAGAGAGAGCCTGGCCGGGGCGCTGCTGGGGAGGCCCGCAGAGCAGAGCGAGGCCTCCTTTCATCCCTCCTCCCTGAGCTTCAGTTCTCCAGAGCCTCTGGTGCCTCACACAGATTGGGGGTTCAATTCCATTCCACCTGGTGAGGGCGGGGCAGTGGGTGATCACCCTCCACCCTCCTTTCCCTCTCTACAGAGATACAGTCTCCTCCCACTGTGTCATTGTGAGCATGGGACTGCAGTCACCCCGCCCCGCACCGAGCCGGGGTGAGGGTGGAGTGGGTCTGGGAAGAGCTCTGGAGACTCAGTGGGGTTCTCTAGCTGGGGCTGGTGGGGCAGGGAGAGGGAGGCCTCTCCTCTTAGTCCGGGTGAAGGGCTCAGCTGTCACAGGTACCAGAGCCAGGAAACAGGGCAGAGAACAGAGAAAGGGGATCTGTCACATCTTGCCTGAGGTAGAGGTAGGTAGCAGAAGAGCTTTCTCTTTGGCATTTGAGGAAGTCAAGGGATGGACGTGACTGTCAAGTTGAAATAAGTATACAAGTCTGGGTGAATGGGGTTCTTGGAGTTGTGCAGTGCACAGTCTGCACAGCTGTACATGCTGGCCCTTTTGGAACTGGTTCAGAGCATCAGGTCCCTGTGGTTTCCACAAAGTGAGTTCCTTTCTCTTCTACCAGCTCTGCCTGGCCTTAGGTCCATATTCCTCAGCATGAGACCCCCAATTTGGAGGTGATTTTTGGCTATTTGTTACCCCTTTCTAGGTGTTGATTGACCTGGATTTTGGGGAATCAGAACTGAGGAGCGGGCTTGTGTGTGAGCGAGGGTATGGGTGCATTGGGCAGTTTAGAGAGGGTCTGGAGAGTTTGACCACCCTCCTTGTGGAGTCAGAGCCCTGTTTGGATAACTGGCCACAGGCGCAGCGAACCTCCTGACTCCTGAGTGAAGGCTGGCTGGGTTTAGAAGTTCTCAGATGGGGCAGGCAGGTGCGGAGGAGGGCAGGGTCCTGCCTCCCCCGACGGTGACCCCTCCCCCAGGCACCTTTGCTGGCCTGCGACCCACTGGGTCTTCTTTATGTCCCTGCCTTCCTCTCTCCCCTTCCCATCATCACACTCACTCATCCCTTGTCCTTCAAGATCCTGCTCTTTGATCTCTGAAGAGGTGACCGGCTAATCGGATTTACCAATCTAAATTCATGTGCTGGTGGCAAGTTAACAGGTAACTCTTGAAGCTCTTTTAACTGGCCACCAGGCCTTATCAATCCAAGGGGGGACTGTCAAAGTGGGAACCTGGGGTGGAGGTGGGGTAGGTGTTTGGGCCTGAGGGGGCTGTTCCATTGCCCATCCACTCAGCAGGTAGGAGGGGAGCGCCTGCCTCCAAGCTGTGCCCTGTCCCCTGGGGCTGAGAGACCAGTGCAGCCCTTACACAGTTTTGAGGAAGATAAGGATTAGATATTCACTGACAAAAGTGAAGGTAGGGAGGTGTGGGGGAGGGCTGTGGAGCATCAAAGCATCAGGGAGGGGCACCACAACCGGATTTGGGCCATCAGGAGAGGCTCCCTGTAAGAGGAAACAAAATGACCTGGAGGGTGAGGAGGAGATAGCTTGTCAAGAGCGTGTCAGAGAGAAGAGAATGTTGTAAGGACAGATGCCCCCCATGTTTTCCAGGGCCCCCACCTGGGTCTCCAAGGGCATATCCAATGGTCCTGTCCCTCACCAAGGACCCTGGGGCATCATGACTTTGCGGGGGAGGGTGATTGGTGGGCACTCAAAGACAGGGTGGCTAGGGGCTCCTGACAGCCTTGTTCAACTATGAATTGTGTATGGCAGCATGGGGGAGCATGGGTTTTGGGGTGCACGAATAAACATGGGCTGTGCGGGGGCTGCCTGTGGTGTGTGGCCCAAGTGACCCAGGGATTGGAAGCCCAAACCTCTCCCAGGCAGCTGCGGTGGGAGTCGGGGGGCGGGGATGAGGTGCAGGATTGCTAGGGCCAACTGCAAATTAGCCAGGCTGGCGTTAAATGCCTTTGCTGCTTCTCTCCTCCCCTCCTGTCCCTCCCTGCCCTCCCGAAAATCAACAACTGTGTCAACAGCGGGGTAATTGTGCTTGGCTGGCAGCCTCTGGGGCTTCCAGGACCAGGCAGGTGCTGGCAGGGGCTGCCGAGCCCCACGCTGGGAGCAGTCTGGGTCTGGCTGCCAGGGCTGCAGGATAAACAAGGCCTCACACAGGCTGGCTCGGAGGGAGGGAGGCCGCAGGCAGGCAGGAGGGAGAACAGGTGTCTCAGGAGCATTGCAGAAACAAAGGGCCTCTTGTCTCCTCCTCCCCGGCCCCAGGGAGCAGCCCCCTCCCCCCTCTCTCAGGCCCTGCCTCGAGACCAGTGGCCAGGTCAGCCAGGGGGTGCTGGGAATGAGGGAAGGGCAGGTGCTGACCTCCAGACGCCCCTGCATCTCGGTGCTTATTTTTTCTTGCTTGAGGCAGAGGTAAAACCAGTCCTTACAAGGCACTAGCCCTGGAGGCAGGGTACCTGCCTCTGAACAGATCCACTGGCCATGAGGCCTTTGGGGGTCTCAGTTTCCCACCGGAAAGACAGAAAGACCCTCACCGCTGCTGGGGCACCCAAGGAAGAAATGGATGGGAGACAGGAAAAGGACCTGGAGCTTTTTAGAAGAAAGAAGTAGCAAATGTCAGGAGTGATGGAAGGTGGGGCAAGAAGTAGGGAGACCTGGGCCAAGGGATTCCAGGTGGGATTTGGGGTGGAGTTGGCTGGGGTGCAGCAACACCCTCTTCCCTCCATAGCCCTTAACGAAACAGACCTTTACTGAACACCTGCCATGTGCCAGGCACTGTACTAGGGATGGAGAGGCAAGGAAGAATAGCGTAGTACCCGCACAGACAGATGGACTGGAGCCAGACTGCCTGTATGGTCTTGGGCAGGTAACTTAACCCCCCGTGTCTCAGTTTCCTCGTCTGTAACATAGGGGTGATATTAGCCGCTGCCTCATGGGACTGTTATGTAGGTTAAATGTGTGAAGAGATGCCTCTTGTATATAGTAAGGGATACATAAGAGAAGGCCGTTATTGTTCCGTGATTGTCCTTGTCCCTGAGAGAGTATCAGGGACTCAAATCTTGCCAGAGTGCAGGAAGCAGACAGGTAAACAAATAATTGCAGTCCAGTCAAGTGCTAGAGACTAGGGATGTCAAGGGCTCTGCAATGCCCTGGAGGAACAATCAACTCTTCTAGGATTATTAGGGAGTGATTCATAAAGGAGGGGCAACATTTGAACTGGGCTTTGAGTGAGGTATAGGAGTTTTCTGATCAGGAATGTAGGAAGGGCCTTCCAGGCAGGGGCACCATGTGAGCTGCAGCCCTGAGGTGTGAAGGCGCCTGTTTGCACCTGCATTAGGGTCTGTGAGCCCGACAGCTGGAGGGTGACTGGGCTGGGCTGCAAAGGGCCTGAGCGGCAGGGGGTTTGGGCTCATCCCTAGTCTGTTCCAGGGTCAGGTGCCAACTTTGGTCGTCACTCGGTATCTTTCTTCCTCCTCCCCACACCAATACATTATGAATCACTCAGTCTAACGCTGGAATATTCTTCAGCTTATAGAGAAGCAGGATGGTTTGGTGAAAACACCATGGGGTCTTAGAGTCAGAAATTTCTGGATTCGAAGCTTTTGTATTTTGAATCTTGATGTTGGGCCATTTACCTAATTTCTTTGAGCTGCATAAATTGGGGTCATGGCTTCTCCCCTCTGGCAGAGTTATGGTTGGGATTGGAGGAAAGTTTCTAGATACATAGCATTTGCCCAGTAAACGGGAGCTGTTAGGATTACTCTCTGTGTTGTCTTGCCGATGCCATAAACCTTTCTGGGCCTTGGTCTCTATCTGTAAGGGGGAAACAGTGGTCTGTCTACTTCCTTCCATGATTTTCAAACTGGTAATGGGCCAGGCTGCCCATTTCCTGGGTAGATCAGTCAGGCCCAAGACCCAGGACCAAAAGGATCAGCTGGCAGCCTTCCCAGGGCACCAGCTGGTCCTGCTGGACTGAGTGGAGGGAGCTGACCTCCGGTGGTCCAGCCCAGGTGCTGCTCCCTCTGCAGCAGGCAGTGGGGCTCCACATCCTGCCTTTCCCACAGGGGTGAAGCCCTCCAGGGTTCCTCTAACAATTGCTGTGCTGGTATTTGAAGGGCCGATGGGCAGTAGAGGCCAGTGGGCACCAGAGGAGACCAAGGCCCTGGTCTGGACTGTGTGTGCTCAGGCCTGTCACTTCACCTCTTAGAACCTTGCTTTTCCCATCCGCAACTTGGGGAGGACCATTTGGACCCCTCCTGGGATAAAACAAGAATGCTGTGTTGCTGTGGCAGTAGAGTCAGATGAGGACGATGACAGCTACCCTAGTAATTTTTGTTGCAGTTTCAAAATCCAGATGTGGAGTCAGACACTTAGTCACACTCCCTCGTGTGTACCTGGTGGTGCCGTCCACAGTGCGCTTCCCTCCACGTAGCTCATCTCAGGGGTGCCTCGTGAAACCTTGTCAGAGGACAGAGAGTATCTAGCCCCCCCCTTTTTTTTTTTTTTTTTGCGGTACATGGGCCTCACTGTTGTGGCCTCTCCCGCTGCAGAGCACAGGCTCCGGACGCACAGACTCAGCGGCCATGGCTCACGGGCCCAGCCGCTCCGCGGCACGTGGGATCTTCCCGGACCAGGGAACGAACCCGTGTCCCCTGCATCGGCAGGCAGACTCTCAACCACTGCGCCACCAGGGAAGCCCCTAGCCCCCCATTTTGTGGATGAGGAAATTGAGATTTAGAGACAGGGTGGTGGGGCCTCGTAGCTCCACACTGACTGTGCGTCTGAAGGGATGAGGCTGATCCACATGACATGTCTGACCACGCAGCAGCACAGGAGGGAACCCACTCCAGGATCCTGCTGTAGGGTCCCCTGGTCTCCTGCCCTGGCATGCTGCCATTGGTTTTGAGGAACTGGTGATGGGACGGGCTAGGGGCATCGAGGAATGCCTGGAGTCCGTTGGGTCTCCTGACAGTTGCAGGGAGCCCATCCCGGGTCCAGACCTGGAAGGGTGTTTGCCTTGGCGGGGCCACCATCCTCCTCTCCTCCCTCATTTGCTACCTTGGCTGTGCCCATCGTGGGCATGACCCCATTTTCTCTTCTTCCTCTGTACTCACGTTTCTCCAGTGGCTTCAGGGTGAGGTGAGGTCAGGGAGAGAAGCTGATTCAGGAAGATGGGGCTGGGACAGTACTCTGGGGTCTCCTGGCCAGGTGGTCAGATAGCTTCCTAGGTAGCCCTGGAAACTACCTGAGTAAGACAGAGGCAGAAAGAGCAGCAGTGACACTTGGAATTTTCCAAGGGCCATGCACATGTTTACATATAATTTGCATATAACGAATACACTGAACACAATTTTGTAATCTATCCCTAAGCGGATTTGCCTTCTACTGTTGTTCTTTTCAAAGATGGCTGCTCCTGGCTTTTTATTCTTGTCTGGCCTCACCTCTATTCTGTTCTCCCCATCCCCCTCACAGAGGGCAGGTGATAGGGGCGGGGGGGGGGGGCGAGATGACACAGAGGGTCAGCTTTAGGTCAGCCCTGCTATTGATCACCCTCCCTGGGGTGAGCACAGAGGGTGGCCCCTGCCACTGAACACACAGGCCTGGCCTCCCTGCCGCTCCCCAGCGGCCCTCTCACCTATGAATGTGGCTCAGGGCACCTTCAAAGGCAGGTGCACAGAGCTTGGCACTTAGCAGGTGCTCAATAAATCTCAGGATAAATCGAGATTAGAGACAGGCAGGAACCTTGGAAAACAAAGACATAACCCTGTTCAGGCTCCTTGGTGCCCAGCTTTTGTGCCCGTGAAGGACGAGGTTGATGGGGAGAAGTGAGCCTCTGAGGAGTAGATTTCTCTCCTGACTGTGGCCAAAGGAGGCATTTCTTTCTCTTCTTGGCCTTGCAGGAAATAGTGGTGGGGATGAGAGGAGCAGAAAGAAAGGGCCAGGCCTTCTATTATTTTGTTTTTCAGATCGAGAGCCTGTTAATAGCAATTTATGTTGACCAGGTCTGCAGCCAAGCACATTCTGTTCTCCACTGTTGGGGGGAGACTCGCAGGGCCATGGCAAGAGGCTGGACAGGAAAGACAACCAGGTCAACACTTTTATGATCGACCGTTCGGTGCCTCGGCCTGTACCAGGGGCAGCTTTAGCACGGGGCCAGCTTGAGCCCAGTCCTGTGTGGGGATGGCGTGGCCTCCCCGTGTGAACCCAAATGGCTTCAGTAAGTGGGGTGAGCTCCCCTCCCACATCATGCTCACTGAGGCTTGGGCTGCAGATTGCTTTCTGTGAAATGGGGTCAGGGCAGTGACTCTCAGAGCAGAGTCACTGTAGAGTTTCTCAAGACGGCAGGGCTTGGGAAGAACCCTACAGAGAAAAGGAGAGCAGCTGTGTGGGAGAAGACCCCAGAAGAGGGGGAGTGGGCAAGATGACCACCCTTGTGGAAAGAATGGTGCACAAGCAAAACAACCCCCTCTCTGCAAAAGAGCTGAGCTGGTGGAATGTAGCTCGGCGGCTGTGGGATCGGGGCAGTAGATAGAGCTCTGCGGGCACCTGGGCTCTGTGTGTGCAGGTTGTTGTGTGGGGTCCCGGAAGACAATGGAGAGGACAGGAGCAGCACCCGTGGCGCCCCCTCCACCAGGCTGGCCTCCACGCTTCCCTGGACTCATCACCAGTCCCCATTCCTGGAAGCAAGCCCCCTTCCTCCATCCACTCCTCCTGTAAGTTGGTTTCATTCTTCCCTTGATTTCCCCTCATTCCCCTCCCAACTGTTTGGCTTTGACTGGAAGTAGCTACATTAGCCATTCTTCAAGGGGTCAGCGTCCCCCAGGGGGCCAAGGTGCCAAAGGGCAGAGAACTTTGGTCGGTGGAGGGCTTCTCAGGGTTAGGGGCGGTGGTGCCTGATCCCCGGGCCTCTGCTTCATGGCTGGGGGGAGCCCATGCTGCTTCGGGGAGAGCGAACCACTCAAGTGGCTGTTTCTCGCATCCCAGCTATGTCCCCAAGCTTGGTGCCGTTGGATGGTTGTTGAAGGGCAGACTCGCTGGAAGGATAAGAAGCTTTTGTGGGACTCTGGAAAGAGCCAGGGCAGAGAATGTAATGGGTTGGGTAGTGGGGGAGAGGGATGTTGGGCAGTGAGAGAATGGGCCTGGTTTCCAGCTGTGAGGATTGGACTATTATCTTATTATTATCCTCACACAGCTGACAGCCACTCAGTCCTGAGACGGGTTCCTTGTCCTCTGTTCTATGGGTTGACATCCTCTTGCCCGGCCAGCTCAAGGCTCTTGCCAGGAGTTCATGAAAGGATGAACTCTGAGATTTGATCTGGCATGGATAAGTTCATTAGGTGTGTATGGAGCATGTACTCTGGGCCCAGCACCAGACTCGGGGCCCCATTAGCAACCCCTGTGTCTTGCTAAGACAAATATTAGTAGGGCTTCTCTGTGCCAGGTGCTGTAAGGAACAACGGGGACTAAGCTACCAGCCGAGAGGCTAAGGAGCCCTGCTGCGGTAGAAAGGGGGGCGGGGGGCGTTAGCTTATAGTTCAGTTAGGAAGAGACCTCCAAAGTCAGAGGGAGCCTTGAATGCAGGCCAAGGAGCTAGGACTTTGTTGACAGCGAGGAACCAGAGAGTGTCTCAGAGAACTTTCAGAATGGGTGGCTCACTCATTCAGGCTGAAACTTCTGTCTCATTATTCTGCAACAAACTTCCAACAGAGCCCTGTGCTTTTTCTTTCCATTCAAAGACATTTTTGCTGCCGTCAGGTCGTGCTGAACCATCTGGTAATCAGACAACTTCCCTTCCCCTGCAGGGCTGCGGCTTCCCAGGGTGTGAGGCCAAGCCTGGCAGCCTGCGGAGGGGAGGTCCCTTTTCCTGGTCTGCCCTGACCCACACTCACCCCGGCTTTGGTCCCACAGGGGCTCAAGTGAGTGAGTGTGGCCAACTTTCCTGGGATGTGCCATTCCTCGATGAATGAGCAAACTTACTTTGTTCAGGATTGATCAATATTAATCTCTGGATGTCTTTTTTAAAGGCAGTGGTTTGATATATAGTTTTAAGAAATAAGGTATTCAGGGATGAATAAGCTCTACCAATTCCTTATTATGTGAAGGCACTGGGTGGTGGTGGTGGCGGGGAGGAGACCAGACCCTGCCCACAGGGAAGCTGTAATCTGTCTGGGGAGGTGAGACAGGATCACGGGAAATAGCTGCATTGTGGGAACAAGCCCTTTCAGCTGAGTTGGCCCGGGCACCAGGACTGCTGGAGTCGTTTCTGTCTCCATGGGCTTGGTTTCGGAGGCTAGGTACAAGGTGGAGTCAGACAGATCCCAGTTTGAGTCCTGGCTCTGCTGCTTCTGAGCTGTGAGATTTCTGGCAAATACTAGAACTTTCTTAGAGCCTAGTTTTTTCACCTACAAAGTGGGAAAAGGTTAATACCTACTTCCCAAGGTTAA
Source organism: Delphinapterus leucas (assembly GCF_059928025.1). NCBI lineage: Eukaryota > Metazoa > Chordata > Mammalia > Artiodactyla > Monodontidae > Delphinapterus > Delphinapterus leucas. Next base: position 39,263,256 of record NC_143129.1, read on the forward strand.
AAGGATTCAGTGAAGTGATGCATATATTACAGTGCTTAGTTCGGGGCCTGCAGTATAGGAGACTCCAGTGAGTGGGAGCTGGTATTAGTATCGTGGCCACTGTGGTGGTGGCTGTTGGCCCTTGTGCTGGGGTGGGACAGTGCGGCTCTCCTGGGGCCTGTGTGGATGTGGGGCAGCTCCTCCCTTGGGTCATGAGCACGACCTCTGTGGATTTGGGAAAGGGGGAGGAGCACCTCTCCAGAGTGTGGTGGGTGCAGACTTTGTCGGCTATGACACCTCTCTCAGCCTCCCACTGTATTCTTCCTTCAGATGTGGCACACAAATGTGCTGTGTGACCCTGGCCAAGTTACTTAACTAATCTGTGCTTCAGCGTCCAGAACTGTAAAATGCTGCTGACAGTCATACCTGGTACTGAGAGGATTAAATAAAAAGGGTTATATGGAAAGTGTTCAGACAGTGTCTGGCACAGGGGGTGTGTCTTATCCAGGCATTGGCTGCTGTAATTATTGCTGTGGTTATTCTGTTACGGGAGTGACCCATGCACTCAAGGAAACAAGGGAATGAGCTGCTGCCCCAAGTGTTCCAGGAGCTTGGAGCAGGGGTGGGGGTGTGGGATGGAGGTGGGCCGGGGCGTGGACCCCAGTGTGTGGACGCCGCTCTGCTGGCGCTGGGGAGCGGCCCAGAAAAGGGGGTGAACTCTGTCACACACTAGCTGCAGGCAGGGTGTTGCCGGGTACAGAAGAAATGATATGGCTCAGAGTGCACTGCCTTTTGTCCTTTGCCCAGTGTTGTCCCTTAAACCGGTCACTAAGGGGACAGTTCTACATCAAGTAGAATGGATTTTTGCAAAACTGGTGAAATTCACGTATAAGTTGGGATCGCTTGGAAGCATGAAACCACCACATTCACCAAACCCAGCTGCTGGTGAATTTTAATAATTCATAGTAATAGACAGCCTTTAACTAACCTTTGGACTCTGGGCCCTTGGGAGCTGCCTGCAGGAACCCAGCAGGAAGTGGAGGCTGTCCCCCGGCACCCAGCTCCAAAGCCGAGAGGGCTAATTGGGTTGGAAGTGCCTGCGGGGAAGCAGCCTTTTCTCCAAGGTCCTTGTGCTGTGGTTTTGGACTTGGAGTCAGGTGGACCTTCAGTGGGATTTTGCTTCCACCCCTTAGCTTCAGATGCTTCAACTATAAAATGGGTTTTATTGCTGCCAAAAATACCTGTGAGGCGCTTAGCTTGTTGTGCTCGCTCGAAAAATGGCAGGTGCTGTCACGATCCTTCTGCTGATTTGGGCTGCAGCCTGAGGGTAGAAACCAGGGGCTTAGCAGCACTTATATTTTTGCAACATCAAAGACCTTGGAACCCCCCCCCCAGCTTAAAATTTTATCTCCGAGAGAAGAAGTAATAATTCATCCCATGTGCAAATGGAAAAACTGGGACCTTGCAAGGTTGGGTGGTGTGTCTCAGGCCCCACAGCGAGTTACAGGCGTCCAAATCCCTTATACTTATATGGGGCTTTCTAAACCATCAAGTGTATTAAGTGCTTTGACATTTAGAAAATCACTATGCTGAGGCTCCAAGCAATCTGGTGGGGTGTATTTTGACTCCCAATTTACAGATAGGAAAACTGAGGCTCAGAGAATTAAGACTTTCCCAGGATTGCACCTTGATTTTGTGGCAGAGGTAGGGCTCAAACTCAGACCTTCTGCCTCCAAATCCAGGGCTCACTTCCACTGTGCACTCAGAATTATCACGTGGGTCTGTGTGATCCTCTCTGCAATAACTTTTTCCCTCCATACCCGTAGATCTGCTAGGTGGATAGTCATGAGCCAGGAGGGAGAGGGTTAAATTCCTTCCTAAGCGAAGGAGCTGGTTTTGAGCTGGGCGCCTCCAGTGACCCCATCATTGACCCTCACCCCCTGGGTCAGGGCGACAGGCTGTGGGGGAAGGGAAGCAGAGCAGCTTTAATGGCCCTGTGCGGGCAGAGGGAGGGCCTAGGGAGGCAAGAGCAGGGGAGGGGACGCTCATCTCTCTTCTTCTTTGGACAAAGATGGACAGAGATGCCAGTGGCTTTTTTCAGTTTCCATAGAAAATCCCTAAGGTTCTCTTGCAGTAGAAGGCCATCAGCGTGGCCTGAACTCTTAATCAGGCCATGGAGCACAGACAGCTCTTAGATACTGGAAACGCTGGGATGTGTTCTTGGGTAAGTGGGAACTGGGATAGTTTTTACCGGTAAAGGTACCAGTAATAGAAAACGGAAATATCAAATGAACCTTAGGGCAGGATGGGACTTTGGTCCCAGCCTGTCATTCATTGAAGAGGAAAAGGATGATTCGAGTGGCCCACAGAAACCAGCACCTGTGCAATAAGTGGATGACTCTGGAAACTGGGAAGGCTTCTCCTTTCCCTCCTTCTCTCCCCAGGTGGCCCCACCCCAGTCACCCCCTCTGTTAGCTCAGACCTTATTCTTTTTTTTTTTTTTTTTTTTTTTTTTGCGGTACGCGGGCCTCTCACTGCTGTGGCCTCTCCCGTTGCGGAGCACAGGCTCCGGACGCGCAGGCTCAGCGGCCATGGCTCATGGACCCAGCCGCTCCGTGGCATGTGGGATCCTCCCGGACCGGGGCACGAAACCGCGTCCCCTGCATCGGCAGGCGGACTCTCAACCACTGCGCCACCAGGGAAGCCCCAGACCTTCTTCTTTAGACTATTTGTTTGGATTATCGTCCCTCTGTCCTCCCCAAATGGACCTCAAGGAGGTACAGAGCTGTAGAGGAACTGCCCAGTGTTGTTCAGCAAGTCGGGGGTGGGGAGGTGGGGAGAGAGCTGTTCTGGAAACCAGGCGTCAGCCCAGTGCTTTCCTTGAAACTGCCACCCTAAGAAGGACAATTGAGGCAAAGATTTCCGGGAAAGCCAAGGAACTGACTTAGAGGAAGTGAGCAAAATCTCTTCCTCTATCCGCATCTTCCTCCCCCCAGATCCCTTTCTCTCCCTGCTGAGGAATCCTGAATACACCTGTCTCTGCATGGCAGGTAAAAGCCTTTCATTGTTCCTAGAGGTGAGGGAGGCACTGAAAGGAAGGCCTAGCTGGTGGGGCGGGTCTGGCACTGTCTGGCTCTGGCCTTTTTAGACACTTCAATTAGTTACGTTAATTATGGCTTGGTGAGCAAGGGGTTCTCTAAAGGCAGCTAGCCTCCAGCCTGCGCGCTCCCTGACCCCTGGCCGGACATGAGTCCCCAGCCTGTGAGTCTGTGTTATGCTCTCACCTCTGCCTGTCTGCAAGATTAAAGGTGCCATGAAGGTGTAAATTATTAGCACTTTCATGTTCTCCATCTTCTTTTTTGTGGTAGCCTATACAATAATGAAATTTACCATTTTAATCATTTTTAATTGTACAGTTTGGAGGCATTAAGTACATTTACACTGTGCAACTGTCACCACTGTCCATCTCCAGAAGTTTGTGTCATCCCAAACTAAAACTCTGTATCCATTAAACAATAACTCCCCCTTTGCGCCTCTCCCCAGCCCCTAGTAACCTCTATTTTACTTTCTGTCTCTATAAATTGAACTGTTAAGTACCTCATATAAGCAGAATCAAGAAATATTAGTCTTTTGATTATTTCACTTAGGCTTACTTCACTTAGCGTAATGTTTTCAAGGTTCATCCATATTGTAGCGTGTGCCAGAATTTGCTTCCTCCTTAAGGCTGATAATATCCTGTTGTATATGTTTACCACATTTTATTTTATCCATTCATTCCTCCACAGGCACTGGGGTTGTTTCCACCTTTTGGCTATTGTGAATAATGCTGTATGAGCACGGGTGTGCAACATCCCTTCAAGGTCCTGCTTTCCCTCCTTTGGGTAACACCCAGAAGGGGAATTGCTGGATCATATGGTTATTCTATGTTTCAGTTTTTGAGAAACCACCATATTGTTTTCCACAGCAGCTATATCGTTTCACATTCCCACCAGCAATTGTCTGCATCCTTGCCAACACTTCTTTTTGCTTTTTCTTTTCTTAAAAGCAATAGCCATCATAATGGGTGTGAAGTGGCATCTTATTGTGGTTCTCCAACTTTTTATGGGGAAGTCAGGCCCCGAGAAACTCTGAGACGTGTCCTCCCCATTGCAGAAGCAGTCAGGCCCTGGGCCCACGCTTCCGGGCCTCTGTCACAGCCTCCATATTCCATCCTGTACTCCTTTTGCTACATACTTGTCCCATCAAGAGGAGGCAGGTGAGGGGAGGGGGTATAAATTAGGAGTTCGGATTAACATATACACACTACTAAATATAAAATAGATAACCAACAAGGACCTACTGTATAGCACAGAGAACTATACTCAATATTTTGTAATAACCTATAAGGGAAAAGAATCTAAAAAAGAATATATATATGTATAACTGAATCACTTTGCTGTACACCCGAAACTAACACAACATTGTAAATCAACTATACTTCGATTAAAAATTTAAAAAAAAAAAAAAAAGAGGCAGGTGAGGTCCTTCTGCTACCTTGCTCTGTCTGCTGTTTGTCAGGGCCCTTTCCTTCCCATCTGTCATAGGAGCAGAATGGCTCTGGCCCACCAGAAGTATCTGGAGGGTAGATGACCTTGTGGGTGAAGAGGAGGTTTCAGTAATATGAGATTTAAAGAGTTGGATTGTTTTAACCATGGGCATTGGATAAAGTAAATTATGGTACAGCCACTGAAGAGATGGGCAACCATTACAAATGACTTCATGAAGAATTTTCTTTTCTTTCTTTTTTTCTTTTTCTTTTTTTTGGCTGTGCGGCTTGTGGGATTTTAGTTCCCTGACCAGGGATCCAACCTGGGCCCTCGGCAGTGAGAGCGAGGAGCCCTGACCACTGGACCGCCAGGGAATTCCCTAAAGAATTTTAAATAATTTCCATTTTTTAGTAACATGAAAACTTCCCCTGATACACTATTAAGTGTGTGTGTGGGGGGGGAATAGTGCAAAAGCTTGCTTATGAGCTGAATGATGAAGAAGAAAACGACACACAGGAAAAATAATTGATGGAAAGAGGCCAAATTGTTATCAGTTACCACCTCTGGATTAATGGGAAGTGACTTTAATTTCTTTTTGTCTTCTTTATGTTATTCTAAATTTGCAGCTTTTCTACAATGAGTACACATTCCTTTCAGAGTCAGAAAAAAACTGATAAGAAAATAAGATGACTGCAATAATAGTTAGGCACATATGTTGGGGGTGTCTGTGAAGTGCACAGCTCTGCTCGCTGCTGTTGGTGAGAAGCTAAGGGAGAGGGAGTGGAGGTGTCGGGGTAGAGGCCAAGGAAGGATGGCCAGGAAACAAAGAAGAGGTGATAGCTTAGGGAGCTCAGGGACTGGGGCAGCCCTGCGCCCTCCAGTGCTGCCCTGAACTCACTTGGAGGATGCTATGTTAGGACCCTGGCGTTGAGTCATTTGATGTCTGCACGTGGCGTTTGCCTTTGACTTTTCTAACATCAACTGAGCTAGGACCTGCTTGGGTCCCTTGACCCCGCATCATGAGAGCAGCAGACGGCCAGCAGAGATTGGGGTTGAGGGGCAGGTGATTCAGGCTCCAGGTGATGATTTTCCATGGCTCTTGGGACCTCAAACAAGTGCAAGAGAAGCCAGTGTAATCCAGTGCTTGAAAGAAGGGACTCGACACCCAGTCTCTGGGTCAGTGTCCTGCTCACCACTCACTGGCAGTAGCTTAGCCTCCTTAAGCCTTTGTGTCCTCATCGGTAAAACAGGTAACAGTAACTATTTCACAGGGCCGGGGAAAGTATTACAAAGAGCTAATGCCTATCCGTACCCTTAGCTTATTGTGTGCCCGAGTCCTGATGTCTGGTTGAGAGGTGGATTCTGATGCTAGACGGCCCGGGCTCAGATCACCTCTGCGCCTCAGTTTCTCCATCTGTAAAATGGAGATCATAATATTGTCTACCTCAGATGGTTATGGTGAAGATCGATTAAAGTGACTCAAACAGTGCTCAGAAAATGTCAGCTATGATCAGAGGGGTGCACACCAGAGTGGCAACCAGTAGTGTGTGTCTGGCATCTGCCAGCTCATCTGATTGTCCCAAGAGTCCTATCTCACTGGTTAGTGCCCATCATTCAGTTGTTAAATACTTTGAATGTCACCATTGTTATTTTATTATTATTACCATTGGGGGCTCCAGATGTCAAGATTCCTCCCAGAATCATATCATATGCCACCCCTTCGTCAGATCTAGCTCTTTTCTGCCTCAGTTTCCAAAGGGTGCTGGTGCTGGAAGTTGGAGTCCCAGGCAGACTGGGGTGCAGGCTGGCTGCTTTGGGGATTGTTTGATGAGCATTTTAGATGAAATCAAAGACTATGAAACTGTTCTCCTCCCCTTGCTCTCCTGCCCTTTCGAAAAGGAGCCAAAGCCAAGAAAAAACAACCACTCATAAATAAAGGGGACCGTGAAAATAACAAAAAGAAAGAAGAAATCTTTTGTGGCAGGCTTGTGTGCCGATGTGGTAGATAATGGGAAAGGAAACATGGCCTTTGCAGAGAAACAGAACGGAACACTTTGTTCACTGGAAGAATGAATGCTGCTTGAGTAAGAGCTGCTCAACTGGGCTTTCCCATGAGTGAGCTTGTCTTGGGGGAGATGGTGGTGATTAGGTTTTCATAAGGCACAGGTGGCATCCCGCGCAGAAACCCTGGGTTGGGGGAAGGGGAGGCTATGGGGGAAGCAGCAGACCTGAGCAGGGTGCCCTAAGGTGAGGCTAATGCGTCCCAGTTCAGCCCACGGGCCCCGCCCGGTTCAACCCATGGGCCTCGGCCATGATGACTGCGGTGCTGCCAGCCACCTTGTTCCTCCATTGTCTGCCCAAGGTGGGGAACTGGATGCTCAAACCCCTCTGGAAGCCCCCAGACCTCTCCTCAAGGTGTATCTTTTATGGAGCCTTAGGGAGGCACATCCCAGGGAGGAGAAGGTGAGGCCAAGTGTATTTGCTGATTAATTGCGTGCTGAACTTCTGGGTCAGGACCGTGTCCTGTCAGCACTTGCCTGGTGGCCTTTCTTGGTGACTGGCATCTGTTGACTCCTCTTTCTTGTACCACTTACCCATCTTGATCGCTGCCCCATTTCCCCTGCCCCTGCAGTGGCTGGCTGAGGCAGGAAGAGGGAGAAGAAGTAGGGAAGGAACCAGATACTTTTCCTGAGCCCTCAGGGACCTGAGGATGTGGTGTGAAGGTGCCCACTTTGAGAGGGGGCTGTGGGCTTGCGGATGTGTGGAGGCTGGTATTTGAAATACCTTTAAGAAGGGCCTTCACAACGCTCACTGGCTTGGGGCAGAGTGCTCTGGCCGGCAGAAGTTCCCTGGAAGCACAATCATTCATTCATTCGATCATGATAACAACACTCTAAGTGCCAGTCTGCTTTGTGCCAGGCATTGCACTAGTATTGTATATTCAATACTTATTAACTCTCCAACGACCACGAGAAGTAGCTATTGTTGGTCCCCTTTGCAGATAAAGAATCTGAGGTGTTGTAGAGGTTAAGTCTCAAGTATTCACTGGGCTCCCTCTTGGAGGAGCGAGGAACTGGCTGACTCTCCACCTCTCAGCCGTCACCCCCAGCTCCAGATTACAATGGTTATGCCGGTTACAGCTGTTTAGCACGGCTGTGTTCAGGCACTGGCCTTTGCCTGTTATATTGTTTACTCCTCACAACCACACTAGTGGGTATATATTACTGATCACATTTATAAAGAAAGTAGTAGGTTTGGAGAGTTGAATAAGTCGGCCTGTCCATGCCACTAGTTAGAGGGCTGCTGGGGTTTGAACTGACTGTGCATGTCTCCAGAGCCTCCATGTCACCATAGACCCTGAGAGCCTACCTAGTCCACGTGGCTTGGACTTGTCACCAAGCAGAAGCCAAATGCTGCTCGGCCCACACAAGCCCCAACAAAAGGGATGTCTGCAAAGATGAGACTTTGTTCAGCCTGGTGTTTACAGGCCATTCCCACTTGTCCTTTCCCCCCTCTGCAGTCATTCTTCTAGTCTCCACCTTCCTGTCCCCTCCTGGGGTTGGCAGGGGTTAATGGAACAACACTTTACCCTCTAGCTCCGGCTCTGGAGGAGATGAGGGAGCTTGTGAAGGTCTGCAGAACTTCAGTGCTATCGGGAAGGGAAGGCACGGGAGGGTTGGTCAGGTAGGCCGTGGCACTGAGGATGTGAGTTTCCTGGGCAAATTCAGGTCCTTTCAGCCTGTCTGCGCTAAGCGTGGCCTGGGTGTCTGGCTCAGTGTAGGCACCGGCCAGGGGAGATTTCAGGGTGGTTGGGGACACCGACAGAACACGCAGACAACCTAAGCAGGGTAGTGAAACAGCGCCAAAGAGAGGGGGACCTACAGGGGACAGGTGGAGATGGAAGAAGATGACACTCCCAGTTGTCCTTTGGGTGTGGGTCTTCTGCGTGTTTGGCATGCAGGGGTGGGGGAGGCTTCCCCAAAAGGTGAATGAGAGGGTTCAGTGAGCAAACATTTTTTTTTGTTTTTTACAAACATCACATTCAGTCTTCTCAATAATTCTACGAGATATTATTTGTTCCATCTTAGTGATGGAGAAACTGAAACTTCCCCATAGTCACACAGTAGTATATGGTGGAGCCAGGCTTCAAACACAGGTCTGGGTGACAATAAAACCCAGTTCTTTTAGCCGTATCGGGATGACTCCCAGAGGGTCACACATGCCTGCCAGCCTCTGGAAAGCCAGGGACATTCAGGGATAGGTGTCTCACTCTGGGTGCTCTGGGGGTAGGGAGGGAAAGACGGCCTCCTTGCTTTAGGTCTCTCTTCGTCTCTCCTTCCCTGAACATATATTCTGTACCAGATTCTCCAAGCTTGTGATTACCTTCTAATCACAAAGTAGGTATTGGAATTTCCATTTTACAATGAAGAAGCTAAGGTTTTCAGAGGTTGAATCTTTCCCCCAAGTTTCCAAAGTGGCCTTGGTTTCTTTCGATTAATTCTTCCTTGGCCATGACTCAAGTCAAAAACAACTAGAATCCTGTAAGCAGCAAAGACAGTGGCAGATCAATCTTTGCTAGACCGGATCCTGTTATCTGGGGTAGAGGAAGAGCAGCCAGGGCACCAGCCGACAGATGAAAAGACATGGGTTTGGGCATCAGTGAGGCCTGAGTTCAGATGGCTCCACTGGGCCTTGGTTGGGTCGGAAAAATGAGTGGCGAGCTCCTCACCCAGTGCTCTCAGCCAAGTGGGTGTTCTGTCATTGCATGCTCTTTTTCGTCCTTTGCCTTTGGTTAATGTTCAGGGCTATCCCAGAAGGGAGGCCTTTGACAAGGCCAGTCGGCCTCGGCTGCACCACTTCTGCTGTGTGCCTGCTCTGGGCTGGGCGCTGCTCGTGTAAAAGGCCAGACACTCCCGAATCCAGGACATAGGCTTGGACCTGGCCACTGGGAGGTAAGGCCAGGACTTCGGCTGCTGATGGGGCTTGGGAGGGGCTGGAGACGGCATCAGGTGAAGGCAGGGGGGCCCCCAGAGAAGGGAATCCTGGAGACACAGTTTATCTCCTAAACTTTACCCAGGCCCGCGGGGCAGGCACTCATCCTGTTGGGAGCCTCAGCAGTCCTTCCACGCTGCCCTCTCTGTCTCTTCCTGGACTCTCCAGGAAGAGAAGACTCAGATGGGGCTGTGAATGGGAACAGCACGGCTAGTTTCTCCTCGGCTTCTTCAGTCCTTCGTGCCCTTGGGCTGGGGTCAGCTCAATCTTGGCAGCTGCCAAGGCTCTGTCTGGAGCTGGGCTTCTGGGCCAGAGGTGCGGGGGAGGCTGCCTCCTCTTGCTGACTGGGAGGACAGGAGCTCTTGGGGGTTCAGCAAGCCTCAGTCTGGCTGGTCTTAGCCACTTGATCAGCCCAGAAACAGCCCAGGAACGGGGGGTGTTGGCTGTGGCCTCGGCCTGAGCAGGGCTAGACCAGGCTGGGCCACGCCATGGATCTGATACCCCAAGGGCCCACAGAGGCCGGAGAGGGTGAGGGGGCCTCTCAGGAAAGCTTTGTTCCAAGCCTGCAGCCAGCCCAGCTCTCAGCTCTGAGTAAACAGCAGAGATAGGATCGGGCGGAGCCAGGAAGGGTGGCAGGGTGCGGCCTGGGAGAAGAATGGCAGGATGTGGCACCGGGGCACTGTTCTGGGCACCCACGCCTCAGGCTATTGTTTAGGGCTGCCTGAGGCTCTCAACTCTCTGGGGCTTTGAAAGGAAGTGACATTCCCCTGGGACTCAGGCCCTGCCCTTCTCTGCCACATGGTTCTCTCCCTGGCAGTGCCCCTCGGCACCACCTGCTCAGGGTCAGCTTGGGAGTGGGAGTCTCAGTAGAGAGGTTAGGTCTGTGCCCGGTGGAGAAGTGTTGTCATTGGCTCTCCTGGGAGGGTCTGCCTGTCTGTTCAGACTGTCTTCCTGTACCCCTCGGTCTGAGTCACCTGTCATGCTCCGATGACTAGAATTTATCTCTATCTTTATCTGTATCTAGATATTTATGGGGGGGGAAGGGCTGTCGTTGTGGAGGGAGAAAGGTCTGAGAGTAAGAAGTCCTTTGATTCCAGTCCAGCTGGGTTGTTGTTGGCTGATTGGAAGAGGAAGTGGCTGGTGATTTGTCTGGGGGAGAAAGGGGCTTGGTGTGTGTGCGCCTGGGGTGGGTGGGGGTCAGAGGAGCTGGGAGAGGGTTGGTTGTGGGGAGGAGAAAAAGGAGATCAGCACCTGTAGTCTGCTTTGTCGCATAAGAACCGTGCTTTGAGCCATTGGCCCTCTGTGGAGGGCAGGCATCTCTCTATGCCTTGTCCTAGGCACTGGATTTGGGGGCCCAGGGCCTCACAGACATCAGCTCAGAGACTCAAGACGCTGCGGCATGCAGGTTGAGGCTGGCCAGAGCCCTCTCTCCCTAGGGGCCTTCACCTCCTACAGATGCTCAGGTGAGGTAAGGCCAAGGAAAAGAAGACAGCAGAGGGTCTATGGGTTAGGTTCCCTGGATGGAAGGGAAGGCAGAGCAGGAATACTGTTCCATGTCCCAGCTGGTTGAAGGTCTTCTGACTCTGTATTCCTGAAACAGTACTGCCCAAACAAGCCACATGAACTTGACCTCTCTGGGCCTCAGTTTCCCCATTTATAACATATGAGTAAGGCTGGGTGAGAGGAAGGAGATTGGGTACATAGGAGCACTTCCACCCAAGTGAGAGTCCCACTGGAGAGTCCTGTGGGCTTGTGGCCTCTGACCAGGACCTGGGTGGGAACTGGTGGAGCCCAGTAATTCACATCTCCTGTGTACTAAAAGAGTCTTTGACTTCTGGGCGTCTGGGGAGAGGGGAGGATGTGGCTGCTGACCTTAAAACCTCCTGAAAAACCATGTGTATGATTGAAGCATGGAGCATGCTTTGTAGGGAAAGGGTAATAAGGGAATTTTTTTTTTAAGTCTCTGGAAGAGACTTAAGGGAAGACTCCAACAGGGTCTTTAAATTCAAAAGGTGGTGTGGAAAATGTTTCTTACCTGTCCCAAGGTAGGAACAAAGGGAAATGGACTTGCTTTGCTACTGGGAGATTTGGGTCACTCATGGGAAGAACTTAGACGCAAGGAAGATGCAGCTGAGGGTAAGTGGGTGTGGGAGGTGGAGATGTGAGAAATAAACCGCAGAGAGCAACATCTATCTAATAACGATGGTAGTAATAGCTGTCACTCACTATGCATTCAGGTCTGCCTTGTGCTGAGCTGCTGAACTGTATTAAATTCTCTGAGTGTTGTACAAGGATTTATTGAGCACCTGTATGTTCCAGGCACTGTGCTAGACTCTGGGGCTACAATGAAGAGCAAAGACAAGGACCTTTCCACAGTGTGAGGTTGGATGGGTTCTCAGGCTACAGGGCGAGTCAGAAATAAAACATGTGAAGGTATCATTACCAACTGTGAAAAGTACTTTGAAGGCCAAGTTTCAGGGTGCCAAGAGAATGTAAAACAGTCACATCTCATAGGGTCTGGAGTGTTAAATGGAAGGCTCATTCCTATATACAGGTTTTTTTTTTTTTTCCTCTGGCACGTGGGCCTCTCACTGTTGTGGCCTCTCCCGTTACGGAGCACAGGCTCCGGACGCGCAGGCTCAGCGGCCATGGCACACGGGCCCAGCCGCTCCGAGGCATGTGGGATCTTCCCGGACCGGGGCACGAACCCGCGTCCCCTGCATCGGCAGGCGGACTCTCAACGACTGCACCACCAGGGAAGCCCCATACAGGGGTTTTTTATTCCCATTTCACTGAGGAGGAAACTGGGGTTTAGAGAGGTTATGTCACGTGGCCACCGTTGCACAGCAATTAATTAATCAGAGTTGGGATTCAAGTGGACTCAGGTCTATCTGACCCCAGAGACTTTTCTCTCAACCGCCTGGCTCTAGAAGCATCCTGGGCTATATGACAACTTAATGGATGCTCACCCTGTATTATTAAATTTTCATGGACACCTGTGACATGGATTATTACACCCATTATATGGATTAGGAGATGGAGGCTCAGAGTTAACTTCCCAAGGTCACACAAGTCAGCTGGTGGCAAAGCATGGATTTGAATCCAGACTATTGAACCCAAAAGCCTGCACTCTGCATCAAGCCTGGGCTGTTGCTTCTCCATAAACCAATGGGTTCAGAGAGGGGACCAACGGAGAGCCAGTGCCAGTGCCTGAAGTAGAGCCAGGCACCTGTGGGAATGAAGGGCCCTTGTCTGGGCTGCTAGCAGGGTCTGGCAGGGTTATCTGGTGGGTACCATGCCCTGGTGAACAGACTGACACCTCCACGCTACCTTGGCTGGTCACCAGGAGCCATTTTCTTTGTTACCAGGTGCTGTGCCAGAAGCCAGGGTGAGCTGTTGGGAGCTCCAGGAGGTAGGCTTCCCAAATAAAGATAATCCCAGTACCCAGGTGGAAGTACTCTTGGGGGTTAAGTGTGGGTAGAAAAAGCCATCAAGCTCAAAGGGAGGAGATGTCTTAGTGCAGCACTGCTCCAACAGAAATATAATGTGAGCCACTTATATAATCTTTTTAAAGACTTTCTTTTAATGTGGACCAGTTTTAAAGCCTTTATTGAATTAGTTGCAATATTGCTTCCGTTTTATGTTTTGGTTTTTTTGGTCACAAGGCATGTGGGATCTTAGCTCCCCAACCAGGGATTGAACCCACACCCCCTGCACTGGAAGGCAGTCTTTAACCACTGGACCGCCAGGGAAGTCCTCACATATATACTTTTAATGTTTTCTCGTAGCTACAATAAGAAGTGCAAAAAGAAACAGGTGAAACGAATTTTAACAATGTATTCTATTTAACCCAACAGTATCCAAAGTGTAATTTCAACGTGTAATCAACAACCAGTTATTAATGAGCTGTTTTACATTCTGTTTTTGTACTAACCCTTCCAAAGTAGGGATGTAGTTTGTACTTAGCACGTTTGCATTGGGACCGGCCGTGGTACAGGTTGCTCAGCAGCCGCGTGGCAAGTGGCCACGGTCCTGAGCATTGCGGTCCTGGAGTTCATTAGGGCAGATCATCGTCTCCTCTGCCTCCGCCTTCAGCTGGGGGTTATGCACAGCGGGTCCGCAGCTCTGGGTGGGCGGCTGGCACTGGGGGCCCAGCCCGGTGTCCGACGCTCCCTTAACTGTGCGCCCTGCGGCTGCCTCCGGGGTCTCTGGGCTGCAGTGGGAAGAAAGGCTTTGAGGTAGGCGCTGGAAGGCCATGAAGTGGGGACCGCCGGGAGGAGAAAGCCCTCAGGACCCCAGTCCCGAGCTGAGGAGGCCACCCGGCGGCTTGGCGGGCGCAGTGGCGCGGTGGGTGTGGGCCCGCGGCGCGGAGGCGGCCGGGGATCAGAAGCCCACAGGCCCGCATTGTTCGCCTGTCACACTTCCTTTGGCTTTATTGCCTTTGTCCAACACCCTATTGTCTGGTTTCCTTTTGTCCCCATTTCAGCGCTGCTGTCTTTTATTTTCCAGCCAGCCTGGTTGTTTTCATTTCTTTTGTCTGAAGTTCCTGAGAGGAAGGTTTTATTTTCAGCGGTTTGATTAATTCACAGCTTGAGCCCCGGGTTTGTTTGTTATGTAATTGCTGCCCTCAGCTTCAGGATAATACCACTCCCCGACTTCCCCTCCCCCACGCCCAGCCCCCTGCTCGGGGCCTGGCTCTGCGCCCCTCCCTGTGCCCGGATGGGCCGAGCGCCTGCTTCCGGGCCGCTCTCCGGGTCCCTGGGTGGTGGGAGGGGACCCAGAGCTGCACCCTAAAGCCTCAGGGTGAGCTGGGCTGGGGTGTCTTCTCCTGGGCTGATGTATGTCTCTTCTGCTCATCCTGCAGTGCCCTGTCCTGAGTCCCACGTCAGCCCCCAGGGCACCCTGCCCTTTGAAAGTGGAGGGAGAGTTTAGTCTCGTCTGATCTGTAGGATGGCATCAAATCAGACACATTAAGTTATTTCATGTAAAATACTGTACATGTATTGTACACAGTGTATACATCTATTGTACATGGCACATTGCATCATTCGTTATACATTACAAGAAACATTTTATTATACAGTTGATGTAATATACAAATGTTATACTGCACCTGCAGTTTAATTTAAGGGATGTTTTACTATATATAATTTTTGCCTTACACTCCCCTCCTAAAAATTTAATGCCCATGTAAGCAAAGTTTTAAAACATTTTTATTTAACAGTGCTTTTCAAACTAGTATGTATCAGAATCACCTGGAGGGCTTGTGAAAACAGATCCATGCCCTCCTCACCCACAGAATTTCTGATTTTGGGTGACCCATGACTTTGTCTTTCAAACAAGCCTCCCACGCCCACCCCCCCAGCTATGTTGAGGCTGTTGTCCTTGTGCTGCATTCCACCCAGCAGTGCTTTAACAAAGGCTACTTCGGTGCTTACTAGTACAAAGCATTATTCTAAACACCTTGTAAATATCAATTCATAGCCCTCACACCACCCATTTTACAGATGAGGAAACAGGTGTGGAAAGGTCAAGTAACTTGCCCAAGGTCACTCAGCAGCTAGTGAAGTAGCTGAGGCAAGACCCATGCCTACTTGGGACCTGCTGTGTGTCCCCACCTGTCTTTTCTTGGTCACTTTGGAGGGTGAGCAAGTGAGCTCTGGGCAACTGCTACTCTGGCCTTGAGCTTGACATAACCACTGAAAACTACTCCCAGGATCCTGCTCATCTACGTAGTGATCCCACGCAGTGGGATGTCAGCAACAGGAGGCAGGGGATGCAGTCTCTGCGTATATTACACCAGGGACTGCAGAGGCCCACAGGGGCCAGACTCTAATTGAGAGACTCTCACATAAGAAAATATTTTTCTGAAAGCTACTCATCTCTCAGCTTACTTCATTCCTCACTTTTGGTAGATAGATACACGGATATAAGAAATTGTTCCAAATAGTTCACTTTTATCTTGTCTCTACTCTAAGGAAAACAAAGAGTAAGTGTATAGGGTAGTTGATGCTTGGTTTCCCTTTTGGGGAGTAGGAGGGAGTGGTGGAGAGTAGGGCAAACTGGCCTGTTCATAGAGAGTAACTGCTGCTCAATTCCAGCCACAGACCAACTTCAAGAGAAGTTCAAATCCAGATTTTTATGGGATATCTCTTGATTTTTAAATTTTGGTAACTAATTACAAGTACGTACATACACAGACACGTACTGTATGATCTTGGCTTTATTGGGCTCAGAAGGAGCCAGTTGACAATCTCTAGCCTTCTCAGGGAGACCCATCAGCCCACTAGTTCCAACACTGCAACAGGCAGGGCAGGCCAAATGTTGGCCCAGTCTTCTCTAGACCTTTCTGTTAAAAAAAAAAAAAAAAAAAAAAGGTGGGTGGGTGGGTAGACAAGAATCTTTTCCGGTTTGTCACAGTGAGTTCCAAATGGAAGCTTGCCTTTTGCATGAATGTACCTGTTTGGGGCTGGGGGAACAGTCACTGCCTCGGGGTTCAGGACTCGCCTCCCTCCCTCTGCCCCTCCTCCCTCAGGATGTCCATGAGAAGCCCCGGCTCTGCCCAGCTGGCCCTGGATGACGGTGGCACCATGGTGAACTGTACTGTCAAGTCAGAGGGGAAGAAGGAGCCCTGCCACGAGGCCCCCCAGGGCTTGGCCACCGCAGCTGAACCCCAGCCCGGAGATCCAGCCCGGGCCCCCCAGGATGGTGCTGACCCTCCAGCTCCAGCCCAGGTGCCCAGCACTCTCCTAGGGGCTCCTGGGTCAGTGTCCCCACCCTGCCTCTGTAGCTCCTATGCCTGTGCCCTTCCCCCTAGTGGGTGGAGCAGGCACCCACCAGCCTAGCTGGGCAGAGGGGCAGGCAGAAGCATTCTCCTCTGGGGCAAGACTTAGGTGGGTGGGTGGGTCGGGCTACCTGTCAGAGCGGGACATGAACTCACTTCTGCCCTCACTCACCTGATATGAACTGCTCACCTATGTGTGACCAGTCCTTACCCTTGAAGACTAGTTGAGAAATAGGACACACATGCTCACAGGCTGGCTTAAAGATAATCTACTAGCTTTTTCATATGAGTCGAGAAAAGCAGCCTTATTAACCGAACCAGAGTTAAATTGCTATTAAAGACAGTACAGTTCCTCATTCTCAGAATGAAGGGGCTGAACTACATGAGTGGTGAAGATTCTTGCAGCTCCTAAAAACTCCGTGATTCCATGCAAGAGATGTAAAAAGGGACTACCTAATCAAAAGCCAAATGAGTGAAAATGAGGAGAGTTTTAGGGCTCTGAGGAGGGATCCAGCCAGGAGGAGTATGTGAAAGGGGGCTAAGGGGTAGGGGTGGTGATCGAGGAAGACTTCCTGGATAAGTAGGGCTTTAAGCTGGGTCTTAAAGAATGGAGAGGACTCAGATGAGAAGAGGAGAGAGGGGACAATGTCTTAAAGAGGGTGGGGTGGGGGCCTTGAGAGTAACCTGCGGGGCTGGAGTGGTAGGTGCATACAAGGGAGGCTTTTGGCCTCTTTAGTCTGCAGTGGCAAACCTCATTCACATGCATTATCTCCCTTGATCCCAGCAACAATCGTCTATGGCAGGGGACGTATTAGTATTTCCATTTTCGGAAGACCGAGGTCAGGTTCAGAGAAGTTCAGGGACTCATGTGGGCTCAAGCACCTTGTGAATCACCGAGCCCAGGTCTCTTGTCTTTAAACCTTTTGTTCTTTTCACCAAATCTATCAAGCCAAGTCAGAGCAAAGGTTGGGAAGGTGGGAAGGGAGGGCCCTACTGGAGGGTGGGGCTGGGTAGATTCTGGAGTTCCCCTAGGATACACATCCCTGGGGCGCTCAGCCCCCCACACTGCAGTCTGCCCCCATTCCCTTGGGGGTGACAGTGATATTCAGTGTGTCTTACAGGACAGCAGCTCCCTGGAAAGCAACGGGTCCCCAGAACCCAAGAGACCAGGAGGCTCTGAGGCTGCTTCTGGAAGCCAGGAGAAGCTGGACTTCAACCGAAATTTAAAAGAAGGTAAGACGTCGTCTGCCCTAGTCAGGGACGGGGGCCTGGGTGGGGAGGTGTTAGGACAGTTACTCCTTAGCCCTTTGGTATCTTCCAGTCGTGCCGGCCATCGAGAAGCTGCTGTCCAGTGACTGGAAGGAGAGGTTTCTGGGAAGGAGCTGTGTGGAAACCAAAGATGTCAAAGGTGAAGGCCCATATGGGTGGGCAGAGGACAGATGTCTGAACCCCTTTCCCTTCTCCAGGCCTGGCCCTGCAGTCTAGGCCTGTAGGGCAATTTCTGGGGCTCTTGGTGCCCTCACACCTGGCCTGTGCCACTCTGGCTCCTGCCTGGTCCTAGGGGTGTGCACCATCCCTCACCCGGGGGGGGGGGGTCCAAGCACTAGGCTTATTCCCATGCAGCAGAGGGCCTGGTGGGAATCAAATCCCCTGGGACCCTTGAGACCTTGGGGATGTCTTAGCCACTTCTCAGATCTCACTATAAAATGAGCCGAACGTTCCCTTTCACTGCTGGAAATTAATTCTAGGCCACCAGGACCTCATTAAGTGAATTAAAGTGTTGCCTAGGTTCATCAGGGTGATAAGTTTCCCAGTGTGGTTAATCACACTCCCAGAGGAATCTTTAAAACCATGCAGGTCCCCAGGTTCCACCCCTGCCTACTGAATGAGAACCCCAGAGGATGGGGGCCTGGGCATCTGTATTTTTCAAAGGCTCCCCGAGTAATTCTGATGCACATGGTCTGCATCCTGGCACTTAGGAGTAACTGCTGCATCTGACATGAACTGGATTAGAGACAAGGAAGCACTGACATTGCTAGTTGAGGACCATGTGCCAGATTCGGGACTCAGCTTTACATTCAATACCTTCAACCCTCCCAGCAACCCTGTGAAGTGTCGATTGTTGTGCTCATTTATATATTCAAAAAACGAAAGTGCAGAGAAGTTGGTAGCTTGCCCAGCAGCTCCCAGGAGGGATGAGTTAAAAGGGGAATTTGAACCCAGATCTGTCTTGCTCCAAAGCCTAAGCGTGTCATTCTGGGCCCTCCAGTGGGTTAGTTATCCACCCTGACCCAGTGGCACTGGGCACTTGAGGACATCCCAGAGGTGGGCCAGGGCTGAGATGCCCCACCGTCAGCATTTCCAGGGCCTGGAATCGGTGAGTGATGGTGGGGACCTTCTAGAGCAGCTAGTTGTCAGGTGACAAGATGAGGAGGCCCCTCCAGGGCAAGGACTGTATCTCAGTCATCTCTGTGGTCCAGCCCCTGACGGGGCCCTGGGGCAGAGCGATTGCTCAGTGTCATATGGATGGACCTGTAACAGATGAACAAACAAAAGTTCTCAACGGTGGTTGCTTCACTGTGGAGCAGGGACCCAGGAGAGCCTGGCAGAGAAGGAGCTCCAGCTGCTGGTCATGATCCATCAGCTGTCCACCCTGCGGGACCAGCTCCTGACGGCCCACTCCGAGCAGAAGAACATGGCCGCTATGCTCTTTGAGAAGCAGCAGCAGCAGGTGGAGCTGGCCCGGCAGCAGCAGGAGCAGGTAGGCCCTGCTTGGTGTCTGGCTTTCTTTCCAGGG
This sequence comes from Delphinapterus leucas, assembly GCF_059928025.1. Taxonomy (NCBI): domain Eukaryota; kingdom Metazoa; phylum Chordata; class Mammalia; order Artiodactyla; family Monodontidae; genus Delphinapterus; species Delphinapterus leucas. The sequence continues at coordinate 39,282,334 of NC_143129.1, forward strand.
ATGGGGGTCTGGTCCAGGGCCTAGAGCGGAGCATGGTGGGGGCAGGTGGGGAGGGGGGCCGTGGGCAGGGGCTGGGCATTCCCACCTCTGGCGGTTCATCAGCCCTTGTGAGGAGACAGGGCGTGGAGCGGCGCTGCGGGGCTCTGAGTAAAAGCAGCTGGCTGCTTCCTGCCTAACCTCCATCTTTGGTCTCCGAGGAAGGAAAATAAATCCTGAGGGTTGGCTGTTCGGCTTCTTGCCCTGTCCAGCTGTCCTCCATGTCCTTGCGCTAGGCACGGGAGGCAGGGTGTGGGTGGGGCCGCAAAGGCTTGTGGGAGGTGGGATCCTGGGGCCTAAGGTGCATGTTCCCATCACCTACTCTTTCCTTCTGCCAGATCGCCAAGCAGCAGCAACAGCTGATTCAGCAGCAGCATAAGATCAACCTCCTTCAGCAGCAGATCCAGGTGAAGGGGGGAGGGCTGGGTGCTGGGATCCAGGTGAAGGGGGGAGGGCTGGGTGCTGGGATCCAGGTGAAGGGGGGAGGGCTGGGTGCTGGGATCCAGGTGAAGGGGGGAGGGCTGGGTGCTGGGATCCAGGTGAAGGGGGGAGGGCTGGGTGCTGGGATCCAGGTGAAGGGGGGGAGGGCTGGGTGCTGGGATCCAGGTGAAGGGGGGGAGGGCTGGGTGCTGGGATCCAGGTGAAGGGGGGAGGGCTGGGTGCTGGGATCCAGGTGAAGGGGGGAGGGCTGGGTGCTGGGATCCAGGTGAAGGGGGGAGGGCTGGGTGCTGGGATCCAGGTGAAGGGGGGAGGGCTGGGTGCTGGGATCCAGGTGAAGGGGGGGAGGGCTGGGTGCTGGGATCCAGGTGAAGGGGGGGAGGGCTGGGTGCTGGGATCCAGGTGAAGGGGGGAGGGCTGGGTGCTGGGATCCAGGTGAAGGGGGGGAGGGCTGGGTGCTGGGATCCAGGTGAAGGCGGGGGGAGGGCTGGGCTCTGGGGGAGCAGGGGCTTGAGGGGTTGACACCAGTGTGGAGAGGTACTGGAGACAGGGAAAGGCAGGGAGTGTGGACTAAGCGGAACCACTCAGGCATGACCCTAAGGAGGGCGGTTCATTTCTGTTCGAGCCCCTCCCCTGTTTTTGTCGCCTATTTCAAGGGCAGGGCCCAGAGTATCTTCCTCCCAGCTGGGACCTGAGGGCAGGAAGACAGAGGCCCACAAAGGGGGCATAGGGTCAGATGGATCCTTTTGAAAACTGTCCCTGCCCCAGGCCTGCGTCTCTCATCCCTGGGTCCACCCTCTGTGTCCAGGGATGACCACAGCTGGGTAGCTGGTTGGGCCCCCCAGGGACTCACACAGGGTTTCTTTGCCCTCAGCAGATCAACATGCCTTACGTCATGATTCCAGCCTTCCCCCCAAGCCATCAGCCTCTGCCTGTCACCTCCGACTCCCAGCTGGCTTTGCCCATTCAGCCCATTCCCTGCAAGCCAGGTGAGTGTGGGAGGGGAGGGTTGACCTGAGGTCAGGGAAGGAGCCCAGGAACCACTCTCATCCATTAATGTGCAGTGTGGCCTTTCTGGGCCTCACTTTGGGATCTGTCTAGTCAAAGAATAATCCCTTCTTTCTGAATTTCACTGGGAGAATGAAAAGAAATAGCACACTGAAAACCATAAAGTGCTTTCCAGACATAAGAGGATGTTGCCTATCTAGGTCTAGCCCCCCAGTTCTGTGGGACATTTCCTGTACCAGAATATTAATGTTTTGAACGTTGACTGAGATTTATCCATCTCCCAAATTCATGCTGTTGCTCTGCCCTGACAGTGGCACTGCTGCCTTCTGCCCTGTCACTGAGGCTCAGTGACCACAGATAGAGCAGCAACAAGCGTCAGGTGCTGACTGGTTGTTGGGCAGCCACGAGGGTGATAAAATGTGGACTTTGAGCTCAAGGAATTTACGGTCTGGGGAGGGAGACAGAAGGATACCAACAGCCGGGGAATCTGGGAAGGCTTCTTAAGGAGGTGGTGCTCGCTTGGGTGCTGGGGGAGTAGACTTTTGTGAGGGTGAAGCTGGGAGCTGAGGGTGGAGGGAAGGGGCCTGGATCCTGAGGCAGAAAGCCCAAGGGGGTGTTGGAGTTGAGGGGAGCACATGGCAGCTAGTGGGATGTGCCTGGGGAGGGCAGTCGGGGCTGAGCACGGACTTTGGGATTTATTTTGTAGAATGTGGGATGCACGGGAACATTTCAGCAGAGGATGTGTTGTCACACTGGCTGTGGGTGGTGGGGAACAGAGGGGTACCAACTGGAGGTAAGACGGGGTAGGGGCTGCTGAGGGGATTCTAGAGATGGGGGATGACAGCCTGGACTAGGGCAGTGACCGTGGGATGGAGGCAGAGATGGAATTATTAGGCTACGATCATTGATTCCTTATGAGAGGTCCTGGGGACAGGGCAGAGATGCTGCCCATAATTGATCCAGGAGGGGAAAGGGTTTTAAGTGAACTCCTTTTGGTCAATGCTCCCTGTTCCATGTGAGAGAGAAGGCAGGGGAAATCTAGCTGGGTGAGTTCCTACGGGTCCACCAGCAAGGGCTTTGGGCCGTGGGCACAGTTCATGGGCCAGCACCACTGACTCCTGCGTGGAGGAAGGGAAAACACAAAGGACTGAGAAAGTCCGGCCCTACTTTGAAGGCAGTTTCTAATTTGGGGTGGAGGAGTGGGGACTGGGAATGGGGAGGGGTGAAGTGGGGGTACAGGTTGCACAAAACCATTGCACCTACAGGTGTCCATAGAGCCGAGCTGCAGGGGTGAGGAGGGCAGCGGCCTAGTTGCGGGGAGGGGGCCACACCCTTGCTGGACAAGGGGGGCAGGGGGCAGGAAATAAGTTGTGGAAGACCTGGACTGGCTAGGCTGCCCCCTGCTTTGTTTGCTTCTGAATCCTAGTAAGCAGGAAGCCTGTGGCTGCCAGATGCGCCACCACCTCCTCCCCCGCTAACACCCCCCCTCCCCCCGCCTGAGTATGAGTAACACCTCTCCCAGGTCACAAGCCTTAGGTGGTGCCCGGGTGCCTATAGCATAGGGTCCAAACTCCCAGGCTCAGCCTTCACAGGCCCCGAGCCCTGCTTGCCCATCGAGTGCCAGCCTCATTTCCCACCTCCTGCTTTCCCACCTGCCCGCCTGCCACGCCCGCTCACGCCTCCCCTCCCCCCAGTCACCCCAGCTGAACAGAGTTCTCTGGCATGCCACCCATGCAGCCCATATCACCACCAGCCATGTGGTCAGTGGTTTGTCTACATGGCTTATCTCTCCACCTCAATTGTCAAGTCAGGGATGCTGGTCCTCCTTGAGGGAGAATGAAGCCAGCTAGGTAGCAGAGAGAGAGTGCATGTAGAGGGGAAAGGTCTAGAGGATGCAGCTGGGTTCAGAGTTCAGATCTCAGATCTCAGTGCTCCCATTCATTAACTCTATGGGCACCCATGTAACTTCTCCCAGTTTTCATTATCCATACAATGGGATGATGTACTGAGTACCTATTGTATGCCACATACTAGGGATTACGTTGAGGTGATGCGCATGAGGCCGGCTACAAACCAGGCAGCTGCTTTTGTACCCTGCACGTAGTAGGTACAAAACACAAGTACCCGTAGAAAGAGTGGATGGTGTACCTGATGTCGCTTCACCGTCGGGTGGGAACTCCGCGGCCAGTGGGTTGGGAAGGGCAGGAACAGGATGAAGATGTTGATCAGCGTGCCGGGCAGTGGGGGACGAGGGCACAGGAGGTCCTCAGCAGTGCTTTGGGGCTGGGAGGGCAGTGGTTGGAAGCCAGCCGGGCCAGCTCCGAGCCTCTGCCCGCTCTGTGCTTCCGGGACCTCGTCAAGCAGGGCGTCTGCTGTTCTGTGCTCATCCAGGACTTTTCTCCTTGCCGCCTTTTCCGTAGTGGAGTATCCGCTGCAGCTGCTGCACAGCCCCGCCGCCCCCGTGGTGAAGAGGCCTGGGGCCTTGTCTGCCCACCACGCCCTACAGGTACTGCCCCGCCCACTGGCCGGGGGCTCCCGCCCTCACCTGTGGTGGCTGCCCGCCCGCCTAGGGGACCATGGGGTCCTTTGTTCTTGTTCTCCTGCTTCTGTCTTCCTTTCCTGTCTGCTTGTCTCCTCTGTCCCTCTGTCACCCTGTGTCCCCCCGGTCACTCCGTGGAGGTGTCCTTTGGTGTCTCAAACCCTCTGGGTTTCCCTCAGGAGCCCTCCCAACCCCTAAACCTCACGGCCAAGCCCAAGGCCCCCGAGCTGCCTAATGCCTCCAGCTCCCCGAGCCTGAAGATGAGCAACTGTGGACCCCGTCCTCCCAGCCATGGGGCCCCCACACGGGACCTGCAGGCCAGCCCCCCCAGCCTGCCTTTGGGTAAGCCGCCCCTACACCTTTCCCTTCAGCCCTCTTCTAGGAGAGAGCTAAGAGGGCAGGATATGACCCTGAGCGTGTCCCTTCCCCTCTGTGGGTTACAGTTTTTATAAAACAAGGGGTTAGACTTGCTCTCTTTGGCCCCTTTTAGTTCCAGCACTCAGTGTCCCGGAAGAAGATCCCCTTCCTGCTCTCCCCACTGTATCTGATTGGGCACCTGGATCAGGGATTCAGGCCATTCTCATTTCCAGTCTACTGTCACCAGGACTCCAGTGTAAATGGCGCCCCCTTGGGGATGTGCAGTGCAACAGAGGGGAAGAGGGAGCACCACCCCAGGGTGGCAAGACATGAACTGGGTGTACCTCCCTCAACAGCCCCTCCTTTCCCTTCCTTTCCTTCCCCTGTCCCATAGGCTTCCTTGGTGAAGGGGATGCTGTCACCAAAGCCATCCAGGATGCCAGACAGCTGCTGCACGGTCACAGTGGAGCCTTAGAAAGTCCCCCCAACACCTCCTTCCGTAAGGTATGGGCTCCCACTACCCTGCACCTGGGTGGGCAGGGGCGGAAGACACAGTGTCTGAGGCTCTACCAAAGGGAAGAGCAGGGGAGGGGAGCGGGGTGCTGCAGAGGGCGCTGATGTACAAGTTGCCCTCTCTACCTAGGACCTCATTAGCCTGGACACATCCCCAGCCAAGGAGCGGCTGGAGGAGAGCTGTGTGCACCCACTGGAAGAAGCCATGCTGGGCTGTGACGTGGACGGTGAGGGCTCTGGGTACTGGGCTGATGGGCAGGAGGGCCCACCTCTGCTTCCCACCAGGGCCAGGGTGGGTCAGGTTGTGTCTGTCTCCAATCCCTTCTCTCCCTTAGTCTGTCTGTGGAGTCCCCTTACGAATCTGTCCCTTGTCTGTCTCTGGGCCCCTGCTGCTCTCACTCCTGGCCATCCCTGGCCCTGTGGGAGCCTCCCGGCGCCCTCTGGTGGTCAAGTAGGGGATGTTTTTTTCTGCCAGCCCTGGAGGACTCTTTCTTACCCCACACTGGCTGCCCTGCCTGGCTGACTCCTCCCCTGCTTCCCAGGCTCCCGCCACTTCCCTGAGTCCCGGAACAGCAGCCACATCAAGAGGCCCATGAATGCCTTCATGGTGTGGGCCAAGGATGAGAGGAGGAAGATCCTCCAGGCCTTCCCAGACATGCACAATTCCAGCATCAGCAAGATCCTTGGTAAGGGCCAGTGGGCGGGGGGGGGGGGTGTCTCGGGGGGCTCTAGGAGCTCCAGGAGCCATAGTCTAGAAGGATCTAGTTGCAGGAGTCAGCTGGGTCTAACTGGGGCTTTCTGGGTGATGGTCCACGCCGTGGTGAACTCCAGTGGAATCTGATGGCGCGTGGGAGGCAGGCAGGATGTGGGACAGCTGGGTCCTGGAGTCCGGTACCATTGTAGGGCTCTTCTGATAGCACCTGCACCGAAGAACTCGGGTGGAAGAGAGTGTGTGTGTACGTTCTTTAGCTCCCCGACCCCATCTCTCCCTAACTTGTTCCCCTGTTTGCCCAGACCCTTGGAGCTGGCTCTGGCAGGAGACAGGAGAGACTGGTATTCTTGGGCTCTCAGTAGAAAGGTCTTTGAAATTATATGTCCTCTTTGGAGGCCAAGGAGAAATGTGGGGCAGGGCAGCTGGAGCTAGAAGAGGGCAATTGTTTTCAAACCTCAGCTCCTCCAGTTCAGGTCTCTTGTCAACTGAGACACCAGGTATTTTGTCCTCAGCAGGGAGCCTCTGGGGATTGTTGGGGGCCTGGGTGGCTACTCTTTTGTTTATGCAAAACATGCAGACCAGAGGCCTCCCAGAGTCGCTGTGTAGTTTGGTATGTGGGTGGGTGCTGTGTCTTAAGCTAGCAATTGGATATCCTTATACATGCCAACCTCATTCATTCGCTCAATATCTATGGAGCACCCACACTGGGCCAGGCCCTTGCTGTGTATAGGTGCTTGCACATATATCTGGGGACCAAAACCTTCTCGGGGCCTCCAGGATCTGCAGGGGGCTGGGGGTGTCAGCAGAGCCCAGCTGACTGCCTGCCCCTGGGGGCTGGGCCAGGCTCCCGCTGGAAGTCCATGACCAACCAGGAGAAGCAGCCTTACTACGAGGAGCAGGCAAGGCTGAGCCGGCAGCACCTGGAGAAGTACCCTGACTACAAGTACAAGCCACGGCCCAAGCGCACCTGCATCGTGGAGGGCAAGCGGCTGCGGGTGGGCGAGTACAAGGCTCTGATGAGGACCCGGCGCCAGGATGCCCGCCAGAGCTACACGACCCCGTGAGCAGGCCTCCCCAGCGCCTGAGACTGTGTGTGTGTGTGTGTGTGTGTGTGTGTGTGTGCGCGCACACACAGCTCTTGTGAGTGGCAGGGGTTAGCGTGTGGCCTTAGTGGGATTCCAGGGGAGCTGTGTGTGTGCACGCATGTGTGTGCATACGTTTGTGTGGGCATTATGTGTGTGTGACTGTAGTGGTGACTGTGACTATGGTGAGTCCCTGGTGGATCAGGATATAGATTTGTGACTGACAGGGGACTAGTGGGTATCTGGAGAAATGTATCCGTGGGTCCCCTTGACAAACTCAATAAAAATTCAGGGGTACTAAAAATCAAGGTACTAATAATCATACAGAGGATTCCGGAGTTGACCAAAACAAGCATCCTAGTGGATTTCTTTAAATAGGAAGCTCTCTGGGGCATATGAAATATACAGTTTCCCCAAACTGGATTTACACAGGATCCTCTGCGAATGTCTGGACCCGTGGCCCTGGGTTTGTAGCTGACAGTGAATTTGCCATCAGAAAGCAGCCAGGGAGCCGGGTGTATGTGTCTTGGAGCCAAAAGGGTGGGAGGTCGGAGGGCACGCCCTGCGGAGGACCGGAGGAGAGCAGGGTCGGGGTTGAAGTGCGGGTGCACCTGTAACCATGCCTTTCTTCTGGCCCGCAGCCCGCAGGCCAGCCAGGTGCAGATGAGCCCCTCAGATGTCCTGTACCCTCGGGTGGCAGGCGTGCCCCTGGCACAGCCCCTGGTGGAGCACTATGTGCCCCGCAGCCTGGACCCAAACATGCCTGTCATCGTCAACACCTGCAGCCTCAGGGAGGAGGGCGAGGGCACAGAGGACAGGCACTCGGTGGCTGATGGCGAGATGTACCGGTACAGCGAGGATGAGGACTCAGAGGCCGAGGAGAAGAGCGACGGGGAGCTGGTGGTACTCACAGACTGATCCCGGCTACGTGGGCCTGGCCCTCCTCCATGGGGAAGACCAGGCCCCACGCCAGCAGGCACAGCAACCCCACCCGGACTGCGTTGGTACTTGGACTTGCGCATGCCTGGGAGATGGGCACAGCTGTGCATTTGTAGATACATTCATGATGGGAGATGCCCCCTCCCCACCACACCTGTGGGCACACCTGAGGATCTGATGGCCCGAGTGGGTCCTGCATGGCGGTGATGGGCTGGGCTGGCTGAGCTCCGTGGTGGCCCTTGGGGCTCGTGGCCAGGGGACACTGTATGACCCTCCCCTCCTGCAGGTCTGCCCATCCCAGGGGTATGGCAGCTACAGACCTGTTCCCCTGGGGCCACATGCTTTGTTTGCATTCTTGTCCTGGCTGGACCAGCCACCACGGACCAGCACGCACCGCCCCACCACAGTACCCCAGATCGCTCCTCTACCACGAGGATCGCTTTGTACTTTGTGCAGAGAGGTCTGGCTCTCCTCCATGTCTCTATCTTCTGCCAAGCCTTTCGTGCCTCTGGCTGGTGTGTGTGTGTGTGTGTGTGTGTGTCTGTGTGTGTCTGTGTGTACCCATGTGCGCAAGTGCACATGTTTTCATCTGTTCTTTCATTGCACAAGGTATTTATTGAGTGCCAGGCACTGTCGCTGAGTTCCTGTGGGTGTGTCCCTTGATGCCATTCTTGCTTTTCCGGGGGGCTCTTTCTGTGCTTCTCTTTGTCCCCAAATTGCTACCTCTTTGTCAGTCTGGGTGTCTCAGGTTCTGTGTGTCCTTGGTGCATTTCTCTGTCCTTGTTTCTCTGCAGGGCCTTTTTTTGTGTCTCTCCCTTCTTCCGTGTCTGCCCTTGCCCCTTTAATGCCTGCTGGGTGTCTGTAAGCCCCTGGTCTGCCCTGGGCTCCCCAGCCATCCTAACCTCCCCTGCCTGCCCCTTCACTCCCTCCCTGACTCTGCATGTCAGTTCCCATGGAGCCATTTTTAGCTCCCAGCAGCATGGGAATGTGCTCAGCTTCCAAGGGGCTCTGTCATGATGCCCCAGCCCCTGGTCCCAACCTGAGTGCCAGGAGTGGGGGCAGGAGGACTGATGGTGCCCCCTTCTGTAAGTGACAGAAGCCCTGGAGAGGGGGCTCTTGTGCAGCTGGTCTCCACTCCTCTGTCCTGAGCAGGGGATGGGAGTTCCCCACCCCGACCCTGTCCTTGGAAGGCTTCATCCTCTCCCACCCAGCTCTGCCCCTACACCTGCCCGCTCCTCTCCCCTCCCCCACTCTACACCCGTAACTTGCCTCAGCTCCTGATCCCTTTCCCTAGGAAAATCAAATCCCGTTGGCACCTGACTCCAAAGATCCAGAACAGCCCTGGGGCAAGGTGGGAAGGGAACCCCAAATCCTAAAGGGACAGATGTGGAGTCTGTGTCCGCTCCCCCATCTTCTCCCCTTCTACTTCCCCAAGGCAGCTTCTCTCCAGGCTGTTTCTTTTTTATGACTGTAAACATAGTGCTTTATTTTGTTAATAATAAGATAATGATTAGTAACTTAACCAGCACATTTCTCCTGTTTACACTTGGGGGAATTTTTTTGTTTTCTGTTGACATAATAAAGACAGACCATTTCAGAATCTGGCCTTTGCTGGGACGGGATGGGGTGGTGAGGCTGGCCCAAGTCCAGAATTCCTAAATGTGCCACCAGCCCGGGCACCACTGCCCCCGGTGGCAGCTCCGTGGAACTTCAGGCATGGAGCCAGGGAGGAAACATCCTAGGCAAGGGAGGCCCAGGCCAGATGCCACCCCCAGAGCCAACACTTGAGTAAGACCCTGCCCCTGCTTCAAGGAGGTGAGCAGACCTCACCGCAAAGTGCCCCACCCAGGTCCTAAGAAAGAAGGCAGTGGTTAAGAGCACTGTAGTAAGAGTCAGGAAGCTCAGGTTCTCCCCAGAACTAGCCACGTGGCCGTGTGTGTGTGTGTGTGTGTGTGTGTGTCAAGTCTCCCCTTTGGGCCTCATTTTCCTCATCTGAAGACAAGGAGGTTATGCCTTAGCCATGGCTCTTATCTTCTTTTGGAGAAGGAGCCCTTTGAAAATCTAATGAAAGCTGTGGACCCTCATTCCAGAAAAGGGCTCACATGGACACCACGAGCCCATTTATAAGCCCCCCAGGATACTGATTAATGAAGCAGGGTCTCTATTTATGTACTTCAGGGCTCTGTGACCCTACGCTTTGAAATGAGATTTCAAAGACCTACGTGTCACACTAAGAGAAATAACCGTCCCATAGACCTAAAAGAGCTGGGTGACTGAAACTCAAAATGCAACAAGAGTTGATAAAAAGACCAACTCTTGTAGCTGAAAAATTAACCCCATTAATATGGAGTGGGGGCAACAAAGCTGAACAGTACCGTGTCAAAGAGTTGGACTTGGGTTGGATTAACAGAAGCGTGTGTTAACAACAAGCAAGGTGATGGGCCAGTGTACACCACACAGTCCTGGTCTCAGGTGCATCATGCCACTCCCAGGCCCCTCAATAGAAAAGGCCATTCTCACAATGGAGGGGCCCAGAGGCAGGCATCCTGTACAGAGGACTGGAGGGAGCCTAGTGGATGGACACGTCCTTCAAGGAATGGTTGAGAGGGCCAGGGATGTTTAGTCCAGAAAAAAGGAGACTAGGGTAGGGCAGAAAGGACAAGATTGCTTTCTTCAAAGCTGTCAAATGGGCAACACATAGATATTTGATGTAGCTCATGAGGTAGCACTAGGACTTGGCCTTTTGATGAAAGTCGCAAGGGTCAACATTTTTGGCTTAACATAAAAAACTTTTTGACAAAGATGGTCAAAAGTGGTAGTGAGCTTCCCAACACAGAAGTATTCAAGCAGAGGCTCTTGAATGCTGGAAAATGGATTTCTAAATTGGAGAGGATAGTGGTGAGAGAAGGTAGGTATGGTTGATTCCCGGGCCACAAACTTGGGAGTAAAGACACCCCAAGAATTAGGGTCCCGATCTTTTGATCTAGGGAGGATCCTGGCTGCTAGCCTTTGCTGGTTTCTCCTAGCCCAGCCTCCCAGAGCTTTGAGTTTCCTTTTCTTTGCCCTCCCCACCCCAGGTCACCGGCAGGGCAGTGGCAAGCCGCAGAGCCCAGCCTCTTGGGCCCCTTGCGGAAAAGATGAAGGTGCTCTTTGGGAAGAGGAGCTTGGCTGACTGTGGCGCCTGCCCCCTAGTGGTCACAGGGGAGAGTTGCTCATTTCAACTTCCCTGTCCATCTCCGCAACCCTCCAGTCCCCACCACCACCTCTCACTATGTTCCAGACCAAATCTGGGCAGTCTGGTCAGGACACTCCTGGCCAGGCTCACCCTCACCCCCTGCCAGTCCTGAGTTCCTCTCACTTCCCTATTCCCAGGTCCTCTGTGGCCTCAGGAGAGCCTGAGGCCACTACTGCCCACCTCCTACTCCCTCCAGCAACCCTTGTCCTGTCCTCATTCCAGCTGCTGAGAGAGAGTCACGTGCCCTGCATCCTTCTGGGGTGGGAAAAGCTCTGCCCGGAAACCTGTGGTTGGTGCCCTGGAGCCCCACCCCCCTGGACCCCGGAGAGGCGGGCGGAGTCAGATGGGTTGAAAGGCCAGGAACAGAGCGTCCTGGACATTACCATTATCGGGAAGGGTGGGGCACGAGCTTGTTCTCTGCCCTCTCTGTGCCTCTCCGGAGGTTAGGGGTGAGAGCCCAGCAGAGATGAAGAGTCCAGGAGTGCTTTGCCCGGAGAGCCTGCTAAGTGTCAAGAAGTGGCCTCAGGGAGTGGAGTCAAGGCCACCCTCGAGTTTCCAAGGCCTGGTGCTGAGCCCGGTGGGCAGGGGGGCTGGTTAGTGCGGGGTGGCAGTGAAAAGCGAGACGGTGGGCCTCCAGGCTTTGTGCGGGAGGGGTGTGCCTAAACTCCCCTGCCCCCACCTGCCCACTCCCCTGGAGAATTGGAGGAAAGGCGGTAGTGGGATGGTGCCTGCAGGTTAATTCCTTTGGTGCTGGTGGTGGCCGGGCCATAGGGGCACAAGATGATACCTGGGGGGCCCTGCTCACCGCTGTACCACCATCTCAGTGCTGTGACATCAAGGCCCCAGGAGGCTGGAAACCAAGCTGCCTTCACAGTGGTTTTCTGCCCTCAGCTCCAGAGGTGGATCTGAGAGGAACAAGGAGCGTGGGCACTGCCATACAGTCCTCAGGAAGGTGGTGCTCATGACCACCTGACCCCACAGATGACCTCCAGAGGCCCTACCTGCCCAGCCCTGGCACCCTCCCTATGCCGGGGCAGATCTCTCAGCCGTATCCTCCACTAGCACCCTTCCTAGATGTGATACTGCTACCCGTCAGGGGCCTGGCCACCCTGGATCACCATGACCTTGAGCAAGGCCCCAGCTGCCAGCTCCGGCTCAGCTCCAGTGGTTGCCATGGCACCCTGGTACTTCTGCAAAAGCCAAACAGGCAGAGTCCACCTGGAAGGCACCTGCTGCTGCTGCGGTTGCTACCACCAAGGGTACCAGGCGCCTTCTGGGGGCCCTGGGAGCGCAGCCTGGGAAGCTGGGAGGGTGCCCCACTCACCTTTGAGCTTCCGTTCTTCCTCCCTCTGGCTTTCTGAGAAAGTGACATATTGGGTCCAGAAATCACCCTTGCCTGCTCTCAGGCACAGCACAGCAACCTCCCGCTCAACTCAACCGCTTGGGGCCAGTGAGGACCAAGGAAGAAGTCCTGAGCACTTGCATTTGGAGTCTTACCGGTCCATCACCTGGATAGGCCAAGTTCTTGGAATCCACGGTTTAGTTCCCTCGAAGCTGTGCCCTCTCAGGGTCAACTTATTCTAGCAAGATGGTCAAAAGCAGAGGAGCTGTGAGACCACCAGCTCTGCCCAGGTCTACCCCAAATCAGGACCCCAGGCCTTGTGAGCCAGGTAAAGGCAGAGCATGGTGCAAAGTGTGCAGCCCAAAGGGACCCCAGAGAGGAGGGACTGGAGCGCCCTGCCACCCCGCCCCCCCCACCGCAGGAGAACTAGTCAAATCCTACCAGTGGCACTCAGACACAGAGTGGTCCATAAATGGCCGTTTTAATGCAGAAAACCATGATAATTTACAAATGAAAAATTTTATAGGCCAGAGCCAGAAAGGCCTGAGAGGCTGTGAGGGCAGAAAGGAGGTGGAGGCCATTGAGAGTCGGGGCAACAGCTCCTTCAGCACCTTCACGACCGACCCCACCCAGGCTCCTGCAGGCTGGGCAAGCCCCGGTGGTCCCTGGCCCCTGCCCTTAGACTCCCACTAGTCATTCCCCAGTGTGGAGACCGTGGGTCAACTTCAGGACAGAAGGTGGACATGGAGAGACTGTTCCTTGGAAGTGAGGGCCTGGAGGGCAAGGGAGGGAACAAGGCAGGAGCCTGCTGGCTATTGTCCGGCCACCCCACTCCTGGCTCTGTCCCCTCTGGCCAAGCCACAGCATGAAGCAGAGCCAGGCTTTGGTGGCCCATTCCCTTGCCTTCCCTCCCAGCAGGCGGCAGAGGTACAGAACACAAGCCTGGAGCAGAAAGGGCACTGGAGGAGAGCACACGTCCTCAGGCTGAGGTTCGGGGCGGGGTTGTTTGGTTGGATGTGGTTTGGAGAAAGGGAGTAATCTCAGATGAGGCGGCTGCTGGGGGAGCCATCAAACCCAATTCTAGACCCCCCCCCCAAGATATGTACATCCATCCGTCAGAGTCGGCAGGATGCTGGTCTGGGCTCAGCACCTCCCACATGGGGCATGCAGGGGTAAACAGGCTGGAGGCTCAGGGCCCTGGAGGTAGAAAGGAGCCCTCCCACCTTCCCCCTTCCCCAAGCCAGGAAGGTCAAAGACACATCTAAGGCAGCCCAGATGCCAGGATGGCCCAGGGCTGGGAATGCCAGCCTTTCCAGGGTGGCTGTGGTCTGAGCCCTGGCAGGCTGCAGGCACTCCCCACCACCCAGTCTGGCAAGGTGAAGAGGACCCCCAGAGCTGGGGCCTATCAGCCCCTCCAACCAAGAATGGTCACCAGAAGCATCACTGGGGGCTGGCGACAGGGGCAGAGCCTTCTGGGACACCCACCTGTCCCCTCGCCCACCTTGTCCAAAGGTGAAGACCCCAGAGCAGAATGGAGCCCTGGAGAACAGGTCTGGCCGGCAGATGGGAGGGGACGGATGGGAACGCTGGTCACTTTGGCATCTCCAAGGCCAACACTTGAGGCTTCACCTTGAAATACTGGTTGAATCGGATCACTGCATACCTGCCAGAAGACAGGAAAGGGAACTGGGGGTGAGAAGCGTAGCCAGGTGAGCCCTGCTGGGGGCACTCACACCATGAGGAAGGTTTCTCACCAGCTCAGCCCATCTAGGTCTGGGCAAATGGACCCTAGCCCAGGCTGGAGTTTTTTGTTTTGTTTTGTTTTCACTTCAACTATAATTTTATTTTTCTTCTTAGATTAGACTGGAGCAACCCCTCCCCAAACATATTGGTTTGTTTGTTGAGTCTTTACAGCTCAGTGTGGTCAGTACGTTCACCTTGTTGAGCAACAGATCTCCAGGACTTTTTCATTCTGTAAAACTGGACTCTTATCTCCCCCACACAGCAAGTGCCCAGCCCCCATCACCCATTATTCTACTTTCTGTTTCTATAGATTTGACTACTTTAGTTACCTTATCTAGGTGGGATCATATAGTATTTGTCTTTTTGTGACTGGCTTATTTCACTTAGTACAATGTCCTTAAGGTTCATCCGTGTTGTAGCATGTGACATAATTTCCTTCCTTTTCAAAGGAATAACATTCCCTTGTGTGTATAGACCACATTTTGTTTATCCATTCACCCATCAACGAACACTTGGGTTGCTTCCACCTCTTGGCTACTGTGAATAATGCTACTATGAATATGGTTGTGCAGATATCTGCTTGAGACCCTGCTTTCAATTCTCTGGGGTATATACCCAGCAGTGAGATTGCTGGATCGTACAGTAATTCTATGTTAACTCTTTGAGGAAACACCGTATCGTCTCCCACAGAAGTTACACCATTTCCCGTTCCCAACAGCAGTGCGCAAGGGTTCCCATTCCTCCACCTCCTCACCAACACTTGTTATTTTCTGTTTATTCAAAAGTAGCCATCCTAATGGGGGTGAGGCAGATGCGATTGTGGGTTTGACTTGCATTTCTCTAATTTTTGTGAACACTTTAAAGCCAGCATAGTGATTCCTTTCCAGCTGAGGGTGGGTGGGCAGGACAAAGACAAAGAGACTGGACCAGAATGGAAGACAAAATGATTCCTGGTTTTAGGGACATGTGTATCTCGCACGACAGGGCCGCCTAAGTAGTCAATACTCAAGTACAGTCTCGGTACAGCCCCTAGTATATCACTAGGGGCCACTAAAGGAGCAGTTGGGTCTGATACCCCATGCAGGGAGGCAGCATAGTCAGCTAAACCACCAAGGGACCTCAGCCGGTCATCCACCCCTCTGGAACTCTGGCCCCTCTGCTATAAAATGAGGTTTGGACTCATGATCTTTCAGACTAATTTCCAGCAATTCCCTTCAGCACCGGGCTCTGTGGGGAAGAGCCCTGGCAGAAGAGCCGGGCAGTGAAGCAGATAGCAGGCTATAATAGGGAAAGAGGAATCAGGAGGCAGGGTGCAAGGGTTTCTGACCACTTCCAGAGAGGGATTCTGGGCACACGTGCTTCCCCAGGCATCCCTGGAGCAGTGACCCGCCTCGCATGGGCTGGCTGGAATGGGGATGGTGAGCAGGGCAGAGGAATGGACCTGGACATTCTCTTTGGGGTGTCCTTTACCCCCACGTACTGGGTTCAAGGCTCTTCCTTTCCTCCACGCACCCCCCCCCCAACTGACTTTCAACTTGCTCCCTGCACTCACCTGAGGAAATTAAAGTCGATGGTGGAGAACTGGCTCTGGATGAGGGCCCAGAGTGCCCAGAAGAAGTGAGACGCCTGAAAACACATCAGAGAAGATCAGTGTAGTGAGCCCCCCAAACCTGTCATGGACCCCCATAGCTGGAGGGACACAGGCACTGTGGAAGACACAGAGCTAAGACGCTGGCAGAGACAAAGTGGGGTCTCCCCAGCACAGGTGGGGGATATTCTAGAGGTCAAGTCACTGGATGGTATCTGGGGACTCCACTCCTAGAAAAAGGCAAGCAGAGTAGGTTCTACTGCCCTCAGGCTTAAGCAGACTTTCAGCTTGTTCCCCAGCCTAAGCCGAACCTGAACTCCAGCCCTGGCCGCTCCCTACCCAGGAGAATCTTCAAGCCCAAGGTATCCAGGACAAGAGAAATCCCTAAGGCAGAGCTCAGGCCTGGTTGCCAGTGGAGGGGGTGGCACCCCATCTGCAGTTCCCTGGCCACGTGGGCATCAGAGGTCCAGTCGCTGGAAGACCTCTAAAGTGGCTTCTTTCACCCCTTCCCCCCCTCTTCTATCGCAAGGTGGGCGAGGTCAGACAATGAGTGCAGACATGAGCCGGGCTGCTGACCAAGGGTTCAGCTGCCTCCCCAGAGCCAGAACTCCCCCGGGGCCCAGACCACCCTACGTTCAAGAAGCTAGAGCGCCGTGGTTCCTGCTGCTCCAGCGACCCCAGGCCAGGGCCCCCACTCCTGTGGCTCTCCTGCCC
Organism: Delphinapterus leucas; assembly: GCF_059928025.1. Taxonomy (NCBI): domain Eukaryota; kingdom Metazoa; phylum Chordata; class Mammalia; order Artiodactyla; family Monodontidae; genus Delphinapterus; species Delphinapterus leucas. The sequence goes on from NC_143129.1 coordinate 39,298,580, forward strand.
CACCCCAAGTCCTGCTCACTCTAGGGTTGGCTCTGTAGCACCTCCCGCCATTTTATTCCCTTTTCACGACTTAAAAGGGGCAGAGATCAATTAGCAAGTGGGAATGGGTACTAAAAATTTAGCAAGATGAAGGCATAGGTGGAACAGTTAAGAGGAAGAACCTGAAAAAGAATCACTTGGTTGTACAGCAGAAATTAACATAACATTGTAAATCATCTACTTCAATAAATTTTTTTAAAAAAGGAAGAACCTGATAAGAATCAGTTTTATACCAATGAGGAAAATAGAATAGGCAATTTAAAATTACAGGTAATTAAAGATTTTATTTAAGTTCTCTGATATATTGTGAAATTCAGGGCAGCTGACTTGTCTTCTCGCTTATGCATGGCTGACATTAGTAAGACTAGTTAGCAATCCCCTTGGTGCATTCCAGTGGAGACCTGGCATGAACCATGTACCTTGGATAATTAGCACTCAAAATCAAGAACTGACAGCACAGTAATTTGAGAAGAAAGAGCCTGATGGGAAAGGCTTACATAGAGTTTTGAGTGAGTCAGTGGAGACAGTTAACAAGGAGGATTAGAACTGACATTCTTTATCTTCTCCAAAGACGAAAAAAAAAAACCCAACACAAAACTCAAGGGATGTATTTAACTGTGGCATGAAAGGCTAAGGTTAGACACTAGAAAGAACTTGTCCAAATGAGAGAATTGCTAAAATAGGAAGCTGGGCTCTTTCCTGGAAGTAGTTCTCTAGGAAGGAGAGGACCTGGACTTGATGGAAGGGGAGGAAAGCAGGGAATAGGGTGTCAGTATTAAGAGGATGCCCAAGATGGCTCTTCCCAGAGTCCCCCTCTAGGTTGGGGTTCAGGAGCATATGATGGGACTCCCCCAGGACCTCACCCCTGACCCTGGGCTCTGCTTCCTCCTCCACCACAAGGCTGTGAGAAGGTAGGAGCTGGGGGTGGGCCCTGAGTCCCTCCTCCCAGCTCTCCTTCCCCGACCCCTTCCAGTCACAAGCACTCACCAGGGCAAACTTGTTGACTTGCACATAGAGCCTCTCCACCTCCCTGGGGGTCACAGCCATCCCCTTCTGTGCCTGCAGGTAGTAGCGCAGCCACTGCAGCTGGGTCTCCCGCGCTGGGTACCAGCAGTAATCGACCTCATTCACACCTGATGGGGAGGCAGCCGCACAGAAGTTGCTGGGAGACGGGCCCACCTGGGGGTCTCCTCCAGCTCAGTAGGTGTTCCCTGATCCCCTCAAAACCTCCATCTCCTGTGTCCTGTGGGGCTGTGCAAAGAATGCAGCTTCTTTGACCACCAAACTCTAATGTGTGGAGGGTCGACCCCCATCCCAGCTGGGGGCACTGCTTTCAGTGGGCTGAGCTGGAGGAAAGCACACAGAGAGGCAGACTCGTTGAGGGGCAAGGCACAGTCCTGGAAGTGATGGGGACCCCCTAAGACAGCACCACTGTATCCCTGAGCCCTACACAGAACCACGGCACACTGGAGGCGCTGGGTCAAAGCCCCGAATCGGGAGGCTAGTTGTCTTAGATCTGACGCTAACCTCCAGTTAACTTCGGGCAAGCCCTTTCCTTTCACTGGCCAAAATCTCATTTGTAAAGCAAGGGCTGGACGTAATGCACCTCAAATACTGCTTCCTGAACCAGTGTTGAGCTGGTTAACCTAAAAGCATCGCCTGGAGTGCTTGGCGAAAATACAGATTGCCAGGCACCCACCCATGTCCAACTCTCCAGGTGATTCGGAAACACAGCCAGGCTTGGAACCCCTAAGCTAAATGGCCTGGACTCCTTCTAGTCCCACCCTTCCTTGAGTCCTCAGACTGCCAGCCCAGTACGCACCAGCCACATCTTGGGCATGATGGCAGAGAGCCTAGATTCAGAGCTGGTACAGAAAGAAACAGTTTATTAAAGACAGGACCAGGACTGGGCCACCTTGTCTGGTCTGTTCCTCCCTCTTCTTTTCTTCCTATCTTTCCCAAGCTTCCCTTATATCCCTGGAGAAACACACTCAGTCTTCTGGGCCCCCAAGAGTATGGCTGGAGAAGAAGGTCCTGGCACAGATGTAGACACTAAGGCCCAGGTGGAAGAAAGCTGTTCAATGTCACACAGCCAGTTACTAGAGGCTGGTTCTTAGCTCCCAGCACTGGGTCTCCCTGCTCCTGAGAACACAGGAGATGCCTCTCTCCTCTACTGCCCTCCTCCTCCCCCCATCCTAGGTTCCTCCTCCTTCATTCTCAACTTGGAAGCAGGATGCAGTCTGCCCCCTTGGAGAAATTCCAGCTGGACTTTGCTCCAAGCGCTGGGCGAGAAGGACTTAAAATGCTTAAAAATTATCCCTTTTGGAAAGGCCAGTGGGTCTGTCAGTTGAGCAATCACAGGCCCAGTGCCGTGCGGGTGCCAGCCTCTGCTCCAGGCCACACCCCACAGCTCAGCTGCTCTGCCCAGCTGAGGCCCCATCTGTCCCTTGGGTGCCTAGATGCAGCTGGTGGCCCCCCTGGGGAGTCATACCTTCAGGTACAAGCAGTGCTTGACAGCCCTGGTCACCTGGGGTTCCAGAAGGGGCAGGATTGGCCTGTATTGGCCTGGGGAGTGCCTCAGGCTGGCCCAGGTGCCGGCTCTACAGTTGGCCTGGGCGTGCCTCACCTATCCTAAGCCATACGGACTGGCCACATCACGCTGAGCACCCCGCACTGCTAGCCTGGGGATGTCCCTCCAGCCCCAGTGTCCACCTCCATCCACCAGTTGCCTCTTTAGCCCCATCGAATTGTTTAACAATTAAGCCCTCGAGCTGGAAAAACTTGCCCTGCTTCCTTTACACAAATGATTCTATTGTACACACCTACCTTTACGGAAGGACGGCCTATGCCAGGACACACCCCAAATCCAACCTCTTCCAGGACACACCCCAAATCCTACCTGTTCCATGGCTGCTCCAGCCTCCCTCGGAGGCAGAAAAGCTCCCCTGCCTGACATCAGCAGCAAATACCAACGTGGAGCTTAGTATGTGCCACACCGGTGTGTGTATCGCATATCAATACTATGAAGTAGGCACTATTATCATCTCCATTTTCCAGAGGCACAGAGAAGGTAAGTAACCTGCCCCAAGCGTCATGCAGCTAGTAAGCAATGAAGCCAGGATGTGAAGCAGGGGAGTCAAGTTGCAAAGTGCACACTGTTAACTAGTTGCACCATGATTAATCTCATCAGGTCACCAGGCAAATAGCTACTTGCAGCTCGTTCTGCCCCTTATCTGCCTGCAGGGCCCCTATGTACGACTGCACGGGTTGACTGGGCATAAAGGAGCTTGGACAGGGGGTGAGTGGAGGCTGACATCAAGCTGAGCTGGGCCAGCTGGCATGGGCTGTGTCTGCCCAGAGGAAGGACGGGGTCTCTTTAGAATTCACATGCCAAGCCGAATGTCCTCAGGGATCCCACAGAGGGCACATTTCCCTAATTTGTACCAAAGTGCCATATGGGCTAGCAGGGGCTTGCTCTGTGTATGTGGGTCTGCCTCGGCCCCCCACCCCACCCCCCTGCCCATGAGACCCGGTGCTTTCTCAAGGCAGGCTGTGCCTGGCCCCTCCCTCAAGCTGTGATATCTTGAGGACAGGGGTGTCCAGCCTCCATTCCCCATGCACAGAACCCCCTCCAACCCTTCCCCTGGACCTGGCCCTCCATCACCAGGAGGATATAGGCCAAAGAGTAATGCCCTTCTCACCTGCAAACTCATTGAAATGGTTGCCAATGTCAAAAGCTTGGTAGTTATAGCCGGCATATTCATAGTCAATGAACCGTACGTGACCTGTGAGGTAGAGGAAAGGCAGTGAGGGTTGGCCCCAGATCTGGACATAGGGCTTGGTCAAGCTTTCACAGACCTCAGGAATGCACCCACTGACTCTCACCGGCCTCTGCAGCCTCACCCAACTTCTCAGTGGCAACTTTCTTCTAAGTTGCTTCCTTCCATCTTTCCATCTGTCTGTCTGCCCTTTCCCCAGCTCCGGCTGTCCCTCTCACACAGCTGGGTCCTCAGACCCTCCCCAACTAAAGACATTTGTCCTCAGCATGGCTGAGGACCAGAAAATAAAGCCAAGTACTCCATGGGGGTGAAGCTATCATCAGGAACACAGGGAAGGCTCAGGGCAGCCAAGACGTCCTCGTTGTCAGGGGAATGGCTCCACAAACCATGATTTTGAGTTCTTTCTTGGCAAAGATTTTTCTAAGTGGGAATTTGTTTCTTTTTCATTTCTCTCCTACAAATTAACTTGAGACCTACACCAGAAGGTCTCACTTTGCTTGTCCAAGTACCAGGCTGAGGAGCAGAACCCCAACGCCAGCTGACCAAGCAGCCCGAGCCCTGCTGCTGCCTGGCCAGGGCCAGGGAAGCTGTACCTTTGGTGCTGTCGTAGATGATGTTCTTGCAGAGCAGGTCATTGTGGCAAAACACCACAGGGGAGTCCAACTGAGGCAGGTGCTCCTTCAGCCAGGCCAGCTCCCGTTCCAACACCTCGACCTTAGGGACATCTGCAGAAAGGCTGGACAGTGGCAAGAAAGGTGGTCGGTGGAGGGAGGGCTGATAGCAGACAGGCACATGCTTGGCCTCAAAAGCCCTGGGCTCTGGCCCCATCACTACCTCTTATTGCAGAGGGACCTTGGACAAACGGCTGACCTTTCAGACCCTCACTTTTGTCACTTGTAAAATGGCACTCACCTTTCCTGTCCTTCTGACTTCCTGTGGTTATTCTAAGAAGCTGATTAAAACATGGGCATAAAAGCATTTTGCAAAGTGTAAAAGTCCCTGACCGAACAGTGTCCTGATACTTCGTGAAAGGGAGAGGGAAATAAGGATGGAGGCACAAGGAGGTGTCAGGGGAGGGAGAGTGAATGTCCAAACTCAATTATTCCAGAAAGAACAAGGGCAGCAGGGGAGGGATGCAAACAGACCTGCTCTTGGGATGCTCGAAACAATTCCTAGGGGGAGGTGAAGCTCTCTAAAATAAGACCCCAGAGTTCCTCCAGTGGAAGAGTGACAGTGCCCTGGGAGTGGCGGCAGCAATGGCACCCTCTTGAGTAGACAGAGGGACGTTGCTGTGAGTCTCCCTCCTGCTCTGGTGGCTGGCGTCATGGTTGGAAAGGACTAGAGATCATCTAGACTGGCTTCCCATCGCACAGCGAGACCACTCAGGTCTACAGAAGAAAGCAAAAAAAAATTGCTTCTTGGGCCCACTCCTACAAGGCCAAGGGGATACGAGGGCTTTTCAATTGAAAAGCACTTGCTCTGCTGTGGCTCAATAACTCACCTCTTCCCCCTTGAACTATGGGTGTGTTTCCCTGCCCCGGCCCCCTGCTTGTGTAGGAACAAAGATGCATGAAGGCCACCTGTCCCTCAGCCCGCCCCATCCTGTGGCCCATGGCAGGCATTTTTGCTAAAAGTACATGTTGAGGAATGAATGAACAGGTCAGTCAATGATGTTCTCAGAGGTCACGGGGAAGTTGGTGAGGGTGCACTGCGCTCCCATGCTCTGAACTTTGCTCCCAGGAAGCACAGTTCTGTGTATACTGAAAAACCAAAGAGTTAGCAGAACCCTTAAAACCCTAGCCTCCTCCCCTCCACCCATTGGTGGTTCCGGGGTTTTATCTCCATTCACATGACTCCTGTTTGCTTTCTTGTCCAGGGCAGTGAGGGTACACGCGGGAGGATGTAAATGAGACACGTCCTCTCTGACCCTCCTCCAGGATGCCCCATTGCCCCTCACGCAGCCCAGAAGCCAGAATACAGGGAAGAGTAGTCAGCGACTAAGGCATCCCCATGTTCCCCTGGACACGGATGAGCTGCAGGCTCCCTCCAGGCTCTGAGAAGGTCAACGCTAAAGGGGATCTCAGGTCTCCTGTCTAACCCTACGGGGCATCTGAGGCTCAGGGGAGGGCAGAGACTTCCTCCCGCCTCCAGATGCGTCTTACACAGCTGGATACTCTACTCCCTCACCTGAGGAAAGCAGTCCTCAGCCTATCCAAGGATCCAAAATCAAGCTGAGCCTCTGAACTGAGGGGGCCTCAGTGCCCCTCAGGGGCTCTGCACAGGCCACTCTGAGTCTAGGGGTCTATTAGGGGTGGGATGGTGGAGGCCTCCCCTCACCCTCACTGGAATTTATCTGTGTTGACAGGTCTGCATAAGATACATTTTAATCTGGGCTCTTCTTAAGAAGCTACCTTTTCCTTTAAGATTCTTTTTTTCCCCCTTGGACCGAGACCATCCAAAGATAAGAATTAGGAGGCTTCCTTTGGTTTGCCCAGGTCTTAGCCTGAAAAACATGTCTTTGACATCCAAGATGCCTGCTGCCCAGGCCCTGACCTCTGTCTGATCCCTACCCTACCCACCCCAAGGCCACACAGCTGCTTACTGGCCTTCTACCTCCCTGTGCAGCCCTGCTTCCCTCCCCCGAGCGCTTGAAACGTCACCAGCTTTGCTACCTTCAGCCCTGACATCACTCGACTAGCTCAAGGCTGTGGGGATGGCAGACTAGTGCCCACCACTGCATCACAGAAACTTCCACACCCCAGGCAGAACAGCTCTGTCCCTCAGAGGAGTAGGAGGGGGTGAAGGGGCTGGGGGCCCTCCTCAGGGAAGCCTGGGGGTTCCCCTGAAGGGACTGCTGCCTGGCAAGTGTCCACTCAGCATTCAGGATCCGGGCGGGGAAGGGGGAGGAAGTATCTTCTCCCCACAGGGAAAGGACTTTCTAAGTGTTCAAACTTACTGACTCATCACGTTTTTTTTTTTTTGTGGTACGCGGGCCTCTCACTGTTGTGGCCTCTCCCTTTGTGGAGCACAGGCTCCGGACGCGCAGGCTCAGCGGCCATGGCTCACGGGCCCAGCCGCTCCGCGGCATGTGGGATCTTCCCGGACCGGGGCACGAACCCGTGTCCCCTGCATCGGCAGGCGGACTCTCAACCACTGCGCCACCAGGGAAGCCCCTGACTCATCACCTTTGCCCTCATACCAATCAACCCATCCAAAGCTCCTCTTGATGCCCCTTAAGCAGTTATCAACCCCACCTTCCCCAGCCACGCTGGGTTCCCCCATGTCCCACCCAACACCAAGACTATCAAATCTGTTTCCACAAGACCTGACTCATCCCCCTATTCTCCATCCCTCCATGAAGCTTCCCTAGGGCAACGTTCCTCAGAGCCTGGTTCCTTGATCACCTGCCTCAGAATCACCTGGAGAGCCGGTCAAAAGGCAGATTCCTAGGGTCTAATGCAAGACCTCCCAATCAATCTCCAGGGTTAGGCTCGAAATCTGTACTTAGCAAGCACCCAGGGGAATCTCATGCTCCAATTTGGGAACCCTAGTCCTAGATGTTGCCCACTGAATTACAAGACTCCCCCAGCTGGCCTCCCTGCCTCGAAGCCCCCAACTCCCACCCAAATCTGTCCTTTACAATGAACCCCTGGCTCCAACACCTTCACACTGACTCTCCACTGCCTGATAAATTAATCTGGGCTCCTTAACCTGGCACTGAAGGCCCCTCACAGTCTAGCTCCAACTCACCTCTGCAGCCCCATCTCCCACGACCCATCCCCAATCCCTCCTGAAGATCTGCTCCAGGGCTTCCCTGGTGGCGCAGTGGTTGAGAATTTGCCTGCTGATGCAGGGGACACGGGTTTGAGCCCTTGGTCTGGGAGGATCCCACATGCCGCAGAGCAACTGGGCCCGTGAGCCACAACTACTGAGCCTGCGCGTCTGGAGCCTGCGCTCTGCAACGAGAGGCCGCGATAGTGAGAGGCCCGCACACCGCGATGAAAAGTGGCCTCCGCTTGCCACAACTAGAGAAAGCCCTCGCACAGAAACGAAGACCCAACACAGCAAAAAGATAAAATAAATTAATTAATGAACTCCTACCCCCAACATCTTAAAAAAAAAATTAAAAAAAAAAAAAAAAAAAGATCTGCTCCAGCCAGGCCCTCATCTACTCAGCATCCACAAGCAAGCTGTGCTCATGCTGTCTCCTCCAGCCGGAGGCCTCCCTTTTCATCTCTGCCATACTACCTCTGCCAAGAAGACTTTCCCTGGCGCTCCCACCCCTGCATACATCACACACACTGCATAGCCAGGTCCTATTTACACGGAAGGTTTCTAAGCTCCTTGAGGGCAGGGCCCCTGTCACCTTCAAGTTTTTTGTTGTTTTAAATCCCAATCAATCAGTGTTTGTGAAATGAAGGACTGACTAAATCAGGGTTATTAGGCAACGACTGGAGCTCAAGTGCTTCACCCCATCCGAGTGATTGCTCATTGCTGCCCTGCTTGCGGCAGGTTAGACAGTTTAGGGCAGGCATCATCCCCTCAAGAGGCTCAATTTAAGCAAATTGATTTGCCTAAGGTCAAAGGTGAGACAAGAGAAAAGGAAGTTGGCCAGCTCTTCCTCAGGGCACACTCCCCTCCTAACAAGGTCACCCCCCGAGGCTACACAGTGACAGTACAGTCAGAAGAAGCTGCAGTAACAAGGGTCCTGCCCGAGCATTAGGCCTGGACTCTAGTCCTTGAATTGCCACGTATCAGTATAACCTTGGGCAAGTCCCATCCTTCCTCTGGGCCTCAGTTTTTCCATCTGTCAAACGAAAGTGGTGGGCTGGATGATCAGAGGGTCTTGCTCTCCATGTGCTGTTCTAGTCCTAAGGGGGAAAGCAGTCCTTGTCCCAGAGCCATCTGACATAGAAGGTCTGAACATAGGCTGTCCTAGACAAGTAGTCCCAAAGCGGTGCTTAATAATCTCTGACAGGGAGGATCTAGATAAAGTCATGTGTGCATGCATGTGACAGAGACACACGATCGGGATGGTTAATTATTACCATCTTAGAGGGAGAAGGAGATACCCTTCCTCCAAACCTCTTCTGTGCCCTGCTCCCACGAACATTTGGAGAAGAGTGATGTTCAGCCCCAGTGGCGAACATGGAGGGATCAGAGACCCACTATGGCCTTTTTTGCGGGGCGCAGGGATGACCTCAATCTTTTCTCCATGCCACCATCCTTTTCTCAGCACTCAAGGGTATGCTGGGGAGTCAGGCATCTGAAGGCCAGAAGGACTCTCAGGTTGCCGGTGAGAGCATAAGGATAGGTCCAGGGAACTGCGTCTTACCTGGGGAAAGGCAATGTCAGGATGGGTAGGGTGCGCCCCTCCCCGGGAAGAGCGGTGAGAAAGCAGCGAGCTGTCAGTTTGAACAAGGTGAGGAACCGGGGCCCCAGAGCCATGTGGGGACAAGAGGTGCCCAGGCAAGTAGCAGGAATCTTGAAGTCCAAGGGCTTGTCAGCTGACGAGCTGAGTTCTTCTGACTGCCTCTGAACTCAGCCCCACCCCATTCTCAAGAAGGTCGGTCCCTCCCTTCTCATTGCTCAGAAGCCAGCTCAGGTCGAAAGGGCCCTGTGTGGAAACAGAAGCCCTGCCTCTGACTAGCCCTGTGACACTGGGCAAAGCTTAGTCTCTGAGCTCAGTATCCTTCAAGTGAAATGGGGAGATGCTGACCCTATTCCCCGCCACAACCAGAAAACTGAAGGAGAAATAAGCACATAGATAGGGAGGGTGGGAGGGAGGGAGACACAAGAGGGAAGAGATATGGGAACATATGTATATGTATAACTGATTCACTTTGTTATAAAGCAGAAACTAACACACCATTGTAAAGCATTTATACTCCAATAAAGATGTAAAATAAATAAATAAATTTTAAAAATTCTAAAAAAAAAAAAAAGAAATAAGCACACAGGTATAAAACTGCGGAAACAAGTTCCTGAGGTTTCGTCAATCAGCCCAACTCTGCTTGGAGACAGGGGCTCAGGAATCAGCACTGAAGCCACTAAACCTTCTGTCGGGGCGGGCTGGGGAAGGGAGGTCATATTAAGGCAGCAGAGACAGTGATAGCCTTGAACCCTCTCAGATCTTTGTACCTGGGGTTGATCTCGTTCTTCACAAGGGTGAAGTAATTGTGCATCTTGTGCCAGAGGATGGGCTTGGGCAGGCTGCCGTTGGCGTGGATGGTGTGAATCTTTGCCATTTCTAAGGCAATCAGCCTACAGCAGAAAACAGGAGGAGTAGAGTATGAGTGTGGGGCAGGCCCTCCCCAGCTCAGCCACTCATGAGCATAAAGAAATGGCCCTGCAAGGTCCACTGGGGCCAAGTGTAGGCTATTACAAATCTGTTAGGAGCTCTTGGTCCTGCAGAAGGAAGGTCTCAGCAGAAGGCGTGAAAACGAGATTAGGCCTTCAGCTCAGCAGCTCCCCTTCCAGAACCAGAGCCGGGGGAGCTTCAGGGAGTGAAAGGGCAAAGCAGTGGGCCGTTGGCCACAGGTCAGTGACCCTGCCCCACCTCAAGGTTGAGTGCCTACAGCAACCCCTGAGGACAGAGGGGTCACCTGGGGAGGGGGGCGGAACCCCTCCCACCCCCCACCCCAGCCCAGCCCCCTTGGACTCAGACCCACGCCCTCAGGGGGAGGTAAATGCAGGGCACCAAGCAATCAGGGGGTGGTAATGCCAGGCAGGGAAGAAACGCTTGTCTCTTATCAGTCTGGCCAAGGTGGGGAGGGAAGCAGGCTGGCCCAGGGCAGCCCCTTCCTCTGCGGCAGGGAGTTGATGCTGGCGGCTGGGTGCCAAGGACGCAAAACAAACCAGCGTTCTATTTTCAAGTTCTCCTGTGGACATTATCCAAGGTCCCGGGAGAGAAGGAGGGGGCGGTGGGGAGAGGAGAAAGCAGAGCTGGGGAAGGTTGCTGGGAGAGGGCGGGGGTGGATAGAGGACTGACTGGGCAGAGAGGGAAGGCCTTGATAAGGACCCCAGCGTCTGAGGCCCTGTGTCCCAGCTGGGCTCCCCCAGTCCTCTGCCTGCTCTCCCTTCTGGAGCCCCACCCCCCACTCAGCTGCCAAGCCTCCAGCATTCAAGCTTCCTTCGCCTCTGCCTGTTGCTCGAATAATAATCACTGGGAAAGACAACAAAGGCATTGGCTGTCTGAAACCTTGTTGCCGAGCTGTTCCAGGGACACCTCCTCCCCTGGCCAGGTCCTTGGAAGGGACAGCCATCGCCCAACAGAATAGCAGGGCAGACTAGGGGCTCCTCCAGAAGCCCCCAAGGCTCCCACCTCCTAGAGGGTGGAGGGGGCAGGGGGCGTGGCAGCGACCGTGTGGGTGAGAGATGAAGGCTGTGCTTTCAGAGGCGAGAGGCCCTGGGGCAGGAGGGAGCCCGCCAGGGCTTGGGCAAGGCAGGGGAGCAGCCCCTGAGACCCGGGGTTCCCCTACCCAAAGGAAGATTCCGAAAAGAGCCTAAACAGAGTGTTTCCTTGAATATCAATAGGGCTGTTGTCTGGAATAGCAATGAAAGTAACCTCAACAGTCAGCGTTTTTATGCTGCAAAGCCTCGCAGGAGGCGGAGGTTGGGAGGTGAGGGTCCTCTTCCTCCCTGCCTTTCCCTCAGAGATCCACCTTCATCCCAGAAGGATAATGGTCTATCCTGGGAAACTCATCAAGGAAGGGTCTACCTCCCATACTTATCCCACTTTCTGGCTCTCCCCCAAATGTAAAGTTCTTCTTCTTATCAAACCTAAATCCATCTTCAATCTTCCTGACAATGGTAATTGTTTCCATGAAAGAATGAGTGACAGCATCAGATTCCCAGAGGTGGCGGGAGACTGGGAGTGGTGAGGACCTGACAATATCTGAGCTTTTTTTGCACAAGACTGAGGGAGAGCTGGGAGGGGTACTGTGGGAGAAGTCAGGACAGAGTTCCCCCGGCCCCGCTCTGACCTCACATCTCTAGCTGGGTGCATTTTGAACTACCACCTGGAGCCTGAGAAGACCCTCGCACAGGGCTGCATGTCCCCCACCCCCACCCCAGATACACACACGCACACACACGGCTACAACATACAACTCCACATGAATACCCTGAGGCTCAACCAGCCCGAGAGGCAGTGCTCTCAGGTTTCCTTCTTCTAAGTCCCTAGAGGGCCTGCTAGGGGTTCCCTGCAAATAGGGCCAGGCGCACTAGCTTGAGGTCAGCTGGGTAGCAGGTGACGGCTAAGAAGCTTCTGGGCCTACTCCCTGCCTGGGCTTTCCTGTTTCCCTTCAAGATTTGAAAGGCTCCTTCCCCTTAGGTGGGACAGGACAGATCCCAAGGGTCTCAAGCAGACCCCCACGCTGTTGTTCCCGGTGTCAGGGGTAAATTTTGGTCTGCCTCAAGCGTCACTACAGTCTGAGGGCCCTGCACATGGGCGTGGCATTGTGGGGAGGAAGAAGGATCCTGCCGGACATCCTTGCTCAGCATGGTCAGAGGAGAGCATAATATGGGCTCTTCTTTGGTTCTCCCCCTTCCAGACCCCCAACAGTGGCATCCACAGGGCTTAAAGGTTAAGTCCAGTTCCTGGGTCCTACACATCCAGGCATTTAATAGGAGCAGCTCCCTGGGGGCCATGGGTCCTTGTGAGCCTCTGGAAGGAAGCCTCAGCGGTTTCCTAAACCTGGGCTCCTACCTTGTCAGGAAGCCCAGAAGGAGCTCAGACTGGGGTGGGGAGGCATCTCTCTGGGTTGGTACAACCACACTCACCCTGGATAAGGCCCATTTTCCAGGAATGCCTGAGCCCTCGGCAGGAGGGGAGGCACAGGAAACCCTGAGCACTCTGGGGATTTCACTTCCAAGGCTCCGAGATGTTTCCAGGTCAGACTTGGGATGGGTGGAGGGCTGAGGCATGGGCCAGGAAGCAGATCCCCCTTTGGTCCCATGTTCACCAAAATTCTCACTTGCCTCCCCAAGAACACATCCTTTTAGCAGACCCCACTGAAAAGCTACACAGAACTATAGCTCCTCTCCGCAGAGCAAGGCACGTAAACACACACACATTTTTCATGCAATTTCAAGGAGTTCACAGATCTTAAGAGTCTCTTTCATGGATGCCACTCCACCAGGGAAGCTAGCCAACGATTTCAAAGCCCAAGGCCTGTGGAACCATGGAGATGAATGATACACTGGGCACCCTCCTCACCTGAAGAGCCGGGGCTCACGGATGTGCTCTGGCCCCAGGGCCATGCCCCTCATGTACTCGTAGCACAGCCCATTCTGGAAGGTGCAGTAGAGTTTGGGGGCGCAGCCATGTGCTCGCAGCAGCTGGAAGTTCCTGACCTCATTCTCCCGGTCCACCAGCAGCTCTGTCCGCTCCCCGTACACCCGGACCAGCACACAGTCCTGCATGTCCTCCTCCACGTAGCAGGCCACCAGCTTGTTGGTAATGCCATCAGTGAAGCGCTGGCATGGGGGAGAGGGATGTGTGGGGCAGGGACTCTGCTCTTGCCTCGTGGTGACCCAGCTCCAGCACAGGGTGCTCGTTTGAATGCTGAGCACAATTGCACAGAACCCCCGTCCTTTAGCCCTCTCACTTAGTAAAGAGCTCAGCACTGCTCCTAACCCTCCACCCTCTCCCAATGCTTGAGGTAGACCAGAGAGTTCAAGAAAAAAATGGCAGCTTGGGCTCAGCCCAGGCATGCTTCTCCTGGGTCTGCCTCTAGTGGATGGGATTTGGCGGTGGAGGAATTTTCACACCACTTACCTCCCCCCTCCACTTTTCACTCTCCCATCGGGCCCTGAAAGAAACCTCCATGGACCAGGATGCGGCAGACGGAGGGGAGTCACCTAGGACGCGTACAGCCTGACCCAACTTGCCTCTCACCACCTGCCAGGCAGAGGGCTCCTTGCGGTCCCTCTCGCCCCACGCAGCGGCAGGGGTAAAGGAGGGCACTGAGGTTGGCACCCACCCCAGGGCCAGGGGGTCAGAGCTCCTTAGGGCCAGAAGAGACAGAGACAGTAGATCCTGGGAAGGTTCTCTGGGTAGGGTGACAAGGAGGAATGAACCATGGAATTTATGGGGAACGGTGTGAGAGAGCTGGAAGGGGCCTTAGGGACATTCGAAGTAATAAAAGGTGGGGAAACTGAGGACCAGAGAGGGGAGGGACTGGAAGACATCATGTTAGGCCAGCGCTGGAATTAACCTCAGGCCTGCTTGATGCCCTGATGGTTTTACACTAAAGTTGTCTTTTATTCTGAAAATGTTACCCACTCACCCCTCCCCCAAAAGGGGTCTGTCAACCTTCACACATGGTCCTGAACCACGCCTTTCCCCACCCAGAAGGCCCACCAGCATGGAGTCCCTACCACTCCAGCATAAGCTGCAGGTGCCCACTCAGGGCAGCATCCTCCCAGAGGGAATGGGACAGCTGAAGACTCTTTACAGAGGAGGCAGGTCTGCTGGGAAGTCAGCCTGAGGCTCCTCAGGGGGAGCCTCTGCCCACGTCTGTGTCCCTGCCAGTGTGCCCAGCAGAGCGAGGAGGTGCCCTGTGTAGGGGGAGCTGAGGCAGAGCTAGGGGCGATGGTGAGGCTTTCCACGCAGCTCAGGGCTCGGGGCTAGCTGGAATTCCTCAGGGTGGCTCCTGGGACCAGCAGGAACAGCTCGGAGCCCGGAGGCTTTGCTCCCACTATGGGGTGTGTGAGTGTGGGGGGGTGCCCTTAAAAGTTCCTGCCTCCGCAGGTTTCAGAGCCGGATGGCTACTTGCTTCTGGGCAGCAAGGGGCACCGGCGCACACCGACAGGGGGTAGGGCCCGCACGCACAACGTGCTGACAGTGGGCAGGTGGATCTCCCGCGTGCCCGAGAGCCCCAGGAGGAGGGGTGTGTGTGGAGGGCCGAGGGAGGCGGGAGCCTAGCTTTGCTTAGGGACCAAAATAGATGGAGAAAGAAATACATACGCAAACCACCATTTCAGCCCTCTTCTGGGCAGCAGCCGCGCACCCCTGGGACCGACACCCGGAAGGATGCACGAACACACGTCCACGCATCCCCGTTCCAGCCCCGGCGGGGCCCCATCCCCTGCCCCGCGCCCGCTCTGCTACCTTGGTCCGAACTTGCTGGGGCTTCCAATGTGGCCGCAGCTCCCGGATGAGGCGCAGGGCGCCGGGGAGGATGTCGTCCTGGTCCACGGATATGCCGAAGCACGGGACGGCGGCGGCCCTCGGGGGGCCCGGCGGTTCCCGGCAGCCCGCGCCGGCCGCAGCCTTCTCCTCCATGCCCCATGAGCACTGCGGGCAAGGCGCCTGCCTCCTCAGGTAAAAGGGCGAGCACGGCAGGGGAGCCGAAGGGGGCACAGCCATTCCCTGCAGCCCCACCCCCTCGGAGCCGCCGCGCGGACGCTAGCCCCCGCGGGGGGGCCCGGCGCGGGAGTGGGAGTGGTAGAGGAGGGGCCTGGGGAAGTCCATGACTCAGGAGCCAGCGGCCCGCTTCAATCGCCGCCTCGCAGCCGGGCGCCCGAAGCCGAAGCCGACCCGGGAACGCCGGGGCCCGCCGCGATTGTGACATCACGGGCCGCGGGGCGGGGGCCG
This sequence comes from Delphinapterus leucas, assembly GCF_059928025.1. Classification (NCBI taxonomy): domain Eukaryota; kingdom Metazoa; phylum Chordata; class Mammalia; order Artiodactyla; family Monodontidae; genus Delphinapterus; species Delphinapterus leucas. The sequence goes on from NC_143129.1 coordinate 39,314,000, forward strand.
CGGGAACGCTCCCACCCCACCCCGCCCCGCCCCGCCCCGGCCCACTGGCCGGTGGGGGTGCGCTGCCTGACACCGCGGGCTGCTGCGGCCACAGTTACCTGGAGAGCCTGGCGGGGTGACGCCCCCGCAGAGGCCGTGACGCAGGGGGCGGGGCCCGGGTGGGGCCGGGGTGGGTGGGCCCGCCCCCACCCGGGTCTCAGGCCCGGTAGCCCCCGGTTCACTCCCCCCCACCCCACCCCCCGCCCCCCGCTTCCGTGGCAGCGAAGTGGCCTCCTCCTTCCCACCTCGGCTGGGGCCGCTCTCCCTGTGTAACCCGGGGCAGGGCCGGGGGAAGCCTCTTCCCGCCCCCCACTGCAACCTGGAGTGTGGAGATTCCGCTGCTCCCAAGAGGTCAGCTTAGGCTGGACCACCTGTCCGCCAGCTTCCTGCCCCCAATCCCTGGACTCCTGGAAGAGACTCCGTGGGAAGAGGCCTTTTCCGATGGCGAGGGGACTTTGGGGGACGCTTTTTGGGGGTGGGTGTGCCCATGGGGACCTCACTAGTCACCTGGCGGCGTGGGAGAGCTCTCACTGCACCACCCAGAAAAGTGCCTATTTCCCCACGTTGACCCTTTCACCTATTCAGGAACCTCTCAACCACAAGCTTCCTGTCCTGATTGCTGTGCAGAATCCAGCTCTGCCCAGTGGAACTTCTGCGATGATGGACATGTCCTATATCTGTTCTGTCCAGTGCAGTGGCCACCAGCCACATGTGACTATCCAGCAATTGAAATGCGGCTGGTGTGACATTTAATTTAATTTTATGTTTAATGTAAATAGCCATATATGGCTGTCTTATTGAACAGGGTAGGAGATGATTGGGGGGCCTGCCTACTTAAGGTCATGGAGCCCCAGTCTGTTGAGCTGGAAACGACACTGACTCCAACCCTTCCTGCAAACAGTGAGGAAATAAAGCTAAGCAGGCAAGAAAGTTCAGAGAATTGTGCTCTTGGCTCTGCACTGGGATGCTGGCAGGTGTGGGAGTGCTGCCCTAGAGAGGCCCTGGTGTTCTATACAATTCCAAGAGCCTGTAATTCTAGAGGTACGAGCTTTGCTGGGCCCTGGGTGGGCCACTCAGTGCCTCACCTTTTTCAGTCAAAAGAAGGGTGAGCAGCTGTCATGAAGAGGGACAGTGTCAGTGGCTTCATTCAGGTAGATGCTGCCTCTCATTCCCCAAGCTACACATCTCCTGCAGATCGTCCAAGGGGTCAGAGTGGGAGAAGACATCAGCCTGAGTCCCAAGTCTTGTGAGATGGAAGACAGCAGTGCATACATCTGTGTGCTTGTGCACCTGGCCCCATACCAGGGTGGGTGAAGCTCTGAACCTGTGAAGGTACAACTGTATGTGGCAAGGTGGGAAGCCCCCAGACCTGAGTCAGACGGGCAGCCTTCTAGTTTTGATTTTTCACACTTCACTGAGCACTCTTGGCCAAATGCTTTCATTCTCTGTGCCTCAGTTTCTCCACATGTAAAAAGGGAGCATCGGTCGGATCTCTGGTGTTCTACGTTTTTAGGTGTTGGTGCCTTAGACTGCATGGGTAAATGGCTATGTGGGGTGGGGGGTTGCAGTGCCCGAGCGCAGAGCCTGAGCTTGAGGCTGGCTTCCATGAGCTGGGACCATCTTTCTGGCCCACAGTCCACTGCCACAGTGTTAGCCCTGGTCCTCAAGGGGCTGGCTCTCTGCAAACTTCCCACCCAAGGTTGTGTAAACCTTCAACTCCACTCGAACCCTGCTGATGTCAGATGGATGGCATCAGCCCTGCACGCAGGAACCTGTGCTTGTGAGTGAACGTATAGTTTGTCATTCTGTCACGTTCCTGTCTGCACATGATCTCTTGGTTGTGCTTCCCTCTGTTTCAAACCCTAGTGAACCCAGGTACAGTGGGGTTGTGAACATGAAGTCTTTATTCTGTTTGTCCTCAAAGTAGGGAAGAGCTGGTGCTGGGGGCAGGGCGCACATCCAGGGGGTGGTCCATGCCCCTGAGTGAGGGCACAAGCACAGGCAGGGGTTGGAGAGTCCCAGAGAGTGCTCTAGCTCTGGGCTGGAGCTGAGGGCAGGACCTGCAGGGCAGCAGAGGGCCTCAGCGGGCCAGGGCAAAGCCAATGCGATTGTTACGCCGATCAAACTCCGTGTAGAACTTGCGGATGAAACAGGCACCCAGGACCCAGACTGGCCCCGTGGGCGGTGGGACGTCCAGACCATGGAGGGCCAGTGTACACAGATCATCACTATTGTAGGGGTCCTGGCAGGAAGCAAGAGGGTTTCCACACTGCCCAGCTGATAACCACGTTGCCTGACTCTAGCAGCCATCCTCAGCAACATCTCCCCACCAGTCCCCCATCCACACCGGGCCTCCATCACATCCTGGCCCTTTGAACCATCATGGATTGCACCCCTCCGAGATGCAGGCACTAAGCTGGATGCTGCTAACAATGCATCAGGCACAGCAGTGCCTTCAGGAGCTTACAGTCTGGCAGAGCTTCTGGTCCTAGACAAGGTATTTAACACCTCTAAACCCACTGAGCATAAAAAGCAGGTAAGAGTATAGGAGCATAACATTACTGGGGGCGTTGGATGAGAATGGAGATCAGGAGATGAGCACAGTGATCCTCAAATTTGGCTGCAAGTTGGAATCACCTGGGGAGTTTTGAAAACATTGATGCCCAGGTACCACCCCCAGAGGTATCAATAGGTATGGGATGTGGCTTATTACTGGGATTTTTAAAAGCTCCCAGGTGACCCTAATGTGCAGCCAAGTTTGAGAACAACTGGTCTAGCAGGTAATCTGTGCATAATGACTTGTCTCTTTTTGAGGGCCCCTGCCCACCCTTCCTCCCTGTTGCCGAGGGGCAGACTAGAGTCTCACCTGTAATACATAGTCCGCGCTGGTGAGCGTGTAGGCTCTGCCTCCGAGGTGGAAGGAGATGTCAGGGAGTGTGGGCACTTGGTTACAGTTCACGACATACTGGCGGTGGGGAGGGTCAAGGGAGCCCCTTTGAGTGTGGGAGGTCCCCCAGCAGACACAGCCCTGTGCTTGTGGCCTGGCCCTTCTCCTGGAGAGGGCTGGGCACAGTCCCCAAGTCCCCAGTCCCCTCTCCCAGGCACCAAGGATCAAGCCACACATGGGAAGAATGTGAGAGACAGGAGAGGAAGGCCTGAAATGGTCTCATTTGGGACCGAATGTTTCCTAGGGTCATTTGGGGGCCTGGACCAGGTGGTGCTCCCCCCACCCCTAGCGCCCTCCCCGCCAGCTCCTTACTTCATCTGTGCTCAGCTCCTTGGCCCCCAGGGTCTCCATGAGCAGCCTTAAGGAGCTGGTGGGACCCGAAATGTAAGATGCACCGGTATCCACCACTGCCATGCAGCCCTCCTCACAGAGCAAAGTGGTCGACCTCACAGACACCCTGGGGAAGGCCACACAGTCAGACAGACAGATGGACAGCAGGCCGGTGGGGCACCACCAGGCTGCATGGCTTTCCCGAGTGAGGGCAGGTGATGGGAGGGAGTGCTGGTGGCCCAGTGATTCAGTGAGGGAGGGGTAATGCACGAGCTGGAAGAAGAGAGGTGCTGCCCCCTCTCTCGGCGTGTGGCTTAGTGACCCTCCGCTTCCTCCCAGTAGGCCCCCTCCCCTCTGAACCATATGTCTCAGTGTTCCCCATCCCCGGACAAAGCAGGCAGAGAGCAAGTGTTGGCCAGACCTTAAGAAGCGGCTGCATTAGGAGAGAGGGCAGGATGGTAACCCTGCCCCTTCCAGACCCCACCCACGGCAGCAGCAGCATTTTTAGAGAGTGAGGAGGCTTGAGGATTCCTGACCCTTTCATTCTGATCTGCCAGGAGCCAGTCTTGCTGACGCTCACGTAGTGGAAATTCTCTTGGTAATACTGGGGGTCGCTGCCTCCCAGCACGATCTCTCCCCCCAGCAAGTGGGAATTCCTAAAGGGAAGATCAGAGGCTCTTGGAGACCCACAACCTGGAGACTCAGTAACCCCAGCAACAAGGCGAGTTGGGCACAGGTGCAGGGTGGGGCAGAGGAAGGCGGGGCGGATGGCAAGGCTAGGGAGCTGCAGACCATGCCGCTTCTCCGCCTTTCTTGCCCCTTCCCAAGCCCAGTCAGAGGTGGTTCCAGGAGAGTCCGGCTGCGCCCAGTAAAGCACCCCCAGAGAGGTCACAGAGAAGGAGCAGGCACGTGGACAGTGAGTAGAATGCAAACAAGACACAAATCAGCCCCGCCCTCACTTGGGTTCGGGTGGCTGTGTGCTGCGCAGGTGCACGGGACATGGGATGGGCCTCTGGGAGCTGTCGGGTGGGGGTGGGCAGGGACATGAGGAGAGCGGGAAGGTGGAGCAGAGAGCTTGGGCCCCCAGTGGAGCCTGGGTCTGCTGAGGTGAGTTTTGGGCAGGTGGCATGTGTGATTCTGGGCCAGGTGCTCTGGAGGGTCAGGGCCAAGTGGGGGGGTTTCCGTCTCCTTACTTGGAATTTCTGCAGAGAAGGAGACACAGCAGAAAGGAAGGCTTTGTTTCAGGTGAGCCCCGCCAGCCTGTTGTTTGGCAGGGTGGGTATTACGCACTCTTTTTACCCTACAGGCAATGGAGTCACCAGGAGGTGAAGTCACTTGCCTGAGTGGGGGACTGGAGCCAGGGCTCCTGGTGCCCAATCCGAAGCTGATGCCCCTTGCTTTCCTCTCCTCCAGGTGGCATGATGCCTCCCAAAGCTCAGGGCCTACCTTAGGGCTGGTTTCCTCTATGTGTGTGTGTGTGAGAGAGAGACAGAGACAGAGACAGAGAGACAGAGAGAGAGAGAGATGCGATTTTCCAGCATTCATAGTAGAAGGCAAGTGTGCATGCACATGGGTGCACAGCGTGTAGGTTGCACGTTATTGGTGCAAGTGCAATTAATTGCATTTTTATAAATCCAGTACATACGCATATGTGCTAGCACAATTTCCCTCTGCCTCTCTCCCCAAACTTCAAGATCTCTCTGGATGTTGCCTCCTTCTCATCCCAGTGTAAAGGAAGAGGCAGGCCCTCTCCGCAACAAGGCCCGCCTTCCTCCTGTTTGCTGGGATCCTACTCCCTTCCATGGCCTCCAGGCTCCTATACCCTCAGTTACCTCCTCCTTTTTCCCACATTTTCAACCTGTCACTTTCCACTGGCTTCTTCCTCCACCTGCAAGCGCACTCAGGCATCCTCCAGCATTTTAAAACACCCACCCTTCTTTTCCCTGCTTCTCTGTGCAGCTCCATCTGCACCCCACCTGGCGTTCCCTCCCCTGATGAATTTCTCAGGGCAGCCTACATCTGCCTTTGCCTTCCTGACACACATCCACCTCTTCACTGCTTGCCATCTGCCCTTGCCTGGCCTCTAAAACACCTCTTCCCAAGACTGCCCCTCACAGCCTGTTGGTGGCCTTTTCTCAATCCCTCCCTTTCTCTCATCAAACCAGACACTCCTTTTCATTTCATCTCTGTGATTTCTCTGGATACTGACCCTCCCCTCTGTCCTCGCTGCTACTGGCCTCCTGTTCGCACCCTCATGATCTCTTGTCTCCAGCTCATACCGAACAGCTGAGAGCAGATCACATTTCTGCTCAACAGCTGATAGCAGCTTCCCCAAGATTGGCTAAACTGCACATAAGCTCAGCCTAGTGTTGAAAGCATGGGGTTTCAGCCTCATGTCCCCTGTTGTTGCCCATCACGTTTTAATGTTTCTTGGCTTCCCTGCCGGACTGTAAGCTCTGTGAGGGCAGGGACTCTGTCTTGTACGCTGTGTTCATGGCTGTAACCCCAGAGCCTCGCACAACGCTTGTCATATCAGCGCCCAATGTTTGTTGAATCAGTGAATGAGCAGATAAATGAAGGGATTAATGAATGAATGAAGTCAGCTGTCTATGTGAGAGAAGCCAGGGCCCTTACAGGGAGGTCCGCCAGCCACGGCAATGCCTTACTTTCCATCACCCCCACGCTGCATTCTCCTCTTGTTCTAGAGCAGTGCTGAACTGCACAGAAAGTAAAAGAAGTTTCCACAAAGATGGAAATGTGCTACACCTGTACTATCCAAAGTGGTAGCCACTAGTCACTGTGGCTGCTGCGTACTTGAAATATGTAGCGTGACTAAGGATTTGAATGCCTAATTAATTTTAATTTAAGCATTGGCTTCCATACTGGATAGTATAGCTCTAGATATGGATTGAATACCACCTGATCCTGAATACATCAAAATCCTGGCCTAGAACTCTCTTCCTACCCTCCCAGCTTTCCTGCCTCCTTCCCTCTCCCCGCCTCTGCCCCTGGAGTCCAGGCCTACCTGCTGTAGTAGACAGAGAAGACGTCCTCCTTCAGCACCCTTTGGGAGAGGATGTGGTCAAAGACGGGGGTGACCCCCCCAATGGCCTGTGCAGGGAAGCCCATGCCCAGAACACCATCAAACTTGGCCAGCATGAAAGGTATCAGGGGCAGCTCGGTGACCTCTCCAAACGTCTGTGTGACTGTGATTCCACCCACCTGTTGGAGGAAGGACCAGAGGAGACCAAGCCCACAGCCTGTACCCTGGCCAGGGTCTGGTCTAGGCTTCCACACTGGGGTCTCGGGGCACACACAGGCCCCAGGGTGTGACAATCTGGAGTAAGACCATTTCATCAACACTACATGCATATCACCTCTCCTAATAAACACGTAGGCGGCAGAGTCCAGAGGGACTGGAAGGGGCAGAGGCTGAGAAGGTGGTATTGCCAAGCAATAGTAGTAGAAGAAAAGATGCCAGGAGCTCCCCAGTGGCCCAGCTTTCACATCGGCAGGACTGGGTTTTGGTCCCCTACCCCCATGATGGGCCGAGGATTTCTCCAGCACAGCCAGGCCTGCCCTTCATGATCCTTTTTCCCTAATTTCACAGACAAGGGGGAGTAAGGGCTCATACTGATTTCCTCTCAGTTCCATATGTACCCTTCCCGTAACTCTGTCAGAGCAGTAGCTGGAGAAACCCAGAAATGGAGGAGGGTCAGACACAGGCCAAGTGACAGTGAAAACCAGGACTGACCCTAATCCCAAACTCTGAACTCAACTATGACCTTAAAACCTAAGCCTGACTCCAAAAGTGATGCTGACCCTAAGGATGACAATACCCCTGACCCCTGACCCCGACTCTGACTCTGGATTTCAGTCTAGGGTCTAGTTAAGAGCCCAGTCAGAGCTGGGTGACCTCAGGCAGGTTACTTGACTGCAGGCTGTGGGGCTCAGGACAAACCCTATGAGTGCATTAGATGGAAAGGCCTCCACAGATCACCCAGGTTGAGCCAGGAGCTCAGGTCTGCTCTGCCCCAGGTGCTTTGCAGCTCTGGAGAGAAGTAGCAAAGGAGGGTGCTCTTCAGCTCTCTGGGCTCCAAGGTGGACGGGCCTGCACCTTCCCCAACCACAGGCCCTAGGGTGGCAGGAGACGTCTAGGGACAAGATGGACAGGAGGTCAGATGACCTGGGATGGCCTCACTTACAGTCACCAGGTCCTGGCTCAGGAAGCCTTTGACCTTCCCAGATCCATAGTGGATGGTGAATTCCGTCCCATTCTCCACATAGCTGGAGGATTCCGAGGAGTCGTAGAGGCTGTGAATCTCTGGCAGGGAGACATAGGCTCAGGGCCAAGGGAGGCCCAGGCAGGGGGCTCGGGGGCAGGCGCTGGCTATGGCCCATGTGTTGAGGCCTGAGTGCAGAGACAGGGTGGCCCTGAGCTTGGAGGCTTGGAAAATGTGTTTCATCAATCAAGGATTGTGTACCTCGGGCCCCTGTAATGTGCTCATGTCTCTGAGAATTTTGTCTCAAGTGAAGTATTTTAAAGTAATTGCTAACACTAGGGTGGGGAGAAGATTCTGGTCACAGTAAGCATTCAGTAAGTTCATGGAGGGTAAGGACGGCAGAGCCCAGGAGCCTGGGATGGGTCTGAGAATTCAGTCCTCTCCCAATCTCAGGAGGAGTGAGAAATGGCTTTCTGGGTGGGCTGGGGGCTCCTGGAGCCTGCCTTTTTTTTTTTTTTTTTTTTTTTTTTTACCTTGGTGGCCATATAAGAAAAATGGGGGACATTTTCTTCTTCTCTCTTCTCAGGGGCAGTGGGAGCAGAGGCGGAGAGGTAGCAGCTCAAGTGGTAGCAGGAGGGATTTAACTGGGTGTGAGGTGGGACTGCCCAAGCATGACAGGGCAGGGGCTTTGAGGAGGCACCCCGGGTCTCACCACAGGCCGTGTAGAGAGGGCTGCACTTGGTGGAGGGCACCCAGAGGTTGGCTGAGCCCGTGTCAAAGATGACTTTGAAGGTCTGTGGTGGGGTGCCAATGCCGATCTCGCCATAGTACTGGGTCTGCAGGGATGAAACGAAAGAGGTGGCTTGAGGGGCTCGGGGAGCCTTGGGGTCTTGCCTGATACCCCCTTGGCACTTGGGGCCAGATGAGGCAGATCATGCAGGCTCTCTGGGCTTCCATTTTCCAGCAGGGATGGGGTGGGAGGCTTAGCACTGTCTTATGAATTCCCAGGAAGTGGGAGGCTCGATGAGACAAGAGGGCAAAATAAAAGTGCTGCAAATGAAGCAGGAAGGTGCCCCAGGCCTTAAGGAACCACTGATGCAGTATGTAGTCAAGCTGCACTGAGCCTGGTCACAGAAACCTGCATCTGAGGTCATACACCCCTCCTGCCCACCCCTGGCACCTGGGCTTGGGGCCCAGAGCCTGGATTCCTAAGTTCCAAACCTGACCCTGCCTCTGGGCTCCTTCCTGCCCTCTGTGCCTCAGGCTTTCCAGCTGTGAAATGGGAATTTCGTGAGGTGCTCAAAAAGGGCAAAGAAAGCCTTAGGCCCAAGAGAAAAAGGAGAGGGCGGGTGGTGGGGGCCAAGGGACCGAGCTGGGCACTCACATCCAGGTAGTTGGTGAGCACCACGGGGGAGGTGCGGTTGCCAAAGGAGAGTGTCTTGGTGAGCTGGCTCCACTCAGCACCCAGCCTGGCCACGTCCACGCCTCGCTCCTTCAGGCTTTCCCAGACGGAGGGCATTTTCTTGAGGAAGATCCTGGCCCGTGACGCAGTAAGAAAAAGTAGAAGGGCTCTGTCCTGCCCCATAATAATTGTAGAGTTCCGGAAGCCTCTGATACAACTACCCCTAACCTTAGCCCAGGCACCTAAGAATCACTCTTGAGCCCTTAGGCCTCTAAGGGAGAATTTACAAACCTCCATGGTCACCTACACTGGTATTAAATAACCCTCAACTAACTCCTCCTGTTGTCTAATTTTGATCCTTATCACTGCAAGGCCATTTGTTCATTCATTCATTCCGTAATCACAGGTTGAACACCTACCTTGTGCCTGCACCGTGCTGGATACTAGGATATAAAGATCATCACTGCCTTCAAGGAGCTCCAGCAGGCCAGGAGACAGAGGAGGAAACAGCACTGACTTCCCCTCTAAGGAGATGAAGACTGGGAGTGCCCCTCTCAAGGCTGGGCAGGAGGGGGCAGTGCCACATGGGGCCTGCAGGTGGCAGCAGACACCCTCAGTGGCCTGTGGGGGCTGTGGGATGCTGCGGGCAGGCGCCCAGCCAGGACCGTGGGGTGGAGTGGACCGATTGAACTGGGTGCGGTGGGGGAGAGGTGGGCGTCTCCAGAGTGCCTGTGCAGCCTGTCCTTGGAAAGATGTGCCTTCTGAAGCCTAAGTCCCAGTCCCTCCGTTTCTTGTCCTGACACTTTCCTATCAGCTTTGGGAGGCAGAAGTAGACCTGGGAAACTCACTGAGCTGCCACCACATGAGTGCCAAACACTGTGCACGCCACCCCACCCATGTAAGCCTCATGACAACTCTGCAAGCTGGCTGTCGTTATCCTCACTTTATGATAAGGAGTGAGGTGCCTCAGAAGCGATGGAGCAGACATTTAAAGCGGCGTGATCGGCCCTGTTTCCCATACAGGGTCCCCTGGGCTCTGACATGAAGGCTGTGTGCCAGAGGCTGGGGGATGTCCTGAGCTGTTGGTGGGGGGTCCCAGGGTTGCAGCCCAGTGTCTGGAGTATCCCTCTTTCTTTTTCTGTACTTGGCACTATCCTTTCCTGCTCACACCCCGTGTATTCTGTGTACCCCATTATGCCCACAAACATGAAGGCAACTTTCACGCCTGTCGATATAATATTTTAACGGAAATGACTTGTCAAATTCATAACACAGTCTGCTCGTCAACAAAGTATTTTAACAATTATGATCTTCTTTGATTCTCAGCCATCTCATGAGCTGGGTAATTTTACTATTCTCATTTTACAGATGGGAAAATGGAGGGGCAGAGAAGGCTTGACCCCAAGGAGGGCTCATTTTCCACTATTTACTATGAACAACCTCAGCTCTGGACCTTTACTTTTACCTTTCTCCTTTTAGAAAGTCCCTTCCTTCTCCCCTTCCCCTTCCCTCCCCACACCCCAGCACGTTCATCCTTGGAAGCCTAGCATGCACCCCCGTCCCCGTCCTGGGAAGCTTGCTCCATGAACTCCCTCCACAATGGCCTCACCTTTGCTTGGGCTCCTGTTCTGTTTTCGCGGGGTGCTCACAGCCAGCACTGCACAGCCTGGTGCTGAGGGCATAGTGGTTGTGGGGACATGCTTGAATCTCTTCCTACCAGCGTGATTCTGAGCAATTTACCTAACCTCTCTGGGCCTTTTCTGAGCTCCCATTAACTCCTCTGTAACAATGGACTGAATGGTAGTACCTACCACGGAGAAGCACTTTGCAGATTAAGCAAGCTGCCCACTGCTCGGTAAGTAAAAGGCATTTGTGTATGTAAAAGGCAAGGACGCACCTTGAGAATGGGGTCTGCTGTTTGGATCTCTCAAAGAGCCTTGCATCATGCCCTGCACATGGCAGGTAGCAAAATTCCTGTAAGTATGTTTTAAAAGCCTGACTCCCTCTTCACCTTGGCCCAATTCCATTCTTCTTCTCTTGCTGAAGAGAACAAGGGAGAATGTTTCCACCTTTCCCTGCCTTTATCCTGGGGGTGGGGCCGCGCTCAGGCACACGCTGCCGCTGGGAAGCCCCCCGCTCTCTCACACCGTGCCCCCAACCCAGCGGCTACTCTCCATGAGCCTTGGAGCAGGGGAAACCAGCTTTGGAAACAAAAGGCCCAGTGCGTGCCCAGGCTCAGCCTCTTACTTGTGACCTCCGGGAGCCTCAGTGTCCCCAGCTGCAAAATGGGACTGCTGAGTTGTTTGGAGGATGATTTGAGATGAGATACGGGAAACGATCCTGTGAATTCCTCAGCATTTTACAGACTTAGCAACTATTACTGTTATTAAAACCTGCCCTCTTACCTTCAGGTCTTCTGGTCCCATCTGCACTCCCCAACCTGAAACCCTTTCTCCACAGGCCCCCCCACCCCCCCTGCCTCTCCCCTTCTGCAGCCTTGAAGAATTGCTTGTTCCCACAGGGCCTGGCACCAAACATGGATGTTAGGTCTCTCTCCTCCCACCTTTGGGCTGCCTTAAGCCTTTCTTTTACCAGTTGTGATAATCCACCCTGGAGTATGGTAACAGCTGGGTTTTTACAGCGTGCCTGCACCAGGCCGAGGGATCTACATGCAATATCTCATTCAACCTTCAAAGCAGCTCTGTAAAATAGGTGTTTAAAAATGGTAAACTGAGACCTGGAGAGGTTCACTGTCTTGCCCATGGTTCCAGAGCTAGTTGGCTCTGCTAGTGGAGCAGAATTTAAACCAAGACTACCCAATTCTGGAAGCCTTGCATTTAATCAGTGTTGTGCTGCTTCCCTGGTAGACTTAACTGTACTGCACCCCTCTTAGTAATTAGGCTGTGAGCTCCTGAGGGGCAGGGAGTATGTCTCAGTCATCCCTGGGTGCCCCCACTGCCTAGCGTGGTGATCTATGCAGGAAGTGAAAGCTCTGGTCAGGGATCAAAAGACACTGCTTCCAGGCTTAACTAGTGCCACTGCTGGCTGTGTGATATTGGGCGAGTCACCTGACCTCTCTGAATGGAACCATAAACCTTGCTGCCCTGCTGGTCGTGAGGACTGGGTGACATCACATATCTGAAAGCCTAGGTGTTAGGAAAATGAGGATCCCTTCTCCCCTGCCACCCTCTCTCCCAGTTACCGTCTGAAGGCGCCAGTGTCTGCCGGGAGACCGAAGGTGCAGGAGCCCCAGAGCACCAGCAGGAGTCCCCAGCGAGGCATTCTGCTCCACTGGTCCACGCTTCCCGTGGATCCACGCTTTGCCTGTGTCCCAGCTCTCTCTGGGATCCACTGAAGGACCCTTCTCCTTTTGTACGCTCCACACTTGGGATGCCTGCGATTCTGCTCTGCCCTAATTTATTACCGTGGGGGCAGATGACAGGGCAGCCAGTAATAAATCCCTCCGTGGGACTGAGCTAAGTGGGTGAAGGGTGATCAGGCTTCTGACGCGGAGCAGGGGGCCCAGAGGAAGGAAGGTTGTGGGAAAGCAAGGCTGTGCCCAGTGACGCCAGTAGCCCTGTCTCGGCCTGGCTCTGTGACCCCTCAGGGAAGACAGAGGCTGATGAGAAACAACACTGCTAGGGGACAAGGGCAGGGCTGGGACAAGCATGGAACCCAGGTTTCCCGTCCCTCAGCCAGTCTCCCTCACCCCTTGCCTTTGTAGCTCTGTCTTCTGGGTTAACCTTGGCTGTGCCCCTGCCTAGCTTCTCCTAGGCTGCATCTCAGTGTTCCCATCTGGAACATGGGTGACCCCTCCTGGCTCGTTCCCTGACAGCGAGAGCCAGGGGCCTCGATGCTGCTTCCCTCCAAGTCTCTGTTGGCAGTGGCTGTTTATGGGAAAGTGCAGCACAGCCCTTCCTCTGGAAGTGGGCACCTGGGGGCAGGGAGTGTGTGTCCATCCTCAGTTGACCTAGTATTGGTGGAAGGGAAGGCAGCCCTGGGGATGTGGGGAGGCTTCTGCCAAAGAGCGAGGTGGGGCAGCTGTTCTTCCAACCCCTCCTCCTCTTTCTGCTTGGCCTTAACTCCTTTCTGGGCTCTGTCTCTGCCCCCTTCCCTTTTTCTTGTAGCTTACAAGCAGCCAGGGGCAGCTCACCACACACTCGCCTGGCCCCTGAATCCCAGGGTGGGTGCTATTTATTCCACTTAGGATGTCCTCTCCTGGCGTCTCCCTGCTCACTCTTAGGGCCCACTTCCAGTATCACTATCTCCTCCGCGAAGCAGGCGCGGATTCAGCCTGGAATTGACTGTCTCTGCTGGGGGCTCCCACAGTGCAGACACGAGCCTTCTGTGAGAGCACAGACCTCAACTGTCCTGTCTCGGAATTATTTCTGTGTACATCTGCCTCTCGCCCAGAGTGGTGCTTAATACTCATCAAATGAGTGCCCAGTGAACCGTGATGAGCAGTGCGAGAAGCCCTGGCGTCGCTGTCAGGGACCCGGCTTCTAGTTCTGACTCTACCACCAACTTGCTGTGTGACGTGGGAACCCCTTCCCCTCTCTGGGCTTCAGTTCTCCGATCGGGAAGATGAAGCGGCTGCTGGGTGGCCCCAGGGCACCCTCCTGGGTAGACACTCTAGTATCCCAGTCCTGTGTGTTCAGGGCACTGCTCTCTGCACCGACTGTGGGCAGTAAGAACTTAACCAGAGGCGCTAATCTCTGTTACCAACGTGTTGTCTAATTAATGCATTTGGATCTCTGAAATTACAACACCCTTACCAAGTGATGGGAGAATTTGGTGTTTCTTGGTATAAACTCTCACTGGAGAATTCTCAGGCCCTGTGGTTGGCATTGGGGGAAGCATTTGAGGGCAGGGGAGAACTTTTAAGAACACCTCAAAGTGGGAACATCTCTCTTGTCAGATTGAATAAATATTTATTAAGCATCCCTGTAGGTCTCGGTGCTCTTTCATTTATTAGCAAGTACCCACTGAGCATTTCTTATATAGTAGACACTTTTCTAGATGCTGGAGTTACAAAGGTGACAGAAACGAACACCATTGCTTCTGCACAGCTCTGTGAAGTGGGGACCCTCTGCTCAGACAGGAAGCTGAGGCTTCAGAGAACTTAGGGAAGGACAAGCTGAGCGCTTTGCCTTGTGACTCCGGGCTCCTCTCTGGGGCCGTGTGTGTCACAGATGACCGGCAGAGCCAATGGGATGCGAAGGAGAGGGGTGCTGGGCTGTGGCTGAGTCTGCCAAGCCCACAGAGCTTTCTATGGGGGAGAGGGAGCCCTTTAAAGCCCCGTCCTCACTGCAGTTTAGATGCCCGGCACAGGGCAGCAGGACCCTCACCTGTATTTCAGGTCAGTACTCAGGACTCTTCTATGGCAAAGGCAGGGCTGGGGGTCCCAACAGCCGGCCAAGCCCTCTGTGGCCCCAGGCACTCTCCAACCAAAAATGCCCTTCCTGCCCACATCCCTGTCTCCTGCCAGTGGGTGCAGCACATGTGAGCACTGACCCTGGGACCAGCAGTGGGTACAAGTGTGAATAAGAAGAGTGAATAACTTCCCCAGGAAAGACACAACTGTCAAACTATAGACCAGAGTTGCAGGGACCAGAGGATGGTCTTCTCACGTGCTGCTCTCAGCCCACCCCCTCAACTCCTGTGGGGCTCAGATCCTGAGACCAGACACTGGGTATCACATCCCATCAAGACTGTGGCCTGGACTCACAGTGAGCAGGGATCCTGAAATCAAGCCGTGAAGGTTCATGGAGGGCAGCTCTGCAGAAGCTTAGCTGGGAGAGAGAAGCCCCAGGGATCATAAAGCCCTTGAAGGTTCTTCCACAGAAATTGGAGTCAGACCCGTTTGTACAGCCTCATTGTACAGAGCTGAGGCCCTTAAAGGGTGGCAGGGAGAAAGAATCCGGTTTTAGTTCCGTTCTAAGGAAGAACTGTCGAGCAGTCAGCACCCAGTGAGGGCGAATGCCCTGTGTGCGGTCACCTCCGACCCTGGGACAGTCCGCTCCAGTATTTTTTAGGATTCTGTGTGTCCTGACTCCCTGCCAGGTGGCCCAGCCTGTTACTACCCATTTTCCCTGTCGGGTGAGGACGATTGGAAGGCGGGTGGAACTCCATGAGAATCTCCCTCTGAACCTGGGCCTGCCGGTGCCCTGGGCTGTGGGAGGGAAGGCGCGTGGGTAGGGACCTTTCCCGGGTTATCTCGCAGGCCCCATCAGCCCAGGGGTCCAGTGGTCCTCACAGAAGCCCCCCAGGATCCCACGTCGAGGCCCCAGGCTACGTCACCTGAGGTCGGGGAAGCAGAGCTGGAGGCAAAGGGAAGGGCTGGGCCACACCTGCCCTTTCCCCTGGGGCAGACCCATGACGTGAGAACCAGTCCCGAGAAGCATAAATCCCGCCTGGGTCCCGTCCTCTCCTCTCTCTTCAGATCCCACGCTGGGTGTGCAGAGTGGGGGGCAGGGTCATTCAGAGGGGTGGTGGGGCTCTGGGAATCTCTCAGGAGACAAGTGGTGCTCAGGGTTTCTCTAAAAATGCCCCCAAATCCCACTTTGCTCCAGGATAATGATCCCAAGGAGATTTGGGATTGTGACCAGGACTGGGAGGGACCAACGGAGGTGAAGTGTGGAGGGAGAGAAGGCTGTGTGGTACCAAGAGGCTGATTTTTGCTACTTTGAAAGGAGCATGGAATTTTTTCCACCAGCATTAGTTTAGTGGAAAGTTCTTGCCATGGCCACTGCCCTGGGGAAGGTGGCAAAGAGATCAGACTCACTGAGGCTTGGAATTGGGGAGCTAAATATCTCTGGGCTGATACTGCTTCTGTTCATAGAAAGCAAACGGGAAAGCAGGAAAAAAGATAAAAATGGACACGTCTTTTCTTCACCTGTATTCCTCCCTGTGTCACGCTTAACTCCCCAACCCCGGAGGGCCCAGCTGCTTCCTGGGAGGAATTTTTCAATCAGATGGGAGCACTGAGCTTGCAGAGATGAGCAGCTGGGGCCTTGAGAGGAAAAAACAGACCCGGAACGGAGTTTAATAACCAGCCGGGGCTGCCTTGTGTGGGTGGACCCTCCAGAGGGAATAATTACTTGGAAGGCATTGGGGCTGGGACCGGGAGCGTCTTGGAGCTGCGGGGTGGAGCTGCAGGGAACCAAGTGTCCTTAGCTGGTTGTTCCGGGGGCCTTGGAGGAACAGGAATTCAGCCACAGGGTTGGGGTGATCCCAACCTGAGTCCTGCTCAAGTGGTGGCCCAGGAAAATTGAAGGCAGGTCACCCGGGTCTTGGGAGCTACAAGCACCTGGGGGGAGGACAGGATTGGCAAGGGGGTGGGGGGCTGGTGGGAGAGCTTGGTCAAAGGAGTACTCCTGAAATGAGATGCACCCGATGTAGTGGGACCAGACAGCATAGCCTGAGGCATGAAAGCTAGAAACATAATAAACTGCTTTTCCCCAAATGGCACTGGTGGTCTGTTTCATTATCGAACAAAGCTTAAACTGGAAGGTCCCTTTTCCAGAGGAGGGGTCACGGTGGGGCAGCTCAGTGGAGGATGTGTGTGTCTGTGCTGTGTGGGAGGTGGTGATGCAGGGGCAGTGGTTCTGATGGGAGAGTGCTAGGGGTTTGTGCGCTAGAGTGTCACCAGCAGAAGTATAGGGAAGTGGTTGTATCCCGAGAACATTTCCTAGAAAATGGACCCCTTTCTTCTCGCTTTCCTTTTTTATCAGAAAAAAATAAATACTCTCGGGTTTTTTTAAAATTAAAAAAAATTTTTTTTTTTTATACAGCAGGTTCTTATTAGTTATCCATTTTATACATATTAGTGTATGTATGTGGTGGTGGTGTGATGAATTGGGAGATTGGGATTGACATATATAAATACTCTAGTTTTAAAATCCAATAGAACTCAGAGACTTTTAAGGATAACCAGCATCTCCAATCCTGCTCTACAGAGGTGATGCCTTTCAGCTCTCTCAGCTATTTTGCTATTGATGGCTGTCCATATTCCTAAAGGTTATGGTTAAACTGTCATTTCTTAATTTTTCAGTTTTATTCATTATTTCTTCTTCTTTTATGGTAATTAAGGATTTCTCTCTCTTATGCTCCGTCCCTCCAACTTTGGCAAAATCAAAAGCCAGTACTTAGATTATTATAATTAAATTTACATTCATGGTGTATTACACTGACATTTCTTTGTGTAATTTTTTGCTTTTCATTAAGTTCATCATTGGTCCTGCCCCTTTCCCACTCCTTGTTTTTCTGTGCCCAGCTGTTCCACACCCCCTTCCGCCTGGTGTGATGCCCAGGTAATGCACCAGTGGGATTTTCTCCTGGGGGCTCGGTGCTCCTGGGGGATCTCTTTGCTGCTCTCCTCTGTGGCTTCCTATGTCCAGGTTCTGGGGTTTTCCTCTTTCTCAGGTGACACTTGTATTTAGGTGGAAGATGTGTTCCGAAGCTTGCTGAGAAAGGGTGCAGGAGAAGTAAACACTTGGAGTCCTGGCAGGTCTAGAAATGTTTCCATTCAACCCTTACCCTTTAGAGTTTGGATGTGAATAGAATGCTAGGTTGACACTTATTTCCCCTCTGAAATTAGAAGTTGTTTTTCCAATATCTTCTGATTTTAACAAGTCTGGTGCAACTCTGATTCCAGGCTCTTCTGTGGTTTGATCTCTAGTGGGTTTCACCACCTTTCCTTACCCCTGGCATGGGTCTTCTTCCATTCATGTGCTTCATCCACTTAATGGATGCCCTCAACCTGGAAATTCGTGTCCTTCCGTTCTGGGAAATCGTCCCGCATTAATTCTTTGGTCATTTCTTCCCTTCCATTTTCTCTTTTTCTCCCTTCAGGAGCTCATACTAGTAGGATATTACAACTTCTGTTTGTTTTCTAAGTTTCTTATATTTTATCTCCTGATTTTTTTGTTGTTGTTGTTCTACCTTCTATGAGATTTCTTTAACTTGACGTTCCGACTCTTTTATTTCTTAAAAAAAAATTCTCCTGTAATTTTAACCTCTGAAGGCCCTTTCTTATTCTTTGATTATTCCTATGTTTATTGCAACCACTACTTGGTTTTTTGTTTGTTTGTTTTTTAATTTATTTATTTTTATTTTTGGCGTGTGGGTCTTCGTTTCTGTGCGAGGGCTTTCTCTAGTTGCGGCGAGCGGGAGCCACTCTCCATCGCGGTGCGCGGGCCTCTCACTATAGCGGCCTCTCTTGTTGCGGAGCACAGGCTCCTGACGCGCAGGCTCAGTAGTTGTGGCTCACGGGCCTAGCTGCTCCGCGGCATGTGGGATCTTCCCAGACCAGGGCACGAACCCGTGTCCCCTGCATTGGCAGGCAGATTCTCAACCACTGCGCCACCAGGGAAGCCCCCACTACTTGTTTTATGAGTGCAAAATGTTCTCTTATGCCCTCTGAGGATTTTTTTTTTTAATTTTTTTTTCCCTCTGAGGATATTAATTACAGACTAATTTTTTTCTTGGTGTCTCTGGTTTCTCTGTGTTGTTTGCTTTGGTCTTCTCTTCCAAACTAGAGGTTTTATTCAAGCTCCTGGGACAACTTGGCTCTCCATTCAGGGCTAAGACAGACAGGTGGAGGGGCCTAGAAACTCGGTATGCAGGGGCAAGGCTCACAGCTGGTGTACCCCACTCTAGATGGGGGCTTTGAGCAGATTTTCCCTGGAGCACTGCCATAAAATGAATGTTTGTGCCCCCCAAAATCATATGTTGAAATCCTAACCTTCCATGTGATGATATTAGGAAGTGGGGGGCCTTCATGGGTGATTAGGTCATGAGGGTGGAGCCCTCATGAATAGGATTAGTAGCCCTTATAAAAGAGACCCCTGAGAGCTCCCTGCTCCTTTCTGCCATGTGAGGATACAACAAAAGCATAGTCATCTATGAACCAGAAAGCGGGCCCTCACCAGGCACTGAATCCGGGGTCCCTTGATTTTGGAACTCCCAGCCTCCAGAACTGTGAGAAATAAATTTCTGTTGTTTATAAGCCACCCAGTATGTGGTACTTAGTTAAAGCAGCCCAAACGGACAAATGTAGGTACCCTTCAATGTCAGTATCTGTCGGTCTTTTCTTTGGGGCGTTCTCTCTCCCATTTGGGGAGGTGGTCCTTGTGCCCTGCATTCTGGGAAGAAACTGGGAAAGGGCTCACCCAGGCAGACTTTCACACAGTTTACTCTCTTTTTCCCCTCTTTTCAGACGCTCTCTTTATCCCCATCCTTATTGTGCTTGTGACCCCCTCTGACTAGAGGTCTCTACTGAATCCTCGAGAAAGCCTCTAGCTTCTTCCTCATGGGGGAGCAGGGTAGCCAGGCTGTGTTAACTGGAGATAGGGGACTCAGGAAGTCTAACTTCTCCATGTAGAGATTTCCAGCCAGTCCCCTGTTTCAGTCTAGAATTCGTCCCAGGTAGCTCCAAGTACCGAGACTTGGTCCTTGGGGTGAATCAGTTATGGCCCTTCAGTAGACCTTTTTGCTGGCTTTGAGGTTGTAGCTTCCTTCATTCTGCCAAGCCCTCCATCTAATTTCCATCTTCAATATCTGGTTGTCATTTCTCATCTGCTGTGGTTTCCTTTCCCTTCTCTTTGTCCGTGGGAGTTTATTCCTTTCTTGTTCTTTTGCTATCTTTTAAGGAGCTTAGGGTGTGAGCAGACATGACTGTGTCAGAAGTGGTACCTTTAAACATTTTGTGAAGGTAACATGCGGATGAGACTGTTGTTAAGACTCTATTGGACAGATAATAGAGAAAATATAGGTAAGCAAAACCCGAGAAGAGGATGAAACTGGGGGCTCTTTGTTTTGCTCTGGCTTTCCCAGCAAACAAAACCAGTCCTGCTGGCCTCCAGGCTCCCTGCTCTGAGCTGAGTACGGAAGCCTGTTGGGCTCTGATGTTTTAAAATGGAAGAAGGGCGAGGAAGGGCATACTAACTCCCCTGGGACTTGACATCTTTTGCCTCCCTATGACCAAGTCTGGACCTGGGGAAGCTGCTTCCAGAGAAAGGAGACAGACAGGGGCAAAAGTCAGATGCCTGACCCCAAACAGGAGGTTTGAGGGGAGGAGACCTGCTCTGGGGATTGGTAACCTCACCTGTGTTGTCATTAAAGAAGTTGGAGAGGCATCGGGATAGAGTTACATTGGCTGCCAGAGACCTGCTACCCAAGACAAATCATTCAGGAAGAGGGCTGGCTCTGCCACACAGCAGGGACAGAGAAAAAGGAAAGACTGTAGCGTGTAGGAAGATTATGATACGTGGAATTAGAATGTGAGAGTCTCACTCTGGGCTCTCTAACTTGCCAGCCGGCCTTGGGCGCACCACTTGACTTCTCCAAGAATACTGCCCACCTCTTGCAGTTGTTGTGAGGTTGGAATGGAGTAGCCCTGTGCTTGGCACACTACAGGACTAAAAAATTGCTTGTTAATATGTTACTAGTGATACTAGAGGCAGAAATCCCCCTGCATCCCTCCCACCCCCGCCCTCCATATTCCTTTGCTTAGGGGCATGAGGCCACTTCCCTACTAGTGCAACAGACTTACCAAAATGGAAGGAATATGGAAAGAGATGCTCCTACCTCCCATTCCCCAGGGAAGGATGCCCAGGTCCTCCTGGTTTCTTGCCCCTTGGGGACTGTCTAGAGTTCCCAGGAAGGACTGGGTTTGAGAGACCCTAGGCAGCCCTACCTCCAAGTCTTTGGGCTCTGGTGCCCTAGCTCTCTGAGCCCACCCAGAAGTCTTGGGAGGTAGATGGGAGTCCCTGGGGCCCCTCACAGCCTGTACCTTCCCTCCAATCAATTCAGAGTCAGGCTGGGAGCCTCATGAAACCAAAAACCCCTTCACCCCATGGAGATCCCCATCCCTTCACAGCACATGGGATCAAGAACTGCAAAGCCTGGAGTCTCACAGGCACAGTCCTGGGCAGGAAGACCAGGACAGGTGGATCCAGCTCTTCTGCTACCCACTGAAGCAGCTAGAACAGAGATCCTGGAGAGCACTTGGGTTGCAGTGGGAGCTAGTAAGGCCTGAAATGTAGTTAGAGGGGCCACACCACACGCAGCGTCACACAGACACATGTATGTTTCTCACATTTACCCCTCTTACACATACCTTCTCACACACAGGCCTGCTTCTTATACCAGAGAACACATTTCACTCTCCTGTCCCTGAAGCAACATACACACACACACACACACACCCCTGCCTCCTATCTGCCTAAACTTGAGGTCACGAGGAGAAGTTAGGGGAGATCACAGGAAATTTTGTAAAATTAGGTTGGCTAAGAGCAGATTTTAGAGATCCATTAGCTTCTTCCTACGCATAGACTTCATCAGAGAAAGGATTGGTCCAGGGAATAGGAGAATAACTCACTTAACAAAATAGCTGTTGAGTTTATGATTCCTCTCCCAGAGGTACAGGGACACACCCCCCAGGCCATTTGGGGGATGAAATATCAACAACATCACCCTGTCGTGCATGCTAGGACATGAGCTCACAGCAGTACCAATAATTTGAGAGATCCTGGAGGACGGTTTCAGAGTAGAGATGGGGGTAGGGCAGGTTGTCGTGTTCCCATAGCAGCCTATCTCATTGCCATAGCAACAAGATTCTGCCTCCATTCTATGGAGTCCTGGTTTCTGTAATGGGTGGAACACTGGTGTTTCATGGAGTGGTGGTGGACCACACAATCCTTCTAGGAAAGAACATTTCCATTCTCAACCAAGCAAGGTAGGGACTTCCCTGGTGGTCCAGGGGCTAAGAATCTGCCTTCCAATGCAGGGGACATGGGTCCGATCCCTGGCTGGGGAACTAAGTTCCCAATGCCCCAGGGCAACTAAGCATGTGCACTGCAACTAGAGAGAAGCCCGTGCTGCAACAAAGAGCCTGCGCACCGCAATGAAGACCCAGCTCAGCCAAAACCAAGCAGGGTACGCGTAGCGTGAGGCTGTCAAATAGGGCTGGGTTTTCTTGTGGGCTTAGAAGCCTAGAATTCCTGGAGTTTCCCAACTGACAAGCTCTACTCCTTCCTACAGCAGTTTAAACTCCCCAGCTATTGGGGGCCCCCAGGAATGTCCCCACAAGGCAGGTTGACCATTCCTGATGTTCACCACAGCTGACTCAGATGGAAACCCTGCCACGTCAGAGAGGTGTGACAGTGCAATGGGGAAGCCAGGAGCCTGAAATGGCTTGCCACTCATTGGCTGTGTGCCTTGAGTGAGATGTTTATCTTTCTGAACCTCAGGATTCTCACTTGTGAAAATGGGGTTAACACATGCTCAGCCCCCCGGGTGGTTCAAATGACGTAGAGAAGTGATGAACATAAAGCACTGGACCCATCCAGGGTTTCCGGGGTGGGGGGGTGGGCGGGGAGGGGGTGATTGGCAGATAGATGGCCCAGTGCACTGCTGACACTCCTTGCGCATGGAGTGGGGCTTCAGTGTGGTTGTGGCCAAGCACCCCAGTGGAGGTCTGACTGTGGAGCTAAGGTGTTATTTAAACCTCAGTGGATGGGGCAGTGGTTGGTATCATCTTCCAGATCAGGCTGTCCGACTGGCTAAAAACTTCCCTGGGAAAGGGGAAGGTACTTAAGCCATCTGCCTTCCCCTGGCCTAGATCAGTGCTACTCAAAGTGTGGGTGTCGGCTCATGGCCCTCTGAAAAATGTTGGTTACCCATCTGCAGTGACATAGGTCTAGGAATTAAGCGAACATCTTCAGAAATTTTTATAGCTATTTGATATTGCAGTAACACCACCCAAGCAGCATCCAATTTGAGCTTCTTTTTAGTTATTTTTAAAAGTCTTATAGAGATTCAGCGTGTGTGTGTGTGTGTGTGTGTGTTGTGTGTGTGTGTGTGTGTGTGTGTGTGTGTTTAAAAGTACCGATCGGCCCCGAATTGGGGGAAAAAACAACTTGGTCCTTTACCTCTAGTTTTAAAATCACTGACCTTGATAACACTAAAGCCTTCTTAAAACCAGCTGAAGATCCAACTGAGAGAGAAGGGGAACAATCTCATCCGCGCCGCTTGCAAAAATTAGCCACGGATCACAAGCAGGTGAGACGGCAGCATTTCCTTTATTGCTTCAGGAAAAAAGCTGCAGGCCCCTCCCACTGCCCCGCCCCCAGCCCCGGCCCCGATTTGGAAGGTCTAAGGCCGCACCTCCGCGCTCAGCCCCGCCCGGCGCCTTGGCCGCGGCTGCCGGGCGGCGCAGCCTGCCGCTTTCCGTAACGTAGGCCGAAGGAGTTCCAGTTGTAGGCGGACAGGTCCTTCTCCCGCTGCACCAGCACCGCGCCGCGCGGGGCGGGGATCAGGCGACTGCGGGGGGCGCACAGGCCCGGCAGCTGGGGCCCAGCGGAGCTCTCGGGTGGAGGGCACGGCGAGGCCCCCCGAGGGCTCGGCCCGGCAGCGGCGGGCTTCCTCTCCGCGCACCGCGGGCTCTGCGCCCCGGAGGCCAGGAGCGCCGGGGGTCTGAGCCGCGGGCCTAGGACAGAGCCACAGGGAGAGGCTGACGTGAGGCCGGGGCCCGGGAAAGACGGCTTTGGAACACCTACTCACATCCCCAACCTCTGCTTCCCTTTTGTTCCTTGACCCCTAGGAAGCTCAGAGCTCCAAGCTCAGCAGCATCTTAGCTTGGGTGGTTAGGCCATTTGCTCCTCCTTCCTTCAGTATAGCTTTGATTTCACATGTTTTACAGAATTGTCTTGAATGTCTTTTATATTGATTACTTTTTTTTTTTTTTAGGAAGCAAGCAGGGTAGAGCTTGGAAATAAAGAAAACTCAAGTATTTGCTGGACACCCAGCTTTGCTCCTCTTCGTGGCCCTCTGGCTGGCCCGCCTGTGCATCAGGCTCCCACTAGACCGAGCTCCTAGGGCGGTTGGGGCCATGTTCATTCATCTCTGAGTCTCTCAGAGTCTTGAAAACAGTGCCTTGCACATACTAGGGCCTCAAAAATGCTTGTTAAATATATAAAAGCTAATGAAAGGCTTGTAGTTACAGAAATGAAGCAAGTGAAGCTAAGACCATTGTGCCTCCACACCCCCAACAAGTGTGACCCCTAAAAGGCTATATAAGGACTTCAACAAAGAAGGGAAATTATCTGGGTCACCTCAACCAGCTCACCTCCCCCACTCCAGGTATAATCTTTCCCCTTCATACTGAGGGTTAAGGAGGCTAATTTGGAAGGCACTTCACATGCAAGGCTCATTAAGTGCACTATACCTTTTAGCAGTAAAGTAGCGCAACTAGCTCTCAGGAGACAATGACCCCAGCAAATTGTGGCAGGAGATCAGTGGAAATGAGGTCTGGGGTGTGAGTGGGTGTGTGTTGGGTGGAGGGTAGTTGGCTTTGAGCCCTGCTCTTCAGTGCCCTGGCGTACTCTGGAGAAGAGCGGGCATGGTCCAGAGTTAGTTATAATCTTCCTAGGAGGGTCCTGGGCCTGGCTGAGATGGGAGAGACAATGACTTCCTTTCTAGCTACAGCCACCATCCCAGCAGGAGGATCACCGCTTAGGCTATTGTTTTTAGCATCACCTAAGCTTTTGCCAGAAAGAGCTAAGAGCTCAATGTCCCCAGGGCAGTGATGATGTTATACTCTGGGGGATCCTCCCTCACCCAGAAAGAACACCCGATCCCAGGAGACAAGACACACTTGGCAAGGGACACCCAGGGCCATGTTCTCTTTGCTTTGGGATAGCTTATGGGCACAGTGATATCTTGTGTATAGAGAGAATGCTGCAAGTTCTACAGCTAGAGGAACTGAGGTCCCCAGAGGCCAAGCTGACCACCCAGCAGTGTTAAACCCCGCTCCTGACTTGGGGATGAGCACCGTCCTGGCTCATGCCCTGTAGAGGGCACTCTTGGGGAGCTCAGTGCCTGCTGGGTTTCTGCAGCATTGGATTGAGTGACTTCGGGAACGTTTCTTTACCTCTCTGGGCCTCAGTTTCTCCAGCTCATCAGTTTCACAATGAACTCATAATGTTGACAGATATTAAGGATCTGTCCTTTTGTGTAGGCTATTTTTTTTTTTTTTCAAATTTCCCATAAAGGAACTGAGGTCACTGGTAAGACAAACTTGCATACTAAATTCCTTCCTAGCAGATCTGCACAGAGAGGTGGTTGGCGGAGAGCAGAGAAGACCATGCAGGAGCTCTGTGGTTAACAAAGCACCTGAACCTGGGTGAGCCTCCTGATGTCCGTAACAGTGGCAAGACACTCCTGCTTGCAAGGTTAGCGAGGCCCCTAAATGTGTTGCATGTATCAGTCTTAGGTTTCCATTAAATGCAGTTTTAAATTCACGTCACGGGACTTGCCATATCTGAAGAATGTGGTAACTCTCATTTTGCAACAACTCACTTGCTCCCTCCCACCCTTCTTCCCAGACAACACATACCTGTGGCTCTAGGATTCTCCATGGGCGTCGCCTTTTCTAATGTCTCCCTGAAGGAGATGGCACAAAGGAAAACCATCAGCTGCCAAGAAAGCAGGGAGCTCATCGTGGTCCTGGAAGTGTCCGGAGACCAAGACAGAGAGAGGGAGGAGGCACTAGGTTAGGCACGCCCTCTGGGCTGGGTGATGGGGCAGATCCCAGCAGGGAGTGGGACCCTTGGAAGGGAGGAGACAGCCCCTGCCCTTGGAGGCCCTCAGTGGAGGGATGAGGCTGAACAGACACAGCACGGAAACGGGACTGAGACCACTTGCACCGTATCGTCCAAGCTGAAATCATGCTAGGTGAGAATCATAGGGAGGGCTTCCTGCAGGGGAGGCCAGTAAGGTTAGGAAGGAAGGAGAGAAGGAAAGAAGGGAGGGAGGGAGGGAGGGAGGAAGGATCCATATCAGTGGAAGGGGCAGGACTGCTTGGGTTGGAAAATGGCCAGGATTCTGAATCTCAGGTTTGCTTGAGAGGAATGTTGGAGAAACAAGGAATGAGATGCAGTGTGGCAGTGAGCAGGGAAAGGTGAAGTGAAGTGGGGCAAGGAGTTCCACTGAATGGAGGACGCTGAGGTCCCAACCTGCTCTCTGGAGCCTGGGAGCTGGCACTTCTTCCCTCCATGCTGGGCTCTGCATAAATGACAACTTTCTGTGCTCCACTCTCCCCGCTAGAATGTGCCTTCCCGAACCTGGCCCAGTTCCCTCCTGCTGTAATGGGAACTTAATTCCTTTCCTTTTTCAAGAAAAATGAAGAAAGAGGCAATCATCTTGCTTGCTCTCATAACCCTTCATAGCCTTGAAAACCGTCATTAAATTGTCTTATTGCCTGTAATTCAGGAAAGAGAAAAAAACTTTCCCTGATTTATCAGGTCAACTGTCTCCATATTCTATTCCCCGTGGTCTCTGAGAGGATATGAATATAATTGACTTCATGATTTTGGCTGTTGAGGTGGGAGCTGTGTGCTCTGACCCCCTCTTCATCCCCTTTCCCCTCTCATCCCCACCCCCACCCCCCAGCTCTTCCAGCTCCCAAGTCTGATTTCTCTTTGAAAAAGTCACCAGGCATTTTGAGACTGTCCGAACATGATTAAAGACAAATTGGTGGAGAGCCAGGCAGCACTGCAGGCTGAGCAGAAGGGAGTGGGTGCCAGATCTAAAGGCTCGAGCCTCCCTCTGTGGTCGAGCGGTAAAGTGGGCAGCGTGGGGGGGACTATCATTTGTGCCCGTCAGCTCCTAACGGTGGCTCAGCCCCATCCATCCCTCTGTTGTTGCCCCCACTCCCCTTTCCTCTCCCTGCTCCAACCGGGACGCAGGCATGGGGTAGAGTAAGAGTGGGATTAGGAGGGCTCAGATCTATAGCCACAGCTCCACCCTCCCTCCCTGTGAGACAAGAGCAAGTCACCTCCCATCTCTAGACGTTACTGCTCCGTGTATAAAATAAGAGCATTGAGTCAGACTGGCCACCGACTGTCCCCTCAGATGGTCACTTATCCTTGCAGACTTTGACTCTGTGACACCCTGAAACCCAGACCATGGCTTTCTGCACCTGCCTTAAGGCCTGGGGCAGGGCATGGAGTAGAGAGAGGATCAGTCCACTAGAGAGAACAGTGTAAAACCATTTCTTTTATGGCTTCAGACCATGGATGCACAGGGTCCCGGTTAGTTCAGAAATCATTCCTGATCGCAGCACCTGGTTGGTGCTATGGGTGCACAGGTATGCTAAGACACAGGGTTGCTTCCCCAAGGCCCTCCCCTGAGATCTAGCACAAGAAATTGAGTCGTAATCAGAATCATCTCAAAATAACATGGTAAATGATAGGCTGGAGGCACATGAGTACATGAGTACAGGGTGGGTGGGGAGGCCTGGGGGTGTGTCAGAGCCCATGGGAGCCTGATGTGGAGGGTCCAGGCAGGCTTTCTGCAGGGGCTGGCACCTGAGCTGAGTTTCTGAGCACTGAAGGCAGTCCCAGCAAGGGAGCTGGAGCTGGGTGTGGAGGGAAGCGCAGGCCCTCCGGCCTGCCAGGAGGGTGAAACTTTGCTGGAGAGAGAGTGAGTGATGAGGCTGGGGAAGGGGCCACCAGGGGCTTTATCCCCAGGCGGTGTGAGCCAGAGGGGAATGTGTGTAGATTAGCGCGTTTCACATGGAGCATTCCGGCTGCTCTTCAGAAGCAGGGCGGTGAGTGGGGAAGGAGGCAGAGGGCAGGCTGTGTGGTTAGAAGGTAGTGTTCCTTCTTCATGCTCCTCTCACCTGTATTGCACCCTCCCCATCCCATCATAGGTAGCACTTACCATGAGAACTTTGGGTTTCCCCCACTACCTGTCCCCAATGCACACCTACACCCCTCCCCCAACTCTTGGTTCACTGCCCAGCACAGGGGCTTTTAACACATGTGGTAGAATTGAGTTGTTTGGAAAAGAACCATCAGCTTCCAGGGGGCCACGAGTGGCTGTCCTGCTGTGGGCATTTTTGTGGTCTCCCTGTCCCAGGGGTTTTGTGCCTAGAGAGTAACAGGAATTCCAGGCTTGGTTGGAAAGCTTTTGGGGTGGGGCAGCTCCCTTCTGCGGTGATCCCACCTCTTAGTGCCAGGGCTGGCAGGGTACACGGGGGCTCTTTGTTTAGGTCTGTGTTTGCCATCCACACATCAGGGAACTGCCCAGAGGAGTCCTATTGAGCCTGTGAGCCCCAGGAGTTCCCCAGCTCCCTCCAAAAGCTTCTGTGGCCTCTCATCCCAGCCAGAGAGTTCATTCACTGTATTCATTCTTTCTACAGAAAAGAATCCCCAAGGTCCTGGTTTCATAAAGTGCAAGTTAACATCATTTACCCAGACATCCCAGAATAAATCTGGCCAGCCGAGTAATCAGGGAAGATCGGCACCCCCTTGGCCTGCCTGGGACACCTCTGTCAGTCTTGGAACTGAATTCCTGCTCCCAGCTTGGGAGCCTCCCTGAGTCCGGCCAGAGCCTTCCCCTGTGTGGGTGCTGCAGCGCACCTACCTTGCCTTGGCTCCGTCCTGAGGGGTCTCCGAGGTGATGACACTGCTTGGCTGAGTGAACACCTGGAGGGAGGGGAGATGGGCTCCTGGGCTCGCTGTCACCGGCTCCCTGGTCACGTCCCTTTTATAAAGCCCATGGTGACGTCTCCAGGCATAGGCCCACCTCTGCCTCCCCCTCCCTCCTCCTCAGACCCCCTCAGAGAGCACGGCGCTCCGAGCCGATGACGGCTGACTCCCGCCTCCTGGTTCTCATGACTGAAATCAGCCTTGTTCTGCCCCTCCAGAAGCCTTCCAAGACTGGCTTTCTGATTGCCGCTAGTTCTTTCCAGCCTTCTCACCGCTTCTCCCCGACCCACTCCAAGACCCATTCTGCCCCAAACAACATGGAAATGGACTGTTTGGCGGGGGGGCGGAGCGTCAGCGGGCAATGTTCCCCCTCCAGACAAGTGAGTAGGATGCAGGGGGGGAAGGGGGAGGAGGTGGCACAGTCTGCCCCGGGGGCTCCTTGCTCCCCGTGTGCTCCCGGCTCTGGCAGCTCAGTTGGGGTCTCAGACCAGAAGGCGGCTCCTGGGCTGGGATCTGGGATCTGAGACTGGGTGGGGGGATTGTCTCTTCCTTCCTTCCTCCCTTCTTTCCCCAAGCAATTCCTGAGCACGGGCTCAGCACAGGGTTTGGAGATGAACATGCCGAGGTCCGATGGGCGAGACAGGTATGTGAGCAGCTGGCTAAGAAAGCAGCACCTTTGCAGCTCTAGAAGGTGGGCGTACCTGAGAAGCACTAAGGGAACTCGGAGGAGTGCCTTCCAGCTGCAGTGTGTCCGGAGGTGCTGCTCCTGGAGCCCCACAGTCACGTCCTGTGGCACCTCGGTCACACCGTTTTGGAATTGCTGTGAGCCTCGCTTTGAAGTGGGGCAGGTCTCCTTCCCTTTGCACCCTCAGCACCCGCCCCTTTGCTCTGTACAGACACAGGGGCCCTCACAGAGACTTATTAAATGTACGCATTGCGGGGGACTCCTGTCTCTTTCTTGGGCCTGCAAGGATGCGCTTTACCCTTGAATAAAG
Organism: Delphinapterus leucas; assembly: GCF_059928025.1. Classification (NCBI taxonomy): domain Eukaryota; kingdom Metazoa; phylum Chordata; class Mammalia; order Artiodactyla; family Monodontidae; genus Delphinapterus; species Delphinapterus leucas. Next base: position 39,343,432 of record NC_143129.1, read on the forward strand.
TGCTTCCCAGGACAGAGACTGGGGCCCTTGGAAGGTAGGGGCTATGTCTCTACCTCAGCACAGAGGCTACCTGGTGGGTGAGCTGTGCAGACATCCACCTAATTAATGGTTGAGAAGCACTTCCCACCATGATGGGGATTAATACCCAACACTTGTTTAATACCTCCTGCTAACAGGGGCTTGCAAACATATTATCTCACTCATTAGGACTAGTAGACACGAGGGTAAGAATGATAGGTCATGAGAGCAGGCCTGCTTCTCGCCGTGTGTGTGGGCCTGCCCTGAGTCAGAGAATGGACTTAATGGGCTACAGACACTGACTTTGAGTCTCAGGCACATTTACAGCTTGGGGATTTAATCTTTGCTTTTCCTCTGATAAATACAGGGTGGGGTGTGATCCCCGTTCAATCTCCACGGGACCTGGATCTCTGCTCCCAACAGTCCTGACAGCTTCTTGCATTGACTTGGGGATTTGAGGTCAGTCACTCGGCTCCATCCTTCCTTCTGGACTTGGAGAGGTCCGGGTATGATGGGGAGATGAGTCAGTGTGGGGTGGGGGCCTGAGGGGGTGGCCCCCATTTCCTTTCCAGCCCCCTCAACCAATGATCCAAGTTCAAGCAGCTTATCTCTGCTGTTCAGACCATTGAGCTGGTGCCTTGAAGCCTCCGGAACAGCTGTGGGAGCCAAGAATCATTACTCCAGACAAAGAGCGCGGAGCAGACTCAATATCTAGGTTATTACGAAGCTGGCCTTGAGAGCTGGGAGCAGTGCCAGGCGCAGATATGGAGAGGGGACAGCGGGGGTGTGTTCATGGGGCGGGCATGTCAAGGTGCTGGCTTAGAGCCTCTCTGAGCTTCTCAGAGAGCTTGTATTCTGTCCGGTGCTTCAGAGAAAGGGAGGGGCAGGGGCTAGGGACCACTGCCCCATGCCTGCCCCAGGGAGAGGACAGAATCTGCCACCTGATTTTCCTGTTGTCACTGGCTGTCACACATCCTCTCTCTGCCTGGGGCCCAGACTCAGCCCTCTCTCCGGAAGTCTGGCCCTTTCTGGCTGGGTCACCTAGACTCCCTAAGGCTCCGTTTCTTTGGCGGTAATAGGGAGCTACTGACAAACACCGTTCTCTACACCCACACCTTTGGCACAACAGCTCACACCCGTCATCTCTTCTGCTGTTGTCAAATGGAGAAGGTACAGGGAGGGGAAGAGGAGCTGAGGCTGGCCCGCCTGGGGAAGGGGCTTCGGGGGGAGATGGGGAAGTGTCCACTGCGCCTGGGGCTGTTGCTCTACTAAGTCCGCGTGCTTCGCCCACCCCAAGCACCGCCGCCAAGCCACACGCATAATGCACTTACCGTGCTCGGGAAGGGGACGTTGGAGGTGCTGCCCAAGAAGTCAAAGGCGACAGAGAAAAAGCCCCTAGGAGCAGAGAGGCGGAGGGAGTGGTCAGTGATGGCCCCAGAGGGGAGGATGAGGGCAGCGAGGCTAAGGTCCCCCCTAAGGCTCCAGCTTTGGCTCCCAAGAGAATGGGCCCCTGGGCACTGGGGACGGGCATGCTTCTGCACCCCTGTTTTTTTGAGAGGCAGCCAAGTGGAGTAGTTAAGAATGAAGGCCCTGAGGTCAGACTCCCTGGGTTCAAATCTTGGCTCTACCACTCACTGGCGCTGTATAAACTTAGGCAAATTTCTTCACTTCTCTGAATCTATTTCCAGCTGTAAAATGGGGTTAATAATAATCGTATCTACATCATAGGGCCTTACACAGAGAAATGCTTGGGAAATGTTAATTTTTATTATTGTTACTGTCTTCTCCTCCCTAGACTGGGTGTGTACCGCCTGCCGCATGTTTCCTGGGCTCCAGGCATGGATCGCTATTGGAGGCTGCGCTCACTATTCTCCCCCACGCCTCGGCGCCCCATTCTTACCACACACCCCCTGGCATGGATGGGTGATCCCTCAAAGGGCTTGGAGGCACGGGGGTTGGTGTGGGAAGGGGAGCAGAAATCTGAGTTCTGGCTGAGCTACTTCCTTTCCCTGGGCCTCAGGTCCCTGAGGTTCGCTTGGGTCTCCTATAGCTCTGAGTTGTTTTTTTGTTTGCTTTTTGTTTTTTTGGCCCCTTCCATGCTGCTGCAAGGTGTCTTTCTCGAGGTTTAATTTTGGTTAGAACTGCTGAGTCTGCAGTGGCCCTACTCACACTTCCACGCCCTCAATAAATGGTAACTATTGTCAGAGTTAGTCTTCTTCACTAAATTGCAAGTTCCGCAGGAAGTTTCTCCTCGTTTAGCGCCATATCCCCACACCTAGCCCTGTATTTGGCACGTAGTAGGTACTTTTTATATATCTGACTATTTGAATGAATGACTGTTTGAATAATGACATCGTTGAAAAATAATGGATGGCAGAACACATGTGGGAGAATTTCATTTCCTGCAACCACACTACATGACGTCTCTGAAGCCAGGGCATCGGGCCGATCAGGTGTTCTCAAGGCTACACTGAGTAAGCTGATGGTTCCGGTTCCTGGTCCACAGCTCCTTCCCATGAGTCCACAAGCCATGATTCTTCTAGCCCACATCATCCCCATCCCACCCCTGTTCTCTCCACAGTGCCCCAGAGATGGTCTTCCTCAGTATCCTTTTCTTTCTTCTCCTTAAGGACCCTTCAGTCTTCTCTGAGACCCAACCCACCCCTCAAGGCCTGTCTCAGGTTCTGCTTCCTCTGGGACACCTCCCTGGCCCTGATGGAGGCCACACACCTTCGCTGAGTTCCACCATGTCTTTCACCAGGCCCGGGCTGACACTGGACGGGCCGAAGCCACAGACAACTGGGTCAAGTTCAGATCCTTTGCATACTACTTGTGAGAGCTCGGGCAGGGCTCTGAGCATTGGTTTCCTTATTTGCAAGTAGAGGACAATCCTACAATGGGTTGTGGAGATGACAAAATGAGAGGTTGCTTGTGAGCATGCTTGGTGCATGTGAGGGGCTTAGTAGATTTTAGTTCACTGCTCTTCCTCCCTATCTGGATTGCCAGACTTGAGGGCAGGTCCTGTGTCTCCTCCCTGGTGACAGGCACAGTGATGGGGACACAGCAGGTACTCCATGTTTACTGATGGATGGGCTGATTCCTCCAACTTGTCCTTCAGCCTATGGTTGGTGCCCACCTGATGCTCCTCCCCATTTTCAACCCTTCCGAGGCTCCCGTCTCTTGCAGGATAAAGTCCAGCTTCTGTATGCACTGCTGGTCATGCTGCCCAAACCTGACCTCAGCCGTTCAGAGGCCCTGGTGGGCCCATCCAGGGGAAGGGGACCTGCACTCACTTGAAGAGGTTAAAGAAGCCATAGGTTTCCAGGAACATGCCCAGGAGGGGCCAGCGCAGGAGCACGATGACCACGCCCCCCAGGAAGAAGCTGGTCCCCTTGAGCTTGTGCCTCTGGAAGAAGAAGGAAAACGTCTTCCTCAGGCCAATGATGAGGGAGAGGCCAGTCAGGAACAGCAGCTGTGGGAGAGGGAGGGGGTGGGTGTGAGAACAAACACCCTGGCTCCCTCTGCTCCCCCGGGAGTCAGGGGCCAGGCCTGGAGCTGCGCATCAGGCCTGCGGCAGGACTTGCTCACTCTTCAAGGAGGGATAACGTTGGAGAGGGTGAGTAATGTGAACTGCTTAGGAACAGAGGTGCGCAGAGGCAGGGTGCACCAGGAGACCTTTGAAGGTCTCTAGCTTGTCACCCAGTTCGACCCAATTTCTTGGATCCCAAGCACTTCTTCTTCTATGATATCATTTCTCATCACACCTCCTAAGTAAGATGGGAAAGATAGTGAGATTCTCTCCATTTTACAAAGGTGAAGGCTGAAGCCTAAATAGGTTGGGCAGCCACACCCAGAGTCACAGGGCAGTGTCAGGGCTCCAGCCTGTGGCCCTCCAGGCCCTCCACTCTATGGCCCTGTCACCACCTTCAGCTTGCCTCCCAACGATCCCTTAAGAGTGCCTGGCCTCCTGTCAAACCTAACTCTCTGGCTTTCTTCCAGCACGTTCCATGCTTTCCCTCCCCTTCTCCATACCTCTTCTCTTGTTGTTCCATCCACCTGGAAGTGCTTTATCCTCCCCACACTCACTTATTTTTCTAAATTGTTTTTCATCCTTCTCCCACAGGGCGCGCTCTCTTTTCTCCAAGCACCTTGTTTCATATTAGATGTGTTTATCTTACAGTGACTTTACCACTGCCCCTGTCTTCCTCCCCAGTCGTGTATGTTGATGTGACATTCCTGTCCCCAGGTGGTGGGATTCTGACGGGGCGTCTGATTCATCTTGGTACCCTCAGGACCTTGCCCAGAGCTTGGCATGAGAATCCAGGTCCTTAGATTCTCTGTGCCCCATAGGCCTCAGCATCCATCCCCAGCCACCCCTTGCCTGCCTGCGCTTGGTGGTGCCCAGCGCCTGGATGGGCTCGATCTGAATAAACTCAGGGCTGACCCTCCCGGCAACGGAGACCTCAGGTAGGTTCACAGGGCTTGGGGACTCACGTTTCCGAAGGCCAGGAGCACCGAATCAAAGTACAGGAGCATTCCAAAGAGGATAAAGAAGATGCCGAAGCCGGTGGTGCCCACACCAATCTCTGCAATGGGCAAGGAGGTTGTGGTGGGGTGGGCTTTGGGGAGCAGCTTGGGATGCTGGAACTTCCCCCCATTGCCGCTGGCCAGGTGCCCTCTGGGGGGCAGGGGATGGCGTGGCTCCATTGCCATCCAGGAATCTTGGCCTCTGTGCTCTCAGGGAATGACAGGAGGGGAAGGGAAGGATGGGCACGAATCTATGTTTAGCACCTGGAAACTGCTGGTCAGTTCTATATACTCTGGCGTCCTGTCCTCACAACATCTCTATGAGGTAGCTAGGGATACTCTCACCACTTTCTATTTTCAGTTTCCTCATGTCTTCAAATGCCACGTCACCTAGATCATTATCAGGGTTGGGTCTCTGGCTGAACACAGCCCTCTGCCTACTCTGTTCCTGGCCTCTTGCTTTTGGGAGCCACTTTATGCCCAACTCACACCAGGGCCGAAGGGTACCACTGAAAACTCACAGTCATATCCCCAGAGTGTCTCACAACTGCCCAGCTGGCCTGCCCTATTTCAGGAGGCTTGCCCTCCTGAACAGTTCTTTACAGTGTCTCCTTCCTTCTCTAAACCGCCCCGCTTCCCAGCCTTCTGATGACGACCTCTCACACTTGACTGGGAAAGAGAAGTCATTGACCAGAAATGTGCTCATCACCTCGGAGTCTACGCCACAGCCAGCACCGTGGCTGCCCTGCTACACACTCCTCGGAACCCTAACTTCAGCCACAGGTGGGCCCCAGCAGCAGCATGTCTTTTGCTTTGTGTCTCCTCGTTCTTGGAACTACAGGAGTTGCCTCAGAGCCAGGGAGCCCAGCACAGATAGGCTAGTTACGATATGAAGTCCCCTTTCTCTTAAACCCCCTCCATCACACAGAATTGTTAATTTTACTTTATCTGTGCTGCTGTGGTAGTCAACAAATGACAGTTCATTGTGTTGCTTCGTTTTTAAATTGAATCAAGTTGAAAATTTTATCTTAAATTACAATAAAATACAAGTAAAATTGATCATCTTAACCATTTTTAGGTATACAGTTCAGTGGTACTACGTACATTCACCTTGTTGTGCTATCACCGCCACCCACATCCAGAACTCTTTTCATCTTGCAAAACTGAAACTCTGTACCCTCTAAACAACTCCCCGTTCCCCGCTCTCTCTGGCAACCACCATTCTACTTCCTATGGTTCTAACTAGTCTAGGTACCTCATATGATTGGAATCGTACAGTACGTGTCTCTGTGTGACTGCCTTATTTCACCCAGCATAATGTCTTCAAGGTTTATCCGTGTTGTAGCATGTGTCAGCATTTCCTTCCTTTTTAAGGCTGAATAATATTCCATTGTATGCATATACTACATTTTGTTTATCTAGTCATCTGTGGATGGACGTGGGTTGCTTCCACCTTTTGGCTATTGTAAATAATGCTACTGTGAGCACGGGTGAGCAAATATCTCTCCGAGACTCTACTTTCACTTCTTTTGGGTATATACCCGGAAGTGGAATTGCTGGGCCATATGGTAGTTCTATTTTGAAGTTTTTGAGAAACCACCATACTGCTTCCCACAGAAGTTACACCATTTTACATTCCCGGTAGTGGTGTACAAGGGGTTCTAACTTCTCTATATCCTCACCAACACTTGTTACTTTCTGTTTTTTCGCTTTGTTTTGTTTTTGATAGCATCTATCCTAAGGGGTGTGAGGTGGTATCTCACTGAGGTTTTGATTTGCATTTCCTTGATGATTAGTGGTGTTGAGTATCTTTCATGTGCTTGTTGGTCATTTGTATATCTTCTTTGGAGAAGTGTCTATTCAAGTCCTTTGCCCATTTTTAAAACAGGTTGTTTGGGGTTTTCTGTTGTTCAGTTATAGGAGTTCTTTGTATATTCTGCATAGTAACCCCTTATCAGATACAAGATTTGCCAATATTTTCTCCTATTCTGTAGGTTGCCTTTTCACTCTGTTGATTGTGTCCTTTGATGCACAGAAGTTTTAAATTTTCATATAGTCCAGTGTATCTATTTTTTTCTTTAGTTTCCTGTGCTTTTGGTATCACACCCAAGAAATAATGGTCAAATTCAGCATCATGAAGCTTTTCTCCTATGTTTTCTTCTAAGAGTTTGTTTTAGATCTTACTTAGAGCTAAAATGAACTTTGAGTTAATTTTTACATATGGTGTAAGGTATGGGTCCGATTTCATTCTTTTGCCTGTGAATATCCAGTTTTCCCAACATCATTTGTTGAAAAGACTGTCCTTTCTCCATTGAACGGTCTTGGCACCCATGTTGAAAACCATGGGGCCATATGTGCCAGGGTTTATTTCTGGGCTCTCTTTTATATTCCATTGGTCTCTATGTCTGTCTTTATGCCAGTCCCACACTGTTTTGATTACTGTAGGTTTGTAATAAGTTTTGAAATCAGGAAGTTTGAAACCTCCAACTTTGTTCTTCTTTTTCAAGATTGCTTTGGCTATTCAAGATCCCTTGAGATTCCATGTGAATTTTAGGATGGATTTTTCTATTTCTGCAAAAAATGCCATTGGGATTTTGATAGATTATTGCATTGAATCTGTAGACTGCCTTCTGTAGTATTGACATCTGAACAATATTAAGTCTTCCAATCCATGAATATGGGCCTTTCTACCTATTTGTGTCTTTTAAAATTTCTTTCAGCAACATTTTGTAGTTTCCAGGGTACAAGCCTTTTGCCTCCTTAGTTAGGTTTATTCTTAAGATTAGGTTTACTGGCTAAGTTATATTTACAACTGAAAGAAAATGAAACACAATCGTCTTTCAGGTAGGTAGTTAATCTTTCCTAATCTGTTACCATACAGACCTTAAGAGGATTAGGATCAGTTCCAGTATAGAAATAAGGCCAAAGGACTTTAAAAGATCTTTAAAAATACAGAGATGAGATTTATTGTTCAAATTATGGATTGAAACCTCGTTCAACTCATATTCTAGAAAAATGCCAGTCTAATTGGGTCTCCATTTTGGCAGAGCTGGATCTGCTAGGAACGAGTACAACATCACTTCTCTCAGCATATCCCCCCCCCGCCCAGAATCCAACTGCTACTAATGGCAATTCCTCCTGTTTCTGACAAATCTCCGTAATCTATTTAAGTTTGTTTCCTGTTTCCATGTCCTAGAATGCCTGCCTGAATTAAATCTCTTAGAGCCCAAGACACTGGGTAGAGTACAACCCCCTTGGTCATTATGAAGTTTGTGTTCTGTCTTTCCATGTTGCATGATTTTTCTACCCTCAGAGACAGTGAGTTGAGGATCTAGAAGTACATCTATCTTGTCATGATAATTTTACACGGGCCAGGGTACTGTGGAGGAAGACCACAACCATATTTCTTTAATCTGAATGACAAAGGTATTTTAAGTTTTTATGCCCGTTATAAAAATCTCTTATTAGCTTACACTCACCATAGAAGTAGGTCAGTTCTGACAATACACCCTTCCGGTCTATCTCCCTTAGTAGATATTTTTGTGTGGAAACATAACATGGGCATTTTATTGCGTTTTCATTTTGTTTTGTTAGAATATCCACATGCCCATGCTGTAAACACTTAAGTACAGCCTCTTACTCATTTTGTAGAAATCATACATTTCTCAAATTCATATTTCATGTCTTCTATATTATACTTCTTTCTGCAACAGTGATTTGCTGGCTTGTATGGTTATTACTTTTCCGACTTGTTCCACACTGGCCTTCAAGGGCTGGTGCATTTCCACAATTTTTCTGCAATGGAGGCAGCCTTCTTTATGGGCCACAATTAGTGCTTCCAGCGTTCAGCGGAGAAACTGCACCGTGAACACAAAACCCCACAGAAAAGGGTCAGAAACTGTTTTTCTCACACACAAGCCTCAGACCTTGCTCTGCCTCTCACCTGTGGAGTAGCTGAGGGATTTCAGTCAAATTACCAGCCAGGGGCTGCTCCTGAAGTTCTTCTTGGGGCAGAAAGCATGGCAGAGAGGGTGCGGGATGGGACACATCACCAGGAGTGACAGCAGTGCCTGCAGCCCTCCGTCCTCAGGATGCAGACAGTTGGGGCAGCGCACCCCTTGCTGGAGGTCACCCAGTCTCCAGGCTCTGGGGGCAGAGAACAGCTGGGAGACTGACGGAACTCTCCAGAGAGGCCTGGCTCTCCAGGGCGCCACCTGGTGAGAAGTGGGGCCCTCCCCAGACCCGCAGAGAACCACCGGGCTGATGGCTGCTCCAAAGTCCTGTTTAGACCCCGCCCTGCAGCACTAACTGAAGCCAGGTTCAATGTTTTTCTTGCTTCCAGAAAGCAGCTACAGCTCCAAGGAAAACAATATCCCCTGGAGCAGGCGGATGGGTCCCTCTGATCTGAGGCTGTGCAAGGGAGCCTCAGACACCATTCACTTTCTCTCTCCCTCTCTCTCTCTTTTCCTTTTTTTTTTTTTTTAAATTTATGTATTTATTTATTTGGCTGTGTTGGGTCTTCATTGCTGCTCACGGGCTTTCTCTAGTTGTGGCAAGCAGGGGCTACTCTTCGTTGCGGTGTGCGGGCTTCTCATTGTGGTGGCTTCTCTTGTTGCAGAGCAGGGCTCTAGGCGTACGGGCTTCAGTAGTTGTGGCACACAGGTTCAGTAGTTGTGGCTTTCAGACTCTAGAGTGCAGGCTCAGTAGTTGTGGCGCACGGGCTTAGTTGCTCCGCAGCATGTAGGATCTTCTCCGAACATGGCTCAAACCCGCATCTCCTGCATTGGCAGGTGGATTCTTAACCACTGCGCCACCAGGGAAGCCCAGCAGGCGGAGTCTTAACCACCGCTAGGGAAGTCCCTCTCCCTCTTTCTTTAAAATCAATATCAAATGGACATAAAAGTTGCGAGTACAGTACAAAGAATTTTTGTCCTGAACCATTTGAAAGCAGTTGCCACCGGCTATCTCATCGCCCCTGAATACTTGGCTGTGGTTTCCTTTATTCTCCTATACAGCCAGGACACAACGTCAAAGTCAGGAGATTAACACTGATACATTACTACCATCCAACCCTCAGACCCCATTCAGGTTTCATCAGTTGTCCCAGTCATATCATTCACGGCAAGAAGATCCAGTTCAGAATCACATGTGGCATGTGGTTGCCATGTCTCTTCAGGCTGTTTTGTCTGAAACAGTTCCTCAGTCTCTCCTTGACATGACCTTGACACTTATGAAGATTTGGGCCAGTTATCCTGCAGCTGTCCCTCTGTTTGGGTTTGTCTGATGTTTCCTCATGACTAGATTCAGGTTATGCAGAGATATCAACAAGAGGTGATGCTGTGTTCTTCTCACTACATCTATTAGGTGATGCACAGTTCCAATTTGACCTGTTACTGAATGATGTTTCTTTAAGCACTTCATCAAGGCGGAGTCTGCAGGCCCCTCCACCATAAAGTTACTCTCCAGTTTCCACCCCAACCGTTCCAGGATGCCCCCCTCCCCCTGGCCTGGCACCAGTGTGAACCCGCCAGCCCGGCGAGGACCCTGACACCCGCCCTGGGCACCGCCCCCCTGCTACCTCATGGCTTTAAGACTGAATTGTTCAGGAAGAGGAAGGAGGCAAAGGGGAAGAGAAAGAAGCTTGTTTCTCTTTTCAAAATTAACAACAGTGATTAATAGTAATAATTGTTAACACTAATGAACATATGGTACCAGGCAGTCTAAGCACTTTATGTGTATTAAGTCGTTGAATTTTCATAACTGCCTATGAGGTAGGTGTGCTTTAGCCCCATTTCACAAACAGAACGGAAACACTGAGCGGTCTTAACCTGTGCCCAGGGGGTGCACAGCCAGCAGCTGGCAGAACCAGGGTGTGAACCCAGCAGACTGGCTCTAGAAAAAGTGCCTTTCACCAACCCTGTCCGGTCCACTTCTGCCCCCACCCCCTCTACAGAGAGGCTCTTGCTTGGGCCTTCCATGACGTCCATGTTCCCAAATCCAAAGGAGAGGGGTCGGTCCTCATCTGTCAGCAGTTGGCCACTCCCTTCTTGAAATGTCCTGTGGTGGGTTCCGTGACACCATATTCTTGATTTCTTTCCTGCTGTCTGGCCACTCTTTCCCAGGCTTCTTCACCAGCTCCCACTTCTTTCTCTTCTCTTGGGGTTTGAATTGCTCAGGGCTTCAGCTCCAGCTCATTTCTCTTCTCATTCTAGTTTCACACGAATTTACACATCTTTAAGTATCTCTTGTGTGCTGACAATGTTGATATTTATCTTTCTAGTCCATGCCTCCTTTGAGCTTCCAAACTCCTATCCAGCTGCTTACTTGGCATATCTGCATGTTTTTCTCTCTCCAAGGCATCTTGAACTCAACAGGTCCAAACTGAGCTATTGATTTTCCTTCCTTCAAGCTGCACCTGGCAGTTTTCCCCAAATGAATGAAATGTCATCACCACCCACTCAGCAGCTCGAGGCAGAAGCCCAAGATCCATCACTGAGTCTCCCTCACTGTTCCTACCACCCCTCCTCCATTCAATCCACAGCTAAGTTTTATTGCTTCTTCCTCCTAAATGTATCTTGAAAGCTGTCCATTTCTCTCCACTCTTACCACTTAATTCTAAGCCACCATTATCTCTTTCCTGGACTCCTGCGACATCCCCCAGTTAGTCTCCTGCTTCATTCCTGCCACCCTTTTATCCCTTCTCCACACAGCAGTCAGGGGCCTTGGAAAACATATTAGCACAGCGTACAATCCGTCATGGCTTCCCACTGGCTTAGAATGCAACAGAGTCCTCCCACCCATGCCTTGGCTTACAGGCCCTGCATGATGGGGCCTAGGCTTGCTTGTCCAACTTCATCTTCTGCCCTTGCCTGCCACACTCCAAACACATCATTGTTTCCATGACGAGCCTTCCTGCGTCGGGGCCTTGGTACATGCGGTTTCTCCCCACTCGCTATCTGCCCAACACGTACTCCTTCAGGTCTCAACGCACATGGCGGTTTCTCAGGGAAACCTGGTCCACTATTTGTTCCTGACTTAGTCTGGTTCCCTCATATTTTTTCTCTTCGTAGGACTCACTTAGCACATTCTTCATAGAACTTAGCCCATTTTGATTTAATGTTGGCTTGCCCCTGGGCTCAGGCCTCAGCCCTCTTCTATTTTTTCCCCTAAGTCAGTGTTTCTCAACTTGGGGTGGAAGGTGGGGCTGATGGGTAGGTTGGCAATTTTGTTCCCCTGGGGACATTTGGTAACATAAGAAGACATTTTGATGGTCACAAGTGGGAGTGAGAGTGTGCTACTGCCATCTAGTGGGTAGAGGCCAGGGATGCTGCTAAAATCCTACAATGGACAGGACAGATCCCCCTCCCCCCACAACAAAGAACTACTCTGCCCCCAAATGTCAGTAGTGGGGAGGCTGAGAAACTGTGCCCAGGCGACCTCATGGTTTTACACACCATCCCTACGCTGGCAACTCCCAAATTTCTCTCCGTTGCAGACTAATATACCTGACTACCTACTTGACATGGAACTCGACATGTCTAAAACCCAAATCCTGCCTTCCCCCGCTACTCAACCCTTCTAATTGCTCAGGCTGAAAATATCGGAGGCATTCTTGAATTCTTTCTCTCACAACCCACATCCAGGCCATCAGCAAATCCTTTCAGAAATTTCCTCAGCGCAGATCCAGCACTGACTACTCCCCACCAGTTTGCTGCTACCACCCTGGTCTCCTCCACTGTCTCTCACCTCAGAACCAGTCTCCGCCATCTCTCACCTCAGAACTGGTCTCCTCCATCACCTCTCACCTCGGAACTGGTCCCCTTCACCATCTCTTGCCTCAAAACTGGTCTCTCTGTTGCTGACCCCACCCCTCCACAGTCTGTCTATTCTCAATCCAGCACCCAGAGTGATCTTTTAAAAATATAAGCAGATTATGTCACTCCTCTGCACAAAACCTTCTAATTGTTTCCCATCTTATGGAGATAAAACCAAAATTCTTACACAGCCTGGCCTCTGAGTGACCTCCCTGACTATCCTCCTATTGCTCTCCCCTCTCCTCACTTTGTTCCACCCACACCAGCCTCCTTGTTTTTCAAACACACCAAAATATGCTAATGCCTCAGGGCCTTTGCACTGGCGGTCCCCTCTTCCTAGAACATTCCCCCCCCCCCCGACAGCTGCGTGGCTTTGCTCCCTCACTTCCTATGGGTCTCTGTATAAAAGTACCTTCCCAGGTAAGCTTAGTGACCACTCTATACAAAACAGTCACCCCTCCTACCCCGCACTCCGAAGCTTCTTTACCCTGTTTTATTTTTGTCCAGAGGGAGGTATCACCATTTGACATACTACATACTGACTTCATCTGCTAATTACCTGTTTCCTCATTCTGGAACATAAGCAGGGAATATGTCTGTTCCATTCACTGTTGCATACCCTGTGCCCAAAACAGTGCTTGGTACATAAAGGAGACAAATTTGTTCAGTGAATGAATGAATATTATCTCCAGTTCACAGATAAGACACTGGCTTTAAGTAACTCACCCAAATGAAACTTATAGAGCCACAGTTTTCACCACTTCTCCTGGACCTTGGGACTACCTCCCTGAATAAAGGGGAAAGATATTTAGGAGTGAGGACAGAGTGATTTGGGGAGGGGATTTGAGTTTAGTTTCTGATAAGAAGGAGCCAGGGCCACAGGATACCCTAAGAGTTTGTGGGGGAAAGATGTCTCAATAGGCAGAGGCCTTCTAGGTCCACCCTTGTAGTATCCCATGTTTAAGAATCCTGAATGGGGAAGGGACCAGCCTGAGTGGTGAACTTGCCAGTTCCTCCAGGCACCAGCCTCTGGCTACCTGGGGGCCCTGGGCAACCCCCCAACCCCTGGAAGGCAGGGAGCCACACCCGGCCCTGGCCGTGCTGCCTGAAGGATGCCAACAGGGCAGCTCCCAGCCACTAGCTCCAGAGGTCGCCTTGCAGGTTCCCCAGAGAAAGATCCCGGCTGGGAAGGGCTGCATCTTGACCCACCCTAGCCGGTCCAGCCAGCCCCCTCGACAGCACCGGCCCCTCGCACTCACTCTGCCATTCGGTGATGGAGATCATGCTGCGGGCTGCCTGGGGGACCTTCCGGGTGGAAGCTGGCAAGGGGTGAGGAGCCCAGAGGACCGAACTTGTACATGCCCAAGGGAAGCTGACCCTTGGTAAGTTGTGAAATGAGCCTCTGGTAAATCATTAACTCCCCCTAGACAGACGCACGCGCGCCCCCCCCCCCCCCCCACACGCACGCGCGCGGCTGCTTAAAGTCAGGAGTCTCCCTCCGGGTTCTTCCCAGAGGGCACTGCTCCCACCCACGCGCTCCGCCCACTCGGAGAAGGCCACTCCCATCGGACCCCTGTATTCCCCACCACCCCATGCCCTGAGGCTGAGTTCAGCTGTTTCCATCTCTTTTGCAAAATTTGGACTCTTTATGGAAGAATTGGGATTTAGGAAGTACCTGGATTCCTTACTGGCTTGGTGGAAGGTGTGGGAAGAGTTGGGATCTGTTTCTCTCTGGAAAAGTACTAAATTCATCTTGTAAGTAGTTTGCTCGCTTTGTGCCAGTACCCACGCTAGACACTAGGGGCGACAAACAACCGAGTAAAACCTGTTGCTGGCAGCCTTAGGAGAGCGCCAGATTCGGTTGAATCTAGGGCAAAAATGTCCCAAGGGAGTTAGACACGGAGGGCTTCGACCTCCTTTCCTCCAGCAGTGCCCAACTTTGGACTGTGAAGTTGAGCTATGGAAAATGAAAGATGAATTTAGGCTTAGGGTAGGGCTGGACAACGATTCAGGAAGCCTGGTTCTAATCCACCCACCAGTTGTGTAGATGTGGCTGTATCCTTTCCACCCTCTGTGGGCCTGAAAAAAAGAGAGGCTGGACAGTTCCTAACATCCTTTCTCTCGTTGTAGAGCAGTGGTTCTCAATCCCATTAGAGCCAGCATTCCCTCTGTAATGTCCCCTCTATCCTGCTGTGCAATTCATAGATGATATGACCAGTCTACACACATCATTAAAAAAACCCTCAAAGCTAATTATAATAAAGAAGAAAAAATTATAATAAAACACAATGTCTCTCAGTATATGTGTTCAGGCAAGACTTAACAGAAGACGTAAGTAGGCAGATTGCTTGCACCTACTTGTAATAAGTTTGAACTTAAGAGAAATAGACCACCATTATATACCACCACCTCTCCAAAAAACCCAAATAACCCCTCTCTCCATAAAAGAAAATGAAAGAACAGTAGGGAGTGAATACTAGAATAAAAACTAATGTTAGCTAAGTAAAAACAGACCAGAGGTCCTTGCATATAAAAAAAGAGGGAAATAAACTTCACTGAAGTAGAGATAACATAGCAAAGCAAGTTATAGATGGCAAGGTGGAGACATTGAGGAAACGCCATGTGACTGCAAACAAACTGAGTTTGAGGGAGTTCAGGGCTTTCACTGCCATGGCCCGGATTCAATCCCTGGTCAGGGAACTGAGATCCCGCCAGCCGTGCTGCGCAGCCAAAAAACAAACCAACCAACCAAAAACTGCGTTTGTTGTGCGTGTCGTTTAAATAGCTCCCCATGTTACCACATGGGGTGGGGTAGTGGCGACATGTCACAGACACATAGATCTGTGTTTTGAAACGCCATCATGTGTTGAGGCAAAATTCAGTCTGTGCGACCTTAAAAGGCCTTGGAGATCATATATTTCCAATAGGCAATGGGGAAGAGTGGATGGATTGGAAAGAGAAGTGGTGATATAAGCCGTTTAGCATAATTGAATGTGGACCCCTGGGACAGTGTCAGAGAAAAATAGAAAAACAACAGGCAATTCCCCAAAACATTTCCACATATAATTGTTACAATGTAGGTGTTCGTCTTTGGGCTGTAAAAAAACTTTAAAAATATAAAGGAGGCAATAATATGAAATAATTTCTAAAAACATTTCTTGAGGAGATCCAAGGAGACCCCTTGCATTTCAAGTATCTTTGCTCTAATGAGGTTCTCTCAGAGATCCTCTGTCAACTGTTTTCAGTCAGCCTCTTTGCTTATTCAGTAAGACCCTGCTGCATTGGAACCAAATATACAGTAGTTGCAATGTTAGAATACATTGTGTAGACAACGCGTGGAGTAGATTATTCAACAATTTTGAGGCAATGTCTTTATTCAACTTAAGAGCCTTCTCCATAATAACCATCTCTTAACTTACTGAGTTATTCATAGAACTTATTTTTTAAAAAAAACTTAGCTTATAAAAACTTGTTAGGACTATCATGAATTCCAGTATGACTGACATACTGGTAGTGGGTTTAGTCCGTTTGTACATTTTAAAGTTGTGCAGGACAGAAAGCAATTATATATTTTGGAAACCTGCCCTGTGCATTGCAGGCCACCAAATGCCAGTAAGAGTTTTGCCCCCTTAGCCCTGAGACAACTTAAGCTCCCCTGAAAATTTCCAAAATCACCCCTAGGGGGCGGTATCATCCCCATTGAAACTGGTAGGTTAAGAGCTCAGGCTATAAAATCAGAGCGCCCTGGGCTTCATCCTAGCTCCATGAGACAGGTATTTTATTCACCCTTTCTGTGCCTCAGTTCCTTTGATGATAATAGTACCTATCACGTAAAGATATAATGAGAATTAGTGAGTAAACGCATGTGAACTGCATAGAACCAGGTGCCTGGCTCATAGTAAATAACGAGCCATTGTTCTTATTATTCTAGTATAGTTATAATAATTACTGTTATTAATATTACTATTATTCTTACACTGTTAAATGCTGTTATGTGAAAGACTTCTGATCTCCTCTTAATTGTGGTTTTAAACTGCTCCCACAGGAGTATAAAATAGCAACTAACAATACCTCCCCTAACAATGGAGCCCACCTGTAAGCTCAGAACTGAACCCTCCTGAATCTGGGCCCTCTTCATCTGACTCTCAGATTACAGCACTGGGCACCAGAGTTGGGCCCCAAGGGGTTTGTCTATAGCCCATCGTCCTGGAGAGGGGCCCCCTTCATGGGGGGCAACCCCAGGGAGGAGGACGTAGGCCCTGGAAAGCCTGTCCTGATCAACGTGGGGAAGGGCTGGGATGGTGCAGCTACTCCCTGGGGCTGGAGGAATAGAAGTGGGCAGGGGGAGGACACCTCAGATGGCTGAACAACAGGGCCCCTGCTGACGTCCTCCAGCGAAGGCTACGGAGCCAGCAAAGGGGAGACCTTGGGAAACATTTTCCCTCCTCCCTCATCATGTCCCTAAAGGCAGCCAAGGGGCCAACACAGTGTCACCACCATCTCCTCTCATTTGTAAATGAATTTGAGTTTTCAAAGGGTTTTTCATCCATTTTTTCATTTGACTTTCTTGAGAGCTCCATAAGATGGCAGTTAATATCCCCATTTCACAGATGAGGAAACTGAGACTCAAGAATTTTTAGTGACTTGTCCAAATCTTCATGCAGCTAGCAAGGAGCGGGGCCAGGAGTTGAGCACGGCATCTCCTTTCCTCCATCAATCTCAGCAATGGGGCGAGCCAGTTCTGCACTGGAGGCTTAGAGATAAGGGGGCATGTGGCATGGCCCCCGTTCCCTGTCAGCAGCAGGGTCTGAAGCCTGGCTGCCGCCTGACCCTAGCATGCTTCTCTTCAAGAATAAATATACGACCACACGGTTACAGAGCACTACTCCTTAAAGGGCATTCTGCTAGTTGCTTTTTCATTTATAGTTCCTGACTACTGCCCCCTTTTGCAACCCCAGCCTGGCTTGATAGGGGGGCTGATCTGGGCCAGAGGGTGGAGCGGCCAGGGACCTGTGAGCATCATGCTTGGAAAGAGGAGCGCAGCGGTGCCCTGTGCTCTCACATTCCGCCTCCTCTCCAAGTCAATGGCTTTGGCCTAGAGGGGGAACTGCAGACAGAGAGCCAGGTCCTGGAAATTGACAATTTCTGCAGTATACCTCCTCCGGCGCTAAAGGTCTGTCTTGAGCCTGTATCTGGTCCCAATTCTCCCTGCTTCACAAAGGACATCAAGGTTTATAGCTCTCCCAGGGATGTTACAAAATCCAAAATCCAGTCATTTAACTTATTTTTAAAAGTATAGATAGATAGATGATAGATACAAAATACATACTCCACTAGCCTTTTAGGGATGAGGAGAGGTGTCCAGAATTGAAAATCAGCCATTAGAACCAGACTGAGGCTAATCAAGAATTACAAGAAGCTTGCCTTCCTATATCCTCTTTCTTGAACCATTAATGCCTCCTCCTCTCCCCAGACATCCTGCAGAAGCCCAGGGAAGCCTGCCGCTGTCCTGGGCTCACGTCCTCTCTCCACAGCCCGGCCCATAGAATTCACAGGGCTTCTTGACTCTCACTCCTCACAAACATTTCAAATTGAGCAGCTCTGGTAAAGTCCTTCACACTGAGTGTCAGTAAGGGATAACCACTGAGCACCTGCCAAGAGAAATGATCCAAAAACACTGAGGCTAGATGAAAAGAATTTGGGCAACCTTTCTGATACCACCTCCCTGCCCCCACCTTCAGTGGAAGCTTCCAGGGCCTGAAGAATCTGATATTTCCATTGTACAGGACCTTGGGACAAACCTTGATCTGGGGTCACCCGGATCAAAAAGATGACAGTGGTGTCGACAACAAACCATCATTCCCTAGTTCATGGGGAGGTGGCACGCTTCTGAGAACTCCAGGATCCCTGCCTGGGGAGGCTGAGATGTACAGCCCAAGGCATGGGGGGAACGGGTGGTGCATATGCTCTGAACGCAGTTCTCTTAGTCAGGGAAGGATGGCCCCAGATACCCCTCCCCTTTTCTGCCAAGCACGTAAACACTCAGGGACCCCAAGGCCAGCCACAGGCAGACACGGACACAGAGTGCCAGAGACACACCACTTGTACAAACCATTTATTCCCTGCATTGGGTTTATACAGACTTGCAAGATACAAATGCAGAACTCACTGGGTGCTTCAGTACCTATATCTAAAAAGAATGCTGCTGAGAGGGAAGCAAGCTCTCACCTGTCAGTCAGGATGGCCCCTCCCTGGGGAGGGGCTCATTGGCTAGAAAGATGCTAAGGGGCTGGTACGGCTGTTTGGTCCCCTGACAGAGATGCCCTCTGTTTATCTAATCTTAACTCTTCTTCTAAGGTCACTTTTATACTAAATAAAGACACTGAGTCATAAATTTCCTTGTATGGTTTATTGTCTAATACTAGCAAATCAAATTGGCCCCAATATGTGCATAAATAGATATATGTGTATATATATATGTATATTTCATATTTTCCTTAGTTTTAAGAGCTGCCAGGTTGTTAGGGGGTACCTAAAGGGAAAGGAATTAATTCTGTCTTGCTATAGTCAGCCCTGCTCCAAGAGGATCCCTCTCACCAAGGAAGGCGAGCAAGTGCGCACAGCTTGCAACCTCAGAAAAACTCTAAAGTGACAGTATTAGTATTTGATTACAGCTTCTTGGTTATCGATGAGGGAGGTAATGTGCTAATTGGGAAGGCCCTAGTTTAGTAACCAGGGCTGTCACCAGGTCGGTTACTTCCCCCTGGGCCTCCATCTAGGCCCCCTTCATTCACAGCAAGCTGCTTTAGGCTGGGAATAGGGTGCCAGCAAATGTCAAAGTGGGAAGCCAGGCTTCACATGCTGGCCAGGAGCTCTGTGCTAGATTCCAAAACCCTTGATTCCAGATCTGGACAAAAGACATCCATTCTGCCCAAATTCTTGCAAGGCGAGAGCCCCTTGCCCACTTCAATAGTCGATAAGCAGTCTGGAAGGCTGAGCTGGCTTAGCTCAGGGCCCCAGCAGCAAGAAAGTCCTTGGCAAGTCTGAGATGTACCTTGTCCGTGGGACCCTCCGGGCTGACTTCGCAGTCTGGATGCCAGACTGGGGTACCATCCCCTTAACAATGGCCCCCAGAAGAAAGGTCACAGAGGGAGACAGATGCCATAGGTGTCACCCAGACCAGTGAGGGATCAAGTGAAAAGGAGTGTGAGAAGTCCAAGGAACTTGAATGTATCTGCCCCGAAGGACCCGTGATGCCAACCCGTTTCCTTTGGCTGTTGCACCACATTCTAGGTCCATCAAAGAATAGACTGACATTCTCAGTGCTGTTTGGTGTAGGCTGCCCTTTCCAGCAGGGTGATAAAGGAGGTGGTCCAGGAGCACATCTGGGGTGTGTGTGCCTGCAAGGCTGTACTTTTGTGCACACAACTGTAAACATTTCCTCGAAGAGGGTTCACACCCAATAACCCTAGAGGGTCATCAAAAGTTGACAGTGTAATCAAATCCTTAGACCAGGACTTGCAAGAGAATGTCCTGCCCTGGCAAGATCCTCTCCGGGTGAGCTCTGGGGACCAGCCCTTTGCAGACTGGGGAATGGGAGGAAGGAAGCTGCCGAGGAGGAGGGAAGGGTGGAGGGTTGGACCTAGAGGCAGCCGTCCCAGTCTCCTCGTATCATTTGCCAATTCCATTCAGACATTGCACATTTTGAAAATAGATTTGCTTTTATAACAAAAGCGTAAAATAGATCTGTCTTAAAATAAGTCTTTCCTCTCCCCTTCTTTGGATCAAAAGGCATGGGGTATGGCCGCAGTATGCTAGGAATGATGTGGAAAGTAAAGGAGAGAAAATGGGCCTGGGCAGGAGTTCTAGTAAAGGATCAGACATCCAAACAAATATATATATATATATATTACATATACATCTATAATATGTATAATCTTCATAAAACATATATTAAGGCATGTAAAGCAACATAAAGAGCCAGCTTTATGAAATAAGAGGTGAGAGAGAGGTGGCAGAGGGGCAGACATTAACCCTTGGTATTTTACATGTATTTCTAAAAATATCACTTAAAAAAAAAGGAGACACAGACAAAGAAAGGGGAAGGCATGGAAGGCCCCGAAAAATCTGTTTCTTATGGATGGATAAGGTGTGGGAGAAGATGGAGAAGGGAGAGACGGTTACCTGGGAGCCAATCCCACCTGCCAGTCTGTGGCGGGGGAGGACAGGTTTGGGGTGCTTGAGCTGTGCTGAAGATGGGAACTGCAGCCAAGGGTCATGTTCAGAAAACCTGCTAGAAGTGAAGGTGAGTGGAATCCCGTCTGTAAACCCTCAGAAGCATGAGAATATCCTAAGCACCTGGAACAGTGCCTGGTACATAAAAGGTGCTCAATAAATATTTGTTGAGTGAATTGTCAACTTTACTTGCATATGAGCCATAACTGTCCCAGCCATGAAGGAGTGGAGAGGAATTGTTGGAAGATGAAGTAATCATTCCTGGGGCCGCTGGAGGTCAGAATGAAGTCTCTGGGCAGCAACTCTGGCAAAGAGAAGGCCTAGGGGCCAAGGTTTTTCAGCTTCACTCTCTCTCCTCCATCCTCTCTGGCTACATTCATCTGAAGGTGGGTGGAGCATAGGGAGAATGGGCTTTGCTTCTGTCTCTCCACTACTGGCTCCCTGGGTAGGTGGGTTGTGAGTGAGCCAAGTTAGAAGGGAGACCTTCCATACAACCTCAGCTTGTCCTCATCTGGGATGCCTGGAATGCCTGGGATGCAGCGTAGGGCCCCAGAATCTGGCCTACCAGATTAAGGCCACATTCCCTCTTTCCAGGGCACACGCTCAGCTGGCCCACAGCACATTTCAGGGGGAAGGGAGACAAGATAATGTCACAGAAATGTTTAGGAAAGGCCCCAAGGCTGACCACACCCTCCGTAAGACAGGTCCTTCTCTCTGCTCCTGACCCCAGAACCAGGCCCAGACCTAGAAGGAGCCATCTCCCAGGCTGCTGCTGCCCGGGCCCTCAGCTCACACCTCCATGCCCACAGCAGTGTGCTCCACGGCAGGTCCTCGGTCTGGCAGCCCCGCTGATCCTGGGGACGAGGTGGGAGAAGCAGAGCCAACAGCTGGCACTGTACTTGGCACTAACCTAAGGTTCCACCCTGGGGAAACCAATCCCTTACCCCTTCTCATCTCCGTCCTCCTCCTCCTACTTGCGCATGAGTCCTGCTGCTTCCCTTTCCTCCCACTGTCCTGAGACCTCTCCCTCTCTCTCTGCTACCCTTCTCAACCTGCCCTCAGACACTGCACAGACCTGCTTCTCTCTATCCACAGCCAGCACTGTCTTCTGGGAGCCGAGGAGCCTCTCCCCATCTCTCATCATCTTGCCTTTGGCTCAGGCAGGGTGGTCAGTCTCCACTGGACCCCAAAGGAGTACCCATAAGCAGAGGTGTGCCAAGACCCTGGGCACAGCTGGGGCAGGACGGCGGGGTTGATGGGGGAAGGGGGTGATGGTGGGTGCTGTTCTCGGTGTCAAGAGAGGAGTCCTAACCTAAGATAGCCCAGGGCGCATTCCCCACCAGGGCATCTTCTCCATCAGGGAGTGTTCCAGTAGGGCCATCACAACCCCAGTTAGAGCCAGACCTAGGCTCCCTGTGCCGTGGGCATCAGATAGGATGGCGCTCCTCGCCCCACCATCTCACGCCCTGGCCTAGGACCACCGTCTGAGCAGCAAGGACTTCAGGGCCGGGCGCCGTGGGTATGTGGACACCGAGGCATCTGTGCTCCTCTCGGCAGAAGCCTGGCCCCCAGCCTGGCTCTCTGTGGCATTCCCATGGGAGCACAGGGGCGGGGGGCCAGGGGGCCAGGATGGGCAGAGGCAGGCTTCAGAACGTGGTTCTGTGGAGCTTCACGGCATTGGCCTCAGCCAGGGCTTGCACTGGAGGAGAGAGACACGGGTGAGAAAAGCGCTGCACAGAGGGGCAGACCCTCCAGCCCACCCTTCCCAGAGAGAAGTCTTGCCTTGCAAAAACCTGTGGAAACCCGCCCACCCCCTCAACCCTGAGAGAGGGAAACAAACGAGTAGAAGTCAATTCTTGCGCACTTGCCTGATCCTGAGCAGCTGCGTGCTAGGGGGAAAGAAGGGACACAGCCTTTGCCTAGAATCGTCCAGGGCTATTTTAATTTACAGTAAGATCTGGGAGTGATCTGGGAGAAATAAGATCTGGGACAAGCAGCTTCTGAGGCAGGACTGCTGTGTATCTCAAAAGATGACCAGCTTCTTGGCCGACAGGAAGTGCAGGGGTGGGAGTCAGGGCAGTCCCTCAGACAGCGGACAGGAGAGGCCTCAGCTCTGTTCCCGTCTGCTTCTGGAGAAGCAAAGCCACTGGCACTGCAGCATCCAAGAAGCGGCCCTGCCAGCCGGCTCTAGCCCGGCACTGCGCTGGGGACGCTTGCGGGCTCAAGCAGATGGATGGAAGGGAAAGAGCGACAAGGGGCACTGGGGTGAGGGGAGAAGCAGTGCCGGATGGAACAAGACGGTGCAGATGGCTCAGTGGGGGTGAGGGGAGGGGTCCCCGTTCCCTGGGCTGGATGAAATACAGTAGAAAAGTGCTTACGTCAGAGCTCAGACCCGCATGGCATGGCTGCTTTCGGCGCCCCGTGGGGATTCAGACGATAGGGGGTTGGCTGGTGGAGCCGGGGAGGCAGGGGAGGTGGGAGGGCTTGGGGTGGCACATTGCACTGGAAACAGAAATGAACAGGGAAGTGAATAGGGGCGGCCGGGGGTGGGAGGAGGGAGGTTGGGCGCCCAGAGCAAGCGAGGCCCCCCTCCATGCGGTGCGGGGAGCAAAAGGCAGGAGGCAAGCAGGACAGCTGAGTTTGGGAACTTGTTCAAGCTGAGGCAGAGCTGGCCTGGTTCCAGGGGCGCCATGGAGGAGAGCATGGGGCCCCAGAGGAGCCCTGGCCCAGTCCAGGCTCTGCTGAGAGCCAGTGTGACTGTGGGCGAGGCCCAGCCCCTCTGAGCCCAGGGCTCCGCTTCCGTCCCTGCAACCGGGAGAGACACACGTACCTTTCCACGACTGTGGAACAGAACGGGGGATGGCACCTCACAGGCAGTGACATCGCTAGTGACCATGATTCATAGTGCAGTAAAATCACACTAGTACAGATCATCAGACCCTCATCCAGTGACTCAGTCCAAGTGATCACCGTGTTTACCAACTCCATGCAAACAGGTTTCCGACAGGCTTCAAGCCAGTCGGTTAACTTAGGCTGGAGGGTTCAGAAACGATTCCCCACAGTCACTTAATAGCTCTTTTCATCAATCCAGGAAAGGCAAATTCCAATCCACCCCTAAACAGATCATTAAAGGCCTTAAAGTGCTGACATTAGAATTAATGAGATTTTACTGTATTATCATTATTATTTCACGTTGAGAACAGCAAAATGAAGGACAAGGAAAGGGGAGTCGTATTGTTAGGAACAAGCTCTGCACCGTCTCCGGACCCTTGTGCACCCTTGGTGCAGCTGTGAGAGAACATCCTCACTCAGGCTCAGAGAAGAACCAGACCTCAGCCAGGGTCACACTGTGTTTCCCCCAAGAGAGGGATCCTGGCATTGAACTTCCCAGTCTCTTGCTCCCACCCTACCCTGGACCTCATCACCTTCCCTGGCCTCTGCACAAGAGAAAGGGCCAATGCAGCCCCACACATATCTACACACGCCCACATACATACATAAGACACGCAGGGCTCTCCCCAACAGGAAGTGATCCACAGTCCGTGCATGGGATCCAGCAATACGAAACCTTTCTACTCAGCACACGTAACTCAGATGTGTGTGTATGGGCACTTCTGAACCTGTGCCTTGCACATGACCCAACACACTTGTAACTTGCCATACAAATACATACACAAATGCTTTCAAAACACACATTCGTGTGCATGTCCGTATCACAGATAATGGTTAGTTGCCTGGCAACTTCAACTTTTAAAAGAGTCAAAAAATCAAAACCTAAGCAAGGAAGATCTCAAGGAAGCCAAATAGATGTTACAATGTACATGCAGTGAAGCTCTTACAATTTATTCATTGAAGAGCTCCTTGGAGTCCAGTTACTCTTATTTATACACCATTCTGATATATGTTGACTTGCTGAGATTCTAGCCCATGAGAGATTAGAAACAGGAAAATCAGGAGAGAGAGAGAGGAATTGAGAGGCCCACTGACATCTATATAAGGCACAACTGAAGAGAGAAAATCTTCTGTAAAAAGTAGACAAAATAACTTTAAAACATTTCTCCAAAGAAGACATACAGATGGCCAAGAGGCACATGAAAAGATGCTCAACATCACTAATTATTAGACAAATGCAAATCAAAACTACAATGAGGGGGCTTCCCTGGTGGCGCAGTGGTTAAGAATCCACCTGCCAATCCAGGGGACACGGGTTCAAGCCCTGGTCCGGGAAGATCCCACATGCCGCGGAGCAACTAAGTCCGTGCACCACAACTACTGAAGCCCACGCGCCTAGAGCCCATGCTCTGCAACAAGAGAAGCCACAGCAACGAGAAGCCCACGCACCGCAACAAAGAGCAGCCGCTGCTCACAGTAACTGGAGAAAGCCCATGCGCAGCAACGGAGACCCAACGCAGCCAAAAATAAATAAATAAAATAAATAAATTTATTAAAAAAAAACAAACTACAATGAGGTATCACCTCACACTGGTCAGGATGGCCATCATCAAAAAATCTAGAAACAATAAATGCTGGAAAGGGTGTGGTGAAAAGGGAACCCTCCTGCACTGTTGGTGGGAATGTAAATCGATACAGCCACTATGGAGAACAGTATGGAGGTTCCTTAAAAAACTAAAAATAGAATTACCATATGATCCAGCAATCCCTCTACTGGGCATATACCCTGAGTAAAACATAATTCAAAAAGAGTCATGTACCACAATGTTCACTGCAGCTCTATTTACAATAGCCAGGACATGGAAGCAACCTAAGTGTCCATCAACAGACAAATGGATAAAGAAGATGTGGCACATATATACAGTGGAATATTAGCCATAAAAAGAAATTAAATTGAGTCATTTGTAATGAGGTGGATGGACCTAGAGTCTGTCATACAGAGTGAAGACAGAAAGAGAAAACCAAATACCGTACGCTAACGCATATAAATGAAATCTAAAAAACAAAAACTGGTACTGACGAAACTAGTGGCAGGGCAGGAATAAAGACATAGACATAGAGAACGGACTTGAGGACACGGGGTGGGAGGGGGAAGCTGGGGCGAAGTGAGAGAGTGGCATGGACATATATACACTACCAAACGTAAGGTAGATAGCTAGTGGGAAGCAGCCGCATAGCACAGGGAGATCAGCTCGGTGCTTTGTGACCGCCTGGAGGGGTGGGATAGGGAGGGTGGGAGGGAGGCTCAAGAGGGAGGGGATATGGGGACATGTGTATGCGTATGGCTGATTCCCTTTGTTGTGCAACACAAATTAACACAGTACTGTGAAGCAATTATACTCCAATAAAGATCTATTACCAAAAAAATGTGTAACAGTTTGGTAGCATTTAGCAGGGCTACAAACAGATCTGTATGGATTACGGCCCCCAAGTGCATCCCTTCCACAGAGGTCAGCAAAATAAGGACGTTTATAATGATACTAAATGAGTGACAGCAAGAAAGATTGATTGCTAAATACAACCTCTTTAAGAAGTCAGAAAAATACTAAACACATTAGGAATATATCCCTCAAAATAAATTCACATATGCAGTGGATAGGCATTGGACAGATGTGCTATTACAGTTGTGTGTTCACAAGTGCTACCACATCTGCAGGCATAATCGGTCATATGTACTCACACTCATGAGGCTGTGCTCTCTCCATCCTGCACACACAGGTGTGTGTTCACAAATGTGCAGTACATACACTGTGCGCGACATATACACAAATACTCTTTATCATTCCTCATACTGCACAGAAAGTCTATCACACGTACATGTGTGCGTTCATAAGCACTACCTCCACCCGTGTATTGTACACTCACGTCAACAGCTTCCCAAACGTCATCTGTACTCATAAATAATGGGTCTCCGCTCAACACCCATAGACATTTTGCACACACAGACACACTCCTATATTTGTCCTCAAACTTTCCCTCCACCCACACATAACACACGTGTATATGCACCCATACGTATGTATCTACAACCATTACCCAATACAGACACTGCAATGACATCACGCCACACATACAAACTTAAAATTGCCGCATCTTCCCAGATACTGCACACCAGGTATACCGACAACTGCTACAAGCTCGCCACCGACCACAGCATCCAGGCCCCACACCCCCACTCAGGCACTAACTACATCCCTTGCCCGCTGCACTGTCCTCATGCCCCCTGTGCCCAGCACTCCCCCCCTACAGCGCCTGCTGTGCTTGGCAGAGCTGCAGCTCTGGGAATCTGGGCCATAGGCCAGGGGTGGTGGGGACAGTGGGCTAAGTCTGAGGTCTGGCCCTGCCACAGCCATTTTTTAAATAGTTGGGGTCTCGGCAAAAGCAAGGTGACCATTTGTTTTCAGCACACTGACCCTGAAATATAAGCCCATGGGTATCAAGGGGGAATCTGAAGAGCCAGGGTGGGTTTTGTTTTCGTGGCACCTTTGGCGCGGGAGCTATAGAAGAGAGAGCCAGGGGCTGGGACAGGGCAAGGGGCAGAGGGAAGTTTTAACAGTGCTGTATGCTCTAACCCTTGAAATAGGAAGTTGCCTTTTGCCCAGAGCATGTGGAATTTGATCTTTGGAAGCTTCGAGTTCATTTTGCAGGTAAACTACAGGGCGGTTGACAGAAGACTCCTTGTAGCCAAACTGGTTCTGCTGCCTTCGGTTCTGGCTGCAAGATGCGGCTCTCTGAAGCCCATCCCTTCTCTTGCCCTCAACTCCTGCCCACCTGAAAGCCTGTTTCTGAAGTATCTCCAAGGGCTTTCCCTGGCCACCCGTTCTAATGTCCATTTATATGCCAACTGCTAGTAGGTTCTTCCTTAAAGCTTACTTAAATCTCCTTTGCTGTAGCCTAAAACCCTCTGGTTTCTGAAAATATCCATATTTAAAATAGCTAGAAACCCCACAAAACATTCCTATTTCTACTTTAGCTATTGCTATTTCAACTAATACCAGCACAGCACCAGCACTACTGCTACTACAGCCGGCTAGCATTTATTGAGCAGTAACTGGGTGACAGACATGGTGCTAGATGCTTAGCTCACCTTGTTTTCATCCTCACACAGATTGAATTTTACAGATGAGGAAATCGAGCCTCAAAGAGCAAAAACTGAAACGCTCCAAGTCACCAACATGAAACGCCATTCCCTCCTCTGTGCGTCCAGCCACGATTCTAATCTGACACTTGCCCAGGCTACCATAACTCTGGCTGGCACAACCTGTCTCTGCCCACTCAACCAAAGTCATCACAAGCCTGGCATCCGTCCAGGGCATTCGTCTGGACTGGCCTTCAGAACCCCCCCCTCTTCCCTCTCCCTCCTAAGCACCTTTCGTGTTCAGGAGTGGGGAATATCGTCTCCCATGCTAATGACTTAACCACTGTCCTTCCTCCACCTCAAAGCCTCCCATTCATAGGGTCTCTTCTATTCTTCCCAATTACATTCTCCTCTATTCCGGGGTGCTTCTCCTCAAGCTGAGGGGAAGTGAGTCCTATTGGCTGCAACCCCATAGTGTCCACTAAGACCCACTAGCCTTTGTATCAGTGTGAAGTCAGTTCCCTGTACTCATCTTTTCTTAGCAGAAAAGTGGGTTTGGGTCAGTAGCCAAGGTGGTGACTGTATTGGCTGCTTGTACCATCTTCCCTTTCCATTCCTGCTATTTGCATGCAGCACGAATGGGAAGTCAGAGAATACCCTGGAATAGCTGGCCCTCGCTCCACCACTGGTACATACTTGCATCTTTTCCAATCAGGCTCAGTTATCGCCTCTTCTCTGGGCCTTTCCTGGACCTGCCCAGGTAGAATGGCTCCCTGTGCTCCCCGCATGGCCTCTGGCCATTTCTCTGTCCAGCAGCTAGGCGGGTCATCCTGGCTCTGAGCTCCCAGATGTCAGCAACTCTGGCCCCTTTGCACCCCCTGAGACTAGCACAGCCCCTGGCGCTCAATAAGCGCTCATTCTGACCTCAAGGAACATCGCCCTGTTCTGTCCCTGGCCCCCTGCCGCACTGCACTACCTCCCCTACGCCTGGTCAGCCGGTCTCCCTGGCGGAGCGAGGCCCAGCCCGTCTCACCAGACAGCATGCGGCCCCTGCGGGAGGCCTCGGTCGCCAGGGCACAGGAGATTTCAATCCGCTTCTCCTGCTCCTGCAGCTGGCTCTCTGAGTCCTGGGGCACGTCCACAAGGTCCCCCTCGCCGATGGGCACCACGTTCTGCATACTAAAGAGGCACAGACACACAGAGATGGAGGGGGGGACAGGATGGTCCGACTGGCTTGGGGGGCCTGGAGACTGAGGTTGGCAGGGATCCAGGGGCCTGTGAACGTGCAGGCTCCGGTTCCCAGCAAGCCTGTCCCCTGGGGTGAGTGGGACCCTAGCAAAACGCGTGTTGGGACCTGCACCATTTAGAAATGAACTAGAAGGGTCAAGTGAATATTTAGGGCAGGCCTGACAGGGAAAAGAAGTCACCGGAGGGCAACCCATCAGTTTGTCTTGATGACAGCGCGTGCACGAGCCCAGTAGGTCTTTCTGGCACCGGTGGCAGCGTCACCAGCCCTGCCACGTGCCTGGGACCGGTCCGCTGCCTGGAACCACTGCTTCCATTTGCTCTCTGCTGGGGAGGCTCAGGAACCCCAACCGCATGAGTCCGGGCACTGGATGCAGTGGCACTAGTGCCCCAGGTGCCCTAGGAGCCAGGGTGGGTAGAGGAAGTGGAGGTTCACCCCAAGGTCTGTTACCTGGACTTGGCAATGAGCGTCTTGATCCTCTCCACCTTCTTCTGTTTCTCCTTCAACTCCTCTGGGCTCAGGGGAGTGTCAGGCTCCAGGTCAATGTACCGCTCAGGGATGAGGACTTTGTCTGGGGTGGAGAGCTGTGGAGGGACCGAGGTCACCGCCTCTATTCCTTCCTGGGGTTCCCCCCGCCCGGCCCCTCCTGGACTCTGCTCACCTCCTTACTGATATCCACATCATAGTGCTGGGGCTCCAGCTCCATTTTGCGGAGCCGGGCAATCTCCTCCCGTGGTGTCTCGTAGGCCTGCCCACCAGGCTCCTCTGCTCGCAGAGCTGCCTCCAGGTTGGAGATGTCCACCTCATGGATGCTGCGGTGACGGCGCACCTAGGCGGCAGCACCGTCGTGACCACGCGGGGCCTCTGTCCCACTGCCAGCGGCACCTCCACTGCTACCCACGCCTCCAGGCAGCCCTAACCATGCCCGTGTCCTCACTGTCCCTGCCTAGCATGCCTGACCTGGCCACCCCCCACTGCTGAGCTATCCTTCTTCCATGCTGCTTGTCCAAAGCCTGCTCACCTACAAGGGCCCCAAGGCGAAGTCTCATTCCTGTCTTCTGTCCCCATCCTGCTGTACCTGTGCTCACATCCTGTACCATATATAATATCTTGGGCAACTGAATCGGTGTGTCTTATATCGATCTCTAATTTTTTCATATGCTAGAAGTTCTAGTCCACCAATTAGAATGTAAACTGTTTGAGGGCAGGACTCATGGGCCATAATTTTTCTTGTATTTCTGAAATTTAATGGAAAGAAAAATTAGGCCAATAGTTTGGGCTACTCCCAGCTCTGCACTTAATAGCTGTGTGGCCCAGAGATCCCTTAATTTCTCATGACTTTTTTTCCCTATCTCTAAAACGGGGGTAATACTTCCTAATCCAGCATCCTTGAAATGACTAAATGAAATAACATGAAAGGGATCGTGACTTGTACTGTGCCATGTGATGTTGAGCTATGATTACCTTCAGTAACCCCCAGCCCAATGTTAAGCACATAGGAAATGCTCTAGAAACAAGTGACGCCTACTTCTAGGTTGCAGGTTTTGTACTAACCTCTCTTAACTGAATTTTGTATAATTCATTTCAGCCAAAATAGTCAAGGCATTCCTTTCTCGTGAATTATTTTTCTTTAAACACACAAAAAAGGAAACCCTTGTTGTAGTATCTCCTCTGCCCAGTGGGGGACAAGCGTCCCCCAGGTCTCCCAGGCGCCCAGCTTGGGTCCTTCCTGGTCTCTCCCTGACTAAAACCTCCTCCCTCCCTGCAACCCCTCCAGGCCAGGCTGGTGGGGACCTGGGCGTGGGCAGTGTTGGCAGATGCCAGGCCATGCCTGTGGGGGCTGGGAGGACGTTACCACTTTGTAGGCGGGCCGGGCACTGGGGTCGGGGGCCGGGCTGGCCGGGAGTTGCAGGCTCCTCCGCTTATCCTTCATAGAGCCGCTCTGGTGCCGCCGCATACGGTCAATCTGCTCCTCCACGCTCATCTTGACCTTGCCCTCGCCAGGGAACACAGCACTCTTGGGGCGCTCCTGCTGTAGTGGGAGAATGGGGCTCTGACTGGTGCCTCACCCTCCCACCCAGATTTTTCATCTGCCCTAATCCCTTAAAATTTCCCTTCTCTGGGAAGCCTGCCTGTAATGGGTTGAAGAGTGGACCCCAAAAGATATATCCAAGTCCTAACCACAGTACCTGTGAATGTGACCTTATTTGGAAATAGGGTCTTTGCAGGTGTAGTCAAGTTAAGGAGCTCAAGATGAGATCATCTTCAATTAGGGTGAGCCCTAAACCGAATAATGGGTGTCCTTATAAGAAACAGAAAAAAAGAAGACACGTAGAGTAGAAGGTGATGTGAAGGTGGAGACAGCAGTTGGGGGGGGTGGTGCGGGTGCGTCTACAAGCCAAAGATTGCCAGCAACAGCCAGAGCCAGGAGAGAGGCATGGAATGAGGCTCCCTCAAGCCTCCAGAAGGAACCAACCCTGCGGATACCTTGATTCTGGACTGCTGGCCTCTGCAACGGTGAGGGAATAAGCTTCTATTGTCTTAAGTCACCAAGTTTGTGGTGTTTTGTTAACTTCCTAGCAACCCCAGGAAACTAACACGGTGCCTCTGGTCAGCACATTTGACTCTGACCACTGACTTTTGCGTTTGTATTTCATCACTGGCACATTACAATAATTTTGTTAAATATTCTTGTATCTTTATTATGTATAGCTTCCTTGTCCCGTGACGTCTCCCTGAAGGAGAACTCCTCCGCTTGCCTTCTTTCTTCTTGTTCTACCTTCCTCCTCTAGTCCTGGGTTTCTTGAACAGTGACAGATAGGTGGACACACGGAGGCCCCTGGGCTCCCAGCCCAGCTCAGGCCTGCACGAGCTCTCGGGGCCTGCGGGCGTGCACTCACCCGGGAGGAGAGTCCATTGGTGAGCCCGCTGGCACTCCTCTTCACCACCCTTGATGGGGTCACTTCTTCATCAGTGGGTGACTTTGTCCGAGGGGGCACAATGCCAACTGCAGGGAGACACAGTAGCCAGTGGGTCCCATAAAAAGGGACACAGGGCAGCCTGCTTCTCAGAGAGGCTCAGTCCCGCCCTCCATGGAGGCGAGAGGCCCAGGTGGGGAAGCACCTCCTTGGATGTGAGCGAGCACCAGTCTGGGCTCTTCTCTGACCCTTAGCCTCACTTCCAGGGGAGGATGGAACAGGAAGTACCTTTGTTGAGAGCTGCCTGCTTCTCTGCTTCCACCTCTTGCCTGGTGGGCACAAGGCTGACGTCTCTAGTGGTGTCCAGGGGTGAGGTCTGGTGGGGGTCTTTCTTGCTTTGCTCATAGCTTGCCATAGGCTAGGGAGAAGGGATGAGAAGATGGATGGATGGTGCTAGAGTGACCACCGAGAATTGGGTCCCTGGTGGTGTTTCTTTGTTTTGCAGTGGTGGGAGTGCAAACCTTTGAAAAAACATGGGGCAGGGAAACTGTGTGTGCCAGCTGGGAAGTGGGCAAGGATACACTGGAGGGCTCAGGGCCTCCAAGAGGGCCTCCGTTGAGGCCCATCAGAGAGATCCCTCAGCCCAACCAGTCCTCCTGGCAAACATGAAAAGCACAGACTTGCTGTGAGCCAGAGGACGAATGGTTGGAGGAGGGGGCTACAAGGCCAAGGCTATCTGTGGATTCTGTTGGGATCCCACCCAAGACTTGAGCACAAGAATAAGATGAGCTTTGTGGGAAGGAAAAGGGCATTTGGGTTGTGGTCTCACAGAATCATGTGACTAGAAAGGGACCTCAGACATCATCTGAGCCATCCCCTCCCACGGGGATGAAGAATTAAGTCTCAGTGAGGAGAGTGCAGAGAGACTAGACCAGAGGTCACAAACTCCAGCTCTGGCCCAACTACAGAGCATGGGTAAGTCCTATCACCTTTCTTTGTCCGTAAAACCGAGGCAATGATACCTGCTATGCCCACCTCACTAGGCAGACCCTCAAGTGTTGTGCATATTTCCAGTAAGCAGCTGAGCCTATTTGAGGAGTCTTTCTACTCACCATGCAACCTCTTCCAAGCCTAACTGCATATTTCTCCTGGATCTTGGCTAGGGATCCAGGTGAGAGAAGGAGCCAGAACAGGGGAGAAAAGGGTCTGTATCCTTACACTTCAGGGGCTGACGAGAGTCAGAGGACATAGACAAGGCAGAGACACAGGCAAGGGGAGAGGGAGAGCATGGGAGGATTGGGGTCTGAGGTGTACAATGGCAGGAAGGGGCTGGAATGGCACCAGTGGGGGCTGGGGGGTGTCACTGGATTTCCATCGTCTGGTCATGCTGGTAGGGAGGGGGGCAGAACCCACCACCTACAGCCACGGGCTGCCACGGGGTAGGGCGGAAACTCATGTTTTCATCGTCCACAGGAAGCAAAAAGGGGAAAGAGGACCAGTATGAGGGTCTCAGCCATCCCTTTGCTTATCCCAGAGTCTGACAGAGGGCCAGTAGAAACTGAGCTGTGGGAAAATTAATACTGGGATGGGAACAATGACTTGGCCTCCTGCCGGGCCCCGCTCCCTCCGTCCCTGCCCTCCAGGACCCAAGGGTGTTGGGTACCTGACCCCTGGCTGTCTCGCCACTGCGGTGCCAGGAAGGGGAGTTGGGGTATGGCCAGAGGCGGCTCTCACTAGGGAGTGGAGGCACGGTGGGAGGAGACTCCAGGGGGACGTAGGCTTTGGGGAGGGGAGGCCGCGGGGGGCCAGGCTCCTGAGGCAGAGAGAAGCCAGAGCATTAGGAGGAGCAAGAGCAGCCACTGTGAGAGCAGAAGAAAAGAGCATTAGCAGAGGCGGACGACAACATTGCTGGAGCCTGGGGCGGGGCCCTGGACCACCAAACTCCCACCCATCGCCTGGATGGAGTTCCACCTCCAGAGCTAACCCTGCCTGGCCTACAAGGCCCTCCTCTACTGAGCCCCCGCCTGTGCACTGGTCCCCCATTTTCTCTGAAGCTCTCTCCTTATTGTCTCCCCATCACATTGGGCACACCCCTCCCCTGTACCTTTGCTTCCGCCAGCTCTCCAGCCTGTAATGCCTTTCCCTTGTTCCTCTACCTGTCCCAATGCTTCATGGCCCAGTTTAAGTTCCACCCTCTCTTTGGAACATCAGAACATTTACAGTCTGAGCCACGTGGCTCAGTATTGAGACATATGCCACCACGTTACAGAGGAGGGCTGTTCACTGTGAATGGGTCTTGGTCCCCATTGGACGCTGGGTGGGTGAAGGCCCTCAGGCATCTTTCTGAGAGGGTCTCATACCGTCCCTTGCACAGAGTAGAGCCTCCGAAAACACCTGCTGATTGGCTGACTGGGCAAATGCCCCCCACACCAACCCTCAGCCCTCTCACCCGCAGAACAATCCTAGAGTTAAATTCTTATTAAGTGTCTGGTGTCTCTGCTAACCATCCTGGTGCTCAGGAAGACTTCCCTGAAAGGCAACTAAAGATGACAGTTGGAGATGAGAACAAGTAAAGGAGAAGTCTGGAGGGAGGGTCACCAAACTGGGTGTGAGAATGACTACCTTAGACAGAGATGAAGCTCTACGACTGGAGGCCTCTGGGGAAGAGATGGGCACAGAACTTGTACAATTTCAGGCAAATGGGGACCTAGTCCTCCCTCCCCCACCCACCTTCTTCTCCGTGATCTCAGCTTACCTCATTGGACCCGGGCTTAGTGGGGGACCCCTGAGAGCCAGACACCAATGAAAAAGGGCTCAGGGGGCTGGTGAGGCTCGTGGAGCTGAGAGGGCTGGCGGGGCTGTTGGAGCTGTAGGTGCCTGAGGGGCCAAGTCCTCCTTTGGGGAAACAGAAGAGGAGAGAGATGAGGGAAGGGGTAGGGGTGTGGCCTGGAGTGTGGCTGGGCTCTGTAGGTGGAGAAGGCAGGGGAGGATTTAGGGTCTCAGGGCCACCTGGGCCTGCTGAAGGGACTTATAACGGGCCGCCTCACAGGTTGGCTGTTGAGAGGCGAGCTGGGCAGGAAAAGATAATGGATGGAAATGACACCACTACCTCAAAGGTGTCACAGAAAGCCAGCCCAAGGTCCCTGGGCTGAAGGAAGACACTAAGGTAATGGTCTCAGATCACCAGTGGGCCCATGGGCTTAGGGGCTGGGAAGGCGCAGGTGCTCTTTGACCTGTTCTGGGGAGGAATCGAGATGCAACAGCATCTCTGATTGGTATATCTGGTCTATTCTGGGCAGAGGGAAATTTCTGGAGCCCTGAGAAGGCCCTGACTGGCTCTGAGCACAGTGTGAAGGCCTGGAGAGGTATGAGTTGGCAGGTGTGGGATGGAGACCGGAGACACTGGAGGTTTTTCTGGTGAGGCCAGGAGCCAGGAGGCTGGTGGAGAGAGCGCCTACCTCTGTGCTTGGCTGTGTCTGTGCCCCGGGATGGGTTATTCTTCCTCAGCCCCTCCATCACATCCTGGATCCTCCAGATCTCCTTCTGGATTTGTCGGTTGAGCACCTCATTCTGAAACAGCCAGAGAGCAGGTCAAAGGAGGTGGCTACCAAGGAGTGTCCCGGCGGGAGCTTTCACGTGCTCATGTGCACACGCACATCCCTCTAGCGCACTCATCTTTCTCATGGGCAGGCTTTGCCTCTTCGGCTTCCGGAATTGCGGGAGGAGAGGGCTCTGTCATCACAGCAAAGAGCACTTTTAGGTGAACATGTGGCCTCAGAACGAAGAGAGTGAGCACCTGTCCCTCTGATTCCGCCCCCCACCCAGGGGAGCTCAGGGTGGTCTTGGAGTGAGCGCCCCTGTAGGTGGACACCTGATGGTGGCCTGTTTTCCAGGGGCAAGAGCTTCTGGTTTACTGTCTTGTTTCACATACTGTGGGACTGTTTGATAGGCATGAATTCTACTCAATTACAGTGTCCACTCTTTGAAAAATAATAGCTACCTTTTATTTAACATTCCCCACCCCCCTGCCCGCCTATACCAGGCACTGTGCTGAGTGCTTTGCACACATGAACTCACTGCGGCTGCACAACACCTCTACGAAGCAAGGACAGCGGTTGTCTCCACTTCAGAGGCGAAGAGGCTCACGCCCAACACCATCTGTTAGTAAGCGGTGTGGCCACCATCTGAATCTGGTCTCAAGAGCTGGTGCCCTTGACCATGACGCTATCCTACCTCCCAAAATGTTTGCGTTGAAAGTGAGGCTTGCCCACAGAACATGGTGGCATTTGGGGCCTCTGGTCCAGGGGCTAACCTAACCTAACAAGCTGCAAGGTTGGGTGGTAAGTTTTGTTACCAGGAGGGAAACAGGAGGAAAATGGGGGAAACCAGGGTGTTAACTGCGTCAGAGAGACAGGGCCTGCAAAGCGAGCTAGAGAAGGGGCAGAGCCTGGGAAGAGAAAAGACAGAGGAAGGAAAAGAAGAAGAATGCCCCAGGAATGTCCATCCTCCTGCCTCCAAGCAGAGTGTTTTTGACCCATCCCAGAAAGAAAGGCCTCTTTCCCACCTAAAAATTCCCCGGTGGATGGCTCCCACACTGCGTACTCTTCTGATGTCATGAGAGAGATTTGTATTTATCACGATCTTGTTTACATTCATATATCTGTTAAAGTCTCCCATGCTTCAACTTTTGTTCTTCCCCCATGATCTGATGGAACTAAAGAACGATCCCACATTATCTTCACCCTGAAACTCAGAGTCTGTTTTAAGAGGCCCTGAACCTTGTCTTTCATCTCAGGACCAACTCCTGGTCATAAGTCTCTGAAATTTCTAAAGCAAGAAAGGAAGCCACCGTGGTCTCTTTCGGCCAAAATGACAAAGGAGGGCCTGAAGCACACAGCAGCCCCGCCTGCCTGTGGGCCTCTTCACCTGGAAGTCCAAGCTGAGCTGCTCCCAGAGCTCTTCGTGCAGGGCAGAGACCTCTGCCTCCAGGCCCTCGTACTCCATGGTGCTGTTCGACAGGGCCTGCAAGGGGAGGGCTTACTGAGAAGCTGCAATTGCCAATCCGCCCCTCCTCGTCCTGCCTCAGGGCCTGGGGCCCGGGTACCAGAGGGACGGGAGAGGGCCCTGGGCTGAGACATTCTGATGACAGCCAAACACTGGCCTTTTAGGAGGTGCAACAGCCCAGCCTACTGCATGCCCAAACAGAGAGAAAATGGAATCCTCTCTGGACGGCAGGCAGGCCAAAAGGGGCGAATCTCACTCTCACACCCCTCCTGCTCTCCCCAGATTGGGTGATAGAGAGTAGAGGGCAAAAAAGGAAAGAGCTGGGGGTGCCTGTTCTCTGGAGGTTAGAGACCTTCCTCCCCCTGGGCCACAACTTCCTGGGGCTTTTGCTGCTGCTCTCTGTGTCAGAGGGTCTGCCCTGTGCCTACTGGGAAGTAACCAGGGTGGCATGTTGCCGGTATCCTGGTTCTCCAGGGGAGTGGAAAAGGTGGGCAGCAAAGCTGTTAGAGCAGCCAAGGAAATAAGTGGCCCTCAACTTCACTTTGTCCTGAATGAATCCTGCTGCAGATACGGCTTGTGGGAAACAAGCCAGTCTCCCTGGTGGAGACTCAATGGGATGAGCAGGCTGGCACATTTGCTGCCTCTTTGCAAGGCAGTGTTAAGGTCTTTGTTTATGCCCCTCGCAGACAGCACCCTGCTCTCGCCGTCAGAGGAGAACAGGAATTAGACGAGCACAGCTGGGAGGGTGGCTCCCCCCTGCAGGTGCTGGCCAGGGTGGGAGCACACACCCAGCTCCCAGGTTACCGTGGTTGCCTGAGACAGCTCCACCCGGATGTGGATGAGCTGGTTCTGCAGCGACTCCTTCTTGTGTAGCAGCTTCTCTGGGTAGGCAGGCTGGTTTCCAAACATCTCCAGTTCCTGATGGGTCCCCATCAAGGCACTTTCCAGGCTCTCCTGAAGAAAGGCAGGGGAATGGCTATGAGCGGCCTTGATATCTCCTCTCCTGGGCTTTCAGCAGCAGAGGCCTGAGCCCTAGGGGTTCAACCAGGCAGCTTAGTGGAGGTTTCCCTCACACTGGCTAAGGTCCCCAGAAGAGCTTCAGCAGGTCTGATTAAGGGCAGGACAGAAGTTTAAGGAGGGGCAAATCTTCATCAGCTTAGTCAGGATGGAGATAGCAACCCACACCTTCTCTGGGCCAGCCCCCCGTCTGCCCCATTCAGGGCCACCCCATGGCTCTCACCTTCTCAGCTCGGAGCTGCTGCACCAGCCGTTCCTGCTCCCTCACCACCTTGTTCTGCTCACACAACTTGCCCAGCAGCTTCTGGGGGCCCCAAGGGGGGAAGGGAGGGAGAAAGAAGGGAGTGAAGAACACGGTTTGATAGGGACCTGGGAATTGGGTTGGCAGGGCCTGGCCTCTGGATACCACCTCCTCTTCCCTGCCAAGGAACCCTGGGCCTTCACCTTGACCTTGGAGGCTCCTGGGAACAGGAAGATGGTCTTCACCTTGGGGGACTCTCCAAAGACCCATTGGGAGGGGAGACAAATTTATTCTCTGAGGAAATGAGTCAGCTTGAGAGGGGAGAAGGCTGAGAGCCAAACGTTAAGCTTCTGCACTCCCACCCTCTTGGGGTTCCAATTCACAAGAGGTTCAGGAGGTAACACGGCCTCGCCTCCTAGGCCTCCAGGTGTGTATGAATTAGAGGCATAGGCCGGTTTCTGAGCAACAGTCTTAGCAAAACCGCTGGACAATGTAAACTGGTTCCCTAGTCCCACAGGACCCTGATCTCCCCTCCTCCTTCCAGAGTCTCAGGATGGCTGACGGTGGCTCCCTCTGAGGTCTGGTCCTTGCCTGTACAGAGCGTCTCCCCTGCCTGCTGGGCAGATCTGCTACCTAGGCAGGGCAGGTTAGGCCAAACTTGTCTTCTGGGAAGACCTGTGCTTTCCTGCGTCCACACCTTTATCCATGCCACTCCTCAAATACCCGCTTGGCTACTTTCTAGTGGGCCAAATCTTGTCCTCTGGGCCCTTTATTTCAAGGCCCAGCTCACGTGCCGCCTGTTTTGTCCCCGGCCTCCCCCAGCCCACGCGGTCCCCCTGCCCCGCACTCCTGCAGACCCTGTTACAGTCCGCTCAGCACATGGATCCTGTGCCTGCTGCTCCCTGGGCCTCCCACGGCCCATAAGCTCCCCGAGGGTGGAGCCAGGCCTCATTCTTCTTTCCAGGCACCTGGGGGCTACACGCTCTACCTCCTAACGAAGTCTGTGCTCCTGAAATAAGCAGAAGCCAGCGCTGCAGATACGAGGGCCTCGAACTCAGCGGAGAAACGCACACAGCCATGGTGGGAGGTAGGGGTGAGTGGTGAGAACGAGAGGAGGCCCAGGAAGAATGCTGTCTTTGCGGTGAGAGAGGACAGGAATGAAATGTATGAAGGGCCACAGGAGATGAGAGATGGACGGAGGAGAAGCCCCCACGGAGGACAGTGAGGATGAGAAGGGCAGCGGGAGAGCTGTTCTTACATCTGTGTCTTGCTCGTTTAGCTTGTAGGTGTGGAGGCTGTCCCGGAACACTTCTGGGTATGGAGGGACCTGCAGGAACAGGAGGCCGGTTACCACAGCAGAGGGCAGCCCGGGCAGGGCACGCAGGGACGGGAGCGCTGACAGTCTCGCTCCGTTCCTGCCACCAACCACAGTCCCATCGCCTCAGGCAGCATCTGTTCTGGGGACCTGGGCTGAGCTATAGTGCTCTGGCCCCCTGGCCGGAAAGCGTGGGACAGCCTGGCCTAAGCTCCGCCCCAACCGTCCTGGGCTGATTCTGGAGGTAGAGATGCTGCTCACTCGTGCTCTGTATCTCCTCTCCGCTAAGGTCGAAAATCTACTGCCAAGAGGGCCTCCAGGGCTGTGTAGCTCCCAAATGGCTTACTGGTAACAGCCATGAGAACAACAGTTAAGTCCTGGCTGTTTCTGATAAGGATAAGACCTGGGAGAACAGAACGAGCACTGGAAGAATTTGAGAACGACCACCCTACTAGATGGAACGCCAGCCCCAGGGCTTGTGCCTCAACCAGAAGTGTCTCTGAGTCCAGCAAAGGCGCCTGCCCTTGGTGACACATGCAGCAACAAGAGCACATTCTACACAACTCTGTCACTGGATGGTTCCATATCACACCCCTCATGTCCTTCACCCCAACAACTGTTAAGAAGATACCAAACATGAAAGAGAAGTCCTGAACGTTAAAAAGCAGCTTGCGATCCCTGGCATGGCATGAGATGTCAGTGCTGGCTATTTTGATGGCCTGGGAAGTGGGCCTGTGTTCACCCATGAACGTGAAGAATGGAGGCGACACAGTGAAAATAAAGGAGGGAGGCCAGGCTGAGCCTGGGAGATGAGGCCTGGCAGGTGGGCAGGCGGAGTGGACTCATCCCTGATGGGTGGACGCGACCATGCACAAGCAGCCGAAAAATGGTGTTGACAGGGACCGCGCTGCCAGGCAGAGGTCTTACTTGCAGGAAGAGCTGGGCCCTGGGGGAGGAGTTCTCCACCACGCGCTTCACCATACTGAGGAGAGCCTCACTCTCACTCGTCTGCGGCAGAGGAAGAACAGGCGATTCAAGCTCAGACCCACAGAGAGATGTCTCCCCACGCCCGCCTGCGCTTGCTTTCCAGGAAACAGGAAAGGACAGCTCCTCCTGAGGCCTCCAGCACCTTCTGCCTGGCCTTGCCCATCACTCAGCCCTCGTGAACTCCATCTCAGGACCCGCACGGAAGTTGCCCTTGAGGAAAGCCCACAGAAGGGACCTGGGAGGCCACTGTGCCCTCGCTTGTGGCTCTGAAGAGGCCCCAGCCCAGTGACACCTCCCCAGGGCGCCTGAGTGTGGTGGGTCTCATCCCATTGGGCCGGCTCTCATTTCTCACACTGGTTTGGTCAAAGACCACACAGGCAGTTAGAAAGTCCGATCTCCCAAAATCTGAACTGAATGAAACAACGTTAAAGAAAATGTGACCGGCTCTTTGGATGGGCCGTCACATTGGGAAGGCACAGGTCTCTCTTCCCAAACCCTGCCCACCTCTGCTCTAGAGTAGAAAGGATTGCTAAACACGGTTTCCAGAGCTGGGCTGGTAGCATCCATGCCAATCTGGGATGGCGCCAGGGAGCAAACAAGGAGGCCAAAGCAAGTAAGCCACGTTAAAGGGACACCAGAGACTGGAACACTGCTCTCCCAACACGTTATCCTTATGCTTCAAGGATCATCAGGAACATGGAGGGGGAAAGACTATTTGCCAGATGAAAACGAAAGAGAGAGAGGAAGGGTGAGGGAGAGGGACAGGGAGGGACGGAGGACGGACGAGCCAACCAAATCAACCCGGAATGCCATCATTTCCCCCACTGATTCCAGTGTGACAGCGTCAAATGTAAACATATTAGGGAGTGTCCTTGGCTATGTCCCTTTAACTCAATGGATCTCCAGGAGAAGGCAGCAGAAGACAGAGGGGAGTTGTGCAGGAAAAGCTTCTTGGGGAGGGGCAGTGAGTAAGGGACGGGACGGAGCCACCTTAGGGCAGATCTTCTCAGGTCACAGTTCAGGGAACCCCCACGTTTTTTGCCCTTGTCTTCCCAATCTTTGTTGGACCCACACATAGTTCCCTCTTGCCCTGTTTAGGCGGCAGCCCCAAAGCAGCCTTGCTTCTGCACGCTGTACAAGACAGGGTGAGGGGCACCCCTCCACCCCCATTCACAGGCTCTAGAGCATTTAAAAAGGCTTTCCTAGGATCTGATTTTGCTACTTCTTTAGCCCAGTTGGGAATTTTTTCTATGATATAACGTGTGATTTAAAAGGCTTTTAAAAGAGCAATTATAATATGAGGTTGAGTCTTTGCAAAATGGTTAAAAGTCAACAGTATATCAACCACATTTTCTGTAAGGATCTGAACTCAAGTCAGTGCTTATCTTCTTAGAGCCTGTGCACGCGCATGTGCGCAAGTGCGTGTGTGTGTGTGTGTGTGCGTGAATGAGATTGTGTTTGTTGTGTATGGGGTGTGCCGGTGTGGTGTATGTGTGATTGTATGTGGTATGTGTATGTTTATGTTGGCTGCCTGTGTGTCATACCTGTGTGTCCTGTGTGTGGTGTTTATGTGTGTAGGACAAGGCAGACCTACCAACACATCAGGCTTTGAGAGGGCAAGGGAGGCCCAGGCTCTTCTTGGTCACCCACAGATCTCATTCCTTCCCCAACCAGTAGATCTAAAACAATAGAGGAAGCAGGGGTCTTCTCACCCTGGCCTGCCCCCACACATGCTATGGCTTTCAGGATCATTCAGCCCACGTGGGCCTTGCCTCTAGGAGGATTCCTGTGTGCCACCTTCTGTCTCTCCGAAACGTTAGAGAAATTTCGTGAGAAAGCACCTAACCCAGTACCTTATACACAGCACTGGGGTCAAGGGTGGTCAATTAATATTTTTGAGTTTTGGAAGAAAAAGAACAATAAAATAATCATAGTAGCAATCACTAGCCCTCATCAATGCCTGCCAAAGTGCTCTCATATACGTTCTCACTCGACTCTCCCAATAACCTGTGAGGTAGAAAGGGCAGGTCCTACAATGTCCGTCTCATGATTGAGAAAACAAAGACCCAGAGAGACCAAGGTTTAAAAAAAAAAAAATCCCTGTAAATGGCACAGCTGGAACTAGAGTGCAGTGTCTGACTATGTTCTGGACTCTTCTTATCATACAAGACTGCCTTTTAAGAGTATTATCGTTTATCTAGGAAAGAGGTCCTCTGAAAGGTTATTTCTGAAGCCCCCAGCCCCTCTGTGAGGGAAGAAGCCCCCAGGAAGGGGCCCTGCCATCTGCACTGAATGCTTGGAAAGCCAGCAGTGTGGATGGGCTGCGGGGAGGAAGGCCTGCCGGGAGTCATCCCCACAGGGACAAGAATGCTTACGGTGTCAACACCACATGCTCCTTCTGGGACTAAAATCATCCTGATG
Organism: Delphinapterus leucas; assembly: GCF_059928025.1. NCBI lineage: Eukaryota > Metazoa > Chordata > Mammalia > Artiodactyla > Monodontidae > Delphinapterus > Delphinapterus leucas. Next base: position 39,386,205 of record NC_143129.1, read on the forward strand.
AGGTTCAACCCCAGCTTCTTCACATGTCAGAGGCTTCCTCAGCTGTAAACCGAGTCAAAAGCTCAGAGTCATATCCAAGCTCTGCTGTTCACTGGTTGTGTGTCCTTGGCGTGTTATTTGATCTCCTGGGCTTTAGTTTCATCACATCCCCTACGAAACGGGGATAATAATACCTACCTTGCAGAGTTGTTATAAAGGTTAGGATCTGTGAAATGCTTAGAATGGTGCAGGGCATGGAGGAAGCATCCAATTACGGTAAGTGCTACCACTATTATTATTATTATTACTAACATTATTATTTCCACCACCCCAGGCCGCCTCCACCTGGATCTGGTACACATCCAGGTCCCCCATGATTTGTAGCACAGATCTGAATATGAGCATGCGCTCATATAAATTGCCCAGCATATTGACCCCTGGCCTGTCTAAACCCAGTATCACAGCCTCCTTAGTCTCAAAAGGCAAGGAAGCCAAAGGTGAGAGCCCAGGCAGCCGATTGCTTTCATCACATGGGGACACTCATTGCCTCTTCAGGGTGCTCATCTGTAACACTGGATTGAGGACACTCCCTCTGCCTACAGCACTGAGTTCTCAGGAAAACATGAGCCGTGCATACAAAAGAACTTTGCAGAGGAACTAACATATATACCGAATTACCATCATTTAAAAAATCAGTGGAGGGCAGGTCTGTGGTCCTTCGCTTACAAAATGTGGAGTTTAACCACAACCTGTGGAATAGGGTAGGCTAATTTCCCAGATTCAGGCTGAACTAAATCCTTAGCCTCTGAGGCCCCAGCACAGAGCTCCTCCCTGTCTCTGCAACTCTATCCAGCAAAAATGCAAATTCCCGCCTGCCCCCTGGGGGCAGTTCCATCTGGGTCGAACAAATAGGCGGTGACATTAATTATTCATGTGGTAATTTACAATTCTCCTTTCCCCAGGAAACTCCCGGCTGCCCTAAAGGGCTTTGCAGAGAAGGGGTGTGAAGGCGCAAACCAAAATATAAGCCACTTTGTTGTGTCCCGGTTTTTGCCAACAAAGGTTGTCAAATGGATGGGGGATGAGAAGGCGGGGAGGAGCAGGGAGACGTGAAGGGAGGGCAGGGGGATGGTAAGGGGCACCAGCTCTGCCTACCTGCTGATCCAAATACTCTAGGTTTCTTTGCAATTGAAGGTCTAAAAGTTCATCCTACCCGGAGCCCGAGGCCCAACGGCAACACAAACAAACAGGAACAGGACAAAAGAAAACAATAAAAAGGAAGCAAAGCAGTTAAGAGTTAGCTGGGCAGCGACAAACAGAGGCCTCTCTGGCCTTGGGGAGTCTAGGGAAGGGAGGGGGGAAGGGTGCGGGCAGCCACAGAGGTTGTCTGCTGGACAAGCCCGGCGAGAGAAGGGACACACTCCGAGGCTCCTGGGTCGGCCTGGCCCTGCCCTGGGAGAGGGGAGCACCACTGAAGCCATCTAGTCAGCACTTCCTGGAGCTTTTTCTGAGTTTTCTGGAAAATCCACTGTTTACGGATGGGTGCATTTGCTGTGTGTCTTGGCTATAGAGTTTGGACACCGGCAGAGAAGACTCAGAGAGAGGGGTCAGTGACAGGCCGCCGGAGACAAGGATTCTGCCTGTTGGTTCCAGTGGTTTTCCCCAGCTCCCCAGGCGGAGCATCGGCATCGAGTTCTCCAGGTGGAGACAAAAATCCTCAGGAGAACAAATTCCCGGAAGAGACACAAGTAGAAAGGGGAGAGAAAGTAGGAGGAGACACAGTATGGAAAATCTTTTCTTCCTCAATCTGACTTCTAGTCTCTTTCCCCCAAAGTGACATTCCAGGCAAGGACAAGCTTGAAGCAAGTACGCTTAGGGGTAAGAAGACTAGAAGATCATGCCTGTTTTGGGAGCTCTAGCTTAACTTTTCTTCCCAGCCCATAGCCTAAGCCCCCTGTCCAGGCCCCTCTGCATGCTGGAGAGGAGTTGTTCTGAGACTGAGAGAATGGGGACATTTCATGCTTCCAGATCTTGTCCCTGCTCCTCTGCCCTGTGTCACAGAGGAGGAGGGGTAACTGACACCACTCTCTATAGTGGTGTTAGAGTCCAGGCCGGAGGGAGGAGGTATCCAGAGGCTGCTAAAGACCAGACGGGCCAGGCACTGGGCACAGAGCATCCCTGCGTCTGCCCTAGTTTGGCCCCGCCCTGGGAGGAGAGGTCCTGAGGGGAAGTGGAGTGGGAGGAGAGGACGTACCATCTTATCGTGGACCGTGGGGGATGGTGGGTAGTTGTAGGGGAACAGTCCTGCAGGGACTGGCCGCCTGTCTCCCAGGTAATCATACTGGAAGAGAAAGGGGATTGGAGAGGTGAGGGGGTCCGGCTGGGATATGGACTTCCCCACCAACTGAAGTTCAAGGTTAGGGATGTCTGTAACCTGTCCCAGAGCAGATTTCAAACTAAAATGGACAGCCTTTAACCATTGCAATATCCTTGCAGTGAATCTGTCTAGGTCCTCAAGATTTGAAAAGATAGAACCCTCTCTGTCCTCTTATATAGAATTAGGGCTCCTGGTACAGCCTGGGGATGGGCACAGAGAGCAGTGTTTCTACTCAGGGGCAAGGCAAATCCCCCAAGGCAGCTCTCCTATGGACAGAACCGCAGGGCCAGTGGCTTCCCCTGGGCAGCATCCCTGGTCCTGCTGACACAGCCCGGTGACCCCATGTCCCCAGATGCCCTTGCATCCCCACCTCTTCTCAGCAGATCGTCTTAGGCTTCCGGGGGATCTCAGGGGCTGAGGAAGGAGGGGAAGGCTGGTGGCTCACCTTGGGGGAGCTGACGGATCGCCTCATCACATAGGCAGCAGGGTCAGCATAGATGTCCTCACTGCGAGGTGGCAGCCGCTCGAAACGGGCACTGGGTGAGCGGATGGGGGAGAAAATGCGGGCGCGGCTGTAGGACCCCTGGCTTGGCGAGCGGGGCACAGAGTGGGAACGGGGCTGCAAGGACAGGCGTCGCAGGGAGCCGGAGGCGGCATCCAGTTCATCATAATAGACAGGCTGCCGGGAGGGGCTGGGGATCCAGGTGGTGCCATCCTGCCGCCCATAGCCGGCAGGCTCCTTCCACTCACGCAGCTGGAAGGCGGGGCCGCCTCCATTCCGGAAGGAGTGCCGCTTGTCCTCCAGGGCCCAGGGTGGGCTGATCCGATCGTAGGCCGGCATGGAGCAGATGCTATCCGGCCGCACCCCTGGCGGGTAGTACTGGTAATCATCAGGGTACTGGGAGGAGTAGGGGCTGTAATACTCAGGGACCCTACGGGACACAGGGTAGAACCTAGAGGGACTGAGACAGAGAGGACTTTGTAAGGAAGCCAGACAAAATGGGCACGCCCCCAGCCACCTGCCCGTGCCCCAGCCCCTCCTCTTTGTCCTCCAGCCTAGAGTGGGGTCTGATGAGGTGAATGGTGCCCTAGGCTGACCTTGCGAGCATACGGGGGCGCCCACTGCCCAGGCACGGAGGCTTGTTTCCAGAAGTGCAAGGAAAGACCTGTCCTCAAAGCTCTCCCCCTCAACCAGTTCCCTGAGGCCAGAAATTTCACCATTCAGAGCTTCCATCTTTGTCTCTTTGTCTCCCTGGGGAGAAACTTTAAGCCTTATTAGCCATCTCTATCTCAGCATGAACCAATTTATCAGATTCTTTCCAGAGAGGCTGAGAGCAGAGAGAACACTAGAGTGTACCAGGCACCTGGAGGGGGACAACAGAGGAGGGACAAAGGGATGCCTTCGCTGATTTTATGACCCTGTCAAGGAGCCAACCAAGTCCGTTCCTGGGACTGAACCCTAGTGAGGCGCTCTCCCCAGGGCAGGGCAGTGAGCTGCCCTCCCAGACCCCCAGGGAAGGAGCGGCAGCCCCCCTTGCCCTGATGAACACAATCAGGTCCAATAAATGTCTTCAAATATTTGAGAGCCAGTCACTGGATAAAGAAGTAAATTGGTCTATTGGGAAGAACTAGGGCCAATGAGTGGCAACGGTTTTCTTTTTAAAAAACTGCTTGTAAATAATGGCTTGCAAACAGTTAGAGCTTCAAAGACGCAGTGAGTTGCCTTGGCAGTTCGTAAGTCTCACATTGGTAGAAACACTGGATGCTGTACAAGGGTGGGAAGCACGGACGGATGTCTGGCTGGAACAGCTTTAAAGGCCCCTCGCTGTGACTGCCTGCATGCTTCAGGCCGCCCAACGTCCTGTGAGAGGCACTGGGTGCTCTGTCCCTTCCTCTGAAGTAGGCAGAGACAGCAAGAATCAGGGGCAGGGGGCAAACGCTACAGAGGGAACCATGGGGTTAGTAAGCATCTGGGCAAGCAGGGAATCCTGGGGTTTTCTTGGTTTCCCAATTCAGCCTGGCTTCCAGAAGGTTTCCAACAGAGGGTGCCTCCATGTCACTCCCCCAGCCCCAGCCCCCAGCTGGAACGCCATCCCCACTCCACCCCACCCCACCAGGCCTCACCTCCGAAGATCTTCAGGAGGGGGCACCCCTCGGCGCAGGTTCACCCACTGCTGAAGCTGGTTCATGGAGCTCTTGCGCTGGGCGATTTTGTCGGGGTTGGCACGTGGGGGGAAGCTCCGCCGGTGCCCCCCACTTTCTGAGTCCTGAGGTGGGAAAGCTGTGCTCCCCGGCCGGCTTGGGGAGCTATACTGCCAGCCATTGGGCTGGGTGGGCCGCTCCCCACCTCCTGGGACCCTTGGGCCCTCAGGGTAAGGGCTGCCCGGGTCTGAGGCTGGTTCTGGTCCAGCGTGGACACCATTGGCTTTCACCAGAGGCTCGCTCTTGACGTCAGCCCTCTCAGGCCTCCTCTCCACCTTCTCGCAGCCTCGGCCATCACCCTCCCCTCGAGTCTTGGCCTCTGGTTCAGGCTTGGGAAGGCTGTTTTGGGGGGGTTGGTGGTGGTGTTTGCCGGGTGGGATGTTCTCAGAGTCTGGCTTCTCGTGGCTGTGGGATGCCAAGGGAGATGTTGTAAGGGACTCCAGCCCAGCGTGGAGTTCAGGTGGGGGGAAACTGGGAAGGAGAAAAGGAGTGGAGAAGGATGGACAGGAAGGCAGTGATGGAAACAGGGTTCAATGAATTCCAATTCTGTTTCCTAAATCCTACCATTTTATATACTTGCTCCAGCCTGGGCAATTATAAAGCGTAATCCAAGCTTGCCTGTGCATATGTGCTCATCTTGCCCTGCTGGTCCTCCTCATGTGTCACCCTCCACTCCCTTCTGCTGAAACTCCTTGAGTCCAGCCTCCTAGCTATGGCCGAGACTAACCTCACCCAGACTAGGTGTCTCCTGTAGTCTGTTCCTGATCCAGCCCCCGTCACTTGGTGTGCACTACACACTACACATAATCGGAACCATCCTTGATGTCTCAGCTACAGAGGTTTGTGACAGGTCAGCCCTCTCTCCTTTAGAAAGTTACTTAACTTCCACGAGTCTTGGGCTCCTCGTTGGCAGGGTGGGTAGGACTGTGTGAGATCAAACGTGGCAGGCGCACCAGGGGCTGAAGCTGTTGCCTCAAACTTCACAGGCATAGAGAGAAGCTAGTTCCCCTCTCCCAAACAAGCATCTTCTAGGACTTTCTATGAGAGTATAAGCTCCATGAGGTAGGAGCTTGTCAGACTTTTCCTACCTTGTTTTCCTAGCACCCTATACACATTTCTATTTACAGTAAATATTTATGAAAAGAATGAGTGAAGATCTGGAATTCCACCCCTTGGTGAAAGCAAAGATGGAATCTCATGACAATGTTTTCGCTACATCTTCCCCAATTCAACATAGTCAAGCATCCTTGTTGAGACACTGCTTGGTAAACGTTTTCAAGACAGGTACACGGACTTGGAGTCTATACTGTAAAACTTCCTTCTGCTGGATCCCTGCTAACATCTAACTTAAGACTTAATGCCCAGTTCAAGTAGAGACAGGGGCCGAGACTGCGGGTGGTGACGGGGTGAGGTGACAGGAGCAGTCACGTGCTGAGTGCTTGCTGCGTGTCAAGCATTTTACCCATCCTACTGAGTCCTCACAGCAACCCTATGAGGTAGGATTATAATTATTGTCTCTGAGGGTCAGGGGTTAAGTAACTTACACTTAGGTCACACAGTGGGCAAGCGTTCAAGTTGGGATTCAAACCTGAGTCCCACAAAGTCTGTATGCATAACAAAACGAGTGAATGACCCTGGTCTTTGGTTCCTGGCCAGGCCCGCATGGAACCTGGCTTCTCTCTTGGCCTCCACCAGCTCAGAGAGAAGAGGAGGAGCTGCCCAGGGGAAAAGAGACTACAGGCTCCGAATTCACTTAGCCAGCCTCCCTGCTGGGAGGCAAGGAGTTGGTTCACATGTTCTCAGAGGTTCAAGTCCACGTGCTGGGCTCAGCAAGGGCACGGAGATGGGCACCTCTTCACTCCTCCTCTCTCTCTCTAATAGCAGTCCTCATGCCTATGCCCGGTCCCCGGCACTCACTTGTGACATGCAGCTTGGGGCGCTGACTTCTGGGCTGGGGGGATCTGGACTCGGGCAGCCTCCCCCATGGCCTGGATCCAGGCCTCCTGCTCCTCGGGGCTCTCGGCACTGAAGAAGTAGGTGCGGACCCCGGCGTGCTCAGCCTGTGGGGAGAGGCAGTGCGTGGAACTGTCCCCAGCCTCGTCCACCCAGCACACAGTCACCTGTGGGGAGAAGACACCCACGCCCACAGGACAGGTGGTCAGGCAGGTCGTTCCCCTGACCTGCAGCTCTTTGCCCCATACGGAGCTCAGGGCAATGTGAGGAGGCCCCCAGCTGTCCCAAGTGCCCCAGCTGGCACCCACGTATCTGCCTCGACTAGCTCTCTGGACACCACTAGGCAGCCCAACAGGCAGGTAAGCTGACCTGCCCCACCTGAGGGACAATTACCTCGCCCGCTCTCCCATCAAATTCCATGCTTGCTTTGAAGGGCAGTTACCCCGTGCCCGGGAGAGATGCCCCCCTACCCCAACCACATGCCAGTCTCGGCCCCAGCTCAGCCTCTGAGAAGCTGGCACTCTCTTCCACGCAGCGGGACAGCGCGGGCACACGGGGGGCATGCACAGACGGTCAGAGCACGCTACCTAGTTGGCGGCTGCAAGCAGGCGCAGCAGGCGGTAACCCAGAAGCGAGCTCCTGTCCAGAGGAGGGGTCCTCACGCGGCCAGAAGGAGGAGAAGCAGAGAACAGGTCAACCGAACTCCAGAAGGAGAGACAGGAGACGTGACAGGAATGTTGAGGAACAGAGGGAAGTGGGGAGCTATTCAGACTAGCCCCCTCTACTCAGTGTCACCACTGGGACCACGGCACCCAGCAAGGCTCAGGTCAGCCCACCAGGAGTGGGGGTGGACAGCTTGCACCCGGCAAACCTGGGTTGCTCGAGGAGAGAAGGCAGGGCAGCCCAGTGCTGATCCTAGCTGTGTTCCCGACCAGCCCTGCAACTGCAAACAACTCGAGATTTTGCTCTGGCCTTAACTGATGCATCTGTTTGATGGGGAGGGTCCAAGAGGAAAAGACGCTCCAGTGCTAGATTCTTTCTGGGGTCTCAGAACACTTCCTAGGTGAGACCAATCTCCCAGAAAAAGCAGCTAGCCTTGTTCATGCCATTCAACATGAGAGATCCAAAAGTGTTTAAGAGTCTCAGACGTGAACTTCACTTTGGCCTATGACCCCTTGGGTGCTAAATCCTGGGTCTCTGGGGGTTGGAAGGAGAGAAGACAGGGCTCCTCTGACCAAGCCCCAGGGTTCTCCTAAGCAACAGTGTCAAATCCACACCCTTCAAGTGCTTTCCCAGCCGGACCTTCACTTTTCCTCAGCACCTTCCCCACATGATGTCTTTCCACAGGAGCCATTACCCAGTGAGGGGGCATCCTACTTCTCTAAGGACAGAGATGGGCCTCCTCCCTCTGGATCCGGCCAGTCCCCACCCTCCAGCAGGGCTGCCCAGCAGGTAGGCAGAGACAGGGAGGTGCTGACGAAAAGCCAGTGAAGTTGTAAAGAGGGATCTGGGGGCCGAAACTGCACAGGGAAATGGGGAGCAGGGGCCCAGGCAAGCCCTCTGGGGTGGAGAACACAGGGTTATTGTAGAGGAGAGAGACACACAGGTGGGATGAGTGGGTGTGTCCTGGGCTGGTAGGAGTGGCAGCAAATAATTACTTTGCTAAGCATCCAGCGAGCGTCCTGTGTGTGTGCAGAGCTCTGCTCCGGGCACCAGTCACAGGGAAAGCAAAGACATGCTCTTAGCACTTGAAGAGCTCACGGTCAAGCTGGAGGACAAAACATACCCATGGGGAAACAAGGAGAGAGCAAAGGCACGGGAACAACAGCTTGTGACAGGAGAAGGCAGAGGGCCTGGGAAAAGACAGGGTGATTGATGGGGAGCCAGGAGGGGGCACCAGCCTGGAAGCATGAAAGGGGACCAGAGAATTGAGGGAGGTGCCCCCATGGATGAGCCCACAGAGCCCCCACGGGGCTGTGCAGGGACAGAGGAAGGCCATTCAGCAGCAGGCTGGGTGGGAACAGTGCTGGCTCATTACTGGCCATCTGAGGGTTTCGCTTGGTGGCCGCAGCAGGACAAGCCTCCCATCTGTCTCATCTCCCCTCCCTTCCCTGGGGAAAGGCCACTGAATAGCCACAATCCCAACCTTTTGTGGGCCACTGAGCACAGCCCTCCGAGTTGGGTTTTAAAGAGGCAGTGCAATCCTCAGGGGAAAGGGAAGGAGGAGAGGGGCTGATGGGCACAGAGATCTGGGGTTTATGGAGGGGTGTGTCAGTCACCGGGACGCTGTTCTAACGGGGCTGCCGGCAGAGCTCCCGAGCTGGAGTGTGTGTGTGTGTGTGTGCGCGCGCGCGCGCACGCACGCAGGTCTGGAGGGGAAGGGTAAGACAGGCTGTCTGACTGTGTGGGGGTGTGTGCGTGTCTGTGTAGAGCAGGCCTGTTTGTTGTTGGTTAAACAGCCTGTTCCTATTTCCCCAGCTAAAATCCAGCTCCCTGGGGCCAGTGTTTTATTGATTATTCATTCTGCAGACAGGACCCTTGGAGGCTGGAAACTAATTATGTGCCTAAGAAGTCCCTCTTTGTTCCCCGGAGCAGCATCTATGTGTCTGCCCACCTCTCTGTGGCCAGGTGACCAGAGCTGAAGGACAGAAAGGGCAGAGTCTCTGGGGCCCCAGGAACTCAGATGCTGCCCTCGAGTAACCTGTGGGTTTTCAGGGTCTTGGACAGCAATTCTCAACTCGGGGAGAGAGGGCTTTGTACTAAGAAGATGCATGGTTGATATCATAATTTTATATTTGGAAAATGAAAAAGATCCTATGATCTTTGCATCACAAAATACAAAAAGGGCATGGAATTTTCATTGTTTTTAATGGGCCGTGAATTTTTAAATGTGGAAAAACACTGGCCTAGGATGAGACAGCTGCAGTCCCGTCTTTGATGGGTAGATCCCCCAGGGGTTCTGAGCAGTGGCGCTGAGCAAGCAGGTGAGGTCCATGTCCCTGGGCCCTTATTCCCTCAAACTGTGTCTCTGTGAGGTTTGTAGCTTTCAATTATAATGAAACTCAATTGCTAACTTTCTGCAAAGATTTTTTTTTTTTTTTAAATTAGAGCACGTCGTTTATGGAAACTAAAAAACACAGGCCTACAAAACCCATTTTACAAGGTGGCAAAAAGACTAGGGTGCTGGCCCATGACAAGGGCTGGAGAGGGGACAGGGTGCAGGCAGCAGGGCTGAAGGGCAAAGGGATAAAAAGGAAAGTGAGGACAAATGACAAATGGAGGGCCCTTACATGGGCCAGTGGGAACGTGCCGTACACTGAATAGTAGTGAACAACTTACATCTGAGACCCTTTGAGTAAGTTTGACTGGGGGTCTAGTTCCTTGGGCCCAAAGTGGGGAGGAAGACTTTCCAGAATGGATCTTAGAAACCCACCCGGCCACAGTTCCTGCCTCTGCTGTGAGGGATTTCCTAGGTGCCAGGCCACCGGGCAGAGGGTCCATGGCCTCAGCACATAACTAATTCTCCCCCAGGAAAGACTGTGGTACCACTGAAGCTCATCTCTATAGGCCCACCCTGGGGAGAGAAGAGGAAGGGGTCCCGGCACAGCCTCACAACAGCCTGCACTGAGCCCAGGGACCGCTGCCTGCTCCCCCCAGTACTACCACTTGGGGTTCCTGAGGAGGTGGCTCTTGATCCTGTTTCATTCTTATATGCTCTAGAAGAGCCGGCCTCCCGCCCCTACCTGACCTGGGAGAGGAAGGCCAACTGACCTTAAAGGTATGTTTTCGGCTGATGTTGTCTGAGGGCTGCACCGCAGCCACCCGGAAGCTCAGGAGGGGGATGCTGCCCAGGACGCTCTCCTCCTTCTCATCTGTCAAAGGAAATAGAGGCACAAGTGAGATGTATGTGTGCGGGGGGGAGGGGAGGGGAGTGTATCAGCCCTATTAGGATAAATACCAGCAAATGTCTGTTACTCGTCTACTATTTGTCAGGCGCTCGGGGCCACCACACAACCACACAGGGCGTGCTCTGCACAGCGAGAGGCACACTCCCTGGAGCTGGGGAGCGTGGCGGCCCTACAGGCACTGTTCTAGACTTGGGGACTGTAGAGATGAATGCGAGAGTAGTAGTGCCCACCCTTGGGGAGCTCACATTCCCGTATGGAAGCAAACAAGCACAGAAGAGCCAACATTTTGGAGCGCTTGCTATATGTCAGGCACTGTTCTAAGTTAAAGGCTTAATGGATTTAACCTGCCCAACAATCCTATGAACGGGCACTCATGATCTCCATTTTATAGGCAAGGAGGTTGAGACACAGAACGATTAAATAAGTTGTCCAAGGTTACTTAAGTAGAAAGTGGTGGATTAGTCTTTAACCCAAGAAGTCTGACTTTCGAGCTCTAGAATTCTTAACCTCCCTCCCATCCACAGCGCCTCTCCAAACAAGGTGATCCCAACAGTGACACACGGAACAGGATATAATGGGATGGGGCGCGGTAGAGGGGATGCTCGCATCTTCGGCTCGGGCTCTTCCGGGCAATTGTCTCTAAGGTTCTCCTAGGCACCTGGCAGCTTGCTTTGTCTTCTCCTGACTAGACCCCTCCCCTTTACAGTCCCCATGTCTGCACAGAAGACACGCCCCCCCCCCCCCCCCCCGCCCTCTGATCCCCAGAAGCAGGCGAGCAATCAGGCTGCTGTATAATTCATCCTGAATCTCCAAAGGAGCCTGGAGGATTAGCTAGTCAGGCCCCCAGCTATCAGCAGGAGACCGGAAGGGTAGGGGTGCTGTGTGGGAACCATGAGGCTGGGGCTAACGATGAGGCCATGCCAAGACCCTCCCCACTTCCCTGGGATAGCTCTTTATTCCTGGGTCTAGAGACCCTGTAAAACCCTCAGCTAGGGTTCAGAAGAAAGCTCACAGGGGTTACAGACTCCACGAGCTCCCCTTCTCCCCTTACTCGTCACTTGTACAAGGTCCAGTTTCCTGGACAGACCTTGGCATGGTACCCAGAGGATGGACTAAGCTAAAGGGACAGGAGGGCTGGGAGCCCAGAGCTTCTTCAGGAAGGCAGAGGCCATCATCCCCAGGAGGAGGTGGGCCCCCTGCCTGGCTGAGCCCAGGCCAGTGTCTAAGGGTCTCCTGAGAGCACCTCTCAGTGCATAGTGACCCTCCATCTCCATGCCCCTTGAGTTCAGAGCTTCTTAATGTTCTCCCCTTACACCAGGCCCAGAGTGTCTTCCCTGCAGAGACCCTGGCTTTCCCTCCAGCTTTTGTTATACTCTGGCTCCGGTGCGGCCCTACATCCAGGGGCCCAGCCTGAGCAGATTCTTCTCCCTCAATCTTGGGGTTTCCTCTGTGACTAGACCCTGGACGTGCATCCCCTTCCTGATCTCTCTCCTTGGGATTCAGGTGCCTCAGGGCACAGGGACAGCAGTGTTCTAAGGGCGGGGGCGGAGGGGGGGGCGGGTGGTCACTAGGTACAACCTTTGCCAAAGTTAATGATTCAGTGAATTGCTCCCAGGAGACCTGGAGGAATCAGAGCTCTGCCATTCCCAGGGCATGGAGGAAAAGGAAACAGCCACTCTTGCTGCTAGATCATTTTATCCTCTCCTCAGCGCCCAGGCCTCGTCGCACAGCATCAGTGTGACAGAACCGTCACTGTCATCAACCCTCACTAGTTCCTCCCTGCCCTCCTTGACATATCGTTGCTGTACATACTTTAAAAATAACTTCCTAGAGGCTGCTGCACCAAAGTTATAAGAGTTTTGCCCTCCTTTCTGTGGGGGAGGAAAGGGAGTGAGTGTTGGGGTAGGCAAAGAGGGCAGAAGCTGGGGGATAATCATTTACTCCACATTCACTGAGCACCTACTATGTGCCAGGTGCTGTCTTCAGTGCTGTGGATACAGCAGTGAACAAAACTGACCCAAAACTCCTGCCTACACAGATCGGATCATACATTCCAGTGGGATGGGGGAAGCTCAACATACAAGGTCCAATTAGCAGGTGACCTCTAGTGATGACCAGGGACCCTCGTCTTCTTCCTCCTTTTCTTTTCCCACCCACGCCCTCCCCCGGACTTCACCCTCTGTCATCTGACTGTCTTGTTCATCCATCACACCACCCACCAGGGCCTAGAACTCTGCCTGAAATCTAGTAGGCACTCAGTAAATATTGCCGAGTGTGAAATGAGTGAGTGAATGCGAGCTCTGTCTTTATCCCCTGTCACGTGCCACTGGTGCCGGAGACCACAGGGGGGATATGTGCCCCCCCACCCCCAACATCCATCAGAAACCGAGCCCTGTGACAGGGCAGAATGAGAAAGAGGGGGCCCTGGCTTCCCACAGCCCCTGCCAGTGCCAGGCGCAAGCTCACCTTTATAGTAGAAGAGGCAGCGATCCACCAGGACGAACCAGCGCTTATTCCACTGCTTAACCCCGGAGCTGGCCTGCAGGAGAAGTGGGGAATAGACAGGATAGTCTGTGACCTGGGCCTGGGGAGGTGGGTGTGTGCAGTGGAAAGAGTGCTGCACTCATTATAAGGACATCCTGCCTCTGTTTGCAGCTCTGCGACTAACAAGTGGCAGCAACCCCCAAGAGCCCTCAGAGGCAGGGAATGACATTACATTATTGCCTGTGACCTTCCACTTCCGTCATTCTGGGCCTCAGTGTCTCCCCCAGGGAAGAAAAACGGTGCAGCGATGAGCCAGAAAGGGTGAGCAGAAGGTCCGGCAGGGATAATGGCCAGGTCAACGAGGAGAGCTGGACCCCTAGACTTAGAGGAGACATCCCCCTCCCTTCATAGCAAGAGGGCCCTGCTGACTGAGCCACTGGGTTGCTCTGATAGGGTTGATGACAGCATATTTCAAAGTCATTGCATCTGCCCATCAGGAGACCTGGCTGAATTCCCAAATATAACACTAATTTCTCTGTGAGATTTTGGGAAGATACTCAACCTCTCTGAGCCTTTATTAAATTAGGAGATTTCGCAGAGATATACCAAAATAGAACCTGGAGGGATATAGCAAAATATACATGGGCTGTTATAACTACAGAGGAATTACAGCGCTATGAGGAGAAAGCAGGGATGCGGTGGGCAGAATGGAATAGGAGGCCTCACCTGCTTGAAAAGCCAGCCTGCCTTGGTGACAGGAGCACTGGGGTTCCGCTTCATGGAGTGCGAGCGCTTGCCGAAAGCGATGGCCTTGCGGGGCGTCCGGGTGGCCTAGGGATGCAGAGAGCAGCCAGCTTAACTCTTCCTCTCCTCCTTTCTGCTCCACCCGCCAAGAGGAGCTGCCCTTGGTGGGAGCTATCCCTCTCCAGGGCCCTGGCGGCCCTCATGTTAAGAGGCCCAGGTGAGAAGCTTGGATCTCTTACTAACTCAAGGGCACGGCCTTTCAATTCTTTGCTCTTTTTCTTATCTCTAAAATGGGGTTCAAAATTATAGTCCTACCTGTCTCACAGCGATGTGTGTTTTTTGCTTTTTCTTAAGGAGAAAATAAGACTTTTTATTTCACTCCTGGCCTATCCTTCTCTACTGGCCTTACTCCTTACCTCTTTCATAATGCTTTCTCAGACCCATTCAACTTCAAGTAAATTCCCTATGTCATCATATTCTCCAAGCCCAATTCATTCTTTTCTTTTTTCTTTTTTATAAATGTATTTATTTTATTTATTTATTTTTGGTTGTGTTGGGTCTTCGTTGCGGTGTGCGGGCTTCTCAGTGCAGTGGCTTCTCCTGTTGTGGAGCACAGGCTCTAGGCGTGCGTCAGTAGTTGTGGCACGTGGGCTCAGTAGTTGTGGCTCACGGGCTCTAGAGCGCAGGCTCAGGAGTTGTGGCGCAGGGACTTAGGTGCTCCGCAGCACATGGGATCTTCCCGGACCAGGGCTCGAATCCGTGTCCCCTGCATTTGGCAGGAGGATTCTTAATCACTGTGCCACCAGGGAAGCCCCCTATTCATTCTTGAATGTCCAACACACCACAGAGCAGGGAGGATGTATGGGTGTTCTCCTAGCTCCTTATTGCCACTGGGACTTCCCCACATTCTGGCAACAATCTCTCTTTCTCGAAGTATCAGTGATCTTTCACTGTTTAGCCCTTCTCACCACTATTAGCTTCTAGCTTCTTTTCTCAGAGTCTAAGGATTTTTTTTTTTTTTTTTTTGCGGTACGCGGGCCTCTCACTGTTGTGGCCTCTCCCGTTGCGGAGCACAGGCTCCGGACGTGCAGGCTTAGTGGCCATGGCTCACGGGCCAAGCCACCCCGCGGCATGTGGGATCTTCCCGGCCCGGGGCACGAACCCGTGTCCTTTGCATTGGCAGGAGGACTCTCTACCACTGCGCCACCAGGGAAGCCCGAGTCTAAGGATTTTGATATCAGTCATCCTCTCCATTCTAAATCTTGCCATCACTGTGGACAATTTCGTTGCTCCACAGTGAGAGGGAGGATGACCCATCCAGTGGCCTAACTTTAAACTACCTTGATGTCCTCAAGTCCAAAATCCTCCACTTCCAGCCCAGCCACTCACTCCCATGGCTGGCAACACCTTAGACTTGGCCAGCTCCCAAGCCCCTGTCAATTCTCATATCCCTATCTTCTGAGCACAGCATCCCATCCTCTGGGCTGTCTCACTCCATCCCTCAACGACACCAGCTTTTCTACTCCATTGAGATCCCCAGCTCCTCAATACTTGCCTTTTTTTCCTGGATCCATGAGCTACCTCCTGGTGTTAGTTGTTTCCCTACAAATACGCCCCCTGGTGGAATAGATCAACCACACTCTCCAACACCAACACCCTATCCAGTGCCTTTCCGCTTGATCTTCTCTGAAACTCTAAACCCCTGATTAATCAAATTATCCACCCTCCCTGCACTCAGCCAGACTGTAGTGCTGCTGGAGAACAATCACACCACAGTACAGATGAGGCCACCGTGACCCCTCAGTCCCCGGTGCTCCGCTGCACACCCTCACCTCTCTCCCGAGCCCAGCGACCTGCCCGCCACTGCCTTCCCCGCAGTGGCTTGGATCCGCCCCCACAGAGAAAATTGAGGTTGTCAGACACGCGCTTCCTCAATTTCACACCCTTTTATCCAGAAAATTACTGCCCTTACCACTCTCCTTGTCTCTCTTTCCCTTCAATGTCAGAAGAAGAGGTGTTTTCCTCCTTTCCAAGGCTATCGGGCCCAGCCTGCTGTCTCCTCTGAAACTTGCTTCATTGATAACCTCTCAAATCTGTCTTCATTTTTTCCTCCTCCACTGGCTGCTTCTCCTAAGCAAACATGCTCAGCTCTCTTCATCTTAAAGCATCCCTCTGTCTGTCTGTCTCTCTCTCACTGTCTGTCTCTGTCTCTCTCAGTCTTTCTCTCTCCTCCTTCTCACTGTCCCTCACGCACCCACACACACCTGACAGCCCCGTCCACCCTCCACCAGCTGTCCCCGTCAGGTAACACCTTCCCTCCCTTCCCTCTCTTTCTCCTCAGAGATAGGCTGCTGGGAAGAGTCCTGACTTCCTCTCCTCCCTTTACTCCTAAACCTCCTCCACTCCTTTCAGAAATGGTCCCTGCGATGTCAACTCAGGCCACTCAGTCCCTGACATTCTTAAGCACTGATAATGCGAACCTTTCTGTCCTTCCCGGAACTCTTCTTTTGGTTTCTGGGGCACTATTCCTTACTCTTCAATATTTACATCTGTGGCCAGTCCTTCTCAATCTCCACCTCCACTCTAAGTGTTGACAGACCTCAAACTTACGCTTTTAGTCTCATCATATATTGTGCCTGTGTAATGTCATCCATACCCATTGCCTCAGCTGCCAGCAATATGCCGAAAACTCCCTAATCTATATCTAGATTCATTTGCTAGAATGAATCTAGATATAGATTCATTTGTCCCAGTCCATTTGCTCACTAGTTGTCCAACTAGGATTAAATAAGCGCAGAACCAAACTCATCCTCTTTCTAACCAACTGGTTCTTCCGTAGTTCTCATCTCAGTGACTGGGCCACAATCTACCCAGTGGCCCAAACCAGAACTCTGAACAAGCTCACACCGTCCCCTCCTCCCTCCATTCCTCCACACCATCATTTACGCAGGGCTGACAAGTCTGTCTTCTTAATGGATCTCAAGCCTGTCCTTTCTTCTCCAATGCCGCTGTTGGTGCCTCACGGGTTGTCATCTCTTCTGCTTAGAATTTCTCACTACCTCTCGTCACTCAGGAGAGAATTCCAGTCCTCAGCACAGCATACAAGGACAGGCCTACGA
Source organism: Delphinapterus leucas (assembly GCF_059928025.1). Lineage (NCBI taxonomy): Eukaryota > Metazoa > Chordata > Mammalia > Artiodactyla > Monodontidae > Delphinapterus > Delphinapterus leucas. The sequence goes on from NC_143129.1 coordinate 39,402,971, forward strand.
GATCTGGCTGGGCCACCACCCACTTTCTGCCACTCCACCGGAAAGGCACCACCGCTGGTCATGCCAAACTCCGAGTGGTTCTCTCCCATCTCCCTAGGGCTTTGCTCACCATGGGAGGCGGGGGAACCCCACTCCCCTTGTCCACTACCACATCCCAACTCATCCTTCACAGCCTAGTGCAGGCCCCCCTAGTCCCCGAAACGCCCCTGTTCTCCCAGAGTAGCTGTTGTTCCCTCTTCTCAGAAACTTCCCATAGTCTAGAATCTGTCGCGCTGCAGCAGAGCTGTGGACTTTCTGTCTCCCGTACGAGACTGAGAGCTCTTTGTAGGGAGAAATTTTGTTTTGTTCATCTCTTTATTACCAGAGCCTAGCAAGGTGTCCAGCTATCAATAAGCACTTAGTAAATACTTGTAGAAGGAAGGAAAGAAGAAACTGGGGTTTATCATAAAGTACCTCCCGAAATGGAAAATGAAATTATTTTCTGTACTTTACTTGTAAAAACCCACATATAATGGCGGAGATCAGCCATCTGAAGAAGTCATCCACCACCCTCAGAATATGTAAATCTTTCCCTTTTCTCTCAGTCCGTCATCTGTCATAGTTTCACCTGCTCTCTGCAGCCTAAAAGCTGCTCCCTGCCACTTCAGCCATTCCCCTGCCAACCCCTCAGTAATACTCTAGCCTCCTTATCTTTCTGCCACAGCTTCCCAGCAACCCTCAACCTTAGGTCAATGCAACCATCTGCCAGGCCATAGCATTGCTGGAGAAAAACCACACACACCTGTGGATCAGAGCCACACAGATTCAGTCTATGACCTCAGGTGACCCTTCAGTATTATTGGGCAATATTCCAAATGTTCCTTGTTGACCACTGACCCTTGGGCTTATTCTGAAGCCCCCCACCCCCCAATGCCTCTCTATCAACCCCACTCTTCTCAGCAGAAAACCCTACCTCCTACTTCCCTGCAAAAGTTGAAAACAACAGGTGGGAGCGTCTTGAACTTCCTAGCCCCACCGCCACGTTTCATGTACCTATCTTACACAGCCTCAGGAAGAGGGCCCCTCCCCTATCCAGGCTGACAGCACCTTTGCACCTGGCTCCTGCCTCTACACAAACATGACTCATTGGCGATGCCCTTTCTCCTGAAACTACCTACTGGGTCATTCCCCTCCTGCCCTTAACACCTTGAAACAAAACAAAATGAACAAAGAAAAAACCTCCCTGCATCTTGCATATCTCCTAGCTGCTACCCTCCACCCCTCATTTCCCTTCACGGTCAAGTTTCTTTAAAAAATTTTTTTGGAAATATTTCAAACATTTCAGAAAAGTAGGGACTAAATCACCACTGCATGTTGTTTTCTTCCCCTAAAAAAACATGGCAAATAGAGCTGAAACTCCCTTTGAACCCCCTCCCCAATCTCATTACCTTTTCTTCCTTCCTAGAGGTGACCACTGACCACAAATTAGTATGCCTGTCCATGGTTATATGCTTGTACTGCAAGCTTATCTATAAAAACGCTGAATTACTTTTCATGTTTGTACATTTTACATAAATGATACCATGTTTTTCATATCCTACAACTTGCTTTTTCCTCAGCATTATGTTGTTAAGGTTCATCCTTGTTATACAGCTCGCTCCAGTCCATTTTTAATTTTTGGAGAGTCCTCCATTGTATGACTACACTCCCATTTACTATCTAGTTTCTTTCTTTCTTTCTTTTTTTTTTTTACGCGCAGGCTCAGCGGTCATGGCTCTCGGGCCCAGCCGCTCCGCGGCATGTGGGATCCTCCCAGACCGGGGCACGAACCCGTGTCCCCTGCATCGGCAGGCGGACTCTCAACCACTGCGCCACCAGGGAAGCCCTATCTAGTTTCATAGAAGAGCAGTTTTCTACTCTTCAGTGTCCTGTATCCGCCCTCCCATCTCCTCTTAAGCCCTCTCCAGCTTGTCTTTGTCTTCTGCGCTCCTCACACCACTGAACTGCTCTTATCAGGGTCTCCAATTACCACGATGTTGCTAAACGCCATGGATACTTTTAGCCCTTATCTTACTGGACCTCTTTGCAACATTCTTCTCTGATTACTTCCTCCTGATGGTCTCTTCCTTCCTCCTCCTTTCTGAGCACACAATTGTCATTCTTCATGAGTTATTCTTCTTTCGCTGTCCCCCTAGATCAGTGGTTCTCAGTGAGGGTGGGGCAATTTTGTCCCACAGGGGGCATTTGACAATGTCTGGAGACATTTTTGGTTGTCACAGGGCGGGGGCTACTGGCATCTAGTGGGTAGAGGCCAGGGCTGCTGCTCAACATGCTACAGAGAAAGAATGGTCCCACACTACAAAGAATTATCCAGCCCCCAATGCTAATAGTGCTAAGGCTGAGGACCCCTGGTCTAGATGTTGGTCTTCTGTATGGTTCTGGTCTGAGCCCTCTTTCCTCCCCACTCTCCACTTCCTGCATCACGTCACCTGCTCTTTGGAACCTGCAGAAAAAAGTAAGCAGCCTAATACGTTTCCTAGGATTCCTCCGCAGCAGCTTGCGTGGGGGACCAGACTTACCCGGACACTGGGCCGCTCTGGAGGGACCTCGGACACCATGTTGTGGTTGGATAGGTCACTGTTGGCGGTAGTTGGGCGTTTCCCACCTGTTTTATTGGACATGTCCAAGGTCGATCTGATTTCAAGTTGACCAAAAAAGAAGTGGCTAGTGAGACCAAGAGACAATGGGTGCCACCCATCCCTTTTCCCAACCCCGCCATTCACTGTTCCAGCCTTCAGCACAAATTAGGTCCCCTCAGTGGTCCCAAGGGGTCCTCTCAGCGGCTCCCGCTGCTTTTCCGAGATTATATGCCAGTAACCCTGGACAGTCTCCTCTTTTTCTCCTGCAAATTTATCTTAAAAACCTAGACCCTAGGACTCTGGAACTCGGACTATGAGAGTCATTTAATTATCTTTTTTTCCTTTCGTTTACCGAGCCAACATCAGAGGAATTAGCATTTGGCTCTCGTGGTCATAGCAGGTTCCCTCACCGCTCTCCTCAGAGGCCCCTGGTGATTGATATGCCAGCCTCAGACACGCCTCACTCCTTTAGCTCAGCCCGTGGGATGCACTAACCTGGGACCTGCAAGATTCCAGAAAAAGTGGTTGAGGGTATCAAGCCAGATGGGTCTCAGGAGTTTCCAGTCCTCAGAACCGAGGTGAGCGACCCTAAACCTCTCCTCCTCTCCTTTCTGACCCCCACACCCTTCCTCTTCCTAGCTACACAGAGGCAGCGGGATGATGGTGGTTAAGGACGGAAAGGCCAAACAGCAAGTAAGGGGTAAACGTACATTTTCAAGTCAAACTTTTTGTTTTCCTCTGGGACCTGGCCGGTCAGTGGGTGTAGAAATGTGTTCCGTCTTTCATTATGGCTGTGGAGGCAAAAGAGAGAGAGAAGCTGTGGTCAAGACGAAGAAGGCAGAGACACAGGCTAAAGGGTGGACAGGCCCTAGGCAGTGACAGGGATGGCGACCACACAGGAGCTCGTTGCTCTGTCCTCCAGTGGGACCGTAAGCCGCAAGACAGAGGGCTGGGCTGTAGAAGGTCATTTGGGGAGGGGAAGGGAGGGGAGGGGACGGGAGGGGGCGGAAGATGTCTTTCTGACAGTGTTAATTACTGACTAGAGATCCCCAGGCTGGAAAGAAACCCCACTTAACCCTTTCAGTGGCCATCCTGGGCATGTATGTGGGGGGCGGGGAGGGGCTCCAATAGTCAAGACTTGGTGTTTGGCTGGTTCCCTCCCAGGGACAACTCCTGCCAGGGCTCCACATAAAAACCGCTCACTCATTATTTGCTAAAAGAATTCTCTTGCAACCTTGGACTCCTTCCTCTCCTGCTCTATCTCTTTCTTCAAATGAAATGAGACATCCAGAAATTCCATCCTTGAGCTTGGGCTGGGCTCCACTCACACCCCAAGTCCAGGGCCTCCCCGTCTAGGGGCTACCTGACTAGCCGACACCTCAGGAGCTGTCCAGCATTGAGGTGAGTGCTGGCTCTCAGTCCGATCTAATTAAGGGATGCTGTGGCCGGGGAGGGTAGTGCGGACAGCCTGCCAGGAAGCAGGGGCGAACATGGGCCAGGGCCGGGGTCTGTGCAGAGGCAGATGGGAGGCTCCCTTGGGAGCTGTGGCCCTTCTGGCTGGCTGGCTTCCACGCTAGCTCCCGGTGGCTCTGCAGGGAGGTAAGGGAGGAAGGGCAGCGGACAGAGCTTAGGGAGGGGCTGGTGCAGAGGGTCTAAGCCATAAATGGCTTGAGACGGATTCTGAAAGCAGAGGGCCACCTGGCAAGAAAGCTGTGGGAGATTCAAGCGTGCAGCCAGCGGGGGGCTGGAACAATTTTAAGGTCCTCTTCACCTACCCCTCTTGGGAGATACTGTGAGAGCCCAGAGCATGCTCAGTCCACCCCCAGAAGCTGGTGCCCGCACAGAGCCTACCAAGGCTGCACGGCGGCTTGTGGGTCTTAATACCAGGCCACCACGCACTCCCACAGCAAAGGGCCAGCGCTCTGCTTGGCAAGTGGCAGGTTAGCTAGCACCAGGGGAAAACAGTGTGGTCCCTTCAGCTGCATGAGAGAAGTAAAACAACCTTTTGGAGAGCACCCTTCCATTGCCGAGGATGCTTCCCAGCCCTTAAGACGTCTGCTGAAGCTAAAGATCATATCGGAGGGTATTTTTTCAGCTTCCAAACCAGTCATGTTCAGATCGAATCCAAAGACATGTGGGAGACAGAAGCCCAGTGGGCAGTGGCCACAGCCTCTGTGGAAATCTGGTTTTGCAGCCAGGACCCTAAATCTGGCCAGTGTCTATTCGGCCTGGGTTCTAACTCTAGCACATTGATAACCCGCTCCCTGCTTCTCAAACTCTACTCCTCCCTTCTTCCCAGGTCCAATAAGGATGCTCTCCTCAACTTAACCACAGGGGATCTTTGCAAGGGACAGGAGCCGTTTCCAGTCACCCTCATCCCTGGCTCTGCCTCATCTAGGGGTGGGGGCAGGCAGTCTGTGACAGCTAAGATCCTTGAGGCACAAAGGTCTCTGCTGTTTCCCAGTGGCACAGATCACAGGGGGCACCCTGACACCCCTCCACCCATTCCGTCCCCTTTGGCCCATTCTGCTGTACACATTCCCTGTGCTAACTCTGCTGGAACCTTTCCTGCAGGCACTGGTACAGATGGACAGATGGACGGAGAGACAGACACACACAGAGGCACACACACAGTCTGCTGTCAGCTGGTACAAGTCTTTCAGAGGACACCAAATTCCTTCCTGCCCCAGACTCTCCTACCCAGTTACCCCTACAAATGACGTCCTCGCTCCATCCCGGCGCTACCAATTTCAAAACAGCTTCCCCTTCACAAACACTGCAATGCAGCAACCATTGACCTAACTGCTCTCCCTTCTCCAGGTCACACGGGGCAGGCCTCTCACTCTGACGCCCCCGGATCCAGTGACCTGCCCGCTCAGCTCTCACTTCACTTGACTCACAGCCCACTGAAGAAATCCCTACCTGACCCGTCGATCAGCTCGAAACTTCAACATCTTTTAGGCAGCTTTGTCCCCTGTTTGGCAGCCTCAGAGGACCCACCAGCCACCCTGCTCGTACCATCCCTCTGAGAAGTAAGTCCTCCGGTCCGGCTCGCCGTGCCGTGGCTGAGCTCCAGGTGCACGTGGCAGCGGCAGGCGCTGCTCTTTCCCCTCCTCCTGGCTCCAGCACCAGGAAGGGGGAGGGCCTCTCCCTGGGTGGTGGTAGGGGTGCCCAGGTGCCCTAGGGGGTCTGCAGCTTCCCAGCATTCAGACAGAACGCTGCCCGGCAGAGTGCCAGAGGCAGAATAAGTGAGCAGGAGATGACATCTTCTCAGGTCAGGTGCCCAAGGAGAAAATGCAAAAACGGAGAGACGGAGTACACGGAGCAGGTGTACAACTTCCAGGTAGTCTGACCTCACCGAGCTAAGGACGCAGAGTAGCTGGGCGGACGGAGGAGTCTGGGGCTGCATTCCCATCTGCACGGCAGAAACCCATGCCAGCCCAACCTGCAGGAAGACAGCCCTCCCTGCCTCCCCTCGCCCAGAACACAGGCCCTTGGGCTGAAATCCACTTGCTTCACAGAGACCCTTTTGACCCAGTGGGCACAAGGGTTAAGTGAGGCTCCAGGTTCACGTGCTGCTGTTATCGTTGCTGCCGATGCCGGGAAGCTCTCTCTCCTCCCAGCCTGCCCAGCCTTCCGTACGGACAGGAGCATAATGAACACGAAGCTTGTCTGCAGCATCCCCCTACACACTCCCTTCAGACACAGCCCCAGGTTGCTTGCCCTCCTCTTGGGGTGGCCCAGCAGATGAAGGGCAAGTGAGGCACATGGGCGTGGGTGTCATGGAGCCAGAGCTGGTGGCGAGGACTGGCTTCTCTGCTTGGGTGAAATGGAAGAAAAGCTTCTTCCCAAATCTTATGAGGAAGAGGGTAGCAAATGTGGCTCAGACGGGGTCACCATGTGTTTATTTTTGTAAATCTGCCCAGCTGCAATATAATACATTCCAGCTGGAAACTGTCAGATCTGCTCGGGGCAGGGAGGTTTGCATCGTCGTTAGCTACTCTGAACTCTCCAGAGATCGAAGATGGTCGCATCTCCCCTTTTCCTAATGTCCTCTGTGTCTTAGGGCCCTCCACGCAAGGGGCTTCTGAAGGTCATCTCTTCCAAGCCCCTGCCTCCAGGCAAGCCTGCTCTCCAATCAGTCTCAATAAGTGCTTTGTTTGTTTGTGAAGGATTCCAGGAAAGGAAGCTCCAGACCCACTGTTATCTTATACTGCCTAGATGTTCTTTTTTGATATCAAATTTCAGTTCCTCTGGCTTTTGATATCATTCCATTTTTATCTTTGGATGACAGAATCCTTTCTGACCAATGTGTGGTTCCTTTCAGCAGCACCAGGCATTCTGGTGACATCATAGTCTGTTGTTATGGCAATTTTGTGATGTCAACAGACACTGAAAGGGAGGAGCTAATCTAATTTTTTGGATTGAGGACAGAACTCAGTCAGAGAACAAAGCAATCAGTGAATGGAAAAGGACAACATAATTATTTAACCCGTGATGAGTCAAGCTGGGTGGATATAGCTGGGGTCAACAGCTGCTGGTACTCAAGCAACTAATCCTAAATCCAAAGGTCAATATATTCAGCCATCTGGTGGTACTTCTGCGAATGCTTTATCCTGATGACAAGTGGCTTCACTTTCCAGATCCCACCTCTCCCTGTCCCTAATCCAGTTACTGGAGCCCTGCTGTGGTTATGGAGAGCTGGGCCCTCTCCTGATGCCTGCTTGGGGTCTCTGCCTGTGCACAGTAGGTACCCAATAAATATTCGTTGAATGAATAAGTGAATGAATGAATGAACAAAAGAAACTCCATATGCTCTGATTTAATTTTTAGCCACCTGCATTTGGAATTTAACGTTCTATTACCAAGGGCTTCCCTATCTTTGCTCTCTCTTAAAATTAATTACTTCCTCTCCATGAGAGCAGCTCTGTTTTTGTCCCCTCACCCCTTCACTTAGCTCCCCTGCCTGGCTCCCCCTTGAATATATAGCTTGGCTTTGATCCATCTTCATTAGGAGGGGAAGAAAATTAAGCTCATCTGCACAGAAGGAGGGGTGGAGGTGCCTTGGGAAATGAGTTTTCTTCCTCTAGAAGGCAAAAATATCCCTTTCCCTTCAATTTGAGCTCAGGGGCCTCCCACAGCCTTCGCTTAACTTGCAAGTTAAATTACTTCTCCCATGCCCACTGAAGATAGCACAGGAGGAGGAAGGAAGGCTCAAGGGTTTCCCCTGCTTGTCGAGAGCTCTGAAATCCTCAGAATTAAGTGAGCACACAGAATGCCTGGCTGGAGTTTCTTTCCTTTGCCACTAAACTGCACAGATGACAGGTTTTCATTAGGTTAGACACCAGGAAGAACTTACCAGGTATGGAACATTAAAAAAGGGAAACAGGGACAGGTAATCAGTTTTTTTTTTCCCTCTCCTCTTCCCTTTCTTTTGGGATGTCAAAGGCCTCCATTTCTCAAGAACAAATGGTTATGAATCCATCTCCAAATGGACTCCTTGAATTCCACCCAAGGGAAGGGGGAATCTCAAGCAATGAAGGAGATTTTGCTATGAAGACAGGAGCAACCCTAAACTCCCGAGTTGCCCACTAGGTGTTCCCCTATCCACGGTACCTATGAAGGTGGCCCCAATGGCAGTGCCGTCAGTGAGAAGAGAATTGGCAACACCGGGCTTTCAGTCCAAGGTCCAACATGAGGGTGACTTGACTTCTTTGGCCCTTAGTTTTCTCACATGCAAATGAGGTACTTTCTAATTCTATGAAATAATAACTGGAAACTTTCAAAATGTGAAATATTTTATGCACAAGAGATAATGCCTATGATTATTCTGCTTAAAAACAAATCAAGAGGGACTTCCCTGGCGGCGCAGTCGATAAGACTCCACACTCCCAATGCAGGGAGGCTGGGTTAGGGAACTAGATCCCACATGCATGCTGCAACTAAGAGTTCACATGCCACAACTAAGGAGCCCATGTGCCGTAACTAAGGAGCCCACCTGCCACAACTGAGGCCTGCCACAACTAAGACCCAGCTCAACCAGATAAATAAATATATAGATAAATAAATAAATAAGTAAATATTTAAATATTAAAAAAAACAAATCAAGAAATATGCTAGGTACTGGAGCTAGAAAATGAAAAACACACAGTCTCAGGCTTAAGATGGCAGTGGATGGAGCAGGAGCTGGGAATGCGGGGACTGGCATTCCAGAAGTGCCAAAACCAATCAATTGCAAAGAAAAGAGGTAGATCCTCTCCATTTTCCAAGCGTTTGTCCTCCATCTAGTTTGGGCTTTTCTACAGTTCTACAGGCACCTGCAGCCTCTAATTGCAGGCGCTAGTGACAGCCTCACTACGAAGGTAACTGTGTACTGATTCATCTCCAAACATTCTCCCCAAGAATCGGTATCTATCTGGAGTAATACCTGGCACCATGCAGTCAAAAGCAGCAAAATCAACCCGGGTCTTCGTGACTCTTTGCAGACATGCATGTCTGCACATGTGTGCACACACACGCACCACACACTCAGGATGGACACCCAGAGGTCCCACCGTGATAAATACTGAATGACTAGAGAGATACATTCAACTCCTTCCACCCTGGGCCCCTCTTGGTTATCTGCAGGACACCAAGCTGCGGCATCCCCAGAGCTCCTGAGAATTAGCCCCGCCAGGCTTTCCCATCCAGACAAGGCTTTGGCTTCTGGCATTATCGCTCATTAGATAGAGGACTGTGAGGCGAGTGGGAAGGAGGGCTGCTATGGCCCGTTCCTCCCACTTCCTTCTCCCCCAGCTAGCAAATTCCAAGCTCAGACTGTCCACACACCAGGGAGGATTTCTGCAGCCGACAAAGGAGGCGAAGGTGGGGAGACTTTTGACTCCTGCTCTCCACGTCCCCTCTGGATCTCATCATCATTTTCAAGGAGCTTTATGTGTTCTACCTTTCTCTCCCAATGAAAAAACAACTTGGTTTACATTCTCAACCATCCTGATGTGCCTGATTCCTGAGACTCCCACCAACCCCCGTCATTCCTGGGAAAAAGTACACTTCCTAGCCAAGTTCTCCCCACCCAAATCCCTCTGCAGCCACACAAAGGGGACATCGAAAGGGGTCGGCCCTGGTGGCACCTCTAGGTATTTGCAAGTGGGAAAGGCCCCTCTACCTGACACTGTCTTTTTTCCAGATGCTGCCAACAGATCAAAATACCAGTCCTGCAGGCTCTAGGGACACAGCTGTCAGCCCTGTACTTGCATTTACTCTCTTCTCTCCTCCCTGCCCTCGCTCCAGCCCTCCTCCTGCGCCACAGTCATTTCCAAACTGGCAAGATTAGAGTGTCTTCTCCAAGTAAGCTTGGAACATCCAAAAATGCTGGCTACTGGGCTGAGTGCCTAGGAGATAAGGCCCAGGCTGCTCTCTTTCCTGCTAAACTCTGCCTGTCCTCACAGCCCCTTCCCTGCCCCAAAGGGTCAAAACACCTTTTCCTTCCCTGCTATGACCAATCATGGAACACTGGGGGAATTTCACCTGAGTTTGGCCCCTACCTCAGGTAGAAAGCAGAAAAGCTGGCTCAGTAGCCGAGGGATGGAAATTACAAATCAGGGATCCAGATCCAGGCTTCCTCCCTTCCATCCTAGGTGGACGTCCTTCTCTAGTCTCTCACTATATAATCGCCTGAGCCTGGACATTCAAGCTTACAACTGCAGGTAAGGGTATGGGGGCCTTGGGTACTCTTTAGTCAGGGCAATGCTTCGCTGTGTGTATGTGAGCGCGTGCGTGTGTGTTTATGCGTATGTGTGTGTGTCTGGTGAGGGGGAGAGTACAAATATCACTCAGGGGAAGTTCATGGGGAATCTTCATGCTGATCTACCCCAACTTGGATGATCTTATCTTCAAACTGAGTATTTTACTTTATGGAACTCCACTTGTCTTCTGAAAAATAAAGATAAACAGAGTGGGTATTCGGCATAACCATGCCAGTTACTAAAATGCTGAAGTTCTTCCATATTGGTTGGTAAAGGGCTACTCTTCCAATAAGGAAGAATTTCAATATTTTAATAACTGGCCCTCCCCTCCTCTATGTGATCCAGAGACACCTTGGGGCCCTCCAGGACTCCAGGCCAGTGTCCTTTCTGGTTGATAAATTACTGAGTGTCATTGCTGGGATGACCATTCCTTAACTATCTGAACACCGACGGCCCTTCCACGTGTTGAGAACTGTGATTCTGAGCACAGAAGTCATCTCAGGCAGCTCGAGAGGCATTTCCCCCCTCACACGCTGGCCCAACTTGGAAAACTGGGGCAACCCAGCTCCCTGGGGTTCCTCAGGCTCCTTGCCCTTGTGCCTCTGTGCTGTCCCTGCTCAGGGGAAAAGGAAATGAAAGGAGAAACAGGAGCTCTCTACGGCTCCAGCTCCACATTTTCCTTCTCTCATCCTTCCCCTGAGTGGCCCCCAGCTAAGCCAGATAGAAGTAGAGGGAAAAGGGCTCCAGTCCCCTCCCCTCAGCCTCCAAGCTGCTTTCTCCGACAGTCAGCAACTGGAAAGAGGCCCAAGAGGTAACGGGCAGAGCAATAATTAATTACCACCCCCCCCAACACACACACCCGCCAAGCTCTGAGCCAAATCCCAAACCCCTACCCTTCAGAGACTGAGGAAGCCCAGCTGTCTGCTTCTAGGCCTGTGGAAGGTCACTCGAGCCATCCTTCCTCATTCCTAGCTCAGCAGATTTGGTCCTGGTGTCCCACAGACAGCAGTCACCCCACCCACCCCCAGGGAACGAATTGTACAAAGTGAGTGTTTGGAGGGTAATGCAGCTGGGCTGGTGCCCCTCCTTCCACACCCTCAAAAGCTACAAATGCCTTCTTGGTTCCCAATCCAGCAATCTGTGGGCGTCAAGCTCTTCCATGGCTCAGTTTCCTCGTTTTAGGAATGAAACAGTAGTAATAAGTGGTGACCTGTTTAGAAGACAACACAAATTTCCTACCAGACTAGACAGCAGAGGAAGAAAGGTGATGATGCTCTGAAGGGGTAAACACAGGGAAACCATTAAACTCATGTGGTCTCTGGTCCTTGCACTGGGAAGAAGGCAAGGCCCATTCCAGAGTCAGGGGAGCCAAGAGTCACTGCCCCAGCTATAGTGACAAGAGAGACAAGACAAAGTTCCCGTCTCCTTGGTTGTCCCCAGGCCCTGCTACTTCTCCAACCTAAGCTCCTCATCTCTGGGAGAGAAGAGAGCCTTATGATTCAGGGGGGAGACTAGAGCTCCACAAGGCCCGCTGCAAGAACACAGGGGTGAAAGTCACAAACCCTCTTGCTGCTAACCCCCACGGGCTACAGGTCTGGGCACTGTGTGTGATGTAGGGTGGGAGGTACCCAAAAATGTTAGTCTGACCACACCTGCCTGGGTGCAGAGGTGTGGAGGGGCAGCCACACACAAACTGCTTACAACCTGGACCTTCTTTGTCACTGTGCCTGGCCGGCACCTCACACCCAGACACTGAATGGCTGTCTGGTGGAGTGGCTTAGAGGCAGGCCAGTGGTCTGACCACAGTGGGAGGAGGGAACATGTGCTGTACTGCTCTGGGATGTTGAATTGCTAGTGCGAGGCAGGAGAGCTCAGCCTTGAATCCTCTCACAAGGGAATCCAATGGGTGGGTTCCATCTGCTCCATGGCCCCTCCTCTCCCCTCTCACTTCCTACTGGCCAGCCAGACTCTGATAAGAGCCTACTGAACAGAGGCTTTGTCTGGGGAAGAAGAGAGCAATAAATCAACAGGAGCAGGAAGGCAGGAGCCTCGGCGACTGCTTTGGGAGGAGGAGGCCCCCACCTCGGAGGGCTGCATGGGGTGTGGATGCAAAGGCAGGTGGGATGGCAGCAAAGCTCTAGTGTGAGCACTGCTTCTCACCTGCCCCCTGGGAGGGCTCAGCTTCTTGTCTCTCCTAGATTGGGAGTAACGGGTGAGCAGGGATGCAGATGGATTGTGGGAAATTTTGAACGCCTCCTTCTGTAGGGAGTGAGGAATCTGGAACTTCCCATGTACTCAGGGAGCTTGCTAAGGGCTCAAAGGGCAGAGGAATCTCCCCGGATTGCTGTCTGCTGTAGAAAAGATCCAAAAGGAGCTGGGGGACAAGGGCCACCAGTGGAACCAGCCAGGAAATGACTGTGTCTGGAGAGAGACGTTGTTGTCTCCACCTCTGTGTGCTGAGAAAAGTCATTGTGAGCTCCCCTGACATCCCAGAGAGGGAAAGTGAGACCTGGAAGGGAAAGGACTTGGAGAACTTTTGAAGAGAGCTGTAACATGAAAACAAAGAATGGCTGGCACATGGCTGTGGCTGAGCAGTACTGACCTCTTTACTTTTCTGGGCCTCAGTTTCCCCATCTGTAACATGGAATGATACCACATTGCTGGGAGGATTAAGCAAGATCACATATTTAAAGCACCTAGGAGAATGCTTGGCACATAACAGTTGCTCAGTCAGTGGCTGATGTTATAATCATTTATAAGATAAAGGAGTGAAATGAAACAAGGAGCACTATTCCATCCAATTTAGTAGCTGCTAGTCATATGTGGCTATTTACATTTTCATTAATTAAAACTAAGTAAAATTAAAATTTCAGTTTCTCCGTCACGCTAGCCACAGCTCAAGAGCCACCATGCCTAGAGGCCACCTAACTGGCCAGGACAGTTGTAGCATGTTCCACCATTGTGGAGTATTCTATCGGATAGCACTGGGCTAGATGTTCCCTAAGCCACCTTCCAGTTCTAATCTTTTTGGACTCTATAAAACACGTAACTCCAAACCAGTCTGTCCTTCCTCCAGCTGATATGTGTTCAGTGTCCTCAGGAAATGCAAGTTCTCTTACAGTCCTCAGCTAAACCAAAAAAAAAAAAAAAAAAAAAGGAAATCTGCTACCAACAACAATAAAAAAGTTAAAAATCTAAAATCAAATGATACACTCCAAAGACCAATCAAAATTAATTTGGATAATACATCATTTTAAAATATATGCATTGGGCTTCCCTGGTGGCGCAGTGGTTGGGAGTCTGCCTGCTGATGCAGGGGACGCAGGTTCGTGCCCCGGTCCGGGAAGATCCCACATGCCGCGGAGCAGCTGGGCCCGTGAGCCATGGCCGCTGAGCCTGCGCGTCTGGAGCCCGTGCTCCACAACGGGAGAGGCCACAGCAGTGAGAGGCCTGCGTACCGCAAAAAAAAAAATAAATAAATAAAAAATAAATAAAATATATGCATTAAGACTCCCCTCCAGGGCTTGAAAATATTGTTACTACTAACAGCCCTACTGGGGGCAGGCCCTGGGGGAGGCAACTGGGAAAGGTTACAGAGAGGATCACGGAGGTTGGAAAAGGTGAAAGAACAAGGAATTGTCCCTCCTTCCTGCCTCATTTTCCTTCTTGGATTGGCCAACTTCTGGTGAGGCTGGAGGGAGGAAGAGCAGACAGGTCGGCTGCATGGTCTGCGGGGTCCTGTGGTCCACAGTGGGAGGAGCCAGCACAGAGGGGAAGAGAGGGAAGAGGACTGCCACCGAGGACAGCAGGCTCAGGAGTCTTCCTTCCCTTGCACTTCCCCTGTCCCCACCCCGGCCCCCACCCAGCCTGGAGCCTGTGGTAATCATAGGGATACAATCTGTTCCTAAACAAATAGCACATGAGGCTGGTGCCAGAGTGTGTCCATTGATAACCGTGGCTTAGAGAGGGGAGGGGAGACGATCTCAGAGGAATGGAAGAGGCACTCCCAGACCTAGACCCTGCCTGGAGCCCAGGTAATGGAAAGAAGAACTTGGGAAGAAAAGGAAAGTGGGGGGGGGGGGACCAGGTAAGGGACACTGCTGGCCCCTCCCCTGTCCCCATGCCATGCAGTAGCCTTGAAGGAAGACTAGGCAGGGTTGCTAAGACAAGAAGAAACAGACGCTTTGGGAGGAGGGTAGAGGGGAAGAAAGGAAAAGGGATGCTGTACTGGTCCCGGTCAGGACAGAAGCCAGTCTTGGTAAGTGACACCTGAGTAACAGGTGAGTCTGCCTATGCCTGTTGGAGCATATGAACACCATCCTGCTGCTGCCCCTTGTGGCTGGCCTGGGAATAGCTCTGGCTATATACTTGGCAGGGCCCAGAGCAAAATAAAAACTCAGGGCTCCTTGCTCACAACTTAAGAAGTTCAGGATGGTGACAGAAGGACATTAAACCAAACCCTTCTGAGGACACAGGGCAACTGCGTAGGTTGTATGCCCACGAAGCCCTGCCTGCCTGGGAATACCAATTCCTCTGGGCTGCTTCTCCTGGGAGTGTGAGGACAGAGGGTGGCTAGTCTTACGTGTGGCTAACTCTTAGTACGAGGCAGAACACAGAAAGTGGCCGGCTCCTCTCCCAGTCCCGACTTCCCCCTCTTTGTTGGCTCACATGCCCAGAAGCTTGGCATCTTTTGCTCCTGTCCCACTGGGTCTGGTGGCTGGCACCTCCCCCTTATTGTGCCTGGTTTCTGTCTGCCTGTGGGCAGCTTAGCCGGAGGAAGCACCACAGCTGAAAGCCACGGGGGTTGGGTTTGCCTTATCTCTCAAGACTGGCACAGGGAGCACGCTGTTCCTACCCAACAGACCCCTCCAGGGCTGCCTACCATTACCATTACCATTATGTCATGGAACCTTTTTCCTCCCAAGAAAGAGGCAAGGGGGACAAAAGGGTTCCTGGCTAAGAGGGGGTAAAGTCAACAGTTCTGCTTTGCAGACAAA
Source organism: Delphinapterus leucas (assembly GCF_059928025.1). NCBI lineage: Eukaryota > Metazoa > Chordata > Mammalia > Artiodactyla > Monodontidae > Delphinapterus > Delphinapterus leucas. The sequence continues at coordinate 39,418,331 of NC_143129.1, forward strand.
TCAGTCTTTCATTTTTTTGTGCACGCATGAGTACACACACACACACACACACACACACACACACACACAGAATCAGCTGAGAAAATTCCATCTTAGCACCTCCTCCAACGAAGCCAAGAAACTCTTGTCCACATTCCCTGCACAAGTCTGACTTGTCATGAGAAGGTGCCTGGGTCAAAGAGGCCTAATATTTGGAGGGAATGAGGGTCCTGAATGGGCAGTTGGGGGCAAGGGGACAAGAGACATCTAAACCCAAAAGACTGGTTCTCTCTCTTCCTGGATTTGTTTTGCTCCCAAATGACAAACTTTGTCTTCTAACACGTTGAGTCCCCGCCAACTCTCTGCTCCACCCCCACCCCTTGCATCCTGCCTCCCACCTCTCCACACCTGACTTGAAGTAAAAAGAATAAAAGGCAAAAGGCACAGCTATGCCCGTCTCCTTTGGCTGTGCCCTCCCTGCCTTCCTTCTGGGCTGGTCCCAGCAAACGGCTGTGAAGGGGCGGATGGTGCTTCTGCCCAGAGCTCCTGAGCCCCTCTCCGGAGACAATGGCTCAGGGAGAGGGGGAGAGCAGGGCTCCAGCTTTGTGTGCAAGGTGGCCACACCAAACCATTGTCTCTGCATCAGGACAGACAATGATGTGTATTTCTGGCTTCTGTACCAAGTAGTTCACACCCCTTAGACTAAGACAACCCTAAAGATTTCCTTCTAATAAATAGGAATGAAACCGAAATCTGGCCCCAAGCTGAGAATTTGTATCCAGTTGTAACAAAAGCCCACTCTAGCTGATGGAATGGGAATATTGGTGCTCTCTTACCTGCTCCAGAGCCACCCAGACGAATATACAGCAGACAGATAACCACTCACTCACCGGCTCTTCTCTGGGGTCCCCTCTGCTCTCGCCCTGACTCCTTTCACACTCAGGAACAGGGAAAAGGTTCTCCTTTAACACTCACCAGGTCCCTGGTGGGTAGCAATCATTAACAGCCACACATGCTGACTGGCCTTAACCCCTTCAGTGCCGGTCGCCTCCAGTTGGCTGATGGACAGCCCTGTCCCCTCTTCCCAGCTCTGAGAAAGTGGCAAGTCCCACCTTGATGCCATCCACCTGAGTAATGCTGCTGCCTCCCATGTGGAAAGCAGGAGCCCTCTAGTCCCACCCAGGCTGCCCCGCCTGATTGGCGCACGCTGGCAACCTGAGGTGCTGGGCTCTGGCATGATGCCCAATTGGATGAGCCCACATTATGAAATATTTGCCTAGCAGGCCAATAGAGGAGCCAGAATCGGGGGAGGGGATGATATTTTCATTTGTTCCTGGAGGAGGGAGAACAGACAAAGGTAGTCAGAGCATCCCGAGCCCTGGGCCAGGAAACAGTGGGAAGGTGGTCTTCAGGTCAATGTATGTGCCTCTAGCCTCTCTGTCTAGGTACAGGGCACAATCCTGGAAGGCTCCTAAGCAATTTTAGCTCCTGGCTGTTTAGCTACAGCGTTTCTTTGCCTTAATAATTCCCTGACTCACCCAGGAGTTTGGAGCTAGGAACTGTAATAGAAACGAAGATGGAAAATAACTTGACAGGCAAAGGATTGCTCGTAACTGCACAAACTGTGTGTCACAGGTGGTCTTTTTTATATTTCAAAGCTGCAGGAATAATTTTGCATCTTTGGAGGATGCAGAAGAAAGGTGAGCAGGAATGAGTAGAGTCAAATCACCTCTTTATCCCTTTAAAAATAGGCAAGTGATTTGGGGAAATCTAAATCCAGCATAGACGTATGTAGCTACATGTAGGACACATGCAAATCTATGCAGATATGTGCAAATGAGCAGCTCCAGACTTTTCAGAGTAATTCCTTGCCAGGATTCTTCTAGTTTGAGCAAGAAGTCAGGTAGTCTCCAAATCCAATAACAAAGCATCTCACGACAGCATAAGGATATCAGTAGAGGGAGCATATAGAGGTTTATAAACATATTTATGGAAAATTTACTGCATAGAAAGCCTTGAAGTGCAGTCTAGTAGTGTTTTTAAACCATGATCATAAACATGATAGGCTATACAGGAGAATGCAAGCGCCCTCTTTCTCCACAACCACAGTTAATACCCCCTTCTCCTTTCAGGCCCCAGTGGGTGGTCAGGCTGCTCCACTTCGTGCCAGTCTGAGTCTAGTAGCTGCACCTCCTCTCATCACCCCTGGTTCCTGTTTGTCAGTAGTCCAGTCACTGTGGCTCAAGACCCTGGCTTAAACCTGCCAGGGGGCCTTATCTTATCTCCTGGGCTGCCTTCCCAGCGGCCTGATAGCTGGTTGGCCCTGGTCTCTTAAAGGGGCTGCATGCATTCCCACCTGCTCCATTCACCCTCGAGAATACCCCAGAAATCTAGGACTGCACTGCCTGTGGAGGGTCAGGTTCACCATACCACTCCCTCCTCTCACATCTGGCTGCAGGGCTGCTACATATGATTTATTAACTTAAAATGGGAAAAGATGCTGATGTTTTTACATGCTTTTAAATGCTTATCATATCATGTAAAAGCCCTGCATCTCAGTATGTACAGGTTCCTGCTCTGTAAAATTGAGTTTTAAAGGGGGAGAGGGGCTCAGGATAAAAAGCCAATATAGAAAAATCAGTTGTATCTCTATATAGTGGCAGCAAACAATGAAAAATTGAACTTTTAAAAAGACTACTTATAATAGGGTAAAAAATATGAAATATTTAGGAATAAATTTGACAACAGATGTGCAAGACCTATATACTGAAAACTGTAAAACACTAGCAAGAGAAATTAAGTAAAATCTAAATAAAAGGAGAAATATACTGTTTGTATGGAAAAGGAGATTGTTAAAATATCAATTCTCCACTTATTTTCCTATAGAGTCAATACACTCTCAATAGGTTCTTTGTAAAAATTGACCAAGTGATTCTGAAATTCATATAGAAATGAAAAGGACCTATAGTACCCCCAAAAACTTTCAAAAAAGAGAATAAGGTTAGAAGAATAAAGAATAAAGTTAGAAGTCTTAGATTACCTGACTTCAAGATTATAAATCTACAGTAGTCAAGACAATGTGGTATCAGCATAAAGATACATGTACAGATAAATGTAACAGAATAGAGAGTCCAGGAATTGATCAATTGACCATGCATATATGGTCAGCTGGTTTTCCACAGAGGTATAAAGGCAATTCAATGTGGGAATGAGAGCCTTTTCAGTACATGGTGCTGGAAAACTAGAGGTCCATATACCAAAACAAAAAACAAAACCCCTTGACCCTACCATTAAAAATGAACTCAAAATGGACTAAGGCCTAAAATGTAAGCACTTAAACTATAAGATTTCTAGAAGAAAACACAGGAGAAAATCTTAGTGATTCTTGGTTTGGCAAACTTCTTAAATACGACACAAAACGCACCAGCTTTAAACAAAATATCAAGAAATCAAACTTCAGGGACTTCCCTGGTGGTGCAGTGGTTGGGAATCTTCCTGCCAATGCAGGGGACACAGGTTCAAGCCCTGGTCTGGGAAGCTCCCACATGCCGTGGAGCAACTAAGACAGTGCGCCACAACTACTGAGCTGGCTCTCTAGAGCCCATGAGCCACAACTACTGAAGCCCATGCACCTAGAGCCCATGCTCCGCAACAAGAGAAGCCACCACAATGAGAAGCCTGTGCACCGCAACGAAGAGTAACCCCTGCTCACCGCAACTAGAGAAAGCCCACGCACAGCAATGAAGACCCAACACAGCCAAAAAGAAAAAGAAATCGAACTTCATTGAAATAAAAAACTTTACTTTTCAAAGGATGCTGTTACAAAAATAAAAAGGTAAGCCATAAACTGGAGAAAATATTTGCAAAACGTGACATAAAACTTTCATCTAGAATATATAAAAAACTCTTACAACTAAATATTAAGACAGCAAACACAATAATAGAAAAAAGGTGGGCAAAAGATTTAAACCGACACTCCACCAAAGAGGATATACTATGTCAAATAAAGCACATGAAAACATGTTCAACATCACTAGTCATTAGGGAAATGCAAATTGAATCCATAATAACACTACACACAGCCACCAGAACTGCTAAAATTAGGACTAATCATACCAAATGTTGACAAAAATGTAAATGACCGGGAAGTCATACCCCGCTGATGAGACATTTTAAATGGTACGTCCACTTTGCTTAACTTTTTAACTGCCAAACTTTTCCATACAGTTGAACATACAACCCATTGATTCCTAGGGATTTACCTAAAAGAAACGTAAGCATATGTCCACACAAAGACTTGAGCAAAAATATTCATAGCAGCTCATTTGTAAGAGCCCCAAACTGCAAAAAACTCAAATGTCCATGAATAGGTGAACACAATATGTGTTACATCCATATGACTCAGCAATAAAAAGAAATGAATTATTGATATACATAACAACATGGATGCATCTCAAAATAATTGTGCTGAATGAAAGAAGCCAGACCCCTTCCCCCCAAATAAGAAGTGTATACCGTATGATTCCATTATACAAAACCCTTACAAACGTAAAACGAATTTATAGTGGCAGAAAGCAGATCGGAAGTTGCGTGGACATAGGGTAGAGGGAGGGATTTCAAAAAGGCGGGAAGAAACTTTGGGGAGTGATGGATATATGTGCATTATCTTAATTGTAGTTATGGTTTCAAAAACTGCATCAAATGTTACCCTTTAAATAGTTTATCATAAATCAATTATACCTCTATAAAGCTATAAAAAATAAAAAGTCTTCAGTTGAGACATCAAAAAAAAAAAAACCCAGCACCTACTCCTGGACCTCACCCATTATGGTTTTTTTTTTTTTTGCGGTACGTGGGCCTCTCACTGCTGTGGCCTCTCCCATTGCGGAGCACAGGCTCCGGACGCGCAGGCTCAGCGGCCATGGCTCACGGGCCCAGCCGCTCCGCGGCATGTGGGATCCTCCCGGACCGGGGCACGAAACCCTGTCCCCTGCATCGGCAGGCGGACTCTCAACCACTGCGCCACCAGGGAAGCCCCCATTATGTTTTATACTGTGATAAATGTGGGCAAGTGAAGGCGGGGTGGGCAGGGATTCCAGCTTTTCCTAGTGACCCACTTTAGTCTGCTGGTTAAAGACAGGGATGGACATGGCTTTGAATCAGCCTGGACTCCTCTCCTGGATTTAGGTCAAATAATGTGGCAGACCTGAATGTGGCCTTTATAAAAATAAAGAATTATTTGTTTTATGACAGAAGGGAAAATATCAGGTAAAACCCTGTACAGTTCACAAAGCCCTCTCATCACTATCTCACTTGATTCTTTTATGGTCTTGTAAGCAGAAAAATATTAACACTCTCATTTTACAAACAAACAAACAAACAAAACTGAGGCTCAAAGAGGTAAAGGGTCTTGACTAAGATAACCCACCTCCTACATGGGAGGCAAGGCTGAGCCCAGAGTCTCTTAATCTCAGTCTGGAGCTCTTTCCTGTTAACACGCGGTCTGCCCGCAGCCTGGCTGACACCCCCGCCTGTCCCTCAGCTCTGGCTCCGCTCCCAGAGCTGTGGAACATGAACCAGCATCGTGGTGCTCACCCCACACTGGGTGGATGCTTTTCTACAGCACGAGTGACAGACCCAGAAGGGGTCCCAGGATGGATGAAAACAGGGGCAGATCTAGGGTCAGAACAGGCTCAACTAAGGAGAACCATGCAGTGTTAAGACAGGGGAGACTGGGAGGGATGAGGCTATCTAAGGATCTAATCAGATCACAGATCTAATGAGAAAAGAGGGGGGAAAAGCCAACCAAACACCACTCCCAAGGCAGGAAGTCTGGTGGGTGTGGAAGCAGCTGGAAGCTGTTAGAGGGCTCCAGGCCTCTGCACCCCTCCTCTCCCTCCTCTTCTGTCCCCCACCCTCCCTCCTCCTCCACTCTGGCCAGGGCCAGGGCTGGCTGGGAGCCCCACTCCTCTCTCTCCCTAGTTCTGAGGACAGGATGACAGGAGGGAGGAAACCCACTCTGCAGGGCACGGGGGCACAAAATGTAAGAGGCATCTAAAAATTCAACGATCGAGATTGATAATATTTTAATGTAATATTTTTTGGAATAAAAATTAGTGTAAAAAATCCATGATGAATGAAATATCATTTTAAATAAAGACCAGATCAGTATTACTCAATTTCCCTTTCGCCTGAGACGCCAACATTGCTTGGAATGACACTGTTACTTATCCTGTTGTTATTGAAAATGTTGATATTTTTGTTCTTCATGAAATTTTTGCACTGATTTTGATTTTTGAAAATATTGCATTAAATGTTATTTATCTTGATTACTGAGGTTTTTGGCATCCTCTTAAATTGTGTGCCTAAGGAGAGTGCCTCAGTCACCTCACCCTAGTCAGCCCTGCTCAGGGATGAGACTGGGGGGACTGGGAGGGAAATGGGGAGACTGGACAAGGCCCAGAAAGGGCCAGAGAGAGGGCCTGCACCCTTCAAAAACCTCAGTGCGTGAGAAACAAAGAAAGGCTGAGGAATTATTCCAGATTAAAGAGGAGTAGAGACATACTCCTGGATTAGATTCCAATGACATTACTAGGGCAACTGGTGATTGTCTATTAGATAATAGTATTGTTTCAATGTTAAGTTTCCTGAATTTGTTGATTGTACTGTGTTTATGCAAGAGAATATCCTTGTTTTTAAAAGGAAGAAAAGATAATGAAGCAATAAGGGTCAGAGGGTGACAGCTGCCTGAGAGCTACATGAAGCCAAATGCCCCTCTCTCTCCAGCCTGTCTTTCCTCCAATTCCAGGCAGTCCCAAGAGGGACCAATGGTGATGGCAGGAAGTCTTGTCCAGAAGACCAGTTATTGGAGGGCTGGTTGGACATTTTCTTCCCGAAACAAGAATTAACCTTGACAACTGGCACAGAAAAGAAAGGAAATTAACACCTACCCAAGGCATGACACTAGCACATTCTCTGCTGAACCTCCCGAGATAGGTACTGCTGTCCTGTACCTATGGAGGAGGAACCTGAGAGGTCAGGTAAGCAGCCCAAGGCTACACGGTTCGGAAGTGGGAAAGCTGGGATTAGAGCCCAGGACACAGCCCAAAGCCAGGTCTTTTCCCACTTCAAGTTTGTTGTGCAACTTGAAATTCCCTTCTCGTGCATCATCCTACAAACTAATCCTTTAGTTTAGTTTTGCTGAGTTGAATCTGCATCGGCTCTGGAGTCAGACTGTCCCGGTTCCAATTCTGACTCCACCGGTTACTACCTAAGGGGCTTTGAGTGAGTGACTTAACCCCTCTGTGCTTTCATTCCCCCATCTGTAAACAGGGATAATATAAACTCCTACCTCAAGGGTCTGTCATGGGATTAAATGAGATTATACAAGCAGAGGATTCAAGAGAGATCCTGGCACCTAGTGATGTTCAGTAAATGCCAGTGATTATTATTAACTGTCGGCCTCTGTCTCGAATCATTCATTCACTCATGGGAACCAATGGCCTAATTTTCGACTACAAAACCCCTTAGCACTTTGGCGTGTGAAGATGAATGCTTAGGGCTTCCCTGGTGGCGCAGTGGTTGAGAGTCCGCCTGCCGATGCAGGGGACACGGGTTCGTGCCCCGGTCCGGGAGGATCCCGCATGCCGCGGAGCGGCTGGGCCCGTGGGCCATGGCGGCTGGGCCTGCGCGTCCGGAACCTGTGCTCCGCAGCGGGAGAGGCCACAGCGGTGAGAGGCCCGCGTACCGCAAAAAAAAAAAAAAAAGATGAATGCTTAATAATCGCTCCTAAAGAAGTTATTCGCCAGGATGGCACCTTAGATATCCCTCAATCTAGTTTGCAATGCCTTTAAGCCACCACCCACCCCAGATCACTTGTGATCATCTGAGGCCGACCCCTTACCCTTAGGAGCCAGAATAATCAACACCTAAGAATCTCAAAGAGGAGGGAGGTCTGCCCTATGATACTCTGAACTAGGAGGGAGATTTTGTTTTTCTGTGTCATGTCACACTCGGAAGTTAAAATGCAAGTCAGTTCTAGGGACTACATCACCGGGCTGAAGGAGTTGTCTGGGAAGACCCAAGTTCTAGTGCGTGTACTGTACCCATCCAGCTGTATAATGTGGGCAAGTGCTTGCCCCTTGGGGCCCACTGGGCCTGAGCAGGGAATTACCTTGCCCATAGAGTGAATGAGAGGACGAAAGAGGCTACCAAGTCCTGAGCACTTCAGGTTCCTTGAGAAAGCTCCTCTGGAGCTCTCTCCCTATTTTACAGTGTGGGACCAGCTGAGGAGGACCCACAGCATGAGAAGGAAAACAAACCAACAGATTATGCATCTAGGGAGCTGAAGAGGGGCAGACCAAGGGCAAGGTGCCCAAAGGTCAAGCAGCGGTCAGATTTAGCCAAGATGGTCCTTCTGTGACAAAGGCAGAGCTGGAGCAGGGCAATTTTCTAACTATAAACAGAAACTCAAGAAGCCCCAGGCCACACACAGGCATGTGTGAGGATGAGGGTAAAGCACGGAGGACACCGGGTACTGTATGTAGAGGAAAGGGCTTGTGAAGTGGCAGCAAGGGAAGGAAGGAGGGTGAGTGAATGTGGGTGCGTGAGGATGCAGGGGCAGAGCCAGGTCTGTGGGGCCTGAAGCTTACACAATTTGGGCAGTTCTTGGGAAGAAAAAGACTACAAGCACAAGTTAGAGGGAGCCTTGGAAGGGGCTGGTGCGAGCGGGAGGCTGAAGCTAAGCTGCATCGCTTCCCAGTAAACTCGCCCCCATGTCTGTCCGTCCGTACCTCTGAACGCAGGCACAGCTCACACACCTGTGTTTGTCTGAGCTTCCCAGCCCCTGCCTTGGCACTGTTTCTCCTTCCCATCTCACAGTGCTTTGCCTGACCTGATTTTTTTTCATGGCAGAGAGCACGAAATAGAGCCCCCATACCCTGGAATTAAATTTCTCCCCACCTCAGTGCAATGGGTATTTGGATTTTGTGCCACTCCCCAAACCCCCTTCCAATGCACTGCACCATCAGCATCGCCACCGGGGCCACATCTCTCCCCACCCCGCATACTTTGCTATGGGTAGCCCCACCTTCCCCACAGGGCCCCTCCAAGCTGCCAAGAGGGGTAAAACCGCAGCTCCCCCGGCCGCCTGGCCCCTGCATTCCAGCCCTGTGCCCAGAGTTTGACCTTCTCTGCGGCTGCTGCAGATGTGTTCTGTGTTCCAGAAATAGCTCAGCTCCTGGATCCCTGCAGGCCCTCCCTTTCCTCTGCCCAGAGACACTCCCACCTCACAGGCTCCAGGGGAGTCAGGCAAGAGCAGAGGGAAGGGCTCAGTTCTCCACTGCCCTCCCACGCCTCCCGGAGCAGAGCCAAGTGGGGCCTGCCCTTCTGGCCGTGTCTGCATTACAGTGGATGGAGGTGAGAGTTTGGGCAGAGGAAGGCATGAAGGAGGGACAGCTCCATGAAAGGCTTACACAACTTGACCCCTCGATGTGTTTCTCTTCTCTGGAGTTCATTTGGATGAAGGGCAGCAGCCAGCCAGAAATGGTTCGAAATCCCATATACCCTGGCCCAAATCCCTGTCTTCTCATGCAAGGGGATGATTTCATAGTCACTGATTCGATCCTAACCTAAACAAGATGGCGGGCATTGGTCCTCCTCACAAGTCCAAGATGGAATTGGGGACCGTGGACTCAGTAACATTATGAAAGACTGAATTTAGAAACAGTGGCGAGCTTTTAGGCCTGAGGCTTTTAGATCGTGACTCCCTAGTGTCTGACGGAACGATAAAATCTTTCCTGAAGGACTTTACTAAAAGGCTAGAGTGTTAACTCTGGGTGGGCTGGGGGCCTGAATGGCCTTCAAGATTCGGGTTCCATGCCTTTTCCACCCATGGGGAGCGGCAAGGACTCCGCAAGCATGCCCTGGCTCCTTCAGTCACACTGCCGTGCTACCTACTAGGCCTTGCTGGCCCCCATAGCCAGGCGGGAAAAGAGCTGAACAAAAGAGGCCAGGGGTGTGTAAACTCTCCAAGCCAAACTCCTCTAGGCTTGGAGGTCCAGGAAAGGCTAATGGTGATAGAAAGTACCCACCCCTTTCTAGAAACTGCCCCTCCGCCTTGATACCCACGTAGTTACGGTGGTAACAGCCATGCTGCTAAAACCTGACACTACTCTCTTGGTTATAGGTAGCCACCTGACCCCAGCTCAGCCAAAACACCTTTCCAGGGATGGGCATTGGGATTGAGAGACAAAAAAAGAGATCATTCCTTCTCCAGGTAACAGGTACATGAGGGAGCTGCTGGAAGCCATCTTTTCCACCCTGTAGGCTGACCACGGAGCCGGAACGGCTCTGCAGGGAGAAGAAACCGAAGCCAGCACACGGAGAGGAGCAAAGGGCAAGACCATACTTGCGGCATTTAGCTTCTTGGTCTAGTTTGTTCCTGGGGTCCAGCCATTTCTCTGGCCCTTACAATAAAATCCCCTTTGGGGCTTTGAGCAGTGCCAGTAACGTACTCAAAAGTCCTAACTAATACCAGGAAGAAGAACAAGATGACTTCTGGAGGACCCAACGTCTCAACTCTGCAGATGTGGCTGCCATGAGGAAGAAAAGGAAGGTGAAAGGAAGAGGAAGGAAAAGGACCAGGGAGTTTGCGCAAGGGCAGCAGAAAACGGTGCTGGAAGACCTTGACTGGCCTAGAAGTCAGGCTGTCTGAGAGGACACGGTGGAGGTAAGAGTCAGAGAAAGCAGATAAGTTCGCTACTACCCGGTTTAGAAACGCTCCCAGGATGTCTAGGGGGAGTGGGCAACAGAAGTGGGCACGGCCATATGGGTGAACTAAGATCCCTAACGAAGGTGGCAGACCAGCCCTGCTGATGGATGGGCCAGGGCGCTCGGAGCCCACAGGCTAACACAGCTTTGAGACACGTTCCTGGAGGACATCCGTTATTTGGGGGAGAAGAAAATCTTGTATCCTCTCTCCAGCACTTTCCAAAGCAAATGGGGGTCCTTTGCCACCTCAGAGGCTCACAGTTCTCTCAGGCCAAGGGTTCTGATCTGCCCCTCAGGTCTTCTTTAGAAAAACCTACTTTCCAGGCAGCAACTCCATGAGCTAATGGTCCCTTTAAGAAAATCTTCCCCCACTCTGTTCTCTAGCTGTCTGGAGCAGATGTTCCTTGTTCCTATGGCAACGAACCTACCACCCTTCCCAATGGGTAGAAGGACACACACAGCACAGGCCACTCCCCAACCAGAGCGGCTGGCCGAGTGCTGCTTTGACTTCCCTGACGGCAGGACAGCACAGGGCACTGTGGACTCCTGTGTGCCTGCATAGTAAGAGTTCAAACCTTAGCTGACCTACAGATGACCCAGAAATGGCAGCCACCATCTGACGGCACTTAGAAGGTAGGGGGAGGGGGTTACCTACGTCACTGCCCAGGCAACAGACCAACGTCCGTCTTTCCAATAAAGTGTTAAAAAGCATGTGGTGTATCTTCAACAAATTGAATTAGCTCTTCCTTTGACCTTTTTTTACATCACTAATGAAGACCAGTGAGACACCCCACCCCACCCCCCAGCTGAATTCTCCTTATTTCGAGCTGCACACCACCCTCACCCTCATCTGGAGTTTGTGACCCTCCCAGACAGTCCTTCTCTCAAGATGGGTCCCTACTCAAGGCGAGCCTTCTACAGCAGGTGGTGGGTGGGGAAGCAGGGAGCACTGTGCGTTCCATCGGTTCTGCACGGGGTTGTTTCCACTGCAGGTGATGCTTCTCTCACTAAATCCAACTTGACCCCATTTGTTCTTGGCTCTCACAGCCCCCACGGAGCCAGCTGGATTCTTCTTGTAAGCCACAAAGTTGACTGAACTTTAGCTTCCTCTCTTCTGAGATTTTAAGCTTACTGGGATCCCAGAAGTCAAGGTATGAACAAGAACAAGCCAGTAAATGATCCCTCTCAGATGTGCAGGAAGTGCCTTCCTAGTCAGGGAAGATGCCAGAGTCAGAGCTCCCCAGCCCCACCCTCAACTCTCCTTCAGTCACTCCTAAAGGTAAAGTGCATCATACCTCAGAGGAAAAAGCCTGGCTCCGAAGATGGACAGACCTGGATTGGAATCACAGCTCATCTCTGTGACTGGAATCCACTTACCAACCGAATGGCATTAGACAAGTTACTGATGCTCTCTGAGCCCTAGCTTCCCCACCTGTAAAATGGGAATGCTAATTCCACCTGGTAGGATTATGTGAGGCAGTATAGAACTGCGATGCCTTAACAGCAGTCCCAAATCCACAAATATCTGAAACTCAAAAGTTTTTTCCTAACTCAACAGAACCCAACCTGACCTGAACCTAGTTAGTAGCAAAGCATGACCTGAACTGGCATGAGACTCTTTTTCGCCTTTATTTATCCCACTTGTATGGCTTTTTAGATATATCTCGCTGCAGAAATATTAGTGTGTGTGATTTTCGAGCTGCTCCAGACCCTGCTGGAGGTTTTTATGTAACACACAGTGTGTGCGACATGTTACCGTTCTGAAATCCACAGGCCCCAAGGCATTCCAGACGATGAGTTGTAGAGCTGCCTGAGCTCTTCCTCCAGCCCCTGAAGTCAGGGGTTTCAGGAAGCCACTAGAGTTATTTAAACTAAAGATGTTGACAAACATTTAAAGCGTGTGCTTCATCACAACCTGAATCTCTCCTAGGCCCCTGGGTTCCTGAAGCCTGGAGCCAGCAACCTGAAACACAAGTTGGCATGGGGTAGGGGAGAGGATCCAAAGACCAGCCCATCAGCCTGTACAAATCTGCTGCTTTTCCACCCGAACAGAGCTAGCAGAGGCAGTGTGTTGTTATTTGATTGGACTTCAGGTATAGACATGCCTGAATATTCCAAACATGCCTCCAACTCACCACCTCACTGGGCTTCCAGCGCTCTCTCCACTCTACCGCCGTCCCACAGCTTCATCTCTGCTACCTACTGCCTAGAGGCATTCCCAGGGGAAGAAATGACAGCGCCTCGGGGAATGCTAAGGGGCAGAGGGGGCCAAAGTGTGTGGGGAATCGGGCTAAAGGAAGGAGAAGATGCTGAGTGAGGGACATGATGAAGATGGACACTCTGGATGAGAAACAAATATCTGACACACAGTGGAACAGGTTTGGCATGTTTCTCCTGATGCTGTTTCACGGCCCCAGGAGGCTTTGAAAATAGGAAGGCAGCCCTGGCCCATAGCTGTGAGCAATGTTGGGCAACTGTTATTCTCAGCTCCCTTGGCTCTAGCCGTCCATCACAGGACTTACTGATGACTGTGAAGGACTTGGCCTGTCCCAATGCACTGTCGTCCAAGTGGGCATCTCAGTTCTGACCCTGGATCTGCTGTCTTGAAAATACCCGTCTCATCCTGCTACCTCAAGCCACTTTTCCAACAGACATGCAATTGCTGGACAGCAGACCTGCAGCTCTGAGAAAGGCAGGAGACTCTCCTCTTGGAGTGATAAGGTCTACCTATTGGTCAAATGGAGAGTTGAGGCATGTAGAGTTGAATAGGATGGTGGCAATCAGATTCAACGCCCTCGCTTCACAGATGGGAAATCTGAGGCCCAGAGAGGGACTGAATTGCCCAAGATCATGCAGCCGATTGAAGACAAAGGTGGCCCTGGAGTCCGGATATTGCTTTCCATTGCCTCGCCGTGACAAGGATGGGAACATCTTTGAGGTCCCAATCATGCTCTCGTTGACCTTTACAGTCAGAAAAAGGTATGCTGAATGGTTCTCACCCTCTGCCCTTTCGTCTTGAACATCTCAGAAGAGATCCTAATTTCTAAGAATTTCACTGTACTCCTTGACTCTGTGTCCCAATCTACCCAAAGTTAGGACAAAATCCTTAGGAGAGCCCCCTTGGGGAAAGCCACTGTCGCTGGTGACCAGAGATGAGCTAAGAGAATCACTGCCTTGACACATGATTCACTTGTCCCAAACCTAGGGGGAGCCATCAGAGGGTCTGTGGAGGGAGCACCTGTGCCGGAGCACCTCGGGTGGTGGAGATCTTTCATCTGCACTTCTTGGATTCTTTTTCACTTTGTCTTTCCCCCTCCACTGGTTTGAATAAGTCTGTGGTATCTGCCATCATTCACGGGTTTAGGCTTTTCTGTAGCACTGTTCTTAGGGGTTGTGCTGCTCTACTGCCCCATCACCATCCAGAAACCTTTGGGAGAGGAGAATTTAATGCACCTAGGCTTGGTCTTCCAGCTCAGAGGCTAAGGCTCCCCTGTTGCCTTTAGTAGTTTGTCCTACTTCTCCCTCTGTCCCAGGAAAGCTTGAGGTAAGAGTCTGCTACTCACTCCCACAAACTCAACAGCCCAAGTAGGATCTCCACTGCTTTCCCAGACTAGGAGGGCTCTTGTTTCAGAACATAAAATTGGGGTGGAAAATCAGAAAATTCTCTCCTACTGAGAGGCTTCTAGACTTTCAGGAAAAAAGGGTCCTAGAACAAATCTCGAAAAGAGCATCTAGTTCAATTTCCAGGGTGATTTCAAACCGACTTTCCTCTAAACGCTTTCTCTCCTACAAGTCTGCACACATGTGCACACCCAACCACATGTCTCAGTCTGGCAGCTGGGGCTGCCTGGGGATTCCCACATATTTGTTGCTATTCCAGGCCTGACTCTCCAGAAGGTAGAAGACCCAGACACTCTAAGGCCTCCAGGAGCCTCCAGATTTAGAAAAGCTCCAGTCGATATTCTTGAGAGCTCAGGAAGGTCCACCATTTCAAAAACTGATGGCAAGAGCTTTTTAATACCTGTGTTTCCAAATGATTAACACTGGACGCCAAGACCTCAAATGTAAAATATACCTCATGCTTGTCCCATATTTCAAACTACAAATCCTCTCTGTCTTTTCCAAGCATAAGCGATGACCTCCATCATTTCCAAAAAATGACTATAGGAATAGGAAACAGCAAGGCCTGATCCCAGAGCCCCTCAGAGAAGGGAGAGTCTCAGACTTCCTGACAAAGAGGACGAGGAAGTGAGAACACATTCCTCTACCAGTGACCTTATCCTGGAGGCAGAAACCTCCCACAGTGTAAAAACGAGGAAATTGAGACTCGTGTGAGTTTATCATGGTCCAAGGACCCACAGGGAAAGAACAGTGGTGACAAGACCAGAATCCGGGTTTTCAGAAATCTGCCCCAAAGAGCCCTTATCAGGGAGATAGAGTCTCATCTGTTTGAAGAAGATCCTGCCTGGAGGCAAGAGTTTTTGATTTCATAGACCAGTTAAATTTCAAAAAACGAAATGTAAGGAACCACTGTAAAGTTGCCAACTCTTTATTTTGCCAAATAAGGACATTTAAAAAGCCTGGCTACCATCTACTCTCATCACCAGCTCATGAAAAGAATAAGCAAGCCACAGCCTCAGAATGAATATCTGAGTACATCTCCTGCCTCCAAAAGTGATCCTTTAAACTGAATACATTACGCTTCCCGGAAAAAAATTCAGTATGCTTTCCCTTTTTTTCTCATTTCATTTCGGACTGGTGAAAACTCTGTCACAGACCAAAATTTGATCATCACTGGGACAGATGACCTCTCTATGTCCCTTTTAGCTTAAGCCTAAAAATGAAGAGAACAATCCTAAACTCTGGTGATTCAGACCTTTCCAGGAATCCTGAGCTGGTAAACGTGGAAGGGAGAGGGAATTGACAAGCGTACTGTCCTTTGCTCACGTGAACACACTCCGTCCACTACAAAGAACTAAGCAATGCTCATTAGTTTATAAATCTAGTGTTCAGCGAGCATCCACCACCATGTGGAGCCTCCCAGGTTTCCGTGAGCCCCTGGATTTTACAGTCCCCTTATCTGTTCAGATAATCCAGGGAGAAGCAGGAGGAAGACAATCTGCCCCAAGTCAAGAATTATCTAAGAGATAAAGGCGGCCACTGCTGATTGGTAGAGAGCATCAGATCAGCAACTAACATAGATGCAGACCCACTGATGCCGTTTCAGTTGCACAAGTAGGAGCCCAGAGAGGACTGACTCCATTCCAGGGAGCAGTTTTTCCAGGCTGCCTTCCACAGATGATTGCTTCTTGCTCAACACTCTGATGGAGACAGTGTGGGGGGTGAAGAGGCGGAGGGAAGTCGAGACAGTACTGTGGTATAGGGGAGACACAAAAGAGCACTAGATTAGGAGTTGTATCTTGATCCCAATCCCTGTCCTTCTGCCGACCAACCATGAGTCCTTTAGCACCTTTTGGCTCCAGTTTCCTCATCTATATTGTGGGAATGATATTCTGTCTTCCTGACAGGACTGCAGTTAGACTGTGAGATCCTTGAGGGCAGAAACAGGTCTCATCTGTGTCTATATACCCAATCTCTAACACAGCACCTAGGAGAGAAGAGGGCTTGGTAAACATGTGCTGAATTGAGCCGATGTTTCAACATATTGAATCTGCAGAATAAGAGAGTGTCTCTGAAAGCACACTCCAAGCTGGAAAACCCTACACAACTGAATAAAGTGAAAGGTTATTATTATCCGTTGGCCAAACTGATGCATTGCACCATCTACCAAGTATACGAAGACACTGGAATGCTATTTGGAAGTAGCAGGTGATGCAAATAAAAATAATTTTTTTAAATGCCCATAGTTTCATAAGTGACCAGACTATACAACCTACTAATTATATTGCCTAATAAATAACTGTGTGATTGCCTCCCAGACTCTACTGCACTCTATAATTTCTCGGGCTGAAAATGTGTTTCTACTGTGCTTGCCCGGGCCACATCACCTCTCATCCATCTCTCTCATTATACTCAGAAGTCGGTAGGCAAGCCCTGGTTCTCTCACCTACTTCAGGTTGCACCTATGTTGACAGCTGAGGTCCCTGCTGCCTGCAGCCTGGGACTGTATCAGAACCTAAGACTCCCTGGTCCCCTCTCCTGGGTCCTTTCCATCCACTCCGTGTTCTGCCTCCAGCAGACTCCACCACACCCCTCTTCCAATGCTTACCGCACTGCCCCAAATCTGCTTCTCAAAAGCCGCCTCCAGGCCCTTGCCAAGTCACATTCAGCCTGGCCCATCCGCCATTCCTGCCGTATCCTGCCTCACCGCATGTGCTGCCCACTGGGCACGACTGCACAGACAGGTCTTGGCAGCGAGGCCGGGCTGCCCGCCCACCAGCCCTCGTACGAGGTAGGTCTCTGAACTTTGCTCCTGTCACTGAGAAACACCACACAAGCCCTGGGAAGACAGAACCATATTCAGCCAGCCTGACTCACCAATCACCACCCTACCCAAATTTGTGCTTTCAGGAAGGGCGCCAAGCCCCGACCCCGCGCCCACCCCAGGCATTGGCCTCCATCCTGCCCAATTCCGAGCCTCTGAGACGAAAGTGCTCCTGGCACTTGTCTCTCGTAGCTTTGATCTTGTTCAGCTGGTTCAAGCTAATTCCACATGGAGACCATGCTGGAATCTATACTGGTTACACCTTCCCACCACGCCGCAGACTTACAGTTAGCTTTACCGGGAGTGTTTCCAAATGCCTGCAAAAACCAGGGCTGGTTCTAGGGACATTAGTCCTCTGGACACATACCTCCATGTCACTAGGTTCCCTCTGCAGCCCCCTAACCCCAAATGAGGAAATATTCACATTCTAGAAGTCAGAAATTTTCTCTAATTTTATGATTGGAGACCCTCAAGGAAGATGGACGTTCTTGGGACATTCTTATTTGTGAGGAGATAAAGAGGGGATAAATAAAGAGAAAGTGTTAAAAGAAGATTTGCTTTCCAAATACAATAGCAAATGCTCCCAACACACACACACACACACACACACACACACTCTCTCTCTCTCTCTCTCTCTCTCTCTCTCTCTCTCCCTCCCTCCCCCCCCACAGACACACCTCCCTCCCTCCCTCCCTCCCTCCCTTTCTTTCTCCCTCTCTCTCTCTCATCCCTCTGATTGTGAATTATTCCTCTTTGCCCAGCATGTGCATCCTTCCCCCCGGTCCTCCCCACTGAAGTCTGGGTAGCCCCAGTTCTTCCTAGCCCAGGACCCCAGATATTACCTTCCATGCTGGAAGTCAGGTCCCAACTGGAAGACGCAGAATGATGATTGGGAAGGAATCCTAACAATACTTCAGACCCAAGAAAATTGCCAAGAGTGGCTGCTGCAGCTCCCGTGAGAAGGAAGGAGACAAGGAGAGGGCCCGGGAATCCAACGTTTCCCCAGCCTTCCAGGAAGGCTCTGGTGTCAGCTCGCTCCCTGCTCTAGCACTGACTGAAAACCAGGGGAAATTCTCCTGATAAAGCGGAGTCTGAAATCTGAAACTGCAGGTTGGCTGAGTCCTATATAAATACATTCACACCCCCGGCTCCTTGGGTCTGATGGCTTACCCGCCCTCGCACTCCCCTCCCTCCCCACCCAGGCTGCAACTTGGTAACATCAGACAGCCCTCTAGCTGCAGCTCCTCCAGAAAGCCCGAGAGGAGAGCAGAGTGGAGCCATGCAGGCCCAGAGAGAGACCTGTCAGGTGCTGTCCACGGTCTCTCCCAGCCCCAACCCCCTGCAGCTTTTCAAGTCCAGGTGCTTAAGTGACGCTCAGGGTCATGGCACTGAGGGTGATGGGTAAGTTCGGTTTAGGAGCAAAGATTTCTAGAGTCTTCCTCCATATCAAGGAATAATATTCTCCTAAGGATTAGTTTCCAGATAACTGGTCTGGCATATACTCATTGCTAACCACACCTTCCTCTCCTCTTCCAAGTTTCTGCATCCGGCTTTTGTAGCGCCACCCCTTCCTTTATGTTTCACCTGTAACAGAATCAGGCCAGGTGAGAGTGGGAAGGGAAATCTGATGACAGCTGGCTCATTTTGCAGATGAGGGAGCTGAGGCCAGGAAGATGAAACAGCTTGTCAAAGCTAGGCCGTGACTCCCAGCCAGATTTGGCATCTTGGGTAGTAGCGTGGAAAGAGAAGGCTTTAAAAGTCAGATGGAATATGCTTTAACACAACTAGGTTCTCACTTGAACCACTGATTGTGAGAAAAATCACTTAACCTCTCTGAGCCTCAATTTCCTCATTTGTAAAATGAGGCAAATGATTCTACAGGAGAGAGTGACAATTATCAATACATAGGTAACAGGCATAAAGCAGTAGGCACATAATAGGCATTCAGTAAAGATCCACTGTGCACCCCTCTGTCCACGACTGCAAACTAGCTTTTGTTGGCTGGCTTCTGACTCAAGAAGGTAACTCTAAATTGCCTTTAGTACTTACTGTTCCTCCAGGTGTTGGTTTAATGTTTCCAGTTCATTGTCTTTATGTCAACCTATTAGCATTCAGAGCTTAGTTTGAACAGTGCTCAGAATGCAACGCTTCATTTCTGTAAAGGAAAATCCTTGATCTACAGGCCAAGGTCATAGATTCGCATCGAAGCCCTCCTTGTAGATGTCCCTCACAACTCCGCCTCCAGGCTCCAAGCTTCAGTCCCCCGAGCCCAACCACACACTGAGCATTTCCCCAAGGGTTACTGTTCTTGGCCTTAAACTCACATATCTAAAATCAAATTAAGATTCACCACCCACTGACTAGCTCTACTATAGTATTGATATGGCACAGTCTCCAAGACATAGTAAATGCAGACAGTGAGGGGCAGAGCAATTCACTGCATAAGCTACCATTTGGGTTAAGAAAGGATTTGTAACTATCTCTCTATATTTGCCTAGAGCAGAGGTCAGCAAATTTTTATGTAAAGGGTTAGATGGTAAATATCAATATTTTCTGCTTCGTGGGCCTTATTGTCTCTGTTGCAGCTACTCAATTCCGCCTTTGTAGCACAAAAGCAGCCACAGAGAATATGCAAAGAAATGAGCATAAACAAATGACCATAGCTGTATCACAAGAAAACTGTACTTGTGGACACACTTAAATTTCATACAACTTTAATGCATCACATACCACTTTCTTCTTCTTCTTTTTTTAGCCCTTTAAACATAAACACAATTGCTGGCTCATACACTCAAATTAGGTGGGGGGCCAGATTTGACTCGTGGGTCATAGCCTAGACTGCCTTAGAGCATCTCAGGAAGGACAAACCAGACAATGGTAACAGTGATCACCTTCAAGGAGGGCGCTGAGGCTAAATCTGAGAGGGGGCAGGCGGGAAACTTTTCACTGAATACTATTCTGTACCATTTGAATACTGTAACCTATGCATGTTAAAAACCAGTCAATTATTAATGGGCTCCCCATCTAAGTTCCCTTACTTCTGTCAACGTCAACATTAACTGTCCCAGGCAACAAGGCTTATAACTACAAGATCAGCTTTGACTCTCTCCCACCCCTGTCTCTCACTCCAATCAGTGTCCAAAATCCATTGGCCCAGTTCACCAAGTGCCTCAGCCCAGAACTAGCTATCTACTTCTCTCACACACACCCCTACTATTGTCTTTACCACTCAGCTGTTGTTTCATACAGCCTTGTACCCTTAACCGACTTTTTACTTGTGTAAAGCTTATTTCCAAAAGAGAGACTGAAGCTTTTTAAGGACTGGGACAATTCCTTGCCGTCCCCCTTAGCTCCTACACCAGTGCCTTGCACCTAGTAGGAATGCCATAAATGGTTGCTTGATTGTTAATCTCCCATCCTGCTAGAGATGGTTTGGAATACAGGGAAAAGCCCCACCCAGAATAGAAGCTGGTTCTGGGACATGTGGCAAGGCAAGAGTGCACGCAAGCCTTTGATGGTAGTAAAGAACATATAGGGAGAGGAAAGATGTTAGAGTCAAGGCTTGATCCAAATGAGAGGGGCTGTGCTTTGGAGAAGGCAGTCAGGAAGCTCCAGGGAAAATTCTCCCTAATTCTGATCTCTCATGCATTTGCCTTGTAGTGTAGGGAAACCCCCTGTCCTCAACTGGGGAATTTTGGTGATCCCAGAATCAGAACCTCCCACATTTAGGAGAAGCAATCTCAGCACAAAGCAGTCTTCTCTCCCACCCAATGCAGGAAAAGCTCTCTCCAACACTTGGGAAGATGAAGGTGCCACGTGAACTCCCGCAAGGGCAAGACGCTCACTACTTTGAAGGTGGCCTATCCCACTATTGAAGGGTGCCATCATCACACTTTCTGCCTCCACCCATTGTTTCCAGTTCTGAACTAAACAGTTAAAGACTTCCTGAGTGGGTTACAAAAAGAAAACTAATGATAATTGCCAAATATAATAGAGTTTTCGAATATTTCTTCCTTCCAAGATGTTCAAAGGGTTTTTAAAGACATAAAATCATTGACTCTTTGGAACTGGAAATACCATTTGCTCAAAAATGTTTATGGGGGCTATCCCACTACTGGGCATATACCCTGAGAAAACCATAATTCAAAAAGAGTCACGTACCAAAATGTTCATTGCAGCTCTAGTTACAATACCCTGGAGATGGAAACAACCTAAGTGTCCATCATCGGATGAATGGATAAAGAAGCTGTGGCACATATATACAATGGAATATTACTCAGCCATAAAAAGAAACGAAATTGAGCTATTTGTAATGAGGTGGATAGACCTAGAGTCTGTCATACAGACTGAAGTAAGTCAGAAAGAGAGAGACAAATACCATATGCTAACACATATATATGGAATTTAAGAAAAAAAAATGTCATGAAGAACCTAGGGGTAAGACAGGAATAAAGACACAGACCTACTAGAGAATGGACTTGAGGATATGGGGAGGCGGAAGGGTAAGGTGTGACAAAGCGAGAGAGAGGCATGGACATATATACACTAACAAACGTAAGGTAGATAGCTAGTGGGAAGCAGCCCACAGGGAGATCAGCTCGGTGCTTTGTGACAGCCTGGAGGGGTGGGATAGGGAGGGTGGGAGGGAGGGAGACGCAAGAGGGAAGAGATATGGGAACATATGTATATATATAACTGATTCATTTTGTTGTAAAGCAGAAACTAACACACCATTGTAAAGCAATTATACTCAAATAAAGATGTTAAAAAAAATTAAAAGAAAAATGTTTATGGGGGCTTCCCTGGTGGCGCAGTGGTTGAGAGCCCGCCTGCCGATGCAGGGGACACGGGTTCGTGCCCCAGTCCGGGAAGATCCCACATGCCGCGGAGCGGCTGGGCCCGTGAGCCATGGCCGCTGAGCCTGCGCGTCGGAGCCTGTGCTCCGCAACGGGAGAGGCCACAGCAGTGAGAGGCCCGCGTACCGCAAAAAAAAAAAACACAGAAACTGTTTATGGGGCTTCCCTGGTGGTGCAGTGGTTAAGAATCCGCCTGCCAATGCAGGGGGCACGGGTTCGAGCCCTGGTCCGGGAAGATCCCACATGCCGTGGAACAACTAAGCCCGTGTGCCACAACTACTGAGCCTGCACTCTAGAGCCTGTGAGCCACAACTGCTGAAGCCTGCACACCTAGAGCCCACACTGCACAAGAGAAGCCACAGCAATGAGAAGCCCGCGCACCGCAACAAAGAGTAGCCCCCGCTCGCCGCAACTAGAGAAAGCCCGCGCCTAGCAACGAAGGCCCAACACAGCCAAAAATAAATACATAAAATAAAATAAATTTAAAAAATGTTTATGGAATGAAATTGAATATAATCCCTGCTTCCCAACAGGAAAGCATTCAGGGTTATGCTGTAGAATAGATTGCTTTATTTCATTATGGGAGGAATGATCACAATCACCCATGGCAATGTGGGTCCTGAAATCCCATTTTAGGCCACAGCAAACTCTGATTAGAGGAGTTAGTTAACTGGCCCCAAGACGCACAGCTAGTAAGCAGTAAGGCCAAAATTCAAAGCTAGGTCTGCCCAGCTTCAAAATTCAGTCTACCCTACAGTCCAAAGTTTCCATGACACTAGATCATCTCTGCTAACCCCACCCTGTCTTTGAAATGGGCAGAAATGATTACTTCCATCATGACCATCAGAAACATCCATCCATCCTGCAGTCCCTCAACGGATTCCATCCTCCTGAGACACTCGGGCCTTCCTGGGATGGAGGAAAGGAGACCAAAGACAATCCAATGCCAGGATGCCAACATCCCCGAGATACCCAGGAGCAGAATGGGAATGGCATCTCTCTATCTCACACATAGTGCACAGTCCCATGGTTCCCTACAGCCAGTCTTCACAGGGGCCTGGCTCAGGGAGCTGTGGCATTCGGGAGCCCATGAAGCATGGCATTGTTTGGGCAGTACAAACACAACATTTACCTGGATCCTGGCACCTTTCCTCTGCAGCCCTGCTTTTGGTAAATATTTGGCTGGCTCACCCAGGAGACGGCTGGGGCCTCTTTGTCCCACATCCCAACAACCACAGTTCTAGGAAGATGAGCTGGAGAGGGCTGAGGATAGGTAAGAAGAATCACACTTACATCCAGCCAGTCCCCCAGTCATCAGCAGATAATTACCAGCATCAGTTTGCCTCTAGCACACCCTCTGAGCAGCTCTGAAATATTTGCGGCTAAGCTCTTAGCCCATTATCAAAGCTCAGCTTCAGATCCCAGAATGGTTCCTAATTGTCCATTTGGAGTTCACAGCGCTGAGTGATGCCCTCCTCCAGGCAATCGTCAGAGCTCCCTACCCAGCTCTTTCCAACCTAACGTGCAGGTGCCTGGAAAAACACCGGTTTGTTCTGCACCTCAGAGCACCTACTTCCAGAAACATGCACCTTGGGCTCATCTGGCATCAGTGACTACCTGGACACTGGGGATGACCCTCCCCATTTCACAAGAGGGCAAACCACAGCCAGGAGTTTGGAGCCCGCACAGGATGTTAAGACTGGAGACAGAAACAGGCCCCGAGCCCTGCATCTCTCCTCAGTCCTTGGAGAGAAAGCACCCACTCTCTCTGATGCTCTATAGTCCATACTGGCCCAAGGAAATGCCAGGAGGTTCTACCTCCGTCGCCCCCATTCTCAGGTGGCTGTCCTCGGGACCTCCACCTGGCCTCTGAAGCCACCCACCCCTTTATCTATCATCTCCCTGGGAGACATGGTCATTAGCAGAGAGTACTATGTAGGTGTCTAATTAAGCAATCAGTGGCAAATGCAAAAACCTGTTTAAGTCACCCCACAGAACATCCAGCGGGGATCCTCTTACAGGCAACTCCCTCCCCCGAGCTTCCTGGAAGGTCCCTATTGTTTGCCTGAAGCAGAAAAGTGTCTGATCCTGCCCTCCTCCTTATCTGCTGGCACTGACTTCCCGGCCTTGGCACAGCTCGGGGGTGCCATTCACATGGAGCACAGTGTGAATGGTGCCCCCAGAACTGTGGGACACAGCAGCCCCAGGTGGGTGGGAAAGTACAGGTCCCCAGGTGCGAAGGACAGGGCCTTCTGAGAGGGTGTCTGCCTACCTGGCCTCTTTAGGTGTCCCAGAGCCATATCCTATTTTGGGGTCTGGGCTCAGGAAGCAAGGGGCCCTCCAGCAGTTGGGTAGGAAGGTGGCAGAGGTGGAGGTGGGCAGCGTGAGTGGCTCAGCTGCACCCCTCTCACCTGCCTCTGAGTCCTCTCTCTTTTCTGCACTGTATGCTCACCTGTTCCTGTTTCACCCTTTAAATGGAATGTTCCACTTGCCCTGGAAGCCCGGGGGGAGGGGGAAGGGTTGGAGTCCCTGTTCAGGAAAAGCTTTCTTTTTTAGAGATTGGCATCTCTGGGATTCCACCAGATACTGCTGCAGATGGCAGGTGGAGGAAGGGGGCGAGGGCAACAGCCGAGGAGGACCCTCGGAGGACAAGACAGGCTCAAACTCGAGCCCGCTCCCCTGAGCCTGGGGTTGGTTTAAGCTGGAGACTGGAGGGGGGCAGACACCGCAGCTTCCTCCCTCCTAGCAGAGCCTCTTCTCAGGTGTCCGATGGGCACCCCGACAAGCAGGGGTGAGACACCCCCCAACCTCTTCTCCTGTGCCCATCGCTGAATCATACCTTGTTCTTCTTCTATGCCTTTCTCTCCCGGCTGAGAGACCTTTATCAGCCTCATCTCTCTTACCTTCACAACGGAGCAGGAGGGTAGAGGGGCCTGTCTTGATGCCCGCAAGCTTTTCCAAGGGGCAGTGCGTATGCCGGTACTGGGGGTGGGGAGGCACAACAGCACCAAAGAGACAAATCCAGGGCTTCTAATCCCATGGGGGCTCTGATGACTCTAACCCACACCCCTGGAGGTGGGCACCTATATTAATGCTGGCCACAGTGCCCTCCCGTGCGCCGGGGCTCTGCCGGCTTGGCCCAGAACCCCGGCGCACATACTTGTTCCACCAAGATATGCGGGTTCTCTTCTGACAGAAATGGGAGAAGGACTTTTCTTTCTGTCCAGGTTTTTTCCAACTCCTAGGAGACAAACTGTACTTTGCATCAAGGAAGATTTAGGTTAGACACCAAGAAGCACTTGGAGTGAGTGACAAGAGGGCGTTTAGGACTCTGCCTTTGCGCTTTAAAAATACAGCCAATTTCCTCCCTGTAGGGTATGGTTTAATGCCTGTTTTCATCATGTTGCTCTCTGGCTCAGAAATTTCCAGTGGCTGCCCCCTCCCCTGCCTGCTACCTAAAGGCCTAACACCTTGTCTTGGCATCTAAGGCTCACCACAGTTCATCCCCGTTCACCTTTCAAACGTCCTATTCCACTGCTCCACGTAAAAAATTTCTAATCCAGCCAGAACGTCCCAATATTTCCCCCCAAAAGCCTTAGGGATCTCTGCTTTGGGCCACGCCCCACCTCCCACCAGGATGCCCCAGTCCTCTCCAGTCACCAGAGCAAGCCAACCTTTAAGGTAACGGATCTCAACCAAACTGATTGTTTGAGAACCTGAGGAATTTCTCTAAAAAACTGATTCCCAGGTTGCCTGTTGAATCCAAATCTCCCAGGGGAGGCAGGTGGACACTGCTTTAAGGCTGAGCCCCAACGCCACCGTTTCCAGAAAGCCTCTGCCAAGCACCCCCAGCCCACAGGAAGCCCCCTCCCCCGTGCAGATATGGCCATTCATGACATGGACATCCTGTGCACCCACAGTGCTAAAGACTAAGATGAGAGGGGGTCCCTGTGCTCAAGGAACGCCCAATCTAGTACTGGACACAGACAAACCAAACCCACCAAACGGCCCTCCCCTCAAAGACAGCCCGTGATGAGGGCAGTATGAAGGCAGAGTCGGGAGACGGTCAGGGAGGCATCCGCATGGAGACAACAGCTCCTGAGAGAGCCAGGGCGGGCATCCCAGAAAGAGAGCCACAGAAAAGAGGTGGGGGCAGACCGGCCCCTTGACTAGGTCAGGCGTCACCCTGGGAGGAAAGAATAACGATAGGAACTAACATGTATCGTCTTCACCATTGTGTCTACTGCTCCATATTCATGACCTCGTTTACCCCTCATAACTAACTGGAGCTGGGGGGAGTGTTGGCAGCCAGGCTGTGGATCCCACCAGGCACCAAGTGTCTCCTGATCAATAAATGTGTTCTTACTGATCGATAGATAAAATGAGCTTTGAAGGCTCACTCCCAGCAACAGGAAGCTGGGCTCCTTCAGGAGCAACCACAGCTCTGAAAAACATTTTCCTAACTTTTTAAACTACTGAAAGCACCACCGGGACAGATGAGGGGAGGCGAGGCGCTGGCTGGGTGAGAGCCTGGCTTTCCTGACACAGGGTGTGGGAGTGGGTGTGAGAGTGCAGTCCCCGCCAGAAACCCAAGCAAGGAGACAGCTGCCCCGAAAGACAGCTGTAGGGCGCTCAGAATAGGGACCTGGGAGAAAAGTTCCTGGCGGGCCCGCCTAGTGGTCCCAACCTCCCCAGCAGTCCCTTGTCCCTCATGCCAGTACCGGACCTGTGAGGCAGGGCTCCCCAGAGCGGGCAGGGCCTCCTGAGCTGATCTCGTCCTTCCTCCTGCTCCAGAGGGCAGTGGCTCTGCTGACCTGCTCCAGAGTGACGGAGGTCCCTTCTAAAAGGTCACAGCTTCCCCTGGCTTCCACCTTCTCTAGCCTCCCAGTCTTTGGGTTAACCTTTATCTGGCTGGCTGCGATTTAAGCCATCCCCCACTGGGGAAGTCAGTACAGACATCAAACTCACCCTGATAAGAATGACACCACGGGCAGACGCAAGCTGAGCATGGCCTATTCCTCGTGCCTCTGGCCTCCGCACTAGGGTACCCAAGGGCGGGGGCGCTCTGCTATATTTCACGGGGGGCAACTGGGGCTGAAGCACAGAGGAGCCAGGTGATGAACCCCAGATGGGTGAAACAGCCTCTGTGTATCCACTTCCTTAAACATCTCCATGATTGACACTCAATCACACCATCGACCGTATAACCTGCAGCTGAAATCACTGGAACCGGAAGCCCGAAGCCTGCATTCTAGGCTTCCCTGAGCCCTGGCGGAACCATTGAACAAACCTGAGGCCAAGAGAGAGGCTGAACCTGACTCTCTTCCTTCACCTGTGGAATGGAATGGAACCTACACTCAATTTAGCTCTTGTGAGCATAAAGTAACTTGATAAATATAAGAGTGTTTCAAAAGTTAAACCTAAAAGTAAAACACAGGGTACTGTTGGTAGAACACCAGTCGGCTCATGATGAGGCCCGGGCACCTCAAGCCCTCAGCAATCAGGCCCGCATCCTGGGCTCCAGGGCAAGGGCTCCAGGTTGGGATGCCTTTCCCTGATCTGCGTCTGGGAAGGGATAAGATAACAAGAGCAACATCCTGAGCCCTGCTCCAGCCACCTCCAAGGGTCGGAGCACATTCTCTTGAGAGCCCCCATCTGGGAGCCACAAGGTCCCTTCCCAGTCTCAGAGCCCCAGTGCTCCCAGCAAGAGCTCCACCACTTCTAGGAAAAGGCCACGCGAAGCTGCCGCGTCTTTGTCCTCCTTCCCCTCAGAAGTTTCCCCTCGTTACCCTCCTCTCTTTCTGAGTAGACTCTGTAGGACAGTGGCTTTCATGATGTAATTTTCAACTCATCGGCAGGTTGTGGAGTCAACTGAGTAAATCAAGGTCAGCACTTTTAAAATTCAATGGAACAGAATAGAAAATATCAGTGTGCACTTGGTAAGAGCATTATTTTGTGATACTTTTCAAACCCATAACACACACACACAGTGTTAGAGTATTGACTCAGTCACTTGTCCTTCTATGCTTCAGGGTCTTCATCTTTAAAATGAGGACCCTGACAGTGCCCACCTCATAAGGCTGCTGTGAGGATTACATTAGTTAATATACATAAAGCGTTTGGAAAGGTGTTTGACACAAGTGCTATATAAAAGTGTAATTTCTGTATTTGTACATACGTGTGCGTGTGTGTGTGTGTGTGCGTGCTTACATGGTAAATATCTTTCTGTAGTGTGGAGGGAAAGACTGAAATCCATTGCTGTGGGAAAAGCTAAGAAGTGTCTCTCCGAAGACAATACATGCTAAGAGTCAGATTCCCAAGTCTCATAGGTTTCATGAGTGTTTGTACACATAGCTTTAGGGAAAGAGGCTTAGGTAATTTGAGGAACGCGAGCCTGAGCAGGGTGAGTACAAGCGTCTGAGAGCACTACGCTAAGTGCTTTCCAGATTAACTCATTTAATTCAATACAATCTATGGGGTCGGTATTACCGCTCCCGTCTCACAAGTGAGGAAACAGCACAGAGAGGTTAACTTGCCCCACAGCTCATCAGTAGTGGAGCCAGGATTTGAGCTCTATCTCCCAAGTGTGGACTTTTACCCACTACACTACACTGTCTGCTTCACTCTGACGCCACCTTCTCACATGTGAAAGGGAAGCCAGACCTAAAAAGTTTCTGCCACCGAGGAGGTTGCCCTGTTCGTGAGAGGGGTGCTTCAGCTGCACTCACCTCAAGGCCAAGCAATTTAATTTTCTAATGGCTTGAGGTCAGGAAACAGTACCCCCAGGGTCCCATCGTAGAGTCCAGAGAGTTCTACTACAATAGTTGGGGGAAATGAAGTTGGTTAACAGGGCTCGTAACCATATGTGTTAAGTACTCAATCTGAGCAGTTTCTCTCTGGAACCAACCATGGGCTTCATCAAACCCAGCTGATACTTCCGGTGGGAAGAAAGAGGAGAGACAAAAGAAGACAACACGACTATAATTTTGAATGAAGCCTCTTCTTTCCCGGGGCCTGCCCACGGTCCTCCACAGAGCAAGAGGAGGAGCAGCCGCTTCTCTCCCACCAGCTTCACGGACCATTTCCTCTGAAATTCCCAGCATCCTTGTTCACCGTCCTCTCCAATGAGAATTGGCTAACATTGCCTCCTACTAGGCCAAACCCATGATTCTGTTTGTGTCTTTTCATTCTGTAGTAAGCCTCAAACACTCTAAAAAAAAAAAAAATATATATATATATATATATATATATATATATATATATGAAAACTGAGATCCAGAGATGTTAAGGGAATTGCTCCTGGTCACAGACTTTGTGAATATAAGTGAGGGCAGGTCCCAGCAAGGCCAGGCTCCTTTTGGAACTGGTAGGAACTGCTCTTCCTCCAGCAATCCCCCACTCCCACCCCAACAGGAGTGATTGCTCCCTCTCCTGCACAGGTGTTTCTGAGCCACGACATCGTCCCATATTGCGATGATCTGTTTATGTATCTGTCTCCCACAGTTCCTCGAGGGCAATGACCATGCCTTATTCATCTTCATATTCCTGGTATCTGGCATGTAGTGATTTCTCAGTAAACGTCTGGGGAAGAAAGGGCGGGAAGGCAGGGACAGTGGAATGGATAAAGAGGGAGGGGGGAGAAGAGAGAAACGGAAGGGGGAGGGAGGGCTGAGGAGGGAGAAAGGAAAGATGGGGGAGCAAGCAGGAAGGCAGGCGTGAGTGAGGGGGGAAGGATGGGTGAGCAGGTACCAGGAGATGATGTCTCCTCAAGCCAGTGGGACTGGACCATGGCACATGGCCCTCGGCTGATCTAAGTCTCACGGGGATGCACAGACACAGGCTGCACCCCCCAGAGCCTGTCCAGGACAGAATTAAGGAGCACTTATAAGGGGGTGGCCTTCAGCTGCCAGGGAGGCCCGGCAGTTTCCCAGGACGCCACTGTCCTTCCTTCTCTCCTTTCCCACCTCCAGAAAGTGAGAAGAGCCCGTTGCCGCTTCTTCTCGGAGGCTCCCACGCTGCACTGCCTCCCCTGCCTTGTCGTTCCCACCTGTTAAATGGAGGCTCATTCCTGTCCTGGTTGATGGGGATGGATTCAGAGGAATGGGGGCCTGCAACACAGGCTGGGGAGGCCCCTCCACAGGATGCCCAGCCCCAGAAGTGGGGTGAGCTTTTGGGGGTGCTCCCCAGGTGAGGAGCTGGTGCCACAGGAACCTGAGGAAGAAGCCACATTCCTCCGTCTGGATTCCCCACAAACACCCACCCCACCTCCCTGAGGCAGGAGGGAGGGGCGGCTGCTGTGGGAAGGGGGCTCCTGAAAAGGCTTGGCTTCTGCATATGACTCAGGAAAACAACTGGAAACCATAACTTAACAAGCTGGCTTATCTCTGGAATTTCCCTGGGGTGAGGAGATAAGGAGACTTTTTGCTCAGCCTGAGTCCCTGTGAGGCCCCCACTGCTCCTCCTCGTTTTCTGGAAAGTACCAGGTCCCCAACCCCTTCCCATGTGGTCCATTGCTCACTCCATATGTGTTTGTGCAGACCTCCTAGCTGCAAGGCACACTGGCCCTGAAGGCAAACTCTGGGGACTAGATCTCTAGAAGAGGTAGGGGCAGGTGAGGGCAGAAGGGGTTCTTGGCTTCCTCAAAAAAATCCTGAATAATGCCATCACGCTCTGCAAATCCTGCCCAATCTCTTTTGAAAAACAAGTCCTCAAGCCAAATCTGGCACATGCCAGGCAGCCAGGCACCTGGAAATGAAGCAGGAAGGTATTCCAGCGGATCTTGTGGCTTCTCCTTTGTGCCAGAGAGCTGGGCGGGGGAGGGAGGGCCAGGCTCAATCGCACAGGGCTCTCTGAATGGACAAGGCAGAATGTGGGGTAGTGTGAGCTGGAGGCCACGGCTGCCCTGATGGTCCTGGGGAGCATCCACAAGGACAGTCCACTCTATAAAGCAACAGTTAGTGGAAGCCAAGGCACTGAGCTCTCATTCTGACCCTACAGCTAATGTGCTGTGTGCTCTCAGGCAGGCCACAAGCCTCTCTGATCCTCAGGTAACTCATCTGTGCAGGGCCATAAGGACAGGGGCAAGGAGAAAAGAGGAAGCAAACTGTGATCCACGACTGCTCAAACCCTTAAAGGATTAAACCCACTGTCCTGGGTAGAGCTGTCAAAGCTCTTCACAAGCCACGTCACCTTCTGGCCTCCTACCCTGAGACTCCTGAAACGTTCTCTGTGCTTCAGCCCCGACCCTGCTGATATATTTCCAGTTCCCATGCTGCCTCGTGAATCTCAACCTCCAGGCGTGCTGTTCCTTCTGCCTGAGCTGCACCCCTTCCACCCACACACCCATACTTTAAGGTGGAGCCCAAACCTGCCCCCTTACAGCCACTCCTGACTTCCATTCAGGCAGTCTTCATTCCTCTGTGTTTGCAAAGCCCTCTGTGCATCGAGTCTTATTTTTCTCAATTCTTTGTTTATAAGTCTGTCTCCCCTGCTAGACTTTGAACTTTAAAGGACCATGTCAAATTCACCTTCCATCCAACAAACATTTAGTAAATGTCTGCCCTGTGCGAGGCACTGTGAGGTACCAGGATACAGAGGAGAGAAAGGCAGTCTCACGTCTGGGGTCCCCAGTGCATAGGACTGTGTGGGCACAGAGCCCAGCCTACAGCAGAGTCAGGAAAAGCAGGTGCCAGGAGCTGCCCCTGGGGCTCTGCAGTACCTGCTCTGCCTCCTCTCCCTTAGCAGGAGACGAAAGGATATTGGGAAGAAGACACTAAGAACGTAAACCATGACCACTTCCTGAGAACTTTACTACATACTACTATGTAGTAAAGCTCTCAGTACTTTAGACACACAATTTTTTATAATCTTCAAATTAACTCTCCGACAAAGGCCTTTGTAGATGAGAAAAGGGGTGCCCAGGGAGGCTGAGAAACCTGCTTGAGGTCACACAGCAGGCAGCAGAGCTTAGACAGGACCTCAGGTCGGTCTGACCATCCCTTGCTCTTAGTCTCATGCTGCCCAGTTTAAACATGCAAATAAATGAGCACCTGTGTGTGCCCAGACTTCGTTTTTGAAAGGAGGAAATAATGATGTATTAACTCCTAGCTCTAAACTGTATGACTTTAGTCCTAGCTGCCCAGGCAGCCTCCAAAATTCTCTATTCCCTTCCTTGCCCATTGCAACAGAAGTTCCCAAAACTAAAAAGCCAGGCCAGCTCCCCACTCTGCCTGGGAGAAGCCGGTGAAATTGCACGGCAGAGGGCTGCCCTCCAGCTTTTGCCATCTTCAGAGTGTCATTAGCAGCTGCTTGGCAGGTGGCCCCAGGCCCCTGCAGCCCCAACCACTGTCCCTGTTATCCAGAGCTATCGACCACTGGGATTCTGTCCTTAATGGGCAAACAGCAGATAACGGGCCTCCTGTGGTCTGCTCCCCCACCAGCCACAATCAACTTCTCAAACGTGCTCTTCCACATTCCCCTACCAAGCATTTTTCTCTCTCAAAACCTAGCTGTGGCTACTGCCTATGCAAACTCCTCTGCCTAGGCTTCAAGGGCTCTTCCCCAACACCCTTTTACAACACTCCTTTTACTCCTTTCTTCTGTGACCGACATCCCCCACCCCCACCCCCACCCCCCCGCCGCAACTCAAACCAAGCCAACTGGCCCTGGGGACTTTGCACATGCCCTTCCTGTCTCACGGAGTGTCATTTTACTGATGCAAGTTCTTCTCCTTCTTCCCATCCTAAATCTAAATCATCTCTTCCAGGATGGTCCCAATAGGTTGAAAAACCTGCTCAAGTCACACAGCAGGCAGCAGAGCTCAGACAGGACCTCAGGTCGGTCTGACCATCCCTTGCCCTTAGTCTCATGCTGCCCAGTTTAAACATGCAAATAAATGAGCACCTGTGTGTGCCCAGACTTCTTTTTTCTTTTAAGCAGTTAATAATGATGTATTAACTCAAGGCTCTAAATTGTGTGACTTTAGTCCTAGCATTGTCCTGACAGACCACGCCCAACGCGGACCTTGACCTCGCTTTGCATTTCCGCAGAACTTAATATCCTCCCTGCAGCTACGTTGGACAGAGCAATTCGTTATAGTCATTCATTTGACAAACATTTACTGAAGGCCTACAGCTATGTGCCAGGCATTTATTGTGTGTCTACTATGGGCCAAGCACTCTGCTAGGCACTGGACATTCAGTGCCCTCAAGGAGCTTCTGGCACTCATGTTAATTACCTTCAGGTCCTTTCCTGGGGGAGGCCCACCTCTGCACTTAGATTGGGAGTTCTCTGGAAACTGCTCCCTCTTCGTCATCCTCGCACCTGTCATTTACAAAGAACTTTACTTCTGCAAGGTGCTTTTGCATCCATTATCTCATTTTATCGGCACAGCACCCATACAAGGTAAGGCTGGAAGACATTATTATTCCATTTGAAAGATGGGGACACTGAGGCCCAGGAAGATGAAGTGACCTGTTCAAGGTCACTTGGATGATATGACCTGGTTACCAGCCAGGTCTTTAACAGAATTCAGGTCCTTTGACTCCCAAGGAGAGTGACCTATACACAAAACCCTGCCCCACATCATGCAGACTAGGGTCATCAGAGCTAGATGGGACCTGAGTGATGACCCATTTCTCAACCTCAGTTGCTGCCAATAGATCCTGAGGAAGAAAGAGGCTAAAGCAAAAATAGAGGGGCTTAGAAAATGCTTGTGTAACCGGAAACTTTGAAAAAGTTTATCCTTGTATTCCTGGTACATAATAGGCACTCAGTACATATTTGTCAAATGAATGAACAACTTGCTAGAGAGGCAAATGGCAGAGGGTATGAGCTAGCTAATAATAATAGCTATTTGAGGGCATACTTTGTGTCAGGCATAATCCTAAATGCAACTCGCTTCATCCTCACAGCAATCTTTTGAGATGGGCTATTATCATCTCCATTTTACAGATGAGACAAAATGAGGTTAAATACCCCGAGTGGCAGGACTTGGATGGAACCTGGGCAGACTAACTCCAGAGCTGTGCTCTTGATCACGTTAGCCAAGTGCAGGTCATATGCTCCTGCCGTCCATGATAATCACTCAGTTCCCATTACAAGCACACTGAATGAGCGTTCTGATGAGTGCTGAGTGAAGACTGAAGTCACACTTCTGCCCTGGGCCCCAAGGTTCTGCATGAGTCACCCCTGGCTGTAATGAAGTGTAATGAAAATCCAGCCCGGGGCAGGGGCGGGTGCGGGGAGGGGGGGTGTTTCAGCTGCACAAGGACTTCATGAGTCCTCTCCAGTGTCTACATTCCAGAGTCCTGCCGTGACCCGGGGGCCTGTCCCCAAAAAGCAGCTCTTCTCTCTGATTTGATTGTCAAACAGGCCTGGTAAGAGTCAGGGCTATGAATTGTGAAGAACAGAGGATAGAAAGAAATTTCTAGCATCTCAACCGAGGCTGAAGGAGAGGGCAGGGTTAAGGAGGGTAGAGTAGTGTCTGTCACTGGGACAAAGACATGCTGGAAAGATTTATAAATAGGATAAAGAGAGGGGCCTCAGTGAATAACCCCTTTATGGGAGGGGATGGGAAGGACGGGGCTAGGCAACTCCAGCTCTGCCTATTTTTGGCCCCCGTCAGAAAGGAGGCTGACACTTAGACAGGAAAAGTCTCACCACCAACAAGACAGGGACAGGGGCCAAAGAAAGAGAATGTAGAAATAATCTTCTCTGAGGCCGACTTTCTTTGACGAAATCTTAACTGGGAGGGATACGATTCAGAAGAACTGATCTGAAGCAGGAGAGACTACTCCAGAAATCACAAAAGCTGAAGATTTGTGCCTAAAGGTGCTGAATTATACGTTGATTCTGATCTTAGTGCTTCTGTGTGATCTTGGGCCAAAAGCTTATTAAACCTTCCATAGACTTCAGCATCTCCAGTTATTAAGAGGGTATTGTGTCACCTGTACATGTCTTCTTCACCCTTTGGCCTAGGGACCATGTTAGGGTACAGAAGACCAGGGACCAGAGGATGCTTGAAGTTATTTAGAGGAGAAGAGATGCAGAAACGTGAGATCTGGTCAGAGCTCTTGGCGACAGACAGGCAGGAGCCACCTCCAGGCCGTGCTTCAGTTGCTCCAATTGCAGAGAGAGGAGCAACTATTCTGATTGTCTTAAAGCTCCTGAGAAACGGGGATGAAGTGCCTCATGCACCTTGGGTAGGTGACATCTCTGCCCAGTTATCTGTGCCTTCAGATCTCTAGGATCAGCCCACAGAAGCTGAATGGCGGGAAGAAATGTGCCCCGTGATTGAAGCAATGCAGAGAAATGCAAACCGGGGTTAGGGGGCTGGCACAGAGAATCCCCAGGGATTGGTGGCCAACTGTTCCAGTTTGCCCAACAAAGAAGGGTTCCCAGAATGCAGGACTTTTGGTGCTAAAACATAGACATATTGGGACAACTGGTCACCCTAAAGAAGGGCTCACATGTTAAAAAAGCCTCTGGTTTGGCACCCCATGGAATCCTGATGCTCAGAAATATTGAGAGCTCGGGTCCCAGGGTTGCGAGGCCAAGTGCCCAGATGCCTCCCAGGGAGCCTCTGGGCACACGCTGGCCTCGCTGGGCCTTAGTTCCTGTAGAAGATCTGGGTAAGTTTGCCTTCTAAGCTTGAGGACAAAATCTGCTAGAAGATGACTAAGGTTGCTCAGGACCCTGAGCCCTGAAAAAGTTCCTTCTTGGTGATTTCTTAGGGTAGCCTGCAGGCAAACCCAGGAGGACGCCATAGAGCAGGACTGTGCTTCCTGGCTTTCCCCAGAGGTCACTTCATCCTACAAAGATCTCAGTGGCCAGGGCAAGCAAGGGATTCAAGAATGGGCACGGGGAGAGGCAGTAACAGCCATTTCCAGGCTGCCAATGCCAGGTACAGCTGAGCTGTCATTAACTTACAGGCTGGACAGAGCACAGAAAAGGGCAGTGCCCCCCGTTCCTCACCCTGCCCAGCGCCCTACCTAGTGAGTCCAGGGCTGTGAGCTGAGCTTCCCCTGGCTTGAATCCATCTAATTTTCTCCTGAGCCGCTTTGTAGGACAGGCTGCTGGGCACTCGACGTGTCCAGTCCTGCTGTAGCCGACTTTCTCTAGGGCCGAGGGCAGGCTCCAGTTCCATGCCCCTTCTGCCAGCTGAAACAGAGCCCAGGCTCAAACTGGACCCCTGAGTTCATGGAGACCAGAGGGCATGATTGGATACTCACCCCCCCTGTCCCTTAAAGGCAGTCTGCCCCATTATAAGGCCGGGAAGAAGGAACAGGGCCTAAGAAGTTAGGATGGAGAAGGCTTCTCCCTCCTGCCTCTGCCAACTTAGTATTTCTTTATTCAGCAAATGTCCTGTCAGTACCCACTAGGTGCAAAGCACTGGGAAAGAAACAGGCAATTGAGACCCAGACTCAGAACCCAAGGAGGGATGGAGGACTCAGGGAGCTGAAAGCTACAGATTTTTCCCAGCTCTCAATCTAAGGTTCTAAGTATGGCTGCCCCACTTTGTGTCCCCACGGACCCACCCAAGTCAGCACATGCGGAGACGTGGAGGTAAAAGGGAAAGAAGAAAGCCCAAATCCTGGTTAATTCACAAAGCAGTGCTCTGTGGGATAGATAATCAAGCTTTGCCCCGATTTACAACACATTTCCAACAACAACCGTTTTGAGACCTAAGTCCAAACCCTAAGGATCAAGCTAGAGAATTTTTAAAGGGTCTAAGGAGGAGTGTAGTCAAACCCCTTTTCCTTCTCTTTAACTGGTCCATTCATTCATTTATTCATCCATTCATTCACTCAATTCATACTTCATGAGTGCCTTCCGTGTGCCAGCACAGAGTTAGGCATTAGGACTCTGGAGGAAAGTTTAATCCGACCTCACTCAGTGTCCACTGGCTCCCAGCATCCTCATTCCAGCTGTATGATCCAAATGTTCATGGCTCTGTGCCCCTGAACTCTGCTTACTGCCCAGACCCTGGGGCCCTTAGAATTGGTCCAGGCAGAAGGCAGCTCCAAACAGCAGCCTCTGTAGTCTGAAGTTATGGACAAAGCAGCTACTTGGGTTTCTGCCTCGCCCCAGTCTCTCCCATCCCCCTTTCCCTTCTGCCTGGGATGGAAACTCTGCCACTCTCTGCTCACATGCTTGAGTCACAAGACTGAGCTCCCAGCGAAAGAACTAGCTCAAGGATATAATAGGCAGGAGGCAGTGAAACAGAAATGTAATAACTAATTTTGTTCATTAAGTTCCAGTCTTCCTTTTTTTGATGCCTAAGAAGGCAGTGCAATGCTCACTGTTTGCCCAGCCTTCCTACCTGTCCTTCCCATTGAGGCCTCACTTCCTATTCATCTCGGCTCCATTCCTTTCTCTGTCTCTCTCAAGGCCCACGAATGGTGTCCTATTGTCTACACTGCCCAGCACTTGAAGAGTTATAGGAACCAGCCAGTGATAAAGAGCTCATACAGAGCAAAGGAGCTTGGTGCCTGCCAGTCTCCTCTCTTTCCATGAGCCGCAGTGCCAGAGCCCTTCTGGGCCTGGAGTCTCTGGCCCACTTAGGCCAAGGAGAGCACTGGAAGTCCCGCACTTGATTGGCACCTCGTAAGTAGGCTTCCTCCTCTGCCCAGGCAGGTTGTTGTGTCTAATTGTCTAACTGCAGATTTCCATCTCTGATCTGCATGGGCAGATGGGCAAGCAGCTGTGCCAGGCCCCAGGGGACTGCAAGCTCCCGGGGAGGAGGAGCGTCTACCTGGCTCTCTAGGCCCAAGGCCTCAGGGGGCCTCCTCAAGGGCAAGAAACAGCCAGGCCTCCAAAAGGGAAAAATACAAGAGCAAGTCTAAGCCAAACCCCACGGCCTCCCACTCCCTCCCCGCTTGCTCCCATTCCTAAGGAAGGGACAGAGCAGGTATCAGGGAGCCAGGGTGGCCGGATTGCTTTCCCCATTCGAGGTACGTGTTTCTGAGAGCAAGGTCACTGATTTCTCTGGATACAACCTCATCATCCTTCAAATTTTGGCTGAAGCCCTGGGCCACTTTCTGATGACTCTGGCTAAGCTGAAAAGAAACGAAACTGCTATCAAATGCTGCTTGGACCTCCTTATCGGTGGCTCCTGGAACAGCTAGCATACAATCCTACGTCTGTGATATACGGCCAGCTTTCAGTTACCTGCTGCTGCTCTGTTCTCTACAGTGTCTGCAGATCTCACAGCTAGATGCTGGATTGCTCTGAGCAGATAATTCAAAATAACAATGGCTAACACTTACTGAGCACCTACTGTGTGTCGGGCACTGTGCTAAGCTCTTTGTTTACATTATCTCATTTAATATCCATAACTACCCTGTAAGGTAGGTGGAGACACTGATGCAGAGAGAAGTCAGCTAACTTGCCCAAGGCCAAGAAGTTAGAAAGTTGGATCAAAATCCACACTCAAGCAAGCTGACCTCAACGCCTCCATCTTGTGTGTGTGTGTGTGTGTGTGTGTGTGTGTGTGTGTGTGTGCTTTGCAAACTATCAACTATTATACAAATATAAAGAGTTATCAGGTCGGTGATAGTAGTAAGAGCCAGGGGGTGGGTATAGGAGATAGGGAAGGTTTGTGTCTGAGAATTAATCTGATTCAATATGGCTAAACTGTATATCAAAGCTAATTGGAAAAATTATTCGGAGTATTCCAGGCTTTCACTCCCTCCATCAACACAAAAACCTGAACTCTGACTGAACACTGTAGAGATGCAAAGGGCTCTTTCCAAGACTCCCAACCTGGCATTTATAAGACACCTGCCTTAACAATCCACAGAGACACCAGAACGAGTGGGAGTGGGCCAGCCTGTTGCCATGTGGCCTCAGCCTCCACAGCAACACCTCCCAAAGTAGGAGGCTTCTTTCCAAAGTAAGAGATCACTTACTGTGGGATGAAAGAAGCAACGTCTAATTAGAGAGGGTCATTAATAGGCAATTAGCCTGTAATGAATGAATGGATCTAGGCAATGATCATCAAGGCTGCTAATATCAAAAGAGGGGAGAGAACCAGACATTGTGTGTCTCCTGACAGACGTACACACCACAACCAAGGGATCCTTGCCCCTCCAATAAATAAATTAAAGGAACCTGAGTTTGACCAAGCCCTAACATGTTCCAAGTTTGGAACATGTTAAATGACATGACGAGGATGCAGACAGCCAAACTGAGAATGTGAGAAACTCTACAAGACCAATGAATGACCCAGTTTCTTCAGCAAAACATTGCAAGAGAAAGAAAAAGAATACCTATAGATTAAGAGTGACGTAAGAGCTGTAGCAATCAATCACAATACATGGACTTATTCGGAGCCAAATTAAAAAGAAAACTAGAGACTAAATTTTTACGATAATCAGAGAAATATGAATACTAACTGGATATTTCATTATATTAAGGAAGTGTTCATTTTGTTTAGGTAGTGATAATGATTTTTTTTAAAGAATCCCTATCTTTAGAGATGAAATGATAAGCTGTCTAGAATTCACTTCAAAATAATCAAAGGGTAGAAAGGATTGGGAGTGTACCTAAGACAAGATGGGCCATGAGATGACTTCAAAACTACTGAAGCTTGAGTGCATGAGGGCTACTACACTATTCTCTCTACTTTTGTCTATGTCTGCAGTTTTCTATGATAAAAAAGTTTTTTTTAAGTAAAAATCAGACTCTCCATGATCATCACTGCGGTGATATAAGCACAGTGCAATAAACTCCTCCAAACTGGCCAGGCCACTGGCTCTGGCCTCTGTTCTCCCACCCTTGACAACATGATGGGAGAGGACCCCCCAGACTGCCTTTCCGTTTCCAGTACTAGCACTGCAACAACTCATACCTCACTTTCTACAGCTGGATCCTCTCAGGCCTT
Organism: Delphinapterus leucas; assembly: GCF_059928025.1. Classification (NCBI taxonomy): domain Eukaryota; kingdom Metazoa; phylum Chordata; class Mammalia; order Artiodactyla; family Monodontidae; genus Delphinapterus; species Delphinapterus leucas. The sequence continues at coordinate 39,458,265 of NC_143129.1, forward strand.
TGACAGAGGTAGAGCTAGTGCCACGGAAGAGAAAGCAACCCTCCCAAGGTCCCACCACGAGGCAGCAGTGGAGCCATATTAAATCTTTGGAGGTGGAATGCCACACTCCGGCTTTTCCTCAGACCATCCTGACTCAGAGCTGAAAACGAAGAGCTTTCCCTGCTTTCCCAGTCCCATACTGAATTTAGCCTCTCACTACCCTGGCGGTTGAAAAAGAACTGGCATCCCGCAGAGGAGCATCTGCAGCGGCCGGATCAAATGCTGAGCTGCCTTTCTGCTTCCATTATGGGGAAGCAGAGGAGGGAGAAGGCAGAGGAGTGGGGAGGACAGGCCGCAGCAGAGCCTAGCGCCCAAGCCCACACTGTGGCCCAGCCCAGGGACCCAGGCTGTGGCCAACCCCACCCTGGGCAAACAGCTGGCACTGCCCAGGCTGGTCCTCCCCTACCACTTCCTGGTGCTGCAGCTCGCAGAGCTCCTGGGAGAGGAGACAAGACTGAGGGAGAGGGGACGCGGAATTCAGAAGGGAAAGGAACTGGACAGGTACGACAGGGTGTCTGCAGAAGCCTTTAGAAGGGAGGAAGTAGAGGGGTGAGCTCAGAACTGGCACATTCCAGAGCTCAGATCTGCCAAGGAAATAATTGAGTAAAAGGGAGAGAAGAGAATAAGAGAGCAAGGGAGAAATAAAGCACCGGTAAAGAGTGAGGCGAGAGAGATGGGGTGGGGAAGGTATCAGAGGCCCCCAGGACCACATAACCAGAGCCATGGGTCAGCCAATGGCCCACCCCACTCCCGCAGCCCTGGCCTCCAGGGTCCCAGCGGCCATTCCCAGCCCAGTTTGCTCAGAGAGAGCTCCCTGCCTCCCTGGCCCAGGACGGGCGTGCAGGAGCCAGCTGTCGGACACACCTCGTGGCCCCATGGTCCTCTCCTACCTCCCGGCAGCCTGCTCCTGCAGAGAGACAGCGGACTGACCCACCTGCCTCCTGAGGGGAGGAGTGCCAGGGGCCGGCTCCACCTCAGGCCAAGTGGCCAATCAAGGGAGTATGCCAGAGCCCGCCCTTTTGGGACACACTGCTGAAGGGGACACGGGATTAATTTAGTGTTCATCCAAGGTGCCTGTTCCATATTCATGCCCACGCTGGGCGGTCACAAGATGACTGCCTCCTACCTCCTCACTGACCTTCAGGGACCACAAGACCCAAGGTTACCTTGGAGTCAACCTGCACCAAAGCCAGGAGAGCAGGCATCCATCCTCACCCTTTAGGCCCTGAGCAACTGGACCACAAATCCCCCAACTGAGAGTCGAGGGACCTTGCAACTAACCCCAGAGGCAGTGCCGACTCTGAAATCCAAATCCTGGCTCTGCCACTTGCTGGCTAACCTAGGGCAAGTCACTGAACAGCTCCAAGGTTTCGTCATAAAGTTACCGTGATCCTTTTGCTCAGCCCGTGCCTGCAGAGCGATGGGAGCGTGCGCTGAAGGACAAGAGCTCTGGACTTCTAGAGGAAGCCACGCCCCATAAATGCGCCGTACCATTACCATAAACAAAGTTCTTGCCACACCTAGGAAGGAGGAAGTGGGTTTCTGTCAGGCCCTGCAACTCCATCCCAAAGAAGGATAAGGCAAATGGCAAACCAAGCCAGAGAACACTGAGGCCCCCAGGCCTCAGCACCTTACGCAGGAGAGCAGAGGTCCCCCAGCCCCATCAGAGGGAAAATGCAGACACAGGAGAGTCAGGAAGGATGGCAAGTAAGGGATGGGGGAGGGTAGCACGATCTGGCCCTGGGACTGGTATTTGTGGGTTGACCGGGGTTTCTCTAACCATCAGGCTTGAGCTAAAGCACAGTGGCTTGGAGGAGCAGGCAATTCACACCCCAAGGGTTGCTTCTCCTTTACTCCTCCAGGGAGAAATCTGTGGGCTGCAGAAACTTCCACGGGGAACGGGGGCTCAAACCCAGGACTCCAAGAGTTCTCTGCTTCTCCTAAGAATAATGCTATAAATAATAATCTCTGACGTTTGCACACTGCTCTTTATACACACAGACTGTTTCCCACTGCAGCTTCAGAGAACCCGAAGGAGGGAAGCCTTACGCTGTGATCCCTATTCCTCAGCTGATCAAACAGCTGGGGCTCAGAGGGGACAGTGAGTAATCCGAAGCTACACATCTTAGGGAAATGCCAAAGGCAGGACAGGAACCCCGCCTCCGTCTCTCAGAGCCTGTTTCTCTCCCCTCAGGCAGCCCAGGGCCTGGCCCTCAGGGGGCAGGATGAACACTAAATGTGGAGGACAGGTCCTGCTCTCTGGGTGGGGTCCCCCCTGGTGCCACTCTTCAGCCGCTCTGGGAAGAGCTCCCTTGAAGGGCTACCTCAACCAAGAGTTCAGGGGCCTCAGGGGTTAAACGCAGGCTGTTCTATGGCAAGTTCAGGGTTTCACTGGCAATAAATTCCCTTAAAAATTTAAGAAATGTCCACTCATCTTGCTCCTGATCGACAACAAATTCTTACTCAGCCAATTCAAATTACAAAGTCCTTCTGAGGTTTTGAGCTCTGAGAGGTCCAGCCTTGAGCCATTTCTCCCCAGGATTCGATCGTAAATGGGCAAGAGTAATACGATGCTGATCGTGGCAGGGGCGGAGGAAGACGAGAATCCCCTGTCTCTAGAGCCTCCCCTGGGAGCAGGCCTGGGATGGAGTGGAGCAGGCTCTATGGACTAGACATGCTTCAGCCCAGAAAAAGCTCTCAGGAGGCAATCAAGCATCTGGGCAGGGGAATAAGACAAACAGCATAGCTCCCCCCATCTCAGAGGGGGAAGCCAAGTGGGGGAGGCAGTAAGGTGAGCTGTAAGCAAAGTCCCCTTTGCATCCTGTTCAATGAAATCTTAAATCTTTGAGCGAAAAGAAAGAGTCAATAAAAGCTCCCGATCATCCAAACAACTTTTCTAATTACCCCTGAAATATATTTGCACTCCCCGTAAGGTCACCGTTGGAGGAAGGTTCTGGGCCTGCCATTCTAGACTTGGTTTGATGAGACCACACGTCTAGGAAACAGAGAGACACTTTCCTCCTGGACGCTTTCATTCCCCTTGGCCCCCAAAGGGTTAACCAACAGACAACCCCCACAACCCCCACCCCCTTCCCAGCCAGGCAGGGAAAGCAGGAAGGCTATGGAAGGCTGGGGCAGCTGGTGGGGCTGGGGGCGTGTTGAGCTTGGCCTCAGCCCAGCACTGCAGACAGCTCTACTCAACGTATCCACACCCAGGCTGGGCCCCTTGGACCAAGCTCCTCCCTTCCTTCCCCACCAAAGAAAGGCTCTAGAGAAGGCCCCTCTTGGGGGAGGAAGTGGGGAGAGGGAGGCTGTTTCTCAGGATTAGAGTCTGAAGGAGGATTCCATCTCTCAAATGCATCTTTGAGGCTGCAGTGGGCAGCTACACCCTTCTCTGCTCTCTGCCAGAGAAACCGGATTAAGGCAAGAAGACACTCAGGAAACACGGGGCAGCCCCAGTTCGAGGGATGGCAGTGCCAGAAAGATGGTGCCAGTTTTGATGAGCAGAGACAAAAGTGACCTTGGAAGAAAGCCGACAGACAAGGAATCATGTCACTTCCCCATTTCCCCTCTTCTGTGTGGGCAGGAAGGGGGGACGGAAGGGCCAGCTGTTCTTAGCCATGCAAGGGGAATGATGGTACATATGTGACGTGGGCATATCTGCACCTTCTTTTCAATCTCCCACACCCCCAAGCCACTGCTCTGCCACAGTCCCCTGTCACCTCACCTCAATTACTTTGATGGCCAGCAAACAATTCTGCTGGGTCACTTTAAGAGGTGCTTCTAAGGTGTTCCAGGGGGACACCTGATCCCTCCCCTGTGAGCTCACCTTTCCTGAGTCCTACTGTTCTAACAAAGGACTAGCACCCAGAGCACAGGGCAAAATCTCCTACACGTGGGGATGCAAACCTCTCTAGTGTCAGAGGAGCTTTCCAAGGGGTCCTGTACCTAATCTCCCATCTGGTCCCATATGCCCTAACCCTAACCTTAACCCTAACCCTCCTGCCTCCACTTACCAATTCAAATTTATCCTAAGACTTGGATTTCCAACCTCACCCCCTAAGCCCCTGAAATAGCTCTCGGTTTGTCATCAGAAACTTCCATCACCAACCAATCTTTCCTGTCCACGATGTGGTCTTTAAACTACAGACTTAAACATGACCCAGGAACCCACCTGAACTATGTAATCCCCAGTTCCATTGCCCTGGAGATGAAAGAGTGCTTCTGAATCTGGTCTCCCCCACTTCCATTCCCCACTCCCCCCCTTCCCCTCTTCAAATGATAATTCAGTCATGCCCTGGCTCATAAAACTTCAATGTATCTCTACTGACTACAGGATAGAAGCTAAACTTCTTAGCTTGAGATGCAAGGCCTTATATAATCCAGCCCCAATTTGTCCAATATGATCTTCTACTTCCACCCTACAACCAAAAGCATAAATTTCCTGTAAGTGTTACAAGTCACTGTGCCAGAGGAATTCAGTGGAAGAAGAGATCACTTCTGGCTAAGGCCATCAGGCCAGACTTCATGGAAAGTGTGTGTGTGTGTGTGTGTGTGTGTGTGTGTGTGTGTGTGGTGGGAAGTAGTATTCAGAATCATGCACTGGACCAGCTTGTAACTGGTCTGCCCTCCCCCTCCTTACTTCACCCTCCCATCATGAGTTTGTAAGCATAAAGGACATCCATGTGGATGCAGGAAATGCTTTTTTTGCACTTGAAGATCTGTCAAACTCCAGGCATCCAGGAACAGAATCAGACTGCAACAGAATCACAAAAGCTAGCAACTCCTGTGACAAGCTTCCTGCTACTGCTGGCCCAGGGTGATAAAAACAGCAGGGTCTAGAGAGGCCTCCTCCACGGCTCCTGCAGGGTGGTTTGCTAACAGGGCTTCCATTTCCCCTCTCCTGAGCCCTGCGGCCCTACCAAATACCTAGCATCCTGAGGAAAGAAGAACCTGAGGCACGGAGGAAAGAATTTTAAGTAACTCCCGTCTCTCTGTACTCCCAGCCTTTTCAGTCTGGATCTTTGGAGGGAAGGGTATGAGAAGAGTTAGGAAAAAAAAAAAAATCCAACCTTCTCTGCCACCTGCGATTCTGGCAACTCAATGCTGGGGAGTGGGAGATGAAACTGAGCTTGGAATGAAGGGACAGAAGACCAGAGCAGACTAGTGGACGCATAGACTAGCCAGCTCCTCCCTTCCCAGGCAGCATCGCCAGCCAGAGAATCCTTTCAAGTTTATATAATAATTCACCCAGTGAAACATCACCACTGTATAATCATCCTGAATGGGGTACTTGTATGTGATGAGACAGAGAGAGACCAAAAACTGGAAACAGGGCAGAGAGGTGAAGAGGACACCTGAGTATGGGGATAAGGAAAAAGAAAGAGAACTAATGAGCTCTTGTTGGAATTAATTTTCAAAGACCAAGCAAAAGCAATTAATGTGGAAGAGTGGAATCCCCAGGCTCAGCCGCTCTAGGGGAAGCCACCTGGGTGACTGGAGCCCCAGCTGTCGGCACTATGTTTACAAAGAAGGTGGGAGGGTGCACACCAGAGGAAAATCCAGGGGAAATGACTCCCAAGTGCTCCAGGGGGAGGGGAGGAGTAACTGGGAAGCATGTTCCAGAGCAGTCATGTGTGTGCTGGCGAACAATGCACACACACAAAGATGTTAACAGGGCAGCTGCATCAACTACACCGCTAGCCATAAAGGCATCCCAGATGTACAGAGCGCTTGTCAAACCCTCCCAAACAAGAAGTCATGTATGGCAGGCAACATGGAGTGAATGCCTACTCTACACCAAGCACTGGACATTTGGCACGTCTTATCTCCTTTCATCCAAACAACCCTATGAGGTAAGTGTTATCCTCCCTGTTTTATAGATAAGTTAAGGTTCCAAGAGGTTAAGTGTACAGGAGAGAACATTTGCCCCAAGTTCCCAAAGACCTAGGCTCTATAATTTTCTACCTCCGTGACCCAGTGATTGTCACCTTGGACGTATTATTTAACATATCTGAACCTCAGCTTTACCATCTGTAAAATAGGGATATCACTACATACTTCCCAGGTTGTTGTAAAAATTAAATAAGATAATTCATATAAAGCTCCGCATACTAAGTTCAGTAAATGTTTGTCCTCTTCCCCTACCCCTGCTTTCATTAAGATAAATCACTCATTCATTCAACAGACAATGGAGTGCCCAACGTACGAAAAGGGGGAAGGGAATGGGATTTTGGAAGCCCTTTTTCCGTGCCAGGCACTTTACTAGGTCTTTAGGGTAGGGTGTGGAGGTTAATAAGAAGAATGGAACAGGAGTTTACAACCTAACAAGCCAAGCCCATAAATAACTGAACGCTCTGATGTGTGATAAGAGCTGTGTAAGACAAGGGCAGACACAGATACAGAGCCTTGGGAGTTTGCAAAGGGAAGAGAGGAGGGACCAGGAAGACAGATCTGACGCCTTCGCCTTGGGGGCCACCAGGGAAGGCTCTGAGGAGAGATCACACGACTTCTAAGCCTGAGAAGGGGCCAGGTCTCTCGTACGGCCTTTCTGAAGGCAGAAGCTAACAGGATTCATAGGAACTAATCAGTACACGCTTTCCGTGTGTAAGCACAGAGATCAAAGATGGCTGCAAATTGAAGGCTAGAGTCGGCTCCACCTCCCCTTGCCTCTGGGTGCGCCCAGGACTCAGTCTGACCAATGGAAGGTAATAGAAGTGACGTTGTGTGACTTCTGAGGTTAGGGCATAAGAAGCCTTAAAGTTTCCACTTGGGTCTCTTGGAATACTCTGTCTTGAGACACTCCTTCTGGGAACCAACTACCACACTGAGGGAAGCCCAGGTCACGTGGAGAGGCCACACATAGGTACTCAGGTTGACAGCCCCAGCTGAGCTCCCAGAGGACAGCCATGTGAGGACGAGTCACCTTGGCTGTCTGGCCCAGCGCAGCCCTCAGATGACTGCAGGGACAGGAGACAACCCAAGCAAGCACCTAGCCGAGCCTGGGGCACCCAGAGAGCCCCGAGGGAGCAATCACTGTTGTGCTAAACCGCTACCCTTTGGGATGGTCTACCCTGCGGCGCTTCTTGCCAGAGCACTAAGTCCCCACGCCGCTAACCTGCGCTGTTGCTAGGGAAGCTGGAGCAAGAATCCTACTAGAGAGGGAGGGGAGGGATGTGCTCTCCCAGTAGCCTCCAGCTGCCCACTCCCCTCAACTCTTCCCAACATGATGCCAGATCAATGTAACTCGTGATTCAGTTTACCCCCTGGGAAATAACCAGGAGAAAAAATCAGTAACATATAAAGATGTTTATAGCAGAGCTATTCATAACAGCAACCAACTGGAAACAGCTCAGATTCCCAGTGATAAGAGAAAAGCAATACAGTAATGGAATAACATGACAGAATTATTTACAGCAATTTAAAATGAAAAATTTACAGACCGTCATCATACCTGGACGTGTTTGGATAAAATAACATTAAAAAAAATAACATTAAACAAAAACGTGCATGGCACAGCTACACACTAATTATAACTATGTAAAAATATTAACAAAGATCAGAAGGGCCCATGGAATAAAGCACATAGTTTAGTATTTACTTACCCTTGTTTTAGGCAAAGTTGATTAAGGTACTACTTTCTAAAAAGCACCAATTCAACCTTACAAATCCTAAAAATAGGGTCATGACTGCATGGGAATTAGGAAATGATATCTTGGAAGATGTTACCCAGGGGATGTGGGTAAAACCCTGGGGAAAGGGGTGGGGGCTAGATGACAGGAATGGAGCGAGTGGGATGGAGCTGTGGCATCTCTCCAGTAGGGGAGCTGAATGTTAGGAAACAAACCCTCCGTGTTTGCTGACACAGTGCAAGGAGAAGGACTCCCACAAAAGACACCCATTATCCCATAATTATTGTCTCTCTTGTGCCTGCAATTAACGGCTGTCTGAGAGGCGCTGCCGCTGCCGGGGTAAATAAATGTTCACCCGCATTAGAGTCAATCAGCCAGCTGAAGCGCCAATTAACAAGCCCACTGCAGAGACACTCCCTGTATCCAGCGGTGGTACACATCAGTGACCGTGGGGAGGAAGGGGATGGGACAAGATGACACAGACCTTGGGCACACTCCTACCCCAAAAGCAGTGAAGGGATGCTCAGAGCAACATTTTGAGCCCCAGGGTAGAGGCCAGTCTTGCCCCAAGCTAGGCAAGCCAGTGCTTTGACACCCAGTGCCAAGTCAGAGGAGTCTGCATGCATCCATGTGTTGCCAGCAAGATTCCCGGGAGCTGCCACAGCTCCAACGTGGGGCGGTTTTTGACCTGTGGGAACCCATCAAGGGAAAGACCTGTAAGAGAAGGCCTCAGAGGTGCTGTCACCTCCTGAGTTCCAGGGGGACATAAAGAGAGGACAAAGAGAGGAGTCAGACAGGGAGCCATCTTGTCCAGCTGATGCTGAAACTGACTTACACCGGCCTTTGGCTATTTTTCTTAAGCAGCAAAGCTCCGAAACACAGGAAAGTAGCTAACGTCAGAGAAGTCAGAGATAATTCTTTCGTCCAGAGGAGAAGGGCAGGGGAGCGAGTGGCTGATACGAGGCATCTCAAGTCCTCTCCCAGGGATTTGGGGAAGGCAAGGATACCCTACAGTTCTGCATGGCCTGCCCAGCACCTGACCACTGTGCTACACCAGCACACCAAGCCGTCTCTCCTATCACAGACCCAGCCAGTACTGCTCAGGCTGTGGGACCAGAGGCCCCAGAAGATGCCTATCAGGCTGCCAGGGAGCCTCTGAGATCGGAGCGGCAGATCGCACAGTCAGAGATATCTGGTCCAGGGGTTCTCAATACTGGCTTCACACGAGAATTACCTAGAGAGCTTTTTAAAAATACTAATACCTGGTACCACCACAGACCAACTGAATTAGGATCTCTGGGGGAGAGGGAAGGAGGCCCAGGCACATGCATTTCTTTAAGGCACCTCAGGGATCCTGATGACTACTCGAATTTCCTCAATTACAGATGAAGAAACGGGAGTCTGGGACGGTCATACCCCGCCAAAGGTGACAAAAGCAGCGGGGAGCAGAGCCAGAGCTCAAGCCAACCCATCGGAATGCAGGATGCAGCTCTTGCACTCAGTAAGGCTGGCTGAATGAATGAACCAGCGCTACAGGGGTCTGTTCAAGATCCTGCTGTGTTCCGCGGTTTCATCCACAATTTGCATAGAGACTCAGAAGGCAAGGCTACCAGATTTGCTCCTGACAAGGTCAGGAGGGATGGCTAACAAATTTATGGCAGAATCAAGATTCCACATACTGAAATACTGGCCTAACACTGACAAAAATGAAATATTGGGTTGGTCAAAAAGTGCCTTTGGTTTTTTTTTGTGCCTTTGGTTTTTAAGTCAAAATACAAGACACATTTTTCATTGTCACCAAGAACTTTATCGAACAACGTATTCACCCTCTTGTTCTACTACCTTCTGCCATTTTTCAGGCAACTTCATAATTCCATCTTCCCAAAACTTTTCATCTTTTTGAGCAAAGAACTCTTCCAGGTGCCTTTTACAGTCTTCCGGAGAATTGAAATTGTTTCCATTAAGAGAATTTTGTAAAGACAGAAATAAGTGGAAATCTGAAGGTGCAATGTCTGGCGAATACGGCAGACGAATCCGAACTTCCCAGCCAAGCTGTAACAGTTTTTGCCTGGTCATCAAAGAAACACGTGGTCTTGCGTTATCCTGATGGATGATTATGTGTTTTCTGTTGACTCATTCTGGATGCTTTTCGTCGAGTGCTGCTTTCAGTTGGTCTAACTGGAAGCAGTACTTGTTGGAATTAATCATTTGTTGTCCAGAAGGAGCTCATAACAGAGGACTCCCTTCCAATCCCACCATATACACAACATCACCTTCTTTGGATGAAGAACGGCCTTTGTTGTGGTTGGTGGTGGTTCATTTCGCTTGCCCCACGATCTCTTCCATTCCATATTATTGTACAGTATCCACTTTTCATTGCCTGTCACAATTTGTTTTAAAAAAAGGAACGTTTTCGTTACGTTTAAGTAGAGAGTCGCGTGTGGAACTACAGTCAAGAAGGTTTTTTTCACTTAACTTATGTGGAACCCAAACACCAAAGAGATGGACATAACCAAGCTGGTGCAAACGATTTTCAGTGCTTGATCTGGATATTCTGAGTATGTTGCTATATCTCCCATATGGCATAACGTTGATTGTTCTCAATTAATGTCTTGATTTGATCTCTATCAACTTCAACTGGTCTACCTGACCGTGGAACACCATCCCGCGAGAAATCTCCAGCACGAAACTTCGCAAACCACTTTTGACACGTTCCATCAGTCACAGCACCTTCTCCATACACCGCACAAATCTTTTTTTGCGTTTCAGTTGCGTTTTTACCTTTCTTGAAATAATAAAGCATAACATGCCAAAAATGTTGCTTTTTTCCTTCCATCTTCAATATTAAAATGGCTACACAAAAATTCACCAATTTTGGTAAGTCTTTTTTTACATGCACGCTGACATGACAGCTGTCACATACAACCTAACACATTGAAGTTAAAGACAACTAAGTGCTACTAGAGCCATCTTACGGAAATAACTGAATAAACCTTTTGGCCAACCCAATATATCATAAATGTAAAACACTTATCATTTAAAAGATTCCAATTGTACATATAATTCAAAGCTTTGAAATATGCTCAACAGCTTGTTACTAATAAAATGGGGAAACACAAATACGATCTATATATTTTTAAAAATGCATGAGTGTTTTATAAAAACCCTATTATTGGCAGTCCAAGAAGCAAACAGGGCATGTAGACAGTTAGTGATCAAATATCCTGGAAATAGTTTTATGCCTGTCCCTAGAAGCCTCGTCAGTAAGACTGATTTCAAGATCTTGGAAGACAGAATTCTCCCCACCTCACCCTCATTTCCACCCCAAGTTGAATAATGTAGAGCAGTACCTCTCAAATTTTAACGTGCATATGAAACTCCTAGGGGATCTTGTTAAATTCAGATTCTGACTGTGTAGGTCAGGAGTGAGGCCTGAGATTCTGTATTTCTAACAAGCTCCCAGATGATGTAGAGGCAGCCGGCCTATAAAGAGTAAGGATTTACAGGGCCTCAAAGGTTTACCTGTGAAACCAGGCACTCTGAATATGTTTGGGGCATCTGTGTCCCTTCCCCTATATCCCGGGAACCCTGAGAAGTGGCGGAGCTGAATTTGGAGGTTAGGAAGTTCCAACAGTACTTGCTCAGCTCAGCTCCCTTGATAAGCAAGTGTGCATCAGGTGAGCAGAGAAGAGTGAAAGAGACCCACTGAGAGAGAAAAGACCCACGGTGGGGGTGGGGGGGATTTTATTTCAGACCAGTGTGGGTCAAGGTATTTTCCAAATAGAACACCAGATATAGAGTAGCATTATAAAAACAACCAGACTGCATCAATGAGGGTTCATGTGTGTTTGGAACAAATGTGAAGGGACGCTCTGGGCTCCCCTTGACACTGGCCTTCCCTCTAAAGCAGATCACATCTTTTATGTAGAAGAGGGGAGATCTAAACCTAACAGCTGTCCACGGGAACATAACCTGAGGATTTCGGCACAATGAGCCCGATTTAAACACCGGTGATTTGCAAACTGAGTCTGATATAATAGAGAGAGATGGTCAAGCAGACGGCATCAGAGTCCCGCTGAACAGACCGCATCTGGAATACTCTGTTCCATTCTAAACAATTTATTTTAAGAGAAGATAAAAAGCTACCATGCACAGAGTGGCTTGTAGTTGCCAGGCCCTGTTCTAAGCCTTTTACGTGTGTTCATTCATTTAGCCCTCTCAACAGCTCTATGAGGTAAGTACCATCATTATCCACGTTTTACAGATGGATGAACTGAGGCTTGGAGAGGTTAGGATCATAACCAGGGTCACAGAGGTGATGAGTGTAAAGCCAGGCGCAAACTCAGGCAGATCAATCCTGGAGCCTATGTTTTCCCACTGTTTCATATTGTCTCTTAACACTGGTCTGACTCTTGAAATGATGACAGAAGTGAGCTCAGAAGAGAATGATCAGGATGGCCAGGATGCTGAACTAGAACCAAAGGGTGGATGGTAGGAAGAAAAGTTTGAGTTCAGCATCAAGGAAGGATGTGAGTTGAAGCTGTCCAACAATAGAAAAAGCTGCTTCACAGAGCAGCGCTCCTAGTTACCGGGGGTTCAAGCGGTGCTGGCTGACCACAAGTCTGGGGCGCCGCTATCTGGAGGAAGTTTGGACCAAATGAAAGGTTGCTTCCAAACCTGAGACTCTAGGTCCCTCTCCTGTCTTGGTCTCTCCACCTGGAAAAACAGGCTCTGACATCCGAGCACAGGGTTTATAATGAGGTACATTTAGCCCAGACTTGCCCACAGATTCCGGTGTATGTGATGGAGAGAAAGTGACAGCTATGCCCAGACTACAACTTGCCTAGGATGCCTGTAAACTGAGCCACAGGAAGGATTATGGCAAATATGCAAAGGAGCTCCTGCTGACACCTCCTTCCCCTGACCTGTTATCATCTCAGGAGGTTCTTTTGGGAGTGATAAACTCCTCTAAACTGGCTGAAAATAGCTCACTCCTTCTCAAAGAGATAATTAAGAATATAGAAAGTCATCATAAAAAGGATGAAAGAGGTCAGTGTTTCCTAACCCAAATTATACTCTGGGGCAGCACCTTATCTACGTTATCCAAGTACCCCAGAAGTGAGTGAAGAAGCCACGTCTCCAAGAGGAAAGGCAAAGAAGGACGGATGAAATACGACCAAACTCCACCCTGCAAATCCTTCAGCCAATGGCTGGCTCTAAACCAGAAGGAAGAGAAATCATGTGAAGTCTCAGCCCACACAAGGACCTGGGCTGACAGCATCTTCTTATCTTACCGTCTTGCATGTTGCCCCATCCCGAGGATAATGCCCAGGGAAGGTGGGGAGAGGTATGTATCAAGCACCTACTATTTCAAGACACTATGCTAATTACTGTGGGGAGATACAAATTTATCAGAAAGACATATGTGAAAGAAAATATTTCAGAGCAACTTCTATTTCCAACTGGCTGTTTCAGCCAATGAAAGGACACTTTTGAAAATATAACTTAATAAGTACACAAGTGTTGATGGCTTGCCCTTGGTTCTGACAACACCAGATTTGGAAGAGGCTGGGCCCAATCGGGATGTTTTCCGTTTCGATTCTAGGAAGTCCTTTCTGGGGTCTAGACACTCTCTGAGTCGCCACACTCTGCCACTCTGCCTCCAGAACAGCTGACCAGAGGCAGCCCATCAACACGTAACTGAGCCTGGCCCTGTCCATGCCGATCCAGGCTTCCTTTCTCAGGCCTCGGCCCCACTCCCGTCAAGGCTTCCCTCCACTGGCAACCTTCTCCACACTCCCCATCGCCACTGTGCCGGAGGTCTCAGTTTCTCCCTCTTCTGCCTGCTTTCTTCACATCTGGGATCTGCTGCCATGAGGCAGGTCTGTGGGATCTACATCTTGGTCCCCCTCAGAACCCATGTGCATGCTGCCCTGGGTATAGCCTCACCCACAGCACAAGTCCTAGAGAGCTGACGGACGTGGCTGGTGTGACAAGCATCACCCCGAACAGGACAGCAGCATCGACCATGATCCCTCCTGTCCCCTCTTCTCCCGTCCCATGCCCTGCTCCCTGCCCCTGCGGCAGGTTCCCTACACAAACCCTCCTTTCTGGGCTGAATCACTTGACCTTAATAGTGGGATCAGAGGCATTAGGAAAAGTAAGCTCACCCAACTTCCCCCATCTCTCTCCACACTCACATTTACACACACACACACACACACACACACACACACACACGGAAAGTAACTACAATGATGGGGATGTTGGGGAAGGGCAGAAACACCTGGGAGTGGAGTACAGGGGAAAGAAGAGAATGAGCTAAGCCCGCCCTGCCGGCTGCCACCAGAGGGTTAAGTTGGTTTAAATGAGGACATTGGTTTCTGGATTCAGAGAAGGCCCGCACTGCGAAAGGAGGCTAAGGCTCCTGGAGGAGCTGCTGCCTGGTTAGATAATGCCCTCCTCCAGCACTACGCGGGCCAAGGGAGCTGTAAGGACCGGCACCGCATATGGTCCCTGATTCCCCCTGCAGCTCAGCTCTGCCTTCAAGCCTTCTCCTCAGCATCTCTGTGACTTTCTTTCTACATGGTCTGAAGGGCTGCCGGCAACTGACAGCCCCTTTCTACATGCACATGAACCTGTAAGTAACACATGCACACACCCTCACTCCTCCAGAGGAAGCAGCATCTACCTCCTGCCCCTCCCAGGACACAGGGTCTGGGCACCTGGGGAAGGCCAGCGGGGCAGCCCTGAGAGGCCGAAAATGAGCCATGACTGTTGGGGGTGTCATAACAAAGTAGAGGAAAATAATCACATCTTCCCCCCTTCTCACTCCCATCTCCATTATCTCACTATCTCTGGCTAATATGCATGCATTCAAACTTGGGTCACATGAGGGGCAGAAAACCGTAAATCCCTATTCTGATTCCTCCCCCACTTCTCAACGTGGTCTTGGATGAGTAGCCCATCATCTCAGAAATAATATTAGATTCTTCATAAGTAAAAAGGGTTAATCAAGTCGCCCTGGACAAGCTAGTATAGAGCATACTGGGCATACACAGAATACACGGATGCAGAGATAAGGGGTCCCTACAAGACACATGTTCATCCAACTCCCACGTGAATCAGTTCATCTTCAAGCACTGAACACAGTCTCCTTATATGATCCCAAGGCATCAATTCTCCTGACTGGAAACCCAACATCTCTCAACCTCTATTCACCCAGCCTCACGCCCCCACTTGAGCCCCAGCAGAATTCCTAGTCACATACCCACTGCCCTGGCCCAAGGCCCTGAATCCAGCAGCCTGGCCATGAGGGGTTGGGGTCATGGATGCTCATCACTTTGGCCACCCAGGGCAGAGGCTTGAAGCCGGCCCTCTCCTCCCACAGCTGCAGCCCCACCGCTGCTCCCCAGGCCTCCATTCAACACCAGGCAGCCTGTGCAGGAGGGGCTGCATAGACACTGCAAAGGGAACACACCCAAACGGAAACGAAGCGCCTCAGCTGTGGGCACCTTGCTCTGCTGTTTGCAAAGGGCAAAGTCCACGCCGGAAGAGGAGGACTGGCCCACCTCCAGGATGGGAGACACAGGTCCTGGGACACGGAGAAACAGCCATGTTCTCAGCATAGCTGAAAACGGAACCGAGCCCTGTGAACTCCACACACTCTGATTCTTACTCTGGGCCTGATCGTGAATCTGTCACAAGTATTCACAGGGGCAGCCTTCTGCCCGGGGCGGTGCTCCTGGGGTTCAGCACTCCTCACCTCTGGGTACTAAGCGCTCCCCGACCTGAGCCCACTCTGTGGTCGAGGCTGTACCTGACCGGACTTCTGCTGTTACTTCCTTCGTCACGCTGGAGACGGACAATTAAAAACTGGCTTTTCCTGGGCCTCGCTTAAGGCTTTCCTATCAGAAAATCTCCCAGGAGCCTGGGCCTGTAGGCAGCCCCAGGACCCTGACACAGGCTCAACGCCCAGGAAAGCTCGTGGGGGGCGGCTTCAGTGCAGCCAGGCCCACACCCCTCCTCGCCCCTTCTCCCTCACAGACACAGAGGGAGCACCCAGGCCGCTTCAGGCTCAGCCTCATCTTTCACAGCACCCTCGGCATCCAGCAGACAAGAGGGACGGAGGCCTAGGCTCAGCTCTAGGCCCTGATTTGGGATCTTCAGAGCCTGGTTTCTCTGTTTGTAAGAATAATCCTCCAATTCCTCTTGCAGCAAGAATGAAAATGGGCAACAGATTCAGCACAAAGACCCCCTTTCAAGCCTTGCCTCTGCGACCCTGGGCCAATCAATCGTATGACCTCTGATCTGCGACCCTGGGTAGGTCATATGATCTCTGAGCCTCAGTTACCTCACAGATTGCAATTGTAAGGATCCAACCAGACAACCTCACACATGGAAGGTGGGAGAAGCCCGAGGTCCTATACATGCCTGAGGAGCTTTAATTAGGATTCTCTCACAGTGTTTCTCAAACTGAAGGTAGTGACCCAAAAGTGGGTATGAAATCCAGCCGAAGGGTCAAGGTATCTTTTTTTAAAACAAATAGACCAGACTAGACTCAAATATGACACGAAGCATGCACCACACACAGTAAAGGGTATCGCACACGTGTTTGCTGGGCTGTGATGAAAAATGTATTTCTGCTGGTGGCAGTCAAAATTTCGATTAGGTCCTACTTTGAAAACTTTCTTGCAAATGTTCCCACCTGTACAAACTTGCTTCCTGCCCTCAGAAGATTGGGATGGTAAACTCCTTGAGGCTGACAGCCATGTCTCTGGGTTCTCAAGAATTCCAACCCTCCCACCCCCTGCCCCCATTGTGCTGGGCTAGGACTAGGGTTGGCCTCCAATACAAGCTGTTCACAGGCTGGAAAGCATCCAATGAATAGAAAATCAGCGAGGAAGGTGAGGGGGGAACCATCATTGACAGTGCCAGGCACTGTCCCAAACAATGTCCCTGAAGGTCTGTGTTAACATTTTACAGATGGGGAAACTGGAGTTCAAAGAAGTTAAGTTGTTCGGGGGTGGGGTGACCAGGATGGAGACCTAGGTTTGGACAGTCCATGGCTCCCTCTCTGGGACTCGCTGCCTTTGTCACGGCCTGAGAGCTCCTGCACTGCCCTATCAAATCTTCCAAACGTCCTGCATTGCCCAAGATGACTCATACCACAAAATACACATACACACATGGCAGGAAACAACACAACATCCTTTCCTACCTGCCTTTCTCTGGCTTTCCCAGTCCCACGAGGGAGAGAGAAGAGGGCTATGCTGGGGGCATCTGGGATTTGTCTTCCTCTTGGTCCCACCCTTGTCCTTCTCTGCCTCTTTTGAGCCTGATTCCCCATAGCTCACCATCCCCCTCCCCCCGTACCAGCTAACTGGTTACCAGGGCAACCCAGCTGGGAGGCTGCCAGTTACCATGGCAACGCAGCATGGCCGCCAGGCTGCCTTGCTTAGGAAGGTCGGGGACCGGCCGGGCGACAGAGCCATTAGGATGTTGCCTGCGGGAATGGCCCAGACTGAGGGGCCTACGTGCCTGAGGGAATTAAGTTCCTGCTGTTAGGGGGCTACTTCTTAGTTTCCCATGAGACAGCCTCCCCCAGCTGGGGGCAAGAGCTATAACCAACCTACCCAATTCTCTCACTCAAGCCTGGTAGCCTCCAAACTTTTCAGCAGAATTCTGGTCACCTCACCTTGAGGAAGGTTTCTCAGAACGAGCAGCAACTGGCTATCACCCAGCCTAACCCTGGGCCCCCTCACCCTCCTCCCTTTCTGAGCATATCTGGGAATCAGCATGCATACAACATGTGTGTGTCAGCGTGCAGACGTAGTCTCTCCATGATATATGCTGGTAATAATAACAAGGAAGAGCTACTATTTTCTAGGACTTACTATGTGCCAAGCACGTTCCAGGTACCTTGCCTGAAGTCTCTCCATTGATCCAGATAACAAACTTGTTATCCCCACTTGGTAGACACAGCAACTGAGACTTGGAGAAGTTAAGGAACCTGTTCAAGGTCACACAGGTACTAACTTGCAGAGCTTCTGAAATGTCTTGAGCCCCTGGCTAGTGCCCCTCCTCCAAGTACCCAGCCCGGCTTCAAGAAAGCATTTTTAACATTTATTAAAAGATTATTTGGTGCCAGATGTCTTATTCATATTATTTTATTTCAATTCATCCTTACCTCCATAAACGAGGTTTTAGTCTCCTCACACAATAGCTTAGGAAACTGAGACTCAAGGATGTTAAGCAACTTTCCCAAAATGATGAGACCCAGCTTCAGGCCCTTCCTCAGGAATCCTTTCCTGACTCTCCAGGGAGAGTCTATCTGCTCTCTTCCTTGGCCACCAACAAATGCAACATATGTCTCTATCGTATACAGGACAATCATTTGCACACACGTCTGCTCCCTTACTGTGAATTTAAAAATTCATTTTCACAACCTAGTACCTGGTCCATAATGAGCATACAGTAAATGTTTGCCAGAAGAAAGTAATGGGGCTGGTATTCCAAGTCCTGTTCATCTGCCTTAATTCCATGCTCTCTCTACCACGTTACCCTGTCTCATTCATTCATTCAGTCAGTCAAAAAGCAGTTATCAAACAACTGCTATGTGCCTGGCTCTGTGTGGAACATCACAAAGGCAAAAACAAATAAGACTATCTCTTGCCTTGAAGCAGCCCAGTGGAGTGGAGTGGGGAGTGCCTGAGGAGGACAGGAAATAAATGCCCCCCACCACTGCCATCACAGGCTTTCTCATGACTGTTTCCCCACTGCCTATTCCTTGGACAAAACTCCTTCCCCTCCAAATCTTTACATAACCAACCAACATTTATCGAGCACCTGATATGTGCCAATGCCTTCAAATCACCCATGGTTTGGGGGACAGTGAACAAGATAAGAAGACAATGGAATCAGGAATTATGGAACATCATGAGAAGTGACCAGGAACTAGTGTCCAGGGACACTGGGACCATTTGTCTAATTCTAGAGAACTTCCACATTTGATGTGATAAAGCAATTTCATGTTGCTTTACATTCACACCCATTTCCTACATTAACTCATTTGAACCTCAGTGATGCAGGCAGGGCAGGAATTATTACTCCCATTTTAGAGATGGGGAAACTGAGGCTCAGAAGCAGAAGAACATTGGATTAGAATGAAGGAACCTGGGCTCTGGACCTCACTTGTGATTCCAACAAGGCTAACTATACTTCCATCAGGACACTCCCACCCCACCATCCCTCCTCACCAAAAGCAGATTTTTCCTTCCCTGCTGTGACCTCTTCAATTCCCCAGCTAGGCAGCTGCACTTTAGGAGAGGCAAGCGGGCTGGCCTGCAGTCTGTGGATAGCCCATTGATGCTAATGAGGACCCAGGAACCAAGCAAAATCAGAAGAATGACCTCACCGCCAGAGGCCAGGTTGAATTTAACAAGCTAATTGCAAGCATTAGGCTAATTAAAAGCAAATTGGCACCTGCAATTATAGACTTGGGTTCTCAGGTAATGATGAGCCAGACTGAGTGGACTTGGTGATGTCAGAGCTAGGGAGGGACCTCACCTCCCACAAAGAGGGGGTTCCCAAGCCCTGCAGGAGGAAAGCCTCAGCATCCATCCATGTTTGTCAGATCACTGTTGACTTGCCCAGCCCTATATCCTGGGTTCACACAATAAGGACCAGTCCTTTACAGAGACTAAATGACCTGGGAGGATTTGACAGTCACCCTGGATACCATCTGCCCTAAACATATTTCCTACTGACCCACCTCGGCATCTGTCTGACCTTTGAGTTAAAGCATTGCCTTCTGATATACATTGTTCAAATACCATGTCTAATAATAACTGACATTTGTGTAATTATTTGCAGCTTACAAATCACTTTCATATATATTACTTATCTAGCTAATAACTAGGTAAGCAGATAGCAATACTAACCCCATTCTTCAGACCAAGAAACAAAAGCTCAGAGAGATTAAGCAATTTGCTACAAATCATACAGTTGCTAATATGGACCAGGATTTGAATCCATGTCTTCAAATTCCAGCTGGGCATTCTCTCTACACCCCAGCGGGCAGTGCACTGACTCTCTCTTATTAACACATGGACCAGAATTGGTTTATCAGATCAGCTAGTGCTACTTTGGAAAGTGCAAAGAAGGCTCAAAGGAATGGGGAACAGTCTGGGTAGGTTTGCGGGGATCAAGAGAGGATGTGCACCTGGCAGCGTGTGAGGGGTTGGGCAGGGGGACTGGGCGGCTGGAGGAGGGGAGCCAGAAGACACCAGAGGAGCCAGACTCCCTTGTTCAGGCACCTGCTAGAAGAAGCTACAGAGTGTGACATTCCAGGTGATTATCCTGGGAATGGGGAGTGGCTGTCTCACTATGCTCTGTGCTGGTGAGACCAAACCTGGGGTGAAGCACCAGGAGGGTTTGAGGAAGGGGGTGGTGGTCACTGGAGGCATCTAGCCTCAAACACGGAGACTTGGGGGATTTGGGGGGAGGGGAATCATGATACTGGCTTCAGATATATATGTTTCTCATGCAAATCAACAATAGTAAGATAATAACAAACACATTTATCACTTACTCTGCTCAGCATGATTCTACGTGGTTTACATATGTGACCTCATTTACCTTCACAAGAAGTCTATGAGATAAGGTACATCATTATCTTCATTTTACAGATGTAGAAACTGAGGCACAGAGAGATTAAATGACGGTCAAGCCCATATCCCTGGTAAGTGGCAGAGCCCAGATTCAACCTGAGTTTGGCCCCATAACTGTGATCCAGACAACTGCACTAAATTGTTTTTTAAGAAAAGGCAAAGACTTGAACAAACAAATGACAACAGATGGACCCTTCATACTTTAAAACCTCTTTTAAAAATTTTAAAACTCACTACTAATCAAACAAATGGATTAAAACAATGAATTAAAACAGTGAAAAAGTTATAACTGTCAATGCTGATGCTCATGCAAAAAAAGGCATTCTTATACGCAGCTGCTGGGAATGGAAATTAGTACTTTCGAACAAGGAAGTGGCAAAATATGTCAAAATATTTTAAAACGTAGGAATTCCATTTCTGGAAATGTAACCTAAGGAAAAAAATCATTGATATGTGTAAAGATTCAGATATTTATATGTTCACTGTAGCATTGTTTATAAAAATGACAAACTGGAAACACATAGTTTAACATAGGGGCCAATTAAACAAACAAATAAATAGAATAGGTACATAATGAAATACCAGACAGTCACTTAAAATGATGTTGTAAGAGAATACTTAATGACGTGGAAAAATGCTTTTTATTTAAGTGAAAAAAATATATGCTTGGTCCAAAATTTTAACAGTATTTTGATAATAAATATAGTCACATGTCTGTGCATGAATTCATGAAAACATATATACACCAAAATGTTAAAATTATACACTAAATCTCTGAGAGAATTACACATAATTTTAATCTTTTCTTTATGTGTTTTTCTACATTTTTAATAACTATGTACTACTTTTATACTCACAGAATAGTAATTTTTTAAATGTATACCCTCCATCACATTAATTCTATGTCTTGGGATTTATTCTAAGGAAATAATCCAAAATACAGGAAAAGCCTCGTGCACAAAAATGACCATGTTGTGTTATTTGTAAAAGGAAAATAAGGGTAACCACCTAAATGTCCGATACGAATATGATTACATAAAATACATTACATCCAAAGGCTATTATACACTATTTTAAATATGAAGAAAACCATCTTTATCGCTGTGGGAAAGAGAGCTGACTTGCTCTGCGCTGCTTCAAAGAATCAAAACCAAAGGGTAGAACACAGAAGCGGGCAGATTTGAGTCCATATAGAATGTTCTAACCCTGGAGCAGGCAGCCTGGTGAGGTAATGAACTCCCCGTCACTGGAATTATCCAGGGGGGGATGGTGCTCCCCTCAGGGAGGCCACAGAGGGCTGGTCTGGGCTTGGAGGGTGTCTGGAGCTGTGGGCGCAGAGCAGGAGCCCATCTGGACCGAGTGATTGCCAAGGAAAGGGTCCCACTCGGCCTATCCTCAACACGCTTCCTCTCTGCTCACTGTTTATTTTAAATGTTTCCCAAAGTGTGTTCTTTCCTCACTAAATATGTGGGCTTTTTTTAAACTGGTTGGAGACTGGCCTGCCAAAGTCATCTCACTAATGCACTGATGTCCAAGCACCTCGGCCCAGAGCTCAGCACACCGTGGGAAACCTCTCAAAGCCAGGACCCACTGCTACGGCCGCAGCCCCCACTGCTCAGCAAGCTCTCCCCGACGCCCCGCTGCAAGCTCCCTCCTCCTGACCCTCCTCTGGGGGGCCCACAGGCTCAGTGCCAAGGCCTCAGGGGACCCACAGCAGGCCAGGGAGGAAGACAGAGGAAACGGGCTCAGGCCCATCAGGCCGTGTGTCAGCCCAGGCCACGCGGCTGCCTGCTCACTGACTTCCTCGGTAATTACTTCATTTCCACCGAGCAGGAAGAATCCAACTCAATAATCCAGGCAGACACGTTAAAAGTAATTATCTGTGTAATGCGTCCTGCACCATCACCTTTCTGTGAAGAAGGAAAAAAAGCCAAACCCGGCAAAAGAAAAAAAAAAGGCCCCCATTGTCTCGAGCCTGTGCAGCCGCAGCCAGGATTAATTACACAGCCGCGCTAACACATTTAGCACCTCGCCGCTGATTGGAAAGCCAAGGACTTTTAATAATTCATATCTGCAGCCTAGCACTCTGTGCCCTGGTGAGGACACAGAGAGAGCTTGTTTTCTGTCAGGCAGTGCCAGGCTCGCCCCTCGGCCGCCCCACCTGGAGATGGCTCCAGCCTCGGGCCACTGTCTGGCTCCTCCAGGGAGGCCTCGTCTGTGCGCGGGGAGGTGGGGGGAGGCTGGGCCTCTGTGGGGCCTCCCTCCCACCTGCGCTCTGCCAGCGGAATCTGCTCATCTCCTGCCCGAGCTGAGATGCAGCGCTCTGAGGTGGGAGCCCACAGGATCCCCCAAACTCCGTGCTCCTGCAGAGGTGCCTGGAAGCCAGAATTTAGGGGATTCGTAGGGCAGCTGCCGGCGATGTCCCTGTGGCCGTCTGGACAGCAGGCTCAGGCAGAGACAGTCCAACCAGGGCTCCCACCCCCACGTGCAGGAGACCCTCAGGGGAGCCAGACTGTGGGCGAGGGGACTATAGGGATTGGGAAGGAGCTGCCAAGCCTTGAAGGCCGTGACCCCCTTTGACTCTGAGTCCATCCTCGTCCCACCACCTTCCCCTCAGTCGCTCAGACCGCCCCAGCCCTGCGCCCTAGGGCTGGCTCCCTCGTTCCTGGCTCTCGCATCCCTGGCCCTCCCAGGTTCCAGCCCCCTCTCTTCCCTTCTGCCGCTTGCCTGTGGTTGCAAGAAGCATCTCCCCTATGGAGGTGCTTATAGCCTCTCCTCCCTTCTTCTCCCTCCATCGTTCCCGTCTAACTCTCACCCTCGGCGCCCCCACTCTACCTTTCAACACCCAACCCTGCCACTTCCTCAACCTTTGCCCAGAGCCTCACACAATAAGCCCGAGGCTCTGCTAGCTGCAGCCTGGCCCTACCGTTATAAAACCCATCCCCCCATGCTCACATATCCGGCTCCAGCTCCTTCAGGGCTAAACCCAAGACCCCAGAGGTCAGACGCCTCCTAGGAATTCAAGAGCCTCAGCAGTCCCAAGCCCCAACCTCTGACCCATAAAAGACACACCCTGACCCCTCCCACACTGAGGAGGTGGGTCCCTGGGGCTGACCTGAGCCTGACCCCCCAGGCCACACCCCCATCTCTCCTTCCTGCTGGCCTTAAACTCACTGTTCCGGCAAGATTAGAAGCAGGGTGGGGCTGGCCTCTTTGCTCTAGCCAGGCTGGGGGCCCCAGCTGAACCCTAGGAAGCTGGCAGCCCCAAAGCTGGCCTCACTCAGGAGATGCGGTTCAAATGTGATAAATTCAGACAACATTAGCCCTTACTGGGGGTTCTGGAGGTGGGGGTGGGGGCACAGAGAGGGCTATAATTAACATTCTCAGCATCCATGATCCCTAAGTATCACTGCCAAGAATGAGGGATGCGGAAGGCAGTGGCTCCGCAGTGCCAGCAACCCAGACTCACACGGCGGCGGGCGGGCTGCCAGCCCTGACCAGAGCCCAACCTTCCTCCTCCCACCTCATCTATATGATGCATCAAAACAGACTCACCGGCTTCTGAGGTGTGAGCCCGGCGCTGAGAAGCTGTAACTCTCCGAGCCCTCAGGCGCCCCTCCCCCCAGCTGAGGCCGGCTGGGGTCCTCCTCCCCCCCCCCGGGGCCCCCTTCTGAGGAGCGGGGCTCAGACCGGATGTGCTCTAATCAGTCACCTCTCCAGCTGGCGGGTCCCTGGCGCAGGGAGAGGACGCTGCTGTGGTGACCGCAGAGTCCAGCATCCTTCCCAGGCAGAGGCAGCTGGGCATGCTCCATCGTCTCCCGAGGGGATTTCAGGGCCACGTGACTCTCCCTCCCCGCGCTGTCACTTAGGATCAGGAGTAAATAGTCCCCAGAAAGCTTTAACTCCATCCACACCAGCGACAATCTGTTAACCACCCATGCTGCCTGCCTGGGTGAGAACAGAGTACCTCAGCACAGCCTTCCTGGCCTTCCACCACTGCGACGAGACTGCCCCCCAAAGGGCATCTGGGCCACCGTCTGTGTAAGCTGCATTTTGCAGTCCTCCCACCAGAGCACAGGGAGCCAGAAGTTGCCCAGGGGGCTGGCATCTGGGGCCTCACCAGGCCTGCCTGTGGTTGTCTTTTGTCTCCATGGCTGTCTACCCAAGAGATGGGTGTGTCTCTGGGTGTCAGGAGGCCTTGGCCAGAGCCCTAGTGCCCTCACATTCCCCCACCCCACACAGCGAATTTAAGGAAATCATGTTTGGAGCTGACTGGAGTCCGTTACAAGATGTCAGGACCTTCTAGGTCCTCAGCCCAAATTGGTCTCCAATGACCTTGGGCAAGGATGCTGGGGGTACCTGTGTTTTGCATTACTGAGGGTCAGAGGAAGAAAGGAGGGCTTCAGCTAATAGGATTTCAGCCCTGTTTCTGCTGTAGAAAAGCCCATGCCATTCAGAGATCTCTCTCTCTCCCTTCTTCTCTCCCTTCCCCCTGCCCCCTCTCTCTCTGCCTCAGTTTCCTTCTCTTCACATTTCTGTGGATGCTGGAAAGATTCTCTGTGGCAATAACTAAGTGCAGGAGAAACACTGAGTTTCATAGCCAGGATCAGAAAGATGGAAAGAAAATGGAGTATTCCCACGGGAACTTCCAGGCAGGCTCACCGGGTCTCAGTCCTACCTGCCCCTGAGACCCAGAAGCTGGAGACCCCAGTGAGTTCCTGGGGTCACTTCTGAACAAAGAAATATTTCAGTAAGCAGGGGCTGGATAAGGGCAGCTGCCAGCACCCACCCACACGATTATTAGATCTTTCCTGAATGTTTATTTGAATGAACTTGATTTTTAAAAAATAAGCCTCTCTTCACTTAAATACAACTATTCCCCTTCTCCATGGGTCTCTTTTAATGTGATCTGAGTGTAAGCTTCATTTTCACCAACTGAAGCCTTTATCTTTAAAAAGAATCTACTATGGAAGGTGCAGGAGCACAGAGTTCCTCCCAGGGTCCAGGAGGAGAGAGGGAAGGGGAGTGTTAAGGGGATCTGATCTACACCCCTCTCCCACACACCCCAGAGGGAGCTACTGGAATGACCATCCTTCCCACCCTAGAGCAGGCCAGGCTGGAGCTGGGGATTCCAGGTTAGAATAGCATGCACTTGCCTGCAGCTGTAGTGGGGAGGGGGATCCCTAGGTCACACCCCACCACGGCTGAGATGCTGAGTTCAACCCAGCTGAAGGGGCAGAGAAGTCCTGGATGCAGGCCCAGTGCAGGCAGCACCGATTAAGCCTAACCCACCTGCCCCGGCTCTCCAGGACTTGGCAAGGCTGCCCAGTACAGGCCGGGGGGAGAGCTGGCTCCCAGCCAGACAAAGATAAGGAGCTCTGGGGGAATCTCTGGCCTCGAAGACCCAATGGAGTGAAGTAAGGCTGGGGCAAGAGAGTACAGCATCCAGGAGGGGACAGAGAAGGCGGGAAAGGGGACAAGGACCCCAGCCTCCATCCCACAAAATCTTCAGACAGCTGGAGAGGGCAGGAGACGGGCCTACGGGGAGGGTTCTCTCTGGCAGACAGAGGCCACGGGCTGCAGAGGAGTCCCTTGGGTCCTTAAAGAGGCCAGAGCCAGAGGTGTTGATGCTTCTCAGAGATCTGGTGGCTGTGGGGGCATGAGAGGCCGAGGGAGGATGGCTGTGGGAGCAGAGCCTTCGCTTTGGGGAGCGAGGCGGGGGAGATGCTGCAGCAGGAGAGTCTTAGAGGTCCAACAAGGATGGGTGAGGTGAAGCTGAGAAAATAGTTGACCTTCGCCAAATCTAAATTCTCTTTCTGTTAACCCAGCAGAGGAGAAGTGAGACTTATCTGAAAGACTCAGGTGGGGAGGGTGTGAGGAGGGGGTGTGAGGGAGAATATTCCAAAGAAAGTGCCTCTGTGACTCTGTCCATTCTCTGCTCTGGAATCCATGGCCTCCAGCGCTTGGAAGAGAAAGTGCAAAACTCTCAGTCAGGGATTCACAGTCTCTAAACACTCGGGTCCTCCCTGCCTTTCAAGTGTCATCGCCACCCCTCACCACACAGTCTTGGTGGCCACTAAATTGATTGATTCGTTACCCCTCAAATATGCCCTGTCCTTTCCTCACTGGCCACGTCCAGATGGCTCTCTTCCTGCAAGAAGGTACCAATTGGGGAGCAGAAAAAGGAGCCCCATATGATGAGTTATCTTTCAGGACCTACCTGAGTTTGAGCCCTAGCTCCATCCTCAACCAGCTGAGGGAGTTTGAACAAGCTACCTGACTGCTGAGCCTCAGTTTTCCTCATCTGCAAATGGGGCTTCTCTACCCTGAGCCACATACCATGCACCACCTTTCTCTTCATCTGTCGCATACTTTACTGTTCTGGGATATTATTTGCCTTCCTGAAAGCAGAGCCAGTCGGGTCACTAATTAGCAGATTTACTGCCCTGGGACCTTTCTCCTTTGTCTTGTCTGCCCTTTGGAGACAACAGAACAGCTCTTGAAGCTCCACTGTACTTCCTGGGGACACTGCCTCCTTTCGGGTCCCATGGGTTGGGGTCTATATTGATGACTCACGGTGGCCCAGCCCTCGAGTCCTGGGGGCAGAGCCCTGGGCTCCTGCACGCCTGTCCCCCCACAGACCCTGGCAAAGCGCTGAGCCACTCCCGACTGAGTGGAGGCACAGGTGCAGAGAACCCATTCTGGCCCCTTCTTGGAGGAAGTATTCAGACGAGAACAAGGAAGTGACAGCGGCTGGGTGGGACTCCCTGAGATGGAGGAGGTGCCAGGCCAGGCTGGCATGGCCCATGGGGGCACCATACCAGTGGGGAGGAGCAGTGGGGCCCAGATTGGGAACAAGGGTTATCAGGGGTGTGCCTCTGCAGAAAGCGTCCCTGCCTTATCGCTCTCTTTGCCAACTGAAGAGAGACGCACTCTTGGAGACAGAATTGGCAAGCTCCATAGCTGGCTGCTTTAGCAGGAAGCAGGGGAAGGAGTCAGGGGCCAGAGAAAATCAGGGATGGGAGTTACATAGCCAGATCTTTAAGCGTCAGAAAGAAGTCTACCAGCCCCATAGTGGTTGAGATGTGGCCGAGAATGGTCAAGATGGCCCTATCAGCTCTGGAAGGACCCACCCAATCAGCCTGAGGAGTCACCACTGAGCCAACCCTTTAGAGGCCTTAGCAGGGCCGGTCATGTGTGCTTTGGTGTCCTCCAGTGGACATATGTGGTACATGCATACAGGCTTGCAATGGGTTTTACCCACATTTTAACCCCTTGCTTTTTCTCTTCTCCCTGCACCACCCTTTCTGGTAAATGACCCCTTTAAAACTGCAGGCAGGCTTGAGCAATGACATCAGCTGTGGAAACATGAGAATCACCTCCCAAGCACTATGAAGGAAAGAGTTTATTGACACACAATTATCATACTTGTCTGATCCCAGGCAAATATCAGTATTTGCTCATTGAAATTTGACTCAACCACACAAGAAGGAGAAGAAGAAGGAGAAAACCAGCTTCCCAAGTTATATATCTGACTTTTATTATTACCTCTTGGGATCCATGTCTGAGGTCCTCAGTTTCTAACTCACCCACCAACCGAATGTCATAAACCTTTGTAAGGAATTGATTGTGCAGGGAACTGTGAAAATAAGGAGAGTGGGCCAGAATCATTCATTCATTCACTCACTCACTCATTCAGTCAGGGGTTATTGATGCCTCCCTTGTCCAAGCAAGGCACCGAGGATGCTGGATGCAGCTGTGGCATTATGCTAAAGAGCCCAGCCTATGAAATCAGGCAGACGTGAGGCTGAATCCCAGCTTTGCTTTCTATAAGCTTCATGACATTGAACAAGCATTTACTCAGTTTTGGTTTTTTCCTTACTTTCTCAAACAGTTAGAGATGACAGTACCTCCTTCATAAAGCCGTTCGAGGATTGAATGAGTTGTAAATGTAGTAAAGCTCTCAGCTCTGGGAGTGGCCACAGCTGCTCCTGGTGTGCAGAGTGGCCACCAAATCTGGGAATGATGCGAATGCATGATAGGACAGCTGACATTTCATCACAATACAAAATGAAATCATATTGTCTATGTTTCCGGACCTTACAGCCACCTTACGTCCCCTCTGCCCTTGATGAGTTTTCATTCTAGACCAGTAGTTCTCAAAGTGTGGTCCCCAGGGCAGCAGCAGCAGCATAACCTGGGAACCTGTTAGAGGTGCAGAGTCTCAGACCCTCTGAATCAGAAACTCTACGGCTGGGGCCAAGCAATCTGTTTTGACAAGCCCTCTGGATGATTTGGATGCACACTCAAGTTTGTGAACCACTGATCTAGGGAAAATGACACGTGTAAACAAAGAATTACAATACAGGTGGGCTCTCCTGAACAAGTGACGCAATGAGCAGAGTCTTGAAGGAAGAGCAAGTGTTCACAGGTGGACACAAGCCATGTTGGAGGAGGGATTCCACTAAGAAAGGCTGGGGGCGTGGAACGAAGGTGTGTGCTAAGGGAACCACAAGCGATTTAGTCTATCAAAATGGGGTGTGGGGGGAGGCTGGAGAAGGTGGGCCGGAGCCAGATTACAAAACCCTTTCAAGTGCCTGAGAAAGGAATTTAGATTTTATCTTATAACTGATGGGAAGCATGAAAGGTGTCTAAAGGAGAATGATATGACCACATTTGCATTGTAGAAAAAAGCA
This sequence comes from Delphinapterus leucas, assembly GCF_059928025.1. Lineage (NCBI taxonomy): Eukaryota > Metazoa > Chordata > Mammalia > Artiodactyla > Monodontidae > Delphinapterus > Delphinapterus leucas. Next base: position 39,487,302 of record NC_143129.1, read on the forward strand.
CTCTTGGGATTTCCCTGGTGGTCCAGTGGGTAAGACTTTGTGTTCTCGATGCAGGGTGCCTGGGTTTCATCCCTGGTCAGGGAACTAGATCCCTCATGCATGCCGAAACTAAGACCTGGTGCAGCCAAAATGAAAGAGAGAGAGAGAGACAGAGAGAGAGAGAGAGGGAGAGAGAGAGAGGGAGAGAGGGAGGGAGACAGAGTGGGGGGGGAGAGAGAGGAGAGAGAGAGAAAAAGAAAGAAAAAGAAAGAAGAAAAAAAGAAAAAAGCACTCTCGCAAGCAGTATGGCCTGGAGGCAGGAAGATGAGTTGGAAAGCTGCAGAATGATCCAGGTGAGAGCCCACGTGGGCATGAACTTGGGTGGTGGCCATGGGGATGATGAGAAGTGGGTGGGTTGAGAGATATTTAGGAGGAAAATTGACAGGACCTATGGGGGAGGGGCCTGAAGGTTCTACTTTGGTGGCACTTCTGACAAAGATGGAACCGGTGTTGGTGATGGGAAGGCAATGAGTTCAGGACTGCAAAGGCTGAATTGGGGGTGCTGAGGAGAATGCTCTGGGCTGGTAGAGAGGAATTAATTATGCCTCTATTGTTTCTCTCCCAACATTTTTCATTCATTCATTCATTGCACCAAATATTGGGTTCCTTTCTTGTGCCAGAAAGGTTCCAGGACAGAGTGGAACACAAGATAGCCAGAATCTGCTCTCAGGGTTGACACAGCAGTGGGGGACACCAACAATAAAATAAGTAACGGAATACATAAACAAGACCTTTCAGGTAGCGGTAGGTGCTATGAAGAAAAATAAGGGGGACTAAGGAGGAGCAGGAGGGAACTTCAGAGGGGTCATCAGGAAAGGTCCGCTGAGAACATGACACTTGAGCTCAATGTTAAGTAGGAGCCAGACGTACAAAATAGGAGGAAAGTGGGCTTCCCTGGTGGCGCAGTGGTTGAGAGTCCGCCTGCTGATGCAGGGGACACGGGTTCGTGCCCCGGTCCGGGAAGATCCCACATGCCGCGGAGCGGCTGGGCCCGTGAGCCACGGCCGCTGAGCCTGCGCGTCCGGAGCCTGTGCTCCGCAACGGGAGAGGCTGTAACAGTGAGAGGCCCGCGTACCGCAAAAAAAAAAAAAAAAAAAAAAAAAAAAAAAGGAGGAAAGTGCACCCAGGCAGAGGGAACAGCAAATGCAAAGGTCCTGAGGTAAAAGTGAGTTTGGCCTGATGGAGAAGATGAAAATCACCACAGCTGCCCAGTTGCGGGAGATGAGGGCAGTGAGGGGAACAAGGCCAGACCATAGTAGTTTTTAAAGACTGATGAGATGAGGTAATACACGTGAAAGTTCAGGACTTCCTGGCAGTCCAGTGGTTAAGACTCCATGCTTCCACTGCAGGGGGCATGGGTTCCATCCCTGGTCCGGGAATTAAGATCCTGCATGACATGCAGCCAAAAAAAATACATGTGAGAGTGCTTCATAAGGGACTTCCCTGTGGCGCAGTGGTTAAGAATCCGCCTGCCAATGCAGGGGACACGGGTTTGAGCCCTGGTCCAGGAAGATGCCACATGCCACAGAGCAACTAAGCCCATGCGCCACAACTACTGACCCTGTGCTCTAGAGCCTGCGAGCCACAACTACTGAAGCCCACGTGCAACAACTACTGAACTGCAATTACTGAAGCCCACGCGCCTAGAGCCCATGCTCTGCAACAAGAGAAGCCACCACAATGAGAAGCCCATGCACCGCAACGAAGTGTAGCCCCTGCTCACCACAGCTAGAGAAAGCCCACACGCAGCAACAAAGACCTAACACAGCCATAAATAAATAAATAAATAAATAAATAAATAAATAAGAAAGTGCTTCATAGATGATCTCAAGAACCAGGCACACATAAAGGAATACTAAGGTGGTATCTTCAAGGAGAAAAGAAGTAAGTCTTAACTGAAGCAAGGAGTTTGGCTCAATTTCAGGAAAAGCTCAGGCTATGAGAGCCATGTCATATCAAAACAACTTCCAAAATGGATCATTTGTCCATTTTTGTTGTTGTTTTTGTTTAAGAATATGGTTAACAGCCAAGTTGATGTAAGTGCTGGCTGGTCTTGAGGTGGGAGATGGAAAGAGGACCTCTCATAGCACAGACAAGGAAGGCGAGGAGGAAGGGAGGGCGGGAAGGAGGTTCTCCCTCGCCGGCTGGGTGAGGGCTCCCTCTGCGGGCGCCGGTGTTCGTGCAGCTGCTCTCCACCAGCCCTGCAGGCCTGAGCACGCCTGCCTCACCCGTTGGAACAAAGCCAAGACCCAGCACGGTTGGAGGGTGGAGAGACCCAGGCCAAGGCAGAGGGAAATGAGTCTAGCTGGGTAGATGTGGAGCTGTCTTCTGCTTCCACGGTTACATCCAGGCAGCTTTCCCAGGTGCACCTTAGGTTGCTGAGAACACGAGCTACCCCAGCCAACAGAGGGCTCTGACCAACCCCCGAGGGGAACACAGAGCCCAGACACACACCCGCCACCCCCAGGATGGCAAATGCCCCCATCCAGGAGGGCAAGAGTGACGTCGTCCACCTTGCCGCCACCTGACCTGCCGGGCTCACACCTTCCCTCCAACCAGCTCCACTTCCCACCTCTCATGACACACCGTGCTTCATCTCCTTCTAGAACAGCCTCTTTCTTCTACTCTGTCCCTCCCACCCACATAGCCCAGCCCAGAGCTCCACTCACCCCTCCCCACCCCATCTCAGAAAAATTCCCATGACTGACACTGGCTCTCTTGGACGAACATACACACAGACACACACACAGACACACACAGACGCACACACACACACACCCTGGGCTTTATCTGCAGTGCTCACTTGGAAGCTTTGACATCTCTTGGCCATTCACAGACCCAAGCAAGGCCTCCAGCAAGACCCTTTAACTATCTCCCTGCCCAAGGAGGCATCAGGTACAAAGACAAAGGTAGAACCAACAGCAAGACCAGAAAGAAACTCCATTTTACTCACTTGATGAAATACACAGCTCCTTCCTGGGTGGAATCCATCTCCCAGCCCTTGGGCAAACCTGTGAGGAAGCAAGATCACAAAATCACCCTCTCTTCCACAAGCCCAATCTGCACTCTGGAAGGATGGGGGCCAGGAGAACTAGGAAAATTCACAGATAAGCCAGTAGCGTTCAAACCAACAATTTCACCCTTTTCCGTCCACTATTTTTATCAGTCTGTGTTTCCAGCAAATAAGAGAGATGGCAGTGCAGGGGACATCCCCCATCAATGAGCAGTAAAGTGACCAAAGAGATCACTGCTTTGCAGGCTTTGCTCATTCATTCAACAAACTTTTTTTTTTTGCAGTACGCGGGCCTCTCATTGTTGTGGCCTCTCCCGTTGCGGAGCGCAGGCTCAGCGGCCATGGCTCACGGGCCCAGCTGCTCCGCGGCATGTGGGATCTTCCCGGACCGGGGCATGAACCCGTGTCCCCTGCATTGGCAGGCGGACTCTCAACCACTGCGCCACCAGGGAAGCCCCCCATTCAACAAACTTTTATTGAGCCTCTACTCTGTGCCAGGCCCTGTGCTGGCCCCCAGGGATATAGCAGTGAATGCATAGATGATTGCCCTGGAAGGGTCCTCAGGATCACCCCTGCTTATATCACAGAAACAGAAGCTGGTGCCAAGGGTGGGTCACTTGCCCCAGACCTTATGGATAATTAGCACCCAAGATTAGACCAGGACTCGAGTCTTCAAATCCCAGACCAGTGTTATTACCTCCAGATTCTGCTGCTTCTGGACAAGACACCAAGGACCAGAAAATCAGTCCCAGAAAAAATGAAGAGACTTAAAAAGTTTTTTTCTTAATACTACCTCCGAAAAAATTTATCCATGAAAATGCTCAGAATGGAGAATCACTGACTTGCAAAACAAGAGAGGACTGAATAGCCAAAGAAGCTGACCTTGGCTCGGAAGCGTCTAGGCAGTCCTCCAGGTGGGCGCAGCCCCTGCTGGACAGCTCCAGAGAGACACAGCCCCTCCTTCTCCAAAGAGCACTCTGTTAGCCTCCACCTCTGCCCACCCTCCCGAAACAGCCACCCTGGCAGAGTCCTGCCTCCCTGGCAAACCCAAGGCAGAGGAGGAGGGGTCTTCTGAGAAACCCGAGAGAATCCAGTGTCAGAGGTGGGGACAGGCAGGGTACTGGTAGAGATCGTTCCTTTGGGGGTGCAAAAGCCCTGTGGCGGACACATTACAAAACAGGTGCGGATTCTCTCAACAATCACTGCCACTTTTCTGATCAGTTCAAACGTTTACCTTGTGTACGAGGTTTCATAAAATACAGCGATCCACTGCTGGTCTGAATCTCTCCTGCCATGTTATCAGCTGCCCTAGGGTCCAAGCTGCTGGAATGCAGGGCTTGGGTTCCACAGAGTGGTGGGCCCAGTTTCCGTTCACTCATTTCACTCACCCCTATGTATCAAGGGTATGTATTTCCATACTTGCTGCTGCTGCTTCAGTGCAGCAGGGCAGCCAGCGGGCCCACCTCCCTCTCAGGACTCGGTCCAGAGAAATCATAACACCAGCTGCCACTTAGTGAGAGCTTCCTTCCTCTAAGGTACACATTTCACCACTACTAGCATATTTAATCTGCACAGCAACATTATACAATAGGCATCAGCCCAAACATTTTTACAGATGAGGAAACTGAGACCCAGAGAGGTCAATCAACTTGCTTAAGGTCACACAGGAAGTGTCTGGGCCAGGATGTGAGTCTGGTTTGCTGCCTCCAAAGCTCACATTCTCTCCTCTGTGCTGCCCCATAAATGCTACTTGTTCCCCTCTGTCCCTGTGCGAGGATGTTCCCATTCAGAAGGGCGTGGGTTGGCAGTCTCCCCAAATAGAGGGATCCCCACTGGGTCAGAACCATAAATAATCCTGCCAGTGTGATGTGCCTGGGAAAGAGGCCAGCGTGGATTATGTCCCCTGCCTTTTCCAGCAACTTCCCTCCACACTGCCCTCTCTGCCCGGGCAACACCAAGGGTGCTTATATTCCTGTCCAGGCGGAGTGCCCGCTAAGGCAGCTGCCCTCCCAGCAAGCTTCAGGGGCATCTTAACCCCTTCCCAGCCTTGGACAACCAGTTAGCTGCAGCCAAAAAAGAAAGAATTGGCTCACAGACTTGCATGCATCCTCTAGCCTTACCTAGGGTCACGGTGAGCTGGATGGACTCAAACTGCAAACAGCCAACACCAACCCAGAAGAAGAAAACAGCCCCAGCCCTGGGGTCAGGAAGCTTCACTTCAAGTCAAAAATACAATAGTGACAATAACAATAGCAGTCACCACTGTTGACAGTGACTCTGTTGCCTAATTTGTGCTACAACCTTTTGAGATTCATAACCGTGCCCCCATTTTATGGATGAAGAAGGTGAGTCCAGAATTAAACCACTTGCTCAAGACCACACTAATAGAAAGTTGAGCCAAGATTTGAGCTCAGGTCTCTCTGTCTCTAGAACTTAAGCATTTAACCCCAACGCTGCTTTGCTTATTAACAGAGTGGCCTTGAGCCAGGCACTTCCTCTCTGCTCTTCCATTTCCCTACCTTTAAAATGAAGCAGTCAGACTCCATGATCCCTGAAGTCCCTTCTGGCTCTAGAACCACAGTGAGTCTAGTCCTGAATCTAAAAGAAAGTAGGCTCTGGGCAAGTCAACACCTTGACCCAGCATGTCCATGAGTGACCGGGACTCTGTGTAGTTGGGCGAAGGGCTGGAAGGCCAGAGGGGTAGGGGGTTTCCAACGCTGTCGCTCCCACCCCTCCCCTTATTGGTCTACAGTGGCATCCCGAAGAGGAGGATGGATTGTTCACTTGAAGTACCCCAGGCCTTCTGACTCTTGGTGTCTCCACATCTTCAATTTAGAATGAAATCATCTTTGCCCGGAGGGGTCCTATCTTCCCCACTAGGCTGGGAGGTCCCTGAAGGCTTAGTAATGGAGTCTTCTCCATAGTAAGCAATCAGTGTTGGCCCTGTCCCCTTTTCTTTCATGTTCCCTTCAATGTGAAGCAGTTCCTGCTAGTCATGTGGGGTTATTTAAATTTAATTTAATTTAAATTAAAAATTCAGTTCCTAGGTCACACTAATCACATTTCAATTGCTCAGTAACCCCATGTGGCTCATGGTGGCTGTGCTGGGCAGCACAGAAAGAGAACATTTCCATCATGGCGTAAAGTTCTATGGTACCGCACTCGGGGCTAGGGTTCTGCCCAGTTCGGGAGCTCTCAGGATGGAAGGGATTTTCTGACTGGGCAGGGGGATGAGAGAGGAGTAAGCTCTTTCTCCTCAAAGGTCAGTCCCAGATACTAGTCACGGGGCTGGAAGTTTGAAAAGACCTCAAGGTGAGCGTCAACCCTCCTGCAAAATCCCCCACATGGTGGGTCAAATGCTCAGCTGAGTCTGTCCATGGAGAAAGGAAAAGTCGGAAGCAAAGTCAGGGTAGGGGGTTCCCACAGCCACCTCAAGCCATTGCCTCCTCATGGATTGCAAAGGCAGGGACAGATGAGATCCTTACCTGGGCTGGAGGAGTGTCCACTCTGGATGGGCGATTCCGTACCAGGGTGCACCCAGCTGGTTGACTTTTCTTCATCACTAGAGAAGACCAGAAAGAACATGTGAGATACAAAAGAGGCTTCTGTGAGGAGGACACCCATCTCCACATTCACATCAGTACTGACTGTCTGATCCCAGACACCTGACATGGGGGCACCCAGGCTGCCTTCATTCACTCACATTCACAGAGCATTTACTGAGCAGACTCTGGGGATTCAGAGATTTATAATCCTGGATCCCTGACCTCAAAGAACATCTAACTCACTGGGGAAGCAGACATGTAAAAAGATATTTGGAATATGATGTGATAGGAGCTATATAATCCCTACTATAGCTATGCTCTCTCTGCTGAGAGAGCATTTCACCATCAGAGAAGGGAGTACTCCCTGGATGGAGTTAAGGAAGGGGAACAGCATGGAGGCTTCAAGAAGGAGGTGACATTAAAGGTGAAAGGTGAAGCCATGTGGGACGTACACGGAAGGTCCTTAACTGGCAGCTTCTCAATGGATAAGAGAAGAGGAGGCTGGGTGAATTGACAGTCCCTGAGTGTCTGCAGGGCTGTATACCATCATTCACGATGGTCCCTCACATTAGGAATATTACAGATTATGAATCTGAGGTTCAGAGACGTTAAGTAATTTGCCCAAGTTCATACAATAAATAATTGATGAGGCCAGGATTCAGACCTAGATGCGCCCCCCCTTAAAACCCAAGCTCTTTTTAACATCTCACTCCCAGCAAGGTGGGCTCCCCAGCAGTGCAGATCCTCTGGGCTCTAGATGCCATGGTAGATAAGTCCATTGACCTTTCCCACCAACCAAGGACACCAATATTTCCTGAGCCCGATGTATGTGGAGGACAGGACTCCCAGATCACCTGTATCACCCAGGCTTTAGGCTGGGGCCTTGGGGTCCAGGACAGGACTCCACTCAATAATTAATACCTTAGCTAGTATAATAAACTCCACTAAGAAGGGTGCCACTAAATTTCTACTAAAGTAAGATATACAATAAACTGCACATATTAAAGTGTACAATTTAATAAGTTTTGAAGTAGTTGTACACCTGTGAAACTATCACCAAAATCAAGATGTGAACCCTCCAGATTTTCTTGGCGCTCCTTTGTAATTCCTGTCTCCTACCCTGCCGGCTCCTATCCTCCCCCACCCCCCCGCAGCAACAGGTCTGTTTCCTGTTACTATAAATTCGTTTGCATTTTCTGGAGTTCTTAGAGTTTCATATACGTGGAATCATACAAACTAGGCTTCTTTGTCTGACTTCTTTCCTTCTTGTCTTTCTTCCATGTGCTAGCGTGTGTTAGTAGTTCATTCCCTTGCAGGATATACCTCATGTGCTCATCCCCTCACCTGCTGATGGACATTTGGGTTGTTTCCAGTTTGGGCCACTACAAATAAAGCTGCTTTGAACACTCGGGTCCAAGTCTTTGCGTGGATTTATGCTTTCTTTTCCCTTGACTCCACTAATTTTCCTCTGAGTTTGAACACCTGCTGCAGGAAAAACGTTCCCAGATGACCCACCCCTCTGATGAAGAGAGAATAAACAAAGTTTATTAAACAAAGCTCTGGAGCCATGTGCACCATTGGAGATGACCTGTAGTCTGGGCTTTGGTCCTGGGAGGCAGGGGAAGAGGAAGCCAAGGAAGGGGGCACCTCCTTACACCTCCTCTTCAGCTGCCCTGAGATTTCTGGCCCTGACCCCTCCTTCCTCTCACACTATGGGCTCCTTCAGACGTCACATCTATCTCCACCCCACCTGGACATCACCGACAATCGCAGGGTCACAGAGGTGCGCACAACCCACCATTCCCTCAACTTCCTCTCCCCCGACCTTCCCCCACCCTCCAGTCGTCAGCCCCTGGTGAAAAACAATGCAGCCACAGACCGTCTCCACTCTAGCTTTGAGCCCAAAGCTGGTGGGGAAATTGTGGAACCAGGAGGACTGGGGTCATTGCAAATCCACCAGCTATAATCTTCTTCAGGGGCCCCAATCAGTTGCCATTTGCCAAGTGTTCTAAGGCTTTCCCACCAACCTCAGATCCCAAGCCTGCCTCTCCTCCCCTCCCTCTCACCCATTCTCAATGGATAATCTCATCTCTTAACTCAAGAGAAATAGAAACCATGAGGCAGGTTTCTACCCAGTACACTCAACCTCCCCCTCAAACGTATCCATATTTCCACCCATCCTTTAATGCTTGTCTCTACATTGGAGAAAAGGTGGCCTTCTCCCACTGAAGGCTAGTCCCTTTGCGTGGGTCACAGTCTCCATCATCTCCTGTCTTTTCTAGACCCTTTTCCTATTAAGCATCGCAGATTTGTATCTTCAACTTCTCTCTCCCTCTCGGGTCCATCACTTTAGCCCCCACTCCTGTTTGTGTGTTCCAGTCTGAACCCTCTCTCTCTCTCTCTTAATGCCGTCTCCCCTTCTAGCTTTCTTCTCGTGTTCCTCTTCTTACTGACCAAACATCCCTGTTAGAAACTAGTTCCTTCTAACTGTCCCCACTTCCTGGCCTCCCATTCGCCAATTCTCTGCAATCTGGTTTCTGTTCCCAGCCTTCCCCTGAAACCACTTTCCTAGAGGTCATTAAACACCCCCAGTTCCTAAATCCAGTAAACACTTTCCAGTCTTAAGCTCATTTGGCTTTTCCACGGTTGACCATCCCTTCCTTCTTAACATCTCTCTTCCTTCCCATCTGGGGGGCACGCTACCCTGGCCGTGGTGCTGCCCACCTCTGCATCCTGGGTCTCCTCCAGCCTGGCCTCTCTTCCTCTATCCTTTCCTTTAATGCAGTGCTGCCTGGGGACCCTCCTGTCTTCTCCCTCACACACTCCGGGGTGGTCCCAGCTCTACATGAAGACTCTCCAGCCCAGGCCTCTCTCTTCAACCTCTATCCTGTACACCCAGCCACCTGTGGGACATCACTTCCTGAATGTCCCATGGGGACCTCAAAATCAATATTTCCCGGCTGGACCTGTACTTTCCCTAAAGTCTGTTCCTCTTCCCATACTCCTGATTTCTATCAAACTCAAGTTAAAAATTTTAAGATTTATCTTCAGCTCTTCCCCCTCTCACCCCTCGTTCCTCAACATTCAGGGAGTAAATGGAAGCTCTCAATTCTACGCCTAAAGATTTCTCCCACCTCTCCCCGCCCTTCCCCTCTATTCTCATTGCTTTAATTCAAGTCTTTTGGACTTGGTGATTGCCTCCTAACTGCTTTCCATACCTCAAGTTTTTCCCCTTGCCTCCCTACTCAGCCCTCAAATCACCGTCCATGCAGCTGCCAGAGAGCTCCTTCTAAAACACAGGTCTAACTATGTCACTCCTCTGTTTAAAATCTCCTTTGGTTTCCCATCACCTACGGGATCAAGTTCAAACACCTTAGCCTAACACACAAGGCCTCTCCGAAGCTGCCCGCTTCCTACCTGTCTTGCCTCACCTTCTGCAGCACCCCAGCCACCTCCACTCCACCTCTGCTGAACCTCTCAGAGTGTTCTAGATAACCTGGGCTCCAGCAACCACTGGTGCCCTCCATCCCACAGGCCTCTGCCTCAAGGCCCCTTTCACTCTAGTCTCTCTCCTCCAGAAGCAGCTCAAATGTTTCCTCCTCTGGGAGGCCCCCCCCCCAACTCCTCAGAGCATTAGCTCTTTCTTCCTTATGTTCCTATAGCATCATGCAAATACCTCTGGAATGTATCTTATTATTTCATAAGTATTTATTTGCATTTTCTCTCTACCACCTTCAAGGAAAAACCTGTATCTTATTGTTTTTTATCCCAATACCTAACACTGCAGCAGACAAATAGCGGATACTCAATAAATGTCTGTGGAACGAACGACAAAAAGAAGCTGGAAGGCAAGCAAGAGCTTGAGAAGAAAGATGAGAAAAGCCAAATTAACCACTTCGTCAGAATGCCCGAGGAGCTTGTGGAAATCGAGATTCCAAGGCCCACCCAAGATCTTCTAACTCGGACAGAATCTTTGGAGGCAGGGCTAGGGAATCAGCCTTTTTAACTAAGTTCCTTGGGTGATTCTTAGGGATTCTAAAGTCTCAAACCACTGACCAAAGGGACTCCAGTTTAAATCCTGGAGACGTCCTGTTATTTAAGAATCTGACGTAGGGTCAAGAACTTTGGTGGACTTAATTTCTAAGATAGTATAATTACAACATCAATTTTGATCACAGTAATGATAACTACAGAAGAAAAGCCTACAGCAAATGTGGAAACAGTAACACCAACAAGAAACCACTGGCTGCCTGCACTCCTGCAAGGGCACTTTGGTACAGGGGGGAAAGCAATGCACTCAATTCAGCGGGGCCTGGGCTTGGTCGGAGCTCTGATTAACAAGTGGTTTTATCTCAGAAAAGTACTCTGAATCTCTGCAGACCTCGCTTCCCGTCTGAAACGTGAGGGGGTTGCATCCAAGCCTCCTTTCAGCTCTAATGTTCTGTGAGTGGCTATCTTGAGAAAGGGAAAACCCATTATGTGTGGGTAACAGTTCAAATGCTGTGCTTCTAGACTTGCTATATTATCGGGAAATTTCTATCGTGGCAAAAGAAGCCTATAGAAGTAGGCCAAACTAGCACCAGCGGAGCCACTCTGTTATAAAGAGATTATGCCAGAGCCATTTTGGTTTATGTAATTAATATAACAGTGCTAATATATTACTGAGAGTAGCAAAGCCTCCCTCGCTCTAAAGAATACCAAATGTACCGTGGGCATCTTCTTTCCCTTGACCACAGCCCCATAAAGATGCAGGAGGGAGAGGGGTTGCCATCTAGGGAACCCTGAGTCCTGGGGTGAGGGAATGCAGGGAAGCGGGCGGTAGAGGCAGAGTCTCCTGGTATGTTGTCCCTCAGCCCAAGTCTTCCCATAGGAAATGGTCGGGGAGTGGACACAAGAAAGAAAGGACTCACCCCTGTCCCTGTCAATGGCCAAAGCTGAAAGGAAGGAACTGCAGGCTGGGCAGCAGCTCTAGTCATCTTCCTCAGGGTTCCCATCCTGCCTGTGACCAGGGGAAAGGGGAAGGTCTGCACCTGCCCTGCCCTGCCTTTCCAGGTGCAGGGAATGCTGAGCCTCAGCTGGACTTTGACCCACTGGGGAAAAGACGGGAGACACATTCAAACAGGCATCGTGATAAACTTATTAGTTATGCCTGCTGTTCCAGCCATCGCTTACCCTGACCCTCTCCTGCCGGCCCCCAGCCCTGCTGCCTTTCAAGTCAGACAACTTTAAAGAAAAGAGAGAGAGGGAGAGAAGATGAAACAGAGACCCACATACTTGATGAAGAAGACTCTCCCCCCGCGGTCAACTCCGTAGGTCCACCGGCCGGGCAAGTCCAGCCAGTCGATCTCATCGGCCATCTCGGTGTCCCGCAGCCCCTCTCGCTCTCTGCCCACCCGGACGCCGGGCTGCGGGGCGGGGGCCTACCGCGCACCCCCCACTTTCTGCTCCTCCTCCAGGCGGTGATGGGGGAGGGGTCCGATGCGGTCCAGCCCGGCCCGCGGCGTACCTCCCGGGTGCCTGGCAGGGACTCTGGCCTCTCGCTGAAGGCAGCTGGCCGCCAGCCGGCCAGCAGCGAGCGGAAGACTTAACCCTGGCCGGGCTGAACGAGCTCGGCGTGCGCGGCGGAGCCGGCCCCAGACACCTCCTGCCTCTGGAGTCTGCGCTCCCCTTCGTCTCCTTAACTTAATGAGGGGCAATTAGCGCATGAGTAATTCTGCCGCTCCTCTCGCCGGGACTGCTAACGAGCAGCGCCGAGGGTTCAGTCCCCTCTGCTCCCCGCGGCCGGGCGGCTGGCGGGGCCGAGCGAGCGGGAGCGCGAGCCGGAGGATCCCTCCCCGAAGGGAGCAGGTTGCCGTGTGCGAGCGAGGGTGTTGCCTCCCGCTCCCAGCTCCGAGCCCGCTCCCAACCTCCGGCCGGGCGAGCGGAAGGCGGAGCCCAGCGGCCGCTCCGAGGGGACTTCACAGCCGCGGCCCGGGCGGGTCCCCGAGTCCTGACACCGGGCGCAGGGGAACCAGTTTGGCTGAAAGAGCTTTGAATCACGAACCTAAGGCACATGTCCAGCCACTGACCGAAAAAGGGGAAATGATCAAACCTGGTTCTACTTGGCGGGAGGTTAGTAGAGGTACACAGGTCAAATGCAGGGAAGAGTGCACGGGTGTGAGTAGCAAGGGGCCCCTTTTTGCTAAGATGTCAAACTAATTAGTCAAGCCAGTCCTTACCTTTCTTTCTGAGCACTTCCTCCAAGAAGCCTACCATGACTAAGTAGAATCAGAGTGAGATCTTAGAAACACACTCAGAAACCAACAGCTTTTATATCCCTTCCCCCTAATTTGCACCAGAAAAGGAAAGGAAAAGGGAAAAGAGAGACACAGAGAGAGAGGAGGGGATGTGTTCTGTGGTACAGGTTGCAAGCATTCAATACTAGCAGATCAAAAGTGGTATTCCTGAAGCCCACAGTTCTGCTGTCTCTGGTCTGAATCAAAGTTGGACTCCAGTCAGCTTTCCCAGCTTACTCAGGACCTGCCCCCTGGGGCTCCAATTAGATGCACACTGTCTTAATCCATGTGTCAGACCCAAGGGGATAATTAGACAATGGGAGAGACACCTGTCTTTAGAGGCCACAATGTGTCACATGGCAGCTGGCAAGTCTCTGTGGAGTGAGCATACTTACTGTGAGCATTCTAGGGATTGGACGCCTGTTGCACCTAGGTAATTCCTACTCATCCCTTTGGTGTCCACCCATGTGTCACCTCCTCCAGAAAGCCATTCTTGATTCCACCCCAGGCAGATTTATATGTCCATCCTCCATGTGTCATGGAGCCTTATTAATAACCCTGTAGTGGAGCTTATCATACTATAAGGCAATCCTCGGTACTTCCCTGTCTCCTTCATTAGGCTGTGTGCCCCTCGGGGCAGGGGCTCCATTTGATTCATCTTTATAGCCCCAGCACCTACCCGGGGCACCGGATTTATATCTGATGAACAACTGACACTGTCCTAACTAGAAATGGCTCTTAACTCTAACCACAATCCTGTACTTTTGGACCCTTTTTAGGAGCAGCACATCAGGCTGTGTGCGGGGAGAGCTTTCTGGAAAAAGGAACAACCAGTGAGCCTTCCCAGGAAACTCAAATGCTCAACCTAGGTGTAATGTGTATACATCTGACAGATACTGAAGGCAGCAGATGCCTCAGAGAACATCTCATCCAAGGCTCTTGTTTTAAATATGGGAAACAGAAGAGCGAAGAAGGGAAGGGAAGCTTCAGGTCACTGAGCAAGGATCTGCCCCCCAATGTCCAGGCCAAAGCTCTTCCCATTACATCATTCTATCTCCAACACTGGAAATTCACTCTGCCAACATATACAGGCTGATTCATGGTGCCAGGTTTAAGTTGAGTCCATTCTCCAGATGCAAAAAGGAGCGAAACCCCATAATACCCCACTCTTTTCTCCCTTCTCAGATCCTACATGTTTCCAGTAAAGAAAGCTGCATTGGACAGTAAGGCAGAGCTGCACCTGAGAAGCATAGATGAGGATCCGTGTCCCTTTGTAGCTCCTGAATTGGGGAGGGTGGGAGGGTCAAAGGGTCAGGTTCCTTACCAGTCCCCCCGTCCCCAGCCTTGTGAAACACCTGTAAGCCTCACCCCGCTGATAAAGCACAGAGCCACCTGCGCACCCCTGTGATATCAGAGGATCTGAACCACCGGAATTGCTGCCAAGATGCCTCCAGGGAAAATACCAGCAACCAGTGCATTCCCAGTCCAACCTGAGCAACCAGTAAGGGTGGCTTCTTGGGCTGAAGGTGGGTGGATATAGGGGACAAAATGACATATTTTTGAAAACATGTATTACACCGCTGTCTTCTTTGAGGAGTAAGGGCTCCTGCTGATTTCTTCACAAGATTTTTGTCTTGTTTATCTCTAATCTAGCCTGGGGCTCCTTGGAACATTTACCTAGACCAAAAAAAAACCAAAAAACAAAAAAGCGAGTGGTTGAGATTTTTTACGCATTTGAAATAAGAAAAGAAATCAAGTTTGAAAATACTTTTCTGACTGTGGTTTATTCTCGCCAGTGACTCTTTACATTCTAGTTCTTGTTTATCAATTATGATCAGGATTGATACTGCTAATAAAGACATTTTAGCAAAGAAACTAAAGACAATGCAGAAAGGGAGTAGAAAACTCAAATAAAAATAGCTATTGGTTCAACAGTTACCTGGAAGAGGGCAGGAGGGTGATATGTTGAAATGAAAACCTTACATGCTTTGCAATCAAGTCAGAAATTTAATTGTTTGTTCTTCCCTTACAGCAAATTTTATTTTATCTCTTTAAAAGGCAACAAAGCATGTGGATAAAATATATCAGCAAAAATTTAGAAATGATTCTGATTCTCTCATACGTTTTGAAAGTTTAAATCAGTCACTTGAATGTTATTATGCTTCTGGCTTGGTTCCAGTGGTAGGCTGAAAAACAGCCCCCCAAAAGCTGTCCATGTAAAATCCCTGGAGCCCATGAATGTGACCTAACTTGGATGTAATTAAGACAAGGATCTGGAGAGGAGGAGATTATCCTGGATTATTTGGGTGGGCCCTAAATTCAATGACACATGTATGTCCTTATAAGAGAAAGCAGGGGGAGACTTGAGACAGACAGAAAAGGAGGAAGCAATGTGACCCCAGAGGCAGAGGTTGAAGTGATGCCATCACAAATCAAGGAACGTCAACAGTCACCAGAAGGTAGAAGACGCGGAGAAGGAATTCTCCCCCAGAGCCTCCAGAGGGAGTGTGGCCCTGTCAACACCTCAGTTTCAGTCTTCTGGACTCCATAACTGTGAGAAAATAAATTTTTGTTGTTTCAAGCCAGCCAGTTTGAGGAAATTTGTTATAGCAACATGGGAAATTAACACAGTACCTATAAGAAAATCATAAGTTAATGAGGACTGAAACATATGTCCATTATTTTTACTTGTCCAATATTCAATCTCCATTCTTCTGTTAATAGCCCCCTGAGTTTCCTTTTGGCATCTACCCTTCTGCCACTGTCCGTCCACGTGGGTTGATGGGCTGCCTCCACCCCCACCCCAGCTCCATTGGTTCAGGAAAGGACACATGACTCAGCCCAGACCAATGAGATTCAGTTTTAAAAAGATCCCAGAATTCTTGGGAAGAAGCCCATTATCTCTTGGATTTGAAGCTGGCAGGTATCATTTTGGTGCTGCTGGGGTCTTTATGCAGGGAAAGCTTGCTGAAAGTGAAGCCAAAACAGGAGAAAGTGGAGTCAGAAGATGAAGACAGACTGGGTCCTCATATCCTATAAGCCCTAGGACCCAGCTTGCCAGAAGAGGCTCTACCCCTGGAATTTCAACTTGTAGGTGCCAATAAACACCTTTATTTGCTTCAGCCAGTTGGAGTTGGGTTTCTGACCCTAACAACTGAAAAAATCCTAACCAGTACAAAGGTCACAGTGTCTTGTGTCCCTGTTTCTTTGTTGTAACCAATGTTTCTTTGGGAAAGCCAGTGAGATAACCACCTGCATTTCTAGTGACTTGAGAATGCAGACTCTTCTCTGTCAATAGATGGTCTTAGGACCATCCAGCCAAAGCCCACACTTTCTCCCTAGAGGGTACTGGAGAACTCAGGAGAAGTACCCAGAGTTGTGGTGATTCCGCAGGAGAGTTAGGACCACAACTCAGGTCTCCTGAAAACCTGATCAGTAGAAAGCTGTATTTCAACGCATTTGCTTTATCATTTAAACATATTTGGCCAAGAGACTCACAATTACGAGAAGATTATAACCGATACCTCTACTCTACTAAAGAATAACCACAACAGTAATTTTTACTGAGTGCTGGTGTTTAATAGCTATGCTAACCAACAGGCTCGGTCACCAGCCACTGTTGATTATTTTACAGGAACTAGGAAGCAAAGGAAAAGAAGGCAAGGCCCTCTCTGTTGGGATTAGATATACGATTATGTAAACATGCAAGAGCCCAGACAAACTAGTTGCTTGATTAAAGTCATGATTTGATAAGGGTTTGAGAGAGGCGGCTTTTGTTATAAGAAACAAAACTGGCTCTGGTAACCAGAGGATTGTGGACTCCTGAAGTTTCCCTACAGCCAGTTGAACTGAATTACATTTGTTTCACAGATATTTATCAAGTACCTTCTGTGACCCCAGTATTCTTCTAGGTACAGGGGATCCAGGAGTGAGTAAAACAGAATGTCCTTGCTCCCGCAGAATTTACATTTAATAAATACATAGTCTCGGAGGACGATGAGTTTATGGAGAAAAATGGAAAGAGTAAAAGGATAGGAGAGCAGTGGATGCTGCTATCTTATATTCCATAGATTTCACATAGGGTTGGCAGGAAAGGCCTCATTAAGAAGAAGGACAGTTGAACAGAGGCTTGAAGGAAGTGAGGGAGCAAACCATGTGACATTGGGGAAACATGTTCTAGGCGAAGGAAGTAATAAGTGCAAAGGCCCTGAGGCAGGAATATCCTTGCAGTGTTTGTGAACTAAGGAGGCCAGCGCTGCTGAAGCGCAGTGAATGAGGGAAAGAGTAGTAGAAGAGGACTAGTGGGGGGTGGGGTGGGGGGGAGTGAGGAAAGCCAGATCATTCCAGGTCACTGTAAGAAGATCAGCTGTTATCTAAATGAGATGGGAAACTACTGGAGGTTTGAGTGTAGGAGCAATATGATCATTGTGACTTAAGGACTTTTTTAGAGGATCCTTCTGGCTGCTATTTGGACTAGGGTAGAAACAGATTCCAGTTAGGAAGCTACTGCAATAATCCAAGCAAGGCATGATGATGGCTTGGTTCATGGTGTTGGGGGGGTAGAAGTAGTGAGAAATTGTCAGATTCTGGGTATCTTTTAAAGGTAGAACTAATAGGATTTGCCTACAGATTGTAATTGGGCTATGAGAGAAAGAGGATGAAGCATGATTTGCACATTCCTTCTCCTCCTGAGTGATGAGAATATACTCAAGGCTGACTTCCAAGTCTCCCTAGTACCTGATTACAAGGTATTTGGCCTGAGCACCTGGAAAGACAGCGTTGCCACTGACTGAGATGGGAATAGGCTGCAGGAAGAGCAGGCGTGGCAGGGGAGAGTGGGGGAACCAGTTTAACCCTGAGCATGTTACGCTGGAGTTGCCTAAGAGATTCCCAAGCAGAGATGCCAAGGAGGTGACTGGGTATATGAGATTAGAGTCTGTCTCAGGAGTTAGAGATATTTGGTATTTTTTCAGCGATTAGATGGTATTAATGCCATGAAGCAGGTTGAGATAACAAAGGAAATGAGTGTAGGGAGGGAGGAGGCAGAGACCAAGGGCTGAGAACCAGGACCCTCTACCTTTTAGAGGTCGTGTTAATGAAAAGGAACCTGCACAGAAGACTGAATAACAAGTGACTAGTGAAGCAGGAGGAGAACAAGAGAGAATACTATCCTGGAAGTGAGCCTTGAGTGCATTCACATCACTCACAAGGAGGAGGAATGAGCAGATGGTACCTGTGTTCTAGAAGGGTTGAGGTTAGGGTGGGTTCTGTCTGAGCAGGAAAAGACTTGTACTCCTGTGTGCGAGGGTGGAGAGACGGCTCGGGCTACTTTTAAGTTGGTCTGAGAAGGGCCCTGGGAAGATGATCATTTCAGCTAACGAGCCCTTGCTTACCCTAGAGAGGAGCGCCTGAAATGTGCTTCCTTCAGCTGCATCTCTCATAGTCTCTGCGCTGGCTTCTCCTGGGAGTGAGGCCAGCCCAAGATGGCAGTCTGACTTCTCCTGCCAGGACTGTGTCATGGAGCAAAGAACTGGCACTGGCAGCTTCCCTGAGGGGGAGGGGTGGAATGAAATAGTCAATCAACAGCTCAAGGCAAGATATGCGGGCTGGGCGGAGCCTGGAGAGATGGTCCAGTAGTCATTGCTGATATTTCTTCTCTGGGTCTCTTCTTGAATCTACAGCTTAGGCAATGCTCTTTCTGTGCTGACTTTAATGTCTGATCTGGGGTTTTTCTAAAAAATGGCAGCTGTGCTGACTTTGGCATTTCCTGGAATTAACACAGCACTTTGGTTCAGTTTAGTCCAATAAACTTGTAAAGCACCATTATGCCTCTATCGCTGAATAGAGATACTGAAACTGTTCCAGCCGTTAGCCAACCAGTTTCTTCTCCTCCTGTCTCTGCCACCCACCAACCTGCTGGTCAGTCCCCTACATTGTTTTTGGTTCAGCATCATCCTCTCCATCCCTTATCTCCCTCTCACTTTGGGTAACTTCAGTGCTGATGTGAATAAACTATCCAATATCCTAACCTCACAGTACCTTAATCTCTGCAACTCCAGGGACATTCACCTCCTCTCCAGTAAGTTACTCACACCCAAGGCCGTTCCTTAGACTTTCTCACAACCCAGATTCACTCCAATTTGGAAAACATAAACTCTAATATCCTACTTTCTGACCACAGTTTTGGTCCTTTTAATACCCTCATTCCTTTCTTCCCTGTACACCTATTCTTTGCCTTCCTACTGTACCTTTATCCTCATGAGCTTCCTCTCAATCTACCAGTGAAAGCCTTTTTTTCACTTCCTGCACTGTTCAGCCCAAACTCATGGCCTGTCACTTCATCCCTTCACTAACCAGTATTCTAGTCCACGTGTCCTCAGCTGTACCCACACTGGAAACTCCACTCTGGATTAATCTGCCTACATTTTCTGCTCCAATGCCCAGAAAAATATCATATCAAGCTATTGTAGGAATTAAATAAATGGATGCCCCTATCATTCACACTCTCCAGCCTTCCACAGGTGTCTTGCTGTGTCTATAGTCACTCTCAGCCACAGACCATCACTATTCCAAGGGAAAATAAAGGCCATAAGAAAGGCACAGCCTTAACCTAGAACACCTTCACTGCAGTCTCCCTATGCCCACTGTTACAACCTTATCTATATTTCTACCCATCTGTCTCTCTTTCCTCCTATCCAAAGCTAAACTTCCATGTTCTCATTCTTACAAGTGTCCATCCCTTACCAGATCCTCAGAAATCTTACTCAACATCAGTTATCTCCTCTCTCCTACATTTTCAAGCTTCCCCCTCTTCCAATTCTTTCCAGAAAACCTATAACGAAGTTCAAGATTTCTACCATTAAAAAAAAAAACACAGGGGGCTTCCCTGGTGGTGCAGTGGTTAGGAATCTGCCTGCCGATGCAGGGGACACAGGTTTAATCCCTAGTCTGGGAGGATCCCACATGCCATGGAGCAACTAAGCCCGTGCACCACAACTACGGAGTCTGCACTCTAGAGCCCACAAGCCACAACTACTGAGCCCATGCACCACAACTGTTGAAGCCTGTGCACCTACAGCCTGTGCTCTGCAACAAAAGAAGCCACTGCAATGAGAAGCCCACACACTGCAACGAAGAGTAGCTCCTGCTTGCTGCAACTAGAGAAAGCCCACGCGCAGCAACAAAGACCCAACACAGCCAAAAAAAAAGAAAAAAACAAGAATAATGTTGCTGTTCCAAAGTGGGCAGCCTTTTAACCCATTAGATAAAGAGCAACCTTAAAAAAAAAAACAAAACATTGGTTCAAGATGGCAGAGTAGAAGGACATGCACTCACTCTCTCTTGCGAGAGCACCAGAATCACAACTACCTGCTGAACAATCATCAACGGGAAGACACTGGAACTCATCAAAAAAGATACCCCACATCCAAAGACAAAGGAGAAGCCTCAGTTAGATGGTAGGAGGGGAGCAATCACAATAAAATCAAATCCCATAGTGGCTGGGTGGGTGACTCACAAACTGGAGAACACTTATACCAGAGAAGTTCACCCACTGCAATGAAGGTTCTGAGCTCCAAGTCAGGCTTCCTAACCTGGGAGTCCAGCAACAGGAGGAAGAATTCCAAAAGAATCAGACTTTGAAGGCTATCAGGATTTGATTGCAGGACTTCGACAGGACTGGGGGAAACAGAGACTCCACTCCTGGAGGGCACACACAAAGTAGTGTGCACATCGGGACCCAGGGGAAGAAGCAGTGACCCCATAGGAGACTGAAACAGACCTACCTGCTAGTGTTGGAAGGTCCCCTGCAGAGACGGGGGGTGGCTGTGGCTCGCCTTGTGGACAAGGACACTGGCAGCAGAAGTTCTGGGAAGTACCACTTGGTGTGAGCCCTCCCAGAGTCTGCCATTAGCCCCACCAAAGAGCTGGGTAGGCTCCAGTGCTGGGTCGCCTCAGGCCAAACAACCAACAGGGAGGAAACCCAGCCCCACCCATCAGCAGACAAGTGGATTAAAGTTTTACTGAGCTCTGCCCACCAGGGCAACACCCAGATCTACCCACTACCAGTCCCTCCTATCAGGAAGCTTGCACAAGCCTCTTAGATAGCCTCATCCACCAGAGGGCAGACAGCAGAAGCAAGAAGAACTACAATTCTGCAGCCTGTGGAAAGAAAATCACATTCACAGAAAGACAGACAAAATGAAAAGGCAGAGGACGTTTTACCAGGTGAAAGAGCAAGATAAAACCTCAGAAAAACAAGTAAATGAAGTGGAGATAGGCAACCTTCCAGAAAATGAATTCAGAATAATGATAGTGAAGATGATCCAGGACCTCAGAAAAAGAATGGAGGCAAGGATCAAGGAGATGCAAGAAATGTTTAACAAAGACCTAGAAGGATTAAAGAAAAAACACTTGGGGGCTTCCCTGGTGGCGCAGTGGTTGAGAGTCCACCTGCCGATGCAGGGGATGTGGGTTCTTGCCCCGGTCCGGGAGGATCCCACATGCTGCGGAGCGGCTGGGCCCGTGAGCCATGGCTGCTGAGCCTGCGCGTCCAGAGCCTGTGCTCCACAACGGGAGAGGCCACAACAGTGAGAGGCCCGCGTACCGCAAAAAAAAAAAAAAACACTTAGAGGAATTAAAGAACAAACAAACAGAGTTGAACAATACAATAACTGAAATGAAAAATACACTAGAAGGAATCAATAGCAGAATAACTGAGGCAGAAGAACAGGTAAGTGACCTGGAAGACAGAATGGTGGAATTCACTGCCGCAGAACAGAATAAAGAAAAAAGAATGAAAAGAAATGAAGACAACCTAAGAGACCTCTGGGACAACATTAAACGCATCAACATTCGCATCATAGGGGTCCCAGAAGGGGAAGAGAGAGAGAAAGGACCTGAGAAAATATATGAAGATATTATAGTCGAAAACTTCCCTAATACGGGGAAGGAGATAGCCACCCAAGTCCAGGAAGCACAGAGAGTTGCAGGCAGGATAAACCCAAGGAGAAACATGCTGAGACACATAGGAATCAAACTGACAAAAATTAAAGACAAAGAAAAATTATTGAAAGCAGCTATGGAAAAATGACAAATAATATACAAGGGAACTCCCATAAGGCTAACAGCTGATTTCTCAGCAGAAACTCTACAAGCCAGAAGGGACTGGCATGATATACTTAAAGTGATGAAAGGGAAGAACATACAACCAAGATTACTCTACCTGGAAAGGATCTCATTGAGATTCAATGGAGAAATCAAAAGCTTTGCAGACAAGCAAAAGCCAACAGAATTCAGCACCGCCAAACCAGCCCTGCAAGAAATGCTAAAGGAACTTCTCTAAGTGGGAAACACAAGAGAAGAAAAGGACCTACAAAAACAAACCCATAACAATTAAGAAAATGGTAATAGGAACATACATATTGATAATTACCTTAAACATGAAAAGATTAAATGCTCCAACCAAAAGACACAGGCTCGCTGAATGGATACAAAAACAAGACGCATATATATGCTGTCTACAACAGACCCACTTCAGACCTAGGGACACATACAGACAGAAAGTGAGGGGATGGAAAAAGATATTCCATGCAAATGGAAATCAAAAGAAAGCTGGAGTAGCAATACTCATTTCAGATAAAATAGACTTCAGAATAAAGAATGTTACAAGAGACAAGGAAGGATACTATATAATGATCAAGGGGTTGATCCAAGAAGATATAACAATTATAAATGTATATGCACCCAACATCGGAGCACCTCAATACATAAGGCAACTGCTAACAACTATAAAAGAGGAAATCAACAGTGACACAATAACAGTGGGGGACTTTAACACCTCACTTACACCAATGGACAGATCACCCAAACAGAAAATTAATAAGGAAACACAAGCTTTAAATGACACAATAGACCAGATAGATTTAATTGATATTTATAGGACATTCCATCCAAAAACAGCAGATTACACTTTTTTCTCAAGTGCACACAGAACATTCTCCAAGATAGATCACATCTTGAGTCACAAATCAAGCCTTGGTAAATTTAAGAAAATTGAAATCATATCAAGCATCTTTTCCGAACACAGCGCTATGAGATTAGAAATCAATTACAGGGAAAAAAACAAACACATGGAGGCTAAATAATATGTTACTAAATAACCAAGAGATCACTGAAGAAATCAAAGAGGAAATCAAAAAATACCTAGAGACAACGAAAACATGATGATCCAAAACCTATGGGATACAGCAAAAGCAGTTCTAAGAGGGAAGTTTATAGCAATATGATCCTACCCCAAGAAACAAGCAAAATCTCAAATAAACACCTTATACCTAAAGGAACTAGAGAAAGAAGAACAAACAAAACCTAAAGTTAGTAGAAGGAAAGAAATCATAAAGATCAGAGCAGAAATAAATGAAATAGAAACAAAGAAAACAATAGCAAAGATCCATAAAAACCAAAAGCTCGTTCTTTGAGAAGATAAACAAAATTGATAAACCTTTAACCAGACTCATCAAGAAAGAGAGGGGGAGGACTCAAATCAATAAAATTAGAAATGAAGAAGTTACAATGGACACCGCAGAAATACAAAGCATCACGAGAGACTACTACAAGTAACTCTATGCCAATAAAATGGACAACCTGGAAGAAATGGACAAATTCTTAGAAAGGTATAACCTTCCAAGACTGAACCAGGAAGAAATAGAAAATATGAACAGACCAATCACAAGTAATAAAATTGAAACTGTGATTAAAATTCTTCCAAAAGGCTGAGGTCGAGATGACGGAGAAGTAAGACGTGGAGATCACTTTCCTCCACACAAATACATCTACGTGTGGAACAACTCCTGCAGAACACCTACCAAGCGGTGGCAGAAGACCTCAAACTTCCCAAAAGGCAAGAAACTCCCCATGTCCCTGGGTAGGGCAAAAGAAAAAAGAAAAAACAGAGACAAAAGAATAGGGAGGGGACCTGCACCTCTGGGAGGGAGCTGTGAAGGAGGAAAAGTTTCCACACACTAGGAAGTCCCTTCACTGGCAGAGATGGTGGGGGGAGGGGGGGAAGGGGGGAAGCTTCAGAGCCACGGAGAAGAGCGCAGCAACAGGGGTGCAGAGGGCAAAGTGGAAAGATTCTTGCACAGAGGATCGGTGCCAAGCAGCACTCATCAGCCCGAGAGGCTTATCTGCTCACCCGCTGGGGCTGGTGGGGGCTGGGAGCTGAGGCTCGGGCTTCAGAGGTCAGATCCCAGGGAGAGGACTGGGGTTGGCTGCGTGAGCACAGCCAGAAGGGGGATAGTGCACCACAGCTAGCCGGGATGGAGTCCGGGAAAAAGTCTGGAACTGCCGAAGAGGCAAGAGACAGCTGTTTCGGGTTGAGCGAAGAGAGGGGATTCAGAGCACCGCCTAAACAAGCTCCAGAGACGGGCGTGAGCCGAGGCTATCAGCGCGGACCCCAGAGACGGGCCTGAGACGCTAAGGCTGCTGCTGCAGCCACCAAGAAGCCTGTGTGCGAGCACAGGTCACTCTCCACACCTCCCTTCCGGGGAGCCTGTGCAGCCCGCCACTGCCAGGGTCCCGGGATCCAGGGACAACTCCCCCGGGAGAACGCACGGTGCACCTCAGGCTGGTGCAACGTCACGCCGGCCTCTGCCGCCGCAGGCTCGCCCCGCACTCCGTGCCCCTCCCTCCCCCCGGCCTGAGTGAGCCAGAGCCCCCGAAGCAGCTGCTCCTTTAACTCCGTCCTGTCTGAGCGAAGAACAGACGCGCTCAGGTAACCTACACGCTGAGGCGGGACCACATCCAAAGCTGAACCCCAAGAGCTGTGCGAACAAAGAAGAGAAAGGGAAATCTCTCCCAGCAGCCTCAGGAGCACCGGATTAAATCTCCACAGTCAACTTGATGTACCCAGAATCTGTGGAATACCTGAATAGACAACGAATCATCCCAAAACTGAGGTGGTGGACTTTGTGTGATTTTGTCGGTATAGCTTTGCTTTTACCATTTGTCCTAGGGTTCTGTCTGTCCGTTCTTTTTGGTTTTTTTGGTTGTTTTAGTATACTTTTTTAGCACTTGTTATCATTGGCAGATTTGTTTTTTGTTTGGTTTCTCTCTTCCTTCTTTCTTTTTTTATTACTTTTTAATTTTAATAATTAAAAAATAATTTTGTAATAACTTTTTTTTCTTTCTTTCTTTTTTTAATTCTCCATTTTCTTCTGAGCTGTGTGGCTGACAGGGTCTTGGTGCTCTGGCTGGGTGTCAGGCCTGTGCCTCTGAGGTGGTAGAGCCAAGTTCAGGACATTGGTCTGCCAGAGACCTCTCAGCTCCATGTAATATCAAATGGCGAAAGCTCTCCCAGAGGTCTTCATCTCAACACTAAGACCCAGCTCCACTCGACGACCAGCAAGCTACAGTGCTGGACACCCTATGCCAAACAACTAGCAAGACAGGAACACAACCCCACCCATTAGCAGAGAGGTTGCCTAAAATCATAAGAAGTTCACAGACACCCCAAAACACACCACCGGACACGGTTCTGCCCACCAGAAAGACAATATCCAGCCTCATCCACCAGAACACAGGCACCAGTCCTCTCCACGAGGAGGCCTACACAACCCACTGAAAAACCTTACCCACTGGGGCAGACACCAAAAACAATGGGAACTATGAACCAGTAGCCTGCAAAAAGGAGACACAAAACATAGTAAGTTAAGCAAAATGAGAAGACAGAGAAACATACAGCAGATGAAGGAGCAAGGTAAAAACCCACCAGACCAACAAACGAAGAGGAAATAGGCAGTCTATCTGAAAAAGAAATCAGAGTAATGTTAGTAAAGATGATCCAAAATCTTGGAAACAGAATGGAGAAAATACAAGAAACGTTTAACAAGGATCTAGAAGAACTAAAGAGCAAACAAACAATGATGAACGACACAATAAATGAAATTTAAAATTCTCTAGAAGGAATCAATAGCAGAGTAACTGAGGCAGAAGAACGGATAAGTGACCTGGAAGATAAAATAGTGGAAATAACTACCACAAAGCAGAATAAAGAAAAAAGAATGAAAAGAATTGAGAACAGTCTCAGAGACTTCTGGGGCAACATTAAACACACCAACATTCGAATTACAGGGGTCCCAGAAGAAGAAGAGAAAAAGAAAGGGACTGAGAAAATATTTGAAGGGATTATAGTTGAAAACTTCCCTAATATGGGAAATGAAATAGTCAAGTCCAGGAAGCACAGAGAGTCCCATACAGGATAAATCAAAGGAGAAACACGCCAAGACACATATTAATCAAACTATCAAAAGTTAAATAGAAAGAAAAAATATTAAAAGCAGCAAGGAAAGACAACAAATAACATACAAGGGAATCCCCATAAGGTTAAAAGCTGATCTTTCAGCAGAAACTGTGCAAGCCAGAAGGGAGTGGCAGGACATATTTAAAGTGATGAAAGGGAAAAACCTACAACCAAGATTACTCTACCCAGCAAGGATCTCATTCAGATTCGACGGAGAAATTAAAACCTTTACAGACAAGCAAAAGCTAAGAGAATGCAGCACCACCAAACCAGCTTTACAACAAATGCTAAAGGAACTTCTCTAGGCAGGAAACACAAGAGAAGGAAAAGACCTACAATAACAAACCCAAAACAGTTAAGAAAATGGTAATAGGAACATACATATCGATAACTACCTTAAATGTGAATGGATTAAATGCCCCAACCAAAAGACATAGACTGGCTGAATGGATACAAAAACAAGACCCATATATATGTTGTCTACAAGAGACCCACTTCAGACCTAGGGACACATACAGACTGAAAGTGAGGGGATGGAAAAAGATATTCCTTGCAAATGGAAATCAAAAGAAAGCTGGAGTAGCAACTCTCATATCAGACAAGTAGACTTTAAAATAAAGACTATTACAAGAGACAAAAAGGACACTACATAGTGATCAAGGGATCAATCCAAGAAGAAAATATAACAATTGTAAATCTTTATGCAGCCAACATAGGAGCACCTCAATACATAAGGCAAATACTAACAGCCATAAAAGGAGAAATCGACAGTAACACAATCATAGTAGGGGCCTTTAACACCTCACTTACACCAATGGACAGATCATCCAAAATGAAATTAAATAAGGAAACACAAGCTTTAAATGACACATTAAACAAGATGGACTTAATTGATATTTATAGGACATTCTATCCAAAAACAACAGAATACAGTTTCTTCTCAAGTGCTCATGGAACATTCTCCAGGATAGGTCATATCTTGGATCACAAATCAAGCCTTGGTAAATTTAAGAAAATTGAAATCGTATCAAGTATCTTTTCTGACCACAATGCTATGAGACTAGATATCAATTACAGGAAAAAATCTGTAAAAAATACAAACACATGGAGGCTAAACAGTACACTACTAAATAACCAAGAGATCACTGAAGAAATCAAAGGGGAAATCAAAAAATACCTAGAAACAAATGACAATGAAAACAAGATGACCCAGAACCTATGGGATGCAGCAAAAGCAGTTCTAAGAGGGAAGTTTATAGCAATACAATCCTACCTCAAGAAACAACAAACATCTCAAATAAACAACCTAACCTTACACCTAAAGCAATTAGAGAAAGAAGAACAAAAAAACCCCAAAGTTAGCAGAAGGAAAGAAATCATAAAGATCAGATCAGAAATAAATGAAAAAGAAATGAAGGAAACAATAGCAAAGATCAATAAAACTAAAAGCTGGTTCTTTGAGAAGATAAATAAAATTGATAAACCATTAGCCAGACTCATCAAGAAAAAAAAGAAGATGCAAATCAATAGAATTAGAAATGAAAAAGGAGAAGTAACAACTGACACTGCAGAAATACAAAGGATCATGAGAGATTACTACAAGCAACTATATGCCAATAACATGGACAACCTTGGAAAAATGGACAAATTCTTAGAAAAGCACAACCTTCCAAGATTGAGCCAGGAAGAAATGGAAAATATAAACAGACCAATCAAAAGCACTGAAATTGAGACTGTGATTAAAAGTCTTCCAACAAGTCTTCCCTGGTGGCACAGTGGTTGAGAGCCCGCCTGCCAATGCAGGGGACACGGGTTCGTGCCCCAGTCCGGGAGGATCCCACATGCCGCAGAGTGGCTGGCCTGTGAGCCATGGCCACTGAGCCTGCACGTCCGGAGCCTGTGCTCCTCAGTGGGAGAGGCCACAACACTGAGAGGCCCGCGTACCGCAAAAAAAAAAAAAAAAAAAAAGTCTTCCAACAAACAAAAGTCCAAGGCCAGATGGCATCCCAGGCAAATTCTATCAAACACTTAGAGAAGAGCTAACACCTATCCTTCTCAAACTCTTCCAAAATATAACAGAGGAAGGAACACTCCCCAACTCATTCTACGAGGCCACCATCACCCTGATACCAAAACCAGACAAAGAAGTCACAAAGAAAGAAAACTACAGGTCAATATCACTGATGAACTTAGAGGCAAAAAACCTCAACAAAATACTAGCAAACAGAATCCAACAGCACATTAAAAGGATCATACACCATGGTCAAGTGGGGTTTATCCCAGGAATGCAAGGATTCTTCAATATACGCAAATCAATCAACGTGATAAAACATATTAACAGACTGAAGGAGAAAAACAATATGATCATCTCAATAGATGCAGAAAAAGCTTTTGACAAAATTCAACACCCATTTATGATAAAAAACCTTCCAGAAAGTAGGCATAGAAGAAACTTACCTCAACATAATAAAGGCCATATATGACAAACCCACAGCTAACATTATTCTCAGTGGTGAAAAACTGAAAACATTTTCTCTAAGATCAGGAATAAGACAACGTTGTCCCTCTCACCACTATTATTCAACATAGTTTTGGAAGTTTTAGCCACAGCAATCAGAGAAGAAAAAGCAATAAAAGGAATACAAATTGGAAAAGAAGAAGTAAAACTGTCACCTTTTGCAGATGACATGATACTATACATAGAGAATCCTAAAGATGCTACCAGAAAACTACTATAGCTAATACAGGATAACAGCAGGATACAAAATTAATGCACAGAAATCTCTTACATTCCTATACACTAATGATGAAAACTCTGAAAGAGAAATTAAGGAAACAATCCCATTTACCATTGCAACAAAAAGAATAAAATGGGCTTCCCTGGTGGCACATTGGTTGAGAATCTGCCTGCCAATCCAGGGGACACGGGTTCAAGCCCTGGTCTGGGAAGATCCTACATGCCGCGGAGCAACTAGGCCCCTGAGCCACAACTACTGAGCCTGCGCGTCTGGAGCCTGTGCTCTGCAACAAGAGAGGCCGCGATAGTGAGAGGCCCATGCACCGCGATGAAGAGTGGCCCCCACTTGCCGCAACTAGCAAAAGCCCTCACACAGAAATGAAGACCCAACACAGCCAAAAATAAATAAATAAATAAATATGTTAAAAACAAGAATAAAATATCTGGGAATAAACCTACCTAAGGAGACAAAAGATTTGTATGCAGAAAACTATAAGACACTGATGAAAGAAATTAAAGATGATACAAACATATAGAGAGATATACCATGTTCTTGGATTGGAAGAATCAACATTGTGAAAATGACTATGCTACCCAAAGCAATCTACAGATTCAATTCAATCCCTATCAAACTATCAATGGCATTTTTCACAGAACTAGAACAAAAAAATTCACAATTTGTATGGGAACACAAAAGACCCCTAATAGCCAAAGCAATCTTGAGAAAGAAAAACGGAGCTGGAGGAATCAATCAGTCTCCCAGACTTCAGACTATATTACAAAACAACAGTAATCAAGACAGTATGGTACTGGCACAAAAACAAATATAGATCAATGGAACAGGATAGAAAGCCCAGAGATAAACCCACACACATATGATCAGCTTATTTTTAATAAAGGAGGCAAGAATATACAATGGAGAAAAGACAGTCTCTTCAATAAGTGGTGCTGGGAAAACTAGACAGCTACATATAAAATAATGAAATTAGAACACTCCCTAACACCATACACAAAAATAAACTCAAAATGGATTAGAGACCTAAATGTAAGACTGGACACTATAAAACTCTTAGAGGAAAACATAGGAAGAACACTCTTTTTTATTTTATTTTATTTTATTTTTGCGGTATGCAGGCCTCTCACTGTTGTGGCTTCTCCCGTTGCAGAGCACAGGCTCCAGACGCGCAGGCTCAGCGGCCATGGCTCATGGGCCCAGCTGTTCCGCGGCATGTGGGACCTTTCCGGACCGGGTCACGAACCCGTGTCCCCTGCATCAGCAGGCAGACTCTCAACCACTGTGCCACCAGGGAAGCCCAAAGAACACTCTTTGACATAAATCACAGCAAGTTCTTTTTAGATCCACCTCCCAGAGTAATGGAAATAAAAACAAAAAATAAACAAATGGGACCTAATGAAACTTAAAAGCTTTTGCAAAGCAAAGGAAACTACAAACAAGACAAAAAGACGACACTCAGAATGGGAGAAAATATTTGCAAATGAATCAAAGGACAAAGGATTATTCTCCAAAATATATAAACAGCTCATGCAGCTCAACATTAAAAAAAACAAACAACACAATCCAAAAATGGGCAGAAGACCTAAATAGACATTTCTCCAAAGAACACATACAGATGGCCAAGAAGCACATGAAAAGCTGCTCAACATCACTAATTATTAGAGAAATGCAAATCAAAACTACAATGAGGTATCACCTCACACCAGTTAGAATGGGCATCATCAGAAAATCTATAAACAACAAATGCTGGAGAGGGTGTGGAGAAAAGGGAACCCTCTTGCACTGTTGTTGGGAATGTACATTGATACAGCCACTATGGAGAACAGTATAAAGGTTCCTTAGAAAACCAAAAATAGAATTACCATATGACCCAGCAATCCCACTACTGGGCATATACACAGAGAAACCATGATTCAAAAAGACACATGTGCCCCAATGTTCATTGCAGCACTATTTACAATAAACAGGTCATGGAAGCAACCTAAATGCCCATTGACAGACGAATGGATAAAGAAGATGTGATACATATACACAATGGAATATTACTCAGCCATAAAAAGGAACGAAATTTGGTCATTTGTAGAGACGTGGATGGATCTACAGACTGTCATACAGAGTGAAGTAAGTCAGAAAGAGAAAAATATCGTATATTAATGCATACATGTGGAACCTAGAAAAATGGTACAGATCAGGCTTCCCTAGTGGCGCAGTGGTTGAGAGTTTGCCTGCCCATGCAGGGGACACGGGTTTGTGCCCCGGTCCAGGAAGATCCCACATGCCATGGAGCAGCTGGGCCCGTGAGCCATGGCCGCTGAGCCTGCGCGTCCGGAGCCTGTGCTCCGCAACAGGAGGGTCCACAACAGTGAGAGGCCCGCGTACCGCAAAAAAAAAAAAAAAAAAAAATGGTACAGATGAACCAGTTTGCAGGGCAGAAATAGAGACACAGATGTAGAGAACAAACATATGGACACCAAGGGGGGAAAGTTGTGGGGGTGTGGGTAGTGGTGGTGGGATGAATTGGGAGATTGGGATTGACATATATACACTAATACGTATAAAATAGGTAACTAATAAGAACCTGCTGTATAAAAAATAAATAAAATAAAATCCAAAACAAAAAGAGAAAACATACAGATGGCAAATAAGCACGTAAAAAGATGCTCCACATCATATGTCATCAGGGAAATGCAAGGTAAAACAACAATGAGACACCACTCCACACCTATTAGCATGGCCAAAACCCAGAGCACTGACAACATGAAAGGCTGGTGAGGATGTGGAGCAACAGGAACTCTCATCATTGCTGGCGGGAACGCAAAAATGGTGCAGCCACTTCGGAAGACATTTTGGTGCTTTCTTAAAAAACTAAACAGTTTTACCAGACGATCCAGCAATCACACTCCTTGGTATTTATCCAAAGGAAATGAAAACTTATGTTCACACAAAAACCTGCACAGAGATGTGTATAGCAGCTTTATTCATAATTGCCAAACAGAAGCAACCAAAAGATGTCTTTCAGTCCTTCAGTGATGAATAAATAAAATATGGTACATTCAGACAATGGAATATTATTCAAGGCCAAAAAGAAATGAGCTATCAAGCCATGAAAAAGATATGGAGAAACCTCAAATGCATATTACTAAGTCAAAGAAGCCAATCTGAAGAGGATTTCAACTGTAGGACATTCTGCAAAGGTAAAACTATGGAGAAAGTAAAAAGATCAGTGGTGCCAGAGCCTGGGGAAGGGGAGGGAGGGATGAATATGGGAGGTGGGTGCACAGAGGAGTTTTTAGGGCAGTGGAACTATTCTGTGTGATACTATTATGGTGGATTCATGTCATTTTACATTTGTCCAAACCCACAGAACGTACAATACTCAGAATGACACTGATGTAAACTGTGGGCTTTAAGTGATTATGACATGCCAGCGTAGGTTCATCATTTGTAACAAATGTCCACACTCTGGGGATGCTGATGCTGGGGGAGGCTGTGCATCTGGGGGGGGCAGGGGCAGGGGGCATATGGGAAATCTCTGTACCTTCCTCTCAATTTTGCTGTGAACTTTAAACTGTTCTAAAAAATTGTCTTAAAAAAATAATGACAGTAGTGAAGGCAGAAATAAAACAGTCAATTCAACAATTATAGTTGGTGATTTTGATACACCTCTCTCAATAATTGTTAAAACAACTAGATAGAAAATCAGTGAGTATATAGAGAACTTGAACAGCACTATCAACCAGCTTGACCTAACTGACACATAGAAAACATGTCACCCTGCAACATCAGAACACACACTGTAACACACTGGTGGTGCAGTGGTTAAGAATCCACCTGCCAGTGCAGGGAACATGAGTTCAAGCCCTGGTCCAGGAAGTTCCCACATGCCACAGAGCAAGTAAGCCCGTGCGCCACAACTACTGAGCCTGCACTCTAGAGCCCGTGAGCTACAGCTGCTGAAGCCGGCGCACCTAGAGCTCATGCTCTGCAACAAGAAAAGCCACTGTAATGAGAAGCCCACGCATCGCAATGAAGAGTAACCCCCACTCACCGCAACTAGAGAAAGCCTGTGTTCAGCAACAAAGACCCAACACAGGGACTGCTGTAGTGGCACAGTGGTTAGGAATCTGCCTGCCAGTGCAGGGGACATGGGTTCAAGCCCTGGTCCAGGAAGATCCCACATGCTGTGGAGCACCTAGGCCTGTGCACAACAACTACTGAGCCCGTGCTATAGAGCCCGCGAGCCACAACTACTGAGCCTGCATGCCACAACTACTGAAGCCCGCACACCTAGAGCCCATGCTCCTCAACAAGATAAGCCACCTCTTTGAGAGGCCAGCGCACCACAACAAAGAGTAGCCCCCACTCACCACAACTAGAGAAGGCCCGTGCTCAGCAGCGAGGACCCAATGCAGCCAAAAATAAATAAATTTATATAAAAAAAAAGACCCAACACAGCCAAAAATAAATTAATTTTTTTAAAAAGCTGGTTTATATATTTTTTTAAAATACCCTTTTTTGGTCAAATATATATGGAACATTCTATAGGATAGACACATGAATGGGCATAAAATGAGTGTTAATAAATGTAAAAGGATTAATATCAGATAAAGTATGTTCTCTATCCACAGTGCAATTAAATTAGAAATCAACAAGAAATTTTGGAAATTCCCAAATACTTGAAAGTTAACACACTTCAAACATGGTTCATAGAAGAAAGCACAAGGGAAATTTTAGAAAATATCTGGAACTGTATGAAAATAAAAACACAACGTGTAAACACATTTGAGAAGCAGCTAAAGCAGTGTTTATAGGGAAATTTATAGCATTGGGTACTTACATTAGAAGAAAAGAAAGATTTTGCATCAGTGGTTTAAGTTCCATCTTAAGAAATTAGAAAAAGACAATTAAATCAAACCCAAAGACTGTGAAAGAAGGAAAAAGACTACAAGTCAGAAATCAGTGGACCTGAACACAAAATAGAGCAAAGTAAAAAAAAAAAAAAAAAATAGAGAAAAAACATCAATGAAACCAAAAGCTGTTTGGTTTTTTTTGTGTGGTACGCGGGCCTCTCACTGTTGTGGCCTCTCCCGTTGCGGAGCACAGGCTCCGGACGCGCAGGCTCAGTGGCCATGGCTCACGGGCCCAGCCGCTCCATGGCATGTTGGATCTTCCCAGACCGGGGCACGAACCCATGTCCCTGCATCAGCAGGCAGACTCTCAACCACTGCGCCACCAGGGAAGCCCCAAAAGCTGTTTTTTTTAAGATCAGTAAGACTGATAAACCTCTTGACAGACTGATAAGAAAGAAAAAAGACATAAATTACCAACATTGAGAATGAAAGAGAAGACATCATCAGTCCTAATGATCAGGCAAGGATGTTTGCTCTCGCTGCTTCTATTCAAAAACGTACTAAAGGGACTTCCCTGGTGGCACCAGTGGTTAAGACTCCACGCTCCCAATTCAGGGGGCCCAGGTTAGATCCCTGGTCAAGGAACTAGATCCCACATGCATGCCGCAACTAAGAGTTCGCATGCCGCAAATAAAGAGACAGTGAGCCACAACTAAAGGAGCCCGCCTGCTGCAACTAAGACCCAATGCAGCCAAATAAATAAATAAATAAATATTAAAAAAATAGAAAACCTGAGGGAATTTTTTAAAATGTACTAAATATCCTAGCCAGTACAATAAGACAAGAAAAAAAGAAATAAAAGACATATACTGTTAATATTCTAAAATGTGATCATCTATGTAAAAAATTTGAAGATCACAGGATACAAGATCAATATACAAAAATAAATACATGTATTTCATATATTTCATAAGTGTATATGAAAATCTATGAAACATTGCTGATAGAAATATTTTAAAACCCAAATAAATGGAGAGATGTAGTGTGCTTATGGATCAGAAGACTCAATATTGCTAAGATGTCAACACTGTAAAGTCAGTCTATAAAGTCAGTGCAATCCCATTCAATAGCCTAGTAAGTTCGGGGTTTTTTTTGGTAGAATTAATAAGCTGCTTCTAAAATTCAAAGAGAAATGCAAAGGAGCAACAACAGCCAAAACTATTTTGAAAAAGAACAAAGTGATTTCAAGACTTATTATAATGTTAACAGTAATCAAGACAGTGTAGCATTTATGTAAGGACAGAGATACAGATCATTGAAATAGAATAGAGGGTCCAGAAATAGACTCAAGTATATTTTCAATTGATTTTTAACAACGGTGCCAAGGTTACCTTTCAACAATTTAATATCTGTGTGCAAAAACATGAGTCTCAACCCTTACTTCATACCATATACAAAAGTTAACTCAAAATGGATCATTGACTTAAATGTCAGAATTAAAAGCATAAAACTTCCAGAAAAAAAAACAAGCAAAAATATTTGTGACCTTGGGTTAGGGAAAGATTTATGAGATAGGGCAAAAATTCATGGACCATAGAGGAAAAAAATAGATAAATTGGACTTCGGCAAAATTAAAAATATTGCTCTTCAAATGACATTAAGAAAAGGCAAGCTACAGACTAAGAAAAAATATTTTACAGACACACACACAACTTGGTTTAAAAAATGGACGAAAGATTTGAACACATATTTTACCATATCATTAAACGTCAAGGAAATGAAAAGTTACACTAAAATGAGATGTCACTACAAACCCACTAGAATAACTAAACTTAAAAAGATTTACAACATCAAGTATTGGCAAGGGCATGGAACAACTGGATTCTCATACTGTGCTGACAAGTGGTACAGCCAGTTTGGAGAACTGGGAGTTTTCTTATGAAGTTAAACACATATATACTTACCATTTGATGCAGCAATATCATTCTTGAATTTATCCAAAAGGAATGAAAATGTATATCCACAGAAACACTTATATGCAAAGGTTCATAGCAGCCTTAATCACCACAGCCACAAACTGAAACAAATCAACTGTCCATCTACTAGTTATTGAATAAATAAATCGTGGCATAATCATACAATGGAATACTGCTCAGCAACAAAAAAGAATGGACTGCTGATATATTCAACAGCACAGATGAATATCAAAGCATTACATTGGATAAGAGAAGCCAGACACAAAAAGGTACGTGCTGTATGTATGACACCATTTTTACAAAATTCCAGAAAAGGTGAAACAGTGATAAAAAGCAGATCAATGGCTGCAAAAAGCTGGAGGTTGGGGAGGTGGTTGAATAGAAATGATCATGAGGGAACTTTCTGGAGTGATGGAAATGCTTTATATTTTTGCTGTGGTAGTGTTTACATGACTGTACACACTTCTCAAAACTCATTGAATTTTACACTTAAAATTGGTGAATTTTATTATATGTAAATTATACCTCAATAAGCTGATTGGAAAAAAAAGAAGTCCTTAACCAGCAAAATTGGATACGAATGATACCCTGCCTAATGAAGAAGTGCCTTTCATAACACTGATCTAATTTCAATAAGCCTCATGCTATCACTTGAAAGATCAGTAATGAAGACATAACATCAACTGATTTAAAACCTTAGGTGTAAAGTCATCACTAGCCATATTAGCTTCTCAAAAATATCTCAAGTACTAAAGATAAAAATGTTTACATTAGATTATATTACTTTTCACACATTTATTTGCTTCTTTGAAACAAAAGCAATTAAATTAATTTGAATTAATAAATTTCAACCGTTGTGTGGGGTAGGGAAACCTATTCATTGGGAGAAGGAGGCTCTGGAAATTGTCACTTGAGTTAAAGAAAAGCATACTGTGCACCTAAGACATTCTGGTCCCTGTGCTGAGGACCCCTCCACCAAAGAGGTGACAATCTACAGGAAGAAATGGAATTGCAAACACAATTACAATTCAATGTGATGAACAGTGATAAGAACATGTACAGGGCGCTGTAATACTGAAAAACACAATAATGAGCTCTGAGGATGTAGAGGTGGAGTCAGCAAGGAAGCCTTTAGAGGGTAGATGAAACCTGATGACAGAAGGTAAATATTCCCAAGGGACCCTGAGACGGTTCTATGCCAAATGAAAGGGGTAATAAGGGACACTGGAAAAAATGAAATCTTGCTATTTGTGACAACCTGGATGGACCTCTCGGGCACTGAGCTAAATGAAATAAGTCAGTATACTCTCTCTTATATGTGGAATCTAAAACAACAACAACAACTGGACAAAAAAAACAAGCTCAAAGATACAGATATAACTGATTGGTTTTTGCCAGAGACTAAGTGGGGGTGGGGGTGGGAGAAAAGGGTGAACCGTTGTTGTTGTTTTTGTTTAGTTTAAATAAATTTAATTTTTTAATGACTGAATGAGAGAAAGGGAAAAAGAAGGGACATTAGCTAATGTAACTGTCATCCCATCTGGAACAACCTGGGAAATTAATTGCAAGAATATGCACCTGCTTCAACCCTATGACTTCCCAGCAGGACTTTTCTTCTGTAATTCAATATTATTCTAAAAGTATTGCCATCTCTCAGGCAGTACTGGGTTACACCCCCCCAGGCCAACCAAGCTGTGACTTTCAGTAGGTTGTCCTGGGGAAGGGAATCTGTTCAGAGGTGAATATCTAGAAAAATATGGCAAACAGAAATAAAAACAAACAAAAAACTCCCATGCAAATTCCTGAAAGTACAAAAACACGCCTACCCTCCCTACTCAGAAACGAAAGGAAAAGCACCACAATAATACAGTTGAAAGGTGCCTCAGTCACTGCAGGCACAGGAAAATTGTATGCAAACATGTAATGGCCTCCATTCTGCACACCTGGAAGCGGATCGGAGCAGCCCCTTGGAGCTAATACCAAACCTACCAAAGAGCAGTCCTGGATATCCACCTGGCCTTGGCTACTAGCTCTAAGAGGGAAACAGGTAACACCAACACAAACCCCAGACCAATAGTTCTTGAGGCTCTTTTCCTCTTTCCACGCCAGTTGCATGTATAATTCTGTAATCAGGCACAGTGAGACCCCATGCTCCGAGCAATGTGGCACCCTCTCTCCTCTCGTTGAGAATGACTGCCCTGATGCACAGGAATGCAATAGAAAACTGAATGCTGAGCAAATAGTTAAGTGAGAGAAAACCCTAACTAGAAAAACCCTAATACAAAACCCCAGCAAATATCCATACATCAGCCTCCTATATCTCACCTCCAATCTCCTAAATCGTCATATTCATTTTATTATTCCTCCATGTGGATCAGGAAGAATCAATTCATTTATTTGTGTTCAAATACACTTCTTGGTTCTCCCATAAGGAACAGCCCCCATTGATGGGTAGTTACCACTAAAAGGTGGAGTCACAATGGGCCAGGCAGGCCTAGAATGGGCACAGCAGGGCAGTTGCCATCTTGTTTATACACCAAGGGAATGACCTCTAAGCAAGCAACAGCCATCAGATTAGTAATAAAAGGAATCTGTCAGGCACTCCGAGATGGCAAGTCACGCCATCTGGTGGAATCAACAGTGCATCTCTAGAAACTCAAAGCCAACCTGCCGAAAAAGGAGTAGAACTGAAATTTCTGGTGTGGTGGGAAAAATACTTTGGTACTCTAGTACAATACTTCGGTACTCTTTAATTCTGGAAAAGAAAGGTCTCAGCTGATTTGCTCACATAGTAACTTCATAAATTAACATGCACCTTGTTAATGACACTCAAATTAATTGATGCGGTATCCCTAAGCACAAAGTTCAATTACAATTGAAATTTGTAATTACATTCTACAAATTTAGAGCTTACTACAGCTTCTCCCTAAGGACCCTTCAGTTCTGTGATTCCGTATCATCTACGGCTGAGGCACATTGGATTCTAATCAGACATGGCTGTGCTGATGAACTCTCAGTAAAGGCTGTACGGGAACTCACTTTAGGAAAAGTTATTAACTCATTCAGCAAACATCTGTTGACTATCTATAATGTGCCAGCAACAGTCCTAGGCTGTGTGTATAACTTTAAAAGGTAAAGATAGTGGGAAAAAGGGGTTGGAGGGTAGGGTGGTCAGAGGTCTCTTGGAGATGATATTTGAGATCCAAACAGTCTTCTCATGATGAAATTTGTTTTTAAAAACAACCATTCCAGAACATATATCTAGATGAGCCTTTTTCAAAATCCTTTTGGGACTTCTCTCTGGTTTTTGCCTTCAAAGCCAGTGTGTGAAGCCCATTAGGAAAAACAGGCTTACCTCAAAGCAGCATCATCCAGCTTTAGTACCACCTCTTTCTTTGACCCTAAATATCTTTGGGATATTTCTTAAAGTTAATCCAGTCTCAGTGTATATAACCTAGCATTTTGGTGGGGAAATGTGCAATAAGTGTCTTCTTGATGGATAGTATCGCTAATGAACACACCTCTGGCAACTGTGCTGTTCTTTTGCTGTGAAAGTCCTCATCCCTCTTCTTCTAGGTAAGGATCTATGAAACAGTAGCAAAGGCAGGAGGAAAGTGGAAGAAAAGGATAGTACTGAGACAAAGGGAGGGGTAATGGATTAAAGAACAAAACCTGAAAAATCGCTCCAAAGCATCTTCATAGTTCAGCTTTCTAGACCTATGTTCCCATTAGATCTCCAGGGTATCCTCTCCGTGGGTCAAGCAACCCACTTTCCATAAATCTAGTTTCCCCTATCTTTCCCTGGTGAAATTAAGGAGTCGGCCAATGGTAAAACAATGATGTGACTCAAATTGTTACACAGTACTACCACCTCCAGTGTGTTCTCCATTCCACATGTAAAAATTATTTCTAACTTCCCTGATGTCAAAACTGTCACTAATATGTATTAATCCAAAGCATTATAGGTCTTGTATGAATCCTCAAAGTGAGCAGGGTTAGATCTATTTATCCTATTTATTACACCTATTTTTGCAGAGCTTGATATCATGCTTCCTTTGTATTTTAAAGTCATAATTAACCAATAAAAACTTAGTCTCAATGGAGCAAATCCAGGCAGAAAAAGACTTTTTTTGTATTGACCAAAGCATTCAACTAAGTCCATAAGAATCCTGAGAAACAATGTAGGTATATTCCAAATAGCCAACATTCGTGTCATAATCAGTTGAATGAAGAAATATCAAAACCTCTTCACGCACGTAAAAAGAAATGAAGTCTCTTAGCTCAAAGAGGCATGCTGAGCAACATACTTACTCTTTAGAATGTACCAGATGTCTTTATATCTCTGTATTACTTTTATAAATAACATGAGATAAAAATGAAGATATTTCCATTTTTATTTTTAAAAGGTACATAAAGGAGGGTCCAAAGGAAGTCTCCAAATGAGACCAACAAGCTCCCAAATCTGTGTGTAACTATCAAAATTTCTGAGGTCAGCAATTAAATATTTGCTTTAAACTTTCTATTAAAGTAGAACAAAAAAGAAACACAGCACAACTTCTATAGGGATATCGGGATAGTCATTAACAATAAATCTGGCTTGGTGTAAACATGACTATTATTATATTTCCTCCCCTTCCTGGGGAGACATAGCCAAAAATGCTTAAATTAGCCCCAAGATGGTAATAGAAGTATAACCCGGGCCATCAAGTCAATCTGTACTAAACATTGATTTATCTGCAACTAAATGTTAATTTCTTTCTAGTTCAGAAATACACCTTTAATAATTTTTCAATAGCTTGGAAGATCCAAATGCCTAAATTAAGAATGCTATTATGCCTTAGTCCATGAACAGGCTTGCTATAGCCCAAATGTCCTTTTTTTCAGGATAAGAAGTTTGTTTTTTCTGATGTTACCATCACATTTATTCAATATCATGAGGTAACATCATGACTTACAAATACCATGGTTATCATTAATAATAATGCACAAAACAAAGAAACCGAATTCCCTGATACTTAGTAGAAACACTATGCCATTCCCAGAATATGAATTTACTGCTTCTGTGAATACTGTTTATTTTACTGTTGTTTTTTTTAAAATAAATTTGTTTGTATTTTTGGCTGTATTGGGTCTTCATTGCGGTGCATGGGCTTCTCATTGCGGTGGCTTCTCTCATTGTGGAGCACGGGCTCTAGGTGGGAGGGCCTCAGTAGTTGTGGCGCACAGGCTCAGTTGCTCTGTGGCATGTGGGATCTTCCCGGCCCAGGGCTTGAACTCGTGTCCCCTGCATTCTTAACCACTGCACCACTAGGGAAGCCCACAATTTTACTGTTTTCTTTGCAGAAGAAATACATAGCTGGGGCCAATTTTAGAATCAAACCCCCATTCTCTAAGAAGGGCATTTCATACGCTAAGAACTAAATTCTTTTTTCTAATACCAAAATGTGGTTTACAATTATTTTTATCCCCTTACCATTCCTTCCGCTTCAGTTAG
This sequence comes from Delphinapterus leucas, assembly GCF_059928025.1. Taxonomy (NCBI): domain Eukaryota; kingdom Metazoa; phylum Chordata; class Mammalia; order Artiodactyla; family Monodontidae; genus Delphinapterus; species Delphinapterus leucas. The sequence goes on from NC_143129.1 coordinate 39,528,544, forward strand.
TTGTGGTGTAATTTCCATGTCACATAACCTTTTTTTTTTTTTTTGCGGTACGCGGGCCTCTCACTCCTGTGGCCTCTCCCGTTGCGGAGCGCAGGCTCAGCGGCCATGGCTCATGGGCCCAGCCGCTCCACGGCACCTGGGATCCTCCTGGACGGGGGCACGAACCCGCGCCCCCTGCATCGACAGGCGGACTCTCAACCACTGCGCCACCAGAGAAGCCCCACGTAACCTTTTTAAACCACATAAATTTGTGCAGCACCTTTAAAGTTTAAGTGCTTCTACAAAAACACCTGATTTAATTCTGGAAATCCTGCTCAGTAATACTGAAAATAATGTAAAATACAATATAAAATTGAACCAAAATATCTTGTAACATTTAAAAATTGCAAATATATTTATTACAATTTACAGATTAGCTAAGTTATATACACAAATATAATTTTAGCTATAAAGTCCCAACAAACTGGTTACATTTACATCATTCGATCTGTAGAAGCCAATTTAGATGTCTTCTAGTCCCCTAACTTCACCTTCCTTAAATTATAAAAAAATAAAATCTGATAGTTTTGATTTCAAGTTAAAGATGACGAGATGGTGTTATCACATTTGAACACTCAGAAAGGGAAATTTTACTTGTCTGTACAAAGCCTTTCATATGCTACATTGATACTTAAAGCACCATCGCAAGACTTTTAGGTGTGTAAAATGTTCAGTTAAAACTTCCAAGGATTTTAAGACTGAAGGTTTAACTTTGTTCTAACAACTAGAATCGGAATGAAACTGGTAAGAATTCTGTTTCTTCCCTTGTCCAACTTTAAAATGGTCCCTTTTGTCCTTATCACCGCCTGATCACTTCTTTTAAAGAAGGGTAGTAAATGGGAGAAATCTTCACCAAGCTTTTACGTATTTGGTAGTGAGGTTGGAATCTCAAGGGAATAATTCTCCAAAATCCAGTAAATGTAAAGATATCCCATTATTTTCATACATGCAGAGGTGCAAGATTTCAGAAACACAAAACACAACCTAAGTCTCTGAAAACAGTATACTTCAGTCTGGTTTTAAAAGAATGCCTACACATTTTCAAAGTTTTCTTTTCAAGGCAAGTGACACCTTCTTTCCAACCGACACAGCTGGTGTTTGAAACTTAGCTTATTTCCGTGTTGTTACACCAGACTCTATAAATGCATTCCCTGTGATTACCTAAAATGCAGGGGCACAAACCACATTGAAGAAGGGCTCTGCAAAAATCTGACTTTTACTTGTACTCTCAGTGTGTTTAAGTATGAATATATATATACACATATATATACATATTAACACTAGAGGCAGTTCTTAGAGCAACCCAAACAAATAAAATAATGACCAGGTAGATTATAAACTGAGGTAGTAACCCTGCAAGCACTTCTGATGAAAAATTTGTCCCCACTCTGAAACAAGTTCAAAATTAAGAGGTCATCTATTCTATTCATGTTTTCCATTACCTGTGACAGGAGGCACATGAAACAAAAATAGACCATTAAGGAGTTGGTTAACATTCCCTCAACCTAACAAATGCACACCATGTAGAACTAGCTAAATAAACCAAACACAATCAGTCACTGCAAAAACAGTTTGCTTTGGAAAATGAACATTGTCACTTTTGTTTATTAAGGATATCAGCTTTTTTCAAGTGGGAAAAAAAACAAAAGTAAACTTTGGGCTGAAGATATTAAGACTTTCTATTTGTTAAATCTATAGTTCTTTCCTGAAACTATAGGCCTTGCCATTACTTCTCTCACTATTAAAAAAGGAGAACACAATAAACTTGGATATTGACCGAAGTCTACATTTTACATTTCAAACTGGAAAATTAAGAACTGCCCATTTCCAAGTTCACAGTGCCATCCTGACAGGTTTTAAAAGTGACGGTGCTGAGGCATATTAATAACACTGGTTTTCTTTTGAGAGCACATACAACAAGACCAAATTGCTCTGAGATGTCTCCTATCTTCTTCCTAGGAAAATTCTAAGCTTTTAAATTTAAAAGCAACTATGATGCAATTATTGCTTCTGGAGTCTTTTACAACAATTTCTACCTATTGAAGACACAAAGAACCACCCAAGTGGGAACTATAATAACATATACAGAACCTTCTTCAAAAAAGAGTTTGCACAGAAATTAAGTATATCAGATGTTAAAATTTGGCAGAAATATGCAGCTTTCCCAAAGTAACAGAAAGTACTGCACATATAGGTTTTGTGGCAGTCCTTGGAAATATCCTAGGTAGAGCTTAATCTAGAAATAAAAACCCACCACCTATTTTCAACCAGTCATTTTTAGAAAGAAAGAAAAAAAACCACAATGACACAAGATAATGTACTTTAAGTTGGTAGTATATACAAGATTATTTTCTTAGCCTTGAAGTAGAAGGACCAAATTACTGAAACAAAAAGATATAGAGAAAACATAACAGCCCATTAATTTCAGAATGTTCAGAGGGAAAAAAGAGCCCAAAGTTTTTAGACAGGTACACGTAATTTAAATTAGAATGAAAAATGGGCTTCAAACCCTATAAATATTGTTTCCCAAGAAAATAAGTTTTCAAAGTGCAAAATTACACCTTAAGAGGTCCCCTTTTCACTTCAGCAAGCAAACAACATTCAAAAACAAATCCAACTAAACAAAAAAGGAGAATTGGAAATCACACCATCTCATCCTTCATTTTCAGGGCTTGGCTTCAAACCTGTACATTTCTGAGTGGGATATGTTGCAAAAAAAATATATTAAACTAGGTCACTGGATCCAAGTTGCATATACTCTAAGAAAAATGTCAAAGGACAGCTGCCAATTTTTGTTTTTAAAAGAAACCTCTCAAGTAAGAGGTAGTGTTTGCTAAGGCCAGAGGCTGTCACATCATCTTAACATTGCTCGAAAACATTAAGTCCTTTGAAGCACATTTCCTGGAGTCTATTAAACATTTTTTCTCTGTGCTCAAATGTCAAGCAGTATCCAATAGCGTCTTCTGTTTCTTGAATTCGTTTCTGGAACCTGCATCCATCCCGTGCAAATTCTTCCCATGGTCCTTTTCGATCCTCATCACCACTTATATAATACTCAGTAACTTCTTCAAGGAAGGTTACCTATAAAGATATAGACTAATTTTAATCTCAAATATAACAGAAGCACAAGGAAGGAATGAAGGGAGGAAGGAAGGGAGGGAGGGAGGAAAGAAGGAAGGGTTCTAACTGACTAGATGGCACCTGAATAAAACAGTGGGCACACACACACACACACACACACACACACACACAGTCCCATCCCGCATCCATTATCCGGTCAACCCCAGACTACCCCCTCCGGGTTTTGGTGTTAAAAATGAATCCAGATGGGTAAGTGAAATTCTCCTGATGTTATTAATCTTTATTTTTTTTTAATCTTTAGGGAAATCAATTCTGTGATACTCTTCCAAATGACAAATGTTTCCAAACAAAGTATTTCAGAAATATATTCCTGGAGTCAACGCTTTTATTACAACACAAAAGCTTTAACAAGATCATCACTTACTTCTATTCTTCCTTTTTCCAAAAAAATTTCACTTTTCAGTGCTTTCCAATTCTTGAATCATAAATATGTAGTATTATTCTTATATTATTACTTTTGTAATAAGAATACGGAAGAGAGTTACTTAATAAACAAACTGCAGCAAAATTAACGTATCTTTAAAGTTATGTTACTATAAGAGAGACTGTAAAGATAAAAACCCTCTTTGTATTCCTCCTCAATATGCTATCACTACATATACATGAAATTGAGAACATTACAATATACATGATCACATGGAGTGACAGTCCCTTTTAATCCCTACTTAATTTCTAATATAGAAGTTTTTCTTTTTTATCAAACACCAAAAGTAAAAACTTGTTTTAAAATACGTTCAATAGTTACATCAGCTAATCCCACTGTGACCTACTACTTTCATTCCCTTTACATCAGGCCAAGGAATGCCCCCGAGGACAACTAGTAGGTATGTAATACCTTAAAAGTTATTGCATTCTAGTGTTACTCATTGTGTCACCAAGATAAATAACAACAACAAACATTTATATAGTGGTTATCATATGCCAGGCTCTTTTCGAAGTACTTAGCAATTTTTATCTCACTTCATCATCATATCATCTCCATTGTACAGATAAGGAAATCAAGGTAGGTAGGTTAACTGACCTGTTCAAATCACACAGCTTCTATGGGTGCAATAAGGATTCAAACCCTGAGTCTGGCTCCACAATCTGCACGTTATGCCACGACACAAAGCATTTTAAACTCCCAGATCTGAAAGCCTCATTCTAAGAAGCAGGCACTATCCGTTATTCCCGTATCCCTAAAGAATGGCATCTAGTCAAAGGCTATAAATAATTTTACCATATCGCAGACATAATCCTTTGTAAATGTTGCTTCTAGTTCATAGTAACAGCTGAGACACATCTACTTGACTCATCTCAGTCTTATTCAATGAGCAAGCTAAAATGAGGCATGAGATTGGCCTGAGGTCCCGAACAAGAAAGAGCTACCATTTTAAAGTCAAGGCAACTAACTGTGAGTTTTAGCTACTCACCTCATTTAAACCGTGCAATAATTCATACAATAGTTATTATTATTATTATTACTTCCATAAGATAAATAAGTGAATCAAAGCCATGAGAGGTCAAGTTACTTCCTAGCTCTGGCTGTCTTCCCAAATCTCTTGGCCCTAACTACTCAGGAGTGGGGAACAAAGGTCTCCACGTGCCAAGTGCTCGTTCCATTGCCCCATTTCGCTTCTTATCTATTCACTAAATAGGTCATTTTGTCAGGGACCCTTTAAAAATATAGAGGAAAACTCTTTGATGACAGCATTTACAAAAGTGTAAACTGAAATTTAATTTTTAATATGCCTTATTCTGCTTCTACGGCTAAGACATAAGATTACCACCATTTAGGGACATTTTCTACCCCTGGAAGAGTTTCAAAGTATTAAGCTGGTCACTTGGAGCCAGTGGATGGTTCTTTCCACTTGAAACTTTGATGCTGCTGAATCTGAGGTCAATAATAATTTACCTACACCTTTCTCTTTCCAAATATAAGAAGAAACTTTCCCTTCACAATAAAAGGTACCCTGTTTGTCTGGGGGGATCACTCTCCAATTAATAACTTCAGTTGGATAAACAATAGAGAAAAAAAAAAAAAGCAATTCAAAAGACTCCCAAAATAAGGTTAACTTGACAACGTGTTGAAAGAGTAAAATAAAATGCTCCATGAAGTTTTAAGACTAGCCTGGGAATAGGAAGCAACTACTCAAGAAAACCAAATAAATGACCATCATTGTTACAAATGATTATTAACCTGTAGCTGGCCAATGATAACTAGTAATGCTTTCTCAAGAAAAGGCAACACTATTTCCTGTATTGTCTTTGACTGTCAATCAAAATCCCAAATGTCCAAAAGTTTTTAATACTGAAATTAGTATTTTCTTTCATGGCAAACAACCAGACAAATATGACTTGCTACTTGGTACCATCATCCCTTTGGGTTCTAACGGACAGGAATGAAGACACTGTTATCATGTACCTACAACACTAAGTGTCTGCAAACACCACATTTATTACCATTTAAAACTCTACGGCTATAATAAGACCGTCTCAATCTCTAGAATTAAATCGTGTACACACAAGGTTTAATTTTTCTGTTTCTTAAAAAAAAAGTGCAAAGTTTAAGCTTGGAGGAAAACAGCCCAGAGCTGCCAATCCAAAAGAAAACAGCACCTTCGAGCTAACATCTATACAATGGCACCTTCAATTCAGACAGGAACAACACTCTAATGAGGGAAGTGGGGGGGGGGGGTGGAGGAGGCTCATTTCTGAATCCAAGTATATGAGCTTGCAGTCCTTCCTCAAAAATATGCACTATTATGCCTCCAGGAAAGACATGCTGATATCCTTAATCACATCAGAACAGGCAATACAAATTATCAGGCATGTTAAAAGAAAGAAACAAACCTTTTTTCTCTGGATATGTGTGTGTCTTGCTCCAGAAAGAAGCCCACCCTGTACCAAGTCCGGACATTCACTTTTTCGGCTCCCTGACAGTTGCACCTTACAGGAAAGTAAGGTGTGACACTCAGAAATGGCCACAATAGACTCAGACGGCCTCTCTGAGTCTCGACAGCCTTTCCAATTTTTCCCTGATGTTTGAAAAGGAGCCTTAAAATTTAGAAGGTTGTAGGGGTCATCGGAATTACAGAAAGAGTTCCACAGTTTGAGACTCTCTGCTTCATCTGCACTAGACTCCCAGTCATCTTCTTCTCCAGAATTACGGTCAGGAGACTCAGGAAGGCTTGCAGTCCAGGGAGGATTTTCTAGATTAGACTTGTCAGACAAATCCGTCTCTGAGTCAGAAGGGTCTCTGGGAAGAATTCTGGCAGCAGTCTGAATTGTTGCTGTGAAGTTTTGGGGATTATAAGGATCGACACTATAGAAAGAGTTCCAAAGGTGGAGCCCTTCTGAGTCTTGTTCAAGGTCTGATTCTGAGAGTGAGCTATCGCTATCAAAACCATCATCCCCAGCGTCGCCATCCCACTCCTCACCTTCTGAATCAGAACCTGTTTCCAGGTCACTGGCTGCACCTCCCAAAATGTAATCTATCAATCTGTTGCTACAGGCTGGTCTGGCAGAAATGGGAAGGTCATAGTCTATGTCTGAGGAGTCAATTACACTTATTTGGTCCTCTCCAGGCTCCTGCTCCGTAGGAACCTCACAAGATAGACAGCCTTCCGAGGTGCCCTGTCTCTCCAAAGCAAGGGTAACCTCTTTAATCAACAATTCTACTTTCTCCTCAGTGGGTTCCTGAGCGGTGCCGGGAACGGCTCCAGCAGCGGGAACACACTGTGTTGCGCTATCTCTGCGGTGCTTCAGATCCATCCGGAGCAGGCTGTGCTCTTCCTCCAGGCTGTGGTAGCCATGATCTTGGTCAGGGGTGGGTAACGCTTGGCCCTTGCTGGCCTGCTGAAGGAATTCCAGCCGCTTCATGCGAAGATGGTGGATTTCGGGCAGCCCTTCTCTAGAGAGAGGCGCACATCCCTGCAAAGAGACGCAAGCCATCTCCGCGTTGAGTGGCTGGGGATGAGACGGGACCTCATCCAGGCAGCCGCTTTCTGGGCTCAGCGCCTGGAAATCGACCAGCTCGCCACTTCCAACGCTGCTCTGATAGCTCAGCTCTACCCGGGGCAGGCAGTCCAGATAGGAGGGGTTCAGCAAATAGGAGACGACGTCGACATTGCTTAAGCGCTGAACGTTGAGAGGCCCGGAGGGCAAAGGGCCAAGTTCCCGGCCGGAGAACAGATTGGCTTGGAGCTCCACTCCCCACAGCTGCTGCTCTAGGAGAAAAGCGTGGGCTGCGGAGTCCAAAGTTCCTCCCTTGGCTTTAAGTTCCAATTTTAGATCTGGGGACGAGCAGTGCCAGTGGATGCCCTCCTCTAGCCAATGGAGGGGAACGGCGGCCGCGTCAGCCGAGGGGTCTAGCCGCAGCGAGCTCAGAGATTTCGGCGCTGTGGGGGCGTCGGGTTCCTCCCGGGCCCTCAGGGCTCTCAGCACGCTGTAGCCTCCAGCAAAATCTAGCCATCTGGTCGGAATCATCCCACCGAAAAGCTGGCTCCAGATCAGCAGCTTCTGAAGCAAGCCGGGGAGCGGCGCAAAGAGTTGGGAAAGCAGCTGCATCCACGAGCTGCGCCGAGCCTCAGGCGGGGGACAAGAAGCCAGTTTGAGATCCCCGGAGTGTTCCGGGGCAGGAGGTGCGGGGAACTTGGAAGTGCCTGGTCGCGAGCGCCGAGGGAAGAAGAAGGGCAGCCGGAACCGGGAGTCCGCCCGCGGGGCGGCCCGTTCCCGCGATGCGTCTGCTGCCGGCTCCATCTCCGCGTTCTCGGCAAGTCTCTGAGGGAGGAACGTAAAGCTCAGCGGCGGGCGGCCGGGAGGGACTCCAAAAGGCCTACAGAGTCTCAGCCTTGCCCAGCGGCGGAGTTGATGCCCCAGGCCGATCCCCGGGCCAACAGAAGAGCCACAGAGGAGAGCGGCTTCGGCCGCGGGCGGCAGACCACAGTCCGGAACGGCGGGCACAGGACGCGGCGGCCGAGGCGACATCCATCCTTGCGGAAACGAGGTGTCCTAGTCCTCTCCAGCCCTCTCCACCATAGATAGAAACCCTTCCGCGGCGGCGGCGACTTGCCAGGAGAGACTGACCGTGGAAAAGCCCCTCAGCTAAGCGACCCCGGAAGGGCTGGGCCGGCTGGCTGGTGGAAGCGAAGCTCAAAATGGCCGCAGGGCCAGCGCCGAAGCAGGACGCCTCCAAGCAGCGGACGAGACGAAGGAGGGCGGACGGCTACGCCACCAGCTCAGGGCCGCCGAACGTCACTCGCAGGATCAGGTGGGCGGGCCTTTCCGCACTCTTCCTTGTGGCCGCTGATTGGCCTCGCTCAGGTCCCTGTCGGCTTCCTTACTCTCGGTAGACGCAGCTCGCGCGAGGGAGATTGCATCAGCCAGGCCCAGCACTACGCGTGCGCACTTGCGCACTTGCGCCACCAGGAAAGTCTATTTTCCTTTTTAACTCTCATCTTCTCATGAGTACATAGTGGACGTGTACCTTCTAGAGGACACATGATATGGGATCTGGTAACAGACTGAATGCAAAAGCAGATATGAGATCCTAGATGTCTTTTATAAAGGCAGATATTAAAGACATTTGTAAAAAAAAGTAAAACAATGCCACTCTTCTTGCTAGAGTTTTTTGTTTTGAAAAAAAATTTTTTCATTAAGAGTGTCATTTATGTTGGGGCTTCCCTGGTGGCGCAGTGGTTGAGAGTCCGCTTGCCGATGCAGGGGACACGGATTCGTGCCCCGGTCTGAGAAGATCCCACATGCCGCGGAGCGGCTGGGCCCGTGAGCCATGGCCGCTGAGCCTGCGTGTCCGGAGCCTGTGCTCCACAACGGGAGAGGCCACAACAGTGAGATGTACGCGTACCGCAAAAAAAAAAAAAAAAAAAAAAAAGTGTTATTTATGTTAACATGTAACGGGTTTGTTATTTTTAAATTAATAAATATTTTTTTAATTCTTCAGGTTTGAGTTCTAAAACAATAATTATCATAGATATAATTTACATATGCAAAAGTTCTTTGGGGTCCTCAACAATTCTTAAGAGTGTATAAAGGAAGGGGTCCTGAGACCAAAAAGTTTAGGAACCACTGACGTAGCATGTTGACTGGCACATAACAGGTGCCAGTTTGTTGAATGAATGGAAGGGTAATAATACTTTAAAATAACAGCATCTTCCTTATGGCCAAGACTTTTACATTCCACTCTCAAATTTATCACTAACACCATGAGCCTCCCCCCAAATATTCCTTAAAACATCTTGAATGGGTCTTTCCTTCCCCATCTAGTCATTGGATACATACTTTTTATCTTCCTTACCTTGGAAGTTGCTCTAAAGGGAAAAAACGCAATCATAAAGTACTGGAAAACTCTAAGAATATGTGACTTTGCCTTGTCAGTCTCTGCAGGAAACTAAAGTGGGAACCATCTCCTGCAGCCCGCTATCAACCAGGTGGCAGAGGGAGGGCAGCTCTGTTCGCAGAGATAGCGCTGTGTCGCCAGGGCTGTGTGCGTGCTGGTGAAGACAAGAAGTCTTTAGACAGTCCAGCTGACTGGCGCTTTGGCAGAAGATAATTTAAACCTCAGCTAATTATGTTTATTTTTAAAGATTTTGCAGGGCCTGAGGTAAAGGGTGTATACCTTTTCACTTCATTTTTCAGTCAGTACCACCTCCAAAATCTTTTTCCGAGTATCCCACACTCCGGAAACCACCTCCTATCTTTCCAGCTCGCTGCCTTGGAATCCCTATTCAGGTACTTATCACCGCCCCCCACCCCCCCCAACCTCCAAACCATTGCCATTACCACTTTTTTGTGATTCATCACCCTCCTTCACTTCCCTCCTTACCCAAGCATGAATTCCATGGTCCAGTATGAAAACTACCCCCTTGCAAAGACCCTTCATTCTTGTGCTCTACACCAATATTCTTCTCTGGCAAAACCCCAACCCTAGTGAAACCCAACTGTCCACTTATTCTGAGCCTACCCCCTTGCAGCTAGCCATTGCTGGAGAAAAGCACTCAGACATGCTGACTGACTCACTTCCTATTTGTAATGACAAATTTCATCCATGCCGGGCATTCCTGGATAGTTCCTTTTTTTTTTTGGCAGCACGGCATGTGGGATCTTAGTTCCCAGACCAGGCACCGAACCTGCACCTCCCTGCAGTGCAAGCGCAGAATCTTAACCACTGGATCACCAGGGAAGTCCCCCTAGATAGTTCCTTAGCAGCTTTGCATCTCCTACACTGAGACTGTTTCACAATGTTTATTCATTAAGCTGGTGGAACACTCACATTAACATGGGTTAATATCACCTATCTTAAAACAAACAAGCAAACAAACAAAAAACAAAAAAAAAGAAAACCTCTCCTGCACCTTTGAGTTTCTACACGACTACAGCAAAAATTTCTCAAGAGTTGTCTATTCTCACAGTCTCCACTTTCTCCACACCTATTCTGTCGTCAGCCTACTCCAATGTGGCTTTCATCCCCAACACTCATTAAAACAGCTCTTATCAAGATCACTAAGAACATTTTGCCAAATCCAGTTCTCTGACTTGTGGGTTGATGTGCACTCCCCTAAGATATTGAAGTCTTAATCCCCCAGTACCTACGAATGTGACCTTATTTAGAAATACGGTCTTTGTAAATTAAGATGAGGTCATTACGGTGGGCCCTAATCCAGCATGACTGTCTTAACACAAAGGGGAAATTTGGACACATGTGCACACATGGGGAGAACTCCGTGTGAACATGAAGGCAGAGACTGGGATGATGTACTTACAAGCCAAGGAATGCAAAAGATTGCCAGCAAACCACCAGAAGCTAGGAGAAGGCATGGAACAGATTCTCCTTCTCAACTCTCAGAAGGAACCAACCCTGCCGACACCTTGATCTTGGACTTCTGGCCTCCAGAACTGTGCGACTGTTGTTTAAGCCACCCAGTCTGTGGTCCTTTGTTACAGCAGCCCTAGGATATTGACAATATTTTGTTTCCATGTCTGCTTCCCTAGCTGGACTCTGAGTTCCTTGAGGATGCGATCCACACCTTTGTCATCTTAGTAGGCACAGTGCCTGGTACTCACTGGACCCAGAGAAGGCCATTAGTGTTGTGGACAGACACCTCAGACAAGTCCCCAGGCACCAGAATTACCTCCCAACTCAAAATGTTGCCTCGCTTTTGACCTTTCAAGTCCAGTCTAACCCTTAGCTCCCAAATCCTAACAAGTCCAGTTACTTCATTTTTACCACCTCTGTTTGAACGCAGAAAATCCAGTCTCCTGGGCTTGTTTCTCTTCTCCCTGGGCATCCCCTCTCCCCCAACTCCCCAGCTCTCTCATTCCCACTCCCTCTGGGTGGTTCAGATTTCTACCCCATTTGGCCAAGAAATTTCCTTAACTAAGACTCTTGCCGGTTTCAAGTTCTAACTTTTAAAAGGTCCGTTGGGACTTGCCCAGAACTGCAGTGACACCTCAAAACCACTTAGAAACACAGCAGGTAGGTTATCACTTACTACTGTTATTACTAAAAGTCCCTTGGAAGCCCCACAAAACTTCCCAGCATGAAATATGACTCCACACCGGAGAGCTTTGAAAACTTCTGGGTAAACTGCTTGAACAAGGGTCATGTCACCTCCAGCTTCCACTTGGGGTTCAGTTCTGGGCTACAGCTCTGCTCTAACAACGTAATCGTTGCATGGCATCTCAGGGGTTGTTCCTTCTCTTATGAAATGGGGTTAGTTAAATATCACTAGGCAGTAAACTTCTTAAATGCAGAGAACTATCTTAATTTATCTTTGTAACCCACAGCCGGTTACCTGGTACAGGGCCCAGGGCCCAGCTCCAAGGTCTGTATTCTTTATGAATGGAGGCACGCCACCAGGTAGCACTGGTAACACTGGTAAGCACAGTAAAAGTTTGTTGATAGAATTAACAAATGAGCCATGTCTACTTTCCAGGGTAGTTGCAATGAAAAATGACATCATGTATATTAAAACACTCAAGAGTCAAATAAACCTGGGTTCAAATTCTAGAGCCAAGGCCGACTGGCTATGTCCTTAAGCAAATTACTTAACCTCTCTGGGCTTCAGTTTCTTCATCTGTAAACTGGGGATGATAATACTCATCTGATCAAGTTGTTTTAAGGAAAGATTTAGCTGACACGTGTGAAATGCCTGGTGCACCACACCAGTGCATATAAAAGTTACCATGTGTAGAAACACTACTATCATTATTATCTTCATCTTGTACATCAGATGTTTTAATCTAGACATTTAAACATCAACAAATCTTGAGAATGATAGTTTTGTTTTTCTAAACATCATTTATTAGAAAATACAATTCCAGAGAAAGTAGGAGATAAAGGATGTCTGGGATGTGGGTACAGTACACAGACCTCTCTCTTTAACAGGGGCATAGAGGGTCAAAGTAAAATGAGCTACAGGCAAAAAGCCAGTAACACATCTCTGGTCCATTCATCTAGAGAAGTTCCACCTCTGTTCTCCACTCCCCTAACCCCTGCCCACAGCAGCCAGCTTTATCCTTGACATTTTAAATTTAAAAGTTTCAACTTCCTTGCTGCTCTGTGGCTTCAATGAATGGAGCTTCTTTCTCTAGTTATGGAATGAGTCAGCGAAAGGGGGAATTTCTGATCCTTGGAGCTGGGGAGGGACAGTCCACATCGTATCCCCACTGAACTCCATTCCCCAGTCACCGGGCACAACCAGCCAATTTAGAAAGTTAATATCAAATTCAAAGTCTCTCCTTTTTTCTAGGAAGACAACCTTTCGGAGTAAAGCGCACGAGTGAATTTCAAATCCATTTGGTAGGGAATGAAGAGTATTAAGAGATCAGAGACCCAGTCTCTCCCTTCCAGCTCAGCTCAATCCAGCCTCCTCACAACCAAAGAAAATCACTGGCAAAAACAACAGTTTTGATGGGATCCCCCACCCGCACCCCTTTTCTTCAGCTGGGGCATCCCTTTGGCTCCAGACAAAATAGGTTTATGGCCCCATAGAATGAGAGAAATTCTTATTAAAAAAATGTGACAGAAAAGGAGTTTGGGAGAGAAGCAGCAAAACAAAAGGAGTGGTGGATGACGAGGAAAGCTTCCCAGAAACCACCCAACAGCCAGCCACGTTGACGTCTGCAGCTTAGAGGCCCATTCCTAGGGCCAAGACACCCTGGGGTGAAACCAAACCTAAGGGCCGAGGCAGCAGCTTACCCCACCAGAGAAAAATGAAGGGAGAGACCTATGGGGGAGCACCCAGGCGTATTCACAGGGACCAGATGACCCCCGGAAGAGCTGAATGGAGGGGTAGAAGACAGTATTCAGGGCAAGTCCTAGCAAAATAGGGGAAGACGAGAGGAAAAACTCCCCCCAAAAGAGCCCAGGTCCCTGAACACAGGTCCTCTACAGACCTCCATACGGAAGGCCCTTCCTTACACATGTAGGTATTCACATCGCTCTCCTTTGGAGGCAAAATCAGAAAGGCCCAGTGGCGCAGGCCTCAGTCCAGCACACGCAGCCCTCCTTGTCCCTCCCGACCTGCCTCAGAGACGGAGGGCACTAACTGAGGGCCCACTGGGCCCCTCCCCAAATAATTCCTATAGATAGAAATGCAAAAACAACAAACAAACAAAATCCTAGGGAAAAGTCCAATAAGAACCTCAATCATACAAAAAGTCCAATTCCTCTTTTGCCTTCTGAGGCACATGTAAGTCCCTTCTCACAAGGCTTCCTGTCCAGTTAGGACAACGTTACTATTTCATTTTTTAAAAATAAAAATAAAGATATCCACCCACCCTCCCCCCAAATGCTACTTCTACAGCCCACCCCACACACCTCAAACCAGGCATTGCTCCCTTGACACAAGGTAAACTTAAAATTTTGCTGCACCCTCACAGCCTCCAAGGGGCTGCTCATCACAACCAACCCAAATGCAGTCTGCAGAGGAGCGGATAGCAGAGAGCATCTTTACTCTCCTTGCCTCCTACCACAGAGGCCCGATCCACCGGGACAGAGGGAAGCCCCACCAAGGGCCCTGCCCCTACACAAGGAAGAGACAAGTCAAGCAGGGAGAGTCCTCTCCCCCGGCTCTGCCATGAGCCTGGGGTCCTGGGCCACGGATCCGCTGGGCTCATAACGTCTCATGACTTCGAGACCCCAGTGCGAACCAGCCGGTCTTCTCCTGGGCCAGGTCCAGCTCTCGCAGGCGGATGTGCACCTCCCCCAGCAGAACGTTCTCCCAGAATCCTTGCTCACTCAGCACACTGAGCTGTAGCTCCCGCTGCTGCAGGTCTCCCTTGGGGATTCCATCATATACCAGCTGCAAATGCAAAATTGGGAAGAAAGGGAAGCAGTGAGAGAGGGAACATGGAAGGGGGAGATGCTTAAGTCTGTGGTGGCGTGATCTGATCTGGCTGAGACCACTTTACCTCCCCAACCAGACAGAGCCCGAGGGAATAGAGAAAGCATACAGAACCCAAGGGAAGCTTAAAGAACCCTGCTCTTGGGGGGACTTCCCTGGTGGCGCAGTGGATAAGACTCCACACTCCCAATGCAGGGGGCCCAGGTGTGACCCCTGGTCAGGGAACTAGATCCCACATGCAGGCTGCAACTGCAACTAAGACCTGGCACAGCCAAATAAATAAATAAAAAATAAATATAAATAAAGACCCCTGCTCTTAGCTCAGAGTTCAAGCAAATGAAGGCTTGTCATTGGGGCCACAGCTCATTATCAGCAGAGGACCAGCAGGCTCTTCCTCCCCACAGACCATGCCGCAGCTGTGGAATCCCTACCTTAAGTGTCAGCAAACTTTTTTACATAAAGGGCCAAATAGGAAGTATTTTAGGCTTTATAGGCCATACATTCTGATCTATGTCACGATGACTCAACCCAGCTGCTACAACATGAAAGCAGCCACAGACAAGACTTAAATGAATAGTAATGGCCACGTCCCAATACAACTTTATTTACAAACCGGCACAGTCGGCCAACCCCAGCCCCACCCAGCACCTTCCCCACATACCATCTCATTGTAGGTGGGGTTGCAGGTTTTCCGGGCCACTTTGGTTTTCTTCTTAGTGGTTTTCTGAGGGTCAGGAAGGAGGTAAATCTTGACATAGGGGTCGGGATCATTTCCATCCTGGAGCAGTTGCTACAAAGGGAATGAAAACCAAAAAAAAAAGATAAAGGTTTTTCTATCTGTCTCTCTATCACCATTCCTGTGATCACTCCCTGATCCAGACCCTCTTCTCCCACACCTAGCTTCTTGCAATGCACAATAATTTATGCTTCCCAGCCCACTGCATTCTGCTAGAAACACCTACCACGGTAACGTTAGGTGTCCTCCTAAAACATCCATCAGACTGCCTATGATATCCAGTCTATACTTTGTATACGAATGCTCAGGGCACGCCATAACTTGGTCTGTTCTGAATGAACCATCATGTCCCCAGATATCTCTGCCCAATATCTTTTGTCTATTTTGATCCAAGTAACCCCTAAGAGGTAGAGAAATGAGTCAGAGAGATTAAGTTGCTTGTTCAAGGTCAGCCAATTAGTGACTCACTCAGCCTGATCCTTTTAAAACTTAAGTCAGATCTTGTCACGCCTCTGCGCAAAACCCTCCAAGGGCTCCCATCTCACTCACGGAGAAGCCACACTCTTGACTGTGGGACCAAGGCTCTGGTCCGCCCTCTCCAACCTCACCATCTGCTATTCTCCCCTCTGCTGCAGGGGCTTCAGCCACACTGGCCTCCTCCTGCGGTTCCTGACATGCCCCAAGCAGGCTCCTGACTAGGGCTTTTGGGTTCAACTGCTCCCTCCGCCTGGAGCAATCCTCCCTCAGATGTATGTGCACGGCTCCCTCCCTCACCTCCTTCCACCTTTGCCCAAATACCTCCTCATCAATGAGGGTTTCCCTGGCCACTCTGCAAAATGGCTGCGAGCTTCATTCCACCCCGGTATTCCTTCTCTGCTTTATTTCTCGCCAGAGCACTTACCACTATCTGACTTGCCATATATTTAACTTAACTATTTGTCTGTCTGCCTCTTCCTACTAGAATGTAAGCTCCCTGAGGGCGGGGATTTTATTTTGTTTACCCTTGTATCCAGAGCTAATGTATCAGTGCCTGGCACACGGTAGACAGTTGATAAAGATTTGTTGAATAAAATGAATGAATGATTCTGTAAGAGTGAAACCCAGACCTCTCTGATTCCAAAGTTCATGTACCTCCTGCTACATACTAATGCCCCAACCTGCAAAAGTCCAGCACATTGTGGTATTCAATAAGAGTTCCCTTCCCCTTCCACTCACAAGGTTCTTAGAATCACACCAAAAATTTAGTGATTAGACTCTGCCTTGATTATGCTTGAAGGAAGTCACATGGCTGCCTTACCTCTATAACCAGGAAATAAGCCCCTTGGGCCTCTCCCTTATAATAATCACCATAATAATAATACAAGGCACTATGTCAAGTGCTCTTACATGCATTATCTCATTTAATCCCTATAACAACCCTATGAGATAGGTGCTAACATTATCCTCATTTTAACGAGGCTAAGAGTAATTGGGCTACTTGCCAAAGACCACAGGTAGTAAGAAGCTGTGTCTAGTATTGCTTGGTCATACCATAGGCCTAGCACGGTAGCAGGCCCATTGGGTATTCATTCAGTAATCCTTGTGGTTACTCTCACAAGAGGGGGGCAGAAAAGGTCTGACCAGTCAGAAAAGTACCAGAAGAAAGATAAAGATCCAAATGAGGACTGTGTATGCACTTACCAAGCCCCGAATATGCATCACCATGATGAAGAGTTTGTTGTTTTTGTAGGAGATGGACAGCTTCACCTCTCCCCCAACCTTCCCGACCGGCCGGGCCCATGTGCCATCTGTAGGGACAAAGGAAACTGAGAAAGGTCATGAGGTCAGCCCTGTCCCCATCTGGTGCCAGCAGACGTTTCTGTTTACTTCTGACCCCCCGCCAGTAACTCCACGTCAGAGTCCTGATACCCCATCGGGGATCTGCCAAGTGGCATCCGCGAACATGACTCAGAGTCGGGTTGGGGGCGTCTATCCAATTCCAGTGTGTAAGCATATCCAGTCCCTGGGGAATTGCTCAAGGAGCTGTGGACCCATAGCCTGAGTGGGAAACCAGATTCTCTAGCCAGTAAGCAAAGGAACAGAGACGAGTCAAGGAAAGAGAACTGGGAAGAGGCAGGGGCAGGAAAAATGACCTTTGGGAATGGTTCAGAGAGGTTGGCAGAAGTGTCACAGAGAAGGCACTGTACCTGAGGACTTGGGAGCCAGGCTGGTGCCCGCAGCCTTCTCATCCCGGGACAGGGGGTGGAAGAAGGTGTACACCAAATCACACTGGAATGGAATCAGAAAACAGGGTCATTCCTCAGTAAGACAATGGCCCAGTGAAAAAAGGAAAAGGACTGTTCCACATTAAAAGAGACCTATGAAATGTGACAATCAAATGTAATATGCAGTTCTTGTTTGGGTCACGGCTCAAACAAACCAACTGTTAAAAGAATTTTGGAGATGACAGGGACATTTTGAATATGGACTATGTTTGGGGTGATATAATGACAGTGTAGTTATGTAAGATTATGTCCTTGTTTTTTAGAGATGCATAGTAAGTACTTAGGGGTAGAAGTCACGATGTCTGTGATTTACTTTAAAATATTTCATAAAAAATAGATGACTCAAACATGTCAAAATAATAACTGTTTAAGTGATGGATATATAGGCATTCATTATACTGTTTCTCTATTTTCCTATATGTTTTGAAAGTTCTCATAATACAAAAGTTTAAAAAAAAGAAAAAAAATCAAATAAAAGTAGGTCACATCAGGTCAAAAGCAGTCTGTTCTTGGAATTCCCAGGCAGTCCAGCGGGTAGGACTTGGCATTTCACTGCTGGCAGGCCAGGGTTCAATCCCTGGTCGGGGAACTAATGCCTGACCCAGCCTTGGACAAAGACCATGAATCCTACTTTTGAGAATGTTTACTAAGCAATTAGGGAAAACAAAACCCAAAACTAAAATGTGTGAAAGTACCCACTCTAGCATTAAGAGTGAAAAAAGGGGGGAGGGGAATGATCTAAATATCTTTCAAGAAGCGAATGGTTAAAGAGATTATGGTATTGCAAGCTGGTGTATTAATTTGGTACACATATTTAAAGTTATGCTCACTATGAACACTTAAGAGAAAAAAGAACAGAATATAGCATCATATTTAAGCTATGACCACTATAAAACTACAAAAGTCACATTTATATATGGATAAATAGGAAGGAAACATGGAAACGGGGTTAGATGCTTTTTTAGGCTGATGGGACTCCGGATGACTGTATTTGTCTTTATGCCCATTATAGTACCATTTGTTGAAAGAAAAATCTAGGCGGATACACACACTCAACCTGCTCAAAACCTTCCATTTCCTCAGGCTCTTGCTCACTACAAGCACCTAACACGGACATGTCTCTCCGCGTGCCCAGCTGCATGTTTGTGTTTCACTGCATTTCTGTGCATAGTCCCGTGGGGCTGGAGCCACGACCCACCCACCTCTTTCTGCACACAGACCCAGAAAAGCCAAGTCCCCTCCATGATTGCCACCCGCTTCCGTCCGCATCCCCCACCCCCCACCAGCGCCAGGGAGAGCCAGGAACAGAGGCAGCCACCCACCTCGGCCACCTCAGGGGCTGCGTGGATCAAGTGCCAGATGTAGCCATTTAACTCCTCTCTCCGCCGCTCCGCCACCGCCTCTCCCCGTGAGCGGCCAATCACAAAGCGACTAGGGAAGCTGGACGGCAGGTGGGCAGTGGCGATGCAGGAGGGGGAAGATGGGGAAAGATAATGAAGAGGCAACAGGATTTAGTCACATTTCACTTGCATTTTCAGTCACCTGATCTGCATTTCTCACCAGCCTCCATTCCCAGGGACCTTTCCCCGACTCCATGCCTCCCCAAGCTCCCCAGGTCTGTGCCAAGGGCACACACGCAGCATCTCACACCAGACAGTTCCTAGGACACCGGATGAGAAAACCAAACTGTTGAGCAGAGTCCTACAGCTCTCCAGAAGTGCCTCAGCGGCTCTGGAGCCCCCAGTTTTCCCTATCAGGGTGAAAATTCATTTGAAAAATCGCTTTTATAAATTGTTGTGAAATACACATAACATAAAATTTACCATCTTAACCATTATTTTAATATACATATTTTTGATATGGACCATTTTTAAAGTCTTTATTGAATTTGTTACAATATTGCTTCTGTTTTATAGTTTTTTTTTTTTTGGTTTTTTGGCCTCGAGCCACGTGGGATCTTGGCTGCCCGACCAGGGATTGAACCCACAGCCCCTGTATTGGAAGGGGAAGTCTTAACCACTAGACGACCAGGGAAGTCCCCCGTCTTAACCATTTTTAAGTGTGCAGTTCAGAATTAAGTACACTTACATTGTTGTGCAACCATCACCGCCATCCATCTCCAGAACCCTTTTCATCTTGCAAAACTGAAACTACATACCCATTAAACAACTCCCCCTCCCTCCTGGCAACCACCATTCTACTTTCTGTTTCTATGAATTTGACTACTCTAAGTGCTTCATGTAAGTGGAATCGTACAGTAGAATAATATTCCATTTTGTATATACACTGCATTCTGTTTATCTATTTGAAACATACTTTTACTCTTTAGAAGATGAGAAACTTCGAAAAATCCTCAGATTCAGTCGATCCCCTGCCTTTAGACCCAGGTTGCTCTCCTGGCAGGTGGACCCAAGCTTATTTTCAAGGCTGGAGGAAGACCTCTTGAGAGCCCCAGAAGAGCATGACCAGCAGGGGGAGCACTTGTCATCAAACTCATTGCCAGGAGGAGAAAACCAAGGACATAGGTCTTTTCTCCAAAGGGCAGTATCTCACTCCTGCAGTCCTGCCCAGCCCCCATCCGCTCTCCCTCCCCAGTATCCCTCAGTGCAGAGAGTAAAGGCAACAGATACCTGGGCAGGAGGGAAGAAGGGAAGAGCAGCCGCAGCTTATTGTGTAACTCCTGGAACTCCTCAAATGTCCTCTGGATGTAAGCGGCCTCGTGAGCATTCTCTCGCATCACCTTTACCACATAAATCTGCAAAATCCAAATCTTAGAGAATACTCCCTGCCAAACCCTCTACACCCAGTGAAGGGGGTAGGTGAGGGGACAGAAGTGTGTGTGTGTGTGTGTGTGTTGGAGGAGTTACGCTTTCCAGAAGGAAGAGGATAAAAATGTCTCTAATGGAGACAAAGATAATATACATATGCAGTAAAATGAAAGCAAAGATTAACAAGAATCCTTGTTTCACAAGACCCTTGACTCAGAGGGAACAGCCATCCAACTCAGCTCCCTGATTGTAGGCAGGCCACTTGGGCAGTGGAGAAGGAAGGGGTGTGTGACTGCTCCCAGCACAGGATGCTCAGTCAACTCCAGCGCCCACAGTGTGGAAGGGAAGAAACAGTCAGAACCCCAACAAGCTGGGGCAGCGGGGAGCAAGGGAGGGTCAGATCGGAGAAAACACTTACGTAGCCTTTGTTGGGGTGGAAGATCTTCTCGTGGCGGCAGAGAAATACATCACTGATGCGGCCAGAGCTCTTGAGAGTGTGTGTTCGGGGAGCAAAGGAAAGGGTCAGCCGGTCGTCTGAGCCTGTGAACTTCATCTGAGCCAGGTTATGAATGAAAAAATTGAGCTTTGTGGCTACGCTGCCAAGGCTGGACTCAATCAACCTGCAGGAGGATGGGAAGAAAAGGATGTGAAAACGGACCCAAGTCCCCACTGTCTGGCAGAGCTATCTCGAGAAATATCCCCTAACACCTGAGACTTAATACTCAGCTCAGATCAGATCATTTTCCCTGTGTGATATCCTCATAGAGTACATGATTGCACACAATGATCCGCATACAGTTTATTTCTGTGAAACTTGGGGTCTTATCTCCCCCCACTGCCCACCTGACCCAAAGACAGTTAAACCAAGGTAGGAAGGAATTAGGGACGCCACCGTGGGCTCACCATGTAAATGTCTAAATACTGTTGTCAAACTGAGTTTCAAGGTTCAATATAATGGAACCTCACCAAACAAAGCTCAATCCAGAGATTTTAGTTCAAACGGAAAGGTACTATATCAGACCCAACAGAGAAAGTTTAGTTCGCTAAGTTCCAAAAAGGGTGCATAATAAAATGGACAAAACAGTAGACATTAGGGGCTTCCCTGGTGGCGCAGAGGTTGGGAGTCCACCTGCCGATGCAGGGGACACGGGTTCGTGCCCCGGTCCGGGAGGATCCCACATGCCATGAAGCGGCTGGGCCCGTGAGCCATGGCCGCTGAGCCTGCGCGTCCGGAGCCTGTGCTCCGCAGCGGGAGAGGCCACAGCAGTGAGAGGCCCACGTACCGCAAAATAAAAAACAAAAAACAGTAAATATTAGTATACAGACACTTTCCTGCTTTCACACAAAGTGTGTCTAAGAACGTCAAATATGGGAAAACAGAACCATGGAATTCCATGTTTTGACAAGGGGGAAGGTTCTGATCCAGAGAGCTAAAAACTAGTACAAATCCCTACTATACATTGCCCCATAGACAAAATCCTTGACCGAGACATGGTGAGAATGCACATAGGGGATCGCAGTACCTCCATATAAAGGTCAGCACCCAAGTGCAGATGGGAGACTGAGTCTGAGAGAAGTAAAATGATTTACCCAAGTCAAAGGCAAAGTTGGGACCACTGACCCATGTTGTCAACTCTAAGCTTTGCCACCGGAGCTAAGCCTCTCCCGTTTCCCTAGCCCTGTTCTTCCCAATCCAGCAGCCTGGAAATTAACTACCCAGAGTGGGCAGCACTGTTTCGTACGGAGAGTTTTACCTGGTGAAGTAGGTAGTGGCATTGGCCTCTGTGTCCTGAGGCCTCAGGGCATCATACACATACTTGAGGTCTTCCAGGTCTGAGAGCTCAGGGATCCCACAGGACAACATCTAGAAGAGCAAAGAAGAAGAGAGGGTGCCTGTAACAACCAGGAATTCTTGCTTCTTCCTTACCATAAGGCAAGATTTTCTACAGCTAGGCTCCCTAACCCTTCTAGAGGGTGGCAGGCAGATGCTGTAGTCAGTGGCTAGCAGTCCACAGGAACTGGGGGGGGCTGGAGCAGGAAGTCAGATACCTGCAGACACCACTGTCCCCAGGTGGTCTGAGCCCTGCCTTTACCTAGGGCTCAGAGAAGTAGATCTCCAGAAATCCTTTGAAGCAAGACAAGGGAGTCTTAAAGATGGTGCCAGATGATAAGAAGGAGGGGTTCAGAAAGGGATGGAGCTCCTCACCAGGCCCAGAAGGTTGAGGAAGAGGTGGGTGTGCTTGCGAATGAGGTTGTAGGCTTGGCAGCAAAGGTCAACAAAATCATGGAAGCGGCTGGAAGGCTTGTCACCCCCGTTGATGACATACGCCATGTCCGAGGTGAAGACAAAGGGGGCACGGTCCCTGGGCCAAGGGGAACATACAGGTAGAAGGTCAACATGAAGGAGGAAGCCCACTTTGTGGGCTGTGCCAGGGGATGGTTTTCCTCATCCCTCAACACCTGTGTGAAATGGATAGATGTGGCTCCTCTAACGTTTTCGTTTTTCTTTTCCTCCCTTACTCTTAAAAAATCCCCAAACACATCCTTCATTGGTTCCTTGCCTGTGAACTAGTGATATTTTCCCTGGATATCTAGTTGCATTCCCTTTTGCTGTGGCTTGGGCTCATTTCCCTTTGCTCAGTCCTCAGCAGGGAGGGCCAATGGCTGGTGCCTGCCCACTTCTGCAAGGCCCTGAAAGGACTTGACCTCCTTCTCAGTCTTCTCTTCTCCAAAGCTGCTCAGCCCAGGGACCACACTCTGCAGTGCGGGCCCTCCCATCACGGGCTCGTGTTCCAGCTCCGAACCATTTCCGCTGACCTCCCTGGACTACACGCGCATCCTGGCTTCAGGAGACCACTTACCGCTTGATGTTCCCGAACATCTGGGCGTGGCCCAGGAAACGGCCAAAATCTATGTGGAACATGTGGCCAGTCGTCTTCAGCATGATGTTGTCATTGTGACGGTCACAGATGCCCAAGACGTACGTGGCCACACAGCAGCCAGCACAAGAATAGATGAAGTTCTCTACGGCCTGGGAGAAGGAAGGCAGAGGCGAGGAGGGGACATGAAGCTGGTGTGGACGGACCCCAGGGGCACAGCCAGACTGAATTCAGCCAGCCCTGCCCCTCTCTCATGAGTCCAACAGCTCTCACATCCACCTGTTCAGCCTTTATCACATACGTACACACTGATGCACACAGAAACTTCTCTCATATCTTATGGGGCAAAAGGAGATGGAAGGCTTATAGGTATATCTCCACCACGTTATCTGCAATTCACCACCTTCTGCACCTTTCTTTCTCCTTGGGAAACTGGTTGGAAAGACAGTGCACTGATCCGGGAGCCCAGACTTGACCAGCCCATAATCAGGGAAGACTCTGACGTTTACAACTTTCCCAGCTGTTTGTGGTGACCTTAACTCAAGCACAGCACTGAGGCAACTGACTTAAGGGCCTCTTCCTGACCCTGCTCAGAATTCTTCTGTCCTTCTCCCTGCCCCCAGTATGACTCCCATTTCCACTGTTCTTGGTAACAGATGAATGCTAATCTAATTAAAGTCACTTCACTCCAAGGAAGAGCTGAGGCAGCTTCACACTTCTAGGGGATGTTTTACACTTGAAAATCAGACATCTCTAGTTGGTAAAATGTGTTAGAGCAATTTCTGAGTTTCAAGCAGGAGGGGAGGGAGTAAGGGGTTGGATCTACCTTATTTTATCTGGTCAACGTTTGCCCCCTTATCTGCCTTTCCAGTAAAAACGTATGGAATTAGTGAACAGACACCTTTCATCCTCTAAATCCTCTTTGTGAGTTTTCTGGAATTCCCAAGAACTCAAGAAAGACTCAACAGCAGAGGCAACAGTTGTCACAGCCAAGTAAGAATGGACAAAGCTGGGAATGAGAGAAATCTTCATAGAACGCATGCCCTTCCCACCTCCCTCTGCAAGCTTCCACCCAGCCTTCAAGGACCTTCCTTGAGTTCCACACCTTTCCCAGATCTTACCAGCCTGCACTGACTCCTCCCCATTGAGCCCCTACAGCCACCATTCACTCAGAACTTAGTATTCTCACTTTCCCAGGATCCAGGGATCTTATCTCCCAGCAGCCTCTTGGCTGTTCCACAGGCCTACTTCAAAACTAGCTACACACAGGGCTTCCCTGGTGGTGCAGTAGTTGAGAGTCCGCCTGCCGATGCAGGGGACGTGGGTTCGTGCCCCGGTCCGGGAAGATCCCACATGCCGCGGGGCAGCTGGGCCCGTGAGCCACGGCCCCTGAGCCTGCGCGTCCGGAGCCTGTGCTCCGCAACGGGAGAGGCCACAACAGTGAGAGGCCCGCGTACCACAAAAAAAAAACAAAACAAAAAAACCCCCAAAAAACTAGCTACACACAGAAATCCCCTGGCTACTTGTTAAATTAAACCAGCTGACTAATCGCTAGGAAGTTAAGAATAGAAAGTTTGTAAAGAAATCACAGAATGTACCTTCTGGAAGAAAGAGATGATTTCTATGATAGGGAAATATATAATTGAAAAGAAACCACTCAATAAGTATAACCCATCCACTCCCAGTCTTGACCATCTCCATCAACCTGTCTTCAAGTCACAGATGTTCCTTCTACCTGAAAGGCATCCTATTTTGACTGACACAGCAGCTATATGCCTGTACTCTGCCACAGAGTAAATAACTAAAGTCTCATCACCTAAGTTACGCAGGGTGTTGGCTGCTTACTGGCAGGAAGGCTCACAGATAAAGAGAGCTCTCCTGATTTAAGGGGTTTCACTTATAGGATGGAGGTACTCTGGTTTGCTGAGTAGGTGGCCAAGAGACAAGTATCTCTAGTTCTTTCCTCCTGGAAGGCACCATAAGAAACTACCAGCATCGTTCTAACAGAAAGACTAGAAGAGCTGAGAGCTATTTTTGAAAGACTGATATTAAACATTGAGACACTGAGTTAGTTTCTCTCTGTGTGTATTCTTTTTTTTTTTTTTTTTTTTGCGGTACGCGGGCCTCTCACTGTTGTGGCCTCTCCCGTTGCGGAGCACAGGCTCCGGACGCGCAGGCTCAGCGGCCGTGGCTCACGGGCCAAGCCTCTCCGCGGCATGTGGGATCTTCCCGGACCGGGGCACGAACCCGTGTCCCCTGCATCGGCAGGCGGACTCTCAACCGCTGCGCCACCAGGGAAGCCCTCTGTGTGTATTCTTGTTGTACAAGCTTTTATAATATTTATTATGACTCTTTATTATACTGGCAAGGAGTAATCATAATTCCAGCACCAAGCACAGTGCTTCCGTATGGTGGCTGCTTAATACCTGAAAAATACATGTTAGTATAAATAGTATATAGGGTTGAGGGAGGGAGGAAACAATATCACTCCTTTCCAAGGGTAGAGGACCTTAACATTTACAACATACAGAGGATGGGTTTTGAGGGATGGGAAAGGGAAGAAAGGGCTTTCCAGGCAAAGGAAATACTATCGTCTAAAGGTATTGAAATGCAAGTAGCTCCCTAAACTACAGCATAAATTATCGTAAGACGGGGAGGTACAGTGGATGAGACCGCAGGGGCAGGCAGGGCTGGATTACAAAAGGCCTTGCGGCAAGGTTGCGGATGACGGACTCATCTTTTAGGACACAGGGAGCCTCTGGAGAACTGAGAGCAAAGGAGTGACATGAGCAGTTTGCACCTTATTTTAAAAGACTCTGAAATCAAGCAGAGGATGGTAATGGAAGGAGGAGAGGCAGTCCAGTAGTTCAGGGGACAGAAAGCAAATGGCTGAAAGAAATGGTAAGAAGAGGACAGATGCAAGAGACATCGGGGGAACAGGGCTTGGTAAAGCAGAGGAGAGGCAGAAGGAAACATCAAGAAGACTCATGGCTCTGTCTTGGGTGACTGCACAGAGAGAGTCATACCCTCCAGGAAACACAAAAAGCAGGTTTCAAGAGGACAAGGAGAGACAGAAAGCTCGGTTTTTGCCTATACTGAGTTTGACGTACAGGTGAAACACAAGCGGAGAGGTCCAGCAATCGGGTGGTGAGAGAGGGGAGAGGGAATGGCTTTGGAAGTCATCAGCAAGTGGGTGGTAAAGTAATAAGAGATGATGAGCTGGCACGAGAAGAGTACAAAGAGCACAGCAGGCCAGGAATTAAACCCTGGGGAATGCAAACATTTAAGGCCTCGGAAGATCATCTAATTACATGTTCACTAAACAACATTCTGATTATAATTTGGCTGCCCACGTAGGTTCTCCTTCAGGGATAAAAGCCATTGATCAATATAAGTTAGTATATGGATCGCTTCTGGTTTATGGTCATTCTCTTATGAGCTTGGTTATTATGATTTATTCTCTCCTCTAAACTTAATTAACCCAGAGGCAAGAGCCATGAAGCTGTGGACCAGCCACAGAACACAGCAGGTCACCAAGGCCTTACCACCCAGTACAGCCCCGCCTGAGGAAGGTCAGCTACCTTTTCTATCATCTCTGTCTCATATCTATCCTCAATCCTGGCTTCCGGTTACATGCTTGTCACAAACCAGCTCCATAACTGGGAACAAATGAGTGGGTCTTAATTCACATCTATGAAAAGAAGAGTTGGATAAAATGATCTCTAAAGTCTCTTCCAACTCTTGTTCTGCAAAGCACCACTGGACTCCTCGCAGGACACAGGAGGACCTGAATAGGATCGTGACTAAGAGGGTCCCCTCCTCCAAACTCAATCTGCCAGAGGAACTCAGCGAAGGCTTCCCAGTTGGATACCAGAGGATGTTCTTGGTCAGCTTACAAAAGTCATTTGATCCACCTCTAGACATCTGGAGGCACCAGTCAACCAAGAGTGTTTCTTTCCTCCCAATAAAGCTGAGCTGTCTTCTCTGTGCATGTGTGGGCCTTGTGGGAACACAGTGTGCCAGAGTCACGCACATCCCACCCCAGCTTCACCCCCACGCTTCAATCCTACCTTCTCGTACTCGTCCTCCCCAGGGTTGTGCTTCTGCAACCAGTCGGCTAGGGGCCGGTCCTTGAAGGAGCCAGTCACCCCGTGCTCCACCTGGATCTTGCGCAGGGTCTCAGAGTTGGGGATCATCTCTACCATCCCTGTGAGGGGAGACATCAAGTCATTCTCCAGAGCAGAGAGAAGGCGTCTGTCAGGAGAGGACTCCAAGAGCTTTGCTGGATGCTTCCCTATAAATTAAGCTCTAGGGCATTTGGACAAAGTCTGATAATAAGGGGAAAGATCCTTCCCCTGGTTTCATACTCCATGCTGTGACTCTTTGGTCCCCCCAGCTCATAGCCATGATCCTTTTTTGTTTTAACTTTTACTATGGGATTTTCAAATACATATAAGAATAAAGAAATGGTATCATGAACTCACACAAAACCAGTTTCAAAAATTATCAACGCTTTGCTAATCTTGTTTCATCTATTTCACTGACCCAGCCCTGCTTCCCCCTCTTCTCTTCCCCCCTCCCCCTACACCATTCGTGGCTGGAGTATTTTTAAGTAAATCCCATACATGTCATTTCACTCATAAGTATTTCAAGTATAACTGGCAAGGACACAACCACCATGCCATTATCACATCCAAAAATTCAACGACCATTCTTTGATCTGATCTAACCCAGTCTACATGCAAGTTTCCCCCAACTGTGTCAAAAAGTATCTGTTTACAGATACTTTACAAAAAGTATCTGTTTGCAGATACAAAGTCTACATGGTATGCTTGGTTATGTCTCCAAGTCTGCTTTATTTTCTAATAGTCTCTCTCCTCTGCCTTCTTTTTTTAATGCCATTCCACAGCTTCTAATGGGATAATCTTGCCCTTTTCATGTTTCTGGAGAAGCACACAGTTCTCGTCAGGGAATGGCAAAAGGGCAGTAAGCAAGGATGCCCCTCACGCCAGCTGCCCAGTCAGCGCCCCGCCCACTCCCTACTGACCTCTCCCACGGCCAGTGGAGAAGCAGCGGAAGAGGACCATGCGCATGTCCAGCCCCTCCTGGACCCAGATCTTGCTCATGATGCGGATCATCTGTAGGGTCAGCATGTCCTGGCGAAGGTCGTCCCCACACTGGATGAAGGAAGACAGTGACCGGAACCACCTCCCCCGCTTCCGACAGCTCCCAGATCTCCCAGGAGGGCAAACTTGGCCCAGACTAGTGACCAGGGACTGGCTCAGTTCTCACACTCAGACCTGCTCACGCCAGGTCAAACACCAAAGAGGGGCCAGGAGCCACACTTTGCCCGTGTGGTGTTCCAGCTCTTCCCCCAACCCCACGTCCCCATTTGCACTGAAGTCAGGGTCCTCTTCTTCCTGACCATCAAAGTCTTAAAACTTGGATTTGGAACTTACACACAACAAACATATGTCACTAAGTCACGCACGCCTTTCATTTCCCCCACTGGATTGTCCGCTCTGAGACTATCCTTTATTCCTCAGAATCATGGATGTACCAATTAGAGGGACTAAGTCACTAAGTCACGCACGCCTTTCATTTCCCCCACTGGATTGTCCGCTCTGAGACTATCCTTTATTCCTCAGAATCATGGATGTACCAATTAGAGGGACCTTAAGATTCATCTAAGTCCAACCTGCACCTGATTTATGAAGTTCCTCTTCAGCACGCCTGCCATAGTCATTCAGCTTGAATACTCCAGGGACAGCCAGGTCAGCACCTTATCCATTCCACTGCTGAGGTAGCTCTGCCTTCTTGAAAGCGCTTCTGACACTGAGCTGTCAGTTACCTCCTTACACATCCCAACACTGTTCCTAGCCCTCTGGGGCCACACACAATTCATCTATTTCCTTTTTCACCCGATAGTCTTTCACGCACTAAAATGGCAGCATGAGTGTGGCCCAGCAGGAAGAGAATGGCCCCGAGGCTGCTTCTGCCACCCTTGGATTCCCACCTCTCCTTCTCTCTACCATCTATATCCCACCAGGCTTGAGAGAAGCGTCCTCACCTTGAAGATGACACGGATGTTCTCGCCCAGCGGATCCACATTTTGGAAGGAGAGCTTGAGGGGGACTGCATTGGAGTTGAAGTAGGAGCAGTCCTGCCACAGTATAGAGGGTAGTGATGAGGGTCGGGGTGGCCCAGGCCCAGGCCCAGGAAGGAAAACGGCCTCTCCAGCTCTCCACCAGCTGCTGCTCACTGTTTCTTCCAGATTTCTGCGGAGCCCACATTCCTCCCCTCCCTCCCTACCGCCATCACCCTGGTTCAGTTTGTTATGACTTCAGCTCCTGCACCTGGTCTCTCTCACCCCTTCAGTTCACTCCACACACAACTTACTAGTTGCGCGACTTCTGGCAAGTCGTGTGTCCCACCTATAACTCAGTTTACTCCTCTGTAAAATGGGGCTCACAACAGTACCGACTTCCTAAGAGTCGTGAGGATGAAATGTGATAACCAAAGGAAAGCACTTAGAACAGTGCCAGGCACAGAGCGCGTGCTCGATGAATGACAGGTGGGAGCATCACCTGCCTGGACTTCAACCCCGACACCATCAGCAGAGGCACTTACCCAGCCCCCAACCCAATTCCTCTACCCCGCAGAGCTGTCAGGTAAAAGTCCATACACGTTAGCGTTGGCAAGAGGCCCCACATATGCCTTTCTTCCTCATCTCTCTCAGTAACCAGGTCAGTGAGGACCTGGCTTCCACTGAGCCCTCCCCACTCCAAGAGCCCCAAACCCACCAGTCACTCACCCTGGGCACGATACCCTTAACCAGCAGACTGGGGCTAAGCGGCAGGCGGCAGGAGCCATTGAGGGCAAAAAACTGCCCCACCTCCTCCAGGCCCGTGCGGAGAATCCCCTGGTGGGGAAAGGAGAGCAGGGGTGAGGTGAGGGGCCCATAAGCTCCACTCAGAGCCAGGCCTCTCCCAGGGGCGGGTGCCAGTAGTGGTTGGCATGGAAACAGTCACCCGAGAGATGTGGACAACCTCCTGGAGACGGTGAAGAAGGAAGACTGCCCCACCCACACCACAGCCGGGGCCACAGCCCAAACACCTATAGAGACTGGGTGGATGACAGAACAGCGTAAAGCAGCCCACGGTGAACTGAGAGGGTGGGCTACAGGTCAAGGAGGAGTTGCCGCTTGGGCCGTTGCCAAAAAAGCCAATCATCTAGACTTCACAATCTCCCAATTTTTAAATGTTAGCAACCAGGATCACTAATACTGGACTAATACAACCCCTTTGTGCAAACAGATAAAGGTGCCCCCTCTGGGTGGTAGCAGCCCTGAGCCGTGGCTCACAGCACAGTGAACAAAGTATGACTGAATTTTAGCCCTCACTTGCCCCCTCTGGCTGGGTGCTCTTGTGCAGTGACCAACTTACACAACTGGGCTTAGCCTTTAAGGTAAACAGTTAAATAAAAATTTTAATACTTCGCAAGCCAAAGAGAACACATTCTGTGGGCTGTATCCAGCTTGCAGACTGTCAGTTTGTAGCCTGTAGGTTAGGGAGTCACCTCTTTCCAGCCCCTCACCAGAGATGGTCAAGTGCCATCCTGCTGGTCAGGATGCCTAAGAAGTTAATGACTGGCTGCAGAGGCCCAGAACCGGAAATGGGTAGAGGCAGCCTCACCCCACTCACCGGCCGTGCGGACGGGGCAGCCTCCCGGACCTGCTGGGCCAGCTTGGCCAGGGTACTGACAAGCCAGCACTGGCGGTTAAACTCCTCTCTCAGCCCCTTGCCACAGCAACACAGCAAGGCTGCCAGCAGATACTGGTAGCGGATACTGAACTGAGAGTCCTTGAGGCCGTCTTTCAGCAACCTGCCAGGCAAAGGGAGGGGGGAAGTCAGAACACTCAAAGGATAACAGGCAAGGGGGGGTGGGGAGCGGTCAGACCCAGCTCCAGCTCCCTGGAGAACCCACCCCAAACTTGGGAAGGAAAACAGGCTCTGGATGCAGAACGTATACAGAGGCGTTCAGCCACATCTCAGTCTGCCCATGCTGTCTTTAAATAGGGCTCAAAGCCCTTCTGCATCTGGTTTCTCCTTGTATTTCTGCCGTGCGTGGGTGCAGGGGAGGGCCAGGGATGATCCCCACTGCGCTTCCATGCGGGTGAGCTGAGAGCCCCCGAGGAAAAGGTGCTGGCCCAAGGCCACCTGGTAAGTCAGACACATACAGCAACCCAGATGGCTCAGCTCCCCACCCTTGCAGGCTTAGAGTAAAACACCCCCAAGTGAAGGAGGTGTGTCCATCTCTCCTCTTTCTGCACACAGTTTTACCAGAAGAAGTAGTGAGTCACTCTCAAGTCAGAGACAGCTCGTTTCAGGAGGAAGCGCACCAAGGGGCTGTCCAGGTAGCACTCATACTTTAAGGCCTGTGTAGGAGAGAGGGAACAGGAGGCTTTGTTGATTGCCTGTAATCTACACCAACTGCTATCCCTGCAGGATGCAGTCTGTCTTGGGGTCCTGGGGGTGGGACCATCAGAACTGGAGGGAAGGCCAGCTCACCCACCTGCACGAGCTGGGGCAAGTAGTCCAACAGCTCAGCATCAGAGAGGGAGCCAATCCACTGAACAGCCATACGACGCACCTCCTGGTCTGGGAACCTGCAAAATAGAGCCCAGGACACTGACAATCCAGCCACAGGGTCTAAGGCACAGGAGTGAGCAAGCACCCTCACACCTGGGCCTCAGAGCCATGGGTGAAGAAATGGCAATGACTCCCAGAATCTGCCAAAGCCACTAGAAGAGTCCTAAGCACCGTTGCTGGATTGCAACCCTTGAGAACGGCCCTGGCCCACGGTCAGAGTCAGGCTTGGGCCGTGGAAGCCACTCTCACTCCCTGTATGAGTTAAAGAAAATGGGACAAATTCCTCAACCCCACTCCCAAAGATCTCTTCCTTGACTCCCACTGTGCCAGAAATCCCATCATCAAAGAGCCCTCGTGAGGGTCAAAGCATTATCGTTTCTTGGTACCATCCTTTTAATGCAAAGCTTGCCAGGCAAATAACAAAGACCATGAAATTATATATAAGCCAGTACACCTAGCCAGAATTAGTTTAGCAGAGATTAGCAAAACCTTTGCCTCAAAGAGTCCTGAAGGCAAAATACATGGATCAGGTACATTTCAATTACTAAGAGTAGAAGAAAATAAACCATTCTAGGGGTTTGAGACTGGGAGCCTGTGTCCCCAGAGGAACGAAGGGAGAGAGGACTGTAAGAGCAGAACTAAGTGATAAGGTTTGGGTTACACAGGCGTGTGCATATGTCAAGTCTCGGCAAATGTACACATAAGGCTTGGGCATTTACTTATATGTAAATTTTGTCTCAAAAGAAAAAATCGTAAACAAACATTGAGCTCTAGTTAATGTTATGCTTGCTAAAGTATTTAGGAAGGAGTTATGATGTCTCAATTTACTTCAAAATGCATTAAAAAATAAGATGTATTGATGGACAGTATATACACAATAAAGCAAATATAACAAATGTGAATGGTTAGAATTTAGGTGGTGGGAATATGGATGTTCACTATTAAATTCTCAGTTTTGTTGTATGTTTGAAAAATGTTCATAATATAACATGGGGGGTGGGGGTGGAATAAAATAAAGAAAGGGAAAAGGAGAAGTGGAAAAGCCCTGAATTTCCACACCCACTTGACCATTCTCCCCAGGGCTGGCCAGGGCAGTGATGGGCAGTGCCAAGCCCTGGCTTCTGGAAGGACACGTGGTCAGGAAAGGTGGGTGTTACAACTCACGTGGCATGCAGGAGCCCCAGGGCATCCTGGTGGTTCATGTGGGTCCACTGCTTCAGGAGAGCGTAGATGTCGGGCAGGCAAGCCCACTCCCAGCTGGGGGCGCTAGCGAGCACCAGGGGGAGTGAGCTCACCTCCGAGTGGCAATAATACCGCTTCTCCCACAGGCTCTTTTTGTCAGCATCAGTGAGCCTGGGGGTGGAAGTGGTAGGGGGAGGTGAGAGAGACAGCAGAGTCAGCCAGAGGGTAAGGTACTCACGCTCCAAGAGAATGCGACACACTCCAGTTCAGTAGTTGCCAAACTTTGCTGCATGTTACAATCACCTGAGGAGCTTTATAAACGCCTCTTGTCCAGGCTACACCCAAAACCAATTAAGTCAGAATGTCTGGGGAAGGCAGCCATCGGTAATTTAAAAAATATCCCTAAGTGATTGCAATGTGTGAAGCAAACTCTGGGAGCCAGGGTCCAAATCGCATCTTTGATCCTTGACTCAGGGACATCTCACACCAAGGCAGCATGCAGGGGACAAGGGCACCGGATTCGCTACCCCTCCTGAGGATGCCCTTCGGACATCACTCCCAAGTAGAGCCACCAGAGGGCAGTGGTCCCCACTGCTCAGGGCCTGGGCAGCTGAGAGGCCTCCTGGGGCTTCCTGGGGCCAGCTGGAGGTTTTATAGGACCTGCAGCTAATTGGGCCTTGCCTGAGATCAGGTGTCTAATGGGAGAAGGGAGCTTAGGGGCTAATGAAGCAAGGGGTCAGCAGAGGAGTGGGGGCAGGGGAGGTCTGCAGTCACTCGGTGTGATTCTGGCTGCCCTGGGTGAGACACGAGGGAGAGAGATGAGCCCCATCTCTCTCATTTCCCCCAACCGCCACATGCAAGGGCCATGCAGGAGCCACAGAGGTATAGGAGAGAGCAGGCCGGGGAGGAGCCCAGATCCCACCAGCTCCTCCAGCCTCTTCAACCCTGGTGAGAGAGGTAGCCCCAAGGATGAGATCAGCTTGGACTCGCTTACCCCTGACAGCTGCCAGCTTGCCTTGACACCTGATCCTTTTTGGAAAGTGACAGGGCCAGAGAAATGCAAAGGCTGTGGGTGTGGAAGGGGCAGGAGGTGGGGGCAGGGTGGTAAGCATAACGGCCAGCTGCCCCAATGGACAGCAAATAGTACACAGCGTATCTGGGGGTGGGGCAAAGCTCTGGTCCTCTTGGCAAGCTGATTCTGGGCCAAGTCCCCATCGTGGGGATGGGTGTTCCCAGATCTAACATCCTGACTGTGAGCTCTCCACTTTGCCTAAGGTCAGCTCATGAAAAACGTCTGGGGGCCGCAGAGCCCTCTCTCCACCACTTCCTGCCTAGGCGGCAGTGCCCACCCTATCCCACCTCGACTCCCAAAGCAGGAGGACGGGGACCTGCTGCGAGGTAAGAGAAGGTCAGTTAGAACTCGAGAGACTTAGTGGAGGCCCGAGTCACACATGGGGGATGCCCTGGGCCTCACCAGTACAGGGACTCCTTCTGCATGATGTTTTTAAGCATGTGTTGGTCTTCCTCCCGGAGGCTGCCAAACTCATAGCGGGGGCTGAACTTGTCTCCAGCGGGGCTGGTGAACTTGATGTCGAAGGCTGAGGTGGGAAAGTCAATCTGGGAGATGACATCAGGGAAGTGAGGAGAGAGAACAGGAAGCTGGATGGGGCTGCCACCTACCTGGGTCTCCAGCTCTTCTTTTACCCACCAGCCTTCCTGCCTCCCTTCCTCCCTCCCTTACCCTCAGATTCTTTGTCTGTAAAATAACCTTGTTGGACTTGGTGATCGCTAAAGTCCCTTCCAGCTATAACTTCCAGCGAAAAATGAGAAGGAAACAAAGAGAGAGAAAGAAAAACGGTCAAGTGAGGAAGAGGTTGGGCTGAGATGCATCTAGGTGAGGGGACTGGCCCCAGGCCAAACTCTGAACAGAAGCGTCATTAGGCTGAGCCACCAGGAGCCTCGCACGCCGAGGTTGGGGAGCCTTCAGTGTGGTCTTGGAGGGCACTACTGCCTGATGGAAAGTGGGACCACATGCCAGGTGAGAGCTCTGTCAACTCTGAAGCCTGCAATGCTGGGTTCCCTTGCTCTCTGCTGCCATGTTCATCCTTCTAAAATGGATGTCAGAGCTCAGGGAGCCAGTCCTCAAAGGGAGTTCCACATCCTTTCATTCAAGAAATGTTTATTGAACCCTAATATGTACCGAGCATTGTTCTGGGCCCTGGGCACAGAGTAGTAAATAAGACAGATAAAAACGCCTGCCTCTTGGAGCTTTCATTCTGTATCCACTTTGATATTCCATATTCCGTACCAAAGCATCTCATGACCACAAGAAAAGGAACCAGAAACGGTAACTAGACCTTGGACCTGACCAGCTCCTCCTCCTGTCCCCAGAGAATGGGTCCACCCCACTAGAGCACTGAGTGGCTGTGGGGAGGGCTTCCCCATGGGCCCCAAGAGGGGATGGCTCAGATTAGTAATATTAGGGTTCAATATAAGGAACTCTGAAGAGCTGAGCCCTGGTTGGCAAGGGTCTCAGACCCTGCCTTCAGGCTCCTTGAAATCAGTTAACCTCAAGGAGATGGGACATAGCTTCCGCAGAACTTGCCCTCCCACTCCGGGTCTAACCATGTTCACCTACTTGCTTCAGTCTCATCGTCCCACGCGCAAAGCTCCGCACCTTCTCCTACTGCCCCAGCCCAAACCTCAAAGGGAAAACATGGAGCCAACTCCGGAGTGGTCCTGATGGGTCGGTGGGAGGGAGAGGCTGGGGTCTCACCTGCAGGATGACACTATCTGGCTGATGGAAATTAGGTGCACTCCAACGGGTACTGGGGCTTTCCTGTGTTGCTGGCCATAAGCCCAGAAGCTTCCGGCCACAGGTCAGGACTCTAAGGAGGATGGAAGGTGGGATAAGCCAACAAACCCAGTCGCTAAGGAGATGGTTCTCCTCCCGCTCTCCCTATCCAAAACTCTGCCTTTTCTGCTTGAAGCCACTGCCCAACTCCTCTCTCTCATTCTCCCCACAGACCACGGCCTTCTCTTTCTTCCAAGTCCTATAAACCGCCCCTCCCCCCAGGAAGCCTTCCTAAACTAACCACACCCTCCCTGGTCTGGGTGACCTGGTGGCAGGGATGCCTTCACGACGTAGAGAGCTGGACTGGATGACCTCTAAGGTCCTTCCAATGACAAGACCAGATGACGCTGCCTGAGCATGCATGTCCATGCCCCTTCCCACCAGTCCTGCCCAGTAGCTCTTGATTACATTAACTGTGCTGGCCATCAGTCCTGTGCCTTGGTTCTCTCCACCAGGGCTGGGACCCTCTGGACTCTGCCGGTGAGCCCCACCTGGCCAACCTGCCCAAGGGGCATTGGCCCATGCAGCGGCCAGGCCTCTCTCTCCCTATCCCCTCCTCCCTGCCAAGGCCAAGCTGTCCTGGGCCCACATACTGCCTGAAGTTGAAGAGCGGAGCAGTGACCCAGCCCAGGGCTTCGGGCACCCGCCGCTGCTTATTGGACTCCGAGGAACTCCCGGGTGGGGGGATGGGCAGAGCATAGAGAGTGGCACACAGCAGGGTCTCCCGAGGCAACCGGTTCACCTGCACAGGGAAGCAGATCCTAGGGAGGACAGGAAACCAAATCAGGAAGTGCCACCCCTGTGGCTTCCAGGGCCAGGTGGCCCAGGAAGTCAAGATGAGGCTGAGAACTTGGCCTCCCGATATGCTCCCTGGGTAATAAGCCTTCCTGCAGAACCAGGACAGATCCCAAACTGCAGGCAAAACCTCCACTCGATGCCTGCAGGAGCATAGTCTATATGTCTTTGCAGCCTCTTGGTAGAGTAAGACAAACACCCTCTGATTTTGAGGCTACCCACAGTGACCAGACAGAACTCACTTGGCCAGAGCCACCTAGGGTTCAGGTGTCTACATGCCCCATACCGTCAGCCACACTCCTTCCCTTGTTTTAGGATTTCTGCAGAGTCACCGAGAAGCTGCTCCTTTTGACAATCCTTCTCCATTGAACAATCCCCAACCCTCCCCCACCTCTTTCGGCTGAGAGCAGCCTGGAAGCAGCAGCATGATCTCCGCCTTCAGCGCACCCTCCCCCACGGCCCTCCCACCTGTCTGTCCTCCCGTGTCCCCTTCTTCTCCTAACCCACTGGACGCAAATAGTTTGTTCTCACCCCAAAACATTTTCAAAGCCAAAGGGATAAAAAGAAGGGGCTCCTCCAAGTCCCTGGGTGGTGAGAAAGCAAACTGGCGGGGCCCAAAGAACTGACACCGAAGCCCTTGCCAGTACCCAAGCCCAGATGGTCTCTCCCGTGCTCCCACGCCTGAATCACACCCGGCTACTCCCTCCAAGTTCAGGATAAGGACCGGGGGGTGGGGTGGGTGGAGAGGGGAGGGGAGCTGTGGGAAGAGGGAGGACCCACATTACCTTTCGGGGAAGCTGTCCCTGGGCTAAAGTCCATACTGTCACACCCTTCTGGCCAGCCCAGGGCCCAGCAGCTTTTATGCCAGAGGGCACAGAGGCGGGGCGGCCACCCCCAAGGTTAGCAGTTTCATGATCAAGCAGCCTCCCTCCACCGCTGCCCCTCACTCCTCCAGGGGAATCTCCACGTAAGTGAGGCACTCTCTCCTTCCCGCCAGGCTGGCAGGGCCCTGCTCTGTCCCGGCTGCCTCTACCATGGGGGCCCACAGCTATAATTAGGACCCCGCCAGCAGCCAGCGTACACGCCAGGCCAGGGCTTGGCTACAGTGGCAGAGCGAGGCTGCTGGGCCTATTTTGAGAGTTAGCTGACCCCATGCTGCTACAGTGAGGGAGACAATCAGCTGACCCGACAGCAAAGAGGAGACGGAGCTGGCCCTGATCCCTTTCTTTTCACCCAAGAAGAGGCTTCCAGCTGGGCATCCAGAGAAAAAGAGAGTGAGGAACCTTTCTAGCTGAAACCATAATGCCTAGAACCAACCAAGGGCCCCTTCTCCTCAGCCCTTGGGTATATCTGGTGTTCTAAAACCTCCCCCATGGACTTTCACCTGGGGTGAGTCAGGACAACCAGTAGGTTAGCTGTAGCCCTGAACTTCCTCCCTTCTGCAACCCATTCCTCAACAGTGCATCACAGGGGCTGACTCCTCCGGGCAGCATTCCTGGGATGTGCCGGTTCCAGTCCTGGTTCTGCCTCTCACAACCTTGGGCAACTACTCACACCTCTGTGCCTCAGCTTCCTCATCAGTGAAAAGGGGAACATGGCTTCACTTGTGTGATGTGTGTATATACTGGGTGCTTTTTGCTATGTGACACTGTGGTTACTGCACTGGAACGGAGCTATATACATTTAGTACTTTCATGCACAAACATCCCCATGTGTTAGTCACTGCGCCAGTCACTTGGAACAGAGAAACCAGAATTGAGAGAGCTCAGAACACAACGAAGATGATAAAGAAGAAAGCATTTATCATGTACTAGGTACTGTGCCAAGTACTTTACTTGCAGTGTCTCAACTGCTCTCAAACAACCCTATAGGGTAGGCCCTATTACCATGTCCATTTTGGGTTGAATGACCTGCCCAAGGTTGCACCTACGGTGAGAAGGAGAGGATGATGGCACCCAAAGCCTACACTGTACTGCCTCCTCCCACATGCCTTGGTCTTGACCATGAAGGTGCCACGGGGCATCTGGAGGGGCAGCGCTGACATGACACCCTCCACAAGGCTCTAGGAAGGACAGCAGCCCTATGGGATTTGAGGCAGAGATTCAGACAGGAAGCAGAATGAGACCACAGAGCAGGCAGCTTGAGGTGGGACATGCTGGGCTGCTTCCACACCTCTGATACTCCGTGGGGAAAGGGTCTAAGGCTCATTGTGAGGTCTGCCTGGGCTGGAGCGCTATAAAGCACGTAGTAATTGAGGCCAGAGAATCCCAAGGGGATGGCGAAATTCGGGAGCCGTTTAATGCAGCCATCCTCAGCCTCCAAGGAGTCTCTCCTGCTCTGGTGATTGTTTAATTAAAGGACTTTATTTATACCTTTATTGCTCTAAGAATCATAAACGTGTGAAGACAGGAGAAAAGGTCTGCCTCTCTCGTTGGCCGTCTGTAAAATGGCCCACCTCTCCCCAGATTTCCACAGACTCTCCATCCACCTATTTTGGAATCCTTGGCCTCCCCAAGGACCCTCCTCAGTCTCTTTAACCTGCACTCCAAATACTGAATTTGCAGCTCTGCTTTGCACATAAGGACTCAGAGATAAGTCAGTCTGGGAAAGTGAAGCTGCGGGGAGCAAACAAGGTGCTTCCTGACTGTCTGGAGGGAGGATGGAGCAGCACAGAAAAGGCACGAGGCACACACACTCCTGCAATGTCACCATCGAGGCACCCTGGCCTCCATTTCCTTCCTGTTCTGCTTGGCTGATGCCTACCTTCCGGACAGCAAATTACTGTTAATAAACGGTGGTTAATACTGTCTTGTGCTTGTGTTTTCATGTTTCTACTTATAACCTGTCTTACCTCATTTCCGTGCCACAACTGCCTCTGAGTTAAACAAATGTCCCCATTTTACAGTTTGAGAAACTGAGGCCCAAAGAGGCCAGAGACAACATATGACTAGAGACAGAGCTAGAAATAGAGCCTTATTCCTACAGCTCTAAGCCCATTAGTCTTCCCTCTAGGCAGTCTGCCCTTCCAGATCTATAAGGGAGAAAGCATGGTGCCGTCTCCCTCTTCCATGGGAATTTTAGGAAGAAGGGAGAAGATGAGACTCCCTCAGACTAGTTAAACCTTTTAAGGGAGACAAGATCAAAACAATGAATTATTATTAAAACTAATGTTTATATGGTCCTTCATGGTTTACAACAAGCCTTTATGGATACTTCTCATTGGAAACTCATAACAACTTGAGAGGTAGAAACTACACTTGTCCCCATTTAAGATAGGGAAGTGGAGTCTCAAGAGTCTGAATGGCTTGTTTGGTTAGGGTTCGTGACAGAGCCTGGTTTAATCTGGGCATTCAGGAGGCTGAGAGGGTGTGCAGTGGGCACTGGAGCCCGGCGGGAGGTCTTACTGCTGGTCCCAGATGATGAGGTGGAAGAGGTACTTGGAGAAGTGAACCCTTCGGGTCCGCAGGGGGCTGCACAGCTCCTTGCCGCCATGGCTGAGGGAGCAGGAGAGGTAGAACTCTTCATAGCTACAAGAGAAAGGGCGTAGGTCAGGACACTCAGCTCCCAGACCTCATCGCAGCCACCCGAACTATGCCAAACTCCATTTCCCCTGTAAAGACTCTTGATCTGTGGGACTGGAACGTGGGGTCAAGGGACAGGACAGCCAAATCGGATTTGCGGAAGTGTGCTCCGGGAAAAGCAACCCGATCTGGATCTCTCTGCCCAGTTTCAGGTTCCATGCTGAGCCCTCGGTTTTTCTCCCTTCTTTATTGGGAAGCAGCCATGCAGCCTCCTCCTTAGAACCAGCTCCAGCCCATGGGGTGTCCGGGGGCACGCCTGCGCACATGCGCATGCGCAGGTGAGAAGCGTGGGGGATGAAAAACGACATATGCTGAAATGAATGCCAACACATGGGAGTCCCTGCAGCTCGTGACAGGTGCCTGACAGAAGAGGTCAGAGAAGGCCCTGGTTTCCCAGGCTGCCTCCTTTGTTCTCCGCCAATCGCCCAGAGGAATACATTAAGTGAGGAACAAAGAGAGAAGGGGAAGGGAGGGGGAGGGGGTCTGGGAAGAGAGGGGCGGGGGGGTCGGGTGGAGCCAAAGGCCTATTCCCCCAGGCCTGGGATGCTGGGGGACCCTGAGAGGAGCTCAGGATTACCAAGTTAACGTCCTCCTCCACCCACCCTTGCAGGCCTAGGGAACTCCAGACAAAGGGTCATCTCCCACCTGCCCGCCCCTCCCATTGTGCATCTACAGGGGAGTGCAGTCATTGGCCGTGAGGCACGCACTCAGAGCTGGGAAGCGGCCATCTGTCGCAGCGTCTCCATCAGCTGGCCTTGGACGGGAGGGGGCAGGGAGGCCTGAGCAGCCATCACTGAGAGGGAGTGACAAGATCTGACCACTGCTGCCTTTCCTCTCTCCTCCGGGATGTCCCAGCCCACGTCAGTCTCCCTCTCAGTGGGCTCATCCCCTCAGCCACAGCGCACCATAATGCCACAGATCCTAAATTTAGGACAGTGGGGTCACATGCGGACAGGAAAAGCCACCTGAAGTCTAACTCAGCTTGCTCCCTATAGGCCATTCAGCCCAGTGCTCACCTGGTGGCCCAGATGATGGGGATGCGGTGGGTGGCATAGACCGTAAAGGCCAGGGGCCCAGAAAAATGGCAGGCCTCCTGGACCAGATCATGCTTGCGGCTCCCGTGCACTGCTGTCTGGAAGTCTGCATTGAACGTGTTGCAGTACAGCTCCACCAGGTCCAAGATGGCAGCTGTCAGGGCTTCCACAACCTTCTCTGTGAAAGGAAGGGGATAGAAGGAAGAATAGTGAGGCTTCAACAAGCCCCATCTTATTGTCATGGCACTGGCTAAGGTGGGATACCCTAGGACAGTAGTCCCCAAATGCCAGTCACCCATCTGTGATGAAGCAGGAGCACGTCACGAGCTTCTCATAAAATGACAGATACTCAGTTTTAAAATTGTCCTTATTTTTACGTATTGCTACTTATTTAGTGTAAAATGTCCTTTCTTTTAGGAAGTAGTGGGAATAATAGTTACCAGTTACTTAAAAGAAGTCATTGCTTAGTAAAATAAAAACTGATAATTCTATGTTGGCCCCCAAAATAATGCCTTTTGGTCCACGAAATCTGAAACATTGGGAATCACTGACCAAGAATCCTAGAGATACGAGCTCTGTAGGGCAACATTCTGCTTGCAAGACTTAAGGGGGAATCCTAGGGAAAAATTCTTTATCACCATCTCCCCAGGCCCCTTCAAAGTTGGAAACACAGGGGTTAGGAGCTCACAACCTACCCAAGTGAAAGTTTTTCCATCTGGAACCCAGGGCTAACTCTGCCCCACCACGCCTACCCTCACACTTACACCGCCTCATCACCATCTCCCAGGGACACCACAGGAATAACTAGTAAAAATAACTAGAAAACATTTTGTGGAAAGAAACGTGCTCTCCAGCTGCGTCCACACCTCATATAGGAAAACACATACACACACAGAGGCAGACCTGGACCCATAAATCAAAGGGGCCAGGGAGAAAAAGGAATCTGGGCAGAGACTGCAGTTTTCAGCTGCCCCTTCTGGATGAAGAAAAGCAGCTCCCTTACCTCGGTTTTCCCTCACAGCCAAGATGGTGGGATCCTATTGGGGAAAAAGGAGAGGGAGGGGAGCTTCAGGGCCGTGCCCTTTTCCGTCACAGCTGGAAGAAGGGCTTTTCACAGCTGTGCTCATCTGGACCAGACTGGACCGAAATTTGAGGAGCAGAGGTTCCCCAGGGAGGATAGAGTAACAGTTTGTACCAGATTCGTGTGATGGGACAGTGAACCAGACCAAGGATAAAATCACCGTGTCCACCCAAATGAAACACGCCAGCCCTCAGGCTACCCCACTACAGATCACGGCACCTATCATGCTGGCTGGCCCCGTCTGCACAGCACACAGCCCCCACTGCGGAGTCCCAAATCCCCGGCTCGGGGCAGATTTTGGTCTTGCACCCTGCTGGGTACGAAAACTGGCAGGCAGCGCCGCAGTGACTGTGAACAAAGCCTCTGATGGCCTGGGATCCCGGCAATCAGTCCCGGGGGGAGATCCTAGCCCACTCTCATCCTCAGGAAGAGGTGACAGACTTGGCATCTATCTCCCCAAAACTCTGTGACTGAATGTTCAAACATAAAAGATGGAGGTTGAGAGAAGAGACTTTTAGTAAGTGGACACCTAGTCACCTGGTTTCCGGGGAATTTTCCTCTCCTCCTTCCCCACGCTAGTGCTCTGGGCCCCGTTACCTTCTGAATTTTAGGCTTCATTCGGGAAGGGCAGGGGGGCAGCTGGTTGAGAGCGTTGGTGATCTCAGGGGTTTCCACAGCGGCTAGGGCGTTGCAGATGGCCTTGACGGACTGGACCACCCTGTCGGCCTTCAGTGGAAAGTCACCCTGTGGGAGGCGGCACAGTGAGGCTGGCAGGCTAGCACTCAGCCTCCAGCACCC
Organism: Delphinapterus leucas; assembly: GCF_059928025.1. Taxonomy (NCBI): domain Eukaryota; kingdom Metazoa; phylum Chordata; class Mammalia; order Artiodactyla; family Monodontidae; genus Delphinapterus; species Delphinapterus leucas. The sequence goes on from NC_143129.1 coordinate 39,571,692, forward strand.
ACAGTGTTGAAGGAATGAGCCGGGAGGAGTAGCGGCTCATGACCCTCAGGAGTAACCAGTGGGATCCATGCTCTATTTTCAAACATCCAGCGTTAGTGAACCACACACAGCTCCTGCTGAATTAAAGGAGCCAAGCCCACGTTCCCCAGCGCTTTCAGCCATGCTGCCTGAACCTCCTCTTACTCCCAGCCTCCCTCTGTCCACTACGTCTGCTTATACTATACAAACACATGCAGGGTCTCCCCCAGAGACATGCAGTTTCAATAAAATCAATCCACAGGGACTGGCAGGGGGACCAAAGAGATCACACTGAGGGCCCACTTGCCCACGCAGCCTTATTTCTCCTACTACTGTCAAGAATGTCCAGATGGGTCTCATCTCAGACCATGGCCATGCCCTGCCCTCTGCACTTTGGCTCCTGCAGTTTTCTCATTTGGAATCCCCTTACCTGTCCTAACCTGATTACCTAAGTAAATGCAAATCACGGACCAGCTAAACTCCACCCTCCTTCCCCAAGCCTTCCCTGGACAGTCCCCCTCTCTATCACTCTCCAAGAGCCCCTGATTAACTCATTACCAACCTGTTCTGTCTACTAATAGCTTTACGTTACTATTCCATTTTTCTGGCAGGAACACAAGCTCCCTGAAGGCTAAGACAATTCTTAGGCTTCTCCATCCACAGTAGCCATTAAGAGAGGGCCAGACTAGTGCAAAAAAAGGTGTGCAGAGAACTCCCCTCTCATCACAGTAAATTTTCAAGCAGAGGCTGCTAGAGAAGGGATTCTGGTAGTCGGTGGAGGGCTGAGCTAGATACAAAGCTGAACTCTCCCAAAAGGATGTGACCACTATAACAGGATCAGTGAGACAGGGATTGTTTTTGAAGGTCACTGTCTGATTTTCTTCAACTTCACGACATGTGGAGCAAATGTTTATTCTCATGGTTTTGAGGCTTAAAACTCCATGTGAATCCACGTAAGGAGAGTCCTGGCCCTTGCCTACCTTTGGGACCCTCCACCTCCTGACGGTTTTCCACCTGTGACACCAGCACATCAGAACCTCTCAAATCAGAGGTTCCTGGGCCCTGCTCACAGGAGACACACTCCAGTGCACGCTCAAGTTCAGTGGCAGGGCGACAACTCTATGTCCCTTAGCTTTGAAGATGCCCTACTCCAGAGATAGGATCAGGGCACGGTTCCTTCTACAGAGGAGCACAACCCTTCTATACACACTTGCCGGCTGCCCGAGAGCTGGCAGTCGTGGTTTGCCCATGTGCTAGGGGAATGAAAAGAAGTGCTCTGCTAATAGATCTTCAGTATCTACTCCAGATCCCCAGTGTTAGCTGATCCCAGGAGGACTGGAGGAGAGGAAGGGAGGAGCGTTGGGCAGCTGGGCCAGCCCCAGAATTTGTACTCACATCAGCCAACAGGAAGGCATCCACCTCATTGTGGTAAGTGTCAAACAGAAGACTCAGGGCCTGCCTGGGGAGTTGGGGACAGGGAAAGGCATAGAAGATGTCAGAACAGACCCAGTGTACTGGAAGACCCATCCCCGCCCTCCTTCTCCACAGCTCAGGAATCAGACTCTGGCTTAAACGGGTTCCCACTCTTCCCTTAGGTCCCATGAAGACTGAAGGCCGGCAAGTCCTTTCTAGTTGGCTACCTTCTACCTGGAGAATGTGGCAAAGGACTAGAGGGAAGAGATGTAACATACCCTGAAGTGGGGATCTTCTCCTCTAAGACTCTTGGGCCCCAACACCTGCAAGAACCCCTGGCCCTGGCATAAAGGCAAGCAAGGGTATCTGCTAGGGTCCCCTCACGGTTCCTGCTTGGGCCACATCCAAGATGGTACCCACTCTCACCTGCTGATGGTCTGCTTGACTGGCCTCTCTTGCAGATGGATGAGGTAGTTCAAGGTGGAGGGGCTCTGGTCATCATTCACCTGTGTAAGAAGTGCCCTACTCAGAGAAGGGTGGTGCCTGTATCACAGCGCAGTGCTACTACCCCATGTCCGCCCAATGTATTCCATATCACCCTCTCTCTGCCCACTACCTCCCCATCCCTACGCAGCCGTCAGCCTCCCCACCACACACGAACCGTCCGGGCCAGGTCACCGCGTACAGCTTTCTGCTCCATCAGCTGTAGCCGAATGTCGATGTCAAACTTTCGACAGTATTGAATATACTCGTGGCTGCCCAGGGCGTGCTTGCTGGTGGGACAGGGGGACAAGGCCATTAGCATTCTGGGGACTCACTGGGACTTTCAAGGGAAATGCATACCTTAGCCTCAGGGAGAGACAAACAGGAGGAAGGGGGAGGAAAGGTGAAGGGGGAGTATACCTGTCATGTACCCCCACCTTAGCTCTTAGGAGATGTCATGGTAGAGCTTGGGGAAAGAAACAGAGGTCTGTCTAAAGAAATGCCACCTATTACATTTAGCCCTTGGTCTGTACAAACAATGACTTTCCTAGGTATTTATTACCATTATCACTGGTTCACTCTAGGGGTGGGAACTTCTGGAGGGAGGGGAGAACAAAGAGATTTCTCAGGGGCAGTGTTTAAACCCCATCCTCTTGGCTTTGGTACATAGGACGCAACAGAAGCCAGCCTGTGCTCAGGCTTGGGTGTGGAGCTCAATGGGTGACAATATCCCCCCAGCACTGTGATCCTAAGTCTCACATCCCCCACCATTACCAGCTGGGTGCTGAGACCAACCAACCAAACCCACCAAGATTCCAGGTCTATTATCCCTAACCCATCAAAGTTCTGCTCCTCACCTCCCTCTGTGGGTCCTGCGATTGTGAATAACAAGGTAAATCTCTACAGACTACCAGCATGCTATTCCCACTGCTCAGGTGAGACCCCTGCCCCACCCCCAAGTTTCAGAGAAGGGGGCTTAGGGAGTCCCTCGGTGATCCAGCCCCTTCCTCCCTCCAGATCACACCTTAGGCAGAAAGGAAGCTGAGGAGAAGGGGCAGGCTGAGTCCCACTTGCAGGCCAGCACTGCAGGCCTGGGCCATGTCCCAGCAGCTGGGTAACAGAAGCCGGAAAGGGACTTCCTTCCTCAGCAGAGCTGGGAATCTAGGCCAGAAATGGAGAGGAAAGGAGCAAAGCATAGGGCTCTGTGCAGAAGCCGACAGAGGTGCCTGGGCCGGAGGCCAGTCCAGTCCAGCTAGGACGTAAGTGGGTTTTCCACATCCGGAGGCGCCAAGCCTCTGATTTAGACCCCAACCTGCTAAGACTGAGCTGCAGCCAAAACCTGGGGGTGGGAGAGGCTGGACTGTGGGGTGGGGCTGGTGGGAGTGCCCCAGGAGGAAGGAAGAGTACGTCAGGGGTGGGGGAGGTGGCAGGAAACCCAACCCTCCCCGGGGACTGTCTCAAGGTTCTTATCTGAGAGCAGCCTGCATCCTGGACCCGCCACTCCCCCTCAGCGTCAGCCCCTTTTCTGAGCAAGAGTAGGAAACACAGGGCCTCCTTGGGAGCTAGCAGCTTTCTGGAACCCCCAGAGGGTCCTTTCCACCCCCACCCAAGGCAGCTATCTTGTGCTCAGGGGTCTGGGCTTTTCTGTTGCGTGGGAGGGAAGAGAAGAGCCTTGGCGGAGGAGGGGGCTCCTGGACCAAGAGTGATGGACACAGGTCCCCCAGGGACTTGCTTGCCCTTCTCTGTGGAAGGCCTTCCTCTGTGTGCATTCAAGTTAGAGTGGGAGAGGCATGACCCTAGGGCCAACAATCCTTCTCCACCTCGCCTGGAACACTCCACCTGGGTCTTGGCAAGATGTCAGAAGCTGACGGCTTATCTACCTCTGGACTTGGGGGCTCAAGGACTAGGGGGCTGCAAGGGAAATGACAGTATCTATCTAATCCGCATCCTCTCTTTGGACTGGTCCTTCCCTGGGAATATTTACTGATCGCTCATTGCGTGATCCTCGTATTTAACCCTCGCTACATTGTACAGAAGAAGCTGAGGGTCAGAGCTCCACAGCTAGCAAGTGGCAACTGGAACCCAAACCGGCTGTGTTGATGTGACCCATTATGCCCCTTGCTCCCTTACAACAGCGGCAGGTGCTCTTCGCCAGGAGCCCCTGAATCTGGGGCCCCCTCTGTTCCTCTAGGGGAGAGCGATACACATTTGAACTGTGCTCCCTGGAGGTGTGCCACGTAGGGCCCTGCCCCCTTCTTTTCTCTCAGTTTTCCAGTTGAGGGCACAGAGGCCAGGAAGGGCCCACAATATCCCTAAGGTTAAAGAAACCAGCCAAGAACTGCTCTAGCCATAGACCAACCATCCTTGCATCTAGACCTGCATATAAGAGAAAGAGCAAGTGGTGGCCCTCATCGCGCACTCCTCAGACCTGAGATACCGGCCTCTCCTTCCCCACTCCCAAGATCTGCTTCACCAAGTGGCCAGTAGTAGTGGGCAGTAGGCAACTGGAAGCTTAGAGAGGAAAGCAGCTCTCTTTATTTCCTTATCCGCTGGCCTCTGGCTGACTCTACAGCCTGCCACACAGCTGTACCACCTGAGGGGTCCAATCCGCCTTCCCACCACCCCAGCGCCCCAGAGTCCCAGGGCAGTGGAAAGGGGATTGCTGCCACTGGATGTAGAGGCGCTGGAGGCGAGCCTTTGGTAAGGAGCATAACCAGCTGCACATGCCAGTGGGGAAAGGCTTGTCGGCAGGGGAAGGGGGAGGAGAGAGCAACTGGGATTTTTACCGCTAGTTCCACAGGGTGCTTCTGCCCAGTCCTCCTCCAGCCCTTGGCCATAAAGACCCCACACATAATCTAGGGTGGGAGAAGCTACCCCACATAGTTCCCCCACCCCCATACACACATCCCTCCACACGCAGAAGTCTGCAAGCAGATACGACTTAGTCTTTGTCTAATCCCAGTTCCAAGCTCTTTCCACAGCAGATTTGGCCCAGGAAGCCAGCCAACCCCGCTGGAAGACTGAGCTCCTGGGGAAAGTACGACGTGGCTGACAGTATGCCCAGAAAGCAGGAGTCCTGACTGTGGGATTGGCAGGGAGCTGCCAGCCCCAGGCCTCGAGCCCAGCACCACCCCGGTGAAGCCCCCTCAGAAGCCTACTACCTAGAAGGCAGGTGCCACTTCCTGCCCGCTTGTCCCCACCAGTACACTCACTTCTGCAGGAATTCCTCCAGCCCACAGGGCTTTAGCACGAAGTCACCCACATCGACACCCCTCAGTTCATCATGGGTATAGCACAGGGTCTGGTAGATGAGCAAGTCTACAGTGGAGGAACCTGCAAGGGGCGAGGCAGGGGAAGCAATGGGGGGGGGGCACTGGGGCAGGCGGGGTTCATCCCGATCCCGTCCCCCAGAGCCATCAACAACCAGATAAAGCAGGCAAACACACAGTTTGGGGTTGGGAATCGACGGCAAAAGACCCCACACAGTCAAAACACCGTCACCCCTGCCCCACCTTTAGGGATGCTCACACCGACTCCCCACTAACTTACAGTTGCAGGTAAAAGTGAGTGGCTCCTGCAGGCTGTCACACAACACGGTCACCTTCAGGTTAACCTCATCCCCGAGGTGCTCTGGGCTTGGGGTGACAGTGCTCCAGACATACCCAGTGAGGGAGTAGTCTTGGACATCAGAGCCAGATCGGAGGCTGTGCAGGAAGAGAGGGAGAAGGACCGTCGCTGTGCCTTCAGGAGAGAATGGTCAACAAGAGGCCTGCTGGGACCTCCCGTCCTGAGGCCCAAGGACCCCTCCGTCCCCACTCAGCCCGTGGGTCTGTGGGCCAGGACGGGGGCAGTGGGGAAGCAGCTGGGGGAAACCCTGTTCTTGATACATCTGTTACAGTTGCAAAATGTTTCCCAAGCTGAGTTGAACATTAAGGATAGCTTTAAAACCACACAGCTTTCCACGGAAAAATTTTCCACTTCCTTTCTCTTTTAGCCCCAGATAAGATTACACTCTTATCTCCATCTGGGGTGTGTTTGCTCCTAAAGGCAACGGAGCCTGAAGTGATTGGAACAATTTGACTGTTAGATCGAGGTTTCCTGAATTTTGTCCAAAGTGTGGAACTTCTAAGATTCCAAAAAACCTGCAAATACCGGTTGCAGGAAGCATCCCATAGTTGTAAATTGAGATGTATTAAATATGGCTCTTCTTCCTCCCTAGAAAGTTCTGAAAGGGGTGACTCTCCTCCCCAGCGCCCACAACCCTTCCCAACCCCCCAGTCTTTAACTCTTACATATCCAGCATGTGGCAGAATGCAGCAACTTCTTCATCTCTCTCCTCTGAGACCTCAAACAACTCATGGCCATTGGCGATGGTGTGGGGCCGGGAGCCCACCTTTAAGAGAAGAGCAACTTACTCAGTGCCTTTTCCCTCATGCGATCCCCTTCCCGCAGGCTCCTAGGCCTAAACTCTTAAACTCTAGGTGTAAAGACTTTCCAGTGAAAGGGGCATAAAAAACATGTGGGAAATCCAGGAATATATTTATCTGCCGTCCTGGCAGACCAAGAGCCAAGGTGAAAGAGTACTTGATGCCTCAGCTGAGTCTGGAAACCTGGGTGGGATGGACATGAGTGTGGCCGAACCTCCTTCCCGAGAGGCCAGTGTCTAATAAGCTCAACCCTGCAGGTCAGGTGGTTCCCGGCAAGCTGGGCCGTGGGGCTGGCTTTCTGGGGGATGCTCCCAGAGGCGTGGAGGGGAGCTGAGCAGACAGCTGTTGTTCCCTGTCCCACCACTGAGGCCAGAGCAAGTGGGTTGCCCAAACCGTCCCCAGGGAAGCTGAGCCCTGGGCAAAGCTCCAACATCCACAGTAAGCCCCAGGGACCCAACTCAGAGAGAGACCGAGAGACCGTGAATGGAGGCAATGACTCAGACACATGTGCCTTCCCAGTAAGCACTACTTGAGGAAGAGAGCGTCAAAGCAGCTTTCTGGGCAGGAAAGAACCGGGAAGAAGGCTTAGCTCCTACTGGCTCTCAAGTCTTCTGGTCCCCAACAGCTGGAATGTCAGGAAGACTTCCTGGGCCCCACTTCCTGTCCAAGAACATGTGTGTGCTGGTGGGGATTCTCAGAGACAAGACCTCAAACTGTCTCCCACCACAGAGCTGTTTTCAGTCACCCATGAGGAGTTCTAAAGCAGCCCTCGAACAAGGCCTGCAGCACAGCCGCAGGGAGGAGCTGGTGCGTGGCAGGTTTCGGCCTGCCTGCCCAGAGCCACCAGGGAGGCCACTGCAAGGGAATGAGGTGACAGCTCTGACAGAGTGCCGGCCTGCATCCGGTAAAGGCGGATACTTCCGGGGAGCCAGTGTGCACACACGCAACGCCTCACCTCTCAGCCTCCCCCTGGCTATTCTCCTGTCCTCCCCGCCCCCTCGGGGCAGATGGCAGCAACTGAGCTCCTCATTTGAATATCCAGATTGTTTCCTCTGAGTGACCCTCTCTCATTGGCCTTGCTCCCCTGGGTGAGCATGGAGGGGGTGCAGAGAAGGGAGGGTAGCCGTGGGGGCAGTTGGCATGGGAGGCCCTGGCTCTGCCAAGTTCATGCCTGTGTCCCAGTCAAAACAATAGTACCACTGTCAGCAACTAACCCACAAAAGTGAGAGCGATAGAGAGAGCAACAGAGACAGACAGAGACAGAGAGACAGCAAGAGGAGGGGAAGGCAAGGAGGGTGGAGAACAGAGTGGCGACTGAAGGTCATTTTCATGCCTTTCAGTACCACTCACTGGCTCCATAAGAAAACAAAAGCCACTTACGTTTGCCCTGCTGGCAGGCCCTGATGGCATCGCCCGATGCTGGCTGGGGGGATCTGCAGGGCAGAGGCTGGCAGCAGGGGTACCAGGCTGGCATTTGGAGCCAACCATTTCCTTAGCTGGCTCCACAGGCCTGGGATAAGGTGGGTCCCTCCGGCTGGAAGCCCGGCGAAGGCGGGGCGGTGGTATGGGTCGAGAGCCCGAGGGGCCCCCCCTCCCAGTGGGATGAGCCCCTGCACCAAGCTGGGGTGGGGAAGACCAAGGCCGCATTTCCCCCTAAGAACTGGCGAGGGCTTTTTGCTTTGCCCTAGCTTCTTCAAGGAGACTCTGGACCAAGCTCCCTCCCAGAACTCTGATAACACACAGGGGATGGGGGAAGGGTGAGGGAGTGGGGGGGAAGCAGGAGAGCGAGCCACAGAGGTGACCACCTACCAGGGTGGCCTGCCGCTGCGCAAGCAGGCCCAGCTGTGCAGAACAGAATCTCCCTGTCCCTATAAATAGCAGGAACAGCCCCACCTCTCAGAGCAAGTCCTTTAAAAAGCCCTGCACTCTAGAGCTGTGACTTAACCCAGGAGCTGCCTCTGCTCTGGGGGACTCTCTTAGCCGAAGCACAGGAAGGAAGGACCACGTGGCTTTTCCAGAGTTGTGAAGGATCCCAACTGCTGGGACACAAGGTGGGAAAGCCCCAGTGTCCCTCAGACAATGGATAAGGAGGAAACAGGGAGGGAATGAGGTGGAAAGCTGTTAGGACAGAACTCATCAGCCACAGGGGTGCCTCTCGGCTCCCCTGGGGTCAGGGTTTCCAAGTGCAAAACACAAAGCAGGCTTCAGGTCCCGCCCATGGAGATGTTGCTGACACTTTTTAAACCAGAAAAAGATCAAAGCTGCCCTGGAACCTACGCCATGCTTCTGTGCAGACAGTTTTCTATTTTATACTATATACTGCTAAAGTGAAATAATTACCGTCATACTGCATACTTTTTTCTTAACATTTTCACTGTGAAAAGAGATGGATGATGGTGAGGATTGCACAACGGTGTGAATGCATTTAATGCCACTGAACTGTATACTTACAGTTGGTTAAGATAGTAAATTTTATGGTATGTGTATTTTATCACAATGAGAGAGATGTGCGGGGGGGCACACACACGAGCACAGGGAGGAGAGAGGCAGAGGGGGAGAGACAAAGGGAGGGAGGGAGCCAGAGGGAGTAACGCAGAGAGAGCCAGCGAGCTAGCGAGTGAGAACAATGGAGCCTTGGGATGAGACAGAGCACTGCGGATCATTAGGCAGGGTTGCTGAGGGGTCTTGACCGGGGTCTGGGACTTAGTGAGCACTAAAAATCGGTTAGTATCATGACGGAACCTCATCACCACGCAGCATTTTTGGCAGAGCAGAAAGTCAGAAAGCAGAAGGAACCCACCCCAGTGCACAAGGCCATTCGGCCATGCCGTCAACAGTGTATCCCCTCACCTCAGTTCTGTCCTTATATCACGAAGTGGGTATTCCAAAATGCCTGCCCCCAGAAGGACCATTTGGCCAAGATACACAAAACTGGCCCTGAAAAGGAGCCTTCTCTACTAGTGTCCCTCTTCCCTCCCCCACCACGGCCCGGGGGCCCAATGTCAGAAGCAGAGGGCAGGAGAGGACTGAAGGGGTGAGTGTGGAGCAGATTGTGGTTTGGACAGCAAAGAAGAAAGGGGGGACTCTATTTCTGAATGACAAGGGGAAAGGGGACAGAAGAAACATAATCAGGTCCTCACCGGAGCTGCAGAAATCTGGAGGTTCTTGCCAGATGTTCCATTTTTCCGGTTGGCGTAGCGGGAGGTGTAGGTGCGGGGGGGCACCTGAGGGGGCATGGTCTTGCTCCGGGCCACAGGTTTTCCAGGAGTGTCCTTGCCAAAGTTCAGGAGTCCCCGGCCCTCCTTCCAGCCCCTGGTGGCGTCCCGCAGTATCTCTGCATCATAGGTTGACTTCAAGTTGAGCCGTGTAATGGCATCATTGATACCGTCGTAGTCCATGGACCCCAGTAGGCGCCCTGGACCCCCACCTCCCAGCTCCTCTTCCTCTTCTAGGAGCTGATGCCCCAGCAGTTTGCCTGGAGGTTGTTCGACCAAAGAAAAAGTGTTGATGTCATTGGGCTGGGAGATCTTGGAGGATGAGGGGGACCCCTTTCTGGGAGGCAGGGGAGGAGTGTCCCAGATAGAGACTCGGGGAGGCAGAGGAGGTGGGGACAGTTTCTTCAAAGAGTCGTCTGTGTCCCCCAGTCCTGGGGACAAAGAGAGCCCCCCATCTGAACCATCAAAAATGTAGAGATAGTCTCCGGCCAGGGAGGCTTTGGGCCAGGGATCTGCGCCAGGCTGGGAGCCCTGGGAGGTAGAGTGGTTGGGCAGCCCTTCCTGTGGGGAGAGCGAGTTGTAATTGAGGGTAGGGTCAGAGCCAGAGAGACCACGTAAGAGTTTGAGGTCCTTCCGCCTTCCCGCTGGCTTGCTGTAGAAGTCTAGGACAGGCTCATCCCAGCTGATGAGAGAGGGGTCTGTGTTCTGCTTGGCTCTGCTTTCCTCCTTGTCGTGCCGAAGCCGGGACAGAGCATCATACTCCATCTGCAGGGCTTCGGCCATGGCCAGCTCTTTGCGGCTGATGCCCACAGACTCCAGTGACTTCCAATGATCCCCACTGCCCTGAGTCGAAGACATGGTGAGGATGGGGGACAGAGGAAACAAGGAAGTCTTCTACTTCCTGGCAATGTCAGTTCTGCAGGGTTGTGGCATGGTGTCTGGGCACCTGCAAGTGAGGAGGAAAAATATCAATCATTCAGTCACAAAAAGAGACGTGTCAATAATCTGATTGGGTGACATAATCTGGGCCACTGCCTGTTTCTTGAGTGCCTACAACAGATGGAAAGAAACAGAAAGATGGAGAAAAAAAGAGATACCAAGACAACTTTATTTATCTGTTACATCCATCTACCCTTCCATTCATCTATACACGTTTCCATTTCTGGTCCCTAAATCCCATCCTCATCTCGCTCACAGGTACCCCGAAGAAAGAAGGAGGCACCTTGTATCAGCTAAGAGGAAAAGATGGAGACGAGGGCTCTTCAGTCAATTTAAAGAGGACGGCTCTCCAACGTGGATGGACCTAGAGATTATCATACTAAGCGAAGTAAGTCAGACAGAGAAAGACAAATACCACGTGATGTCACTTATATGTGGAATCTAAAATATGACACAGAGGAACCTATCTATGAAACAGAAACAGACTCACAGGCATAGAAAACAGACTTGTGGTTGCCAAGGGGGGCGAGGGTCGGGGGAGGTTTGGGAGTTTGGGATTAGCAGATGCAAACTATTATATGTAGGATGGATAAACCACAAGGTCCTACGGTATAGCACAGGGAACAGTATTCAGTGTCCTGTGATAAACCATAAGGGAAAAGAATATGAGAAGGAATATATATATGTACACCTGAGTCACTTTGCTGTACAGCAGAAATTAACACATTGTAAATCAACTCTACCTCAACAAAAAAACGTTCTTAATAAAATAAATAAAGAGGACAGCTCTCACACACCGCTGGTGGGGAACGTTAACTGGTACAACCACTTTGGAAAATAGGCAGCTTCTTGAAAAGGTAAGCATCCACCTACCATATGACTCAAGTATTCCACTCCTAATTACTTACCCAAGAAAAATGAAAGCATATGTCCACACAAAGACTTGTATACGAATATCCACAGCAGTCTTATTTGTAACATCAAAAAACCGGAGACGCGATTCACTTTGTTATAAAGCAGAAACTAACACACCATTGTAAAGCAATTATACTCCAATAAAGATGTGAAAAAACAAAACAAACAGAACTGGAGACAACCTAATGTCCATCAGCAGGTGAATGGATGAAAAAAAATATGATACATCCACACAACTGAATACTGCTCAGCAACAAAAAGGAATGAATTACTGACATAGGCAATAACATGGACGAATGTCAAAATAACTGTGTTGAGTAAAAGAAGTCAGACAGAGTGTGAGCGCGTAGGATTCCGTTTATATAAAATTCTGGAAAATGAAAACTAATCTACAGTGACAGAAAACAGATGAGTGGCTCTCTGGGAAGGGGTGGAAAGAGGGTTACAAAGGAGCACAAGGACACTTTGGGGACAAGGAAAATGTTCACTGGCTTGATTGTGGTTTCACGGGTATATACATATGTCAAAATTGATCCAGTTGCACACTTTACATATGTACAGTTTATTATATGTCAACTATACCTCAATAAACCAATAAATGAAAAGTACAACAAAGCCCTATGAAACAGCTACTCAGACTGCACTAAGATCCTCCCAAAATGCACCGATATGAGTCAGTAAAACAAAGTCTGCCAACAGGTGAGACCCGGGCACCTGATGGAGTACAGGTGTGCCGAAATACTGATTTCCCTCAGCCCTTAGGAAGCCAGACAGGCAGAGAACACCCGCCACCTGCCAGCCAGCTGCCTCTGGCCACGAGCAGCCCCTTCATTCACTCCAGCGTTGGTACCCTTTTCCTTTAGAAGCCGTGACTGGAGGCACGGTTGCAATGACAAGGCGAGCTGGCCCAGTGGTTCTCAATCCTGGCTGCACATTCGAAACACTGGGGGAATTTTTTAAAAGTACTGAAGCCCAGGTACTCTCAAGAGATTCTGATTTAATTGGTCTGCAGTAGGGCAGTGGTATTTTTTAAAACTCCCCGGGAGATTCTAGTCTGTAGCCGAAGCTGAGAACCATGGACCTGTGTGTGTATGTGTTTCAGATTAGGTTGGGGCAGGCGATTGTTTAGTAAGTGGTTTCTGACCCTTCTCACCAGCAGCTGCGAAGTTCACGATTTCATAAAATTATCAAAAATCCTTCATTTTATTGTACTGTTACCCAGCAGGTAACAAACATGTGAAGCACGTCCTTCCTCATGACTAGAAAATTGAAAGCATCAATAGGAAAAAAGTTCAGACAGATTCGTGGGTGGTAAGTTCCATCAGACCCCAAAGGAGTTAGGACAAGAGTATCCCTCAACCTGAGGTGCCCTTCCAGGATCCTGGTGCATCCATCAGGCACAGGCTGGCTCAGGGAGTCTTAGAAAGTATTTTCCCCAAAATGGAATAGCCCAAGCCCAGCTTCAGGGCATAAAAAAGCTGCTCTCTGCTGATTTCTCTGCCTGTTGAGTTTCTCCGCGCTTCAACAGCTCCTTGTAGATTACTTTTTATCCACAGAGGGTAAGAGGGAGTCTTGCTATTTAAAATTGAAAGGAATTGGATGCACAGATGAAGATACCCAGAACTTGGCTGCCCAGAGTTGGGAAACTGGGCCCAGGGAAAGGAGGGCCTAGTACTTTCGATGGGAGACACAAGATACATGCTCAAAGGTGAACTGAGATTAAGCCTTTTAATCCAGAGAGCAACTGTATTTTCAGCCCCAAGCTGGGACAAGCAGAGTAGTAACGCTGGCCTTAGCCAGGCACCACCGTGAAGAGAAAGACCGAGGCCATTGGAAATAACCTCTCTCGCTTTCCTGCCTCTCTTCCCTACTAACTTAACCACACTTGCATTTGGCCTCCCTTCCCTTTTTCCTTTTTCCTTTATTTTATTTATTTTTTGGCTGCGCTGGGTCTTCATTGCCGTGCGCGCTCTCTCTAGTTGCGGCGAGCGGGGGCTCCTCTTGGTTGCAGTGCGCGGGCTTCTCATTGCAGTGGCTTCTCTTGTTGTGGAGCGCAGGCTCTAGGCGCGCGGGCTTCAGTAGTTGTGACGCATGGGCTCAGTAGTTGTGGCTCGCGGGCTCTAGAGCGCAGGCTCAGTAGTTGTGGCACATGGGCTTAGTTGCTCCGCGGCATGTGGGATCTTCCCGGATCAGGGCTCGAACCCGTGTCCCCTATATTGGTGGGTGGATTCTTAACCACTGTGCCCCCAGGGAAATTCCTGGCCTCCCCTTCTTCCTTTTGGTCTCAGGGAAAGCAGGTCTCCGCTTCCCACTGAGGTAGAAGCCTCCAGAGCCTCCAGGGCGCTTGCCCCACACACTGGATCTCCTCTAGGCTGATGCGCCACCAACTTCCCTTCCCCCTCCTGTACTTTCACCTCTTCTCCTTAACTGGGTCTCTCTCTTCAGCACATAAACATGATCAAGCTTCTTCTAGCCTTAAAAAGAAAAAGAAGAAGGAACAAAAACCAGAACCCTACACCCTAAGCACCCCCTCTTGCCTTTCTGTCCTTCAGCTCATACCCTCCCTGTTCTTCCTTCCCTTCCCAGTCAAGCTTCACAGAAGACACACGATGTTTCTCAATTCTCCCTTATTTACTCTTCAACTCACTGTAATCTGACTTCTGCCCCCAGCATTACACTAAAATGCCCCAACAACAATGCCCAGGCCACCCAGTTCCACAGGCATTTCTATCTGCCCAGACATTGCTGCTGCACTTGGCTCTCAGACCATTCCCTTCTTCCTTACATCCTCCACCCCCTGGCTTCCATGACACTACTTTCTCATGTTCTCCACCTCTGTCATTGTCCTCCTCTTCCTTTGTCCACCCCTGAAATATTGGTGTTGGCTCAGGACTCTATTCTCAGCCTCTGTTAATGTGACAACCCCACTGGGCAGTCTCATCTGTTCTCCCACTCACATCACGTGCGTGTTGATGATTCCAAATGTGTGTCTCCCCCGTCAAGTTGATATGCCCACCCATATCTCAAACCCCAGATGTCCAAAACTGAACTATCACCTTCTTATTTCCTTCCCACAACCTTCTCCTCCTTCCTGGTTCCCCATCTGGGTGAATGGCACCATCCAGTTACCCAAGCTAGGAACCCGGCAGTCATCCTGGATTCCTCCTTCCTTTTCACCCCATATCCAGTCCCAAGGCCTGCCAACTTTTCCTCTTAATGCTTCCCAAATCTAGTCCTTGCTTCTATGCTAACTGCTGCTGCCCTAATTAAAGGCGTATTTTCTCCCACTTGGGCTATTACAATAGCCTTCAAACAGTCCTTCCTCCTCCTAATCTTTCCTTCTCTAAAGCTCGCTCCCCAGGGCAGTCAGAGGGCTCTTTCTGAAGTGTAGATCTGATCGGCTCACTCTCTGCTTAAACCCTTTCAAAGGCTCTCTATTTGATTCCTTTACAAGGCCTTTATCACCAGCCCCCATCTCCCTCTCATCTCCAACCGTTCAGAATCACGCATCTGATACCTCCGTGATTTCGTGCAGTACCTTCCTGCTCCAGGGCACGCCCTTCCCAACTGCCGACGCTCTTTGCCTATGTGATTCTAACTGCTCAGACTTTGCTCTGACATCAAGTTCTTCAAGAAGCCCTCTCTGAGCCTCCAGGTTCAACAACGCGCCCCACCTTCATGCTCCCAATAGCAACCCGTATATACCTCAAATATCATCTCGAAACATTTTATTCAAAATTAAATGTGTATGGGGCTTTCCTGGTGGTGCAGTGGTTGAGAGTCCGCCTGCCGATGCAGGGGACACGGGTTCGTGCCCCGGTCCGGGAAGATCCCACGTGCCGCGGAGCGGCTGGGCCCGTGAGCCATGGCCGCTGAGCCTGCGCGTCCGGAGCCTGTGCTCCACAACGGGAGAGGCCACAGCAGCGAGAGGCCCGCGTACCGAAAAAAAAAAAAAAAATTAAATGTGTATGAATCTGTCATCTCCCACCAAGATCCTCAAGTTCCAAAGTCACCTCATTTCCACTGAGGAAAATGTACTTCAGCTGGGATATAAGGGTAGAGCTTTCTGGTGGTAAGAATTCTCAGACATAGAGATGTGTGATCAGGATGCAGGTGGGGTCCTTTCCTGGGGATCCTTCAAAGGTAGGACTGGGTTTCAACTAACAGGACCAGGTTTGGCATCTGTAAATGCAGGTGGGTAGATAGACAAGACCCCCACAGAAAGTGCCTTCCAGCCCTGGGATTCTTTGATTCTGACCTATTGATTCCCTTCAGTCACATTTCTCAGAGGACACCAAAGTTAGCCCTGGGAGGAAGGAGAAGAAAGGCCTGAGGGGGAATTCCCTGGTGGTCCAGTGGTTAGGACTCCACACTTTCACTGCTGAGGGCCTGGGTTCAATCCCTGATCTAGGAACTAAGATGCCACACGGCGCGGCTGAGGGGAAAAAAAAAAAAGACCCGAGGGAGATCCAGCAGGCCCAGCTCCTAAGGCTCTTCCCAGACTGGAATTCAAACACGGAAAGCTGAGCCACCCCTCTCTAACCACCGGTCCCGGCTCCCAGCCAGGACACCACCAGACTGTCTGTCAGCTGTGCAGAGGAGGCCCAGCCCATCTTGCACCCGGGGCTACACCGGCAGCTGCACCTTCCAAAAAGTGCAGTGCTCTGCTCGCTCTGATGCTGAGGGATCCATGGTGAGGAGGCAGGACAAGCAGCATCCCCCGCAGGACCAGGACACCAGGACCGGGAGAGCCAGCCCTGGTTCTGGGTTCAGGGCAGCAGCCAGGCACAGGGGAAATGCAGAGAGGGAAAGAGGAAAGGCAGGAGCAACCAGTCCCAACCACCGGCAGCTAAAGGGAGCCGGCTTCCGCCCGGAATTTCATCTTCCAGGAGGGGTGGGGATACACAAAGTATTTTAGGAATCAGAGCCTCCTGTTTCTTGCCTCCCCCATTCTCTTCCCCAGTTCAGCTCCCTCCCTGCCAGGCTCTGCTGGGTTGACAAATTCTCTATTCCCTGAGTCCTCAAGGGTTACTAGGGATTCTGTAAGAAAGCAAATATCCATGTAGGTCCCAGGAAAGAGTTGGGGTGGACGAGGGCCTGGGGTCTTTGCTACTCTGCAGCTCATCCAGGAAGAGAAGGCTGGGGCCAGTACCGCTCTGTCTCACAACTCCACGGAGCACCCACACACTGTACTCTACGTGAATGACACCCTCTACCACAACAAAGAGAATGGTGCCTGCTGGAGTTGTGCACCTTGGTGGCCCTAGCTGTGTTCTCTTCTAGTATCCATCTCTCAGAAAGTAGATGGAAACCATCTGAAAGACCATTTTCAGCCAGATTCCCTTCACCACCTGCATGCACTAATTGTTAACATTTCCCCACATTTGAGCACACTTTCTCCTTCTCTGCTTAACATTTTCAAATGTTAAGATGCAAACACTTCACTTCTAAATACTTCAGCCTGAATCTCTACAGAACTAGGACATTCTCTGATGTTAAACACAATGCCAGTTAGCATACCAGCTAAATTTAACGTTGACAGTACGTTAAATTGTAATTGTTATTATTTAACAATAATATTATCTAATATAGGGTCCACATTTGAATGGTTGTAATTATCATCTGGAAAGTTCTTCAAACATACAAATTCCTGGCCCCTCTCCTGGAGGGTTTGATTCAGTGGGGTGAGTCCCTGGACTCTGAACATTTCAAAGCCCCTCAGGCAATTCAGATGTGCAGCAAAGTTTGACACCAAAGACTAGGGTTTCAGAACTACCAGGAAGACAGGACGGAACTGGGGAAAGGAACCCCAAAGAGCACCAGGCAGTCAGCTGGTAAAGGAAGAGGGCATGCTTATGGCCAAGCAGGTCGGTGCCAGGGTCTAGGCGGCACCAAACTCAGCCCACACAGCTGCCAACAGATGGCTGGAGGTCACGGGGGGAGGAAGGGGGTCAGGGCAGAGCCACACAATGGCTCAGAGTCAGAGCATAGAGAGAAAGGAGAGGGCACTCCCTCAAGTGAGCTGGCTCTGTTCCATGCCTGTGCCAGAGAGGGAGGGGCCCCAGGGTCCAGCGATGACACGAGCTGTGGGTGGAGAGGGCTTCCTGTTGTCTTGCTGGACGGCACCGTATGAGAACTACCCTGCTTGGGACAGACTAATGGGTCTCGGTCATCTCCCCAAATCCTGAGCCACAGAGCTGGATTCTAACGGGCGGTGAGTACCGGCTACGTGCCAGGTACCATGCTAGACCCAGAAGTATTCAGATGACCATGGCACAATTCCAGGAAGCTTACAGTCTAACAAAGGTGACAGATGTATCATAAATAATTCAATCTCCCCTTTCGGGCACAAAGCAGGGAACCTTGCACGTCCTGACCCATCTTCACTGAGCAGGGGAAATGGAGAGCTATCGAGAAAGGTGGTGAAAAATATGGAGGGTCTCAAGCCCCCAGCCTGTTAGCAGTTTTTACTAAGGGAAGATGACTCATTTCTAGGACTGCCCTAGGAAGAGACCTTCAGTACCTCCTCTCAGGACAGAATGGTTCAAGGGGTTAAGGACTTAATCCCTTTGGCTCCCAGAGCTTTCTCTTCTGAGAGGACCCTGCCCCTATCTATCCCCAGCACCCACACTTACCCAGACCCCAAATCCCACTGGTTTTGCAGCCAGGTACACGTCCCCCACCCCTCACTCCGCACGCTGTCGCTCAGCTCCACCTCTCCCCTCCCACAGCCCCAGCTCCAACAGGGAAGTGTGCCAGGAATACGACCCCTCCAGCGGGAAGGTATAACAATAAGTCAAGTAGGTCAGCTCCCTGCCTCAAACAGATGTGCAGCTGATCCCTGCTTCCGTATTGAAAACCTACGGGTTTTATACAGCTCTACAAGCTTCTTTGATGTCAGGCCCATCACTGAGTCACACTCACCAACAAAGTCTTTCTCTTGTTTAACTATGTTCTCTCTGTGTGGTTCTCACTTAATCCAAATGTGAGGAGACTGAATATAACTGCTTGCATTTTCTTCCCACTCATACAGCCCCTCTCTAGCATCCTCTCAGCCAAATTAAAGCAGCCCCACGTGGTTCAGTTTTGCTACTGGAACTTACTTTCCGTTTCTCTCTTTCCTGGGCCTACCCTGGACTCTCCACCAATTGAAGCCAAAGTGGACACAAGAGTTAATAAAGGGCTCTCTGGGTCCTAAGAGAGCAGAGGGACAGGAGGCTGTGTGACACAGTTACATCACTTGGGTTTGCATTCAGAGTCCTGAGTCCCCGGTCCCAGGTCAGAAACCATTTGTGCAGCTGTTCTGCTCACACACCACACACACACACGGAATCCCTGGAGATCACAGTTCCTAGCACACACCCTGTAGATTTGGGATCTGGGTACGAAGAGAGTCAGTGATGGAAGAGGTGAGGCAGCTCGTGGCTCCTCACAAAACTTTCCTTCCTAGAGTTGGCGATTAAGATGGCAGGCACCAGGAACTGGCAATCAGCTGAATGGAACGTTTGGCAAAAAGGAAAGAAAGGTCTTGGCCAGGAACCATCCCAGGAGCCAGAACAGCCACATCTCCCCTCTGTCTGGTCCACACTTCCTGCTTTTTCCACCCCCTGTCCTCAGCCACCGCAGCCCCAAGATCCAGGCCTTCTAGTTCAGATCGGCCGGGTTTCCTCCAAGGAGCACGGTGGTTAAGAATTACTCTTCCAGTTTCCTCGACCCTCCAGAGAAAGCCGGTGGACAGGACAGCAGAGGGAAAGAGGAGCTCCCAGGATGACCTTCCCTTAATAATCTTGGCCTCCAGCTGAGAGGGCTCCTGAGGAAACTTCTTTACAGACAAAGTTCACACCAGCCCACCCACATGAGAAAAACAGCCTGCCATTTGCAAAGAGCAACATCTAGGAAGCCTTAGCCTCTCCGAGGGTCCTGTAGACTCCTGAAGCATAAAGGAAGCCCCTCTGGGAGGAGGATGTAAGGAAGTGGGTGGAGGAGGGCATGGGGACACGGCAGCCCTTCTCCGTGCCACTTGCTTGCTGCAAACCAAGGGCTCCTGAAAGGCTCGGACTGTCGCCTCTGTCACCTCCAGCTGAATCTCCAGTCCAGCTTCCCCAGCTCATGCCCTTCGGAATCCAGTTCTCCAGGATTCCTTCGTGGGCTGGGAAAACTCACTAGAGGAGGCCAGCCCATTAAGCAGAATCCAGAAAGCAGGTCACAGCTGTTCCCGTCCCGCCGGGGCACCAAAGCGAGGACCCAAAACGCCAGCAAGGCTCTGCTCTGCCTGGAGGACTCACCGGAGGCGAGAGATGAGAGGCAATGTCCTCCACCTCACGGCTCAGGTCCAGACTCCCCAGGTCCTCACAAGCTAGGTGGGGCTAACCCATCAGAGTCTGCAAGGAGGAAGGAGGCAGCCCTGAGCAGACTACAAATTACAGCCCAACCCCATGGCAAGGGGATGGGGCTGTGTCTCAGGGTAACTACAGAGGCATCAGACTAACCAGAGTCTACCGAAGAATGCCAGTGAGGCCATCCTCCAAAAGAATGACATCTTTGCTGGGAATCAACACTCTGATCTTTAGGGAGTGTCTCCAATTCATTCAATTATAACAATTCTTTGGTTATTTTCTGGTAGCACCTTTCTTAGACATATAAAAGGTAATCTCTCTTCTCCATCACAGGGTCCTACTATCTAGTAGAATGAGGCCCACAAAAGGTCAGCGACTTTGCCCTGGGTCTCACGGCGGAGCCACAGCAGAGTCGGGAAGGGCCCACAGGACCAATGTGGGGGGGCTACTTGGTGCTGGACCTCAGAAACAACCCTGGCCCCAGCCCCGCGCTCCATCCCATGAGGACACACTTGGCACTGAATGTGCCAGAGCCTGGGACGAGAAGGACCGAGGGACTTGGTCCCCAGAACAATTCTACAGAGTAGAGAAGGTGGGGCCAGCAGCCCCAGTGTAGTGGCACTGCCTGTGCCAGGGGGCAAGGACAGGCTGTGTGGGCAGCTGACAGCCACCTGCTTGGCTCGGAAGAGGGTAAAAGGCAGTCGAGCAGAAAAAGACTGAGCCAGTCATCCAAGGGAACCTCGGAGGAGCAAAGACCAGCCGCCACACCATGCCCAGGGCAAGCTCCTTCCTGCCCTCCTGGCAGGGAGGCTCTGCGCCACTGTCCACAAGTCCTGCCCACTGTCCCTCTGCCACCACAGTCCCTAAACTAGCGATCCTGACATGCTGTCTGATAATAGAGAATATCTGCAATCAGTGCTAACTCCCCAAATCGAGAAAATCCCTGATAGACTGCAGTCACTCCCAGGGACCCAGAGCCACAGTAATCACACAAACTGCACACCTTCCCGCACCCTCCGACTCACTCCCTCATTAGCTCCCTAAGGGCAGGAGAAGAAGCTGGCCTAGACACCACGAGGTGACAGCCTTAGTTAGCGCCACTGGCAAAGAAGCCTGAGAAAAGTAGACGGAAAATTGGGTTTTTTTTTTTAAGCAATGAAGTATTTTTTCTTTAAGCTTTTAAGTTCAGACGACAAATCTTATTCTATCTATAAACCTAATAATTTTTTCCCACAACTCACACACACACACTGTATTTTATTTTTACAAGAGATAAATAAACTGACACCAAGCATTGTAAATGGAGGACCGCAACAATGATTGCAATGACCAAACACGAAACACACTCACACTATGTCATGATATTGACCTTCAGTCCAGGAATCCTCCACTGCAACAGCTCCTTTACTTTGCAGTGAAAATTGATTTGTATATGTTTTGCCTCTGAGTAGAGGAAAGTTGAACCAGAAGAAAAAGGAAAACAGGACCTCTAAGCTCCAGGGGCAGCTCTGGGCCTTCCCTGTCCACATTCCAGCATTCGGGGACAGGTTGGGCCAGCGAGGAGAGCACCAGGGAGGGAAATGCCAGGGAAGGAGACTCCAGACACAAGAGCCCAGGAGGGCTTTTGTCCAAAGGTCACCTGGCTTCTGGACAGCCTCAGGGACAGGTGTTATTTCCTAGGTCAGGGCAAAGTGGAGAAGCCCTGGGGTCCTCACAAACCAGGGTGGGAAAAGAAAAGGGTGTCAGCTCTCAAGTAGCCCCCTTCTTTCAGACCAGAAAAACACACACACACACACACACACACACAAAAACAAAACACCACCAAACATCTGATACTAATTTACACAGGGGTGTTAGAGGTCAAAGTGTTAGTCCCTCCCAGGGACGTTTGCATTTAAAAAGCAGAGTCTAAGGAGAGGGGTGCTCAACCTAAGGGAATCTGGAAGTGGTAAAGGAAATTTCTAGTGGCACTGGGAGAAATGACCCTTTAAAAGGTAGGGGAGGGCTTCTCTGGTGGCGCAGTGGTTGAGAGTCCGCCTGCCGAGGCAGGGGACGCGGGTTCGTGTCCCGGTCCGGAAAGATCCCACATGCCGCGGAGCAGCTGGGCCCATGAGCCATGGCCGCTGAGCCTGCGCGTCCGGAGCCTATGCTCCGCTGACAGGAGAGGCCACAACAGTGAGAGGCCCGCCTACTGCAAAAAAAAAAAAAAAAAAAAAAGGTAGGGGAGGTGAATCTCTGGCATAGGCCTTGCCTGTCCATGGCCTCCCCTGGTCCCAGTTCCTGAGCCCCAGGAATCTCTTGCCCCTCTCCAGCACACAAGTCCCCCCAAGCGCTACCCACCAGGCAGCTTGTCCTTTTAAGTCACTGACCCCCCCAATACTTGGCCTTGGCTGCTGTTAGCCTGGCCTCACCCAGTAGCCATGCAGTTCCACTCCACTCTTCCTGGTAGCAGGCCGGAAGGATGTCCTGCTCCGGGTCAGCCAAGGACACTGAACCCTGGGGGAGACCACGGATTCTCTCTTACCAAGGTCAAAGGAGAAACCCCACTCAGGATGCAGGGCCCTAAGAGGGAACTGAGAAATGAGATCCTCTTTGAGATGGCCTCAGTGTCCAGAATCCCCAAACCACAGGGAAAGGGATACTGAGATGGGGGCACTGGGAAGCAGGCAGTGACCCTGACAGTGCTAGATCACTGGGGATCCCAGCCAGGGCTCCCCTCAACCTGGTCACTCCCTAGACCTGTCATAGTGGTAGTTCCAGTGCCCTGGTCTAGACTCCCCAGTCCTATTGCCCGCCCCACCTGACTCTTAGGGCCTGAAAAGCCATGGGTGCAGCTGGGGGCACTTTTCTCTTCCTCCTGCTTTCTCTCTCCTCTTTCCACCCCAACTCAAGATCCTCAAGAAACCTTCCCTGGTCAACCCTTTCAAACTGTCCTTTCTTCTTTTACTCTCTCAGTGTCTCCCAAACACTCTGATGCTGCGTGGGTGACATGACTGATTAAAATGGGGGTGCCGGTGTCTGGGGCACAAGAGCAACACGTTCGCCTTGGATGGTGTTAAAACAACTGTTCTGCATCTCTGCACGTGGAGGGGTTAAGAAGATTTATTTTCTAAATAGGAAGTGACCTAGGGGATGGGGGAGTAGACGAGGGGTCGTGTCAGTTTCTGTGTTGCCCTGTATATGCCCTAATGCCTTTCTCCCATTTCCTATGTCCCACTCGCACGGGAAGGACCCAAGGGAGACAGAGCCCAACTCTATACCCAGCATGGGGACACTCAGCAGAAGAGTGGACTAGCTGCCCACCTGGCTCAGTGTAGCACACTCACATCCCACCAGCCCCACCTTCATGGGGCCCTTGCCCATGTGACCCTCAGTCGGGGTCTACCAGGGTAGCAACAGTCAGAGGCCATTCTCAGCAGGGATTAGCTGCATGCCTGCAGCTGGATGAGAGCAGCCAGAATATGACTGAATGTGCAGGCATAACGGAACTAACCATCCTTAGCTACCTTGCTGAAATACCACTGCTATGTATGGAAACTCCATTACAAAGTCTGTCAAATTAATTCTACACGGATATGTCCACTGTCGTGCCTGGAGTCAGGGTATCACGCTTTGTTTTGGTGAAAAGAAAGAGAAGGTAGGTTGGTGGGGGGGGGGGGATGTTCAGAGAGGGAGGCTAAGTGAATACGAGCATCACAGAAAGAGGAGGAAGGAAACAGACCTCCCCCACCCACCCCAGCACTTTGTGCCAGGTATTGTCTTGTTTAATCCTCATGACAATCCTTAACTGTGCATATTATTATCCTTATTTTATGAAAACAGAAAAGGAATTGAGTAATTTGCCCAAGGTCACACAAGTAGTAAAAGATACTGAGTCAAACTGTTGTAAATCATCTACACTTCAATAAGCAAATAATAAAATAAATAACATTTAAAATTAGAATAAATAAATAAAAGTTAAACTGAATCTTGTTTGAGGCCAAAATTGTTTGAGGTCTTTTTCCTGTCCTGCCACGGAGACCCAGGCATACTGCATTTCATCAAATTTCAAGATATTGGTGACTATTCTGGTATACCCCCAAGCTCTCCCCAAACACCAACACACTGTGTCACTGTCTCAAGCCACTGAAAACAACAAGCAAATAAATAAATAAGCAATCAAGCAAACAAACCCTAAACACCAGACCCACAGTTTTGCAGATAAGAGAACCAAAGACCGCGGGGGGGGGGGGGGGGGGGTGGAATGACTTGCCTGAAGTCACACAGGTAGTCAGTGGCAGAAGTGGAACGGGAAGCAGGTCTCAGACCCCCACTCAAGTGCTCTTTCCAGACTGAACCACAACCAATCTTGTCCGTTCCCAAAATCCTCCAGGGAAGAAAGTCCCTCAGCCTTTCTGTTCTAACCTCTCTCAAATTGGTCCGTTCCTTTCCAAGATTCTGATTACTTTCATTAAGTGAAATAACCTATCGAAAGCACATCTTAAGCACCAAAAAATTATTATTCCTTTCTGTTACCTGACCATTAGAATAGCGTCCTAGCTAGCCTCTCTGCCTCCCCTGCCGACTCCTTGAGGTATCTGCACTCCAGTGCCAGGGAATCCTGCAGCGCAGCTCTGATCATGTCATTCTTCCAATGAAAAACTTTGTCTCTCCCCTTCCTTATCAGGTACTCAAGACCTCCCACACTGAGTCCCAGCCCAGTCCCCTGCATGCCCCCCAAAACGCTGATGGTTATTAACCATTCTCCAGTTTTGTTTTCCCACAAAACTTCACTCATGCTAGTGCCCTCTACAAATACCTGCTCTTACATTAGAGCCTTCTTTCATCTCCTACGACTGAAAGTGACTTTGCTCTCTTTCAGACATCTGTAAAATTTTTAATGCATCCCACTGCATTTATAGTGTTTTGTATTACCCCACTGGTGATTAGAATGAAAACAACCTATCCATGTAGGTACCTTATAGTTACAAAGCACTGTATAGATATAAGTCCACCAATTTTAAGAAAAAAATTACCTCCTATTTATCTTTGTCTTCCTCACGATGCTCAATACAATGTTTTACACATGGCACAGAGCTGTTAAATACTGTGTTCTGAGGGTGGTCTGACCAACCCAGAGGAGAGTTATCACTTCCCCGTTGTAGCATCAGAGATTCTGAAGCTGAATGAGGAAGGCAAAATTGTCATTGGTTTTTCCAGGTCGATACTCCATAGCATTTATTAGATTCTCAGAATTTAGAGACTCCCCAAATATTAAGCACTCCAGTCCTAGCTTCTATACCTTTATGAAATGCTGCCCAAGATTACACCAACTCTTGGGGCAGCCACAGGACAAGTGACTCATACTGAGCTTATAGAATTACCGCACTACGTAAAGAAACTCATCCGTTCACTTGCATCTCTTGGAGTACAATGTGGGTACCTCAAGGTCAGGGGCCATACTGAACTCAAGTTTGTATCCCTAGGGTTTAGCACAAACCTGCTATTGGAAGATGATAAAATAATTGTGGCCACCACCATTTACTGAGTCCTTCCCATGTACCACGCACTGTTCCAGGTAGTTCGTTTTGTCTGTCCTCTTCACTGCGGTGCACTGAGGAGAGCGTCAGGTTCACCATGTACATTCAATGCATAACGGGTGATGGATGGATGAATAAAAGGTAAGATGCAAACTCCTTCAATGCCTCTGGCCAAATTAAACTACTTTCCCTCCAACTCTTTCACCACTCGCTTCATCCCCCACCCCACCCCAATGCCTACTCATTGTTCAGATATCAGCTAACATTTCACTTCTTCCAGGAGGTCTGACCACCCTAAATGCCCCGCTTACAAGTTCTCAAAGCACCCCATACTACCCCACCCCCTACACCCAGCCTACTCACTTGTCTATGTTCCCAACCCAGCAATGTGTTCTGGAAGGCTGTGTGTCCTAGTCACTGAAAGCACCTGAACCCATAAGTAAGCACTCAAAAGACATCTGTTGAATGAACGGATGAGCTCTTTTCAAACATTATCTGACAGACTTTCATTACTCTTGTGATCATTTCTTCCACAGACGACTTTAAGAAGAACACTTGCTGCTGTCACCTGGCTCTTGGGGAAGTCCCATCTCATGCAGAACTTGGGCCTCATTGACATTTTTTCCTCACAGGTCCCTCCAGTGTAGCACAGAAGGGACACAGGTTCTAGAGGTATCCTGACCTACACTCCAACTTTGGCTCTTCTTTCATTAGTTGTATAATCTCAGCCATGTTTCTTAATCTTGGTTTGAATCCAAACCTAAGCTTAACCTCAGTTCTCCCATCTGCAAATGGGGATGAGACAATTTCATTATCATCCATTTCCTCCAAGGATTGGGGGCAGCGGTGTGGAATTAAGATAAAATTTGAAAAGCTATGGGTAGACAGACACTCAGTGCTGGTGGCTATTCTTCTTTATCACATGCTCTTGCCTTTCTCGGTAGTTGAACTTTTCCTCAAGTGGCTCCTTTTTGCCTTCCTTGTTGGGACCATCTACAACAGCATAATCAAAATTGTACTTCAGAGAATTGCCAACCCTTTGGAACCACTCTATCTTTCAAAGTCTCTTGTCAGGGAACTGTATCCATCTTTTCTCTTAATAGAAAGAAAGGAAGGAAGGAAGGAAGGAAGGAAGGAAGGAAGGAAGGAAGGAAGGAAGGAAGGGAGGGAGGGAGGGAGGGAGGGAGGGAGGGAGGGAGGAAGGGAGGAAGGGAGGGAGGAAGAAAAGAAAGAAAGAAAGAAAAAGAAAGAGAGAGGGAGGGAGGGAGGAAGGAAGAAATCTGCCTTCTTGAATTCTAAAGTGAAAATCTGACATCCTGGTTATAATATTTTGGGGAAAATATAGTTGCCTTCTCCTAGGTTCCCATAATATCCAATTTGCAAAAAATCTCTCCATTTTGGGTCAGAATTAAATGCGCTGTAATAGTGCTCCTAGTACTTTAACTTCTTTTACCCTTTGGAAGACACAACAGCATGGCAAGTCAGGAATGTGACAGACACTCTGGTTTCAGAAAAGTGTGGCTCTCAGAGATGTTTCAACAGTGGCAGGGCTCCATCATTACTCCTCTCTGGGTTCTAGGTTAATTTGGACCTGAGACGGGAAGAGCTCATATCTATTTCTTCGCCCTAGCAAAGCAAACTGTACTATTTCCTCAAAATGGAATCTCCTTGGCTCTCTAGTCTTTTCCCCTCACTCTGTGCCTTCTGGTTTGCTATCAAGGGTACCAAGTAGACTAAGATAGAAAGAGAGAAAAAACTTGGCAGGAGAGGTTGCCTCCATGCAAGCTTATTCCTGGTGGGCCTGGGGAACATGTGTGAACAGCTCTCATGCCTGGCACCCACCTCCACTGTGGGGAGGATACAGAAAGAGAAGCTAACCTGTAAGACAGGATCCACGGGCCAGAGACTTAGAAGGAGGCACAAAGCATCATGGGAAGAACTGCCAAGGAGAAAAGAAACCACTGCCCAGGAGATTAGTCTCGCAGTGACTAGGGATGGCTAGGGTTCAGAGAGAAAGGTCCAGGAGGAAGGGAGTTGAACAATGTTTTCGAGAAAGAAGAGTGGCAGGTGTGAAAGTTAAGGAGGAAGGAAAAGAGTTTCCAAAGGGGCAAATGATTTTTGGCTTCTCTCTGAAACACTATGAAGCCTCTGCTAGGTAAGACTACACCTACTACAGGAAGTTCTCAAGAAGAGGAAGGATGAATTGCTAAAGACCCCTTGTCATAGATTCTGTATTCTGCCTTAGGGCTATTGGGAGCCCCTCTCCTCTTCCTTCTCCATACCTCAAGAGCCTCTGCCCCAACACGGGTGTCCTGTGTCCTTAATCTGTTTAACAAAATCAAGATTTGAGGACAGTGAATTCCATCACCATGAGAGAAGAGAATTTCCCAACAATGATAGGGTCAACTGATAGGCCACTGATAGGTACATTCTAAAGTGCCAAAGGATAGATCCTTTCATTAGTAGTAAAGTGATCTGTGGGGCAAGTAATCATGTGACCTTGGGAGAGTCATTTCTTTGCAGGAAAATGACTTTCCAATTCTAAAGCTATATGTGATCATAGGAAATGCAAGAATTAAGGAGGAACTATGCTGGACCTGCTATGCTGGGTGGAGGAAATTTGTCCTCCAGGGCCTCTGTTATCTAAGGTATGTCCCAGTCTGGTGACATTTCACAAGCATTCAAATCAAGGAATCCCGTATGAATGAATTCTGTAACTCTGCTTCCCCTCTTTGTTCTCCCAAGACCCAATATCTCCCTGAGAGTGGCACCCAGGTTGTGAGCACAGGGTCTGGAGTGGGATTGCCTGCTTTGAATCTCTTCTCTGTCATTTACTAGCTGGCTGACATCAGTAAGTGTCAGCTATTATATTATTTGCCAACTCAGTACTACCCTGTCTATAGACAGTAGCCAACCTTTGGGGGTGTATGTCTCCCCCTGATTTCCTACAAATATCATTAAGCAGATTTCCCTTCTCTCCCAGTTCCCATTCTACCAACCCTTTAAAGAGAAATACCCAAAGAATAGTTACCTTGGCCTTGTCACATCACTCTTCCCTTAGTCAGAAAAGAAAGGTTCCGGAACATTCTCTATTTCATATCCCTTTCCTCCCACCCCTCGCCCCATCCCCACCAACTTTCCCTCCCTCATTATTGAGACTAAACTCATGATAAATAACCTACATTTGTATAGTACTCTGCAGTTTTCAGAGTGCTTTTGCATACATGATTTTATTCAGTTCATGGTAAGCAGTGTATTTCATCCTTAAAACAATCCTATGAGCCAAGGGTATATTTTTCACCATTTTACAGATATGCAAACTGAGCCTTAGGTTCACAAGTTGTCCATGCCCACACAGCTAGGAAGCCAGGCCTCCTGACGCTGAACCCATCCACTGTTTTCTCTACTATTTCGCATTATCATGTCCAAGTTCACATCCTGGGAACAGGAGGAGGCTGAAGTTTATGGCCAGTTACAAACCCCTAAAGGGAACAGAGATCCCTCATTTTTATTCCTGCTGGCTAGCAGGGCTGTCCAGGCTGAATGACCATACACATGAGATGCCTGCAAAGGGCCAGGCCTAGGTGGGGTGGGGCCACCACAGAGAGGAGACCAAAGGCCCACAAGGGTGTGGGGTATCTGCTAGAGCACCACTACATCATGTCCATGGAATACATAGGTATTCCAGGACAATCCCAAAGGAGAACCCCAGGGAAAAGCCTGAGGACCCAGATAAACTGAACCTTCCTCACCCCAGCACACCCTGTGGGCCTCCCTCACCAATGCTTCCAGGGAGAGGGAAATGGACAAGCTCCCTTCTGGCCAGGGCTGAGAGTCTGATCAGATTCAGACACACACACCCATGCACACTCAGCAGTAAATTCAGAGCCATGGAAATCAAACCTTGGCTCACCCAAAGGCCAAAGGAGAAGCAGCCACAGCTTCAGTCCAGGGTTCCGGCTCAGAGCCACCATCTCCTCAGATGCTGGCGGCCAGGCAGAGCTATAAACTGTGCCTCGACTTAATTTTTCCATGGACACAACCCCAGATGGGACCGCCAAGCTCTGAAGAAGCTTCAGTTCTGAAGCATCATAACCTCTCTGTTCTGGGATCCAAAGCTAGAACTGGGGAGGGAGGAGTATTTGGAGATCAGGTTTGCCACGCCCTGGACCATTTCTCTTCCAAAATCTTTCCAAGGCCTAGTGCAGCAATACAGTAAGTTTTCATTCAGCGACAGATATAGAGTTGGAATTCAGTGCAAATTACTTACATCTGCTTGGCCACAACCCAGACAGTCAGGTAGTTTAGAGAGAGAAGGAGGGGCATGTTGGCCCACTTCTGGGACCCTGGGTAGTTGTGTGCTAAGGAATCTGGGCCATGCTGGGTCCAGCCTGCACAGGGTACAAAATTCTCCAACAGAATTGAGAAAAAACATCAGGGCAGCCGAGACAATAGAGATTCCACCCCAGGCACGACTGGTGGGACTGGGGCAGGGAAGCCACAAAGACCCCACAAGGGGTTGGAGATGGAGAGAAAGGTTGGCCTGAAGGGGTACGAGCAATGGCAGATTCTTCACACACGCCCCTCAGCCAACTAGGGTGTGTGCACTAACCTCATACATTTGGTAACCTCTTCCCATGAACCAGGAACCTGCCAAGCCCCTGGGCTTCCCACCCTACCCCACCCCATCCCAGCTTGGCAGCCTCCCTTGGGCTTCCTGCTGCTGCGACTGCTCCCCAACATCAAAGCCACCGATGTCGGAGCTGAAAACGAGAGACAAGTACAGGCCAGGAGAGCAGCGCCTCCCCCAAGGCTCCGGAACTCAGGCCTGGGGGCCCCTCTCCCTCTCCCAAGCTTTCTCCTTTTGCTGCAGTATCCTTATAAGGGAGAAGCCAATTCTACTATCCATCTGGCTAAAAAAAATGTATATATTTCCCAGGCTAGATGCTGACTTTCCACCCACTTTAAGAGAAAGCACCCCACCACCACCCTCACTCCAGGGCAGGTTTTGCTTTTTATTTCTCATTTTAAACAAACAAACAAATACCAAAACCACTGGCTGGTTCAGGTCGCCTTGCAGCAGCTGGGAGCCAGGAAGTGTGTTTAGAAGAAAAGGGGTGGGGAAGAGTGTGCCCTGGGTCCGAGACGCCCCGAAACCTCTGGAGCGGGCAGGCAGTGGGGGCTGGCAACCTGCTTGGCGCCAGGGCTGGAGCTCCGTTCCCACCGCGTCTGCGTCCCGCCACCGGGAACCTTCGGTTCCTTCCATTGTTGCCCCTCGGCTGTTGCCATGTTGGAGGGAGAGCCCCTGACCTCCGCTCGCTCCACTCTGCGGGAAATCTGCAGACCCCGGGTCGGTGCTCCCAGATGGGTGCGCGTCTTACCTGTGCTCACTGCGGGTTTCCTGCAAAACCCGACGTGTCGTGTGCTCGGCGACCTGGGCTGCTGGCTCCACGGCTCCGGGCGGCTCCGGCACCCACGCGAGGCGGCCGCGCACCGCCTCCTCCCGGGCCGCTCCCCCTCCGGGCTGCACGCGGCGGGCGCCGGCCCCAGGGTTCCCGGGGCGGCAAAGAGACAGGACAGGTCGCGAGGACCAGCTCGCAGCGGCGGGGGGCGGGGGCGGGGAGTCCTCTAGGCCGAGAGCGTGAGCGAGCCCGCAATCAGGCAACCCCAGGTGAGACAATAGCGGGAGCAGCGGGCGAGAGGCGAGAAGCCATCTCCCGGAGACCTGGCGCACTGCACGGCGACGTGAGGCTCGGCCAGACCCGGCGCGGACAGGCAGCCGCCAGCCGCGGCTCCAGCCCGCAGCGCCCACTGCGCCGCGAGCGGGAGGATGGGGCGGGTCCTGGAACCCTGACCTCCCTCCCCTCCCTCCCCTCCCATCCCCTCCCCTCCCCTCCCGTCCCCTCCCTTCCCCTCCCCTCCCCTCCCCTCCCTCCCCTCTCCTCTCCTCCCCTCTCCTCTCCTCTCCTCTCCTTTCCTCCTCTCCCTCCCTCCCTCCTTCCTCCCTCCTCTTCCAGTACATGGGGGAAGAGAAAAGCGCTGGCGTCAAGTTGTGCTTCGGGAATCCAAGAGCCAAGATTTCCACTTCCCACTTGCGTGAGGGTTTTTGCAGATGGTCGTTACTTTTCCCTGCTGGGACCCCTTTGCTCTGTGTCAGATGAATGCCAAATCATTCTACTGGAAATGACAGAGTTTTGAGGTCCATTTATCGGTTTGCGGAATTTCCCCCCATCATTAAGATAGAGATGCCGGAAAGAACCCCTACCTTGAGGATGGAGGTGGCGGTGGGGGGAAGCTGTCTCGGCGCTTTGCACATTCAAACTCATTCGTTTTTCTATTCGCCCTAGTGGGTCTTCTGACCCGAGCCCCAGAAAATAGCAATCTACAACCTGAGGGGGGAGCAGCGGTAGTAGGTCCTTCAACCCAACTATCGCAGGGGAAAAAAATCTTTCATAGTGTGTTATATTTAAAATTTTGACTCAGTACCTTTGTTTGAGCAGTGGTCTCTAGAAGAATTTTCCTAAGGGCTCCACCCA
Organism: Delphinapterus leucas; assembly: GCF_059928025.1. Lineage (NCBI taxonomy): Eukaryota > Metazoa > Chordata > Mammalia > Artiodactyla > Monodontidae > Delphinapterus > Delphinapterus leucas. The sequence continues at coordinate 39,603,493 of NC_143129.1, forward strand.
AAGAAACAAATAATTGGCCAGATCCTCATTTGCATTTGGTTTGCATAAAAACTATGATCTCTGATCTCAAAGTACATTTTCCTCAAAACTTGAATCTTGTTCTCCCCCAGGGCCCTCCTTCTTTCTTTCTTGCCAGACTATGATCAACACCTGGTTCTCAGCCTCCCTCCCCTGCAGTCCCCTTCAGGTATCTAAGGCTCAAGACTCCCAGCCTCTGATCAGATACCCAGGACTCTGCAGCCAGGGTTCCCAGGGAAACATCTGCAAACCTGCCCCTTCTACAGCTTCTCTGCAAAGCTGCCCCTAGTAGCTTTTAAATATTTGTTAAAAGCTATTATTCCAGCCCGTTTTGGGTTCACTGGAGTTTTGTGGGTTTTTTCTTTTTTAAGGGTGTCGGAAAGGCCTTTTTAAAAAGATCAGGGGCCTTTTAAAATGTCCTCACTAATATGAGACTTCAACAAACCCAACACAAGTCTTAGATTCATAGACTTATAGAATTGGAAGAGACTCCAGAGCTCAAAGGAGGATAAATATTTGTAAGGAAGGGAATTTGAATAACCAGAGGAAGTCCTATGTAGGGGAAGAAAGCAATATAAAAAGTGAGTTCATTATTCAGAAGGATCTCTTGGGATAGATATTGTTCTGTTCTCATATAAGGTGAAATCTGGGCAAATGCAAAGGACCCTTAATTGCAGGCAACCTTGAATGAGGCAATGGGAGGAGAAGCTCATGAAAGGAGATGTGACAGAGGCTCCTGTTTCTTTTCTACCCACTGTGCCGTGACCTTGGGTAGTCCAATTCACCCTCTGAGCATCAATAGTTCCATCAGCTTCGCTTACCACTCAGGGCTGTTGTGAAGATCAAAGGAGAGAACGTAATGGACCATCTTGATGACCGCAGGCAGCATGCTCTGCATGTAGCATGATGTCTACATGATGCTATTCCTGATCCTCAAGAGCCACAGGGGATAAAAACATGCATTCATTCACTCACTCATTCACTGCTTGATCACAACACAACTATTTGTGACAGCTTACTGCGTGCCTGTCATCAGGCTAAGCTCAGAAGCCTAAGAGAACAGAGTAGCATAGAGCCACCAATGCTCCAAATTTGCTGGAGTGAAGAGTCTTCAGGGAAGAGCTAACAGGAAACAGGCCTGCCTGGGTCACTGGGGGATCATATTAAAGGCTTTATAAAGCATTTTGGTAGGGAGAAAAGTTTGTGTTGTAAGAGCAACCAAGGCATATCAAAAAGTTTAGGTTTGTCCTGTAGGCCACAGAGAACCCAGGGTGTAGACTGGGAGTGATGTGGTCAGTGACGTGCATATTACACAGGAGGACTTGGAAGACACACTGCATGTCTTTCTTCCTTTTGCCCCTGTAGATCCACTCTTGGCCCTCTGGCTTCCTAAAAGGGGTGGGCCAGTGGGGAGCCACCGCAGGAGAGTGGGAGGAGGGAGGTCAAAGAGGTCTGGATATTTCTTCCTCAGGATCCTTCTCTTTGGGTTCACTGTGGGCTGGCTGCCACCCTCAACCAAAGATCACAGCTTCCCTCCAGGTGCTTCCCCCTCCCTCTCAGCCCCTCTCCCTCCCTCTTCCTTTTCCTCTTCTCTCTTTAATTTACATAATCACTTACTCCCTTCCTTTGACTTTCAATCCAGGGAGTGGAAACTCCTTTTCCTGCTGGTCCCTGGGTACTGCACACTGTTCCTTGTGGTTGTGCCATACCCTGCCAGCCCTTTGTAAATTGTTTCTTCAAATTGGAGTATGCCATTGGCATCCTGCTAGGTTAGGAGTACTGGCTTGGAGCTCGACAGGGAGGCCCTGTCTACATTCAGAGTGCAAGATCAGAGAATCTCAAAGCTGGGGCAGGGGGGGTGAGAAGGAAAGGACAGATACAAGAGAGAGTCAGGAAGTCAAAAATCAATACTATTTGATAATGTATTGAACGTAGGGATCATCAGAGAGGGGGAGGAATGTAGAATTACTCCCCACTTGATGCCTTAGGAGTTGGTGGTAGGTGGTGCCATTTACTACGTGAGGGACTGTAGTAAGACAGGGCCCAGGTGTGGGGTGAGCAACCATGACTTTAATTTTGGACATGTTGGATTTGCAGTGTCTCTAGAATATTTAGGTGGGGATGTCTAGCTGACTTTGGATTTATGAAACTAAATTGAAAGTAAAGGTGTGGACAAGTGATATCAATTTTGGACTCTTCAGTTCACAGATGATCCATAAAGTTATGGGCATATATGAGATCACCCAGGTGGGCATATAGAAGAAGGAAGAGGCCTGCAAAAGAGATCATCAAGAAGAAACAGCCAGGTTGATAGCAGGAAGAAATGAGACCTCAGAGAGTCAGAAAGGAGGATAGAAGAAAGTGTCGGGAAAGAGGGATGGGGAAACAAGTGCAGCAGAGACATCCAGGAGGGCAGGGCTGAAAATGCCCTTTGGAATGACAAGGAAGTCAGTGTCTGAGCTCTCGGTGCTGTGCGAGATTCTTGAGTTGCTACCCTTGCTGTGTTCTCAGAGAGGACGGTAGTGGAAGAGAGCTTGGAAAGCCCACCAGAAACCCAGGCTGCTCTCAGTTTGGAGTTATTAGGCCAAAAACACAAAAGGAGACTTTTCAGAACAACTCCTCTGTACCACGCATCCTCCCAGTACCTTGTAATGGTCTCAAACTTCAAAGACTCTATACAGTGATGGTGAACGACTGGGTCTCTGAATAGGCAGTTACATTAGGCATTGGTTTGGGGACCCCTTTCTTCCTCCCTTTCCCAGCTCTGATACAGAGGTGCTGGCGATTTTCAAAGACCGTTGAGTCTGATGAGTAGGAGAGCAAAGAGCGTCGCTTTAAAAATTAGTGGGAGAAATTTAGCTTGCGGGGGGTGCGGGGTGGGGGGCGTGGTTCCGCAAATATAGAATCTGTGAGTTTAGACTGCCCTCTGGTGGGAGAATTAAGTTCAATAGTCAATGTGAACGAGAAGCTTGATGAAGCCCTCCGGGAAGATTTCATGCTAAAAAGGAACGAGGTAGCGCTACTTGGTGGCGTTTTGTAGTGCAACATAGCAAAAGCAGATTCAGTTCATGCTACCTCAGGTGGGACTTTACAAAGTTAACAAGTCAAATTTCAATTAGACTTTCAAACTTTGCCGTTGCCTATATGATAAAATTATTCTCTTTCGCCTGAAATAAACCCGTCAGCTGTCTCTAACCCCTCACTTCCTCTCTACCTCCCTCCATTCCAGCCAGACTAATTTATTCACCATTCCCTAAACACAATTTTCATTCATTTTCCTTCCAGACTTATTGTTTTCCTTCCCACTGTGTCTAGCTCACTGCTGTGGAAATAGGTACTCAATAAGCAATTCATGAGTTAATCTCAGTGTATTTAAACAAATGCTTTATTATCCTGGAGGAAAGGGAATATGATGTAACAAAGCCATTGGGCAGGAAAAAAACAACAACTTTATTTCTGCCCCTTTAGGACGCTGGACAGACACCATTTCCCTTTCTTAAAAAAAAGTTAGGTATAATACATTTCCACATCTCATTCAAACAAACGGAGCAAAAAGTTTTTCTGTATCTAACACATGAGGGCTCAAGAAATGTCTGAATAAATGTCTGTCTGGCTCATTACAATTTCCTCTGCATACCTCTGACAGTTACTTGTTGAAACTCAACTCCGATCCTGAAAACTTAAGGACCCCTGTCCTCATTTTATACCTACTGCCTTTCTGTCCATTCTCATCTCCTGCCACTTCCTGCACTTGAATTCTTATTACTGCATTTATTACTTTGTTAAAATTAGTTGCTTAAATGTCTGCCTTCTTGCCTAGACTGTGAACAGGATCCGTGTCCTATATATCTCTGACTCTAGAGCCAGCACAGAACCTAAGCCATAATAGATGATCAACAAATGTTTGTTCAATTAAATTGTTCTTTCCTGTTGCATTTTGAGTCTATTCCTTCTAATCTTATTCACAGTGGGAAAAGTAACAGAGTAGTAAAATTTTAGATTTAGAAGGTATCTTACAGGTCATCTAATCAATTTCCCTCATTTTATAGATGTGGAAACCCAGACCTGTTTAGGATCACACAGTTTGATAGTCTTTGTTCTAAAAGAATCAGACAATTGTAGGAAACAAACTCCTACAACTGAGGCTGGGCAATTTTGTTCATTGTGTTCAGAAGCCTCAAGTTCCCAGAAACAAAAATGAATTCCCTTATCAGTCTTGAAATTTCATAGTCCTGTGTTCCACACCCTATGCGTCAGGGTTGATGAAGTTGATTTTAGGAAAAACTAGGCTGATCTGGAGATTTTTATTCTTAATACTCCATGTTGCTGGTACACATGTACATGTTCCACTGGTACACTCTTATACTTCTTTAGAAGGATTCACCTTGTGAGTCTGACCTGAAAACTGCAACTTGTTGGGAAGAGGGAGAAAGGCAAAAATTGAATCAAAATCTAAATTAAAGGTCTAAACTCTCTTTCTCTCAATCTAAATTCACACCCACCTTTCCACAGTCACTTCTGTTTTCCTATATTAGCTCCTCTATTCATGAATCAAATGTATCTTTCCTTCTTTTGTGCTAAGGAATGCTTGTTTAACAGCTACATCACCTAGTGAAGGGAAATATATTGTTCATTAACAATATGGGAAAAATACTGTAATCTGGTTCAGTAGAATATAACTAAAATTAAGAAGTCCTATCAGGGAAGTAATATATGGCAGACAGAAGAATTGTAGTAAAAAGAGGTTGCAGCTGTCTGAATTTTTAATGTTCGTCTTGGTTGCCCATCTCTGTAATTTAGTACCGCTTGGTTTTAGAGAGCTTAGTAAATATTGGAAATTTACAAAACACGAACTATGAAAGAACTTGAAGAAAACATGTATTAAGTAAATGGAGAAAAATATAGAAAAGTGAATGTTTTTCTTCATCTTGCTGAAAAAAATACTAATTAAAACCTAAATTTAATCTATGTGAGAAGAAATTTATTAGAATACTATCAAGTAAAACGAAGAGAGAGAGTTTCAAGAAGGTGCCCGGATAGCTCAGTCGGTAGAGCATCAGACTTTTAATCTGAGGGTCCAGGGTTCAAGTCCCTGTTCGGGCGTTTATTCGTTTTCTTGTCCCTTTCTTAGCTTACTACAAATACGAAAGTCTCAATGCCACAGCGTACTTCTACCTTAAATAGAATTAATTTCATTTTTCACTGATTTCAGAGTATGCTAAATAAACATATTCTCACAGAAGAAAAAGAAGCGACTACCCCAAATCACTCAATTTCTTGGCGAGTATGGAGGTTTTGCATGATAGTTTCCCAGCGGGAAGGAATTTTTTTCCTTCAGGTTTCTAGTACTTGAGAAAAACAAAAAAACAAAAAACGATAAAACCGAAACGCCCGAACAGGGACTTGAACCCTGGACCCTCAGATTAAAAGTCTGATGCTCTACCGACTGAGCTATCCGGGCTCTCGTGAAAAGATATTCGTGCTACAGTATCTTACTTAAGAAGGAAGAACCTTGTGTAATCGATTCCTTCCGCCGGCATTTTGTGAAACTGTTTTAAACCCAATAAAGCTCTGTATTCATACGCCAAGAGAAACAAGAAGGCGTAAGTCATGCACCTTTCAACAGCCTTACCAGTTAACTCAAAATTGCGAGACACTTATGTGCCCAATAACCATTATTAGGTAGACTTCTTTGATTTGTAACCTCTCTAACAGGTCCAGGATTAACAGAACGGCGAGGTATGTCACTTTTGAAGACTTGTAGTGACACCAGATCTGTTATGCTATTGATAATAGGGTGGATATCAGTTCTAAAACCTACCCGACAATAACAACAAAAAATGAATCTCTCTAAGAGAGAATAGAGATGTGCTGTTCTGAAGTTATTGCATTGAACTGTGTAGTATAAAGTGGGAGAAAGGACCCTGCAGAGGGATAGCGGGATTGTCCTGTAGGTCCCTTAATGGAGTCCAAGTAATTTTACATGACGCAAACCCTGGAGTAGGTCACCCGCAATGGCCTTGAGGGCAGAAATCCTACTAAACCAGAGCGGAAAGCTGAACATGCCAGCAGAAAGACGTTTTATTGATCTTGGCATTGGAGGCTCTTCTGTTCCACAGCCACCAGTAATCTGAGCACTGCCCTTTGCTATGGGGTTGGCGCAGAGAATTACCCTCGGTGGGGCTTAGAGTGAGACATTAAAGTGTTTTCGTTAGCTGATGTTGCTTTGCCTTAATTCCATCTGCTTAACTCCAACTGCTTTAGAAGTGATTGCTCTGGTCCAGCAATTCCACTCATAGGAATTTTTCCTAAAGAAATAATCAGGGATGTGCAAAAAGACCTGATTACAAGAGAGAACGTCAAAGCATTTTAACTGGAAAAAATTGTAAATGACATAAATGGCTATATAAATTATGGTACAGCCTTAATAAGGAATGATATGCAGCCATTAATAATCATATATAAAATAACACAACTTGGGAGTAATTGTAAAATATTGTTAAGTTAGGAAATATTTCAAATAAAAAATTTAAGCAACAAGGATATATTGTACAGCACAGGAAATTATAGCCATTTTTTGGTAATAACTTTTAACAGAGTATAATCTCTAAAAACACTGAATCACTATGTCGTTCACCTGAAACTAATATAATATTGTATATCAACTATACTTCAATTTAAAAAATTTTAAAGTGTGCCTATATGTACACTGAAAAACTGAAAGGATAAATGCTCTACGTAAAGGCTGGGTTCTGAAGTTAGGTGCCCCTTTTTGAATCCTTATTGCCACTCTGTGATCTTGAGTAAGAGATTTCTCTGTCTCAGGACAATAAAATGATTGCAAGAATGAAATAAGATAGCTTACATAAATTGTTTAGAATAGTGTCTGACATGTAATAAGCATTCATGAAGTTACATAAAGAGTTAATAGCAAAGCTATAACAAGATCAGACTTCATGGATTCTGTTCTTTCTATCATTCTCTGACACTACCTAACCTTCAACAATTGCTAAACATATTTTTTTTAATTAATTTTTATTGAGGTAAAATTGACAGTTAACATCATGTTTCAGGGGCACAACCTAAAGATTTGATATTTGTATACACTGCAAAATGATCACCATAATACGTCTAGTTAACATCTGTCACCACACAGTTACAAAAATTTTTTTCTTGTAATAGAACTTTCAAGATCTACTCTCTTAGCAATACAAATATGTAGGACAGAATTGTTAACTATAGTCATGCTGTCTATAAGGCTTAACACATATTTGTACTTTTATTGAAGTATACTTGATTTACAATGTTGTGTTCGTTTCTGGTATACAGCAAAGTAATTCAGATATATATATACATACACACACACATACTTTTTCATATTCTTTTCCATTATGGTTTATTACAGGATATTGAATATCCCAGTGCTATACACTAGGATCTTGCTGTTTGTCTATTTTACATATAGTACTTTGTATCTGCTAATCCCGAACTCTTAATTTATCCCTCCAATCTCCTTCCCCTTTGGTAACCATAAGTTTGTTTTCTATGTCTGTGAGTCTCTTTCTGTTTTGTAAATAAGTTCATTCTATCATATTTTAGATTCTGCTTATAAATGATATCATATATTTGTCTTTCTCTTTCTGATTTACTTCACTTAGTATGATAATCTCTAGGTCCATCCATGTTGATGCAAATGGCATTATTTCATTCTTTTTATGGCTGAGTAGTATTCCATTGTATATATTTACCACATCTTCTCTATCCATTCACCTCTCGATCGACATTTAGGTTGCTTCCATGTCTTGGCTACCGTAAATAGTGCTGCTGTGAACATTGGGGTGCATGTATCTTTTCGAATTATAGTTTTCTCTGGATATGTGCCCAGGAGTGGGATTGCTGGGTCATATGGCAACTCTATTTTTAGTTTTTTAAGGAACTGCCATACTGTTTTCCATAGTGGCTGCACCAATTTACATTCCCACTAACAATGTAGGAGGGTTCCCTTTTTTCCACACCCTCTTCAGCATTTATTTGTAGACTTTTTATGATGGCCATCCTGAATGGTGTGAGGTGATACCTCATTGTAGTTTTGATTTGCATTTCTCTAATAATTAGCGAAGCTGAGCATCTTTTCATGTGCCTATTGGCCATCTGTATGTCTTCTTTGGAGAAATGTCTATTTAGTTCTTCGGCCCATTTTTTAAAAAATAAATTTATTTATTTAATTTATTTATTTATGGCCGCACTGGGTCTTCATTGTGGTGTGTGGGCTTTGTGTGTGGGCTTTTCTTGTTGCAGACCACGGGCTCTAGGCACGCAGGCTTCAGTAGTTGTGGCAAACGGGCTCAGTAGTTGTGGCTCGCGGGCTCTAGAGCGCAGGCTCAGTAGTCATGGCGCACTGGTTAGTTGCTCCGCGGCATGTGGGATCTTCCCAGCCCAGGGCTCGAACCCGTGTCCCCTACATTGGCAGGTGGATTCTTAACCACTGTCCCACCAGGGAAGCCCCTTCTGCCTAGTTTTTGATTGGGTTGGGTTTTTTTGTTATTGAGTTGTGTGGGCTGTTTGTATACTTTGGAATTTAATCCCTTGTCAGCCTCATCATTTGCAAATATTTTCTCCTAGTCCGTAGGCTGTCTTCTTGGTTTGTTCATGCTTTCCTTTGCTGTGCAAAAGCTCGTAAGGTCCCATTTGTAAATTTTTGCTTTTATTTCTATCGCCTTGGGAGACTGACCTAAGAAAACGTTGCTACGATTTAAGGCTTAACATATGTTTGACTGGAGTGGAGGGAGATGTAGAGAATTTAGAAAGCTGACAATATTGAGTTATTAATAATTTGGGCAAAAGAATAACTTTATCCCCTAAGCAATGGGGAGCTATTAAAATTTTGGCTCGGGCTTCCCTGGTGGCGCAGTGGTTGAGAGTCCGCCTGCCCATGCAGGGGACGCGGGTTCGTGCCCCGGTCCGCGAGGATCCCACAGTGACCGCGGAGCGGCTGGGCCCGTGAGCCATGGCCGCTGGGCCTGCGCGTCTGGAGCCTGTGCTCCGCAACGGGAGAGGCCGCAGCAGTGAGAGGCCCGCGTACTACAAAAAAAAAAAAAAACAGACAAAAATTTTGACTTATTAATGTCCCAGTTTCTCACTCACAGGAACATACATTAGATTTGTTCCATTCATGTTACAGTAAAAACAATAACAAGGACTACCACATTAAGTATTCTCTGTAAGAATCAAATGACCAGAGCTAATCATCCACATAGGGCTAACGGTAGAATGGTTTCTAAAAGTGGCTGTGTGTAGATGAGATGCTGAGTCATCAAATTAGGAATATTCGATTGACCTTTCTTTGCTCAAAACCCTTTGATTCTGCTACTTATTGAGTAACACATGGAACTTTTTATAGCAGCATTCAAAATCCAAAATCCAGCCTGCAAATCCGTCCCATGCCAGTACCATTTAATAGAAATATAATGCAAACCACATATGCAATTTAAAATTTTCTAGTAGCCACATTAAAAAAGTAAAAAGAAACAGATAAAGTTAATTGTATACTTTATTCAACTCAATATATCAAAATATTATTTTGACATGTAATCAATACAAAATATTATTAAGATATTTTACATTATTTTTTTCCTACTAAGTCTTTGAAATCTGATGTGTATTTTACACTTACAGCACATCTCCATTAGGACTAGCCACATTTCAAACCACATGTGCCTGGTGGCTATTATATTGGACAGTGTAATTCAATACAGTGCCAATCTTCTATACAGTAATCAACATTTCAATCAAAGGAGACTCCTTCTTTCTCTGGTTTTTAGACAGTCTTCTAATTCTTCCTCCCTCTCCTCATCATTTGTGCCATATTTCTTCAAACGACTTCTCCCACCTCTGCCTCTTGAAATCCTATTCATTCTTAAAGGCTCCATTCTTCTACAAAACCTTCAATGATTATGTTAAATAGGAAGGAAAGAGTAATTCAAGAACCTATAGACTCACAGTTTATAGATTCAATAATAGAGCCATACGTTTGTTGTTCAATTTGTAATTGAAAAAGTAAAATCGGATCTCTGCATTACAACATGCACAAAAATTCACCACAAATGAGTTAAAGGCTTAAATGTGAAAAGCAAAGATTTAGAACTTTTAGAAGAAAATATACAAAGTGTCTTTATGATTCATAGACAGGAAAGAACCTCTTAAATAATATACAATAAATAAGCTATCATAAAGAAAATAATTAATAAATTTGACTTCATTAAAAAACTTCTGTTCAAAGGACAACATTCAAAAAGTGAAAACAAGCTATAGATTTGAAGATGTTATTTGTAATACATATAAATTAAGAAGGATTAATATCCAGATTATATAGGGAACTCATAAATCAATAAGACAAACCAATAGAAAAATGGGCAAGAGACATGGACAATTTATAGATGGGTAGTCAATAAATATGAAAAAATACTCAAACTTAATAATAATCATGGACACATAAATCAAACCACCATGAGAAATCATTTCACATCTATTTTTAAAAAACCTTGTTATTATACAAGTGTTGGTGAAAATGTGAAGCAACAGAATCCTTATACACTCCTTTCAGGAGTGTATACTTCTACAATCGCTTGGAAACACTTTATCACGATCTAATTGAGTTGATAATGTGTATATTACCCAATAATTCTACTCCCTAAAGTACACACAGAGAAACATACAAGAATGTTGATAGCAGCATTGTTTGTAGAGCAAACAATAGGAAACACCTAAATATTTGTCAAAGGAAGAGATGGGATAAAAAAAATGGTGGTGCATTCATTTACTGTTATGGGCTGAACTGTGTCCTCTCAAAATTCATATGTTGAAGTTTTAAGCCCCAGTACCTCAGAATGTGACTCTATTTGCAAATAGGCCCTTTATAGAGATGATTAAGGGAAAATGAGGTCATACATGTGGGCCCTAATCCAATATGGCTGATGTCCTTATGAGAAAAGGAGATTAGGACACAGACAATGTGCAGAGGGACAAACATGAAGACAAATTTTAAAAAATTTTAAAGCATAAATATTTTGAATATATACAGGTATATAACCTAAAAGTCTAAAGAAATGCATGGCAGGGGTAAGTACCAAACTCAGGATAATGGTTCCCTCTGCAGTTGAAGGAGGGAGATGCCATCGGAGAAGAGACTGTGGGGAACTTTTTTGTACAGGTAAAGTATTGTTCTATAGGAAGAATGGTGGGGAAAAGGAAATCATATTCTTCATTATACCTTTTTGTATGTCTGAAGTAACTCCTTATAACATTTTTTTTAAAAATTTATTTATTTTTGGCTGCATTGGGTCTTTGTTGCTGCACGCGGGCCTTCTCTAGCTGCGGTGAGAGGGGGCTACTCTTCTTTGCGGTGCGCGGGCTTCTCACTGTGGTGGCCTCTCTCGTTTCGGAGAATGGGCTGTAGGTGCGCAGGCTTCAGTAGTTGGGGTGCACGGGCCCAGTTGCCCCATGGCATGTGGGATCTTCCCGGACCAGGGCTCGAACCCGTCTCCCCTTCATTGGCAGGAAGATTCCCAGCCACTGCACCACCAGGGAAGCCCACTCTTTATAACTTTTAAGAAAGGCTCTAGACCAATAACATTGGCTTCTAATTCCTTCAAAGCTGCAATGGGCCTTAGAAAAGTCATCTGATTCAGCCATTTTATGTTACAGATTGGGAAACTGAAGACCTACGTAACTTTCTCATTTCTAGAATAGCTAGACTAAACCCAGATTTCCTGTTTCTTTATTGAATAAATGGTTTGTGAGCACAGTTTTAGAGAAGGAAGCGGTGATCACTGAGTCAGTTATGAGCTTGTTAAGCCAATTTCATTTTCTTTTTTGGCAAGATTACTTGACCGGTAGAAGAAATGCTATAGTTATGATTTGTTTTCATGATAGCAAGTCATTTAATGAGGTTTTATGAACTCCTTGGGAAAGGTCAGAGAAATGTTTGCAGGTGTTGACCTCTAGTAGGTGGGTTAATTGGTTTAAGAACAACCCTGGAAGAGGAACAATTAATCATGAATCAGAGTCAACCATGAGGGGAAAAGCTCTACTCTTAATCATGTCCTATTCAAAATATTTACCAAGGCTTTAAATGAAAATAAGTTAGATATGTTAATCAACAATTTGCGAAATGCAAAAGTGAAAGAGCTAATCTCTCCTGACTCTCCAGACAAGGCTAACTGCAGCTCATCATTGCGCTTATCACATTCTCTTTACCTGGACAGTCTGAGGCCTCCTCTAGGCAAATTCCAGGTGTCACTTGTTTTAGAATCCTCTACACTGGTGCTTGGCACACAGCAGATATTCAACAAATACTTGTCGACAAACTGAATTGCATGACAGGATCACAATTCCAACAGTCCAGGAGACAGTAGGAAAGGACCTAAAGTAACAAGGTACTATTTAAAAGATACAAAACAAACTCCTGTTTGGGATTTTTTCAAAAATTAAAATTAATTGCAGAAAAAGAGGAGAAATAGTTGACAGTGGTTCATGCTCTCTGGGAGCAACTGTGAAAAAAGAATTAATTCTTCAGCTTATTTACAAAACTCTGGATCTCCACCTAAGTAGGAGGTGATGCCAGAAATAGAGCAAGGTGCAATGTGCAAATTAAGAGAGGTCATTGCCCCATTTTATTTTGCATGTGTGTGTATCTGGTTCTGGGAGCCACATTTTAAATAGGACAAAGAAGGGTGGCAAGGGGGCGTGAAGCCATGGCAAATAAATAGTTGAAGGTTCTGAGGGGATTTTCAGCCTGCAGAAAAACAAAAGAGAGGGTTAGAGATGGGACATGATAACTGTCTGCAAAAAACCCAATAGGGGCTTCCCTAGTGGTGCAGTGGTTGAGAGTCCGCCTGCCGATGCAGGGGACATAGGTTCGTGCCCCGGTCCGGGAGGATCCCACAATGCCGCGGAGCGGCTGGGCCCGTGAGCCATGGCCGCTGAGCCTACGCGTCCGGAGCCTGTGCTCCGCAACGGGAGAGGCCACGGCGGTGGGAGGCCCGCGTACCGCAAAAAAAACAAAAAAACCCCAAACCAATAGTACTTATATTGGAAAGAATAAAGCCTTACTCTTCTCCAAACTGCAGAACTGAAACCAAGAGAAATGGCAAAATAACATATTTCAGCCCAGAAATTCCTCTAACACCTAGAATCACCCTAAAATAAACGAAATGAGGTATTGGGGGGAGGTCATGCCAGTTGGCACTGGCAGAGGTTGAAGACAAACTGCCTGAGAGGTTTGAAGGTACTTTTGTATTGGGAGAAAGCAGGCTAGATGACCTGGTTGTGTGATCCAAACAAGCTCCACCTCATTGTCCTTTGCATCTCTCTTTTAGCATTTCTTGTAGTGATTCGTGTATATACTAGGCTTATTCTCACCCAATTAGCGACAACACTAGGATGCTGTTTCTCCGCTCCAGCCACCTCTGGGGAGTAAGAATGAATAAGTTAACACTGAGAAACAGAGGGAGTGGCTTTTCAGCTTTCTGAAGAGCTGAAAAGGCGGCCTCTGATTATGCTTTTAGCTTTCTCCCCTCCCTGTTTTTTGATCTCCCAGGACATGTTTATGAATATCACAAGACCCTGCAATTTCCTCAAATGTTCTCTCTTGAAACCTCACAACTCTTAGCGGTCCAGGTCCTGCGACTCTCTTTCCCCGGACTGGGTCTACTCTATGGTAGGGACGGCTCAGCCTCCTGGCTCTCTAGCCATCCAGTTGGCCCATCTATGGTTTCTGGAGGCCTCACCGGAAGCTCTTATGGGAGATGGGTTGGCGAGGCCGGAAGTTGCGCCCTCACTACTCGCCGTTTCAAAATGCTGCTGAGGCCTTAGGGCCTGTGACTGACGCCCCCTCCCCCCCGGGCTCTGCGGGGGAGCGACTCATGGAGCGGCCGTAAGGTGTGGCTTTGGGGTTTAGTCGGCGGGGTGCCGGGAGGCCGGGGGTGGGAAGTGGAGAGTGGGGAGCGGGCGCGGCGCGGCCAGTTCTGCAGGCCCCGGAGCCGGGGTAGCCGGCGGGAGGAGCTAGAGGCGTGGGTGGCGGCGTGGGGACGGTCGCACAGGGCGGAAGAAGGGCTGGTGGAGGAAGGGTTATAAGATGAGAATCAGCAGAGGACAAAAATGGAGGTGGAGTGACGTGATGCAGGTCGGCCAACAGGTTACAAACCAAATCGAAATAGATTGACGATGCTTAATTGGGAGCAAAATATGAGGATGACTGAGGCACTTTGGAGGAAAGGTGGGAAAGAGGGAGGCGGAGAGAGTGACATTGAGGTGTCTTCAAGATTTTAAGGCAGTAATTTTCAGGGCTGCGGACCACCTGTCTCAGGGGCACTTGAGTGCTTTTTTGAAGAATGCTCACTTGGGGGCCACACCCAGACTTCCTCTAACAGAATACCAGGAGCTGGGGCTCGGGAATATGTATTTTAATCAGCACATTTCCCAGTTGATTTTTGTACACCCTCAAGTTTGAAAACCAGTGTTTTAAAGCGACACCCGGAGAAAATGCTGCTTCTGTTTTCCTTCATCCGGAAAGATCTATTAGTTACGAAGCTGCTCCGTGCTTTGGGATGTTGGCACGGGGAACAAGTATCAAAGATAACTTGGTACCTTTTGGTATTAAATTTTACTACATCTCAGTTTGGGTTTAGTCCCCTCCCTCCTCATACATTCCTGCTATGAAAAATTAATTTAGTTTAGAAGTATTTATTTCGGAATATTTTGTTTCACAGTACGGTCAGGATCACAATTTTTTATTTTAAAGTTTTTAAAAAAACTAAAATACTACTTGCCTGTTGTTAAAAAGAAAAAAAAAAAGCACACAGTACAGAAGTGTGTAAAGTTAATTGTCCACTAACGTGTCCCTAACCTGTCCCCTCCTCAAGCCAGCTACCCTTAACTGCTTGGTATTATGTCCTTCCTGACTTTTTCCACACATATTCGCATTTTTAAACAACAGTGGGGTCATTTTGTGTCTACTGTTCTGTACCTTAAGTTTTTCAAATAACATCAGGGACAGCTTTCCATAAAGTCTACATATAATATTTTCTTTTAAGGGCTTGGGTAGTATTGAATTATAGGGTTGTACAAGAATTTCTTTAACCAGCTCCCCATTGATGGATTTTTAGGTTGTTTCCTAGCATATTGTTTGTTTTGCAAACTGCTGGAGCACTCTTGCTACACACTTCACCTTTTTAGATGTGTAACAGACCTGGTAAGAACTAAAACAACATCTGAGTGGTAGTTTCTTTTTTAAAAGAAAACAGTTGGTTTTATTACTTTTACATATTTAGTTGAAAGACAATCAGACTGGTGTTTAGTAGAGGTCCTTAGGGCTTTAAAGAATTGATAAGAATGATAAGTTCTGCTGACTTCTGACAAGAAGCTTTTATTTTAATTAGTCTTTAAATCACAGTTATCTTCAAAGGTAGAGATTTGAAGATGAGGTGTAGGAGTCTTTTGGACTAAGTGTAGGGTAAAAACCACTCTTCTGTTATCATTGAGAGATGTAGAAGACTGTTCCTTCTCTCTGATTTCAATCCAGTAGGGGACACACATAAAGACATAAATATAATGTTGTGAGTGTTTTACTAGAGGTGCGGTGGCGTCATCAGCTTCCTTTGGGGAGTCAGAAAAGCCTTGACCAAGGAGGTAACTGGAATAGTATTTCCAAGATTACTAGTTTTTTCAAGATACAATAGATAAACACATGGAATTGTTGTCATTTCTTACACATTTGCTGTGTACCATTCAATAAGGTAATTAAAACCTGTTGTTTTAATTTAATATTGTTTTTTCTATTTTCCCACCTTTTTAAGGAAATGTTTTAAAGTTTCACAGATGTGTCATTTTATTTACCTTTAAATATGTCAGGATGTAGCTCTTATCAGGTTAGGATTTTTAAAAAATTTACCACAGTGCCTTTCTACTACCATTTACAGCTTCTTAATAGTATCTAATACCTAGTACGTAATTCAAAATTTCCTGATTGTTTAGGAAAAAATGACATTTTACAGATGGCTTGTTTGAATTAGGACTTGAACAAGGTCCACACATTGTATTAGGGTAGTGTTTTTTAAGTCTCTATAACACTCTGTCCACTTCAACAATAATGCTGCACCCAAGACCCTGTAGAATTTCCTACATTCTGGATTTGGCTAATTGCCTGCTTTTAGTATTGTTTAGTTATTACTCCATGCTCCATTTTTTCCCCCTACAAACACATATTAGTTAGATCTAGAAGCTTGATTAGATTTGGATTGGGGGTGGGGGGGCCAAGAATACTTCATAGGAGGTACTGGGTGCTTCCTGTACACGATGTGTGAATGCTGCTCTTTCTAGAGATAAATTTGGCCAGTGGGTCAAATGCTGTAAGCCTGCTCAGTGTGTTTTTAAGTCCCCCCTTCCCCCAACCTTTCACTTTTATGGTTTTAACACTTATTAATGATTGTTGAGGAGATGACATTTAACTGGAGACTGGAAGGTTTAGGATGAGTCAGTCTTGTACAGAGAACTGTGTTCAAAATGAAGGAACAATGTGTGCAAAGGCCCGGTTTGAGAAACTAAAAGATCAGTGTGGATGAGGTGCAGGGAGTGCAGGGAAGAGCAGTGTAAGTTGGAAAGACTGGCAAGGTGCTGAGGGCCTAGGCTCTTTATTTTTCGAACAGTAGCAAGCACTGGAGCAGGGCCTGGCAGGGTAGGATTGTTTATTTTATTTTGGTTTTTTAATCCTTTTGGCTGTAGTGTGGAGTTTGGATTGAAGTGGGGTTAGAGAGACAGTTAAAGAGTCTATTGCAGTGACACAGGCAAGAAATAACATTTTTTGATTTGGGGAATTGATGGTGAAGATGAAGAGAGGGCGTGGTTTTGAAAGATTTAGGAGTTAAAATCCATAAAGTTTGATGATGTGATAATGGGGGAAGAGGGAGAGGTCAAGATGACTCTAACTTTCTGGTTTGAGAAACTGAATGTAAAAGGATAAGCTTTAGTCTTGGGCAAGTTATTTGACTTCTTTTTTTTTGCGGTACGCGGGCCTCTCACTGTTGTGGCCTCTCCCGTTGCGGACGCGCAGGCTCAGCGGCCATGGCTCACGGGCCCAGCTGCTCCGCGGCATGTGGGATCTTCCCGGACCGGGGCACGAACCCGTGTCCCCTGCATCGGCAGGTGGACTCTCAACCATTGCGCCACCAGGGAAGCCCTATTTGACTTCTTTAAGCCTCAGTTTTCTGTATTAAGGAGAGGCTAACAGTACCTAACCCTGTTGCACTCAAAACAGATTCCAGGTGAAAAAGGGACAAGATCTTGCTTTGGGTTCAGAGCCCGTCAACTGACTTCATTTCTCACATACATCCGAGAACAATTCCTTTCCTCATGATATTTTTCTCTCCTGTTCTTTCCAGTGTTCTCCCATTTTAAAGTCCTCCCACTGCTATTGCCATTCCCTCGCATTCCTCCTCTGCCTTGCAATCAAAAGTAATTTGTCTTTCTCTGAACTTCTATGGCCCTTAAATCAGTATCTTTTTAATGTACAACACTTTCTACCAGATGTTAAACCCTTATTGAGGTTTAAATTCTTCAGAGCTGCCAAGCGGTCAAGTCTTGTTCCTACTAAGATGCTGAACTGGCATGACTGCTGACTCCTTTCTCTCAAATCATCCCTAGAGGGACTATAAAAGGAAAATACTGTGAGAAACAAATGGGTGATGTGGACTTTTTTGAACTGCTTTGTGGGGTGGAGGTGGGGGTTGGGGGAGGGTGGGTCTTTGGCCTAGGACAGGAGTCAGGCAGGCATAGCTGTAGGAGAATAAAACTGTGGAAGAAGGGAACTATTGGAATACTGCTCTAGTTGCTCTCCTGCCTCATTACTTTGGAATTACCTTTTTCTACACTTGCTGTGACTCAACCCTAGTCCAGCTTTCCTTAAGAGTAAATCAGGGCATTACAGAAGCATATACTTGTGAGGAGGAGTTGAGAAAAAAAACAAGTGATGACTGACTTTAGGCAGTCACTTCTCTGTCCGTTACCTTCTTAATTCTTAGGTCTCCCCAAATCCCTATCATAATGCTGTATCTCCCTGGGGAACAAAAGGTGAATCCTTGGTCTGAGCTGTGATTGTATGGGATGGATAGTGATTGTGGTTATCTGGTGCTTGGGATTTTCTACTTTAGTGTTCATTTCCTACCTTACTCCAGCTTACTGTGGCTGATTTTGGCTGGAATTTGGTCTTCTCCCTTATGCTTTGCCAATCAGAATAGCTGCTGTCCTCTAGGGAAGAATAACAGTGTTGAAGAGCACAGGTATTTCAATAGGAGAACAATATATAGGCTTCATTGGCACATAAGTAATAGAACAGATGGATCAAGAGTTTAAAGTTAGGGCTTCCCTGGTGGCTTAGTGGTTAAGAATCTGCCTGCCAATGCAGGGGACACAGGTGTGAGCCCTGGTCTGGGAAGATCCCACATGCCGTGGAGCAACTAAGCCCATGCGCCATGACTACTGAGCCTGTGTGCCACAACTACTGAGCCTGTGTGCTACAACTACTGAAGCCCGTGCACCTAGAGCCCGTGCTTCGCAACAAGAGAAGCCACTGCGATGAGTAGCCCTCTCTCGCTGCAACTAGAGAAAGCCTGTGCACAGCAATGAAGACCCAATGTAGCCAAAAATAAATAAATAAATAAAATAAAATTTAAAAAAAAGTTTAAAGTTAGACTGATAATCATTCTAGAGGAAGTAGGGATGATATTAACAACTTGAAACAAGAATAAGCAGAGGCTGATAGAACCAAGCAGAAATAGTAGCCTTGAAAAATATAGTGGTTGAAATAAAGAACATCACATCAGATGGGTGTAACAGAATGGATACAATTGAGTGAATTAGAATTCTAGATTGAGGAAATCTCCCAGAACAAAGGAGAAAAGGACAAAGAAAAAAACATATAAATGAAAAGTTAAAAGATAAGGAGAATAGATGTAGAGGTACTCACATCTGAATAACAGGAATCTTAGAGAAATAAAAATGGAAAGGAGGAAGTATTGAAGAAATAATGGAAAAATTGTTCTCTTTTAGAATTAAAAAGGAAAAAGAAAGTCCCCAGATGGAAGGGTTTCTTAGAGTGCTAAAAATAAGAGGTCAGGAAAAACTCACTTCTAGACATATTATAGTGAAATTTAAGTGTATCACAGCAAAAGAAAATTGTAGGAGCCTCAGAGAGAAAGAACAGATCACACACAAAGGAGCAAAAATTGAATTGACATCAGAGTTTTGAACAACATCGCTAAATGCAAGAAGACAAGAGTGTTTTTAGGGTTTTGTAGGGAAACTTAGAGTTTTATACCTAACCACATTTATTTAAATAGGAGGGGATGATACAGATATTTTCAGGCATATGAAGTATTGGAAGCCTTGCCACCTAAAGGCCCACATTGAAGACAGTTCTAGATGAAGTACTGAGAGATTCAAATCCAGAAAATGTTACAAGAGATATATGAAATAAAGGTAATCAGATACCTTGTTATCATTTATTGTTGTAAAGGCTAAGGCCAAAGGGGGAAAAAACAAGAGAGAAAAGGAAAATTCAAGAGAGGGGAAAAGATATCTGCCCCAGAATTTAAAGTCCAAATGATGTCATGCTGAAGTTCATATCTTATTAGCAGGGAGACAGAGATACAATTTTAAGAAAGGTAAAAGGAAGAGTAGGACAAACTGGAATGCTAAATTCAGATGGTAGAGACAGGGAGTTCCCTGGTGGTCCAACGGTTAAGACTTGGAGCTACCAGTGCAGGGGCCGGGGTTCGATCCCTGGTCAGGGAACTAGATCCCGCATGCCACAACTGAAAGATCCCAAGTTCCACAACTAAGACCCGGTGCAGCCAAATAAATAAATAAATATGAAAAAAAAAAAAAGTGGGGGAGACTTCCCTGATGGCACAGTGGTTAAGACTCCATGCTCCCAATGCAGGGGGCCCAGGTCCCATCCCTGGTCAGGGAACTAGGTCCCACATGCGTGCCGCAACTAAGAGTTTGCATGCCGCAACAAAGGAGCCCACGTGCTGCAACTACGGAGCTGGTGAGCCACAACTAAGGAGCCCACCTGGTGCAACCAAATAATAAGTAAATATTTAAAAAAAAAAAAAGAAAGAAACTCTTTGGAAATTCCAAAACTTGTTCTTAAAAAAAAAGAAAAGAAAAAAGATGAAAGAGAAGATTTATAGATATCAATTACATTAAATGGACTAAATTCACCAAAGATAAAAATTGACAAATTGGATTAAAATCAAAATCCAGATATATGCTTTTTACAAGGGCACGCCAAAAGTTTAAGGGCATGCAAAAATTGAAATTAAAAGATTGGGGAAATACGTACCTGGAAGTACTAACTAAAAGAAAGTTGGCATGACCATACTAATACAAGATAAAATATACTTTAAGACAGAATGTCTTAATTGGGATGGAAAGAAACACTACATAATTATAATCACTATATATTAATCACTCACCAAGAAGATATAGCAGTTTAAAGCATGAATGCCTCTGATTAAAAATCCTTACAACAGATGAAGTGAAATTGGTAGAACTACACTGGGATCAATGGAGAAATCCACCATCATGGTGGGAGATTTCATTACATCTCTTAATTAATTGTATGTCAAGCTGACAGATTGGCAGAAATAGAAGAGTAAAAAACCAGCAAGCTTAACCTAATGAACATAGAGTTTTGCACGCATTTAGTATGGAATTGATCATCAACTAGACCATGGTGAAAGCCGTAACAATTTCAAAGATCAAGTTTTATGCAGAGGGTGATCTCTCCCACTGTGTTGCTAAATTAGTGGTTAATCACAAAAACATACATTTGAGAAATACATTATACATAGGCATAGCTATATAATTCATGGATTAAATAAATTATGGAAATTTAAAAATACCTACAGCTGAATGAGAATGAAGACTTTATATATCAAAACCTATGAGCTGAATAAAGAAGTAGTGCTGGGGTAGGAGGGGGAAGGAATTTTTAGCCTTAAATATTCAATTATAAAAGGAGTAAACTAAGTGCCTAATTTATAATAATCAGGAAATGAACAGAATAAATTTTTTAAAGTAGAAGAAGTAATAAGATATGTTAATATCACGAATGGAAAGAAGGATGCAACTGTCCACTAAATAAAGATGAAAAGAATGCTATCAACTATATGCCAGCAATTTTGAAGACTTAGACAAGATGGAAGAAGAGAAAAGCTTGAATAATCTAATATTTATTAAGCTAAAGCAGCAATTAAAAATCTTCCCACAGGACTTCCCTGGTGGCGCAGTGGTTAAGAATCTGCCTGCCAATGCAGGGGACATGGGTTTGAGCCCTGCTTCAGGAAGATCCCACTTGCTACGGGGCAACTAAGCACTTGTGCCACAACTACTGAGCCTGCGCTCTAGAGCCCATGAGCCACAACTGCTGAGCCCGTGTGCCACAACTACTGAAGCCTGTGCTCTGCACCAAAGAGAAGCCACCACAATGAGAAGCCTGTGCACCACAACGAAGAGTAGCCCTTGCTCGCTGCAGCTAGAGAAAGACCGCACACAGCAGCGAAGACCTAACACAGCCATAAATACATACATACATAAATCTTGCCACAAAGAAAGCACTGGGTTTTACAAGTTTTATAAGTTTTATAGGTCAGAAATCTTTCAAAGACTAGAACATCTCAGTTTTGTTATAGAATTTTTTTTCAGGCAGTAGACAAATAGGGACTATTTGCCAGCTAACCCTGACATCCAAATGAGACAAAAACTTGACAGTGGAAAATAACAGACTTATTTCATTCACCCGTAGAGACTTTACAACCTAAACAAAATATTAGCAAATCAAAACCAACAGTATGCAAAAAAGGATAATATCCAAAACCAAGTTGGATTTATCTCAGGTGTGCAAGGATATCTATATTAGAAAATCCATAAATGAAATTCAAAATTTACCACATTAATAGATTAAAAAACCAAAAAAATCATGATCGTTTTAATAGGTGCAGAAAAAGCATTTTCTAAATCACTCTTCCATGATATAATCCTTTTTTTAAAAAAATTTATTTTGTTGAAATATAGTTGATTTACAATGTTGTGTTAGTTTCAGGTGTACAACACAGTGATTCAGTTATATATATATTCTTTTTCAGATTCTTTTCCCTTACTGGTTATTACAAAATGCTGAGTATAGTTCCCTGTGCTATACAGTGGGGCCTTGTTATCTATTTTGTATGTAGTAGTGTGTATGTCCATGATATAGTCTTCTTTTTTTAAATTTTTTTAAACCACATTAAAAAAATTTATTTATTTATTTGGTTGCACTGGGTCTTAGTTGTGGCAGGTGGGCTCCTTAGTTGTGTCATTCGAACTCTTAGTTGCAGCATGTATATGGGATCTGGTTCCCTGATCAGGGATCAAACCCTGACCCCCCTGCATTGGGAACTCGGGATCTTATCCACTGTGCCACTGGGGAGGTCCCCATGATATATTCTTAATGAGGAGCAAAAGGAACCCTTTCAAGATGATAAAGAATAACCATAAGAAAAAAATAGAGAAAACATCTTATGTAGGGAAACATTAGAAGCACTCCCTTTAAAATCAGAGACAAAAATGCCTGATAGCGTGTGTACTCAACATTGTATTGACAGTCCTAAGCAGTAATGTAAGATGAGTAGAAGAAATTAGAGGCACAAGAATTGGAAAGGAAGGAATAAAATTGTATCTGCAGGTGATATGGTCATTTACATAGAAAACAGAAGGATCCGCAGACAAGTTATTAAAAATAATTATGTAAGTTTAGCAGGTGACTGGATATAAGATTATTGAAAGTCACTTGTATTTCTGTACGTATGCAAAAACCACTAAAAAGCAGTGAAGGAGAAGGCATCACAGTAGTATCAATATCAACTTTAGAAATCAGTCTAACACAAATGTGCTAGACCTCTAAAGGGAAAATTGTACAACTTTTCTAAGAGATATTAAATAAGATCTTAACAGAGGAATATGTCATGTTAATGAATTGACAAACAGTTTGATCTATATATTAAATGTAATTTCATTCATAATCCCAACAGGGATTTTCGTGAAACTCGATGATGCTAAATTTTATGTAGAAGAGTTAAGGACCCAAGAATAGCTGGTCACTTCTAAAAAGGAATGGGAGGGGAAGACTTGCCCTGTGGGATGGCAAGACTCCTGATAAGATATAAGAATTAAGATAGTGTCAGGGGCTTCCCTGGTGGAGCAGTGGTTAAGAATCTGCCTGCCAATGCAGGGGACACAGGTTCAAGCCCTGGTCCGGGAAGGTCCCACATGCTGCCGAGCAACTAAGCCCGTGAGTCACAACTACTGAGCCTGTGCTTTAGAGCTGGCGAGCCACAACTACTGAAGCCCACGCACCTAGAGCCTGTGCTCTGCAACAAGAGAAGCCACGGCAATGAGAAGCCCGCGCACCGCAACAAAGAGTAGCCCCCGCTTGCTGCAACTAGAGAAAAGCCCGCGTGCAGCAACGAAGACCCAACGCAGCCAAAAAAACTTTAAAAAGTAAATTTAAAAAAAAAGTGTCAAATTGTATAGACAGGAAGATCAGACCAGTGGACTAGAATAGAAAACTCATAAACACTCATGCATGTTGATACAGAACAAAGGTGGCTGTCAGTCAAGAAGGTCATGTTCAATAAATTGAGCTGGGAAAAAAATGGCCATCCATATAGAAAAAGAATAAAACTGACCTCTAAAAAGAAAAAAGTCAACTCTAGACGGATTAAGGGTTTAAATGTCATAAACAAAAATTTAAAAGTTTTAGTAGACATCCCCCTCCCACACACACACAAATCTTAGTAGACACTCTAGGTGAAAATGAGACCTTGGAGAGTAAAAGATTGTTTAACCCAGGCAGAGATCATTGACTAAAAAAATAGAAGATTGATAAATATAAATTTGACTTAATTAAAATTAAGTTTTTGCTCAAAAAGATTTTTCCACCTTCTAGAAAATGGAAAGGAGATTAAAAATTGGGAGAAGATATTTGCAGGACATGCAATTGACAAAGGGTTAATATTAAAAATATATAAAGAACTATTACAAATCAGTAAGTATAACAAAATCAATTAGAAAAGTGTGTAAAAGACAACACATTTCACAGAAGAGGAGACATATGGCTGATAAGCATGTAAAGAGATAGCATCATTAGTGATCAGGGAACTGTAGACCAAGCGCATACCTATTTGATTGGGAAAAATTAAAAAGTCTTAGGACATTAGATGTTGGAAAGGAGGTAGATTCACAGGGTATCTTATACATTGCTGATAGGATTATAAATTGGTACAAACACTTTGAGGACAGTTTGGTGTCAGATCCTAAAGTTGAATATTCATATATGCTATAACCCAGCCATCTGTCTTGTAGATATGCCCATGAGATACTTTTTGGCACACATAGAAGAACGTTAATAGCACTATTCATGATAGTGAAAGCCTAGAAACAACTCAAATGTCCATCACACACTGGAAATATACAGCAAAGTAAATAAAGAATAAAATATGACATGGATGAACATTGAAAACATTATGCTAAAGGAAATAAGCCAGACACAAGGACAAATATTGTATGATTTCATTTATATGAGGTACCTAGAATGGGCATATTCATAGAGACAGAAAGTAGGGTAGTGGTTACCAGGGTCTCTGGGGAGAGGGGATAGTGAGGAGTTACTGTTTTATGAGTACAGAGTTTCAGTTTGTGGTGATGAAAAAGTTCTGGTGATGGATAGTGGTGATGGTGTACAACATCGTGAATGTACTTCATGTCACTGAATTGTAAATTTAAAAATGGTAATGGGGTAGGGAAGGGAAGGACTGGGAGTTTGGGATTAGCAGATGCAAATTATTATATATAGGACGGATAAACAACAAGGTCCTACTGTAGAGCACAGGGAACTGTATTCAGTATCCTGTGATAAACCATATGGAAAAGAATATGAAAAAGTATATGTGTATAACAATCAGTTTGCTGTACAGCAGGAATTAAACACAACATTGTAAATCAACTATTCTTCAATAAAATTTTAAAAAATGGTAAATTTTATGTTAGATGAAGGAACTCAAGTGACACGGAAGTAGGAATTTATTTTAGTGAAACAAAAATTCCTAAAATTACATACAACATACTTCCTTTTTTGTGAGTTAAAAGCAGCTAAACTGAAAATATGTACTTTTTAGGATTCCATTTTGATGCAGTAAAGTGCATAAAAAGGAAGGGAAGAAAATCAAAACAATTCAGGATGATTGTTGGGAGGAGGCAGGGGAATGGGAGGGGGAATCTTATGGGTAAATATAGACTGTTGCCAGAGTCCTAGTTTGTGGATGTTTATTGCATTATTAAGAAAACTCAAGTAAAAGTGGGCCATGTGTGGATGAACAATGAGAGTATGTATTGAAGGAAAGAATTGTGATTAATTCTGTGTACTTGAAGTCTAATGGGAAAAAAATATTGCTAAGTGGGGACTTCAGAGCTGTTCTGAGTTTAAAATCTTGACTTCAGCAGTTTCCTAATTGTGTGATCTTGGGCAAATAATGTCCCTGTGCTTCTCTTGCTTCATTTATAAAGTAAGGATAATAATAGTGCCTACATCATAGGATTATTTAAGTATTAAACGGATTAATATACGTGCTGGTACAGATTAAGCTCTATATAAGTCTTTGCCATTTATTTCTTATAATGCTATGTGCTGAGTTCTGTGGGATGAACATCCCATTCTATGCGTTGGTTCTGGTGGTCTCGCTTGTAGTCTGTCATGCAGCTGGAGTTAGGTGTCACCTGAGGCTGGAATGTCCCAAGATGTGTGATACTTTGGAGGGTATGGTTGGAAAGCTGAGCTCAGCTGGATGACTGAGCCTCTCCACGTGGCCTTTTTGTGTGGTCACCAGTAGAGTAGCAAGTTGGGAGATGTGGTTTATTGGGGGCCATTTTTGGAAACTGTCCAAACTATTATTAATATTTGTAGCCATCGTGTTGTTCTACTATGTACATAATTGACAGTTTAGGCACTGGGGATATATTAATGAACAAATAAATAGAAATCTCTTCCCACTTACAGCTTATGTTTTACATGATAAAAATTAAAATGTATATGCTGTGTTGGTTGGTAACAAGGACAGTGAAGAAAAGAAGAATAAAGCAGGGAAGGAGATAGGGAATACTGGGGGTTGGGAGTTGCAGTTTTTAAAATGTGTGGTCACATTTAAAATGTGTGGCCTCATTGATAAAATGACATTTTGAGCAAAGACAAAAGGAGGAGGTTAGGAGCCAGAGGGGCAAGGGTGGAAGCAAGAAAACCTTTAGGAGCTAAGGCAGTTCAGAGATGGGCAGTTTGGTTAGTGTAGTAATAACGGAGGTAGTGAGAAATGGTTTGATTTTGGATATATATTGAAGATAGAGCTTCAGAATTTATTCATAGACTGGGTGTGAAGTGTGAGGAAAAAAAAGGAATTGAGGATAACTTCACGGTCATTGACCTGAGCAACTGGAAGGATGGAGCTGCCATTTAATGAGATGGGGGAGACTATAGCACTAGCAGGTTTAGGGAGATGAGGTGTTTTTTGTTTTTGTTTACTTTTTGAATTTTATTTTATTTATGTTTTTATACAGCAGGTTCTTATTAGTCATCAATTTTATACACATCAGTGTATACATGTCAATCCCAATTGCCCACTTCATCACATCACCCCCCCCACCGCTTTCCCCCCTTGGTGTCCATACGTTTGTTCCCAAGATGAGGTTTTTTTTTTAATAAGGTTTGAAATGCCAGTTAAAAGCCAGCTGCTTTAAAATGACAAGTTATGGGACTTCCCTTGTGGCACAGTGGTTAAGAATCCGCCTGCCAGTGCAGGGGACACAGGTTTGAGCCCTGGTCCAGGAAGATCCCACATGCCACGGAGCAACTAAGCCCATGCGCCACAACTACTGAGCCTGTGTGCCACAGCTACTGAAGCCCAAGCACCTAGAGCCTGTGCTCCACAACAAGAGAAGCCACTGCAATGAGAAACCCACGCACCGCAACGAGAGTAGCCCCCGCTCGCCACAACTAGAGAAAGCCCACGAGTAGCAACGAAGACCCAGCGCAGCCAAAAAATAAACAAACTAATAAATAAATTTACAAAAAACCCTACAAGTTATGCTTGTATCCTGTTTGACTTCCCATTTTGTAGCAAGGGAGGCTGATAGAAGTGTTGCAGAAAGAGAGTGGGGCATGAGAGGGTGGTCATGTCCCAGGTCTCAGGCAAGTCCGAGTATGCGTTCTTGGCTTTGCGCAGGAAAGAATTCAAGAGCAAGCCGTAGTAAAATGAAAGATGATTTATTCAGGGAGAAACACACTCCGTAGAGAGAGTGTGGGCCATCTCGGAAGGTGAGAGAGGCACCAGGGTATGGGGTTCTCAGTTTTTATAGGGGTGGGTAATATCATAGGCTAATGAGGGGGAGGAGTATTCCAGCTATTTTGGGGAAGGGGTGGGGATTTTCAGGAATTGGGCCACCAATTTTTGACCTTTATGGTTGGCCTTAGAACTGTCATGGTACCTGTGGGTGTGTCATTTAGCTTGCTGATGTGTTACAATGAGTGTATACTGAGGCTCAAGGTCTAGTGGAAGTCGACTTGTCCTCCATCTTGGACCTAGTTTATTCTTAGGCTGTGCCATTCTTTCAAAGGTTGTGTTGCAGGAAGGGGGACCCCTTCCAGGGCCCGAGAGTGGGCTCTTGTCTAACACTCAGAAATGAATTGTTTGAGTAGACACACGTGCTGACAAAGCAAGAGACTTCATTGGGAAGGGACTCCCGGGCAGAGTAGGAGGGTAAGGGAACCCAGGAGGACTGCTCTGCCACAAGTGGCTTTCAGTCTTGGGTTTTATGGTGATGGGATTAGTTTCCGGGTTGGCCAGTCATTTTGACTCAGGGTCCTTTCTGGTGGTGCGCAACCGCTCAGCCAAGATGGATTCCAGCGAGGAGGATTCTAGGAGGTTAGTAGGACATGTGGACTGGCGTCTCCTCTCTCCTCTTGACCTTTCCCATATTATTCCGGTTGGTGGTGGCTTGGTAGTTCCTTACCAAGGATCTCCTGTCCTAAAATAACTCATGCAAAGTGTTACTGCTTTGCTTGGCCAGGGTGGGCGGTTTCAGTCAGTGTTTTACCTAACAGTTGTGCCCTGCCCCCTTCCTGTCTCAGAAGGGGGGTTGAATTTATACTTTGTTGTCGTTAATAAGTCTTATCAGAAGAGTGAGGAACCTTGTTAGCTGTAAACCAGACTCTGTTGA
The DNA here is from genome assembly GCF_059928025.1 of Delphinapterus leucas. NCBI lineage: Eukaryota > Metazoa > Chordata > Mammalia > Artiodactyla > Monodontidae > Delphinapterus > Delphinapterus leucas. The sequence goes on from NC_143129.1 coordinate 39,631,870, forward strand.
TTTTTTTTTTTTTACAATGTGGACCAGTTTTTAAGTCTTTATTGAATTTGTTACAATATTGCTTCTGTTTTATGTTTTGGATTTTTGATGGGGAGGCATGTGGGATCTTAGCTCCCCGACCAGGGATCGAACCCACACCCCCCTCATTGGAAGGCGAAGTCTTAATCACTGGACTGCCAGAGAAGTCCCCAGGCTCTGTTGATTTTTTTATTTATAAATTTCACTGACTTTTGTCACCTTTTTACTAGAAAAAGTTCTGAAGGTAAACTCAAGTTTATTTAAAATTTTATTTTCCTTCTCTATAGCTTTTTTTTTTTTTAAGGACAAAAGTTAAAAGGTGAAAAACTTTAATTAAACCTTACCCTTTATTTCAGTTCATGCTATATCTTTCCTTTGATGATGTATGTCCACCTTGGTTCAACCCATTTTATAGGTATTTAGGTATTTACTCTTTTTAGGTATTTACTCTTTGGGCTTGGCACATTTTAAAAGCTGCTTTAACTGATACTGAATATTTTGACTCTGACTTTCCTGTGGTCTCTTGCCAAGGCATGTTGCAACATGTTGCAGAGGTTTTCCTTGGTGCTCTTGGAGTCTTTAAATCTATTACTTAATCTTGGTAATTCCCGCAGCCCTGCATCTGTCTCCTAGGGGGTGCTCTTGAGCACTGTCCAAGAGAGGAGGAGATACCAGAGAACTGGGGAGGTAATGATTGCAAATTTCACTTTCAGCTAAAACAGTTTACTCATTATCATCAGTGTAGAGATTGGAGCATGCCTGAACCTGTTTCTCTTGCAGGCTTCACTTGAGGGAAGTATAGATGGTTCTTACTCTTAGTGAAGCTCCAGTTTTTTGCAGGATCTGAACTAGAAAGTGATCAGAAGGGTAACAAGAACCTCAGCATGGGTACATTGCACTTGTGTAGGGTGCTGTGATATATGTGTTTCTTTTACTTCTGCCGGTTGCTTTTTTTGTAAATCCTAAAGAGAATTTTCTACTTTAGAAGAGATTTTTACAATTTTTTTCCTTTTAGATTTATCAGCAGACTTCATTTCACCACTGCCAAAATGACAACATTTTCCACCTCTGCCCATTGTTCAACATCTGACAGTGCTTGCAGGATCTCTCCAGAACAAACCAATCAGGTAACTTATTTTTAGGCATTCCTATTTTTCTTTAAGTTTTTAAAAATTAAATTGGGTCATGTAACTGACTTCACTGACTGTAGGATTTCATTCAGAGCAGAAAAGATTCCTTTTTTAAATGTCATATTAGGGAAACTAGTAAACAGTATCAATGCTTATAAATTTGAATTGATCATTGATTAAATAAATACTTGGAGGTTACAGATTGCTTGAAATGGCACATTTTAAACACCTATCCTGTTTTAGGGTATGGATGGCTAGTGGAGGATTTGGGGCCAAGTTATATATTTGTCTTCCTTCTCACTTTATTGTATATAGTTCGTTTTCTTTAAAAATCAGTTTTAAATTGTAAATATAGTAAGTGTATTCTTATAAAAAATTCAGTCTTTATCATGTATTTATAAAGTATTTATCTGTAGAGACTACTTTGATCATCTCCTCCCTTCTTCTGCCTAAGTCCCTTCCCCCTGAGATAACACTATTATCAATTTGGTGTGTCTTGTTCCAGATCTTTTCCTCTAACATAAAATACATAATTTTGTTTTGTGGTTTCATAAACATTGCACCATATATATATTATGTACCTTAATTTATGATAAAGATGGAATTTGATTTGATGGGGGAAAATGTGGCTTATGTAATAAATGGTTTTGACTTAATTGGCCATCCCTGAAAGGAAGCAAATGAAGACCTCAAACCTTGTACAAAAACAAATTCCAGAGAGATAAAGATTTAAATGTAAAAAGTGAAATGATAAAAAATATTAGAAGAAAATTTAGGAAGTATTTTGAAACTTTAGAATAAGAGAGACCTTAAATAAGACAAAACCAAGGAGGGACTTCCCTGCTGGTGCAGTGGCTAAGGCTCCATGCTCCCAATGCAGGGGGCCCAGGTTTGATCCCTGGTCAGGGAACTAGATCCCACATGCATGCCGCAACTAAGAGTTCGCGTGCCACAACTAAGTAGCCCGCCTACCACAACCAGTGCAACCAAATAAATAAATATTAAAAAAAAAAAAAAAAGACAAAACCAAGCAGGCTGTAAGAGGATGAGAGAGACAAATTTGATCATATAAAATGAAAAAAATTAAATTCTGTGACTAAAGACAGACTGTATAATCAGAGTCAAGAGATGGCAAACAGAGTCACTATTCCTTGTATGTATATACCACATCTCGTTTATCCATTCATCTGTCAATGGTATTTAGGTTGTTTCCATCTTTTGGCTATTATGAATAATGCTGCCATGAACAGCGGTGTACAAATATTTGTTTGAGTCCCTGGTTTTGGTTCTTTTGGATATATACCTAGGAGTGGAACTGCTGGGTCATATGGTAATTCTATGCTTAACTCTTTGAGTAACTGCCAAACCGTTTTTCACAGTAGCTGCACCATTTTACATCCCCCCTAGCAGTGCTCAAGGGTTCCAGTTCCTTTACATCCTCGCCAACACTCGTTATTTTTTTTCTTTTCTTTTTTCCTGTTATTATAGCCATCCTAGTGGGTGTGAATGTGCTGCCTTTTGAAAATGTGATTTTTCAGGAAGTTAACAAGTAATAGACTGATCTTCTGTAGTTATTAGATGCTAAGTATGAACCAGGGTTTGTTAAAAAAAAAGTTTAAGGAGATTTGTTTTTCCCTTGGGGCTCAGAAACCAGTCTAATTGAAATGTAAATAGCAAATTTATTTTATGTTTATATCAGGTACGACCAAAACTGCCACTTCTGAAGATTTTGCAGGCAGCAGGTGCACAAGGTGAAATGTTCACTGTTAAAGAGGTAAGCCATCAAAGAAAATTCTCAGCTTAAAGAAAAGCTGAGAAGTATAATAGAAGCCTATGAATGTATAGTTCTGAAATCAGGCCTAAGAAAGGAAGTTCTATTCCTGTGGTACTGGAGAGGCATCTTTTGTTGTATTTTAAAGACCATCGAGGGACTTTCCTGGCGGTCCAGTAGTTAGGACTCCGTGCTTCCACTGCAGGGGGCATGGGTTCGATTCCTGGTTGGGGAACTAAAATCCAGCAAGCCGCATGGTGTGGCCAAAAAAAAAAAAAAAAAAAAAAAAAGACACTGTCTATGATTTACAAGATATGCTGTGAGGCAGGAATTAAATGCAGTAGTTTTTCATTATAAATCTGTCAGATACTCTTTTGAGCACTATGAGTTATTTTAAACATGCATTTAAATAACTTATTTAGTTTCTAAAGTTTTAACACAGAAACAAATTGAATTCTTTAAGTGGAAAAGACTCAGTATTAAAATGTTAATCTCTTTGAACTGCTTGGATTTAGTAGGGTGAAGATCGAACCCTTCTTAAACAGAGGAAACAAAATTCTCAAGCTTCTTTTTGACTTTTCATAAAAGCTGTTAGCAATGCTATGCTCCTGAGTCATTCTACCTCTCAAGGAAACAAATCTGGAGGCATTTCAGATTTTCTTGAATACTCATATTTCTTTTATCATTTTAAATTAAGTTTGTCATTTTGGACTTTGTATCTAAAATTCTGGTAAGACTTTTTTCCAAACTGTTACTAAAGTGTGGATTTTTATATCAATAAAGTTGTTATAATGCATTATGCTGTCTTCTTCAGTAGCATGGCAGAGTTTGCCTGAGTTAAGACAGAGTTAATTACATATGTTTTATGGGGGAAATGTTGGACGGAGTCAGTTTACACAGTAAGCTCTTTATTATGAATCTTGACACTACTTGGTGCATAAAGAGGAATTTCCTAGTTTTTTATTTCTATATATTGGTTATCAGTATGTGCATTGAGGCAATATGGTATAATGAGAATAGTAGCATATAGAAATTCAGAGTAGTGTTTTTGAAGATCTTGTTTTGTATACTTGTAGTGGATTTATTTTTTTCTGGAAGTTGGACAGACATAAATATAAAACTTCCAGGACATCCCCGGTGGTCCAGTGGTTAAGACTCCACGCTCTCAATGCAGGGGGCACAGGTTCAATCCCGGTTGAGGAACTAAGATCCCGCATGCCGCATGGCATGGCCAAAAACAAACAAACAAACAAACCTTCCTCCTGTTTCTTATAGTAGGTGTTCTTTCTCATCTTATTTTTCTCTAGATATTTGATTAGATATGAGAGCTCCGTTAATATTGGGACATGTTGCCTGGGATGGATGGGAGCCTAAGAGCATCATTGCTTCAATATAATGGAAACAGTATTAGGAAAATTTTTGTGCAAATATCTTATAATTCTTGGGAAGTCAGGGCCTAAAGATAGAGATAGCTACTTTGGTCCATTTGTGATCTGTGATAAAATTATTACTATCATTAAATGAACTTAACTATTAAGCAATTAAAAAAAAATCTATCACCTGGAGGAAAATCTATCACATGAGGAAAATTGGATAACTTAAAAATTTTGAATCAAGAACTTGTGTGTGTTCCCTCCCATTTTGTGAACTCTGTGAAAAAGGTCAGGTAGACTAAATTTTTATTTGATAAACACTTAAATTCTGTTTTATGCACTTATAGTGCTAATGGCTTATTACCATTGTACTTCATTTGCCAAAAAGACTTAAGTGAACATACATCAAAGCCTATAGTAATGTGCCCCTGGACTTGGAAAATATTTTTATGATCCAGGCAAATTTAAAGTTTATTACTTCTAGTAATAGAACAGACCCCTTTACTTGGACTGGTGAGAACATTAAGGGGATACTAAGTAAATTCACCACTTTTTCTCATTATCAGACTGGTACATTTTTATTCTAAAAAGTAAGGGTCTGATAGTGTCCAGAATGATAATAAGTAGATGAACCGAGTAATTGGGGGCAACTGCCCTTTTGTAGGACCCCTTACACAAGCACTGACAGTCATGTTCATTATATGTTACCTCTTTCTCTAGCGAACTAACTTACCTTATCTCCTCATTTAATTTGTGTTTTGGGCAGCAGCTGGACAGATCTCTTCATAGTATGTTATTCCCATGTAGGTCATGCACTATCTAGGCCAGTATATAATGGTGAAGCAGCTTTATGATCAGCAGGAGCAGCATATGGTATATTGTGGTGGAGATCTTTTGGGAGAGCTACTAGGTCGTCAGAGCTTCTCTGTGAAAGATCCAAGGTAAAAAGAGTGAGGGTTTGTTTATCTTTTCGGGGTGCTTATACCTAACCACCTAATCTCCATAGGTTATTAATGGTTATTTAATCTTTTAGTCCACAAAATATTTGTTGGGCCTACATATATCAGGTGATTGCGAGGCACTGAGAACATAGTAGTGAGCAGCACAGTGTCTAATTTTATGGAGCTTAAAGAGTAGACACTCTTCCCCATCTTAATCGAATTATCACATCGATACATGGTAAAATTATATTATGATAAGTGTTACATAAAAGAGGTACATGAGGCTGTGTTGGAGGATGGGATTTAGGGTCTTAGGGGTGGAAGAAAGGTTCCTTGAGGAAGTGATATTTGAGTTGAGAGCTGAAGGATAATTAGTTAGAGGGAGCTGGTTGAAGGAGAGCTTCTGGCAGATTGAACATCGTGTGTAAAGGCCTAGGTAGGAGGGAGATTGATGTGGCGAGATTAGAATTTTGTGAAACAGTTGTTATAGAGAGGAAGAGTGAGCTGATGAGAGAAATGTAGAATTGCTGGGCAGTTTGAGGTTAACGATGGGCTTCATAAGAATCATATTAGAGCTATTCTTACCTGTTGCATGGCATTCTCCAGCTGCACAGGGTATATGGTTATTAACTTACACAGTCAAAAGCTAATTAGTAGTTGAGAAGTCATTGTTCTCATTCTCTCTATAGTTTTGTGATGACTGTTTCTTCTAAGACTCCCACCTCCATTTCCCAATAAAATGTAAAACTTAGTTCTTAGAAGGAAGTAGTCTTGAAGGAAATCTCCCCACTTGGGTTACTGTTAGCTTATGAAATAAAACGTAAATTAGTTTTTTTAAATGGTTGCAGAGTAACACAAGGGCTTGGGTATTAACATGTTGATGCTTAAATAATTTAATAAAATCTATTCTGGGGAAAAAATTCTGCCTCTTCATATGTTATAGAGAATGTTGGGAGATGCCATGTTAATGGAAAACCATGGGATTAATTTTTAATTTTATCTCTTTGACAGCCCTCTCTATGATATGCTAAGAAAGAATCTTGTCACTTTATCTACTGCTACTACAGGTATGTCTCATTATATTTCTTCAGTCTTTATCACAATTTTGAGTTCAGGGGGGCAAATCATGGGAGAACAAGGGGGATCAAGATGGAAATTGAATGCTGTCTTGGCATGACTGGGAGGGATACCTGTCACACAGAATGTTACTACTGTGTTATTTGACTTTTCATTGTGAAAATTTTCAAATATAGTGAAAATAGAGATTAGTATAATTAATGCCCACCTCTTAGATGTAGTAATTGTTAATGTTTTGCCATATTTGCTTCATCTACACAGGCTTTTAAAAAATCTCTAACAGATAAGGACATTTTTCTTTCAAACACAACTACAATGCCATTATTACACCCAACAAAATTAATCATAATAAACAAAATAAACAGTAACTCCATAATACTATCCAATAGCCAGTTCATGCATGGTTAACCCGTTATTTCAGAAATGTCTTTTTACATTTGGCTTATTCAAATCAGGATCCAAACAAAGTCCACACTTTGCCTTTGGCTGATATGTCTGTTAAGTATTTTTAATCTATAAAACTTAACCCTCCTTTTGTTATGTCATTTGTTTGTTGAAGAAATAGATGATTTGTCTTGTAGAATTTCCCACATTCTAGTTTGCAGATTGTATCCTTGTGATGTTGTTTAACATGTTTCTCTGTCTCTTCTATTTTTGGTAAACAAATAGTGCTTGGATAGATTCAAGGTTAAATGTTTTGTTGAGAATGTTTCATAGGTGGTGCTTTATATATCTGTTGCATCACATCAGAGCCCTGTAAGGTCTACCTGTCCCTCTTTCAGTGATGTTAAGATTCTGTGGGCTTATGTGGTGTCACCCTGATCCATCTTATAAAGATCCCCCCAAGAACTTTTCACCTAAAGGTTTTAGCTTTCTGTTATTTGAATGCCAATTTGTCTAACCTTTTGCTTGATTTTATATCTTTCAAATACTGCCCTTTGAGTTTAGTTTATTAGTTATGTGCAGGAAACTGGCTGCTTTGGGGTCTGAAGTATGGTGTGTTAGAGATAAGTGAATAAACTGGATACAACTAAAATGTAACACTCTCATTCATTTCCAAATAGTGAAACTTTCTTCTTTCTCCATTCCTACATGAAGCCATTTTGTGAGTTTCAAATTAGATTTTAGGTAAGGTTGTCCTTTGAAGAAAGCCCAAGTTTGTAATCCCTTTAGATAGGTTATTTTTCAATAGTTTAGTGAAACAAATAGTTTGAAAAAAATCCATTCCTAATAAAGATTTACTCTTTAAAGTGAGAGCAAAGAGACTTTGCTCTCATATTGAAATGTGAGTTTGAACTTACAGTGAATTTTGAAGCCTCTTGGTTTCACTGAGCCATTTGCCCACTTCACTCAGCTGTAAATTTCTGTTTGAGAGGGAAGGCCTTGCAAATGATACAGCATTTTTTTGAAATTCAGTCACTTGTGAAATAGTATGGTTTTCCAGGGATAGTCACTACAGGCTTGAAATACACAGATAATTTTATATTTGCTTATCTATTCTTTCACTAAAATTTGCTTTCTGATTGATGTGTTCTCTGAATATCTAGAGTGGGTATAATTTTCACTTTTTTTCTCTCTCATTTTCTTTCTTGCACTTCCTCAGCAGAATTTAACATGCCATATATTAAAGTGAACATTTCTGTAGCAAACATTTCAATTTATCCTCATAACAACCCTGTGAGGAAGGTCTGGAGATGAAGAAACTGAGGGCTTTTTTTTTTTTTTTTTTTTAATAGAATGAGTAACTTGTCCAAGATGAGATGCCACTGATAAGGGATAGAGGAGATATTTGTGACTGTCCAGTCCTTGCTCTTTCCTTTGTGCCACACATTGATGTCTCTTTAACCCTTGCTAGTAACAGAATTTGCCTCAATTAATTTTTTTAACACATTTAAAAAATCTGAACATTAAATCTTTGAAACATTTTCTTTGTTCTTTATCACTTTGAAATAATTTCACTTACAAAAATGTTATGAAGATATTAAAAAGATTTGCATATACTCTTTACCCAGATTCCCCAAATGGTAACATCTTACATAACCGTAGTGCAGTGATCAAAACCAGGAAATTGTCCCAAAGTAATTTTGAGTGGTTGTCTGTTCTGGACTTGAACTTGCATTAGTACTTGTGGTTGGCCATCTGCTGATCTTTATAAATTGGGTTGCATGTGTTTTATTTGAAAGGCAAATGAGAAAAGCACCTTCCATATCAACTATCTTATACCTTTGCAAATGAGATAAACCTTTTATTTTGACGATTGAAGAAATGAAGGTGGTTCTTTATAAATCATTTCTCCAAATTTCCACATGTATTTTAATAAAATGAAATATATATGACAAATTTTGTATCTATTTTAAAATTTCCTTGAACATTATAGTTTTCTCCGATAATTTCTTTTTGCTTCAAATAGTTTTAACCTAAGGTAGTATATAGAACTAGAAATGACAGTAATCAAATTACTTTATTAAAGAAATGCTTCACTGCATTGTATATTAATTGATCTTGAAAGATTGCTGTGGTCAGAAAATGCTGGCTCTTGAAAGAAACTCTCAGTATCTCCATTTTATCTATAAAAATACTTCTAGAAATAATGCTGTTTATAATTACAGTTTTGAAAGTGTTTGCTTTGTGCCAAACAGCTCAATTGTCAGACCAGTTGTAGGATCTGTATTCTTTCTCTGGCAGTCTTTATTGGATGAGGATGGCATTTTCCATAAGTGTCTTATTTCTGGACCTGATAGTAGCTGATGAACCCAATCCATGATAGACTTAACTTGGGTGCATATAGTTACAAATAGCCTCATATAATGAATGATCCAGGTTATTAAATTTTCTGCATCTTTTTTTTCCTGTAGCTAAGTTTTCCTCTTCTTTTCTGCTTGAAAAATTTTCAAGGCCTTGAAATACATTTTTCTCTATCTAAGAAATTCTCTCAGGTTATTCTTTCCTTTGCTTCTTTTTATTGGCCTTGAGAAAAACTTTATCTACTTCTTCCTTCTTAGGAAATGTTTATAGAAACTGGGAAAAATAAGACTGGTTGATTAAAAAAACTAATCTATATTCAGGGGATGGGAATTTAAACTGTGAAATCATCGTTGACACTTAGAATGCATGAGGATGCTATTGTGTCATAAAGCAAGTGGGAAAAATCCCAGATTTTTAGATTTCATAATACTGTATAGCTTTAACACTTGAAAATAAAAATTAAATTAAAAAGCCAAAATTTTTTTCTTATTGTTAACAAGTTAGGCAAATTTGGAAACACACCTATAGGAATAGATGATAAAATACTCTCCATTATTCCGTGCTTGGAATCACTTTCTGTATTGAATTTGAAAGTGTGCTATGGAAGAACATTTTTTAGTCATTTTTGATTTTTCTTCAGATTATATTTTGGTAATATATTTTGAAAATAGCTTCTCTTGATCTATGCCATTTTTATTAGTTTTCATTTTTCCTTTCCTTTTGGATGAAAGCCTTGGCCGGTCAGAATCATCTTTAGGGACCAAACCTGGCTCCAGGGTTGTTTGCTGAGGTCCTTTTGGTGTGGAAAGAATGGTTATTACCAGGGAAGGTTTTCCTTTTGTTTTACTTGCTATCCAGATGCTGCTCAGACTCTCGCTCTCGCACAGGATCACAGTATGGATATTCCAAGTCAAGACCAACTGAAGGTAAAATCACCACACGGTGACTTCTTTTGTTGTACAGAGTGGCCCCTTCTCTGTACCTATGATCTTGGACTCCCAAGACCTTTCCCTGAATGCGGTAAGAATTTAACAAGAAAGGTTCTTGGGAGTTCACAGACTAGGGACAGAGTGAACCTTCTCTGTTCTGCCCATAACAGAGTTCCAGTCTCTGAATCTTTCCTTGGGATGTAGCACTTCTGATCTTCAGTTCTTCCAGTTGCATTTTCTTAGGGTTTGTATGTGCCTGTGTGTGTGATGATGTAGGTATGTAGGTGTCTGAGGAAATTGCTTTATTAAATTTTAACAGGCTTGTTGCAATTAAGTTCAGGTCAGGCCATTTCTTAAAGCTTCCCCAAACCTGGGAAAACTTTATGATCATCTTGGTATATGTTCTTTTTTTCTGAATTATGCCTAATTTTGTGTAGGCTAGAGGCTTTATATTGATAACCTGTTTTTAACAGTAGATTTTGGCCTTTTGTGCAGATTTTTTTCCCCACAGTGGGTTGAGGAGAGGTTGCCTTTATTTGATGACTGTTGTGAACTCCAGAGTTTTCCTTTCTTGTGCGTAACCCATTGTGTCGCACACTAACTGGTGAGCCAGAATGGAACTGCTACATCCCCTGGTCACAGTCATTTCTACTGCACTGAGAGACACCTTTCCCTTCTTTTCAGCAAAGTGTAGAGGAAAGTTCCAATTCCAGGAAAAGAACTGAAGAAGGCAATATTCCCACACTGCCTACCTCACAGCGTAAATGCAGAAATTCTAGAGAAGGTAAGTTTTGGATTAAGGCTATGTAGACCTTTCTTTTTTTCTCTCTGTTTCTCTCTCTCTCTCTTATTTTTTGGTGGTGACTTTCATTTTTTATTAATGTTTATTTATTTATTTATTGGGTCTTAGTTGCAGCACGCGGGATCTTTCATTGCGGCGTGTGGGCTCTTTGTTGCAGTGCGCAGGCTTCTCTCTAGTTGTGGTGCACAGGCTTATTAGTTGTGGCACGCAGGCTCTAGTTGTGGTGCACGAGCTCCAGAGTGCGCAGGTTCAGTAGTTGTGGCGCGCAGGCTCCAGAGCGCGTGGGCTCTGTAGTTGTGGCACGTGGGCTCAGTAGTTGCGGTGCACGGGCTTGGTTGCCCTGTGGCATTTGGGATCTTAGTTCCCCCACCAGGGGTCGAACTGGCATTCCCTGCATTGCAAGGCAGATGCTTTTTTTTTTCTTTTTTTTTTTTTTGCAGTACACGGGCCTCTCACTGCTGCGGCCTCTCCCGCTGCGGAGCACAGGCTCTGGACGCGCAGGCTCAGTGGCCATGGCTCACGGGCCCAGCCGCTCCGCGGCATGTGGGATCTTCCCGGACCGGGGCACGAACCCGTGTCCCCTGCATCGGCAGGCGGACTCTCAACCACTGCGCCACCAGGGAAGTCCCAGTGGTGACTTAGAAATAGTATCTATCCATATTAAGCACTAGCAGTAATTAAGACCGTTACAGAGAACTCAAAAAATAGTAATGCTGTCTCTTTGTATGTCAAGTAGTGGGGGCATATGTCATACTTATTTTTCATTCTTTTCCGAAAACCTTTTTTTTTTTTTTTTACCCTAGTCACCACTGTTAACTTTGAAGAAGGTGGTAGTTCTTTTTTAGCAACATGTGATGACTGGATGGAGCAAGACCCTTCCTTTAGCTAGCATGCTAACAGAAGATAGCCGCACATTTATCAGTTTGCCACCTGGTAACTCAGCTGCCTTGGCCTTTTAAATCTTGGCATCCCTGTTATACATTTGATCTGGTTAGAATTTTTATTTTTATTTGTCTGCTTGAGGCAAAGGCTAATTTTCATAGATTTTTTTGAAGTTTGCAAAGATGGTAAAATATACTTAATATCTCACAGCCAAGAATGAGACATAAGAAGCCTAGTACCTCCTTTGCCCTTGGATGGTAGTCATTAGATCTTTGCCATTCATATTAGATATAGTATGGTCAGGTTAAGTGAGTTGATCAACATTTTGGAAGTTTTCCCCAAACCCTACTTCATAAAGCATTTCCTAAAAATTTTCCTGCAAAGATAATGTAAAATCATAAATTCCTCAAAGATATTTTATGGCACGATGGTTTCTAGTATAGGTACCTGGCTCACACTTGCAAAATTGGCAGGTTAGACCTCTAGTAACATCCCAGAAAATTATGCTGCTGAAATTATTTTAAATGATTAAATTAAAATTTAATCTGTTTATCATGCTGGATTGTCTTCTTCAAATTGCATTTGAATATAAACTGAATTTTGGACTATCTAGTTATGTTGGAGCTTATTCCAGTCTGCATGGTATTAAATGTGTAATTTTGTTTCTTTAAATACAGGTGCTGGCTTATTTTCTACTCAAAAGGCTGTTCAGAATATAAGAACAGCCAATTCAAGAGACTTTATGAAGTTTGTGATGTAAATTTTGAGAAGAAATAGCTTAGTATTTTCAGGGAGGTGTACATGTAGAAAGGACAGAATTTTTATATGTGGAAAGAATGGCCTCTTTTCATTCCCTTCCCAAGAAGTTATAGAGCTTGAATAGTTGAAGATAACTTTAATGTGGCACCCTCTCAGGAACTAGGTTTCTCATAATTTCAGCAATGAGTAAGTAAAAGATAGTTGAAGTTTCCGTGAGCACAAGTATGCCTTTTAATAGGCAAGAACAACATAATTTGTAAGTAGAGAGGGTACCTTTTGTTTTGTCAGGGATCCATTTATTGCAGACATTTTTTCAACCGTATGTGTCTTAGCACATTTAAATACCTTGGTTGCCATTGGCATGCCTAGGGCATTGGGAAGAGGTAGAGGAGAGTAAGAAAGTAGGAAAAGAGTAAAGCACAACGAAAAAGATTGGACATGGGAAAGAAGGAAAAGAATTTCATGTGGTAGCAACAAACTTATGTTTGTAACTCCCTTGAATATCATCTAGATGTATAACACGAGATCTTTTATTGAGAACATGTGGGCCCTTAATATGTTTTGGATTTGCAATATTTCTAGATTTTAGATATCTTAACTCCAAAAGAGCCTATTGATCCAGAAGGGACATATGTATGTATTTATTTGGACAGCCTAGAGTTCAGTGTTTCATAGTGGTTACCTATTGAAACATATGAATTGTTGAGAAATGTCCGAAAATATGTGGTACCAGTGAGACTGCCTTGGCAACCTTGTGATTGCCCATTATGGTCTGTACCACCTTGTTTCTGTCTCAAGGGTTGGGCCACTATGCCATCATCATTTGCAGTCCACTGAATCAAGCTATTGTCAGGTATCATGTACTGGAGCAAGTCTTCAGTTATTACAGTGGTAGGGATGTTTAAATTGCCAATAAATGACCATTTAGATATCCTTTTATTGATAGAACAGTGTCATTGTTTGGATGCTTTCAGAGTTTATATTCCTTGATGAATGATCTCTAGTGTCATTACTTGCTAATGAAGCCTAAAACGGGGGGAAGGAGATTTGGGCTCTGCCACTGAGACAGGTATTTGACTTCTGATTCTTTCTTACTGGGAAGAGCAATTTCTTTTTACCTCTCTTACACAAGAGATTGTAAGTATTATAAAGAGAGTCTTGATTCTTAAGTGTTGTGTACATAGTTACCATCCTTTTCATTTGACTTTTGTAGATGAAGACTTGGTAGCAAATTTAACCCAAGATGAGACGTCAAGACTGGACCTCGGGTTTGAGGAGTGGGATGTAGCTGGCTTGCCTTGGTGGTTTTTAGGAAACTTGAGAAATAACTATACACCTAGAAGTAATGGCTCAACTGATTTACAGACAAATCAGGTGAATTTCACATCTGAAGAGGAACTTTTTTTTTCTTTTGAAAGAGTAACATTCTTGGTTACTCTTGAACCATACATTACATCCTCTACGAATTCCCATTCAGTGCTATGACTTTTAAGTACCATCTCTATGCACGTGTTGCCCAAATCTGTATCTTCAGTGCTGACCTCTCTCCTCAGTGCCCAGCTTCCATATCCAGCTGCCTACTCAACACTTAGATGATCTGACATTTAACATGTTCAAAACAGAACTCTTGATTTTTTTTTTTTTTAAACTAACACTCCTATTCAGCGTTTCCTTTTTCATAAGTCTGCCTTCCACCCAGCTATTCCAGCCAAGTATCAAGGGATATCATTGATTTCTTTCTTTCTCATATACCACATTCAGGCTATCAACGCTTTTTCTAAAACATACCTGAAATCTAGCTATCCGCTTTTTATTACTTTCACTGTTACAGCCTAATTCAGGCTATCACCATTCTGCTCTTTTATATTCTCCATTGTACTTCTCACTTTGTAAAACTATTATTTTATTTTGTTTATGTGTTTGTTGTCTGTTTGACCCCATTGAAATACAGGTCCAGAGCTTTTGTATTATTGACCACTCTATTCTGTTGCCTAGATAGAAGCAATAGGCAGTATCTGACACATAATAGGCAATTAGTGAGTATTTGTTCAGTAAGTGAGTGGACGTATAATAATGGCAAAATAATAAGTTGTCTCTTATGAATATTGTAGAAAAAACACGTCATAAAATGTCTGTTGATGAATGTAGAAAGTTATATTTAAAGTGAAGAATTAAGAAAGAAGTGTTATGTACCAACTTTACCTCAAAAAAAAAAAAAGTTCAGAAAGAAGACAGAAGGTTTGAATTATCATCAGTATTTCTCATATTTCTTTGGTAAACATCATTGACTATTACAGGAAAGAATATGTCACAATTAATAGAAGTTTTCTAGGTCCTCAGAACGGATTGTAGTGGATAGATTCTATTTAGTTGAGCAACTACGAGTTTTTAGCTTTTAAGCACTTTAGTGCTGTTTCTCTGGTGTTAATGCCTGATTTACTGTTAAAATAGAAAATTCCTTGCCAGGTGCTCTTATGTCCACCCATTAGTTTATACGTAGTAGCTGCCAAGTAGATATTTGTTGAATGAATACATATCTGTAGAAGAAAGGCTAGGTGTTCTTTAGAGATGTGTGAGGACATTGAGTTTTGGCTTCATTTACTTGGGTTCAACATCTCTAATAAACCTCTGACTACAAAAACTCATGTTTGTTTTCTTTATATTAGGATATAGGTACTGCCATTGTTTCAGACACCACAGATGACCTGTGGTTTTTGAATGAGTCAGTATCAGAGCAGTTTGGTGTTGGAATAAAAGTTGAAGCTACTGATACTGAACAAACAAGTGAAGAAGTAGGGAAGGTGAGAGACAAAAAGGTATGTTGTGGGAAAATTTCACACTGATTGGATTTACATGCATATAGTATAATCTTTTCAGATCTGGTGACCTGACCTTGTGCTGCTTTGTAGAACAAATGACTCATGTAATCCCCCCCACTTTTTTTTTTTTGCGGTATGCGGGCCTCTCACTGTTGTGGCCTCTCCCGTTGCGGAGCACAGGCTCCAGACGCTCAGGCCCAGCGGCCATGGCTCACGGGCCCAGCCGCTCCGCGGCATGTGGGATCTTCCCGGACTGGGGCACGAACCCGTGTCCCTTGCATCGGCAAGCGGACTCTCAACCACTGCGCCGCCAGGGAAGCTCTAATCCTCCCCCTTTTTTTTTAAATACTTTTCCTATATCCAGTTTCAAGGTTTACATTAAGTTAACCAAGCCTGTCTTAAAAATAGGATAGGCCTTCATGGGTAAAGCTCCTAGTTTGTTAGAAGCAATAAGGTACCCTTTTCCTGCTTGTCTAATCTCCCATTGTGGAGTTTTTTCTTCTGGAGACCTTGCTTTGCTAACAAGGCAAAGTTCTAAATGGCCACAAAATCCTGTAGGGCAAAAAAAAAATCTTTATTTCTTAGACTTCTCAGTAGTTTCCATACCTGCTTTATACCTAGATGGAACTAAACAGATGAGCTCTTCCTACATATTTTAGAGTTTAAATAAGAGGAAGGAAGAGAGTTAGAATTCATAGTACACATGGTGTAAGCACACCAAGATGAAGAGTCATATAGGCACATGCTCAAGTCTCAAAAAGCATTGGGCAGCAGGTCCAGTGCTGACTTGGATGAGAGTCACAGTAAATATCCATTGAATAAATACTGCAAAAACCAGACCTAAATTGGGTCATTCTTTTAATTTAAAGGCTTTTCATAGTAATTTGGGTCCCTGAAGGGTATTCTGATATGTTTGTGGGAGGCAGGTAGATGCTTGGTCTTTGTTGAGCTAGTTATTTTTTGGTAGCATTAGGAGGGAGTACAAGTTGTTAGAATGAAGACAGAGGTGACATTGGAAACTTCTATAGAGAGAGATGGGACTTAAAATACTTGAACTTCTGTGAGAAAGTTGCTATACAGTGGTTCATAATTGTATCATAATTGATTTCATTCCATTCATTGGATCACAAAACTGGGATTTTAATTTTTAGAATTTTAAATTTCAGAATTTAAAAGATGCTTCCCACATTTCTTGACTTTTTTTCCTGGTCCATGGGCATGTTTTTATAGGACAGTCAAGAGTATCACATAACTAGTTTTACTTTTGAATATGAAAAGTAAAATGTACTTTGTTTTCATTCTTCACATCTAATTTTCTCATTTTATATGGTGCTTTTTACTTCCATTTTCTCATGTAATCCTGTTTTATTCTTGTGAATGCCTACATAGATTCTCAAGATAAAAAATTTCCCCATTTAATAATTTATACTCTGATATTGTTTATTTAAATGCATAAATTTGGGAACTCTCTCTCTTCTGAATGCCAAAGATATTTGGTAACCCCTCTGGGTACTTTATTCTACTGAAATGTCAACTAGGTATGTACGGAATCATGTCTCATATATAAGCAGTTTCCTTTTTAAGTGCTAGTGTTGGGAGAAGAATGTGAGTTTTAAACTGAAGCTCTTCTGTCTTTTTTGCTCTCAGGTAATGGCATCTAAAATAGGTAAACCTTGCTAATAAGATGTCTTTGCTTTCTCAGGTGATTGAAGTGGGAAAAAATGATGACCTTGAGGACTCTAAGTCCATAAGTGATGATACTGATATAGAAGTTACCTCTGAGGTATGAGTTTCTAGTAAAAGAGCTGTTTTACACCACCCACGTCTTCAGATATTAATGTTCCAGCAGTTCGCTTGTGTTGAAGAATGCCATATCCCCCATTTCTATCTACCTTTCCTAGGTAGAGGTATTGGTTTCTTTACATCTTGTTAGATTTTTATTGGAATTTGAGAAGAGAAGGGGATGAGTTGATCTAATCCTCTCCCTGCCTTGAAAAGGGATGACTTAAATGCCTCTCTGTGTGCCTTTCTCCCTGCTTTCAAAACTCTTTGGACGTTATGCAGTGGATACACAGTTATTCAAAATAGTCCTGTACTGCTTTTCCCACTAAACGCCTCTCTGTAATCCCAAAGATAGGCCTATAAGCTATCTAAAATTCTTGGTCAAGTATAATACTTTCAGTGCTTTCTTAAATAGAAACAAATGGAAAATGGCTTAACTTCTACACAGGTTTATATTAATGGGGGGCTGATAAATGAATATTGAGTATTAGGCTGTTAGATAACAGGTGTGGATTTGTCACCAATTGGCAGCTCAGGTTTAGATTCAAATGTATACCTTGCTTTTCTCTTTTCATGCTAGTTCCCCATTTCCCTTTTAGTACTTCCTCAGCTAACTCACTGTGGGAAGAAGGGTGGTGGGGGAAGGATAAGGAGGGGATTTTACATTTTGCTGTGTAAGGATATAAAAATTTTAGGTTGTCTCTAGTGTTGATCCTTCCCCCTAGCTCACACCCCACCACTGCTAACCATTATGGTAATTCATTGCAAATTGTTTGTGCATAGCTAAGTAATAAGGTGAGATATATTGGTCCATTAAGTGTTCTTGACCATAATACAAGTAGCAGAGATAAGTGTTTCCATCTTCATCAGACTTTTGAGGCTACTTGGGCCCAGAAAACCTATTAAGCAAATAGACTGTATTTCATCAATTCAGAGATGCCATGGAATTTAATAAGCCCTATTATTTTATGTACTACTAAAAAAGAAAAGTGATGCCAATTAGACTGTGACAAACCATCAATTATGAATTCCAGATCTTTGAAGTTCCTTTGGGTATTTGTATAGCATTTCAGATGAAATCTGAGGATCTTAAACTGGCAAGAATGTTCTGAGGCTCTCTGGAGAACATCCCAGTTTAACAAATGGTTGTGTCCCTGCCTCTCAGTATAGGCAGTTGAGTTATGACTTCTAAACTTGAAGTGCTTGGCCTTCGTTCTGAAAGTAATCAAGTCAGCATGTGTCGAGTCATGGATCCTGTCAAAGCCAGGCAATTATCCACATTAAATACTCTTGACTTGTTCCAGGTAGCTACCTTTGAATTAAGAAAGGCATTTGAAATTCATTGAGCTCTGGTATCTCCTAATTTGAACATGGAGAAGTAGGAAAAAAATTACTTGGCATTCAAGGACAAGAACATTCATTTTTCAGAGAACGTGATTTAGGCACACAATTAGCTACCTATGATCCTGAGAGCAGTGAGAGAGCATGAGTAAATGTAGTAGTTTTCAAATTTCATTTTAATTTCCTTTTTGACAAATTTTATAACATTTCTTAATTAGTAGGAAAGAGTATTATCTTTTCTTCATTCTTTAGCCTCTTGCTCAATAAAAGGGTAAGTTATACAAAGAAAAATGACCTAAAAAGAAGGCAGTGGGGAAAAGCAAACAATGTAAATTCTACCCAGACTAAATAGAAAGCTAAAACGATTTAACTTTTTTTAAAAGATTAGCTACATCAAATGTTGGCTTGAAATGGCAGTTATGTCACTATCATTGTAAAACTTCTCAAGACTTATTTACACGTAGCCATAGACTTTGTTCAAGTTCTTAGCTAGACCACTGGTGTGGAATGTCTGGATTCTTACTAGCTTAGTGTGAGATGATGAGAATTTGGCCTGCTTTCCCTTTTCCTCAGCATCATGTTCTCCACTGAGTGGGTATTAATTGGCTGCACTTGTCTTTGTAGGATGAGTGGCAGTGTACTGAGTGCAAGAAATTTAACTCTCCAAGCAAGAGGTACTGTTTTCGTTGCTGGGCCTTGAGGAAGGATTGGTATTCAGATTGTTCTAAGTTAACCCATTCTCTCTCCACGTCTGATATCACTGCCATACCTGAAAAGCAAGAAAGTGAAGGAATTGATGTTCCTGACTGCAGAAGAACCATATCAGCTCCAGTTGTTAGACCTAAAGATATATATGTAAAGGAAGAAAACTCCAAACTTTTTGGTCCCTGCAACTCAGTGGAATTCTTGGATTTGGCTCACAGTTCTGAAAGCCAAGAGACCATATCAAGCATGGGAGAAAAATCAGATAACCTTTATGAACAGAGAACAGGTACAGAAAACATGGAGGATTGCCAGAATCTCTTGAAGCCATGTAGTCTATGTGAGAAAAGACCACGAGACGGGAACATAATTCATGGGAGGACAGGCCATCTTGTCACTTGTTTTCATTGTGCCAGAAGATTAAAGAAGGCTGGGGCTTCATGTCCTATTTGCAAGAAGGAGATTCAGTTGGTTATTAAGGTTTTTATAGCATAGTTGAATCAATGAGTTGCAGACAAATATTAACAGGGCCTGGTCATATATCAAAATGTCAGTATTGAGCATCTCTACTCAGTGTGACCCATTTCATACTTTCATTTATTCATGGAAACATTTGTGCTGTAGGACATATTTTTGCTTCTAAACTTATATGGAATTTGATAATAAGTTCTTTCGAACTAGATTATCAATTCGGAGACACCATTAACATTAAAAGAGAAGTTAATCACTTCATTCTGTCTTCAAAGATGAGGATCTGGCACTTCCCTGGTGGTCCAATGGTTAAGACTCTGAGCTCCCAATGCAGGGGGCCTGGTTTGATCCCTGGTGGGAGAACTAGATCCTGCATGCCACAGCGAAGATTCCCACCTGGTGCAGCCAAATAAATAAGTAAATATTTAAAAAAAGGAAAAAAAAAGAAAGTTATTTAAAAAAAAAAAAGAAGATGAAGATCTGGGAGGGAGCAACTACCAGTACAAATAGAAATACATTCATTCTTTCATTTATCAAATTACTTGAAGATTAATCATTTCTTTAGTTAATTTTATTCCTTACTCTTCTTTTCTGTTAGGGAATGTTCTTAGGCCTCAAAATCCAAGATGGCTATTAGAAAAATATTAAAGCTAACAATGAAAAAAACATAAGTAATTTATGTATAAAGTAGATCACTTTATGTTGCATTGTTCAGAGGAACCAATATTTTTGTAAAGTGTCTAGAACAGTGGTAGCAAACATTTTTTGCTCATGTACCTCAAGAAGAATTTTGAAAAAGTATATATGATATTTTGCGTACTTTAAAAATTGAGGTATAATTAGCAAACAAAGTGTTCCCTTCTAATAGGATGTTTCTGTCACATCAGAATGTTCTCTTGTGCCACTTTCCAGGCAGTTCCTCCACCATTTCATGGCTCTCACCTTCGATTAGTTTTCCTTTTGCACATGTTTAATTCGACTTCTAAATTTTTAAAATTTAAGTACTTACAGAGGATGTATCATCCAGTATATTGTAGATGTCCTTTAAAGATATTTTTGCCCAAACCTTGGATCTGTAGATTTAGCTGATTGAATTTATAGAAAAAGTCGGGTCATATAAACTGGCAAAGCCTATTCTCATTATAAAACTAATCAGCCAAATCAGATTTCATTTTCAGTCAAAGTGTTTGACTTTATTTAATTCAGTTAAATGTATTATATACATCTATGGCACAACCTCTTCTCAACGACAGTTCTAAAAAAGATAAGGCACACGGTTTTTAACCAAAGCTCTCTTTGCTTTACTCTTTCCTCCTGTCTCTTGGGAGTCTGCTAGGGGTTTTTTGTCTTTGATGCCTCTGAGGTTTTTTACATTCTGAGGCAGTGCCCCATAGTAAGATTTTAGATGGGTGAGAGGCAGCCTTTCTTCTGAAAATAGTATAGCAGTTGTGAAAAGGAAAGTAATTAAAGAGAAATGATAGCTCTGAAGAGGCCTTATCTGATCACGTAAATCTTAGGAGAATACATATGGAAATTGAAGATCTTTAAGTTGTTTTCTTTACAGATATTCTTGTCTGCTTTCCCTGTGGAAAAAATCTTGGTGTATGCCTGGGTACCAGTATGAATGTAGTCATTTTGAAAACCAAGGCCCTAGAATTACCAATTTTAAGGCTCATAAGAATCACCTGTGTTGCTTGTTATACGCCCATCTCAACCCCCGGCCCCAAACACACACACGTGCATACACTCACAGGAGTGCGTGCACACGCAGACTCTTTGATCCCTGAGGTCTGGGCCGGGGATTTCCATTTGAACAAGTGTTTCTGGAAGCTGACGCAAGTTCACAAACCACACTTTTGGAAGCCCTGCCGTGCCTTAGAAGGAAGGGTGTTTTAAGGTGCAGGAAGTAGAACAAGAGCCCTTTGTTTAGCATTATATTTAATTTCTAGAGAAGTTTTGTTAAACTCATAGAACTTTAAAATTAGAATGCACTCATCTACTCAACCCCTTTTATTTTGCACATGAGGCTGAAAGGATAAATGACTTCTGAAAGTCACAGCTAGTGATAGAGCTATTACTAGAATCTAAGTCTCTTGTAGTAAACCTTTAAACCATACTTGCTTCCTTCTCATTATTTGTTAAATGGTGGTGCTTATTGAATTTGGAACAACTAATAACCTTAAAATATTGTTGGAGAATATGAGTTGCAGCCAAAATACGACTTCAGAGAGAACAGAGACTTTTAACCCTTTCTCCCCAAAGAGAAAAGGCACAGTAAATATCAAGCTCTCTTATGTAATCAGATAAGTTGCTCCTCCCATTGGGAAGACAAGTAAAGATGGCAGAGGAACCTGAACTCTTTTCTCCAGTATTTTTCCTTCTTGGGGAATGAAACTCAGGTCTCTGGCTCCCTCCGGGCATTAGGGACAAGGGTTTTTTCCCCCCAATAAGTAGAACCAGTTCTTCAAGTTCAGTGTTTTGTTAGACTGTTCGGTGTTTTGTTAGACTATGGTAAATGCTCTAAATATTTAGAAAGTTAAATGATTTTCTACCCTAATTCCCCCCCACCATTACTCTCTTCATAATAGTTCGATAGCCCTCGATTTTGTTCTATTTTTGCCAGTTAATTGCTTTTGCAAGTGATAACTCAAAGAAGGAGCAGGGAGAGCTGGAATCTGCACTTGTACCCTCTGATTCCTTATAAAGCTGCAGTTTTTTAGAAAACTTAAATAAGAAAAAATTTAGAATTTTTATTTGTGTGTAGAT
Organism: Delphinapterus leucas; assembly: GCF_059928025.1. Classification (NCBI taxonomy): domain Eukaryota; kingdom Metazoa; phylum Chordata; class Mammalia; order Artiodactyla; family Monodontidae; genus Delphinapterus; species Delphinapterus leucas. Next base: position 39,654,178 of record NC_143129.1, read on the forward strand.
GTTTGATGCTAATTTGGTGCATCCTTGCCTAGCACAGAATCCTCTTATGTTACTCTACTTACTTTCTTTTCCCCTTGGGTCACCTGGGTTTTTACTGTCCCCATTAGCAGTAAGTACTTTACTTAGAAGATCTTAAGCTGCGCATTTGAGCTGAAAGTATTACAATAAGTGTACACTTGGGTTTACTGTACTTCTATCAAGAGCCTTTTGAATGACTGAAATATTAAAGAGAAAGAAGTGTATCTGTAGAAAGAGGTAGGTAGTGTTTCTTGGTAGCTTATCTGAAATCTAAGATGCTGCATCTGCAGATTGGTTTCCGTCATCCAGGATCTTTATTACATGTCATCTGGGAGCTTAGCACAGCGAGTAGAACTCCTTGTTTCTTGGGGTAGGATGGGTCAGGGATCCTAAAAAGGGCCAAATAGAACTATCAGAGCAATTCTTTACCCGCAAGAATCGTTAAGCCGTTTTCTTGGTCTGTTTTTGATTTTGTTCTTTTTTTCAATGTCACTGCGGTACAGATAAGCAAGACATGGTTTGTATTTGAAGACGTCATAGTTTACTGCTATGTGATGATGAAACGCTTGACTTCCAAGCACTGTCATTTATTTTGTAGTTAGGGTGACTATGTACTCTGGTTTTCTGGAGACAGTGCCAGTTTGCCCCTATTTTTCAGCATCCTATCCAGTTCATCTCTGTTGCTCCCCTTTCACTCTCAAATGTCTTCTTTTGGACATTAAATTATTATGGTCTTCCTAGTTATAGGTAAGCCATGCTTGGATTGAAATCTTAATTGTGAGGAAAGGATCCGTTAAAGTAGGTGTCAGTGGAGTGTATAGTTTCCACTGCATCACGCCATAGACTTGTGATTAATGAAATCATCCCACATTAGCATCAAATTTCTTATTTTAGTTATATAAATTAATATTTATGACCATGTTATCCCAGACAAAATGTTCAGAGCAGAAATGACAAATCCTTAGAAAAGCGGTGAATTTCTAGATTATAGCTAAAAATGTCTTCCGTCTCTTATTGTTAGCTCATTTTACTTGCACCATAATTATAATATTTGGTATGCTTCTGTATTTAATACTTAAATCAGACTTTATAAAAATCGTAGATCAAGGCTTTAAACTTATAAGCATTTCTTCACAGTCCATCTATGGAATATCATAGGTTCCCAATCCTAGGCTTGAACAGTGGTCAGTGTCCAGCCAGGCCAGCTTCCAAACTGCCATGAAGTTGTATAATATAAGATTGAATCACTGCCAAGCATTTGAAATATTCAGTTGTGTTTTAATAATAATTTATGTATATTTAGATGTATGTAATGCTTTGTGGGACGTTATTTTGTTTGTAAGAATTTATTTTTAAAGGTCAGGATCATTTGTAAACTTTTTTAATGTCAGTTCGATGCAATGTTGGCTCCTTTGCAAAGTCGCTGAGAAATTAGTAAATGTTAAGATCTCGCGTTCTACAAAGCTATTGTAGTGTTACCTCTTGGTTTTCTTTAGAAAGGAGGAAACCTGTTAACCAGCTATTTGATTTTTTTCCTACAGAGAGTTATATGAACTTCTGAAAGTATATGATTTTAGATACTGTGAATCTGTTGTTTTCCATTTAGCCAGATAGCTGCTTAAATTATTCAGGCCCATGTCCTAAAGAATTCATTTTGACAGATCTCCCATTCATGGGTGTACATGTGTGCACACACACTATCAAGACTGTTAAAGCTTTTGCTAAAAATGTCTGTGGACTGGCTGTGTTTACAATCTGTACTTCAAAGATAAAGGAACCTGCAAGCCCTCCCCTGTGCCAAAAGTAACATGTACAGTGTTTACAAATGTCTGAAATTTTGCACTGCCATACGCTATGCTGAGATTACTTTGCTGGAATTTCCCAGATTTGTGATTAGCTGAGGAGGAATATAGAGGACCCTAAAGCTAAACTGGAAATGAGGATTATCTGAGGTAGTGGTTCAAGTAGCTCCCCAGACCTAATATGAAGACAGTTTTCCAGATGGCCTTGAGATATCCTTTTCGTTGACAGAGCTTTCCTTGTTTGCCATTGCTATATTCTTTCTTTAAGAGCCACAGATCTCTTCTCTCCTATGGGAGAATGTCCTGTTAGCATTTTGAGATCTTTTAATGCAATGAACGTGCAATCCCAAATAATTCTACTGTTGGTGAATGTGGCATTGTTAAAGAGCATATTATAATAAACCTACACTTGGGTTTACTGTACTTCTTTCAAGAGCCTTTTGAATGACTGAAATGTTAGAGAAAGAAGTGTATCTGCAGAAAGAGGTAGGTAGTATATCTTGGTAGCTTATCTGAAATCCAAGATGCTGCTTCTTCAGATTGTTTTCCTTCATTCAGGATCTTTATTAAATGTCTTCTGGGAACATGGCACAGCAAATAGAACTCCTCATTTCTTGGGGCAGGATGGGTCAAGGATCCTAAAAAGGGCCAAATAGTGCTGTCAGAGCAACTCCTTTCTCGAATAGTTGCTGTAATTTGGCAAATTGACATTATTATAACAGTTTATTAGAGCATCTAATTTCTTATCCTAAGGCTTTTTTTTTTTTTAAACAGTAAGTACTTTGATGTCAGACATTTCCCCTTCCTTCCTTCTATCCTGTTGCTCTTTTTTCTTGGAGTTCAAAGTTATTATCTACTTCTGAATATTGCTTTTATACCAAAGGCCTTCTGTATTACCCCTTGGGTGGTTGTAACTACAGTATCTTTAGATAAGGTTCCTCTTTTCCAGCCAGTCCTGGGGATTGTTTCTCTTGCAGAGTTAGGTGGTAGATTCTAGCAATAAGAAGGAAAGATATGACATCAGAACTACCATCTAGTACAAAACAACGGTAGTTGAGGATTTGTGTGTATGATGGGGCAACAGGGGATTTAGTTCCCCTATTGTCTCAGCATTTAGAAATCGAGGTCAACCTGTCCTCTTCCTACAGGAAGATTATTATTAATTTTTAACTCTATTTTATTTTGGAGTATAAGTGATTAACAATGTGTTTCAGGTGTACAGCAAAGTGATTCAGTTATACATGTATCTGTTCTTTTTCAAAGTCTTTTCCCATTTAGGTTGTTATATAATATTGAGCAGAGTTCCCTGTGCTATACAATAGGTCTTTGTTGGTTATCTGTTTTATTTATTTATTTTTAAACTTTTTATTTTATATTGGAGTATAGCCAATTAACAAAGTTGTAATAGTTTCAGGTGCACAGCAAAGTGACTCAGCCATACATATACATGTACCCATTCTCCCTCAAAGTCCCCTCCCATCCAGGCTGCCACATAACATTGAGCAGAGTTCCCTGTGCTGTACAGTAGGTCCATGTTGGTTATCCATTTTAAATATAGCAATGTATACATTTTGTTCCCTACAGTTTGCCTCATTTTTTCCACTTCCTTTTTCATAAAGAATCAAAATGTCTCCTTTGATTTTTTCTTTCCCCCTTTAGAAAGTTATAGAACATGTTTTAAAGGAGGAATGAAATGTTTCTGGTTTCCTCAGCACTTGGCAAAGCAGCCTCTTGAATAGAACTCTCTCCTAGTCTATAGCTAGGAGCTGTTAAGTGCCTCTTGGGTAGAGATAAGGAGTAAGATTATTTCACCATGGTGAGTCCCAGTCTTGACCTTCTTAAGCCTCAATTTTTCTCATCTGTAAAATGAGTCCACATACTACTCTTTCTACCTCATAGTTTGTTGTGGGGATTAAGTGTGGGAGCGCAATAGAACCTCTAATTGCCTTGAATAAGATATTAGAAGTTGTTACGCTTTTGGTAGACCAAGCTCTGGGGTATATATTCAGAATACCTCATGTCCTGGAAGCTGAGCACAAACTCCCCTTTGTGCCTGCCTAGCAGAGCCTATATTGCTTCCTTTTACCCATGCCTCTAGCTCAGATATCCTTTGCTTGACATGAGCTCTTGTCTAGAAGAGTTCTGCCTCTAGGTTCTGAGAGAAGTGTGTGTGTAGATTTGGCTAGTAGCTACAACTGCCTTGCTATGGTCTTGGTATAAAAAATTCTGTCTTACACGCACTTGAGTAGATGGCATAAAATGCAGTCGGTATACAGAAAGCATGCAATTTTCCAAATAACATATCTGATCAGGTAGTCATAATTAATAGGAGTAGCAAATGTGGTTTCATAAAGTGGGAAGAAAAAGGCAATTTAAAATAACTGAATAGTGACCAGCCCACCAAATGAGAAGAGCAGATGTTTTCATGAGTTCTTGCCTAATCTCTATAAGCACCACTAAGTTACTAGCTCTGTATCTTTTCGGTGTTTGCACTATGTAATGCTTTTAATATCTGTTGATTCTGTTGTGCTTTTTTTGTGTATTAAATATTTTTCATTTTGCCATTTCATGGTGTCATTATTGGGGAAATATGTAATTGGTTTTGTATATAGCAAAATCTTGTTTTCTGTCTTTAGTCTTTGGTCTGACAGGAATGAAGAGAATAAATAGAAGTTATTGTACTCAAAAACAACAACAACAACTTTTAATCCCCCCCCCACCTCCAATCAACATACACACAGTTAACTATTAGAGTAATTGCTGTATTTCATTTTTAGGCTCCCAATCTTGAAGGAAACCTCAAAATTTTGCAGAGTATTTTTAGCATTGAGCTAAGGCAGTGAGTTGTGGAGTTACCCCCACTAGAGGCCTTGAGAATTAGAGCAGATACAGTAGCAACTGCAAGTCTAGAATGATTTAAGGCAAGCCGTCTTCTTGGCCCAAGACTGCCAAACTCTTCTGAACCCATGAATATATCAACCTGTCCACCACCCTCTTTGCTACTGAAGAGATTTCAAATGATGACAATGGATTTGCCTCTATTGAGTTTATGAAGAGGTGCCAAGTGCAGGGTTCTATTTTGTTGTGTTTTTGAATTGGGGCTAGTGTGAAAGGTACTGAGGGCTTGTCACAAAGTACACACATGCTTTTCAAAAGATCATTCCCTGGTAGCTGAGGCCATTAAGGTGGGTAAAGCATCTGGTCAGTTGTCCTGAGCTTACGGCTGTCACATAGTAGGCACAGATTGGTGCTCACTGCACAACTTTTGGGAGGACCTTTCATACGCTGCCATACAAATGATATCCCCCTAGAGTTAGGTAGTATACACCTGTATGAGGAGGCCTGGGGGTGGGGTGGGAGAGAGAGTGGGAATAGTAGGGATGGCATTTTAAAAATGAAAACAAAAAAAGCAAGAGGAGCATTAGAGACAAGGATGAGGCCAGCTTCTGTGTCCACACAACCATTCCCATGTTTTGTGACTTCTTAAAGTTATTATTTTTTTAATTTATTTTTTGGCTGCATTGGGTCTTTGTTGCTGCACACGGGCTTCCTCTAGTTGTGGCGAGCAGCAGCTACTGTTCGTTGCAGTGCGCAGGCTTCTCATTGCGGTGGCTTCTATAGTTGCCGAGCACAGGCTTTAGGCATGTGGGCTCAGTAGTTGCGGCTGACGGCTCTAGAGCGCAGGCTCAGTAGTTGTGGCACGTTGGCTTAGGTGCTCTGCAGCATGTGGGATCTTCCTGGACCGGGGATTGAACCCATGTCCCCTGCATTGGCAGGCGATTCTGAACCACTGCGCCACCAGGGAAGTCCCAAAAGTTACTTTTTAATAATAACAACTGCATACCGTGTTTTGTTTCCTGGGGTTTGTATCCTACTCACCTTAATTCCTGGTACTGCAGGTTTATCCTTATTGAATGTAGTCTTGAGGCTAGAAGAAGGCAAGCTGAAACTAGTAACTGAGCTAATCTGTTATTAGCAGACGAATGCCTAGCCAGTGATTGTTTGCTAGAATTTGCTCAAATCCAACCTCTAAAAGTATAAAAAGCATTAGTGCTATTAGAAAGATTTCAGGTCATCGCAGGTTTGGGGATACAGGGATAATCTTGCTATGTATATCTCCAACCCTAAATTGATTTGATTAATGTTTTCCTTTTGCTTTCTTTTCAAAATAAAGGATAAGAGTTAAACTCGTTCAATAAAGTTATTAAGGGTTAATAGGAGCCAGAGCCTGCTTGGTACTGAGAATACCACAGTGAATAAGGAAGCTCCCTCAAGTTGCCTAACAGTCTACCAGTCAAGTTAGGGACAGAAGACAGTTTCCACATGGGCTGAGGAAGCAGTAATGAAAGTACTGCAGGTAAGAGAGTGGCTTGTTTGGGAACATAAAGTTGTTCCGCATAACTGGAGCAAACGATGTGACTGGAGAAGTGACGAGAGATGGGACTGGAGTGTTGGAGGGGCTGGGTAATGAAGATGTGATAAGCCAAGCTAACAAGTTTGAACCTTATCCTGAAGGCAGTGGATAGCCATCAAAGGATTTTAAGCAGGAGTGTGACATGATCTCATTTACATTTCTGAAAGATCATTCTGGCTGCATTGTTGATAAGAGACTGGAGTGCTGGCTAGATCAGAGGCAGGGAGAACCATTAGGCTGTGGCAGCAATCTGGGCTGGAAATGATGATACTCCGAAGCCAGTGGCAGTGGAACTGGAAAGAGTAATAGGTAACATTTACTGAACACTTAGTATGTGCTGACTTGGCATCTATTATCCCAGGAGGTATTTAAGGCTTAGCAAAATTAATATGTCCAAGGCAACTAAGAAGTGAAGAGTCAGCAGTTAAAACCATTGTGTCTGAGACAAAAACCCAAAAGAAGTGCATGGATTTGAGAGAAATCAAGGTGGAAGTGACAGACTTCATGAATGAATGTGGATGTGAGGGAAAGGGAGGTGTCAAGGGTGGTTTGGACAGTTGGTGGATGGTGGTGCCATTCATTGAGATAAAGAATATGGGTAAAAGTGTAGGTTTGGTGGTAGTGATGAGGTAGGAAAAAAGTCAGGAGTTGGATGTGTTGATTTTGTGCATTGAGGAGATTCAAATGGAAAAGGAGCTCAGGAAAGCCCTGGGCTGTAAATATTGAGTATCTATTACGTATCTTATACTTTCTAGGTACTGGGAATACAGTGGTGAAGATGATGGATGTGGGCCCTGCTCTCATGGCCTAGGGAAACTAACTAGTTAAGCACATACTATTACGTGAAGAATTATGTTGGAAAAATACATGCTGCTATGAGAAATATAGAAGAGGGGCCTCATTTAATCAAGGGCTTAGGAGCAACCTCCTTGAAGAAATGAGAAACAGATCTAAAGGCAGGATAGGAGTTTGAAGAGGTGGGGAGGAATGCCACAGATAAGAGGAGACATGCAAGGGCCTTTAGGTGAGGAAACAATGGCATCTGAGAAGACTGTAGCTGAAAGCATGGAAGGAGAGAGTTGAGTATGATAGAGGATGTAGTTGGGATAAGAGTTTGAAGAGAATGGAGAAGGTCTGAAACCGATACTCTGGAGAACAGGAGAGAGAACAGAGTAGGAAACTTTTGCAAGACAAGTGCCTGAGACTACCCCATCTCTAGACCTGGGTTTCTCAACCTCAGCACTATTGACATTTTGGTTTGGAAAATTCTTTGTTGTGGGGAGGGGTGTCCTGTGCACTGTAGGATGTTGAACAGCATCCTTGGCCCCTACTCACTAGATGCCAGCAGCCAGTAGCACTCCCTGCCCAACCAATTATGATCATCAAAAATGTCTCCAGACGTTGGTAAATGTCACTTAAGGAGCGAATCGCCCCTGGTTGAGAACCAGTAGGTCCAGCAGCTGAGTGCTTCAGGAGGAAAATCACACAACTTGCGGTCTGCTGTTACTACACATTCATGTGCCCCACCTGGGCTTGCAATTCTGCCTGGTCCTTCGGTTTCCCTAATGGTTGAAGTGATGGTTCTAATCTAGAAGACAATCAGAAGAAAGTGAAGACAGGTTATGTAACTTCTCTAAGCCCCAGATACCTCACGGGATAACAGATGTCAAGTCAGCACTGACTAAGTGTTCAGGGTATCTACTCTCACTGTTTCCAGGAGGGGGCTGATAGGAAATGGCAAGCCTTAATGAAGTTGGAAGAATGGCATGGTAGGAGTGGGCCGAGAGCAGAAGAGACAGGTTGCCACATTCTGAGAGAGATTGATGTCCTAGTAAGACTTCAAAGACGTCTGCCTCTTCTCTCCACCAGGCCTTGGAGAGGACTGTGCTTCCTGCCTCTCTCACAGCAGGCTTGTCAATGAAATGTGAGTGGAAATGAAGCATGTTACTTCTGAGGAGAGGTTTGGGGACCATTGAGGGGGCCAGTCTGCTCCTTTCTCTCAGCACAAGGCTAGTGCACCCCAGAATGGGGGCTGCTTCTTCAGCCTGCCTCCAAGATCGGCGAGAACAGGGAGTAGAGCTGCAGCTGTCCTGCAGTGGGCAGAGAAACAAACGTTTTATTGGAAACCACCGAGATGTGGGGATTTGTTACCACGCTGTAACTCAGCCTTAGCCGCCTGGTGCAATCCCAGGTAAGGGCAAGTCCCAGGCGTGGTACAGAGTGAGTGGTTGAAGTGTTATGGGGGTGAAATTCTTTGATGTTGGTGTGTCAGTGACAGTCCTATGAGGCGAGGGTGTCGGATGAATCATTCATTCATATGATGTTGGTATCACCCAGGATGATGGCAGGATTGTAGGAACCCAAAGTCTATAATGAATGAGGGAAGGTATCTGGAAGGTCAGCAGATGACATAATAAAGGAGGAGAGAAGAGAAAAATACGTTTAAGTCTTAAAAGAGCAGAGACTTATGTGCAGAGGGATAATGGTCGGGGTGCAGTACAGGGGAGGCCCATCTCCTGTACTGAAGGTAGATGAGGTGTGGGAAAATGACCACTAAGATTCTTTGGGGGAAAGCCAGGTATCTTTAAAGAAGTGGAGGAAAGAGAAGAGTTTGTGGGCGCAAGCAGGAGGATGTTTACCATGAAACAGAGTTGTAGGGTCGTAAGTAGTCCATAGCTTGTTTGGGGTCAAGAGGTGGCTGCTGTGGATCCTGTCTCCACAGGAAGGGTAAATACATATGTAAAATTTTATATGCAAACCCAAGGAACTTTTAGACCCCCTAACACTCTCTGTGGACCCTGGGTTAAGAACCCTGTTCTCGAGCAGTAGCTCTCAATCCTTAGCAAGCATCATAATCACCTGGAGGGCTTGGCCAGCAGATTGCTAGGTCTCGTTCCAGAGGTTCCGACCAGTATGTGTGGGTGGGCCCAAGCCCCTGCACTTCTGTCAGGTTCCCAAGTGATGCTGGTTTTGCTGGTCTAGGAACCACATTCTGAGAATCACTGCTGTAGTCTATAATTATAATAGAAAGTTTTGGGAGGGAGAGGAGCAGTGGGCAATTGCTGGGGGCAAGGTCATGAGTATAAGAATGGATTTTTGCTTTGTCCTACTAGACTCCTAGATTTCAGTTAGGTACTCAGATGTTTCTGCCACACACACACACACACAGAAAACTTTCAGGGGTGGAGAAAAGAAGGGAGAGAGGAGTAAGCAGTCATTTCAGGTTTAGGGCAAGGTGTGCAAAAAAAAATCTTTTAGGTTAACGTGTCCTTAAAGATCATTTTCTTCAACACCCGAAGAGGGGAAGTGATATGAAGCATTGCTTGGCTAATTAACACATTTGGTCTAGGTAGCCCCATCTTGCTTCCTCTCCCTCTGCGGCTCTTTCCCCTTCATCATTAACCTTTAAAAGAAAAAGTGGGAAATAAGCCATGTATTCAAATCAATTTAAAGAAACATGAAACTTCTGGTGCACTGTGTTGAAAAACGTTAATTCAAACTCCAGCAAAGTACACTGCTTAAAACTGGATAAAGCTGTTACCTAAATATGGGACGCATTCTGGGGATAACTGCATCTGTGTTCTTTTTCTTCTGTGTGTGTGTGTGTGTGTGTGTGTGTGTGTGTGTGTGTTGTCTGTATTTAAAACATTTGTGACCATCAGGATTTCTGGAATCCTTGGCATTGAATTAGGATTTCCAGTTAGCTATTTAGCAGGTGACCTCAGGCAGTTCACTTAGGGTCTTTGAGCCTCAGCTCCCTGATCTAGAAAACAGAGCGTTAAGGAACAAATGAAGTAATGCCTGTGAGATACTTAGCACCTGATATTTACTCTTTCTCTTGCTTACCTCAGAACTGGGGGCTGCAGCTTCCTCAAACGTGAGTGTGGCCTTTAACCAGCGGATGTAACCTTTATCTTCCACCAGAGGGCCCCAGCAATCTGTAAAATCTAAGAGGAAGGGCCCTTTGCCACTAAAACAGCATACTTGAATCTGCCTGAGGATAACCCCCTAGGTTCAAGTCTTATTTGAATATTCTTCTTCCTGGTACTTAGAGGAATCATTTGTAAGATTCCTCAAATATCCAGGAGGGAAATCTGAAGTAAGAAATTTGGAGTACTAACTCCACACCAGGCACAAAGATTATATTTCTGATTTTTATTTTGTTAATTTCTACCATCCATGCTCCATCTCCTCTTACTATATGTAACCTAGGTACGAATTACTCTCTCAATAATAAGCTATTGCAGTTCCTTTCTTCCTGGTTTATTCAAATGAGCTGAACTGCTGTTTTTTCCCTTTGATGTCCTCTTGCCTCCAATCACGGTCAGCCTTCCTTCTAGCAGGCGGGAAGGGAGGGTGGGGGGATCTATTTCTGAGCCTCTGCCTCACTGCTGAGCCTCAGAAGCTGCTTCCCTGAATCCCTTTGTGGTGAGAGTCTAGTGATCAGCACAAAAGGATGTTTTCTGGGGAGAAAGCTCTTTCTCCATTTGAGGAAGGGAGACAACTGGAAAAAGTTGAAGCCACCAACCAACACAGCCTCCCGCAAAATATCACAGACTTCAGGGAAGAAATGATATCCTGTGTGTATCTGTCCTGTACACACTGTTTCTTCTTTACCTGTCTTCTTTGTCCTTTAATCTGATGTAGGAGGAAATATAGCCTCAGGCCAGCTCTCAACATTGTTCCTGGGACTGCTGGCCCAGACTAGGAAAGCCTGAAAGAAAATCAAAAGGGTATGTCATGCATCTTATTAGTAACACAGAACCATAGAATATTTGGGAAGAACAGGTCTCCAGAAATCTAGTACAACCTCTCATTGTTTGGAGACGAGAAATGCCATGGTCAGAATTACATGGTTGTTTAATGGCAGACTAGCTATTCTAGTAGGACTAGACTCCAGATCCATGGGTAGACACACCTGTTCTTGTCTCACCACTCAGTTTTTTAAATCGGCCATCATCACTAACATTTATTATGTTCTCAGATGTGTCAGGCATCTGTTTTGTTTTATCTTGTGTGATCTTCACAACAACCCTATGAAGGAAATGTAGTGTTCTGTGAATGAAATAAGTTATCCCCATTTTAAAGAAGTATAGAGAAAGAAGTTAAATAAAAGATACAGGAAAAAAATTAAGCCCGTTCCATTTAAATCAGTGCTTCTCCGTGAGGGTTAGTGGCTTTTTTTTTTTTTAATGGGACTGTCCCTTGCACAGCAGGATGCTTAGCATCTCTGGCCCCCAAGCATTAATTGCCCCAGTCATTATGATAACACCCCCGGTTTCCCCAGACCCCAGAAGGTAGGGTAGAGGTGATACTGCTGCTGATTGGAACCACTGACTTAAATGCACGTGCACAGGAAAAGGAACAGTAAAATTGCTCTGCTGGTTTGGTTGGTTTTATATTAATAAAGGTCACAAGATGGAGATAAGAGCAGGACAAGAGGAAGGAAATCCCTGGGGTGAGTGTAGCTCTGGAAGGGAAGAGGCTAATTTATAAAGGAAGGGAATGAACACTAGACCAAGGAGGCTCTTCGTATATGGTCACTGCAAAAACCCATAGTGTAACTCTGGAGACCAGCCGGGTCTCACAGACAAGGAAAGTGGCTGGGCCAGGGGACAACGGGGAGTGCTGGGGCTGGAGTAAATATTGGATTTAACAAAAGAGTTTTAAGCACTAGTTAGGCCAGGAAAAAAATGCCTGCAGGTGAGTTTGGGTAGTCTGTGACCTGTGGGTCAGGTCATCTGAGGGGCCATTCCCATTTAAGGGATATACCCACCATGCTGGTTGGTGGAAGGGATGTGGGTTTCAGCACACACAAGAAGGAAATGTACTATCCATCTGAGCTGGCAAACATCGGGGCAGAGGAGTTGTGAGCATTCCCTGGGGCACTGGGCATCTGTGCTAGGGGACCATCTGTCCAGGGAGCTGAAGCGGGCATTCTGTGCAATCTCTGGTCCCCTCTGGATCTGAGATTCTGGAATTCTGGGGCTGTGATTCCTTAAAGGCAGAGCTGGGAACAGGAAAGCTCTAGAGCAGGGCCACTGCCTGTCGTGCTACCAGCCCAGGCCCCTGGCAATGGTTCCTTAGCTCAGTGCTGTCATTCCCCCTGATGTATGGAAATGGGGAAAAGAGGTCACTGAGTCCCCGCTCCCTAGAGGCCCTTTGCCTTGATAGCACTGGCAGTTCACAAACTCAAACAGCTTTTATTCTCTCTCAGCCAGTGGGCCCTGACACCGACTGCAGAGCTAAACAACCAATTTTCCAATCCAGCTGTTCAGCTGCACTATAGTCTTAAGTTTAAACGCACTTTTTAAGAAAACCTTCGGGAACTATCTCCTTCCCTCTGCTCTCTTTCTCTGCTGTGAGTCCAGCAGAAAGCAGGCACTTGACACAGAATGCTTGTGCCTGTGGATCCTCTTTCGGACTCAACCCACCTTCCCCTCTGGATGGTGATGGGAATGAAACCCCAAACTCTGGCGCCTGCCCTCCCTGATCTTTGGGGAGGGGCCACCGGGGCATCTTGCTCTCTGGCGGGCAGCACCGTGCCTTTAAAAGCAGTCCCTCTGCTGTTTCCGACTTGTAGCAGTGGGGCAGGCAAATGTGGGGGAGGCAGCAGGGCTTTGCCAAGGAAACTCCTGATATGGAGGAGTTGAAAACCAGGCTGCAAATGTCAATATCTAACATGCCAGGAAATCTCTGTTCCAGTCCTCCAGGTCTAGTCAGTCGTTGGCTTCAGAAGTCTGTAACGCCTCTCCTTCCTTACTTTGCTTACATCCCTATACCCTAGGCCTTAGGCCCTATACCCTGGGCTCTCAGAAGGGAGGTGGTCCCAAGCCCTGTTGCCTATCCTTCCTGGACCACATCCAGCATAGGCCAGGTTTTATTGAGCCTCAAAAATTTCTCTGCTACGGGCAGGGAGGATGGTGTAGGTAAAGGCTGTTGACAGGCCTGCAGCACAACGCACAGAATGAATTCTGAGGCCAGTGCCAGGGAAGGTGACTTCCTAGCTCTCCTCCATCTTAACCCCCCTCTGGCATCCCTGGGAGTCAGACCATGGGCCATCATTTTCTTCTTCCTTCTCTATTCAGCCTCATATCTGGATGCCCTGTCCAAATCAGCTTCCCATCCTCCACTACAAGGAGAACTCTGATAGGTTAGGGGACCTCGGTAGTATTGCTCAGGAATCATCCTTTAAGGAATTTACCTACAGCACAAAATTTCAGAATTGTGAACAGGATCAGCATTTCCAGAATTTTGGCTATCACAGATGAATGGAATTAAAAATAAAGCACAGCAATAAAAATTGACTTTTTTTTAAGATGGGGACTTACATAGGGTTGCCAGCCTTTATTTCATCAAACACGTACATTAAAAAAAGGACAACTACTCGGAACTTCCCTGGTGGTCCAGTGGTTAAGACTCCGCACTCCCAATGCAGGGGACCAGGGTTCGATCCTTGATCAGGGAACTAGATCCCACATGCATGCCACAACTAAGAGCCTGCATGCCGCAACTAAAAGTTCCTGCATGCTGCAATGAAGCTCCAGTGTGCCGTAACTAAGACCCAGCGCAGCCAAATAAATAAATTAAAAAAAAAAAAAAAAGAACAACTACTGCTACCATATATTACCGCCATCCTTTCATAAAGGAAAGTACATTTTAATGCCACAAATGTGTAAGGAGATAATCTCTAATAAAGGATGGTCCTTTGAATAAAATCTTATAGCTTTATGAGAAAGTTATCTCATTCTTATTTTCCTAATTTCATCCCAGATGTGACATCTTTGTCATGGACTTCCTCAGCACTCCGATGGGGCTGGCACTAGATGGCTTTTCCCTTCCCACTTTCTGTGCCCGTCTCTGTCGTTTCTGCTTTGTCATGAAAGGAGGATAGTCATCATGTTAGGAAACGTTGTGAAAGACTTTGAAATGGGCAAAAAAGGTTATTGGGTGTCCTGTCTAGTTTCTCTTTGGATTATCTTTGCCTTTCATTGTCTTTGAGCTCTTTTACCACTCTGTAAATTGTAGAAAACTGATCATAGTGCAAATGATTTTACCAATAAAAATACAAATTGTATCCAGTGGACATGCAGTGGATTATTGCCCTGTGGATATTGACCAACGTTGTGTCTGTGGAGTAAATTAATTGCAAGCATTCCTGATGGCTTATGTACGTCTGCGCTTTGGATTCTCTTTTGAGCAATTGTAACATCTTGCTAGATCCCTCATTAATTGATGAGTTAAATGATATCATTGACATGTGTTAATTTTATATTTGTACAAAGATCTTGATGTTACCTTTTAGAAAAATCACCGCTTTACAATAACTACCTCTGAGAGTTGTCGTGAGAGTGGAATGAGGTCATGGGTAAGCGAGTGCCTGGCTCAGGTCCTGGCACATAGTGTGCCTTCCACAGCTGGGACAGTCCTTGCTTCTTCTGGACTCTGAGCTGCAGGGCACCCTGTGTTTTCTCCAACGAAATAAACAAAATCATCTGATTAAACTTCTCACGGTACAGTATTAGTGACTTTGACTTCCCAAGGATTTTCACATTTCAGAAGAGGACCCTAGGGGAACAATGATGCTTACCCTGAAAAATGACTATAATGGTGAAAATCCAGAGGGGTGCTGTGCTATAGATATTTGGGGCCAAGTACCTTTAAAATAACCTGCCCTCCTGGCATTCAGCTTCAGAGGACAATTTGATTCACCTCCCCTCACCCCCTCTCCAATGCCAGAAACACCAGCCTTACCATGCAAAGGGGAACAGTTTCAAACTTGTACCAGGTTCTTAAAATATACACTTATTAAATCCTCTTCTTGATCTGTGAGGTGGGTATGTTTATACCTGTTACTGATGAGGAACTAGAAGAGGTTAGATGACTGGCCCAAGGTTGTACAGCTAGGAAGTTGTTGTGCCAGATTGAAATCCAGGGTCTGAATCCAGAGCTGTGGATTTGAGCCATGAATCAGCCCTTATAGTCAAGACTCTTTCCTCCCTCAGACCGTCACCACTGCTGAGATCCACTGCCAAGTGTCACATCTGGGCAAAGACAGTGCTCCCATTCAAATGGAAATGCCCTTTAAGGCTTAACACACTTGCCATGAAAATAATGTCAGAAACAAATTGATCTGAACCTGGGACCCAAGACGTTAGGGCAATGCACTCATGTGCATTGCTGAATTCTGGGAGCCCCTGAGAGTCAGGGGACAAGGCATCTTGGGGACTTCAAGGAAAATTGCCTCATTCCACAAGGAGGAAGGCGGGGGGACCAAGAGAGGGAAAGGGACATGCTCAAGGTCTCAGGGCTTTAAGTTGCAGAGCTAAGAGCTAGATCTATTTGCTGAGGGTTTTAGACATTTCTGATTAGCTCCCAGAAGTATCTCCCCCAAACCTAACCAATCCCTGAGTTAGGTAGGGTGGCTCTAGGTGTGACTTGTATTTGCTGGGGCCTTCAGCCCTGGCATCAAGCCTGTTAGATAGTAACTCTACGTGGTAGAAGCAGGAGTAGATTTGGTTTGGACTCTGCTGCTAGCTCCCTGTGTGACCTTGGCCAAGTCATTTCCCTTCTCCAGATCTGGTTTCCT